>NC_136059.1:608311764-610815931 GCF_964261635.1 Lissotriton helveticus | reverse complement strand
CCATACAGTAGTATACTGAATGATCAATGTTCATTCAATGATCATCAACAATGAATCTGTAATGTTCCGGCGGGCATGGCCACCCACTTTGTCAGTTTAGTTTAGCTTGCCGGGAACACCGGCGCACGGCCCGATGCGCGGCGTGGGCGGGTCGGGACTCAGGGCCAACTGATTTGGGCTGGATTTTGGGGTGGGGCTGTGCGCAGATTTCATATTGCGCATTGCCACGCCCCAACATCCCGCACAGGCCGGCCGCACCCCACCACCGACCGAGTCTCATCTTGCCACTGCCGGCCAGAACCAGCGTGACCCAATGACGACGTTCACTTTGTCGCTGAGAACTCCGGACTGAGGACTGGCAGCAGAGCTGTAGTAGTAGTAGCCACTACCTTACTACTAGCCAGTACAGTCAGTACCGCCACGGCAACAGCACCAGAGGCAGTACTGGCACCAGGTGAGGCAGGCGCGCTGACAGGCCTCGTGTTCCCTGGCTGCCCCTAATCTGTTAATAAAGCAGCAGCCTAACGCACTGCAGTGCACTGTCAGCAGTCAGTGTGTGCCCCGGGCCTGCCGCCCGGATCAGGGTCGGCCTTAGGCATGTGCAAGCTGTGCACCTGCACAGGGCCACCAAATCCCAGGGGCGCCCACGCCAATATATATCCTTAATATAATAATCCTCTGAGGATGGATACATATCTGCATGGCAGCCCCTGGCAGGGATTTGGCGGCCTCCGGCTCTGTTCCACTTCCAAACACCCTGACACCCCCCCCCCCCTCTTTACTGGCCTCCGCGCTCCGCCCCGCCCGGACACCCTCTTCCGGGGCCCCCAACCTACGCTCCTTGCCCAGGGCCGCCATGAGCCTAGAACCGCCCTTGCCCGGATGTTTTAATTGAAAATAATTTTTTTGATCAAACTTCAGACTCCATGGTCAGCTCAGATTTCAGATACCGCCAGTCAGGCCATTCCCACACCAGGGTCCAGGACACTGTCACACCAGGCAGGGATATCCCCGCTTCAGCGCTTCTGTTGACACTGCTCTCTTGTCTCTTCATTAAAAACCCCTGGCCTGCCTGATTCACAAAAATGGAATCGGTCAGACTCAGTCACTCAGAGAAATAATGTTTGGGGCCAGCTGCCAGGGAATGTAAGATTAAGATCTCACTTTAAGGGGATGATGATGCTACTGTCACTGCGGGCTCCCCTGCACACACCACTTTCAGTGGTTTTTGGATCTTTCATCTTTTGAGCTGGTCTCCATAGTATAAAATCAACTTAGATAAATTGGAAGCATTACATTTAACACTGGGAAACGAAAAAAAAGTGGTTTTGTTAAGAACTTCACTCCCTTTCAGATGGGCAGGGCTAAGTCCTCTATAAAATATCTAGGTGTTAAAATACGTAAAATTCCAGGGGAGCTTTTCTCTGTCAACCTAGGCTGGCTCCCTCCTTCCCCCACTAGCAGATCTAATGAAGGACCTGGAGGTACAGGGACATTTGATTCTCAACTGGACTGGTCGAATAAACACAGTAAAGAGGTCCATTCTTCTGTGTCTCCTCTATATATTTCAAGCACTGCGGATATGGCTCAACAGAATATACTCTCTGATCTTGGCTGCTCCATACAGGTAGAGCATCATGGTTTCTCCAGAAGGTCTGACTCACTTTTGATTCAACAAAGGGAAAGGGGAGGGAGGGGTGTCACAGCGCCTAGCATTCCCCAATATTACGCAGACGCCCAGGCAGCTACGGACTGTTGTTGAATGGTCAGGGTCTATGTTAGCATCTGAAAAGAAGAGACATACAGCCTGATTCATGAAGCTAAATTGCGGCCGCAATAGCAGTGAAAATGCTATTGCGGGCGCAATTTCCCAAATCTGCATTCATCAAGAAAATAACCAAAGCGCAAACCAAAGATTGCGAATTCGCTAATATAATCTCAGAATCCCAGTAGGTTTGCGCCAAAACATGGAATTAGAGAATAAATTTAGCGAATCCGCAATACAAGCGCAATCGGTATTCATGAAAATTTTCTAATAGCGAAAAACCACAAAATCTCAATTAGCGCCGCGCAAATTAAGGACAACCCAAAGCAGGTGGTAACCATAAAAGTCATTAGAGAAAATTTTGAAAAACCGTTGGCCAATCAGGAACAGGGAAAGGGCTGACCAAACACACATAAGGAGATGCAGCAGCAGCAGTTGGTGTCTCACAATGCCAGGAATGTACATGCTGGTCAGGCGGCGAAGGCTACAGCGAGCAGCACGGAGGAGACGCAGAATACAGGACAGGATATTCCGCCAGCGGATCACCCTGCTGGGACAAACCAGGGAGCAGATTTATGCGAAGTACCGGCTAAATGGGGACATGATAATTCAACTCATACACGACCTTGACCCCCTGATGCAGCACCCAACAAGGCGGACCAATGCTGTGCCTACACATGTACAGGTATTGTGTAGCCTGCACCTCCTGGCCTCTGGGAGCTTCCAGGGGATAGTAGCGGCTGCAGGGGGGATATCCCAGCCCACCATGTCACGCTGCCTCCGGAGTTTTGTTGACGCAATGCTTACCCAGCTACACCGACACATCAAATTCCCCACCAGCCAACAGGAACTGGACTTGACAAAGTTAAACTTCTACAATGTGGCCCATTTCCCATCTGTGATAGGATGCATAGACTGCACCCACATCGCCATCTGCCCACCAGCTGCGACGGAGTACATGTACCGGAATCGGAAGTCATACCACTCCCTTAACATACAGATGGTCTGCAATGCCAAGACTATCATAACTGACATCGTGGCCCAGTACCCAGGGAGTACCCATGACTCATTTATATTCCGGCACAGCGGCCTCCACACATGACTGGCCAGGGGAGAATTTGGGGAAGGACACCTACTTGGTAAGTACACATTGTCAACAATTACACATTGCAATGATGTAGCTGCGCAGCACAGGCACTCACCCTCTGCTCCTCTCATTCAGGTGACAGTGGCTACGCCCTCCGGGAATACCTCCTCACACCATACCTCAACCCGGCTACACCACAGCAACGGCGGTACAATGTTTCTCACATACGGACAAGGAATTGTATAGAACGGACATTTGGGCTACTCAAGAGCCGGTTCCGCATACTGCACAAGACAGGTGGGGCCATGTACTACAGTCCTGATGTGTGCTGCCGCATTGTGGCTGTCTGCGCAATGTTACACAACATTGCAACCAAGCGCCGGATACCAGTAGAGATCTCTGGCAGTGAGTCTGAAGGGGACGACCGTCCACCAGCACATGTGCGTCATGCACGCGGGGAGAACCCTGCTGAAGGACACAGACGGCGCAACCACATCACTATGAACAGTTTCTGAAGCCCACAATCCACTCACCCAACAAATCACTATTGCATGGCAATATAAATAATGACTGGAGGCCCATGTATGTTGCATGAATAAATATTATTGTTAAATCCACAATAATAACGTAATGTCTACATTCATTATATTGCAGCAGTATTGCGCCATACTGCTCCTAACTAGCCACTGGACATGCTTGTATCATCAGCATTATCTAGGAAATGTACAAGTAACTCAATTGCGCCTCCGGCGCGCAGCCCCCAAACGCCGCTCTGGCTCTTCCTCTGGGACGGCACGTGTCCCTGTAGTGGGCCTGGTGCTGCGGCGTAACACGCCAACCAGTGAGGCAGACAGGCTGCTGACACTGGAGGTGCCCTCACTGGTGTCGTCCCTCCCCACATTGCCTTCACCAGTAGGATGGAGTGCCAGTACGCGGCAGTGGTGACCTGCTCCAACACCCGTCCAACATCCTCGACACATTGGATTAGCTGCTGCTGCTGCGCCAGGCACCGTCGTGAGAGCTGGGAGGTGGCATTCCCAATCATGTAGTTTGAGCGGGTGTAGGCTGTCAGGCGCGTAAGGAGCTGCCGGTGGCGTCGGCGGGCGGAGTTGCGCTGCGATATGAGTGCAGCAGTGTTGGCCTCCATGGCTGCCGTCATGCGCTCAATCCTATCACCCACATTGGCCACATTGCGGCCAATGTTGTGTAGCTGCAGCTGAATGGCCCCTTGCCGTCGTGCCTGCTGTTGGTTAATGCGTAGCATCCGGCGCTCAATGCTCATGCCTGGCATGCGCACAGCCATCCCCCTCCTGCCGCTGTGTGATGTGTCATGCTGGCGAGCCCTGACATGCCTGCTCTGCTGGCTGCCCACAGTGGGTGTGTGCACAGTCACCACAGTAGCTGCACCTGAAGTAGATGGTGCCGCTGGTGGTGGAGTTGTGGTTGGCAAAGGTGCAGCACCTGATGGTGCAGGCGCTGTTGGTCTTGCCCTGCCTGCAGGGTTAGGTGCTGCGCCGGATGGTGCTGGCGCTGTTTGTCTTGCCCTGCCTGCAGGGTTAGCTGCTGCGCCGGATGGTGCTGGCGCTGTTTGTCTTGCCCTGCCTGCAGGGTTAGGTGCTGCCAATGATGGTGCTGGAGCTGTTGGTGTTGCCCTGGCTGCGGGGAGTGGTGCTACGCCTGATGGTGCAGGAGGTGTTGGTGTTGGCACCTCCTCGGCATCCTCTTGTGACTCATCGATCTGCAGCATGTCGCTGTCGCTGCTGTTGTCGGCGCCACCTGTGAGGGGAATTGGACTTACATTAATAGCGTGTATCTGTCACACGTGCAGTTGCTACATGCATGCTGGTTGACATTCCCTGCCTGGCTTAGCGATTGCTTATTTTGGGATATGTGAGGCTGCATTGGGGTTCTTTTACATTATGGGCAGACTACATGTCCCACAATGCTTGTGGCCATGATCTCATGTGCATTGTTTGAATGACTTGGGATGTATATGGGAGGCTATAGGGCCATGACCATTGTTAGGGGACAGGGTCGCAGTCGCATGCCACTTACCTTGGCTGTCTTGGCTGGGTCGGGATGTGTCCAGGTTGGTGACACCTATGCACGCCTCTGTCTCAAGGGTGTCCTCCACGCGGTCCTCCATGGGGGTATTGGGAGGGACAGTAGGTTCTCCGCCCCCAGTACCAGATGTCTCGCCCAGACTCTCTGCCACCCTCTCCTTGGCACGACCTCGGAGGTCGTACCACCTCTTCTTGAGCTCGTCCAGTGACCTGTGTGTCACGCCCACAGCGTTCACTTTTGCTGAGATTCCTAGCCAGATGCGACGTCTCTCCATCTCTGGCACCCTCCGGGAGTCCTTTCCAAAAAGTTTTGCGTGGCTTTCAACCACTCCCTCGATGAGCTGTTCCAACTCCTGCTCGGAAAACTTGAGCTTTCTCTTGCGCCCGGTGTCACTGGGCCCTGGTGCAGGCTCCTCTGACATTGCTGCTGTCGCAAATGGGTAAATTGCGCTACTTTGGAGGTGTCCCGGTAGGAGCTCTGTTTAGCTGCAGCCTCGCGATCAGCCTCGCAGTTCAGAATGGGGGTGGGAACTGCCTGCTTCCTGGTTGTGATGTCATCACAGCGCTCGAAAAGCGACTTCCCGTTTGTGCGATCTCGCTACTAGCGAGATGTCGCTAATGGGGATTTGCGATGGCGCAAAATAGAGACGGAATATCTGGGTAATAGCGATTTATTGGCGATTTTATTTTCTCGCTATCGATTTTTGCGCCCGTGTGCGAATCGCTTTCTTTAATCGCTAACTATGATGAATTCCGATCTGCGCCTTTCCATTTGCGATTCGCTGTGAATCGCAAGTTGAGAGTCGCAGATTCCTTTCTTCATGAATCAGGCTGATAGTTAACTGCTCTCTCTGGGATCCTAGGTGGCTAAGTAAGCAACATCTACCACCCCGAATGCCTAGTACTTACTCGCATGAGTACCACATTGAAAACATTTGATTGCTAATGCTATGTTCCTGCAAGGGCGTCGGTGACAGACTCGTCACAGCCAGCACACTGCACACACCTGCTCTAGTCCTACCTTAGAAGGTCAAGCTTTTAGACTTTATGGCAGGGGTAGTGGTGACATGATTTCTGATTACAGGGGTGGCTGCTCCAAAGACCATTTTGCCATGTAACGTGTATTTTGACCTCCCCAAAAAAGAACACATATTATGCCCAGATTCATCACTGCATCACTTATACCCTTGTTTGCGCCACACAGCCACCAGAGACAAACCCTCATTCAATACACTTTTCCCTAAGCTGAAGAGTACTAGAGGCACCATTTCTAATCTTTATCGAATTTTACTGTCATTGAATGCTCCCACCTTATGTACATAATACAGCATGGGAATGCGCTTTGGGGAAACAGATTACATTGCAGAAGTGAGAACAACTAGGAATGGCTCCATGTCAAACTGAGGCAGGGAAATTCATTACAAAGTATGGTACGGGTCGCATCACACACCCCATAGCTGGGGCTTAATGAAGCTTATTTATGCCTCTACTTTCTTAACTACATTATTACTACCAGCCGCAGAATCAAGAGTGAGGTGAGGTGAAGTCAGAATAACTTAGAAGATGATAGGGATGGGAGGAAAGGGTAAGAAGCAGAGAGAGAGAGACAGAGGTAAAGAGGGGAGAGGTAAAATACCAAGAGACAGATTACGGAGCAAGAGATGGGTGAGGAAGGAAGGAAATATAAATATAAAACCAAGGTGTTGAGAGGGACCATGTATTGAAATGTACTGGCTTTGCTGATGAATTAAATAAAATCGATTTGATTACTGTAGGTTTATTCATTAATTTTCACTTGACAATCATTACGCTGCAATATCTATTGAATGTGTAACAAGTTTTTATGTCAATATTGGATGCTTTTATTATTTATTGGAAATTATTTTCGTTTTCGCCTATCTTTATCATTGGTTGCTATCCATTTTTTGAATCAGTAGTAGTTAAAAAAAAAAATGAAATGCCGCATCGGAATGAACTAGGTCCTTTTTCAGTTTCCTCTTAAGATATTCCAATAATTAGACATGTTAACAAACCTACATTTACTTATTTTATTGCACCATGGTCATTTTACAAAATTCTTTTTACGTTTTATAGTGAGAGATTCATCCATTGCCACCTCCCGTTTTGATGCAATATAATGTACTTGAAACGATTATCTTACAACACCACTGCATTATAGTATTTACGACACATTTTACTAATTTAATGTTAGTTCCCCCTCCTCCTCCAGGAGATGTTTCTGGTGATATTAAGAGAAAATATTCCTTTCATTCCCAGATTCAAAGAACAGAACAGTACATCAACCGTTACATCAATGCTGTACTGCTGTCACCTAATAATACAAAAATGTATGCAAAAGAGTATAGGTTTAGGATTATGGCACATATTAGTAAGGAATGTTGATTACACATAAGAGAAAAAACAAGAACCATGGCTATGTTTTTTACTACTTATACATGTCATGATAAAAGCACATTAATACTGTCTAGTCAGACTATCCATAAATATGGGATATACAAGTTTAACACTTTATCTTTTCTACCCATCCATGTCTAAAAAGACTCCGATACAGTGCATAGTGCACTGCTTAATTTGAGCTGGTGTTTTCAGGTGCTTGGCACCAGCACTTAATTGTCATCATTTGTCCCTATGACAGTCTGCCACATGGAGGTGCTGTTTTTTAAAATTCAGAGATGAGCACAACTGTTGTTTATTAATTCTTTTTAAAAAAAATATTTTTATTAACCAACAAGTAAGCATTTACAACAATCCACAAGGAAAATCATATATATCCTATATAACATAAAACTGACCAATAAAATATTTTCTTAATCACGAGCTAAAAGAGAAGAAACAAAAAAAGAGAAAAAAAAGCAAAACATTAACCTCCCATAAGTTCCATCATAATTCATTTATCATATATTAATATACTAAAATATAAGTCCCCATATAGTTTTTATTGTATTTAGGGCATGAATACCCCTAACATTCGCCAGAGCATATTCCATTGCATATATTTCCTTCATAAGCCTCCACCAGTCACTTATATTTGGAGGATTTGAACTGATCCAAACTCTAGCAATCACTAACACGATCAATAACAACCGATTCTGTTGATCATTAAAATGTTCAGGTCCTAGCATAATATCTCTAACTGTTGGGGAAAAATCTATCTCTAACTTTTGAGAGCATATCTGACCCACCTGTTGCCAAAAATTATCAAGTTTAGGACAAGTTACCAACATATGTATCAAATTTGCAGCAAAAAGATCACATCTTGGGCATTTAACTCGAGTGCTAGATAATCCTGTAGCAGCCCATTTAGATATTTTCTCAGGTGTATAATAAAGGGTACATACAGTACGCAACTGTTGCATTTGTAAATTTGTTGCATGCACTGAGTTCTTAATTCCCCTCAAACTTTGTTCTATGCTATTTACCGTAACCTCCTCCCCAACATTAACCTCCACTTTTCAGCTAATTTATCTTCATCACTTCTTCTAAAGGTAATAAAAATGTTATACATATGGCTAATCATGGATTTAGTTTTATCCTCGTAAAAATAATCCCAAATCTCTGATTTAGGTATATTTGTCAGTTTTAAATGTGTCAAAAGATAATTCTTAACTTGGAAATATTTAAAAAACATATACCCTGGTAAATTAAACAAAAATTAAGAATTTTCAAAAGAGGAAAAACCACCATAGTTATACAAATCCCCAAGTGTTGAAAAACCAAAATTAGCCCATTGCTTAGTGGTAGTATCTTGAAAAATCTCTGGAAAAATCGGGTTACCCCACAGAGGGAGACTGTCATGATAGTATGCCAAGTCACATTTAGCTAGGATAGCCTTCCAAATATACAAAATATCCTGTAAGGTCTTAAATTTAACCCGCTCAAAGTAGATCGGATCAGTAATATTATACAAATAAATCGAACTTTTTTCTGCCAGAAGTAATTGATGAAAAGAAGTAGTAAATGAAGGAATTAACAGACTCCGAAGGCGACTCGTGAATGCAGACCAAAAGTACATCTTAAAATCTGGAAAATCTATTCCCCCTGAATCAAAGGGACATTTAAGTAAGTCAATTTCTCTCCTTGCCTTCTTATATCCCCAAATAAAACTACTAAAAAGACCATCTAGTCTTTTGAAAACACTATTAGGGACACGTAAAGGAATAGACCTAAAAAAATAAAAAAATTTAGGGAGTACCTTCATTTTGATAATATTAGTCCGGCCTATAACACCCAGAGGTAGTTTATGCCATTTTTTCAATAAGGCCGTATCCTTTATCAACGACTCATAGTTTAACGAAATTATTTGATTAATCTGTGATGATAGTCTGACTCCCAAATATGTAGCAACAGAGCATAGACCAGATATGGGTTCCCTCGGTGTATGATTCAAAAGTATCTGAGTTTTAGGAGTACTGAGTTTGTATCCGGCTATTGCTCCAAACCCAGCTGCTTCCTTAACAATTTCCTCCATTGCTCTCTTTGGCTGTATCGTAAAAACGGCTATATCATCCGCATAAGCGGTTATCTTTAAAGAGTTTGCACCATATCGTAGCGGTATGATTTGGGGGTTTCACAATAATGAAAAATAAATGGATCAATATAAAGAGCAAATAATAGGGTAGAGAGCGGACATCCTTGACCCATACCACGAAAAATTGGAAAGATGTCAGAGTGTATCCCTTCATACATCAATTTAGCCTGTGGTTTATCATATAGAGCCTGAATCCATTGTAAAAAAATATTCGTTATCCCCACTTTTGCTAACACAGCCCATAAAAACTCCCAATGAACCCTATCAAACGCTTTTTAAGTGTCTAAAAGCGGCATACCTCGTGTAATTTCCTCTTTTTCCGCAAGGTCAAAAACAGTAATTGCAGTATTTATGTGAGCTGTAGTCTCTCTGCCTTGAATAAAGCCATGTTGATGGACCGAGACAAGCCCTGGTATAGTTGGTGCTAGTCGGTTGGCAAGAATTTTCGCAAATATTTTGGCGTCTGAATTGATGAGCGAAATAGCCCTATATGAGCCACATTCGCATGATGGTTTGTTTTTCTTTAAGAAGAACACTATTCGAGTCTAGTTCCAAGATTCAGGCACTATACCACAGTTCCCAATATATTGTATAACCCCTCTAAATGGTTCAATTAACTGCTCTTTAAATACTTTATAAAACTCTAAGGGAAAATAATCTTCCCCTGTCGCTTTCCCAGATGGAAGTGCAGAGATCGCTGAAATTATCTCCTCTTTACTAATCTCATGACTTATTAAAGTAATATCTTCATCCTTAAGTTTTGGGAGATTTATGTTTTGAAGATATTGTTCTATTTCTGCCTTATTAGTAACAATATCAGAAGTATATAATTTCTGATAGTAAATGGAGAATTGTTTTAGAATCTCTTTCGGTTCTATATGCATATCACCATTTGCCCCTCTTATTCCTTTGATATAGGTTTTAGCCCGATCATCAGCTACCTTATAAGCAAGAACTTTTCCTATATGTTCACCAAACCCATATTGTGAGGCGCGGTACTTATTAAAATTTGCAACAATTTTTTCCCTGAAATTTTTTTTAGCAGCCAACCTCAAGTCAGTTAGTTCAAGTAATAATTCCTCCTGGTTGGATAATCCAAGCCTAACTGAATTAATATGTGCTATTTCAGCCTGTTTTATGGCTGATATACCTTCTTCTATAACGGTTTGTCTTTTTTATTTTGTTGAATTATATATTGCAAAGTCACCCCCCGAATAACTGTTTTCCATGTATCCCATATAATAACGGGAGTAGTTGAGCCTATATTATCCTTAAAAAAACCTTCAAGTTGTTTCCTAATGGATTCTATATATAACTCATCTGTGAGTAAATACTTTGGAAAGGTAAATGGTTTACACATCTTAACTCCTCCTATAGCCTGAAATGTGTCCATAAGAGGGTTATGATCAGATGTAATGCGTAGGCATATCGTAATATCAGCTGTTTTCATGATCCAGTCTGAAACCCACGCCATATCTATCCTTGAATAGGAATGGGGCGGGAACGAATAATGAGTATATCCTGCAATATTAGGATATAGACATCGCCATAAATCATTTATTTGTTGTAAGCGACCCATCTCAACTATTTCAGCTCTTATTTTAGACATTCTCTTAGTAAGCATCTGTCTACTTGTATCTGAACTATGATTCATAATACAATTAAAATCCCCCATTGTCATTTTGTCTCCCTCCCAATTTAGTAATTCCATATTTAAAGCGTCAAATATTGATGGTTCATCTGTATTAGAACCATATACAGCAGATAGCACATATTTCTTACACCGTATTTCGACTTGTGCAATTACCCATCTCCCAGCATTGCCAGTCATAGATTTGTGTATTACACAAGCAAAACACTTTCGCTTCAAAATAGCCGCTCCTCTAATAGAGCAAGATTGTGAAGTGCATACAATAGTTTCAAACCCCAATTGTAACAAAAGTTTATGATCATTGTAAGACAAATGTGTTTCTGTTAAAAAAACAACTTGAGGGTTATGCATATTTAGTTCTTGTCGTACCAACTGCCTCTTGAGTTTACTATTTAGAGCGGCGGCGTTCCAAATTATACATTTGATTCTATCCATCTTACTCATCTCCTTTTCCTTCAAATAAAACCATCATATTTATTTTCAGCCTTACACCATTTATTAAGTTAAATTCCTGACTCCCTGTAATAAACAAACTTACATTTGATTCTTCTCTTAATCGTCCTGTTAATTTTATTTACCACATTTCTAGCTTACTTGTTGATTCCTTTTTCACCCACCTTACCCCACCCAAGACCTTCTCGCCAACCCACCCCCTGTACCTTGGGAAAGGTATTTCCCTCCTTGCAAAAGGCTGCTACAACAGCAGCCTAAGGAAGACAGTGTACCCCGAACAGATCGAAAACCACCAGAAGCCGTGGAGATTTAAACATCCCTTCATCAAAACTATTTTTCGAGTTAGTTTGAGATTTGTCTCTTCTTTAATGTTTCCCACCCTTCTCATTTTGCCCTTTACCAAGAGCCTCCTTAGCCTCTTCTACCGTAGAAAAAAAATAGGTTTGACCGCCCCTTAAAACTTTCAAACGTGCTGGCTCTTGTAAAAACACCTGTGAATTTAAAGATTTCATAGGTTCTTTTAACTGACGCATTTGCCATCTCCTATCCATTGAAGCTTTACAAAGGTCTGCACGTACAAAGAAGGTCACAGTATCAATAGTTATAGGTGAGCTAGGACGGGCTTTTAAATATACAGCTTGACGCAGCAAAAAAATTCCAAAATAAGTTAGGAAACTTAGATCCCTGTCTCTGAGGGCCGAGAGGAAGTCTATGCGCCCGCTGTATCTAGCTATCCCAGTCCCAATCCGACAGGTCTGGGAATGCCTTCTGAAAAAGCAAAACTAAAAACCCTCTTTTCCCTCTGGGATACCAAATAGTCTCAGATTCTGCCTTCGTTGCCGATTTTCTAAATCTTCCACTTTAAGCTGCAGTGTCTTAATTGATGTATCATGACTCTGTACTTGTTCGAATGTCTGTGCCACTGCCTCCTCCGTATCTACTATACGCTGCTGGAGATCTGTCATTTCATTTACAAGAGAGTCAACTTTAGCTGTTGGCGCCTGAAGGGCCTGTTGAATGCCTAAATTGTCTGTCCTAAGTTGCGAGTAGTATTCCTGACCTTCTTGTCTCTGATCTTTTAGTGCTTGAAATATTAAAGCCAGTGATGGTTCCAAAACTGAGCTACATGGTACAGTTAAACTTGATTCAGATTCACCACCATCTGTTCTGGAGGCTGCCATACTATTGGATGATATAGACTGCATAGAAGCAATAGGAGCAGTAGGAGTGATAGGGCCGGAAGAAACACTGGTAACAGTAGTAATAGTAGATACAGTGGATGCAATAAGAGTCGTATCTATATCTTTATTCATTGTAGCCTCTCTGCTCTGCAGTGTTTCTGTCGGACTGCTTCCAGAGAGTCGAGAAACTAGGGACTTAACCCCACCTTTTGTTTGAACTCAGCATCGAAGAGAGGTGTCATTAATAATTTATTTTTGTCGTGACACACTGTCCTGCTGATCCAGCTTTGTCGGCGTTTTCTTAATAATGTCCCTTAGGTTTTCGTTTGTATTGTTGTATTCCTTTTTTTAACCCTTGACTTGGGTGTGTTTTTTGTGATAGTCTCTGTCTCTTTACTCTCCTTTGCTTGATCTTGACTTTGCGGGAACTCCCCTTCCTCAGATAGACTCAAATTTAACGAGTTTTGAGCACTATCAGTCATATTAGAAGCATTGCTCACTTCAGCTGCATTAACGATGTTCTCTATTATTTTTATGACTGTTGAGCATCGAGAGCTATCCTCCTTTTCCGATATAAGACTGATCAGTGGAACCACTCCAAGTATATTACTATCAGTCAACTCCAAAGTCTCTTTATCCTTCTCTCCCTGTGCTGGAAGCTCATCTCCCCCTATTGTAAAAAAACCTGATTCGGGTCGGGGACAATCGATATTTGCCCGGCGGTATTGCCTCTGTGACCCTCTAGTTATTTAATCAATGAAGAGGCAGGCGCTGGAGACTGGAAAGCAGGAAACAAGGTTTTTATTCTCTCCGGAGGAGAACACAGCAAAACGGACAGCAGGTATCGTTCTGAGGTGCTCTAACTTATGTCTGAGGTCTGGCCCCTTATATACAGGGTTTTGCGGTTTTTATTACAGTTTACATACTCATGACAAAGCTTTGATGTACGGAAAGACATTCCCGGAACCCCCCCTCCGGGCCCGTTCCCACACACATTTACAGTAGAGGTCCCCACCCTAGTCACAACAGGTGATGAGTATCGCGCAGCTGGATATTCCGTCAATTCATGGAATGCGGGGTTCGATCGGATCTCGTGGGGTGGGGGCTTTGATCAACCCGGGGATCCTTTGATGGGGGAAGCTTTCTATTGTACGGGGAGGGGCAAGGAATAGTATCGGCAGAGCTGGGTGCCGGCCTGGGAACGAGGAGGACAAACGGGCACACGGGGAAAAGGGGGTTTGCATCAAAGGGCCGGGGATCATGAAAGGGAAGAAGGGAGGTGTTGCGCTGGGGACAGGATGAGGGCCTGAGGCAGAGCAGCGCCGGAGAGGGGTTTATGATTCAAGGCAGGTGCAAGCAGGGGGTTGGTCAGCGTGCAGGCTTAGTGAGGGCGAAGGGCTATGTCAGGGGCCAGCGGCATGCAAAAAGGGTTTGTTCTGTTCAGGGCATCTTAAAATGGCGGGTGCGCACGACAAAAGTGTGGCATCAGGGGAAGAGGCAAGATGGCGCAGATAATGTTCACCAAACCGTACTAATTTTCAACAGTCCTCCCTTTAACATATTCAAGGCATCTTGCTGGTTCATTTTCTACTCGGTTTTATTGTGGTGGGCATGAGAAAGAAAGTAGTAGGAACCCTAGATGAAAGAGTTGTAAACAATACATTTTAAGATTTCTAGTTTTAGGAGGCGGACCTATTGATAAACTTTGATAAACTTGTCTAGCAGGAAAGTCATAGAAATGCAATACAAAAACGATTCTGTTGCGAGAGCAGCGAGTACATTTCATAATGTGAACTGATAGGTTATTACATATATCAGATTCGGATTGGTGCATAATCAATACAATGGCGGCTGGGAGAGAAATGAGGCGCAGCAGAAACGGTGATTGGGGATGTCAAAATGTTCGCAGTTAATGAGTTCTCAGTATTCTTTGTTGTCTTTCGTTGGCGCTGTGGAGCACCGGCGGTGGAGCTACGGGTCCAGCTCTATTCTAGGTCTCGCGTTGCAGGGCACGACCTTTCCCTCGCATTCCTGGTCGAAAAGGTCCTTTTCGCCCTGTGTCCTTTGAGGTGATTGTCAAAAAGTTCAGATGGAAGAAGGGTGCATGTGAGCAGTTCTTTCGGGTAGGTCGGAGGAAAAAGGGGGATGGAGCAGGGCCAGATCGGGTACAGACTAGGGGGACGGAGAATTTCAGATAGGCAGGCTTATGACCGAATTCAGAGAGCGGGGACTTGTCGGCAAACACTGGACATCGAGCAGGGGCATCAGGTCGCCCCTTTCTTCTCATTTTGTCGAAGACAGTGCCTCATCCTGCAGCTCTTTTCTGTCGTGGTCTCGCCTTGGCCAATGTCGCAGGTGTTCCATAGTCTGCAGTCAGGCCTCGTGCTCCCACATCCGGTCCTTCTCTCTCCCGACAGCCGTACTCTTAAACGAGTTTGAAAAGACAGTCTTTAGAGAATTTGCAGAGGAAGGTAATCACAAAAGTCTATTTCTCTCTCAGCTCCGGGCAGAAACGAAAACGTCCGTTATATTAGGGTTCACAACTAACATATAAATGACCGATGGCGGGCCTGTTGGATTTGCCATGACTTTCCTTCACAATTATTTATTACAGTTACGACAGTTTATCTGATGGAGACCCACCTTCGTAAGACGAGCCTGACAAAGATATGCCATTCTCTAGGGTTTTATATTTACCAAGGGTTCTGTGTGCTATCAACACGGTACTAAACAGGTATTTTGCTGGGGGACGAACATAGGCTAAACATTTCTTTTTATCGATGCGTCCTGCTTTTCAACTAAACATTTTTCACTTTCGGCAGGGCTCATTTCAACGATTTCTTCACTTCGGCCTAGTCTTTTAACCTTGTAAAACATCATTCTGGTTCCTACGTACCTTCCTACGGCCTGATTACTTAATCAGAAAAGACAGGGGTTTTATGGGAAACAACTAGGGACATAGAAAACTTATGGTAAGGGCGTAAATAGACCCATCTCTCACAACCGGAAATTAGGGGTAGTTTCATAACTCCAGTTTGGAGCGGCTGATACGGGGACAGGGGTGATCATTTTTACTGTTTGGGTATTGCGACAATTTCGGGGCGGGGAGGGTCGCGTATTCTGAGGTTCTTTTTTATAACATAGGAGCCGTTGACATGTAGTTCCCTTATTACGGGCCAGATTAGGGAACCTCTGTCGTCTTACCTGTCCTTTCCCTTACGGCCCAACCTCGGTTTATTGACTTTTAGCGGAAAAGGAGAGGTAATGACACGGTCTCAGGGTGATTGTATTAAAGACAAGTTTTTGTGCAAATACTGACGGTATTTGAAGCCAATTGGGTGGTGTGCTAGGGGTGGCGGTTTGCCAATTTCGGGGTTAATCGCTCGGAAGAGTGGGAGTGCAAAAATAGAGAGAGAGAGAGAGAGAGAGAGAGAGAGAGAGAGAGAGTGCAACGGCAGGCTAAATAGTACACGTGCAACAGAGAGGGTGGCAGTGTATTCAAGAAAGGCTATTTAGTGCATTACACAGTAAAGGACATTCACGGGTCTGCGTTAGAATCTTGTAATCATGCAGTTTGAGCATTAGACAGGGTAGAGGGGACGTGCCTTGAGAAAAAGGAAAAAAGAAAGGAGGTACCATTTTGTCGCACTTTCTCGCATTCTTGGTCCTTCGATCAGTTGGGTCAACGCCTCAGTCACACACACACATTCTCTCATAGTTTCGCATCATACGTGACATGGGTTCATTCGTGTGGTCTGGTTTAAGGGTGATCACTTTTTATCAGGTCATACTAATTTTACGGGTTTGTTCGATACGTGAGTAGTTAGTAGGCGCGCTTAGGCACCACCTTGCAGCGCTAGT
Source organism: Lissotriton helveticus (assembly GCF_964261635.1). Classification (NCBI taxonomy): domain Eukaryota; kingdom Metazoa; phylum Chordata; class Amphibia; order Caudata; family Salamandridae; genus Lissotriton; species Lissotriton helveticus. Next base: position 610,799,321 of record NC_136059.1, on the reverse strand, counting down.
CTGCTTCGTGTATTAGACACGGCAAGGCTTCAGATCTTCGCCACACCTCGGCTGTAATCTCTGATGTAACCTGCAGAGGGGGGAAAAAGGGGGGGGGGACAGCATTCGCGCATATTCAAATACATGGATTCAAGAGTCCTTTACTTACCTCTTACTCGTCTTTCCTCCTCGGGGCAGAGTCCCCGGGGATATGGTTTCTGGAGTCAGGGGGGGGGGGGGGCAGTGTGTCCATATAGGTCGTGTGCGGGGAAACGTAAAAAGGAAACCAGAGGTGCCTAGTGCGAGGTATCTAGTCGAAAGATGTGTCTCACTATCGGGATCCTTAAACCTCCTTCAACGCTGTGACGTTCTAAGGTTCTTCGGTTCTTGGGTCAGCTCTGTTCCCTAGTACCTTTGAACGTCTTACTTTATAATATTTACATCATTTCATTTCACCCTTCTTTTACATTCCCTCATTTACACCGTTCGTTTTACCCATCCTTGGAAGTCGAGGTCTTCCTCCATGCGAGAGTTCATGAGTCAGTCGCGTACTTTGAAGGCAGAGTGTCGTGTTGTCGATCCGATCCGACCTCCAGGGCTGGGCAACCATCTTCTTTCAACCTTAAAGAGAGAGCAGAGTAGGGTGCACAGAAAAGAACTCTCCCACCGATCCCACATTTTTTTTTAATTTTTTTTTTTTTATTTTTTTTTTTTAAATAAAGCATGCAATACCCGTCCATAGTTTCGAAAACCTTTATTTTGCAAAATCATTTCAGCACGTGGATTATGGGGGTGCGGTCGTATTTGGCCGGACGTGGCAATGGCTAAAGTGCGTACAGTGAGGGGTGTCGTTTTGCAGCAATAAAAATATTGGAAAGCTTTATTCATTCATTTGTAAGAAACTAAAACGTTTATTAATTGGCTGGGGGTTCGGGGGCATTTATTTCATAATTTAGAAGCATAGTCAGAATAGTTGCAATCAGATTTCCTATATGCATACCGTATGTGTGCGTCATAAATGGGGTTATACATCAGCTATAAAAATATAATACACCGTTCATTTGTAATCAACATTTTTTTTTTTTTTTAACGGGATCCTTTCACAATGTTCGTCGAGTGAGCTCTCCTTGTCTTTTCTAGCCAAGTGTACAAAGGATCATATAAGTCTCAGAACATCAAGTTTGTATAGTGAAAAGGGACACCACGAGGTGTTCGTAAGTTCCTATTGATACCGGCGCCATTTTGGGCGGGGCCAGGTTAGTCCGGAAGTAGCATCAGGGAAAAATGTTTCCTACAACCGGCAGTTGGACCAGAGTCCTTTTCGGCAGTTCTAGAATTCATGCTAACAGAAGGAGTGGCAATGTCATGCCTGTTTCGTTAGTGATCAAGGCAGCCGTCCCTTACCGGAAGCCTGCAGGGGCCGAAGGCTCCGCCGGGGACCTTTGTAGAATCTTCAAGGCTGCGGAGATGCTGTCGGAGATGGGGGCTTGTGCCCCAGTGGGCAAGTGTCCGAGTTATATTGCTGGTCAAAGTTGCTCTAGCGGCCGGGGCCCGCCTTCCAGCGGACCTAGACGCCATTTTGAGGCCCTACAGGGGCCACTCTCGTCGAGTTTGCAAGAGTGGAAGAGATCCTTCGGTGTGAAAGGAAGAGGGCTCTGTTTTGTGAAAGCGGGACGTTTGGCTGGGGTCCAGCTGTGATGCCCCCACCTGGGGGGGCGAGGGAGACTCGTTCGCGCCGTCTCCTTCTTCCGGTGCACCCCATGCCGCTCTTTTTCATCGGCCCGCACGAAGGTCTCTCCCCATCCGGTGCTCCCCAAGTCGTGTGCTCAGTGCTGTGGGAGTATGGCCACCTGTGGCGCGCATTCGGCGCAGCACGAGTATCGGTGCAGTCATTGCAGGTTCGGTGTTCCGAAAATATGGGCACCATTGCACGTTCGGTGCTGCGCAAGTATTGGGGCACCATCGCCTGACTGGGGGTGTTCGGCGTTGGGCCGGGGGCTGGGAGACCTCCTATCCATGGAGGTGGGGGAGGCTCGTCCGCGTCGCCTCTCCCTCCCAGCCCGACCTGGACGCATTCCTGCAGAGGTGTGGACAGGGCATCCCGCCGCCCAGAGCTGCTGCGGTTGTTACGGAAGGGAAAAGAAAGAGGTGCCTCGTTCTTCTCTGGACATGTGGCGGGACTACTTAAGTCTATCCAGGCCCGTTGCGGCTGGGCCGAGGAGGCATGTGGCGGGACTACCGGCAACTACCTAGGGCCGTTGCGGCTGGACTCCGCTGGCCCCTGCCTCTCCTCCGGCTCCCCCCATACGTTAAGATTTCCTGACCAAGTGTTGGCAGCAGGGCCCGCCTTATATGGGTTGCCGCCGGTTGGGCGTAGCCGTAACCCAGCCCTACTTTGGAAGGTTCCAGAATGTGGGGGGGGCGAATGTTCTGTTGACTTTCCTGTTCTATAGTTTACCGTTCTTGTTTTTCTAGCGTTATTGTGTTTTTCTTTGCTTGTTATGTTAAAATAAAAGTTCGTGTTTATCAGTGGCTTACTGATTTCGTTTCCCATTTCTTTCTTTCCAGGTTGTTTCATGCTAAAATTTCTATTAACATAGTTTATGTAACATGGAAGCACGTGCAGGGGGATGACGCAGATTCATATATTACGTACACACAAACTCAGACGGGGGGTAGTAGAAAAGTATGACACGCAAGATCCGAAGACAAACATAAAACAGTGATTATTTGGCCAAAATTATCTTTTTCCGTCTGTTAACTTAGAACTAGGCTGGGTTCCCGTTTTTATATTGTCCGACCTAGGAAAACTCGAACATGTCACTGAAATCGTTCTGGCGGAACCTGTGCCATCGGGCATAATCAAACGTGGTGGTTCTATCTGGTCTGTCCGTGCGAGTCGGATTTTTCTTTGTCTCGCGCTTTTTCTCATTCTGCTGGCCTGCCATTCCTGTCGGCCCTTTGCCTTTACTCACGCTCAGTAGAGTCGGGCATTGGGCTTTCCAGTGTCCGACATATCTACAAAAAGCGCATTGGTCTGGCCCTAAGTCTGGCCGTCTTTTGCGTAGTGTCGGGGGATAACTTTTGGGTAGCGGTGTCCCGGGGTTGTCCTGTCGGTATATTTCTCTACCTGGTTTGTCCTCGTCTTTTCTCTGTCGTTGCATAGCCTCTCTGCGCCACATACCGAGACTGTCGAGCATAATAGGCGTTGTCTTATTATTGCGAAGGGCTATTTCCAACGTTTCTATTTTATCAAGGTCAAAGGATCCTGCCAGTGGCCACTGTTTGTCTTGACTTTCTTTGGTATACCTGTGCCACAATTTATTATAGGCTATGGTAACTAATCCATAGTTTATGAACATGTCCTTATTAGGGGTGCCTTCTAGTGGAGCTATATGGTCCACCTCTAATACACGGTCCGGGCTGAACCAATTATCAATCAATGGGGAGAAGACAGACATGACGGCTCGTAACGAGGGACTTAAAAGTCAGCACTGCCTATCTTATCACTAGGTGCAAAGACTAGACAGAATATTCCTATTCTTCGTTGTTTGCAGGCAGTGAATACCTCATGAACAAAAATAAAAAAAGAGTAACCAATAACGAGGAACAATCAAACAATCAGATAAATAAATAAGATAGAGAAAGGACAATGGGGAGAGTAAGTAGGGCGCAAAAGTCTGCGTCCTCTACCCTTTCACTAACCGCAAAGAGGAATCTGTTGTTTCCGGTTTGCAGACAGAGAATCTCCAGAAGACAATCTGCGAACAGTAGTTCGGGGTTAAAGAACCCAGTTAATCAGTGAGGGAGAGGGGAGTCTCCCAAAAACCGTTAAGAAATAATAGAGTCAGTGGGGGAGAAAGATAGGCGCGACGGTTACGTTACCTATCCTTCACCGTTTGCAAAAGAGAAGGAGCCTACTGTTTCTCCGTGTGCAGACAGTGAATCTCCAAATAGGTCAAAAAAGAGTAATACTAGTATTTTTTTTTGTAAACAATCAAGCAATCAATTATTTTCGCAATCCGTCGTGTTTACACGACCTTACCCGGACCGTGTGGACAGTTTCTTGTCTTCTGAATCCAGCGCCCGTTCGTCCTCTTTTTCTCGTATTTCTCACGGCACTCCTAATGGTCCCCAGTCAGGACCGTAGATCACTCGAGAGAGGTCTGTTCGGAACTAGTGAAGTTCGGATGATCGGCTGCCAGACGAGGGTCTATTGGGCAAGAGCTCTCCCGATCGTTGCAGTCATTCACTCTGTCGTCGGGACCTCTCCCACTGGATCCACGAGTCGCTGATGGGCCCCACGCTTGGGACGCCAATTGTAAAAAAACCTGATTCGGGTCGGGGACAATCGATATTTGCCCGGCGGTATTGCCTCTGTGACCCTCTAGTTATTTAATCAATGAAGAGGCAGGCGCTGGAGACTGGAAAGCAGGAAACAAGGTTTTTATTCTCTCCGGAGGAGAACACAGCAAAACGGACAGCAGGTATCGTTCTGAGGTGCTCTAACTTATGTCTGAGGTCTGGCCCCTTATATACAGGGTTTTGCGGTTTTTATTACAGTTTACATACTCATGACAAAGCTTTGATGTACGGAAAGACATTCCCGGAACCCCCCCTCCGGGCCCGTTCCCACACACATTTACAGTAGAGGTCCCCACCCTAGTCACAACAGGTGATGAGTATCGCGCAGCTGGATATTCCGTCAATTCATGGAATGCGGGGTTCGATCGGATCTCGTGGGGTGGGGGCTTTGATCAACCCGGGGATCCTTTGATGGGGGAAGCTTTCTATTGTACGGGGAGGGGCAAGGAATAGTATCGGCAGAGCTGGGTGCCGGCCTGGGAACGAGGAGGACAAACGGGCACACGGGGAAAAGGGGGTTTGCATCAAAGGGCCGGGGATCATGAAAGGGAAGAAGGGAGGTGTTGCGCTGGGGACAGGATGAGGGCCTGAGGCAGAGCAGCGCCGGAGAGGGGTTTATGATTCAAGGCAGGTGCAAGCAGGGGGTTGGTCAGCGTGCAGGCTTAGTGAGGGCGAAGGGCTATGTCAGGGGCCAGCGGCATGCAAAAAGGGTTTGTTCTGTTCAGGGCATCTTAAAATGGCGGGTGCGCACGACAAAAGTGTGGCATCAGGGGAAGAGGCAAGATGGCGCAGATAATGTTCACCAAACCGTACTAATTTTCAACACTATTTCTCCAAAAGCTCTTTCCATACCTGTTTGCTGACCAGATATAGCCTCCATCAATACCCCAGCAAGGTCATGTTGCTCGCCATTTTCAGCTGGTAAACTCACTGAAATCAGCTCCGCAGCTTTTCCAGATTGAATTAGCTGTAATATAGGCTTGCCAACCTTAGAATTGTCTAACCATAGTTTTCCATTCGTAGTCTCTGTGCTAATACCAGCATTCTCATTTTGCACCATATCTCCCGAACCTGCAGGGGGTAACTGCCTTCCTGCCCGTGTAGAACGAGCCTGTGCTTTTGGCGGAGCCATTGTCAGTTTGCTTGCTCTGCCTAAGCTCAGTGATTCCCGAATGAGCACTAAATTTAGCCAAAAAAGCAGCCGTGATTTATGAAACCGCCTGAGGGCGCCAGTACTAATACCAAACGCAAGCATTTATTACTCCAAGCAGGTATCGTCACATCGCCAAATCCTTCGTTTCTAATTAATCCTGATTGATATACTACAGAGCCGAGCAGCAGCAGGCTTCTATCCCTTTAAGAGGCAAAAACAATGTCAATTTTCTGTTACTAATGAGGATATCGCATCCAATATATATAGCCAATATGAAAAATGTCTTTCCTCTAAAAATCCTCAGTTCCTTAGCAGCCCATACCGATGAATGTAGGCACCCCCCTCCCCTCCCCCCCAACTTTTCTCGAGAATGTAGTCAGCACTAAAGCATGTGCATTGGACACAGAGCACTAAGCATTCTCACCTGCTGACTATTCCAGCTCCGTCCAAGCTCAGACTCAAACGGCACCAGCGGCTCACACAGCCAGCCACCGAGAGCCTCCATCAAATCAAGAAGAAAAGCACGGTCGTGCAGCCACCACAGCAGCCACAGAGATCGGCGAGTTTGTTGTTTGTTGTCGATATCGTTACAGTTTTCAGATAACAGACCCGAGCGCGTATTAATCACAAGCCATAAGCTATACGCTTGTTACAAGTTTGTTGCAAAGGCGTTTTAAAGCAATCCAAGCCCGTAGCCGCCAAGGAAGGAGCTAAGAATTGGTAAGTCCGCCGTTCACAATGTTCAAGGCTCCGAGATCGAGCACAGAAAATCAAACGAGAAGGGTTTTTCCAACTTCACAAGCTATCAGTTTTCTCCTCCCAATAGCCACTTTAATTCCAGCTTTGTTCCTGGACTCAATTTGCAAAACAGCCCGGCTTGATTGGGCATTTCAAACGGGTTTTCCGAGAGCTGCTCAGGGTGCCCGTCTTCCCGGCAGCGTCAACCCGCCATCTCGCTCCTCCCACGGTATTTTTTCAAATTACACATTCATTTGTGGTCTCCCTGTTAGTGGTTCGTTGTTTTTTTAATTCAATATACATTAAGAATGACTTATACCTGCTGCCGAAGCCATTCTTTTAACTTTGGAGTCCTGACATTGTCAAGAGTGTCACACTTGTAGAAATGTGACTTACTACTTATGCTGTTACTGTACAAGACAACTGCAATGGGCAGTGCAAGCGGATGTGCCCTGCTGACTAGAGCCCCGGCACTTCTTTTTACAAATTAAGCAGCTTCGCCGTGTCCCTGGGCTCACGCCTGCCTCTCTCCCCGCAGCCTGCCAGAGCCTCCAATGCTCTTGCCGAGTTGACCCCTGGCAGCCGCCTGCACTCCCCGCGCCGCCTCTTTTTCTCACACCTGCTGGACGTCCCACAGACCCTCCCTCCCTCCCTCTGGCCGCGCCGCTTCCCCGCGCCCGATGCTCTATTAACAGCCTGTGCTGCGAGAGACCGGCACACGAAGGCTGCGCTCCGGAGCTCAGCAGCTCCTGCCTCCGCCCCTGGTCCTGCAGTGCCCCGGAGCCCATGGATCACCCACCGGAACATGCAGAGGTGGCCGGCGGGCCCGTGCCGGAGTCACCGCAGCCGGAGAGCAGGGGCTCTGGAGAGGTGCTGATGTGCCAGGCGGTCAACCCCTGCCACGCCAACCACCGGGGCGAGCTGAGCGCTGGACAGCTCCTCATGTGGATCGACACGGCCGCCTGCCTGACCGGTGAGAGCCGCGCCCGCGGGGGGCGCTGCGCGCACTGTCCGCGGTGCTACCTGCTGACCCACTCTCAAATGACATCCTGAACTCCTGACCGGCATTTCTGACAATGTGCTGATACACCCCATACAATCACGCAGTGATACGTTTAATTATACAATGCCCGTTGTTATGCCACTTGCTATGCGCATCGAATAAAACTACTTCTGCATGGTGATCCATTTAGCAAAATTGCATTCGATTTCCAAAGCTTCCATACATTTAATGACCCGGTGGTTTCATGCCGATGCTACCGTTGAGTAGCTGACATTCCACAGTCACGACGACCCCGGCTGGTACAGACAGGTTTAATATGTTAATGGTTGTGACGCAGTAAGTAACACTTTGAACCGCACTCTGGCACGTTTCAAATAGCCGGCACCTTTCAAGACCGGCTGCTTATGATGCATTGAGGACATGGCGAGTCTGAGAGAGACCTGCTGAGGAGTGAAAGCTGCCAGCTGTAATGGGCCTGGTATTTGTAGTGACACGCTGATATATTTTTAATAATATGCTAATAAGTTTAGTGGTATGCGGAGACATTTAATCTCATGTCGCTACGCGTATCTACATACACATATCCTTATTGAAATGCTGACATTTTTAATAACATGCTGATCAGGTTAACTGAATGCTAACACGCTATTCTATTTGCAACTATTTTTTATGCCGAAACATATCTAGTGGTATAATAACCTCTTTCTTGTAACAAGCATCTATGGAAAAGAAGCCTCGACTTGCAAAACATTTACTTTTTTGTTGCTACCCTGCTGGCTGAAGCAGTGACAGGCGTGGCGAAGCTGCTGAAACTCAAGGGGGCATATTATCAAGAGCGGCGATAAAATTATCGCCGCTTTAGCGGCAGGAAACTCCCTCTAAAACGGCGATAATGGGCTTGATATATGCACAATATGCCCTTGTGAATTCCCATAGCAGTCCAGGTTAACACCAGCACCTGGGCTACTATGGGAATTCACAAGGACATATTATCAAGCCCATTATCGCCGTTTTAGCGGCAGTTTCCTACCGCTAAAGCGGCGATAATTTTATCGCCGTTCTTGATAATATGCCCCTAGGTTTGGTTTCAGAAGTAATCCACTTAAGGTCTCCCAAACCACACACACTCACCCCCCCCACACACAGTGTGAAGCTGCAACTGCAAGCTAGCTGCGTTTTCGAGCTTCTGCGGGTCACACAATGCGGACAGAGCTATCTTTATAGCCAATATGAGGGAACGAAGTGAACAACTGTGCAGGTCAAGCATATTGGACAAACCCAATCTGATTATGATTGAAAGATTGGAGTCTGTGGATACCCCTGTTTCCCACTTGGCTGTGTTGTTTGCTGGCGGGCCTCGTTGCTGAGGCCATATTGTTAATGGGTCGTGTTTGACCCATTAGCTGCATATGAATATATCTATTTGTGATATTTATTTATTTGTGATTAGAGATCTTTGTTTATTTGACCACTTTAGGTATCGTCCATTTCAGTATGCATCAAAGTCAGATATGTTTTGATACTTGAATAAGATTTGTATATTATCTGCATAACAGTAATAGTTGTATTTGAAGCAGGAGAGTAGGTCGGGTGGAGAGCGAAGGCAAGAGTTACAAACGAAGTAGAACTGTTTGGTGCCTTAGTTGTGAATTGAATGGAGCTGACCTGAAGGGATAAAGTGAGATGGTGATGATCCATCTGGTAGGAACGATGCAGTCGGCTTCAGTTCTCTCCCTGTTTGTATCCAAGTCTCTGCAGAAGAGTGGGCTGATGAATAGGATCAAAAGCGAGGAAGAGTTTAAGTATAAGCATGTTGGTACTCCAATGCAGTGATTTGTCTCAAAGCAGACCTTTCTATCTTTTTGACTAAAAGAGCCTGTTATTGGCCAGATGTAAGAAGGATCTCTTCTTTCATGGCACGTTTGGTTTAGGACATCTAGAGTTCCTTTGTGCAGATGCCTGTATTCAAGGAGTTGTTGACCGTTCCGGCTGGATTGGCTACAGAGCTATCCAAGAGGACATTGGTCTGTTGGTGATTCTGCAGGTCTACAAGTGTTTGCTGCATTGGTGGAGTCTTCTGTGCTCGGGAAGTTAAAGGCGATTAACCGTAGTTGTTTTCGTGTTTTGTCATCTGGTGAACTGAGCAATGCTGCTAAGAGTGTGGTTGAACAGTGGGACGGTTAGGAGGGTGAAGGTCACTGGTGGGTAGGAAGTAATTCAGGTGTGGTTTGCAATCACCAAGGGTCAGTGATGAGGAAGCCTTTTGCATTGTTGCCAAGGAACCAAGACGTCCTAAGGTACTACCACTTCAGGTATTGCAAATGAATAACCCTTTTTTCCTCTGAACTCTTCTAAAGGGGATGTTTGTGACCTTTAGGCTCCTCATTAGATCTACAGATCGCTCAACAGCTCCCCCTAATCAGATCTCCTTTCCTGTGGAATGGCTCATGGCCACTGTCAGCTCTCCAGAATATAGGGCAGATCTCTCTGAAGCAAGGCAGACATCCGGTATTGTGGTTTTGTTAACTTTACTTGCTCCATCAGCTTTCCTTGCTACCCTCTCCAGAAGTAAAGAAAGTGAAGCATTCACATTGCTCACAATACACAGGCTTTGGGATGACTATTACCAAATGTGTGCATGGAAATAATCTATATTTAGACCAATTATTGACTAAACATTGAGATGCACATATGCACTTGTTTAGTATCCACAAAATATCACATTTACAGGAGTCAACGAAACATGTACAGAGTGAACAGACCATAAGAGAAGCCAAATTAATTTAGGAAAACATAATATTCCCGTAACATGCTGTTGGGATAGGAATGTCCCCTGCGAGGTATACTGTCATGTTGCCCTATCCTAAATGCAAAACTGTAAATATCTGTTTTCCCAGATTTTGGTTCTAGCCTTAATCTAATCTAGTGCATAGAAGCCTATGCTGTCCCTTAATATGACTGAGGTCCTGGACCTGTCCTGTGACCTGAGGGGGCACACCAAGCATGCCCTAATTTTGCTGACAGCGGACTACTGGCTTATCCTCGTTTCAGGGTTGAACTGGGACAGAAAATAGCACCGGGCATCAAAATAAATATGGCCCCCATTCTTAAATTAGATATATCTTTTTTAAAGTGGCCTGTATGTACAAATTAGGGCAGTTTTGAGCTTGTAAAAACATGCTGTATTTTTAAATATATCGACGGCTGCATGGATTCGAGATTGCTGCAAGAAATGTTTGTTTTAATATCCGGGAAATCAACAGTAAAAACTGGCCTTGAAGACCACAAACAGCCAAAAAACAATCTCACAAACTGATCTGTCAGATCAGCCCATCAGGCACTGCCTGTTTGCCCTGTGGGCCAGTCCGATCCTGCACCGGTTTAGCATATAGATCGATGGTGTGGCATACTGTGTTTTTTGTCATGCCCAGAACTTTTTATCAGTGTCACTGGATTAGAGACCCACTTGTGTAAAGTTCTGCTTCAATGTGCTAATCCTAATTCTTGTGTTCACATTTCAAATTTAAGTTGTGCACATTTATGTAGGTGTTCAGTGACCCCTAGAAGGGCAGATTCTGTACTGTGCTCAGCTCTGAAACCTGACTGGAAAGGATGGTGGGCATTTTCGGCTTCCACGTATGCAGTGATTTGAGTGTTAATGTGCTTCTCCTAAATTTGTGAGAAAATAGGCAGCAAAGAAACAGGTCTATAATTGGCCCAGTTAGATGGATCTTTTTATAAGCAGGGAAAGCACCATAGCATGCTATCAGGCTTTGGGAAGGTGCCTCTCATACAGGGAGGAGTTAAGATGATCAACTATCAGAGAAAGAAGGTGTGGACTCAGAGAACTGAGCTTGGATGGGGAAGATGATCCAGTGGGGAACCTGATTTAATGGACTGCAATAAATCCAGAAAATGAGAAGAGTCCAAGGGGAGAAAAGATTGTAGTGGAGCTGATGACCGGGTCATATTCAGGGGACTTGTTTCCATGGAGAGAGAAGGAATAAAGTTGGAGCGGAGACTGGTATCACCAGACTGGTTTTCATCAGTTTGTGCTGCATCCAAGGTAAGGCAAATGTTTGTTACTTTCTCAACAAATGTCTGCCAGCTCTTTGCATTGGAAGTGGTGTTTCTGGGGCCCGTCCGGTCTTGGACCACTTTGAATAGGGTTTTTGGGCGGTTTTGTGCTTTTAGTGGCTTGTGTGAGACGTGATATGTGCATGAGTGTGCCAGCATAATGGAGTCCTGTGGGTTCCATTTTGAAAACACCTAACCAGCTCCTTTGCACAATATGGAGGTGCGATTGTTTTGCAGATGATTGAAGTGTTCTGCAGACATTCCTGAAGCTGGAGGGAGCATAACTAGAAAATGAAGTGGGAACAAAGAATACTTGGCTCCTTTAGAAATTCACAGAGGCCCTTTTGCTGAAAGGAGCTGCTGATAAGTCTTCCTGCAGCACTGCTATTTGGAAGATGGCGGGGTGAAGTTTGGGACTGAAGTCTCTTGTTCATTGTGGAAAGGATCTCTTAGGTAAGGCAGACCTTTCTATTTCCACGATCATTGTATAGTGTGGCGACTGATAAGCTGGGTATGGAAAGCAGTCTTTGTGCCTCTGTTGTGGGTATTCCTGTCTGGGGATTACCATGCTATGAGAAGCACCGCTCACCTCTGCAGCATACTTTGATAACCGCTGTGTACCCTGAGCTGGTTTGTGACTGGAAGCCAGCCTCCCTGAAGTCTTGTCTAACTGGAAAAAGCTGTATCTCTGAACTTAGGAGCCTGGAAGCCAACCTGCCTACCAAGAGAGGGAAAGATCCAACCAGAACTTGGTGCTAAGGGTCTTTCCAGGGGAAGGGAGACGACACAGAGAAATTGGTGAACCAAAAGTATGGGTGCAGTCTCTCCAGAAGGAAAGTGCCAAGTGGGAATCTAGGATTGGCGGCTAACTCCATCCCTGTTCAACAAGAACGATTGCGGCTGAATCCTTTGAAGCCAAGGCCTGTGCTTGTCAGCACCGCTGCTAGCCTGCCTCTGTGTCCCCGTCTACGTAGCTGCCCATCTGCTGCTCAAAACCACGTGACCAAGAAGTGGGTTGAAGCTGTCGTCAGCCCCTGCCAGTGACAGTATCTGCATTCATCGAAGGACTCCAAGCTACTTCTCTGATAACCCCACACTACCTCCCTGAGAAGCTTGTGACTGCTTTCCATCGCTACTACTGAGACCCAAGTGCTGAAAGGGATGTATTTGACCTAGTTTGCACAGCCGCAATAGGATGGATTCCAGGACATTGAAGGAAATTAACCCCAGCCTCCAAGGCTGAGACCCAGTAGCACACACTTGCCCCATGGCCCCATTACCATGGTCTGACATGTCCACGGGAAACAGCCATCACAACTCGGGCACAACAACGCACTACCATTACAACAAAACTTTTACAACGCAAGATCCATTACAACACATGCTATTAAACGCATGCCATTACAACGCAGATGCTATTACAACGCATTCCATTATAACGTAAGTATGGGTAAGTATTTAATTCAATTAATATTAATTTAATTAATATTAATTTAATTTTAATTAAATTAATAATAATATAATTTTAATTTAATGTAATTAAAAAAATCTTATTAATTGAATTTAATATTCATTTACAACAGAAGTATGGGTAAGTATTTATTTTAATTCATATTATTATTAATATTAATGCAATTTTAATTTAATTAATGTTAATTTAATTTTAATTTAAATAATCTAATTTTAATTTAATGTAATTAAAAAAATATTAGTTTAATTAAACTTAATATTAATGTAATTTAATATATTTTATTTTAATTTATTTTAATTAAACCCCTACACTATCCAACACTTACCCTATCATTACACCCCATGGAGTTAGAATAGTAATTTTAACACCTACACTATCCAACACTTACCCTATCATTACACCCCATGGAGTTAGAATAGTAATTTTAACCCCTACACTATTCAACACTTACCCTACTATTACACCCCCCTGGAGTTAGAATAGTAATTTTAACCCCTACACTATCCAACACTTACCTTACTATTACACCCCCCTGGAGTTAGAATAGTAATTTTAATCCCTACACTATCCAGCATTTACCCTACTATTACACCCAGCTGGAGTTAGAATAGTAATTTTAACCCCTACACTATCCAACACTTACCCTACTATTACACCCCCCAGGAGTTAGAATAGTAATTTTAACCCCTACACTATCCAACACTTACCCTACTATTACACCCCCCTGGAGTTAGAATAGTAATTTTAACACCTACACTATCCAACACTTACCCTACTCTTAAACCCAATGGAGTTGGAATAGTAATTTTAACCCCTACACTATTCAACACCTACCCTACTATTACACACTCCTGGAGTTAGAATAGTAATTTTAACCCCTACACTATCCAACACTTACCTTACTATTACACCCCCCTGGAGTTAGAATAGTAATTTTAACCCTTACACTATCCAAAACTTACCCTACTATTACAACCCCCTGGAGTTAAAATAGTAATTTTAACCCCTACACTATCCAACACTTACCCTACTATTACACCCCGCTGGAGTTAGAATAGCAATTTTAACCCCTACACTATCGAACACTTAACCTACTATTACACCCCCCCCCAGGAGTTAGAATCGTAATTTTAACCCGTACACTATCCAACACTTACCCTACTATTACAACCCCCCGGAGTTAGAATAGTAATTTTAACCCCTACACTATCCAAATAAAATTAAAATGTATTTAATTAAATTAAAATTAAATTTAATTAAATTAGATAATAAATTAGAACGAAAAATTAACTCAATTTAAATTAATAATACATTTTAAAAAACGAATTAATATTCATTCAACTAAAATTAATTTAAAATTATTTAATATTAATTAAAATAAAATAAAATGAATATCAATATTAATAAAATTAAATACTTACCCATACTTACGTAGTTATGGAATGCGTTGTAATAGCATCTGCGTTGTAATGGCATGCGTTGTAATGGATCTTGCATTGTAAAAGTTTCGTTGTAATGGTATGCGTTGTGAATGTATGCGTTGTAACGTCATACATTCAGGTCCACTAATAGAATGGATATGTATTCAAACTGATTAGATATGCATTGGTGGGTCTCGTAACTCTATATAGTCACTGCAATTCACTTAATACTGCATTTTCAGTGGAAGACCAGGGCATAATGGGATAGGAACGGTGCAAGAGTCAGGGGGCGTAACACAGGTGCCCGCAGCCCCCGTAATGCAGGGGGCCCCCTCAGGTTGTGTGTGATCCGTCGCGCTGAGTAGAATTGTGCTGCTTGAGTGGTGGCCGGCACACTTGCGCTGCTCTTATTTATCTTGTATTCATGTTTGCATGAAGTAAATACTGCAGTTTGCATCTCTTTCCTGGAATGCACTCTGCACCGTCAAAGTTACGGAGTTTGAATAGGCACGCGCCGCAAGACGTTACGGGACGTCCTGCTGTCACGTGTCACCGGCTGCGGTTAAGCTTGTGCGAGGCCGGCACATCATGGAAGCGCTGGGCTACTCGGCGGTAAATTGAAATATATTGACCCCTCGACCTCCGTACCTAACCCTATGGACCCCGGCGGCCGATGGAGCCCACACTGCACAGCTCAGCTGTTCCTCCTGCTGAGTCTGATGGCTGGGAGGTTGGTGCACGTTTGCAGAGGGTGTGACAGACCCGTAAACTAGAATTGCCGTGGCTCACACGTAAGTGTCAGTGAGACAGTGCCAGACTTACTCCGCATTTAAATGTTTATCTAATTTGCTTGTAAATTAAGTGCTTAGCGCGATTACCTACCTGCTGGGCAGTGTAGTTTTGCCCTTGTTTTGCCTAGTTTTGCCCTTGTCACTGAGCACACGGGAACTGGGGGTTTGGCGCTGCAGTTGTTCTTTTATATTCTGCCAACAGATCTCAAGTTGGGTAAAAGGGTACTGCTTCGTTAAAACCACCCTTCATTGGCACTCCTCGGGGCTCAACCAGCTACCAACTATTTAGTACCTACACAGAGCTGAATGACCAGAGCCATCAGGGATCATGAGGCCTAACTCTACAAGACCTTTGAGGACACCCAGGCTATGTATCAATCTCTGCCTACGTGATGGCCACGGAAACAAAGAGGGCTGATGGAAAAAGTACTAAAACGAGCATCTAAAATTATGATTTTTGTCTCTGACATGTTCTGTTTATACTTGGCTTTTTCCCTTAGATATTTTTTTTAGCTAATCGTTCTTTCCGATTTTATTTGAATGGTGAGCTCAATGTCAAAGTTCATCCCTCAAAGCCTAAGTAATCTTGCCGCTTTCACTACGAGCTGTGCCTGCTCTACTGCATCACACCTCTTTACCGTGTCATTAATTTTACACCCAAACCCTGGTCATATACACACTGAACGGTGGGACATGCGCATTTCCACAGAGAACATGTATAGTTAGACAACAAAGTTCAGCTGATCAGCGTCATTGCTCTGTACTGAAAGCATTAAGCATTACCTTCAAGCCCTGCCCACTGCTGTACAACATTTTCGAATTCTTAAACTGTTACCATCTGAAGTGCAGCATATTTATTTCCCTCTTTTTGTAAATTATTTAAATAGTCTAACGCTTGTTTTGCCCATATTCAATGCCTGGGTAATCTAACCTGCATCATGGACAATCTAGAGTTTGCACTGAGCATGTCCCTTTCACCATAAGGTAAACTGGCTCCAGCACATGCCTATCTATAATGTTTGTAGAAAAACACTACAGGGTGTGGCTCTAATCAGTAAGGCTGAGCCTACTTAAATGTAACAACAAGAGGAAATGCCAATACTGATGCTCAAATCAAAAACCCAATTTGTCCAAGATACAAAGACACCTGAACCCTGTATCCAGCGCTATTGAATAGCTTCTTTTATTAGAAAAACTTAATTTTTCAAGTTCTTTAGAAATTTCAACACATTAAAACAAACAATGTTGTACACAAACATATAAATTCAATTGGACACAAGGGAAAGTGCACGAAGTTCACACCAATCTTTTCATACATACCACTTCAATCATATCACAATCACGCCATACACATTCATCCTGTAAAATGCTCAATCACCCGGGGAATAAGTGCACCAATTGACAAAGCAAAATCATAGGTCTGCCAAAGTACATTAATTTATACCACCATTTGTTGTGAATACACCTACTAAACAACTCATGAAGGTGTGGATGTTGTCTGTAACGGCCAGTAGGGCGGTCTCTGTGCTGTGGTTGGTTCGGAATCTGGATTCGGACGGGTCGAGGACAGCGTTCTCTTTGATGAATCATGTCAGTTCCTTATTGACTGTTTTCTCTGCGACTTTCGTGGTGAAGGGGATGAGCAAGATGGGTAGATAGTTCTTGAGGTCAGTGGGGTCAGCTGTGGGCTTTTTGAGCAGGGGTCTGACTTCTGCGCGCGTCAACTGGGAAAGTGCCTGTTTTGAATGTGGTGTTGATGGTGCACTGTTGTTCGGGTGCAATGGTGGCCGTGGCTCTGTGGTAGATGTGAGGGGAGCAGGGGTTGGTGTGGGCCCCCAAGTGGATGCCATTCATGGTCGAGGCGGTGTCTTCGGCCATGATCGGTGTCCAGCTGGCTATGGTGGGCTGGCTGGTGTCTTTGGGGGTCAAGGGGCCGTCTGTGGTGCCTGTTGGAGGGATGACAAAGTTGTCGTAGAGGTTTTTGATTTTGAAGTAGAAGTAGGTTCCAAGCTTGTCGCAGAGGTCTTGGGATGGGGTGATGTCTGTGGCTTCGCCACGTGAGTTGGTGGATTCTTGAATGACGCAAAAAAGTTCTTTGGAGTTGGCGAGGATTTTGTTGTGGATGAAGTTCCTCCTGGTGGCTCTGATTTGGTTGTGGTAGTCCGTCATGGCGTCTTTGTAGATGGTGTGGTTTTCGGTTGTCTTGGTGTTTCCCCAGTTCTTCTCCAGGCGTCTGCAGGTGCGTCTGGCTTCTTGGAGAGCAGTGGTGAACCAGGTGGCTTTCCTGGGGCATTGTATGTTGGGGTTGCGTAGTGGGGCAAGCTTGTCTGCACAGTTGGGTATCCAGGTGTGGAATTCTTTGGCTGCGTTGTTTGCGTCGGATGCCCAGGTGTTGTCTTGGGTGAGGGTGGAGTTGAGTTGCTCGTCGGTAACCTTGCTCGAGTTCCTTCGTGGTGGGTGTGGGGCTGGTTTGTGTGCCTTGGGTTTGTCGACGGTGAAGTATACGCAGCGGTGGTCGGTCCCTGGTGGTTGCGTTGTGTGGCTAAAATGGGCGCTGTTACCTGCTGTGAAGTTGGGAACAAGGGTGTGTCCTTCTCTGTGGGTCGGTGTGTTGACGAGTTGTTTAAGTCTGATGCTGGCGAGGTTGTCCCGGAGGATGGTGGAGTTGGGGTCGCTAGGATTGTCGAGGTGGAAGTTCAGGTCTCCAATGAGTATCTAGTTGGTTGAGGCGATGGCGTGGGGTGCGATGAAGTCGGTGATGGTGGTGGCGAATGGTGTCCGGGGGCCGGGGGGTCTGTAGATGAGGGTTCCTTGGAGTGTGGCTTTGGGGGAGGTCTGGATCTTATGTGGATTTATAGCTTTTCTGTTTGTATCTTTTATGTAACTCATGTAGTCTGAAATCTTTATGTAATGTAACCAGTCGTTTTGTAAAGCGCTCTGACACCTTTGGGTAAAGTTTGCACTCTATAAAATTGCATTAAATAAATAACTACTCAGGCCTGATAGATCCGGATTAAATCCCGAGCGGGGCCCCTCTGTGTATCTTGCAGTGATTTTGAATAAAACTAATAGTGTTTTTTAAACCAGTTTATTGATTCTGGATTATCACCAGCACTCCACAACACCTAGCATAACTCCATGCATTATTCTTGAAGAGGTAATGTACTTCTACAGTGCTGTCAATAGTTTTTTGAACATCTTCATGGTTGTGCTTCGTTACTTCTGAGACTTACTTTTTAGATCTGGTTTGACAGTGCAGCTGTAGCCAGAACTTGTATGATCAACAAAAAAATACCTTTGAGGGGCACAACTGGGAGAGTCCTTTTGCTCCGACAATGTTATTTCCCTTGAGTAAAGCACTTGATTGGGCAGAAGTTGTGTTCTTGTTGCACTCCTATTGGCTCCAGAGGGGTGTTCCCTTACCTAACATGAATGGCAATTAAAATGTAATCGCGTGGCAGTGTACAGGAGTGTGGCTCACTGGTTAGTAGCGGCAGACCCTGAAGCAGAGGTCGGCCCCGGGACCAGGGTTCAATTCCCGACGCGGCAGGGTCTTGGGTCAATGTCCGCGGACTCGATAATTCTCGCCTAGGTGCCTACGCTAACCATGAGTCCCACTCTGCAACTCTGGGCAATAGCTTGCTTAATCTCCACAACGGCCCTAGCAGCGCTGGGGATGCCTGGCTTCACCTTGGGGGTGCCCTCTCACAGGGAAAGCCAGGACGGGTTCCCCAGCGGTATACAGCGCCAGGACACCACGTAACGAGGTAACAGTGCGCTTTACAAGTATACATACATTACACATTACAAGAGAATGATCCCTCAATCATGATTTGATAGTGTTGTGCTTGGTGATAAGGGTTTGTCTGTCATCCACAATGGCTGCTGCATACAGCGTGATGATGCAGACAGTGGTGTCTGAGCCTCTTTATGTGTTTTCTTTCTCATTTACATTAGTGACATGCAGAAAACACACCCACCCTTTCTGACACTCCAACAGATGCACTGTTTGCTGCAGTCATAGCCTGTGATCTGGTGTCCCAAAAAGCCCCCTACAATATCCTCTCATCCAATATTCCCCCCTCCCACGGTCTCTGTTCAGTCTTCCCATCTACACCAGCTCCCTTGTCCTGCACTAGTCCAAACAGCCTCAGCTCACTCCCCCCTCCACTAGCAGCGCTTGCAGCGCACTACCGCTATGCAGGCCAATGGGGCACAGATTGGCTTCAGTAGTAGCAAAAAGAAATCTACCCACCAGTGACCCCCACCTCCTTCCTTCACAGCAACCTTTATGAAGGCCAACAGGGCTCAAGTGCTGGACCAACAAGCAGAGCTACAGCCTGTGCCCACCACACCCTTAACCTGCAGTCCCTTCTCATTTCTCACACCAGCCCATGGCTTCAGATGCAGTGCTTTGCCCTTAGCCTGTTGTGCTTGTTCCCATTCCAGCAGCTTTCGCTTGCTTTCCTCTCCTGCACAACATCACTACTCACTCCCGGCTCATCCACACAGACTAAGACTGATCTAGCCCCCACTACAGCCCCCTCAGCCCAATGACCTTTCCTTATTCCATACCACAACCTCTGTATACTCTTCCCTCTTGACTGGCCCTGTAGTTGTGGAAGGAACTGATTAGGCTTCTAGTGCTACGGGAAGAACAGATATTTTAGACATATGTGCATGTTTGAGCCTTAGGAAATGTAGTGTGTGCTGTGTGAGGGTATGCCCATGTAAATGCTGAGTGACGGTGAGTGGCGTGAATGCATGGCTAGACTTGTGAGTGACGAGTGAAAGCTGTGCTTGCCCTTGTGACAGCTGGATGACCATTGTGTCCAAGTAGGAGGAGAGTGAGCTGTTTGAGTAATGGATGAACAGAAGGCCCTTATGAGTGGTGATCCTGTGTAAGTGAAGGGTAAGTCGTGAGCTGTGTGCACTCAGGACGATGTATCTCAAGACGCTCCAAGGAATTCACAATGTCATTAATAGCTGACAAATGGGGTTTCAGGTGTAATTTAAACTAGAGGCTTATCCTAATGTCAATCAGGGGCTTACAGTAGAGAAAACAAAATACATTATCAGCTGATCCTGCAACAAAATGTCAGCTTTTTGGTTAAATTCACTTTTCTAGAAGTGTGCGAGCCACTGAAGGCCAGAGCCACATCAGAGCTCTGACTCAGTAATATGTCTTTTTGGAACCTCAAGCCAAAAATGAGCCAAGTCTTCATGTGGCTTCTGCCTCCCACCCCTCTTTTGTCAGTCACCGAGCCGCTTGACCCTTCATCTAGAGGCTAAATTGTGCAACTTGAAACCAGGATCCTGGGACAAACGGCTTGCCTGCTTGACTAACTTTTCTGACACGAGGCAATTACCTATTTCATTGTGCCTCCTTTTCCTTTATCATCTCATCTGAGTGTACCTTTTAAAAAAAACCTCAGTTAGGACACGAGCTTCACAAAAACCTCAATTGTATATGTTTGATAGATTAAAATTTTGCTCAATACGTTATTATTAACTCTTGCAGGGTTCACATAATAATTTACGTGTTTTGTGGTTCACTAATAGAATTATCATTAGAGTCATTAATATATCTAAGTTTATGTTTAAAAACGATGGGGTAGATTTACTTACTAAGAACCCGTGCAAATTTCCTGCTCTGCAGTGTTTGAAAGGAGAGTGCATGACAGTGCCATATCTATTAAGTCAGTGCTGATATACAATCAGCCTGCCTAGCGCCATACATCTTTTCACAAATGGCGCAAGGCTGTGTGCATAATGTGTAGCATAGGTTTTACACTGTAAGGGTGCAATTCCAGTACAAAATGCTATACTGAGGCAAACTTTAATACTTGTCCCACGTTGTATGTGTGCTGTACATGCAGCACAGATGCAAAGTTGGAAAAATTTGGAGAAATGAAAATATTTTCTCCTTTTTAGGTCTCGCTGGTGATGCAGCGCGAAAGTGCTGTCGCCAGCGAGATCTATTGTGACTGACTTGCTTCCCAAGTGGTACAGACCGGTGCACGAGCAGATTGTGGTCTGTGGACGCGCACGTACAGCCACGCGCACATCGCCTGTCCCGCTTTCGCAGGCAAGCCAGCATACAGTTTCATTTCACGTTCGCGTGTACAGCCGCGCGCACATTTCCTTTCCGGCTTCCCATACAGTGTAACTTTCGGGCCATCGAGGGCCAGCAAACAGTGTAACTTTCGGGCCATCGACTCACCCGGTCTGCGGGGGGGGGGAATGCTCCTAAACGGTGGCTGGTTGCAGGCGGAGGACTCCAGCTCTTCTACAGTTCTTGGTGCACAACGCGGGGCTCTCTCCCTAGGCATGGGAGCCCCGCACTGCTATATATCCTGCTCTTCATCCGGGTCCCCTCATGGGACCCGGGACTTCAGCCCCCGCTTCCTCTCTGGGGCCGGGGCTCTCTTTCAGCACGGGAGCCCCAAGAAGGGGCCAGGCGCTGCCTGCGCGAGCCGCAGGGCACGCAAAAGTTGCAGGACAGCGCATGCGCGGGCAGCCATTGCCGTCCCAGGTCTCCTCCCCGGGCCGGATGTCAAGCTACTTTCAGTTTTTCTTGCTCATTCCTAAGCGCTTCACAAACTCAAACAGGAGCAGAGGATAAGGCGGGAGAGTAAGTGTTACACCGATATGCTGTTTTGTAAATACATAAATAAGTTACATTTGTTAAGTCACAGGCATAAGATTGTATTTTTAATACAAATGGTGAGTTTTTTCTTTTCGAAGTGTAGTCCTTGTCCTTAGAGCAGCCTGCCTCGATTCGCCAGGAATGCAGGAATTCTTTTTAATTAAAGTCTTCATGTACCAGAACGCAGTGTGAAGGAACTGGTCTAAATGAGCATCTTGCACCAAACACGTTGAGGTAGCTCAAAGCCCGCTTACGTGCCTCTCTCCCACTTTGGTGCCGATTTAAGTATTGTTTGTGTAGTGAGCACCTCTCCGCCCCGGCCCACATGGTTTGGTTTACCCAGCTTTTCCAGCAAGCAGATATTTCACCGGGTAAAATAAACTGCATCCGAAGCAAGTGACCGCAGCCCTGGGAGCCGGAAGCTCTGCCTGGGCCGGCTACCCCCTACCCATTCCAAACTAAGCTTTCCCGTTGTCGCCTTTTTGGCCCCGCCCACCGGACCCGCAAGACTCCTCGGAGCATTACCAAGGTATCCTTTGTAACTGCATACACACTGTTTTCCCAGTCTGTTTGCTCGTGACTCCTTTCCCATATTCGCACACCCGTTCCTAGGAACATTCCAGGGGTAGCCAGGTTTTTCCAAGTTTCTTTCTCTCTCTCCCAAAAACGAGAGTACCTCCAGGAAACAGTGGATAATTAACTATGCCGCCAAAATAAAATTAACCTTAGTCTGCCCCCTCACAGCGTATGTGCTTGTGAACTGATATTTTCCGTGTCACGTAGTATCAAGCATAGCATAACAACATGTTACTTTGCTATGTAGCCAGCGGTCGGAGTGCGTTAAAAAAGCATTGGAACTGCTTTTAGGGAACTGCTCAGCTTTCTTCTCTCCCCGTGTGCTCCCTCAGCCCTGTGATCTGTTTCTCATGTACGTTTCCCCTGTCCCCTCGCTGTATGTTGTTGTCACCCTTGTTTCTTTTTTCTAAGTCACAAGGCGCTATATGTAAACTGGGGCCACGTCCCTTGCGCTCAATTGCAGTCGTGTGGTAGGGGTCCGTATCTTCTTCTGCCTGTGTCAGCATTTATTGATTGTTTCTAGAATATTTATTTGCTGTCTCAGTATGGCTATGTGTTTCCCGTCGCACGGATTTGCGTGTACAAACTTTCTTTTGTATATGTAGCTGTCTGTGTAAATGAGCGTGTGCAAGTGGCGGTGCATACAGAGCAAACATTCAAGAATAGTGGGTGACCGGACCATCTCACTCTCGCCTTTTCTTTTTTTGCTCTCGCCCCCTCCGCTCCACTGCATATTTACCTCCCATGCTGTATTTTTGTCTGTGGTTTGCCTACTATGTAACTGTATTATCCTTCTGCTGTTTACTATGTGTATGTAAAGCGCTCTGATACTTACGGGTCAAGCTAGCGCTATATAAAACTTAAACAAATAAATAAGGATTGTTTACATCGAAAAGAAGGTGATGAGATGATGGGCTTGGAACAGTTTGTATGCAGTAATGTAAGAGCCAAGCTCTCTGCTCCCCATTTTCTCTGGCCGCAGGTGAAGTGACTTACTTCTATAATGCAGTGGTTGCTTAATGAAAGCCCCGGATTGCAGCACTGTTTGTCTTGAATTGCTATACCATGTGTTGACCAATTACAAATGTGTTCTACTTTATCCAGTTAACATGCACTACGTTTCTGAACTATACACCTGGTTACCTAGAATCTCCTGAGCTTAAGTACCACGAGGGGCGTTTCATTATAGAGAACATAAAATTGAGTAGGCAAACAACTCTATTTCAGGCTAAAACGGGGGTTCACCAACGGGTTTTTGCTGTTTTTAATTTTCTTACTCTTTCCCCAACATAATCACTTAGCACCAACACAGTATCACTCAAAAACACCTACACAGTATCACTTACAAACACCAACACAGCATCACTCAAAAACACAACAGCATCCCTATGCACTACCACAGCATCACTCAGCGCCACCACATCATCACTCAGCGCCACCACAGCATCACTCAGCACTACCACAGCATCACTCAGCGCCACCACAGCACCACTCAGCACCACCACAGCATCACTCAACGACACCACAGCATCACTCAACACCACCACAGCATCACTCAGCACCACCACAGCATCACTCAGCACCATGACAACATCACTCAGGGGCACCACAACATCACTTAGCGCCACCACAACATCACTCAGCCCAACTACAGCAACACTCAGCACCACCACAGCGTCACTCAAGCACACAACAATATCGCTCAGGGCCACAAGAGCATCACTCAGCGCCACCACATCATCACTCAGGGCAAGCACATGATCACTCACCTTCACCACAGCATCAGTCAGCACCACCACAGCGTCACTTAGCACCACCACGATTCAGAAAAGGGGGTGGTGATGAACAGAGTGTCTGAATTAAGCAGACCACTCTTACCCAGTCCAAAGATCAGGGCTTGATCCATCACCGTTATTTAGCTCACTGCCCCATCCCAGCTCAGAACCTGGCTATATGCAAATTAGTCTGTCCCTGGCCCAGTGCATCATGGGAACAGGGCAGACCAAACTACCAAGCCAATTCTTCACCAGAAAGGAGACAAGCTACCGGGGACCGGTTTCTGGCATTTCAGCCTCGTCGGCCCGGCTTGCTTGAATTCTGATGGAGCAGTGAGCAAGGGACTCATGTCTGAGTATACCCTGCCACACCTATAGTGGCCAAAAACGATTCAGAAAAGGGGGTGGTGATGAACAGAGTGTCTGAATTAAGCAGACCACTCTTACCCAGTCCAAAGATCAGGGCTTGATCCATCACCGTTATTTAGCTCACTGCCCCATCCCAGCTCAGAACCTGGCTATATGCAAATTAGTCTGTCCCTGGCCCAGTGCATCATGGGAACAGGGCAGACCAAACTACCAAGCCAATTCTTCACCAGAAAGGAGACAAGCTACCGGGGACCGGTTTCTGGCATTTCAGCCTCGTCGGCCCGGCTTGCTTGAATCCTGATGGAGCAGTGAGCAAGGGACTCATGTCTGAGTATACCCTGCCACACCTATAGTGGCCAAAAACGATTCAGAAAAGGGGGTGGTGATGAACAGAGTGTCTGAATTAAGCAGACCACTCTTACCCAGTCCAAAGATCAGGGCTTGATCCATCACCGTTATTTAGCTCACTGCCCCATCCCAGCTCAGAACCTGGCTATATGCAAATTAGTCTGTCCCTGGCCCAGTGCATCATGGGAACAGGGCAGACCAAACTACCAAGCCAATTCTTCACCAGAAAGGAGACAAGCTACCGGGGACCGGTTTCTGGCATTTCAGCCTCGTCGGCCCGGCTTGCTTGAATCCTGATGGAGCAGTGAGCAAGGGACTCATGTCTGAGTATACCCTGCCACACCTATAGTAGCCAAAAACGATTCAGAAAAGGGGGTGGTGATGAACAGAGTGTCTGAATTAAGCAGACCACTCTTACCCAGTCCAAAGATCAGGGCTTGATCCATCACCGTTATTTAGCTCACTGCCCCATCCCAGCTCAGAACCTGGCTATATGCAAATTAGTCTGTCCCTGGCCCAGTGCATCATGGGAACAGGGCAGACCAAACTACCAAGCCAATTCTTCACCAGAAAGGAGACAAGCTACCGGGGACCGGTTTCTGGCATTTCAGCCTCGTCGGCCCGGCTTGCTTGAATCCTGATGGAGCAGTGAGCAAGGGACTCATGTCTGAGTATACCCTGCCACACCTATAGTGGCCAAAAACGATTCATAAAAGGGGGTGGTGATGAACAGAGTGTTTGAATTAAGCAGACCACTCTTACCCAGTCCAAAGATCAGGGCTTGATCCATCACCGTTATTTAGCTCACTGCCCCATCCCAGCTCAGAACCTGGCTATATGCAAATTAGTCTGTCCCTGGCCCAGTGCATCATGGGAACAGGGCAGACCAAACTACCAAGCCAATTCTTCACCAGAAAGGAGACAAGCTACCGGGGACCGGTTTCTGGCATTTCAGCCTCGTCGGCCCGGCTTGCTTGAATCCTGATGGAGCAGTGAGCAAGGGACTCATGTCTGAGTATACCCTGCCACACCTATAGTGGCCAAAAACGATTCAGAAAAGGGGGTGGTGATGAACAGAGTGTCTGAATTAAGCAGACCACTCTTACCCAGTCCAAAGATCAGGGCTTGATCCATCACCGTTGTTTAGCTCACTGCCCCATCCCAGCTCAGAACCTGGCTATATGCAAATTAGTCAGTCCCTGGCCCAGTGCATCATGGGAACAGGGCAACTTAGCACCACCACAGCGTCATTCAGCGCTACCACAGCATCACTCAGGACCACCACAGCATCACTCAGCACCTCCAGAGCATCACTCAGGACCACCACAGGATCACTCACCTTCACCACAGCATCACTCAGCACCACCACAGCATCACTCAGGAACACAGCAGCATCACTCAGTAACACAACAGCATCATGAAGCACTACCACAGCATCACTCTGCAGCGCAAAAGCATCACAACAGCATCAGTCAGTACCACTACAGTATCACTCAGGGCCACCACACCATCACTCAAGGCCAGCACAGCATCACTCAACGCCACCACAGCATAACTCAGGGCCAGCACATCCTCACTCAACAACACCACAGCATCACTCAGTGCTTCTTACACTTTTAAATTACAACTATCTATCACCCTCACTCTATCTATCGCCCTCACTCTATCTATCTATCTATCTATTGCCCTCTATCTATCGCCCTCACTCTATCTAGCTATCTATCTATCGCCCTCACTCTATCTATCAACCTCACTCTATCTGTCCATCTATCGCCCTCACTCTATCCGTCTATCTGTCGCACTCACTCTATCTATCGCCATCACTCTATCTATCAATCGATCGTCCTCACTCGATCTATCTATCTATCGCCCTCACTCTATCTATCGCCTTCACTCTATCTATCTATCTATCTATCTATCTATCTATCTATCTATCTATCTATCTATCAATCTCCCTCACTCTATCACCCTCCCTCTATCTATCCATCGCCCTCCCTATATCGATCTATCGCACTCACTCTATCTATCGCATCACCACAGCATCTCTCAGCACCACCACAGAATTACTCAGGGGCACCACAACATCACTATGCGCTACCACAGCATGACTGAACGCCACATCATCACTCGTCTCCACCACAACATCAATCAGCGCCACCACAGCATCAATCTGTGCAACCATTCAACAACAACTGGTTCAATTATGTTTTCTCAATGTTTCAAGCTTTATTACAAATGTCGCAAAAAGATGTTAATATTTCACTTCTGTTCTTGGATTTTCGTCACAATAAAATACACTGAACGTAATCTTCACAAAAGTTATTTACAAAAGTTAAAGCTATTGCCTTTATAAATTACAATACTTTTATTTAGGTATTAATTATTTTAAAAAATTAAAAGCCATTGTTATTTGTAATATCAATACATCTAAGTCATGTAAATACAACACGTATTGCATTACAAATGCTATAGGTGTCACATTTGCGAAAGTTAAAACTATTGGCATTGTAAATGACAAAGCTATTAATTTCACTATTTTCAAAACCAACACATAAATAAAATATTTGTCATTTACAATACCAATAGCTCAAACTTTCCTTAGTCATCAATGGAGCGCACACTGCTAGCCCCTCCTCCGGATCGCCCCTAGGGACTCTGGTACTTGTAATTCTTTAGTGGATCACCCAGGTGGGTGCAAGTCGGTACTTGTTGGACTGATGAATCTCTAGACCCGATACATGTCCCGGGTTTTAGGATATCGCCCGAGACATGTCTCGGGTTTCGGGATAACTTCCCTCATCAGTAGAGAAAGATCGTTAGGGGTGGAAGAGAAGGCCGCCACACAACAGTCAAAGGCCTCGATGCCAGAACCGGCACGCAGGTGCGTCGTCCAAGAGCCCGTCGGCCCAAAGCTCAAGGGAGCCATATTGTGTTTAGTCATCAATGGAGTGCACACCGCTAGCCCCTCCTCCGGATCGCCCCTCGGGACTCTGGTACTTGTATTTCTTTAGTGGATCACCCAGGTGGGTGCAAGTCGGTACTTGTTGGACTGATGAATCTCTAGACCCGATACATGTCCCGGGTTTTAGGATATCGCCCGAGACATGTCTCGGGTTTCGGGATAACTTCCCTCATCAGTAGAGAAAGATCGTTAGGGGTGGAAGAGAAGGCCGCCACACTACAGTCAAAGGCCTCGATGCCACAACCGGCACGCAGGTGCGTCGTCCAAGAGCCCGTCCGCCCAAAGCTCAAGGGAGCCATATTGTGTTTAGTCATCAATGGAGCGCACACCGCTAGCCCCTCCTCCGGATCGCCCCTCGGGACTCTGGTACGTGTAATTCTTTAGTGGATCACCCAGGTGGGTGCAAGTCGGTACTTGTTGGACTGATGAATCTCTAGACCCGATACATGTCCCGGGTTTTAGGATATCGCCCGAGACATGTCTCGGGTTTCGGGATAACTTCCCTCATCAGTAGAGAAAGATTGTTAGGGGTGGAAGAGAAGGCCGCCACACAACAGTCAAAGGCCTCGATGCCAGAACCGGCACGCAGGTGCGTCGTCCAAGAGCCCGTCGGCCCAAAGCTCAAGGGAGCCATATTGTGTTTAGTCATCAATGGAGCGCACACCACTAGCCCCTCCTCCGGATCGCCCCTCGGGACTCTGGTACTTGTAATTCTTTAGTGGATCACCCAGGTGGGTGCAAGTCGGTACTTGTTGGACTGATGAATCTCTAGAACCGATACATGTCCCGGGTTTTAGGATATCGCCCGAGACATGTCTCGGGTTTCGGGATAACTTCCCTCATCAGTAGAGAAAGATCGTTAGGGGTGGAAGAGAAGGCCGCCACACAACAGTCAAAGGCCTCGATGCCACAACCGGCACGCAGGTGCGTCGTCCAAGAGCCCGTCGGCCCAAAGCTCAAGGGAGCCATATTGTGTTTAGTCATCAATGGAGCGCACACCGCTAGCCCCTCCTCCGGATCGCCCCTCGGGACTCTGGTACGTGTAATTCTTTTGTGGATCACCCAGGTGGGTGCAAGTCGGTACTTGTTGGACTGATGAATCTCTAGACCCGATACATGTCCCGGGTTTTAGGATATCGCCCGAGACATGTCTCGGGTTTCGGGATAACTTCCCTCATCAGTAGAGAAAGATTGTTAGGGGTGGAAGAGAAGGCCGCCACACAACAGTCAAAGGCCTCTATGCCAGAACCGGCACGCAGGTGCGTCGTCCAAGAGCCCGTCGGCCCAAAGCTCAAGGGAGCCATATTGTGTTTAGTCATCAATGGAGCGCACACTGCTAGCCCCTCCTCCGGATCGCCCCTCAGGACTCTGGTACTTGTAATTCTTTAGTGGATCACCCAGGCGGGTGTAAGTCGGTACTTGTTGGACTGATGAATCTCTAGACCCGATACATGTCCCGGGTTTTAGGATATCGCCCGAGACATGTCTCGGGTTTCGGGATAACTTCCCTCATCAGTAGAGAAAGCTACAAATGCTATAGGTGTCACATTTGCGAAAGTTAAAACTATTGGCATTGTAAATGACAAAGCTATTAATTTCACTATTTTCAAAACCAACACATAAATAAAATATTTGTCATTTACAATACCAATAGCTCAAACTTTCCTAATGCGAGATCTATTGCATTGCAAATGCTTGTTAGCACCTGTTTTTAAAGAGGCTACCAATCTTAGTAGATGTAGCTTTACAATAAAAACCATGGAGACATAGAACATTCGTGCACTGCCTTTGGAACACCCCTTGAGGTAAAGTAAAGTAGAACGAAGCGCTGCTTTGCCTGACTTTCAGGCAATTTGCAGTGCAACACAAGTTTTGCGCTCAAACGTCAATTCCAAATAAACATTTGCAAACGTGGTGCATAATGATAGTAAATCTGCTCTTTAATTTAATGTCATTAATGCAGCAGTTCATTCTAGTGTTCTGTAGTGAACGGCTTACACATTAAAGAAATACATTTTTTGAATTTTGAGTTATTAGCACATTTTTACACAGTATCTATACCATGCAGAGGGCTTTGTTTGCTTTATCCCGTTTGGAGTCAAGCCTGAGAATTTGCTGAGCGCTGGCCTAGCTTTTCCTATTAATACTCTGCTGCCCACTTCTGTATGTTCCCTGAAATATACTTCCCCACTGTGGCAGCAACAGTCCTTAAAAGAGTAGGGAAGGACAAGAGTAGGGAAGGCAGGGGGCACAGGATGAAGTGAAAGTAGATAGAATACTCCTTATCTGTTCAATGGTCTTTTGAAGCTGTGCAGAATAATTTGAATGCGTCTCATGTGCCTTTACCCAGCTCAGCTCAGCCAACAACGACTCTAGAACTGCGTGTATCCTTCCTTGAAGCTGAGGCTGCACACTGGATGCTACAACGGGGGTGGGGCTAAAGCCCTTCCAGCCCAATAGACGCTGCATGCCTGGGTCGAATGCAGTTCTGTGTGAAGTCCCACGATGCCCTTGGTTTGCATCCAAAAGGCCTTTTTTGGGACCCTCACATTTTGAAGCAGCTTGTTCTTACTACACGGGCCTTGCAGAGAGAAATACAGCTGTATATCCCCAAAGAGCGCGTTCACTGACTACACTAGTGCAGCATAATTATTACAGGACCAGTTCCCTGGAAAACTGGAGCACGATTGTGCCTGCTATTAATCAATACATACATAAAGATTGTGGGTAAAAGCTGAGCGTTTCTTGTAGTGGTGCAGTAGTTTGAATGTTAGTCTAAGGGAGTGTGATGTGCCTACCACTGTGGAAAGGTGCCTTTTAATGAGCACACCGGTGCAGGGGTCACCCTTCTCTGTCCACGGGTCCGTAGACCAACAAAATAGAGATTGGCACTGAAGCTGGAATTCAAAATAACACGTTTATTAATCACTCATGAGTGGGACCGCGTCCATTCAACACCCTCAAGTGTTCCAGGAGGTGGTACATTGAATACACAGACCGTGGTGCTTATATACACGCTTTGTTGCAGAGTAAGCATATAGATACAAATAGAAGGTGCAGGCCTACACAGGAATAGTTGCTGACAAACATGGGGAGATGGAGACCACTTAGTCAGCAAAGTGGGAGGGGGAACAGAACTCATGACAACTGTAGAAAATAGTTGACGGTTACATCTTTAACCGGGTCCATTTCAGCAGCTGCAGGCCTTTGCTCTGCACATACATTGCTTTGGCCCAGTACAGAAGGAGTTAACTAAAGCTGATGACTCAAGCAGAATAGAAGGGCAAGCAAAAGTGAAGACGGAAGAATTACATAGCTAACAAAATGGATGCCTCAACCAAAATGGCTTTAGCTTATGCTAACGGAAATTATTTCAGATTTCCGCAGACGACCCTTTCAGCATATGCTGAAGACATTTTCTTATGCTTTTGAGGGAATACGAAAATTATCGTTTATATCGATCTACATCATTCCATTATTTCTTGATCACTTGCTAGTCGGTCATTTACATTCTTAACATTTTGTTTAGTCGTTATACACAAGGTACAAGTAGAAACACAAAGGGAACAAAGCATCGGGCCACATTGAATACATAGGCAACAAATGAAAAGAATAGGAAGAAATATACATAGGGCTGACAATAGTTTCCAACCCCATACAGTAACATGTTCCATAGCCACCCAGTCAAAGTCCACGTGCCAGAATCCTACTTTTGCTACAAACTGTTGCAACAGCTGGTTTCTTTTCCTAAGGCATATTTATTTCATCGACAAACAACAAAACAGATGGTGCCCTAAGGTCCTGGGCAGGTGTTGGTTTCTTCACTAACATTGAGACGAATAGTCACTAAAAGGCTTCCCCATTTTGAAGTTAGTCTTTAACCACCCAGGACAGTGGCTCAAACAGTCTTTTTCAGCAACAAAGTGTTTTTCTTCCTAGGTCGCAGCTGATATCTGGCTGTACCAGGAACCGTGTGGTCCGGGAAGACTTCCTTCAGATCCTTCAGGCGACACACCCTGTCCTTTCTCGGTGACCAGAATATCGCGGTGATCCGCCAACGCAGCTGGGCTCACTAGGTCTTGAAACACTTTTCGACAGTGTGTCTCATGGACCCAGTTTTTCCGGTTCGTCACTCAAACTGCAATCCTCCTAGCCAGCAGCAATTGTTCGGGGCCTCGCCACCTCGTGCTAGGGAACCGATCCTCTGGAAGGATTAAATCACCACGTAGTCACTAGGGCGCAAGTAGTGGCCCTCACCTTCCGACCTGTCTGGAAGAGTCTTCTGAACCTGTTGATAAATAGAAGACAAACTGTCAGTCAACTGGGACAAATAGTCATTCATTAATACATAAGCTACATCATGTATAGGGCGTGACTTAGGAATCCCCCAAATATTCATTGGCCTTCCAAAAACCACCTCATACGGTGTGAGGCCAGATCATGTATGTGGTATCAATCTAATAGATAGCAATGCTAGAGGCAGTGCATCAAGCCATTTCAAAGATGTGGAGGCCTGTATCTTAGCCAATTTCAATTTCGGGGTACAGTTGTAACGTTCCACTAGTCCTGCTGATTGTGGGTGAAAAACAGCATGAAACTTCTGCTTAATTTTCAACCCTTTCATGAGATACTCAACAACTTGCCCAATAAAATGGGGTCCGTTGTCACTCCACAAAACTCGACAAATGCCAAATCTGGGAAAAAACTTCTTTAGCAGCACCTTTGCTGTAGTAAGAGCTGTATTATCTTGATTAGCGTATGCCTTTACCCATTTACTAAAGGAACAAACTACTACCAGAACATACTTTAGGTTGTTACAACTCTCAAACTGAATATAGTCCATTTGCAGGACCTCAAAAGGTACAGTAGGCATTGAAAACCCTCCTGTTTGAGTTCGTGTTCCCGTTTCCCGGATTCTACTGGAGGCAAATCAGACAAGACTAGACTATTTTCTTAGCCGTACCGACAATCTCTGGATGATCCCAGACTTGCATAAGTTGCTTTGCTATTGAGGATGCTGCAACATGTGCCAGCCCATGTGCCATATAAATAATAGGGTATAAATAGGCTGTGGGTAACTTCCATTTTGCCCTTTCTTTATTCCTCCAACAGCCCTCATCATCCAATACTCCCTTCTTGGACCGTTGGTCTATTTCATCAACAGAGGCAGATTGTTTCATGTCCAGGACCTCTTGCCTGGCACCATGCCAATGTTCAGCCTGTGATTTAACTACATACATAGATGTGGTACTTCGCTGCATTGCGGTCTCTCGAGCTGTGTAATCCGCAAAGGCATTACCTGCTCCTATTTTATCGGTCACTTTGTATGTATGTATGTATAGGATTTATAAAGGGCAGGAATCACCCCAGAAGGGGTATCTCCGCGCTATCTTAACAGGAAAGTCAGACGAACAAGTGCAGATAGAAATTATACTCTGAATAGTGCAGTTTTCAAGAGTTTCCTAAAGCAGAGAAGATTGGAGCAATTAAGCAGGTCCACAGGTGGGGTGTTCCAAAATTTTGAGGCCAGATGGACAACAGTTTTGCCGCCTGTCCTAAGTTTCTGAAACCGGGGAATTGCTAACAGCATTTTCCCTTCCGATCTAAGATGGCGATTTGGGCAGTAGACTCTGAATTTATCCGTCAGGTAGCTGGGGCTCTTGCCATAGAGAGCTTTATGGGTGAGGCACCCAAGCTTAAAATGAATTCTCTGGTGGATAGGGAGACAGTGAAGCTTTTTTAACCTCTTGCATGCTCATGACGAGCTGAGCTCGTCATGAGCCTCGGCGCTCCGGTGCTCATGACGAGCTCAGCTCGTCATGAGCCGTGGAACGCTCGCATGCAGGGATAATTCCCCTGCTGTGCTGAGCGTTCCACGGCAGGTAATGCACCTGTGACGAGCTGAGCTCGTCATGAGCACAGGAGCGCCGTGCCTCAGGACGAGCTCAGCTCGTCATGAGAATGCGGGCGCCGTGCGCGCCCTCCCCCCCCCAGCACAGCGGGAAAATACCCCCCCCCCCCGCAGCGAAGGGGTTAATAAAGGTCCTACCGAAGTGCGAGGAGGGTTTTTTAGTGCCAGGCGAGCGGCCACATTTTGAACAATCTGCAGTCTGCTGAGAAGGGACTCGTTAGCAGAAGCCAGCAGAGTATCAAGGTTCTTCGCACAGAGAGTGGCAACCAGCGAAACACTCTTCGCAGGAGGCCTAAGGTGTGGAAGGTCCCCGTCGTAGTCATAATATGGTCCTTCATGGATAGCAGAACATCTATGCGGACTCCCACATTTTTTGCCACAGAGGTTGGAGAGGGGGCTGGACCTAATGTACTAGGCCACCACCTAGGGGACCAGACGGTCTGAGCTGTGCCAAACAACAGAATTTCCATCTGAGACGCATTTAACCAAAGGCAATGGTCCGTCATCCATTCAGATATAGCTAACATACCCTTAGCAAAATGCTGCTCAATATCCTCAGCATTATTATCAAAGGTCAGAAGCAGCTGGGTTTTGTCAGCATAAGACAAAGGGGTAAAACCGTGCTCCCTGATAACCTTGGCAAGGGGGGTGCCGCATAAATATTAAATAAAGTCGGGCTTAGGCAAGAGCCCTGAGGCACCCCCTTAGTAAGTTTCAAGGTTTGGGAACGGAACTGACCCAAGTTGATGGTCTGAGTGCGCTGGTCGAGGAAACTGATAAGCCAGTTGAGAGCCTGTCCCTGCAGCCCGGCCTCTCTCAGTTGAAAAATCAGTTTCTGATGAGAGACCGCGTCGAAGGTTGCTGTCAAGTCCAATAAGACCAGTATCACTGCTTTATTAGCATCCAGTGCCATTTTAATATGATCCGTAATCCCAATAAGGATTGTCTCTGTGGAATGATTGGGTCTAAACCCAGATTGTGAAGGATCCAAAATAGTGTGATTATCAAGGTAGTCCATTAGCTGAGTGTTGACTTAGCTCTCCACCATTTTACTCATCAGCAGGAGGAGCTAGATGGGACGGTAATTTGAGAGCGTGTCATCAGACAGCTGATATTTTTTCTTAATAGGAATCACTTGAGCAGATTTCCAGTCGAATGGTAAAATACCTTCACTTAAGGAGGAATTCAAAATCTACGTAATAGGGGCGGCTAGAAGAGGGGCAAGCATGGCATATTTGTATGCTGGCATAACATCTAAGAAAAAGCCAGATTTTGCCGTACTAAGCATGGCTTCCACCTGAGAGATCTGGATATCATTGAAACAATCCAGGCCCACATTTAAGTCCTCAACTAATTTAGAACCCAGGTCAGTGTGCTCAGCGGGATCTGATTTTTGAGGAAATTCACAATAAATCCGTTGATTTTCTCATCTAGGAACACAGCAATGCTGTGGCAAAGGCTCTAAGAGGGGGTGATCTGTTGGGCGCAGACTGTGGGCTTAGTGAAAGAGTTAAGGACTTTATATAATTACTTTGTCGAGTTTTGTCAAGTTTGCTTGACTTTCTTGTGTGCGCTATATTTAACAATTCCCTCTTTCTTAGGATAGGTCAAGGCAGTAAGGAGATTATGTACTAAGTCCCTATGTACTATTTGTGTCCCATGTGAAGTGAGAAAGCCTCTTTCTTTCCAAAGCTGCCCGAAGTTATGTACCACGCTGAAGGTGTATTGGCTATCGGAGTAAATCTTAACAAGCAAATCTGTACTAAGCTCACAGGCTATTGTCAGTGCTATCAACTCGGCTGCTTGAGCTGACTTCTGTGGGATACGAGCTGTCTCAACTACTGTCTGAAGTGCTGTAATTGCATTAGCAGCAGATGTAGTGCTATCAGGCAACTTCAGGCAAGATCCATCAACCCACAATTCTCCATCACCACTAGAAAGAGGTGTATCTTGTAGGACAACACGACCCTTTGTGTGTTCTTCAGTAAGGGATATCCAATCGTGTAGCTCTTGTGTCTAAGACTGAATAGCTGGAAGTGGCAATAATGTAGCAGGATTCAAAGTCAAACATCTTTTCAACATGAGATGAGGGGCCAAAAGTGTCAATTTATATCCTGTCAAGCGGGCATAGTCAGATGTTGTGTCTTTGTTTGATTTAGCAAGGCATCAACTGAATGAGGTGCTAACAC
The DNA here is from genome assembly GCF_964261635.1 of Lissotriton helveticus. Lineage (NCBI taxonomy): Eukaryota > Metazoa > Chordata > Amphibia > Caudata > Salamandridae > Lissotriton > Lissotriton helveticus. The sequence continues at coordinate 610,763,544 of NC_136059.1, read as the reverse complement.
AAGCAATCTATGTGACAAGACTATTCCCTCACTCTGATGTATGGACACAGACGCTGCCGCTACCGCTCGAAAACAACCAGGCAGCGCGCGGGTAACTGGATCAAGGACAGCTGAAAAATATGCACAAGGACGTTGTTTATCACTGTGTGTCTGTGTTAAAACCAGGAGGGCACAACCTTCCCTCTTGTGTACATAAATTGTGAAAGTCTTAGTGTAGTCCGCAGTTCCTAATACTGGTGCCAAACAAAGAGCTTGACGTAGCTGTTGGAAGGCATTCTGGCATTCAGTAGTCTATGGGATAGGCATCGGAGTGTCTTTAGTCAAAAGGGCCAACAAGGGTTTAATAATGTACAAAAAGGTAGGGATCCACTGCCTACAGAAAGAAGTAAGGCCAATCAGTGCACCAACATCCTTCTGGGTACGGGGCACAGGAGTATCTAAAATGGTCTGAATGCGGTCCTGCCTTAGACAAGAGGTGACCTAAATAGGAAACCTGCTGTCTACAAAATTGCAATTTCTTCTGAGAGACTTTGTGATGATGAGAGGCAAGAAATGATAATAATGACAGTGTTCCTTCTTTACACTGTTCAGGGGTATCGGCAGCCAGCAAGATGTCTTCGACATATTGAATAAGAGCCACCCCTTTCGGCACAAGAAAATAATCAAGCTGCCTTTTCAATGCCTAACTATAAATGCTAGGACTCTCTGTATACACTTGTGGAGCTCTACAGAATCTGAATGATCTATTATTTAAAGTGAAGCCGAGCAAATAACGGCTGTCAGGGTGAATAGGTATTGAAAATAATGCATTTTTCAAATCAATTACACTACATGTAGTGGCAGTAGGAGGAACCATAGTAAGAAGTGTTGTGATGTCAGAGACTACCGGGCAATGGAACACCACAATTTTGTAAATCAATAATGAATCTGTACATTTTAGTATCAGTGTCTCTTTTCAAAATAGGAAGGATAGAGCTATTAGAAATGTTATAAGGAACTTGTTCCACAACCCCCACCTTGATCAAATCCTTAACAATGTGCCTCAATGCTTCTTCACCTTCCCGAGATATTTTATATTGGGGCAGCCGAGGCAATGAAGCCCCTTCCTTCACTTGAATGTGCACTGGTGGAATAACCATTTGTCCCATATCGGTATCTGATGTAGCTCACAAAGTACTAGGTAACGATGCCAGAGCAATATCTTCTTTAATGAGACAAGACCTCTCAAATATTGGATAGTTATCATTTAAGATAACAAGCACACCTTCTGGGGAACAACGTATTGTAGTACAAAAATATTTCAGCATATCAATGCCCACGATATTATCCGGCGTGGTAGGGGAAAGCAAAAATGGACATGCTGCAGTGAAATTATCAAGACTAAATGCAAGTGGCAGGGACAGTGGGCTATATGTGGGTGTATTAATGTGCTGCCAAAATGAAATAGTAGCATCCCATTGGGCACTCTTTTGGTTCCTATAATAAGGACTCCTCCAAACTTTGTTCTTTGTTCAATAAGATTTATTTTCGTTTTGCGCTTGTAGATAGTTTTCTTGACATTTGAATGCTTTTTCAGAAATGTATGTCATTTCTTATACATTACAATCAATTTTCACATGAGCTCAGGTGGCTCCTATGCATTTCGGGCTATTTGCCCTTCTTCCGGGAGCATATTTATGACATGAAAATCATAGCACATATTTTAGCAATAGTACTGTTAGTCCTAATTTCTATGAATCAACAACCTTGTATCCCCTGGTGAGTGATAAATGTTTACATGCATGTGTCAATAAGCATTGGTGTGCCATGGTGTGTTTTTTTATATAAAAAGTGCTCGAGTAAAAGAACGAGATGATACACTTACGCCGAGCGCGTTACTGGGGTTCCTGTTGGAATCTAAAAATCAAAAAGTTAAGACGCGAGACGTCAGCTGTACAACCTTTTCGAATTGAGCCAAACAATACGAGTAGTATAGCTCGGAAAACTTACTTAGAAGTCGGTGTGACGGCGTCTTCTGAATAGTTACGATGCCGGCTGAAACCAGCATTTCGGTGTTGATAAAAAACTTACTTAGAAGTCGGTGTGACGGCGTCTTCTGAATAGTTACGATGCCGGCTGAAACCAGCATTTCCGTGTTGATATGAGGCGTTTGCCACGTATTGGATATAGGACGTCACGTGACACGGCGTCCTGAAACCATGCGGAGAGAAAACAGACTGGAGTTGGGAAACTGATGTTTACGGGTTTGAGAGTGCTCGGAACGAACAAGTTCATGCCCAAATATTTGTATGGGAATGAGACTCATTAACGCATTAATACTCTAGGATAATAAAACGCCCCCAGGACGGAGGACATCACCATCGGAGCACCTAACCCTTTTAATAAACCACTTCTAACTCACAAGTTGGATTAATTGAAAAGGCTGTGCGCCAGTATTTTCTAGTAAACATTACTTCTCATCCGCTATATATGGGTGTCCCATCGAATCCTATCAATGTTATCATTGTGCTAGACAGGGGAGCCCTAAGAACCAATTATTTAGACCGAGCACTACGAGTAGCTTCTGTATCAACCAGAAATCGATCAGCCGAGCCCAAGACATTTGCATCAACATAAGGACCTTTCTAATCTACTGGGACCTCAGCCAGTTATTTACCCCATCCTAGGCATCCCTATGCTTAATCAGAATCCCCAGGACCATCAGCCGAATAATCTGACATTTTATATTGATTCCGTCTATCAAAGGTATTAGAATAATTTGGTCCGTGTTGAACTGCCTCAAATCTGGTACGATTTCCTATTCCTCCCCTATGTCCTGAATTCCCTGGGCGTTCTCTCATACTTCCTCTACCCCCTTGAAACTGCTGACCTCGCAAAAGGGGCACTGAGAACGCCAATGTCCAATCTCTTTACAATAAGCACACTGATCAGAAGACAAAGTTGATCGAGAGAAAGGGGGTACACCAGGCGTATATACTGCACGTCCGCCTCTACTACCACCTCTGAATGGTGGACCATTTCCGAATTGTTCTCCACATATCAGGGGGCAAAATTAGTCCAAAAAACATACTGATATCTGGCAAGTTCATAGTGCAGGAGCTAATGGCTCCTTCCACTTCTTCATAGAAAGTGGACGGATTTTTGCAGCGATCAGGCAAAGCACCCTTAAGAACCATAATGTCTGATCTACTCCAAGGAGTTTAGACCCAATTATAAACAAATATCCCTTTACATCACATCTGAATCTTCATCAACACTTGTTCCCGCACCCTGTGGAGGAACATACAAAGGCTCAGCTTCACGCATTGGTTTCATAGTAACTATAATATCACTAGGGTCATTGGCTGTTTCCAAAACTTCATCTTTTTGGGCTGGGGTCTGAAATGTTTGCGCAGAATTAACTTCACTAACTAATTTTTGCTCCACTTTTAAATTTAATGTATCATCTCGTAATTTAAACCAAAAAAGAGTTCCTTTCTGTGTAATACACTTTTAAAGCTTTAAAAGTGTATTACACAGAAAGGAACTCTCTTTTTTGGTTGTGATATTTCCCGGTCCTTTCTGGGTTAAAGAGGGAAAACTCTCATCTTTTTTCAGCCTCATCTCGTAATTTAGCCACTCGCCTAATTAGATCAGGCATATTTGAAAAAAAGAAAGTTCCATCACTTAATTGTTTATAATCAGAATTGATATCAGTGGGCTCCAAGTTTTTAGAAAGAATTACAGCCCAGGTAAACTTCTCTGCAAAATATAACTGCTCTAAATCCTTCCACTGCTGAACCATTGCTGCAAGGTCTAAAGCAGAAGTAGTCCCATGAGCTTCTTTGAGAGCAGTGGATCTGATAGTGGCCTTTTCATCAGAAGTTAAAGTAGAGCGAGTCTGTCGCCCATCTTGCTTATCTATGTCTGTATCATCTGAAGAAAAATGTTCTTCTTCAGAAAGATCATTCTCTGGAGCAGAGGGTAACTTATACGGGGCAGAGGTCGATATAAAGATGGAATCATCCTGAGGTTTATTAAGTATGGGATAAATGGGGTGCCTAATAGGGTACTGGCCAGTTACCTCTAAACGACGCTCCCTTTCCTCTTTTTCTTTTATTGCCTTCATCTCTTTATTTTTTTATTCCAACGCTTTTTGATAAATCGTTTTTTCGCTGCTCTTTTTCTGCTATAGCTTCTCGTTTCCTCACTCTCTCTTGCACTACTTTTTCCCACATTCGTACACAATCAAACATATCTTGTTGACTTTTCCTTTTAAACAAACACTGTTCTACATATTGAATGTTTTTTAAAGTCAAATGACCCATTCACTGGCCATTGTAGATCAGGGTCCTTTTTTGTATATTTGTTCCACAGTGTACTATACCTTATGGAAGAAATACCATATTTAACATACATATGTCTATTAGGTGTCCCCTCTGGGGTAGCCGGCTGACTTCTTTCTAAATCTGTTTTGGTACCACAAGACAGCAACACAGCCTACAGAGTGTGCTGGAAACAGGCATGCTACCAAATTTTTGTAAAAGAATACTTTTCCAAAAGATTCAAAAGTAGAGAAAAATCTCCACATTACCTGCCTTTATCTTTTGCAAAAAATAAATCAAACAAACAAAACCAAAATCTTTGCCAAGCAAATAAAGAGTAGCGGTTCAGCGACCTTACCAAACAAGAGTCTCCAACTTCCAAATGACAATCTCTTGGTCGACCTAATGGTCACTGCACCGGCCACCACCTGGAGGGTCAAATCGAAAAAACCGGAAAAGTCACTTTGGTCTGCAAAGACAAGGATCTCCTCATGCAGGACATCTCTTCAGGAATATTCCACTCTTCCGACCACTCCTTTGGACGGCCGCGCCTCCGATGAGGACCCACGTGTCGGGCACCAACTGTGGAAATGGGCCTTTTAATGAGCACACTGGTGCAGGGGTCACCCTTTTCTGTCCACGGGTCCGTAGACCAACAAAATAGAGATTGTCACTGAAGCTGGAATTCAAAATAACAAGTTTATTAATCACTCATGAGTGGGACCACGTCCATACAACACCCTCAAGTGTTCCAGGAGGTAGTACATTGAATACACAGACCATGGTGCTTATATACACACTTTGATACGGCATCATGTCATAGTGAGCACTAATAAGTCATCTGCCAAAAATCAGGGATATACCATAAACCCACCTCTTTGTTCCACCTCCTCAATTAGAGGAGGTTGGTCAATCATGAATGCAATGTCTACCCACCTCTTGGTACCCCTGCCCCATTTAAAGGGTGGGAAAACATTTGTGTTCAACTGTGACACCTCGTGGTGGAGGTAGAGCCCATTTGGAAGTCCTTCAGTCCCCTCCCCTAAACAAAACGTAAAGGAACCCTCACTTTTCTATTTAGTCTTTTTTTGCTTTTTGGGACTGAGTGCAATGAAATGCTTATTTATGGATTCAGTCTGAACATTGCAGAAACCACAGTACCTTTTTGGGGTATTGCTAACGGTTGTATCATTTACATTGGCCTATGAGCAACAGTGGGGCCTGCCACGTCAAGTCCTGTCGGAAGACTTAGAGAAAACACCCTCAATGATATAATGTGGGATGCACGAGTCACAGTAAGAGCACAGCCCCTCACAGAAGGCGCAGATGGGAGCTGTAGGCATACAAAACACGTTTGCTGGTAGAGAGGTACAACATCAAAATCTGTGGAAGAAATGGACTTTAGCAAGGAAACTTGCATGTCCAAGGACAAAATGGGCTGTATACAAGCACATTGAGTAGATTAAAACTACTATTTTTTTCTCATTTTGAATTTCAGTACATCCTTCTAAAGTACCATACACTTATTTATTATTCATCAAATATTGATGTTTATAAAGCGCTCAAAGGCGTTTTGGTGCTAGTGTCCGCAAATACAAAAACAGATCTATATGTGGAAATGGTGGTATTAAAAAGACAGATCTTGTGAGGAAAAAAAGCTATTTTTTAAGTTAGTTTCCTAACTGCAGCAGGATGGAGGATGCTTTAAGGTATAAGGGCAGTGAGTTCCACAATTTTATAGTGACATCTGAAAGACTTTGCCCTCCCCAGGTAGATCTCATAGTTTTGGGTGTAGTAATTAATTTAGTACAGCTGGAGTAAATAGGTCTCCTAGGAACGTACCAACGGAAAACTTTCCTCAGTTAGAGTGGGCCCATATGAGGTGCTTAGTAGGCCAAACAGAACGCTTTAAACACCACTCTTTTGCCAATTGAAAGCCAATGAAGCTTCTGGATGGTTTGAGAAACTGATGAGTGTTTTCGAATTTTTTGCAGCAAACAAGCGGCATCATTTTAGAGTGCCTGTAAATACCAAAGTGTCTTTTTTGGATGTCCATAGAAAGGGCATTGCAGTAATCGATCTTGGAAAGCACTAAGGTGGTTATTACTGTTTTTTGTAAATCTAAAGAAAAAATTTAAAAACAAGTTGAGGTGGTTTGATGTATCTGGTCTGAGAAGGTGAGTTTACTGGCAAAGATGATACCTAGATTTCACACATTAGAGGCCGGACAAGGTAGAGGACCTAGATCCTGAGGCCATCTAGTACGATTCCATAACGTTTTTTCTTTGCTGAACAGTAGAACCTCTGTCTTTTCCCATCCAGCTCACAACTTCATACACGCATGTTCTGAAATGATTGGCAACCTCTAATGGATCTCCCAAGATTGAAACCCACAAGCTGCATATCATCTGCATATGATACGGTGGAGAAACCAAATGATCTAATCTGTTTGACCATGGGTGCCATATATATATTAAAGAGAGTTGGGCTCAGGGAAGATCCCTGAGGGATCCCACAAGGCAGCATAAAAGATGTGGATATAAAGTCTTCAAGTGCCATTGTTTTTTCTCTATTTGCAAGAAAAGATGTCAACAAATCAAGTGCTGAACCACTGACACCTCTGCTTTGCAGTCATTTGGTAAGTACTGTATAGGAGACAGTCTAGAAAGCGGGGGATAGATTTAGTAAGATCCACGCCGCTTTCTCTCCACTGTCCATGATCATTTTAATTACTTTCACAGCCGCAACCGGTGCTGGCTCTGTACTGTGGTTTTTCCTGAAACGATACTACGTGGCATTTAGGGTTTCATTTGTATCTAAAAATTAGGAGAGCCCAAAGTTAAGATGTTGTTCCAGTAATTTTGCTGGAAACTGAAGCCGAGAGATGGGACCTAACACTTTTTTCCTCAGTAGGGTCTAGAGAGCTAATATTTGGGTGTAATACTCTGATAATGTATTAAGTCAAGTTTTAAGTTTCAAGGAATCAGTTGCTTGGAGTCCTTATGCATAATCCATTATCACTCTCAACGTGATTTGTTCAGCAACATAGAGCAATTTTCAGCCTCTGACTAAAAAGAGGCACATTTCACTCTTTTAGGGCTCTCACTGTGACACAGCTGACACATTCTAGGTGTTAGATGAAGCTACTTTCATATAACCTTATAGTAAAGTGCAATTGATACACTTTAGCCCAACATAGTGATGTGTGCTTATGAGCACTTGGAATGTGTCCTTGTCCAGTTTAAAAAAGGGCTTAAAATGACAGGGGACACTTGCAAACTATCCGCAAGGAATGTTGGGTTTTCTGGGAGCCCACATCAGTTTTGCTGAAATGACTTTCTTTAAATTTGTTCATACCTTTCTTAGTATGGATATTCTACTCTGTATGTTGTTTTTCTGTAGAGATTCTTAAACATTTCTTATTGGCATACTCTGTGCCATTTAGAGGAAGTGTCTGACTGAACGGCCGAAAAGTTCTGAGCTAGGATATGTATAGGACAGAATTCGTGCAAGGCTTCCTACGGGAAGCTACTATGACTTACATGGACGGCTATGTGAATGCATGACCTAAAAGCAGCCACTACAAAACCCCCTGCCTGCTTGCCATTTATAATGGCTCCATATCAGAAATCAGCATTTAGTATCCTATAGGTTTCCAAAAAGAGTGGCTTTTTTTCCATAGTACACCTAAAAAATGATTTTGTACAAGCCAGCAGTGTTCTGAAATTTTAGCACTGCAATTTTAGGTTTCAATAAACAAAAGGTTTCAGCCAATAGCTTGAAATTACATCTTCTTTGCTCTCTCTCTATATATATATTGGTTGTCTTATGTCAACATTTCTGTCTGTCAATGTGAGTATTTTGCTTTTCTCTGAGCCCTATAATGGAAGCCTCTTGAGGTCCTTGATATCTTCCTTTATGCAATTTATTTTATCCCTATGAACTCGCTTGTTCCTACAGCAGAGCTCCTTAAATTGGCACTTTGCACTTTCCTCATCAGATTCCCTGGAAAAGCCACTGTCTGCCATGCTCAAATACTCTAGGCCTTTCCAACAGTAATGAGATTTTCTTCAGCAAGCAATGGCCAGCAACAGTTTTCAGGGATTACATCAGATCTACGTGATAATAAGGTGAAGAAGTGCACGGATGAAGAGCTGATTAAGAAGAAACTATTTTGTTTTATTTATGTTTTTTGCCTTGGATTGGCAATTAAGAAAACTCTGATGCAAACAAAAGAAGTGTGCGATGATATAGAGACTGGCAGGGGGCGACTCCCCTCTACCTAATATAGTAACACAAACAAGCCACCCTGGGTCAGAATTGCAACGACGGAGTGCGGGGAGCCCCCTTTTAAAGGACAAAGTCCCTCACCCACCCGTAGGTGTCATGCTTCATCATCGGGGACCTCCTCGCACTTCAAACCTAGTTGCAGTGCGAGCTACAACCCCCTCACTGTGAGGGAGGTGCTCAGGGATGTTTTTATGAAGTAGTTGGTAGGTATACTAAAACCCTCAGATGAGCTGGGGGTGGAGGGAGTGTGTGAGGAAAGTGAGGGTAAGGTTAAAACTAACTACCTGATATGTTAAAGATACGTTTTAATGGGACATCCAGGGGGCAGGATTAAAAAAGGTTTGTGGGCCTCGGCAGGAAGATTCAACCAGTCATGGTCTCTAAGTGGTCAAATGGTCGACATGTTTCAGCCTAAATGCCCTCCGCAGAGGTGACGTGGCTTTCTTCAGGACCAGGTGAAGTGTGAAAAAATGTCAAGTAGTGAATGTTGCCACAATACCAAATCTGGTAGGTGGGGTAAAAGGAAACAACTGTCGAGTAGGTTCATGAACCAATTGTTAGGATCTGCTGGTCAGCGTCATCCTTGTGAAGAGACACATGTTAAAAACTGAATGTTTGTACACATTACCACATGCACTCCTTTGTTCTTGTGTCACATATATAAATCTTTAGTTTCAATTGTGGCTGAGCAAATACTGTAACATATCAATTTCTTGGTGCTTACACGTGTTGTTGGGGGAGCTAATGACAACTAATCCTCGGCGCACGCACTCGAGGTGGCTTCCAAATCCTGTATTAGGAAGGGGGGCAAAAAAAGGTTGACTGTAATGTACAGTCATTCATATTCATGAAATACAGTTGACTTTACATGCTTGAGGTGGGAAGCAGGTGACTGTTTAATGCTCAGTATGCAAACCTCATCTACCACACGGAGATATGGTGAGGCAATGAGAAACAGTGCAGGAATACGCTTGAAAAGGTCCCAAAGGGCAGTGTATTGATATCTTGGTATAAGATGGCGAAGTCAAACTCACCAGCTATGCACCTTTGTCGGATTAGCTTGAAGATAGGACCCGGTTTCCTGTTCCCTGTTGCTTCTCAGAGCAAATTTTCTCCAAAAAGTTTCTAAGTTCCAGCTTTTAGGGTTAGGTAGGAAAAGAGTCAACAACACCACTGCCAAAGTTCCAGGACCTGGGAGGCACAACCTGCCTCCAGCCATCCTGCCTACACCTAGCCCTCTTTGCCTCTGTCTGGAAGGAATCAGCAACCTATCACAGGCGAGAGAGACAAAGTGACCCTTTTCACTGGCAGACAGGCACTACTGATTTGGGCACTAAAAGGACAACTTTTTAAAAGTGGTATTTTCAGAACTGTGCCTTAAAATCTGACTTTACCATTAAAAAGGATTTTAAATTACAGTTCACTTAAGTATACACATTAGTTTCCTCTCTGCTACCAATCTAAAGTTAGCACTTATTAATTTAAATAAAACAATCCATTGTTACTCAGTTTGAGAAATAGGCCTCACAACAGTGAAAAATACTTTAGGAGTTTTTCACTACCATGACATGTAAAACTTAAGCACATGTCCTACTTTTTAAGTGCCATGCACCCAGCCCTGGGAGCTGTTAAGGCTTGCTTTAGGGGTGACATAATCTTCTTGTTAACAGAAGGTTTAGGTCTGGCAAAAGATTTATTTTCAATAGATTTATTGAGGCAGACGCACAGCTATTTGGTCAATGTTTGATAAAGTTGGATGGCTTCACAGGTGGCGTCCGGCGTCCCTAGACGTCAAGCTTAAACTGAAATTCGTGTTCCTAGTGATTCACTAGACTCATCCCTTTGAGCACACCTTCTGTTTCCCCCAGTGCGAAATGAGGGTTCCCACACAGTTTTATGTTCCAATTTTTCTTCAGTATTTATTTTTATTCATACTTATAATTTTTTTGTGATCATTTAGATTTATTTTGCCAGGATGAAATGGCAGTTTAAAACTGCACTACTGGCTGCAGTGTCAGGCCTGAGTCCAATTTTAAAGTGCTACTTTAGTGGGTGACGCAATGAGTCCTGCAGGCCCACTAGTAGCATTTAACTTACAGGCTTTGGGTATGTGTAGTACCATATACTAGGTATTTACAAGTAAATTAAATGTGGCAATTATGTGTAGACTAATTTTACCATGTTTTGAGGAGAGAGCACAAGCATTTTAGCATTTGTTAGCAGTAGTAAAGTGCACAGACTTAAAGCCAACGGAAAGGAGTTCAGCAAGCAGGAGCGGTGAAGGCAAAACTTTGGGGGACTACCATCCAAGGGTGTCATGTCCAACAGTGCTGATATATAACAATGGTTCAAGCCCACAGTTGATTTTTGTGATAGTTCCTTGTATGAGTGAATGTTCATGTAAAAAAATGGAGGGGGGGAGTAAACCCATTGTGTGTTGCATGCTGTGTGTCCTGAGACAATAGGGAAAGGCTGATAGACTGGAAAAAAATACAAATACTATTTCCGGGGCACCTTTTCTAGTCCTGATGAAAGTCTGGGGCCCTTAACGATTGATGAGTCAAACCTGAAATATGTAGACATTATACATTTGTAAGGCCATCATACCTCATAGACACCCTACTTCTGATAAACAACTTAAGTGCTTCTTGAAATATGGTTGAGCCCATCCTGGTTTATAGGGACCAGGATGAGACCCGATGGTTAAGCATGCCACTGGCAGAGTGGGTGAGGGTCTTTTGCAAAACCAAAAAAGATTCCCTATGGGTTACCTTCCATTGCTTTCATTCTTGATTTCAATTTGTAATCTAGTTGGATATATGTTGCAGGACACCTTGCTTTGATATGTCCTTTCTAGATGGAAATCAAATATCCATCGCCCTGTTGCAGGAGACCAATTTGTATCCTCACATGGGAACCACATTTGCATAAAAGAAAATGGTCAGAACATTGTGCGCTCTCATTGTACTCTTCGTACACCAGAGGAGTTGCCATACTGATTAAAAGGGACACACCCGTCACTGTTATGTCATTGTTGGGTATAAGTTGTGGGATACCTTGTTGTGATAAGTGTTTTGTTAGGGAGATCATGTCCTGAAATTTCTCTCTCCCCACCCTGATCACAACCAACTGATCCACACCACCAAGAAAACCGCATTCAAGGAACGACTGGACAACAACGCACACAACAGCAAGGAACTCTTCAACATCGTCAAAGAGCTCTCCAACCCCAACGCCGGAAACAACGACATCACCCCATCACAAGACCTCTGCAACTCCCTCGCCTCCTACTTCCACAACAAGATCGCAGACATACACAACAGCTTCATCACACAGCCAACGCACCCCACGACCGCACCGGCACCCCCCACCACCACCCTCCGCGCCTGGACCCCGATCAACACCGAAGAAACCCGACGCACGATGAACTCCATCCACTCCGTATCCCCAACCGACCCCTGCCCTCACCACGTCTTCAACAAGGCCGACGCTGTCATCGCACCCCACCTGCGGGACATCATCAACACCTCCTTCAACACCGCTACCTTCCCGGAGAGCTGGAAGCACGCCGAACTCAGCGCTCTACTGAAGAAACCATCAGCGGACCCCACCGAACTCAAAAACTACCGCCCCATCTCGCTCCTCCCGTTTCCGGCCAAAGTTATCGAGAAGACTGTCAACAAGCAGCTGGCCGCCTTCCTCGAGACGAACGGATCCCTCGACCTCTCGCAGTCTGGCTTCCGGGCCAACCACAGCACCAAGACCGCCCTCATCGCAGCCACCGATGACATCCGAGCCCTGCTCGACAACGAGGAAACTGCGGCCCTCATCCTCCTGGACCTCTCCGCGGCATTCGACACTGTCTGCCACCGCACCCTAGTGCAGCGCCTCAGCAACGTCGGAATCCAAGAAAAGGCACTAGGATCATCTCCTTCCTCGCCGGAAGGACATAGAGAGTCCGCCTCCCCCCGTTCAGATCCAAGGCCACCGAAGTCATCTGCGGCGTACCACAAGGATCATCTCTCAGCCCCACCCTCTTCAACGTCTACATGAGCCCCCTTGCGGCCATCGCACGCCAACACAACCTCAACATCATCTCTTACGCCGACGACACCCAGCTGATCCTCTCCCTCACCAACGACCCCACCACCGCCAGAGCCAACCTACACGAAGGGATGACAGACGTAGCCGAGTGGATGATGAACAGCCGCCTGAAACTGAACTCAGACAAGACGGAAGTCCTCATCCTGGGCTCTTCTCCCTCCGCATGGGACGACTCCTGGTGGCCCACCGCCCTGGGCAGCGCACCCAAACCCACAGACCACGCACGCAACCTGGGTTTCATCCTGGACTCCTCCCTCTCCATGACCAGACAAGTCAACGCCGTCTCCTCGTCGTGCTTCAACATCCTGCGCATGCTACGTAAGATCTTCCGGTGGATCCCCACCGAGACCAGGAAGACGGTCACCCAGGCCCTCGTCACCAGCCGGCTGGACTACGGCAACTCCCTCTACGCCGGAACCACTGCCAAACTCCAGAAGAGACTCCAGCGGATCCAGAACGCCTCAGCAAGACTCATCCTCGACATCCCCCGACACAGCCACATTTCCGGACACCTGAGAGACCTGCACTGGCTCCCGGTCAACAAGAGAATCACCTTCCGTCTCCTCACCCACGCACACAAAGCCCTACACAACCAAGGCCCAAGATACCTCAACAGCCGCCTCAACTTCTACACTCCCACACGCCAGCTTCGATCGACCAGCCACGCCCTCGCCGCCGTCCCCCGCATCCGAAGAGCCACCACAGGAGGAAGGTCCTTCTCCTACCTGGCCGCCAAGACCTCGAACTCCCTCCCGACCCACCTCCGCCTGACCCAAGACCACCTCGCCTTCAGGAAGCAGCTCAAGACCTGGCTGTTCGAGCAGTAGCGGGCCCCCCCTCCCCAAGCGCCTTGAGACCCTCCGGGTGAGTAGTGCGCTATATAAATGCACTGATTGATTGATTGATTGATTGATCATTCATACGGCTGTTGGTGTTTTGGCGCCTAAAAAGGACAACACCTGCCTCTTCATTTGAGGATTGCCAAGCCCTCTCAAATCCCATGACTGGTATTCTACAGTTCCTAGTGTATCATCTTAAGTAGGCATGGCATAGAAGAAGTGATCTGGTGTCACCTGATAGGAACGCAGCTAGTACATGTGAGACTATGCATATTGTGTTGATTTCAATAAAACATTCAGCATACAAACAGTGCCTTATACACCAAGCATTCCAGCCCTGCTCCTCCCACACTGATGGCCTAATCCCATCAGTACAATCCCCAAACGCATCCCTTCATGAATGTCAGACATGTGTACCTACCAACAGAGGAAAAGTAGTAGTTAACAACAGGGTTGGATTGGGATTGAAAATCGTCCCGGGCACGCAAAAAAAAAAATCGGTCCACATTTGCATAAACACTCCTCAAATGACTGCTTCGGCGTAATCTTATAAAAAAAAATGAGCGGGGGCGTATGGGGGGGGAGGAGGGGGTAAAAAAATGTACACGTTAGTTTACACTGCTGAAATACACCTGGAAACAAGGGAGGCCACTTCTACTCAGGCCCCGTGCCCCCGCTCAGTATGTGCATGCATTAATGGTCCGGCCAGCGAGACAAAGGGAGTGACACCTCTTGCTAAACGGAGGTAATGAGCGCCCATCTGCCTCTAGGAAGGCCACTCGGACACCCACTGGGCCGCTGGCTGTTCGAACAATAGGGACAGCGCCCAAATCGCCCCCCAGACTGCTAAAAAAAGAGGCCCACAGCAGCACTCGGACACCGGCCCCTCGGGCATTGCCCGAATGCCCGCGTTACCAATCCGACGCTGGTTAACAAAATGAACCTTGGCAGCTGCAATGAACTGGGTATAACCCTCGGACGTGTAAAAAAACCAATGAATCCCCCATAAACATGCGTGGGTGTCGGAGAAATCATGAAACGTATTATAACATACAACAATCCATGAAGTGATGTAATTCGCTGATGGTCAAATCTAAGGTTCCAGGAAGCCAAATTATTCAAGGGAGACCTCATATGGATATCACCAACATCTTAATGTCCATTTTCTTAGCTTCGAGTCGTGGTCATCATTTAGACTCCATTTGCTGCGAGGGTGACTCATTTCGTTCTCGACTCTTCGTACCTTGCCATGCACTCTGAGAACTTTTCTTCAGAAAAGCAGCAGTTTACTGAGGTGATTGGAAGATGTAATGCTTGTGTCATATGTTACCTTCCGGCAGGAGGGATAGAGGATGGTGCATTGGATATTGGCCTAGAGAAGTTGCTGTTTGAGGGGTACAAATGTTCTTCTGGTCGCCTGTACTGCAATTGTATGATCCGGGAATAACAATATCATAGCCCTTAAATGGCAGTTTGTTTCTCCCTGGCCAGGCAGAGCACAGCCTGTCCTCATGTTCTTCCATTCTTCATGTGATAGAGTCCATATGGGAGGTTAGTGCGCCCATTTTAGAGTCTGTGAACACCAGGCTCTTGTGCATTGCCCTCAACAGCACTTTCATGTTGGTGTCTCTGTTCCGAAGTTCCGATGCTGAGTAAAAGACACCGGCCACTGATGTCTTCTCTGACACCATCCGTTACAGCGCAGCGACTCAAACGGCAGCTTAGATTGCCGCTTGTCTGTTTTCCCCATTGCGCTGGAGTGCACTGGCACATCCTAAAGGGATCGCGAGTAGATGATATAAGGAGAATCTTTAAGTCCCACACGGCTACAGTCCAAGTCTCTATTCCCGCTAAACAGACCCTCCCCCTCCCCCACGCCACCTTCAGTCTCTCCCTGCGTCCAGGAGCACCACAACCGCAGTTTCAGGTCTAAAGGAATGTGGAGATTGTACAGAAGTGCATGCAGTCTTTTTATGGTGAAGTAGGCAGAAGAGGGATGTTGGTTGTGGCAGACTGTATCCCCTCACCGCAGGTGCCTCAAGACAATGCGGCCATCTTGCGTCCCGGCTGTCTGGCACACCCACAAGCCTTCAATTTATATTTATGTCTAAATTTTAAGAAATTGACCGTAAACAAGTCTTGAATGGATCTGGGATGGAAGCTGGAATAAGAGAGCAGAGTGTTTCTCTCAGTTGTTTTACTAAACAAAGCTGTGTATAAAAGATTATTTTCAATCTTTACTTTAAGGTCTAGGAAAAATCTAACTCCGCTTTATCTCAATGCATGGGTAAACGTTGACCCTGACAGTTAAGGTTGAGCCAGTTAAAAAAACAGTAGGAGAGAATGTGTCCCCTGCCAGATTAGGAAGACGTCATCATTATATCACTTGCGACAGGTAATATGTTGTCTGAAGTAGTTTGAGGATTAGAAGGGCGTGGATTACATATGAGGCCATAACCAGCAGAACAAAGTTTAGAGTGAAATCACTCCTATCGATGTGCCTTTAACCTGTAGTTCATCCACTGACCTATAGGCTCTAACCCTGAGCCACCGCCAAAGGCAATTGACCTCCCTTGTGATGATTGTGTATTCTTCTTTTTTTTGTAAACTTGTTTTTATTTAAAACTTGCACAGTTGGGTACATTACATGATGGTGCATATGAGAACAATGCAACAATAAAGAGCAGGTAGTGTCATACAGCCAGCAGTACATTGTGGATAGACACTATATTGAACCTGCACAGGTACCGGTGGTCCTAACTCAGGAGCATCACAGAGGAATGTACAATTCCATAACAACATAATAAGCAGACAGTGCATTACATCCAATAATAAACCACTCAAAAGAAAACACAATAATGAACAACTGTGGCAGCAGCAGATATGTAAGGGTGTGTATGCCCACGGCAGTTGGCAAAAGTAAAGAGGAGAACAGTATCCGGGGTCCCGGGTGCTCAAGGGGGACTAGTTGCCTCCATCAAAAGGGGGCAGTGGGGTAGGGGAGAAACAGCATCAGCGATGTATCGCCCTACCCTGCAATTGATGGTCACAACTCGTCGAGAATCCAGTAGTTACAGCATGGCGATTCTGTATTCTTGTGCATTTTAGGTAACATGTAGAGAACTGAGGTTCTCAGGGTTTTTTTAAATAAAAAAAAAAAAGATTACTATTCTGGCTTAAATAGCTTGACACTTTATTTAGTAGGTTCAGTCAATTGGAAAATCTCGGCTTGAATGTCTTTGGTCGGATTTCTTTAGAGTTTGAGATAATGTTCAGCGATGGCAAGCTGATGGTTGATCTCTTGTTTGTAAATATCCAAGTCCTGTTTGACTGTGCCACCCCCCTTGGCGGCTGGTTTAATGCCTAGTGTGGGAGTAGTCTTAAAGGATTGAAGGGCTGAGCTCTCCTGGCGAGTAATGCTACATGGTGTGATCTATGGGGAGGGCACTCCTCTGCAAAGAGTTGCATTGTGTTTGTATTCTCTCTGGGGTGCTCAGTAGTGCAGCACCCATTGAAGGGGAGTCCTGTGCCCAGGATCTCCCACCTCAAGAGCATCATAGATAGACTGTTATCTCTCTTAGAAGCAGAGGCCCTGATGTTGGGTAATAGACTGTTCTGTCTGTGAGGGAAGACGGCTGATACAGACAGATGATCATCTCAGATATGAGGAGTGGGAGAACACTACACTGCCCATGGAAGGCCTGGCATGATCTGAGGGGCGTTAAAAAAAACACAAAGACTGCTTGCTTTGCAGAGATCTAGCTTCATCCTGAAATGAAGAAGGGGCTTATGAATCCAAACACAGGTTTCTGTTTGTGCAGGTTTTGGCAGTGGTGGCCAGTAATTTTAAGAGGGAGGGGGCAGACGGATGAGACATATATGCACACAAACATACTCACAGCCATGCATTCACACACACACAACACACCCATTCACAACATGCATCACCAAACATTCATACATAAATGTAAAATGTAAATGTATTTGAGCTTGTAAAGCGCACTGCTACCCGTCCGTAGGTTTCCTGGCGCTGTATAACTCTGGGGAACCCGTCCTGGCTTTCCCTGTGGGATGGTCCCTGCTGGGAGTCCCCAAGGTGGAGCCAGGCATCCCCGGAATTGATGGGGCCGTTGTGGAGATTAGGCAAGCTAATGCCCAGAGTTGCAGAGTGGAACCCCTGATTAGAGTAAGCACCGAAGCGAGAATTATCGAGTCCGCTGACCCAAGTCCACGACCCTGCCGCGTCGGGAATTGAACCCTGGTCCCGGGCCGACTTCTGCTCCCGGGTCTGCCGCCTCTAACTAGTGAGCCACACTACTCCACATTCACGCACCAAACATTTAATAAAAAATAAAAAAAAACACACTTACCTGCAGCTCGGCCTCAGAGGTTCCAGGAGACTTGGGACTGCTGCCTTCCCTCATTGGTCCCAATATCATCACAGAGTGGGATGGGGGTCAGTGAGACTGCTGACCCCACCCCACAATGTGATGGAAGTGTCACTGATTGACACTTGACCCTGGGCTCTTCAGACTTAAAACTGATGCACCCAGGTGTGAGGCAATGAGTTACGCTACCACTGAGAGGAGGGCCTCGGGGACTTTTGCTGACCTGAGGCGGTCACGCCCACAGGAGCTGTGACTTTCTCAGCCTAGCAAATTTCAGCTCAGGCAGCCAGGAGCCTGCACATTTAGCGCATGTCTGGCTCCAGTGGCGTAACAAAACTTGAGGGGGCCCCCCTGCAGGGTGCGTGGAGGGGCCCCCTGGAGGTCCTCCCGCACCGCAGGGGCTGCGGGGACCTGTGTTACGTCCCTGCTCCCTGGCTGCCACTGCAGACTGGAAAGACAGTTGTCTCACTGCAAGTTCAACTTTACCAGTACAACTAATGGTAAAGCTACCAGTATGTGTAAGTCTACTCCAAGGAAGGCCTATAGAGCCCTAGGGCCAGGAGCGTTATATTGTGAAGCAAGGAACATAGGTTTATATATGGCTTAGCTGCAAAACCTCTAAAAGTTGTCGTTTTGCTGAGGAAAGTTAGTAGCCCCATTGTCTAACACAGGGTTACATGCTGGCATTCCAGCCTGGTTAACTTCTGAATGGGATTACTGTTGGAACCAGCACCTTCTGATTGGCTGAAAGTGTACCCCCACTCAGGCAGAATCCACCGCTCCTGTCAAGGGCAGGTTATTAAACAAACTGTACTACCCACGCTCACCCTCGGGTAGCTTGGCACTGAGCAGTCAGGATTATTACAGAGGCAATGTGTAAAGCAAAGGCATAGCACGCCACCACAGTAAATACATGGCACGTCACAAAAGAGAGACATCACACCAAGTATTGTTTTTAGTCAGCACACACATTAATCAATGCAACATGAATATCATGTATTTATGGGCATAAATCACACTTGCCAATATTATTAGCAGTACTAGGCCCAATCGTGTTGATATGATTTCAATACATGCACACATGAGAAAGAGTTGTATTCTAAACCCCACACAGCACCCGTATCTGGTGCAACACGTTGTCAGTCTCAAGCCCACCCCCACAATCCTATTACTGCAATATCACACAGTTTAAGGGTGCACCTTAGGCTACAAGGGCATCAGTAATATGTACATACAAAGAATGATAACACTTTTTAGCAGCACCGCAGGCCGGCCCCACATGGGTAAAACCAGTGTAAACTGTATGTGCTTTTGGCAGGAAATCAACATGTAAACCATCACCGCCGTTTAGTATCGTTAATCACAGGTGGTTCACAGACTGTCACTCCCACACACTCACTCACTCTGCACCGTTACACGATGCAGAGTATCAGCCCAGTCTGTACAGGACACTCTTGTACACATACACACCGACACCCTAATGTGGCGCCACTAATACCTGGCATGTCAACGGATAACCCACACTGAAGACCCCATGGCTCCATCTCTCATACAACCCTCCTATTTAAAGCCACTGTCCCCGACACCCTGGATGGAAGATCAACAGCCCCTCACTCCAGATACTAGGCCACACGCGGTTAAGGTCACACTTAGTCTGGGTCCCTGGAAAGCAAGTGGGGATAAGTAGTCTAAATAAACAAGAGGTAGACGCAAACAAAGGGGTCTTGACGACACTCAGGAAGTTCACCAATAGGTTGTAAAAAGCAGAAGGAGTTTGGGGCAATAACTGGTTAGAAACAGGGCTCCGCCCAGGCCTTCTGACACCAGCCCAGTTGTGAGAAACACAAGGGTGTCACTCAGTGTCTTGACCTGCTTACGAACCTTCTCAGAAGTGTTCCTTTAGCCTAGTCACTTACTCGCCCACCTACCAGGCACCAAGACATCTATGGGGGGCCAGGTAGGAAGAGGGCGATTGGTCCATTGTGATGAGGCCTTTGATTATGCCAGGTCTGCACGTGGTCTGAGGAGCACCCCTCTGGTACACATTGATCAGGGTCATGCCCAGGCAATCCAAGCACATGATCCGGTGTGTGATACGATGAGATGCACCAGACACTTGAGGTCACACAAAGAAGAGCTGCAAATTCTGTACCTCCCTGGAAATAAAGCACTCTGTCTGGCACACGTTGATGTAGGTTGCACCTACAGGCATCCTCCATGCACGCCAGCCCACTTCTGCACATTGCGTCCTCCATGCATGCCAGCACACTGCTGCACAATGCTTCCACCATGCATGCCAGCACACTACTGCACAGAGCGTCCTCCAAGCAGAGCATGAATCGAGACAGCACCAGCATGCCATGATAACCACCAGCCTTTCCTTCACTGAAAGCCATTCAGTGTAAAAAAAACCCACACAAAATGGCACCATGATTGAAAAGTCTTCTGCCTCGGTGACACTAATTGGGCTGGCATGGACTAAATGTAGACAGAGCCCCGCTCCCCTGTGTCCCTGAACTGTTGTTGTACAGATCAAGATGCCCACTAGCGTGACTTCTGGTGGACACACATATGGTGTATTTGCATATGTGCTAATTCAGTACAGTGTTACTGCACTAAGTAACACTGCATGGAATTAGTGCACATATAAGTACCACTACCAGGCAACATCGTGGGTGTGGTGTACATTCTTAGAGTATGGAAGTGGCGCTTGCAGATGCTGCCAGTTTTGCTATCTAACAACAAATAACTTGTAAGAAGGCTGTAACAGATTTCTGCTTATTATATCATCTTCAGAGCCATTATACTGAAACTTCAGTGGCAAATTTTCTTGTGCATTTATTTACCCATGAATTTATTAATGTAACCCACAAGGTAAACATGTGAGGCCAGCATTTTATTTCAGAGCACACATCAACACTATGTGATATCCAGTGGTCGAAGTGGGGGAAAAAAGTAGGGGAACTGTGTGTAGAGAATCAGAGGGCAGGAATAACCCGTAGATTGGATTCGTGGGTAGAGTCAGAGGTGTGGCAGGAAGAGCAAAATATCTAAATTTTTTGTATTTTATGGCATGACACGGAGGCAAACATTATGCAAATTCTCCTTTACTGCCACAGCCCAGCAGTAACAATGGAGAGAATATAGAACTCAAACCAACATTCTAATACAGTATATAGTGCAAGAGTACACATCCATCTTCCTTCTTTGTTGCTGCTGCTCACAGAGATAAGTACCCTCACTTCATTTGTGCTTACTTTGTGATATTTATATGGGATTTATTTATTTTATTTATTTGTTAAGTTTGTAAGGCGCTCAGCTACCCAAAAAGGGTTTCCCGGCGCCAGGACGGAGACTCAGTAGTAATACATGACCTTCAGCAGATGGTATTGATCAAACAACCAGGGGCTAGATGTAGGAAATTGTATTTTACCGATTCGAAAATACCGAATTTTACAGATTCGGTATTTTCCAATCTGTAAATGCAATGTAGTTAAAAAATCAGTAAAAAATACCGAATCGTTAAGATTCGGTATTTACCAAATCGGTATTTACCGATTCGGTAATTGCCATTCATTCCTATGGGCCTGGAGGCCCATAGGAATGAATGTCAATTACCGAATCGGTAAATACCGATTCGGTAAAATAGGAAAATTGTCAAGGGTGGCAGGGTGTCACTTTGACACCCTGTTGCACCCCTGAATTGTGCTGGTGTGCACATGTGGCATACATACATGCCCTAAGGGCATGTATGTCTGTCACATGCGTGGCTCAATGGTTAGAGCGGCAGACCCTGATGCAGAGGTCTGGCCCGGGACCAGGGTTCAATTCCCGCCTCGGCGGCTCTTGGACACAATTTCCCTGGACCTGATAATTCTCGCCTCGGTGCCTAGTCTAATCATGGGTCCCACTCTGTGATTCTGGGCAATAGCTTGCTTAATCTCCACGACGGCCCCAGCAGCGCTTGGATGCCTGGCCTCACCTTGGGGGTGCCCAGGAGTGGACATTTCACAGGAAAGTCAGGAAGGGTTCCACAGCGGTATGAATACAGCGCTACGAGACCTCAGCGTAGAAGGCGCTATATAAATACAAACACATTTACATTTACATGGCACAGGTGTAAATGCACATATTTGCATTTACATAAGAATTTGTTATTTGCCACCAACTAATAGTTGGTGGTAAATAACGAATCCTGTGAGCCCATAAGCACTGTTTGAAGTGCTTCCTACATTTCATTTACCGATTCGGTAAATACCGAATCGGTAAATGATGATTTGGTAAATACCGAATCAGTAAATATCGATTTGTTATTTACCGAATCAGTAAATGTGCCCCCTACATAGGAAAAGTCAATTACTGGTCGGTAACGGCCGATTTCGGCTGTTACCGACCGGTAATTGCCTTCCTACATCTAGCCCCAGGTTTTGAGGTTTTTTCGAAAGCGTACGTAAATGGTTTATTTACGAATGGAGGTAGGGAGCGTATTCCAGATGGAAGGACCTAGATAGGAAAAAGATCTCCCTCCCATTCTGGAAAGCTTGAACCTGGGCACACAGAAGTTTTCCAAGGTTTCAGATCTTAATTGACGGTTAGGTACGTAAGGACGCACTAATGCTTGGAGATATTTAGGGGCAGTACCTGCTTTTATTCTAAACATGTAGCTCAGGGCTTTGAACGTAATACGGTTCTCCACCCTGAGCCAATGAAGATCACGTAAATATCCAGAGATGCTGGAGGTTTTATATATTCCCTTGTGAATAATGATGGGATTTATATGTTCCCTTGTGAATAATGCTTGTATTTATTTATGTCTCACATGACTGGGTCCTATTGACCCTACCATGCGTTTATTTTCCATAAATAGATGTTAATGAGTGTTTAAATGGATGGTAATGAGTGTTCCTCTTCTGACCTATCTCTCTTTGGGGACCTTCTCATCACTGCGATGTCTCCTTCTTCCTACTCACACTTTTGGGTGTTCCTCTAGCGTTTGAGCCCTACCGGGGTCTCCGTCCTACCTAACCTTATTCTGTACTCTGTCGCATTGCGAATACCTTAACTTGTATTAGATTAACGCGGGACTCCCTCTCGTTTATGCTCCCACCCCCCTGCCTCGCTTTTTGGCCTTCCCCCTGGGCTTTTGACTTCGCATCTTTCATAGCAAAGTTGCAGCCTCCTACTGTTACCCAGCAACGCTGTCCTCGCGTGCCGGGCCTGCGAACTGATGTGCCTGCTCCCTTTTGCGTACCTCTGCTCATGCCGTTAACGAGCCGGACTTGAGGCTCCGATTCCCTCGGGTGCTTTCAGGGCTTTCGGGCACTTCGTTTAGCCTCTGTTTCCCCCGCCGCGCACTTCTATTTTGCATCGCGTGGAAGGGGCCGTAGAGGAAAGACCATTAGCAACGGACGCCCACACGGAAGACGTGCATCGTTGCTATACCAACAGCAGGCAACAACTTGACAGTTGCTGCTGCTGACTCGATCTAACGCTACCGCTAGGCTCTTTTTGCTCGATAGGTTCATTAACCTCCTTTTATTTCTTCGCCTGGCCCCTATTTAACCCCTTCCTTCTGCCTCACTTATATTTCAAGTTTTTTGATTGACTAAATAAGAGTTAAAAAAAAAAAGGAAATTATATTACCTACCTGCCTACCTAATCTTTTACCTACCTATTCATTACATACCCTACAATGTCTCTTAACCTTGAATCCAACCTTGAGGGTACGCTTGAGTCTATGGTTTCTAAGGCCATGGACAAAGCCATGGATTCTTTTAATGACACAATTAACACAAAATGTGAACTATTGGCGAGGGCATGACCCTCTACTAGTACTGTGCATTCTTTAGGCGCAAAGAAAGGGCCAGCTAAGGCCCCAAAGAAAAGGACCACAACTAATCCCACTACAACCACGACCAAGAGGCCTGAGAGAAGTGGGAAGACACGTGACTCACACTTTCCAGGCGGTGACCAGACCGGTGCCTCGGGCACCACGGAAGGGCGGCAGTCAAGCTCTGAGCCCCCTATCCACATCGAGACTGATGAGGAGGATGAGGCAGAAATTCATATCTCCTGCTCATTAGATTTTGACTCGGAAGATGAAAGTTTAGCGGACAAAGCTTCGGGGAATTCGGAAGAGGCAAGTAAGGACTCAGAATTGAAAATGGAGTTTACTGACCCCTTCATGGAGTTTATGTTCGATCCCCTTCAAACACCCTCTGTTCCCAGAATGGTTCCCCTGCCAGCATGTTGCGGATTACGTCAGCTTTTGGCTGAGACGAGAAATCCCTAAGGAGGTCAAATCAAGACTAAGATCTGTGTGCCCACGCCCATCCCTTCCTGATAAGGTCGCTATGACCCCTGAACTAGACCCCAAGGTTGTGGCTTTTAAAGCCAAGGGTGCCAAGGACCCTAGAAAAGGGATTGATAAAAGCATCAGATCGTGTCAAGATGGCCTTTTGGACACAATTGGTCCACTAAAAAAATGTTTTGCGATAGCTGAGAATGCCTACATTGGCGGCATACCTGTAGAGCCTAAAGAGTTGCATCAGTGGGTCCAGAGGACCATCTGCCTGATTGGAAATGCTAATACTGCTATTTCCGATGAACGTCGTAAAGGGATTCTTCTCAAAATTGACCCGAAACTGATTGAACTCACAAATAAAGACGTTGGCTTCTCTTCTCAAGGTCTCTTTTTTCGAGATATGGCCAAATATGTGGGAGACTTCAGTTCTATCCAGAAGTCGCAACGCGACATAAAGAAAGTGTTTTTTCAGGATAACATTTTTGGAAGGGCCGGGCGAACGCGGGGTCGGTCCCCCGGCCGTGGACAATCATCCTCTGGACCCTTTCCAGGACGTGCCTCCAGATTCCAACAGTCTTTGTTTTATGGAGGACAATCCTTCTTCTCGCAGAAGCAGAGAAACCGTTCAAGACCAGTCCGGGGTGAAAGAAGAAACAGAGGTTTCTCCACAGGTAAGAATCTTCAAAGACCCTTTAGATACCCCTGTAAAGGTGGGAGGGAGACTAGCCCTTTTCTCTGGCAACTGGACTATGGTAACTCAAGACCCATGGGTTCTAGAAACCGTAAGTGGTTACAAAATAGAATTTGTAGATCTCCCCCTCCAGACCGAACCTCCTCGAAAGATAATCTTTTCTCACGAACAGAGGAAATTAGTCTCCCAAGAAGTCAAGGAACTCTTGTCCAAAGGTGCAATAAGGGAGAGCTCACAAAAAAGGTTTCGTAAGCAACATATTCTTGGTCAAAAAGAAAGACAAAGACCAGTGATAAATCTGAGAAGCTTGAATGGTTTGGTAGAATATCACCACTTCAAAATGGAAGGGATATACCTCCCAAGGGACATTTTAAGGAAAGGGGACTGGTTAACTCGCCTAGATTTAAAAGATGCCTACTTGACTATCCCAATTTGGGAGCCATACAGGAAGTTCCTTCAGTTCTCTTGGGAAGGGAAACTATGGGAATTCTCCACCCTCCCGTTCGGGCTTTCTTCGGCCCCTTGGTATTTCACCAAGGTACTTCATCCGGTGGTAGCTTGGTTAAGGGAAAGGGGCGTGAAATTCATTATCTATCTGGACGATATACTTATTATGGGTTAGTCCAAGACGACGGTGGCTCGTCACACGGATCTTGCCATTCGCCTCCTTCAACATTTAGGGTTTGTGATAAACACAAAGAAATCCTGCTCAATTCCAAGTCAAGAAACACCATTTCTGGGATTTATGGGCAACACTCTGAATGCAAAGTTGAAATTACCAAGGGAAAAGATAAAGAAACTCTGAAAGAAACTCAGAAAGGTGCTGTTGTTGAAATCTTTTCCATTGAAACTGTTGGCGAGAATCCTTGGTCTCCTCTCTTCAACCATCCAGGCAATTTTTCCAGGCCCCCTACACTACAGGGCTCTTCAGAGACCGAAAGCCAAAGCTCTCAAAACCAGTCTCTCCTACTCACAAATGATTTCACTAGATCAGGATTCAAAGAAGGAATTAACTTGGTGGCTCAAGAATGCAGAAGCCTGGAATGGCAGGGCCATCTTCGGAGAATCCCCAGATTTAATAATAGAGTTGGATGCAAGCTTAGAAGGTTGGGGCGCTACATGTGGCGACACATCGATAGGGGGACGTTGGACTTCACATCAATTGCTTGGAACTCCTGGCGGGTTCTTTTGCAGTACGGAGCTTCACTCAGAATTCCGCGAAATGCTGCGCATGGACAATATCTCTGCAGTGAAGTATGTCAACAACATGGGGGGACCACGATCCAAGGGTCTTACAGAAGTAGCAAAAGTATTCTGGGGTTATTGTTTGAACAAGGGACTCTCTGTTACGGCAGAACATATTCCTGGTTTAAACAATGGCGTAGCGGACTGGTTCTCGAGAAATTTCAGGTATTCCAGCAACTGGAAGCTGGACGAGAAGGTTTTCTTGGCAATTCAGAACAGATGGGGTCCCTTCGGGATGGATCTTTTCGCGGACCGGTTGAACACGCAATTGAAAAGCATCTTCAGCTGGAAAGCAGATCCTCAGGCTTCTGGGGTGGATGCCTTCCTCCAGGACTGGCGGGGGTTGAAGCCATATGCCTTCCCGCCGTTTGTCATGCTTCCGCACCTTCTCCTACATTCCCGTCATTACGCACAGGACATGGTAGTAATATCTCCTCTTTGGAGGTCGCAAGCATCGTTCCCATCCATTCTAGAGATGTATGTAGACTTTCCGATTCTCATTCCACCTTTCAGGGAAATTCTTCGGGGTCCAGAGGGCGAATCTCACCCTCTCATAGACCAAGGACTTCTGGTTCTGACGGCATGGAGGATTTCAGGCGTATATTGGAAAATCCCTGGACTTTCGCAGAATGCTTTTCAACTTATTTCTGAATCATGGGCACCGGGAACTAGGAAAGCATATCGACTGGCGTGGGATAAATGGGTTCGCTGGTGTATTCAACAACACTACGATCCCATTTCAACTGATTTAGTTCACGTAGTTAATTTTTTATCGGAAATTTTCGCTTCTGGACTATCCTACAGGACAGTTAATGTATATAGTTCAGCCATAGCCGCGGGTCATTGTCCTAATTGATGGTGTCTTGGTGGGACGAAACCTTTTGACAAAGAAAATTATTAGAAGTATGAGGGTTCTTAATCCTCCAACTCCTAAATATACGGCTTTATGGGACGTAAGAAATGTTTTAAAACTCTTGTCCTCCTGGGGTGACAATGTTAACCTTTCCCTTAAACGTATCTCTTTCAAGCTTACTGTCCTACTTTGTTTAATCTCTTTTAGACAACCCTCTGATGTTAAGGCCTTGGACATTACTTCCAGAGCCTATCAACCTGAAGGAGTTTGTTTTTATCTTAAGAAAAGGGCTAAGACTATGTCCTCTTCTATCTTCTACCCTTCTTTCTCTCTAAATGAAGATTTATGTGTTGTCAAGTGTCTAAAAGAGTATGAAAAGAGAACTGCCCCCTTGAGAGGGGATGAGGGGCAACTTCTGATCTCCCACAGATTCCCTCATAAAGCGGTGTCATCTCCCACGCTTGCAAGATGGGTGAAATTAGTGATGAGTGAGAGTGGTGTGGATGTTTCTATTTTTGGTGCTCAATCCCTCAGAGGTGCGTCGGCTTCTAAAGCCTTTATGTTGGGTGGAGGCCTCCAAGATATTCTTAGAGCTGCTGACTGGTCGAATGTAAGTATGTTTAAAAAATGTTATTTCAGACCAATCAATAATGTGATTGATAATGTGCCTAATTCACTTTAAACTTGCATAATGTTGGCTTCCGTGTCATGCCATAAAATTTAGATTTTTCACAGCCTGGTGGGCAGAAAATCTGGATTTTATTAAAGACACTGAGGCTAAGATTATCCCACCTCTTAAACCCACCCTGGGTTTACTCTCTGACTTATTATGTCTCCTTTTCTTTCAGAATAATCTTCCTTTGGATTACTTTAAGAAGTTTTCTTCACGACATTTCAAGTTATGTTTCCTTGTTCGCAGCACCAATATAACAAAGAAGGAAGATGGATGTGTACTGTTGCAGTATATACTGTATTAGAATGTTGGTTTGAGTTCTATATTGTCTCCATTGTTACTGCTGAGCTGTGGCAATAAAGGAGAATTTGCATAATCTTAGCCTCCCTGTCTTTAACAAAATCCAGATTTTCAGCCCACCAGGCTGTGAAAAATCGTTTTTTTAAAAATTTGTTTCCCATTTCACTGATCAGTTGCAGCTTATTACGTTATTGATTTTAACCAATGGATACACATGTTTACTTAAGGTTTTATATGAGTTATTGACATTAAAATAAAATCACCAAGTGGGATACGTTTCCAATCACAGAATGTCCCAAATATCCTTAAAAGTGGAATCGCAAGCCATCTGTCTCCCAGCCATGGAGTTTCTGTCATCAGCACTTCTCCTCCCTTTTTCCACAAGAGCAGTTCAAACATGAATGGCAAAATATCCTAGTTTGCAATTGTTTTCCACATAATTACTCTGCCATATTTGCCACATAATGCATCTTCTGCATAATGTGATGATTTTTAACTAGTAAATTGTTTATAGCTCAAACGGATCAAGAGTTCATAAAAAGTGACTTGTGCTGCTGTGAAGTGTACAGCCCTTTGCAAAGGTTGACTAGTCACTTTTCTCACTGCTGCAGTTGTATGTTCCACTGGTACTAATAAGGAAAAATCTTTGCAGAGACTGTTACAGCACCACTAATACCAATGTAGGGTGCCAGAGCATTTTACATCACATATATTACACAGAGACAATCAATCTTATGTGTGCAAATCACTGTATAGGAAATGTTACATAAGACAAAGGACTATAAGGTGGAGGAGTCACATGACAACCATACTAGTAGGCAGCATAGTTTAATAGTGATTGGTCTGGAGAAACACAAACTCAGAATTTAAAACGTAATGCCATGGTTGGTGGTTCTTTTTAATAATCAGAATTGATTCCTACCCAAATTAACCCTTTTCCTGCAACATTAAGATAATCAAAGACTGGAGGAAAAACCATAACGCTCTAATTTATACCTTGCAGTTTGCATGCAGCTCTTACACAACAATTAAGAGCTTCCTGTTCTATGTTAGGATTTTAACTTATTAACTGCAAGTAACTATAGGGTCTCTCTGACAAAAGCAGTAACCCACTGACCTATTTACATTATGTGCACTTTGTGATCTGCATGGTTCGTGTTCTTAGTAGTAGGCACATTAACCCTCTGCACTTCGTTTCCATGAGTCAAAACGTCCACTAGACAAAACACCATCTCTCTAATAAGAATATTAACCACTGGAGTTATCATGACATTTTTATTGTTGCCGAAAATTGTTGGAGGCCAGAAAGGAGGCAGCAAGTGTTTTTAAAACCATTTTATACTTGCAAACACGACGCCCCCACCTAAAGTCAACGCCAACCGCGTTCCTTGCAGGTAACAGAGGTGGGCTCGGGTGAGGGGGGATTTAGAGGCACGTTGAAATTCATTATTTATTTAATTTTCTCCCTGCATCGTCCTTCGAAATCCCCCCTTACCCAGCCCCTCTGCCCCACCACTGTTACCTGCACGGACCGTGGCCAGTCAGGGCCTGGTGCAGTCACACTGCCCTAGGGCCACCCTGCTCAAGGGTCCTGTGACCTCAGTGACAGAGTCACTGTCACTCTATGGTGTGCTGCTTCATAGGCCTGCCTGCAAGACTGGAGGTGAACTTCAGAATGAATTGTGGCGGACAGGCCTTCAAGGTTAACCTACACTTGCCACTGCTAGGGTCCACCTGCTGGTGCTAAGACACCAGGGCTTTTAAGATCTTGTGGGACCTTCTAAAGTTTAGCATGGGAATGAGCTCCCTCAGGGGGAGTGGTTTGGTGGACTGTTCATGAAGGCTGAACCTGGTTCCCCAGTTCCAAATTCAGCAGCTCTGACCATAGTGCCACATCCTCTCCTCCACTGAACACCATACTGCCCCATTGAGGGAAACCAAACTTGCACTGCACTAACCCGCTATAAACACCTGGATGTGACTCAATTCAAATTACACACTAAATAGGAACAATATGCTGCCTAAAACAAAATTAACAACATCCTTGAAAAAGCAAACACTCATATGGAATGCAAGATTAAGTAAAGCATGCGAAATGTAACTAGGAACAACATGGTTACCTTTTTCTGTTCACACTCATTATTCATAAATTAGTGAGTGGTTTTGCCTGAAAAGTCCAAAAGGGGCCCGTTTCAACGCCCATTGCTTATATCCTTACAAAACGTAAGCAGTGTGGTTTAAAAAGACCTCGTTTGTGAATACAGAGCCGCAGTATGCATTTTGTTTTCCAATTCACCCATCAAGCAGTTATTTCAGTACCTCCAGGAATAGTGCACCTTCCCACCCAGGAAAAACAATGTTGTTCAAAGAGCTAGGAGAAAACAAAAGTAGCGCTTCACTGGCAAACACTGTAAAGTGGGGCTAATATGTTAAGGGGTGAATAACTCAATCTGGCCACCTTGCAACCACCCTGTTTTGCTTTAGTTAGTTAGTTATTTTTTATATTTTGAATGTTTTTTCTCTCTCCACCCCGAGGCTGCACGTAGAAATTGAAAAATATCAGAAAAAGCGACGTATCCAGCACGTGTTTTTCTTTTTTGGATTCATTTCACAGGGGAGTGAATAAACAAAATGAGGAAAGAGAAGGTAATACCAGTCTCGGTTTTACTAAATGAGGAGGAGCGCGACAGTAAGAGAGGGAAGAGAGAGGGGGAATAAAAAGAGGGTGGGGCAGCTGCCAGCGACAGGGGAACTAGACAATGTCTTTATCTTCTTTGGGCACGAAGGAAAAGACAGAGTCCTTTTCCTTCTCTACCTGTTTCGCCCGTAGTGATATCGCTTAGCAGGTTAATGTGTGTAGGTATTCAGCTGGCTGGCTGGGAATGAAGAGGCTGGCTTGCAGCCAGGCTCCGCTGAGTGAGGGGGCCCCTGGAGCGCAGGGCCCCCGCACTGCGGGGACCTGTGTTACGCCCCTGTCTGGCTCCTGGTCTGCCTAAGCTGAAAATGAACGGTGTCTGTCAGGCTGACCTTTGTTCAGCCTGATAGACACTATTCGTGAGGGGCAAAAGGTGGGGGGACGTAGCCCCTCAGCCCTAATGAACCGGCCGCGACTGGTTTGTGGGACCAAAAAAAGGACAAGATGTGGCGCAGGGAGCAGGGCCGCTAACTCCTGAACACAGGGCTCACAGTTCGATCCCGGGCACCGGCGGCCGGTTAGCCCAGCAGAATGTGACTCTGGGCAATAACTTGCTTAGTCTTCCCGATAGCCCCCAGCGCCTTGAGACCCTTAAGTGTGATTAGCTTGGGTTTTACAAATACCAGGTTAAAATATGGACGGATTGTCTACATTTTTGCAGAAAACCTTGTGCCTATTTGGGACCACCTGTAAAATTAAACATGCCGAATGTAGCGTCAGATGGGAGGTTCAAGACTCTCCTTACCAGATATTTTTGGTACATCTATCAATACGCTGGAACTAGACTTGTATCATTCTGCACATGGTATGTTTGAAATGTTTCAAAGTAAGCCATTATAAGTGACTTTTTTACTCTGATGAAACTTTCTCGTGGGCTTTAGAGAATATTGATATTGAAAAAATCATGAATAAATGAGTTTGTGGATAAACTTGTATTTATAAACTACTCAGTAACGCGCCTTTTCTTTCATTAACTGTACGTGGTAGGGTTCGTAAAATGGCGGTGGAATTTATTTTAAAGATGGAATAAACTGGTGGTATTTCTTGAATACTCCAGATTGTTTTAGTTTTAACGTTATTGGCTGGATTACAGATAGCACCGTCACAAAGCAATTGAGCAAATGCATGTATACAATAAGCTGTGTCCTTGTTGTAAGAAGTTGGCCTGGCATATGGTGTCCACTATTCTAGTGGGCACCTTGCACCAGTCCACACGACCCTTGTTGATGGTAGGTTAAAGACAACCTTTATAGAAAGCTATCCTAGTGGTAGCTGTGGAGAGCAGCCTTCAGGCTAAGTCTTGGAGGAATGTAAAGCAGCTTGTTTTACCAGTTTATAATCTTGTGAATGATCAAATGAAAGGAGAACCACACCAGGTATATATATAAAATATATGTATTTATTCTAAAGACATCCCTCTAGTCTCTTTATGAGGCTAGAGGCAAAAGTACATTCAGTAAACTCAATAACACACAGTAAATTAGCACAATATACGTTGAGCCCTAGGGGCGTACCAAACCATATATTAAGCATATATTAAGAAAGCGGTATAAGAACCACAACTTGCATAGATCCAAGGCCTAAAGCCTTTAGAACCACTGGGGCCACCAGGAACTACCCAAGGTAGTGACACAGGGGACCCACGGGGGATGCATGCAGTGTCTAAACACAGCCGCGAATCACCATTAACTTCTATGGGGAAAGACGTGGTAGGAATTTTAAAGATAAAGGACACTTAGAAAAGGACTTGGAGCAAACCCCATTAGAACTAGGAGGTTCTAGAGTCAACACCCACGGGAGCCCCGGAGTACTCGAGTTACCTCACCCAGGGAAGCCGAGTGCATAGGTGTCTTTTTGTGTCTGGTTTCGTCGTCGTTTTCAATGGCGATCTGCTGCAAAGTGCTGCTGGCGTCCAAGTGGAAAGTGTCCGGTGTGATCCAAGCCTGGATCGAAGATGAGAAGAACCTGAAAGCAGCGGGGACAGAGTCTGGGTCACTTGCCAGTGACCAGGTAGACAATAGGCGGATGCCCACCGATGTCGGGTGATTTCAGGTGAAGAAGGTGAAGCTTGACTCTTCAGCCACGAGGACCAGGAGGCGTCGACGATGACCAGGTTCTGGAATCCAGCTGTCCCATGAAGGATGTCGAGTGCTGCGGTGTCGGTTTCTGGATTGGACCCAACAAGCCTTGGCAACAGCAACCCACACAGAAGGCAGAGATAGGCTTTAGTGCAGACCAGCAAGGTCTGAGGGACTCACCACTTGGTAAGGAGTCAGGGCATGTCTGGAGCAACCAGGGAAGTCCAAGGAAAAGTAAAGTTACCTTCGAGTGGACTCACCAGTCAACGTATCAGGGATTGCGAAGGAGCCTCGAGCGGAAATGCAAGAAGCGGGCTCACGGAACACTCGTGGAGTGTAGGCCTACAATCTTTGGTGCAGATGGTGCTCGGGCCTTCGGGCTACCAGTAACCCAAAGCACAACTTTGGGAAAGCTCGGGAAGTTGATGCACTAGCAAATGTGTACGGTGTCCAGGAGTTCCGGTTCCACGTCACTCGTGAGGGTTGCAGGTCTCAGCTTTGCTGGGGACTCAGGTCAGCCTTCGAGATGTCTGGAAATCCTCTTCCAGGGCTACAAGTACTTTGGAGTCCGGCGGGAGCTTCCGAGATGCAGCCCGGCAAATGCTTCGTTGGTGCCTGTTTGAACAGGGGAGTCACTCCTTCACTCCAATGGAGATTCTTCTGTCATCTAGTCTTTAGTAGAGCATCGAAGTTCCAGGATTTATTTATTTATGTATTTATTTATGCAATTTATATAGCGCCCCAAATACCCTGGGGTGTCTCGGCGCTGTGGAGTAAGAAGGAGAGCAGCTAAATGGGTAACTACTGGTTGAAGAGCCAGGTTTTTACTTGTTTCCTAAATGTCAAGAGGGTGGGACTGGTTTTGATGTGGAGGGGGAGGGTGTTCCACAGTCTAAATGTGGCGACTGTGAATAGTCTGTCTCCCCAGGAAGATTTCTTTGTGCGAGGAATAGTCAGTAAGTGAGCTGAGGAGGAGCGCAAGGATCTGTGGGGGGTGTATGGGCTGAGTACTTTTTTAAGAACTCAGGTCCTGTGTTGTTAATTGCTTTTTATGGGAGGCATAGTGCCTTAAATTTAGTTCGACTTCTGATAGGCAGCCAGTGAAGTTGATGTATGACTGAAGAGATCGATTTGAACATGGGGGCGCCGGACAGAATTCTGGCAGCTGAGTTCTGAACTAATTGCAATTTGTGCGGGACCAGCCAGGGGCTAGGCTACCAAGGATCATTACTTCCGTTTTATCGGAGTTCAGCTTTAGACAATTGCTTGCCATCCAGGCACTGATGGCCAGCATTCCCTCCTGGAAGCTGGCAGCAAATGCTCTTCCATCGTCATGTACTGCCAGCACCAGTTGGGTGTCGATCGTATATGACGTTAGTCTCATTCCGTGTGCTTTGATGACCCTGGCCAAGTCCGACACATAGATGTTAAAGAAGGTCTGACTTAGGGAGGATCCTTGGGGCACACCACAGGGAAGAGTGAATAAAGGGAAGTAGAAGTCGCTGAGTTTAACTGACTGGGTGCGATTGGAGAGAAAGGAGGTTAGAAGGGCTCTGGCCTTATGATGAATGCCGATGAAGGAGACACGGTTGATCAAGATGGCGTGATCGACTGCGTCAAAGGCGGCGGACAGGTCCAGTAGTATCAGGACGGCAGCACCGCCTTGGTCTAGGATCATCCTGATTTCGTCAGATGCCTTAATGAGGGCCGTCTCGGTACTGTGGCCCTTCCTAAAACCGAATTGGGTGTCATCCATAAGGTTGCTGTGGTCGATGAACTGAGACAATTGTATGTTCATACTTTTTTCAAAGATTTTTGATGAAATGGGAGACCAGCGAAAAGTCTATTGTTTTTGGATTCTGAGGGATCGAGGTTGGATTTTTTTAGTAAGGGTTTGATAATGGCCTTTTTCCAAACTGAAGGGTAGGAACCT
The DNA here is from genome assembly GCF_964261635.1 of Lissotriton helveticus. Classification (NCBI taxonomy): domain Eukaryota; kingdom Metazoa; phylum Chordata; class Amphibia; order Caudata; family Salamandridae; genus Lissotriton; species Lissotriton helveticus. The sequence continues at coordinate 610,728,847 of NC_136059.1, read as the reverse complement.
GTGTGGAACATTGATTTGCAGATGTTGGTAAGAAGGGGGCCTATCGAGTCCGGAATGAGTTTTAGAATGGAAAGGGAGCAAGGGTCGAGGGGGGAACCTGATTTAATGGAGGAGATTAGCTCTGTTATCTGCTCAGGTGAAGCCTGACTGAATTCAGAGAACACAGTGGTCGAGGCGTTGGTGAAGATGTTGCAATTTACATGATTGGAATTGCCCTGGGTCGAGAAGTTGGAGTAATTATGATTGCCTTTGCCTTCGAAGAAGTTAGCAAGGGAGTTGCAGAGGGCTTGAGAGGCATCTATGGGTGAGCTCATAGGTGGGCTTGATAGTTTGGTTACCACCTGGAACAACTGTTTGGTGGAGTTTTGGGCCGACTCTATTTGAATAGGGTAAAATTTGCTTTTCTCTGCGATGATGAGATATTTATATTTAGTTATTGCGTCCTTGTATAGCATTTTGTCATCATCGTCGTAGTGTTTGTGCCATCGCCTTTCTAGATTTCTGCAGCGTTGCTTCTCAAGTCTGAGCGCCTCTGAGAACCAAGGGGCAGAGGGAGCACTTCGGTTGGTTTAAACATTCTTAGGTGGTGCTAAGGTGCTGAAAGCATTATGTAGCCAGTATGAGTAATTATTGGAAGCTAGATCGGGAGCTGGTGTGAGATCTTGTTGAGTGGAGGAGAGGGTTGTTTTTAGAAGATGGGTGTCAATGTTCCTCCACGTTCGAATTTGTTTGGGAGAGTGGGAGCTGGCTTGCAGGAGGTTGGTTTTTCTGTTCTGAATAGTAAATATTACTGCGGAGTGGTCTGTCCAGGTCAGGGGGATAACAGTGGATAGGGAGATGAACTATTGTTAGTGAAAAGACCATCAAATGTGTGACCCGCCAGATGAGTGGGTTTAGTCACTAGCTGTCGTAGACCCGCTGACAGTAGGTCTGTTATAAGGGAGGAGGAATCTTTGTCATTGGGAGATTCAAGGTAGAAATTGAAGTCTCCCAAGATGGTATAGTCGGGATCTCCTGCTACTGGCTCTATCAAGCTATCTAAGGAGCCAGGTGAGCAGTAGAGGAGGGGTTGTTTGAACGATTGGGTGTTTGAGAGCATAATGGAAAAGGTCAATGCTTCGCAGACAGGTGAATAAATTGCATCTATTTTAACTAAATATTTGTCTCGATAGATAATAGCTAAGCCACCTCCCTTCTTTATAGGTCTATTCTGTCTGAGTACGCAATAGCCGTTGGGAGTGGCAATGCAGAAGTCGGGTCCAGTTGAAGGCTCACCCCAGGTTTCTGTTATGAATAGGAAATCTAGGTTGTGGTTGGTTAGCAGTTCGGAGATTTCCAATTTATGCTTGGGGAGGGAACGTGCATTTATGAGGGAGGAATAAATGTGTTCAGGGTTAGAGGGCCGGGGGTGAGAGCTAGAAAGTGGGGGCAGAGTGGGCGGAACCAGCTTGAACGAGCAGTTGGGGCAGTGAGTGGAAGGTTTATTGAAAAATGAGTCCAGGCTGAAGTGGGGGCAATGATGGGTGTTGGTGGTATAGCTGATGTCCATAAGCTGGGAGCTTGTAATAAGATAATACCTTTTTCCCAGTTGTTGTTGTTGGAGGGCCAGGGGGGGGAAACATCACTTACAACGCAACTTTTACCACGCAGTGCTTTTACATCGCAGCTTTTACAACGCAAACCATTACAACGCATTGCGCTGGGGGGGCGCTCTAGGATAGGGAATATATTTAATTTACTATCCAACACCTTCCCTACTATCCACGGGGACTGGAGTTGGAATAGTAAATTAAATAATTCACTATCCAGCACCCCAAAGCGCTATGCGTTGTAATGGTATGCGTTGTAAAATTCGCGTTGTAAAAGCATGCGATGTAAAAGCATGTGTTGTAATGTCGTACATCCCCAGGGGGCATGGTCCTGGGCCCCGTCCAGATACGGACGGGCGCAGACGGGCTTGCCTTTGGCACGCCCGCTGGGCGTGCCCGCTGCGTGCGCCCTCTGCGCGTGACCGCTGCGCATTCAGAAAGGCATGTAGTTTTTATGGTGCGGTAGGTCAGCAGCTAGACTGCTAACCTCTGTTGTCACCGGAAGTTTGTGGGGGACACTTCCGGCGCTTGCGAACAATCCCTCCACGCAAACTGAATCATCAGCGGTGGACCGGGGAACATGCAGGGGGACATGAGACAAGTGGTAAGCACAGTGCAAGTGACTAAATAAAACAATTCAGTTTGAGAGTTTCGTCCAGGTGTAATCTAAAGTCCTGTTGCCAGGGTTCCCTTACTTATACTAAGAAAAGGTGTTGGACATACTCTGGGGACCCACCTATGGGAGGGTCTGGAAAGAGAGGTGGCTACACCCAATTCCTTTGTCTAGTTTTGTGCCAGAGCAGGGGCTGGTAGCCCCTGCAACCGGTTTGGACTGCACTATGCACAGGAACACCAAATGTGCTCTCAGTGCAGACATCAAAGCACTCTCAGATTGCACCCACCCAGCCTCAATACACTAAAGCCTGTCTGGGAGGTGGTTACACCTCCCTGTAACAGGAAACCTATTGTCCAGGCCTCTCCTGCCGGGGTTTCGGTCAGTAGCAGGAGGCCAGACTCGTGTCTGTGGCTGCAGCATCCATTTTGTGATGCCAGGGCTCTTTTAAACTATTACCGGTTAGACTAGTGTGTACATGTCTCTCCCTCTAGAAGGGTGGAATTCTACTCCCGCCGCCAGGTCTGGCGGGTGGGGGGGGAGGGTAGGATTCCAAAGTGTTTGACACCAAACACAACATGTTTCCATGCAGCCATTCCAAAGTTAGCATTTACCGCAAGGTTGTAATACACTTAAGATTATATGGTCTGGCTGCATCATAAAACAGCCTCAGAGAATACGCTCCGAAAGCTGCAGAGGGGTCCTGCTCATGCATGGGCACCCTCTCACACAAAACCAAGCACACTGCCTTCAGGATTGATAAGGCCTGCCATAGGAGTGACCGATAGGCTTATGTGTCAGTGATTAAAGGTAGATATAGGTAACCTATATCTTAGTAAGGGGTGCATGCACCACCTTACCCAGGCTGCAGTAGCAGTCCTCTGGTGCCATTTTGAAAGGCTTCCCAGGGGTGGCATAATACATGCTTCAGCCCCTGGTAGGCCTCTGGGGTACCTATGCCCTGAGTACCTGGTGTGCCATATACTAGGGACTCAAAAGGATAACCCAGTAACCAATCTGGAGTGTACCTAATGTACAGGCAATCAATTTAGAGAGGAAGCAGCTAGGCTGGGGTCCTGGATAGCAGGGCCCCAGTCAGACTAAAGTAAAAAAACAGTGAAACCCCAGCAAAAAGTTGGGGTAGCCATAGTAAGCAGATCCTACTCTCCTACACTTGTTGCAGTATTTATACATTAAATGCTATTTGCTGTAAAGCATTTCAAAGTTTATTTAAAGTAACCTCTGGTAAATGGTTGACCAAAAGATGCAAAAAGGAAATGAAACATGGACAGGAATTTACTGCGAGTAGCTGTGGAGTGAGCCCTAAAGAAGTATCAAGAGCCAACTTAGATTGAAATAGAAATGAAGTTTTGAATCCAATTAATCAATGTAAATCTACCTCTGTTTATTAAACAATGGGCGTCTATGTCACATTACAAAGCAGTCCTCGTCAGTAAATATTACATTTGACAAATGATGATCAGCATGTGTTTTCCAGACTGGTTGAATTAATGTGTCTTTGTCATATTGTTGATGTAGTGCTTGCGGTCTTTGTTTCAGCCGAGAAGCATGCTGGGGCCCCCTGCGTCACCGCGTCGGTGGATGACATACGCTTCCAAGCCACTGCAAGGTACGTCCTGGCACTGCAGGTACTGCCGGATGACGCTTCGCCCTCTGAGAGGGACAACGGGGATGATTAACCCGGTCGGGGAGCATTGATGATAGCGTTCAATGAGTCCCTGCTGGAGCAAGGGTCATTCCTCGAGCGTCTGCAGGACCTGGGCCAAGTCCTCGTGAGTCTGAACACAAGGGTCTGAGCGTTCTGGGACCTGCAGGTTTGTGACGTCAGGAGTGGGTGATCTTAAAACTCAGCGTGCAGAAAACACACATCAACCACCACAAACAATAAAAGAACTGAGTATAAGAAGAACAATATTGGCGGATGCAGGTGTTCGATAAAACCTTTTACCGAACTTGCCTATTAAAATACTTTGGGCCTTCTATAGAGCTTGCCGGAGGCAGGAAATAATCCTAAAAGTGGCAGGTCTCTCCTGTGCCGTCTTTAGAGTGCGTAAAACTTCTGTCTGGGCGGACAGGGCATGTGCAAGCTCTAAATAAGGCCCTGTGTAAGGCTGCACAGGACTTCTCTGGGTGTATTTTTTACAACACAACTGAATCAAAGTTTATCAATTTGCAAAGCAGTCACAGGCTACTCAAAAAATATATCTTAAATAAATGGCAACTGTGGGTTGAGTGATTTTCTCAGAAATTGCATTTTAGCTATCTCGACAGCTGACTCCATAAACTCGGCCAGTATGAAAGTTAGATGAGTACATTTTTTTATTTAAAAATATAAGTTAGGTGAGAACAAAACTTGTCGTGACCCATCTCCAAAATCTGGGATGTGAGTACGGGAAGAGATCTGAAACTGAGTGCTTAAACTGAAGCTTGTATTCCCAAACTTTCAACACACAGCAGCAATTTGCAATCGCACAATATTCTGCCTTCCTAGGGTGACCATATTCTCCAAACAAAAGACCAGGACAGGTTATAGACATAGAAGTAGGACTACAGTTTGCAATAACCGTTGAAAAAAAAGTAGGACTATACGACAACTGTCATCAACATAGAAAAAGGACTACAATGACAGCTGCCTCCACAGACACAGATGAAGATTTACAAACCACAAATCAAATGTGTGACCCAGACAGCAATGGATTTTACAGCTAACAGCATGTGCATTATAGGATGTGGGGTTTTCGATTTCATAATGCCAAGAATGGCTAAAAAGCTTGCCCCATACCAGAAGCAGAGAAGGGGAAGAGGAAGACGGAAGAGAAAGGGAGACAAAAGGTGGGAAGGGCTGAGGAGGTAGGCCTGTCTGTGTCTTTGAGATGAGGAGAGGAGAGAGATGAGAGAAGGCCTGTCTGTGCCTCAGAGATGACGGGAGGGCTAAGAGAAGGTCTGTCTGTGCCTCTGGGGTGCAGGATGGGCTTTGACAATAGGCCTGTCTGTGCCTCTGAGATGAGGTGGGGGAGGGGGCTGTGGCATTTCTCAGGTAGGAGGCTAACTCTAAAATTAATGCAGTATGTTACTGGTGATGTCTGCTCTGTGTTCGATTCTGTTGTACATAAGGGTCTCCTGTTGAGCAGCTTTAAATACACCTGTAGGCACTGTGTATGCATCCATTCTTTGCTGTGATAAAACCCATCACATCATAGTGCTTAAAAGCCTTTACCCAAGTGCATTTTGGGGAGTGCCTTTCTTCAGGGGGCAGTTACTGTCCAATTACAAGTCAGCATTTCTGGTCCTCTGGTTGAACCGTCCGGCGCCCAGCTTCCTCCCAGGTAGGTGGTCTGAGTATTGGGGATTGGGGGAGAAGGGTACTCCAGCACAGAAGTGTTGTAGGTCAAACAAGCAGAGCTTGCCTCTGACCCTGTGTATCTCTCCCAACCATGTCCCATGAGACAACTGCACCCTCAGACGTTTCTCTGCTTCTACATCACACACGGCCTTCAGATGTAGTAGAAATACCCGAGCAGGCTTGGAGGCTGCAGTAACTTGACCACTTGCGCACAACACCCGACGCTTCCCCACACTTCCTTCAACCTCTCATACACCATGTGCCCTTCCAGCGCTCCCAAACTAGGCAGAGTGTTGAAGTCTCCTACATTGCTCTACAAAGGCCAGTTGACATGACAGAAGTACCCAGGTTTTAAGTGGGATGAAAAAACTGGGGGGTCTTTCAAAGGGGCGAGGCTGATGTAATTAAGGGCGTGACTTAAAACTCATAAGCTAATAAATCTGTTCATAACATAGTGTCCTGCCAAAAAGATTTGCTGCTTCTGTCATTGTATTCAGATAAATAATACAAGTAACCAGGACTATTAGCTTTGTCAATTGTTAGCTGCATAAGCTAAATAAGCAACAACTCTGGCTTTGTTGTATATAATATTGAAAATGCTTCAGTTCTGGAATGATGAGGTTGTTAAAGAACTATAACAGGTGTCTTTGAAGTCAGTGAAGGTTGGTATTTCTGCAGAGGTAAGATTTTTTTCCACCCTGAGGGCGTCTCAGCACCTGTACGAAGTAAGCATGCATACCGAGACACTATTTAAAAACCGGGATATTTCTCTGTTTAACCTGGGCACTGCACAAAAACCAGGCCATTTCTCTAATTTGGGGCAAAGTGTCAGGCCACCGGACAACTGCTCTAAAAACCAGGACCATCTGGGGAAAACCGGGACATCTGGTTGTTGAAAATGGCAATGTATATGCACATAAGCGGCGTTCATTTGTGTTCACTGTACCCCTTGTTGTAAGCAGAACGGATATCGCGAATCACTGACTGTGTTATCCCGCCAGCATAGACCCATGCACACACGTACACGACAGCCATTTTAGGCACCATGGCCTCTCTGCCCGTTTGTTAAACCCCCGGCACCCCTCCCCGCGCGCACTGCTCATGCATCGGCCATAAAACCCCCTCCCTCTGCGTGACCCTGCTCTAGAAGTAACACTCCTGCTTGACCCACCCCCCCCCATTTCCTCCCAAGAACACCCTTCCCCTCTGCTGACGAGCCCCCCCCCAGCTGCACTTGGCCTTTCGACCCGGTCCCAAGTCCTAAGACCAAGCCTCGTGGATGTACACCCCCCTTTTTTCCTGCCCAGCATAACAAAACCGTGATACACCAACCGAAGTGCCCGATCTTATTGCCTGCCCAACCTTTGATCTGATCATCCCCTCCTGCCCTCGTGTCCTGTAGGAATGTCCGGCTGAGAGATCACAATCTCTTGTTACATTCAGGAGGGGAGGATGACATCTGAGCGACTGGTATGGGAATAGGCCTGAAGCTGGGATTCCAAGCATGTTTTTTCCTACTTCAAAGCGTCTTTATTGCAATAAGGAATATTTGTGCATCATAAACATGTGTATAAAAGACGAAGCCTCAGAGAAACTTGTTAGAGCACCTCCTGAAGACACTATGCGAGCGTCCGAAATGACAGGCTCTCCTCATGAGAAATAAAACTCTGTTCTTGTTTTCCTGCTTCCAGCGCCCGTCTCTTTATTTGGTAATTGTTCAAGATGGGAACTAAGAGGCGTCTTGCGCCAGCAGCCTGGGCATCAGGTGCGTTATGGGCTGACTTTTCCACAATTGGCGCCCCACGCGGGGCCCATCAGCGACATAAGGTCTGGTAAGAGAGGTCCAGACGATGGGGTGAACATCTAAACGATTGGAGTATACCTGCCTTGAGAGGGCCCTCGTCCGGCTGCCGATTGAATGAACTTCACCGATTCCGAACGGACCTCTCTCAGGTGACCTACTGTCCTGACTGGAATCCCACAGGAATGCTGCGGTAAAAACATGGAGAAAGAGAACGATCGGGCACTGGAAAAGGGAAGACGAAGAATTGCCCACACGGTCCGGTCCGGGTAAGGTTAAGTAGGACGTCTTTACGTCCGATTGGTAGGATGGCTTTATCCATCTGATTGATTGATTGATTGTACTTGAAGTATTGGTTCTCTTTGAGACATTTTCTATTTGCAAACAGCGATGAATAGGAACGTTCCTCTCTCTTTGCAAATAGTGAAGGATAGGTAATGCAGACTTTTGTCCCCCATTGTAATCCGTCATGCCTATCTTTCTCCCCACTGATTGTTTGTTATCGATTTTTATCGATTATTGCTTTTTGAGATATTCCCTGTCTACAAACAGGGAAGAATAGAAATATTCTGCCCCCCTTTGCAGATAGTGAACAATAGGTAATGCAGATTTTTGTCCCCTATTGTAATCCGTCATGCCTATTTTTTCTCCCCACTGATTGATTGATTACTTGGACATTTTATTGTTCAAGGAATAGTTCGCTCGAGGCATTCCCTGTTTGCAAATAACGTAGAAAATAAATATTCTGTCTAATCTTTGCAAGTAGTGAAGGGTAGGTAATGTGGACCTTTGTCCCCCGTTGTAATCTGTCATGCCTATCTACTCCCCACTGATTGGTAAACTAGTTCCACCCGGACCATTTATTAGAGGTAGATCATCTGGCTCAACCGGAGGGCGCCCCTAATAAAAAGGACATATGTAAAATACGAAGTAATCACCGTATCCTGTTAACAGAAACTTTAGCACGAAACACACTAGAAAAGGAAGGAAAAAGAAATCGAGCAAAATCAGTAGGCCACTGATGAGTTTTTGACTTCGCTAGAAATAAGAAACGTTAGAAATAGACCGCAATAAGAAACATGAAAGTGGTGAGAGAAGCCAAGCTTGACATCACGGCAGCCACGAGGTAGCTAGGCTCCGCCACCCCTCACTGCTCCAAACATGTCTGTCCCACCGCCTGCCACGCCCCAATAACGGTAACATGAGATAGATACAAGTCAGCAGATACCTACCCCCATTCTGGAAACTCCCGAAGTGCAACAGGTTCGCGGCTACGCCCATCCGGAAGACGACATCTTCGGCACGAGTAGGGCGGGTCCTGCTGCCAGCCGTCGGCCGGGGAGGTCGTCGCATAAGGTGGGCCAGAAGAGGAGCCGAGGCCGACGGGATCCGGGCGTTCCCTCCTCTTCTTTCTTCAATAATGGCTGCGACAACACGGGGGGGATGTCTTGCTCATGCCATCGACCCCCCCCCCCTCGTATCTCCTGGTCCAGCCCCGGCTTGGTATGAGCGGAAGCGGCGCCTTGCAGGCCACCGGGGGGGGGATGTCTTGCTTGTGCCTCCGACCCCCCCCCCCCTCTTAATCGCCTGGTCCGGCTTTCACAAGAGGCCATGGGGTGGATGGCTCCGGAAATGTACTGGTCCTCCCATTCTCTTCTTCTGCCGCCTTGCAGACCACGGGAGGGGGGATGTCTTGCCTATGCCTCCGACCCCCCCCCCACCCCCCCCTCATCGCCTGGTCCGGCCATCATGAATGTCAACGCCGAGAAAAACGGCATGGGGTGCGCTGGGAGGGAGAGGCGGCGCGAACGAGCCTCTCCCACCTCCCCAGGTGGAGGCCCCCAGTGGCACCCCCGACGCTCCACTCACCCGACAAGGGTTCGTCCACTCTTGTGATGCAGTGACTGCTGGAACTCGTAAAATGGCGGTCGACCCTGCAGGAGCGGGCCCGGCGTGAAGGGATGGCCCGGTTGCTTGTTAATTAAGAAATGAGTCCCACAATCAGAAGTGTTCTCCTCGACTTTGAAGATTCTATAAGAGCCACGGGGGCCCCCGACCCCCGCAGACACCCCCGATGGGGAATGACTGCCATGATTGCCCGCGGAACGATGAAAATGTAGCCGCGAGACGTCGGCGCTCCCATGCTGGCGCCAGCCTCAGTTTGAATGACTAAAATCCTGCAGACTACAGTTCGGATCAGTTCCGGTGAAAACCCAGTATGACCCGGTAGAAAAAATTGTTGCCTCCCTCCCCCTTTGACTGATGGTTCATACCGCCGATCCTTTCTGTTGCCCTTTAACGGAACTTTTGGACTGCCGAAAGAGGCTCTGGGCCAACCACGAGTTGGTGGAGATTTTGACTATGCCTGGATCTGCCTGGCTGCACCCAAAATGGCGCCGGTACAAATGAAACTTTCAGCTCCTTGTTGTACCCCGATTGCTCAGCCTTGGTGTCATGAGATATGTATGCAGTTTTTTTAACACATGGATTGATATAGGATGTGTACTGATTATATGTTCGGACAATGAATTGATATGGGATGTGTACTGTCAGTTCGGACAATGAATTGATATGGGATGGGTACTGATTATGTGTTCGGACAATGAATTGACATGAGATGGGTACTGATTGAACATTCGGACAATGAATTGTTGTTAAGTTTTGGCGCATCATGATTGTTGAAAGTTCGAATTTCAACGCTTATGATACTCGCTCACACTGAAGTTTCGATATGATTTTATTGCACTTGTCGCACTTTTTATTATGAAATCAACGACCACCGACTCCATTAGGTTTCCCACTAATAAGTATCCCCACATGTACAGTTCCAGCCTGCTCCGTGGCCGGCCCACGGGGTTGTAGGCCCGTATTTGTGCACCGACATTCTTATTAAAGATTATTGGAAAAAGCAAACGTAGTTGTCACGCGTAGATTGGTAAATTTCGAATAAATGACCACTATTTCCGATATAACTAAAATACAGGTGAGATGGCTCAGCTCGATTAGTTAAGGGTTGAAAAGTATAGTACTCAGAAATATTGCAAATATGAACGGTCCAGGTTTTTTGTTGTATGTGTTTTTTTTCATTTTTTGAACAGCCTAAAGCAACCGCTAAAGATCCTGGTATTTAGCCTATACTTTATATGCTACCTGTATCAGGAAAGTTGTTTTAAAATGCCCCTAAGTCGCCCCGAAGGAGTACCACCTGACCCCCCTAGTACGAACGACAACGACCCCGTACCACTGTAGGTTATCCCTCTTCCTCAAAGGAGAGCACGAGCTCGCCCCCCCCCACTTTACACCGACTGCCCTTTGTTCTGACCCCCCCCCCTGCACACGATCCGTGATACCACACTTGGGCGACCTATGCTATCCACAGGCTTCCGATAATCATCTCTCCCACACTAAGCGGTCCACCTGGGCTTAAACGCCAAGTTGGCAGGGACTGCATCCCGTGGAGATAGGCCGAGTATGTAGTAAGTAAAAGCCTTTTCGGGTTTATGCGCGCTAATGTGTTTTTAAATGCTGCCCCCGCCCCCCTTCTTTTTCCCTCTTTCTGCAGGTCACATCGGAACGTCGATTAAAGTACGAAAAAATGGTGATCTAGCGGACGAAGAGATGGGAAAAAGGGGTTTGATTATGGTGCCTACACACACGACGAGCAAACAATGACTATTTTTCTCCCTGAACTTAGCGCTTGGGAGGACAGCCTGAAGCGGAAACTACAAAATATGACTTCGCTTGGCACCCCGAATAATACAACCAAGAATGACGTGCACTAATGAATAAATTCCTACGTTTAACTAAATAGGGAAAGTTTAAGGAATATTCCGAGGTGAGGTTTACCCAAGTACCCTCCGCCTGGAGGACTAGGAATGTTGCCAATGTCTAAAATCTACTACCTCCTTTTCCCACCCTCATAGACATGAAACTCAGAGCTGCCCCATTGTTCTCCCAACTGACACCCACTGTTGCCTCAGCCTGGAAACACATTTTGCTAAAAAAAAAAAAAATGAATGATTCGAAAATCCCACCGTGAGCATTAGCCCGACCAGGTTAGTTCTTGACCAATTGGCAAAGGTGTAAGTGTGTGCAACCAAAGCCACCAGTGAAGGCAGCCGACGATAAAAGAGAAGAAAAAGGTAAAAAGAGCTTAGGATGCTAAGGATGCACAGCATACAGGAAGAGATCATTTTGGCCAATAACTGTTCTATGTTTTGTCTTGGATTTTTGTATATAATACCAATAACTGTTCTATGTTTTGTCTCGGATTTTTGTATATAATACATGTACTGTCTCCCCCGCCTGAGTTTGTGTGTACGTAATGTATGGATCTACGTCGTCCCTCTGTCTGTGTTTCCGTATTACTTGACCCCTGCTGTTCTGTGTTGTGTGCGCACTAAATGGCCTATTATTGTACACGTTTCTCTCTCTCTCTCTCTCTCTCTCTCTCTCTCTCTCTCTCTCTCTCTCTCTCTCTCTCTCTCTCTCTCTCTCTCTCTCTCTCTCTCTCTCTCTCTGCACAGCATACAGGAAGAGATCATTTTGGCCAATAACTGTTCTATGTTTTGTCTTGGATTTTTGTATATAATACCAATAACTGTTCTATGTTTTGTCTCGCATTTTTGTATATAATACATGTACTGTCTCCCCCGCCTGAGTTTGTGTGTACGTAATGAATGGATCTACGTCGTCCCTCTGTCTGTGTTTCCGTACTACTTGACCCCTGCTGTTCTGTGTTGTGTGCGCACTAAATGGCCTATTATTGTACACGTTTCTCTCTCTCTCTCTCTCTCTCTCTCTCCATGTCATACGTGTACCGAATGGTTCGTTTAGAGTGCGGACGACTCTCTCTCTCTCTGAGGGTCCCCCTGTTCCCTCCTCCCTTGTGTAGGTAACGTTGTGCCCCACCGGCACAAACCTAATTGGGTCTCTTCGAACACAAAGGTGTTCGGCAAAATTGACAGGAACTAAAACGATTGTAACTTGCCATATTACTACCTCTCCTTTCTGCAAAACGATAGAACCCGAGTTGGTAATGAAAGAAAGGACAGGTAAGACGACAGATGTCCCCTAATCTGGCCTTTTTATAGGGGGACTATAACGTCAATGGTCTTCTGTTTTTCAGTTCGTTAGAAATGCAATCCCCAATGCCCAGATTCCCCACCCCTCTGCACTTAAGTGCGGATGTCCAAAGCGTCCTCGCTTCTCCCGATTGACCCCAGCTCTCTGTCCAAAGCGTCCTCGCTTCTCCCGATTGACCCCAGCTCCATATCAGCTATCCCCGAAGCGTAATTGATGACCTTGATTAACCGTCGCTCCCCAAGAAAAGCATGTTTAGCCTCTGCCCCCCTCTCATGATGATAACCCCCCTGCTTGCAAGAGTTAGCCGACCCCGAAGGGAAATGTAAGATTGTCAGTACTTGGGTTAAAAAAAAAAAGGGCGAGTCTCTACCTAAGGACTCGATTTCGAGTTTGATAGAATACACTGTCGATGGGAGTCCGATTTCTCTCCACGTACGTCACGAATGAACGCCAAATAGGCTTACGAATTCAGTGGAAATGCCCTCCTACATACTCCATAAGTGATGACTTCTGACTGTGACCGATGAACCTATCCCCCACCTACTTAGGATTGGGGACGGAATTGAGATGTATAAATGTCTTCTCCTGCCAGTTTTTCTAAAACTTGTTTTGTACCCATTCAAAGATACAATCACCGGAGGAGAGGAGCTGGACGTGACGCACAGCCTGGCCACAGATCATGAAGCACGTGTGACCTCAACCAAAGGTGGAGTCGCAGAGCAACGAGACGCGGGACGAGGCACCACTCTCAAACTCGGCAGATGAAGGAATGAAGGGCTGCCTTGAAGCCCTCGATTTGCTGACCCACTCGTGCCTGAAGTCCCCGTCCCTTTTGAGCCCGACTGATGGGCCTGCCTGCTCGTCGTCCTTTGCTCCCTTGGTCCCTTGGTGTGTTCAAAGATCTGATCCCGCTCCGCCCTCTCTTCCCTCGTTTATTCAACAACATCACCCTTTTCGCATAACTTTTGACTCAGAAAAGAAGAGCAGCATTTAGATAGAATAAGGTTTTGCCACGGAAGAAGAAAGACACGCAGGTGCCCAGCATGAGGCACCCCTAAGAAGATCAGTTAGGAAACAGGACTGTGATCTAACAGCAGAGGACTGATCGCACCCTGCAACGCGTAAGGATGGATCCGAGCTGGACCTATAGCCACCGCCGGTGCTCAACAGCGCCAACAAAAGAAGACGGACTACAAGAGCCTACCAGTGATGGTTCGCTGTTAAAAAGACATTGTGACGAAGACCCCCCTTCCTGAAATTGCTTGTATCGAACTGAATTCCTCCCTCAACCATTTTTGTATTGCTTTCAAAAAAATGTTACATCGGTCACTCATGTATTTAGTTTTCCAAAAGTCTCATATAGCACTGACAAGACCCGAAGGTATCAGAGCACTTTTTACTGTATGTTGATGTCACCGGAGAGAAAGTCAGAACCTGATTCTATAATGTGTCGGAACGTTTTTCTTGATTGACCTTGACTAAGTATTATGCCGATCTCTAGACTTGTATGAATAACCCAACAAATGTAAATTCATATGTACCGCATTCCGCCAATCGTATCGACTGCATATGGTCACACGCAATCTGCTAGTATTGACAAACGCTATTTCATTGGCCACACATGGCTATATGTACACTCCGTCAGTTGGGGTAAACACCGAAATGAACTAGCTTATGTTAAAAAGCGGCGACTGTTGAAAATGGCAATGTATATGCACATAAGCGGCGTTCATTTGTGTTCACTGTACCCCTTGTTGTAAGCAGAACGGATATCGCGAATCACTGACTGTGTTATCCCGCCAGCATAGACCCATGCACACACGTACACGACAGCCATTTTAGGCACCATGGCCTCTCTGCCCGTTTGTTAAACCCCCGGCACCCCTCCCCGCGCGCACTGCTCATGCATCGGCCATAAAACCCCCTCCCTCTGCGTGACCCTGCTCTAGAAGTAACACTCCTGCTTGACCCACACCCCCCCCATTTCCTCCCAAGAACACCCTTCCCCTCTGCTGACGAGCCCCCCCCCCAGCTGCACTTGGCCTTTCGACCCGGTCCCAAGTCCTAAGACCAAGCCTCGTGGATGTACACCCCCCTTTTTTCCTGCCCAGCATAACAAAACCGTGATACACCAACCGAAGTGCCCGATCTTATCGCCTGCCCAACCTTTGATCTGATCATCCCCTCCTGCCCTCGTGTCCTGTAGGAATGTCCGGCTGAGAGATCACAATCTCTTGTTACATTCAGGAGGGGAGGATGACATCTGAGCGACTGGTATGGGAATAGGCCTGAAGCTGGGATTCCAAGGATGTTTTTTCCTACTTCAAAGCGTCTTTATTGCAATAAGGAATGTTTGTGCATCATAAACATGTGTATAAAAGATGAAGCCTCAGAGAAACTTGTTAGAGCACCTCCTGAAGACACTATGCGAGTGTCCGAAATGACAGGCTCTCCTCATGAGAAATAAAACTCTGTTCTTGTTTTCCTGCTTCCAGCGCCCGTCTCTTTATTTGGTAATTGTTCAAGATGGGAACTAAGAGGCGTCTTGCGCCAGCAGCCTGGGCATCAGGTGCGTTATGGGCTGACTTTTCCACATGGTCACCCTATTCTTTGCATATTATTCACAACATCAGCTCATTTTTAGGTCTCGCTAGACGTAAGCAAAAGCGAAGCTTTTGCGTCTAGCGAGACAACTTATGTTGTTACTTTTCTGGGAATGAGGACAGCAAAGTGCCACGCGCATTTGCAGGCCGAGATTCGACCTCGTGAGCGCGCACGTCGTCACTCACGCATGCGCACAAAGAAAGGCATACACACACTGCATATACACACACGCACCCCCCCTTAAACATACACACGCGCACACACACAGACAGACGCACGCACAAACACACTCAAACAGAGATACACACACGCGTACACCCCACCCCCACTCACCCCTCCTCTCACTCAACACACTTACCTGTTCTGGCGGTGCTCGGCGGCGGATCTGCATCTCGGGCGGCGGTAGCGCTTTGCGGGGGTCTCTCACCACATGAGAGCCCCGCCTTCCCCATGCGCCCGGCCGCTCTTCACCCGGTCCCCCATCTCGGGACCGGGACTCAATGCGGAGCCTTCGTGGCTCCTCGGGCAGCTCTCTCCCTCTCGCGGCGATGGGGCGGGACTTCCGGTTGGGGCCGCGCTGTGATTGGCCGGCTTCCCAACCGCTTCCGGGTCGTCACAGGCAGCGCGGCGGCCCGGCGGGGATTTGTAAGTTTCGTTTCTTGTTTTTTTTCTGCAGATGAGTTCAGATGTAATCTCTTGCGTTCCGCTTTGAAACTCCTTCGAACATCCTAATGGTTCTCCTATAGATCTCCACTTGAATGTATTGTCTCGATTGCGTAGGTAGGTCATTGCGACCGAGAGCTCACCCTTCTGTGTAGCGGGTCTTTGTCTCGCTCTCGAGGCCAACGGGCTGTGCCTGGTCTGGCTCCTTATCTCCTTTTCAGCATCCTTTGGCGAATGACTTGCTGATTGAAACAACTCTGTTGCGCTTCTGTCCAAAGTGTCATTCTGAGTACACCCAAAGCGACCAACACTCAGTTTGCAACCTATGCCTCTCAGATCGTCGAGAAGACACATGTGATGCCTGCAAATCTTTTTGATTGACGTGCTTGATGTCAAGAAATGCAGCTCAGGCAAGCAGACGATGTTCCGGACATCTTCGGTCGGCAACAGGACGAAGACGAGGAAACTTAAGCGGCACAAAAGGATTCCCTCTCTATTCTTGATTCAGAGTCTCAATCTGATCTGGATTCAGCCACCCTTCTGCCAGCACAAAAGCATCAGACAGTGTGTACTGCTACCCCTGATCCAAAGCCCAAATCTGTCTCGACTGAAAAAACTGCTCATAGTCTGCCAGTGCAAAAAGGCCATGGTGCGCACTGAAAGAAGGAATCGCAAGTCCCTCCCTTGGCTCCACTCCGAAAATTTGGCCTACAGCAGGGGCCACCACCTTGTGCACATTTGCCCTTACAACGTCTTGACCATTGGTATTGGGACCGAAACAAAAACTGGTTATTTTGGATCTGACAGCAACTCCGCCTAAGTCGAACTCCCTCCACCAAAGTGTTTTACTTTCTGATCGAAGCCGATTCTCAATGTAAAGCAAGAAAGACTCAACCCAAAGCAAAAAAACACTCCAGATTCAACCTGGAATTTAGAAAATAGTTTTTCAGTCTACAAAAGCCCATTCTTCAAAGAAACAATGACGTTTCCCGGAGATTTTAGGCGCTTCTCTGTAACCTCAAAAGAAAAAGGATGCTGCAACAAGCCCTTTGCTCACCACCAACCACTCCACCACCTCACTCACCAACACCATCTGAGTCTGGTAACACATCTCTTCACTCACCCATAATAGATGAGTAGGATATACCACAAGACATGCACCCAGGGAATGCTTGTTTTTGTTGCTTTTCCATATCCTGCGTCGAGTCACTTTCCAAGCAGCCCAGGACTGGCGGCTGCTTCTTTGAAGTGAAATAGGTCTTCTAAATGATAATGCCTTTTATTCATATGTTAATTATCAAAACAGATAAATAAAAGGCATTGTCATTTACAATGCCAATAGCTTAAACTCTCACAAATGCGAGACCTATTGCATTGTAAATGCTTGTTTAAATACAGCAAACAAGCATTTGTTGCCTGTGTGTGCTGTTTACCTGACTTAACCAGTGAATGCAGGCAGCAGTCGCTGGCCACCATAGTCTGCATTTAAGGTTCTTGGCTGTGAATTTAAACACTGCCCAGCACTGATGGCCTTTCAGAGGTACTGATGTGCTACGAAATTCCGTAATTTTCCTTTAGATTAGTTCTCCTCTAAATGCAAAACCTCAGCATCAGTTGCAAGATGTCCATGTATGTCAGGGGTCTTCAATCTGTGGGGCGCGACCCCCAGGGGGGTCGTGGAGTCCTGGGAAGGGGGTCGCAGATTGTAAGTTTGCCTTAGTGGCGTCGGGCTGATTGAGGGTGCTCACGGTGGAGGCCTAATTCACACCGAGGCGTGAAAAACAACAAAGCCTCATTAACAAGTAAAAGGTCTTTTAAAGACCTGTGAAGTACTGGGGTGCGGCTTTGTGTGTGTCCTGAAGGTGTTTAAGGTCGGCTCACATACACGAGGAGGGGAAGGGATGGGGGGCAGGGGAGGTTGGCTGGGGGAGGAGGCTGTAGCCCTTTGAGTTCAATGGACATTACGCGCCTGGAGCTGTGGGTCCTGCCTGTAAAGCACAAAACACGAACCCTCATACCTGGCGCCTGTGCAGGAGAAATGTGCCTGAGAGTCTGTTCTTCAGGTGAGATGTTGTTACAGCCTGTCCGCACCCAGCAGGGAGGCACAGAGATGCCCTCCCATGAGAGAGGAAGAAGAAGGAAGAAGACGCAGAGAGATACTGACCCCCCCTCCACTCCCCCCATGAGAGAGGCACAGAAAAGGTGGGTGGATGTATGGATGGATAAAACGTTGCATGGAGCATGATGGATGGATGTGTGAAAAGGTGGGTGGATGAATGATGGGTGAATGGATGGATGAAAGGATGGATGAAAGGGTGGATGGATGAAGGATGAATGTATGGATTGAAGGATGTAAGGGTGGATGGATGAAGGATGGATGGATGGATATGTGAAAAGGTGGGTGGATGAATGATGGATGGATGTGTGAAAAGGTGGATGGATGAAATTTTAAAAAGCGTTCAAGCCGATGCTCCCAGGTTAAAAGGCGCATCCCTGCCGGTGTTATTATATGCTGATGACGCCGTGCTCCTTTCCAGAACCCCTTTGGGTTTACAACGTTTGATGGATAGATTTTCTCTGTTCATTAAGGACAGGAAACTACTCATCAATAAGGAAAAGACGCATACTATGACCTGTGGGGTGAAAAATAACAAATCCAATGCCTTTTTTATTGATGGTAACAAGGTGCAATCAGTTGATTCATTTTGTTATCTTGGAATTACTTTTTCCTATGATAGAAAATGGACCAACAAATTTAACAACATTAGTAACAAAACGGCAAAAAGTGCCCATGGTATCTTCAAATTTGCAGCAAAAATTGGGGATAGGCGAACCAGAGACATGTTGCAAATTTATCAAGCTAGATGCGCCACTATTGCACTGTATGGGGCGGCTATATGGGGTTACAGCTGCGACCACAAACTGCAGCTGGAGGAAAATTCTTTCCTGAAAAAACTTTTATGTCTACCTACCTCTGCCGCCACTGTATTGATCCATCGGGAATTAGATATCAATTATTTGAATGATCTTTTATCTTTAAGACCCTTAATGTTATGGCGCTCTATATGGCTACAGGACGAAAAGACCCTAAACAGATCTATAATTGAGGATTGTCTTTCATTGGACTTGTATAGAAAAATCCCATGGATAAAATATGTCTCTGATTGTTATTTACAAATTTTTTATCTTAATGTTTTGATCGACCCTAAGGCTGCTTTGACTATACCAAAAGCAGAGTTGAAAGCAACCTTCTTGGATAATTTGGCAAAGAAGAGGGCTCTTGCCTGTCGGTCCATGTTAACTGTCACATTTTCAAGCAGATATTCCCTCACGGAAGGTTTTCCACCATACCTAGCACTGGTCACGAGGCAATCGCATAAGTTTGTCCTGACCAGACTAAGGTTCGGAATAGTACACGATTTGGTGGCCCTGCCTAACCTTAAGCAACATCCTAAAGGACCGTGTCTGTGTGACGGTATATCAAAACAGAGCACCTTGCACTTTTTATTAATATGCAAACTGTACTTGAACTTTCAAATTTTGTATCTAAAACCTCTGTTTGTTAAATATGGGGTACGTACAGTTGATGAGGCAATGAGTCTTATTTTTAACATGAAATCTACTGACATCTGTTTTTATACTGCTGTGTTTTTAATCAAATCTATCAGTGTACGTAAAAGCATGATATTTTAGTATATTTGGTCTGTATCTCAAGGAACCTATTTTAAATTGATGATTCATGTATTGTGTACCTTTTATATGTGCTTTTATGGTCATTTCTTTTGTACCGAATAAAGCTTCATGAATTGAATTTAATTGAATTGGGTGGATGAATGATGGATGGATGGATGGATGGAAGGGTGGATGGGTAAAGGATGGATGTAAGGATAAAAGGGTGGATGGATGAAGGATGGATGGATGGATGTCTGAAAGTGTGGGTGAATGAATGATGGATGGATGGATGTGATGAGGTCTAACAGGCGCATTTATGGTTGTCGATAGTTGTTGATGATGAGGAGTACCAGTTTCTAGAAACTTTTGTTGGAAGGGGGTCCTTAAGCCTTAAAAGGTTTTACATGGGGGGCTCGGCATCAAAAAGTTTGAAGACCTCTGATGTATGTAGACTTATGTGAACAGTATATATCTAATTTCAAAGCGATGGAGCAAAGCACAAGAGTAAAGAATATATAGGAGTATGGCTGACAAAAAGGTGTGTGGTTCCTTACTTTGAAGAGGGATGAATCTGGAGTTGCTCCCATTAGCAAAGGAGGGGTGGGGCTTGTCGAGTGTATATCAGCATCGTATTGCATATCCTGGTGCATAGCAGGTAAAGATCTGACCTTTAGTCCCCTTCTTTCTTGCACTTTCTTATCTTGAGTTTGCCTATGTTGAGTCTGTGGACTTGCTGCTCTGGTACCGTGGAATATTGAAGCTTTAATGCCTTGAAGCAAACTTTGAAATGATGCGGGTGGGAGTGGGCACCAGTAAAGTTTTCTAAACATGGATGCGGTTCAATCATATGTCTTCACATCCATGTTAAGTTATGCCACAGCGCAGATGATGCTATTTAGGGTTCAGGTGCGAGTTTCAGATGTCAGCAAGCGTGGGTATTCCCACTATCAATGTATGTGAAGATAGCGATTGGGTGACTGCTATGGAGTTGTATTGTGGTAGACAGTGCATGACTATGCAGGTAAAGCTGGCACCTGTCAGTCTTAGTCTTTCTGTATTATGAGGTTTTTTTTTTGACAATCAACTTTATTGATGTTATAGAACAAAAATAAAGTTACACTGACAGCACAGAGCCCAAGTTCATATGATTGACAATATAAAGCATCAGATATGAAGTCACATGGTGAGCACTTTGGACGGGCATTTGACATGACGAACAAGTGGGGACAGTGTGGCAAGAAAAAGCGTCCCTCTTCTCAGCCCCTTTGACCCATCTGGTCTGCCCATTTGCCCCACACTCTCTGATACTTGGCTGGACAGCCCCTGGCCTCAAACAAGGGTTTTTCCTGAGCAGCACACCAGTCCACCCCCAGCGCCATTTGGCGATCAAGGGGGGGTCAGGCCACGCCCAGGCCATGGCGATATCTCGTTTGGCCATCTCTATGGCAGTACCTAGGAATAATTTGTCTCCCCGGGACCCATCTAGACCATCAGTAATGCCCAGGAGAAGACGCAGGGGAGCATGGGGTACTTGCCATCCCAAAATGTGTGTAAGATCTGTCTATATTTTATCCCAATACCTTGCGAGGCGGGGGCACGACCATACTATGTGGAAGAAGTCTGCCGGGTGATGCTTGCATCGGGCGCAGTCGGGTGAGGCCCGTAGAAGCGCTTTGTGCAACCGGTCTGGGGTAAGATACGCAGTGTGGAAGTAGTAGGTCTGGACGAGACAGAGTCTGGCCGAGGTACTGATCTGCTTGGGGGCCATAAGAGCGTCCCGCCAGTCCTCTCCCTCAAGGGGACCCAGCCAACCCTCCCAGCGAGTCCTAAGCGGATCTAGAGATGTGGGGCTGTTGTTAATGAGAGTGCTGTATATGGTTGATATGCCTCCACTCTCGAGATTCCCCATCATGACCTGTGCTTCTGGGTGGCTGAACTCAGGAAGCGTGGTTCCCGCGGGGATATGTGAGTTGAGGGCTTGCCGAATTTGCAAGTATCTGTAGAATTGTAAGGTGTGGAGGAAGAAGCGACTCTGTAAGTCCTACCGGCAGGGAGATTCCAATGTGATCCCAGTGTGTAAACCCTCGTAATGCTGCCACCTCGGCGAGCAATGCATCCTGCCAAAGCGGCGTTTGTTGAGTCAATTTAGCTTACTAGCAAGGCCAAACGCCAGGCCAGAAAGACCGTTCGGGTCACTGCTAGGAGTGTATGGGGAATGGGGAAGCTGTAAAGGAGGGCTTGGATTTGAGGAAAGTCCATGCCCGGAGTTTGGTTTCATAAGCTGGGTCGGAGCATCCCCCTGTAAACCAATCATGGAGGACCAGTAGCCTTGTCGCCAGATAGTATAGGTACAAGTCAGTCATGCCCATTCCTCCATTAAAGGACAGAATACAGCAATGGTCGATGGACATGCACGGTCTGCCCGCGCCCCATAAGAATCGTACGATCATTGAATCGATCTCTCTGAACCAGCTACGGGGGTAGTGGAAGGTAGTATTTTGAATGGTATATAAGAATCGAGGGAGGATCATAATTTTAAATAATGCCACCCGTCCGAGTGGGTAGAGTGGTAGGGCTTGCCAGCGACTGATGTCTGTCCTGGTCTGCTTAACCAGTTGTGTGACGTTCAGTGCCCATTCAAATGTTGTGAGTAGCGACACCCATATGCCGAGGTATTTAAACGACTGCCATGTAATAGGTATATTAGACTGCATTCCTTGGAGGGATGGAGAGGTACAAGAGTTAACTTGGCTGGGTTCAGCCGGAGGCCTGAAACCTTCTCAAAGCCCTGGAGGGATTGGAGGCATCTGGAAGGAGGAAGCGAGGAAGAGCAGCACATAACCCGCATATAATGTGATTTTATCCACGTGGTGGCTTTCCCATGATCAGCCCTGTATTAGGTCGTCTTCACGGATTAGGCACGCCAGGGGCTCCATCGGTAGTGCGAAAAGGAGTAGGGAGAGGGGGCAGCCCTACCTCATGCCTCTCCGGATTGGAAATACTTCGGCGAGAGAGCCTTTGACCAACACCCTGGCTTGGGGATTTGAGTAGAGGACATGGATGGACTGGCGGAATCGTTGACCCATGCCCATCATTGTAACTACGTAATCGAGATATCGCCAGACCACCGTATCGAAGGCCTTCTCGAAGATCAATGAGAAGGAGCGTTAAGTAAGGGGTGAGCACTTAACAGTTGGTGAGTGCCAAGTGGAGGCGCTGTATGGAGTGTCTAGTGGCACGAGCAGGCATGAAGCCATCTTGGTCCGGGTTGATCAGTGTAGCGAGGAGTGGGCGTAGGCGCTGGGCTAAAACGGTGGCATGGATTTTAAGTTTGGTGTTGATCAGGGAGATTGGTCGGTAGTCCGCGCAGGACAACGAGGGTGGCTGAGTTTTAGGTATAACCACAATGGTGGCTATGTCTGTCTCTGGTGGGAAAGCCCGACCTCCACCATGTGACGGAACAAGGCCGTGAGGTGTGGGACCAATTGTTTGCGGTAGGGCACATACTAGTTTTGAGGGAACCCATCAGGGCCCGGAGTTTTCCGGGACGCCAGTAAGGAAATTGTCGCTCCTATTTCCTCTGGAGAGAAGGGGTGGTCCAGACTAGCGGCTTCCGTTTGCGACAGGCGGGGAATGCAGAGCCGCAAGGGACTAAGGAAATCCGCGAGATTGTCGTTCAGCTGGCGTGCCAAGTATAAGTAAGAGTAAAAACCGACGAAAGCTCGCGCAATCTCCGGGGAGGTACGGCAGACGGCTCCTAAAGGGTCTCGAATCTCGGGGATTAGCCGAGATGCCAAGAAGTAGGAGGTCAGCATGTGGAGGAGCCTCCCGTTTTTGTCCCCCTGACCCATATACACAGGTGACAGATGAGCGCCACAGCAGTTTGGCCGACTCCAGTGGGGTTTGTTTAATCTCTTCCTGCACGGCTGCTGCCGCCATTCTTGGGGTTTGCTCGGGGATCCGGTCACGTCATTCTCCAGGCGGACAAAGCGATACAAAAGGGGATGATGGACGGAGCGTTTAAGCAAATCAAACACTCACCCCCAGTCAACTGATCTGGGTTTAATCCATCACCATTCTTTCGCTCACTCAGCCACCCCAGTTCAGACATGGCCATATGCAAATCAGTCTGACCCTGTGCTTCATGGGAACAGTCCAGCCCGAACTGCCAAGCCATGTCTTCCCTGGACCGGAAACAAGCATCCTGGGACCGGTTTCGGATTCATAATCCTCATCAGCCAGGCTATCTTGAATCCAGTGGCCAAGTGAGCAAGGGACTCACGTCTGAGCATACCCTGCCAACTTAGGGCGAAAAAAGCGATACAAAAGGGGATGATGGACGGAGCGTTTGAGCAAATCAAACACTCACCCCCAGTCAACTGATCTGAGTTTAATCCATCACCATTCTTTAGCTCACTCAGCCACCCCAGTTCAGACATGGCCATATGCAAATCAGTCTGACCCTGTGCCTCATGGGAACAGTCCAGCCCGAACTGCCAAGCCATGTCTTCCCTGGACCGGAAACAAGCTTCCGAGGACCAGTTTCGGATTCATAATCCTCATCAGCCAGGCTATCTTGAATCCAGTGGCCAAGTGAGCAAGGGACTCACGTCTGAGCATACCCTGCCAACTTAGGGCGAACAAAGCGATACAAAAGGGGATGATTTGTACCACATTCTCCAGGCGGAGCACCTGTGCCTCAAGTAGTGCGAGGTGACCATCACAGGCCCGCTGCTGCGCCCGGAAGTGGCCCTTGGCCACTGCCCGGATAATAGCTTTACCAGCCTCCCAAAGGATACTAGGTGACGTCACCGAACCCAGGTTTGTGAGTAAATAGTGTTTAAGTTCCTCTCCCACGGCTTTGTGAAATTCTTTGTTTTGAAGGAACAAGGCTTTCAAATGCCATATGGGGCAAAACCCAACTGGGTATGTGCATGAGTACTGCTGAATGGTCAGAGATTCCCTGGGCAAGAATGGAGGCATTGGTCACTCGCTGACAGTCCAGGGCCGGCATAAAAATCATTTTGATTAGGCATGGGAGTGGTGCGGCGCTGAGGTGTGTGTGTAATGTGGGGTGAGAGGGTTCCAGACCCTCCATACGTCACATAGGCCCAAGTTGGCCGCCCATTCAGACAATTTCTTGGCATGGAGCAACCTGGTAGAGGAGGGGATACCTGTAGAGTCAAGAGTGGGCTGCATGACCACGTTAAAGTCCCCACCGAGGATCATCTGACCTTTGGGTAGGTTGGAGATGCTATTAGTGAGATGTTGTAGTGTTGAGGCAAGTGTTGTGGGTGGAATGTAGATAGAGAAGAGGTGAAGGACAGCACCGCCCATCGTCCCTGAGAGAATCATGAAGCGCCCCTATGGGTCTTCAGCGACTTGGGAGAGGACAAATGGGAAGGTTTT
Organism: Lissotriton helveticus; assembly: GCF_964261635.1. Taxonomy (NCBI): domain Eukaryota; kingdom Metazoa; phylum Chordata; class Amphibia; order Caudata; family Salamandridae; genus Lissotriton; species Lissotriton helveticus. The sequence goes on along the minus strand of NC_136059.1, from coordinate 610,704,047 downwards.
CCTGAGTAGAATGGCGACTTTCCGAGAGCCCCTGTTAAAGCTGGAGGGCCATACTCTGTCGAAGCCATAGCGTGCTAGAAAAGCACAGCGTGGTCCCAGGAGATGGTTTTTTTTGGACCAGGAGAATGTTGGGAGAGTGTCGCTGGGCATACTTCAGTACTGCAGGACGTTTAATTCTGTCAAGCAGACTGTTTACATTCCAGGACATGACCCGGAGAGAGTGATGTTCTTGGGATGTGTGCGTCATGTGGAGTGAGAGCTACAGAGGGCACCTTAGGATGGGCCCAGGAGCGGGCCCGGGGCGAGGAATGAGCGTGACATTTCAAGTTGCGTCGAGTGTGCGGGAGCACCATGTGTTTGCGATGCGGTATCATGAAAGTGTAGTGTGCTGAGTGGAATGGAAAATGAGATGTAGAACTGAAAGTGAAACATGGGACAACGGTCCTGAACCCTCACCCACCCTATATTTCCGGAACTGAAGCATCTGTCGCCCTATAACGTGATAGAAACAAGCTAAACTATAGTGTTTAGTACAGGAGATGCATGGTGGTCCCCTCTGCTTATGTCGAATACAAATGCTGCGATGGCAATGTCAAATTCTACAGCACAACATGTCCTTAGGTGGTGATGATTCTCCGTGGCAGTTTTGCCGCCCCTTCACGAAACTTTCAGATGACTGGGCTGCGGGAGAGTCCAGAGTCTGTGGCCACCCGGTCTAGGGCACCCCAGGGAGTGCGCTCTCCGGAGGAGTCGTAGGCTGATCTGTTCCTTTGCCTGCGATGAGAAATGGAAGGGGAGGATCCGGCGCCAGGCTCCTGGCCAGTCGGGCTCAGCGATCTGGGCACGCCGGTCCGACCACCCCGCCATCTGCGAGATTGCGTGCGCCTCCTGCGTTGTTTAGGGGACAGTGGCTGAGAGGTCTGCGGACCCGAATGGGTAGGTGAGGGGAGCAGTGGAGGCCCCAAGTGGCGCTCCTCAGTCAACCAAGTCCAGGCGACCTGAGAGGAGTTGAAGAATTGGGTCTTGCCTTTGAATATGACCCTGAAGCGGGCGGGGAAGAGGAGTCTGTACTGGAGGCCGAGGTGTCCCAGTTTCTGCTTGACCTCAGTGTAGGAGCACCACTGAGTCTGCAGGTCCTTGGTGTAGTCCTGGGAGATCATGATGGTACAGTTTTGGAAGTTCAGTGGGCCCAGAGTCCGAGCTTCGCGTAGGATTGCATCTCGCGGAATTCGCAGAATTTGGTTAATTTCGCGTTCAGCGGAGAATGCGGAATTGCCAAAAATGCCCCGATCCGTGGCTTTGCGGAATTCTTTGCTTGTTAGTGTTTTCAAAACGTGTGTTCACAAGATATTTCTCCCCGAGCACACAAACAGCATTCCCGAACAGGAATAAAGCATCGCAAACGGGCGGAACAAGCAATTCCGCATGTTCGCAGAACTTTTGCATGCTCGCAGAGATTTTTTACAGTTTCGCGGGGCTTCGCGTAGCGCGACTACTCAAATTCCGCCCACCCCTATTGAACACTCGCGCAATTATAGGGTGATGGGGGGCTCCAGGTGGTGGCTTTCGAGTGTGCCACTGGTGGACTTGCTCGATCGCGAACCAGGGAGAGAGTGTCCTCAGGCATCCAGGACGATATCCAGGTTTCGATGAAGGTGGCCTCTGGAAAGCCCACTGAGCGCAAGTTGTTGCGGCGTGAGCGATTTTCAACGTCCTTGGCTCTCTTATGTAGGTCTGTGGTGTGGGATTGCAGGCGGGCCTCCTGCTCCTGTAGTTTATGGACGACATCCTCCACTGTGGAGAGGCGAGACGCGGCTTCTGAGATGCAGGTAGTGGCATTACGCAGGTCTTGTCTGAGGAGAGACATGTCCACCCGGACTTCCCCGATCTTCTCCTCTACTGACGTCCGGGACACGTCTATGGCTTGGAGGATGGTGGCCAGGTCATTGCTCGGAGGGGATGGACCGCCCACTGCCCTCTCCGGGATGCTTTGGTCCACCATGGTGAATTGGTCCATTTTAGTTTGTGTGTGTGTGGCGGAGGGTTTTGGCCCATGGTCTTTCCCTATTTTGGTGAAGGGAGGGCGCTTTGGATCCGAGTCAATAGGACTTTAAGCAAGAGCCCTCAGTCACAGGTCATCAGGGCGTTCAGATCCGGCGGTGTATATCGGGGCTGGGGCCAACCAGGGCCCGGGGCGGCAGCAGGACTCCATTGCTCCAAAGTCGTGAGGTTGTGGATCAGCAACAGGCCCGAACCAGGTCACATCGCCAGGAAGCAGGGGGCGCCAGGCTGGGTCCCCACCAGCCCAGGGGCGGGACAGGCCGTAGGCCATGAAGGAAGAGTTGAGTATTGTGGATCTCCCTCGCACAGGATGCGGAGTGGGGCCTCTGAGGAGAAGCCAACACTTTGGATCACTAGGGCAGTAGTCGTGGTGGCTGAGCATTCGAGTGGTGGTCTCGTCGCGGCAGGGCAGCCGCCCGCCTGGGACGTATGCTATGGACGGAGTTATGAGCGGTGGATGTGTAGGTTATCAGAGGTAGGGTCTGGTGCCCACCAGAAGCCCACCGCAACAGCTCCCGCCGCACATCGTCACCACCAAGCCTCCCTCCACAGAACCTCTTTGGGGCTTAGCGATGTGACGGGCCTCAGCCAAAGCAGAAGACCTCCCGTGGTTAGCACCACGCAGTCTCTGGCTGAATCTCGAGTGGGGCCCGTTTTCGTTCTAGGGGAAGGTGCGGGCCGACGAGCTCTATGCACTCCGTTGTTGCCTCTGCGGGGGGTTCGGAAGCACACCAGGGCCATGGGAAGCCGCGAATAGTGGTGAGGCGGATGTAATGGTCGGGGGTAAAGTTACTGCAGCCAGTCCCCCGCGTGGGTGCGCCGTGGATTCAGGCCTGGTCCAGGGAGGGTCGGGGGTTGCGGGCTCGGGCCCCAGGTGTATCTCATTTCACCGCAGGCAACCTCTAGCATCATGAAGGCAGGGCAGGTCCAGCGCGCAGGCCGTCAGCACTCAAGCGCTCCAATGAAGGAGGGGGAGAAGGAGCGAGTGGCCGAAGCCTCTTCTCCCGACCCCCGCTGCTCAATCAGTGCAGCCGAGACCCTCCGTCACAGTGACGCCACTTCAAGGTAGTGCTGGCGAGGGGGCCCTGTCTTAGACAGCCTCCCTCCGCTCCGTGCCTCGCCGCCTTCCCTCGCACTCAACGGGGCTCCCCAGGGCAGCATTCAGGCACTGGCTGGGTGTAGGGGTGCGCAGCCGCTGGTTCAAGGGACAACTGCGGCGGCCACTACATCGCAAGGGGCACAGCGGCCCGGCCTGGCTCCAGAGCGTCACTCGGTCCCAGAAGGGTTGTAATTGGAGTGGGGGGGACCCGTGGGCAGCAGGTCCACCTTGCTGCCCGAGTTGACGGCCGATCCCCACGCGTTGTCTCGGTGTAGCCGTCGGAACTGGTGGCGCTGAGGTCCCCCGACAATCACAGGGACGCAAACACGGTCGGGCAAAAGAGACCTCAGACCAGGCCGTGAGGCCAGTCATCTCACCTCGGATTGCTGAAGGTGGTAGCAGCGCTGGGCCTCTCAGTCCTCTTTTCACTGCCGCCAGGCGGTCTCTCTGCCCAGCCAGTCGCCAGACAGGGCTCTTTGGTCTCGGGCAGGCTGGCTTTGCTGCTGGGCAGGAGTTAGGGCTCCTAGGCCCAGGGAGCGATTGCCGCCATTTCAGGTGCGGCGAGGTGGGAAGCCAGTCAGCATGTCAACACAGCAGGCGATTCGCGGTGGGCGTCGCCGCTGACAGGTGGGAAAGCAGTAGCTGTAGGTTACTGAGTTGGATGGCTCCTGTTGTCAGCGGATCGTGGCGCGGATGACGGAGGGGTCTCGAGCACTCCTAGAGTGCGGCCTCCCTCTTGACGCGCCAAAGCCATGCCCCTGTAGTGTGAGTTTTAAAGCCGAAACTGGTATCAGTGTACAATCCTAATCATTTGGCGCTGATTCACTAATGAGTTGTAACGCTATCGATCTTGATTGCAGAGAATCAATCTTATTGTGTTTTTGCTTGCAGTCATTGGCAATTAACACAAACTCTGTCTGCAGAGGTTTGGGCTTTGGATAGTCTTTAGAGGTACAAACGTGGGTGGAAAGAAGCTCTCAGGTGGTTAAAGCAGCTGTTTGATCAAGCTGTCAGGTATAGTCAGTTATTCTCTGCACAGTGGTCGATCTTGATGTTCTTGTTTACCAACAAAATTAAGAGCTTTCATGAGCTGTGTTCTAGTTTTCCTGCATTTGTTCAGATCTTAAGGATTTGTAGAATATGTTGTTGAGGTAGGAGGATTTTTGTATTGAAGCTCTGCCTAAATGAGAGGATGTGGAGCTGGGCCTTGCAGTTGATACTACTGAAAGATACTAAGAGGGTGAGAATATTCAGAAGATGCATAATTTAATCGATAATCTAGAGTGAGTCACCAATCAACTAGATTGTTGGTAACTCTGACCTCTTCTGTTGCCTGACAACTTATTGGTAGTCCCACAGGAAGGTGTTGCTCTTGACCTTGTCAATGGAGAAGTCTTTTGATAATATTGTCTAAAACTTTGGCTGTTTTTGGCAAGACTGTTGAGGTTCACGTTTTCCAGAAAAGGTAGGGTATGTCAATACTCGAGGATGCCTCAAAAAGTCCTTGTGTGAGGGGGCATTGAAGACCTAGAGGAGGGACCTGAGTTCATCATCAGGGGTCTTTCAAGGAATCTTGAAAGGTCTATAGTGTACAATGAGTCAAAATGTGACTGCTTGGTGTACTGTGGGTATGATAGTTCTATCTGAATTGTCTGTGGTTTTATAATTCTGTAGACCTTTTTAATTAAAAAAAGTTGTTTTTTTCAGTAGTGCACATTTTGACATGTTCAAGGGGCGAGTCTCAAGTGGTCTTGAAACAGTGCTTAATGGCTTTGAAAAGAACTCTGCTATTGTTTTAAACTGTATTGATGGTATATATCAGTGTAGTACGGTGCCTTGGCTTGGGGGATGAATTTCCTGAGGCTTGATTAGAGCGGTTAGTGGGGGGGAGAGGAGGGGTCTCAATACCCAAACCCCCAATGTGAACCATCATGCAGCGACAAACCTCTGTGCATATGACGGGGCCCATGGTTTAGACTCAAAAGTTAGAAAACCCGCCCTCTTTATCCAATTCCTTCATGAGGATACACCCCACCCTCCAAGCCACCCACCCACACTAATGTGGTTGAGGAATAAAATCCTCCAGTTTATAACCTCGTTGGATAAATCGCAATCACAGACTGATGCCTGACAGAACACCAAGAGGCACAATGATTGACAAATACTGCACTATACTAATACCCATTAACCTAACGTCACATAAATGAGGTGGTTGTTGTGATATTTTAGCTTTCCAAAGGCTACAACGTTAAAAAGCAGTTTTGAATCAAAGAGCCCTAAACTAATGAGATTGTCCTTTGCATTGGCTGAGTTGATAGAATAATTATTCGTCTGTTGTAGGCATTTAACCATTAAAGTCAAAGGCCTCTTTGCACGATGTCAGAAATCTAAACTTCAAACGACTGTCTCCAAGATGATTGCTGCACGATGGCGGGAGCCTAATTCTAAGCAGGTGAAGGTGTAGCATCACATTTTCAAAAGACAAATTAACCTGAGTTGCAGGAAAATGTACACTCCAAAAAACACCAGGGATTCTGGCACATGTGATGTGCCCCATCCATTTTGCTTTTGTTTAGTTTGCTTTTATCCAGTCATCTAATACCACTCAGCATTGAAAATATATAGACAGAAACACAAAACAAGTATAGATCCAGGTGTAAGCTGCACACTTGTGAAATACACCACACCATTTTGCAAGATATTGATGACATGGCAAGCTTGCGAACTATCAATAAATTAATTACCACGTTAGTCAAACAATCAACACACCAACTAAAGAATGATCAAATTAGGGTCTTATGTGACATAAATAGAAGGAAGGTGCTGTTTAATAGATTTTGATTTAAGCTCCACTAGCACGAATTCTGTCATGAGTTCTGGCCTTAATTTGCTATCTAAAATCTCTGTAGCATGGTTGGTCGCTTCATGTCATCAGTAATGACTGAGTTACGCCAGGGTCTGTCATCAAAACTAGTGTATTGGTTTCTTTATCACACCTGACTCAAGGAACTCCACCATTGCAGCCAGATTTCTGAAGAGAATTTAACTGAGCTCCTCCAATGATACACATCATTCCAACCTACCAGGTTACAATATGGCACATTTGAGGACAGCATTTTGTCAATTTATCGTAGCTTGGTTTTATTGAATGCAAAGAACTTAAACTACCAAGTTATTGGTTGAGTTCTGAGAAGATTGTCTTGGGAGTTCTTTGTAAGCAGCTGTGGAGTTACTGAGTTACACCATACAGAGGACATGAAGCCAGTGCAGGGTTTCTATTATCGCTTTATTAGCATTTATAGTACATCACATGAAGAGCGCCGGGCGTCTGCTGTGTGTTGCGCAGTGCCGGCGTTTCTCTGGCGCGAACGGCAGTTCGCGAATGCCCAGTCCATCCGGACGTGCTCAGGCGTGTTACGTCACACGCCCTGAGCGTAGCGTCTAGAACGCTAACACCACATATCTCCCTTTTTTCCATAAGGGAGGAAACAGTTCAGTGTTCAATGTTCATTTATTCAAAGTCTCTTAGATGCAAGGGCCTGACCACCAACCTCCCAGCACGCGTGCGTCTTACCGGAGTGGGGGTTCTTCTCAGCTGCTCTGGTTCGGGGCTCTCTACCTTTCCTCCTGCTTGACCTTGTCCCACTCTTCCAGGTGTAGCTTCCACTCTCGCCGATGTTTCTCTTCCACTGGTATCGATGGGGACTCCCATGTCCATGCTCACATTTTCCATTCCCCTGCCTGCCTCTTCGGGCTCTTTTTCTCCACTTGCTGCTCCTTGTACCTGAACGTGCACGTCATTGTTGTTCTCCTCTGGCCACTTCACTATCTTGTTGACCTTGGCCATGCGATCGTGTGACCACACCCTGCCATCGCTGAGGAGAGCCGCTCTGTTGTACACTTCTTCTACTTGTAGGGGTGGGCTGTACCTACTCTCCCCTTTCTTCTTCATGATGGCTTGTTTTACTCTCACCCACTCTCCTTTTTCCAACGACGAACTTTGTGTCCTTTTTCTTTGATTGTAGTGGTCTGTGTACACCTTCTGCGCTCTCTGCAAGTTGTGTTGGACCACCGCCGGTGACCATTTGCTGGTGATCGTTTTCTCTCTCCAGACCACATTGTCTTTCGTGAACGGGTGTCTACCCCTGAGAATCTGGAAGGGACTGTACCCTGTCTTGGTGGGGGTAATTCTATACGCCCACAACATTCTTTGGATTTCTAACTCCCAGTCCTTTCCTTGCATAATGGCGGCTTGAATGGATCCCATCAGCACGCGATTGAATCTTTCCACTTGTCCATTACAGGCGGGATGATACACTGCCGTGTGTTTTGCCTTGATTCCGTTTCTTTCCATGTAGCTTCGCCATTTTTCTGACGTGAACTGTGGACCATTGTCTGTCAGGATGGTTCTCGGGATGCCCTCCCTCAGAAACACGGAAGTGAGAAATTTGATTACAACCTCCGCGTCCATTACTTCATGTACGTGTACTTCGGGCCATTTTGAATACTTGTCCACCAGTACGCACAAATACTTTGCTATCCCATGCCCATCCAATATCGGCCCTAGGATGTCAACAGCTATGTCCTCCCATGGGTCACTGGGTTGTTCGAAGCGGCCCAACGCCGGTCTTAATGGCTTGAGTACTTTATCTGACTCTTGGCACTGGCTGCAGTCCCTGACGTGTCTCTCAACTGCGATGTCCATTCCTGGCCACCAGTACATCTGCTTCACACGTGACTTGGTATTCACTATCCCGAGGTGACCTTCGTGCAGTTGGTTCAGCAATATAGGGATCAGTTCCTGAGGGGGTATCACCTTGTCCCCCGGTACAGAAAGGTTCCTGAGTCACTCACGGACAACTCCTCTCTCACTTCAAACAGTTTCTTGAGCTCCTCCTTCAGTTTTCTTTTGTTCGGCCACCCGTTGACTAAGTGCTTCTTAGCCTCCTCCAAGGTCTCATCTTTTCCATATGCTTGGGTTAATTCCTGCATGCTTATCGCCCTTTCCACATCTTCCATAGCCGCCACCATTTCCTCGTTCTCCTCCGCGGCGGCAGGTGCTTCCTCCATGTTCGACGCCCTTCTAAGGTAGTCTGCTACCTTGTTGCGCGTACCTGGGATATACTCAACGTCATATGTGTACTCCAGGAGCTTGAGCGTCATCTTGGCAATCCGCGGGGTTGCCGTTGCATGTCCACTTGAGGTCAGCACCTTGACTAGTGGCTTATGGTCGGTTTGCAGGCGGAACCTCGTGCCCCACAGGAACTGCCGGAAATTTCCCATGGCCCACACTATTGCCAACATTTCTTTCTCAATTACACTGAACTTCTGCTCAGTGGCTGACAATGTCCTGGACGCAAAGCTCAGCGTTTCAACCGAGTTATTCTCTCTTTGTTGAGCAAGGACCGCTCCCAGTCCTTTTTCGCTGGCATCTGTGGTGAGGATGCTGACTCCCATAGGGTCATAACCCTGCAACGGCACAGCCTGGCTGATGTCCTTCTTCAACTCATCGAATTCTTGCTGAGCTGCACCATTCCAGAGAAAGGACGTCTTGTCTCTGACCAGTTGATGCAAGCCGTGTGTCTTAGTCGCGAAGTGTTGGACGAACTTGCTATAGTACTCTGCCATCCCCAGAAATGACCGTACCTCTTCTTTGTTGTTAGGGGCTCTGGCCGCGCAGATCGCTCTCACGTTGTCCTTTTTTGGTGTTATTCCATGTCCACTTATTTCGTGCCCCAGGTAGGTAACGGAGGTCATACCAAAGCGGCACTTCTCCCATTCCGCCGTGAGTCCTCTTCTTTGCAGTACACTCAATACTTGGTCCAGTTTGGCATCATGGTCCTTACGATCTACACCCATCACCAGGATGTCGTCTTGGAAGTATTGAATGCCCTCGACCTCCTTGAACAGGCGATGCATTAATTTTTGGAACACCGCCGCTGCGGACGCCAGCCCAAAGGGCATCCTGCGGAATCGGTAGCACCCGTAGGGGGTAATGAAGGACGTGAGTTTCCTGCTGGACGGGTGGAGTTCAATCTGATGGTACGCTGACGTGAGATCGACGGTGGAGAACCACTGCACTCCCCTGGTTTTTGCTAGCATCTCCTCTATTCTCGGGAGAGGGAACTTCTCTACCACCAAGCATTTGTTCAGCTCGCGTAAGTCCACGCAGAGGCGCACCTTCCCGTTGGGCTTCCTGGCAACCACGAGGGAAACCAACCATTCTGAGCTGTCGATGGGCTCAATGATACCCTGCTCTTCCAATCGGGACAACTCTTGTTGAACTGCCTCTCTCACTGCAATGGGAATGTTGCGGACCTTGTGGGATACGGGTTGGGCGTTTTCTTTGAGCACAATTTTATGCAGGAATTTCTCCAATTTGCCCACTTTGCCACCAAAGACTCTGGGATACTCTCTTCTCACTCTGTCCAAGTCGGGCCACTGCTCGTCGCCTGTAAGGAGGATCTGTTCCTTGCTGCCTGGGTCTAGTTTAATTCCCAAGTCTCCTTGGTCTCTCCACCCCAGGACAGAGGGTCCTCTCTCAGCTACGTATAGCTTACAGGTCGCCGTCCTTCCTCGAAACTCGAACAAGAGGCTCCGGTACCCCACCATGGGGATCAGGTTTTCTGTATACGATATCGGTCTGATGTCCGGCGGATTGAGGTGTGAACCTAGGCTCGGACTGAAGTCTCCTTCCCACACCGATCTCTGTACAATGGAGTATGGTGAACCAGAGTCAATCGCTACCTTGATTTTCACTCCACCTATCAACATTTCAACTCGCGGCTTGTCGGAGCGCTGGGTGTCGACACCTAGTACCTGCTCCTCGATACACAGCACTTCGTCATCTTCACCCGACTCCACACTAGCGCCTCCATCTTGCGGCTGTTGCGCTATGTATTTCACCATTGTCCTTTTTTCCTTCTTGCGGCATACTTTCTCGAAGTGGCTGATCAGGCCGCAAAACATGCATTTTGCCCGAAAGGCTGGGCAGCGTTTGTCCTGAGCCGTGTGGTTGGCACTGCCACATCTGTAGCAAGACGATCCGGTGGTAGAGGACTGTCTTCCCACTTGTCCTGATTTTCCCGCCCATTTTCCGGGTGCGCGGTCGCCACTTGGCGCCATTTTGTGCCTGTTCGACGATTCTGCGTCATCAATTTTGTTGACCATTACTCTTTGCGCGCTTTCTTTCTTCGCGGCCTCTGCGCACCTCTTGGAGAGCTCAGCTTTCTTCACCATTGCGATCACTTCTTTCAACGTGGCTTCACCGTGAGCCCATAGCTTGTCCTGCACATTCTTGTTGGTCGTGGGCATCACTATCTGGTCTTTAATAAAGTCTTCTTCCATGTTCCCATATTTGCACGTGACTGCAAGTCTCCTCAAGGCTGCTACGTAGTCGTCAACTGACTCTCCGTCTCCCTGTTTCCTATGCTGGAAATTGAATCGGTCTATGGAGACGCATACTGCTGGGCGGTAATGGGCGTCCAAGTCTTCTAAGGCCTGCTTGAATATATCAGCGTCAGCTGCTTGAAGCGGTGGAGACGCAATATTTTTGAACACTCTTATGCCTTCTGGACCCAGATTGTGTAGTAATATCCGTCTCCGTCTCGCTGGAGTGAACTCGTCAGTGGATTCGTCCTCCAGGGCTTCTAGGTAGTTGCCGAAGTACTCCCTCCAGTCCTCCCACTTCATCTGGGGTTCTCCAGGCCTTGGTAAAAACGGGATTGGGGCTGTGAGTGATGACGCCTGACTGCTCATTTTGATTCGCCCTTCTGGTCCTTCCTCTCGGTTCCCGGAGCTGCCTGGCGCGCTGTTGTCTCCTTCTTGACGCCTGGGGCTGCCAGGAGCACTGTCGCTGTCTTGCTTTCGACGTTGCGGCGCTGGGCGCACTGCTCCCCGCTCCTTCGTGGGCGCCCTTTTCAGCCATGTTCTACGAGGAGTTTTCGCTGGCCTACTGTGCTACTGCGCAGGTCGCTTTGCTTTTCTGACCTGTACTCTGTTTATTCTTCCTGCGCCTCTGCCACGCTCTTTGTTCTGCTTTGTTTGACTTCTGTCTTACTTCACCGGTGCTGCAGGTGAGTTGCGTGGGGTCTTCGAGTTCTGGTGTGCCTCCCAGGCCTCCCTTCACCTCTGCCTATCTGGTGCTGCTCCTCCTAGTTCCTTGCGGGTAGATCCCACTCCTCGTCGCCACTGTGGAGTTACTGAGTTACACCATACAGAGGACATGAAGCCAGTGCAGGGTTTCTATTATCGCTTTATTAGCATTTATAGTACATCACATGAAGAGCGCTGGACGTCTGCTGTGTGTTGCGCAGTGCCGGCGTTTCTCTGGCGCGAACGGCAGTTCGCGCATGCCCAGTCCATCCGGACGTGCTCAGGCGTGTTACGTCACACGCCCTGAGCGTAGCGTCTAGAACGCTAACACCACAGCAGCTTCAATCAACTTAATTCCATATTTTAGTAATTTATAAATACCCAAGCATAACTATTTATTCTCTCACTTATAAAAGGGCTTATTTTTTACAATGGAACATAGGAAAGAAAAAACAGTTCCGCATGAGTTTTCTACCCCCAGACATTAGCCAAATGCCTGTTATTGTAGTTGTAAATATGAAGCTCTACCATTATTGAAGTCCTGCTGACTACTTCCAACCTTATGTTGTGGTTTGATCCACTTTTATCAGTCAAATATCGGCAAGGTTGATAAGGATAATGTCACTTTAACTTTCAATTGATTGGGAATAGAATTGCTTCTAATCACAAACTACAGTGAGACATTTTAGAAATAGTGCCTGCAATCTAATAATGCATTCGATATTGCTTTGATATAGCTTCTTATGGGCTGACATCAGACAGTAAAAATTAATGCAAAGGCATTTAGTCTCATGAACTAACTGATGGTATTTTTTATTGTTGCAACTTTTGTTATATATCAGAATTTCTGTGTTCTACTTTCAGGATTGGCCAAGTCATCAGTATAAAGGCAAAGGTTAACAGAGCCTTCAATACGAGTATGGAGGTAAGAAATGCAGATTTCCAATTCTTCACATTTTCTGCCTATGCAAGTATCAAACGTACTACAATTCTACAAAACTTTGAAATTCTGTGGCTTCAAGCTGTTTTTGACTAAACAGGAGACCAGTCAATGTGCTAGAACCTATTCAGTGACAGGAGTTCTAATGCATTTTGCTCTTGTGAACACATTGATCGTTCAGAGCGGGCCTAACCTAGTCTACCTAAGATGCCACCTCAACCAGGGGTCTGAAATAAAATACTGTTATAAAGATGAAGATGTGGTGCAATATTCCCCACAAACGGAAGTCTGATTATTCATGTGCTCAGATCACCAGGAGGAAGCAAGGATCTCCTTCATGCCTTCAGAAATGCTAATGGCAGGCACCAGATACGCCGTCATAATAGGCCCTTTTTATGCCAAGTGACCCAGCCTGGGCCTACAGTCCCACACAAGAAGGCTATTAACCTATCGTATGCTGGGTAGGGCAGTACTGCCAAACCTGCCATTCCCAGAGATCTTGAAGCGACTTCTGCGACGAGTGAAAATAGGGATGGAGCGGGAAACATTGTTGAGATCCAGTCAAACCAAGAATCAAAATCCCAATACAGACAGAAACAGTTAATGTTCTGAAGTCTGTTGATGGAATACATATGGACTTTCGCCGCACTGGAAAGATTGCTGAAATACCTACGCTTAGTTTGTGCTGGTATTTGCTGGTGCTGAGCACCACCACTTATTTTTCAACACCAGCACTTATTTATTCCAATACACCACATGATGGAGCTGTCTATCCATTTATGACCTGATCTTATCAGCAGTGTCTAACAATTAAATACACATTAAAAAAATGTATACCAGCCCAGGTTATTCACACAACTTGTGGTCATAGTTCCGCAGATGTGAATGTTTGTTCCTGCCAAAATATCATGTCACTGATCCATTTCTTAAATGTGGGTGCCCTGCAGTGCTCATCCTGGGGACTGGCGACTCTAACAGACATGCTTCTAATCGCTAAACAGCCAATTGCCTTGAAGTGTAACTCTCCAAGCCCACCAACACTACAGGAGTGGGCTGGACGGCTCTGGTCACTGCTGGCAAGGGAGAAACTGACATGGTCACTTGTCGACATGGACCACAAATTCGATAGCCAGTGGCAACTGCCGGTGGACTATTTGTCGTACAGGGGGATTGAACTATGCTGTCCCACATCCCTGAGCTTTTTCCAAATGAACACTTGAGTTATAGGGTATGTATATGGAGTATTGTTTTTGACAAGAGCTCGAGGAATAATTGTGATGCAGCTAACAATAGTATGCTTTATTTACTCATGTGATTGATTGTATGTTGGTGGGTGATGGGCAAGATTGGGGGAGTGGGGTAGATTAGGGGATTGGGGGAGATTGAGGGAGTGGGGTCGATTGGCGTGGAGTGAGGTAGGTTGGGGTGGGGTAAATTGGGCTATGGTAGATTGAGGTGGGAGGGGGTTGATTGGGATGTGGTGGGGTAGATTGTGGGATATTGGGGTGGGGTAGATTGAGGGAGTGGGGTCGATTGGAGTGGTTTGAGGTGGGGTACATTGGGTTAGGGTAGATTGGGGTGGGGAAATTATGGTGGATGGGGTAGATTGGGTGTAGTGGGGTAGATTGGGGTATATTGGGGTAGGTTAGATTGGGATGGGTGGGGTAGATTGGAGTGGGGTGGATTGAGGTGGGGTGGTGTGGATTGGGATAGGTGGGGTGCTATGGGTTGGGGTAGATTGGGATGGGTAGGGTGGGGTAGATTGGGATGGATGGGGTAGATTGGGATGGAGTGGGGTAGATTTGGATGGAGTGAGGTAGAGTGGGATGGGTGGGGTACGAGGGGCTTGGCTAGATTGGGATGGGTTGGGGTAGATTGAGATGGTGGTGGGGTAGATTGGAATGGAGTGGAGTAGATACGAGTGGGGTTGGGTGGATTAGAGGAGATTGGAATGGGGTGGGTTGGAGTAGATTGGAAAGGGTGGGTTAGAGTAGATTGGAGTAGGGTAGATTGGGAGTGCAGGTTAGATTGGGATGGGGTAGATTGGGGAGTGAGGTAGATTGGAGTGATGTTGGATCAAGTGAGATGGGGTAGATTGGATTACAGTGGGTCAGATTGCAGTGGGTTAGATTGTGTGGGTTAGATTGCGGTGGGGTGTATTGATTGAGATATTTTGGGGTGGGGTACATTGGTATGGGATTGTGTGGGGTAGGTTGGGATGGGGTGGGGTTGATTAATGTGGCATATGTGGGGTAAATTGGGGTTGGTAGCGAAGATTGAGATAGGGTAAATTGTGGTAGACTGGAGTGGGGTAGGTTGGGATGGTGTGGGGTAGATTGGGCTGGGTGGGGTAGGTTGGGATGGGGTGAGTTAGGCTGAAGTGGGTTAGGCTGAAGTGGGATAGATTACTGTGGGGTAGATTACAGTCAGTTAGATTGCAGTGGGGCGGATTGCAGTGGGGTGAATTGCAGTGGGGTGCAGTGGGATAGATTTGAGTGGGATAGATTGGGATGCGATGGGGTGGGTAGATTAGGATGGAGTGGGGTAGATTAGAGTGGGGTGGATTGGGGTGGAGTGGGAGAGATTTAAGTGGAGTGTGGTACATTGGAGTGAAGTGCAGAGGGGTATATTTGGGTATAGGTGTGTGAAGTGTGGTACATTGGAGTGGGGTAGATTGGATTTGAGAGGAGTTGGATAGATTATGCTGGAGTTTAGAGTGGAGTGGGGGTACATTGGATTGGAGTAGATTGGAGTTGCGTGGTTTGGACTGGGGTATATTGGATTGGGGTAGGGTAGATTGGAGTGAGGTGGAGGGGGTAGATTGGGTTAATTTGATTTGAGTGGAGTGGTGTGGGGTAGATTGGAGTGGGGTAGATTGGATTTGGGTAGATTGGAGTAGATTGGGGTGTAGTGGGGTAGATTAAAGACTGATGAGTGGGGTGGAGTTGGGTAGATTCAAGAGGGATGATTGGAGTGGGGTAGAGTGGATTGGGGTAGATTGCAGTGGGGTAGATTGGAGTAGGGTAGAGTAGGGTGGAGTAGATTAGGGAGTTGTGGATTGGGGGAGTGGGGCCAATTGGGGGATTGGGGTCGATTGAGGGAGGTGGGTAGATTGAGAGAGTGGGGTAGATTGATGGACTGGGGTCGAATGGAGTGGTTTGAGGTAGATTGAGGTGGGGTAAATTGGGTTAGGGTAGATTGGGGTGGGATGGGGTAGATTGGAGTAGGGTGAGGTAGATTCGGGTATATTGGGGTGGGTTGGGGTAAATTGGAGTGGGGTAGATTGGAGTGGGGTGGATTGAGGTGGGGTGGGGTGGATTGGGAAGGGTGGGGTACGGTGTGTTGGGGTATATTGGGATGGGTGGGGTGCGGTAGATTGGGATGGTGTGGGGTTGATTGGGATCGGTGGGGTACAATGGGTTGGGCTAGATTGGGATGGGTTGGGGTAGGCTGAAGTGGGTTATGTTATGTTATGTTATGTTAAAAATGTTGTACCGCGCACGTACACCGAAACGGTTTCTTGGCGCTCATAATAGACATAGCGAGCCGGGCAAGGGTATCATACTAAGGCCGCTTTGAAGAGAGAAGTTTTCAAGGTTTTCCTAAATGACTCATAGGTGGGGCAATGGCGGAAGGAAGAAGGGAGGGAATTCCAAAAAGAGGGGCCAAGAAAAGAAAATCGCAATCCGCCATGCTATTTACGGCGGTTAGATGGAATGCAAAGGAGGTTATCGGCAGATGATCTAAGATTGCGGGTAGGAAGGTATCTCTTTAGTTTGGAGGAGACAAATTCAGGGGCGCGGTTATGCAGAGATTTGAAAACGGTGCATCCGAGTTTGAAGGAGCACCGTTGGGCCACTGGGAGCCAATGAAGGCTCCTCAAAAGAGGGGAGACGTGCTGGTGTTTAGGTTGGTGAAACACCAGACGTGCCGCCTGATTCTGGATTAACAGGAGTTTTTGAAGCTGATAAGCCGGGATCCCCACATACAAAAGGTTGGCGAAGTCAACCCTGGAGATGACCAAAGCCAGTATGACTAAAATGAGTGCCTCTCTGGTGAGAAAACGACAGATCTTGCGGATCCTGCGTAGTTGGAAAAAACAGGATGATGTCACTGCCGAGATCTGGGGTTTCATAGATAAATCCTCAGAGATGACCACTCCGAGGCTTTTCACAGTGCTGACCGGACGAGGAGGGGTGCCAAGAGAAAGGGGCCAGTAATTGTCATCCCATGGATTGGTAGGGCCACCCACCAGGACAAGTTCCGTCTTAGACGGATTCAACTTGAGCTGGCTGTGAGCCATCCAGTCAGAGATGAACAACATTGTGGTTTGGAAATTAAATCGGGAAGAGGGTGAAGTGTCCAAGGGAAAGACCAACTGAAGGTCATCTGCATAATTATAAATAGTGGCTGGGGAGTGACGGAGAGAGACCATAAGTGGTTGCATATATAAATTAAAGAGAAGGGGAGAGAGGGCAGAACCCTGAGGGACACCACAAGTGAGGGGGGAGAAGGGAGCGGCGAAGGTAGACAGGTGGACTGCCTGCGAGCGGCCTTGCAGGAAGGATCGCACCCAATCCAGGGCGATGCCCTGGATGCCGGCGTTACTGAGACGGTCGATCAGAATAGTATGATCGACCGTGTCAAATGCCGCCGAGAGATCCAACAATACAAGGGCTTGAGAGAGATTATTGTCAGCGCCAGCTCGGAGGGTGTCCATGACCGCCGCAATCACCATCTCTGTGGAATGAAGAGGGCGAAAACCAGCCTGCTGGGGGTCCAAGAAAAGGGAGGTCTCCACAAACGTGCTCAAACACCGGGTGACATAGGTCTCTAGGATCTTTCCCAAAAAAGGAAGAAGAGAAATGGGCCTGTAGTTACTCAGCACTAGTGGGTCGGCGCCGGGTTTCTTTAGAATAGGTAGTACCACGGCCTGCTTGAAGGCCTCTGGAACAACTCCTGATGTTAAAGAGGAGTTGAGGAGGGCCAAGGCTGGACCGGGACAGGCCATGAAAATTTCCTTCAGAATATGTGGAGGGCAGCAGTCCCTAGGAGAACCAGAACAGACTTTTTGAAGAAGGCTGTGGAAGTCAGGAGCGGAGATGAGAGGAAACGTAGAAAATTCCTGAGGGTTTGCAGGGGGAAGGGGAAAGGATTTAGAAGGAGAGGGTGGGGGGATGTTAGTTTTGATAATACAGATTTTATCTTGAAAGAAGGCATTGAGCTCATCACACAGAGCCTGGGTAGGCACCAGGGGAAGAGTGATGCGGTCTGGGAGGGAGAGCTCATTGACAATTGAAAAAATGTCTTTAGTTTTTGAGGCCGACTCCAAGATTTTACTGGAAAAGTAGGACGTTTTTGCCTCAAGTATCGAAGATTTATATTTATTTAGTAGAGTGGTAAACTCTATCTTGAGTAGAGGGTCGTACTTGTGGCGCCAGCGGCGTTCAGCTTGGCGAAGGGCAAGTTTGTAGGATTTAAGCTGGTCATTGAACCAACGCTGAGCGTCGTGAGGGCGCTGGACTTTTATAGTCTTTAGGGGAGCTACAGTATCGGATGCTTCCTTCAACCAATGCTCAAGAGAAGAGGCTTGATGAGAGACTGATTCAGAGTCTGGAGGGACTGAGGCTGCCAAAAGAGAGTGAAGTTTTGGCAGGTTGGCATTTTTCCAGTTACGAGCCGTGATGTTCGCTGGACGCGGGGGGCGGTGAAAACTGGGGAGGTCAACTGAGAAGGAGATAAGATAGTGGTCTGACCAGGTACATGGGGTGATCAGTGGAGGGTCGGGGTGTAGTGGGGTAGATTAAAGGCTGATGAGTGGGGTGGAGTTGGGTAGATTCAAGAGGGATGATTGGAGTGGGGTAGAGTGGAGTGGGGTAGATTGCAGTGGGGTAGATTGGAGTAGGGTAGAGTAGGGTGGAGTAGATTGGGGAGTTGTGGATTGGGGGAGTGGGGCCAATTGGGGGATTGGGGTCGATTGAGGGAGTTGGGTAGATTGAGGGAGTGGGGTAGATTGATGGACTGGGGTCGAATGGAGTGGTTTGAGGTAGATTGAGGTGGGGTAAATTGGGTTAGGGTAGATTGGGGTGGGATGGGGTAGATTGGAGTAGGTTGAGGTAGATTGGGGTATATTGGGGGTGGGTTGGGGTAAATTGGAGTGGGGTAGATTGGAGTGGGGTGGATTGGGGTGGGGTGGATTGGGAAGGGTGGGGTACGATGGGTTAGGATAGATTGGGATGGGTGGGGTGCGGTAGATTGGGATGGTGTGGGGCTGATTGGGATCGGTGGGGTACAATGGGTTGGGCTAGATTGGGATGGGTTGGGGTAGATTGAGATGGGATGGGGTAGATTGGAATGGAGTGGAGTAGATACCAGTGGGTTGTGTGGAATAGAGATTGGAGTGGGGTGGCTTCGAGTAGATTGGAGTGGAGTTGGTTGGAGTAGATTGGAGTAGGGTAGATTGGGAGTGCAGGTTAGATTGGGATGAGGTAGGGTAGATTGGGGAGTGAGGTAGATGGAGTGATTTCGGGTCGATCGGAGTGGTGTGGGGTCAAGTGGGATGGGGTCGATTGGATTGCAGTGGGTTAGATTGCGAAGGGTTAGATCATGTGGGTTAGATTACAGTGGGGTAGATTGCAGTAGGGTGGGGTGGTTTGAGGTATATTGGGGTGGGGTAGATTAGGATGGGATGGGGTAGGTTGGGATAGGGTGGGGTTGCTTAATGTGGCATACGTGGGGAAAATTGGGGTGAGTGGAGAAGATTGAGATGGGTTGTTTGGGATGGAGTGGGGTAGATTGGAGTGGGGCAGGTTGGGGTGGAGTGGGTCATATTTGTGTGGAGTGTAGTACACTGGAATGAAGTGAATAGGGGTATATTTGGGTACAGGGGTGTGAAGTGTGGTAGATTGGAGTGGGGTAGATTGGATTTGAGAGGAGTTGGCTAGATTAAAATGAAGTTTGCAGTGGGGTGGGGTAAATTGGATTTTAGTAGATTGGTATGGGGCGGGTTGGACCGGGTGATATTGGATTGGCGTTAGGCTGAAGTGGGATAGATACCAGTGGGGTAGATTACAGTCAGTTAGATTGCAGTGGGGCGGATTGCAGTGGGGTGAATTGCAGTGGGGTGCAGTGGGATAGATTTGAGTGGGATAGATTAGGATGCGATGGGGTGGGTAGATTGGGATGGAGTGGGGTAGATTAGAGTGGGGTGGATTGGGGTAGAGTGGCACAGATTTAAGTGGAGTGTGGTACATTGGAGTGAAGTGCAGAGGGGTATATTTGGGTATAGGTGTGTGAAGTGTGGTACATTGGAGTGGGGTAGATTGGATTTGAGAAGAGTTGGATAGATTATGGTGAAGTTTAGAGTGTAGTGGGGGTATTTTGGATTGGAGTAGATTGGAGTGGCGTGGTTTGGACTGGGGTATATTGGATTGGGGTAGGGTAGATTGGAGTGAGGTGGAGGGGGTAGATTGGGTTAATTTGATTTGAGTGGAGTGGTGTGGGGTAGATTGGAGTGGGGTAGATTGGATTTGGGTAGATTGGAGTAGATTGGGGTGTAGTGGGGTAGATTAAAGGCTGATGAGTGGGGTGGAGTTGGGTAGATTCAAGAGGGATGATTGGAGTGGGGTAGAGTGGAGTGGGGTAGATTGCAGTGGGGTAGATTGGAGTAGGGTAGAGTAGGGTGGAGTAGATTGGGGAGTTGTGGATTGGGGGAGTGGGGCCAATTGGGGGATTGGGGTCGATTGAGGGAGTTGGGTAGATTGAGGGAGTGGGGTAGATTGATGGACTGGGGTCGAATGGAGTGGTTTGAGGTAGATTGAGGTAGGGTAAATTGGGTTAGGGTAGATTGGGATGGGATGGGGTAGATTGGAGTAGGGTGAGGTAGATTGGGGTATATTGGGGGTGGGTTGGGGTAAATTGGAGTGGGGTAGATTGGAGTGGGGTGGATTGGGGTGGGGTGGATTGGGAAGGGTGGGGTACGATGGGTTAGGATAGATTGGGATGGGTGGGGTGCGGTAGATTGGGATGGTGTGGGGCTGATTGGGATCGGTGGGGTACAATGGGTTGGGCTAGATTGGGATGGGTTGGGGTAGATTGAGATGGGATGGGGTAGATTGGAATGGAGTGGAGTAGATACCAGTGGGTTGTGTGGAATAGAGATTGGAGTGGGGTGGCTTCGAGTAGATTGGAGTGGAGTTGGTTGGAGTAGATTGGAGTAGGGTAGATTGGGAGTGCAGGTTAGATTGGGATGAGGTAGGGTAGATTGGGGAGTGAGGTAGATGGAGTGATTTCGGGTCGATCGGAGTGGTGTGGGGTCAAGTGGGATGGGGTCGATTGGATTGCAGTGGGTTAGATTGCGAAGGGTTAGATCATGTGGGTTAGATTACAGTGGGGTAGATTGCAGTAGGGTGGGGTGGTTTGAGGTATATTGGGGTGGGGTAGATTAGGATGGGATGGGGTAGGTTGGGATAGGGTGGGGTTGCTTAATGTGGCATACGTGGGGAAAATTGGGGTGAGTGGAGAAGATTGAGATGGGTTGTTTGGGATGGAGTGGGGTAGATTGGAGTGGGGCAGGTTGGGGTGGAGTGGGTCATATTTGTGTGGAGTGTAGTACACTGGAATGAAGTGAAGAGGGGTATATTTGGGTACAGGGGTGTGAAGTGTGGTAGATTGGAGTGGGGTAGATTGGATTTGAGAGGAGTTGGCTAGATTAAAATGAAGTTTGCAGTGGGGTGGGGTAAATTGGATTTTAGTAGATTGGTATGGGGCGGGTTGGACCGGGTGATATTGGATTGGCGTGGGGTAGATTGGAGTGGGGTGGAGGGGGTAGATTGGGTTGATTTGATTTGTGTGGAGTGGTGTGGGGCAGATTGGAGCGGGTAGATTGGAGTAGATTGGGGTGGAGTGGGGAAGATTGGGCTGATTTGAGAGGGTTGGTTTGGGGTAGATTGGAGTGGGGTAGATTGGATTGGGTTCAATTGGAGTAGATTGGGATGGAGTGGGGTAGATTAAAGAGGGATGAGTGGGATGGAGTTGGGGAGATTCAAGAGGGATGATTGGAGTGGGGTAGATTGTAGTAGGGTGGGGAAGGTTGGAGAGTCATAGGTTGGGGAGGGGTGGAGTGGGTTAGATTTGAGTGGAGTGTGGTAGATTGCAGTGAAGTGGAGAGAGGTATTTTTGGGTATAGGGGTGTGGAGTGTGGTGGAGTGGGGTTGTTTTTTGTAGATTGGAGTGGGATAGATTGGAGTAGAATCGATTGTGGTGCAGTGGGGTAGATTAGAGCGGAGAACAATTGGATAGATTACAGTAGATTTTGGAGTAGAGTGAGGTAAATTTTAATGCATTGGGGTAAATTAGACTGGGGTAGATTGGAGTGGGTTGGATTGGGGTACATTAGGTTGAGGTGGATTGGGGTAGATTGAAGTATTTTGGAGTACAGTGTGGGTAGACCAGGAGAGTGGGGATAGATTTGAGTGGAGTACGGTAGATTGGGTTGGAGAGGGGTAGATTGGAGTTGGGCAGATTGTATAGTACTTGGGGTAGACTGGATCATAGTGGATTGTGGAGGAGTGGAGTGGAGTAGGGTAGACTGGGTTAGAATGGGGTAGATTGAAGTTGGGTCAATTGGAGTAGTTTGGAATATATTGGGGTGGGTGGTGTAAATTGGGGTGGAGTACATTGAGTGGAGTGGAATAGATTGGAGTAGAGTAGATTGGGTTTGATTGTGGCGAAGTGGGGTAGATTGGGGTACATTGGTGTGGAGTGGGATAAGTGGCGTGCAGTAGAGGGGCTTAGAGGGTAGTATCGTAGAATGGAGTGGCATGGCATAGAGTACAATGGGATGGCGTAGTGTGGCATATGCATGGTGTAGTAGTGCACTAACAATACAAACACCACATTTTCAATTGAAATGGCTATTACATTTACACCGAAATACGGTTATTACTGCACACAAACGATAATGTGCTCAAATCACCTAGTGCATTGATGTGTCTTGATCATATTCAAATATTTGTTTCCCCACACTTCAGAATTGAAAAAAAGTGGTTAGTGTGTACTAATTCAAATATAATAAGAAACAGCAGTGCAGTTAATTTGTTTTCTTTTTTTTTTTAGATAAAACATTATACACCCTCTCCTCTTACATTGGTGCTCAGCAAGATTGTCACATAAATTCCCTAACTTTAAGTCAGAGAAAGAAAAATAAACACAAGCTCACTGGAAAAGAGAGCCTGACATTTGACCTCTGTCTTTGAATGTACTGCAAATGTGACAAGATAAGAACAAGATTTAAAGGCCTATTTACAGAAAGTGAGTTCGTGGAAGAATACTGTAAATAAGGTTTGTCAACTGAAGGGATGAACTCGAGCTGGCTAGCCTAAAGCAAATAAAATACGCAAATAGAAAGACAGAAAATGTAAGTTACAAACCAAAAAGCCAATGGAAATCAACTGGCGGAATTTCTGAATGGCCCCAAGATGTCTTTAGCAAACCAGACCGCTGCACTGTCTGGTAGGCTTCGACCTAAAAATGTCTCAAAACATAATGGTCTTTGACATAAAACAACGTATCTTGACAGGTAGGTCACACAATATGAATACATTTCTTTAGACATTTGTCATACGTAGAAAAGAATAATTTAACGTAATGTAGCATCATGGTCAATAGCTGCTTACTTAAGAAACAAAATCTCTCAAAACTCACCCCTTGAGGCCTTGACATGCTCATCAGTGGCGGCTCCTCCATAGGGGCATGGGGGTCACCCCACAGCTTTCTCGTAGTGCAAGAAGCAGAAATATAAAATGGTAAAACTACCATTTTATGTTTCTGCTTCTCGCACTGCGAGAAAGGAGAAGTGCCTGGAGTGCCTGATTGTGGGCGGGCGGGGGTGGTCCTACTCGAGGGCAGGGGGGGAGTGGCTTGCCCACTATTGTGGGTACTGACTGTTTGGTCGGCCCCGGGCCGACCAACCCAGTCATGCACACTCTCCCTTTTTCTCTATGTAGGCTGCATGCAGCAGCCTACATAGAGAGAATGGCCCGGCTGGGGCGCTCTCCGCTGCGCCTCACCAATCACAACGCAGCCATTGCAGCATTGGGATTGGCTTGGGTAGGGGAGGGAGGCTGTCTGCTTCCTCTTCCTGCAGTAGGAATAGCGGGACCCGGCAGCCCCATCACACCGTGACCGGCCAGGAGAGGAGGCGGCGCAGTACCCGGCAGTAAGGTAGGTTTTATATATGTTTTTTATCCCCCCCCGTCCCACCCGTCCCACAAGCATGCCGACCGCGGCTGTCTAAGATGAGGCCGGATCATTGCTAGAGGTGGTCATAGGTGCCGCTATGTGACAATTGAGGTGGCCTAAAAGTGGTCCACGGTAGGTATTAGACCCAATGCCCGGCTCAGCATTGGTAAATTATCTATCCCATTGATGATACCATCGTTGGGGATCTCGTGACGGTCAGCCCGAGCGAAAAAAGTTGCAGGAGCGTGGCCGCAAAAACTTAGGCTATGCCAGCATTTTCTGTGTAATTCTGAATCACAACACGCAGTTTTGAGGATCGTTGCTACTACTTAAGTATTCTGCCCCTCGGCTGTTTCAGCCAGTCTTCTTCCAGCAGTATGCTTAGTGTACGTTTTTGTCGCCATGCGCCTGGGACTCTCTTCACTCGGAACCACAGTATCGGTGCCTCCTTCATGTTTCAGTGTAATTCTAAAGAACAGCGCTTTATGTTGAACCTTTGAAGAAGCTGAATTAGTAAAAATAAGTAATATTAAACGTCAAATGAAGCTCACACAAGAAGTGTTTCAAGGTCAAGTAGGTACTAATTTAAGAGATGTGAGTATAGTCTGGTTTTATTCTGCCACCACCAGCTTCCCCACACCTAACAAAGAGACCAACATCAAGAGAGGGTCAGCACTACAGAAAAAAACAATTACAAGCATTAGCAAAACAAAGGGGTCTCCGGAGATCCCAGAGTTAAGGTCTTGATTGAGTCAAAAGAGAACTGCAGAGCTTGTCTTCAATAGACTTTCACACAGTCCTCACCTGTGACTGCCGGCTTTATTGGTTTTATACGAGAGGAAAGGGGTTGGACAGAGGGCGGCTGTTAAGGTGCATCCATGGTCATCACTGAGTGAGTCCCTCCTGGTACAACCAGAAATGTACAAAGAAAGCAGGCGTCTCAACACCACACTCACCTCACTCCTATCTTTATCTCCCTCCTAAGTGTATCCCCATCTCCTTGTCTCTCACCATCCTCCATGTGTCTTTTATTCTACTGTAACTCTTTGCCCTTCTTTTTGCTTTTTCCCTCCGTGTCTCCCTTTCTAGGTCTCGCCTAGATAGCTGCATAGGAGACCTTTAGTCGTTGTTCTGCTCTTTTTCCAAGCACACACTCGTGCTTGTGGCGGCATACACCTTACGGGAGCACGCAGTGGCACACTATAAGCACGAGAGCAGTGCTTGGAAATAAGCAGACATTTCATTGATGTCCTTATCGCTTCCCACACCCCTCCCCTTTCAGCGATGGCCGCCCGATATGACATGCAGTGTTGGAGCTGCTACACAACAGAATCCAAGCCTTTTTATCACGCAGTCTTGTTTTGCTTTCTTCGGAGTGTTCCTTGTCTTCTGCTCCTCGTACACTTCACCTCAATCTCTCTGTGCATGTCGGCAGCTTGGAGCTCACTTTTAATGGCAGTGGACAGACGAGGCCCTCTGCTGTGTGAAAGAATATATTGGGCCGAGTGGCTTCCTCCCAGCAGCGTCTGAGTGACTGCAATAGTCAACTGCACTGGCCAGCCACCAGCTCAGCTGATCAAAATTGCAATACATTAATCAAAACCACAGTGGGTGTTACCTGTACTGCTGATGTACAAAGGCATGGTCTTCGTTTCCTATATTTGACTAGTGCGCATTTTCCCCACATTTGGAAATGCACAGAGAAATGTAGCGAGACCCAGAAAACGCGTGATCAATTTTCAAAAACTTCCTAAATCTGCGGGTAGCTAATATAAGTGGAAAATCTGCCGTGCGTAATTTGATTTCCCGCAGTGATTCCTCTCAAACAGGAGGCGGCAAGAGGCGCAGCATAATGGGAAATATGTTGGTGTATCCCTTGCCAGTTTACAACGTGAGAAGGATGGTCCATTTCCTAGGTGGGGTACCTGGTGCTTAAGAGGCCAATGCTTCTTTTTACCCCATCTATTTGTCTTTCCGGAAACAATAACAGAGGTAGCACGGACTTCCTAAAGGGACCAATAGTGCACCGGGAAGTCTGTACAATGGGATACCATTAATCTGTGTGCACTTGAAGAAGCATGCCCAATAATAAAGCCGCTTGCCCCAAGATGATTGCTTCCAGGAGTAAAGGAAGTATAGTCTCTGTGTTTCAGTCTGCTACATTTACATAGTCAAATTTAAATTACTTTGTTTCATTGCTGTATTTCGACTCATGACGTGCCATTCTAGATATTAAAGTGATTAAGCATTTAGACTTCCAGGTATTTGGATGACTATAGATCATGTACAAATTTCTAGAAATCCTGTGTACTGGTGTGCTTTATGGATTGATGCATAGTAATGGTACTCGCCGGACAGTACATTTAACAGGTAGTCCCAGCTATAAAGAAACCAAAGGCATATTCCGTAGTACCCAGCGAATTTACAGGCAAGGTTTGTGATAGTGTTCCAACCTCCTTGTTTTCAGAGTTTATGCCCTTCAGGGGTGAGGCTTGCCATCAGGCCCAGCCTGAAAGCGCGATGGGGAAGTGCTCAGTATATGATGAAAGTGTTCCGCTGTGGCTTTAATCCATCATTGCCCTTTACTTGCTTTATACCTTTCTCTGTACAGGCAAAAATCAGAGAGTATAAATTTCAAGCAGCAAATACGGATGTATGTCAGTACAACGCGGTTGTTTTCAACGCGGTACTTTACATCGCAGATTTTACAACGCAAGTCGTTACAACGACTTGCGTTGGAGGGTGCGGATTTCGGAATCTTATAATTTTATATTCCAACACCAGTCCCTGTAACAGTAGGGAAGGTGTTGGAATTTAAAATTACAAGATTCCTTATCCCACAGAGCCATCCAGCGCAAGTCGTAGTAAAGACTTGCGTTGTAAAAGATGCGTCGTAACTGCACTGCAGGGTAACATCCGCGTTGTAAAGGATGTTCCCCGCAAATACATTTCTGCCCCGCCCCGTCACCTTTAATAAACAACTTATTTTGTTCTTTATACACTAGAATTCACCACGCTCAATGTCAGAATTTTTATTCACCAATGATCCAAAGGACAGAAAATAGCTCTGCTAAACCGGTATGTTTTATTTTAATTTTGTTTTATTTGTTTTTGCCTCCGGATTCCAAACTACCAATCCCGGTTTTCATTTACTAGATGAACTACATGTTTTGTCGTGAATTCGCTCTACGTGCCGCAAATCAATTTATTCGACCATTCTGTGTGTTTTGTTAGCCCATTTTTATGGCTGATTAATAACAGCTAAGGAGCTATTTCATCAGTTCAAAATCATTAACCTTAAATGGTGCCCATTAGTAATATTAGAATATGTGTATTCTAAGACATGGTTGTACTTTGTTGAAACATACATTTTCTTTTCTAATATTATTTTGAGATAATGCATTTGAATGTGTATCAGGAGTAAAAATCTAGATAAATGTCCGCATGAACCCAATGCCTTAATTATTGATGTACATTGTGGACAGACTTCGGGTACATTTTGCACATTGTTGAAAGCTTTCACAAACTGGCAGCGAGTGGAATCTGGAGTGATGCACATTATGCATTTCGCTGCTAAAAAAACAAGCATTGGCATAGCCAATAGGTCTCGCTTTGGGACCTTATAAGTATTTAGTTCTGCAGCACAATATCCTTGGTGCAACAACATCAACTGTTGCTTGGCTCAACACTTATAAGGTCTCAAAGGCAAGACCTTTTGGCTATGCCAATGCTTCTTTTGCTTTGTGACTGTGACTGTCTCTCCACTCTCACCAATCTCCCTCATCACTTTTTCCCTCTCCTTCCCTCACACCCATACAATCATCTTCCTTCTTCCCTCCCAATGCTTTATTCTTACCTTTCCTTCCCCCATTCCACCCGCTCTCTCTTTGACTTCTGTACATATTTGCCGTGCTTGCTTCTTACAGAGTGCATTTTATGACTGAGCTATTCAGTGGAGTAGCTAGGGGGGCAGTGGGGGTGGTCCGTCCCAGGTGGCGTTATTTTGGGGGTGGCGGCCTTTGTAGTTTATTCTCACTGACACTACTGGCAGTCAGTCTAGCTACGCCTCTGGCTTTACTGCAGCTAAACAGGAAATTAATTTGAAATAATAATGAAGGAAGGTGCGGTCGGATTAATACATTATTTTGAAATCCATGTGCACCGGCTCTGATGCTACCCAAAGACGTCCTGCCAGAAGCTGGGCTCAGTAAAGTAATAGTTAAATACCTGCTCTCTGCGCTGGAGCAGGTTGAGAGTGCTACAATGTAGCAAATATGCCCGGCACCATATTTCCTGCGGCCTGCGGCCCCACGTGGCTTTAGGGTGCACCACCACACTGAGACTGACTAGGGGGCCCGAGATTAAATCCGGATGTGACCGCCGTAGTGCCTCGTTAAGTCCTGAAGGAAGAGGAAGTGAGGTAGGTCAGATTCGGTGGGGAACATAAATATGAGTCTGAGTCAAGTGACAGTCCTCGGTCCACTGCAGACTGTCTGTGCAATAGAGTACATTTATGAAAACCCCGGGCGCTGCCGGAAGGGCGGCCAGATCAAGACCAGTGTTAGTGACTGATTAATTTCTGTCACAGAGACACTCATGGCCGCCGCGCATGATCATCAGAGGCATCAACATTGTGGTGATGATGATCGTGGGCACGAAGTGGTGCGGCAGAGAGGGGGGACGAGTCAGTGACTCAGTCTGGGAGAAGACTGGTGAGTGCATCATGCAGTGTGCTGCAGCTGTGCGGCCACGATTCGAATCCCTGTGCGGCATGCTGCGGCCACCGGACGGACCTGGAGGAACCAGCAGATAGTCTGCGCCTGCCCGAGGCCACGCAGTGGCCATCAGGAGGGCGGGCTCCTAGTCACGGAGGGCTGTCCCGCCCCCGCATGACGCAGTAGTTCCTCTCCTGAGGCAGTCTCCCCTGGTTGGTGGAGACTGGTAGTGATGCACGTCCGGGGCGGTGGGGAGGAGCCGTCTGGAGTTCATCAGACCTCTGCCCTGCTGGGGAGGCCTCTTTGCCGCCCCGGACGTCGCTGTTCCATGTTGGGACACTCTTTTTGCCTCGACGCGTGGTAGTGTCCTCGAGAGGGACTCTCTTTTCCTGTCGGCTGGAGGTCTCCTTCAGTGCCGAGGTCCCATGGGGGCACCTCGATGGTCTGGCGTCGTGTTTGTTGGCGTCTTCCGGTGCGGTGAGTCTTGCCCGGCGTTGTTTATTGCGGGATACACCAGTTTGCATTGCGCCCCCCCCCCCCTTTTTACGCGGCGGGAGAACAGCAGGTCCCGAGGTTTGAAGTCTGTGAGGGGGCGCGAACAAAGCAGCACCCGGGCGCGGGGGATAGATTCATACCGCTACCTCAGCTTGACTCTGTTGAATCGTGGCACTTTCTGAGTGGCTGGTTTGCGCGCAAGTAACGGGTGTGCTTGGTGTGATGGCAGTAGGGGTCTCCTGCAGGTGCGGTAGCTGCCGGGGGAGTCGGCTGGTCTCGTCCCGTGGGCGTGGAGGCCTTTGCTGCCGGTGGTATTGTCACGTCGCGGCTCAAGCGGGTTCAAGCGCATCCTGGGTAGAGCAGCGGGTGCGTCGGGCGGGTTCGCACTTCTGGGGGCAATAAGTATTGCGCATATGGGTTGCGGTCATCTTTATTGTGGGGCAAGTTGTCGGGAGTTCGGCTGGAGCACGGGTGGTGTCGTATTGTGCTGAGCGCAGCTCCGCGGGTATCTTGGTGCGAGGTGTTCACAGGCGGGCGTCGCCAGTTCTATGCTGATTTCCGCCCCGGGGGAAACTGAGTCATCTTCGGCATGTTGTGGTTGCGGCCCGGGACTTGTCACGTAGGGGCGGTTGTAAGAGGCATGGAGTCATTTTCATTGCACTAACCCCGGGCTATTCGGATCCATAACGCGGCGGCTGTGGTTGCTTGTGGCATGCTTCCGACCGCGGCGCTAATTCAGTTTATTACTCGCATTATGGGTATATTTAAAATTCTGCGACATCGGTGTATTCACTCCGAGCACATCATTCAGTCTTACCATTGTTGGGTGTCGGCCATCCTCGGGCCTTTCGCGGCATGTCTGTTGTAGGTTTGTTGTGCTGACACTTGGGTCACCAGTCTCCCAACGACTAAGAACGGCGCGATTCTATAACGCAGTGTGGTTTGTTAATATACATGCATATATGGGCAAGCGTGGGGATGGTCCTGGTTCCTTGCAGTTGCTTACTACTATCCTGGTGCACGTGTGTAATGGCTGAAGGGTGCGGCCATTTTAGGGACACCATGGTGTGATGTCCGGCGCTTAAGGGTAATGGCGTCCAGTGCGGCTATTTTTGGTGGTGGTTTGTTTCCTTTGACCGGCGCAAGACGTGTATGGCGCCTGTTGGCGGTGAATTTGGGTCACGGTTCTTCGATATCGGCGCATGTGAGTAAGTGAGGACAATTTTGACGGACATTTCCGTGGAATGCATGGTTAAGAGGATACTGTGTTCGGGTCCTCCCTCCCCCATTATGTTTCCTTTTCGCTCCGCCTGGCTTGCGATGCAGCCGGGTTCTCTATGACTTGCGGTGTTAGTCACGAGGTTCAGCTTCTTAAGCATGTGACTGTTGCTTCCGACCCACGCAGCACTTCTGGTGTGGGCTTCTATACCTAATTTTGCCATTCTTATTTCAGACTCCGCCCCTTTGTTCGCCCCCCCCGCGCCCCCTTTTGCGAACTCCCGGCGCCGCGCTGACCAGGCAGCTCCTGCAACCACTCCTTGTGAGGTATGTATGCTGGCAAACAGGAGGGTGTGGCGTTGAGGGGGCCTCAGGTATCCGATTCGTTGCATCAGGCCTCCTGCTAGGTAGTATTATCAGATGGGGTCATAGTCATGTTTAGTCTCCTTCCTTTGCAAGTACAGCGCGAATTTTGTCATCTGGCTTCTGTTACATTAAGTCTCACCTCATTTATATTGTCATATACAAGCAGTGATTATGGGTTGGTATTGTCTCGTGCAGAGTACATTAACGTCGTGTGATTTGAAAGGGAGTTACCTGCAAGTTCAGTACTGCTGCAAATCATTTAAGGGAGATTGCCGCACCTCTAAGGAGCATTCGGGTACTCAGTAGTTTGTGTACCTGCACTTGCTTAATTCTTTTGCACGAGATATATGTACGGATGAATGTCTAATTACGCCACCCTGTTAAAAAATGGACTCGCCCGCAGTCTTTAGAATTTTGCTGTGAAGGTTTTGGAGAGCGAAAAAATATATCATCTCAAAGGGGCAGTCTGAATCTCTGTAAACTTCTTGGTCTACACCTTCATCGCGCATCCAAGTCTTTGTATTCTCACATCTGCTGATTCACGCGTCTAATCCATACACAAGTTCCTTCTTCAGCCTCTCGTGCGTGCAGGTTGACATTACGGTATGTTTATGGTTTGAGTAATTGCAGTTGTTAGGAACGACGTCCGGGACCACTAGTTCTTACCTGTGCCGGATACGTAGATGGTCTTCTGGCTAAATTATTTATTCCTTAACGAAGCACGTTGGTGTGTACCGCGGCTGTATCAAGCCTTGGCTGTGGGTGGGAGAATGATATGTCTTTATGAAATCTTCGGCGTGTTTGGATATGTTTTTGATGGGTGTTGCCTGTGGTTAAAGAAATGCTCAATATTGTCCGTCATTTTTAGAGGTAGCATCATGGTATTCCAAAGACACATCTTTCCCCCCCATGGGAGCAAGTCCCCTAGCTCAGTTCCCAGTACTAGCCTCAAATATTTAGGCCTCTTACCTAAATCGGAATTTTTAGATGCCGCTAGCCCGGAAAATGAGGGGTGTAGCGTAGCCATGTCAGCCTAGCAGACAAGCACAAACCTAGAGGCCCGGGCCCCAAACTGAAAGGGTTGCACAGATACTTAAGTAGGTAATTCTGGTAGGCTGAAATAACTATTCTGGTGTGTTCACATGTACCCCTATTATGAAATTGACAAGCTATTTATAAGGAAGGGCACTATACGATTTGAATGGGGACCAGCCGTGCGGTGCTAACCCTTGATTCATGTTACTTCTTTGTAATTTCACCCTGCATCGGTTGTGCCTTCCCTATAAGTCTCTAT
This sequence comes from Lissotriton helveticus, assembly GCF_964261635.1. Classification (NCBI taxonomy): domain Eukaryota; kingdom Metazoa; phylum Chordata; class Amphibia; order Caudata; family Salamandridae; genus Lissotriton; species Lissotriton helveticus. The sequence goes on along the minus strand of NC_136059.1, from coordinate 610,672,524 downwards.
GAACAGGTGCGAGTGCACAAGCCTTAAACGTCATCAGTATTGTTCATCTTGTAGGATGGGCAGTTAAGAATATTTTCAAATTCATTGACCCCCCTGTACGCCAATTTGGTCCGGTTTGGGAGCCCGGCATAGGGGGAAGTCGAGGCTAATGCGCAACTTCCTGTCCCAATGGTATCTTACTATAAGTTGTCTAACCATTCCATTACAATGTGTGGCATTTTGGTGGCAAATGACATGCCTACGATCATATCACCCAAGATAAATATTGGATATTCGACCAGCGTCATCTTGAGTTTAGCAGGACAGTTTCTCTGGCGATGGAGGGTGCGAGTGGTTCATTATACACTTATTGAAAGCGATCCTTCAGTCGAGCCCTGCTTCTATTCCTAATAATACATTACCTTAAGCCCCATGTATGACAGAGATTAGTGCTGTGTTCTTTCTGCTATTATCAGGAATAAAAATGGAAAGTAACCCTCTAACCATACGGGAACTGATCAGCTTTGCAGGTAGTTATCTACAACGGTGTGGGTGGGAGTATGTCATCAGCATAGCATGTGATAGAACTGGTTTAATAATATTATAGCTGGAGGCTGGACAGGATTTGAGAATAAACCCATTCCTGTTTTTATATGAAGAGACTCCCTCACTGAGACAGGCAAACAAGAGCGTAGCGGCAGCGGGTGCAGTGGCACCGAGGACGCCTGTCTCCTCCTTATTGTTGTATTTGATCATGGCTGTAATTTTCATTCTATCTCTATCCTGGGACCCATATCTTTCCGGTAACAGTGCCTATGACACACCAACTACTCTATTAGGCTTGCTCCCCGCACCCACACCTTGCGATTCCTGCTCAAAGAAAACAAGGCATTTGCAGTTATAGATAATGCTGCACGCCGGGCCATGTTTCGGAAAGTAACCTGACGCTTTGGCAAGGCACGACTACTTTAATTCGATAGTTCTGCCTTGTATCTGACCCGCAGGTAATCTTAAAGGAAATCCAGTATAGTTTTATGTTATTATTATTTTCGAAGCACTTTCGTTATAACTTGGTCCCATTCACCACACAAGAGGTGGTCATCATACTGATAGGCTCTACGGCTGATCTCTTTTCAGTCCTTTTTCTAACATGCGGCGAAGTGCTAGATATTAGACATCATATGTCACACGTAAAATGAATGGATATGCCACACATACTTAGTCTCAAACTGTCAGCTATGTATAGGTCCCCGTATTTACTCCAGGAAGTTATACAGGAGGCTTGCTATTATTTTAAATACTAGGGGTTCAATTGTTTTACAGGTACAATACATATTATGTATGGGTGTGAATGAGGTGTGAATATACAAGCCTACAAACAGTGTATGCGCTAGGGCACAAGTCATTTGAGCCGCTAATTTCGAGCCCTTGTGGAGCAACTGTTTTTCCCCTCGTTTTCACGAGAAAGCAGCACTGTGAGCTATTGAATTGTCACTCATAATTACACTCAAATTATAAAATGTCTCACATAGCAGCCGGCACTTGGTAGGATGTGGATTGGCGTAAACTCCCCTGCGTCAGTTAAGTTTCATGTTACACGAGTGAGCGTTCATGTTAAATAAGCCAAGGCCATATGGGACTGCCTTGGCGTGCCCTGTAGTCTGTTAGCGCCAGTAAAGATGTACTGTTCCCAAATGTTTTGTTTACATGCTAACCAACAATTTCTTGCTACGATAATATACTAAATTGTGGCCAGACACCTCCTCCTGGCATGTCCCAGCTACCCAGACTGTACTTTGTGAGTGGGTGGGTGGGTATGTATTGTGCGCCTCACACTTATCAAATCTGCTGTAGCCATCACCAGGCTTAGTGCTGTGGCACACCGGAGAATTCGGAATGGATCTACATTCTAGACTCTTCCCCTATGATATCTCATTCAGAATAAACCTTCTCCCAACTAAATCGTCCCTGTTAGACATGTTTTCTTGCCAGGCAATTTTAGTGGTGTGGCCATTCTTGGGCTTCTTCTGGCCAGAACCTGAAAGCGATTTTCTGAGTGTTGTATTCTGACTAGGGTTATCAAAAATGCTAAAAACTCCGGGAGTTGATAGTACCCCCCCCTGGTATTTTGGGCAGATGAAGGGAGTGCAGCACAAGCGCTTGTGCCATGCTGGTCGGCAAACTTGCCACCCAGTGTGGAGGCAATAGGTATAGCACGCAATAGACACCAGGGCATTAGAACATACGGGACGTTGGCAATGTTAGCGCTGGTGTAAGTGCAAGCTAAACACGTGAGAAAGTGTAAGTGCAAAGATAAAGACGTGGGAAATAGCAAACAGTGCGTTCAGAGAAGTGGCGTGGCTGGCAACAAAGAGTACCACACACTGGTACATAGGGAGCACTGCAATAATGGCAAACACGTAAAATTGAGAAATACTACCTGTACACTCCTGATAACAGCACATGTGTTGCTCTACCATGAATAGGGAAGGTCGTATGTCAATAGTCATTTCCCTCCTTCCTTTGGTCCTGCTGTCTATCTTTCATCTTAGGCTCGGGTACCTGTTGGCAGCCCACCCGCGGTCTGCAGCCTTAGTGTAACAATCAATTCAGGTATAAGGAGAACATCCGTGGCTACCACAGCCCGAGCCCAGACTGTCTATAATCGTTGAGGTGGGTCCCTAGAAGTCCTTTAGAGAATGTTCTATCTGGTATCTTACCCGGTGCCCCCCCCCCCCCGGTGTCGGTTCCCTATCCCTGGGGGGGGGGGGTCCTAGTTAACTTAGGACAAGCTATCCCTGTGGTAGGATAGACTGGCAGCCGGCAGGCCGGACTGGGGGGCATGTGTTATCGGCCGTCCCCGTGGTTTTTTCTGTTTTCACTTGTTAGACCACGTCGCTAGTTATTCCAATATATACATTTGCATACTGCAATAGACTTCTGTATTCTGTAGGGGTTATGCCAATGGGTGCCTGAGTGGCTTTTATTTCTCCAGGCATATCCCGGCGCAGGTCTGGAGCTTAGGGGGCTCCCCGTTGCAGGCGCAGTTCTCCCCGGGAGGTGGTTGTAGGTGGCTTACAGACTAGTTAACTTATGGTATCATGGCCGATGCTGCTTACCAGCCCAAAACCCAAGTCGGCCTTCAGTCTAGCTAACTTAACGGTATGTCTGAAGCTGCTTCCAGCCTAAAACCTAGAGGGCAGGGGATGCCGGCTGTTTGGCCTGGGAACCCGGATTATCCATTATCTGGGACTCGTCCAAGTTCTATAGTATGTCCGGTGCCCTCCTATTCCCTCGTGTCAGTGAGCACAATTACTCTCCCTGCTGGATTATGAAGACAGTAATTCAGATGTATCTGTGACTCCATGGCGCAGTTTTCTGACGCTCTGTGGGAAGGGATATGGTGGTGTCCCAACGGCTTGCGCTGGACAGCCTATTTCATGTTACTGAGGGCCTCTGTGGTAGGGGCCCCTTCCTATCCCTTTAGTTTCCCTGAGGGGTTGTAGGACAGGTTTATTGGTGCCTGATGGTAGCACCCCACGCCTTGGGCGTTGCCCTGTTCCTCCTCTGTCTGGAGGTAGCAATTCTAGGTGTAGGTTGCAGGTAAAGAGCAGTAATAATGGTGGGGGGCCCGTGCGGCAGCGGGAACCACCTCACGGGCTGTGGCGGAGTTACTGGGCGATCCGGAAGAAGAGAGGTGCAAACGCTGGACGTCAGCGGGCACATAGGGGTGCCAGAGCATAACCTCAGAGCCTAACCTGGAACCTCATGGGAGGTGCAGGAATCCGTGTCGGCGCCCCAGTAGTCCTTCGGGCGGTTGTGGGCCTGTGCAACCGGGGGTTTGCCTAGTCACGCCCAGTAAATGGGCGTGTCAGTATAATTATGGTATTTGTACAACAGTTGGGTGGTTCGCCACTGTGTTGTTTGGCTCAACAGGCGGGCAGGTAGCGAGAATGCGGCCTGCCCTAGGATCGCCCGTAAGCTAACCCACCGTCATTACATATGTTGTATGTAATAAACCTGCAGCAATTTTTACCCAAACCTAACATTTGTGTCCTTGTGTTATTTGCGGGTTTGGGCATGTGGGGCGGGGGTTCATGTGGCCCTGATGTGACTATGCGCCTGCCCGAGGCCACGCAGTGGCCATCAGGAGGGCGGGCTCCTAGTCACGGAGGGCTGTCCCGCCCCCGCATGACGCAGTAGTTCCTCTCCTGAGGCAGTCTCCCCTGGTTGGTGGAGACTGGTAGTGATGCACGTCCGGGGCGGTGGGGAGGAGCCGTCTGGAGTTCATCAGACCTCTGCCCTGCTGGGGAGGCCTCTTTGCCGCCCCGGACGTCGCTGTTCCATGTTGGGACACTCTTTTCCCGCCCTTCCTCGAACCCAGAGTGTCGGCTTGAGGGGGCTCCGGGGGGAGCTTTTAATATGTTTCTTTTTCGTTGCAGGCGGAGTTACTGGGCGATCCGGAAGAAGAGAGGTGCAAACGCTGGACGTCAGCGGGCACATAGGGGTGCCAGAGCATAACCTCAGAGCCTAACCTGGAACCTCATGGGAGGTGCAGGAATCCGTGTCGGCGCCCCAGTAGTCCTTCGGGCGGTTGTGGGCCTGTGCAACCGGGGGTTTGCCTAGTCACGCCCAGTAAATGGGCGTGTCAGTATAATTATGGTATTTGTACAACAGTTGGGTGGTTCGCCACTGTGTTGTTTGGCTCAACAGGCGGGCAGGTAGCGAGAATGCGGCCTGCCCTAGGATCGCCCGTAAGCTAACCCACCGTCATTACATATGTTGTATGTAATAAACCTGCAGCAATTTTTACCCAAACCTAACATTTGTGTCCTTGTGTTATTTGCGGGTTTGGGCATGTGGGGCGGGGGTTCATGTGGCCCTGATGTGACTATGAACAATTCATTAAGTATGTGTTATTTTGGCCGATACGCGCAGCGTGCAGAGCCGTTACTGATTTTGCTGTACACAGTTTATTATAACTTGTGTCAGCACTGCCGCGAGGGGCACGCACAGTGTCTGAACAGCCATTAGTAAGCAACTGTTTGTTAGCATACCATTACAACGCAAGCGTAACAACGCTTAGCCTTTACTACGCATGTTATTACTTCGCATGCCCTGTTACAACGCATGCGTTGTATTGTGTTTATGGCTGTGACTGAGGACCCGGCTCAAAGATGGCAGAAAGAAGGCAGCGATGACATAAGTAGGGGAAAGGCGCTGGTGCCCGCATGCGTGCAATTCTGTGACTGAGGACCCGGCGCCAATATGGAAGAGGCTGTGATGACGGAAGTAGTGGAGAGGCGCTGGTGCCCCCGCGGATCTGCAGGCTCCTGTGCGCTGGCTGGGGGCTTTTTTAGGGAAATCTGCTGCGAGTGAGGACCTGGCGCCAAGATGGCAGAGAGGAGGCAGAGATGACGGAAGTAAGAGAGAGGCGCAGGTGCCGGGCTGGATCTGCAGGCTCCTGTGCTAAGGATGGGGGCATTTTTGGTTGACAACGCTTGCAGCCGAGGACAAGGGACGTGCACCGAGGAGAGAGAGGTAAGAGGGGCTGTGTACTTTTAAAGGGTTTGTGTTTGAGGAGTAGTGTTTTTGTTTTTAGGGTAGTGTCAGGGGGTCGTACAGGGTAGTGTTTCAGTGTAGGGGACGGACTGGGGGTAGGGGTAGGGTCATGCGGGGCATAGTGATTTAGGGTTTAGGGTAGTGTTGTAGTGTTTGTGTAGTGTAGGGTAGTGGTTTAGGGTAGTGTCAGGGGGTCGGGTAGGGTAGTGTTTCAGTGTAGGGGACAGACTGGGGGTAGGGGTAGGGTCGTGCTGGTGGTAGTGATTTAGGGTTTAGGGTAGTGTTTGTGTAGTATAGGGTAGAGTTTTAGTGTTTAGGGTAGTGTCGGAGGGTCGTGTAGGGTAGTGTTTCAGTGTAGGAGATGGACTGGGGGTAGGGTAGTGTAAGGGTGAGAGTAGTGTGGGTAGCGTAGTAGTGTTTTAGGGTTTAGGGTAGTGTAGGGGTGAGAGTTGTGTTTGTGTAGTTTAGGGGTGAGAGTAGTGTGGGTAGTTTAGTAGTGTTTTAGGGTTTAGGGTAGTGTAGGGGTGAGAGTAGTTTGGGTAGCATCTTAGTTTTGTAGGGTTTAGGGTAGTGTAGGGGTGAGAGTAGTGTGGGTAGCACAGTAGTGTTGTAGGGTTTAGGGTAGTGTAGGGGTGGGAGTAGTGTGGGTAGCGTAGTAGTGTTTTAGGGTTTAGGGTAGTGTAGGGGTGGGAGTAGTGTGGGTAGCGTAGTAGTGTTTTAGGGTGTAGGGTAGTGTAGGATGGAGAGTAGTGTGGGTAGCGTAGTAGTGTTTTAGGGTTTAGGGTAGTGTAGAAGTGAGAGTAGTGTGGGTAGCATAGTCGTGTTTTAGGGTTTAGAGTAGTGTAGGAGTGAGAGTAGTGTGGGTAGCGTAGTAGTATTTTAGGGTTTAGGGTAGTGTCGGGGTGAGAGTAGTGTGGGTAGCGTAGTAGTGTTTTAGGGTTTAGGGTAGTGTAGGGGTGAGAGTAGTGTGGGTAGCGTAGTAGTATTTTAGGGTTTAGGGTAGTGTTGGGGTGGGAGTAGTGTGGGTAGTGTAGTGTGGTAGTGTTTTTGGGTTGGGGTAGTGTAGGGGTGGGAGTAGTGTGGGTAGTGATGTAGTGTAATAGTGGGTAGTGTAGTAGTGTTTTAGGGTTTAGGGTAGTGTAGGGGTGGGAGTAGTGTGTTGTGTAGGGGTAGGGTTGTCACTTACCTTGCATACTTTTACCACAAGTATGGCTTTACTACGCATGCCTTGCTATGGACGCCAGCAGCACTGAATTGAGACAACACGGAGAGCAGCACTGGAGCCATTCTGGCACATTCAGCGTTTCCCACTCTCTGGTAAGGTTGATAAATACTGCCATACTGGCCATTTGTTCATGTTGATTTAAAGCTTAAGCATGACAAAATTATAAAAAAATTATTGTCTTCATAAACGTTATACATTTTACAATGGACTTTGTCTTTATTTACTTTAAATATGAGACCATTATCTTTAACTTCGCAGCTTCAGAACACTGCAAAGTATGCACTGATGAGGGAAAAAATCTCGGCTTTTTGTATGACCCAAGCCAGGACATTGCATTGGATGTGTTGAATGCTGTGGTGAGCAGGATTTGAGGGTGGCTGCGCCCACCTGTGGAATTGTTTTGTGCGGGTGGTGGGGTGGGACATAGGCCGTTCGCTACATGTGTAGGGGCGGTGAGAGATGGGCCCAGACTTTGGCGGGGACTCCGTTTGCCGCGGTGAGCATGTGCGTGATGGAATGGTTGCTGGGCGGGCCTCGGGAGACCCTATGGGATGCGCGTGCCAATCACAGTCAGGCAGGCTGACGGATCTGTTTAGAGGTATTAGGAAGAATCACACCAGTATGGTTGGGCGAGTGGCCCCGGGGTGCTGTGCGCTGCCCTCTTCAGCTGCGAGTTCAGATGGTTGGCACTTGCTTGCACTGGTTGGTGGACCGGTGTGGAGCTGGCATTCCGGTAATACATGTGAGAAATATTTGTGCCCGAGGTTTGACAGTGGGGTGAGATTCGAAATTCGAGTCGAGACTTGGCCTCGCACGGTCATGGGCTGCGGATGCCATGGCGGCAATCTGTGGGATGGCCCCCGGGCGCCACTGGCTATAGCTACGCCTCTAGAGCTACTACGAGTGGCCTCAACTGGAGAGAATTAAAAAAAAAAAAAAAAACATAAGAGAAGTAGACTTCAAACTTTGTAAGTTGAGCAAATGAAACTGCAGCATCAGAGTCTGTATGTTTGGTTTAATCCAGTTACTCTAGTGTAAACGCATGACAGACCTTTGAAAACTATCACTTATGAGTGGCAAATCAGTATTTTAAGAGCTCTGGCTGCTGTGAGATAGAGTACCACCATGCCCCCAGGGAGGTCGCGAACTGCGCACATGGAGCAGGGAACATTCAAATGATAAACTGGACTGACTTTCTAGGTTATCTCTCCTCTTAGAACTGTGTGAGAAAAACAGCAAGACGCTTGTTGGTCTGCTCTTCCTCGAACTGGATTGCAGTTCTAAACTCACGACTGCGAAGCTGACGTTTGTTGGGATCTTCATTGGCTGCCAGTTGCCCAACAGGTAAAATTTAAAGCCTTGTGCATAGCTCACAAAGCTCTCCATAAAGAAGGCCCCAAATTTGTATGGGATCTCTTTAAATGGTATATCCCAAACAGATCCTTGAGATCTGCAAACACACACCTGATGCCTACGGACAGAATAAGAAAGGTGAATTGGGGAGGTAGGAGCTTCAGCTATAACACCTCAAAGGAATGGAACACTCTCCCACGATACTTGAGGGAAATTTCTACCCTCCTGGAGTTTAGAAAGCAAATGAAGACATGGCTCTTCTAGCACTATTGGTCTGAAGCATAGTAAGAAGTACCGGAAGCGCCAAGACACCTACGGGTATACGCGCGCAATACAAATTAATAATAACATAACATCTTACCTGTACATGCAAATTAATTCTAACCGCTAACATGAAACTTCATTGCAAGTGTTTTTTTATGTGTGTTTTGTGAGAGCAGAGACAGCTGCACTACGTCAGCAGAGGATTGTCCGAATGCGGACGGTGGCAGGGAGAGGCGCAGTGATGGTTGAGGTCAGGGGCTGGCTTGTTTTTACACTTTTGTTAAGACCTTGGTGTCTTTTATGCCTCGGTTATGAGTATGCTCAGGGCTTTAAGTGGGATGAAAACTGGGGGGTCTCTCAAAGGGGCGTGGCCAGTGTAATTAGGGGCGCGGCTTTACAACACTGATGCTAAAAATCTGGGTTTAGCATAGTGTGCCCACCGGACTTGTATTTTGCTGTTTCTGTCATTGCATACAGATATATGATACAACAAGTAACATCGTACCTACAACAAGTAAGGACTATTGGCTTTGTCAATGGTTATTAGTTGCATAAGATAAAAAAAAACTGCAACTATGGCTTGTTACATAGAATATTGAAAAAGCTTTCAATTAAATCCCTGGTGACACCACCACAATGCTGCTGCTCTTGTGTTTCAGAAAGAGAAGGGAAATCCAGAGAGAAATTGACTCTTTGAAGGATTTCCCTTCCCCCTACAACGCTCACCTGACATGACTTCATGCCGTAACATTCCACTTGTGAGTAGTGTGAGCAGGGTACACCGATGTGCCTGCTGTCTCGAAACGGGTCTCTATCGGGCTGTTTTGCGCCCTGGTACTTTTTTTCTGGACTGCAGTGACAACAAACTGCTGTCACTACAGTCCGAAAAAAAAAACGGACCGTGCCAGGGCTCAAAACAGAGCCCGATAGAGACCCGTTTCGAGGCCCCCTTTAAAAAACTGCCGGTGCTCAGACCCCTTGAGACCCGGCCCACTTAAAGCCCTGAGTATGCTAGAAATTTTCCAACCCCTGCAAAAACACATTATTGAGCTGGGGTGGAGTTTACCATACGAGGTTTGTGGCCGACTTCTTACCTGTCGCGGTCTGGACTCTGCCAGTCACCACTGTCTACCGGCGAGTCCGGTCGCCATCCAGGCCGCCTGCGCCTGGTTCATTTGGGGACAGGTAGATTTTTCCCTCCCTGGTGGTCGTCCCCGAGCCCCTTTAAAACAGCACGTTTTCACTCCTGAACCGGTTGTTCCTTGGGGATTCATACTACCCTCCCTCTGTGACTTTGCCGGATTGCTCCTGGGGTCATCGCTGAGACTTGGCTGACAGAGAATCAAATTTTTGCGCACAGGTTCCTTCCTGTTGATAGGACCTCCCCGAACCACCCGTAGGTTGTTCACAGCTCACTCGCTACACTCGCTCACTGCGATGCAGTATGACAATAATTTTATGCCCTACCACTTTCAAATGTCACCAACCACTACTGATGCTCATTCATTATTTTACCCTGATCTTCGAAATAATACTGGAAGCCTTGGCTTCTGCATGTATCATGAAATCAAAGTCATCTATCTGTACATAAAGACAATAAGTGGTTCTTCAAAGGAGTGGTGTCAGTTTAAATCAGTGGCCTCCGACTGCAAAACCGGCAAAATCTACAGGGAAGCAGTATTGATTGTCAAATAGGTCAATGGCATTAGCTAAACTGAAAATGTTGACAGTGACACTGCTGAAAATGTCAAGCTTGAAGATAATCTGACCATATTATGTGTTGTCATCATCGCTTTTCAGGAACTGCTCCGGTATATGCAAGAATTCTTCATCCAGAAAGCCAAAGACCTATGAGATCGTATTCAGGCTTCCGCTGCGGCTCCATAACACCATTGACGAAGTCACAAACCCATCACCCCACCCATTGTCCGGATTCCTTCCTTCCTTCGATCTTGGCCTTGGCATTTGTAAACCTTACTGAAGCAGGATATTCCTCCTTAACTCTTGACCCATGGCCAGCAGGGATAGCTAACTCTGCAGCGTTAGCTGATACGCAGGTAAATGTTGACACCTCCAGGAGGATTTGGGGTCAGGGCAGCAGCTTCGGTGCAATGCATCTCCCTTTAGTTGCCCCACTGGTGTAGACCCCTCCTCTATCAGCGCAGTTTCCCCACTTCTATCCAGGAGCTTCTCTCTTCCAGTGCAAGCATCTGTTTGATATCATGAGGAACAGCTACTTCTTCACAGCAACATCTGTCTTCTTTCTGTTGACACCACCATTGCATTGTGGGCTGCCTTGGGATCCAAATGATCCGGGGTGGGAGAGGCTTAAGTTAGGTTTTTTCTCCAGTTATTTTCCAGATCTATCTTTAATTCCTTAATGTACCAATAGGTTATTTTTCCAGTAGTCCATGTCGACCACAGTATAAAGCTAACTGTCCACACAGTAAATGTGATGCTTTTGTAAAATATATTTTTTTAAGTACCTATATTTTTTTTATTTGTGTTCTTTACACACCACAGAAAATAATGTTCTCTTGAAGCCCAAGGACAAGTTGAGTGGAGCAGAATTCCACTGTGAACTTCTACTCCGCCAGTCGTGAGTGGGATTTCCCACCAGGTAAAAAGCTTTTAGAAATAGGCTGCAGTATAGACCGGGCCTCTTCCCTGGCCCCATCTGCCCCTCTCAAGGCTCCGTTATGCTGCCCCATGCCAATCAGCATTCACTCCGTCCCCTCCCACACTCCTCTGCCCCTCCCCCACCCTGCCAGTTTCTTCTCACTCATTTACCACTTATTCAGAGCAGGCTGTAAAGGTGGACCTTAAACCATCGGAATTATTATTGGGAATTCAATCTGGAAAACCCTGATCTGAAATGTTATTCCCCATTCCGTGGGATTTAACTCCCAGCAGCAGTAAATATATGTAGAGAAAGCTAATTTCAGCTGCTTGGACCATCTGTACATATTTACTCCTAACTCTTAATCAGTGCCTTAATATCAAGTTGAAGGGGTTCATCCACCTAGATGTAAAATTAGATGTAAACAGATTTTCAGTAAAGCCCAACTTAGTTACAAGACTTATTTACTCCACACATTAACCCATCAAGAGCATTGTTAGCACCAGCTGAGCCCAACTCATTTTCTTATTCACCGGTCACTGAGAGAATCCCTGGCACAGAATTCCATATACATCCTTCTACAAGACAATGACATCACTCAGTGTAACACAAGTACTGGATGCAACTCGGCAAACAACAACAGTGCATACATTCTTTGGACTGAAAAGTGTGGGAACACATAGTGCATTAGAATGTCTACTATCTTGGCAGTAAATGGCTTAAGCTTAACCCAAATAAGAGCGAGGCGGTGGCTGTGAGTCCAATGATGGCCCCCGGGAAAAGTAGGGTTGCAGACCAGTCTTCCCAACGGTACTTTCGCACAGGAAGAACTAAGCTGGGGTTAAGGGGTGGAGTTGGGGAGAAGTATAAGGGTACGGGGAGGAAGGAACTTCCTCTTCCTGTATCCAGCGCCATCGGGGAGGGTAGGAAGTCAATTGTTGGACCACCCTCCCACCCTGGGAGTGCCGGATGCATAAGTGCAATGGCATGTGATACAGGAAAGGATGCTCGAAGATAAGTGAAGAAGTTGATGAAGAACTAAAAGGGCTCATGGAGTGGAATGTGAGGAGAGTTTGGAGCAATATGAAGGGAGTTGAGTGGATGAAAGGTTGATGTTGGGGATTGTTATGGTTAAGTGCTGTTTATTGGTTATGTATTGTGTTATGCAGCCTTGTCCTAATAAATGGCCTTTTATGCTTTAACAACAGCGTGGAGTTGTTTATTGTGCGAAGAGTAGTTGTCCAGACGGTAGGTTTCAAGGTTGAGTGTGAGCTGAAAGTGTTCCCTTAGAGTTCACCTGTCTCTGTTTAGCTTGGTGTGTTGAGGAGAAGTCGTTCCCGGAGGAGTGTTGGCCGCTCTGCTCTCGAGGACTCGAGATCGGAATCTGGAATCTGGTAGCCTGCAGGGGGCCTGTATGGGTACTGGGCCTGCGTCTCATTTGACGTTCACATCTGGAAACATTTACTGGGAAATGCTTTTTCCTTGCTTTAGTAAGGTATCCGCGTAAGTTTGATGTTCTTGTTGGGCACAGTGTGACACCTGATTTTATATTCGACGCATTCTCTTACCCCAAGCCACAGGGCCATATGCACTTACCTGAAATGTCACATACATACCTATATACTGATTGGCTCTTCCACGAAATAATCACTTTAAATAAATAAAATAAATATTTGCTGAGCTCATCAACTCTTAACAGCGCCGTTTCTCGGTGATGTGCATTTTGATATTTTAACTTACGTTGTTTGTAATATTATTCTGTGGATTTTCATAACAGGATGTTTTAGCGCGTTCTGCATGTCTGCCTTAACGAGCTTCTATGGCCCCAAGTCAGTATCCATTCGAAGTACTGGCTTTGCATCGTGTCACGGGCTGACTGTCCTTTTCTGTATTTCAGATTACTCCACCTTACTGCCTCCGTGCTCGGGTGGTAAGTGCGCCTGCCGTGCTGAGCCAGGTAGTGTGTCCGGATCAGTGTCTGATGCAACCAGGCCGCTGAAGCAGGAGCTTGCATCCAGCTGCCCTGTTCACGGCACGCGCGCCAAGTAGGCCACGGCTGGGCTAGCGTGTGTCATTGTGCTGTGTGCTCACTACCAGGACGGCATGGGCAATGGACACTGCAAGGAAATGTGTGTAGACACGTCACTTAGATAGAGGGTAGCACTCTACCACCATTTCTTACCATGTGTCTCTGCAGAAAGAGGGCATCGAGTCCAAATATCCATTATGATCTACAACCAATTTCTGTTCTGCATTTATTTCCATTATTTATGCTCGACAGTCAATATATGTGCACGATTTGGATTCCAAATATTCTGGTTCTTTGAGACGAGCACACAGTTGTCCACTTGAATTATGACACAAGTAACCTAAATTGGGTCATGCTGTGTTTAAAAAACAAAACAAAAAAACAGGCAGTGACTATTGTATTTCATCTCTTTTCATCTTCACAATTCGGATAAAGACACGTTGTCCCCTTTTTTCCGCTCAGCTCTTTGAAACGGAGGTATTTTATTTCTTTTCAAACTGCACACAAAGATAACCTGTCAAGATTCTTCTGGACTACACAAGTGGTAGGAGATGTGCCATCCTGCACCCCTCCAGAGTCAGACAGTAGATTAGGCCGTCAATGTTTTTCCTGCTCTGGCCTCTAGCTTGCCTGCAGCAAAGGGGTGAACTTGCACAGCCCTGCCTGATTTTAACCTCGCAGGGGAAAATGGATGGGACCATCATGAGAGAAAGATCTGATTTTCTCATTCCGCTTGAAGGAATATGTTTGCTTCTGTGTGTCTCTAGTTAGGACAGTCACTACTGTTCTGCGCCCTTGGCAAACATGTCCATTGTAGAACCTCCTGGTTGGTAGATGCAGAGTTGCATAATTGAACATTGGATCGCCAATGCATGATCTCCCTGCCAAGTCCTTTGCCCTCCCTGGTACATTGTGGATTTGGTTGCTTCGGGGACCAGCTCACTCCCAGAGGGAGGTTTCAATTTGCCAAATCCATGAAGGCCGATGCCGGATGTATGACGTTACAACGCATACTTTTACGACGACTACCATTACCACGCAATTTTTACAACGCAGGATCCATTACAACGAAGTACCATTACAACGCATGTATTTACAACGCAGATACCTTTACAACGCATACCATTATAACGTAAGTATTAGTAAGTATATAATATTTTTTGAAATGTAAATTAATTAAAATTAATTGAAATTAATTTAATTAATTTAATTTAATTTAATTTATTTTAATTTATTTAATTTAATTTAATGTAATTTAATGTAATTAATTTTAATTTAATTGAATTAATTTAATGTAATTTAATGTAATTTATTTAATGTAAATATTTAATTTAATTAATTTAATTTAATTTAATGTAATTTAATATAATTAATTAATTTTAATTTAATTTAATTAATTTAATGTAATTTAATGTAATTTATTTAATTTAAATTTATTTTAATTAATTTAATTTAATGTAATTTAATATAATTAATTTATTTTAATTACATTTAATTAATTTAATGTAATTTAATGTAATTTAATTAAACTAATTAATTTAATTTAATTTTATTTATTTTAATTAATTTATTTTAATTAATTTAATTTATTCTAATTTAATTTAATTAATGTAATTTAATTTATTTTAATTTAAATAATTTAATTTAATTTAATTAATTTAATTATTTTAATTTAATTAAATTAAATTTAATTATTTAATTTAATTTAATTTTTTTTTAAATTTAATTTAATTTAATTATTTAATTTAATTTATACTGTACCCCTTTACCCAAAAAACCCCAAACTGACCCTGAACCCTAAATATACCCCTTTACCCAAAAACCCAAAACTGACCCTGAACCCTAAAAATACCCCTTTACCCAAAAACTGAAAACTAACCCTGAACCCTAAAAATACCCCTTTACCCAAAAACTGAAAACTGACCCTGAACCCTAAAAATACCCCTTTACCCAAAAACTGAAAACTGACCCTGAACCCTAAAAATACCCTTTTACCCAAAAACTGAAAACTGACCCTGAACCCTAAAAATACCCCTTTACCCAAAAACTGAAAACTGACCCTGAACCCTAAAAATACCCCTTTACCCAAAAACTGAAAACTGACCCTGAACCCTAAAAATACCCCTTTACCCAAAAACTGAAAACTGACCCTGAACCCTAAAAATACCCCTTTACCCAAAAACTGAAAACTGACCCTGAACCCTAAAAAGACCCCTTAAAAAACCCCAAAAATATAACATTTTAAATATAATTATATACTTACCAATACTTACGTTGTAATGGTATGCGCTGTAAAGGTACCTGCGTTGTAAAAACATGCGTTGTAAATACATGCGTTGTAATAGTTTTTGCGTTGTAAAACTTTCGTTGTAATGGTAGTTCGTTGTAAAAGTTGCGTTGTAAAGGTTGTTTCCCGCCGATGCCAGGCTGTTCTGCCTTCTGCTCCCTGTCCCATTGCCTATACCTGACTGGCGAGAGATCTAACCTACCTTGAGGTGGATTCTTAACTTTGAGCCATCGTGATTGGAGCAATGTAATGCCTTCTTTCAACAGATTTTGTTCGAATTTTTTAACAGTCCTCAACTCGTGTAGAACAAAGCTACTTACATTCCTAAATGGCAACTGCTTTTAGTAAGTTACACTGAAACTTGCTGATCTACGCTTGCTGCTTGTGACGTCCAGAATTAATGCAACATAGACCTGGTGGCTTATAAGCTGAGCTACTGGATCTGTTTATTTATTCGTGCCTAAGCAGAATATAATGGATGATCCCGTACCAATTTCAAGAACACAGAGGCAAGCTCTGTTTGATGTCACTGGTACATTTGGGAATAACAAACAAGGTGTCCTCAAAAGGAAGGCTGTAAAGGGTGAAGTATCGGAAAAAATGTCGACCTAAGGCAACAGAAGTTTGGGACATACTGTTCAGAAATTAGTGCTAGGACTTTACACAGAAGCGAGTCAAGAAGGAACCAAGAACAAAATAAAGCAACACAGTTGTGACAAACATTGTTTAAAAAAAATGGACGAAAATAAGGCAAGGGAGTGAAGGGATATGCTGGCAAACACAGAAGTTGAAGCCTTGTGACACCAAGTTAGTATGTAGGAAGTTTATTCTGATAGCCCAACAAACAAAACAGGCATGTAGAAGCAGCAGCCCTCCTGAAATGGGATGAAAGGCCTGAGACCCATGGTTGTCTCAGAAATGGGCTCACTTCCACCAGTTCTTGCATTTGTCAGATTTGCACTAACCTGGCAATCCGGATCCAATGGGAGCAATGGCAATCTCCGTGCTTCCCTGAACCAACTGATAACAGAACAAGGCTTACAATGCTGGTCAGAAGTAGATCTGAGGAAAGAAGAGTTGGATGTCGTCACTCTGTTTGTTCTTACAGCTGGGCTCAACCTGTTCTGCGAAAGCATTGGTATCTAAAAGGAGAAATAACTGTAAGTATTTCATCTTTTGCATTCCAATTCACTAACCTGTTGTGACGTATGATATAGCTTGTGGCATTTTTTTTTTGGGGTAGGGGGATTTTATGTAGCACGAACTCTACACAGAGGTCCCAGAGTGCTCTACATGAGCACCAGTTGCGTTCGAGACAGATAAATGTATTTTGTCAGGTTCGGGAGATTACGTGATTAGTCCAGAATCACAGGATGTTGAGCGTCCCTGCCAAGGCTCGAACCTGGTTCCCCAACTTCAAGGTCGACTACTGTAGCTGTTAGGCCACATCCTCTTTACTTTGAACTTCCTGCAGGACGTTGAAGCTCTAGGGCATGCTAGAGATGACACATAAATAGAATGCATATTATAGATGCAAGGGATACTTGAAAAATAATATTTGTTTCTATAGTGTTAGAAATGGGGGTCTCTAGTTGACAAGGGTTTGCACATTTGTCCAAATAGAAACACTTGCTTCTAGTTAGGATAAGGGAGTTATGCCCTTAGACAACCCCTGCTCACCCCGTGGTAGCTTGGCACAAGCAGGCAGGCTTATCTCAGAGGCAATTTGTAAAGAATTTGTGCACACAAAAATAAAGCTTGTAGCAATAAATAGCTCCACCTGGGGCTACTACGACATCGTGACTGATGAAAATCCCAAAGTATGATGCCGATCGCGCCATGCACAGGCCGTTGCATGGACCCCTAAGAACAGTACCTTGGCAAAACGATGAAAAGGGAGGTGAGGCACTGGTTCCTTACTGCTATGCAGGGTAGGTGAGGCGTCGGTTCCTTACTGTTGTCGGAGAGGTGATGTGTCGGGTCCTTACTGTTGCCGGGGAGGTGACGTCGCGAAGGCGGTGAGGCGGCAGTTCCTTACGATGGTGTGGGGTTGATGGATTCAGGAGGTCACCCACGCCAGGTATCGGCTCCACGATGATGAAGCACTGGCGTCGGTGAGATCAGGGCTGCGGTGCGAGTCGGGCGGTGTTGTAAGCATCAAGAGCGGTGCCCTTCGCTCCAGTATAGGCATTGGCCTCAGTGACGGTGTCCAAGTCGATATGGTGTGGTGTCGGCAAGTGTTGAGGCTGCAGTGCAAGTCAGGGCGTTGCGTAGTGCACTTCATGAGTGGTTCCCACGTCTTTGTTGCAGGTTGCTGCGTAGCTCGCCTGCATCAGTGTTGCTTTTTCCCTCTGTGGCAGCTAAAACTGTAATTCCAGGTGCAGGAGGACAGAAGAAATCAAGTCCTTGTGTCCCTTAGACTTCAGAACACGAGGCAAGCTCTACACCAAGCCCTTGGAGATCTTCTTTAAGCAGGATACACAGCCCAGTTCAATCTTTGTCCTCTCCTTGGCAGAAGTAGCCACTGCAAGTCAACGCAGCAAAGCATCCACGCAGCAATGGGGCAGTACTCTTCTTTACAGCTTCTCCAGCTCCTATTCTTGGAAGATGCTCCTCTTGAGTCCAGAAGTATTCTAAAGTTCTGGGGTCTGGGCCCCAATATTTAAACCACAATGTCCTTTGTTCTCTTGAAACAAAAGCCTCTCAGTTCAGTCCAAACCAGTTCTGTCCTATCTGGCTCAGGTTCTTGGCAGGAGGCGGAGACCGCGTTGTGCACAGGAGACAGGACCTATTCACGTGCAAGGAAAAACTCCTCCCACTACTCTAAATACAACCCAGGTCTATTTAGCCCAGCTCTGAGTCATGCAGGAAAGGCAGGACTCACCTCTACCCTCTCTCCCCCCCACAGTGGCTGTCTACAGTGAATGCACATTCCCAGCTCCTGTCACTCTAAAACCAGACAGTCAACACACAACCCAGCTGAGGCACATAGGATGGCTAAGCAAGAAAATGCCCACTTACTAAAAGTGGTATTTTCAAGCACACAATTTAAAAACCATCTTTACTAAAAGATGTATTATTACATTCTGAGTTCAGAGAACCTACACTTCAACTTCCTATCTTGTCCCCATGGGCAGTTATACTTGTAAAATGTTATAAAGGATCTCCCATGCTATCCTACGGGACAGATAGCCTTTCAAATAGTGAAAAAAGAAACACACATGTTACGCATCCAGTGCATATCCTACCTTTCACTTACACTGCGCCCAGCCCAGGGGGTACCTTAGGCCTACCTTAGGGGTGACTCACATGTAAGAAAAGACATGTGAGTCACACATGTCTTTTGCCCTGTGAGTCACACAGGGTAAGGCCTGGCAAGTGGGTGCACTTGCACTGTAATTATGAAAACCGCACTCCAATATTAATCAAAAAAGGTTATGGAATCTATGAACTAATTATTAAATGTGAGGGAGTTCCCTGCTTGGGGTTGTGCCCACAACCCTTTTTGTGAAACTGCTCTGCCAAGACCTGGAGATATCCAGGTCTGCAGGGTCCTCAACCTGCGTCCCTAGGGTTAATGTTTAAACTTATCTGGTTTGTACAGTACTCAAGAGAATGTTGCCCTTCTTAATTGAAAATAAACAACAATGATTCAAAACATTTTTAGTGTACATATATTCTGAACAAAAATCTGCGTGTCAAATCTTACTTATATAGCATTCATAGCATGTTGTAGAAAGTGAAACAGAATAAAATGATATTTTCTAAGGTTACCAAGATCAAATAAAAAAGACCCAATGCATTTCGGGTTCCGTTGAACCCTTCCTCAGGGGTTAATTTGTGCTTCTTAATATCTTCTTGACTTCAAGTTCCACGGTCTTGACATTGAAATGTGAAACATTATCATCTAATCTGATATTACAGTATAATAAATCACCCAACAATCAAATTACATGAATTAATTCATTAGAATGGGCACGTCCATGAAATGTCACAACTAATACGCATCAAAAGAATTTCCTCAGACCAACAACATTGTGACAATCTCAACAAAGATCAAATACAGCGATATAAACAACGTGGTTACCCGGATGAAGTATTGGATTGCGCATTGACGAAGGTAGCATTATTGGATAGAGCATCCTTATTTCAGAAGAAACAGAAACCACCAAAAGAACGCATGGTATTTATTTTGAAACACTCTACACAGGCAATTAGGATCAAGGAAATTATCAGACAACGATGGGACATTATAGCCAACGAACCAGATTTTGTTAACCTATTTACAGATTTACCGATTTTTGCACACACCCGACCAAAAAACTTGAGAGAGTTACTAAAAAACAAACACAAACCAACTCACCACAGATACAAAGGCATGAACAAATGTTATAATTGCGGCCAATGTGGAAACGTGATAGTGGGAAACACATTCACACACCCAAGGACAGGACAAAACATTAAACTCAAACACAACTCCGATTGTAACACTATAGGAGTTATTTACGCGATCCGCTGTCCTTGCGGATTAGTGTATGTTGGAAGAACATCCAGAAAGGTGAAGACGAGAATCATAGAGCACAAGAGTACAATACGAAACAGACACACATCTTCTAGCCTGGCCGCACATTGGCTACAGGCGCCACATAACATTCCACAGCTCAGATTCACAGTCTTAGAGCAAATAGAACCTACCAGTGGCAAGGATCACCACACTCTACTATCTAGAAGAGAAACTTTTTGGATAAAATATTTGGGCACCATGAGTCCGGGTGGTCTGAACGACCAATATGAATTATTATGTTTCTTGTAACTTAACTTCCCAACTTTAGACACTCTGAGTTAGAGTCTGTAACCGAGTGGGTTCTCATTCTTGACTATGTGGCATTAAGTTGAATGTTATATTGGATTTTCTCATACATTTCTCATGAATCATATTTAAATCACATTGAATATTTATCACAGTTTCATGTACCTCCATGAGTAAGGAACTATGGTCACCATTTGCAGTCTTTGTAAAGAATGGGCACAACCGTTACTGTTCTTTTAACTTTCGTTCTCTTCTGCTCCAACACGTTTTACATTCTGACTAACACACATCACCATAATTATTTTTCAATATTATATTTTTTCAACCTTTGACTACATCAGAGTGCGACATGTTCAGCACATGGCGACATTAATTGCGGTGATCTTACATCCAACGCTCACCTTGAATCTAGAATAGTTTACCCCTTTTCACATATTCTCCTGTCTACCAGTGGCGTCTCGTTACGCAAATACAATACACCCCGTTTGTTCCGGGTCAATCTTTTATATAGAGGCAGTCTCATTGTACTTTTGACATCGGGTTGCCAATAAAGTTGCAGTCATTTGTTCATCAAGTTCCCTTTAAAAAGCGGCCCTTTTTTCGCGGCGCCGGATGTATACACCGGAAGTTGGAACACGGGAGGATTCGGAGTTTTGAATACCGGCTCGGAGATTAATTCAGGTACCTCGTGAAAACACGTTCGTCCCCTGTAATTTTAAGTACTTACAAAGCCCTCACACTTAATACAAATTTTCATTCATTACCCCGCAGCACATGTTGCCAAAAGGAGACACCGGTGGATTGAATATAGACGAAGGTACTCACAAGTAAGATACGTGCTCTATCATACTCTTAGGGCACCTAAATAACAGTAGTTGACATCATGTTACAAACTCCGAATATATTTATTTACAGTCTCAAACCTCAGGACTTCAGTCGTCCTAGAGATTCGCGCTTCACTGGCTCAGAGGAAGACCGAGATAATCAATACGAGAGAGATTTAGGTAAACTGGAATGACGTGCAACATAGTACTACAGCACTAGTCTATTATCTAAAAGAGACAGCTAACATTTTTTATTATTCTTTTTTCGTTAGTCTCTCGACAAACTAACCATTTTGAAACGCGATCAACAGGGATATTAGAGCACCTTAGGCTCATTTTCAGTGAGTAACACGGTGTATCTTCTGAGTATCAGTTTTAACTTTCACCATGTTTTCACGGATGCACAGGCTGAATCTTAGAGTTCACTCTTTTTCACTGGGTCCACCCCACGGGAACTTCAGTCACACTACCCTCTTTCTTCACGAACTATTACTATTCGCTAACATTTCATGGACGTGCCCATTCTAATGAATTAATTCATGTAATTTGATTGTTGGGTGATTTATTATACTGTAATATCAGATTTAGATGATATTGTTTCACATTTCAGTGCCAAGACCGTGGAGCTTGAAGTCAAGAAGATATTAAGAAGCACAAATTAACCCCTGAGGAAGGGTTCAACGGAACCCGAAATGCATTGGGTCTTTTTTATTTGATCTTGTTAACCTTAGGAAATATCATTTTATTCTGTTTCACTTTCTACAACATGCAATGAATGCTATATAAGTAAGATTTGACATGCAGAATTTTGTTCAGAATATATGAACACTAAAAATGTTTTGAATCATTGTTGTTTATTTTCACTTAAGAAGGGCAACATTCTCTTGAGTACTTTACAAACCAGATAAGTTTAAACAGAAACCCTAGGGACGCAGGTTGAGGACCCTGCAGACCTGGATATCTCCAGGTCTTGGCAGAGCAAGTGGGTGCACTTGCCAGTACGACATGGCAGTTTAAACTGGGCGCAGACCATGCAGTGGCAGGTCTGAGAACCCTTTGAAAGACTGCTGGTGTGGGTGGCACAATCAGTGTTGCCAGACCAATAGCAGCATTTGATTTACAGGCCTTGGGAACACACAGTGCACTCTAGTAGGGTCCTAGCAGTAAATCAAATAAGCCAATCACAGATCCATAAACACAATTTACATGGAGTGCATATGCACTTTAGCACTGATTGGCGGTTGTAAGTGTCCAGAGTCCTAAATCCAACAAAATAAGGTCAGGAAAAACAGGATTCAGAAACAAAAAGTTTGGGGATAACTGTGAAAAAAGGGCCATTTACAACCTATAGCAATAGTTACCTTCGGTGATTTGTAAAGTAAATCTGTGTTCTGAATGATTCTTATATAGTAAAATCATTAGCTGAAACATAAGGAATATAAAGTATTATTGAACCTTTCATTGTAACAATTAGCAATGTTGCTAACATTAGATTAAAGAAAATAAGCAACGTCTGTACAAATCATTGAGAAGATAGTGCATGGTTGAATTCATATTCTTTTGAAAAGGATGACTCCTAAAAACAATCTTCACACATCAAAGTCTAAATCCTTGAATACAATGCTATCACCGAATACATCTCTGAATACGAAAATCTTTGCTATCTCCAGGCACTATGTTTGGATTCCAAATCTGGCAACAAGAATCCGGTTGCAGCAACTAAGGCCTAGATGTAGGTAATAGCAAATTACCGAATGGTAAATACCGAATTTTACCGATTCGGTATTTACTAATCGGTAATTGCTATGTAGGTAAAAAATTCGGTAAAAATACCGATTCGGTAATTACCGAATCAGTATTTGTCATTGATTCCTATGGGCCTTGAAGCCCATAGGATTCAATAGCAAATACCGATTCGGTAATTACCGAATCGGTAAATTTACCGATTGTACAAGGGGGACAGGGTATCACTTTGACACCCTGTTGCACCCCTGTTTCTAGATTTTTTTCTTCTTTTTTTTTTCTTTTTTTCAGAGTTTTATATAGCGCGAACTAGACCCGAACCGAATCAGGTATCAGAGCGCTTTACATAGCACCAGTTACGTTACATGAGGACGGACACACATTCATTTTAGGCACGGGGAGATTAAGTGATTTGCCCAGAATCACAGGAGGTTTTGGCGTCGTTACCGAGATTCGAACCCAGGTCCCCAGGTCCGAGGTCGAGCGCCCTAGCCGTTAGGCCAACTCCTGCGCCATGTGACACACAGACATGCCCTTAGGGCATGTCTGTGTGCCACATGGCACAGGTGTACATGCACAGATGTGCATGTACACTGGAATTCGTTATTTACCATGTAATAGTATTACATGGTAAATAACTAATCGGTAATGGCCTGTGGCACTGTTTTCAGTGCCACCTACATCTGTATTTACCGATTCGGTAAATTTACCGATTCGGTATTTTACAGAATCGGTAAATTTACCGAATCGGTAAATATACCGATTCTGTAAATTAAGCCTACCTACATGTCAAATCCCAAATACCGGTCGGTAACGGCCAAAATCGGCCGTTAACGACCGGTATTTGGGCTCCTACATCTGGCCCTAAGTCTCTAGATTGCCTCTCAAAGAGTGCTTTTAAATATAAAGAACGTATTCTATTCGAATCTAGGATGGCCACCACCATTGCAAGTATTTTAAGAGTCCACTGGTGCCCTGTGACTTGCAACATGTTCTGACTCTATACATGTTCTGACTCTATACATGTTCCTTGTGTAGTGCATGTGGGGCAGATGCCAAGCCGCTTTTTTACGCGACTTCCACACTTTGCACACATCGTTGAACTTTCCAACCTCAGAATAATCACGCACCCATGAAGTTCGGCGGATTTAGTCTTCTTGCCAGTTATGTCATCAGAGGTGATGGCAGTCAACCAACAATGATAGTTGCATAAGAAAAGAGGCACCAGAGACTGTCACACATTTGGTGAAACTCTCCAGCTTCATAACTGAATCTCTCAGGGCTGTAAACCACCACGTCTCTGGGAACACACATGTACTCTTAGCTCATGCCACAAACAATTAAGGCAGGGACAAAAAAATGGGTGCTGCAGAAAAACTAAAATTGCTGCAGGCAAAAGCGGTGTGCATGAGAGATGTGAATATCACAGAGGCTTAGAAGAATGTGGGCTTAGAAGGTCCAGCATAAAGGCCCCAATCAAATATGCAAAAACAAAGGAGCATGCTGTTCCTATAAGGGAGAAGAGGGAGAAGGAAAATGGGGAGAGACGGGGATAGGGGAGTACTATCAACCAGGCGCTAGTAGAAAAGAATGCGTACTAACACTGGTAGAGGACCCTCACACACCCTGAGGGGTGTCATGCTTCATCATAGGGTAGCTCCTTGTTGGGCCGACGCTGCAATGCCCAACAAGGGGCTCTTTGCTGGAGTTCTTTTTTGGTTGCCGTCGTGAAGCTTGAGGGTGTTATGAGAGGGCTTATTTGTAGTGAGTAGCAGTGTGGTGAAGTGGGTGTGATCTAAAAATAGCTACAAGATTCTCCAAAGGTAATTTTATTCACTGGGTTCTTGTGCTATGCGTTAAAAATATTGACTGGTGAGCCGTGCACTGAAGGGGTGAAATTATACCCGCTTCGGTCTAAAGGAATGTGTAAGGTGTGTTAAGGGTCGACATGTTTCCTACCCTATACTGTCCAAACAGATCTAGGCATTTCATCAGGACCTAAATTACATCTACTACTCATAGGGGGTGGCTTTGACTAGATGAAACTCAAAAGGAAAGTCACATCCCCAAAAGTCTGGACTCATAGAGTAGTCCGATTGAGTGGTGATTGAAAGAGGTTAAAATGTATACTTTCTGGAAGAAAAGGCACCTCTTTTGAGGGATTCATTTGCCCCATCCGTAACTGACCAGGATGATCGCTGATTTAGAGATTGAGGGAAACTTCAGTCAAGTATCCAGTCCGTGCGGGACCTACCTGCATCTGACCATCCTGGGATGTGAGGATAAGAGATGTGCCATCTGAAAGAAGACTTGTATTGGTCTGACTGAGTTACAACATTGCAGGAGTGATAAGCCTTCCTGTTTGCTGAAGATCAATTATTTTGATCCTCAAAATCAATCTGCCTCTTTCAAACAAAGATTCATCTCATCTCTTTCAGGTGCAAGGGCATGTTGAGGGTTTCCCTGTAAATCTACGGACAGCTCAGGAAGCATTCAGTGTTTCTAAAGCTACCTTATTATATAATTTTGCAACTGGATAAATGTCCCTTCTCATTCAGGGAGATTCTCCTGAAATGCGTGCAGCTCGTCCAGCAATATGTCCCAATCGGCAGATATGGTGGCCTTGTGGAGTCCTTGGGTCTCCTCTTGCTTAAGCGCTACAGATTCAGCCCTACCCCACTTAAGTGTGGCTGCGCACCAGTGTCTCAACCCAGGAGGTGTGTTGGCTTTACGGTGCATGGCAATTGACCTGCAAACTAGAAGCAATGCTAGGTCTATGAAACGATTCATGGTACCCCCTGCCTTCTTGCGTCTAAACAGTCCCAAGACTCTTCTCGCCATGGTGCAGAGTTCTTCACACCCATTGAGGCCAGCAAGTGCGTCTATGACCTCTCGCCACAACTAAGCTGCCACCGAACAATTCCAGAATAAACTATGGGTTATAGTTGGTGGGATTCTGTTGTCATGTGAGGCTACGTATACTATCCTGTTCTTCGTGCCCTCTCCTAGAAAGACCTTACTTGTATTAGTGACAAAGATCAGAACTGTGGATGGAACAATGCATGTCAGTAGGTCTACTCTGTGAGAAATTGACTTATCCACACCACTCTGTATTTTAAAAATCAACCAGAAATCAGCTTTTAAGACTCTTGAGGTAAGATCTGTCCAGGTTATCTGCTTCCAATACTGTTGTTCTTGGGGCAGGCGGCCACCAATGGCAATCTAAGGGATTTCCAGGCGCCCAGATCTCCACACACTTGTGTTAGTACAGTTATGATGCAGCGTTCCTGGTTACTTACTACTTTCTATCTGGAGTTCAGGTTGTTGTGTTACCATCTGAGTCACATTGTGACCTCCCTTGGTATGGAGAGGCTGAAAGCCAACCCTGGGGTATCACCAACCAGTGACTCAGAATGGATCTCCTGTCCATCTGTCAGACTCTTAGGTTACACACTGGGTCCAAACCCAGACCAGCCCTAAAGGGTCTTCTGCCAGGCACGGTACCCCAAAAGAATACAGTGGGGGGAGTTACAGCCCAATACTCCTTAGAGGCTTCCTTCCTCTCGAAAAACTCTCTCACGTCAAACTCATCCTAAAGTACATTCTACCCCTGGCAGACTTCAGAAATTGGGTTTTTGTCTTGGTTTTTAACTGCTGCCCGTCCTACGACTGTAAAATCAACCTGATTTGCTATTTCTCTGGGACTACATCAATCCTTACATCAGAAATATTTGACAAAAACTGTGAATTACTGAAGAATATCATGGAGCCCACTCCCGTAACCTTCCATCATGGCCGCCACCTATGCCATTTGCGGCGGCCATTTTGTGATACTTCGCCCGCGGTCTAGTCTCCATACACCTCCACGCGAGCGAAGCTGGAAGTATTTATTCAGTCCCCCGCCGAAGACACGCTAAGATGCGGTCCGACGGGGAGACAAGTAGGTGTCCAGACACGAGGCTTCTCATATTGAAGTAAGTGCCATTACCCTCCACAGGAACGGGACGACAGGATGGAAGTCCGTTTCAATTACGGGAGGTTTTTCCGCCAGCACTAATGATTACCTATCTGTTTTTTCCTTAATCTTGCAGTTAATACTTTCAGGAAAATCCCGCTCCCCACGTGTCCATGAAGCACAGTTTTGCCTGCAAATAAGTATGTGTTTACCAGTCTGGTACCATTCTTTCCCTGTTTGTGTGTGTTGTGTGAAAGTCACCTCATGTATGTTGTGTGTTTTTAATGTATGACCAACCACTATGCAGCACGTTTAGCCAGCATGTTTATACCTATCTAGGTTACAACCATGCTCTGAGCCTGGATGACTGCAAGCACCATTAAGGAGTATCTTACTAGCATGGAAGTACATTGAAATGTGTACCCACCTACTCTACAAGAGAGAGGGGGCTGTCTCCTAACCATGTCTCTTTTTTTTATTGTTGCAGACATACTACGTGACATAGTGATCGTATGTATAACCACGCATGCTTTATTAGTTGCAGCGTTTTTTTATTTAATTCTTTATTTCCACATTTAGGTTTAATAGGAGTGGCACAGACAGGGCTGGTCCCTGTGTGGTCCTGATGAAGAGCTACGGGTAGGCTCAAAACATGTTGATCGTACACTGAACTTCTAACCCATTATAGTTATTTTTGTCCGTGTATCACCCACTTTTAGACATACCAACCTAGGAGCGATAATAAAGTATTTTAGCCTACTAGCAAGGTATTTTAATCACTTTAACCCACTCCATCACACTGTGCACTACACATAGTCTTTCACTTAAAGTGCTCCTACGGATTTCTGCAAGTCGCAGCACGCCCCAGTTCGTAGAGAACTGGGATGGCCCCAGTGATGAAGCATGTCACCGTGGGGAAACCCTGGTGAGTGAGGGGACTCAAGTAAGACATTTTTCTGTCCTGAAGGCAATCTCTGAACGCATTGATCAGATGCCGTATCCTTACCCCATGACTAGTTCCTCGAACCCGAGAACTCGGGTTTAATTTGAAGTGTAAACAAAGGAGGGCGGACCTAGCTCTGCAAAAACCTCTACCTCCCTTCCCTTTTGTGAATTGAAGACTTCAGAAATGCTAATACATGTTATGTTACACAGCATTTGCAAAGTGCGTGTACACCAAAAAGGTTACACGTGATGAGTAAAAAAAGGAAACATCTAAGTTGAGAACTTCGCCATAAACTTGTTCAAAAAGGCGGGTTTTTAGGAGTGTCCTAAATCTGAAGTCAACCATTGTAGTTTGTATGTCAAAAGGAAAAGAGTTCCAAAGATACAGGCGATCATAGAAAATGTCTTCTTTTTAAACTTAGGAACAGCTAGCAGATTATGGTGGCCTGATCAGAGATTGCTTTGGGGAATGCAGCTTTGAACTCTGGAGGACACAAAAGTTGGACTTTCCCATTCAGTGACTTACAAATAATACATCCAGTTTTAAAGATGGTCCGCTGGGCAACTGGGAGTAACTACAGCTTTCCCATCAGAGACTTGGTGTAGCAATTTCTCAGCTGGCTCCAGACCAGCCTAGCTGCCTTATTTTGTAGTGTTCACATGGCTTACCAAACTCTTACCTTGTGCAGATTGGCAAACAGGCTGTGCTCATGCATTCCATTCACCCATCCTACTTTCGCCATGTGAATTCCACAGTTTTGGTGCTCACACTACGCAGAGTGTAACACTGGAACAGGGGTGGGAGCACACCTCTTAACCTCCCAGCAAGGTTCACCCCTGGCATTGTGGTAAATGCAGTTTTGGTTACTTGCTTGCTTCAAGAGTGTTCGAGTGTTTTGGCACAGTTGGCGCAGAAAGTGCTGATATCTAGACACGTGTTTCTGGTTCTTCAACCGTCGTCAGTAGAGATTACAGTCTTTGAAATTTGGGGTTTGCTGAGTAGGCTGCCAACATCTTTCTCAGGTCAGGTACCTATCACAGGCATGCGGGGGCTTCATCCACGAGCTCGTCAGCTCAATGACTCACGGGAGTACTATTAAACAAGAACAGGGGTGGGAGCACACCGCTTCACCTCCCAGCAAGGTTCGCCCCTGGCATTGTGGTAAAGGCAGTTTCGGTTACTTGCTCGCTTCAAGAGTGTTCGAGTGTTTCGCCATAGTTGGCGCAGAAAGTGCTGATCTCTAGACACGTGTTTCTGGTTCTTTAACCGTCGTCAGTAGAGATTACAGTCTTTGAAATTTGAGGTTTGCTGAGTAGGCTGCCAACATCTTTCTCAGATCAGGTACCTATCACAGTCATGCCGGTGCTTCATCCACGAGCTCGTCAGCTCAGTGATTCAGAGGAGTACTATTAAACAGAAACAGGGGTGGGAGCACACCACTTCACCTCCCAGTAAGGTTCGCCCCTGGCCTTGTGGTAAATGCAATTTTGGTTACTTGCTTGCTTCAAGAGTGTTCGAGTGTTTTGCCACAGTTGGCGCAGATAGTGCTGATCTCTAGACACATGTTTCTGGTTCTTTAACCGTCGTCAGTAGAGATTACAGTCTTTGAAATTTGGGGTTTGCTGAGTAGGCTGCCAACATCTTTCTCAGGTCAGGTACCTATCACAGGCATGCGGGTGCTTCATCCACGAGCTCGTCAGCTCAATGACTCACAGGAGTACTATTATACAGGAACAGGGGTGGGATCACACCGCTTCGCCTCCCAGCAAGGTTCGCCCCTGGCATTGTGGTAAATGCAGTTTCGGTTACTTGCTTGCTTCAAGAGTGTTCGAGTGTTTTGCCACAGTTGGCGCAGAGTGTAACACTGCCAACTAAGCGAGCCATCAGGAGAACGCACATCGGTTGTTCACCCTAACGGGTGCATACACGAGGGTACTCAGTGTCTGTAAGGAGGGACTGGAATATTAGAAATGGTCTTGAAAAAATTGGATATGATAGTTTTGTAGAGCAAGACTTCATGATTTCTAAAGGAAGACCCACCTCTGCCACACATGTGTACATGTATAACTCTCTGCTTAATGATGGGCATACATGTTTGAACTAAATAGAGAATGCACTTAAAATAATTTACCAACCTAATCCTGCACAAAAGTTGTACAAGTAATATCCTCTAAGAGTGGTTGGTTGTAGGAATTAGGTAGAAACGTTACCTTACATTTTATACTCGACACTCAACAACTACATTTTTTTCTCTCTAGGTTGGTGTGAAGGTTGCAGTAGAAGATGTGTTTAGCAATGTCCAAAAACTCATTTGTGAAGCTTTCTCTACTTATGTCACAAAACCGGTGTATGGTCAAAAGGTATTTGCCTTCAAAATTAAAATACTGTCTTAAAATACTGAAATATTTAAGAATAGAAATAAAATGAACATGTTTGTTTTTAATTTTATTCAATTATTTTAATACTGATCTTAATGGTGCACTCTATTGATTGATTTATTTCAAACAAATTACTAATAATAAGTGATGATATTCTACCATTAACGTAATCCTACATTAATATAATAATTATTCAATTAACTACGTTAATACTAATCTTATTGCTAACGGTAAATGAAACCAAAGTATGTTCGAGTTTTTTAACCTTAGTACCAAATTATGCCTTCTGTGAAAGTTGTTATCCTGATATTTAGGACAAAGTAATGTTGTAAATCAGTTAATATAGCCAAAGTAAAGGTGCTGTTGAATAATATCTAGGGAGTAAATATCAGACAAAGTAAAGGGAGTGGAGTAAAGTCGGGACACAATTAGACTTCGAGAGATTTACAATTGTAATGGACCACGCGTATGCCGATTTCTTGATCGACCCCTTCACTAGTAAAATAATTAATGCTGAGAGCAATATCTGCTGGTATGCAAGTGTCCTACTGTAATGGGTTTAGAGTTAAGGGTTGGAACAGGAGTAGGTCAGAATTGTGGTCTTTACAAAGTGATAACATTTTGAGTATTCACAAACTTCATAAATGGTTTGCACACCCAGTTTGTAAGAACTCTATTCGCAACCCGTGAGCAAACACACAATGAGTAGATTTACATCTTTTTCTGGACTGCATGTGAATCTGCCGCCTGGCATTTGATAGATTGAGAAACTCGGCAATCCAATGCTTTGTAGTATTGTATTATATTGTTATTGCATTTATATAACGCTTACTACCGCTGACGAGGTGTCAAGGAGCTTTTTTGACGAGTAGCATGCTACTCCGGAACCCATAAAGGATTAGGGGCCAGATGTACGACCGTGGAAATACTGCCTCGCAAATTGCGAGTTTTTTGCGAGTCGCAATTTGCGAGGCACTATTTCCAATGTACAACAGTGTATTTCACTCTGTTAGCTATTCCCAATGGGGTCGCAAATTGAGAGGCTCATGAATATTAATGAGCCTCTAGCAATTTGCGACCCAATTGGGAATGGCAGGCCCTCCCAGGTATGGTGACCGGCTGGGCTCAGCAGACCACCATGTCTGGGACTGCTTTTAAATAAAGCAGTTTAGTTTTTTTTAATGCAGCCCGTTTTCCTTAAAGGAAAACAAGATGCATTTAAATTATTATTATTTTTTTTAATTTTTAATTTCAATTTTTTAAGGGCAGGCAGTGGTCCCTGGGACCACTGCCTGCACGTAAAAAAATAGATTCCCCTGCATTTGCAAAGGGGAAGGGGTCCCCTGGGGACCCTTTCCCTTTTGCGAGTGCAATTCCACCCTCTTGAAGAGGGTGGAAATTTGCGACTGTTTTTGCGCCCGCAATTGCGGACGCAAAATATTCTTACATAGGGTTGCGTTCGCTATTAGGAAGGGAACGCCCCTTCCTAATAGCGAGTCGTAAAAAATTGCGACTCACAAAATAGGGTTTGTACATTCCCCATGCTGTTTTTGCACGCGCAAACGGGTTCGCAAACCTGTTTGCTAAAGCAAAAATGATCGTACATCTGGCCCTAAAATCTGATGGTGTCAAATGACTGGGCAGGTAATAACATCATTGCAGGCCAACAAGAAAGCTGGGAATATAATTAGTGTTTGGTTTTACTAATATGAAATGAAGGAATTGGGCTAACTAGAATCTGAGATAGCCAAGTGGATAGCAGTTTGGATGCTATGTGACAAAGAGGCAAAGTAATATTCATCTATATGCTGCAGTAAGTGGTCTATTGCAAGTATTGGTACTGTAGAAAAGTAATATTTGTACTGAATTTGCCAGTCCTTGTATAGCACAGACATCAACATTAAATATTATATTTTGATAAACGGAGAAGGAAAAATGTTAAACGTGATTGGCAATGTGTGCTATCAAAAGAGATTATGATATAGAACCGAAAAGAGAGACCATCATACTGGGGGTGAGAACACGTGATTCCTAAAGTTCCTTCCTCAACCAACCTGGACCAGTGAATCTGTTGCTACATCCACAATACTCCTGAGCGTTACCAGTCCTTACCCACACCCTGGCAAGCGAAAGCCTCATGTTTCAACCTTCCAGCTAAGCCTAGCAGTGGCGTCACTAGGGTTGGTGTCACCCAGTGCGGGTAACTCATGGTGTCACCCCCTGACGACACGACTTACCCCATGAATCCATGATGGACCTCCTCGAGGAGATGTATTCATCTGTGCAGCTCCCACGGAGGGGCCCTTCTTCTTCTGCCATCATTCTGAGTTACAACACAGGCCTTGTGCATATCTCCTGACTACCCCCCCCCACCTCCCACTCCCACCCACCCGCAGCCTTAAAATTTGCTAATCACTGTAGCTTTCATGGCTTGTTCAGCTCTCCACGCCATCCTCTTTCCTTCACAGTTACAAGATGACATCTTCTGAATCCTACCCCAGCATCTTAAAGGTCCGGCCAGGGTAAGCATTGTGAAAATACTGCCCTGAGAGCAAGGCTCCTGAGTCCGTATATATGGGTGCAGTCTTACTTTTCAATACTCTACTTATGTAACTCTGGAAATACAGGGAAATTGCTTCAGGCACGTGTCTTTTGTATTTTACCAAAGGTATTTTTAACATTTGCATAAAACAAAACATAATAGGACATCCATATACTGTTGAATGGTGCTGTTTTTAGTGATGCGTCTGTCGCATTTTAAATATAATTTTGGCACATTCGAGACTGATTAAATGAAATGTAATGTAATTTTGGGAAACAAATACAAGTGTTGCCAGGTGATACACACTTCAGTCAATGTGCCATATGCAAGTAACTACTGTAACTTTACTCCAGCCCACATTCCCAGTAGCCAGACAAAAATCAACATGGAAACTGGGTTAGCATTACAACTGACGGTAAATTGCAATGCAGTGTGCGAGAGGACAGTACACCCACAAGAAGCAAATGTCTTCTTTAAGGGCAAAAGAACACGTGGAACCTTCAAACCCTCAACACAACAAAACAATCTTGTGGTGGGGGGGTGGTCAGGGGTATTCCTCCTTATTTGGTATCCACAGAAATGGGAGCAGCTAATTGATGGGCATGGGTAAAACGATTTCTTGCACAGAAGTGAAAGAAGCGCCATTCAGTGCGGGTAACTCATGGTGTCACCCCCTCATGACACCAATCAGCTGTTTAAGTGATTAGCGCAAACCGGAAATCCGGTTTTGTGCACAAACTTCTGATGGTGTCTGATTCTGGATTCCCACAGGATAGCAAGTTACTTTTCCTAAAAGCACCTCAGCTGCCCAGCGTTGAAAAATATTTCAGTAAACTTGAGCCTCAACATTTGCTGGGATTAAAATCGTGTGAATTAACAATGCGCAGTGAAGAGGAAGCCCATGTTGGGGTGAACTTCATCGCACTCCCACCCCTCGATCCATGACTGATGAGTACTACAGAAACTGTGGTCTGCAGGGTGGTGGTTTCCAAACAGGACCGAATTAAGCCAGAGAGTCCAAGGTCACGGGCTAGGTGTGATATTGGAGGAGGTGTGGTGCGACCTAGCGGTTACAAAAAGGGAACCTGCATGGTTTTAAGCCATGACTTGCTTTGATTCTCTCAGACCTCCTTTCTCGCCTTTCGCCTATTTTTTGTTGGCTATTCTGTGGCACTCTTTCACATAATACCCTCACAGAAATACGCTTAAGAGCCTTTGTACCAAATTATGACCTGTCTTGACCCAAACACGAGATGCTGTGGAGAGACACGGACTGTCTCAGCCTTGGACAGGAGGAAACTGGGCTGTGTGGGAGGAGGGACAAGGCAGGTGACCTCCAAATAATTCTAAACTGAAAGCAGCTCTGACTTTCCCTCGTTGTCTCTCTTTCACTCTCAATCTCCCTCTGTTGCGCGCTCTCTAGCTCACTCTCTTCCTTCTGTGTCACTCTCACTGTCACTTACATGCATCCTCTGTTGCAAATGCGTTTGCCGTTTAACCACTTTGTGAATTATATCCTATACTTTCTTTTTCTACAAAACCACCGATTAAAAATCTCCAGATGTATTAGCCACCGCCACCTTTTACATTTTTGTCAGGTGTCACCCCTTGTGATGGTGTCACCCGGTGCGGTCCGCCCCCCCCCGCACCCCCCTAGTGACGCCACTGAAGCCTAGAACCTATGGAATTCTCCTGACATCCCTCGTGTGGTAATGGTCCCCACATTAGCACACTCAACCCTTCGAGATGAAACAACTCTAAACTGCCGCATGGATGCAAATCATGTAATCTTAAACATTATAGTCCCTGTCACCAATTTTATTTCACTTTTTGTTACTACTCTCAAGGTAGGGAGTACACCAACCAATTACTCCTTTGTCACACAGGTAGGTCAATTTCAGTACACATCATATCGTTTTCTGCGTAATCAGCAAAATACAAGATCACATCACAAACACATCAACAACACATCAACATCTAAAATAATTTTTGCTTTATTATACAAAATTATTTCTTCTTTCTATTGTCCGATACATGTCATCATAGCAAAACCACATTCAAAAATACGTCATGCCTATTGTACAGGAAAAGCCACTCTCCATCCTCATTTATGCTACATATACCTTGCTATAAAATATCTCTCTAGGGTTTCTGCTCACAAATCCTAAGCTGATAATTGTTTTTATTGCCAACTCTCTTCAGACATAGCTTTGGATGAAGGACACCATATAAAAATGTCAGTGTAGTGTTTCAGTGAGCAAATGTATTTCCGTCACCTACAGTTACAAATCTCTGTATATGGAAGAGGGTGAAATTCATGGGGAACTGCTAGAAACTCACTCGTAGATATTATCAGTTGTCTTGTTTCTACTCAGTCACATCTCAAGTTTTAGGTAAGTTCTAAACCTTTGTGATCACTATTGATGCAATAATATCTATACCATAAGGAAAAGGGCACGTCGTTTGATCATTCCTCTCCCTATTACCTCGTATACCTGAATGTTGTCCAGCATGAATTTTGAAAAATCTGTAGGGTATCTCCACTACTAAGTTGCAGAATCTCTTGCTTTTACCTAAGAAATGCAGTGAAATGCAGTGGGAGGCTCCCTGATACCTTCAGTCTTGAAAAGTCATTCATTCATTGTTTCTTTTGTTGAAACCATTGCATGTGGCCCAGGTACCTCACTACTGGCATCGGTGTTTAACGTGCACCCATCGTAACGGGCCATTAGCTGCCTTCTCACTGACATGTTATTTTTGATAATGAGATTTTTGGCGTTTATTGAATTAAACCATAGGAGGTTTGGTGAAATCATGGGTAACATTTTTGGCCTTGGCGAGGGAAAGTGGGTCTGAGATCTTTACTGCTAGAGGTTAAATGCATAGGACGGCACTTAATGCAGAGACCATACGTCTGAAGAGAGCTCATAGGTGTGTATAACTTTTTCCACTGCAAAAAAAATCAACCTGCATTTTACTACCTTTAGTTTTTTTTAAATTTGGGATTACATTAATTTCAGACTTGTGTGGTTATTTACAATATTTTCAGATTCCTTTATTTTGATTTTTAATAAGAATTGAATCCTGTTTTTTAATGGGCAAGTAAACCAGGCCATACCCACATTTAAAAAAAAAGAAAAATATTAAGAAAATTGCTGAAACCCTAATATAAAAATTCTACCCTATACACTCAGACCCTAACAAACCTAGTACACTTACCCAATTCACACCACCTAGCATCCCATATAGAAGTACACCTCCACAAACCCTACCCCTGAACCCTAAAAACACAAATATATATCTATTTTTGGGGTTGGGCGGTTAACATCCCATGAATGCTTTAAAAAAATGTATCCATTTAAAAAACACACCCCTAAAGAAATCCAAATCTAAACTATTTTAAATACAGCTGTAAAACTTAAGAAATATATATATTCACTGAAAACATCAAAGGTCAAAGTAGCATTATAGTTCGGTGAAGTGTTCAGTGACAACAGAACATTTTAAACTCTAAAATCTAAAAACCACTGAAAATCACCAGTTATAGTTATCTCTAGTAACTATAACTTATGCCCTAAGGTAATTATAACGAGTGCCCCCGACATGTACAATTTCCCCCTCAAAAATGTCACTGCAAATGTTAAAGTGATATTATCAATTATGTCATAGAAGATGTCATGAGGGATGTAATGTGTGGGGTAATTACCAGTGCATGGCGATAAGTCTGTCAACCCAGTCACCATTCGGCACCAATGAGGGACCTTTCATCTAAGGCCACTGGTTGAAAAAGAACTGGACAAACTTGAGAGCCAATGTGTCATTGAAAAGGTGTTTGGGCTGACACCATGGGTGTCCCCTGAGAAGACGAAGCAACAGTGAAAAATATGCCTCTGCATCGACATTTGTATTCCCAATCAGGTCATCAAGTGGGAGAGACACAGTGTCCACAATGGATGACATCATAGCAGACCTGAATGGTTCGAGGTGGATTTCCAAGTTAGACCTTAATTTAGGATA
Source organism: Lissotriton helveticus (assembly GCF_964261635.1). Lineage (NCBI taxonomy): Eukaryota > Metazoa > Chordata > Amphibia > Caudata > Salamandridae > Lissotriton > Lissotriton helveticus. The sequence goes on along the minus strand of NC_136059.1, from coordinate 610,635,990 downwards.
TCATCAAATGCTCCTCTCTATGGAAAGCAGATATGTCACCACATTTTTGACACATTTGGGGATCCACCGCTACAAAAGACCGAACTTTGGCATGTCTTCTGCAGCAGGGGTCTTCAAAGATGTCATTCCAGGGTGGTATGAATTTGAGGGACGATATCTTGATATCAGTGCTTAATTTGTAAACTATTAAGTGCCAGGGCCCTAATCAGGAGACCACTGCAGCCTACACCACTCATTGCCCCTGCTAGTGCTACCAATTACAGTACCAAACCAGTTACTAACCATAACACTCCTACAAGTGTGACAGTTCAGAATATTCCAGGCCCCCAAAGCTGTAAGCTTAGCAAGGGTGGCACGTATTAATCATTTTTAACTAATATTGAATTAGTAAACAACTGTTGTTGTGCTCACTCTGAATCAGACCAACAGCCCACCATGTGGCAGGCTGTCATAAGTGCTGGTGCTGACCACCGGAAACCACTGGCTCACGTTAGGCACTGCCTGATATACTCCAAAACTGTGACGGATCACTACAAACCCTCTGAAATGCCTGTGGGAGCATGGCTTTACCCTGCACAAGGAAAAGTGTTTCTTCTTACAGAACTGTGTCGAGTTTTTCAGCTATGGCTTCAATCAAGATGGTGTGGAAGTTGATCCCAGAAAGTTGCAGGACATACAACAGGCCCCAGCCCCAATGACCATCTCGGAAGTCCACAATTTCCTAGGGATGGCCACCTACTGCGGAAGGTTTATTCCTAACATTTCCACCATCGCAGAACCTTTGAGAGCCGCGACCAAGACACGAAGTCCTTTGGAGATGTGGCCTCATAGTAGAAGACGATACAAAAGGAGATGATGGACGGAGCGTTTGAGCAAATCAAACACTCACCCCCAGTCATCTGATCTGGGTTTAATCCATCACCATTCTTTAGCCCACTCAGCCACCCCATTTCAGACATGGCTATATGCAAATCAGTCTGACCCTGTGCCTCATGGGAACAGCCGGGCTGAAGACGGCTGGAATGCCAGAAACCGGTCCTCAGAAGCTTGTTTCCGGTCCAGGGAAGGCATGGCTTGGCAGTTCGGGCTGGACTGTTCCCATGAGGCACAGGGTCAGACTGATTTGCATATAGCCATGTCTGAACTGGGGTGGCAGAGTGGGCTAAAGAACGGTGACGGATCAAACCCAGATCTTTTTGACTGGGTGTGAGTGTTTGATTGGGTCTGATGCTCCGTCCATCACCACCCCCTTTTGTACCGCTTTTGGCCGCCATAAGTGTGGCAGGGTATGCTCAGACGTGTGTCCCTTGCTCACTTTGCCACTGGATTCAAGCAAGCCGGGCTGAAGACGGCTGGAATGCCAGAAACCGGTCCTCGGAAGCTTGTTTCCGGTCCAGGGAAGGCATGGCTTGGCAGTTCGGGCTGGACTGTTCCCATGAGGCACAGGGTCAGACTGATTTGCATATAGCCATGTCTGAACTGGGGTGGCAGAGTGGGCTAAAGAACGGTGATGGATCAAACCCAGATCTTTTTGACTGGGTGTGAGTGTTTGATTGGTTCTGATGCTCCGTCCATCACCACCCCCTTTTGTACCGCTTTTGACCGCCATAAGTGTGGCAGGGTATGCTCAGACGTGAGTCCCTTGCTCACTTTGCCACTGGATTCAAGCAAGCCGGGCTGAAGACGGCTGGAATGCCAGAAACCGGTCCTCGGAAGCTTGTTTCCGGTCCAGGGAAGGCATTGCTTGGCTTGGCAGTTCGGGCTGGACTGTTTCCATGAGGCACAGGGTCAGACTGATTTGCATATAGCCATGTCTGAACTGAGGTGGCAGAGTGGGCTAAAGAACGGTGATGGATCAAACCCAGATCTTTTTGACTGGGTGTGAGTGTTTGATTGGTTCTGATGCTCCGTCCATCACCACCCCCTTTTGTACCGCTTTTGGCCGCCATAAGTGTGGCAGGGTATGCTCAGACGTGAGTCCCTTGCTCACTTTGCCACTGGATTCAAGCAAGCCGGGCTGAAGACGGCTGGAATGCCAGAAACCGGTCCTCGGAAGCTTGTTTCCGGTCCAGGGAAGGCATGGCTTGGCAGTTCGGGCTGGACTGTTCCCATGAGGCACAGGGTCAGACTGATTTGCATATAGCCATGTCTGAACTGGGGTGGCAGAGTGGGCTAAAGAACGGTGATGGATCAAACCCAGATCTTTTTGACTGGGTGTGAGTGTTTGATTGGTTCTGATGCTCCGTCCATCACCACCCCCTTTTGTACCGCTCATTGGAGAAGACGCCTTTCAAAAGGTGAAGGCTGCCCTTTTGAGCAAGACAATCATGGCCTACTTTGACCAAAGAAAATAACTGAACTGTTGGTTGATGTCAGCTCAGTAAGCTTGGGATCCGTGCTCACCCAGGGACTGGAGCCAGGGAGGTGGACCCCGTTATCTTTTGCTAGCAAAGCACTGATGCTGCCGGAGACAAGCTACTCCCAAATTGAGAGGATGGCACTAGCCATTAAGAGGGCCCATGGACACTTTCACCTGTACCTCTGTGAAAGACCATTCAGAGTAGTCACTAACCACTTGTCCCTTTATTCTATGGCTCCGACCACACCCTCCACCACAAACTGAGCCTTGGGCTACCAACTGCAACACTACCACGTGGAGGTCATCTATTGACTGGGGTCTAAGAACCCAATGGCTTTTCTCTCACGCCATTCACCCCTATCAGCTGGTGGGAGCGATGACAGTGCAGATGCCTACCAAGGAGTACGTTAGCCTAGTATCCCAAGGCGCTTGCCCACAAGCACTTGGTCTACAAGAGCTCCTATATGCCACCGCAACTGACCCGGTGCTGGAGAAGGTGATGGGCACTTTACAAAATGATTTGTGGCACAACTTCCTGCAAGATGCCAATGGTTGAGAGGGCCTGGAGAATGAAAAACTAACGAAAATATGGCGAGTGCATAACGAGCTGAACGCTGCAACAGATGGCCTCATTCTGAGATGGCAGCACCTGGTAATACCAGAGAGGCTGCAGCACTGAGTGATGGACTGGCTCATGGTAGACATCAGGAAACAGCAAAGATGAAATCTTGCATGAGAGAGAAGGTCTGGTGCCCTGGTCTCAAAGCTGCTTGGTAAGGCAATGCCCTTAATGCCAGCTTACCAGCTTGCAAGAAACGCCCGCACTTGTCAAGACAGAGGAACCATGCACAGTGCCATGGGCCAAAGTGAGACTTGACCTAGGGAGTTTTCCTGACGGGAGTACAACCCCAGTCATGGTTAATGGTTATTCAAATTACTCCTTTGTCAAAGTCGTCGACTCCACTGCCTTCGCAGTGGTGTTGAAAAGAGCCTTTGCACTCTTCGGTCTACCATTAGAAATAAAAATGGATAACGGACCATTCCTATCAATTACCTGATTTTCGAGACCTGCTAGAGCACCTAAGGTTACAACCCCGCCAAATTACGCCCCAATGGCCGCAAACGATATGAGAGGCGGAGTGGTTCATGTGGACACTGAATAAGGCCCTCAGAGTCACCCTAGTAGAGGGGACCGACTCTGAAGTCAGCCTCCAAAGGTTTTTGAGGGAATACCAAGGAACACCGCATTGCTCTCCATGGTCTCTATTGCTCAATAGTCACCGACGGGATAAGATTCCGGTCCATCCAGAGTGGACACTGCTGCAGTATGACCCTGTGTGTACCCAGACTCAGTGTACCCAGACCAATGTGCACACAAGCCTCAAGTGGCTAGCCGCCACCGGGTAATCTCACCGGTGATAAGGTGTTACTCACAGACTGCTGGCCGGGGTAGAAATTCTGAACACCTTTCTAGCCAGGAGTGTGGACTGCGACTCATGTGAATGAGACTATGGTCACTGCTTGCAAAGGAGGCGATCTAGTCCCTAGGAACATATCATGGTTCTGAAAAGTGGGTTTCCCAAACTCGTCTGAGCTGGAAGAAGAAAAAGAAGATGATGCGTTGTGGAAAAACTCTCATGGACTTGAAAACCAAGAACAAGCTGGCCCCAGCTCAGCTACAAGACCCCTGGTCAAGGCAGGACCAGGACAAATTCTGAGGCCAATTCCTAAGGCAGCCAGGACTTTGAGGAGACTAGAGGACATTCCCGTTTTCAATTATATCACCTCAGGCCTAACCGGCCACTGAGCCAGATAGAGCAATAGAGTTCATTGCCAAGTTGGGAAGGGATGTAAGATCCACCTAACACCTCCCCCACAGTGGTCGGCTCCGCCAGAATCACATCATGTAAATCATCTGGCCATGCAGGACCAAGGAAGATACATAACAAATGGGAGGGGACCGCTCGTGGTCTTCCGGCCCACACCATATGCCTAGTGTGTATGCTTTTTGTGTCCTACTCTGACTAGGCCTTTCCACGTGGGCCCTGCACTTACGACCCATGGCCCCCGCAACACTGCGAACCTTATGAAGAGAAGAGCAGGCCTTGCTGTGTTTGCATTGAAGTATGTCAGGTCTCCATGCGTAGACATTAAGGAATTGGTGCATGGCTGGTAGGTCTTTGGGATGGGGAAAGGAGGGCAGTGCTGGGGATCTTGCTCCTGTGAGACCCTGCAGGTGAGGGCATGCTTTGCAGTAGTTGCACTCCTATTACACACCAATGCAGGCAAATGCTGGTATGCTCTAAAAAACAGAATATCCATCATGGCGCATGGATCGATTCTACTTTCGTATACGTCCCTCCCAATAAAGTTCAGCTTCACTCTTCGCTGCTGCCAACCCATGAATCTCGATCACTGGGAGCATTCTGCAAGGACCCCTGTCCTCCTCCATGACAGTAGGCAATGAAAGCACAAATCTTCTTACAGAAGCTGAGTGGACATGCTTACATGAGGTGCTACTTGCTACGATGCACGGACATCGAGGCACTATGTTCTGCAGTCCGAAAATGGGAACTTCTTGTAGTTTCAGTTTTACATGCTGCAACTACGGCCCCATTACACCAAAACTAAGTATGACAGAAGGCATTGTTGAAATAGAAGATAATTACCATTTGATTGTCATCTACAACCCTATTTTTCAAACTTAGACACGTTGCTACAAGCTGTAAACATTTGCAGGATTCATTCGGCCCTCCTGTCCCTTCATACACCCTTTCCCTAAATTCACAATGAAATAGTTCTGGAACGCGGACAAAGGAGACTGCTTCTGCCACAAGCTACTACTCAAGCCACAGCAGCCCACAGGAGCCACAAAACCAACCACATCCCTCCCTCCGCTGCCTTAGAAACAGAAATGATAGGCACTTAGCTGTATGCACCACACAGGGGCTACTGCTCTAGACCTAAGAGGCGCATGGAAGATATGGAAGCACTGGCTGTACATACTCGGCCAGAAGTTGCCCCTTCCCAAGGCCTGCCTTTGAAGTGATGCAGCGGGTCTAACACAAAACCCTCTATCTATATCACCAATCCAGGAGCAACCTCTTTTATTTTACTCATCGTTGGGGCCCTTAGCACCACGAGTCACACACTCTCAAATCACACAGCCCCTGAATCAGTGACAAGTAGATGAGCTGCAAGACATTAATACCTTATTTAATCTATACAGTAACTTTATACATCATATACATTAGAATTTTTAAACGCCTAACAGTCATAAAAACAACATCAAGGTACTCCGCTATTTGGTCGATGGACCAACTAGTAGGAATCAGTTGATGGCGATTAAGTCCAGCTCAATCACAAATTCGTATTACTTTCAATATTTAATCGTCATGACTTTACTTTAATAAACACAGACTCAAGTTTATATTTTATAGAATTTTATCTAGATTCATTAAGAGAGAATTTTTATATTGCAAAAGATTTATTAAACAAGTACATTCTAAACCCTATTCAATCCATTGTAAGCAAAGAAAATGAAAAGTACTCATTACCGTTTGGCCATAGGGCGATGACAGAACTGCAGAACATAGAATAGGTTCCCAAGCTGATTGTCTGTCTTTCTAACGTCCTCGATGTCTCCCTCCCGATAAAGAATCTCCGCGACAGATCTCGTTTTTTTTACCATCAAAGTTCAAAGTCCAAAATTTTCAAAGTCTCTTGCACCATAAAGAGAAAATCGACCTAACCGACAGCATGTCATGCTGAGTAAAGGTGCACAAATAATGGCCACACCGAGATCATTTACACAAGCTATTTTATACCCTTTCACTAAATTTCTAAACCCAAAATTGAAACTTTTAGGGGCTACACTCATCTCACATTGGTCCATTGGAGGGGTGGCGATGATCACCTCATGTCCTCCTTGCTCAAACCAGTTAGTAAAAGTGCAAATTCATACTATGGGTTCTCATGACTTCATCATATGTTCACATTTGTACTTGTTTAGCACTTTACAACAGTTCCTCGCATTCAGGTTTGAATGTTCATCCGTTCCCAGGCTTTTTAATACAGACAACTTTGGCACAACTCCTGTTGAAGGCCAGGCTGGCCTTGACATCTCTTGCTCCGGGCAAAGGCCATACACTTGTGACTGAGCATCCACTCTTTACGCATGGGTGGGGGCCAGCTTTAATTTCAATTTCACCATCGCGTTTTAGCAGCAGCCACTTTTCAGACTAGGTCGATCAGGCCATAATGGGAACTAATATGAAAACAAACACAACAGTAATTAGATATAGTAAATAAGCCCTTCTGCTTGCCTCCCGCCATTCTAATTACCCATGTTAGGTGTTACCTAGCGAAGCAACATGTAAAGCAATTTTACTTACCATCTGCATTCTTTTGCCACGATGCACTTCAACCATATGCACAAATACATTTACTCTTTTATGTCTACGTTATCACAGTTCTATATTAGTTCGACTCATGTTTTATTAATAAATTAGATTTTTGCAAATAGCAGTCAGTTTTCCCATTTGTAGTGTCTAATATAATATGCATTTTGTTGATTAGTTTACATGCTTCTTACAATTAATATTATTAAAGTTATGAGGGAATAACATTGTAGGGGTACAAAACATTTTTGTTTCTCCCCTGCTCCATCAAAAGCACAGGAGTTTCTATCCCCACAGTTCAGGAATGTCGCACCTGCAGCCACTGTTCTCAGTCCCACATGCGAGGCTCGAATGTGACCGAGGTAACTTCTGCAGAGGACTTAAGACTCCTCTTTTCCGATTGATTCAATTAATGTCATGTGCTTCTAAAGCAATCCTCCACCGAAGTTACTCTTACTGCTATACAACAGATGTACATGTTATCCAATTGAAAGTTACTCATTGTATTAACCTGGCAGGATGAAAGGCTGCGTCGCCCTCCCTGGTTTCAAGCCTATGGCCATGTCCTTAAATGCAGGTCCCTTCAGGTCCATTGAGTCATAAGACTTGGCCTACGGCTAGTATTGTCGACTACTGTAGATGATTTCTCCCAGTGTTAACTTCACTGTTAATCTGGCTTCCCTTTCACATTGGCAATCAGACGCCTATGTGGGTGCAAGGGGTAACAGACACTTGTATAGAAATTACAACAATAAATATCAATCCGTCCTAAACTAATAGTATCCTTGCCTTGCGTTCAGAAAGGGGAGAAGCACCCTGCTTCCCCAACCATCAATCTGAGATTGAAAATGACAATTCTGATAGATACATCTGCCAGTGGATTCCTCACCTTGTGAATATCCCCCTTGCGTCAGCAACATTCGCAAATTATTTCGTAGCTTCGCGCCGACGTGGGCGACGTCATAGAGGCACGGCATCGCGGGCGACTCCGCTGACGTCACCGACACCATATTAGGCACACGCCGGCATGATGACATCAGTTCCCTTTTTTCCGCGTCGTCGACGCTAACGGTTTTCTAGGGATCGTCCGTAGCTGTTGCTGTATTGCTGTAACCTTGTTACATTGTTTAAATTGTGCTTCTTTGTCTTCTCTCTCGACATGTCTTCGAAGAAGACCGGGTTTAAAGCTTGTGGGGAATGTGGCAAAAACATGTCCATTACGGATCCACATGAATGCTGCGTACAGTGTCTAAGCTCCAACCATGACGTCGAAGACTGCCAGTCTTGTAAGAAGATGACACCTAAGGCCCTCCGGGAGAGAGAAACCAAGCTTCTCGTGGTGAAACTTAAAGGAAGAAAACAGAAGAAAAGTTCGAGGTCGCGAACTCGGCGATCAAGGTCAAGGTCTCGTTCGAGGTCGCGCTCGGACTCGTCCTCGGCCCATGCTTCGAGATCTTCAAAAAAGAAACATAAAAAGAGGACCCATGAATCCCGACATCGCTCGAGGAAGGACTCGGGTTCAAAGCCGAAGTCGCAAGTGAAGCTGGTTGAGAAGGTAGTGGTGTCTTCGGCTTCGGAGGAGCAGGACGCCGAGGGTGAAGTGTCGCATGCAAATTCGCCAGGTTCACCGAGGCAGATATTGGATCCATCTCCGGTTCCATCCCATCCTTCAGGCCGGGAGGATGAAGGTGAGGAGGAGGTGGTTGGTGAGGGAGAGGCTCCGTTGCCCGTGTGCCCGTCGACTCCGGTGCACCAGCCCGAAGAGGAGGTCGACATCGTCTCGACTCCACGCCCTCAAGAGCAGCCCCGGGGTTCGTACCCAGCCTTCCCGGCTCCAGGTCAGGATACGACGCAGTTCCTGAATGCAATGTTTGGGATATACTCCAGGGCTATGTACCCCACTGGGGTTCTTGCTGGTCCCACGGGCCCGATGGCTTTTAGTCTGGGTGTTCCCCAGTCCTATGCCCCTGCGCCCTTTATGCCCTTTATGCCGGCTCCAGCGCCGCATTGGCATTTTCCGACGCCGGCGAGGCCTTCGACTCCGAAGCCATCGACGCCGAATCCATCAACCCGGATGCCGAACCCTGAACGACCTCGTGTGAAACATCCTCGTCCGACGTCGGGATCGGCGCCGGCACCGGTTCCGACGGAGTCGACAGTGGATCCGTCGGCATCGTATGTGAAGCACAGGTCGAGGCGTTAAGCCCAGAGGCTTATGGAGGAAGAGAGGTTTCGTGAGGCTACTTTGGAGGAGGGTGAGCTGCAGGAGTCTGAGGACCCATTTGATGACCTGACGGTGGCTAGTGGCCTTGAACTGTCCCCTGAGTGGGATTTAGCCTCAGTGTCGGATGCACCCTCAAAAGATGTGGCTCCTTACCATGTCGTGATAAGGAAGGCAGAGAGCTTATTGAACATTACTCTGCCTACTGCTGAGTTTAAGTCGAACCTTCTCACAGAGGTCCTTCACTCACCATCTTCAGTGATTGAACCAATACTGCCATTTAATGACGCCCTAGCAGAGCCAATTTTAGAGGTTTGGAAGAAACCTTTGTCAGCTCCTGCAGTATCTAGGGCTGTTGCCAGGAGATACAGAGTGGCTCCTGATGACCCGGAATTTTTGTCCACCCACCCTCTGCCTGAGAGTTTGGTGGTGCAGGCGGCCTGTTCCAAGAGATCAACGGGAGCTTTTCCACAGGTTCCTGCAGAAAAGGAGTTGAGGAAACAGGATCAGGCTGCTAAAAAGGTTTTCTCCTCCGCCAGCATGGCATTGAAGTCCACAAACGCGACCTGCCTAATGGGGCTTTACATTCACGCCCTAATGGATACTGTAAAACAGTTGGTGCCAAAGATACCGGAAGATGATAGAAAGGACTTCCAGGAGGTAATCTCGGACACTCAGGCTGCAGCAAGGCAGGTGATACAGAGTGGTTTGGACACTGCAGATTCTGTGGCGAGGGTCATGGGCTCTTCGGTGGCTACGAGGAGAGCTGCATGGCTGAAATCGTCTGAGTTTTCAACAGATGTCCAGTCTGCATTAATGGATCTGCCATTCGACGGATCTGGTTTGTTTGGCAAAAAGGCAGATGCTGCTTTAGAGCAGTTTAAAGACAGCAGGGCGACTGCTAAGTCGTTGGGCCTTCAGACCAGGGGCACCTTTGGGAGATGCTTTAGAGGGTTTGGCAGATCTTCTTTTCGTTCCTACAAGTCAACTCAGCAACAGCCCCAGCAGCAGCAAAACACACTGTACAGGGCGTACAGGGGCAGACAGAGGGCTCGTCCCAGAGGTCGTCAAGTCGCCTCCTCCTCTTCTTCCTCTTCCTCTTCCCCTTCCCAGCCCCCTGCCAACACAGCAAAGCAGCCCTAGATCCGCCATTCCGGATCATGCGGGCCCAGTGGGGGGCCGGCTTACCCATTTCCTATGAGATTGGGAATTGATAACATCAGATCTTTGGGTTCTCAATCTCGTGGGGAATGGGTATGCTCTTCCCTTTCGGGAGTTTCCCCCAAATTACCCTCCTTGCCAGGGTTATTGTTCGGAGGACCACCTGCTTCTCCTGCAGGAAGAAGTCCTGTCACTGTTCAGAAAAGGTGCGATAGAGGTGGTTCCAGAGCAGGAAAAGGGTCAGGGATGCTACTCCCGGTATTTTCTGATTCCCAAGAAGGATGGCAGGCTTCGGCCAATCCTGGATCTCAGGATCTTGAACTTGTATCTGAAGCAGGAGAAGTTCAAGATGCTCACCCTTGCTCAGGTTCTTCAGGCGCTGATGGAAGAAGACTGGATGGTGTCAATCGATTTGCAGGATGCGTATTTTCATATTCCCATCTTGAAGTCGCACAGAAAGTATCTCTGTTTCACGGTTGGGTCGCAACACTACCAGTTTGCGGTCCTTCCGTTTGGTCTTACTACTGCACCTCGAGTCTTCACCAAGGTGATGGCAGTGGAGGCAGCACATCTCAGGAGGTCGGAGATACCTGTATTTCCGTATCTCGATGACTGGCTGATCAAAGCAGAGTCGCCGGAGAAGGTGCTCCATCACATGCAGGAGACAACTCAGTTGTTGCACAGGTTGGGTTTTTCAATAAATGTACCCAAATCTCACCTGGTGCCCTCCCAGCGCAACCTGTTCATAGGTGCGGTACTGGACACTACTGTATGTCATGCATTCCCTCCTCCTAAAAGGATTTGCGACATACAGGAAAAGATTCCTTTGTTTTTCAATGGAGCGGTCGTTCCAGTCCTGAAGGTCCTTCGCTTGCTCGGTCTGATGGCTTCTTGCATTCTGCTGGTCAACCATGCACGCTGGCACATGAGGGCACTCCAGTGGTGCCTCCGCAGGCAGTGGTATCAACACAACAGAGATCTCAGGGAGTCAGTGAGGATCTCCAGAGAAACTGCAGCGGATCTGACTTGGTGGAGTGTGGAAGGCAATCTGTCACAAGGAAAGCATTTTCATCGGCCTCCATCGGTTGCCACAGTGATCACGGATGCATCCACTCTAGGGTGGGGTGCTCATCAGGGGGATCTGGAGATCAAGGGTCTTTGGTCTCCAGAGTAAAGGTTGCTTCACATCAACCTTCTGGAATTGAGGGCGATACGTTTGGCGCTCAAGGCCTTCCTCCCTTCCCTTCGCGGTCGGTCGGTTCAAGTCCTGACGGACAACACCACTGCGATGTGGTATGTCAACAAGCAGGGAGGAGTGGGGTCGCAGTGTCTCTGCAAAGAGGCTCTGTGTCTCTGGTCCTGGGTTCAGGACCATCAGATTTGTCTGATGGCAAATCATCTGGCCGGAGTTCTGAACGTTCGTGCAGACACTCTCAGTCGGCAGTTCTCCGCCGACCACGAGTGGAGGCTCCATCCAGAGGTGGTTCGTCAGGTCTTTCGGACTTGGGAAACTCCTCTGGTGGATCTGTTCGCCACTCACGAGAATGCTCACTGCCTGTCATTCTGTAGTCTCCAGTTTCCGATGCAAGGAGCACTGGGAGACGCGTTTCAGTTGAGTTGAGACTCGCAACTCCTTTACGCGTTTCCTCCCATACCCTTGATTCCTCGGGTTCTGAGGAAGGTTCGCCAAGACCGGGCTCAAGTTATATTGATCGCCCCGGATTGGCCAAGAAGGGTGTGGTACACAGATCTTCTCCACCTCTCCTCGTGCTCGCCCCTCCGTCTCCCTCACAGGGCAGATCTCCTCTCCCAGATGGAGGGGCAGGTTCTACACCCCCACCTCCAGACCTTACACCTTCATGCCTGGAGATTGAACGGGGCAACCTGAGTTCCTTTTCTCTCCCACACGATGTGGTGGATGTCATCTTGTCAGCCAGGCGTGACTCCACTAAGTCCATTTATTCCTATAGATGGTCTAAGTTTGTTACTTGGTGTGAGGAGAGGTCCATTGACCCTTTAAGGGCTCGTTTGTCCAATATTCTTCAATTTGCTCTTTCCTTGGCCAAGCAGGGTTTTGCGGTGGCAACTATCAAGGGTTGTTTGTCGGCCTTATCGGCTTTCCTTTGTTTGCCGGACCAGCCCTCTTTATTGAAGTCACCTATTGTTTTACGGCTCATCAAGGGCCTTACCAATAAATTCCCTCCAACTCCTTTTATTGTGCCTCAGTGGGACTTGAATCTTGTTCTTACTTTCCTGATGGGTTCGCCTTTCGAGCCGTTACACAAGTGTCCCTTGAGGCTTTTGTCTTTCAAGACTGTTTTTCTGGTAGCAATTACCTCGGCAAGGAGGGTAAGTGAGCTTCAAGCTCTTAGTTCTAAGCCCCCGTTTTTATCCATTCATGCTGATCGAATGGTTCTCAGGACCAGGGCTGCTTTTCTGCCGAAGGTGGTAACTCCTTTCCACCTGGGGCAGTCTGTTACCCTCCTTACCTTTTATCCTCCCCCTCACCCTTCCAAGGAGGAGGAGAGACTTCACCGCCTGGACCCTAAGAGGGCGGTGAGCTTTTACCTGGACAGGACGAGAGAGTTCAGGTCGGATGACCAGCTGTTTGTTGGATTTGCTGGCTGCAGGAAGGGGAAGGCTGTGCACAAGCGCACGCTCTTAATATGGATCATTTTATGCATCAAGATCTGCTACTCCCTGGCGGGTAAGGAACCTCCAGAGGGTATAAGGGCTCATTCCACTAGAGCTAAGTCTGCGACATCTGCTCTTTCTAGAGGTGTGCCGGTAGAGGACATTTGCAGAGCCGCGACTTGGGCCTCCCTCCACACTTTTGTGAAGCATTACTGCTTGGATTCCGAGGTGAGGAGGGACGGCCACTTTGCGCGCTCTGTCCTCCAAGATTTCTTGGTATAGCAGAGTGGACACCCTCCTCCGGGAGTGGGGACTGCTGTGGAAATCTATTCACAAGGTGAGGAATCCACTGGCAGATGTATCAATCAGAAGAACAATTTACTTACCTTCGGTAATGCTTTTTCTGGTAGATACAGTATCTGCCTGTGGATTCCTCACTGACCCACCCGCCTCCCCGTTGTCCACTCTTCTATACCAGAGTAATTGTGATGTGATGTATATATATATATTATTTTTAAAGGAAATGTTTTATTTTAAATGTTTTCCTGCATTGGCTTCACACTGTGTGTGTGTTTTATCTTGACATTTGTGTACTGTGTATACTGTATATATATCTACTGTCATCGGTCTGTCCGTGTGCCTCGAAGGCACGGAAAAAAGGGCGGAACTGATGTCATCACGCCGGCGTGGGCCTAATATGGTGTCAGTGACGTCAGCGGAGTCGCGCGCGATGCCGTGCCTCTATGACGTCGCCCACGTCGGCGCGAAGCTACGAAAGAGTTTCCGAATGTTGCTGACGCAAGGGGGATATTCGCAAGGTGAGGAATCCACAGGCAGATACTGTATCTACCAGAAAAAGCGTTACCGAAGGTAAGTAACTTGTTCTTTACAATGTTCGAAGCAAATGCACTTCAAGTCGAATCATAATATAGCACAATTGAGTAATGTCAAATCAATAATATAGACTCCATTTCTTCTTTGGTGTTTTTATTCAATCCATTCCTTTTAGCCATTGCGTTTCGTCGCTTAGGGGTAACACCCCTAATGACTTCCTCAGGGCTTAGGGTATGAATATGTTCAAATCACGATCTCCTGATGTGTAAAATCTTTGCAAGGGATCTTGTATCCAAATTATATCAGTAAAATTAAAAAGCAAACTTATACTCAATTCAAGGTTTGCCAATGAGTGCCAAATTTTGGCATTCCTTGCGTCCTCCCACACGCGGGGAGATCTTTTGCTAACAAGTCTCTAAAGTATGGACAATGTGCCCCTCAAATCAATGGGGATTGACTCTCTGGACCATGGAGTTCCCTAGAAACATATATTTTCTTTTGGAGTCTGTCCGCTATAACCAGCATGTGGGTGTTCATAGTCTGTGTTGTGGTCTTTGAGGAAAGAAACTTCTCCGACACTCATACCCTTCATGATAAATAGATTGAAAAATAAATCCCGGTTCTTGAGCAAACTACTTTTTGCATCGGGTTTCTCGGTTTTGCAGTATTCATGGCATTCCAAAATGTTCCCTGTGCAGATTTCACCAGAAAAAAACTGGCAAAATTAGAAAGAAAAACCTGCTGAAATTGGATGAAAATCGTCGGGAAAACAGTGAAACATACAGTAATCAATTCGGAAAATACCAATACCTCTTTCCATGGAAGAAAAATTGTAAGCTAGCTGGGAAATTGAATCCTGAATCTTGACATCTGTAATTAATAGTTGCAGTACAGACAGACCCATTTCCTCAGTTCTCAGAGCAGGTGTTGGCAAGGCAAATGGGTTTAGCTCTCGTGTGTCAACACATGTCCTTAATTCTATTTAGAAGCCTCCCATGCAGAAATGCTGTTTATCTCACTAACGGCTGCCTTACCGGCTTTGCAAAAAAGTAGCAAAAACGATTTCTGTCTATATAGAATGCATATATGTCATAATGAATTTAATGTCACAGGCTGCCTGACCAGCCAGTGTACTTTTCCGATGAAAAATGGTCCATCACATATTCCAATGGAGGTTCTTCCTTGATAGTGGAATATAACCCCAAGTACCCAATAGCTTGAGGTGAGAAAGCGGAAGCCACCCCCCTCCCTCCCCCACCCCTTTGTACTCTCTTAGAAGCTGGTATCAATAGTCCTGCAGACAGCTGCGCTGATCAGCCAGAGCTCACGTGTACTTAATGCCCCCACTGGAGTGTGCACATGCGAAGTAAAGAAGAAGGTGGGGAGAATAGAGATATGCATCCGCACAGGGGTGGAAGCCATGTTTGTTAGGGCAGCAGTGAGGATAGAAGGCCCACACCTGCTGGGGTTGGCCCATGGCAGGGAAGGTACCAGAACTGGGGTGGCAGAGTGGGCTAAAGAACGGTGATGGATCAAACCCAGATCTTTTGAGTGGGTGTGAGTGTTTGATTGGTTCAGATGCTCCGTCCATCACCACCCCCTTTTGTACCGAAGGTACCAGAACAGCCATTCTGGAACAAATGCGGGCGGCAGCCCAAACCGGGTGAATTCTTGCTCGATTCTGTTTTTGCTCCAGCTGGAATGAATTTACGGCCCCTATAACTTGCAGTCACTGTGGTGTGTGCCCCAAGTACCCGCGGGGTTACTACCGGCCGCATTGCATAATGATTAACTGGCACGACCTCACTTGGCAGATACCCACAACAGCAGTGCAAGGACTTAAGCTCAAAATCCACCGCGCGCCAGGTAATGACAGGCCATGTCCTCGCGCTGTACTCGGCTCGAGGGCTCAGGTTGCAGACGCACAATGAGTGTGGCTCTGGGAACCAGCGGGTTGACCTGAGGAAAGAGCACAGCAGGCGCATAATGTTACCACTCGGCTGAAACTCAGTGGGTGAATGGCCAGGCCACCTGCCCACACTGACTGTGTGTTGAACATTTTGATGAAATGTTCCCTCCTGTTGAGGAATGGGATTGATATCCGGTTGTAAAGTCGAACGTCAGAGAGACGAGCAATCCCTGTAACCTGCCAAGTGTGTCGGAGGTAACCACACACATTACACAACAGATTCCTCTGTGGGCTTTGACCTTTGACATGATGTAATCACCTTTCAGATATGGGTGAAAGGGCGTTGGAGTCCGCAAAAGATAAAGTGAAGCATCCAAGAGAGAACACGTTTTACATCTCGATTTAGAAGTAGGTGTTTTTACAACTGCCTACTGCAAGTCATATGTGAAGAAGTTCTTGAACTCACTCTTTGCTTCGGGGTGTTACCATGCGGTAATGCCACCTGGGGACACAATGAAATAGCGCGTGTGTCCCCCCCCCCCCTACCCTCCACCCGGTCTGGTATTACTCGCACAGCCAGAGCAATGTTTACGACCTCAGAATATTCATACCAATAAGTAGCAACACCTAAAATGACAACACCATTAAAAAACGCCTACTCAAACCCATAAATAATACTATATTCAAAGTTGTCCCATGGATGGTGTTAATGATAATTTGACGGGTCATTTATGACATTCCTAATTGCTCAGTGACATCAAAGGCAGGGTCTGATTTGTGTGGCTGTTGTGCAAGTCATGGATAGTGAACCGCAACTTGGGAATTTCAGTGGCTTTTCTGTTGTAATTCGTAACTATGTCTGTACTTTAGCCATTTTTTTAAACTTGAAAAAAAAAATATATATATTTTTTTTTTTACTAGTCGATAACCGTAGCATTTCCTACTTTTCCTGCCCCAGTGTTAGAAGTACAAACATACTTTCATTTCTTTCCTGTAACTCACTTTATATAGATCCACTGTGAACATATTGCTAAAATAAGTGTTCTTGTAGTTGTAGTCATATGACAGATTCATGGGGGGCCGCTCTCTGGGGAGGGGGGTGGTTAAACGAGTTTCTATCCTCTATTCTCCAAGTGTCCAGGCCCTCCTCAGCTCTGCATTAGTCCTGGTAAGCCTCATGTTGATTTCTTCTGCCAGAGTCCATTGATCAACATCTTTGACCTAGTGTTCAGATGTAGGTGTTCTAGGGCTCGGGCAGTAACTGCAATTTATCTCGGTATACAAGAGGGTAAATTATACACATTTTGGCTTGATTTTACTTTGTGAGGTAACAGGCATGTCTGCGGGAGCAACCAGCGTTTTATATGCTCTGCATATATCTATCTACTGCTATTATTTCAATGTATCGCTTATTATAAGTCCATTCCAAACTAAGTGAAAATATGTAATACCCCTCTCTTTGCAATTAGGGCAGGACGTTTCTCTTAGGAAATTAATTCTGTGAAGCATTGCTGGGTTTATACATGTCCTATGTATAAAACTGAAATGTAGCAGGCAGAATCTACCCTTTAGCAGATGCTTCACGTACAAGTGTTCCTTTCAATTGTTTGTCTCCCTAATGCACCCCATAATCTGCCTCCCACTGTGCTTGTGTCGTCAACTGTTGTCATCTCCTCTAATGGCGAAAAAGTCTGGTAATTACGTTACATCCATGATCCGCCCGGTCAACAACCCTATGCTCTCGAAGCTCACAGGATTTCCTGTATATTACCCCATATTTGTTTCACAATCCTGCAAATAGCACGATATTGAATACATTGACTCGCATCAAGTCAAAAATCCTCATGGCTCCATCTAGTGAATCCACAGCACCTGATTCAGATAGACCCCCAATCATTTCTCATCCCCCTGCTCTCTGTTTAGACATATCTAATCTCTTATTCAATTGTTCGAACTCCAGGAACTGGCAGAGTGGTAGATCCTGTGTATGCAGCACCTGCTTGTATCACCTTAAGCAGAACATCATCCAAACAAGAACCATGGGCCAGATGTACTAAACACTGGTTGCAAAATGTAACCAGTATTTTTGCGACCGGTGTGGTATTTTGCGAACCGACCTATGTACTAGAAGGACAGTTTGCAAAGTGGACTGCGTATGAATATTAATGAGAAGTTACAAATTGTGACCCACTTTGATTTGCTGCCATCATAATCAATCAATCAGTCATTTGTAAACACAGCACTGTCACCCTGGAGGTATCTGAGTGCTATTTCTCCATCGAAGAGCCAGGTCTTGGGTCGTTTTCTGAAATCTCCAGTGAGGAGACTGTACAGAGTTGGAGGGGAAGGTCTTTCCATAACTTAGCCGCGATGTAGGAGAAGGAGTGGCCACTGCTGTGGCTGTGACGGCTACAGGGAGTGTGTGCAAGGGCAAGTGAAGAGGAGCAAAGGTGTCTGGAGGGCCGATGGAAGTTGGGCAGTGGTTGATGTAGGCAGGTCCTAGGTTGTGCAGGGCTTTGTAGGCACGCTTGAGGATCTTGAATTGGCATCTAATGTGAGTGGGGAGCCAGTGGAGGTCTCTCAGTTGGGGGGTGGTGTGGGTTTGTTTGGGGAGGTCCGGGATAATTCTGGCTGCTGCGTTCTGCATGGTCTGGAGTCTTCTGATGAGCTGGGTTGAGATGTCAACGTAGAGGGCTTTGCCATAGTCGCGACGGCTGGTGACAAGGGCTGAGTGACGGTCTTTCTGATGTTGGTTGGGATCCATCTGAAGATTCTGTGGAGAATGTGGAGTGTGTGGAAGCAGGAGGAGGCAACTGCATTGACTTGCCATTTCATGGTTAGTAGGCCATCGAGGATGATGCTGATGTTGCGTGCATGGTCGATAGGTGTGGGAGTGGGTCAGAGCTCTGCATGCCACCAACTGTGCTCCCACTCAGAGGTGTTCTTCCCGAAGATCAGTACTTCAGTTTTGTCTGAGTTGGATTGGAGGCAGTTGTCTTTCATCCATTTTGCTACGTTAGTCATGTTGCGGAAGTTGGTTTTGGGTTTGGAGATGGTGATGAACTCCACAGAAAGGTCAAAGAGGATCAGGGTCACAGTTTCTCGGTAGTCGAAGTGTGTTCTAATGTCATATGTGGTGGCAATCAGTGCATTCTCAATGCAGTGGTTGGCAGGGAATCTAGATTGTGAGACACCTAGTAGGTGGATTTGTTTCTGGAATTTGGTGAGCTGCTGGTTGATGGCACAGTTGGGGTGTGTGTGTGTGCATGTGTGTGTGTATATATGTATGTATGTATATATATATATTTGTATGTATATATATATTTGTATGTATATATATATTCACTGAAAAAACCATAGGTTTTACACCAGTTATAGTTAGCTGGAAGTTTTACTCGCATAAAACCATTGAAATTCCCACGTTATAGTTAGTTGGACTCACTATAACTTGCGCGTGCAATGCACTGCTGATGACGTCACATATTACATCACTCATGACATGGTCAGTGACATCACTCATGACATCACTGATGACACCATCCAGTGAATGTGTGTCTTGCTGAAAAATAAATATTAGTGAATAATGATTAAATATTTAAATATATGTATTAGTGTTTCACTTTGTGTATAAGTGGCTGCATGGGTTGGTGAGTAGCTACATGTGTATGTATATGGGTTATTAGATGTTTTTTTTAATATCAGTATGAGTGTCTATATGGTTTGGTGAGGGTATTACTTAGCACATAGATGCATGAATGACTGACTCTCTGTTTGTATATGTTTTGAAGACAGCATATGTGCAGGACTGTATGGGTGGATGAGTGTGTATATGTGTGTGTTAGTGAGTGAATGACTGTCTCACTAGTGTCTTTATCAGTAACTACATATGTTTTAATCTAGTATATGTGAATATTGATGTATATAAGTGAGTATATGTGAGAGTGAGGGATTGTAAGAGTTCCTGTTTAAATAAGTATGTTTTTCTATAAGTGATTGTTTAACAGAGTAAATATGTGTATGTTTCCTTAGAAGTAAGGTGGTAGTGTGTGTATAGCTGTATATGCAAATAAATGGATGTTCAATAGTTTATTTGCATGTGTGAGTATGTGTGTGAGTAACTTTTGGATGACTGTCGTTGTGTAACAGGATATATAGGTGTATCACTATATATGATGACTGAGTATATGTATGAGTGACTACATAGAACTGTTGGTGAATGAGTGGATGTGTATATAGATGGTGGAATTACTGAATTGGTTGTTGTAACTGGTATGGGTATCTCCATTTTTTTGAAAATTTTATTTTCTATTTTTAAATATGTGTTTCAAAGGTTACATTACAGTGAAAGGAGGTCTGTCACTCTGTCACAAGGATGGTGTCATCAGTGATGTCATGAGTGATGTCACTGACTATGTCATGAGTGATGTAATATGTGACGTCATCAGCAGTGCATTGCACGCGCAAGTTATAGTGAGACCAACTAACTATAACGTGGGAATTTCAATGGTTTTATGCGAGTAAAACTTTCAGCTAACTATAACTGGTGTAAAACCTATGTTTTTTTCAGTGAATTTAATAGGTTTTTTTAATGCTAATTCCTAACTATAACTGGTGTGAAACCTATGGTTTTTTCAGTGAATTTCAATGGTTTTTAAATAGCAAATCTTTATAGGTATAAAAAAGAATAAATTTTAAAACGAATTTTATATTGATTAATTATGTCAAATTATTATTATTTTTTTTTAATTTTAACCTCGGGGCGCTTCCGGGGCGCGTACCGGTGAACGCACGGGTAAGCGCAATATTAGGGCGCGCCCCAGGGCGCGTACCGGTGAGCTTCCCGGGAGCGCTATTCCCGCGAACAAAAACAACATCGTGACGTATCGCGTAGACGCGTGATGCGTCATATGAAGCACAGCGTAAGCGCACCCGGAAGCACGCGAGCGCATACGATCGCGCAACGTCTTGACGCGCTTATGCTACGTGCCTGCGGGCGCGCCCCGGAGCGCGACTACAGGCGCGCCCCGGGGCGCGTAGCGTAAGCGCGTCGGGTCATGTGACCTGAAAATAACACTTTCTATTGGTGCAGAACAGTTTTGGTTTCCAAATGAGTAAAGCCCGGGTCATGTGACCTGAAAATAACACTTCTTATTAGTTCAGGACAGTTTGTTTTTTCCAAATGATGAAAGACCCCACCTTTTTTCCTTATTCTGACTTTGTCCTTTCACTGAGGAAGACCTGTTTCAGCAATAGAGAGAATTATTTTGTACTTTCAAATGGCTACTGTAGCTGCAACAGCTGGAGCATCTGCACCACCACCACCACCAAGAGGACCACCACAACAGTACATTGGTGGTCAGGAAGACGAGGAGGAGGAAGAAGAAGAGGAGGAGGGGAAAACATGGCTGCCTGAACAAAATACCCCATACAAGCCCAGGTCACACATTGTATGGGAGTTTTTTTCACTCCTAGAGGGCAAGAAAAAAGTTAATGCGGCCAAGGTAACTTGTCGAATCTGTGGCATGGAACTCTCAAGGGGCAATCCAAACAAAAAATATTCCTTTGGTAATAATACCATGATTCGACATATGACCCGGAAGCATCCAAACAACTATTCTCGTGCAGAGCTCAGGGAACTGGCCATTAACCTCCCCCAGTATTCAAGGACCACCTCCAAAAGAAAGCAACCCACTCCATCGGGACCAGAAACAACGGAGATGATGCCTTGTATACAACCACGATTTGCAGATTTTAGAATCACATGTATTGAATGTGGCAAGCTCATCGCCTAAGGTGAAAAGAGCATGAAGCTCGTCGTCCTTGCTGGTGACAATCACAAATGCCCCAAAAAACAGTAATTTTTTCCGTTTTTTGTTTTTTGCTCCTGTTGAGCCATTTACAATTCCCTGTTTTTTGTTTCTCCCCATAAAAAATACAAAAAAAATATAAAACTGTTTTGAAAAGCCAAAAAAAGTACAAAATGTTCAAAAAAACATTAAAAAATATATAAAACAACAAAAAGAAGAAAAAAACAGTTCTTTTTAGAACTACCTTTCATTTATAAAAATAAACCTATATTTTTAATGAATCTCTGTCAATTTTTTTTTCTTAGGGTACGCGTACCGGGGCGCGCCCACCAAAAAAATAGAATTTTTTTTTTTTATGAAGGAGTTAGCATGAGGGAAGAACACAAAGAGAGTAATGTTAAGAGAAAGAGAGCTACAGGATGAACACAGAGGGATTGTTTATTACATAGTAAAAAACAGAGAAGGTGTAATAGGGTGAAAGTGAGAAAAGTAAAATGACTAAAGGAGCGAAAGAAGGGAAGAGAGAGGAAGAAGACTAAAGTAGAGATAGTGGGAGAATGTGAGTGGGTGTTGAAAGAAAAAGAAAGGACAGAAAAAAATTGAGAATGAAGGGTAGTGGCGTAACTGGGATAAATGAAGAACGGTGAGGGAGGGTAAGAAAAGACCAGTTAGTATAAGTAAAGAGGGGTGAAAGAGGGTGAAAAATAGAATTAGGATAAGACATGGGGAGTGACAAAGAGAAAGGACAAAGAGAGTAAAGGAAACAGTACCTGAATGGGTTTGAGTGAAACAGCAAAGAAAGATAAGTAATGCAGTGTGTGTGACTTATAGGGAGTCAGTGGGTGTAGGTCGGGGTGTGGGTGTGTAAGGTGTGTCTGTGGGTGTGGCTGTGTGGGGTGTTTTGGTGTGCGTGAAGGTGAGGGTGTGTGAAGTATGTGTGAGCAGTGTATGGGTGTGGGGTGTATATGTGTGCGATGTATGTGTGTGTATGGAATGTGTGTGTGTTTGTGAAGAGTGTGTGTGGGGGGATTTTTTGTGTGTATGAGGTGTGTGTGGGGTGTATGTTAGAGGTGTGTGTATGTGTTGAGAGGGGGATGAGGTGTGTGTGTAGGAGTAAGGTAAATAATTAAGAAAAACAAAATGAGTGAAGAAGCAAAGGAAGGGAACAGAGGGTAAGTGAAGTAAAGAATAGGGATTGAAAGAAGTTGAATATGAGAGGGGAAATAGGGAAATTGGAGTAAACATGGAGAATAAGAATAAGTGAGGGAAGCAGAATAAAGACACAGGAGTGAGGTTGGTTGAGAAAATATTAGTAAGCTTAAAGCAAAGAGTGATGACAAAATACATTTTTATAGTCATACTTACCATGTAATAAATGTAACTTTAATTACATTTTTTTACTACACTTTGTATCTGTGAAAGAGAGAAGAAAAAATAAGTTATAATTAGTAAAATGTGTATTTTAAATTAAAAGATACAAATGAAGAAGTTAAAAATCATAACAGTGTATTTAGAAATAAAGTAAGAGTGAAGGACACAGAAAGGGAAATAAAGTAAGGTAGAGGGATAAAAAGAGAAAAAAAGAAATAGAATGAGAGCAAATTACTAAGAGTAAGGCATATAGATTCACTGACACAGAGGAAGAGAAGAACAGAGAAATGAACTGAATGTAAGAAAGATACTAAAACAATGTGAGTTAGCAAAACTAAGTCAGGAAACATTAGTAAGTAAAAAGATAATAACAGAGACGGAAAAGAGTCTAATAAGGATGCATTTAGAAGATTGAGAAATAGAAGATAACTGAGAGTAAGTGAAGAACAGTCAAAGTGAAGGGATGAAGGGAGAGAGGATAATATACAACGATTGAGGGGAATGGAGTGAGGAAGTTAGTAGACAGACACACTAAGAGAAAAACTGAGTGAGGTGGAGTACAATGAGTGAGAAAAGGAAATGAGTAAGGGAGCAAAAAAAGGAAAGAGAGGAGAAGACGACTAAAACAGTGGTACTGAGAGAAAATAATTTGGTGATGAAAGTAAAGAGAAGGACATTGAAAGAAAGGAAATGAGGGATAGTAATGGAACCAGAGTAAAAGAAATGGGATGAAGAACGATGAGAGAGGAGCAGTGAAGTTGTTGTAAAAGAAATGATAGAAGGTAGATAAACACAAGTGAACATAACACAAGGAGCGTGAGGCACTGAGGACATAGAGGTAGTGAACGAAAAATAGAGAGAAGAGGTCAAAAGAAAGGAGCAAACAAAGATAAGCGAGGGAGAGTGGGTGAGTTATAGTGATAGAGTGCGACAATACTGCTCAGTGAGTAAAGAGGAATTACTAAAAGAGCAAAGGAGGAAAAGACGGAAAAGGGGAGTAAAGCAGAGAGACTGAAAGCTGAATAGTTATGCAAGGGAGAGAGGGGATGCAGACAGTTGAAATGAGAATGAGGGGTTGTGAAAGAAGTGGAGTAAACGAATGGGTGTGAAACAGAGTGAGAGAAAGGCAGTGTGAGTGAGTAAAGAGAGCTGAAAGAGAGAGGAAAAAGGAAAGTGAGTGTCAGAGAATGGGAATACAATTTAATTTACACAATCCAAAGTATAGAATAACTTGTACAACATGTTACATAGTTTATGTTTGCTGTTCTCAGAATATATTGAATTTCACTTAAAACAGTGAGTTCAAATTACTCATCATATGACAGCGGGGAAAAAAAACACAATCTAAAAGATTGTGTTTTAAAAAAAAACCTTAGATACTGATAAATGACAAATGTACACTAATCTTTGATTGACTTACTTTTCCTTGAGGCCAAATAGTATATCATGGAGGTCCTTTTCTCGTTGCAAAGTACTCTGCTGTTCACTAAAAAATCCATTTAATCGACTTTCTAGAAGAAAAGCTCCAAGAACATCTCAAATATTTTCATTATTTTCATATACTCCTTTTTTTCAGTCATGACTCTTTACTCATTCCTGTACGTTTCCTTTTGGCCAAATAGTGTCAGATGTATGAGTATATTTTCAAATTAATTCTAAGAAACTCTGAAATTACCTTTTTTCCGACGTTCTGAAAGAAAGGCTCTACAACATTTTCACAATATTTAAGTATTTGTAAAACCATCTCCGACTCACTCATGTTCATCATTTTGTATAATACTAATATCACTTACTATGAGATCCACTTACAGTACCTATATGACAAGTCAATTTTTTATATTACCTGGATCACTTTTACTCAGAATATATTTTTAAACAGCAAAATAACCTTTATTAACTGCTCCCGTCTTCATAGGCCAATTACCTTTACCTAAATTTTGGTTGTAAAAACACTAGGTATGAATTTTTTAAGCCAAAAGGCAAACGTTGTTTGAAAGTCAAATGAGTGTCGTTACATTGGGTCCAACCTTTACAACTTTTTAAATAGCATGTGTAATGCCCTGATGTTGTAGAAGGACCGTCATGAAAAATAATAGCTACAGTTGCAAAGGTTCTTCCTGATATTGATAACTGTGAAGCCACGAAATTTTTAATAGAAGTTGTCAATTTAGTTCCATCAGGTCTACATCGTTGGAACATTAAAATGACATACTGACCATAATTTTGTAGAAATAATGTGGACAGCATTGTAGACTTACATTGGGTACACACCATATTGTGATCCGCTGCTTTAACTAGATTATTAAAAGGCACTGATTTGCAGTCTGGTAAAGTCAAATATATAAATCTTTCAGTGTCTATTCTAGTAGTACTTGATAAAGTACAGTTGTCGCAGTCATGCTGCCATTGATAAGAAAGGCTAAAAAGATTTTTTATATCTACACCTTCATCTTCCAATACATCAAACATATACATTAAAAATTCCTGACCATCCTGCTGAATATTCTGTGAAAATTGATTTTCACCAGAACATATGTCTAGAAGATTTCGAATTTCTGAAAAAAAAATTTTTTTTCCTCTATCACTGGTACATTTCTCATACACGGAATTCAACAATCTTTGATGCCGATTTTCAACAATCTGTTCTTGTATATTTTGAAGAAAAAAAACAACATTAACCACTACATTAGCATAGCAGTTGACACCAGAACTGTTTTCAAACTGAAATCCAACAATATCTTCAACAGAATCCTTTTTCCTTCTGCTTACAATTACAGTTTCATCTACTTTTTGTCTTTTTGCTACTACCTCACTGCAATTACTCTCATTTCTTCTTTTTCGGCCTACCACACGTTTTTCAATCAGAGGATATTGAGGCAAATGTGGAGCATACTCTCTTCTTAACCTATTGTATTCTTTAACACAATGTAGATCTGCACAAATCTTTGTTTCATCACACTCAATCAAGTGCAATCCTGATAAAGGTCTGACTCGTGATAATGCCACATATGCCATACCCTCTTTAAACACAGAACTTCCAATGTTCACCAAAGCGCTATCTACACTTAAACCTTGAGATTTATGAATTGTCACCGCATATGCCAAACAAATAGGAAACTGTTTTCGGCGAACATATAAGTCTTTCACAAGCAAAAATCTAGCTGAACAACAACAAATTTGTTCTATTTCATCAATGCCATCAAATTTAATTTTTAAAATTTCAATTCCATCTCTATTTTTGTAATTCACAAAACCAACAACATGACCCATTGCTCCATTTACCAGACCTCTTTCAACATTTAAATTCCTTCTCAAAATGATACGACAATTCAAACACACATTCAGAGTCTTTTCAAAACCAGCAGTTTTAGATATAGTCTTCTCTAATGAATCCAATTTTGATTTCAAATTTTCAGGCAAAATAATTGTTGCTCCCATATGTTCAATTTCATCTATAGCTTCCAGTTTCACTATCTCTTCATTTTCTAACTTTAACATTTTGTTGTTGAACATGGAACATTCTTTCAGAGTTGGCATCAAACATATGCCAGATTTCTTCTCGTTAATTTTCTTAAAAATATTCTCTGGAAGAATGTTTTCATTTGGGTACAAATTTGAAAATAATCGTCCATGTAAAGCTTCTTTCCCTTGCTGACTTACTTTTCCGATTCTTACATCTTGTAAAATATTTTTATAATCTTCATCCTTTGCCTGCCGCATATTTTGAAGCAGTTCTGCATATTTGAAGTTTAACCATATATTAACGTTTCCAATGCTTCCTAGGCACTTCCTGGTATCTTCATGCGTGAGCATTTTGAACACAGGTTGTCCTTTCACTGGAGTCAACTGCAGTAGATCTCCAAAAACAATAATATGTTTTCCTCCAAATAAAACATCATAGTCTGTTCTAAGAATTTCTTGCATTCTCAAATGCACAAAAGCAAGCATTATATTTGACACCATGCTTACTTCATCAATGATAAGAAGTTTCATTTTCTTCAGGACTCTCAAAACTTCGGAACACGCATCTCCAGATAGCTTGTGATATTGCAATTTGTTATCATGCTCCACTGGCAGCATCAGTAAACGATGTAAAGTAATCCCTTTAATGTTATGTGCAGCCAGCCCAGTTGGAGCGGTAACAACACAAGATAGCGGTGATTCAGTCCTTTTCTGCAGATAAGTTGCAATTGCTTTAATCAGAAAACTTTTTCCAGTTCCCGCTTCTCCACTTACGTACAGTTGGACTGGTTTAAAAGATGTACATGAGCACTCTTTTTTCTCATGAGTGAATCCATGTTCAATCTGATCTGTGACTTCGTCATATATCTGTTTCTGCTCAAGGTTTAGTTGTTTCACCAAATCTTCTAAGTTAACTACATCATCTTGAGCTTGTTCCATAGCTCTTTCCACCTCATCCATGGCAGTGGCAGCTTCATTTTGAATAATTGGTCCTCCAAGTGGATCCTGACTCAATGAAGCAGAACTCTGACTGTCTTGAGAACTGTCTCTAGCAATCTCTGCAGCAATTGTGGCTTCTTGCTCTATTTCTTCGTTCAACATTTGCAGATAATTTGGAAAAACAGGACATTCTATGGTGTCCTTGGTTGCAATAAAAGAATCTTTGTAACAGAGAAAATCTCCAAGTAGTTCCTCTTCTGTACGCCATGGCTTAAAGAGTTGCAAAAGAGCTAAATAGTAAAATTCCCTTTTCTCTGGATTTTCGCAACTCAATTTTTGATGATTAATCAAATGGCCTTTTTTCTGTCTCACTAGACATCCTTCACACCCAATAATAGCATATATTCCATTGTTAATATCTTCTCTGATGGTTCTCTTATAAATATAGTTTTGCAGAACTTCATACAAACAACTGTTCTCAAGATGACTACTTCTATTTGGATAGTATGTATCCAACATGTTTGTCTTCAAAATATCTGTACTTTCTGGTTCTTTCTCCGCCAAATACTTTATTTCTTGTACAGATTTCAAAACTCGATTTCGTGTTGCAGCAAGACCTAGACTCACCCAAATGATGGTTCTAGATTTGGCATAGAGACTTGCTGACGACAATCGATCAGAACATTCATATGCTCCAATTTCTCGATGCGATAACATCTTCAGACTGTAACTGTATAATTTCTTGCTTAGACTCTTTTCATGTGAAATGTCCTCCCACATTTCCTTCAGTTCTGTCTTTTCTTTTTTTGTGATGTAAGACGTCACATATCGAGCCACAGCAATAGAGTTGTCAGCAACAAATTGAATATCCATGTTAGCATTCCACATGGATAAAATCACTGGGTTGTAGTCGTTGATGTACTTGGACTCTTCGTTTCTTTTTAAATTGTATGTATTTTTTGGTGATTTCCTCGTCACAGTATGTCGCTGGGAAGACATCAAATTATTTACTCTTCCTTTAGAAATCACTGGTCGTGGAAAGCTGAAACGACATTTTGTGTAGAACTTGTCCTTGTTTCTGAATTTTCGACGACAGTACTTTCCACAACGATGGGATTGAAAGCGTAAAACTTGTTGCCTTAAACTGTTTTCTTTGGTAGTTTTCGGAACAGCACATGTTGAATACTCTTCAATGAAGCTCATCACTCTCTCATCCGAATCTGTTCCAAATTTGGGTGCATCTTTAATCCACAACAACATATGTATGTGAAGAGCACCTCTCGCTTGATACTCCTTTCTCCAAAAGAAATCTAAAACCTCTCCAAGGGGAGGATTTTTTTTGTTGGTAATAAAAGACATCATAGCCTCAAATCTATGATTGAAATATCTGCATACATTCACTGGATCCAAAGAACACAGTTCTCCAGGTGTTTTGAATTCTATATTTTGTATATTTGCATTTGCCTCTCGTAGAAATTGAAGTAAGTCGTCCCATGCATACTCGGCACAGCTAAGAGTGAGGAACCATGTAGGAGTTCCTAAGTTTCTTAGCATACATTTCAATTCCCCATGACAACGGTACCAATACTTGTTTGTACCACGCTGACATGCCATGAGATTGATTAAATGAGATTCCAAAATATTATCTTGCAGATTCACTTTCTCCATAAAGTCCCTCGCCGAAACATTTTGCAGATGTGCTCCACTTTTCAGTATATGGTTTACTGCATAAGAAAGCCCAGACAAGTCACTTTCATACAGTAAATGAAACAAGAAGGGAATGCATTGACGAAACCTTGGATCTTCAGCATATAATCTTACAGTTCGATATTCAGATGCAGGAATTTGAAGTGGTCGATCGTCATATCGTCCACCTCGACCTGTTGGAAATAGCTGTGGAAAACAACGAGCTTCCAAACTTTCTTCCCATACACTAATGGGACTTCCTTTTGCTGCTTTCATTTGAAACAATTCAATTGCAATCTCCATTACTTCTTTGGAATGCAAAGGATGAACAGTATAATGTTAATATATTTCTTCACTTCTAGACACATCAACTTTTTCAATTTGGCCGCCTGAACAATCACTGTCTTCATCTGCAGCTGTTTCCACTGCTGCAACACATACATCTTTGTAATACTCATTGTTTTTGACTAAATACAACGTTGCCTTTTTGACTTTCCTAACATCCACTAAATCTTGCCAGATTTTCTTACTCTTTGTCGGAACCCCATTAACTAGAATAACTAAAGGTTCCTCTTCTACTTTTTCTATACCAATTGTATCAATATTTTTTTTGAAATCAAGAGGCAAATAAACAACTCTTCCCTTTAATCCTCTCTGCAAATCTGTAGGAGGCAATTTCCCTATCTTAGGCTCCATGCGAACAATTGCCTGAAAAGGATGGACACATTGAATCAAAATAGACTCATATGTATTTAAATCCATCAATTCACGGGGAATGTCTACCAACTCCAGATTATTATGAACAGCTCTAGCAGGCATTCTGTTTTGATGTAATTTATCATAACAATATTTACAAATACGCTGATCAGAACTCAAATCAAAACAATTCTCCACCCACAAATAAGTTGCAAAATCCTTCCACTCATAATTATTCATCTTGTCACTTTTTACGTATAAATCAACTAATCTAGTTTGATGTTTATAATGACTTCGTCGACAACACACACAAGTAAAATTCGGCCTTTCACTTGATTTCACCTTAAACCTGGTAATTTCCTGCTCAAACTTTTCGGTACTTGAAATCTGTACATTGTCTTCCACATTACCTTGAATTGCTGTGTCAATTTCTACACTGTCCTCTTTTTCACCAAAATAACAAATCTCAATTTCTTCACAAATCTTCTTCACATCTAATTCAGTTCCATGCAAAAGAGCACTGTTTAATTGTTTAAGCTTAAGTGCTGGACTTTTTGCATAATACAACATTCTCGCTAATTTCCTCATTTTGGTATGATGCACTGCTAACATCCTAAAATGATGAAAAACACTCTGACTGACTTTTCTAGAAAGACCAGCCAGTGAATGCCCTTGCAAACCTGTGTTTTCTCTCACTCTGCAAGGATCTAAGTCTTGCAACAACTTCACTTTCTGCTTTAGACTTTTCTTACTATATGTACGTAAGAAATTACAAAACAAATCGATTGATTCCTGTCGCACACTACAAATACGACTACACTTCCAAGTGTACACTGGACCCTTAGTACGTCTCCCTAAAACTTCATCAGTTAACACCTCTTCTGGTTCTCTAGGCACAAGTTTCTCTTTTTCAATCGGACAACCGTCTTTCACTTCATACGCTCCACCACTGGTGTCAACTGCATGCACTAAATCATTCTCCTGGAAGTAACTCTCCTCATTAAAAAATGGCTCACAACTTGAACTGTGCATCCATTCTCCTGAAAAAACTTTACAAAAATTAGTCCGACTAATTACTCTTCTCCATCTACTGTTTGATTTGAAAACATCAATTGTCTTGTTAAGTGTCCTAATTCTATTGATTATTAAAATAAATAATTTTTTCTTAACTTCAAAAGCCTGATCAACAATCTTCTCTACACTTTTCTTTTTCTTATAAAAAGTAGCTCTCTGTTTACATTTCCTAATGTTTTTTAACAAATTTAAAACCACCCTATTGCGAAACATTCGTTTACGAATGTCTCTAAACTGATTCTGCCTTCTATTCCTATACATATTATTCTCTCCTGCTCCAGTTGTAGGATTCTTTGAGGTTCTCTCCTTCCTTTTCAAATTTACTCTCTCATTCTCTTTTTCTAAATGCTGTCCAACATTTTTTTTGATCTACATATGTTCCGTAAGAAGTTGTCTTACCAGTAGCTTTGTTCCTGTTTTTTGAAGTATTTGTTGTAGAAGAGTGCTGTAATTCCGTTGCTGTTTTTGTTTTTTTGCGGTTATTATGTTTTCTTCTCCTTTGCCTTGAGGGCATCTTTCCTTACTCTTGAAATCTTGATTTCAATCTGTGTTAAAGAAAAAAATAGCACATTATAGACCACTATTACCAAACAACAAAGCAATGACAAAAAGCAAACGGTCTATTCAGGGTTACAGATCAGGTGAGGATTCTCCAGGGGTGCAGAAGAGGTGAGGCCTGTATTGAAGAGTGTAGTGGAAGACAGCTCTGTCCACAGGTACAAAGAAGATGAGACCTGTGTCTAAGAGTGCAGTAGGGGATAGGCTTCATGAAGTCTAGTCCACTGCACTCTTATACACAGGCTTCACCACCTATGCTTCCCAGGAAAGGCCTCTCTCCCACTACAGTCTTGAACATAGGCCTCACCTCCTCTGTCCCTCTGGACATGCCTCACCTCATCTGCACAATCTACTTCCTAATCTGAAGTAACACAGGTGACATTATTGTGAAAGGATGAAATATATGTATTTAATCATGCTGACATTATTTATTCCTTCTCAAAAATCTAAAAATTATTGATTTGCACCAAAATCGTTTTTTAAATAACATTTTAGACACACACTGCAGATCCTATGTACAAGCATTCAGTGTCCATGAGTACAGTGGAGAGGACTGACCTCCTCTCACCCTTGGACAAGCCTTACCTCATCCGTGTCCTCTGGACAGGCCTCAATGTATTGAGTATAAATGATGGTAACTGGGTGCACATGAGGTGACGCATGTCCAAGGGTGTAAATAAGCTCAGGCCTGTCTAAGGATACAGATTAGTTGAAGTCTATTCAGGGTTGCAGATGAGGTGAGGATTGTCTAGGGGTGCAGGAGAGGTGAGGTCTGTATTGAAGAGTGTAGTGGAAGAGAGGTCTGTCTACGGGTACAAAGAAGGTGAGACCTGTGTTTAAGAGTGCAGTGGGGAATAGGCTTCATAAAGTCTAGTCCACTGCACTCTTAAACACAGGCCTCACCACCTATACTCCCTAGGAAAGGCCTCTCTCCCACTACCGTCTTGAACACAGACCTCACCTCCTCTGTCCCTCTGGACATGCCTCACCTCATCTGCACAATCTACTTCCTAATCTGAGGTAACACAGGTGACATGATTCTGAAAAGGTCAAATTTTTTTATGTAATCATGCACACACTATTTATTCTTTCTCAATAATGTAAAAGACATTAATTTGCCCCAAAAATGTTTCAGTAGTGTAATGAAAAGCTTATACATATGACGTTTTCTCTGTTTTTCAAATTTTATTCTAAAAAAAGATTATGAGGCCTAAGCAGGAGTGCAGATGTGATGAAGCCTGTCCAGGGGAGCACAAAAGGTGAGGCTTGTGTTCAAGAGTGCAGTGGACAGGACTAAACTGGAGTAGTGTGCAAAAAAAAAGATGAGCTTCATTTATAAAGCCCCGCATCAGTTTTCCACTGCTGATGCGTCACTTTTTGTGACGTATCGGCGGCATAAAACATGTTCCTTGTTCCGCCATATTTAAAAAGTGACGCATGTAGGTAGATGCGTCACTTTTTAAACCTCTGCACCACATTATACCTCTGTCAGGTGTAATGTACACAGAGTGGTCATTTCTCCACAAAAACCCTCGTAATAGTGACGCAGTGAAATCTATGAGATTTCACTGCGTCACTTTTAGGACACTGTTACGTTAAAATCTTGCGCCTGCCTCACAGCAGATATAAGACTGAGGCAAACACTTTCACATGCAGCTTTCCCCATGTGAAAGGATGCATTGCTGGAGTACACGCATTCCATTTCAGTACTGAAAACTCACTATTTTACAAAATACATTTCCTCTCTCTTGCAAACAATCCTACCAAGCATTACCAGAAAAATAACACAAACCAACAGCAAAGAAGCTCAATGTGCTTCCTAATCTGAGGTAACACAGGTGACATGATTGTGAAAAGTTCACATTTTTTTATGTAATCATGCACACACTATTTATTCTTTCTCAAAAATGTAGAAGCCATTGATTTGTCCCAAAATCGATTTTTCAATAACATTTTAGAAACACAGTGCAGGTCCTACTATTTATTCTTTCTCAAAAATGTAAAACTCATTAATTTGCCCCAAAAATATTTTAGTAGTGTAATGAAAAGCTTATACATATGACTTTTTCTCTGTTTTTCAAATGTTATTCTAAAAAAAGATTATGAGGCCTAAGCAGGAGTGCTGATGTGATAAAGCCTGTCCAGGGGAGCACAAAAGGTGAGGCTTGTGTCCAAGAGTGC
Source organism: Lissotriton helveticus (assembly GCF_964261635.1). Lineage (NCBI taxonomy): Eukaryota > Metazoa > Chordata > Amphibia > Caudata > Salamandridae > Lissotriton > Lissotriton helveticus. The sequence goes on along the minus strand of NC_136059.1, from coordinate 610,602,698 downwards.
AGTGGACAGGACTAAACTGGAGTAGTGTGCAAAAAAAAGATGAGCCTCATTTATAAAGCCCTGCGTCAGTTTTGCGCTACTGATGCGTCACTTTTTGTGACGCATTGGTGGCATAAAACATGTGCCTTGTTGCGCCATATTTAAAAAGTGACACAGGTAGGTAGATGCGTCATTTTTTAAACGTCTGCGCCCCATTATACCTCTGTCAGGTGTAATGTACACAGAGGGGTCATTTCTCCGCAGAAAGCCTCGTAATAGTGACGCAGTGAAATCTTTGAGATTTCACTGCGTCACTTTTAGGACACTGTTACGTCAAAATCTTGCACCTGCCTCACAGCAGGCGTAAGACTGAGGCAAACACTTTCACATGGGGCTTTCCCCAAGTGAAAAGATGCATTGCTGGAGTTGCATAATTTTTGTGACACACTCCAGCAATTCGTCACTTTTGCGCTTACAGATACATCAGAAATACTGACTTATCTGTAAGTCCTACAAACATGATGCGTCATACATTAAATATAATGCATCATTGGTGTCACAAGGAGTGCACAGTTAAAAGTGACGCATCGCTGTTTTCATAAATAAGGCTCTCAATGTGCTTCCTAATCTGAGGTAACACAGGTGACATGATTGTGAAAGCTTCAAATTATTTTATTTAATCATGCACACACTTTTTATTCTTTCTCAAAAATGTAAAAGCTATTAATTTGCCCCAAAATCAATTTTTCAATAACATTTTAGAAACACAGTGCAGGTCCTATGTACAATCATTCCATTTCAGTACTGAAAAGTCACTATTTTACAAAATACATTTCCTATCTCTTGCAAACATTCCTACCAAGCATTACCCAGAAAATGAAACAAACCAACAACAAAGAAACTCCGTCTGCTTCCCAATCTGCGGTAAAACAGATAACATGTTTGTAAAAGATTCAAATATTTTTATATAATTATGCACACACTATCTATTCCTTCTTAAAAATGTTAAAGCCATGGATTTGCATTAAAATAGTTTTTCAACTACCATTTTAGGAACAGAACACAAGTCCTATGTACAAGCATTCATTTTCACTACTGAAAGCCATTAATTTGCCCTAAAATCGTTTTTTATTTAATATTTTATGAACTGTGCACAGATCCTATTTACAAGCATTCATTTTCACTACTAAAACCCATTGTTTTGCACTAAAATCGTTTTTCAATTAACATTTTGGAACACAGCACCGATCCTATATACAAGCATTCATTTTCACTACTGAAACCCATTGATTTGCACTAAAATCGTTTTTCAATTACCATTTTAGGAACAGAACACAGGTCCTATGTACAAGCATTCATTTTCACTACTGAAACCCATTGATTTACCCTAAAATTGATTTTTAAAATAACATTTTAGATACAGAGCGCAAGTCCTATGTACAACCATTCAACTTCACTACTGAAACATCACTATTTCACAAAATACAAATCCTCTATTTTACAAATATAGAAACCATGCATTTTCATCACACAAACCAACAGCAAAGAAAATCAATGTGCTTCTTAATCTGAACTCTCTATCTAAATGAATCATAACTCACCTTTACAAATGCTTTAGGAGATTCAGAACAGTGTCAGATACACACACCAATATTTCTTTAGCAGAGCAAAAGGTATGTTCTCCAGGCACTGCAACCATTAATGGCACAGAACACCTCTAATTCTACACACATATTCCTCATGGTAACCAATCAAAACTCTTCCCTCTCTATTTTCAAATCAACACCTTTCCCCCCCTCAGCCCTTTCTACCCGTTACCATAGCAACTCCCTCCTCACTGAGCTCCCAGGGTTAAAAGTTTATTCTACAATGTTGCAAATGAAATCAGCAAGCATGTTTGACCTCTCAATACACCAGCTTATCCACTGCAATCTTTCTTTAAATGACTTTTTCTTAACCATTCAAATTACTTCTTTCACATAACAGAACCATGCACCCTAACTTTCAGTTTTCAACTATCTGAATCCACCAATCATTGCTTGTGATTCAAGAGCACTGAAACTCCACAGTTTTTTTTTGCAAACTCCTACTGTTCCAACTGCCATTTCATTCCTACACTTCATCTGACTGCACCAGAACCTCCTCTCACCATGTACTCTGTCTGGATTATTGGACATAGCTGCATTCACTGGGCTCAAAGGTATGCAGCTACCAGAAATTTTCACAACCTTGATTTACCAAATGTGCACATAAAATGGATTGGCCAAAAAGGATTGAGATGTCATCAATTGATACCATTGGTGAAAACCTTTTACCATCTGCCACACCCTGACCTCATAATTTTGCACTGTGGTGGAAATTACCTAGGCACTTTGACTGGGGTAGGTCTGGAGATGCTTTTAAAGGACACCTTTGGGCAATTGATGACAATTTTTCCACAAACTGCCATGGTATATTCCAATATATGCCAAAGACCGAAATGGAACTGGTCCAACCAATTTTGTCCACAATTTGAGAAAGCACGGAAACATGTGAATAAATCTGTTTCTGCTTACATGAGAGACTATGGAATGGGTTCAATATACAACAACTTGCGTTACAACATGCAAGATATCTACAGAGCAGATGTGTGCACTTCTCAGATGAGGGGAATAGAATATTCCTCCTGAATTTAAGACTGTGCATTGGTACCTACTTGTAGGTACCTAAATCAGCCACAGAACCCAAAAGCTCTTTTCAGGGCTACCCTACCTCTGATCACTCCAAATGATTATCTTTTTCTAACTTTTTTCACTATTTTTCACCAAAGTACGCTCCCCGGTACGCTTCCCGGTGCGCGTACCGGGCGCTCCCCCCGCGATTTTTTTTTCTTTTTTTTCTCGCCTATATGGGCCTCCTAAGACCCCCTCAGAAAACCTAGAGGGTCACGGAGTGCCTACCATGCCCCCTTATACCCATTCCCAACGTTGTTTCTCCTCCATTTTCTGTCTCAAATCTACCGAAACACAAAATGGAGGACTCCCGTAGCGCTGCCGGTACGCGTACCGGGGCGCGCACCGGAAAGCGCTCCCAAAAATGTTTAAAGTTAATTTACATAAAAACCACTGGAGACACTTTCACCAAATATAGAATAGGCCATACTACATACCAGTCCCTACCATTTTCCCAAATTTGGTGGAATTCCATTGAGCCATTTGGCCTGTAGCCCTCTCTAAATATCCTGAGGTGAATTACTTGACAAAAACACATCTGAAGTGTTAGAATTTACAACCAATTAAAATGTTACTTTCATTTTCTACTATTATTTCATGACATTTGATTGGTTATGTACATGAATATATATAAAGAAAGAGAGGGAAACACAGCCATTTTGACTACTACTTCCTAAAGTACATTTCAAAAGGATTTTCACTGAGAACTTAAACTTCTTTTTCAAAGGTAAGATGTTATTTTGAAAACTGAAGTATGTTGTGCACTTTAAGTTAATTTGGAAAACATTTTCTGATGGTTATATACTATCCCTCTGTAATAGTTATAGATTGAGATAGGCTTCTCTGTTATAGTTATGGATGGAGTTAGGCTTGTCTTGTATAACTATGAATTTACTTAGGCTTTATGATATACAGTATTTTATATTTCTACTTCCAGCCTGATACCATACACTGCCCAAAGATAACTTCACTGTTAAAAAATCAAAACTACCTGTCTGAACTTAAACCCAACAGTATCCTATCTCTAGTGATATATTTATTTTTTATGCAAATTACAGCAAGAAAATGGAAGGAGAGCAGAATATTTCCTTCAAAATTGTTCTGGAGAACAACGGTGAAAAATGTATTGTAGATAATGAAGACTTAGATTTCATGGATGAATCACGGGACTATGAATTAGTTCAATGTGTAGAAGCAGTAGATTCGCTGATTGAAAATGAGGACATTTCCAACAATGTGTTGTTAGAAGTTCTGTTAAATTTGGAAAAACAATCAGAACAAGAAAATTTATATCTAATAATCAAAAATTGTTTGAGACATTATTCATTTTTATATGTAATTCATGAAATAGTACCAAAATGATTATAATATAAAGTGAGACTTATAGTATACTGTGCAACTTATTTGTGTTACATAGTAATTTTGCTCATAGTTACTTCCTTTCTCCCACTATATTATCTCCAATGTGTATTTGACATCTCTTTTTCATCTCCTGCCTCCATGTTCTTTCTGCTTTCCTGACAGACTATGATATGGATTCCATATAACACAATAACTTCTGTAACAACATACAAGATATCTACAGAGGAAACGGTGTACATTAAATGTAAGACTCAGCATTGGTACCTACATGTTGGTACTTAAATCACCCACATAACACAACAACTCTATTCAGAGCTACCCTACCGTTAAGCACTTTACATTATTATTTTACTGTTTCACTGAGTTTTCCCCATGTGTGGGGGGGGAGGTGTGTGTCGAGGATGTGTGGGGTGTGTCTGTGAGGTGTGTGTGTGTGTGTGTGTGTCTGGGGGGTGAGTTATTGTTCTGTGCATTATACATTTTTATCAAATCAAATCAAATCAGGTGTATAGGTGTGTGTAGGTGTCTGGGGTATGTGGGTGTGGGTGGGGATGTGGGTGTGTAAGGTGTGTGTGTGGGTGTGGGTGTGTGGGGTGTTTGGGTGTGGGTGTGTGAGGTGTGTGTGGGGGGTGTGTGGGTGTGGGGGTATGTGTGTAGGATGTGTGTGTATGTGTGGGATGTGTGGGTGTGTCTGTGAGGTGTGTGTGTGTGTGTGTGTGGGGCGGAGGTGTGTGTGTGGGATGTGTGGGGTGTGTCTGTGAGGTATCTGTGTGTGCGTGTGTGTGTTGGGGGGGTGAGGTGTGTGAGTGTGGGTGTGTGGAATGTGTGGGTGTGGGTGTGGATGTGTACGGTGTCGGTGTGGAGGTGTGGGGTGTTTGGGTGTGGGTGGAGGTGTGTGTGTGTGAGGTGTGTCTGGGGAGTGTGTGGGTGTGGGGGTGTGGGGTTGTGTGCGTGTGGGTGTGTGTGGGACATACTTGTAGGTACCTAAAACAGCCACGGAACCCAAAAGCTCTTTTCAGAGCTACCCTACCTCTAATCACTCAAAATGATTTTTTTACACTACTATTTTCACTATTTTTCACCAAAGTACGCTCCCCGGTACGCTCCCCGGTGCGCCTACCGGGCGCTCCCCCCGCAGAAATCGGAATTTTTTTTTTTACTTTTTTTACCCGAGGGACCCTTTTATGGCCCCCACATCAAACCTAGGGGTCAGGGGGGGTCTAACCTGCCCCCTTTTGGTTATTTACCCCTTTGTTTTTACCACCTCTTGTGTCTCTATCCTACCGAGACACAAGATGGCGGCCGCTCCGGACTGTTTCGAATGTTTACAGACACCCGAGAGCCAATCAGCTTTCCGTGCGCAAGTCGCGTGGCGCGCCCGGAGCGCTCCCTGGTGCGCGTACCGGGGCGCGGCTATAGATATATATATTTGTTTGAACCTAAATTACTCAAAATCCTCTGGAGCACATATCTTGAGACATAGCAAAGGCACATCGGGCTACCAGTCCCTACAATTTTGCCAAGTTTGGTGAAAATCCATTCAGCCGTTCGAGCTAAAAGTGAGTCAGACCGCCCTATGGAAATTAACATGGGGAATATATATTGCAAATCCTCGAACCAGCACCTCCAGCAGACCTCCCTCGAAAAGGACTCCACCGGAGACAAGAAACGAGAGCCGACCCAGGCTTAAGGTGAATAATTTATTCGTTTTTTAATTTCGCCACCAGCATAACGTTTCGGCCTGCCCAGAGGCCTTGGTCACATGACGCTATTAAAGCAGCAGTTTCTTTTTAAAGCGCAAGTGTGCAAAACCCTGTTACATGATTGGTAGTAACAACAGCCAGATTTACTAAACACAGAGAAAATACTGTGTGCGTGGTAATCAACGCGCTGGTTTGTATAGCCTGACATTTCATCATTCATATTAAGACCAGAACATGATAGCAACTTTATCTTACAGAAAGTAAAACGGTAAGATAAAATATAATACAATATTGGTATCAATAAAAAAGTACTCAATATGATGGTATCATGGCTACTAAACAACCCTCGTTGGACAGAAATTCATTCAAACTCATTGATTCATTAAAATCAAAATAAAAGCGACGAGGGAATTGACCCAATATAACCCAAGTGGGTAAAATCAATATCCTGTGTAAAGAATATATCCCCAGAATTTCTCAAGACTGTATGTAAATACAGTGCAAAATACAATTTTTGAAATAAATCCATGACATGGGAGTTTCAAGCATGATATAACCCAAGTGGGTAAAATCAACATCATAAGAAACAATTACGAACATCCCTGGATAAACTACCAAAAATTGATTGTACAACTGGTTCATGTAACAATGTAACAATGGTGAATTTAGGAAGTGCATAAACCTGTGCATAAAATCTACAATGGAATCTCTTTTTTTCTTCTTGTCAAAAAACAATTGGTGTTAAAAATCAAAGTGTGCATGATGTTACTCAGACCACTGAACTGAATACAAGAAGGAGAAAACGAGCTAGCGACTTTCCCTTATTTCTCTCACCGGGGCAGTTTGTAAACGCATCATTTTACCCTAGGAGAGAACGGATGTGGTGGGACTGCAAATTTAAACTGGAGGGAAGGTGATCAAAAGGCCTGGGTTGTGAGGGTACAGGCATGTATAGAAATCCACACTGGTATTAAGGCCTGAGGGAAACTTGCAGTCCAGGTCCAGTATATACCTGGTCTCAAGCGCTCTCAGTATCGCCTCACGGTTCCCTCCCCTGCGAAGGGGTGGAACTGCATCGATCATGAAGTACTTAAGCAACTGGCTTTGGTTGTCATGTTGATCCTTGAAATGACGTGCAACAGGGTATGTTGCGTCATTGGTGTTGATGGCCCTTATGTGCTGGAGTATCCGCTTGTGGACCTGTAGCTTAGTGCTACCTACATAGTGCAGGCCACAAGGAGGACACTCCAGCACATAAACTGCGAACTCCGTTTTACACTGAGTTGTTTTTGGATCACTCGGAGGACATTAGAGAAAGGTGTAATATACTCTGTTTTACTCACCCTGTGTTTGCAAGCCTTGCAACTGGCTCACTTCCTAAAACCCTTGCTGGCTTGAAGCCAAGAAGTGTTGGTAAGTACTTCCGGCTGGATTTTACCAATGCATCACTTAACGAGCGCGCCTTTCTACACGAGATGTCGGGTCTAGAAGACATCAGATTGCCAATGACCGGATCATTGCAGAATAAGTTCCAATTTTTTGTAACAATTTTGCGGAGTGCTTGGTACTGCCGATTGTATGTCAGAACAAGTCTGACCGGTTGTTTGGCCCTTTCAGCTTCCGCTAATTCTGATTTCTTATGCAAAAGAACCTCACTTCTTGGAATAGCATTAGCCTTCCGAATTGCTATATCTATAGCAGTCCCAATTCAGCCTCTTGCTAAGAATCGTGCCTTACTGTCCTCCTGAGCTGCCCTGCAAAAGGGCCTCTGTGCTGCATATACGTCTGATCCGCAGCATCTCTCCATAGGGGATACCGCGGATCAGGTGTGCCGGATGATGACTTTTGGCGTGCAGCACAGTGTTGCAGGCAGTAGGCTTTCTGTAAAGCATTGTCTCAAACCTATTTCTGTTAATCAAACACTCCACGTCCAAAAAGCAGATTCTTTCTTGGCTCATGTTGTAAGTAAAACCAAGATTGAACACATTCACATTAAGTGTTTCAATGAAATCAACAGCTTCCTGCTTGGTACCCCGCCATATCAAGAAAATATCATCGATATAGCGGTACCAATGTACCACATGATCAACAACCACATATATTTATATATATATATTTTACCTGTGACAAATAACATCCTGGACCCTTCGCAGTCAGGCTTCAGGCCGGGCTTTAGTACCGAGACCGCCTTATTGGCTGTCACTGACCCAATAAGACTAACCTTAGATGAAGGTGGATCCGCAATTCTCATCCTCTTAGACCTCTCCGCAGCATTCGATATTGTCTCCCATCGACTGCTGTTGGAGAGGCTACAGGATTGCGGTGTTGAAGTGGCTAAAAAGCTTTTTGACAGATAGAGGGCAAACGGTCAAGTTGGGCCCTTATAGGTCAAAAAAGTTCTGGTTAGATAAGGGAGTTCCACAGGGCTCCTGTCTGAGCCCTACTCTCTTTAACGTATATATGGCTCCTTTGGCCAAAATTGTCCGACCCTTTGGGTTTGAGATTATATCATATGCTGATGACACCCAGCTGATCTTCCCCATGGGTTCAAATCAGAATGAGGAGAGAGTGCGTTTTTCGGCTGGTATGATGGCCATCTCAAGCTGGATGACAGAAAGTTTTCTCCAGCTTAACCCAGGAAAAACGAAGTTTATGTTTTTGGGAAGAACGAATAATCTCAATATGGCCGATTGGTGGCCTGCCCAGCTGGGGACGGCTCCCAAACCTCACCTTCAGTGGGGAGTTTGGGAATTCAATTGGATGACAAATTAACCATGAAGGATAATGTTAAAAACATAATTGGCTCTTGCTACTACAGCCTTCGCCTCCTTCGCAGAATTAACCCATATCTGCCAGTGAAACATCGCAGAACAGAGGTCCAGGCGATGGCGGTGAGTCGCTTGGACTACGGGAACGCCCTACTGGCAGAAGTGGGTGAAACTCTGATAGCGAAATTCCAAGTCATCCAAAATACTGCGGCAAGGATGATTTTAAACCATCCTCCAGGATCTCCATCGCTCCCACTGCTCAGAGAACTTCACTGGCTTTCAGTGAAAAAGAGATCATTCTTTAAGATCTGCTGTTTCACTTTCAAAGCCATCAATGGTGCAGGTCCCGTCTATTTACACAAGAAACTCTGTATGCAGTCCTCCTGCCGCAATTTGAGATCAAATGCTATGGCTTTGTTAAAGATCCCTCGTATTCGACGCATTCGTTCGGGGGGCAGAACTTTCTCTTATATTGCTCCTAAATACTGGAACTCATTACCAGAGCCCCTACGCAAATGTCCCTCCTATCTGATCTTCAGGAAACAACTCAAAGCCTTCCTATTCTAACCTTTCGGCCTTTGATACTCCTCTCTCTCTCCTGTCTCCTTCACCTCAGCAGCGCTGAGATGCGACTGGGTGAGTCATGCGCTATACAAAAGGACAATAACATAACATAACATAACCTACTGGCAATCGCCAGTAGGTAGTTATAGTTAGCACCTATTATCCATAGGAAAACCGCAACATTCTATTGGCAATAACTTTAGCGTCGATTGATGCATCTTCTTGAAATTTTCCAAACTTTTGGCCAGCTCAGTCCCGCTCTTTCCCTGAAAGTTTGGGGGTGATTGGTCAAGCGGGGGCCGAGAAAAAAGGGGGGTCCCAAAACATGTTTTCCCCATGCAATTTCTCATAGGACCTTTAGACACGGCTACAGCCCGAACGGCTGAATGGAATTACACCAAATTTGGAAGAGAGGTAGTCCTCAGTTCCGACTTGTGCCTTTTGCTTATATGGTGTCAATCTGTTGAGTAGTTTCTGAGAAAAGTATGGTTAAAGTCATTTATATATCTATGGGCACGGTGGATCCGCGGATTGTGCGAGGATTGGCATCGTATTATAAGCGCACCGTCCTGATCACGCGCTCAATGCTAATTGGCTGTCAAGCGGTTGTAAACATTCAAAACTAGGAACTGTTGCCAGCCATTTTGTGCCTCGGTAGAGGCGAGGCTGAGTAAGTCAGTGGAATATGTGTGCAAAACATGAACAGGGGCAGGGTAGACACACCCTGACCCCCTAGGCCTGCTCAGGGGGTCCCATAAGGACCTGTAGGGCAAACAAAGTAAGAAAATATATATATATTTTTTTAAGTCGTGGGATGCGCCTAGTATCCGCGCATTTTGCCGCCCAAAAAAAATAAAGCATGTATTTTTAAGATATACATCAAGCTTATGTGTTTAGATCTTGGGTGGCTCTAAAAAGAGCCCTTGTGTTTATTGAGAGATTTTAGTACCTACAAGTAAGCACCAATGCAGAGTCTAAAGTTCATGAGGAAGACTCAGTTCCCTTCCTCTGTAAAATGTACAGCATCTCTCCTATAGATGCCATGCATATTGAAATGCAGATTGTTGTGGTAAATGGACCCCATTCTATAGTCTCTTTGGCTCAAGAAAATATAGTTGTGTCCCACAATTCACAGTCTAAGCATCATGAAAGGAGGTCTCGATGCACTCAGATGGTCTCTGTAAATGAAATGGCAGTTTGAAAACTAAGATTTTTCTAAAATGGTGGATAAGATGCAGTGTTGAATAACAGAAAAGAAATGATTGGTTGTTTGACAACATTCTACACTGAAAACTAGGGTGCATGTTTCTGTTTTTTAAAAGCATGATTCTCATTGGTTATCAGAACGTGATTGAAAATAACATGACGTAGGATAAGCTGGTATATTGAAAAGTCAAGCACACTTGCTGTTTTATTTAGCAACATTGTGTGATGAACTTTTGCGTTCTTCGGGAGCCGGCATTGCTTTTTCGCATGGGGAGATGCTAATTTGTATGTGAAAATGCAATCTGCTTTGGATTTTGAAAGGGAGAACAGATTTCACTGCTCTGGCTTTCAAAATGCAAACTGCAAACTTAGTTTGCTATGGGTGGGCGGGAGTCGTGAGAGTCCCGCCCTGTCAAAGCAAACAGCAGTGTCCCGGGGGTAGGCATCCCGGGACACTGCAGGAGCCAGCCGTCGGGCGTGGCAGTACCCAGGGCCCTCAAGGGCACCAGGCAGAGAGCCACGAAGTGTGTCTCCCGTAATACACAAATTCCCGGGGGTGGTAGTTCTCGGGGTTTGAGGGGCGTCATTGAGGCTCACACACTTCTAATTTTGTAGGGGGGGTTGGACGCGAAAGTGGTGCAAGGGGGGTTATAAATCTGGTACACAGTGTTCTGTTTTACTTTGCTTTCCTTTCTATTATGTAGAGAATCCTGGGTAAATATAACGGTTTCTGTACAGCCAGTACCTTTCAACCCTACTCCCAAACTGCTTACTGCCTGTTACCATAGTAACAGTTCATGGAACACTTAAGTGAGCACAGAGGTTAGAAGTTCACCACACTGTGTTGCTAATGGTGTTGTAGTTTTAAAACTTTTCCATAGGAGCCGTTAGCTGTAGCAATAGACTCTGGTAAAGATCTGGTAAAGAGTTAGCCTCAGAATTATATACTTTTTTTAAATTAACTTTTATTAAAACAATAAATAACTGGAAACATAACTAAAAGATAACAATACAATAAATAACTACAACCATAACTTTAACAAAACAATATAATAAATAACATGTGATACGGACTCAAATAGAAGTGCGGTAGGTAATCTGTAAAACAAAAAAGAAAATTAGTGTTTAAAATTAGATCGATGTGACTAAATGAGGTGAAACATTACAAGTCAAAGTAACACGACGAAATTTACTTTTTTTTTGTGTGTGCAGTGTGCCTGATACATTTCACTTTTCTTATGGGCTTGCGTTCAAGCTGTGTCTGTATAGCATTGCCTACTGTGTCATATTTACATTACAGATCAACAGGTCTTTAATCTGAGGTATTGTATATCTGGGCCGCTCTGCTTACTTTGTGTAAACACTGTGTCCTACAGAGTTCACAACTTCAACTCAGCTTTTGGTTCTACACGTCAGAGTGGACAGCAGTGTCCATAACTTTAAAAGAGAAACGATGTGAGAGAGAGTGAGAGCGAGAGAAAGATAGAGAAAACAACATTAAAACTGTGAGAGAGAGAAAGTTATAGATGGATCAGATTTACAAACCCAGCCTCCACCACCCATGGACCTTCCTCCCCGTTGTTGCCACCTCCTTTGCTATGCCTTATCAATCAAATCTCTTCACTTGATCTTGGGTGTACCCACTCTCAAAACGCTTCATCTGGCCATTGTACATGCAGACTTTGGTCCACCCTTTTTATCCATTTTTGCACTTTGAGATATAACGTCCTACCTCTGTTCTTCATCTCCGACTTTCTCCTTTCAAATTCTCTTGGAAAAAGACTTCAAGAGAAAAAGTAAGAAGGCTGGGAAACCACTTAATATGTGAGTTCTGTATGCCAGTCTAATACCTAATCATTTATTTTCATGCTGGCTACCTTTCTGTAATGCACTTAAGTTGCAGTGTTCATTCTTGTCTGGCTGTATGCGTTACGACAATATTGAATGTTTTGAAATTAATTTCCACTAGTCTTAAAAAAGGTGAATGTAAGAAAAGTTACTTGCCATATATGCAAGACTTCTTTCAAGAGGAGACCCCAATAAAAAGTACTGGTGTGGAACTGCAAGTATGCTGAAGCACTTGCAGATCAAGCATCCGGTCAACTTTGCAAGGGAAGAGTTAAGGAGATTGAGAGAGGCTCCTCCTGCTTCATGAGAAGGCCCAAGTACCAGTGGAGCAACACGTCAACCTCTACTGCACAGCCTAATATTCGTCCCCAATTTGGAACCCTTTAAAAGAAAAAGTAAGAAGGTTCAAGTTCAAGTTCAAGTTTGGATATTTGTATAGCGCACTACTCACCCAGAGGGTCTCAAGGCGCTAGAGGGAGGGGGTGCATTACTTGTCGAATAACCAAGTTTTTAGTTGCTTTCTGAAGGCGAGGTGGTTCTGTGTGAGGCGGAGGTGGGTGGGGAGAGAATTCCAGGTTTTGGCTGCTAAGTAGGACAAGGATCTACCCCCCATGGTGGATTTATGGATGCGCGGGATGGCGGCGAGGGCTTGATTGGACGATCTTAGTTGGCGAGAGGGGGAGTAGAAGGACAGTCGCGTGTTGAGGCAGTCGGGTCCTTGGTCGTAGAGGGCTTTGTGTGCGTGGGTGAGGAGGCGGAATGTTATTCTCTTGTTGACGGGGAGCCAATGGAGGTCTTTGAGGTGGTCAGAAATGTGAGCTTGCCGAGGGATGTCCAATATGAGTCTGGCTGAGGCGTTTTGGATTCGTTGTAGTTTTTTCTGTAGTTTGGCTGTGGTTCCGGCGTAGAGGGTGTTTCCGTAGTCCAGTCGGCTGGTGACCAGTGCGTGGGTGACCGTCTTTCTTGTTTCGGTGGGGATCCAACGGAAGATTTTTTTGAGCATGCGGAGGATGTTGAAGCAAGATGATGAGACGGCGTTGGCTTGTTTGGTCATCGAGAGGGAGGAGTCCAGGATGAAGCCCAAGTAGCGTGCGTGGTCCATTGGTATGGGTGCTGTTCCCAGGGCCGGTGGCCACCACGAGTTGTCCCAAGCAGAGGGGGATGATCCCAAGATTAGGACTTCCGTTTTGTCCGAGTTCAGTTTTAGGCGGCTGTTCTTCATCCACTCGGCAACGTCTTTCATCCCTTCTTGTAGGTTAGTTTTGGCGGTGTTTGGGTCTTTGGTGAGGGATAGGATCAGTTGAGTGTCGTCTGCATAGGAGATGATGTTGAGGTTGTGTAGGCGTGCGATGGATGCGAGGGGACTCATGTATAAGTTGAAGAGGGTGGGACTGAGTGAAGAACCTTGTGGTACGCCGCAGATGACTTCGGTGGCCTCTGATCTAAAAGGGGGGAGGCGGACTCTCTGGGTTCTTCCAGCGAGGAACGAGGTGATCCAGTCCAATCCTTTCCCTTGTATTCCGATGTTGCTGAGGCGTTGTATGAGGGTGCTGTGACAGACTGTGTCGAAGGCTGCGGAGAGGTCGAGTAGGATGAGGGCAACTGTTTCTCCATTGTCCAGTAGAGTTCGAATGTCGTCTGTTGCTGCGATGAGGGCGGTTTCGGTGCTGTGTTTGGCTCGGAAGCCGGACTGTGAAGGGTCGAGGGATTTGTTGGATTCGAGGAAGGCGGCGAGTTGACTGTTGACGGCTTTCTCAATGACTTTGGCAAGGAATGGGAGCAGCGAGATGGGGCGGTAGTTCTTAAGTTCGGTGGGATCTGCTGTGGGTTTCTTCAGAAGGGCGCTTAGTTCGGCATGTTTCCAGCTTTCCGGGAAGGTAGCGGACTTGAAGGAGCAGTTGATGACATCGCGGAGATGGGGTGCGATGATGGAGTCTGCTTTGTTGAAAATGTGGTGGGGGCATGGGTCGGTTGGCGATCCGGAGTGGATGGAGTTCATAAGGCGGATGGTGTCTTCGGTGGTGATTGGGTTCCAGGCGGACATGTTGTTAGAGTGCGGTTTTGGTACGGAGGTGGGTGGGGTGGGCTGGTCTTCGGATTGGTATTCAAAGCTGTTATGTATATCGGCGATTTTGTTGTAGAAGAATGAGGATAGAGAGTCGCAGAGTTCTTGGGAGGGAGTGATGTCGTTGGAGCCAGCGGTGGGATTGGTAAATTCTTTGACGATGTTGAATAGTTCCTTGCTGTTATGGGCATTGTTGTCAAGTCGGTCCTTGAATGCTGATTTCTTGGTGGATCGGATCAGTTGGTGGTGTTTGCGGTGGCGTTCTTGAAGGTGGCCAAGTTGTCAGAGGTTGGATTTTTTATCCAGGCTTTCTCGTGCGTCCGACAGGTCTTCTTGGATTTCTTAAGGTCATCGTTGAACCAGGGGGCTTTTTTGCTACTTTGCTTCAAAGGATGGTTCTTCAAGGGTGCTAGTTTGTTGGCGCTGTGGGTGATCAATTGTGTGAGGTTGGTGGCTGCTTGGTTTGGGTCCGATGATATGGCAGGGGGGTTTTGGTGGAGCGAAGTGAAGAGCTGGTCGGTGGTGATTTTGTTCCAGTTTCTTCGAGGGATAGGATGTGGGGGTTGTGGGTCGTAGTCTTTTGGTAACTGAAGTGAACGCAGCTGTGGTCCGTCCAATGGAGGGCTGTGGTGTGATCGAAGGAGATGTGCTTGCTGGAGGTGAAGATAGGATCGAGCGTGTGTCCGGCAAGGTGGGGGTGTCAACAAGTTGTTTGAGTCCGAGATTGATCAGGTTGTCCACAAGGGAGGTGGTGTTGCTGTCGTTTTTCTTTTCCAGATGGAAGTTGAGGTCTCCTAGTAGAATGTAGTTCTCGGAGGTGAGGGCATGTGGGCTGATGAAGTCAGTGATGTCTTCACAGAATTGTGAGTGGGGGGCTGGTGGTCTGTAGATGAGGGTACCTCTGAGTGTGGTCTTGGGGTTGGTGTGGATCTGAAAGTGAAGGTGTTCGGCGTTAGCGAGGTAATCGTCGGAGCTGGTTGTGATGCGGATGGTGTTCTTATGGACGATGGCGATGCCTCCTCCTATTTCGGTTGATGCGGTCCTTACGGATGATCTTGTAGCCCTCCGGGATGGCTATGGCGATGTCGGGTGCTGAAGAGCGTTCATCCAGGTTTCTGTAAGGAAGGCGACGTCCGGCGATGTGGTGTCGAGTAGGTTCCAGAGTTCAATGGAGTGTCTGTGGACCGAGCGGGTGTTCAACAGGATGCATTTCAGGTGGTTAGGGTCAGAGTTATGTTTGGAGTTAGAGGATTTGGGGTGGGTCCTGATGCAGTCGAATTTGCAGGAGTGGCAGGAGAAAGGTCCATGAGTGTGTCCTGGGACAGCTTGGTAGCAATTAGGTGGTCGGCTGGGGTTAAGGGCAGAGAGGGTTGTGGAGTCGTACGTTATGCGGGCGAAATGGGTATTGCGGGGGCCAGGGGGTCTGGCGCTGGGCGCGGTCCAGGCACGGACGGGCGTAGACGGGCTTACCTTTGGAGCACCTTCGGCGCGCATGGGGCGCGACCGCTGCGCGTGAACGCTGCGCGCGTAGGCATCTGACATATGTGGATAGTGGGAGGGGAGGGGCGAGGGAGGAGCAGCTGGGAGGCGTGGGCGGGGTGGATAGTCGGGCAGGGAGGCACAAAAACAAACTACAAAATGGATGGCTGCGACCCAAAAGCGAAAGAGGATTGGGTCACAAGCTATGAAAACGCGAACAATTTGGCAATGGCACCGGCACAATCAGGCACAAGACAAATAATTTGGCAAAGGCAGCGCAGCACAGTATAATGATATACAAAGCGCACTTTCGCACTATAGCGCTATTATACAACTCTAAAGTGCAGTCAGGCACTACTGGTTACGTGAGCAATGCGAGCTTAGCAGCTATTAATTTAGCAGTCTTTTTGTACTTTGGCGCTACGATACCAATCAGGGAGCTGGGAGCTGGGAGCAGCGTGAGGAGCGACCGCTTCTGATCGGATCAGGACGGTCACCTGATGGTCACAAGGTTGGGAGCTCGGTATGCCATCCTAATACCTAATCATCCATTAGTTATACAGAGATCCACCCTGTATCAGACCCATTCGTACAAGTGTGAATTGGAGATTATCTGCCACCAAAAACCCCCCAAGTACTTATATCCATTACTTTTTAACTTTGTCGACTAGTTATATTGAGAGTATTTACCTTAACGTTATCCGTTAAAAATGTGTGAATCTTTTTGGTTCCATATAGTAGAGAAAGAAATTAGTGCATCATAACAGCAATGATAAAGATTTTAGTACCTAATTTGCAATATTTTCTATATGTTTTCAGGGGTTTACTGATCGAGGACATAGGACAGTCACAACTGTTCAAAACAAGTTGGATTGGCAGGATAAGAAACATAATTTTAAATTCACAAACATAATGGAAATATCTTACTATACTATGTTCAAATTGTAAGCTGTGCCTTTTTATAAAAAAAATTAAAAGACAAAACAAAGTACCAAGAAATTCGAACTTTATGACACCACTAGTGTATTTTACATTTTCTATCATAAAATGTTAAAGACAAACCTGATTACTCCAAATGTATATGTATATGTTGTACAAATGTCCAAGCTTAATTTTAATGTACATAAAAACAATTGTTCTCAATAGGATAGGGGTTGAAAAGCAATCATCAGAGGTTTCAAACCTACCGCGTTAGGACCATACTAATGGTTAGACAAAATTACATGCGAACACCAATATGCTTCCGATGGGCACTATGGGCGCGCTCGGTAGGCGTTCATAAGTGTCACCCCTAAAAGCCCTTTTTGCTATTTACAACTATTCTTATGAAAACAGTTATTAACATAAAATAACATAAAGTAATGTATCTTCAACAATTTAATGTTTTTGAAAGTATCATTACCAGCATGCAAAAAACACCACAATTATAGCTGTCCTGTTTTTGTTTAAAATTAGATCGATGTGACTAAATGAGGTTAGATTCTATCACTAGATGCCATTGGTCATATTCGGGATGCTTCAATATCTGTAGAAAACCTTTTAGAGACATACGAATGGTTATGTTAAATATTTCGCTTTGATTCAACATGCCGAGATTATAAGTTGTACGTAAAGGCATTTTGCTAGCATTATTGACTAATTTTACAAGCTTTTCTTGCATATCGACAATACGGTACGGTCCAGTAAACCTATGCTCCAAAATGCCTCCTTTTCTTGTTGTTCGCTTGCAATTTGTCAGAAGTACTAACTCTCCTTCTCTGAAGGTGTACAGCTTATATATTAGTTTGCTAATCCAAATCATGTGTCTGTGGGTGATAGGTTGCACTTACAGAACATTCTATTTGTAAAAGCTTAGATAACTCTCAATTAACCTAAAAAAAAATAGGTATAGTTCTATTTGGCAAGCAAAATAGGAAATAGCATTGCATTATACAAATGTTAGGCCGATATTGGTCACTCACTTCATTCACAAACTCCTGGCCCTGATCTGATAGAACCCTTTTTGGACTTCCATGATCTAGAAATTGAGAAATAAACATGAAGGAAAATTGAAAGATGTGTTCAAATAAAAAAATTCAAAACAACATTTTCACTTTGTATCTAAAGTGCAGGCTGAAAACGTGTAATGAGCATTTAAATGAGAAACATATGGGTTTCAGAAACAAACGTCTATAAGACAATCACAATGGAGATGGCCATGATTGTCTCCCGCCTGGACTATGGCAATGGACTTTTTGTAGGGATTCCGGCGTATGAGCTCTGGCGCCTCCAGCTCCTTCAGAATCAGGCAGCCCGCCTGATATACCAACTCCCTAAGTATCATCGTGTCACCCCTCTTCTTAAATCCCTTCACTGGCTCCCCATCTCCCAACGTTCCCTTTTCAAGTTGGGCTGCCTCACCTTTATGGCCCTTGCAGGCACTGCCCCCGGGTTCGTCAAATCTAAAATTCGGCCCTACCTCCCTAACAGAGACCTTCGTTCCTCTACCCAAGTCCTTTTGATAGTTCCTCGCTTCAAGAGGAAAAACCACGGTGGCCTTCGGTTCTCCACTCTTGCCCCCACCTTCTGGAATGCCCTTCCCTTTTCCATCCGGTCCATAACTAACTATATGGATTTCCGGAAAGCTCTTAAAACTTATCTTTTCTACTTAGCTTTCCCCTCACAATAATTCTTTTAGCTCTTCCTCTCTCTTTTCCTTTTCTGTCTAAAATCTGGTCATAGCGCCATGAAACCGCCTAGTGTTAGCGCGCTCTATAAATGCTTTTAACTTCAACTTCATTTACATTTTATAAAAATATTTATAGAAGCAAAAAAAATTATAACTCACATTGTCCAATTTCAAATGACATATTTGGCCAATAAAATCGGGAGGACATGCTTTTTTTTCATTTTGTTGATACTAGAATGACAACTAATTCTACCAAAGCATGACAACAGCACAGTTATCTGTCTGCAAACATATGAAATACACAAATGCTTATCTCAGAATGCTTTTCTATCATGAAATGTTAAAGTTAAACCTGATAACTCCATTAGGTCCATTGCAATTTTCGGCTGATAGCATATGAAGTGCAGTCAGTGGATCTGGTGTGTCGAGTTGCTGACCACCACCTGGGATAGTGCATGGCAGGAATAAACAGCTTAGCAGTACGTCCTATGGTTGAGACATCTGTATAATGAGCTAGAACAGGGGGCAAATCAAGTTTAATGTTATTAAAAAACATGGAGAGCGTGCTAAAATACAACATTGACAAATCGATTACATGAATAGCACGTAGGACACTGCTGCGGGAGCGGCCACGTGGTGCTTGGCAAATTAAAGAAAGGCAGCAGGATTAAGTAGTTTGCACAGAACAAAGGATAAGAAATCAAGTTTAACGTTATTAAAAACGCAGGGTGCGCGCATGATCCGCACATTCTAGCGATATTAAAAAATAAAAGAAACGTGGGCTTCCGCGCGTCTTTCATAATTTGCATTCATTTAACTGTTTAGAGGAGATGCAGCAGTGCTGGATCCAGGATCCACCACTGAGTAAGAAAAGGTAACGATAACACTACTTACCTGCTAAGTGAATTTACTTCCATAGGCTAACATTGACTGGTTTCACTTAGAAATTCTTCTAAGTGTGGAGTTTTGCACCTTTAAAATATTCACCTAAAAACATCCGAACAACGAATTCCAATTTACTCACCTGTTATCAGGAGAGAACCCAGTGCTGCATCTTTTAGCCCAGCACTGACCCAGAAAAGTCATTCTAAGCATACTTACAAGTAACTTGTATTTCCTTCCATAGGAATCCCCTTCCTATGAAAAAAAAATGAATACATTTAGATTTGCGGGTGAGGCCCTGGGGGATGGGGTCCCCAGGGCCCAAAAAAGGTAAATGGAAGGGGGGCGACACAGTGGAATGTAATTTTAAAATTAAAATATCTAAAAATAAATAGTTTAAAAAAATTTAGTAAATCAGTATCGAAAAAAATAAATAGAAGAATAAATACATTTAAAAATTGTCATTTACAAAACCTTTGACATTCACTGAAAAAACCATAGGTTTCAGACAAGTTATAGTTTGGAATTAGCAGTTAAAAAAACCTCAGAAATTCACTGAAAAAACCACAGGTTTCAGGAGTGTTATAGTTAGTTGGACATTTCACTCGTACAAAACCATTGAAATACCTCCGTTATAGTTAGTTGTACTAACTATAACTTGCGTGCCTGCAATCCACTGCTGATGATGTCACATAGTACATCATTCATGACATGGTCAGTGACACCACTGATGACATCACTGATGAAATTAGAATGGACAATACTTGACTTTCAAAGTTTCGAGTGCCATAAAAAAATCTACTAAAGTTTCTACAGATTTAAGACAACAACAGTGAGAGAACCTACCCTTACCTCCAGGAAGGTTTTTTTACCACAACGAATCAGGAGCAACTGAGAAACACCACAGGGATCTTGGGGAGATTTAGAGATAGACAACCTGTGACTTTTTCAGATTCCTCAGTAGGTTCTGACAACTCTGACCCCGACACAGGCCCTAGCACCTACAACCACAACCCCAATTTTTTAGGGAGAGGCCAACCCTTTGGCGGAGAGAGAGCAGGGGCATGGGCAAAACCAGATACAATTTCCCACCAGGAGAACGCCAGACGAGACACAAGTTCTACCAGTGGGGTACCAATACTAGACATTGTACCACACACGCCAATACCAAACATGGATCAAATACCTATCTTTAATCTGTCCAAGCATCAGTTGGCTTCCACAGACATTGCTCTACGTTAAAACAGAAAAGCCCAACTGGTTCACTAGACAAACTGAGATTTTTCAGTTTTCAGAAAAGTGAGACTTAATGCCTTTTTTTTCAGAACAAGGAGCTACCTGCAAAGAGAGACCTTACCGGACTATGCTCGAAATCCACATTCAATCCTCCGAGTGGCTCAATGCCCCTGGAAATCTCACATTTGAACACCTAGTTCTAAAAGATTTAGACAAAGTACAAAGAGATTACAGGTTCACTCCCTATAATGTTAGTTTGGAAGAGAAACAGTCTACAAAGACTGAAAAATCTGGATGAAATTGTCATAAAACCCTACAACAAGGGAGCGGGTATAGTCATTCAGGATATATCGGCTTATGACAATGAGATCTTCCGCCAGCTCAGTTATTCCTCACACAATGAGCACTTGCTGCGTAGTCGTCTCCTAGAAATTGGCGATCTCATCCTCAATATCACCAAAAAGGGCTTAGAAGAGGGTTTCATCAGTAAGAATTAATTGTTATATCTCAACAACAAGACTCCACTCACCCCGGTCCTTTATACCCTACCCTAAACACACAAAAATTCAGAAACGCCACAGGGGAGACCTATTTTATACAGATGTGGCTCAATTTTAGAGCCTTTGGGTAGATATATTGATTTTTTCATCAAGAATATGGTACAGGAAACCACCATATATGTGAAGGACACTACGCATCTCATACATTTGATTGAATGACAACCTTTCAATCCCCAAACAGAACTCCTAGTCACCCTTGACATTGAATCATTATACATGAACATCCCCCAAGACAAAGAATCATCTGAATCTCTGACAGGCTCCACACCAAATCCCTACTGATTTCATAATCTTTCTACCTGAAATTTCCTTAACCAAAAACACTTTTTTGTTCCAAGACAAATACCATAGACAGTAGCGTGCCACTCGCCAAAAAAGCTCTTCAAAACCCCATTAGGGGTAGCAAGCGCTATATAAATACAAACCTCTTTCCCTCTTTTATCCCTCCTCTTACCCTTCTCTTTCCAAATAACTGAATAACCTGATGAAGGTTGATATCCCTCGAATGGCCCATCCTCGCTATCCTCTTCAATTCTGGGCTAGAGCCCCCTCTAAAATGGCTGGTGTGGCAATACTCTGTAGACCTGGCATCCAAAGTATTTCGTAGCCAAGACGGTTGCTTTGTCAAGGTGGGGGTCAAGATTGGACACCGCTCCTTTACACTGTGCACCTAACCAGGCGCAGGACTCATACCTTCGGGCACTCCTGCGGGATCATATACCACAGGCGGACCCTTCACTAATTGCAGGGGTCAACTTTAACATGGTGTGGTATGCTGCAATGGATCGCAGCGATGCCTCATCTCATGGGGAGGAAGAGAAAAAAGGTGCGATGGTGTTTCAAGGAACATGTTATCGCTGTAGCAAAGTTGGTCATAAAGCAAATGCGTGTTATTGCCCAGCTCTGAGGGTGGCTTGCAACTGTTGTGGAAAAAGAGGTCATTTCTCAAAGAACTGTTGTTTTCGTAACAAAGGGACAGCAAAAGTGAGGTGAAGGAAGTCACTTTTCAGGTGAATGAGTGTGGTGTGAAACACTTCAGAGTGGGTCAAAGTAGGTGATGTTAAGACAAAAATGAAATTTGATTCCTGCTCTCACTTCACTTTTATTTCTAAAGAAGTTTTTGAGAGAGATTGTTGTAGTAAAGTCAAATTAATGAAGTCTGATGTGAGACCAACAGGTTATGGTGGAATTCCTATTAAAATGCTAGGATATTTCCAAAGTTGTGTGGAGTGCAATGGGAGGTTTGCAGATGCGAAAATTTACGTGGCAGAGAAAGGTGATAATCTACTGAGTTGGACACACCAGGCACGCCTGGGCATCATTGTTAATCCTATTGGTGATCCCCCAGTGCAGGTGCAGGCAATAGAGTATGCTGATAACAAGTTTGTGAAGATGTTTGAGAGGTTGTTCAAGGATACGTTTGGGCGCTTGAAAGGCTATAGCCACTAGATGAGGTTGAAACTGGGTGCTAAGCGCATTGCAATAAAGGGGAGGAGGATTCCTTTGAGTGTACAAGAGGCGGTGCAAAAAGAAATTAACAGATTACTAGACTCTGGAGAGATTGAGCCTGTGGAAGCAACAGAGTGGTTGGCTCCAATAGTAGTGGCAAGGAAGAGTAATAATGAGATTTGTTTGTGTGTGGATCTTTGTGCACTCAATAAGGAAGTTGTGGTGGACACATTTCAGCTTCCTAATATTGACAAAATGATCTCGACCCTGAAAGGTGCTTGCTATTTTAGCACTCTAGACTTAGCTTCTGCTTACCACCAAGTGCCTTTGCATATGTGCTCGCAGGAGTTGACTGCATTCATAACACCAATGGGAGCGTTTAAGTTCTTAAGAATGCCTTTTGGATTAGCCTCAGCGGCCTTCGTGTTTCAGAGGATTATGAATGATGTTGTCAAGGGTATCTCAGGTGTCAGATGTTACCAGGATGATGTATTGATTTTTGGAAAATCTATTGAAGAGCATGATGGCAGAGTGGTGAAGACGTTCGAGAGACTACTTAAAGCTGTGTTGACTCTAGTGTAGATTTGTGGTGACTGAGGTTGATTATCTTGGTTACCACATATCTAGCAGGGGTGTTAAGCCAAAAAAAGAGTTGGTTGATACCATAGCCAATTTGAAGGATCCTTGTTCAAAGGAAGAACTTGCCTCATTTTTGGGCATGGCTGAGTTTTATAGCAAATTTGTTAAAAAGTTTGCGGATAAAACTTGCCATCTCAGAAGCTTGTTATGTAAAAAGGCTGAATTTGTGTGGGATGAAGTGTGCAAGGATGAATTTGAAAGGGTTAAGATGGATCTTAAGTGTGCCCCTGATCTACAGGCTTTTAAACTGGTAAATTGACATACATTATAATGGATGCAAGAAAGAAGGGGTTGAGTGCATTGCTGGTACAACAGAGAGATGGTCACAAACATTTGGTCGCTTGTGCCTCAAGATGTTTAAGAGGTGCTGAGATAAATTTCTAGGTCATTGAGAAAGAATCTCTTGCCATTTTTGAGCAATAAAAACAAATTCAACAAATTTGTCTGGGGCACTTCCTTCATTGTCAGGTCTGATCACAAGCCTCTGAAAGAAATCTTTGGAAAAAAGGTTTGGACTCCATCTCTTCTAGGAATAGGAGATGGGTTATCTCTTATCAGGAATTTGATTTTGTCATGGAATATATCCCTTGTGCTTCTAATGTTTCGACTGACTGTCTCTCATGTTTGGTTGACAGAGTGGACTCTAAGGATTTGAAGCGAGATGTCGATGTTGTGGACGATTTTGAAGTAAAAGTGTGTGAAATCACTTTAGGAGCAATTAAAGAGGAAGAATGGAAGGAGGAGTTAAGGAAAGATTCTGAAATGTAGAGAGTGATGGAATTGTTGCTACAGGATAAAGGAGACAAGCTTGAGAAAGCTTGGTCGTTACTGTGTGATGAGTTGGCCATCAATAATGAGATGCTAACTAGAGGGATGATGTTAGTTCCTCCGGCGAGTTTGAGGAACAACATCATTCAAATGGCTCAAGAAGGGCACATGGGTATTTCTAAAACCAAAGAACGCATCAGACAAGATTTTTGGTGGCCGGGTTTGGATCCCATGGTGAAACGTGTAGTGCGTGATTGCATACCTTGTTCGTTGAGTGACAAGATACTTTAGCCAAGGCAATCACCCAGGTATGTAGGAAATTGCCCATGTGTCCTTGGGAAGAGGTAGCCATAGATATTGTCGGACCTCTTTATGGTGAACATCAGACACCGTATTTAATCGCTCTGTTAGATTTGTACTCACGCTGGATTGAAGTAAGTTCTGTGCGTGACATTACTTCACAATGTGTGATAAAGTTCCTGGATGCAATTTTCAAGCGTGAGAGATTTCCCTGTTCCTTGTTATCAGACAATGGTCCACAGTTTTGTTCACGTGAAATGGAAGAGTGTTTGGAAAAGTGTGGAATCCAGCAAAAAAAGACTTCTCTTTATCATCCCAAGACTAATGGAGCCATTGAGAGGTTGAACACGACTTTGAAGGAAGGAATACAGTTGGCGAGGGTGAACAGTTTGAATTGGAGGGACGGGTTGAAAATAGGATTACAGATTACAGATTTACGCCTCACTCCTCTACGGGAAAGACCCCTTTTGAGTTATTTAAAGGTAGATCTCCTAATACCATAATGTGTCCAGGGTGTATGATACTGGACAAAGGACTTAAGGACAATGGTATTGAACAGTGGAGTGCAAAGGAGATGGCTTTACAACAGAAAAGGAAGGTCTATCTTGACTCTCACAAATTGGCTAAGACAGCAGTGTTCCAGGTTGGTGACAAAGTCAAGATCAAAGCACCTGTGAGCTGTCAAAACTGGTCTAAATTCACTTGTGTAAAGAGTGTGGTGAAATTGTTCAAGAATGTAGTCAAAACCATTGATGGTCGGATTTGGAATCACAGCCGTGTGGTTCCCATTAAGCCAAGGAATGACGGTGCATGTGGAAATTAATCTGCTGGTGTTTCATCTCGTTTGTGGTGTTTGAAACCCACCAGAAGAAGTGTTAGAGTTTGCAAAAGACCATAATTTCGCAAGGATTTTGTGAGAACTTAATTTTTCTTTTCAAATATAACTAAAAGTGTTTTCTTGTAGGTTCCTCATATGTTTATTAATGTTTTTTTTGTTATGCTTTAAGGGAAGAAAGGGTGTGGGGTTTTTACTGAAACTTATGTCAAATGTAAAGGGAAAGAAGTGTGTTGTGGCTTAGTTCCATGTTCCACGTGGAACCTGTAGCGGATGAGGGTTCTGGCCGTGACAGTTGACCGGACTCCCTGATGGATGGGGTTTGCTATAAAGCCTTGCTTACTTAACCTACTTTCCCAGTGTTTCTTACCTTATTATATCGCAACATCCCCGGGGCCATATTAAAAAAATACAGTGTTGGCGGCCCGAGCTCTCCACATAGCCCCAGGGATGAGAAGCGAGAGCATGAAAAATGCAGAGTTTTGTTTGGGCTGAGGGAGCAGCATGCTTGCAGCTCCCGCTGCCCAAAAGCAATGCCGGCTCCCGCAGGAGACGGGGAGCTGGCAGGGACTGTGTGGGCCTTGGGGCTCCTCCTAGTGTCCCCAAGGACATAGCCATTCCATGTGGGATGGGGCTCCCAGGCCCAGGTAGGGCGCAGCACAGGCTCCCCCATACCAATTAATATTTAAACAAGCATTGGCATAGCCAATAGGTCTCGCCTTTGGGACCTTATAAGTGTTTAGCCATGCAACAGTTGATGTTGTTGCACCAAGGATATTGTGATGCATAACTAAATACTTATAAGGTCCCAAAAGTGATACGTATTTGTTGCTGGGATTTTAGTAACGTTTGATCCATTTAAACTAGAAACAAAATAGTTTTTTGCTAAAATCTCTAATTATGCAGCAGATGATGGATTATGTAGTATATACCGCAAATCCATAGTAATGCCGAAAAAAACACAGTAGAAGAATTGCACAATCCCTGTTGCCCTGCCTCTAGTGGAAAACATGAGACTACATGCCACAAAGTGCAAATGACTCAAAACTAAAGACTCCTCACCACAAAGGGCAATTTATCAGGAATATATAAACATACAATGGATGAGACTGCCCAAACGAATAGCTGACCTGCGAACTATATATACTTGTCATCATTAGCATCTCAGCTCTGTTAAAAAAAATTATGATAATGTGCGTCATTACAACTGTCTTGACAAGTTCCGATACGGCTAATCACGTACAGCTACAGCATTATTAAAATGTATGGTTTATGGTGTAGTGGAGGAGGTACAAAAAAAAAGTATTGTTACAATTTATTACACATCTATTATCCCTGCGGAGAAGGATAGTACAGCTCAATACGGATTACTATGGCCAAGTCGTCTACCCAGTATCCCTCGATAGTGATTTCCCACACCAAAAGTTGTCCAAGCAGGAAGGAAGTGATACCTACTGTTGGTTACAGGTGCTTGAAGAGCCAAGACCGCAGCGCGAGGAGAACCAGGGACTGCCCGGACCAGAGGGGGTAAGAGATCGCCATCATCCTGTAGGGGCTGCTCGGTCCTCCCAGGGGATAGACAAAGAGAGTTCTCCAGGGGCCTGAGTGAGGTCAAGGGAGGATGAAGCATCGGGGAACTTCGAAGGGTCAGGAGTGGGTGAAATGTCAACAGTCCTAGTCTACACTGTCTCTAACTCCAAGTCTCCCTCTGCCGTTTCGGGCCTCTTGTCCCGCCATGCCAGGGAGCTCTGTGCGGCGGTGCCTAACTCCCCAGAGCCAATATCAAAACAAAAACGTAGGACAGCATGGCCTGGCTATAACACCCCCATGCAATGGCAGCCTCCTATGTCCAGTAGCTATAAACAAATACCGTCATCCTGGAAACCAAGGACGCTAAGCGTGACGGGAACTACAAGAGCCCATGTTTCTTTCAAATATGTATGTATGCGATTTGAAAGCATTAGCCAGCCTTATGTTTCAATGAACGATTGCGACAATTAAGACATGTACACTACACATCGAACGAAAAAAAACAATCAAATATCACATCAAAATATACTCACAGGACTAACAAACGGAGGCATGGGCTTAATTAGCAAAACAGCAATTTGCCATTAAAACACCACCGCAAGTCTCTTCAATTGGCGGAATTATTTTATATTTATTGTTCAACTCAACTATCTCACTGCTGCCAATAATGTATCACGAGTGATTTATAAAGGCACCAAGTCAGCATAAAAATTCACACCGGAAGCGGCAGCTGCAGTCTGCTGGCTGCAGTCACAGCTTGTCACACGCTAACAGGACAGAGAGGGCTGGGGCGGTCTGGAACGAAAGTGCTCTGCTGCGTGTGCTCCGTGCATATCCTGGTGGGTCCTCTGATGGTGCTGGAGAACCGTGCTGAACGGCTGCGACTACCATTCGCTGATAAACCGGGTGCAAGGTAAACAAGTAGCCATTTCAAGCGCCTAGTAAATTGCGCTCAATCAAGCGTTCTGAAT
Source organism: Lissotriton helveticus (assembly GCF_964261635.1). Taxonomy (NCBI): domain Eukaryota; kingdom Metazoa; phylum Chordata; class Amphibia; order Caudata; family Salamandridae; genus Lissotriton; species Lissotriton helveticus. Next base: position 610,575,175 of record NC_136059.1, on the reverse strand, counting down.
GCTGTCCTTTATTTAACGCAAGCAATGTAAAGCGTGGAAACCGGGTGCAAGGTAATCAAGTAGCCATTTCAAGCGCCTAGTAAAATGTGATCATACAAGCGTTCTGAATGCTGTGCTTTATTTAACGCAAGCAATGTAAAGCGCGCGCGCCTCGCGCATCAACACTGTGGGTATTCAGCCGACAAGTCGAAAGGCCGGAAGTGCTTCAATAGCTATTAAATTAGAGCCTGCTGCCAGACACACACAGCATTTCCCTTGCGGGAGCGAGCCAGGGGCACCAAGCGTTTGCAAGTTAATTACAAACATATGGTGTCAAAGCTCGCTCCCGCAAGGGAATCGCCAAATGTGCACGCGTTGCCATTGAAAGCAATGCAACGCGTGCACGTTTTTAGGGCAAAAAGTGGACTGAATCCAAAAGGTCTCTTTCCTAATCAGCGCATGCGCGCTGCGTAGGCGAGACCTAAAAACAAATAAATGATGTGGCCATGCCACGGGGGATGGGGTCCCCAGGGCTATATCGGCTTCAGAGGGGGCTGCGTGGCCCCCTCCCCAAATAATAGTGGGCAGGCCCGGGGCAAAAACTGGGGGCCAGGGGATGGGGTCCCCAGGGCCAAAAACGGCCTCGGGAGGGGGGCTGCAAGGCCGTAAAAGGGAGGGTCCCAAAAAGCATTTTCTCCATGTTCATTTCCATAGGAATCTTTAGACAAGGCCACAGCCTGAACTGCTGAACAGAATTACACCAAATTTGGCAAAAAGGTAGCTCTTGGCCCAGAAAAAACTATTTTTGTTAAATGTGGTAAATCCGTTTTGTACTTGCTGTGAGATAAAAACAATTCTCAGATATCCATATATCCATTCATTCATTAATCTTTATTTCGGCTAATCATAACCATAAAAGATACATTTAAAATACAATTTATCCAAAATCAATTAATCCGATAGATCAGGTACAGGGGGAAGGGGACGATAATTGATACACAATTTTTTTTTTTATGATCGGGTGCAAATATGCCATAAACAGTCAATACCTCAAAAAAAATAATTACAAGTTAAAGGAAAAGCAATTAAAAACAAAGGTTGAGGTTCGTTACATTTTGGTATAGTGATATTGTACATCATACAGAAGGAATCTGTGCATTAATAATTACTGATTGGGGCTATATCCTTGTCCTATCGGGTCACCATATCTGAGCCAGGGAATAGGTTTTGGTGGTTAGATGTGGGGATCTGCTGGTAGCTGATCGATACAGGGCCCCTCCTGTCCACCCAGTAGTTTTCCTCTACACTCCAACTTGTGGTTGGAAAATACGCAGTTCTGGGGTAGAAGTAGCACAATTCCCGTGCTGCTATTGGCCCATCTCCTCTTTGTGGCTCCCAGCGACGGAGATATGGGACGACCTGATTATCCCTAAAATTAACAATTACCAGGTCTCCGGCTATGGTCTTGGGTCGGGAACCTATCCACCCCACCCTTCTCACATTTAAAATTCTTCCGTCGATATTAAATGGAAGAGGTCTGTTCTTCGTTAACCAAAACTGTACTTTGTTTTTAAGGTCCTGTTGGCCTTCAATTTTTCCGGTAGTGAGCTAAGGCACTCCCGAGAGGACACACACATAAGGTGCTGCCTCCGGTGGTAAGTTTATACATCTGTTGCTGGCAGCTAACCCCTCACAACCCTTTTTTACTTTGTTTAGCCCTGCTCTAAGAGCATAGCTAGGGGCCATAGTCGATGTTTTGGGTACCTCCTTACTTTTGAAAGCTAATGGTACGGGAACTAGTAGCTGGCTCTGAGCTATGTTGCTGTTTGCATTGGTGTCAAGCTTATTGGAGGCAACTATGCTCTGGGATTGGATCTTTGGGTTGGTATTTTCCTCAATTTTCGAAAGCTTTTCCCTAATTCTCTCTATCCTCTCAATGAGCGGGGATAGTAAGGTCTTAACTAGTTCTTCTAGATGGACCAGCAAAATAGAAGGTAAGAGGGATACAGGGGTTTCCGGTGTTTGACGTACTTTGAGTGGCTCGAGGATGGTGATGTCAATAACCGGTGGGGGGCTTGAGTTTGTTTTTTGGAATTTCGCTGGTTTCCCCTTATGGTCCATACCTTTGCGTTTTCTGCTCTGGGAAGAGACCTGGGGATGTACTGTCACTTGAATGGTAGATTTATCTATTAGTGCGACAGGAATTTCCAGGGGACTTTTACTGGATTGATACGAATTCCTAGGCTTGGGGCTTCCAAAACCCATAGGGGATGTTGGGGAACCGGTTTGTTCAATTCCCTGCTCTATAGGTATATACCTAGTATTGCAAATTTCATTGAGTTCCCTAAATAGTAAGGAGTTAGGTGAGTCGATAGGATTCGAAGGGGATCGTACACAGCATATGGTATCATTAGGAAGTGACCCTCCCTGAGAAGAAGATTGATTGGGTGGCCCTTTAGGGGTCATGGTGCAACTAGCTTGTGACCCAAAAGCACACTCCTATGTATGGGACCAGTGGGTATCCTGACCATCAGTGGGGCTACTTAAAAAGAGCAAAGAATATCGTTTTCAGCCTCTAAATACATTGGCTCCGGATAAGTGTACCTTAGTTCAATACGTTAGTCCCAGAAGACCAGGATTGGTGTTCCGACCCGACCTCCTCTGGCCTCTGAGGGCCACAGAGGGCCCGCCCTTTGCCCGGGCTTAGCCCGGCACACGCCCGCGCGCGTCCCGCGGGGCCGGAAGTGTGGCTTGCTTAAGTCACCCCCGATAACAAGGGGGAGGGTCCGCTGGTCTCGTGGGCCCCCCTGCGGCTCCTGGGTCCCGCCGCCGCCAAACGCTGCGTCTCCCGTGAAGCGGGAGGCGCGAGGTCGCAGATAATGCCCCCGGTAACAAGGGGGAGGGTCTGCTAGTCTCGTGGGCTCCCCTGCGGCTCCTGGGTCCTGCCGCCGCCAAACGCTGCGTCTCCCGCGAAGCGGGAGGCGCGAGGTCGCAGATAATGCCCTCGGTAACAAGGGGGAGGGTCCGCTGGTCATGTGGGCTCCCCTGCGGCTCCTGGGTCCTGCCGCCGCCAAACGCTGCGTCTCCCGCGAAGCTCAGATAATGCCCCCGGTAACAAGGGGGAGGGTCCGCTGGTCTCGTGGGCTCCCCTGCGGCTCCTGGGTCCTGCCGCCGCCAAACGCTGTGTCTCCCCAATTCTCAGATATCCATATATCTCAATTCTACGATCTGATTGGCTGCCAACAGTTCCAAAAAGGCAGCCATCTTGTGACTCGGTTGAACTGAGTCACAAGAAAAAAGTTTTTAAAAGGATATAAAACAAGAAAAGGGGACAGGGTAGAAACACCCTGAACCCTTAGGCCTGCTCATGGCGTCCCACAGGGACCCCCAGGGCCAAAGAAAACATTATTTTAAAATGTTGTTAGGAGTCGTTTTGGGTGTGTGAATCCTGCCGAAATATTTAAAAAAAACAAGGTGCGGTCTCCTGCGCTACGTTTTCTTTCCAGGTCCCGGGGGCAATCACGAAAATACATGCGGGGGCCCATGTCGGTCCCTGCATGCATGTCGGTGGTGGTCCCCGGGGCTATCTTTAAAAATGAAGTGTGGGGGGCTTGAGCCCCCCACACAGCCCCAGGGACCAACACCTCTCCGGGGCTGGTGAGACAAGAGATAGCGTGCTGACCTTTTATAACAGGCAAGTAAACTTGCCGAGAAACCCCGCCCGTTTGGCCCAGCCCCATATACATTAGCGGGATGCAACCTCTTCCAACCCTTTTCCCAGAATGATGGACAGCTTACTGAAAGCTCCCCAGAGGGTTTCCCGTTCATGACAAAGTTACAGATACACAAGGTCACTGGAGACATTTCTTCGGGTCCTTCACGCAGCTGTAGTCACAGGCCATGCCCCCTTTCCCCACCACTCTGCAAATGCGCCTCCTGGCATGCCTTTGGTTGGGGCATGAAGTCCCCTTGCCTCTTGAGGGTCCCTGGGGGTCAACTAGCCCGTCTGTTACCTCCAGTAATCCCCACACAACTAGATTGCTGAGAGGTGGTCGGAGACCCAGACCCCTTTCTCCACCACTCTGCAAATGTGACTGCTAGTTAAAAAACCTTAGAAATTCACTGAAAAAAACAAAGTTTAGAGGGATGTTATTGTTAGGCTGACATTTGCCAAGTTGACATGGCAGTTAACAAACTGCACACAGACACTGCAGTGGCAGGTCTGAGATACCTTTTCAGGGTTACTTATGTGGGTGGCACAAACATGCTGCAGGCCCACTAGTAGCATTTGATTTACAGGCCCTGGCACACTTCAGTACACTTTAGTAGGGACTTATCAGTAAATTAAATACGCCAATCAGGAAACACTAATTGTAATCACAATTAACACAAGGAGCACTTGCACTTTGACACTGATCAGCAGTGGCAAAGTGCCCAAAGCATCTAAGCCAGCAAAAATGAAATCCAGCACAGCATCAAAAATACAGGCGTTAGAGGCAAAAAGTCAGGGGAAACCACGCCAAAGATGCCAAGTCTAACAGGCGTGAAGACCCTTCTCCAGCAACAACTTCAAACCCTGTCAGTGAGAACCACACAGGTCACTAAATTAACCTGTGCTGAATCCTTTGGTTGCTTGGCACAAAAGCAGTCAGGCTTAACTTAGAGGCACTGTGTAAAGTATTTATGCAGTGCATAAACAGTAATAAAATGACAACCCCACACATGAAATATCCTACACCAATTTAGAAAAATAGAGAACATTTGTATGACTGAATTGACAGCAAAACTAATTCAATCCAATCATTAGAACCCGAGATATGATAAAAAAAATAGCACTTAAAAGATCAAAGTTCTGCAGGTACTTGGCCATGCGAGATTGGAGTAAAGTCAAATGTTTAGGCTGACTGTGATGGAGCAAGGTTTGGCTACACTAGGTGGATTGGGCCTGGTCTCAGCTTACTTTCGGCAAGAAATGTTGAGGAAAAGTTCCTGAGAAGGTAAAGTTCAGCAGGACAAGGCAGCCAGCGGTGTTCGAGGAGGTGGTGTCATCGGGGACTGCTGGACTGAGTCGCAGTGAAGATTCCTGTTTTAGTACTTTGTCACTTTTTTTGAAGTAGAAAATGTATATCGGGAGGAAGGTGCAGGCTGCAGTCGACGAGGGCACCGCAAGGCCAGATACTGTTGCTCGGAGGCCTGGCTGCACGGAGTTTGCTACTGTGGAGACGAGCGTAGAAGTAGCTACCATTAAGCCAGTTTAGCCGGCGATGTACCTCGCACGGCTCAGCAAACAGACAGGTCTGTCTCCTGTCAGTTCACAGGCCACTTTTTGGTGAAAAGTTTCAGGTTTTGACTGGAGGAGCACCTTTAGCACCACTTGCAACAGTCCAGGACTGGCTGGGCACCACTTGGAGGTAGGGGGGGAATCGTCAGGACTCCCTCCAAGCAGCGGTCAGGTGCAGGGTTCAAGGTCTCTGTACCTTGTTATGTACCTGTAGCTCACACAGGAGGCCAGCCAACTAGCTATTGGAGTCACTCTGGTAGTTCTGGAATCAAGCAGCAATACAGTCCTCAAGCAGAAGGGCAGTCCCCTGGTAGCAGTAGGGCCGTACTCTGAGTAATAAAGCAAGCCTCAAGCAGAAGGGCAGTCCTCTCAAGTACAGGACAGTCTTTATGGTGTCCTCTGCAGGTCCAGAAGTGTACTGAGGAGTTAGTCTGAGGGTCTAATATATATACCTGGTGCCATCCTTTGAAGTAGGAGAAAGTTCGAGGCCAGTCCCCATATGGTTGTGGAATTTTTTTCACCTGCCCAGGCTTCATGTGGTCTAGAATGACAAAAGGCTGGTGTGAAGGTCCTTTGTGAGTGTGCTGGAGGCAGACCTTTGAAATGTAAGTGGAGCAGAGAACAGCTCCGACCCACCAATCCTGCCGGCATGCTTATCCTACCAATTGTTCCCCTTTGTATCACAGTCTAGGCAGAATACAATAATTGTTACAATAGTCCTCTGGAGTTCGATAGGTTGCCCCACACTCGAAATACCAATCTATTGACCCCATAGTTCCCGCCCCCCCAAGTCAGTTGAAAGCTGAAATTGGTCCAGCTATGCCAACTGCTTTTCACAATACAAGTTGCCTGTTGTTTGGGAAAATTAATTTTCGAAGGTACAGTTAGATCTCGGACCATCATTTTTGTATGTAATCCCATAGATAGGGGCCACTGATCGCTGCCTCCTAACTTTAGCATCCAGAAGTTTTTGCACATCTCACAATTCCATTATTTGACGATGATTGTTCCTTTCTGGTTACCTTAAAGGAATGTTTGTTTTGCTGGCCCTTCTGCAGGTTATTCATAAAAAGTTTTAGTTCAAGCTGCAGGCTTCAGTCTCTTCTTCAGTCAGATGTTTTCAAGCACTGCCTCTACTTCTAGAAGTTGCAGTGCTGGCAGATGGAGGACAGCTGGGTTCAGCAGCCTTACTTCTGCAGCAGCAGCTCCTGAGCAGCCAGGACTGTGGCAGCTGCCTCATTTGAAACCTGTAGACTTTAGGGTGTCAGTGTGACGACTCCCTCAGTAGCTCTCAGGCGCGGCTGGTCCATTTGGCTGAAGGGCCCCGCCCCCCCTTTTCCCCATAGGAACAGTGTCTGTCAGGCTGAACAAAAGTCAGCCTGACAGACACTATTCACTTTCAGTTTAAGCAGCCAGGAGAGACACATGCGCATTTAGCGCTGGCTCCTGGCTGCCTGAACTGAACTTTGTTGGGCTGAGAAAGTCACAGCTCCGTTGGGCGTGACTTTCTAAGCTTAGCAAAGGTTGCTGAGGCCCTCCCCTCAGTGACAAGGGATAGCGTCACTGATTGCCTCGCACCTGGGCGCTTCAGCTTTAAGCCCTGAAGTGCCCACGGTCGAGTGTCAATCAGTGACACTTCACCAGAGAGTGGGGTGGGGTCAGTAGTCTCCCACTCTGTGATGACGATAGGACTGCTACCTTCCCTCATTGGGTGACCTTAGGTCAGCCAATGAGGAAAGGCAGCAGTCCCAAGCCTCCTGGAACCTCCGAGGCAGAGCAGAGCTGGCTGAAGGTAAGTGTGATTTATTTTCTTTTTACATTGTTTGGTGCGTACTTGCATGTATGAATGTTTGGGAAAGAGTGTTGTGAATGAATGTGTTTGTGTGTGCGCCTGTTGTGAGTGTTATGTGTATGTGAGTGTGTGTGTGTCCTGTCCGCCCCCCCTCCCCCAAAACTTTCCGGCCGCCACTGGTAGCTCTTTGGTACTGCAGGTGTGGCCTCTAGTCCAATCTCAACCTCATGGATGATTTTGACATTTGCTGCCTCTGCACCGATCAGGAGGTTCACCTTGCATTGACAGATTCCTAGAGCTTCGTTGTCAGCAGTGACAGCACCAGTCATCCAGCCATAGTGGAATTTCCATCACTCTCGATACTTTATTTCTGTAGAAGGCCTGATGCATTTCTTGACCAGAAATGTTTAGGGGAGACCGATGCCACATCCGGGTCACTGCTGGTTTCGCTTGCTCTCTCGATTTTCCGCATACCAGAAACATACTGGCTTCTTACTCTAGGTAGGCCTTCCTTCTGCAGAGATAGATGAATCATTCCCTCTCAGAAGTCATGCTGGCTTCTAGTTTTCAGGCAGACTCTTCGGTCCACCAGCAAAAAGTGCAGACTTCAGGTGATGTCCACTCACCTTGGAAGACATGCTATCCTGTAGATGCCAGCCCTGGTCACAAAGCAGTCCTTCAAATCTTCCCTTCCTTGGTCATGAAGAAATTGGAAATGGGACCAAGTGGGGTGGTTTGGATTCCACTCTTACCAAAATTTGCAGACAGGGGATGTGGATCCACTGTCTAAGGTTTTAGAATTGAATTGGGTTGCTTCTCTTCCAAATGTGATTGTTCTGGCTGCTCATCAGACACAGCCTTTGTGCAAGGTAATGACTCAGAGGTACCAATGATGCTGGCTTCAAGCGGTGTATCCGGAACAAGGACAAAATGAAGTGTTTGATCTTCACCTGACTGGTCTCAACCTTCTTGAAACCTTAATCTGGGACAAACCCAGCTTAGAAATTTCCTCACCTTAAATGACAGAATCTATAGCCCTACCCCTCACTCCTACTATCAACTAAATGTAGTGCTCAAAAAGAACTGATCTGCTGTGCTTTGTCTTCCAATCAAGGATAGATACTCGTAGGTTGTAAAAGAAGTAGGCTCATTAGCTTAGTTGTAGGTTTCAGATAAAACCACACCAGGAGCAGCATCCTGCTGGTGAGCCTTTCTCACTCTAACTGTCCACTCATCCAAGCACAAACACTTTCAACATTCCAACCATACAATGACCTCACTCACTGGCAGAGCAGTAGGGAGTATTAATATTATGGAGAAAATGCATAAGAGAGCAAGAGGTCACAACACTTTGCTAACAAGACCTTCATTGAATTTCTAAGGGAAGTACTGTTCCCATCCTCCATCACTTCAGAGTCTTGGATTCCATTCCTCTAGCCACAGGAATGCAGCCAATACACTTCCACTGTGCAGGAAAGCTATAGCCACTGTCCACCTTCTGTCTTGTTAAACTTGGGGTCATTCAAAATGCACCCTGTCGGTCCCAGTGCTCACATTTCTAGCACACAGACATTGCTACTACCATTTGTGTCACACACACACACACTCACTGCACCTACACACACTCGGCCTGCAAACAGAATCTCAGTGCAAGGTTTTGGAGGTCGCAGAGCTATGGATCTTTCCATGAAGAGAATCAAAGGCTAAGCACATTGGCTCACGGCTCATGCCAACAACTTATCTCTGTACAGTTTAAAAGAAAATGGGTTGATTCACAAAAGCATTTATGTGCATGGGAAGGAGTACAACAGGAGTACTCTTTTATGTACTCTTACTTGCATTTAAGAGTCAGCCCTGAAATGTCCAACTCCCTGTTAAAAGTGCATAGAAGACATAGTCCTTTCTATTTGTACTAATAGAATATTAATTTTTCCCTAAATTCTCCATTTTGTCCCAATTTTAGATGTCTTGGTGCCAATTCACAAAGTCCTATAAAAATATTTAAATTATAGTTCTGGAGAAGGACTGCTTTACATACACTAAAATGCAATTGTACATGGGCATCTTCCAAGTACTAAAATGTTACTTTAAATGAGCATTGGCATGTTCCGGTCAGGCACATGGTCAAACCCCAAAATACCTGGGGTATTGATTGCAGGTCCTTTTCAAGAACCTAATATGATCCCCTAAGGCAGATGGGCTTTTTTGTTGTTGTTGCACATACCTAGTGCGATATTCAATCCCTTCAGATAGCCAGAGTGCAGTGACCAATAACTGATCTGCTTCATTCAGCAGCAGAGCCTCTGTGAGGTTCTTGTGGCTCAATTAGCTGTGAGAGAGTGATAAGGTTTTCTTTAGCCATATGTAAAAGGATGAACACTAAACAATCCTGTACAATGTGTATGTTGTAAATCTTTAAGTGCAGTTCTTACAACTCGGAACACAGGCTAGCATATAACCTGTTTGCTGGCTATTTTAATTTATTATTAAATGATATAATAAGCTTGTTGTACATATTTGTGTGTCATATATGAAAAATTATGTAAAAGGAAATTCATATTTCCTTTTGAGAAAATATACATGTATTACAAAGTCTGATACATGCTATGTTTGGATTTGAACATGTGTGAATTACTTTTTGTGCTCAATATCTACCCATAATATTTCAGGCCAGGTATTGCCTCTTAGAATTTTGGGAAATATTGCAACAAGAGTATGCATGCACCCTAAAATCCAGTTAATACCTACATAGATAATTCAATGAACATACAAAACACCTGACATATTGACTCTGTTCTACTTTGCGACTGATCACAACTGCATCGCTTTCTCCCTAAACCAAAAGCCAATTACCTTTTAGGGACAACCAATGAAAACCAAACATTGGGTCCGTGACACCTGTAACATTAACACAAGCACCTCATTGGCTATTTGTAGCAACATTCTACTCCCGCCCTCCTCCATGAACGATGCCCAGGATCTTACTGATCACAACTTCAATTCCTTGTCAAAAATCATGGACTCCCTTGCCCCCAAACAACTAAAAATAATCCCCTCAAAAAGATCCAAACCCTGGTTTAACCATTACCTTAATGAAGAACGTTGTCTCCTCAGACTGCTAGAAAAATCATGGGTACACTTCCCATCCCAGGCCAGCCTCCAACTATTGCATCAAAGACGCAGCACTACAATAGGCACATTAGGAACTCCAAAGCAGTCTTCTTCCAAAATCAACTAAACTCTACAAACTGACCCAAAAAACAGTTTGAAATTATCAAAAACCAACGTCCCGCAAAACTGATCCCCCCTTCACAGACAAGAAATTACTACCCACCTGCAAAACCTTTGCCTCCTTTTTTACTGAGAAAACCATGCAAATCGCTCATGAGATCTAGATCGCTATCAAACTTCTCCCTTATGGACCCCCCGCAGCCCACTCACCACTTGATCCTCAATCTTGCTGAAACATTCCACCCAAAAATAATGCCACTTTGTCAAGCTTCAAAACCCTCTGCATCCTTAATCTTTTGTCCTCCTTGAAATTTTCCAACCACTTCTACGAACCCCTCCTTTCCAAACTCCTGAAGGTAACCATCCACCTTGTACTCCCTCTATGGACTAAGATTATCAATGCTTCACTCTCCCAAGGCTCCATCCCTGACTGCCTTAAAATTGGCCAGGTCACCCCTATCCTAAAGAAACCAAACTCCAACCAATCCAACCCCAAAAATTCCCCCTTCATCTCAAACATCCCTGAGTTAGCCATACTCTTAGAATAAAAATGTGCACTCGCAGCTTCACAATCACAGCGAGCAATTCCAGCTACTTGGCCATTGTCAATCTGACATCAGTTTGGATCACAGCACTGAAGCGGCCATGGCCCACATTGTCTACGATGCCCTACGCTCTCTTCACCAGAACAAATCTTGCTTCGTAATCCTTTTGGACCGGTCAGTGGCCTTTGATACCATCAACCATGCTACCCTTTTAAAACTTATAGAACACAGGATGGGCCTCTCCGGAACCGTATAGAACTGGTTCTCCTCCTTTCTTCACAGCAGATCCTAGCACCTTCTAATCAATCACACTCTTTTCTGATCCTTCCCCATTGTCACTGGGATTTCCCAAAGGTTTTTTCTCTCCCAACACTGTTTAACCTGTAAATTGAGCCCCTAACTGAACTCCTCAAATTCTCCAACATCTCCCACCACATGTCTGCCAATGACGCCCAACTCTACATGAAAATTACATCCCTTGATGACACCCACACCCTCAACAACACCCTGACAAAGACGCACAGTGGCTGACTCTCAACCACTTCAAACTCAATGCCTTGAAGGCTGAATTCGTACTGATCGCACAGCCCACCCCCACCCCTAACGTCAAAGAATGGCTCCCTTTTCTTAATGCCCTGAACTGCACCCCACACATCATTGACTCAGCCAAAACCCTAGGTATAACACTGGACAAAGACCTTCCCATGCGAAAACACCATCAGTAGAGAAGTTAACCATTAGTTGCATATTCTTAGGAAACTTAAACCTTTCATCCCCGTGGCAGACCTCACAACTGCTGTAAATGCACTAATGCTATCGAAATTGGATTATGCTAGCACTACCCTGCTGGGCCTCCCGAGAACCTCACTTGCAACTCTGAGGCTACACTAAATCGTTCATATGCAGATGATGCATAGATCATCTTTTCTTTATCATTGGCACAGAACCATTAACCGTCTTTGTTGAACCTGGGCTGGGTGAAAATCTCCTCATGTATGAATAAAAATTCACTCAAGCTTAATGGTGACAAGACTGAAGTCATGGTTCTGGTGAACAATGCTTCTCTCAGGGGCACAAGACACTGGCCAGAATCCTTATGGATTATGCCCACCCTGTCCACTAAAATGATAAATCTGAGTTTTCCTACTGATAAAAATCTTCCTATGAAACTACAGGTGACTAAAGTAACTGTGACCTGTTTTGCAGTGCTTAAATGGTTGAAAAAGATTATTTGGTTAATTCCCTTAGCGGTTTAAAGGACTATAATTCAAGCCCTAGTCATATCCAGATTTGATTATGGCATGTGCCATACCTGGATGCTGATAAGACCTCCATCTATCGTTTGCATATTGTTCAAAATGCAGCTGCAAGGATACTCTTCCATTTACCGAAATCGGATTTAGTTTCTCACTTGCTTCAGGAACTGCATTAGCTTAAGGTTTCTAAGCGTATTGAGTTTGAAGCACTGTGTTATATGTTTACGGCCAACAGGGATTAGGGCAAATGCTATATCCAGGAACTGTTAGTTCCTTTCCTGCTTATTAGGTCTATGAGATCCTCGAATCAAGCTCTGTTTACTGTACCAAGGTTTCGTCTAACCTGTATTAAGGGTCTCTCCTTTGCTTACCTAGGTCCAAAACTGGGGAATTTTCTGCCTGTTGCTCTTAGAAACTGCAATTCTTTACTTACTTATCGCAAAAGCCTGACGATCTGACTTTTTTAAGTTAACACTCTGGGACATCCTACCCATGTCGGTCCTACACCAGGAAACCCCTCGAGTTAGCTGTGTGCATTACACGTTGTGGAGAAGTGTGGCTCAGGGGTTAGAGGCAGCAGACCCGGAAGCTGAGATCGGTCCTGGACCAGGGTTCAATTCCCCGCCTTGGCGGGTCTTGGACTAAAAATTCCACGGACTCGATAATTCTCGCCCCGGTGCCTCCTCGACTCACGGGTTCACACTCTGCGACTCTGGGCAATAGCTTACTTAATCTCCACAACGGCCCCTCGCGGCGGGATGCCTGACTTTCACCTTGTGGATACCCTGCTATCTCACAGGGGAATACCAGGACGGGTTCCCTAAGCAAGCGCCAGGAAAACCCACTGCGGGTAGCTGTGCGCTATATAAGCTCAACTACATTTACATTTACATAAATAAAGTAAATGCTGCAGCTAGGCTCATAACGGGTTAAACAACCCTAGGAGGCCAGGATTGAGCGCAAAATTGCCTGTATGACCCACAAAGCATTACACCACAATACGCCCTTCTACCTGGTCCAGAATTGAACCCATCGGGTAGTAACAGACCAACCAGAAGCCCTAGCTCCTTACTTTTTAAACCTCCAAAATAAAAAAATAAAAAGAAAACCTATCACCGATCCTTCTCTGGAATTGCTCCTAAAATTTGGATCTCTCTCCCTACCGAAATCAGATGCAACCCTTCCACATCCATTTTCAAGAAGGAAGTAAAACTCTTTCTATCCAACAAGCTCCACTCATACTGAGAAATCGCCCCATCTCCCGCATATCAATTCCTCCCTCCTACTCACCCAATAACTCTTTTTCGCCATGTTATGCTCTAGGCCTGGACGTTTGTTATCCATGTGTATCTATCTATATATTGCTTATTTACTTTATGTTCTATTTCCTTATGTTGTATCCCTTTCTTTGTATACTACTATAAAGTGCTCTGTCACCCGCATAGGGTCTTGTTCGTGCTATATAAAACTCCAAGTAAATAAATACAATTATTTCCTTTATAATTTATTTAGCAGTGGTTACCGGAATTAGAAGCTTCCATACATTGATAGATATTCATGAATATTTTGCTTGCAATTTTCAAGTTCTTTATAACAGTGCTTTCATTACTTTTCCAATACACAGATGATATAACAGGGCAACGGGTATTTTCAGCTAAATTGTGGTTTGGTGTTTTTTTAGGTCAAGTTAAAACCAGTCCAACTTCAATCGGCGCAGGATTATCTAGAATACAACCTTGCGGCAGAACGTAGGCGAATCCGACTGGATCACGAAGATGCCTTCAAGAACTTACTGGAAGACATTGACATGCCCAAAGGTGAGTAGAGCCGAAATAGTTCCCTGCAATTGGGAACAAAGATTGATTTTATAACTAACCTATGAACCTGGATATCTGCTTACCCCCCACTGTTCTGGCTATTCCTCAGTTTCCAGAAGCATCTGTGCTCTTGCCAAGAGACTGGGAGTCTGAGACAGGTAGAGGAGAGGGTGCTGAGGTGGAGAGTTCGAGAAAGAGTGTAATCGCCTACTGAGGTCTTTTTAGAAATACCAGATATTCAGGGCGCAACACTTGTGAACCGCTAAGTAATGACATGCACTTGTAAAACAGGGTGTAGGCAATAGGGCGAGTGGTAATACCTCACAACCACTCAGGATGACCAGAAACTGGTCAGCAATACATATTAGCAACAATGCCCCTGCACTGACACAAAAACAATATAGTAACAATTTCCGTATATGATTGTAACATAAGAAAATGACATATAGTGCATCAATCTAAACAGTTCGTGCAGATACGTGATTCAATAACAGTTCGTCTATTGTGACGGGTAAGTCAGTCAAAAGTCTGCAGTGGGGGTGTCCATTTTCTGTTTAATGTTCCAATTCAACAAAAGCCAACACGTGTTTCATCGCACGGAACAAATGCGAATCTTCAGGGCTGGAGAGAGGCTTTGTGGGTCGGAGATGTCGGTAAGAAGTGGACACAAAAACGAGCGCAAAGGGACCGGTCAGGGTTAGATCCGGCCAAGCAATTATATAAACCAAAATGGCTGCAAAGTAAGGGAGGTGACTACCACAGGTGGCGGCAAGAAACCTCATATGCCGTTTAATAGGACTGCAACTAGGACTGCAAGCATCGATGTGTGGATAAACACATCTTCGTTTGCTGCAAGTGAGGTGGAAACCGGGAGGAGCGAGGTTGGTGTGGTTGAAGGGCGGGTGCGCACTTGAACCACAAAGTGCCTAGTCCTGACGGACGTGTATCTCCCTCTGCGGGTTTCCCGGCGCCGTGTTTCGTTGACGGTCCGTCAACGAAACACGGCGCCGGGAAACCCGCAGAGGGAGATACACGTCCGTCAGGACTAGGCACTTTGTGGTTCAAGTGCGCACCCGCCCTTCAACCACACCAACCTCGCTCCTCCCGGTTTCCACCTCACTTGCAGCAAACGAAGATGTGTTTATCCACACATCGATGCTTGCAGTCCTAGTTGCAGTCCTATTAAACGGCATATGAGGTTTCTTGCCGCCACCTGTGGTAGTCACCTCCCTTACTTTGCAGCCATTTTGGTTTATATAATTGCTTGGCCGGATCTAACCCTGACCGGTCCCTTTGCGCTCGTTTTTGTGTCCACTTCTTACCGACATCTCCGACCCACAAAGCCTCTCTCCAGCCCTGAAGATTCGCATTTGTTCCGTGCGATGAAACACGTGTTGGCTTTTGTTGAATTGGAACATTAAACAGAAAATGGACACCCCCACTGCAGACTTTTGACTGACTTACCCGTCACAATAGACGAACTGTTATTGAATCACGTATCTGCACGAACTGTTTAGATTGATGCACTATATGTCATTTTCTTATGTTACAATCATATACGGAAATTGTTACTATATTGTTTTTGTGTCAGTGCAGGGGCATTGTTGCTAATAGTTCGAGAAAGAGTGCTGATCTCTGTGTGTCAAATAAATGTACAGGCCCCTGCTCCTCCTGAGCCTGCTCTCTTGCCTAGCCTGTGGTGGCCTGCAAATGCATTTTGCAGATGTAAGGGTAGATTTATGCATTGTTTGGAATTCTTAAAATACCGAGGCTTATGCTCGGAAATATACCCAAATCATTTATTTCTAGACATGCTCCTATTTCTCTTGGCTGTAATCCTCTAGACTGTCCATAGACTAACAATTCCCATGTTTACAGTAAATGGTAAATATGCAACTTTTCATTCTTTTTTTCTCACATGGAAAAGATATTGCCAAACTGAGAAAGCCGGTTACCTGAAATATTAGTGTGTTTCGGGAACTTTAACACCCTTATTGCACAGTTACTGCCCCTCCCCACCATGTTTACCTGCTAAAGCTAGTTTCTCAATTCTAGTGTGAAAAGTTTTTAGAAATATGTTGAATGTTTATTTTGTGGGCTTTGCCAAAATTCTCAAGGAATTTCTTACCAGTGCGTGTGGTACAGTTTAAACCACACCTCTTTCGGTTTGCTGCATCCCCGTTCAATGAGGTGATGAGTGCACTGACGTGCAGGCAGAACCCGACAAACTGCCTTTGTTTAAATTACTCTGTTCAAAATGGCCCATCCTCGACACT
The DNA here is from genome assembly GCF_964261635.1 of Lissotriton helveticus. Taxonomy (NCBI): domain Eukaryota; kingdom Metazoa; phylum Chordata; class Amphibia; order Caudata; family Salamandridae; genus Lissotriton; species Lissotriton helveticus. Next base: position 610,558,998 of record NC_136059.1, on the reverse strand, counting down.
ACCCTGGAAGATTACATTTACCAAAGCTTGGTTAAGTTTTCGATTGCATAAAATGCTGCCACATGGTAGATGTCCTGTAGATGTTAGTTTAATCTGTGCCATAAATGTCCCCAGACCTTGCTTTTATGAATTATGACCCATCACGTGTAGGCTCAGGCACACAGCTTACCTTTACTTAGGTGTGCCAATATTTTTGGTACTATTGCATTGTGTCTCCTGTAGTGCCTGATGGATATTTCTGTTAATCATGAAAAGCTGTGAGCTCCCAGGCACTACGGAGAGCAGTGGGGAGTTGGATCATCTGTAGACCGCCTATGGCGTCGTTTGCTGGGGAGAAGGGAACCTCGCTGTCCTGGAAACAACCTAAGCATGGAGCTCTTGGTCCATTTGGGCTCATGCTGAGGTCCCCGGTGACTATCCATTTATTCATCTTCTAGTCAGTGCACGCATCAGAAGATCAGTGCAGTTTAGCTCCACGTGCTAAGCGAAGGGCTATTCCTTGAGCCTGTAATTTTTTTTATCTGACCCCATGGTCCTGACCTGGTTGCCCAGCCTAATAGTGTTAGAGTGAGTTATTATGTGTTTTGTGTACTTTGCAGTTAACAGTCATTCATTTTCTTTTTTTAATTACCCTATTTGCAAAAAGAGATTGTTGGGTGAAAATATACACTATATAAGTAATCTTTTTTTTTTAATTTTTTTTATTGAGAGTTCGTTGACAATGGATAAACATTACATGGCATTTTTTTCCCTTTTCTCTTTTTCAGCAGCAAAATTAATAAAGTGCAAAGTACAATATGTATAAAAAACAAGTGAGCAAACTGACAGTGACTTCATTTAAATACAGAGTCATATTCAAATTCAGAGAGTTTAAAAATACTCATAAAGTGCAATGTGCATAGTGCAATATCTTGACAATAAAACAGACTAAGAAAGAGGTTAAAATCAATGTCCAGGATAAAAAGTCTAACATTCGAACACACTCTAGTATTTATCATATTTCCTAAGGGCCCCTGATCTCAATGCATACTTTCTTTCCCTTCCCTGAATCCTGGATAATTTTACCTTCCATGTATGTAGGGTTGGTACTTGCTCCGATTTCCAACACTGCAAAATAAGCGATTTTGCTACCAATGATGCGATGAACAAGGACTCCTCATGGGGAGTGGGGCTCGGGGAGCAACCAAGGACTGAAGTTAATTCATCAAATGTGATATTGACTTTGATCATATTACTGAGGTATTTTCCTATCTCCTTCCAGAACTCCTGTATTTTGGAACACTCCCAGACTATGTGTTTCCAAGTACCCTTTTCTTCACAACGGAAACACTTATCCTCAACTTGGGGATACATACTATGAAGAAACGAGGGCGTTCCATAAATTAACCATTTGCTATAGAATTGCATTCGCTTAAAGTTGGCGCCTCGAAAGATGGATTTGTTAAATTTATTGACTTTATCCCACGTTGATTTATTAATTTCAATGTCTTCCCTCTTTTTCCACCTGTCTCTAACCTTATTATACAATACAATTGAGTTATCATCCTTGAGATTTTTTATCCAGACACTAATTTTCCTTCGCTATTCAGCGCTTCCGTTATGTCAATTTTGTGAAATAAGTTACATATGTCTAGCTCTCTGAACTCAGCATGAAGAGCGATAAAGGACCATTTCAAGATTGTGTTCAAGTGGTGGATCTCCCCAGTGATTTGCTCCCAAGATTTCCATCTATTCCCTAAAAGAAAGTCCTCCATTTTCTCAAAGCCGTTTTCCTTCCAAAGTCTCACAATATTTTTATCCAGACAACCCCTCTCCCCTATATTTAAATTAAATAAACTAGTCGAACTACTTGTTCTAAAAATATCATAATATTTCAGGAGCTGGGTTATCTGCTTAAATAACCACTGTAAAGACTTATAGCGTACCTTCTTTGGGTATTTCGTGATTCTTACTGGATCATAAATTTTAGATTCCAACAACATCTTCCTCATAAAAAAATTGTCTGCTTCATGATCATCTAAAAAAAAAAAACTAAACCTGTGATGTGCAAAAGTAGCATAATAATATTCTCTAATATTTGGGAGGGACAAAGTGCTAAGTGCTAATCTCGGAATTTTATTTGCCCATAGAAAAGAGGAGAACATGGCATCCACTTTTTTTAAAAAATGAGACCTGAATTGCGCAAGGGGCTGCACTAAAAAGGAAATTAAAAAGTGGTAGGATAGACATACGAATTAGGGCAACACGTCCCATTATTGATAACGGTAGTTGGTTCCAGCGATCTAATTGCGAACCAACCCTTTTTAACAGGGGTATGTAATTTAAGGGATATAGATCTTCCAAATTTTCAGAGATGAGTTTTCCCAAATATCTCTTCGGGTGGGACACTTTATTCCGGTGATAAAGTGTCTACCGTGCAGTTAGCAAAAATGATTTCCATTTTATTAACATTTATTCTATAACCTCCTAGCTTTTGGAAGTCAGAAAAGATTTTTAAAATTTCTACTTGACTTGTGGGCTTTAAATTTAAAAAAAGGGCAATGTCATCGGCATATAGTTTTATATTTGTCATTCCAACTACAGGTACTGTGTCAGTCATTTTCCCCCTAATTACAATCGCTAAAGGTTCAATAAATAAGGCAAATATAATTTGCCATAGGGGGCAACCTTGACGCGTGCCTCTGTTAATTTGACATGTCCCAACATTTATGTTATTAATAATAATCTGTGCCCTAGAGTTCTCGTAAAGTTGTTTCAGGAGGGAAATAAAATTGGTCGGGAAATCAAAGCTGTGCAGAATCGCAAAAAGACAGTCCCATGACACCAGGTCAAAAGCCTTTTCGGCATCTAAAAGCAAGATCTGTGCTTCCACTGTATTAATCTTCTTATAGTCCAATGCCTCCAAAAAGAATTTTGTGTTAGTGTGGAGGTGCCTGTCTGCTATAAAACCGCACTGATCTGGACCTATAAGAGACCCTACTATTTTATTCAGCCGGTTCGCAAGAAGTTTCATAAAGATTTTATAGTCTGTATTTAAAAGACTTATAGGCCTGTATGAATTCGTGTTTTCCTTATCCTTTCCTTTCTTTTAAATACTAACGACCACTGCAGTGCGGAGAGAGTCCGGAGGAGGCCCTCCTTGTAATAAGTAATTCGCTAGTAGCAAGAACTCTTTATGGAGAATACCATCAAATTTTGTTTTAAATTCCGCAGGAAGCCCATCCTCACCAGTAGCCTTGCCACTGGGAAGGGAGCTAATTACCTCATTTAGTTCTGCCTTTGTGAACTCCTCAGCCAACAATTTTTTATCCTCGTTACCTAGTTTGGGAATTTGAAGTGCCCCTAAAAATTCCCGAATAGTTTCTATTGCTACCCCTGCGCTAGTTTGGTAAACTCCCTCATAATGTTTTAAAAACATCTCACCTATAGAAGCTGTAATCTTCACCTGCACTTTGTTAACGGGGTCCAAGAGGTGCTCTATTCTATTGCGAACTTGATTTTCTTTAGCTTGCCACGCCAAGAGTTTACCTGTGTATTCACTCTCTTCGTAGAGCTTCTGGGAATAGAGATTACTATTTGTGTCACCTAAATCATTATTTATTTATTTATTTATTTATTTATTTAAACTTATAATGCGCAACAGCTACCCGCAGTGGGTTTCCCGGCGCAAGGGATAGACTGGAGCAGAAAAAGTAGACACAACAACAGTACTATTGACAGCTGAAGCGGCAGAAAATCTATTGAAAACAAAATATATTGGTCTCTGATTTCAGGGCAATAGGTAGCGCATTCCAGGATTTGGGGCCTAAATGGGAGAAGGATCTACCCCCCATCTTCACAAGTTTAAATCTTAGAATTATAAAATCACAGTTAGCCGAAGATCTTAATGTACGGCTAGGCCTGTAAGATTGAACTAGACTCTGAAGATACTGTGGGGCCGAGCCCTGCTTAATCTTAAAAAGATAGCACAGGGCTTTAAATTTAATACGGCTCGGGACCTTAAGCCAGTGTAAATCGCGCAGAGCCTGGGTGGCCGAAGATCTCCTCGGGATGTTACATAAAAGTCGGGCCGATGAATTTTGTACGACCTGCAATTTGTTTAAATCATAGTAGAATTCCTTCATTTTCTCTTTGCTTCTACTACCTTTTGCCCCGAGACTGGAGATCTCACTCTATAATGCTCTTGGTTCGCCTGCACAAGATTTGTCTGTAAATTAATTTTTTCCTTCCTTTTTGCCCTCTGTTTCGGTATTTCTTTGGAGGTAATTATTCCCCTCAAAGTGGCCTTAAATGCGTTCCAAATCACGTTGATTGGAGCTGACCCTCTATTCCGCGTAAAAAACTCCTCAATCTCCTCCTTGATGTCTGTACACCATTGTGCCTCTGAAAGGTTCAATTTATTAAAATACCATCTTCTAGGTGTCTCTACTTCTTGATTTCCTATAGTTAACCCCATATAAAGTGCTGCATGGTCTGAGAATGCATTCGGTAGATGATCATATTTATGAACTTCTAACCCATATGATGTTAGAAAGAAGTCCAACCTGGATGCTGAGTTGTATTTTACGGAATGGCAAGAGTATTCACGTTTAGATATATTGCGGGATTGCCAATAATCAATAACATCAAGGTCAGATTTGCAACTTTGTAAGGTAATAGCAACTTGGGGTTTAATCGGGCGCCGGTCTTTTTTAGATGAATCAATTAAAGGATTCTGTAAAAAATTAAAATCCCCTCCCCATATTATTTGCCCAGGTATACCCGTCAATGCTTGTTTCAGTTGCAGGATTGGGAATGGGTCATCTATCACTGGTGCGTATATTGTGGCTAATATTATATTTACCTGATTTAATTTACCATACACGAATGCCCATTTACCGCTATGGTCTGTAAGTGACCCTTCCGGAAAGAAGCCTACATGCCTTCCTACTATGATGCTTACTCCCCTCTGCGCCAACCCAGCTACTGATGAAATTCTATAACCCACCCATCCCTTTAAAGTTTTATCGGATTCAGCCTGGACTCTGTGATGGGTTTCTTGTAAAAAAATAACATCCGGGCAGAGGCTTTTTAACCAGCATTCCATAGCGTTTTTTTTACGAACATTATTCAAACCATTTGTATTAAAAGACAAAAACTTCAGCTAATTTCTCAATATTCATATATCGAGTAGAAAACTAACTATGTACGAAGTACACAAAACACTGGAATAAAAGAAAAAGAGACCCGGGGAATATGTGCAAAATACATGCATATAGTTCAGAGGTCGTAAGAATTTCAGCAACCTTTTGTGCAAAATACGCAAACCACCACTCCAAAAAGCAGCAAACAGTTGTACAAAATCAGCATTTAAAGTGCAAGTAAAGTGCAACATATGCAAACCCTGAGACATAAAATTGGAGGCAAGTAAGTATATAAAAACATCACTAATAAAGAGAAAAAAGAAAAAATTATAACCTCCTATACCTGGCCACTGTGCAAATTCAGCAAATAAAGTACAAATAGCATAGAACTTAAACCTTGCAATAGTTTCCAATATCAGACAAAGTCAAGCTGCCATGGATTTAAGCATTATTCCGACCAACACTTATAATGTAGCCCCCAATCCGAATCGTAAGGTGCCTTTCAGTGCAAGAAAAAAGTGCATCAGCATGAAGCAAGCTACTGCTACTAATTTCTCCCATACCGTAACTGTACCTCTAACTGAGCATATAACTTCTTAGAATATGAACTCTCTTTTTCCCCCCTGCAACATCCCCTTCACCTGCCCCCCCAAACCCCCTTAGAGGCGACGGCAACCCCCCGTGTCCCACTTCCGTCTCCCTCTGTTCCCTTTTCTTCTTTGTGGATGCCATTTTATTGCATCCTTGTGCGCTTCCTGTAACACCTTGCAGCCCCTTTCATTCTCCCCCCAAAAAAAAATGCATTTTTCAAAACATGTATTCGTAGGAGCTTCAATTATCCCCCCCCCCACCCCGAGAAGACCTTTGATTATTTAACTCCTGGCTATGCGGAGAGACCCTCCAAAAATGACTGGGCTTCTTGTAAATCTATAAAAATAAAGAATCTCTCTTTGGCTAACACCTTCAGTTTGGACTGCTGGATGATCATGGCTTGAGCACCCTTAGCCTTAAAAGAGTCGATCATCTTGACAAAGTCCCTACGTCTATGGGCGGATGCCGCTGACATGTCTGAGAAGATCTGAAAGTTTTTTGCTTCATCAGCATTAAATGTTCTTTTTGAGAAGGCCGTGTTAAGGATTTTCTCTTTCACCCTATAATCCGAAAAATTAAGTAATATTGTACGAGGGTATTTAAGATTATTGGGTTTGTGTGCCGGGACTCTGTGTGCTCTTGTAATTGTTAAGTCACCTTGCAACTCCCGTATAGCTTTTTTAACAGGGACTCTGACCATTTCACCACATCCGTGTCTTCCAGGCCTTCGGAAATGCCCACTAGGTGTAAATTGGACCGTCTGTTATAATTTTCTAAGTACTGCAGCTTTTCCGCCATTTGAGATTTCTCTTTGTTAGCTGCATGGAGGTCTTTCTGAATCGTGACTAAAGTATCTTCTAGGGTCGAGACCCGAACTTCAGCCTCTGAGACCCTTGTGGGAAGGTTTCCGAAGTTCTCCTCCATTTTTGTAAGCCTGCTGTGCAGTTGTGATATCTCGTGAGCTTGGGAGATTTTGAGATCCCTTATTTCGCGGAATATAGTTATAAGCATCTCCTCTACCGAGTTCACTTTTAATACGTTAGGGAGTGTGCATACACCATCTTCTTGAGCCTCGTGTAGACTTAATGCTGGACCTACACCTGCCAGGTCGGTAGGAGGTGGCATAGTTGGTGAGGAGACGGTATTCACGAGCGGTACTTTTTCTACAGAGTGAGCCGCCTTTGCAATCTTGACAGGACTGTGATGAGGATGAGACTGTGGTAGGGAGCAGAGGTGAGGCTGGGGTGCAGCCTGAGTCAAGGGAGTGGAGGGGGCTGAAGGAGCCCGAAACTGTAATGATTGTAATGAGATAGTGGGGGGGAGCGAACTGGCATTAGGCACTGCCACTGCCTCTGTCGTTTCCTCCAACCCTGCCTCTGCCACTGGCATTGTTGGTTTTATCACACCCCCTCTCTCTCTGGAAACTTCTCGCTCCATTGCACCCCTCGCCTCCCTTTGATTGGACTCTTCCCGCATTGGTGAAAAAAGGGGATACTGCTTAGGACTCGATTGGCTCTCGATCCTCCTAGTCAAACTCTTAGCAGTGTTATCCATTTTGTCCACCTTGTCATCCCCATTCCCCTCGCATTTATCACCAACAGCCAATAGGCTCAATTCTGCCAATAGTTCTAATAATGTCTCCACGTCCTCATCATCTTCTCCCAAGTCCTCCTCCTCCTCCTCAGCAGACTTAATTGAGATGTTATGTTTATTTTGTCTATACTTTTCCGCCGCTTCCATCGCTTTAAACTTTAGGGCATTTTTTTGTTGTGCCTTTCTTCTGCTTTTTTTTTCCCCCTCCTTTAGACACAAGTGTGGGTATAGCCACTGTTGGTGATTTTAAGAGCTCTCTCACTGAATCTCTCCCTGAATCTGGTTTAGCCTGTTTGCCCCTAGCTCTCGCCGCCATGTCCGTAAACCTGAGTAATGTCCGCCCGTAGGGGTGAAAAAGGCAGCGAGGGGTGGGCAACAGGGCAAGAGGGAAGGGAGCAAGGTATGGAGGCTGTGTGCAGGTTGCGTGGCCCTACTCGGTTTGTCCCACTGGATGGAAATGAGCAACTATACCAGGTAAAAAAGAGAGCAGCTGAAAGCAGTGGAAACTTAATTGGCAACTCAGACTAGACCACTCAGTCAGACAAGAGCCCAGGAGCTCAAAGTCTAGGCCTTCGTCGCTGGGCCGCAATGCATGCTGGAGCTAGCAGTCCCGCTAGTACTATAGCTGACCCCCAGTAAAGAGCCACTACGGGGTCTAATTCAGGGTCGCGAGTCTCTTAAATCGGCGTATTTCCGCCGAGAACACCCTCTGCGCGATGCCGTCTGTGCCAAATGCCACAATACAGTCCGTCCGGTAATTTCCATGCAGTAACCAAGCTTTGGATTCACAGGGCCATTGGCAGACACAGACTCCAGCTTCAAAACTCTTCAGCTGTCACAGGTCGAATACACCATTGAGCCCTCAGCCCCTGCCGCTCAGAAATGTGATGGCAATTTTTTTTATTTTTTTAAATCGCTCACCTCAGCCCTACCGGTCTCGTTCTCAGCGTTCTCAATAGTCCTGCAGTTTGGCGGTCTTGGCAGTCCGGTCCGGCGTTCTACGGGATTGCTCAGGTTCTCATGCTCAGGCTTCATGGAACATCGGAGCAGGAGCAGGGGTTACAAGCTTCTGCCTCGGGGGGGGGGGCCTCGGGGTGTTTTCAGACATCTACCTCCGCGTTTCACACAAAGCGAGGAATCGGGGAAGCGACGAGGAGCATCGGCATTGTGCAGCTTCCAGGGGCGGGGCACAGCGAAACAAGAAGCGCTTCAGGCGACGTGTGTGGGTTCACGTCAGCCACATTCCCTCCCACTATATAAGTAATCTTGTTCAATTTACTAATCTGGGTAGAAGAAGAGCAGATAATAACTCGGTTCCAAGGAGACTTGTCAACTGTGGGCATACAGACTCCAGCATATCATAATTAAGAATACCATCCAGAAGAAATCAAACCTATCAGTCTCCCTAGTGTATTCCCCTGCTTTCAACCTGATAAAAAGGGAGGAGGCATGGTCTACACTGAAGAATACATCAGTGAAGTCACACGTGGCAGCAGTGGTAGTTTGCAGACTACACTATCCACAGAATGCAAGTGCATTATGGATCGTATGGTTGCTCTATCCAAGGAAATCCCAACCAGGTGTGGATTGAAGCAGGGATGCCTCATGGCTCCACTTCTGTTCAATTTATTTGTGAATGACAAATATTTTACATTGAAAACCCTTAAAAAAATTGACCAGACCAAAACAGCAATCTTGCCATACTCTGGTAAATCTGTCTGGTCAAAAAACCAAGGAATCGTTACAGAAATTGCTCACAAAAGCAGAGGAACACTGTAAAAATAATTAAATCAAAATGAAACACACACAATATAATGTGATAGCATGACGGTATGAGTCCAAGAAATCAAAACAAACAAACGTTTGCATTTGAAAGTATCACTTGGAGAAAGTCACTTTCTATAAATTTTTAGAGACTATTGTTTTTGAGAGCAACTGAATAAGTCCACTACTTGGAGGCTGCAAAAAAGGCAGAATTAGCATAAGCAATCTTGCTAGATTCTCACAATCGTTTGATGCAGGATTATTTATGTACCTATTAGTAATCTCAAAATCAAAAATGGATTCAAAACTTCGATATAGAGCTGAGCTATGGGTGCGTGCAGGTGAAACTAGAATCCTCAGACAAAGTCAGAGAAATGAATGGAGAAAATGTCTCGAAGCACACAATGCATCCCCAGTGCAATTTTAGAAGCGGACTGTGCGAACCCTGATACTGAATCCAGGCCAAGAAAACCAACTCTTAGATATGCTGCAAAAGGAAATGTGTCAGCTAATCAACGTTTGGTCGACCTACTTTAAATAATTAATGGGTCTTTGATTGTCTCAGCTCTTTGATCACCGGAGTGAGGAAGAAACTTTCGCCAACTGAAAAATGTCTTTGCAACAGAAGCAGGCCTGCTGAATATACCAGTGGAAAGAGTATGGTCAATGCAAAAATACTCATACCATCCTAGTCACAGAGTATGTTTTGGGCAACAAAAATGAAAACCCTGAACAGCATCCCATGGATAGGGATTTTTGACACTGGTAGCAGCCAACAACCATAACTAGTAAATCTGTAGAGATATGAGCAGAGAAGGCCATTCATGTTGGCCAGACCCAACATTATTAAAACGAACACGAGAAACAATGCATGGGCTCGGGGTCTTCAGAGTTATGCTAATGCAGTAACCCAGAAGCTGAGACTCTGTACCAAATTCTGGCAACCTGTCCGGTAGGAAGACGTGAAAAGTAAGGAGACTCTCAAAAGTATTGAGCCAGTACAAGAGGATCAGCTGGTGGCCTACTTATTAGCTGACTAGCAGCAGAGCCCAACCCTTAAGGTGCCATCTTTTTTGTACACTGTGAATAGAAGGGAGATCTAAGAATCACAACTAGTAAATGACTAGAGCTCATGACACTATTCGCAAGCAGAAGACTTTGAGAAAATGAGTACTCACTTATATCTAACAATCTACGCAACACGTCATGAACTTATTACTTGACAGGTGCAGTTCTAACAATTGCTCTGATGCTCTAGTCCATTTCATACCTTGTGTATCTTTATGTAAAATAGTTTGCCTGTGTAAGGGCTCACAATGAATGACAGACAATGCCATACAATCAACGGTGAAGATAGGCTGGGGCTGTGAGCACATTCTTTGACATGTGAAATAAGCTACTAGTGCTCCCAGATCCATGCTCTCAGGGCCCACACATTTCACGGCCCTGCCTCACAACATTTATTCTCTTCTTCCAGATTACCTCGGATTAAAGTTGATTCCCACATGCTAACTTTAATTTTTTTAATGTACCTATTATATTTTCAATTCCTTTATTTTGGCTATGTTTGTATCTATCTTTTGTACCACTTTGTTCGCAAAGACCAATGCGGTCAAATGCAGTAGGAAAGAAGGGGACATTAATAGAATTGTAACACAATTCTGTGACAAAATGTCATTATATTGATTTCAATGTTTCCGTTACTGAAGGTATGATTTCTCCCAACAACTTCTGAAACTTCCTCTTACCACAGGGACTGCCTTACATATAGGATACCAAGATGGCGTACTTTGAAACAATTTATATGCAAATGACATATGAGCACCTCATATTATTTACTAATAGAGGGCACAGAAAATATTTGTCTTCACTTTAAATTTCTCCCATTTAAAAAAGAGGACTCTATTTTTCCATTATAAATATGGCATAGCGTCTACTGGCTACTGGGAGCTTGCAGTTTGTAAATGTGACACTGTGCAATGGGAGAAAATTAAAATGAAGAGTTAACTTAATCATTAAGGTACATTTTCATTTTCATTTTCTACCATTTAATAGCATTTATAAACATCATTTTGTTCACACACTCCAATATTGAGCTGCAAGGACTTATTTAAGAGTGCTTCAGTTTTTCACCTGTGTGCCTTGGGCCATAAATCTAACTCAAGCACTGGTCATTATCAGGCCATGCTATCTGCAGCCTGAAGAATATAATGGTAAATAAACACAGCCTTCTCTTCACTTTGAAAGAAAAAATGTAACTCTGCCCTTTTTTTAAATGACATTAAAGCTGTGAGCTACTTGGATGGTGTCAATGATAGATCAACTGGTTGTAAACACCTGTTCTAAAGAGTATACATTGAGCTTCTGGTAAGGAGCACCCACCATACACATCTGTGTTATGCAGGCAGGCTTAGTAACACTGGAGTCACTGGAGAGCATTGTAAAAATGTGTTCATTTTTTTAATTACTATTATAAAACATGGGATTCTGCAATCCCTGTATAAAAAAAAGTCTCTCATTCCTTTACAAAAGCTGGTTTGTGACATCTCTAGTCGCCTTTTATAAGAAATTAGGTAGCCACTCATCTATAATAAATTATTACAGTTGAGTCCGTAGACACAATGCCGATTGCCAGAGCCAGCAGCCAGGGAAAGGCAGGAGAGGTCATGGGGCATAATTAAAGCAGCTGATTGAAGAAGGAAATAAAACAGGGCTTTCCTTTCTTCTGTTCTGTTTTTCTAGTTTTGCAGTGACAAGCAGAAAGATATTTTAATGTCAACATGGTTATTTTTTACACTCTTTAGGTTGCTATAAAAAAGGTAGCATGTTTCTACACATTTTGAGCTACTGCACCCTAATTGAGAAAAAAACCACCTGTATTGAACGGATTGTAATATCTTTTGGCAACAAATATCTAACAGCTTTTTTATGTGTTTAATTTTACACTAGAGATTCTATTTTTATTCTTCGTGTTTCCATATATCCTTGATATGAAGAAGCACAATCAAAGATTTAAGAGCTTTGCGAGGAAGGTGATGGTGTGACCATGTATTGTAAGGAATTAAGTATCTGTTACTGTAGATGATAAGGATATTGCAAGTCGCTTCTGAGTTTCATAATCCTCCAAAGGAACAAGGCCTTCAACCTCATTCCTCTGTATGACCAGGGACATCCTTGGTTACTTGCAATATCCTTCCAAAGTATGGCAGTGGGTACTTTAACTGGGATAATATCTCCGGAAATAATTTTTGGTGATTATTCATTCGCTCCCAGAAGAGGATATGGTTGTTATGTATCACCCTCACACCTCTGACACCTGTGCGCCTGCAGATAGTTAGAGACACACAATTGATGGACGGAATGCAGAACAAATCAAAACATTCACCCCCCAGGCTGAATCCATCATTCTTATGCTCAGCATGCCACTCCAGTTTAGACCTGGCCATATGCAAACCAGTCTTGACCCTGTGCCTTATAGGAACAGTCCAGCCCGAACTACCAAGCCAGGTCCTCCCTGGACTGGAAACAAGTATCCTAGGACCGGTTACGGGGTTTCACCCCTATCAGCCAGGATAGCTTGAATCCAGTGGCACAGTGAGCCCAGGACCCACCTCTGGGCATACCCGGCGCACTAAGGGCGAGAAAGTAAAAGACAAACAATTGATGGATGGAATACAGAACAAATCAAAACATTCACCTCAGTCTGGAGATCTGGGTTAAATCCAGCATTCTTTTGCTCACCCCAGTTTAGACCTGGCCAAATGCAAATCAGTCTTGACCCTGTGCCTCATGGGAACAGTCCAGCCCGAACTGCCAAGCCAGGTCCTCTCTGGTCTGGAAACAAGCATCCTAGGACTGGTTTCGGGGTTTCACCCTTCATCAGCCATGATAGCTTGAATCCAGTGGCACAGTGAGCCCGGGACCCACATCTGGGCATACCCGGCGCACTTAGGAAGATGAAGCTAAAGACAAACAATTGATGGATGGAATGCAGAACAAATTAAATATTCACCCCCAGTGAAGTGTTCTGGGTTAAATCCATCATTATTTTGCTCACAATGCCACCCCAGTTTAGACCTGGCTATATGCAAATTAGTCTTGACCCTGTGCCCCATGGGAACAGTCCAGCCCAAACTGCCAAGCCAGTTCCTCCCTGGACCGCAAAGAAGCATCCTAGGACCTGTTTTGGGGTTTCACCCCTCATCAGCCAGGATAGTTTGAATCCAGTGGCACAGTGAGCCAAGGACCCCCGTCTGGGCATACCCGGTGCACTTAGGGCGAGAAAGCAAATAACACACAATTGATGGAAGGAATGCAGAACAAATCAAAGCATTCACCCGCCCGTCAAGAGATTTGGGCTAAATCCATAATTCTTTTGCTCACCATGCCCCCCTATGTTAGACCTGGCCGTATCCAAATCAGTCTTGACCCTGTGCCTCATGGGAACAGTCCAGCCCGAACTGCCAAGCAGGTCCTCCCTAGCCCGGAAACAAGCATCCTTGGACCGGCAGCGAACAGGTGAACATTAGTATTTAGACTTCTGGAACAACTCTGTACACCATGCATATTCTTGTGTGCCACCAGTGTTCGTTTTAGCCCATAAGACAAGACCCAACCTGCAAATTTTTAAAGAACATGGAAGGGAAAGAGCAGGGTGTTCCTAATGGATTGTAATGTAATGAATCTTGAAGTATGGATGCATGGGAGATTAAATAACAACCTAATTAATGGTTGCCATTTCGATAATGTTAAAGACTACCCTTGTTCCTTTTTGTAAACAATATTTAGGACACAATATTTGTGTCAAATGATATTTTTGCTAATGATATTGTGATATTTAAGTGCTACATATTCACAAAATATATTGATTCCATCTTGTCACACACGGCATACGCGCTCATGCCCTTATTAATAGAAACTCTGCAATTAAGCGGATCATTTGCCTCGGTTAAGGCCATCCCGGCTCCAAGATGTTTAATGCTGAGAAATGTTTTGATTCCTCTGGTTTGGGCAGTAACTTAGGGCCTTTTACATCTTTAATGATTCACCGTCTGGAGAGGCGGAACTAGTCCGTTAATCTTTACCCTAAAATTCCTTATGGTGTTGGTATGGTCTGGCTTTAACCACGACTTTAGAGATAACAAAAATTATTTGTAGAATATATTAATTTATTGGAGCTTTCAGCCAGCCCCCTTCATCCATAGGTCTGGCATTGTGCCATTCGCATTTTTTCTGCCCTCCAAAACACACAGCAGGGGGCAGTGGGTCAGCCCACTTCAGCCATTGATTTACCTCACAACTGCATTCTGCACTCTCAGAAGGAGCAGATCGACACACAAAGTAGTTCCTACAGTGCAAAAACTACTGCAGCAATCTGTGCTTTTAAAGGCTAAAAATATGTGTATCTTTCAGTCCTTTATTTTATTTTAAGAGGACCAGCAGCTTCCCCAGCAATAAACTTTTGCAAATACCATGACACAACAAACTAAGCAAAAGGCTGGGAGTCAATGGCAGATCTATTTCAGGCAAACTATGTATGATAGCTTACGCTAGACTCTGGTATGAATGGCCACCATTAATTTACTGTGCCATAATAGCTGCATTTTGAAGAAGCAATCTATATCTTCTCTGTTTCAGATGCTACTGGCTGTAACGAAGAGGCAGTCATTTCAACAGACCGCACCCATGTGCAGAGCATTGAACTAGTCCTCCCACCACATGGGAACCATCAAGGAAACACATTTGGTGGCCAGATCATGGCATGGATGGAGACAGCAGCTACCATTTCTGCAAGGTTTATCGAAGCTTCTTAATTTCTGAATACATGCAAAAATAATCATGCACTTGAATTAAAATCAGATGAACGTAATCTTGCATGGATGGAGATATATTTGAGAAGAAAAGGGTTTTCGTATGCATGTGATGTGGTCCTTAAATTTGAAGTCCAATACTGCGTAACAAAGAATATCCGTAAGATTATCCTAGTTGGCACCAGGGAAGCTGCTATTCTGTCATCCTGATACCCTAAGACCTGGGGCTTGGATCTATACATGACGGCATTGATTGATACAGACCTTTACCAAAAGCGTCAGTAGAGTTCCTGCCACTATTAGGCCAACTCATGGTTACCAGACCCATCGTACCTTCAGGCTGAACTGCACTAACAAACAATACCATGGCGCCTGAAATATCTTCTGTAGTATCTTCGCTAAGTTCAGAATTCTGCAGCCTATAATGTATCAATGCCAAGGTTGCACATTTCTGGAATTGTTAAACAACTGCATTGACTTTAAAAATGCAGTTAAAAGAGTGCATGCTTCATAAATCTTTCCTCATTATTGATCAACCTTCCTGATTTCCCAGTCTAAGTAATACTCTATCAATCATGATCTATGCTTTGCAGATTCACACATATACTGGTTCAGACTGACGGGCGCGCCTTTCTAGGTCTGGCTGTAGATAGCTTAAATTGGCTGCTGGAGCTAACACAACACACAGATACAATATTTAAAGAGGTGCTTTGGGTCATCCACCTTCATTGGCTTGTGTCAGTGACTGCCTTCAGGTATTGTGGTTCAATGGGGAGTCCATCACATTATGGTATCCGTCCACACATCGTGCAGATGTTTTTTTCTGTTTTCATTGGTTATCGCCGAAAGAGTAGTTTATTCAGGCACCTCAGCAGCAGAAGCACTTTCCAGCTTCTGCACCTCTTCATGAAGCATCCTGGCTCCCTAAGGAGGCTATAGGGAGCCATACCGAGGCTAATTACTGCTTGTGACAATCACTCTTTTCTGGATACTACTGATCCCAGCTGTACTTACTCTTCAGAGTCAGTGAGTGGCAGTCTTAGATCTCCTACCTAATCGCTCCAGTGGTGAAACACGCACAGAGAGCAAAAGCTGAGACAATGGAACAAGGAACATATCCATCCTCCCACACCAAGACATTCATCCATCCACCCCCCACAACCAAGCGTTTGTACATCCACGCACACTTGCATGCAGCTGTGCGGCTTCACTCATCCATCTTACCCACCCACAATAGTATGAAGTACAGCCATTTAAACATATATTCTTCCTTGCATAGAACCAAGCATCCATCTCTCCATCCATGGGTCCAAAAACCATCCGCCTCTCCCTGCACATGCTTATACGTGTGCTGTCTGACTCTGTCCATGTGTGTGCACACATTCAGTTATTTCTCCACTTGGATGCCTGTTTATGTGTTTTCTGTTGTTCATTTAAATCACATCAACATATAGTCATTACAACGAAGAATACATACAGACAAAATAAGCTGCACATTTTGTCTTTGCCAGTGGTTGTTTAATGTTGATTCTACTCTCTGGATCACCTTACAGCATGCTCAGTACGCTTAGGTCATTTTTGCCAATGAAAGTTATTCATATGCATTTGAATTTCTTTAATCATTTGTGGCAGCTTATCTATCTATCTATCTATCTATCTATCTATCTATCTATCTATCTATCTATCTATCTATCTATCTATCTATCTATCTATCTGTCTATCTGTCTGTCTGTCGTTTAAATAATATTCAAGAAGTATGGAAAGCATTCATTTTAATCCATGCTTTTCATCCGAGCGAACAGACATTCAGTTTCTACATAAGTGTTTACATAATAAAGAGTAAAGTAGAGACCGTGCATTCTGCTTGTCTAGAGTTGAGTAATAGGATGTGATGTGACCCTCCTGTATCTGATTTTATGCTGCGGTGAGTTGAAGATGAATTTAACTTTAAAAGCTGTGATGGTCACTGCTAATGCGTTGATGCTTAGGCATCTGCAGGATTCTGCTGCTCAATAGGCATACAATGTTGTCCGCACATCATTAGAGTTTGGATTGTTGCCTTTCTGTCTAAAGTCCTTCATAGAGTGGATGATGCCACATCTCGAGGATGAATGGCTCCCTCATAGATGCAAACACCAACGGAGATTTGACTAATGTGCATTTGGGGTAGAGTGGACCAAGTGTGAATCTGTGGAAAGTTTGCCCCAAGACGTGCTACTCAACCCTGTTGAATGCCTTCTCGGCATGCAATAACAACAGAGGAAGGGATACCAGTTGTCTTGGACTGTCCTGCACGCTAGCGACTTCAGTCATGTTGGTAAATGCTCATCTGGTTTAGAAGAAACCGTTGTGGTCTGTGTGTGTGCGGGTGATGCCATGATCCTGAAATTGATCTTTGCATCATAGCGCAATAAAATAATCTATTTATATAAAAAGTACAGAGAAGGCTCAGGGTTATTTAAAAAAGTAAGACTCAAATGCTTCCGTTTTGAGGTAAGATGGCTCATTCAAGAAATAAATCCCATGTTATCCTCAGGAGATGAAATGTTTGGTAAAGGAGGACAGGACATGCCCAGAGCCTGGAGCTTTGCTATGTGCATGTCATTGGATGGGTGGCTTGACCTCCTCTACACTGGTCAGTGCCTCTAGCTCCACTTCTAACTTCCTTTAAAGAATAAGGGAGCCAACTATGGAGATATGTATATTGCTAGGTATCATCAAAGTGTGCTCATAGAGGCTGAAGGAAGAAATCACAAATTCATTTGCTTGACCTGCGAGGTCCACGAAAGTCGTGGTATTGTTTCCAATATGAGTAATGCACAGTTTGTGGACCAGAATGTGGGCAGTGTTATTGTCTTTGTTATAGTAAAGTGTTGTGTATAACAGGCTACGCTTCGCCTTGCCGGGAGCCACAAGTTAAGCCGAGCTCTGCCATCGTGCGAGTGTCTTTATGTCTTCTGAGACCCAATGCTTTTCCTCGTGCAACTCAAGCAAGGCAGATGTTTTGTTTTTGACTGGCGCTTTTTACCAAAACTGACATCCTATACCTAAGATGAAAGTACTCCAGGGTCCCCGACGAGTCCCCGGCTCCACCACCAATAACTACTTTAGCTGCTTCCCATATCGAGCACCACTATTGGATCTGAAATTAAACAGAATTATTCTGATCTCTTTTCAAACTGTTGTTCTAACTGAAAATGTAATACCTGAAAAAAACAAATTGCTGGGAAGAACAATACAGAAAACTCTTTCTCATTCAGTCACCGTTGAGAATAGGAAGCCTGGAGAGCACAGCAGTCTTTCTATTCCTGACCCATTCTACAGGGCCTAGTGCTCACAGCAAGTTGGCTGTTGCTAGGATTCCACGCGCACTCTTTTAACCCTATTAGCATTTGAATGGAGCACAGGAAGCTCAGGACATGCCTTTTGCATTTAAATAAGTTGAGAGGTTTTCTACAATGTACTTTTCAGTAAAAGTTAACATTCTCTGTACTTTTAAATTCAGTAGAAGCTACAGAGTAGATTCGCCTTGATGCTGACATAGATAATGTGCTAGCTGTGAAAAAAGGTCAAGTAAGTGTAGGTTTGGGAACAGTTTGGTGTGCAATATTTTTTGACCCAATTTCACAATTTGAGCTCATTCTGGGAGCAATCCAACACAAAATAGAAACCGGCGAATTCCACGGTCTGTGGCTCTAATGCAGGCAGGGCCGGCTTTAGCGCTGGTGGCGCCCTGTGCGGCAGGCGTGATTAGCACCCCCACCCCTCAATAACCTCACTCTACACGGATTTCTTCACTGCCACACTCCAACAGGGCCCCCATCTCTCCATAGCGCCTCTCTCTCATGCATGTCATTTGATTTATATTTCTACTCATACTAATGTATAGTATCAGAGCACTTTACATCAAACACACACATTTTATAGAAACACTTGAATCGGCGTTATATAAAATGTAACAAAAGACAATAGGGATTATAGTGTGTAGGACTTTCATGACGTCCGAACCAGTAGGCACTATATTTTAAGAGTTTGGTCTGGAAAAGCACACATTTACGATTTAAAATGTACCACTGTGGTTGGGGTTGGCTTAAGTAGTAAGAATACATTCCTACCCAAAAAAACCATTTTTAGCTACATTAGTATAATTAAAGACTAGGGAAAAAATAATATTCTAACCTATATCACGCAGTCTGCATGCATCTGAACTCTTGTTCTACAGATCATAGGTCTCTGTGCTATACTAGAATTGCAACTTATGAGCAGCTATTAACAGAAGAATCTCTCTGTCACATGCAGTGACCCACTGAGCTATTCAAACAAAATACAGTTCTGTGATCTTCAGGGTACCTGTTCTTTTCAGCAGGCACATTGACCCTCTGCATTACTTTATAGTGAGCAAAAGCAAATGAAAATTCTGCTGGCTTAAACTTTGTGTGACAATAGCATCTTACACTTAGTAGTAATATAAGTGGTTTCTGTCAATTTTTATGAGGGCAATGTTGTACTCTACTGTTTGAGAATAGTAAAAATAATCCCCAGGAAGCATATTGTATTGGCGCTGTGGGAGGTCACATTTTTAAAAATATTTTCTAAAGCAAGGGAGGCCAAAACTTGATGCCTTTGTTACACATTATCCATCAAGACAAAATACTTTAAACTTTTTTGTACAGTTATGTAATTGCAATTTGACTTTTTTGTAGCTTTAATGCACAGCTTGCATAACATCTGAAAACTGCACCAACTAAAACGTAACTTTCGAGAAAGCCTTTTTCGAACTTGCATTTGTAAATCATTGAAATGGAATTCAAACAAGAAGGTGTTGAATGTCACGTAAACACTCTGATGGGAGTAGGACACTGTGATGGGAGTAGGGATAATTCATGGGACCAAACTGACCTTTAATGCAGTGTCGAGAGCAGGGTTACCTTTGCGTGCCACCGCTAACATGATCATGGAAAGGGACACAGCTCGAATTAAGCAGGTGCTCTGGGATCTTGTAAGGAAACAGCAATTGTGGCACGTGGGCCGACACTAAGGCTACGTCATCCAAGATGGTGGGAACACAACACTTGTGTCTGTCTTTTGTTTCCTCGAGGATCAACGTTGTGGAAACCAAAGAGCCGGGGTTTTGGCACCGCCTACCCTTGGCACCCGGTGCAATATTATTCCGTCCCGTACCTTTATTTCCATCCCAATGTCTGCAATGATCTGGAACAAACATCAATGTGTGGAGCGGGGGAGGGGAGGTGGGAGAGGGGTTTGGGGGGCGGCAGCGTAGAAGCTGGCTTTGAAGCAAGTTCAACGTTTTTAGGTCGAGCTGACGTTAGCATTCATGCGAAGCATGAATGCTGTCAGCTCGACAACTAATGTGATCCGTTTTCAGGAGAGTGGACACCAAAGTGTTACGAGCGTTTTCAGGGTCGGATTTGACCTCGGGAGCGAGCGTCTGGTATCTGCGCATGCGCAAAGCCGCTGCGCATGCGCAAAGCCCTTGCTCACACACAGGCAGCCCCCACCTCTCTGCATGCACGCACGCACACACACACACAGGCGCGCGCATGCACACGCAGGCATACAGCACCCATACAGGCACACATACAGGCACACTATCCGCTACCTCGCATTCTCTCTCAATCACACACAGTCACGCATGTGCACACACGTTCCCTCGCGCACACACGCACACACTCCCCCCCCACGCATACAAACAGGCACGCACGCACTTTACATCAGCCCTGGGCCCCACTCACCAACTGCGCTCTTCCGGCGGGGCTCCTCACGGCGCGTCTCCATCTAAATCGGGGCTCCCTCAGGTCAGAGGAGCCCCGCAACAGGCGCCACACTCCTCCTTCTCCCCGGCCCCCTCCTGGGGACCCGGGCTACACCGGACGGCAGGGCGCTCCATGCGCCGGCAGCTCGCGGACCTGGGGAGGCGGGACTTCCGGTCGGCCGCGAGCGGATTGGCCGGCCAAGAGCTTCCAAGAGCTTCCGGGTCGCCGCGGGCAGCGTGGCGGCACTCTCCCGATCACTGGTTTCAGATGGCTGCCGCTAAAATGAACACAACATGCGTGCAGGCTCGGACGGAGCCAGCCAGGGAACTGGAACCGGCCTTCAATGTGCTACAGATGCCCTGTCAACTCTGGGCCTCCAGGTAGATATTATCCGGCACGAGGATGCAGCTGAATGCGGATGTCCGGCTTTTATTTATTTATTTTTAAACACAAAATATATATAGTGCTAAGTATTGTGGGCTAGTCAGTTTCCAAGTGCTGCCTAACTTTGCATTTAAGAAAATAGAGGCACATAGAAACATAGCGATTTGCCCAGGATCACACAGCTTGGACACGGGAAAAAGCTGGTATTTTCGGATTTCTGGCTCTCAGTCAGGCGTTATAGACACTATGCAATTTTAAGGCCTTGATTTAATTTAATTTCGCGGCTGCCAATGCTTGTTTGCTCTGTTTCTACGAAGATGCCGAAGGGTTTAGAGGGGGTGGGGCACTGGAATTACGCAATTATGCAGCGGGGGCCTTTCTTGATATACGATTCACTCTGCTGCATAACTTGTATTTTTAACAACAAACAAAAGTACTATAAAGGGCGGGTGCAAGGCAGAACCAGACACACTGCAGTATTTGACTAGTCACATTTTAGTTGGTGATTTTTGTCATCCAACGCTGAAATACGTGACCGTTTTGCCTAGATAGTGTTTACATTTCCCCTATGAACACGGAAAGGTCTATTTTTTGCATCAGGAAGCAAAACCCTCGAATACTTAAAGAAACTGGAATAGGCGGGAAAACGAGTCCTCCTTTGACATGAAAATGGTTTGTTTTAGTTTCACAGAAACACTGGTGAAAGCAGAAACTATTTCAGACTTTCTTCTCAAAGCTGCACTTATTTCAAGAGGGCACACGAAGAATCCCAAACATGTTGCGTCTCTTGGGTTTGTTTTAAATACAGAAACGCCACCTGGTAAGACACTTGAACGTTATATAGATGAACAGTAACATACTCCTTAGAGTTACTTGGAAAGACCCACTGTGTGAACACAGAAACCCCACCAAAACTGAAATAAAGGTTTACAAAAGAAACGGTATATTGATAGCTAGGCTGCCTCCGTGTTGGTGCTTCTGTTTACAAAGAGATGGCTGCTTTAACTTCATCTTTGACCACCATCAGCCTTACTAATAAACTACCGGGCATGTATCCCAGCTTGAATTATTTTCGTGCCACTTCCCTTCTCTCTGTAGTCCGTCTTCAGCCTCTATTACTCTAGTTGAGCCCTCCCTGGCTATCGACTTTTGGCCTGTGACCTCATCCCAGGCAACTATTGGTTCTTAGGTCCTCCCATATGTGTTAGTTGGGAGCTTTGCCCCATCCCCCATCTGTCGCTCTAGCCACCCTTCTATTCCGTCATTCCTGTTTAGCTTTTCCGACAGTCCTTCATTTTGGCTTGAGCTTTTCCCATTGTTTGGGTTGCTGCTGTTAAGCTTCTCCCACTGTTGATTAATTGTGGTGGACTGTTGCCTTATTTGTTTTCTTTTGGGAGGGGGGCTCATCTGCACAACCATTCAACAACAACTGGTTCAAATATGTTCTCTCAATGTTTCAAGCTTTATTACAAACTAGCTGCCCGTCCCGACGTTGTCCGGGTATTAAAAAGATTTACCTGAAGGACGGCAAACTTTACCGAACGCTACCCCACCGCTTTCCAATGCAGCAGGCGTCTTAGAATGCACACGCCCACAAACAACAACGCTGAAGGGCACGCACACCTCACAACGTGCACAAACGCTAATCTCATCACAGTGAGATTAGCGTTCGTGCACGCCGTGAGGTGTCCGTGCTGTTCAGCATTGTTGAGTGTGGGCGTGTGCATTCTGAGACGTCTGCGTTTATCCCCGGTTGAGATCGGTAATGCTTATGCCCACAAAGGTTGCTTCTCAACATATGTTATTAACGCCACCTGAATGGCAATGTGCGTGAATGCGGCGCACCTTGTGTCTTCTATACGGATGTGTGAGAAGTGATTATAACTCGTGACGCGGCCATTTTTTTGTTATAAAATTTGTGGCACGCCCCTCTGAGAACGCTGTTGTAGTACGCCCCTCTCACAAAGTATAATGGGTGTACTTTGACACGGCTATGACCACGCCCCCGACACGCCCACGGCCCTCTGAGTGTGTAGTTTGACACGCCCACGCCCCTCTGACAACGGTTACGGCCACAAAGCAAAATGTGTGTAGTTTGACAGGCCCTTGAACACGCCCCTGACATGCCCACGCCAACGCTCACGCCCACAAGGGACTACTTTACCCCTAAGGTTCTTTGACGTTGCTAATGTATATGGTGGCCACCTGTAATGCCTATGTCCATCTGCTGCAACTCCCCTTTCCAATGCTGTATTGGGTGTTGTGATTGGTGCTGTACTTCTTGAGTGTACCCGCCTCAAAGGTTTCAGCTCTCTCTTTATAATAGTAGTATGGATGTCACAAAAAGATGTTAATATTTCACTTCTGTTCTTGGATTTTCGTCACAATAAAATACACTGAACATAATCTTCACAAAATGTATTTACAGAAGTTTAAGGTATTGCCATTAAAAATTACAATAACTTTTATTTAAGTATTTAATTATAAAAAAAGCCATTGTTATTTGTAATATCAATACATCTAGTCACGTAAATACAAAACATGTTGCATTACAAATGCTATAGGTGTAACATTTGCAAAAGTTATAACTATTGGCATTGTAAATGACGAAGCTATTAATTTTGCTATTTTCAAAACCAACACATAAATAAAAAAATTGTCATTTACAATACCAATAGCTCAAACTTTCCTAATGCGAGACCTATTGCATTGCAAATGCTTGTTTGCAAATGGCGCCCAGACCGAGCAGATGCACACCATATAATGAAACCTGAGGACTTCTGACACGAGGCACGTGCAACCGCTCCTTGTTACTATTCCTTTTAATATCTATAGCATACAATGATAGGGTCATACAAGACAACCTATGGAGCCGCAGTTGCCGTCACTCACTTGTGATGGCCTCAGGAATCCTGATGACGTTCCTTCCAAATCTGACGTAACAATATGATCCTAGTTACAAACATAGACTCCTAAATTGGGTGGTAACTGATTCGCAAAGGTGAACGATTTCCATTTGGACCTTTTTCCCTTTGTGAATTGGGGTGTCAGCCTCATGGGAGTAGGTAGTGATCCAAAAGACCCCTGTGTGCTCTCCCAGAAGTTTTTCAAAATGGAAAACTTTGTATCATTTTTGGTTGTTTTTTAAGCAGCCTCAGTTGCTTTAAGGAACACCAGCTGTTTATTATTATAATTTTTTTAATTTCCATTTTGGAATGCAGTCACAAGGAAAGTGGTTTGCTGCCCTTTGCAGCATCATCATTACTATTATTATTATTTTTTTTTTCAAAACTCATTTTTAATATTATTTAATTGAATTGTACTTGGTCATAACCTATACAGAAAACGTCCAACAGGTACTTAAGCATACAAAGAAACAATCTTCGAGAACAGGTCAGTCTGTGCGTGTCATATCACCCATCAGATAGTCATTACACAATAATAGCACACAGGTTTACATCTTCATAACATATATATTGGACGAGCAAGGGACGCAGAATTATAAATATCACTGTCCCATATTGTCCCTCAGAGCTGAATTCCCCCCTTCTAATGGAGTATATTTATTCAAGTTCTATACTGGCGACATATTCTAATAGGGGTCCCTAGACGTCTTTTGGCCTAGAGGACTGTGGCAGAGTGCCCGCATATAGCTCTGACAGCTATATATTTATTTTAGTGACTCCCTGTGATAACCTGTGTTGCAATTCGACTTATTAGTACATAGGTTGGTTTGCAAAATCTGATTTGATTCAGTCGGTGCACATTTTGGGACAGCTTATTGCTAATCAAATTTTAGCATAGCAGGCCCACTGTGTCCCTAACTGTAATATAAAACTGATAGTGAAGTAACTGTCAGCATCTTAAACAAGCATTTGCAATGCAATCGGTCTCACCTTTGGGACCTT
Organism: Lissotriton helveticus; assembly: GCF_964261635.1. Lineage (NCBI taxonomy): Eukaryota > Metazoa > Chordata > Amphibia > Caudata > Salamandridae > Lissotriton > Lissotriton helveticus. The sequence goes on along the minus strand of NC_136059.1, from coordinate 610,534,051 downwards.
TTATGTATTTAGCTATGCAGCAAATTCGCCTGGGTACTGAAACATCTATTGTTATTTAACATGGAGGGAAAGTAAGCACCAAACTGCGTGACACGTCAGGTATGGGAAGACATGGAGAAAAACATTGCCTTTCAGCGGGAAATGGTATAGTCCAAAGCTCTGTTTTTAATATAAAAAATCAGGGCCTTCGGTGGTCATATCACTGAAAATACAGGATTTGAAAAAAATATTATTGTCTACGGGTGCTCGTGGAAGACCATTTCTGTGGACTGGAATGTATGGAATGCTCAAGTGATTCTAGTATTTTACTGATATTTGCTGGTCGTTTTCTCTCAAGAAAGTTAAATAGAGGCAGTTGTCAGAAAAAAAAGAAGAAAAAAAGAAAGTCCCTTTGCCGAAAGAAATTCAGGTATTTTAAGGACCTCTACTGGTCGATTTCTATCAAGACAGTTAGATAGAGGCAATTGAACAAGCAGAAAGCAATTCTGGTATTTTACTGACCTCTACTAGTCGTTTTCTATCAAGACAGTAAAATAGAGGCAGCTGAACAGAAAAAAAGTCTCTATATACAATACAACTTAATTAAATGGCACGCCTGTTCCGGTGAGTAGGACACATAGGTCAACTGGGAAAAGGAAGTGAGTACAAAAAAATGACTCAAGGAGTGGTGGAAACAATTGGGCACAGTTCACTCGAAGGGAGTGGAAAGGAATCGGACCCAATGGGTGAGAGGGTGACCAGAAACTGATGAAAAATAGACAAAGAGCTATACGAAGCCGAAGGTCAAGTGATAAATGTATGGTCTGAGTTTCCAGCCAGATGGAGGAGCGCAGCAGAACAGATAAATAGAGCAATGGGTGCTTGGGAAGTGTAGAGCCATGAGGCATAAAGGGGGAGGCACAACAAATATTTAGGCCAGGCTGAGGGAGTCACCCCACAATAAATGTCGAGTGTAATTTAATTTTTATTAAAATTATTGATCAGGATCTTGCTTTACAGAGATCTCCGTGATGGGACCCCAACTAGAAACACACTCTCATCCTAAGGGAGAAAAACTCCTTGTAAAAAGGCACCATTATTTGGATCAGATATCCTAAAAAGCCCTGGATACACACCTTATCATCCTTCTGAAATAGAGCTGCACCCACAGACTGTATCGAAAAGTTCAATTTGAGCAGTTAATCATTAGTGGACCTGTTAGATCAGGGTAACCTCAGCTCCAGGTGTAGTGAGAGAACAGGCCAAGCATGCCTTGATCAGGTCATCGTCAACTTCTTTTAAGTCTTCTTTGCGTGGTTGAATTGTGGCTACATCCATCCCACAGGTTTATCAGCAATTAAAAATGAATGTGCATGAAATGCTTGGAAGTCAATTCTCTGAAACATATGCTTCACCAGTTTCTAGTTTTAGGTAGCCAAATCTACTGAAGTGAAGCTAGTTTTTGCTCCCTGATCTGGAGGTTATGACTCGAAGGGAATCATGCCCTCCTACTTAATACTCCTCATTCTTCCACGTTTAACTATAATAATTGTACAACTTATTTTTATACCCCAGATACTACCTGCAGCAGGATTATCCTATATACTGAACTCAGAAATCCCAGTTAACCTTCAACAACATTAGACCACTTTTCGTCTTACCAGTGAGCTCTACAGGCACAGTCTTGTGTAGTGGGTGTTGGCTGGATGGCTGGGGGTGCCCGTCAACATCAGGTGGGGTGCAGGACTTGACTGCAGGGCCTGTGCGAAGGCTGACACTGTCTGTTTGAGGTAGGCTGTGCGTAGCAGGGTTTAAAATTAGCACATCATAAAAATACTTTTGACATTCATGCACACAATACATACCTTGTTCAGTCCAACAATTTGGTGACTGGGCAGAAACAAAAAAAGAGCTAAAAAAATAATATGGTAGATGGAGTGAGTTATTGTGCATGTTGTGTGGGTTACAAACCACAACTTGCAAATTTCAGTGGTTTGGTGAGTTTGAGCGAGAACCATAACACAGTTTTTAACTGTGGTTATTTTCAGAAATATATATATATCTCAAAATTCACTGGGCAAATGCCAGCAGCTCCTAAGGGAGGCGGCGTGACTCAATAGCCTGAATTGGTCCATCAAGCTCAAATACTACAATTCCACGTCCTCCCATGATAGAGGGAGAATCACACATTTGAGTCTGCCACTTTCAACAATTTTCTGTGGTGCTAATAAATGGTTAAAATTGGCAGACTTGTGTATGCAACTCTCCCTCTATTAAGACTGATGTGGGTGCGTGCATATGTATGTATGTATATATATATATATATATATATCACCTGCACATCTTTTACCACCCCCCAGCCACAAACATTTTTTTCACCGACCACCTGATGGAAATCATCACAGCCAAGATCGCCACCAACACCAAAGATATTTTCCTTGGTGATTTTAACTTGCACTGAAATGATCCCAAGGATTTGCATGTCAATTCCATCAAAGACCTCCTGGACGATCAAGCCCTGAGCCAAGCCTGCTCACTCCCCACTCACTTGAAAGGGGCCAATCCTGACTGGATCATCTCTAAAGAATCAATAGTCAAGCTTATCTCTATAGACCCATGCGACTGGTCTGACCACCACTCCATCATCTTCATCCTACCGGGCACCCACAAGACAAGTTAGAAAGAAGACTCTGGATCACTACAGCCTGAAAACGGTGCACAGCTGAGCAGACGACACATGATCGTCTCAAATCAAATATTATCCAAATTAATGTGATTCACTCCAACAAAGCTCAACAGGCTTACGTATTAGACTTGTCTTTTTATGTAAACATTTGAAACATAGTACACATTATATCCTGCGATAGTAACTAAACAAATACATGACTCTTTACATTAAATTGTTACTGAATGCATTTTGGAGAAAACATTAATAAACAATGTCAAAAAATTGTAGAATACTTTTACAAAAATGAAATGAATATCAAAACCAAAGAAAAATCCCAATGCATTTCGGGTTCCAACACATGAACCCTTCTTCAGGGGATGTATCAATTGTATTCTCAGTTCGATAGTATATTCAAAAATGTCGTCCACAGGAAACCTACAACACAATTAGCTATATTTGTAACTCATATCATGTTGATGCATGGTCAAAAAACTCATCATACTAAAGCATGCAATTGAAAACAAAAGTGAATATTAGAATTTGCACTCATTGAAACTTGTGGAAAAGAAGAGAGAAAAAAAGAAGAGGAACTGGGAAAGTGCGACTAGTGTGTGTCGACATGTGAAAGGTCTCGAGTACCTAGAAACCAAAGTTACCAGCAAGAGCCCAAAGCTCACAACCCTTAGTGCTATTGCCTCAAAGTGAAATGAGCTTCCGTGTTTAATGCCTTTAAAAATGCAAATGGTGATAGTTCAGTTCTTACCGATCTCGGCGGTTCAAGAGTCAATTCTGAAACGTGTCGGTCAACTAAATGACTATGGGCGATGGAATGGCACCGTGTTGATCTGTATACCGAACTCTTTCATATGTGTGTACGCTGAAAGTGTATAAAAAAACATTCGATCACAATGCTTATAGCCCGTGAGGGATCAAAAGAACTATGAAATGCCGCTTACCGCTAACCTGTCGGTGCACGCTGGCTGAGTTCGACGTGAAACCCCGAATGTTATCTGTCCAGCTTCTGAACTAAACGTGAAATAAAATACGCAATGAAGAAACTTTCAAAAAAGAACCATTCCGTTCTAGTCATACGAATAAAAGCGCTAAACGATATTTACCCGAATGTTAAAATTCTATTGTGCCGGTGAAGTCTGTGGATGTTTCTGTGCCGGGATCAGCTAAAAGCTATCCCTGTATGCTTTGCGTTTTTAATGGCGCGGTGATACTTCATAGAGTTCAAGCTTTTTGGGTTCTAGACCCGATTCTTCCTGAAATAAGCTAAAGTAAAATGACAACACTGGTCATAATATGTCGGACTGAATCACCTGAACGCCAAAATCGTCAGTTGTATATACTCACGGTATCATTATCGGCATGTGCTGCCGGTAAACAAGTTATATAATTTATTTAGAATTTTTTGCACGCCTCCACTAAAGCTTTATTGTGCACAAGTAGTATGCCGTCCATATGAGCACGGTAGAGTCCGTGGTGAATACCCACTAATCAAAAACATGAGTGCGATATCCGCTGCATCTATTCTTCAATCAATCAGCCTTTTCTAGTACATGCCTACACAATTTTAGTGAGATGAACACCGGTATGTAATAGCTCATAACATCTATTCTAATGTGGTGAATATGATTGAAAGAATATGTAAATAAATACGTGAGAAAAAAAAAAAAGAAAACGTGTGTGTGGAATAAAACAGCACCAAGATCTCTCTAGACTTAATAGAACCACATGAAAGTAGATAAAACTGAAGAATTTTGTGTGAATGAGTGCAAGTTCTGTAAAAAATTACTCTTTTTTTGCATCGACCCACAAGACAAGAGCACAGAAACCAGCAATAGCTAAATGCTGGATCAGAGACACCAAGAACCTGGACCTCAGGGAACTTGAGACTCGCTGCAAGTCTGACCTCCACCCCTCGCATATCACAATGGTCAGTGGCCTCAACAATCACTACTCTGCGACAATATCGAACATCCTGGATGATCTAGCCTCACTAAAACTTAAAAGAGCCCAAATCAAAGTTCAGAAGCCCCTCGTTCACAGGATCCCCGAACAATGAGAGGAGATCCCTCCGGCAATCTGAAAGAACCTGAAGGCAGCACCCCTCCGCCACACACCTAAAACTTCTCCGTCAGGCCAGAAATGTCGATAACAGGAGCATCCTCAATTAAACATTTTTTTTTTCAGAACTGAACTAGAGAAGGCCAAGAACAGACCCCACAAGCTCTTCGAACTAATCAAACACCAATCTAATAAACTGGCCAAAACATCAAAAGAAACCTCCAAGTCTCCTATATCCTCTGAGGAATTCTCCTCTTTCTTCTCTGACAAAATCAAAACCCTAGGAACGAACTCAGCTCCGCCACATACTCTCAACCCCTTTCTGACCTGCCTTCTCCTGCTGTGACGCCCCCACAGGCTCCACCTAAAACTCAAGCTCACTGGACCGACTTCAAAGTCTATGACAAAGACTGTCTCTAAAATCCTCTCTTCCTTAAAACCGTCTAGCTGCCGTCGCCCAATCCATTATTCCTAGCTGGAATGCAATAATTAACGCCTGTCTCCGGCAGGGATTGATGCCTGACTCTCTAAAAGACGGCCAAGTCCTCCCCATTTTGAAAAAGCTGGCGCTGGATATAGCTTCCCCATACAATTTCAGACCCATCTCCAACATCCCCCTCCTTGCCAAAGTGCTGGAGAAGTGTGAGCAACAGCAGCTAAGTCAACACATCAACAACTTCCACCTACTCGACGACTTCCAATCCGGATTTATACCTGGGCACAGCACTGAAACCACCATACTCCACATCGTTGATGATGCCCTCCTAGATCTATCTTTGGCCTTTGACGCTGTCAACCATGAAAAACTACTTTAACGCCTCAAACTCAGGATGGGATTGGATGGCACTTTCCTAGAATGGTTTAGGTCCTTCCTTCTAAACCGATCACAGTGATCCCTAATCAACGGCCACCTATCTGCACCCTCCCCGGTCACGGTTGGAGTCCCTCAAGGTTCAACCCTGTTCCCCCACCCTCTTCAACCTTTACCTAGAACTGCTTGCCGAAGTGCTTCGCACTGCAAACATCTCCTTTCATATGTATGCTAATGACACTCAGATCTACAGCAAAACCTCATCTCTCGAAGAGATTCTCTCCCTGAACGAATCCCTGAAACTCACTGTCCAATGGCTCGCCTCCAATCATCTCAAACTCAATGCTAAGAAAACTGAATTTCTTCTAATTTCCCCTCCTAACACCAACCACAAGATCCAAACATGGCTTAACGCTATCACAGCCATAAATTGCCCACCAACCATCGTGGACACGGCCAAATCCCATACCTTGATGCTCCTGACTTGAAAATAGCTGTCCAAGCACTTGTCATCTCCAGACTGGAATATGGCTGCTCCACGCTCTCAGATTTACCCAAGATCTGCCTGGCACCTTTAAAAGCCTGCCTCAATGCGACAGCCAGACTACTTACCGGCACAAGGAAATTCAACCACATTTCCCCTCACCTGAAAGCTCTGAACTGGCTTCCCTTTGAGGCAAAAATACAGCTTAAGCTAGCATGCATCACACACAAGGCTTTATACTCAAACTCCCCTGCATATCTTGCACGGAAACTTGTGATTTCCGGAGGAATCAGAAACTCCCGGGCTGCCAGAGACCTCTTGCTCCAACCTGCACGCGTTTGGAAAAAATAAAAAACGTATAATCAGGCTTTCTCTGGAGCCGCTCCAAGAATATGGAACTTTCTCCCACCTGACATCAGAAAAATCCCTTCTCTGGCCTGCTTCAAACAGGATGCCAAGACCTTCCTTATGAGCAAATTCCTCGTTTAAACTTGCCCTCAACCACCACTATGACCCGGATCCACGTTGTCTATTGCCTCCCCACGGATTTCCTAGTTACCTCACCCAGAAACCTGGGATCTTGTCTTGAGCAATGGTAAATGTAATCTGAAATACGTTATCTCATCTTGAGTAACTGTATATGTAATTTGTAAATACGTGTCTTTCTATCTCCTATGTATCCTATATCCTGCACCCTACTATATTTTTTCTTTTACTTGGAGAGTCTATGTCTTTTGTACAATGCTATTTTGCCTGTAAAGCGCTCTGATACCCTTACGGTTCAAGTTTGCGCTCTATAAAACACCGTGATAAATAAAATACATAAATATAAATATATATATACACACATACACACACACACATATATATAGATTCACTTAATAAAGCACAATTAAAAGCTGAATTTGAATATATGTGTGTGTTTTGTCTGAGTATGAGGAAGCCTGCCTCTCTTTCTTCCTCTCTCTCTCTCTCTATATATATATATATATATATATATATATATATATATATATATATATATATATATATATAATCACTCAAACCGGAATCTTCATGTAAAAGAACCCAGAGGGACACAGCGGGGATCAGGTAAGAGGACTGCTTTAATAAAAGATTTCGGCATAATGCATTTTGACTTCCACAGTCTTCTTCAGATGCCTTAGTATCGATGTCAAGAGTCCCACCTTCATTTGAAACCTTCTTGGCTCTTCCCCATTTTCGGAGTGCAGCTGGCTCTCATACAACCATAATAGCGAGTCCACAGTTCTAACAGTCCTAGTGTGGACTACAATACCCAGAAGTCATTTGGTGTTGCACGACTTCGTTTGAAAAACACAATCCCTCAGGTGAGGTCCTGCTTGTGCCTTTGTAGAGGTAGGTGACGTCGCTCTAGGTAAATCCGACAGATATGATGTTCAATCCTCCTCCGGTCCCCTACGCTTCTCCTCGATAACTTCTGCCAACAGGGTCTTGGCACGACAGAGACAGTGCTTGTGCCCCCTCGTCAGATCCGAGTTGCTGTCTGCAAAAACCACTTGCTAGCTAGGTTTCTGAGGAGGGCTGGGGTAGAAACCAACCACTTGGAAACAACAAACTGCGCCAGCAATTCCCTAGACACTTGTGAAGCGGGTCCCTCTCGCACGTCACTGACCTACGTGCCTGTAAATCACTCAAACCGGAATCTTCATGTAAAAGAACCCAGAGGGACACAGCGGGGATCAGGTAAGAGGACTGCTTTAATAAAAGATTTCGGCATAATGCATTTCGACTTCCACAGTCTTCTTCAGATGCCTTAGTATCGGTGTCAAGAGTGCCACCTTCATTTTAAACCTTCTTGGCTCCTCCCCATTTTCGGAGTGCAGCTGGCTCTCATACAACCATAATAGTGAGTCCACAGTTCTAACAGTCCTAGTGTGGACTACAATACCAAGAAGTCATTTGGTGTTGCACGACTTCGTTTGGAGCACACAATCCCTCAGGTGAGGTCTTGCTCGTGCCTTTGTAGAGGTAGGTGACGTCGCTCTGGGTAAATCCGACAGATATGATGTTCAATCCTCCTCGGGTCCCCTATGCTTCTCCACGATAACTTCTGCCAACAGGGTCTTAGGACGACAGAGTCAGTGCTCGTGCCCCCTCGTCAGATCCGAGTTGCTGTCTGCAAAAAACACTTGCTGGCTAGGTTTCTGACGAGGTCTGGGGTAGAAACCAACCACTTGGAAACAACAAACTGCCCCAGCAATTCCCAAGACACTTGTGAAGCGGGTCCCTCTCGCACGTCACTAACCTACGTGCCTGTAAATCACTCAAACCGGAATCTTCATGTAAAAGAACCCAGAGGGACACAGCGGGGATCAGGTAAGAGGACTGCTTTAATAAAAGATTTCGGCATAATGCATTTCGACTTCCACAGTCTTCTTCAGATGCCTTAGTATCGGTGTCAAGAGTCCCATCTTCATTTTAAACCTTCTTGGCTCCTCCCCATGATCGGGGTGCAGCTGGCTCTCATACAACCATAATAGCGAGTCCACAGTTCTAACAGTCCTAGTGTGGACTACAATACCCAGAAGTCATTTGGTGTTGCACGACTTCGTTTGGAGCACACAATCCCTCAGGTGAGGTCCTGCTCGTGCCTTTGTAGAGGTAGGTGACGTCGCTCTAGGTAAATCCGACAGATATGATGTTCAATCCTCCTCCGGTCCCCTACGCTTCTCCTCGATAACTTCTGCCAACAGGGTCTTGGGACGACAGAGACGGTGCTCGTGCCTCCTCGTCAGATCCGAGTTGCTGTCTGCAAAAACCACTTGCTGGCTAGGTTTCTGAGGAGGTCTGGGGTAGAAACCAACCACTTGGAAACAACAAACTGCGCCAGCAATTCCCCGGACACTTGTGAAGCGGGTCCCTCTCGCACGTCACTGACCTACGTGCCTGTAAATCATTCAAACCGGAATCTTCATGTAAAAGAACCCAGAGGGACACAGCGGGGATCAGGTAAGAGGACTGCTTTAATAAAAGATTTCGGCATAATGCATTTCGACTTCCACATTCTTCTTCAGATGCCTTAGTATCGGTGTCAAGAGTACCACCTCCATATTAATCCTTCTTGGCTCCTCCCCATGTTCGGAGTGCAGCTGGCTCTCATACAACCATAATAGTGAGTCCACAGTTCCAGCAGTCCTAGTGTGGACTACAATACCCAGAAGTCATTTGGTGTTGCACGACTTCGTTTGGAGCACACAATCCCTCAGGTGAGGTCCTGCTCGTGCCTTTGTAGAGGTAGGTGACGTCGCTCTAGGTAAATCCGACAGATATGATGTTCAATCCTTCTCCGGTCCCCTACGCTTCTCCTCGATAACTTCTGCCAACAGGGTCTTGGGACGACAGAGACGGTGCTCGTGCCTCCTCGTCAGATCCGAATTGCTGTCTGCAAAAACCACTTGCTGGCTAGGTTTCTGAGGAGGTCTGGGGTAGAAGCCAACCACTTCGAAACAACAAACTGCGCCAGCAATTCCCCAGACACTTGTGAAGCGGGTCCCTCTCGCACGTCACTGACCTACTTGCCTGTAAATCACTCAAACCAGAATCTTCATGTAAAAGAACCCAGAGGGACACAGCGGGGATCAGGTAAGAGGACTGCTTTAATAAAAGATTTCGGCATATTGCATTTCGACTTCCACAGTCTTCTTCAGATGCCTTAGTATCGGTGTCAAGAGTCCCACCTTCATTTTAAACCTTCTTGGCTCCTCCCCATTTTCAGAGTGCAGCTGGCTCTCATACAACCATAATAGCGAGTCCACAGTTCTAACAGTCCTAGTGTGGACTACAATACCCAGAAGTCATTTGGTGTTGCACGACTTCGTTTGGAGCACACAATCCCTCAGGTGAGGTCCTGCTCGTGCCTTTGTAGAGGTAGGTGACGTCGCTCTAGGTAAATCCGACAGATATGATGTCCAATCCTCCTCCGGTCCCCTACGCTTCTCCTGATAACTTCTGCCAACAGGGTCTTGGGACGACAGAGACAGTGCTCGTGCCCCCTCGTCAGATCCGAGTTGCTGTCTGCAAAAACCACTTGCTGGCTAGGTTTCTGACGAGGTCTGGGGTAGAAACCAACCACTTGGAAACAACAAACTGCGCCAGCAATTCCCCAGACACTTGTGAAGCGGGTCCCTCTCGCACGTCACTGACCTACGTGCCTGTAAATCACTCAAACCGGAATCTTCATGTAAAAGAACCCAGAGGGACACAGCGGGGATCAGGTAAGAGGACTGCTTTAATAAATGAATTCGGAATAATGCATTTCGACTTCTACAGTCTTCTTCAGATGCCTTAGTATCGGTGTCAAGAGTCCCCCCTTAATTTTAAACCTTCTTGGCTCCTCCCCATGTTCGGAGTGTGGCTCTCATACAACCATAATAGCGAGTCCACAGTTCTAACAATCCTAGTGTGGACTACAATACCCAGAAGTCATTTGGTGTTGCACGACTTCGTTTGGAGCACACAATCCCTCAGGTGAGGTCCTGCTCGTGCCTTTGTAGAGGTAGGTGACGTCGCTCTAGGTATATCCGACAGATATGATATTCAATCCTCCTCCGGTCCCCTACGCTTCTCCTCGATAACTTCTGCCAACAGGGTCTTGGGACGACAGAGACGGTGCTCGTGCCTCCTCGTCAGATCCGAATTGCTGTCTGCAAAAACCACTTGCTGGCTAGGTTTCTGAGGAGGTCTGGGGTAGAAACCAACCACTTGGAAACAACAAACTGCGCCAGCAATTCCCCAGACACTTGTGAAGCGGGTCCCTCTCGCACGTCACTGACCTACATGCCTGTAAATCACTCAAACCAGAATCTTCATGTAAAAGAACCCAGAGGGACACAGCGGGGATCTGATAAGAGGACTGCTTTAATAAAAGATTTTGGCATAATGCATTTCGACTTCCACAGTCTTCTTCAGATGCCTTAGTATCGGTGTCAAGAGTCCCACCTTCATTTTAAACCTTCTTGGCTCCTCCCCATTTTCGGAGTGCAGCTGGCTCTCATACAACCATAATAGCGAGTCCACAGTTCTAACAGTCCTAGTGTGGACTACAATACCCAGAAATCATTTGGTGTTGCACGACTTCGTTTGGAGCACACAATCCCTCAGGTGAGGTCCTGCTCGTGCCTTTGTAGAGGTAGGTGATGTCGCTCTAGGTAAATCCGACAGATATGATGTCCAATCCTCCTCCGGTCCCCTACGCTTCTCCTGATAACTTCTGCCAACAGGGTCTTGGGACGACAGAGACAGTGCTCGTGCCCCCTCGTCAGATCCGAGTTCCTGTCTGCAAAAACCACTTGCTGGCTAGGTTTCTGAGGAGGTCTGGGGTAGAAACCAACCACTTGGAAACAACAAACTGCGCCAGCAATTCCCCAGACACTTGTGAAGCGGGTCCCTCTCGCACGTCACTGACCTACGTGCCTGTAAATCACTCAAACCGGAATCTTCATGTAAAAGAACCCAGAGGGACACAGCGGGGATCAGGTAAGAGGACTGCTTTAATAAAAGATTTTGGCATAATGCATTTCGACTTCCACAGTCTTCTTCAGATGCCTTAGTATCGGTGTCAAGAGTCCCACCTTCATTTTAAACCTTCTTGGCTCCTCCCCATTTTCGGAGTGCAGCTGGCTCCCTTACAACCATAATATCGAGTCCACAGTTCTAACAGTCCTAGTGTGGACTACAATACCCAGAAGTCATTTGGTGTTGCACGACTTCGTTTGGAGCACACAATCCCTCAGGTGAGGTCCTGCTCGTGCCTTTGTAGAGGTAGGTGATGTCGCTCTAGGTAAATCCGACAGATATGATGTTCAATCCTCCTCCGGTCCCCTACGCTTCTCCTTGATAACTTCTGCCGACAGGGTCTTGGGACGACAGACAATGCTCGTGCGCCCTCGTCAGATCCGAGTTGCTGTCTGCAAAAACCACTTGCTGCTAGGTTTCTGAGGAGGTCTGGGGTAGACACCAACCACTTGGAAACAACAAACTGCGGCAGCAATTCCCCAGACACTTGTGAAGCGGGTCCCTCTCGCACGTCACTGACCTACATGCCTGTAAATCACTCAAACCAGAATCTTCATGTAAAAGAACCCAGAGGGACACAGCGGGGATCAGGTAAGAGGACTGCTTTAATAAAAGATTTCGGCATAATGCATTTCGACTTCCACAGTCTTCTTCAGATGCCTTAGTATCGGTGTCAAGAGTCCCACCTTCATTTTAAACCTTCTTGGCTCCTCCCCATTTTCGGAGTGCAGCTGGCTCTCATACAACCATAATAGCGAGTCCACAGTTCTAACAGTCCTAGTGTGGACTACAATACCCAGAAGTCATTTGGTGTTGCACGACTTCGTTTGGAGCACACAATCCCTCAGGTGACGTCCTGCTCGTGCCTTTGTAGAGGTAGGTGACGTCGCTCTAGGTAAATCCGACAGTTATGATGTTCAATCCTCCTCCGGTCCCCTACGCTTCTCCTCGATAACTTCTGCCAACAGGGTCTTGGGACGACAGAGACAGTGCTCGTGCCCCCTCGTCAGATCCGAGTTGCTGTCTGCAAAAACCACTAGCTGGCTAGGTTTCTGAGGAGGTCTGGGGTAGAAACCAACCACTTGGAAACAACAAACTGCACCAGCAATTCCCCAGACACTTGTGAAACGGGTCCCTCTCGCACGTCACTGACCTACGTGCCTGTAAATCATTCAAACCGGAATCTTCATGTAAAATAACCCAGAGGGACACAGCAAGGATCAGGTATATATAAGTATATATATTCACTGAAAAAATAGGCTTAGGTTGCACTCATACAAAACCAGTCAAATTCAGGAGCTAACTATAACTCAAGCCCCCAGTAATACATTGCTTATGAACCTTACATATTACATCTCTCATGACATGGTCAGTGAAATCACTAATGACATCTCTAATGACATCACTCGTGAAATCACTGACATCATTCAGTGTACGTGAGTGTTTTAAAAAAGTTTATCAGTGCTAAATATATATACCATGGTATATTGGTGAACCAGTGGGTGTAAGAGTGCCTGTATGAATAATTCAGTGGCTGCTTGACTGACTGTATAAGTGTATGCCTAGGTGTCTCAGTAAATGTATGGGTGAGTGACTGGTTGTGTGAAGGTCTGTATCAGTCAGTCAGTTGGTGTCAAAGTGGCTGTACAGGTGTGTGAGTGGGTATGTGAGTGGCTGTATGGGCGAGTGATAGGTTGTCTGAGTACCTGTGTTAGTGTCTGAGTGTCTCTGTGGGTGGGTGAGAGTGTGTGTGACTGCTAGGCTAGTATGGATGAGTGAGTCAGTGGCTGTGTGGGTTAGTGATTGCATCTGTGAGGGGCTGTATGGGTGAGTGATTGTATGTATCGCTGTGTGGGTGAGTGAGTGGAAGAGTCAGTGGTATATGGGTGAGTAACTGGATATGTAAAGGGCAATATAAGTAAGTGATGGGGTATATGAGCGACCTTATGGGTGGGTGAGTGAATCTAAGAGTGGTTGTATGGGTGAGTGTGTGGTTGTGTAGCTGACTGTATAGGTGACGGAGTACGTGTTAGTATCTGCATGAGTCAGTGGATGTATATGTAACTGTATGTGTGAGTAAGTGGTAGTGTGATTGGTTGTATGGGTGAGTGAGTAGGTGTGTGAGTAGCTCTATGGGTGACTGACTCAGTATGTGAGAAGCTGAGTGTACGAGTGGATAGGTCAGTGGCTGTATTAGTGACTGGGTGTATGAGTGGCTATATGGGAGAGCGAGTCGTTATGTGTGTAGATCTATGAATCAGTGAATAGGTGTATAAGTACTGCTATGCTTCTGTGAATGGGCTTGTGAATTGCTATGCGAGAACGGGTGTATGAAAGTTTCTATGGATGTGTGAGCTGGTGCATCAGTGATTCTGTGGATGACGTCATCAGTGATGTTATTTGAGATAGCATCAGTGATGTTGTGGGGGTGAGCCTTTTCAGGGGTTCACCTGGTGAGGGGTTCGCCCTTTTGCGCACTGGTCCTTTAGACTGACAAAGTAGAGATTGGCACGGAAGCTGTAATATTAAACAAAGAGTTTATTAAACCTCATGAGGTGGAACTACATCTATACACAATCATCAGGCAATGTAAGAGGCAGCACATGGAGTACAGAAACCATGGGCCGTATATACTGTAGTAAGTGCAGTGTAAGGCTGGAGGTTCAAAAAGGGGCAGAACAAGGGTACACACATATGGACGTTCACTTACAAGGATACATGAGAATCGCTTAGGTAACAAAAAGAGAGGAGCTATAATACTGTTGACATCAGTTAAAATAGCCTGACAGTTAAATACATGACAGTTGCATCCTAACAGCTAGGCCTCTCTGAGCATGCGCACTATTCAGGTTCAGTGCTGCAGGAGCTAACTATAGATGATAACTCAGGCGTAATGGAGAAGCAGGCAATAGCAAAGAAGGGGAAGCACATGGCAAACACTAGGCTTAACTAAAATGGATGCCAAAAAACAAAAGGGTTTCAGCTCATGCTAACAGTATTCTCTGCCAAGTTTCGACAGACGACCCTTTTAGCATTAGCTGAAGACATCTATGATTTAGAAGGAACAAAGAAAACATCTTGTACATCAATTAACATCCTTTGATTAACTTCTTGGTTTAATACATATTGGGTGTTTACATTCTTAACGTTGCGTTTGGTAAGTATACAAGCAGTAATACAGAGGGAACAAAGCATTGGGCCACATTGTAGACATAAGCAAGGATTACATAAGTAGGATTACAAAAAAAATACATAAGATCATCAATAGCTTCCAGAGTCAGGTAACTAATAGTGTCCACAGCCAACCGGCTTAAGTCCATATTCCAGTATCAGGGTGAATCTCAGCAGCAATTTTATGCAGTTTAGAGATTGCATCAGAAACAGAAGGGGCTTGATCAGGGATATAAATACAGCAACTGCTCCCAATGATGTGACATGCACCACCGCGATCAGCTAACACAACATCAAGGACCATTCTATTTTGGAGCGCCACAATCCGTGCAATTTGCAGTTCTTCTGAGATGTTTTCAAGTGCCATAGCTGTCTGGTTGGTCACAACCTCTACGACACGTGTTAAACGTCTGATTTTCCTGCTGTTCAAAGCGGCACCAATAAAGAAGAACAATCCCAAACTAAAGTCAACATATTGCTGCAGTGCAGTGTCAGTCTGATCCACCTCATCATGATTTATTGTTCTCTTATATTGGTTTTTGAAAATGTCATTAAACAATCTATAGTCCTTGTGATAAGATGCACAAATACTGGTGGCAGCAAAAAGGACACATAGCAAGTTCCTGACCATCCAATGGGCAGATGTTAGTATCCTTTACTCCCGCAGATGAAGAAAGTATTGTGGAATGACTTAAAGCTACTGTTATTCGCCCCAGTAAAATTCAGTACCAAGGTACAGTTGCTCTTCCCCACAGAAATATTTCCAACACTGTTCACACACAAGTCTGCTCGGGCTCTAGTAACAGCAATAACAGATGGTCCATTTCCCTTTGATGTTCGAGTGTTTGGGAAAACATAGCGCATGGAGGAGTTACCTCGGCGATACTCCTCCATCTCCCATACAGTTCCTTTTGCCTGTGGATCTCCTTCCTCATCAGGGCAACACACTTTATTTAGCTGGAAATTCAGTTTCCTTACATCAGCATAGATGATATTATCAACTTCAGAAGCCCACAACAAAGCAAACCAAGCCTGATAAATGCCATTGTGTGAAAACGGCAGAGGAATGAAAGGTGTTCCTCCCTTTTTCTGATGAGCTGACATCATTCCACACAACCAACATATGGTGACGTTTATAGCATTATGGGTGTGGTGCAACATCTGAATGAATGTGTTATTGAGGTAGGACATTCTATGCTGCTGCTTATGATAAGGAAGGGAAAAATAATGGTGCTCAATGGGGGCTGGAGTAGTGGCATTCAGCGCTTGTCGAATAGGAGCCAGTTCCTATACAACCCAAGCTATTGTAGCATTGATGATGACTTGCTTAAAGAAAAGGGAGCGACCCCACTAACCAAGAGAAGGGGTACCTCAGGTAGACAAAAAAGCGGAGTTCTCTTGGGAAGGTCAGAGAGTTCACTATGATTACTAATATTCTTTGAAACCTTATATTCAACAACACTCACCCTCTATACACACTCAATCAAACAAAACCCCAGGACCCTGCTAGACAATTATATAATTCACATATAATACTACAGGGAAGTGCCTTAAAAGTAATTTTTTATTAGAAAGATTTCTTTGACCAGAATGTCATAGAAATTATGGAATGTTTCACCAATTCACAACTCATTAAAAACACAATATTGTATACATTTAATAGTGAGAGACATAAAAAATTAAAGTGCACACATTGATCACATCATGTTTTGGTTGTTCCCTATAAAATTCCTTCTATTATTTGTTGCAATGTCCATAATCCTAATCCTCTATTGGACAAAAACAAGATCCTTGGATACAACCGTATATAAAAACCCAAAGTCGTCGACGCGTTTCGGTGGTATTTCTCTTGATGTGAACCACCTTCTTCAAGACAAAGAATATATAACCGTCTCTCTTGTATTAAACCACAAAATGATCCTTATTTTTGATTCCAGGGAGGGGTCAGAAATTCATGTCCTTCAATGTATGTAGGCGGGGCTCCTTAGGGCTCCTACCGCTGGTTTATACATTCTCTAATTGGCAGGCAATCCCTTGCGCCTCAACTATTGTAATGACTAAGGTCTCATCAGATGCCCCTTTTCAAACTTGATGCTTTTCAGGGGTCCAGAGTTACTCAGATTAGATCTGCTATGAAGTTGGGAAGATACCGTAAACTGGTTTGGTCAAATGTATTAAAGATCCCCAGTTTCCTCCACTTGTAGTGGGACCTTACTTCTTTCAACTGGTGTACGCGGTTGCTCCGGGACTCAAGAATTGTGCATGAATATTAGTAATCATAGTGAACTCTCTGACCTTCCCAAGAGAACTCCGCTTTTTTGTCCGCATTGATGATGACAACAGAAGTGAACCCAACACTAAACATGGCCTATCTGTCACAAAGTTTCACAGTAGTCGATGTCTTCTCCATAGGCATATTCATCTCGACGTTGAAACAACAAAGCAGATGGAGCTCTAAAGTCCTGAGCAGCCATTGGTTTCTTCACTGAGAGTGTAGACAGGTGTCACTAGGAAAAAGACCCCACCCTCCTCGGCTCATCCTTTCACTAGCCCAGGACGGTTGCTCAACCATTTTCTTTCGGCAATACAGTTTCTCTCCGGGGTCTCAGCTGATATCGAGACGCACCAGGAATTATGTGGTCCGGGAAGACTTCCTCAGGTCCTTCACGTGATATGGCTTGGCCTCTCTCTGTGCCCAAGATGTCTCGATGGTTGGTGACTGCAGTGGGCTCTACCAGGGCAAACGGCACTTTCTTGCAGTGCATGGAGTGGATCCAGTTCTTCTGATTGGTACTCTGACTGCAGTTCTTGTCGCCAGGAGCACCTGCTCAGGGCGACACCACTTCGGTTCCAGGCTATTCGACCTCTGGAAGACTTTGACCATCACTTGGTTGCTGGGCCGTAGATCATGGCCATCCCCCTGCGACCTGTCAGGAAGAGCTTCTCGAACCTGTTGATGAATAGAAAGCAAGCGGTCAGCCAACTGGGACAGGTAGTCACTCATCAAGACACAAGGTACGTCGTGTGTATAGGGCGTGGTTTAGGAATCTCCCAAATGTTCATTGGCCTTCCAAATATCACCTCATACGGTGTGAGGCCAGATTGTTTATGTGGCACCGATCTAATGGAAAGCAGGGCAAGGGGTAGCGAGTCAGGGCATTTTAGAGATGTGGAAGCCTGGATTTTAGCTAGCTTATGCTTGAGAGTAGAATTGTATTGTTCCACTATCCCTGCTGATTGTGGGTGGAAAGCAGCATGGAACTTCTTCTTGATTACTAATCCTTTCAAGACATACTCAACAACATACCCAATAAAATGAGGTCCTTGTTCACTCCACAGGACTCGACAAACACTGAATTGAGGGAAGAACTCTTTTAGAAGCACCTTTGCTGTAGTAAGAGCTGTATTATCTCTTGTAGCGTATGTCTCATTCCACTTATTAAAGGCACATACCACTACTAGGACAAACTTTAAGTTATTACAGCGTTCTAGCTGGATGTAATCCATTTGCAGAACCTCAAAAGGTGTAGTGGTGTGGCAAATCCTCCTATTGGAGTTCGTGTTCCCTTTCCAGGATTATACTGGAGACAAATCAGACAATTCTGGACTATCTTCTTAGCTGTGTCGGCAATTTGTGGATGATCCCACACTTGCATAAGTAGCTTTGCTATTGTGAATCATAGGATGCAAATAGGCTGTGGGCAATCTCCATTTGGTCATGTCTTTATTTCTCCAACAGCCCTCATCATCATCATCAAATGTTCCCTCCTTAGACCATAAGTCTAATTCTGTAGCAAAGGCAGATCGCTGCATGTCTAGCACGTATGCCTGGCATAATGCCAACGTTCAGCCTGTGACTTCACCATGTACATAGATGTAGTGTTTCGCTGCATTGCAGTCTCACGGGTTGTGTGATCTGCGAAGGCATTGCCCTGTCCTATTTTATCAGTCACTTTCTTATGTGCACTGCACTTAACAATCACTATTTTCTTAGGATATTTCAAAGCTGTAAGGAGATTATGCACTAATTCTCCATGCGCTATTTGTGTCCCATGTGATGTAAGAAAGCCTCTTTCCTTCCAGAGTAGCCCAAAATCGTTAGCCACTCCAAGGCATATCGGCTATCTGTGTAGATGTTAACATGCAAGTCAGTGCTAAGTTCACACCCCCTCGTCCGTGCTATCAACTCAGATGCCTGAGCTGAATTCTCTGGGATGCGAGTTGTCTCAACTACCGTCTGAAGTTTTGTAATTGCATATGCAGCTGATGTCGTGTCATCTGGTAATTTCAAACAAGACCCATCAACCCACAATTCCCCATCAACACTTGAAAGGGGCGTATCTTGCAGGTCAGCGCAACCCTTTGTCTGTTCCTCAGTTAGGAATATACAGTCATGAGACTCCTGTGACTGGGGCTGAGTAGCTGGAAATGGCAATAGAGTAGCTGGGTTAAGAGTCGAACATCTTTTCAAAGTGATATGAAGGGCCAAAAGTGTTAATTCATTTCCTGTCAAGCGAGCACTAGTTAACACTGTGTTTTTGTTTGGTTCCTAAGGGCATCAACTGCATGGGGCACTAACACAAGCAGTGTATGTGACAAAACTATTCCCTCACTCTGACATATGGACACAGCTGCCGCTGCCACAGAACGAAAACACCCATGCAGTGCACAAGCGACTGGATCAAGGACAGCTGAAAAATATGCACAAGGACACTGCTTATCACCGTGTGTCTTGAGTTAAAACCGAGAGCGCACAACCGTCCCTCACGTATCCATAGAGTGTGAAGGCCTTAGTGTAGTCTGGAGTGCCTAATACTGGTGCAGAACATAGAGCTTGATGCAACTGTTGGAAAGCACTCTGGCATTCAGTAGACCGTGGAAGGGGCATTGGAGTGTCTTTAGTCAAAAGGGCCAACATGGGTTTAACAATGTGGGAAAAGCTAGGGATCCACTGCCTACAGAAAGAAGAAAGGCCAATCAGTGCACAAACATCCTTCTGAGTACGGGGCACAGGTGTGTCTAAAAAAGCTTGAATGCGGTCTGCTATGAGTGCATGTCCCTCCTTAGATAGGAGGTGACCTAAATAGGTAACCTGCTGTCTACACTACGCAATTTCTTCCTGGAAACTTTGTGATGGTTAGATGCTAGAAAGGAAAGCAATGACAGTGTTGCTTCTTCACACTGTTCAGGGGTATCTGCAGCCAACAAGACTTCATCGACATACTGTATGAGAGCCACCCCTTTTGGCACAGGGAAAGAATCAAGCTGTCTTTTCAATGCTTGGCTGTAAATGCTAGGACTCTCTGTATACCCTTGTGGAGCTCTACAGAATCTGAATGATCGATTATTCAAAGTGAAGCAGAAGAAATAACGGCTGTCGGGGGGAATAGGTATCGAGAAGAAAGCATTCTTCAAGTCGATCACACTAAATGTAGTAGCAGTCAAAGGAACCATAGTAAGAAGTGTCGTGATATCAGAGACTACTGATATTGGGGCACTACAATCTTGTTAACCTCTAGCAAATCAATGATAAACCTGTATATTTTAGTATCAGTGTCTTTTTTAAAAATTGGAAGAATAGGACTATTACAAACATTGTAAGGGACTTCTTCTACAACACCTACTGCAATCAAATCTTGAACAATACGTATTAGTGCCTCTTCACCTTCTCAAGATATTTTATATTGGGGGAGTTTTGGTAATAAAGTACCTTCCTTTTCTTGACTGTGAACTGGGGGAATAACCATTTGCCCCACATCAGTGTCTGACGTGGCCCACAAAGTACTAGGTAGTGAAGCCAAAGCAGTATCCTCTTTAAAGATACAAGATCTTTCAAAAAGAGGGAAATTGTCATTTAAAATTACACGCACACCTTCTAGGGAACATCGTATCATGGCACAGAAATGTTTGAGCATATCAAGACCCACAATTTTATCCGGTGTGTTGGGGGAAGCAAGAATGGACATGCAGCAGTGAATTTATCAACATGGAATGTAAGCGGTTGTGACAGCGGGCTAAGAGAAGGTATCCCATCAAATCCTATCGATGTTATTGTTAAGCCAGACAGGGGAGCCCTAGGAACCAATTGTTTAGACAGGGCACTACGAGTAGCTCCTGTGTCAACCAAAAACCGATCAGTAGAACCTAAAACGTTTGCATTAACATAGGGACCCTTCTGATCAACTGGAATTTCAGCTGAATCCTTACCCCATCCTAGGCATTCCTATGCATAGTTAGAATCCTTTAAATCATCGGTTGAATAATCAGACATTTGATATTGATTATGCCTGTAAAAAGTATTAGAAGAATTTTGAGTATGTTTTACTGCCTCAAACCTTGCACGATTATCCATACCTCTCCTGTTTCCTGGGTTCCCTGGGCAGCTTCTCATTTGTCCTCTACCACGCTGATACTGCTGACCTCACAAAAGTAGTCACTCAGAGGGCCAATGTCCGATCTCCCTACAATAAGCACACTGATCAGAAGACAAAGTAACTCGAGGAAAAGAGGGTGCACCAGGACGAAACATTGCATGTCTGCCTCTTCCACCACCTCTATAACCTGGGCTAACATAACTTTTGTTTTTAAATCCTCAGTCTGTTTATCCTCTATTGCCGTTTTCTTCCAATTCCTAATACTGGGCCATAGTCAAACGGGAAACTGGGGAAAACGTAGTCCATAAACTCTCGCTGGCCTTTAGGCGATTACCTATTCCTGGCAACATGTTTGCAACAAATTTGTCAACTAAGAGATGCTTGCCCTTGTCATCTGTCAATGACTGCTCACTAAAGTCATGTAATGTCTCCTCAATTTGCGTAAAGAAATCAGAAACCGATTCATCCGCCTTTTGCTTACAGGATGCTAACATAGTCCAGTCTATCTTTTTAGGAGGCATAAGGGTTTTTAACTTAACAATGATAGCCTTTGAGAGGTCTAATATCTCTTGTTGTGGTTGCTGCGTGGGGGGCCCTTCCTGCATCTTTTCTCTCGAATTCTGTCCAAATATCTCCAAAATGTGTCTGATCATCTACTTTCCGAATCAATCTCCACATATCAGGGGGTAAAATAAGCCCAAAAAACATGTCGATATCAGGCAAAGTCATAGTGCAAGAACTAATAGCCCCTTCAACTTCTTCATAAAAAGCAGCCAGATTTTTCTGTGGGTCAGGCAAAGCAGCTTTAAGTGCCATGACATCCGCTCTACTCCAAGGAGTATAAACCCAATTGTAAACAAAATTTCCCTTCGCATCTGCTGAATCTTTATTATCACTCGTTCCTGCACCTCTAGGAGGGACATATAAAGACGCAGCTCCATGCATTGGTTTCCCATGAACTACAGTATCCTTGTCTGTCCCTGGAACTTCCTCCAGCGGCACGAGGGTCTGAGCTGCAGCAGCTGCCTTTTTTTCCTCTCGCAAACAGAATGCATCAGTTCATAGTTTAACCACACGTCTAATTAAATCGGCCACCTGGGATGGGAGAAAAAGACCGTCACTCAATTGTTTATGATCACGTTTTATATCAGCAGGCTCTAATTCTGTGGAATGTTTCCTAAATCTTACAATTACTTCTCCAGTAAATGACTCTGTAAAATATAACTGCTCTGAGTCCAGCCATTGCTGAACATCTGATATAATGTCTGGAGCAGAGGCATCACCACAAGCTGCTTTACCAGCAGCAGATCTGCGTGTGGCTGCATGGTCAGCAGTCAAAAAGGAGCGAGTCTGCCGTTTAGGGTCTAACTCTGTCTCTGTGTGATCTGGGGAAGATTTATCATCATCAGAATCATCTTCGGGGGCTCTCAGCCAATCAACGCGCAGCACGGGTGGAGCTGGTTGAGCTCCCGTGGCATTAAAATTACACTGCTGCGAGGTCGCACGGCTAGTCTAAGCGGTGATTGTTGCTTGGGGAATATGTTGGGGGACCGATTGTTGGAATTGTTTTTTATTGTTTTAATAGTTGCACCCACAATTGCTACCGAACTGCACTGTTTAAAAAAAACTAAAGCTTCTTTCGCTTACTTGCACGCTATCTGCACTCTACCTCAGGGTGTTTGCTATTTCTTGCCTTCGGCAGACTCGCGCTCCCGTGGCATTAAATGAACGCCAGTCTGAGGACGCGCAGTGGACGCGTACCAAAGGCAAGCCCGTCTGCGCCCGTCCGCGCCGGAACGTTGCCACAAGCCAGGGACCCCGCCCCTCACAAAACCCAAAGAGGTAGTTATACCGGCGAAGAACTACAGGCCTTATATAGTAAAGGCCCCTATGGGAACCATAGCTGGGATCCAGGGAATTGCCCCTCTCTCTGTGAACACTGTGAATTCAGACCGCTTCGCCTGAAGCATGTTACAATCTCTGGTCCTGGGGTGTTGACACACACTCTGATGAGCATTAATTGTCACTCCTTGCCTAAACATCATGCTGAGGTGTTCGATCTCCTACAGGAACACTCACCTGAAATTCTGTTTCTAACGGGAACGTGGCTTTGTAAATCCTCTGTGGCCATCCCAGCACTTGCTCTTCCTACAGGCTACGCTATAGGTAACATAAACAGATCTGGAGGAAGAGGGGGCGGTATTGCGATTATCTACAAATCTGTACATTCTTGTATATAAATACATAAGGAAAATAAAATTGGCAAAAATCTTTGAAGAAAATGAACAAATGGCAAACTTCACAAAACAAAAAAAGAAAAAAAGAATGGATAACATACAAGAAGAACAAGGACTGACAACTGGAGATTTATCGGCATTGGCGAACCTTGTGAATTTGGATATAACAAATGAGGAAGAAACAATCCCAGAATCAGGAATATGCCCCCAAAAAGGTGCAGGTTTAAGCAACATGAAAAAATCTTCAAAATTCTACCCACAATTACCACCTGGTAATAAAATCGATATCTTCCAGGAAGCCATTATCAATGAAATCTACAAAATAAAGGGAGAAAAATATCAAGACAACCTAAATGAAAAAGAGAGAATGGCTCTGAATGATCTAACAAAAGACAAGACAATAACAATAAAAATGGCGGATAAGGGAGGTAATATTTAAAGACTGAAGACTATGTGGCGGAAGCACATTTACATTTGGGAGACAAAAAATACTACAGGAAATTAGAGAAAAATCCAACAAACCACTTTAAGGAGAAATTAGACAAAAAACTCAAAATCTAATAGATTTAGACGAAAAGAAATTTCTTACGACAGATCATCCAGTGGTGGCTACAATCTATTTCCTACCCAAAGTGCATAAAAATCCACTCAGACCACCAGGGAGGCCCATTGTTTCTTCAAAAGGGTCACTGATGGAACCAATAGCCAATTATATTGATTTTTTTCTAATGCCCTTCGTGACCAATTTGAGTTCTTATTTACGCGATACCACTGACCTATTGAACCATCTTGAA
The DNA here is from genome assembly GCF_964261635.1 of Lissotriton helveticus. Classification (NCBI taxonomy): domain Eukaryota; kingdom Metazoa; phylum Chordata; class Amphibia; order Caudata; family Salamandridae; genus Lissotriton; species Lissotriton helveticus. Next base: position 610,509,904 of record NC_136059.1, on the reverse strand, counting down.
GATTTACCTTGGCAATCGAACTATATGTTGGTCACAATGGACGTAGTATCTCTGTATACTAACATTGAAAATGATATTGGATTAAAAGCATGCGCACACTTCCTGAAAGACAGAGACATACAATTTAAAAACATAATCAGATGCTTATTGACATGGTGGAACTATGTTTAACTCAAAATGTTTTTTTATTTGGAGAGGAGATCTTCCAACAAGTAAAAGGATGTGCGATGGGCTTTTCATTCAGCCCAGCCTACGCATGCCTGACAATGGGCTGGTTCGAACAACAAATTGCATGGCACCCTGACAATGACTTCTACGTGAATAAAATTGCTAAATGGGTCAGATTCATTGATGACCTTTTGATTGTATGGGAGGGAACCAAACAAGAATTTGATGCATATTTCCAAATCCTAAATTCATCTAATACTAACCTTAAATTCACGTACAGTATCAGCCAAACCAAGGCTATATTTCTAGACACAGAAATATATATCCAGGATGAACGTGTACAAACAACACTACACAGAAAGGAAACCGCAACAAATTCAACTCTACATGCAAGCAGTTTCCATAAAGCTTCAGTGAAGGAAAACATTCCGTACGGAGAATTTTTAAGAGTGCGAAGGATTTGTTCAGAGGAGAAGGAATGGAAAACCAAGAGCTTTGCAATGGCACAGAGGTTCAAAAACCGAGGATACAACAAAGAGGTCATTAAAAAAGGGTGGAACAGAGCCAATGCCAAAGAAAGAAAGGATGCAATAACTTTGAAACGTAAAAACACAATATCCACCGATAAACCAGAAGACAGAAAAGTAAGACTGATCTTGGATTATACACGGGAATCCAAACAAATTGTAAGGATTATCAGAAAAAACTGGAAACTGCTACAACTGGATCCAACTGTCAACAAAATTATGGGTAAACATCCTGAGATTACATATAGAAGGGCGAGAAACTTCAAAGATAGACTCATACAGAGCCACTTTAAAGACCATACCAAAAAGCCAAAAGGAATTCAATGGATGAAAACCAAAGGGTTCATAAAATGTCAGCACTGCAAGGTGTGTCAGATAGCAGTAAACAAAAAGGAGGTGTTGATGCCCAATAACAAAATGTGGCAAATTAAAGAACTAATCAACTGCTTAACTACACATGTAGTATACGTGATCGAATGTCCGTGTGCACTGAAATATATCGGAAGCACCAAAAACGAATTGAAAAAAAGAATCCTTGAACATGTAAGAGCCACAGTAAATAAAGACAGAAATAATGCTGTGGCAAAGCATATGGAGACTTTACACAATAGTGACTGGACATTGTTGAAATTCTATGCCTTGGAAACAATTCTCCCACACGAAAGGGGAGGTGACAGAGAAAAAACTTTGAGATGCAGAGAATCGCGTCAAATTCTAAATTTTAGGACGATGACCCCGAGGGGGCTCAACCAGAGTGAAGAATTACATGTATATTTGTGACGCACAAGAATATAACAGTGGGACAGTTTGTGGTATCAAAAAGATGACTTGAATGTCAGTGCACAATATTCATAATGAACTTTATTTATCTAAAAGGGGACTTTAAATGAATTGTATTAAGTACTTGTCTTGCATTCAATACCTAGTGAGTGATGACCTTGGTTATATGCATAAATGATAATGGCCCACTAGAGGGCGGATAAGATCCTTTTTTAAGCAATGGTGAAATAGTGCGTAATGTGCACATTATAAGATACAAGCTGTATCAAGTAATTGTGTTGTGATAAAGGTAGTACCTTAAAGCCCACTAGGGGGCAACAACGATATGTTAAAATGATCGAAGATATGGGTGTGCAACCACAATAGAATGCACACGCACAAAAATGTGATTAATATCATACTGTTGCATACAAGGTCGGAAATGTAAAAATATACAATGAATGCATATCAGACTAATCATATAATACATAACGTGAAATTGTAGTTTTTGAAACACCTAAAAACTACAATCCCCAGGTAACTTCCGGTTGTGATACAGGAAGTGATGTGCTTCAATGAAATTTGTTTTGGCGTTTTACCCTGTAGAAATAGGAGGGGTCAGAACGAATCTAATGTTTAATCGTGAGCAAGCTGCGTGTGGGAGCAGCGAAACGCGTCGTTTTTTTTGTGACTGATGAGCTGATAATAAGGAAATAAACAAAAAATTGGAAAACTTGGAAAACCTTTGTGAGTGCGAACTTAATCCCTCGTTGTGAGGGGGTGTGCGATATATATATATATATATATATATATATATATATATATACTGCTGGCAGACTGCGTACTCACTAAAAAAAACAAAGGTTACAGGGACGTTATAGTTAGGTTCAGATTTTACATACAGAAAACCATAACAATTCAGCAGATCTAGTTATCTCAAAAAATGATAACTCATGCCCAAAGTAACTATAACTTGCTCCCCAGCAATGCCCAGATTTCTCATCAATAATTTAATGCAAATGTTGCAGTGATATTATCAATGATGTCATAGAAGATGTCATGACTGATTTAATTTGTGGGGTAATTAGCAGTGCATGGCGAGGGCACAAGTTATAGGTACCTTCGGGCACAAGTTATAGTTTCGGGAGATAAACCGCAGAAATTCAGCAGTTATAGTTATATGGCTTGTGGAAAAGGCCTGTGGCCAACCCCCCACATGCAGCCAATCCCACGCTGCACAGGTTCTCTGGCCAACCCCCAAAGGCAGCCATCCTGTGAGGCCCTGGGTGTGTGTGGCTGTGTAGGTCTTTAAGTGGGTGTGCCACTAGCTGTTTGTGTGTGTATGTGGGTGTGTGGGTGAGAGTGCCTGTGTGGGTCTGTGAGTGGATGAATGAGTGGTTCTCTGGTGGTGGGTTTGTGAGTGGCTGGATGAGTGTGTAAATGGGTGTGTGAATGGTTTCTTATCTCTGACTGGCTGTATGAATTGCTGTATGGGTTTCCGAGTGGTGGTGGGAGTGACTATAGGTGTGTGAGTTGGGAGGAGAGTCTGTATGGGTGTGTGACTTGCTGTATGGGTGTGTGTTGCAGTATGGGTGTGTGAGTGGTTGTGCAAGTGGGCGTGTGAGTATGTCATGGGTGGGTGCATTAGTGTGTGTGTAAGTGGCTGTGTGGGTCTCTGAGTGGTGTGTTAGTGGTTGAGTGGGCGTGTGAGTGGGTCTGAGTGGATATGTGAGTGACTGTATGGGTGTGCGAGTGGGTGTATGGATGTGTGAGTGGGTATGTGAGTAGTGTGTGTGTATGTGTTTTTTTAATATTGGGGTGGATCCGTGGATTCTCGCACATGCAAATAAAAAAAATCCACAATGTCTTTTTTAAAAAAAAAAAATTTTTATTAAGAGTATTCTGGTACAAAAAATATAACGACAGTTATTATAAACAAACATTTCATCATTATCCAACAAATTCACAAATTTTCCTGGATTATAAAAGTCAATTTGCCTCTGTAAAACATAGAACAGGTGTTAAATAGCATTTCTTTGGGTCCCATAAATTAAGTGCTAATTAATGCATTATAATACTATTATAAATAACAATTGATGTCTAAAATTGTTTAACATGGAATAAAACACCAAATTAATTCATACACCAGTTTTACTTTACCTCTGTTTTAGTTTCTTAGCTCTCTCCACCTTTTAATTGGTGCCCAGATATTCCTCCCCAGTTCTTGCTTTCTTTTACCCTTATATTCATACAGGGATGCTTCAATATTATGTATTCCCAGCATTCGGGCCAACCACATTTGAAAAGATGGAGCTGTAGTGTCCTTCCAACCAGCCGAAATAAGAATCCTAAATACCGCAACTGAAATAAAAACTAGAGCTTCTGCCTCTTTAGCCAGACCCAGCTTGTTATCCGTGCCTAACAACATCAAGGTTAGGGTAAAATTGATTTTAACAGCTAATACTCCCTCCCAAAATTTCATGATTTCACTGCGAATTGGGGCTAACTTATCTCACAAATAGAACATATGCGCCAGATCTGCCGGACCAAGATTACATCTGGGGCACTTATCATCCCGCCTTACACCCCAGGTAAACAATTTTGCTGGGGTATAATACAGATTAAAGAGCGTTTTGTAATGCTGTGCCCTTAGGTTTGTGGAGCCGAATAACTTTTTATTTAAACTTATGGCCCTATCAAGGTCAATATCTGGATCTCCTAATTTCACCGCTAGGGTAGACTGTTTTCTCCATATCATCCTGTATCCCTGATACCAGGAGGCTATATACTTTTTTTATCCTTTTCCCCCCGTTTGACAGATACTCAATCAGGGTATTACTATTTTCCAGAGAGATTGGAGGTCTAACTGCCGCCAGAGCTCTAACTACCTGGGTATACACAAACCACTGATTAGAGGGGATACCATACTTCTGTTGAATACTTTCAAACCCTTGAACAGTTTCCCCAATCATTATATCACCCAGGGTTATTACACCCTTCTCCCTCCATAGCAGGCTATTCCTGTCTAAATGCAGTTGAGGAAAAAGACTAGAGTTCCACAACTGGAGGTGAGAATTTATTTTAGGAATATTCAACAGTTTCTTAGCCGCATTCCAGACCTCCCAGGCCCCTTCTATCACCTTAAACCGTTTCCATTTATAATAGTGGCAGTCTACTTCGGACATTAATAAGCCCATTGCTTTTCTCCCCAGTAGCAACTCAAAAATAGAGGGTGGAACCATGTGAGCTTCATTAGAGTTATCCAAGTTCGCCCCCGGTTGAAAAAGAAGGGTCATTTGAGTCAGCAAGCAGGCCCAGTGATAGAGCCTAAGATTTGGCATAGCTAATCCACCTTTTTCCAGGGGCAATGACATATATTTGGTGGCACGCCTAATCTTTCCATGTTGCCATATGAACCTGATAAACATTGACTCCAATTTTTTCATCAATTTCTCTTCTACAAAAAGAGGAATGGCCCTGAACAAATATAATACCTTTGGAAACATAGTCATCTTTAAAACATTGACCCTTCCTATTAAGGATAAGTGCATAACATTTATTCTTTTCAAGTCCATCTCTATATTTCTAATCAGGGGCACATCATTTTCACCAATGATCTTCTCCACAGAGGCATTCACTCTCACCCCCAGGTACACAGCCGAGTCAACATACCTGGCATCTGTCTTATTCAAATCTTTGGTACAGATTATTTGGGTCTTTCCTTCGTTCAATAAGTACCCCGACCGAGTGCCAAATTCCTTTGCTAACTGCACCAAAACTGGTAGTGCTTGATCGGGTTCAGGGGTGATAACTGCCAGATCATCGGCATACGCCAATAGCTTATTTTCATAACCATTCAATATCACTGGCCTGATCTGCGCACAACCAAGGATCTTCTGAATCAGGGGGTCGATATATAATGAGAAGTGAATCGGAGAGCAGGGGCCCCCTTGGCGAGTCCCCCTCCTAATTATAATTTAATCAGAGCGCTCCCCCATTACTTGTACTTGAGCTGTCGGATCCTGATACATTGCCTTCAGGGCTCTCAAAGCCTGTGGGCCAAAGCCTCTACCATCCAGTATGCCCCAAAGATGTTCCAATACCACGCGGTCAAAGGCCTTCTCTGCATCGAGGAGGACCATGGCCATCCCCCCATCCCCCCTCCGCCCCCCAAGGCAGCATGGGCGTCAAACAGCGCTATAGCTCGCCTGGTGTGATCGGTAGTGCCTCGCCCAGGAACAAACCCATGCTGCCACGGAGAGACGAGACCCCCAATAATCCTCCCCAATCTCCTAGCCCACACCTTTGAATTAACTTTGTATCAGCATTTATCAGCGAGATTGGTCGATATGACCGGTCGGGTCTTCCCTTGGTTTCCCCTTTTTGTGAAACACGATTATCGTCGTTTCTTTCCATGAATCTGGTGTAAAACCTGAATATAGGATCCCATTAAATAGATCCACTAACAATGGGGCAATCTCTTGTTCTATACACTTATACACCTCCAAGGGAATACCATCGGGGCCTACAGCTTTGCCTACCGCAAGGTCCTGTATCGCCGCCCTTATCTCGCTGATCGATATCTCTTTATCCAAATCTAATCTTTCCTGTTCAGCTAGAGCAGGGCCTCTATCCCAGGGTTCCTCATAACTACTACTAGCTTCCCTTTCTTCAGTATACAATACTTGATCAAAGTTTTTAAATACTTGAAGTATATCTTTTGGGTCCGTATAGCCCATGCCCCCCTCATTTATACTAGAGATCGTATTCCTAGTCTGATCCTATCTAATTTTTAGCGCCAATGCTCTCCCTGCTTGCTCCCCAGTTTCATAACATTTTGCCCTGGATGTCTGGTACTCCCCTATTGCTTTTTGTGTTACTAGTTTCTGAAGCTCTGCTTTTATAACTGCCAATTTCTGTTGGTTCTCAACAGAGTCCCCTCCAGCTACGATATCTCGGACATGTTGTTCTTCTGCTATTGCTAATAGACCCATAAGTCTATCACCCTCCTTCCTATCCTCCCTCCGTAATCTTGCAGAACAACTTATGGTCTCCCCTCTAAGGGCGGCTTTAAAAGCATCCCAAACTCCGTTCCTTGATGTGCTGTAGCGGTTAGCATAAAAAAACTCCACATTCCACTTCTTAAGATGATCTACAAATCTTGCGTCCATTAATAACTTTCTCTAAAACGTCCAGCTAGATTTAACCCTTTCTGATGTTCTCACTCCATAGGATAATATCAGCGGATTGTGATCCGATATGACTTTCGGTAATTTCTTGATCGAGACCTTTCCTAATTCTGAAGCAGATATAAAAAAATAGTCCAGTTTTGTATATTTTTGAAAGGGATTTGAAAAATACGTAAACCCTGGATTAGTTGGCTTCTTGTCCCCCCAAACATCTTTCAACCCATGTGATAGTATAAGAGCAGTAAGTGCCCGAAATACTCTAGGTTTGCGTCCTGTATATGACGCCTGATTCATCCAGTCTGCAGAAATATTGAGATCCCAACAAACTATAATTGGGGTGGGCCAGCCTGCTAGCTCCTCTTCTAAAGTGTCAAACATTCCGGGATCATCCTGATTGGAGCCGTATATCACACAAAGAGTGTACCCCGTACTTATTTCAGCTATTGCCCATCTCCCTTGGCAGTCAGATTTACTCCGTTTAGCCCCCCCTAGAAATGATCTAGCCAGAATTGCAACCCCCTTTACTGAAGAGGTTTGTGAAGAGCTAGCTAAAATATCAAAACCTCTCATTTTCATCAAATTCCTTTTTGCCCAGGGGAGATGTGTCTCCTGGAGACATAATACATCGATTTAATTTAATTTAGCAAAATGAGCGAGCTTTTGGCTTTTCCTCCAGTCGTTTAGCCCCCCGATATTAATCGTATAAATTCTAACATTCATCATCTTATCAGAGAGGTTTCCCACCTTCGGCCTCTTGTTGCATTTGTATCATTTGTAACATTTGTGTCTGACTCTTCACTGCACTTTTAGCTAGACCAAACATGCAGCAGCACAAGGCTAAATAGTACCAGAAGCTCAGTTTTTTATATTTTGCTCCCTTGCCCCCCTCCGGTCCCTCCCAAACATCCCCCCCAAACCCTACCTCACCCTGCACCCCCCGTCGTGAAGCGCTCAGATCGCGTCTGAGCATGTGATAAATTTGCAGTGAGCAAAGCAAGGGTAAGTAAGGAGCTGGAATCACAAAGACATATAACTACAACCGTGATAACTATTAACCTGTTAACCTATTTAGCCAGGCCTTCCAACTATATCCCAACTACCACCTGTAATACCATGCTTCTCCAGCCTATCTCCCAGAGTACAAGATAAATACATAAGCTACATCATTACTTAGCCAGCGAGTCCAAATACTCTTGTGCCTTTATCTCTGAAGAGAAATAGAGTGTCCGGCCTTCATTAATGATTTTCAATTGCGCTGGGTTTATCAGATATACTTGTAGCTTCTTCTCTTGAAAAGGTCTGATCAGCTGCCTTAGTCTCCAGCGCCTTTCAACCGTCGAATGGCAGAAATCCGGGCGTACGAAAAAAGAGATCCCCTCCCATTCCCTCTTCGCATCAGGTCTAGCTTTATCAGCAATAGCTTGCCTCAGAACAAAATTACCCAAGAAATTCAGAATTGCCCTTGGTTTATCTCCCTCCTTTGCAGTACGTCTTACTTTGAAGGGTGTGCGATGCGCCCTCTGTATCTCCCCGGACCAATCCCAGTTTGACAATTCAGGAAATGCTGAATGAAATAATTTGATGACATAGGCTCTTGCGTCAGCTCCTTCCACACCCTCCGGAATTCCCAATATCCTGAGATTGTTCCTTCGGAGCCAGTTCTCTATGTCCTCTAATTTCCACTGTATATCTATAACTTGCGCGCCTTGAGACTTGAACTTTGCTGGTAGCCGCCGCTACTTCTGTTTCAGTCGAGACTATCCTCTCCTCCAAATTAGAGACTCTGTCCCCAACGTTAGCGCAAGCTTTAGAGAGTTTTCTCACTACATTCTGCATCTTTCTCATCGCCGCTTGGGCCTTGAGGCTATCCTGACGAGCTTCCTCTCTATGTTCTATGATCGCTTGGTGGATCACCTCCAGGATTGGGGGATGAGAGGTTTCAAGAATAGGGCTTCCCTGTAGCGGCATTGCAGAGGAATGATCCCAGCTCAGATCGCTGTGTAATGGCTGCTGCCCTTTTCGCCCGACATTAGATTTTACTGCCGCCGCCGCTAGCTGTTGTTCTGGTTCACTTTCCGAGTCTAGATTACTATCCTCCAGATATGAGCTATGCTCGTCCTCCTCGGACCATTCCGCGCCTTCTGATACAGAGAAGAAGCACTCGCTAGGGTCTTTCTCCTTCTCAGAGTCCTGAATGCACAAAGCCTTATCTGTATCCGGAGGGTCTAAATGACCTCTTATTAGCAAGTCATCCAGCTCAATGCCATTGCCGGTATCTGTCCAGGACGCCTCAGGGGACCGTTGCTGCTGTAAGTCCTTTATATTTAACTGTGGTGACTGAAAACCGGCTTGCTCCGTCTCCTCCATAGTAGCAATAGTAGCCATATTCCCCTTATTCCCCTGTACTGCCTGAGCTAGTGGTTTCTGATTTTTCAAGGGGGCCTCTACTGTTATATGAGACTCGTGAGACCCTTTAACAATCTTCCTTGCAGGAGGGGTTTGTAGGGCGCCAGCACCAACATTCTCGCCCTGTTTCAGACCTGCAGTCGCTTGCGCCGCCACTGCCCCCCCTATCACCGGCTCCAATGCGGTTTTTGTCCCCTTCTCCTTACCGCTTTTAGCGAATAGTTCCGGGATTGAGGCAGTATTCTGGCGGGTCCTAGGCAGAGTCTGTTTGCCTTTTTTTGCGAGCTCCTCAATAGGCATCAGTGACCCCCGTGGCATATCCTCCACTTCTACTACCATCTCCTCCATTTCGGCCCTCTACCGCGCTGCCGCTGTAGATTTTGCTCCTAGCTTCGGAGGCATCTCCCCTGTCTCTCCCGTCCTGTCTCGAAGACTCCGCAGATTCCGCAAGCTCCGCCGGCTCCGGCGATTTCTCCCCGATAGTCTCTCTTCCAGGCCGGTCCGCGTGCTCCCTGGGCTCCGCCTCCTCAAACGGACCCTCCAGCGAGCGGCGAACGGCACTCCTACAGACCACGCCGATCCTGAAATCCTCACCGAGAGCGCCCACAAGGTACCGGCATTAAACATTAGGCTTTTGGCTATTTTAGGTTTCCTTAATCATCAGTTTTATGACATTACACAGCTTTTACTCCAGCCCTCGCCGCCTCACTGCAAACGGCCACCACTACGCGGCCGCCATCTTGCCTCATGAGTCCCTCACAGACCCCACCATTAGTCCCATGTGGTCAGGATACCTCTATCCTGACCCCTTGTATCCTCTACTTTATCCCTCCCTGAACCATGTCCCTATTCACGAAATGGAGGCTGGAATTTTTCTTTCAAATTGTGGCCAGCCTATCGTGGCATTGCTGTTGGCGCATTAATCTGCAGATCCTTCACAGTGGATCCACATAGGATTTGCGTCTCTAGACATACACAAATCTTTTTTCTTTGATATCTCCAAAAGTACAGATTTACAAAAAGCAATCTTTCTGGTCGAAGATCTAGCTTTCTGACAAATTTGGTGTAAAACCGTTCAGCGCTTTGGGCTGTATTCGTGTCTAAAATCTATATAGGAAATTGCACAGTGAAAATGTGCTTTGGGACCTCCCCTTTTTCTCTGCCTCCACATGACAAATCACCCAGAAAGTTTTAAGACAGCAGCTGAAGTGACTGGCAAATTTGTTTTGAAAATGTTGTGACGATTCGTCAAACAGCACCAAAGTTATTAGCAAAACAAACAAAAAAATTCCATGAAAACTAGGTCCTAACTATAACTACCTACTGGCGATCGCCAGTAGGTAATATGTATGCACACTCACCTTTGATCAGCTGCCAGCCACTGACAAAGAGGGAGTCTTTCTGCCCCCCATTAGGCAGATGTAAATCTCTTTTTATTTTTAGTATTATAATATATATATATATATATACATATATATATATATATATAATATCCTTCTATGTTATAAATGTATATACATCACGGCTGCATATCTGTGTTATGCAACACCTGTTAAATATTTTCTCTGACCCTTCTTGTAGAGCTATTGCTAACAAATGCTTGTCTGTTATTTGTTGTCTTCCATAGCCGTCTTTGTCGGGCATCTCCAACCTTGCAGTCTGTTGACATGTTCAAGTTCAGAGGACCTTCCACTGTCGGTGATCGACTGGTTTTCAATGCTATCGTGAACAATACATTCCAAAAAAGGTAAGTGCATACATATTTAATGTTAAAGTACAAACCACAAACCCATTCAGTGCTGATGTTTTTTTGCTGCAGTCTGGCGCCCTCCTGTGGTAATGCCCTATTGCAGCTATTGCAATAACCTTAAAAGTAGGGACCCGTTGCTCTTTCTTTTTTCTTTTAGATGATTGACACCAGGCCCGGTTCTAGCGGGTGGGCCGGGTGGGCAAGGACCACCCAAACATGAGCCTGGCCCACCCAAACAGGAGCCTTGGCCCTCAGCAGTGAGGGCTGAAAGGCAGGCGCGCAACGCGCAGGTCGTGTGTGTCAGCCTGGGCCGAGACAGTTTACCGGGCGCGCACACACAGACAGTTGTAGAGATTATCGCAGCCCCGCACCCGAGTACATCACAGGTCTTTAAAGACCATTAACGTGTTAACGAGGCTTTCTTTACTTTTTTCACCCCTTCATATCGGCATGGCGAAAGGTGACAAATCCTTTCTTTGACACTGGTAACCTTTGGTAACCTTTGCCTACTGTCCTGCTGCATTGATATTTCTTTTTCTATGAAGCTCAGGCGAAAATAAATTTGTTTATTCTCAGTCACCTTTCCTAACCCCTGCAGTGGCTTATCACATCAGGCTGTGACACAAAGTTTGACTAATGGAGTAGGTAAGAGAATGTGTTACTACATTTATTTCTTTTTAAAATCTGCACAGGCCCAGCAGGACACATACTTCGTGTGAGCTTCATTTAAACAGTGTTTATCTTTATTTTGGCCGATGCAGGACAGCAATAAGACAATACAAAATGCCCAGATAACGCTGGTGATTAATGATCCTTCTGGAGAGCAATCATTTGTTTGTTAGTAGTTTTTAAATGCAGATGAACTGTATTGTATCTGGATAGCTCAGTGGGTTACTGCCTTTGTCACAGAGATCCATGTGTTACTTGGAGTTCAGAAGTTACAATCGTATCATAGGACAGTGACCTATGAACTGTCATCTAAGAGCTGTCTACAAACATGAATGGTATAGTTAGAACTTCACTTTTTTTGTTTTGTGATATAGTTAGAACTTCCCCAGTCTTTCATTATTCTAATGTTGCTAAAATGAGTATGTTTGGATAGATATACATTTTTATCAGTAAAGCTGACCCCCATGGAATAGTCTTTAAATCCTAAGGTTGTGTTTCCCTATATCAAACCCTTTTTAAATATACTGCCCACCAGTATGGATGACATGTGATTCATACACCTTGTAATCCTCATTGGCTTATGTGACATTCCCTATAGACTGATTTACATACTTGTATGATTCATTGTCTCTGTATAATGTGTGTGTGATGTAAAGTACTGACATACACTACACTGATATGAGTAGCGCTATACAACAAATGAAATGCATATGAGAGAGTGGCTACGTATAGATGAGGGGCACTGTTGGAGGGTTGCAGTGAGGGAATCCGAGGAGGAGGTAGTGGGAGGGGCTAAGGAGCGATGAGGGGCACTGGTGGAGGATGACAGTGAGGGAATCCGAGGAAGAGGTCATGGGGTGGAGGGGGAGCTAGGGAGAGATGAGGGGCAGTGGTGTAGGGTGGTAGTGAAGGAGTCAGACGAGGAGGTCTTGAGTGGGAGGGGCTACAGAGAGATAAGGGGTACTGGTCTCCAAGGAGGAGGTCATGAGGGGGAGGGGCTATGGGGATATGAGGGGCACTTGTGGCGTGAGGCAGTGGAGAAATCTGAGGAGGAGGTCAATAGGGGGGGTCATGGAGGGATGAGGGGCACTGTTGGAAGGTGGTAGTAAATGTATTTACGGAGAAAGAGGTTATTGGTGTGGCACCAAAAAAGACTTTCGCATCAGCGATAAAGCCGGCCCTATCATGGCCTTTCTGTTTTTGTTTATTTAATTAGCAGTCGGGTCATAAGGGCTACTGTGGAACATACTTTAAAGTGCGTGCTAATTACATTTACTGCTATATTCAATGTTTTAAGTTTGAAGGTGATTTTTCTAATGTTTTTACCGGGCAAAATGAAAGTGGAGCCCGATGGTGCCTAATATGGGGCTGGGGCCCAAGGTCAGCTGTGACATAAGGTGCACTGGAGAGGAGTAGTGGATATTCAAGCCTGTAAGGGAGTGTGTTGCAGACTCTGGGGTCAGATGAAAGTAGTAATGAAGAGGGATTCTCCCAGAAGGCTCGCACAGAGGGAGCCCGAGAAGTGTCATTTGCCTGATACCCCCACCTCAGAAACCTCCTCTTCCCATCAAAGGAACATTACAAGGAAAAAGCACTTTTTGAGAGTAATAACATTTAGAAAGAGATTTGGAAAAGAGTGCATTTTACTGGGCCTTGCAAGAGTAAGAAGAGATAAATGAGGGCCCTGAAGCAGGCCTGCTCAGAAATATATTCGACAAATTGAGTCCAAGTGGCCCACCCAAATGCACCCTTGGCCCACCCGAATAAAAATTCCTGGAGCCGGGCCTGATTGACAACCAAACAGGCATTTATTCTTTTAGATGATTGACACCCAAACAGGCATTTACAACAATTTAACGTGAGACTGGCTTTTCAGGTTACAGCTTTTTGCAAATCTGTCTATCTGCCTCATGCCATTATTAAATGAAGGACTCAGGCTAATCGCGTGGCCTCTCGTTCATCCTGCATGTGCGGGTGGAACTCCCTGCAGGACCGCGGGAACATAGTTGCTTGACACGCATCGTTTTGTAGTAAGATTTGTCTTTCGGAGCAAGTTCTGTGGTACACACTTACATAAGATCTCCTTCCCATCTAACATTGTTTTCAATCCGTTCAAAGGGTGTCTGTCTCTCGGTGACGTCTTGAACAAGGATTCAAGATACAGGAACCTTACCCTTGGGCAGTGGCCACTCCGTGATGCCCCAGAGCTCTCCAGAGTGTGCGAGAATGTAACCAGGTGCAAAATCAGACATTTTTCAAAGAGGGATAAAGTTACTTTCTTTTGCATAATGCTCACCCAATTGTACAAATGCAAAGATTTTTTTTAAACCAGGAAGTGACGCTGGAGTCACAGATAATCTTTACATCTTTTATTAAAATACTTAAACTTCCTTTTACAAGTCTATATGTTTCCTGAAAACTATCACGAGGTTAGACCGGCTTGTTGAAGATTTGCAACGTACCTTTAAGAGTTTTATTGACAAAGTGTTTGTTGAAACATATATTTACGAAAAAAGTGCCTTAGTACAGTTCATCGCCCTAGATAGACATCATTCAGCCGACATGCCAGTCGTTCTGACCTTAGAGGACATTGGTTCAGGGCCCTTTTACTTGTGGGTTGGGGACTATTCCAAGCCTTCGTGAGTACCTAGACATAGCTGCCAAGGTTTCCGATTGCCATGTGTGACATTTTTATAATTTCAGTGTAGTTATGAGGGACATTCCAGCGACTATGAGTGACACTTTCTTACGAGCAAAATGAAGACGATCGAAACATACAAACATCAGAAATTACATCCATTTGAGCGGCAAGAAAATCTAAGAAGATCTTAAACCACCAGAAATGGGACAAAGCTGCAAAGCACCAGAAAAGAAAGGGCACTCAGTCATGGCACGATATAGCCTCTCATTGTATAGTAGATGGTTATGTGCTGTGTGTATCCCTCCCTTCCACAGAGGACAACGGGCCATTTCTAAGCCCCACCAACCTTTGAAGATGCACACCTGCACGGCATAGAAAGTGCACCACAATAAACATGGCGCAGCGCTGGCTAAGTAGAAACGCCTTCATACAAAATCCCTGATGAGGTATCAAAGTGCTTTTCGAGGAGTAGCACGTTACTCCAGAACCCAAACAGGATTAGTAGTGAATTAGTATAGGGAGATATAAAATTAATTTGAGCGGTGGAGATGTGAGTTTTTTAGTTGCATTGAAAAGGATAGTGGAGGAAAAGGTCTAGAAAGTATTTGGAGATTACAGCAGCAGGTTTGGGATGAGTTGAGGGGGTGGGAAGAGTCAGAGGCAATGTGACAGTGGCTGGACAAGGCACTTTTGTGAGAAACCCTCACATAAGCAATTGGTGCTCATAGGGTTTATGCTGCACTTGAAGTAAAGAGGAGCCAAATATTGCTGATGGACCTTTAATTGGATGTTCAGCACTGTGTGCATCTGCTTTCTGCTTCTATATCTCATCTGCTAAACAAGACGGTAAAATGTCACTTGCGTTATACAGCTGGAATGAACACCTCCCATCATGTTGTAGCTCATGCTTCACTATACCCCTCGTTACTGCATAAACCAACAATTTTGGCCACAACAACCTGTGCTTTCCCTGAGGCAATGGTCTACTGCTGCAAGAGAGTGAAGCAGCTACTTGTATAAAGAAGTCCAATGGGACTTGACAAGATATGGCGGCACGTGAGCTGTAGCACCCTTAATTATTGAATCACATAATTGCAGTACATCAGCCACATGTCGTCCAATGTGATGATAAAAAAACCAGAAGGGAAAACAGGGACAAAACGCCAACCCACACATTTAATTACAGAGAAAAGTTAATTGTGTTACTGGTTGTCAGTAACCTTCATAGTAGTGCAACAGAGATCAACTAACCTACAAAAACGAGCAATATTATTAGAATAATAAAAAGACGTAAAGGTTTTATCATCTTATGCGTAGTAAAAGCGCAGAACATTTTGGTGACTGTTTAGGTGTCTCCATTTACCGACCCTTGTTTTCCTGTCACGCTGGACTTACGTGAACTCAGTCCGAGGGAAAGTTTACCTCTTGGATGTATGCTTGCATCCTATGAGTAAAGGAAGTTGGACAATTTCCAGTACGGAGAACACCCAGACCAACCTGCGGAAGAGGCGATACTAATCTGCATAAAAGCCATATTAACGACCTGGTGAGAAACAAGAGCCAGCCTCAGGGTCTTCTGGCCTACATAACGCAAATTCGTTTTTTAGCGGTAGCGCGATCAGGTACCTGCTTGCAGGTCGGTGTCTGGACTGGACTCTCATTTTCTGTTTTACAGGAACCATGTAAAAAAGAAATGAGACTTCATTCCAGACACCGAGGAACCGCAGGCAGCTGATCGCGCTGAAGTTAAATTGTGGATTGGATTAAACACTCGGCTGCACTGTCTCACAGTAACACAGTCACTGTCACTTACTTGTGAGACTTGCCGCAGCACTTTACAGGCCAGCTGCCGCCCGTCTCCGCAGACAGTCACTTCTCCTCGGTAAGCGTGCACAGTGCGCCGTCCATGGTATAGACTCTCACTGAGGCTCAGCAGCAGCCCAGACGCCAGTGCAGCTGCACAGACAGTGGGCTCCATGTGCGCAGCGGTTCTGTGGAGTTGGTTCTAAATCCGGCATGGTTATGATTGGTTTTAATTTACCGCTATGCCTCCCAAACTTAACTCAGGCATCAGGACGTAACGTCGCGCAGCACGTATGACGTTGACATTCAGAACGTAATACAGCGCAGAGCAGGCGGAGCGGGGTTCTTAACATTTCTATTTATACATTGTAGCATTCATTGAGCACTACTAGAGCAGCTTCTGGCTCAGCTATAATCCCCCAAGCACAGTGCCGAGAGCAGCACTACCAGCCACTCCAGTTTAGTAAAGCAGCGCTTATGGCTTGGCAACCGAGGCTCTATAACGATTATGTGTGACAATACATTTCAGTGCAGTGATGCATGCGCGGTTCGTCCATTGGGGCGTGGGGGCGTAGCCCCTCCTGCCCGAAGCCGCCCGCAGCTCCCTCTGCGTTTTTGAGTAAAGACTGTGACAATCATGTCAATGAATCAACATGACGTCAGACCGACGGGCGGGCGTCTTGTTTATTGATTGACATGATTGTACAGGCGGCAACACAAGTGTGCATGCGTGGGGACGGAGGGTGTATTTTTGCCCACGCATGCGCACTTGTGTTTTTGCGGCGTTGCGCATGCCCATTAGGAGCCCTAATGGTAGGGGCGTAACAAAGGCCCCCGCAGCCCACGCAGTGCGGGGGGGCCTCGAGCTCCAGGGGGCCACCTCGCCATCCACAGTACCAACGCCAGAGAGCTCCAGAGTGACCTCTACTGACTGCACAGCTCCTAACTTGACTGCTGCCTCTTCTCGTCCGACAGGCTTAAGAGGGCTGGCTCAGCTCCCAGCTAGCTACAATGTTTTACGCGATACCGCGCATTCTTTGAATCATGAGCCTGCCCCATGGTCTAATTTGCCCAATCAGCATAGGCGCCGTGAGCAGGCGGCAGCATAGTTTCAGTTGTTGTGCAGCCAGCACCCTGGGCCTGCCGCTGCAGCTCTCAGCACTCGGCCAGATCGGCGTTATTATTCGGCCGTGGTGGTGCATCAGCATGACTGCCTCGTGCAATCAAATCGTCGCAACTGGCCTCACCGGCAATGGGGCTCTGCGCTAACAAAGTAAGTGAGGTGTCACACACTCTTTCTGCTTGTCTTCCAACTGTAATTTTCAGCCTGCATACAGTTACATACAAACAGCTCTGTATGCAGTCTGCACAAAGTCGAATTCGGCCGCGCAGGTAAAGCCAGTGCAGCACAGCAGCATAATATAAAGGGAACTTCGATTATACAATACTCGGCTTTATCAGTGAATGGTCGACTCGAGCCAGTCTCATTGGGATTTATGATATAAAGGTCACACTTGCATGCCCTCAATGTCTAATTATCGTGCACATCAAACGGGACATGGCTCTGTGAGTGAGTGCACTTAAGGTCATTTAAGAGGTCCGGACCGGCAGGCAGTTTTGACCTGGTGGCGGCAGTGGCACCTTTATTTGTCTGACTTTAGCCTGTTAATATCCTGATGTGCAGTGTTGTCCCACTGAATGTTGAGCCGTTTAACAGAGCTGACTCGGCCTGAAGATTTGGAGAGCTCCAGCTGAGTGATCGGGGTCTTGGTTTGCAGGGGCAGTCAGACCCTCACTCCACAGCACCACCATGCTCACAGGTGTACCGAGAGAGATTGTGGCCCCTGTCTATGTCCGCTCACATGCAGGGGGCTCAGGGGTGCCATCCCCTCTTCTGTCCCGCTCGGCCTTTACCAACTCTGTTCAGTGGAAATATATTAGCGCAGCCCTGGCCTCAGAAAACCAATCCGAGCAGGCTTGGGTTACCAAGCCTTTGCCCCCCACACTCCTGGGGCCAAAGGGGGCACCCCCAGGGTGTCGGTTAGGGGTGCCACTTTCTCTGCTGCCCTGTGTCCGCCCTTTCTCTTTAATGTCTAACTCAGCCTCTATTTTAGCAGCGTGACTGCCAGCTCAGGCCTTGGAGTGTCAATCCGGGATGGCTTAGCCTCTCTGTTGCCACTTCTTCCATCCTGGGGAGTAGGGGGAGGCAACCTCTAACGTATGAGTACTAACCCCCTCAGCTTACTTTTAAGGAAGGCTACTTACTGCTGAATGGGCCCCGCCAGCTCAGAGCTTCGATTTCTGCTCCTGATTCCATCTGTCTGTTTCAGAATGACTGAAACATTAATGATAAGTGAGGCAAAGGCGTTTGTTAACTTTTGGTCAGGCATTCTCCCAGGTGAGGGTACAGACCAGTCTGCCCATAGCTGCCAAGGTTTCAGATTGCTATATATGTCATTTTCATAATTTCATTGTAATTATGGGTGAGCCACCGCAGTTGTTTGCACCAGTTTTAAGATCTTAGAGTTCCTCGATCTAATTATTTTCTGACTTTTTTATGTTTCCCTTTCTTCGTTGATTTTTTTTACTCGCAAGAAAGTGTCACTCATACTCGTCAAAATGTCACTCATAATTGTATTAACATTTTGAAAATGTCACACATAGCAATCTGAAACTGTGGCAGCTATGAGTAAGTCTGGAAGGGGGCCCCTCCATGCACTTTGCAGGGGGGCCCCTTAGGTTTCGTTACGCCACTGCCTAATGGGCGTGCTGCGGGCGAGAAGGTACCTGTGCCCCTGGCGCCAGGATTGGCCAGGGGCGCTGTGAGCCTGTGACGTGTGGGGAGCAGAGCCCAGAGGTGGTGCAGACCGGGACCGGCAGCAAGGTAAGAGTGTGTGTTTTTCTTTTATTTTAAAGTGTTTGGTGCGAGCGTGCGTGTATGCATGAATGTTTGGTGGAGAGTGTTGTGAATGGATGTGTTTGTGTGTATGCGTGTGTGAATACATTTCTTTGAATGTTGTGTATGTGAGTCGGGGGGGGGGGGTCGCCGACGGCCTGAGTGGCCTGGGGCCCGCACTTGCAAATCAGTTTGCGCCCCACCACTGTAAAATGTCACCAGCCGCCCCTGATGCGGACCATCACACTGAAATGCGTTAGTGTCACGTCTGATGCGTGATACTTGGCAGGACTGCCTAGACACTGTCGTCACTGGGGTTGGTAGGACAGACCTTGACACACCTTTATAAGTGTCAGCTTGAATTGTTCGGATACAGCCACCTATATATAGCCTTTACGTACACCTCCATGTTTGCCTTATCCCGTGCCCGTCCCCACCACACCGTGCCCGTCCCCACCTCACCCCTGTACTCCATACCCTAGCGTCCTTGCCCAGGGCGGGCTTAAGAGGCCATCTCTCACTTCCTTCCCTTTCCTCTGCCGCATGGGCTCGTGCTGTGTATCGATTGTGTGACGCTGCTGTACACTCTAGATAATGTTTTTGCTGTGAGTGTTATAACGTAGACTATGGTGTTGTTAAGGAAGAATTGCTTCAACTAAAAAACACACACTTGCAGGGGTTGTTATCCAGTCTAGGGTCAGACGTCTAGAAGGCATAGCACAGTTAAGCAGCTGTACTTTTTCCTTACAGAGCTGGCTGGTTTAGAATCACGTGAAAATAACGAATTAAATTCAAGATATTGCAAAGTATTTAAAAAGAATGTAGAAAAATGCACAGCCAAAGCAAGCAGAAGTTTGAATCTGTGAAAGAGTCTTGCAGGGAAGATAAAAGGAGGCTCCAGACAGGGGTGCGTTGTATCCTAAGGCTATTGTAATATGGCGGACGGGATGCAGGATATCCATCACATTGTGACAGAGTACTCCACCACCAAACGGTAAATCAAGCCCTTAGTCTCTAATTGATACCTGCTGGGGTGTGGAGGTGCATGTAGTCTGTTATTGATACGTGCTGTTGGGTAGACATGCATATAGTCAGTTATTGAGACATGCTCCAGGTGGTGATGCACATAGTTTCCCATTGATATGTGCTCTGGGTTGGCAGGCTCTATAGCCTATTATGTGCTCCGAGGTGGCGATATGTATAGTCTGTTACAGGTAAGTGTTCCTAGTGTGATACATATGGTCTGTTAATGATATCTGCTCCGAGGTGGAGATGCATTTAGTCTGTTTTTGAGACATGTTCCAGGTGGTGATACACATAGTTTCCTATTGACATGTGCTCTGGGTTGGCAATCTATATAGTCTGTTATGTGCTCTGAGGTGGCGATATGTATAGTCCCTTACTGATAAGTGTTCCTGGTGTGAAAGATATAGTCTGTTATTGATATCTGCTCCGAGGTGTATTGTATTGTATTGTATCAAACATTTGTGTAGCGCAAAACTGTCACCCTACGGGTATCCTGGCGCTTGAACTTCAGATGGTACGACAATTGAACCAGTCCACCATTGCAGCAGAGGAGCTAGATATCCCCCCTCGGGAATAGCCAGGTTTTCACCAGCTTTCTAAAACCGGTTAGAGTGTAAGCCTGTCTAATGGACTGGGGAAGGTCATTCCAGAGTTGAGCAGCGGCCACGCTGAAGGCTCTGACACCCAGCCTGACTCTCTTAATGTCAATGTTCTTTACCAGGTTTACATTAGAAGAGCGGAGCTGCCTTTCCGGATTGTACCAAGAGAATCTTTCCCGTAATGGAATAGGGCCCCCGCCATGTGCCGCTTTGTACATAATACATGGGGACTTAAAACAGATTCTTTCTTTAATAGGCAACCAGTGTAGATCTCTCAGGGCTGCAGTCGTAAAAGTCCTACGTTGCCTATTCAGAGCCAGTTTAGCTGACATAGACTCGACTCTCTGTAATTTCTCTATGATATCCTGTGGAGCTCCCAAATACAGAGTATTACAGTAGTCCAGTCTGCTGAGAATTACACTATGTACTACAAGTGAATGAGTGTCCTTGGGTAGGAGCGGGAGGATCTGTCGTAGCGTTCGCAACAGCACAAAGCATCCATTGGCCGATTTATTCACCTAGGATTCCATCTGGAGACTACCCTCCAATTGTACCCCCAGGTTGCACACAGTTTTGGCAGGAATCAAGGGGTCGTCCTCTGGGGTGAGCTTAAACTCTGGCATTAGCGATTGGTGCACACTAGAGGATGGACAGAAAAGCACCTCGGTTTTCCTCCCATTAAATTGTAAAGAATTCTGCCTGAGTCCACCTGCTGTCTGGTGCATAAAATCTTGAAACTTGTCCATCGATACCGCCCCTTTCCCTTTCAGGGAAAACACCAATTGGGTGCCGTCCGCATAGTTAACCAGGTCGATATCGAAGGACTTGATCAAAGAGAGTAGGGGACGCAGATAGATATTAAAGAGGATGGGGCTTATCGCCGACCCCTGCGGAACCCCGAACGCTACTAGAGACTGGCTCGACTCGTATGGAGGCACTGACACTACCTGTTGCCTTCCAGTTAGATAAGAACGTAACCATTGCAAGGCACATCCTTTTATCCCCATAGTTTTTAATCTCTCCAACAGTACTGTATGGTTCACCGTGTCAAATGCGGCCGACATATCAAGTAATACTAAAACGGAAGATTCTACCTTGTCTGCTCGCATCCAAAGATTGTCCATAATGGTGACCAGGGTAATCTCAGTACTGTGGCCCGGGCGGAAGCCAAATTGATCCTTGTCTAGTAGGAGGTTGTCCTCCAAATATCCAGACAAGGTTTTACTGACTATTAATCCAGGATTTTAATTGGGTAAGGTAAGAGAGATATTGGTCTAAAATTGGCTGGAACCAGGGGATCAAGGGAGGGTTTCTTCAGCAGTGGAGTGATTATCGCCTTCTTCCATAGTTCCGGGACCACTCCCTCTTCTAAAGATTGGATGCAAATTAAACGCAGCCAAGGGAGGGTCTCCTTTCCAGATGTTTTCCAAATTCTATGGGGCAGGGGATCCCAGGGGGAGCCTGATGTAATGCTCAGGGCCAACTCATTAAACCGGTCCTCAGATGGAGCCTGGAAGTTTTCCAAACCGGTGACTGCTATAAGTTCTTCTCCTGATTTTCCAATCCCGTCATCCCAGTTGTTATTATTAATGGGGCCTAACTCGCCCACAATTTTGCAGATTTTTTCCTCAAAATGTGTAGCAATCATGTCACAGAGTTTCTGTGAAGTGACCACCTTGTTACTTGTACAAGTTGGATGTGAAAGGTTCTTCACAATACTAAAAAGTGCTATTGTGCGGTTCGGGGCATGCAGAATAGAATCGGCGACGAAATCTGCTTTGGCCTTGGCTATGCCTTCCTTGTTGCGGGCCTGATCTAATTTTAGTTCCTTTCTATCTGTATCTGCATAATTTCTCCTCCATTTTCTCTCCGCCTTCTTACAGCTAAAACGTAAAGCTTTCAATTCCTAACTAAACCATGGAGCAGAGGCCTTCTTCCTGTTTTTAAGTCTCTTAATTGGGATTAAATTATCCAGGGAACTGTCAATAAAATTGCAGTATTCCTGATCATTTTTCTACATGGAGCTAGAAGGAGCAAACAGATTTTGATTAGGTGGTATCAAATATAGCTTATTATTAATTAGCTTAGCCCACTCTCTTCCCTGTCTGAAAGTAGTCCGACCGCTATTGCTAATCCCCGGTCGAGTGGAGATGCATATAGTCTGTTATTGATATCTGCTCCGAGGTGGAGATGCATGTAGTCTGTTTTTGAGACATGCTCCAGGTGGTGATACACATAGTTTCCTATCGATATGTACTCTGGGTTAGCAACTTATATAGTCAGTTATGTGCTCCGAGGTGGCGATATGTATAGTCTGTTACTGGTAAGTGTTCCTAGTGTGATACATATAGTCTGTTATTGATATCTGCTCGGAGGTGGAGATGCATGCAGTCTGTTTTTGTTAGATGATCTCGGCACAGCTGCATATAGTCTGTTATTGATGCGTGCCCGGGTGGCAATACTTATAGTTTGTTACTGATACGTGCTCCAGGGGGTGATACATATAGTCTGCTATTGATATGTGCTCTGGGGTGTTATTGCATATAGTCTAACAATGGATCTAGCCTGCCCACCTATAAATTCTTTCAAATCACGTTAATCTGTGGATAAACAATATATGTCTATTGTGTGCTACCTTGAAACCTGACCTGCTCCTGTCAGGATAACTAACTCCATAATGGTGTGTACAAACCTTGTCACACCCTTCAAGGTGCACAACTCATGCCCATAAGGTTCAACAATTAAAGTAAACATGTTATTACCAATTCTTAATTCTGATTTGTTGCAATTTATTTCATTTTTTTTAGTTCACAAAAATTATCCTAAATGATAGCATCTGCGAAAAACAATTGATCAACGACATTTCTGATATGTCTCATGTAATGATCGTGTTACCGTCTTCATGTTACATTACATTACAATCAAACAATCATCGTGGCGTATCCAGTGCCTGTTATTGATGCATACTCAAGGGTAGAATTTGAAAGTATGGGGAAGATCACAGAGATATCCCATAATGACTTTCAGGTCCTTCACTAGGAACTATTGAGCATACAAGAAGATGAGTTCAAGCATCGTTTTTAGCTGTTCTTTTCCAAAGATATCCGATACAGAGCGCTTGATTTGGATCAAGGGATTTCATGGGGTTATAGTAGGATTTTTTTTCAGGGTCCTGGAGGTTGAGAAAGCAGTAGATCCGGTTCCATTTTCTTGCTTCATAGGGAAAGATCCAAGGAGGCATGAATTACATCCCCCAATCACGTTCCTAAATGATGAGCTAAATGAGTTTTCATTGGATTAGTGGAAACAGGTATGTGGGTTGGCCTTCCACTTGCCATTAGCACCATTCACGCAGCTATGGCGCTTTGTTTGCAGGATAAAGTCAAACACAGAATAGCAGCGAAGTCCTGAAAAGCGAGAACCATCCAAACAGCGGTCACTGACGTAGGAAGGGGAAATGGTGTAAGGAGCCAATGTGAATCAGCTAAAAGATTTAAAAAAATATATCTTTAGAAGGAGCTAGAGCAAATGCAACCCGCTCTGACTCTGTCAAGTGTCAAACGGGCATGTTCCCTCCAACATGTTAAATGTTAGAGTTTTGAACTCTCAGATTTGCCCAAAGGTTCAACTGGAACTTAGAAGTCAGATAGGCTAGGAGCTCCTGCATATCCGGCAGAAATTCTGAGGAGGCACCAGTGTCCTGAGGAAAACATTTTAACCAGAGGAAAACAACTAACCACGTCATATAAACCTGTGATTTTATCTTTTACACAAAATTCTCTGTGTACTGTAGAATATCCAGGTCACAAAAACTGTAGTAAAAATTTCACATAATGATCGAAAAAGCATATATTGAAAATATCATGGGAGGGACATCATAAGTCATTTGAAAAATATATATTCAACTGTAGTCACCACCGTAGAAAATGTTAACACGCAGTAGCAATGCCAGTAACTCTTGCGTCAGTATCCAAAAGCACGCACAAGCTCTGATTAACACATGAAAGCCAATGCTTGGTTAAAATGTAGCACAATGATTGCTTACTGTATGGAATAGTTATCTGAAATTCAGAATCGCATGCGGCAAGCTGTGTGATGACTGCGCTTTTCCAACATGAAATAGCTCTTCGTGCATACCATGAAAGCACTTCTACTAGGCTGTATGAATCATGCCACAAGAATCCAGTGGCACGAGGTGGGGAGAAACACTCTCTTCTGAGTGCAGCCAATAGAATCGGTTATAAACCTGGCCCTTTTATTGAATGATGTGTACATGCATTTTACAGTAGTTTGCTAGGAGTCATTAATGCATACACACCTACATCCATGAAAATCGTAGTATGCCTAGTCCCAACTGGCAAATATTACCAGTGCTAATGCTTCTTTTTATAATCATGCAAACGTTAACTTTTTAAAAACTCCTTATGAACACTATTGTTTACTGAACTTAAACTTTGCACTCACATTCCCTTACATTTAGGGGGGTTTAAAGGATTTTCAGGACCTATTACATTCTTATTCCAACATTTTGAAGTAGTTTTAGGGCTACAAATAGGATAGAGAATGCATTGGAAGTGATAGAGAATAAACACTTCTGTAGTAGGGGATCTCTGTGTATAGTCATAATCTAGTGAATAGTCCCGCTCATGTGCGGGGACCCCGGAGCAATCAAAAATAATCTCTTAAACTGTCTTCTTTGCAGTAGTGCATAGACGCTTAAGACAGAATTAAAGACAGATAACGCAGCCTATACATGCAAGGCTACACTGTCCAGTACTTCAACTAGAAATGCAAAGGATATTCCACCAATATCACATTTTAAACCTGTCTGCCAGGTTTCACCATGGAAAACACTTCCTCCCTTCACCAAATCCCTGGAATGATAGAGAGGAAGGACAGGACAGACAGGCCCCCATAGGATGCCATTATGTGGCTTAAAAAGGGATACTGTGCTTTTAAGGAAACTTTCCAGAACTCTCCTGGTATCCCAGAATGCACAGCAACTTCCTCCACTCTCAGTTCTTTTTTCCGGCTCCTGCTAGCAGGACCCTGGAGCATTGAGCTCTCCCTTTCTTGTGTTTATTCTACAAATTGTGCACTTTTGAAGTGTTAGAGTGTGTTCACTCGACGTGTTTTGTCTCTTCTCATCTTTACTGGAGTTCTCTGGTGTTTTTGGCTGCTCTTTTATCAAATATGCCTGCCTTATTTGATAAATGTCCTGAGTGCTCCAGGAAAAAGGCAAAATCAGATCCTTACAGGGTTTGCATCCTGTGCCTGCCTTCTTCTCATGTTCCTGAGGAGTGTGATTTCTGTCTGCACTACTTCCCTAAAAGGACCCTGAAGGACAGGGAGAAGATCAGGCTCCAAGGTTTGGAACAGAGAAGGCAGTAAGGACAAGGTGGGTCTGGGCATGAAGGGGCTCCTTCCTCTGCCCGTGCGCCGGCCTCTGGGGGGCTCCCCAGTAAGGAAAAGGCCAGAAAACGCCACCGGTTTCCGTCGACGTTGATAACCTTGACGTCGGCGTCGAAAGGAATGACCACAGTCTGTTCCCCGTCTCCCCAGGGCTCTGGGTCGAAGCGCCGTAGACGTTCGACGTCAAGGGGACTGACGTCGAGACCTCTGACGAGGTCGACGTCGAGGACTGATTCGTCATCGAGCCATCGTCGACGTCGAGAGAGGTCAAGACGCCGGCGCTCGCTGGCAAGGCGACACCGCCGGTCACCGTCGCCGTCGAAACGTAAGTCAGCGACGTCGAGACGAAGAACAGCGTCGAGACGAAGGTCGTCGACGCCGAGAAGATCGCCGTCGTCGAGGAGATGATCGACGTCGAGGCACCGACCATCGACGTCGAAGCGACGGCCATCAACGCCGAGCAGACGCTCGTTGACGTCGAGGCGATGTTCGTCGACGTCAAGGAGACGCTCGTCGACGTCGAGGGGACGCTCACCGTCGAGGAGAAAGCCTAGACGTTCTAGGACCAGGACGGAGTCCTCTGATTCAGCGAGCACACGGTCGCGGCGGCGCCGTCACTCGTCTACGAGGGGTAGGGCCTCAAGATCGCCCCCCTCTGGTCAGTAGAAGAAGAAAAGGAGAGTGGGACAGTCTCCGGGCTCGGAGTACTCTTAAGTTTACTCACCCTCCAAACCGAGGTCGCCTACACCTCCTCCTTTGCCCGTGGATCCTCCTCTGTGGACTGTGGAAAAGTAAATTTTGCCATGTTCTGTGTCCCTACGCCTCATCCATCATATGTTATGTGTGCATGACCAATATGCATATGTTATTCCCCATGTCTGATCAAGACGCAATTGTAGTTGTGTCCACCTCTGGTATGTCATTTTCCAGTCTTCGTGAATACTACGAATATCAGGCCTATGTAAAGTTATGTTGCCACGTTTCTCAGTGTGCACGTTATTTCATTATAAAGTCCCCGTTTCCAGGCCTCAAAAGGGCCCGGACCCTGGATTCAGCTCCTGTCTCCTGAAAGCCTCGCTGAGGAGCGATACAGCCCCCACCTGTATCCTCGACCCTTCACTTACTTCCTGCCTCGCAGTGCCCGGTGCAGCTTGGCTCTGCCTCTGAGTCTGCCAAAAGTATGTTATAGTTCCAGTTATCAGTTCAGTCCTCCTTCTCTGCATTCCTGAGCTACTGAACTGCATCAATAGTTTCCGTCATTGTCTAGCCTATTCGGCTCCACGTTAGAGAAATACTGTATTAATGGTCATTTAATATTCTTCATCACGCACTACATGTAGAATAATGCATGGTCCAGTCTTAGAATCAAGTTAGCTTTTCCCCTCATGACTTCTAGTTTATATCAACATGTTCCCTAAACATCAGATACCAGATAGGGTTTAGGTACATGTCGCTCCGACCCTCCAGACTCTAGTCTCTGCTCCTAGCACAGAGTTCGTAGCCCCCAGCTTCTCCTAGTAATACGTCATTGCCAGTTTTCGCGCACCACCAGGTTAGAGGTCCCGGCTCCTTAGGTAGCCCCCTCCTATGTTTCCGCCCATTCATGACATATTCTGTTACGTTTGCATCACATGTCTATGTATACTCCCAGTTACACCTCTTTTTACTGTTATCTTTCGCGACTGCTACGCGTCACGCCTTCTGCTCCACCCACTGCTACGCCTACTGCAATGTAATGCTATGTGTTTGCGCTATGTATATAAGTCAATGTATTGTTATTAAAAGTTAGCGCGCTCATCCCAGATCAAGCCCCGGCAGCTGCTGGGCCCCAGTTGTCCTGCTGGGCCCTGTCACCTCTGTTCCTATGCAGGTTGTCCTGATCCTGTCCTTATGCTGTAATAAACCTGCAGAAACTCCTACTACCTCGAATCTTGACTCTTATTTTATTGAGCTATCTGTTATTCATTCATTCATCCAAAAATAGATCCGGTATTATTTATTTATATACCACATAATGGCGCCCGAATAGGGACTTGCCCTTCCCCCACGCGTCGGTGAAGCCACGCCGACCCCCTGACCCTCTGCAGTCGTGACGGAACCATACCGTGCACTGGCAGATATTTCTGCTCCAAATATCCCTCAGGCCCACGGAGGAGACGGAGGAGGCGGTCCAGCATCCAAACGAGACGGTGGAGGAACGCGGCGAGTCCCGACCAGAGCCCAAGCCGAGAGTCCAAGGTCCGAGGTATCCGGAGGCCCACCCGTAACAGAAGTCCGAAGTCCGAAGTTCGTCGTCGTAGCAGTCCAGTCCCGTCCGAGGCCTTCCGTTCCGTGCTGCCCGGTGAGTACCATTGCTGGGGTAGTATCTAGACAGGACCAATCTAAATTGACTCCTGGTCCGTGGGTTGGTGGTGCCCAGACTCACAAACGAAGTGTTCACCTAGGTGGATACGGGTCTTGATGCGTCCCTTTATGGGACCGGTATGTTCCGTACTGTTACAGCAGTGCATCCAGTAACTCTAGTCTGTTCCGTTCTCGAGAAATTCTGTTCTGTTTCTGCTTTCAGTATTCCAGGTAATATTCTGTTCGAACTGTTATTTATAATGTTCTTCATGTATTTTACTGTTGTGGTATGAGTGCGATGTGATTTCGTGTTTTTATTGTGTATTGTATTGTGTCCAGATTACAGTTCAGTCATGCCTATATTTTCCAAGTTACGTCAGTTAAAAACTAGAAAGGGTTTATTAGAAGAAGCAGTTCCTGTTCCGCCGAGGGACAGTCCAGGTCACTTTATGTATCAGAAACATGGCATAAGCGCCATAATGTATCTAGATTTATGGGTAGAGTATACCAAACAGTTAGAAGAAAAGTATAGATGGCCCGTATCGGGTACATGGGATGCCGAATGTATCATGCGAGTAGAAGAAGCATTATGGAAAAAGAAAGCCAGACAGTCACAGAAAGATGCCATCGAGTTATGGCGTAAAGAAGCGCATAGAAGAACTGAAAAGGAAGTCAGAAAGTCAGAGTTAAGTAGAGAATCCCAGGAACGAGCCCAAGAAAGAGAATTAATCGAGATAGGTGAACAAGTCAAAGCCGAACAGTCAGACAGACAGAGGCATGCCCTCATTAAGGGTATGTATCCTCTCCTTGCCGAAGGTTTGCCAAAAGCGACCCCAGAGGCATCCAGTAATTTCCCGCCACCATTAGTTCCGACCAAGCTACGTCACAAACCGACCGCAGCTGATATTTTTATTTCGTCCTATCTGGACGACACAGTCCCAGAATATGCGAATCCTGTTCGCGCTCCGCCAGTCCCTGTAAATCAGGCACTTCCTGCTCTTCCAGACACCGGAGTACCTGTTACGGTACCCCCGGTCCAGCCTACAGTTCCATTTCCCACTCTGCCAGGACGTAGAGCCTCAGTAGACGACTCCAGTCTAGGGGCCGCAGGAGCAGCTACTCCTCAAACCCCGCCGCCACACAAGCGTTTAACATTACTCGAATTACATGCTCAAGCGTTACAGCGCACGCCCAAACATCAGTCTGTTACAGAAATCAGGCAAACCCTTAACGAATGTGTCTATGATCCAGTTCCAGGCGAATATAATATGGTTTTATATTCCTTACGTGTAAGGAGAGTGACCGAGTATCTAGTCACCTTACCGAATATGAAAGAAGATCTAGATAGAATATATCGTTTCATCCGTACAGGGGATGATCCAGAAAGTATTGGCGAGATTATGTCTCAAAGGAAAGCCGAGATTCAGCTCATGATATTAAAGTTCCTGATCAATTGTCTAATAAGAGAACAAGATTACCCGTCTAAAGATCCCGCCGAAATGAGAATCCTGACAAGGTGGAGTGATAATATAGCCGAGGGTAAGCACAAGACCATTAGTGCTATGGAGAGTATGTACAAGAAAATCCGTAAAGAAATAATAAAGATACACGAACAGCGTAAAGCAGCACAAGTAAGCGAGAAAGAAAGTATCTCTGATCCTGAAGAGGAAGACGAGAATCCCGCCAGAATAGCGTATGAAGGAAAATCTAGATTTCCAGATCGCCATTTACGTCTAGAACACAAGTCTGTTTTTCATCATCCAGCACCAGAACTAGGTTCTCTAGAACAAGTATTTCAAGCTACCGATCACATTCTGAAATCACGAGTCGGTTACAGTGAATTAAGTACCATGCATGAACAAGAACTAGCCCGATCAGCAGTCCGATGGATTACTGATTCTACCACTTTTCCAGACGAAATAGTGGCACAAATGTTTCTGAAATTGCCCCCAGCCGAGCAACGACTGGTGGGTATGTATATGATCCAGCACCTCATCACTCTGTATGAGGGTCAACATTCTGATCCAGGTCCGTTGCATGATATTCTGAACGAGTTACTCCAGTATAGATGGAGAGGTCTAGGTACCGATTTAATTAGTGTCATTCTAGAACAGCGCCACAAATATAGAACGTTTTTGAACCCGCATTTTGTTCATGTCTCACCCCCAGAAAGTAAATCATTCTACATAGACAGACAGAATCCGTTACGAGAAGTCCACCCAGTCCAAGGGGCGGGTGGCGTAATGCAACGAGTGTTTGTATACACTCCGATTTCAAAGATGGAACTTCTTGAAATGAAGAAATTAATTCCCTGTCATGACAAAGATCCAGCAGGGTTCCATAGAGAATTAAAAGACATGCTCCGTATGGGAGAATACACTTACCCAGATATCATTAAAATGTTAAAGGTCCTGTTACCCGCAGGGGTGTATGAAAAGTTAAAGGAAAAAGAATGGGAGGTGGGAGAGAAAAAGATCGATTGGACAGCTCTAGAAGCTGAAGACAAGGCACGAGTACCAGGTACCGGTCTTGGAGATAAATGTAAAGAATTACCAGAATTATTGATTCAAGTTTTACCCAGATTATTGACAACGAGAAAAGAAGACTGGGATGCAATCTCAGCCTGTAAACAGAAACAAGACGAAGATATTAGTGATTTTTATTCTAGATTTGAAAAATGTTTCAGTATTAATAGTGGTCTCAAGACAAGTAGTGAGTCATACCCTCACCTTTTCGTTACCAAATTAGTCGAGAATTCAAGTCCACAAATTAAAAATCGAGTTTTGAAAGTCGAAAGCACCTGGCAAGCAAATACTCCGTCCCAGATGCTCCAGATGCTCCAGTATCACCAGAATAGAATCAGAGAAGAGCAAGAACACGAGAGAAAACGTATGAAAGACACGAAAATGAAAGTGCTAGTTGCACAATCTGTTCCTCAAGACAGTCAGAAGAGGGGTCCGAATCAAGCCAGTCATCCTGCAGCTCCCGTTAAGGGGAACTGCAATTATTGTAAACAGCCAGGTCATTTTATAAACGAGTGTGCAGTCCTGAAACATAATATAGCTACTGGTAAGACTAAAGAAAGACCACGTCCGCCTAGACAAGAACAAGTTTCACAGACTCCGCAGTCACAGAATGCACAACAGACAGTTCCCGCACCGCAGCCTATTGCTGCAACACAGCACGTTACATCGCAGATGTATCAGTATGCACAGTCTGAGTATCCAGAGTACCAGCCATATTCATGAAACAGCCTAGAGAGGGAGGTAGGCTTGCCTCTCATCGAGATACCTGTAGATCAAGAAGGTCCCTATGTTCACAGTCAAGTATTAGGGAAAGACAGAAAGTTTTTGATCGATACAGGGGCAAGTAGGACCACAATTAGTCATGCCGAAGTTCCAGGGGCTCCGCTCTCAGGCTCAAGAAATGTTTCCCTTGGATTTTCAGGAAAGCCAATAGTTAATGAGATATCTAAGCCAGTCACTCTAGAAGTAGGTCCATTGTCCCGCACTACTGATCTGTTACTTACTAAGTCATGTCCAGAAAATCTGTTAGGCATTAAGACACTGAAAGAATTAGGTGCAGTTATTTGCTGTTCCCCAGAGGGAATACGTCTGTTCCTACGTGACTTTAAGGGTCACTATGTATTACGAGATTTTGATTCCAGATTGTCTAATGTTCCGCAGCATTTATGGGCGCAAGGTCCAACTGATGTAGGTTATATGCAAATCACACCCCATCGTGTGACTCTCAAACCAGGTGTAGTGTTACCACGAATCAGACAGTACAGATTGCCACCTGAGGCTGTAGCAGCCTTATCCAAAATTATTGACGAGCTCATGGCTCAAGGAGTAGTTGTAGAAACTGACTCCAATGTATGTAATTCTCCGATCATTCCAGTCATGAAACGTACTGATCCGAATGCACCCCCAGTATATCGATTAGTGATTGATTTACGAGAGCTTAATAAATGTATTATTCCTCAGTACCCAGTTGTCCCAGACATCTCTTCCCTATTGACAGCCATTGATTCCGAAGCCACGTTTTTCACTGTCATAGACCTTAAGAATGCATTTTTCAGTGTTCCCATTCATCCAGACAGCCAGTTTCTTTTCGGATTTTGTTTAAATGGAAGGAGCTATATGTTTACACGCGCTCCTCAAGGTTTCACAGAAAGTCCTAGTATTTACAGTCAAGCACTTAAGAGACAACTAGACAATATTCACATGCCAACTGACACTGCCCTACTCCAGTATGTCGATGATCTACTGATCACAGCCCGTTCTGAACGTGCTTGCGAGCGAGCATCCCTTACAGTCCTGTATTTTCTAGCCGAGATGGGGCACAAGGTGTCCCCTTCGAAGCTTCAATTCTGTGTCCAGCAAGTGGTGTACTTAGGACACTTGCTGTCCAAGAGGGGTAGGCAGTTGACACCCGACCGTATCCAGTTAATAGCGAGTCTTCCCCAGCCCAGAACCCAGAAGGAGGTACGTGCTTTTATCGGCCTTACTTCTTATTGTAGACAATGGATTCCCCAGTATGCATTTCTAGCCAAGCCACTGATACAGTTAACGACACAGGAGGCAGCCGTATCGACTGTCCTCCCTTGGACATCTCAACATACACTTAGTTTCAACGAGTTAAAGAAAGCCCTATGTCAAGCTCCAGTTCTAGCTACACCGAACTACAGTAAGCCTTTTACACTTTTCGTTACTGAACGCGAAGGTACAGCATTATCTGTTCTTACACAAGATCAAGCAGGACAATACAAGCCCTGTGCTTATTTTTCGAGCACATTAGATCCAGTCGCCCAGGCGTTGCCTGCGTGCCTCAAGTCAGTTGCAGCCACAGCTCTAGCTATCAGACAAAGTGATTCCATAGTTTTAGGACACTCCCTGACAGTACAAGTTCCACATTCAGTAGAAGTTCTTTTAAACCGAACACAAACACAGCACTTGACAATTGCACGTTTAACAGGTTATGAATTGACACTGTTCCAGCCACACATAGAAATTAGACGCTGCAACGTCCTGAATCCTGCTACACTGTTACCATCAGTTAATTCAAATCCAGACCCACATGACTGTGTGGAAGTAGTTAACATTACGACTAAGCCAAGACAAGATCTGACAGACATTCCGTTACCAGATCCTGACCTGACACTTTATGTGGATGGTTCATGTATGAGAACTAGTACAGGAGAACTAGTCGCCGCATATGCAGTGACTACTGACACTGAAGTTATTGAAACACACCGTATTGATACCCTGTCCGCTCAAGCAGCAGAGCTAGTCGCTCTGACACAAGCCTGTATACACGCCAAGAACCTGAAAGTTAATGTTTACACAGATTCACGTTACGCATTCGGAGTTGTACACGACTTCGGAGTGCTCTGGCAGGAGAGAGGTTTCATGACTTCTCATGGAACCAAGATTCAGCATGGTCTCCTTATTCAAGCCCTGTTAGATGCCATACATTTACCGACATCTATTGCTATCATGAAATGCAAAGCACATACGAAAGTTACAGACATTATTTCCCAAGGTAATGATCTAGCAGATCGCACAGCCAAACTTACAGCACAGACTCCAGACATTCCAGTTAATCAGACACATACTCCAGATCCGATTACATGCATGACAGTTAAGGACCCTACACAAGATGTCATAGATATACAGTTACATGCTACTCCCAATGAAATCAAGAAATGGTCTGAACAAGGAGGGGTCCAGACAGATCAAGGATGGTTAACGAAGGGTAGAGCCACATGGTTTCTCCCCGACTCTATGGTTCAAGTCATTATCAACACCGCACATAGTCCAGCACATTTAGGAGAAAAAGCTATGTTAGACAGTATCCAGAACATTTGGTTCAACAAGCATTTACGAGCTGCAGCCAAGCAGAAAGTCCGTACCTGTATGATATGTTGTCAGTTTAATCCAGGTAAAAGTGTCCCGGTGGAACAAGGTGGTTTCCAGCCCCCTGACCACCCTTTTGAGGTCCTCCAGATGGATTATATTCAGATGGAGCGATGTCGAGGTTTCAAGTATGTCCTTGTAGTTGTATGCGCTTTGTCCAGATGGACAGAAGCATATCCAGTCCCAGATTACACAGCCGCGACCACTGCCAAGCAGTTGGTTCGTGAATTCTTCCCTAGATACGGACTCCCTAGAGTCGTATATTCTGATAACGGTCAGCCATTCTCATCAGAGTTAATGAAGCACGTTTCCCTTTTGTTAGGGTACCAGTGGAAGTTCCATTGTGTACGCCATCCTGAAGCAGCCGGTCTCGTAGAGAGACATAATCAGACTCTGAAAATCCGTATTGCAAAAGTTTGTAAAGAAAAAGGTGTGGACTGGCTAGTAGCTCTGCCAGTCGCTTTGTTTTATATGCGCATGGTTGCACATTCCAGATCAGGTCTGTCCCCGTATGAGGTCGTATTCGGCCGCCCCCCTAACATGTGGGGTACTCCTAGACCCCGAAGTATTACCGATGTTTCATGTAATATGCTGACAGATTACCTAGCTTCCTTGATGTCTGCCCTCAACTCATGTCGTTCACAGGTTGCTGCCGCCTTTCCAGACAATACCGAGGTGGCACCACATGAAATCGTTCCAGGCTCCCTAGTGATGGTCCGGAATTTCGACAGATCAAGTCCGCTGGAACCACGTTGGAAGGAGCCACGTCAGGTCCTCTTGACCACCCGTACTGCCGTCAAGTTGGAAGGCAGAAAAGGATGGATCCACCTGTCTCATGTAAAACTTTTCAATGGATTGAAACCCGTTTCTAAAAACATTTCCAAGGATTCCCCGGATTCTAAAGACTGCCAGAACATTGTTTTAAAGGACTGTCCCGCACAAGACATTATTACAACCCCTCCCTTGTTAGAGAAAACTCCGCAACAGGAGTATAAGTTAAAGCTCAGGTCTAGTAAAATAAGTCAGTCAGTTTGATTGTATAAGTCCTCCCCTAGGTGAAACGGTTAGACTGTTTCTGACATGTATAAAATAGACCCCCATAGTGAGAAAGTCAGTTTAAACGCAAACCGATGTATTGTTTTTCTGAGTTTCGTATTATTCATCAGCATTATGATTTCCTGCACCAGCTATGCATTCTATCTGTATTTTCCAGTTCCTCATGTAAATATGTCTGCTAATGCTACAGTAGAGCACACGTTTAGTGATCTGCCTCCTCACGAATATTCTTACCGCCTCGCTATGCGCAACAACACATTTATCCGTATGTTACATTACTCACACCAGACCAGCAATGCCACCAATTGTTGGGTGTGTGGTCGACTCCCCCCTTTCCAGACATCAAAAGGAGTTCTGCCACTCTTTCCTTATCCATTCTCACACAATGGTTCGTGTGGAGCATGGTCCACGTTAACGTCATCCTCAACAGATATGTCTTTTCTTAACAGTACATGTTTTCCAGACAAGCAAGGTTTCCCCCACAGAACAGGTTTAGATCTAGAAAATGAAGTATATAATTTAGGTAATTATTCGTCGAATTTCATGGTCCTGAATGTTCAGTCTGATACTACTCCAGACTTACCTGCTATTTCAGTACTACCTGTCAAAGGCGAATTATGTGTCCGTAGTTATGGTTCCATACATGTAGGTCATAGTGAATGTACTACTGTTATCCAGTATAGTGACAGTGGGAAATCTGTTTTCAAAGCTTCACGTCATTCCTATTTTATTTGTGGTCAAACTGCATATGTCCGTCTGCCCCTCGATTGGGAGGGAACCTGTTACATTGCCTTCCTACTGCCACCTGTTTTCCTAGCCCCATCTGATTATCACAGAAACACACATCTAGTACACATTAGACATAGAAGGGAGTCCCCAATTGTCGATTATACTGAAACTACTCTAGAACAGTATACAGATTTCAATAAAGGTTTCTTCTTCTTTGTAGGACCTGTCCAGAATAGTAAACTGATCCGTAGGTTAACAAGAACCCTTGAAGCTGTAGTAAATGAGACTGCCTCTGCTCTAGGTAACTTAACCGAAGAACAATCTGCTATGAGATTTGTCGTTTTGCAAAATCGTCTCGTCCTTGACGTCATACTGGCCGATAGGGGCGGGGCCTGTAGAGTCATTGGATCTAGTTGCTGCATTTTCATTCCAAATAACGCGCCGTCTGTTTATTCAGCTATAACCAGACTCCATAAAATTGCCCATCTGTTACACCAAGATCCAGGCACCTGGACATGGTCCGGTTGGTTCTGGAATATAATTTCCGCATGGGGATGGAAAGTCCTGTCCTTTCTAGGTATTGCAGTAGCGATCATATTTAGCTGCTGCCTCTGTATACAATGTGGCCCTGCGATTTGCAGCATGTGTGCTACCTCTTGTATTCCTAGTCCCAAGCCCCGTTCTAAATCCCGTTCCAAGACAATTCGAGACGAACAAATGGTACTGTATGAAATGATAGATGGTATCATGAAAATTGATGTTTCCTGATGGAAACGTAGTGACAAGGAGGGAATGTGGAAAAGTAAATTTTGCCATGTTCTGTGTCCCTACGCCTCATCCATCATATGTTATGTGTGCATGACCAATATGCATATGTTATTCCCCATGTCTGATCAAGACGCAATTGTAGTTGTGTCCACCTCTGGTATGTCATTTTCCAGTCTTCGTGAATACTACGAATATCAGGCCTATGTAAAGTTATGTTGCCACGTTTCTCAGTGTGCACGTTATTTCATTATAAAGTCCCCGTTTCCAGGCCTCAAAAGGGCCCGGACCCTGGATTCAGCTCCTGTCTCCTGAAAGCCTCGCTGAGGAGCGATACAGCCCCCACCTGTATCCTCGACCCTTCACTTACTTCCTGCCTCGCAGTGCCCGGTGCAGCTTGGCTCTGCCTCTGAGTCTGCCAAAAGTATGTTATAGTTCCAGTTATCAGTTCAGTCCTCCTTCTCTGCATTCCTGAGCTACTGAACTGCATCAATAGTTTCCGTCATTGTCTAGCCTATTCGGCTCCACGTTAGAGAAATACTGTATTAATGGTCATTTAATATTCTTCATCACGCACTACATGTAGAATAATGCATGGTCCAGTCTTAGAATCAAGTTAGCTTTTCCCCTCATGACTTCTAGTTTATATCAACATGTTCCCTAAACATCAGATACCAGATAGGGTTTAGGTACATGTCGCTCCGACCCTCCAGACTCTAGTCTCTGCTCCTAGCACAGAGTTCGTAGCCCCCAGCTTCTCCTAGTAATACGTCATTGCCAGTTTTCGCGCACCACCAGGTTAGAGGTCCCGGCTCCTTAGGTAGCCCCCTCCTATGTTTCCGCCCATTCATGACATATTCTGTTACGTTTGCATCACATGTCTATGTATACTCCCAGTTACACCTCTTTTTACTGTTATCTTTCGCGACTGCTACGCGTCACGCCTTCTGCTCCACCCACTGCTACGCCTACTGCAATGTAATGCTATGTGTTTGCGCTATGTATATAAGTCAATGTATTGTTATTAAAAGTTAGCGCGCTCATCCCAGATCAAGCCCCGGCAGCTGCTGGGCCCCAGTTGTCCTGCTGGGCCCTGTCACCTCTGTTCCTATGCAGGTTGTCCTGATCCTGTCCTTATGCTGTAATAAACCTGCAGAAACTCCTACTACCTCGAATCTTGACTCTTATTTTATTGAGCTATCTGTTATTCATTCATTCATCCAAAAATAGATCCGGTATTATTTATTTATATACCACAGGACCCCGACTCCTCCTCCACTGCCTCGACCTCCTACTCCACCACCTCCGGTTCCTCCTCACCGTCCTCCTCCCTCCACCGGCTCCGCCGAAGTCAGCCTCGTTGCCTCATTTGCCGACGCCGCCTACAGGGCCTCCGCAACCTAGGCTCCCGGTTCGGCCTCCACAGCGCCCTCCTTTCCGGCCCTCGGAACGCCCGAGGCCGCGGATGTCGAGGTCTCGCTCAAGATGGAGAGATAGGTCCAGGAGTCGCCGTCGCTCGTCCACGAGGTCCAGACGGCGCCGTAGGAGGGACAGGTCTAGATCCCGCCACACGGATTCGTCCAGTGCCAGGGACTACTCGCCGACCCTGACGGACTCCCCTCGGACGAGGGTGTCCCCGATCGACGACATTGTCTCCTTCCAGGAGGTTTTGCTGCGAGGAGCGGCTAAGCTGGGCATCACACTCACCGTGCCTTTACCCCTGACTTCCGTCATCTTCGAGACCCTCCGCAAGAAACAGTTGTCTCGCCCCTTGTTACTGTTGGTGCCTGGGCTGGTGGA
Source organism: Lissotriton helveticus (assembly GCF_964261635.1). Taxonomy (NCBI): domain Eukaryota; kingdom Metazoa; phylum Chordata; class Amphibia; order Caudata; family Salamandridae; genus Lissotriton; species Lissotriton helveticus. The sequence goes on along the minus strand of NC_136059.1, from coordinate 610,471,448 downwards.
ACCGGCCATGGAGCTCTTCCTCACCCCTGCGGTCACGAAATCAGCTCCTTCCAGGCTGCATAAGAAGTTTCAGGCTCCTGATCCGGCATTTCTTCCCTTGGACCCTGCGCCGGACTCAGTGATTGTGACGGCGGCGAGGATGCAACACGCCACCACTCCGTCATCGACAGTGCCTCCTGACAAGCAGAGCTGCTGGATGGATTCAGCGGGCAGGAAGGTCTGTGGGACGGCTGCCACGTCTCTGAAGGCCGCTAGTGCCTCAGCCTTGTTGGGACATTATGATCGGTCCCTATGGGAGTACCTCGCAGGGTTCATGGAACTTCTTCCCCGGGAGAACAAGGAGGATTTCCAAGAGATCATGAATGAAGGACTCATGGTCTCCAACCAAGTGATCGGCTCTGCTCCGGATTCCTCCCTCCTGGCAGCGCACGGATACTGTCATGGGGTCAACCTGAAGTGCCACGCCTGGCTGCGTCTGACGTCCTTGAAGCCTGAGGCGCAGCAGAGGGTTGCCAATCTACCCTTCTCGGGCGAGACCCTTTTTTGGGAAACATGCGGACGAGGAGATGGCCCGCATGAAGGCGAAGGCGGAGACCCTGACGGCTGTCGGGTTGGAAAAGCCGAAGGAACAGAAGAAGTCCTTCCGCTCTTTCCAGAGACAGTACGGGGTGCAAGGTAGAGGGCAAGGTCGACAGGCTGGGCAGCAACAACAGCAGCAGCAGCAACAGCTCCACCGACGCCCGTTCCAAAAGCGCCAGAGGGGCCGTGGTGGCCAGCAGTCTTCATCCGCGACCAAAGGCCCGGCTGGGTCTAGGCCCTAAGGTGCTACTTCCCCCTCATCCGTTACCCGCTCCGGTGGGGGGAAGCATCCAACATTATCTGGCAGAGTGGAGAAACATTACTCAAGACAAGTGGGTGCTGAATATAGCTTGCAATGGATACAGTCTTCGGTTCACCAGTCCGCCTCCAGCAATTCCACCGGTTGCCTCGCAGTTCCAGCTACGTGAGCTCCAGGCGGAGGCCTACACCCTGCTAAGAAAAGGGCGATAGAAGATGTCCCTCTGTCTCAAAGGGGAAAGGGCCTTTACTCTCGCTTCTTCCTGGTGCGGAAGAAAGACAAGAACGAGTTCAGGCCCATTCTGGATTTGCGACAACCAAACAAGTGGATTCGCAGGGGAAAGTTTTGCATGCTGTCTTTGCACCAGATTTACCCTCAGCTGCAAAGGGGAGACTGGTTTTGCGCGATAGATCTGCAAGATGCGTACTTCCATGTGCCCATTGCACGGAAACACCGGAAGTTCCTGCGCTTCCTCGTCGGCACCAATCACTACCAGTACACCGTACTACCGTTTGGACTGAAATCTGCACCCAGGACGTTTTCAAAGTGCATGGCTGTGGTGGCAGCGCACCTGCGAAAGAACAAGGTGTTTGTCTACCCGTACCTGGACGACTGGTTGATAAAGGCATCCACCTTCCAGGAAGCACAACTGCACTTCAACAGGACGGCTGTCCTGCTGGATCAGCTGGGGTTGCACATAAATATGTCCAAGTCTGTTCCGACCCCGGTCCAGGGCCTGCAGTACTTGGGAGCCTCCATCAATACGCTGTCAGTAAGCGTGTCTCCTTCGGGGGAGAGACGCTTATCACTCCTTCGGAAGGCTCAGGCTCTCATAGCTGCTCCATCTACAACAGTGAGGACGGTGTCTTCTCTACTGGGGTCGATGGCCTCTTGTATCTTCCTCACCCCACATGCGCGCCTACACATGAGGCCGTTGCAGGAATGCTTGGAGGATCAATGGGACCAGAGGAAAGGATGCTGGGACGACAGGATCCAGTTGTCTCGTCATGCCCAACAGTCCCTGAGATGGTGATGCTCGGCATAGAATCTACTCAGGGGGGTTCCTTTCCACAAGGATATCCCGACTCAGACTATCATGACGGATGCGTCTCTCCAGGGCTGGGGAGCGCATTCAGACCATCTACAAATCCAGGGAACGTGGTCTCCAGCAGAGTCCACGTATCACATCAATTTCCTGGAACTCAGAGCGGTTCACTTGGCGTTGAAGGCCTTTCAGCAGTCCTTCCAGACCAACTCCTTGCTTGTACAGACAGACAATACGACCACGATGTATTACCTCAACAAGCAGGGGGGCTCAAGATCGCGTACACTGTCACAGGAAGCGCAGGCGATCTGGCACTGGCTGCTAGCCAGAGGACTGACGATAACGGCGACTCATCTGCCAGGTGTGCAGAATGTTCAGGCGGACGCCCTCAGCAGACTGCTTCAGGAAAACCACGAGTGGGTCATAAACGACGAGGTGCTCGGCGACGTATTCGCCATGTGCGGCACTCCAGACGTGGATCTGTTCGCCACCGCCGAAAACAGTAAATGCTGTGACTTCGCCTCGTGGTATTATCAGGCGGGGACTCTGGGGAATGCGTTATGGATCAGCTGGTCGAGCAGCTTTCTGTACGCTTTTCCACCCATTCTCCTGATTCCTGCAGTGCTCATCAAGCTGGCCCAATCCCGGGGGCGGATGATCCTCATTGCTCCGGAATGGCCCAGGCAGTGGTGGTTCACAGACCTGCTTCACCGGTCGATCCTACCTCATCGGTGGCTGCTGTGTAGGCCGGGCCTTCTCACGAAGTTCGGGGGGCAAATGGTGCACCCCAACCTCTCGTCGTTGAGTTTGGCGGCATGGCTCCTGAGATAGTGCAATATGGCCACTTGAATCTTCCTGAGGATTGCATGGACATATTGAAGGAGGCTAAGAGGCCATCTACTAGGACCTCTTATGCTTACAAATGGAAGAGATTCTGCATCTGGTGCATGTCTAAGAACTATGATCCGACGACCTGCAAGGAAGATGTCATCCTTCCATACCTTCTGCATTTAGCTCAGTCTGTACTTAATTTCCATTCCATTAAGGTACATCTGGCTGGGTTGACTGCATACAGGAAATGCCTTTCACAGACATCCTTCTTCCAAATTCCTGTGATTAAGGATTTTTTGGAAGGGTTGAAGAAGGTGTTCCCTCCTGTTCGGCTTCCTTCGCCTGCATGGGAACTGAATGTGGTGCTGTCCAGGCTGATGAAGGAACCTTTCGAGCCTATTCACAAGGCTTCACTGCAGCACCTGTCTTGGAAGGCGGCGTTCCTCGTGGCCATTACATCGGCCCGCAGGGTGAGTGAGATTCAGTCATTGTGTTGCCAGGAACCTTATACTGTATTTCATGCTGCTAACGTTGTTATGCATACTCATCCTAAGTTCCTACCCAAGGTGATTTCTGATTTCCATGTTAATCAGGCTATAACTTTACCGACTTTTTTCCAGAATCCTTCCACTCCAGCGGAATCATTCCACTCCAGCGGAAAAGTCTCTTCATTCCCTGGATGTCAGAAGGGTGTTGAAATTCTATCTGGATAAAACCAAAGACATTCGCAGGTCCGACCAATTGTTTCTCAACTATGGGTCGGTTAGGACTGATCTGGCTACTTCGAAACAGTCCATCTCTAGGTGGATTGTGTCTTGTATCCAGCTCTGTTATCAGAAAGCGAATAAGACCTTAGGGGGTAAGCCTGAGGCTCATTCCACCAGGGGCAAAGCGGTTACAACAGCTTTGCTCCGTAATGTTCCCATTGCAGAGATCTGCAAGGCTGCCACTTGGAAGTCAGTCCATACCTTTACTAAGCATTACTGTCTGGACTCTGATGCCAGGGCAGATGCTCAGGTTGGGCAGGCTTCTTTGAGAATTCTGTTTGCACAGTAGTGGTGTTGCCTTATTTTTCTCCACCGCCAGGTTATTTTTGGATGGGCTTGCCATTCTATTCACTAGATTATGACTATACACAGAGATCCCCTACTACAGAAGGAGTAGTTTCTTACCTGTAACTCCAGTTCTGTAGTAGCGGTATCTCTGTTATAGTCATAAGCGCCCGCCCTCCTCCCCGGTGGAGAAAAGGATAAAACAATGAATGCTACAGGTCTAGCTGTATACACCTCCAAAACGAACTGAAAGTGGAGGGAGTTGCTGTGCATTCTGGGATACCAGGAGACTTCTGGAAAGTTTCCTTAAAGGCACAGTATCCCTTTTTAAGCCACATAATGGCAGCCTATGAGGGCTTGTCTGTCCTGTCCTTCCTCTCTATCATTCCAAGGATTTGGTGAAGGGGGGAAGTGTTTTCCATGGTGAAACCTGGCAGACAGGTATAAAATGTGATATTGGTGGAATATCCTTTGCATTTCTAGTTGAAGTACTGGACAGTGTAGCCTTGCATGTATAGGCTGCATTATCTGTCTTTAATTCTCTCTTAAGTGTCTATGCACTACTGCAAAGAAGACAGCTTAAGAGATTATTTTTGATTGCTCCGGTGTCCCTGCACATGAGCGGGACTATTCACTAGATTATGACTATAACAGAGATACCCCTTCTACAGAACTGGAGTTACAGGTAAGAAACTACTCCAACATCGGCATCCCGCTGCCCCCACCCTGGGGACACCCTTAGTACCACCACAAACACTAAACCTGTGAAGGGGGAATATCTGCCAGTGTAAGTGGGCTTCGAGTTTTTTAAAGATTCGCCGACTCATGGTATAACACTTCTGTATGTAGATTCAGTTGTTGTGCTCTTAAGTGACACTAAAGAGCGCAAAAAACGTTTGTCAATCAATCAATCAATCGGGGATTTGTAAAGCACCGCAAATCCCCGTGTCTCAAGGCACTAGAGTCTTGCTGCATGATGATCTGTTCATGCGAACAGCCTGGTCTTGAGTCCTTTCTTGATTTGCTGGAGCAATGGGGTGGTCCTTAGGTGGAGGGGAAGGTCGTTCTAAGCTTTGGTTGCCAGGTGTGAGAAGGAGCATCTTCTGCTGTTGCTTCAGCGGATCCGGGGGGAGGGGAGGGGTGTCTTTGAGGAAGATGAAGGTGGATCGTAGGTGTCTCATTGGTTGGTGGAAGGTCAAGTTTGTGTTGATGTAAGGTAGTTCTTCTTTGTGCGGGGCTTTGTATGCGTGGGTCAGCATCTTGAACTGGTATCTCTTCTGGAACGGGAGCCAGTGTAGCTTCCTGAGGTGGCATGTGATGTGGGTTCATCTGGGGAGGTCGAGGATGTGTTTTGTATAGTCTGTAGTCTCTTCAGGAGGCATGCAGTGATCTCTACTTAGAGTGCGTTCCCGTAGTCCACCCTGCTGGTGACGAGGGCATTTGTGACAGTCCTTCTGGTATTGACTTGGAGCCACCTGAAGATGTTGGGGAGTTTGCCTAGGGTGTAGAATCAGACCCTCAGTTTGAAGTGTGTTTTGTCGGTTTTTGCTTCAAAAGCAGGAAGGGGTGGATCTAATGTACTCTCAACATGGACCTGGATCACAAATATTAGCCCCAGTCGTAATCAGGTGCACTTGGTGCAAACTATCATATCTTGTAAGGGTCACAGGGCAGGTAATGTGTTCCTTTTTCTTTTACGGCAATCAGTGTGGTTTTGCGCAGACAGAAAACATGTCTATGCAGACAAACAATGAGCATTTTTTTCAAATAGATTATATTTCGATTTGTCATAATGAACAAGACAAAAAGGTCAGCGGGGTAGAAGGTAGGGAAGCAAGGAGAAAGAGGTGCAAAGTGATATGGAGGAGCACAAAGGCACATTGCCACAAGTGAACAATCTTGATCAGAGCAAAGTACACAAGATGTTGATCAAATTGTCATATATAGAAACAAGTTCAAACACAGAGTCTAGGGTAACAATATGTTGGCTATAATATCACATTGAAAGGCCACATAGTCTTAGTGTGACAGGATTGTCAAGTCTGCCAGGACTCACTTCTATGGGGCCAGGCGCAAACGTACAAAGTCACAACTGGACGTGATGTTCAGGGCGTTGAAGTGAGTGCTGGCAAGTTGGAGTCCCTCTACTGAAGGAAGGAGGTAAATGGCTCCCAGATATCTTTGGGATGGAAGTGGATGAGGATGAGTTCCCAGAAGTTAGTCAACTTCTCTTGGCAATATGTTATATCACACAACCATGCTTTGACGGTGGGAGCCGGCTTCCTACCCCAGTGTATGGCCCCCCTACGCTTTGCAAACAGGAGTATTATGGTAGTGAGAAGGCGGTGCGTGTTAGGTGTAGCTTTAACATAACCCAGCAGACCCACCAGGGGCGAATAAGGAAGTGGGTGTCTGGTAATCGTATGTATGTGATTGTACACCTCCCTCCAGAAGGCCACCACCCTTGGGCACTGCCAAGCGAGATGGATAAAGGAATCTTCTGGTGAGCTGCAGCGTAGACACGGAGGGTCAGAAACCACCCTCATTTTGAATAGTTGTAAAGCGGTGCGATAAAGACAAAGCAACACATTTAGGTGAATGAGGTGTAATCTATAATTTTGGGAGGGTGGTTCTTATTGTCTGCAGTACAAAAGGGGGTGGTGATGGACGGAGCATCTGAACCAATCAAACACACCCACTCAAAAGATCTGGGTTTGATCCATCACCGTTCTTTAGCCCACTCTGCCACCCCAGTTCAGACATGGCTATATGCAAATCAGTCTGACCCTGTGCCTCATGGGAACAGTCCAGCCCGAACTGCCAAGCCATGCCTTCCCTGGACCGGAAACAAGCTTCCGAGGACCGGTCCTCGGAAGCTTGTTTCCGGTCCAGGGAAGGCATGGCTTGGCAGTTCGGGCTGGACTGTTCCCATGAGGCACAGGGTCAGACTGATTTGCATATAGCCATGTCTGAACTGGGGTGGCAGAGTGGGCTAAAGAACGGTGACGGATCAAACCCAGATCTTTTTGACTGGGTGTGAGTGTTTGATTGGTTCAGATGCTCCGTCCATCACCACCGTCTTTTGTACCACTTTGTTCGCGATAAGTTGGCAGGGTATGCTCAGACGTGAGTCCCTTGCTCACTTTGCCACTGGATTCAAGCAAGCCGGGCTGAAGACGGCTGCAATGCCAGAAACCGGTCCTCGGAAGCTTGTTTCCGGTCCAGGGAAGGCATGGCTTGGCAGTTCGGGCTGGACTGTTCCCATGAGGCACAGGGTCAGACTGATTTGCATATGGCCATGTCTGAACTGGGGTGGCACAGTGGGCTAAAGAACGGTGATGGATTAAACCCAGATCTGTTGACTGGGTGTGAGTGTTTGATTGGTTCAGATGCTCCGTCCAACACCACCCCCTTATGTACCATCTTATTGTTTGCAGCACAAAGACCATTGTGCATCAGCTATGGCTGGATCAATGTCTTCCTCCCACATTGCCAGTGCTTTCGGGATAGCAACTGGTGAGGTACTCTGCATAGCATTGTAGAGACTTGTTATCAGTTCAAGCGGGGACGGGGAGGTAAGGATATGTTCCAGCAATGGGAAGGCTGGTGGCGAAGATGGAAACGTGTCAAGTAGTGCGCGGCATGTAGCCCTCAATTGGTATTATAGTATGGTGTCCAGTAGAGTGGGGAGTGGAGATGCTGCAGCCTTGAGTGGTGGAAGGACTGTCCATCAGGCTGCAGGTCTGAGATTGTGCTTATGTGTGCCTGTGATGGCGCCTCTATCTAGAAGCAGTAGAATCAAAGGGTTGTTGGTGAGTGTGATGGAGGGGGTGTAAAGGAGTGACGATTCTGCTCTTTTCCTCAGACCCTTCGATGCCCAGCACACGCACTCGACTACGTAAATTTCAGCCCTAGAAGCTCTATAGGATAGGTATAGCATTGTTGATAACAGATACGGAGCAGTGCGGTCTAGCGCGATGGCCATATGTGGTTGAAATGAAGCTGGGTATATCCAAAAGTGGAGGAATTGAGCTTGGTCACAGCAAGCATATAATTTCAAGTCTGGTGCGCCAGCCCACCCTATGCAACTGGAAACGTGAGGAGTTCCCCGGAGACCTGTGGTTGTTTGCCCACCCATATTAGAGTCACCATGTTAGATTTCAAGCGTTTGAAGAAGCAAGCCGTGAGCGGGAGGAGTATGTTGAGATAGAGGAATGTGGGAAGGAGGATCATCTTAGCTATTGTGATACTGCCAGCAAGGGATAGGGGTGATTTGGACCACATAGGTACTCTATCTCCCAACCAGGCAATGGCCCGGCTGTAATTTGCTCACCATAGTTCTTCCATATCGCGGCTAAGCCATATGCCCAGGTATCTAACTGGGTTTGTTGCCCATTTCAATGGGTACTTAGTTGTGAATGGTTGGGTACTGTCAGTAAGAGGGAAAAATATAGATTTAGCCCAATTAACTTATATACCTGAATAGCCATCAAATTGCACAACTTCATTCTTCAGGGGAAGCAGATTCTCCTTTGGGTCGCATGCGTATAAAGTGATATCGTCAGCCTACATCAAGACCACCAAGCCCCTGGTGGGGAAACCCATTACCCTGTTTGCGTGATGCTGCCGGAGCCTCACTGCCAAAGGCTGTATTGCGATAACAAAAAGGAGCGGTGATAGCGGGCACCCCTGCCATATACTCTGGGTGCCTGGAAAGGGATCAGAGTTTGGCCCATTTAGGTGCACTCGAGCGATGGGAAAAATGTAAAGGAGTTGTACTTGCTTGATGAAACTCGGGCTAAAGCCAAGCTGCGCAAGGCGGGGAAAGAGTTATGCCCACTCCAGAGAGTCGAACGCCAGTGGCGTCGAGTAGGGCATTGACTGCAGAGACTTGAGGGTCAAGGTGGTGCATCACCGCAAAAATGGTGCGAAGATTGTGCAAAGTAGACCAGCCAGAGATGAAGCCCGACTGGTTGGGTCCTACAATCAGGGGCAGAAGGGATAGCAAACAATCTGCGGGAACTTTGGCGTAAAGTTTATTATCTTCATTTAATAGTGAAAGGAGTCAATAGGAATTAGTGCAGTAAGCAGGTTTATCCGGTTTGAGGAGTGTAATGATTACTGCCTCTCTAAGCAAGGGAGGCAGGGCTTCTGTGTCTAGGGAGTCTGACCCCATGCAGTTCAGGTGCGTTGGCTTCAGGCAAGTTCCTAATAACCTGCTCAATTTCTTCGGTGGTGATGGGCGAGTATAAATAGGAGGGATGAGCATAGTCTTGCCAGATAAATTGCATAGTGTCGAAGTAGTCAGTCAGTGCAGCCGAACCAAGGATCGGGATAGCGGAGTATAACTGAGCATATAAGGAAGATGGAACGTTTAGTAACTCCAGCGTGGATAACACAGGGTTGGACTCTGAGTCAAGAAGCTCAGCAACTGAGCCGGATGTGTGTGGAGTGTGCAGCAAACTTGCAAGGGTTCTGCGTGGGCAGTCTCCCTCCTCATAGCGTCTAGCCTGTGCATCGGGATGTATATGGTGAGTCTTGCGGAGGGCTTCCTCCTGGAACTCCAAGAGTTTATCCTGGATACAGGCCAGGATGGCAGTGTCTTTGGAATTAAAGTACTGCAGCTCGTGAGTCCAAATTTCCGTCTTGAGCCTGGCCCGTGTTCCCCATATAGCTTTCAAGACCCTGGATTGTTTTGCGATAGAGGCACCCAGTATTGTAACTTTGAACATCTCCCAAAGAGTGGATGGTGATTGCACGGAGCCCTCATTGTGTGTAAAGTACTCTATTATCTCACTGCGGATCTCCTGCTGAAATGTCGCATCATGCAGTGCTCCCGCTGGAAAACACTGAGTAAAGGCACGGGGAGTCGCATGTGGGAGCACCAGTAAGAGCAGGGCATGGTCAGAAAGGGTGTACAGCAGGTGGCCCACTCTGGAGGTCCAAGTTTGGACATCCTTGGACACCAGCCAAAAGTTCAATCTAGACCATGCATTGTGAAATGCTGAAGGACAAGTGACTTTCGTATGTGAGGGTTTGCATTTTGACAAACATCCTGTAAATCGTGAGCTGTCATGTTCAGGGTTGTCTTAGCATGTGGATGCAGCAGGCTCTTGAAAACACCAGAATGGTCTAGCTGATTGTCCATTATAGCATTGAAGTCACTACCTTACATGATGGCGCAGGGACCGAGACCAGAGATTGTCGTCTGTACTACATCCGAGAACGTCAGCCAGTGTCACTGGCTGCCTGTGCGGGGTGCCCGCCAGGATAACATATCAACCATGCAGGCTGGCAAGAGAATGGGAGAACTGCCACTGGAGAACACTGTGCTACAATACCACCACGCCCCCTGGCATAGTTCGAATAAGCCGAGGAATAGGTTTCCCCTCACCACAGGGCATGCAATACTGAGGCCGTCAGGTGCTGCACGTGTGCCTTCTGTAAAAAGCAGATATCTGTTATGCATGTTGAGGTAGGCATGGACTAGGCATGCCTTTCTGTGGTCATTAAGAACGTGGATGTTCCATGCGATGCAAGTGGTGGTGGCCATATTACCTACAGGGAAGAGTTGTATCTAGGGCATGCAAATGGTCTGTGTTGTGCTACTAGTAATGACCAAATGTGGACCAAAAAACTGCAGCTCCGTGGCGGGAACCAGGGAAACTAAGGCAAGCAAAACAACAAACAGCCCAAGTGAACAACCCTGACCTTCCCACTCCAATCCACCAACTAGGTTGATATGAACTAAACCACCCCCCAACCCAACAAACTCCTCGCAATATGACGGCTAGCATGTGAATCATCCCTGGGGATCGGGAAACACCAGGCGTACAACTCTGTCCCAGTGTCCAAACAGAGAGTCTCAAGGGTTACCCTGACAATCGAATCAGCATGAGTGCTGACACAGAGTAACTTAATCAATGTCAGGTTAGACATTCATAAGGCATTCTTCATAGCACAGACAGATGAAGGCAGCATCCGGACCCCAAGAACCCACAAAGATGACCAGGTGTCAAGGGCAGTCATTGTCACTGAGCTGGGTCTCTGCAGAGGCGTTGGGTGAGCTCCCTGGGGAGCACCACCCCGTGGTGACATGTTTAGCGAATTTTAGAGCAGATTTGGCATCTGTAAGAAAGTGCATTCTGCTCTTGAAAGAGACACACAGCTTGGCCAGGTACAGTAGTGCATATCGTATGTCAGCTTTTAAAAAATCTTCTTAGCGGGTAAGAAGTCCCGGCAGACTGCCTGGACTGACAGCATGAAGTCAGGATAAAATTAAATGTTATAACCTTAATATTGAATCAAGGGTCACTCCTGCATCAGCCATAAGACCGCATTGCGATCCCGATAGTTCAATAAGTAGGCAACAATGGAGCGAGTCGGTGCACCCGGGGGTGGCCGAAAATTTCCTAGTAAATGGAAGATAAAATTGGTAAAAGAAAACAAAGTGTAAAATGTTTTGGCTTGAATGTTCATCGCAAGGGCAAATAGTAATAGTTTCAGGCAAATACTGGCCCAAAGGGAAACATATCAACCAGCGAAATGACCCCAACCTAAATCTAGTCAGCAAATTCCTTTTGTAGACATTAGTTACATATAAAAGATATGGAGCAATTGCGGGAGATATGGAGCAATTGAGGGAGGTACTTGAATAAGGCAGTAATCTCTGACTGTGGGTTTGGATTTAAACCAGGAAATGATTTTGACAATTCCTTCAAGGATTCTTTATACTTTCGGAAGCTATCCATAACCCTCTGTCGTTCCCCTTTGCCAATTGATTCTGGGTGCTCAAACAGTGAAGCACAGCCAAGTTCCATGAGGCAGGTTTTAATGTATTGAAGGCAGGGAATAGAAAGGCCTTGGGTACAACTTAAACAGTCTCTAATAATTGCCCAATTAAAATCAGCTCCTTTGTTTGCCCAAATAGAACACCAGGTGGCTAGAGGGGCTCCATTTATAGTATTTAGGCCGTAATCAAGGCCTAACTCCAAATGGAGGGAAAAGTGCAGCGATGAGGGGGGGACTCCTAAAACTCTACGGCAAAATCTATTCTCCTCAGTCTGCATAGCAATTACATCACTGCATCCCCAAATACTCATGCCATATGTTAAAATCAGTATACCTTTACAGTACAGTCATGTCTACCCTCATTAGACTTTGTAGTGCTTTAAAGAATTTCATTTTCAATCGAAAATGCAAAATTCACAAATGACTTTTCGTTTAAACCAGGAAATGATTTTTCACCCACAATTCTCTATTCTGTGTTCACAACCAATACCAATGTGTCTCTCTGTGAAGTATCCAGCCAATACCGGCTCTGCTTTACACCAACCAACCAATAACAGTGCAGCACTCTATGATGTCATTCTCACTCCGTGCAGCAACTCACCTCCTTTACAATTTCCACAAACATGTTCCCTCACCAATTTACGCACAAGACAAATTCAAGCAATTTCAACTATTAACTTTGTCTGCTCTTTTAAAGCAAATTAAGTATTCAGTCGCACAAGAAACGGTCCAGAGCAACACTTTCCGACCTACCCTGACATCTACTTCAAATGAAACCTCGACCAGCGGGGTCTCTTCAATTGGTACAGTTCCTCCCTTTACACTGGGATTCACTATACCAATCACACCTCACAATCATGCAAAGATAAATGGCCACATGCATCATTGTTGCCGTTTGCGATTTCTTAGTTGCGAAAATTAAGGAATCGCAATTAAGAAATCGCAAAAGGCTATGCATCAAGAAATCGCAATTTTTTCGGCGATTTCTTAAAATTCCTTGATTGCGGTTCACAATTTGCGAATCACAATTAAGGAATCCCTTCCCATTGATTCCTATGGGCCTAGAGGCCCATAGGAGTCAATGGGAAGTCATTTTCAATTTGTGATTAGCAATTTGCGAATCGCAAATTGAGAATGCCATTTCAAGGGTGCAGGGGGGGATCCAAAGGACCCCCCCTGCACCCCTGAAATATAACTTTAAGTGCATTTCAAAAATGCACTTTTTTGCATTTTTGAAAGCTTTCGCAAATTACCATTAAGGTCGACTTCATGGTAATTTACCTCTCCCTATTTGCGAATTCGCAAATTTAAAAGGTTCATGCATTGAATTTAAGAAATCGCAAATTACGATTTCTTAAATGCAATCGCAACATGATTGCGATTTCTAAATTTGCGAAAAACATGATGCATCCCAATTTTGTCAATTGCATTCGCAAACGGCCGAAAATTGCGATTCGCACCGTTTGCGAATGCAATTGACAATGATGCATGTGCCCGAAAGTCTCTATCTCAGTAGCACTGTCGACGACGTCTCACGACTACCACCACAATCCTACACTGATAACTTATCTGTTTATCCCGGGATCTTAGGCCACGTCGGACCTTTACAATTTTCACAAACATGTTCCCTCACCAATTTACGCACAAGACACATTCAAGCAATTTCAACTACTAACTTTATCTGCTCTTTTAAAGAAATTAAAGTATTCAATCACACAAGAAACGGTCCAGAGCAACACTTTCCGACCTACCCTGACATCTACTTTAAATGAAACCTCAACCAGCGGGGTCTCTTCAATTGGTACAGTTCCTCCCTGTGCACTGGGATTCGCTATACCAATCACACCTCACAATCATGCAAAGATAAAGTCTCTATCTCAGTAGCACTGTTGACGACGTCTCACGACTACCACCACAACACAGCAGACACCTACACCCAGTGTCTTCTACACTGATAACTTATCTGTTTATCCCTGGATCTTAGGCCACGTCGGACCTGATAGCCACTTCAACTCCTTTGCATTATGTGCCACATTTTCACAACAGATTAAAACATCTCCACAGAACACCACACAATCACTGCAAAATACCACAAGCTAAACTTAAGCTATTGCAACGCACAACCCCATGAATGCTCACATATCCGCTGCCACAACTTGTTTCCAAAACGCTGGAAATCCATCAACCAGGAATCAGTGACCATAGTTAAGAAGATTTATTACAAATTAGCAGTCGAGTTAAGGTAGATACATCTCAATACCATTCTGTAAATATACAGAATAACAACTGATTAACTGAACCTCCTAAAGAAGTCCAGCCGTACCAGAATGAAGCAAACAAGCAGGTCAGTCACAGCAGTAAAAAAAGATCAATAAGAGAATTGATGCTTAAAGAAGAGTTTCTGGTTCTCTTCTATACATGGTTTACATTTCAAATCTTTTGGATTAAGTACAAACTAAAGAGGTTGGTGTAGAACCTAAAAGGATCTAAAAAATCTGTGAAATGCAGAAAAATAGGAAATGCGTGAAGGTATGGATAGGTGTTCGCATTTCAGAAGCTCGGTCTTGAGCCTTCTTGGGAAAGGGAAATGAGTGTTAACCTAAGCCACACTCAGCAAGAGTCAAAGGAGAAGCATAGAGGTCTACACCTCTCAGTGTCCAAAGGAAAGTGTCTTAACATCAAAGAGTGTGGACTGCAGTTATTTCCACCAGAATCTCCCAAGTAACACCCCTCTGTTCACACCATCGGGATCTCCATTGTCTTTCCATTCTCACGTTGTGAGCTGAAACATTAACAATTTCTTCCAGGCCAGACATGGGAGCGATATTGTCCTTAGTCACCTGTGAGCCTTTGCAACAGTGCTGAATGGAAACCTTCTGTTTACACTCTGGCTCTCCATGTTCCTTGTCAAGGTCTTCGTCTCATGCTTTCTCTATCTCTAGTACAGTGTTACATCTATTCTCAAGCTAACAAACCATGTGAATGTACCTGCCAAGAAAAGGCACACAAGCAGAAAATGGAAAACAGCATCTCATGCAGAAAGAAATGCGACCTAGTTATGACAAGTTAACATATGAAATCAATGATGCACATTTAATACATGCGTGCACATTCAACTCAAATGAATGAAAACTGTCAGTACATTAGATTCATGTTAAGGTTACATAAAAGTAAAATTAACTTTTGGTGTACAGCTCTAAATGTGACTATGAACTACTTTTAAATGCAAATATGAAACATTAGTGCACACATTACATAAGTCTTTTTAGTTTCTAAAGTAAATACATTTGATAGTGTGAGGATGGTTGTACTCCGTCACCACAACAATAAATGGTGTTTAATACAGCTAAGGCACACACTGTACATAATCCTCTAATTCTATAGTGAATGCACCTCAATAGTGATGTCAAGTGCAACTCTTTACATTAATAACTTTAGGATATACAGAGTACATGTACTAAGTGCACATAGATATTGCATACTGATAACGTGTAAGGATGGAGCCAAAATTACGCTTCTCCAGTGTCTAGCCTATTACTAATACCATTTCTGAAGGTTTCAAGTGCTGTTTTTAGTTTTACATATTGTGTTCAGAAGTCAGGTTGTCCATGTTCCATCCTTGTGCATGCTGTCCTTCTGAACAGTATACGGCCACAGAGACTATGCCTGACTTCATACAGCAAGCCAGAAAGGCAGCAGCATGTACTGAAAACACAGTGAACACTCCCTGATGTAGAGAGGGTTGGTGAGCCGACTTCTCCTGGATGACGGCATTGACTTCTTGTTGTCTTATTTACAAGCATAGTCTCTGTAGCAGTAACTTTTACACTTATGGATCCTCTGTGGAATATGAAGTCCCCCAGTTTATATTCTGTAACCTAAACATCTGCAGTTTTCATGGACTCTGTTTAAAGGATTTTTTTTTTATTGTGAATGTAAAGAAATCATGACGACACATGTACTTTGTTCCCTATCAGAAAGATTTTCTCTTTGGTTAAACTTATTCCAGGTGCTAGTGTGGTGTTTGTGTTACTCCAGATTAGACACTGAAAAGTGGGTGTTATTCGCTTTCACTGTTTTTGAGGCATATTCGTTTTAATAGGCTTCACTTTGCTCATTCTTTTGTAGCACACAGTTTGAATAATGAGAATACCTTGATACATTTGCATGTAAAAGCCATCATTTACATAATGCAACATAAACAGATTTGTCTATTGGCAGCTAAATAATAGGTGTTTTTGACTCAATTTATTATATCCTCCTTATGATGAAAAGCAGAGTCTGCCTTATCCACTGTACAGTTTGAAATAAAATAAGTGCTCAAACTCAAGCCTGTTTTTTGACCAAGGTTGCCAAGTTTTGATTACACATCATGCCTCTTTCTTACAGTATTCTATGCTTCCTGTCTCTTTATCCCACTCCTGCGTATTTGTTGTTATGTCTCACCTGAGAGGGCAAATGCGCTTGCGGCGATCCATTTCTTAAAGAAAACACAACAAAAACCTCTAAGAAGGGCTTTAAGCCTGCGTATTACTTACCACTTGTCGGCTTCATTGTCACTCTTATTTTCTTCCTTTACCTTGGTGAGTGTATGTCTATGCGTGTCAGTTTCACTTTGTCTCCATGTGTGTTTTCTTCCCCAGATCATGAACCAAGTACTGATTGATTTCTTGATTAGTGTTCTTGCATGCCACTTGCGCTCGGATTGTGGTGCTTTTTTGTTGTTGTTGTTGCTTTTGCTTGCAAGTCCTTGAAACCATCAACATTGGAGATCAGCTTCCAGGTGTTTCCAAGAGCTGAACACAAACAACTAGCAATAATGAAACTGTGTTGCCTTTGATCCATGTCTGAAACCTACATTTTGGCCAACTGTCGCTTTAATTGATGATGAAGCTGTAAACATACTCCCTTCATTTAAGCTTTTTGCTGTACAGTACGTGCTTTCGTGAATTAATGTTTGTCGCTGTGTCACATTTACTTATTTATTGGTTACCTCTTTTATAATTTAGAGATTATTTTATTCACCATCAAACATGTGGTGTTTTCAAAAGGGTTGTTTGACCCTTCCCTCCCTTTACCCACCCCAAACCATTTAATCATCCTTACCTCCCTTTCTCTTTACCCTCACAAACCCTAAATTCGCCCTTACTATCCTTTTTATCTCTACCCACACGAACTCTAAATTCAACCTTAACTCCCTTTAGCTCTATCCACCCCAAAATCCTAAAACTCCCTTCCCTCTCTAACCTCCACCATACCCTCAGTTCACCCTTACTTCCCTTTACATCTACCCCTCCCGAACCTCAAAATCACCCTTAACTCCCTTTACCTCTACCCAGCGCCTGAACCCTAAAATCACTTTTACCTCTAGAGACCCGACCCCTAAATTCACCCTTGCCTCCTTTTTACATCTAACCCACCCAAACCCTGAAATCACCCTTGACTCCCTTTAGATCCATCCAAGCGAACTCTAAATTCAGCCTTCACTACGTTTACATCTTCCCACCTCGAACACTAAATTCACCCTTAATCCCATTTAAAGCTACCTATTGGGAACCCTTACCTTCCTTTACTTCTACCCACCCAACTCTTAAAACCACACTTGCCTCCATATACCCAGCCCCGAAATCTTAAATCACCATTACCTCTACCTACCCTTGAACCCTAAACTCATTCTTACCTCCCTTTACCTCTACTCACCACTAAACCCTAAAATCACCTTTACTTCCTTTTAACTCTACCCACCTCTTAAACTTAAAATCACGCTTTCCTTCCTATCTTGACCTCCCTTGAACTCTAAAATGTATGTACCTCCCTTCATCTCTACCCAGCCCTGAACTCTAGTGTCACCCATACCTCCCTTTACCTCTACCCACCTGCAAACCCTAAAAACACCCCTCTCTCCCTTAACCTTCACCTAAACCTAATCCCTAAAATCACCCTTTGTTTCACTTTACTCATCCTTAAACCCTAAAATCTCTTTTTTTATGTTATTTAAAAAAAAAAAACTTTCCTGCACGGTAAAGACTGTGTGGTAAAGGCTACTTGGTGAAAGGCGGTTTCCCCTCAAGTAGGACACATTCAAGCCCCCTCTTTAAACACTGTCCTGCTGTCACCATAGAGCCCCTAAATGTGTTGAGGATGCTGTCTTTTGTTTTATGCCCTTTGGTTTGTTTGGTGAGCACTTTCACCTCTTTCACAGCTTTCCACATCCCTCCCCCAACACCTTATACTTTAGGTCTCGTTTTAAAGCTGTTGCTTGCAAGGCATTTTGTTTGCGCACAGGGGGCTAGAGCATGCCCATTGCTTAAAACTGGTTGGATTCATTGTCACTCTCATTTCTTAACTTCTCTCTGGTCAGCTAGAGCCGGTTTCACTTCCTCTTTGTGTGTTTGTCCCAGGAAACTTCCTTCAGGACGAAACCTGAATCACGCTGTGCCTTCACAGTGCCAGCAACAGAACCAATGCGTCCTTAGCACACATTCGTTCTGCACGTAGGTCGTTCCAACGACTTGCTTTAGGGGGGCGCAATGGTAAAGTGGTGTTGGAATTAAAGGCCAACACCTTCTCTACTGTTGCGCAGACTGGAGTTGGAATGGTAAATTAAACTATACCAATCCAGTGCCCCCCTAAGGCAAGTTGTTAAAATGACTTGCATGCAGAACAAATGCGTGCTAAAGATGCATTCATTCAACTGAGGGAGTTCCTAAGGCATGCATGAAAAACGCACATGGAATTCTGTCAGACATTTGTTTGTCCCTTCACTAGAGCATGGCTCAAGTATTGCTTTCCTTGCCCGGTACCCTTCCACTGCTTGCTGCTTTCATTGGTACTATTTTCCCTTTTTCTTGCACCCTCTGCCTTCCCCCTGCTCCAGCATTGTTGTTTGCCCAGTGGCGCTGTGCAGCTTGGGCCCAGCGTAGCAGAATAACGGACACTCCACTCAGTTTTACTTATGCAGCGGGAAAACCCCTGAGTGGTCTCCTGTCGTTTATTTAACACCTCCGGACGAGCCCGCCCGAAGAGTGTGTGCTGGCAACAATGTTTAGGAGAGCCCGGATGGCGCTCTACATGCCCCACCCCCAAACCCCTTATGTATTGTTGCTTGTCCCGTCTGCCCTACCCCGGTGTTGGTTGCCCTGCCCACCCCCCATCTCATCTTCCTTTGTGAATAACAAGACAGAAAATTATCCCATAGTAAGAAAACGGATCACTGCCTCTCATGGTCAGTTCTGGTCATATCATCGCGCTTTTTTTCCTAGCTTTTAGTCATGCTGCACAGCAGCTATGCTGCTGTGCAAAGTGGCTAAAAGAAATGGACAATGCCAATAGATCTTGCATAGATGAGAACTATTGGTTTTGCCAATGCTTTAGTCTTGCTTTCTCTGTGGCAGTGGGTCAGCACACTTCAGCCACATGTGCTTTTAATCATGGTGTGAGTTTATTACGGGTGATATCAAGCAGGTTTGTGCTCATTCTGCTGTTGTCTTAGTTTTTTCAATATTCCATTTTAGTTTTTATTGGAAATTGAGTTTCTGGTTGACTGGGGTGAAACCCTACTCAAGCAGCAACCACAATTTCTGTCAGGGTGAAACACAATCAAACCCTAACTTAACGTGTGCTTAACCCTCTGGTAGCTTGGCACAAAAGCAGCCAAGGTTAACTTCGAGGCAATATATAAAGTATTTGTGCAGCACTTAAAACAGTAATAATGTGTAAACACTTCACAAGAAAGATCCCATGCCAATTTAGAAAAACAGGGTAAAATATAATGAACTATGCAACACCAAAATGACAAAATCCAATTGGTAAAATTAGAGATATGCAATTTGAAAGTTTGAGTTAAAAATAGTGCCCAGAAACACGAGGCGCTAACTGTGGTTATCATTTTGCGTCAAACTGAAACAAAGTCACAGATGCAGGCTGACCACGATGGCGCACAGGCCGGATACAGTGACCAAGTTAGGCCTGCTGAACAAAAGTACCTTAAATCCTGCATTACGGAGCCTTGCGACATCCCCATTCGGGATGCGTCGCACATCTGTTGGTCTAAAGAAGCAGCGTTGTTGCAATGCTGCGTCCTGCATTACTGTGAAGGAGGCCTTCGATGAGGGACTTGCAATGGGAAGGGCTGCATTGAGGATGAGTTACGCAGTGGCGGTCGCAAGGTGGCTGTAAGCTGCGATGAAAGGTCCTGCATCGGGGATGCACTGTGCAGTGGCAGTTGCGAGGAGATGCAGTGCACTGTGCTGGTTCTGCTGGCCCAGCTGGACTGGCAGAGCACCTTCAGGCCCACTTCCAAAGGTCCAGGCCTGGGGTGGCACCACTTAACCACTTGGGGGGTAGTACTCACAGCAGACAGTCCAGGTGCTGGGTTCAATGTGATTGGAGCCTTTTCTGTACCTGAGGCTCTGATCAGGAGTCCAGCCAACTAGAGTCACTCTGGTAGTCCTGAGATCAAGATGCATGTCCAGTCCTTCTACTCGGGCAGCATGCAGAGCAGCACAGTAGTGCTTCTGAGTCTTCTGCTGGCCCAGAGGTGTACTCAAGAGTTGAGTCTGAGGATCCAATATTTATACCTAGTGCCAGTTTTGAAGTAGGAGAATGTTCTGGAGGTTTCCTCCCTCAGAGGCGTTTGGAATTTCCTGCCTCCCTGCCCTGACCTCAGTTTGTAGAGGGTCACAACAGGCTAGTATCAAACCCTTTGTGATTGTGCTCAGGCAGAGCCTTTGAGATATGTAAGTGTGGTAGATAACAGCTCCTCCCCCTCATCAAATCTGAGATGGCCCATCCTGCCAGCATCTCTTGCTCTTTGTCTCACTGTCTTAGAGCAATACACAAAGAACCAACTGCCAGCTACACCTAGTCATGTGACCTAGGATACAAGCTGCCGGCACCAAATGGTTGGGTCAAGAAAATGCCAACATTCTAGAAGTGGTATTTTCAGAATTGTAACTTAAAATTCGACTTCTGATAGATACATCTGCCGTGTGGATTCCTCACCTTGTGAATATCCCCCTTGCGTCAGCAACATTCGGAAATTCTTTTCGTAGCCTCGCGCCGACGTGGACTTGGACGTCATAGAGACACGGCATCGCACGCGACTCCGCTGACGTCACCGACGCCTATAATAGGCCCACGCCGGCGTGATGACATCAGTTCCCTTTTTTCCACGTCGTCGACGCTAACGGTTATCGGGAATCTCAGTAGCCAACTGATACTTTGTTATCTATTTGTTGCCATTTTCTGCTTCTCTGTATCCTGTCTCTTCGACGATGACTTCAAAGAAGACCGGCTTCAATCCCTGCAGAGAGTGCGGTAAAATGATGTCTATTACCGACCCACACAACGACTGCATCTGGTGCTTAAGTTCTGACCATGATGTGGATGATTGTTCCTCGTGTAAGAAGATGAACCCGAAGGCCCTGAGGGAAAGAGAGGCTAAGCTCCTGATAGCTAAGCTGAAAGCTGGGAAGGAGAAATCATCGAGGTCTCGTTCTCGAAGGGCGAGGTCGAGGTCTGGTTCTCGAGAGGGGTCGTCTTCGAAATCGGCTTCGGATTATGTTTCGAAGTCGAAGAAGAAACATAAGAAGAGGAGACATGAGTCCCGACATCGTTCCGGTAAGGAGTCGGGGTCGAGGTCACCGAAGAAGGTACGTTCTAAGGTGGTTACTCTTGATGTGTCTGAACCTGAACCTGAAGGTGAGGCCTCACCTTCGGAGTCGCGAGTGCGATCTCCGACTCCGGCTCCGAATCCGTCTCCGAATCCGTCTCCGAATCCGTCTCCGAATCCGTCTCCGGTGCCGTCCCCGGCCCGAGAAGAGGGAGAAGGTCAGGAGGATGTGGATTCCGCGCCTGTTGAAGAGCCGAATCCGGACACTCCCCGAGGTCAGCCTGAAGGTTTTCAACCGCCCTTTCCTACACCAGGTCAAGACCCATCAGCGTTTCTGAACGCAATGTATGGCGTCTTTTCTAGGGCGTGGTACCCCTCTGGTGCACCTTCGGGTCCCATGGGTCCTCTGGCTTTCAGTTTAGGAGTTCCTCACTCCTATCCTTCGGCTCCGTTTATGCCTTATATGCCGGCTCCGACGCCGCCTTGGCATTTTCCGGCTCCACCGAAGCCATCGACGCCGATTCCGGCGTCGCCTGCTCCGAGTCGTCCTCGAGCACATCCCTCTGAGCCATCGAGTTCGGTGCCGACGTCGATACCGAATCCGTCGGAGCCGATGGTGGATCCGGTTGCAAAACGTGTCAAGGAGAGATCCAGAAGGGAGGCTCAACGTCTTTTGGAAGAACGGAGATTCTTAGATTCACATTCTGATATGGAAGAAGGTGAATTGGATGAGGATTGTTTTGAGGAGTTGGTGGACACAGGAAGCCTGGATTTCTCTCCAGAGTGGGAATTGCCCTCAGGCTCTAGTACGCCTTCTAAGGATGTTCAACCTTATCATTTAGTTATGAGGAAGGCTGCTGATCTCCTTAAATTGACTTTGCCTACAGTGGAATTTAAATCCAATATTCTAACTGAAGTCTTACATTCTCCGAATTCAGTAGTGGAACCTCTTCTTCCATTTAATGATGCTTTGACAGAGCCCATTTTGGAGATATGGAAGAAACCATTGTCAGCTCCTGCTGTCTCTAAGAATGTAGCCAGGAGGTACAGGGTTGCTCCTGAGGACCCTGCCTTTTTGACCTCTCACCCTTCACCGGAGAGCTTAGTCATTCAAGCTGCATGTTCTAAGAAGAATGTTAGTGCTTTTCCCCAGGTTCCATGTGAAAAGGAGGCAAAGAAGCAAGATCCGGTTGCAAAAAAGACCTTCTCTTCTGCTAGTATGGCATTAAAGTCGACAAATGCCACTTGTCTGATGGGGAGGTATATGCATGCCCTTATGGATTCTTTGCGTGTTCTTACTCCAAAGGTTCCTGATGCCAACAGGAAGGACTTTGAGGAGGTGATTTCAGACGCGCAGGCAGCAGCTCGCCAAGTTATTCAAAGTGGTCTGGACACTGCGGACTCTGTGGCGCGCATCATTGGCACGGCTGTCGCTACTAGAAGGTCTGCCTGGTTAAAATCCTCGGACTTTTCGGCGGATGTTCAGGCAACTTTATTGGATCTTCCCTTCGATGGGTCCGGCCTCTTTGGGAAGAAGGCTGATGCGGCCCTTGAGAGGTTTAAGGACAGTAGGGCTACTGCTAATTCTTTAGGTCTTCAGATAAGAGGCTCTTCGACCGGCAGAAGATTCAGGGGTTTTGGTCGCTCTTCCTTTCGGAATTACCGACAAGGTCAGCAGCAGCAGCAACAACAGCAGCAGCAGCAAAATTCCTTATACAAATCGTATAGGGGAAAGCAGAGAGCACGTCCTCGTGGACGTCAGGCCTCTTCCTCCTCCACTTCCTCAAACCCCCCTGCCTCAGAAAAGCAGTCCTAGATCCGCCATTCAGGATCATGTGGGTCCGGTGGGGGGTCGGCTTACCCACTTTCTACAGGATTGGGAATCGGTTACATCAGATCTTTGTGTTCTCAATCTTGTAGAAAATGGGTATGCCCTTCCCTTTCGGGAATTCCCTCCCAATTACCCGCCTTGTCAAGGATTTTGCACCGAGGAACACCTGTTGCTTCTACAGGAGGAAGTGCAAACTCTGCTAAAAAAGGGTGCGATAGAGGTGGTCCCAGAGCAGGAAAGGGGTCAGGGATGCTACTCCCGGTATTTCCTGATTCCCAAGAAGGATGGCAGACTTCGTCCGATCCTGGATCTCAGGATCTTGAATCTCTTTCTGAAGCAGGAGAAATTCAAGATGCTCACCCTTGCTCAGGTTCTTCAGGCGCTGCTAGAAGAAGACTGGATGGTGTCACACGACTTACAGGATGCGTACTTTCACATCCCAATCCTGAAGTCGCACAGGAGGTATCTCCATTTTCCGGTGGGATCGCAACACTATCAGTCTGCGGTCCTTCCTTTTGGACTTACTACTGCGCCTCGAGTCTTCACCAAGGTTATGGCAGTGGTGGCAGCGCATCTCAGAAGATCCGGGATTCCAGTATTCCCTTATTTAGACGACTGGCTGATCAAAGCAGAGTGGTCGGAGAGGGTGCTCCATCATCTGCGAGAGACAACCCAGTTGTTGTACAGGTTGGGTTTTTCGATAAATGTACCCAAGTCTCACCTGGTGCCCTCCCAGCGCAACCTGTTCATAGGTGCTGTACTGGACACAACTGTATGTCGTGCATTCCCTCCTCCTCAAAGGATTCGCGACATACAGGAAATGATTCCTTTATTTTACAGTGGAGCGATCGTTCCAGTCCTGAAGGTCCGTCGCCTGCTCGGTCTGATGGCTTCATGCATTCTGTTGGTCAACCATGCACGCTGGCACATGAGGGCGCTCCAGTGGTGCCTCAGCAAGCAGTGGTATCAACAAAACGGAGATCTCGGGGAGTCTGTGAGGATCTCCAGAGAAGCTGCGGCGGATCTTGGTGGAGTGTGGAAGGCAATCTGTCTCAAGGGAAGCCTTTCCAACTACCTCCATCGGTGGCCACAGTGATAACGGATGCGTCCACTCTAGGGTGGGGTGCTCATCTGGAGGATCTGGAGGTCAAGGGTCTTTGGTCTCCAGAGGAAAGGTTGTTTCACATCAACCTTCTGGAATTGCGGGCGATTCGTTTGGCGCTCAAGGCCTTCCTTCCTTCCCTTCGCGGTCGTTCGGTCAAGGTCCTGACGGACAACACGACCGCGATGTGGTACATCAACAAACAGGGAGGAGTGGGGTCGCAGTGTCTCTGCAGGGAGGCTCTGCGTCTCTGGTCCAGGGTTCAGGACCTGAAGGACTGGAATTTTTCTAAGGTCCAGCGGTGCCAGGGAACAACACCTGAAACCTTCGTGGGATACCTGTTCAGCGCACAAATGACAGAGACACAGGACACTTCCTTCGGCGTCAAAGATCTGCGTTTATTACTGCAGGGAGGCAAAAGTCACAAGAAGTACAACAGAGTGTAGGTTCTGAGAGTCTGCTTCAAATTGCAAATGTGGATCGCTCCTTTTATACACATTTTCGTCATTGCACAACATACGAACAAAAGGTTACAACTCAGTTCCCACAATAAACTTCAAAAGGACTTCTTGATACCCGGAACATAATTACAGTAACATTGCCGGTTCCCAACTGTAAAAGCACATCTTCTCACCGTTAGGCACATTCCACTCTAGTTGTAAACGAACGAAAGAAAGAGACAAGAACAGCTCCAAGGAAGACAGACAACAGTAGAGAAAAGAGTGTGAGGGTAATATCGGAAACATGCTCACAGGATCAAAGGATTCGATCCTAGCACATGCACGGCTGAAACAATAGACCGGCACGGCAAGATTACCCTCAAGCGAAGCCATCTGCCTTTGCAGAGTCATCCCCCTAGCCATAAAAGGGCGCACAAAAGGAATATGCATCTTCCGTAGAGCTTGGGAACTAAGGGTCATGACGCGGACAGTTGCCTGTTCGCTGACTATGTGAGGGCAAGAAACAAAATGGATGCCGTATCTAAAATGGAACCCGAGGGTTCAGATGAAGAAACGCGTAAATAAGGCGAACCCTTCCAAGTAGTGTAGCGAAAACGCGTACACTTACTAAACTCGTCATTTATGGTTCATAGATACCAAACTTGCCCATATTCGATCATGCCCAAAACATCATAACGATTCTCACGGAACCTCAGACGCTCCTTTTGCCCTCATGTAGGCAAGCACTAGTCGAAATCAGAATCGATTTCAATATTCATCAGATCATTCAGGTGTTGCTGGAACATTATCCTATCCATCAATGCCTCTTTGGTAACAGAGGGCCTTCTTATACACGTAGTAGCACAAAGGCCACATAAGGCAGGACCACACTGTACACAAAGACAACACGTGAACAGAAACGTCACAACAATCCCTATAATCATCAGAATCTTCCAACCCCAGGTCGACATCAGGCCCCAAAACCATCCTAGAAGCGTCCAATCTCCCTCGTCCACGTGTATGGACTCCGAGATTTTATGCAACTTTGAGATGGCTTGATAGACAGTTGGAGCATTATCAGGTATAAAAATGCAACAACTCGAATGGATGACCTTACACACACCACCTCTATCTGCTAGTACAACGTCTAGAACCATACGGTTCTGTAGCGTCATAAGTCTATCCGCTTGAAGCTCTGCTGTCAGGTTACCAAGGGCGCTTGCAGTGATATTAGCAGTCGATTCAACCACACGAGTCAGCTGTCTCAAGTTCCTACTATTAACCATAGGACCCCAAAACGGTAGAAAACCCTTAAAGAAGTCTCCTGCCTCTTGACCAGCAGTATCCTCTCTACTAATAACGCCTCTCACAACTCTAGTCTTGTGATAGTCTGAGGCAACGGTGAAAGTCGGTGGTAGGAGATTCGCGATATAACAGGTGCCTGAGAAATCACGAGGTAACCATGTATAAGCACGATCGTAACACACAAAATAAGTACCCTTGGCAGTCAGAAAGACAGGGGAAGAGAGCATCGGTAAGACATACGTCTCAGTACAAGCACTCTTCCCAAACTGAGCTCTCGGATTTTGACCAAGACCTTGCAGACAGAAGTGACCAAGGTGAGGTACGATCCAAATCGGAGACGAGCTCTTAAGCTGTCTATCACCCACTGATATACTATACTCAATCTCACTCAGATCCTTATATGCTCGCACCTCCTCCTCTGGGATAAGCGATGCATCAAAAATGTCTCTATCTAAATCAGCAATAGCTATCGCCAAAGACTTGTGGTACGGGCCAGGACCAAGGTTTACTGAGCGTGGTTCTCGATGGGGGTAGGAATCTAGTGCACTACGGAACATAGTTTGGAATGCTCGCGCTGACCCCTGGGGACTATAAGGAAGAACTAAATACGGAATACCCTTATCCATGGTATGTGGCATTAACCCACACACCCAACAATTAGTGGTATTCACCACCAACTGATGCTGATGTAGGAGTTGAACAAAGGAATTATTCATAAATTCCGCACGTCTAACCTGTTCATGTTGGGGTAGGAGATGGAAAGAATGTGGAGAAATAGTGGGAACAAAATTCAAATCATGTGAAGGAGGAGTAGGCGAAATGGAAGGCAATAATAATTGAATCCCAAAATACGCTCCACCCACCAGTAGCATAGAAACAGTTAGGAACAACATAACAATCTGAAACAAAAAACATTTCGTGCGAAACACCTTATGCAATTTAGATCTTTGAGCCGACATTTCCTCTCTTTTCGACGGCATAGTAAATTCCATCCTCTAAAAAACGTCCGTGACATTCTTGACGCACTTTGTTCTGAGTAGCGATTATCAATTCCCAGGAGTTCCCAGAAATCGACAAAAGAAATCGACCTAGTGTCAATAACCTGCTAAACAGAAGGAAGTACCCGCACGGCCCTACGGCCAACCCAGATGGTTTTAAATGAATTGAGCATTCAATTTAATATAAGTCTCTTAGCTGCACGAAAAGAAAAGGGTACACACAATATAAAATGTCCACAATATTCAAGGCAAATGTAAGGGGGTAATGTAAAATCAAAAATAATAAAAGGAATTTATTTGTCCTTATTGCGTGGTCGAAGAAAATTTCGACATCTCCCGGGTCGAGTCTGTTCTTCAAACAACGGTTCAGATGGCAAAGCAGTGTTCGATTGCTCAGGTAATAATCCAGGACTTGAACTCTCCACTAGTGATGACGTAGGTAAAGTTTCGGTTGATTCAACAGGGATGTCCGATTGCACTAAATCGGTCTCTACAAGCTGAGCATCACTGAATGGTATAAAACCCGGGACCGTACTGGTCTCTGTCGAGGCGACTCCTTTCTTGATCCATGCATCTGCTGGCAAAGGAAACAGAACTTTCTTGGTGTGGGTGATCTGCCTTCCAGTCGAACCGCCGTCCTTGTTGCCAGTAACACCTGGTGGGGTCCCACGAACCTTGGCTCGAGTTTGCGTTTTCGTCCAAAGTTCCGGGTAAGCACCCAGTCACCTGGTTGGAGCCGATGACCAGGTCCCTCAGTTTGTGCCGGTAAAGCTTCAAAGACCTGTTGATGAATCAAACTCAATTTAGCAGTCAGATCATACAGATAGTCAACCAACATTGGATATTCAATTCTGTTAAACTCCTTAGGCCTCGGAACTCCCCAAATATTCGCAGGACGGCCGAACACAATCTCATATGGGCTAAGCCCTACTCGAGAGTGCACGGTTGCCCTGGTCGATAAGAGAGCTAAAGGCAAAGCATCCGGCCACGATAAACCAGTCGTTGCCTGGATTTTGGCAAGTTTCAGTTTCAGGGTGCCATTATATCCTTCCACCAAACCTGCCGACTGAGGATGAATAGCGCTATGAAATTTTTGGACTATGCCTAGGCCACGACACACACTCTTCATCACACTTCCCACAAACTCACTTCCGTTATCTGACCATACAATCCGTGGCATTCCATACCTAGGGAAATATTCCTTGAGCAGGATTTTTGCTGTTGACAGGGCAGTATTATCCTTAAGAGGGTAGGCCTCAATCCATCTGAAGAACGCACAAACCACAACTAGAACATATTTCAGATTATTGCATCTCTCCATATGGATGAAATCCAATTGGATAACTTCAAAGGGACATGTAGGGGGAGCAAAGTGACCAGGTGGAGTGGGGGTGCGCTTACCAGGATTATACATCAAACATACCATACAGTTCTTAACCACTCTCTCCGCACACTTAGTAATCCCACCATTCTTCCATACAGGAGACAACAACTTGCATATGCCTTTCGCGCTAATATGTGCTGTGCCGTGGGCCATTGTAACAACAGCAAGCACATATGCATCCGGTAAAATCCATCTCTGTTTTTCTGACAAGTCAACCCAACATCCATTCCCGTCTAACTTCCCCGTGCTTTCTTTCCACTTAGTCTTTTCCATCTCAGTGGCCTCGTTCTGTATTTCCTTCACACTTTCAATTGTGTCTTCACACATGCTAGTCTCCGCTGGCCATCTCACTGAGCTCGTAACATACATTTGATTTGTCAGATCTCTGGCTGTCTCTTTAGCAGTCTCATCCGCAAACGCATTACCACGGCCCACATCATCTGTCACTTTCCGATGCGCACTACATTTAATTATGGCCACCTGCTTAGGCAATGTAAGTGCATCCAAAAGGTCGTTCACAAGCTGTCCATGCTGAATCTTCGTGCCATGCGACGTGAAAAATCCTCTTTCTCTCCACAATCGACCAAAACTATGCGCTACACCAAATGCATACTGACTATCGGTAAACACATTCACCCGCTTGCCTCTAGACAACACACACGCTCTTGTCAACGCAATCAATTCGGCCGCTTGAGCCGAATTCTGACTCAATCTCGCAGTTTCCACAACCGTACTCAACGTCACTACAGCATACGCAGTCGTTACATCACCATTCGGCAACTTAAAGCATGAACCATCAACATACAAAGTACCATCGGGATCTACCAATGGAGTGTTTTTCAGGTCAATACGACCTTTCGTCTCTTCTTCAGTTCTTAAGTAGCAATCATGTGGTGCTACATCACCTGATTCCATGCTGACCGGCAACAATGTTGCTGGGTTCAACACATTACAACGTTTTATTCGTATATGACTTGCCAAAAGTGTCAACTCATAACCCGACAATCTTGCGCTTGTCAGGTGTTGAGTTTTTGTTCGATTCAAGAGAGTGTCAACTGCATGCGGAACCATCACCGTAAGCACATTATCCATGACCAGACCTGCGGACTGTCGAATGGACACCACAGCTGCCGCTGTTGCTCTTAAACAACTTGGCAATGCTCTAGCTACTGGGTCTAAGGTCGAGGAAAAATATGCACATGGACGCTGTTTGTCACCAAATTGTTGCGTCAAGACACTCAACGCACAACCATCCCTCTCGTGAACGTATAGTGTAAACGGCTTACTGTAGTCAGGGGTACCTAACACAGGAGCCGAACACAACGCATCACGTAATTCAGAAAAAGTTTTCTGACACTCTTCAGTCCATGGTAAAGGAGTCGGAACATCCTTACACGTGAGGGCTAACAATGGTTTCGCCATCAATGAAAAATTTGGAATCCATTGTCTGCAGTATGACGTAATACCTAAAAAGGCACGTACATCTCTCTGGGTTTTTGGCACAGTCATTCGAGCAATCGCTGCGATTCTTTCTGGGGTCAACCTTCTCCCTTCTTTTGACAATAAGTGACCTAAGTAGGTTACTTCTTGACAACAATATTGCAGCTTAGAAGGTGACACCTTGTGATGTAAGGCACATAGATGTTGCAACAACGATACCGTAGCGGTTCTACAAATATCCTCGGTATCGGCTGCCACCAACAGATCATCAACGTATTGAATCAAAGCCGCACCCGTCGGCAACACAAACGCATCAAGCTGACTTTTAAGGGCTTGACTGTAAATCGACGGACTCTCACAGTAGCCTTGAGGTGCGCGTTTAAACCTAAAACTTCGACCTCCTAATGAAAATCCGAACAGATCTCTGCTTTCCTCAGCGATCGGAATACTAAAAAAAGCATTCTTTAGATCGATCACCGTGAACCAGGAGGCAGAAGCTGGAATCAGGGTCAACAAGGTCGTGATATCAGGCACCACAGGAAACTGCGGAATCACGATTTTATTCACCTCTCTCAAATCAATTACAAAACGATACACAGGAGGTTTAGATGGATCGGTTCGTTTCAAAATGGGTAACACAGGACTATTACACACATTTCCCCGAGTTTCTTCGATGACATCTTTTTCGATCAGGTCATAAATGATCGCTAATAGCGCTCGCTCACCATCAAGAGAGATACGATACTGAGGTATACGTGGTAACCGCACATTTGTTTTCAACTGGACCACATAAGGTGGGATGTTTAACAGGCCCACATCATTGGGACCTGTTGCCCATAAAGACGCAGGAAGAGAACTCAATTCCGGTGGGAACTTATCCATTGATAGGTACATAGGAGAGATAACCCTCTGACCTAACGTAAGCTCCACTCCTTCAGGAGAGCAATACAAAGTCGCATATAACCGTTTTAACAAATCCAGACCCAAAAGATTCTCACCACACCCAGTGGATAGAATCAATGGAGCCTCCAGCTCACGAGGACCAATCGCAAGGGACAAAGGGCTAGAGACAGGATTGCTAACAGGGGCGCCAGAGAATCCAATGGAAACATTCGTAAAGCCAGACAAAGGTGCGCCAGGGAGTTTGGAATGCATGATGGAACTTTTTGCTGCACCAGTGTCCAACAGAAAAGGCTCAACTACGCCAGATGTGGCAACCGCGACGTAAGGCCCTCTCTGATCAACCGGAACTGACACTACTCCCTCTCTTTGTCGATGGCTGTCCTAGTAACGGTCGTCTGCAACAATCTCATGGTCAACATAATAATCATCCACATGGTACTGTGCAGATTTATCGGACCCCGCATTTCGCTGGTCGAAACAATTATTCGCGTCCGATGAAACAGTAGAGCGCTCATGATTTTGAACGAAACCTCGACCTCGACCTCTACCTCGAGAGGCCTGTTGAGGACCACCACGACCTCCCCGAACCGAAACATTATTATAACGATCACGTAAAGCGGGACAATCAAATTTTATATGGCCCTCCTACAATATGCACACTGATTATACCCAAGCGTAGATCTAAAGTCAGAGGAGTCAGAGCGCGACTGCATCCTAGTGGACTGGGCTCGTGGTCGATACTGCTGTTGTAAATCATTTTGATTTGAACGTGGAGGATATGCCTGCTGCAACAAAACCTTTGTTTTGAGCTCCTTCGTTTTCTTGTCTGAACGATCACTTTCTTCCTTTTCCCTATTCTCATAATATTGAGCCGTCGCTAATATCTTTGCAGTGGTTGAAACAGCCCATGCACTTTCCAATTTATTGCATAGCTCTGGCAACAAATTTCACACAAACTTATCAACAAACAACCGTTGGCCTCCTTCGGTGCTCATGTCCTGACCACTATGATCGACAAATGCCTCCTCGAATCTAGTAAAGAAATCGGAGACACTCTCGTCTTTATTTTGCTTGCAAGCCGATAATTTATCCCAATTCACCCTCATCGCTGGCATGAGTGTTTTCATAAGTGTAATGATTTTCTGGGGTAGATCCAAAATTAACTGCTCAGGCTTGGCCCCACCAACTTGTAGTCCATCAGCCGCTATTAGTGCAGGCCAATCACCGCCTAACTCATTCACATGATTCGTTTGGCGAATTTTCGCCCAAATCGGTTGCGGTACGACATTACCAAAAGCATGTCGATGTCAGCGAGGTTCATAATAGTAGCATCTACCAATTGGGACAACTCCTTATAATAACCCGCCGGATTCTTACGCGGATCAGGCAAAGATTGTTTCACCTGCAAGACTTCTGATCGCTTCCATGGGAGGTGTATCCAAACACGTTGGAAATGTGGCAAAACTGGGGGATTGGCAGCAGGAGCACCTGGCATCCATACTGGCGGAACCTCTCTCATAGGATATTGACCAGAGTTCATTTTCGTATTATCGGTGTCATCATCAAATGACACACGAGAAGGCACTGTGGATCTAAAGGCTAACAATCGCTCTAATGCTCGTCGTACATTTCCACCCACAATCATACCGTTCGAAAACTGACTCTGGAGTTCCGTCATCTCAGGCGGTACATTATCCAAGTCATCATTATACCATTCTTCTCTCAAGAAGTTACACATTTCTTCAAACACGAATCTCTGGGTGGGCTCATTAAACTGAGAGAATGTATCAAAAACCATGCGCGGAGGGTAGTTAGCAGGGTGTCTTATCCATCTACGCGCCATAGTTACCAACGTGGCACTCTCCCTTCCACCAGGGATTTGACTTCGTCTCTGAGGAGTTTCAGAGACATCGGATCGAAATAACGATCCAGAAAGTGGGGAGTAAAGGGTAGCAACAGTATTAGGGATACGATTACGAACAGAAGGAGAAAGAAGAACTGGAGCAACAACATTAGAAGTGAACGTAGGGACAGCAGAGGTAGCCAGGACAGTTGAGGTAACAGGAACAATGGACTGAGGAGGTACAGGCAAAGTAGCAGTAGAAGGGACAATTACAGGACCAACAACAGGCTGACCAGCAGCCGCTGGAACAACAGGAGGAACTACAGGAGGAACTACAGGGGCTGTAGCACCCTGTGCATAAGGAGGTGGTGATTTCAATAAATAGGCTAACAAGGGATCCTCCTTCACATCTTCTTCCTTTTTAACATGATTAGATGGTAAAACCGGATAACATTTATCTACCTGCATGTGATGCAGTCTAGTAGAAACTTCTATCTCTTTTTCTGCTTTATCTCGCTGATATTGTTCTGCACCTTGCATCATCGTAATGATACCTTCTTTTTTATTTTTCTTAAGCTGTTTGATTTCTTTCTGCTTGGCCTCTTTACGCCATAACCGAAAAGAATCAAACATAGCAGGCCTAGCTTTCTTTTTAAACAATTTAGCTTCAAGATTATCTAAAATCGTAATTTCGAAACTTCTATGCGGTGGCCAACTAAGGTCACCATCGTTTTTCGTATAACGAACCCAATATTCATTATATATAATAGGGCCTACACCATGTCGACTATAGAGCTCATAAATTGGAGTTCCAACTGGAGGTATCGGACACGAGTCCTCCAACCGGGAATCAGTGTTATAACATTTAAAGAAACCAAAGAAACCACTACGGCTAGGCATCTTGCTCACTAACCAAGTATCAAACTTCAAGGGTTATCGAAGCGCTAAATCTTCGTGAAAGACAAAACCCTCGGTTTTTGGCAATTGCACCTGTCAAATAACAACTAAGAACCAACAACTAAGCACCACAAATGCAATGGAACCATGCAAATAACTAAGCTTCAACAACAACCAAGGATACTGGGAGCGACCCACAAAAACTTAACTGAGAGTACAATGGCGTCACCAGGAAGGCCCGTTTATCGTCTCGCCGTACAAAGGACTACGCCAGGCGCCAAAACAGGTCGACAGTCAGGGCATCGGTCCGTCGCAGCCGTCAGGAGGCAGGAATCTTCGCGGGAAAAATCTTCGGACCACTTATTTCGACAACAGGATCGATGAAGCGGGGTGCACCTTCCCTCGGAGATTTCACACGAAGTTCCTCACAATCGTCAGGCTTTGGACCGGTACCGCTGATGTCGCCCTACGTTGGGCGCCAACTGAAGGACTGGACTTTTTCTAAGGTCCAGCGGTGCCAGGGAACAACACCTGAAACCTACGTGGGATACCTGTTCAGCGCACAAATGACAGAGACACGGGACACTTCCTTCGGCGTCAAAGATCTGCGTTTATTACTGCAGGGAGGCAAAAGTCACAAGAAGTACAACAGAGTGTAGGTTCTGAGAGTCTGCTTCAAATTGCAAATGTGGATCGCTCCTTTTATACACATTTTCGTCATTGCACAACATACGAACAAAAGGTTACAACTCAGTTCCCACAATAAACTTCAAAAGGACTTCTTGATACCCGGAACATAATTACAGTAACATTGCCGGTTCCCAACTGTAAAAGCACATCTTCTCACCGTTAGGCACATTCCACTCTAGTTGTAAATGAACGAAAGAAAGAGACAAGAACAGCTGCAAGGAAGACAGACAACAGTAGAGAAAAGAGTGTGAGGGTAATATCGGAAACATGCTCACAGGATCAAAGGATTCGATCCTAGCACATGCACGGCTGAAACAATAGACCGGCACGGCAAGATTACCCTCAAGCGAAGCCATCTGCCTTTGCAGAGTCATCCCCCTCGCCATAAAAGGGCGCACAAAAGGAATATGCATCTTCCGTAGAGCTTGGGAACTAAGGGTCATGACACGGACAGTTGCCTGTTCGCTGACTATGTGAGGGCAAGAAACAAAATGGATGCCGTATCTAAAATGGAACCCGAGGGTTCAGATGAAGAAACGCGTAAATAAGGCGAACCCTTCCAAGTAGTGTAGCGAAAACGCGTACACTTACTAAACTCGTCATTTATGGTTCATAGATACCAAACTTGCCCATATTCGATCATGCCCAAAACATCATAACGATTCTCACGGAATCTCAACCATCAGATTTGTCTGATGGCAAATCATCTGACCAGGGTTCTGAACGTTCGTGCAGACAGTCTCAGTCGGCAGTTCTCTGCCGACCACGAGTGGAGGCTTCACCCGGAGGTGGTTCACGACATCTTTCAGATGTGGGGGACTCCTCGGGTGGACCTGTTCGCCACTCGCGAGAATGCTCACTGTCCGTCATTTTGCAGTCTCCAGTATCCGTTGCAAGGAGCCTTGGGGGACGCGTTTCAGTTGAGTTGGGGAAATCAACTCCTTTACGCGTTTCCCCCCATACCTTTGATTCCTCGGGTTCTGAGGTAGATTCGCCAAGACCGGACCCAAGTCATATTGGTCGCCCCGGATTGGCCAAGAAGGGTGTGGTATACAGACCTTCTCCACCTCTCCTCTCACCCGCCGCTCCGTCTCCCTCACAGCGTAGACCTCCTCTCTCAGATGGAGGGGCAGGTTCTACACCCCCACCTCCAGACATTACACCTTCATGCCTGGAGATTGAACGGGGCAACCTGAATTCCTTTTCCCTCCCACCAGACGTTGTGGATGTCATCTTGTCTGCCAGGCGTGACTCCGCTAAGTCTGTCTATTCTTATAGATGGTCGAAATTTGTCACGTGGTGTGGGGAAAAGTCTTTAGACCCTTTGAGAGCCCATTTGTCTGATGTTCTCCAGTTTGCCCTTTCTCTGGCTCAGCAAGGGCTTGCTGTTGCCACGGTTAAGGGTTATCTTTCTGCTTTGTCGGCATTTCTCTGTTTGCCTGACCAGCCTTCTCTTTTCAAGTCTCCTGTGGTTTTAAGGTTCTTAAAGGGCCTCACAAATAAGTTCCCTCCTACTCCTTTTATTGTGCCTCAGTGGGACTTAAATCTTGTCTTGACCTTTTTGATGGGTGCTCCCTTTGAGCCTCTTCATGAATGTCCCATGAGACTTCTTACTCTTAAAACAGTCTTCCTCGTTGCAATAACCTCGGCAAGGAGGGTAAGGGAGCTTCAGGCTCTTAGTTCCAAGCCCCCTTTCTTGACCATTCATGCTGATCGAATGGTTCTTAGGACCAGGGCTGCTTTTCTTCCTAAAGTGGTTACTCCTTTCCACCTTGGTCAATCCATTACCCTCCCTACCTTTTATCCTCCCCCACACCCTTCCAAGGAGGAGGAGAGGTTACACCGTCTGGACCCTAAGAGGGCGGTGTCTTTTTACTTGGACAGAACTAAAGACTGTCGTTTGGATGATCAGCTCTTCGTTGGTTTTGCTGGCTGCAAGAGAGGAAGAGCTGTCCACAAGAGAACCTTGTCAAGATGGATTGTCCTCTGTATAAAGATCTGCTACTCTTTGGCCGGTAAGGAACCACCAGAGGGTATAAGGGCTCATTCTACAAGAGCTAAGTCGTCAACCTCTGCTTTGGCTAGAGGTGTTCCTGTAGAGGATATTTGCAGGGCCGCGACTTGGTCTTCCCTCCACACTTTCGCGAAGCATTACTGCTTGGATTCCGAGGTGAGGAGGGACGGCCACTTCGCGCGCTCTGTCCTCCAGGATTTTCTGGTTTAGAAGAGTGGAAACCCTCCTCCGGGAGTGGGGACTGCTGTGGGACTCTATTCACAAGGTGAGGAATCCACACGGCAGATGTATCAGAAGAACAAGTTACTTACCTTCGGTAACGCTTTTTCTGGTAGATACAATATCTGCCTGTGGATTCCTCACTGACCCACCCGCCTCCCCTTTGTCCACTCTTCTATACCAGAGTTACTGTAATGTAATGTTTATTTCTTTTGTTGTCAAGGAAATGTTTCAATTGCTTTCCTGCATTTGCCTTACACTGTGTGTGTTTGCCTTGACTATTGTGTACTGTGTATACTTTTTATATATCTACTGTCATTGGTCCGTCCGTGTGCCTCGATGGCACGGAAAAAAGGGCGGAACTGATGTCATCACGCCGGCGTGGGCCTATTATAGGCGTCGGTGACGTCAGCGGAGTCGCGTGCGATGCCGTGTCTCTATGACGTCCAAGTCAACGTCGGCGCGAGGCTACGAAAAGAATTTCCGAATGTTGCTGACGCAAGGGGGATATTCACAAGGTGAGGAATCCACAGGCAGATATTGTATCTACCAGAAAAAGCGTTACCGAAGGTAAGTAACTTGTTCTTTACCATTAAAGAGGGTTTTTTAATTCCAACTCTTCAGACCTCAAACTCGACATTCCTACCTGCTCCAAATTGAAAGTTATTGCTTAATAAATGTAATAAGTTAACCTAATGTTATCCTGTGGGAGAGGTAGGCCTTGCAGTAGTGGAATACAAATTTGAAGAGTATTTCATTACCAGTGCATGTAAAAGTTAAAAGTACATTTAAAACATTTTGAATACACTGCACCCTGCCGTGTGGGCTGTTTAGGACCTGCCCTAGGGGTCATTAATACATACCAAAAAGGAAGGTTTAGG
This sequence comes from Lissotriton helveticus, assembly GCF_964261635.1. NCBI lineage: Eukaryota > Metazoa > Chordata > Amphibia > Caudata > Salamandridae > Lissotriton > Lissotriton helveticus. The sequence continues at coordinate 610,434,331 of NC_136059.1, read as the reverse complement.
CATGGCAAAACGGCTGATTTTGCTAGGTTGAAATGGCAGGTTAAACTAAACATGCAGGCTGCAATGGCAAGCCTGAGGCATGGTTTTAAGGCTTCTTATAGGTGGGTGGCATAATTAGTGCTGCAGGCCCAATGGAAGCAGTTTACAGGCCCTGGGTATATGTAGTACCACTTTACTAGGGACTTACACGTAAATTAAATGTGCCAATTGGGGGTAAGCCAATTTCACGGGTTTTAGAGGAGAGAGCACACACACTTTAGCACTGGTTAGCAGTGTTAAAGTGCAGAGAGTCCTAAGGCCAACAAAAACTAGAGCAGCAAAAAAATGGAGAAGTAAGGCAAAACGCTTGGGGCTGGCAGGTCTAACAGTTTTATTTCAGGAAAAAGTCAAGATCACATTAATATCAAACAGAAACAAAAAAAGTTCTTCTCTTCAAAGTATCTGCATGCTCTCTGTGTGAGCTCTGCATCAGCACTTTTTCTAACTTACTCATTTTTCTTCCAGCGTGGAGGTTGGAGTTCGCGTGGAAGCCTTTAACTGCGAAGAGTGGACCCAGGGCAAAGGGCGGCACATTAACAGTGCATTCCTTATCTATGGCGCAGTGAACGACAAGGAGGAACGGCTGCTGTTCCCCAGCATCAAAGCCCCTTCTAAGGTCAGCATCAGTGAAGGAGAGCTTGAGAACACATAGAAAGCAGCTAATGAATTACCCTTCTAAACTGAGGCACTCTCACTAATTAGGGTTCAGTGTCACTTCCTGGCATCAGTTCAGAACCTATCAAATATTGGCACATTGGCAGGAGGTTTGCTGATGGCGCAGGCCATCCCTGAAGAGTAGCACTTGGCGTCTCACCTTTGGCTTGCATGATTAAGAGTAAAAATAAGCCACTCAGCTCAGAGTAAGAGTTGGCCTTGCATTCAGTCTCATAATATATGATCGTACTATATTTCATAAATCCATTAAGGGTGTATCGATTAAATTTCAGAAATAATAGAATCCATTTCTTTAATAAAAAAAAAGTCCAGTGATTATTGGCCATACCACTGCCCATCCTTTTAATGGTTAAACCAATATCAGACGTGACGGTCACAGCCGCTTCCAGTCGCACATTGTCTAATGTATATACGTGTATACACACACTCTTTCATATAGGTATCTTACAGCGGCGCAGTCCCCCCTCCCTAACAAAGATTCACACCTCACCGCATAAGAAATCTTCTTTTTAAACCCATAATAACTTGTCAGCCTCCCTAAGAATCTACAAATGTTTGGTGCAAAAATGATATTGGAGCACTTCTTTTGAGCGTGACTTTTGATGCAGTTCGGGCTGATACACTAAGTCATAATATGTGCGCGCAGAACCACGAAACCACGGAAGGTATAGTCGGCCCGTTTGTGTGCCCTCTGGGACCTGCTGCAGGGGCAGGTGGCAGTCGAGCTGCCCCTTTCTGGCCTGAATAACACTGCCAGCCACGGAGGAGCAGGGCAGCTGGTGCCCACTCCTTCACCATGTTACATTAGTGGAATATGGCAGAGAGGTGGCACCATCTGAACTGCTCCTCTGTGGCCCACAGCATTGGGCAAAAGTAATATGTGGGTTTTCCGAGCCGAGCCCCTGTTAATTCCTATATGGAAAGTCTGTCTGCGGTTATTGCCATTGGAATGAGTCAGAACCTCCTGTGCTGTTTGAAGGGGGAAGGTGCAACGTCTAGCTTTAGACTTGGACCTGTGACAAGTTTACTGTGCATAACACAATTCTGCGCATAGCTCTTTTAGTGTAAAATGCACCATTGCTTCTAAAATAGGCCTGAGGATGCATTTTGTACTAAGAAAATAGCAGTCAATGCTACAGGACACGAACAGCAGTAACCAGAAGCCACTCACGCTCTCTTAGTTTGTTGTTCCTGTGCTCCTATGTCAGAATGTTTACTCCAAATTACTCACGTTGGCGTAATTGTGTAATTTCAGTAACTCTGCATCATGAGAGTAATGCATAATTAGTGAAATTGTTCTGATTACTCTGTGGAATTTAAATTTTGCTCAAGCACAAACAAACAACCACTTTGCCAGGGGCCCCTTTGAAGGTGGGGGCCCAGGGCAACTGCTCATTTTGCCCATGCTATAAAACGTGTCTACTGATCTCTGAAGGTATTTAAGGCCTCGCTGAAAAGGTAGCCCAGTATTTGAGCATGTTTCAGCATTAATAACTTCGTAGTAAGAGAGAGTTTATTTATGGAATGTTTCTTGAGCTGCCTCAGTCTCTCCAAGCCTTACAGAGGAGCCAATCTCTCCCCTCCAGCAGTATTCAGCGCACATTAAGCTGATCCTAAATAAGGCTACCCCTTTAAGACCCCGAATTCTGGCAGCAGAGCCTCATCATGAAATTGACCACCAAAACTGAGGGATCACAGCGATGTGCATGTTAATTATATGTCATTAGATGGAGATTCACAGGACAAAAATGCACATTAATATTTTCTCCCTTTTTCACCCTTTCCCTTTTCTTTTTCAATAAATGTTATCTTTTTCAAACTTAAAAAATGCACCTGAATGTTATGTCAAATTTAATGTGATACTTGTGCATCGTTAACAGATGGAAAGGTAGAAAGGGAAAAGTGATGTACGTCATCATACAATACCATAAGGTAAAGATTGATGGAGTGTGAGGAGCAGCAATAAAAGGGTGTTCACATGGGAGGGTTACTTGGGGTCGAAGCAGAGATGTCAGTAGCGCTACTTCAGCTCCTCTTGTGGGAAGACGCGACTGAAAAGCCCCGGATCCGCGTGGCATGCTGACCAATGCGCACTGGGCATCACCAACTTCAGAAATTATCACTTTTTCGCAGAAGCACCAAATCTGAAGCTTCATATAATTTCCTGTCCCAGACCAATTGAGTAATGCCATGCCATACTTTACCACCATTTACTTCAATACTAAACAGGGAGTCCATTAATATTCAACTACTTGGCGGCAATCAAAGATAAAAGAAAAGCTTACCTTCATTTTCCCTATGTTTGAAGTATTTTAATGATCTGGCTGATTTCCTTTTTAGAGGCTAACTTAGCTTACTAAAATCAAAGCACCGGTCATGTTCTACCAGCATCAGTAGCACCCCTTAAGATAAAACATGTTTACTTCTGGCATACAGCAAACTACAACTAGGGGTGGGCAGAATTTGCGTAATCGCGTTACGCAAATCTCTGCAAAACGGTAAAAAAATCTCCGCGACCACGTAGAAATTCCGCGAACTCTCGACATTGCTTGTTCGAGATGCTTTTTTACTGTTTGCGTGCTCAGGGGGAAATATCTCGCGAACACGCATTTGAGAACGCGAACGAGCAAAAAATTTCGCAAAGTAGCGGAATGCAGAACTTTGGGCAATTTTGCGTTCTCCACAGATCGCAAAATTACCCAAATTCGTCAAATTCCGTGAGCGGAACGGAATTTACCACCCAGGCCTAACTATAAAAAGATTTTGGCAGTGCACAGTTTTAAGATTGTCTTTATTACAACATACATCAGTAATCCTTAGCTTTGAAAATGCAGGAAGGCCTAGTATCCAACCCGTATGTCCAGCTATCACGTGTTGTTTTCATTACTTTTTATCAGATGCCTTTCATGGCTGGACAAGTACCATTATGGGACAAGAATAAGATGGGGTTAATTGGAAGATTTCTTTTCTATTCTCCCCACAGGAAGGTGTCCGGAGATACCGCGGCGCTATAGCACGGCGGAGAATTCGTCTAGTCAGGTATGTAAAAACACTAGGGGCACTTCTGGTGGTGGCGAGACATCTAATGAAGCCTGTAGACGTTTTGAAATTACAGGCACAAGAAAAAGATGTCCCAGAGGTGATAAATAAAACACTTATACACCTTCCTAGATGGGGCAGTACTGTGAGGCAATAACTCAGAAGGGGTTTGCTAGAGGGTTCTGGGGGTGGAATAGCCACTGACACACATGTGGTTTCCAAAGTGGTATCAGAGTGGCTAATAAAAGATGATAGAGGTTGGGTACCCAAAGAAATGAGGAAGGATAAGAACAGGAGAGCCCCTCGGGCTGAAAGTAGTGTGGGTTCTGAACATAGAGAAAAGGAATGTTGGTGCAAGCAATCTAAGGTGAAAGAAAGCCTATTGAGGTGACTGTCAGCTACATTCAACTCTCTATCAAAAGCCCAAAATGAAACTGAATACATATGGTAGGGCGACTGTACAAGACTCTGTACAGTGGTGCACAAGTTATACTAATTTTAGGGCAGGGCACACATTATAACTTTACCTTATAACTATAACTTTAGAATGTCTAAGATTTGTGTAGTTTAAGTTGGTTTTGTGTAGGAATAATACATTGTTATAACTGAGCTTTAACCTATGTTTTTTTAATTGAATTTCAATGTTTTTTTTTAATGAAATGTTTCAAATCATCGAGAGGAGTGGAGTTGAGTGGTATAGAGTAAAATGTTGTGGAGTGAATAGAGTGGAATGGTGTGCCATTGAGTGGAGTTTCATAGAGTGGGTAAGTGTGTTAGAGAGGGTAGTGGCATAGAATGGAGGAGTGTGCCATAGAGTAGAGTGGAGTAAACTGGCACAGGGGAAGTTCTGTAGAGTGTCGTATTGTGGAGTAGAGTGTCATAGGGTGCCATAGAATGGTGTACAGTGTTGGAGAGTGGCAAAGAGTGAAGGAGAGTGAGTGGAGTGTCATAGAGTGTATAAGTGTGTTAGAGAGTGTAGTGGCATAGAGTGGAGTAGTGTGCCATAGAGTAGAGTGGAGTAAACTGGCACAGGGGAAGTTGCGTAGAGTGTCGTATTGTGGAGTGGAGTGTCATAGGGTACCAAAAAATGGAGTACAGTGTTGGAGAGTGGCAAAGAGTGCAGAAGAGTGTTGTAGAGTGTCTTAGAGAGGTGGGACTGTTATAGAGTACAGTGCCGTAGTGTCGAGGCATAGAGTGGTGTGGCGTAGAGTACCCTGGAGTGGCATAGAGTGGAGTTGTATGTCATTGAGTGTAGACACTTCACACAGTGGAGTGGTGGGTTGTACAGAGGAGTGGTATGTTGTACAATGGAGTGACATGGTGTAGAGTGGCGTAGAGTGGAGGGGCATACAGTGGAGTAGTGTTGTAGAGTGGAATGTTGTGGAGAATCGTTGAATGGCGTGTTGTAGAGTGGCACAGAGAGTTGTAGAGTGGCTTGGCGTGGAGTGTCATAGAGTGGACGGTCATATAGTAGAGTGGAGGAGAGTGTCATAGAGTGCTGTGTTGAGAAGTATCATAGAGTGGAGGGTCGTACAGTGTTGTGGAGTGGGATAGAGTGAGCACAGTGTTGAACAGTGGAATAGAGTGTCGCACAGTGGAGAGGTGTAGAGTGTTGTGGAGTAGTGTGTAGTAAAGTGTAGTAAAGTGGTGTGAAGTACAGTGTGGTAGAATTGGCTGTAGGCCTACCCAGGCCAGCTTCTTCGTGTGAAACTTGGTGTAATCATTGGACTTAGGAGCCTTAGATCAGTCTCATTTCTTTGCCCCAAACTAGGAGCTGTGACCAGATGTTACACCCATCGTCATTCAGATGTCCTAAGTCCAAACGGACCATACCCAGGGCAGCCCTCAGCCAATTCTCATAAAGCGGGGGCGATTGATCCTTCCATAGCCTGCAGATCTCCCTCCGTGCAATAAGGATCAGATACATTATTAGGACTTTTTGCCTTACTGACAATATATTCACAGGGTTTTTGTTCACACCAAATATTACCAGTGATGGGTTCAGGTTGAAATTGACCTTAAAAATAGCACCAAGCGCACGTTCCACATTCTGCCAATACCCTTTAAGGACACCACATTCAAAAAATATATGTAGATCATCGGCCGGGGTGAAGTCACATCTAGGGCATTTTGTAGAGGATAGGGGAGCAAATTTAGCAATGTTCTTGGGGGTATAGTATAACCTATTTATTACATAGAAATGGTTCTTCTTTAACGAGGCAGGTTTAACCACCTTGTATAACATCTGGAGGGAGGGTTCAAACAGTTCTACGGCCGTAGTCTACAAAGCTGACATATTCCATACTACATGTTGTGGAAGAAAAACTGTATCAGCAGCTTCCAGCGTCTTCCTATACCAGAACCCAACCTCTTTTTTTACGAGATGTGTATTTTGACATTGTAGCTCAATTTCCCAATTTTCACCTATGTGGGATTTCTCTGCAGTATACCAGGAGACCAATTGCAAATATTTAAATTTAGAAAAAGAGTCTCCTATCTTCAGCCTTAACACCTCCCAAGGGTGAATCCCATCCGCGGATACAAGGTCGGACCAAATCTGGATAGCGGCTCTCTTGATAGGCAGTGCCAGGCTATCCTCTAAACAGACAGGTAACCCCGGAGAATCCCAAATGGGAGCAAAATCAGAGTAATAGCCTATCCCCCATATTTTCCTGACCTTGTACCACAGATTCAGGGATGCTTTTAAAACTTTCATGCAAACTTTTTTGAAGAGTTTGGGCGTGCCGAACTTATATAAAAAACCCTCTCATCCCCTCTCGAAAGCAACCATTTCACTTAAAATCTTCCCCCAATTGGATCCTCCCGCCATGCAAAGTAGTGCCCGAATATTTTTGAACTGAGAAGCAAAAGAATACCAAAGTATGTCAGGAAGTGCAAGGCCCCCTTTCTGAAGCTTGCGCCTTAATTTCTTCCATGAGAGCCGAGCCGTTGTATTGGACCAAATAAAACTTCCTATTTTACTTTGTATTTTACTTATGTTCCTGTGTGGAAACTCAAGGGGGATGGTACTAAAACAATAGATCAATTTTGGCTAGATGACCATTTTTACCAAATTTTACCCTACCATATATTGTAAGAGGCAGATTTGCCCATCTTAAAAACAGACGATCAATCTCCTTAGACACCTTCTTTAGATTAATTTTAGGGATATCGTCTAAGTTTTTACTATTGTTATTCCTAAGTATCTGAATTCTCTACTTATTTTACCCGTCCAATTGTCAACGTTCCAGGTCATTACATCTGTCTTAGTGGAGTTTGCAAGGTACCCTGAGTATGAACTAAATTCTACAAAAAGGGCTTCCGGTCTTGGGAGAACCTCAGCAGGATTGTCAGTATACAACAGCAGGTCGTCCGCGTAAAGGGCTAATTTGCTGGTATAAAGATGGACACTGAACGGAACAATTACTTTATCCAATCTAATTGCTTGAGCAAGGGGTTCTATGTATAAATCAAAAAGTAAGGGCAAGATGGGACAACCCTGCCTCGTTCCCCTAGTAATATTGAAGCTTGATGTCAAAATGCCGTTCAGTAAAATCACTGCTGAGGCTCCCTGATTACAGTTGATCAAAGTCTGTATGAAGACTGGGCCTAAACCCATTATTCTCGAAACCTCCCACAAGAAGACCCAGCAGGCACAGTCGAATGCCTTCTCTGCGTCAAATGCTGCTACTGCTAAAGGCATCGCCCACGTCACAGCCAAGTCGATACTGCCAATCAACGGCAGGGTCTGTTCCTGTATGAACCTCCCTGGGATGAATCCCTTTTGGTCCGTATTTACCAACTGTGGAACTAACTTGACCAATCTCCCTGCCAAAAAAGACATGAAGATTTTATAATCAGCGTTCAGCAGGGAGATTGGCCTATAAGAGTCGACCTTAAGGGGGTCTTTTCCTGGCTTTAAAATATGGACAATTGTGGCCTCCTTTCATGATTTAGGTATTCTTCCTTCTACACTGTAAACATAGTTGAATAGTTCGCATAGCCTTGGGGCCAATTAATCCTGCAGGATTTTATAGACTTCCCCTGGAAGAGCATCAGTCCCAGCTGCCTTGTTCTTCTTGATCTTTTTGATGTGGGTTATTACCTCACTCTCTGTAATACGGGCATCCAGAGCGGCTTGACTGCCCTCAGTTAAAACCGGTAATTTTTTAGGTCTCAGCCAATCTTGAATGCTCTCTGGACTAGGGGAAATCTCTTCGCTGTATTAGTCAGAAAACAGAGAAAGGAGACATTTTTGCATATCTTCATGCTTACATAAAGTTTCTCCATTCTCATCTATAATTAATTCATTTATATTATTCTCTGTGCGGTCAGCCCGTGCCTTCCAGGCCAGAAGGGCTCCCATCGTTTGCCCATATTCAAAATGCTGCATGTTATGGGCAGACCACTGAGGTTTGATTTTTTATTCTAGTCCCCCCCCTATATTCCTGGCGGAGGTGATCTAGGTCTATATTGATGCTCGTCAACTCTTCGATGGATGGCTGAGGGATACTAAGCCTCTCCTTTAGAATCCTTATCTGTTTTTCTAGCTTCTGAAATTCCAGAGACTCTTCCCTATTTTTAGAGTAGATCGGACTATGCAGCTGCCCCTGGATATTTGCCTTGAAAGCATCCCAGACCCAATCTAAGGAGGTTGAGCCTATATTAACAGCAAAAAAGTCTGTAGTAGATTTTTTAAGCGTATTTATTAAATCAGGATCGGAGAGCATCGCCCTCTTCAGAGTCCACCTGGAACTGGAGTTTTGTCTGGCACTTAAATAGGAAAAGGATATGGTCAGACAGAATGCTTGGTAAGATGGAAATATCACCAACCTTCTCTAACTCCAGCCTGTCTGTTAAGATTTAATCGATCCTCAAAGAGTGACCGTACTTTTTACTAAAGAAGGTAAAACCTGTGTTTTCTCCCATCTTAGCCTCCAAACATCGGCCAGCCCAAGATCATGGATCATATTGATCATTGCGCAGCGAATGCGTGGGGCACCGACATGATGACTATGATTAGACCTATCCTGTAGGGGGTTAAGAAGAACATTAAAATCCCCCCTGATGATTATTGGGGTAATTCTTTCTATTAACTTGGCCTGCATATTACAGATGTATGATGGATCGTCGACATTTCGACCGTAAAACGACACAATTGTTAATTCGGCCCCCCCTATTTCAATCTGCGCTATGTAATCCATCTCCCTGAATGGTACGATGAGACTGATTTAATGATACCATTTGCCCCTAACCTAATTAAAATTGCCACCCCTCTATTATGGACAACCTGTTCTGAGGAGCAAAAAAGATCAATCCATCGATATTTAGCAAAGACAACTTTGCACTCAGAATTACTCAGATGTGTCTCCTGAAGAAGGCAGATCTGTGCTGAGGATTGTTCAAGATATTTAAGTACTAATATTTACCTGCCTGGACACCTGAGTCCGTTGATATTCCATAATATAAGTTTAATTTGACTGCTCATTAAGGCTGTACGATCTGTCTATTCAAGGATACAACATTCACTATTCTATGAAGGGTGTAGTTTCTTACACAGATCTGAGATTGAGGACATTTTAGATTTTCTCCCAATACACCCCCACCCGTGCTCCCCCGCCCAACCACCACCCACCCTAACCCCTGTGTGGCCCCATTACACCCCTGGGAAACCCCCCCTGATCCTCCGGGCATAAGCCCTGTGGGCGAGGTCCCCATGATGCTCAAAAAGGAAAAACCTGATTGTATTTACCATAATCCTGGCCTCTCTGGGGTACCTGCGAGATATCGTTATAAAAATTACAATACTAAAATAGAACCTTCAAACCACCCATCCCTGATCTATACCTCACTCCCACCTCTGATTTTATCAATAAGGGCATCCACCTCCTCAATCTGTCTCATGTTATGCATGTGGTTGTTCCACATAATTTGGAGGGATGCCGGGAACCTTAATTGGGCCTTAGCCCCTAGTGAGGTCAGAACTGTCATTCTTTTACCCAGCTCCCACTGTTTTGTGGCGGTAATATGTGAGATGTCAGACCTGATAGAGAACGGAAAAGAGCTAGAAAAGGAACTACATTTTATCGAGCCAACTTTCAAGGCTGAGGATAGGATTTTTTCTTTTCGTGAGTACTTTAAAAAAATGACCAAGATCTTTCGCGGCTTGGATTTTGCCGGGTTCCTTTTGTATGGGTCCCGATGAACTCGCTGAATGTTGTGTGCTAGATCAATTTCCTGGGATTCCTTTAAAATTGTATCCTTTAGAAGGGAGATCACAACATTTTTGATATCCCCCCCTCCAAGTCTTCAGGGACATTTAGTATTCTTAGATTATTTTTCGGGCGTGATTTTCGAGACGCTCAATGTCATCCTTCAGTTCCATATTCTGTGTAGCTAACTTGTCCACTTTCACCGAAGAACTATGCAGGGCTTCCTTAATTTTTTGAATTTCAAGTTCCAGAACATCAGTTCTCCAAGTCACTTCTTCGATTTTTGGAGCAAGTACTTCGCAAAAGGACTGAATCGCAGCTTGATTAGTTTCGGAGATGGTGAATCTTTTCCCTATATTGTCCCTCAGAGCCATCAAAATATCTGCCAAAGAACCGGCTCCCATAGGAGATGTATCCTTTTCAGGGGGGCCTGATGTACCTGGCATATGTGGAGGGGCCGGTAGGGCTGGAAGAGAGGAGGTGGGAGCTACTGATGGGGCAGCTGCCCTAGCCGAGACCTTATCTTGCAGAGATTCCGACCTGTTGCCTGGAATGCCTTGATCCTCCGGGCCCGTATACCTGTTAGATATATTGATAGTGGGATGAATAACCACTGGTTGCTCTGCCCATATATTTATCCCCCCATTGTCCTGAGCTCAGATGGCAAAGGCTCAGATAACAAAGGAGGAGAATTGCTCTCTTGGCACAATAGTACCTTCAACTGAGCAGTCTGTATGCTCTGGGTAGCCATATTAGATTTTATGCTTAATCCCTTGTCTGTGGAAGTAGAAATTACCTTAAAAAATGTCTTCAGGGAGGGAGTTACTCTGACTTTTTAGGGCAAAGCCTTTTTGGCTCTACCCTTCCCTTTACCCTCCGTTGTGGACTCCGTTGCATTTTTCCCCTTACGCTGACCAGATTTGGCTTTTACCTCCGCAACTGGAGGAGAAATGCGTGAAGCAGTGTCAGCATCCGCTTCAAATTTAGCCGCCCTGTTGCATAGTGTATACCTGCATACAGTTGTTTTACGGCTGGAGGGTGCACTACTCAGAGGTTTGCTGATGTCATTTTCCATGCAGCTTTGCCCCCCCCCGGAACGCCCCACCCCGCTGGTCAAACCCCACTGTCTCTCCTACATCTCCTACATTCAGCTGGACAACAGGCGCGTAAACAGCGCTGCTAGGAGCTACCACGTAAAAGTCCAACAGTCCTGGCAATCCTGGCGGTAAGGGCTCGATCCAGCAAAGCCCCTGGACCCTAGGGGGTTCACCTTGACTGTGCTTCAAAACATGCTCCACACTAGGAAAATGGTAGTCTCCTACCTTACAGCTGCTGCCAGGCTTGCTCAGACCCAACCAGTTGCTGCCCTCTGCCCCGTACTCATTGGTGCTGACTCTGCCGTGCAGCGCCCGGAACTGAAGGCAGGGAGTCCGCCTCCTCCACTCCTGCGCTGCAACTACAGCCCGTGGCGAGGAAATCTTCAACGATAAAGTGTCAAGCACCATCAGAATCAAAACGTTGGAGACCACTCGGGAAAGAGAGGAAAAGAAGACAAAAGCGTAAGTAACCGCCTTTGACGTCCCCCTTGAGAGGTTGCAGGGGGGAAATGAAAAAGTTACAAGAGAGAATTACGTTAGCTCGTGGGAAGGAGAAAACAAAAAAACACACAAAGGAGGGTGGAGGAGAGTAAAAAACAAAGATCGGGGAGGTAAACTTCTGTTTTTAGCTTCTCATATCACTCGCAGGGTCCCGTCGCAGGTCCAGAGGTGTGCATCAGTGGGGAGCGCGCCTGTGGCTGTTTAGCTTCCAGCGGCCATGTTTCCCCTATCATAAATCATTGTATTGAATTGTTTTTAACTTATTCAAATATTTGTTTCCACCACCCTTCAGAATTATAAAAATATGTGTTTAATTTGTGCTTTCCATATTCTAAAATAGCTGCACAGTTCATTTTGTCACATTTGCTGTGCATTCAAAAACAATGGTCAAAAGTGAGTCTCTGTCTTCCAGGGAGCTTGGTATTTACTTTTCTTTCTATGATGTCAAAGTGCGAGGATTCATTTGACAATTATGCTGGCTTCTCGGGATGTGCTGTACGATGTTAATTTTTTCTAGCACAAACTACATTTTAATGTCGGTAAATGAACTGTGCTGTTCTGTATACTTTTATAAGTAAAACTGTATGTCTGTGCAAATGTAATGGTAATTTTAATTGAAGATGTGCTTTCTGGAATGGCAGTGTGCTACCACACCATGCATACTCTACTATATTCCACTCCACTCTACTCTGCACTACTCCACTGCACTCTAATAAGCACCACTCCACACTAAGCCACTCCATAATATGTCACTGCACTCTGCACCATTACACTCTACGCCACTCTAATCTATTGTGCACCGCTGCACTCTGACACTGCATTCTGCACCACTTCTACTCTATGACAGTGCACTCTACCCCACTCTACTATGTACTACTGCACTCTTCTTCATTGCATCACTGTACCCTACACCAGTGTTCTCTGCACCACTCTACCACACTGTGCCCTATACTACCAGACTGCACTCTATGCCACTGTCCTCTACGCCACTTCACTCTGGCACTCTATTGTGGAAGACTGAACTCTCTGCCACTGAACTCAATACTACCCTACTCTGGTTTCTATATCACTACTCTCTACTCTGCATCATTCCAGTCTATGCCACTCTAATCTATTCTGTACGCCACACCACTGACTCTACCCATTCTGCTGTATGCCACTGCACTCTATGTCATTCTACTCTACACCTCTGCACTCTATCCTGAACCACTCCACTCTACCCTGCACCACTCCTCACCACTTCTCTCTACTCTGAAACTATCTACTCTATGCCACTCTACTCCACGCCATTGCACTCTATACCACACTACTCTGCTCTCTATGCCACTATAGTATACACCACTGCTATCTACTCTGCATCACTCCATTTTATGCCATTATAATCTATTCTGCACTGCATGCCGCTGCACTGTACACCATGCCAATTGATTCTACACTCTGCACCACTTCACTCTACCTTGCACCACTCAACTTCACTCTACTCTGAAACTATCTACTCTATGCCACTGCTCTCTACCCCTCTCTAATCTACTTCACACTACTCTATGCGAATCCATTGCACTCTACTCTGCACCACTCTACTCTATGTCACTGTACTCTACGCCAATGAACTTTACATCCCTTTACTCGAAACCAATGCACTCTATTTGAATCTACTCTGCACCACTGTACTTTACGCCACTTCATTCTAGTCCACTCTACTTTTACACTCCACTCCACGATACTCCACTCTGACTCTCCACTCCATTAAACTCTACTCCACACTGACACTATACTCCACTCTGTGCCACTCCACTCTAAAACAGTCTACTCGACACTATGTCACTCTGACACTATTTTACTGTAGAACGCTATAAACAACTCTCTCTACGCCACTCCCTGGCTCTTTATTGCACTCTATTCTATGATACACTACTCCACTCCTCTCCATTGCGCCACTCTACGCCACTTCACTCCATTCCACTATATGCCACTATACTCTACTGCACTCTGCATTCCACTCTCTTACACTATTCCACTATATGCCACCCCACTCTAACAATCTACTCCGTTCTACTTCACTCTACTCTACAACAATGTATCCCATGCAACACCATCTACACCACTCTACACTACACTTTATGACACTCCATGCCACTCCACACAACAACACCACTCCACTCTGACACTCTACTCCACTCCACTCTACTCTACGCCCTTCCACTCTACAACATTCTAGACCATTCCACTCTATGCCACTCCACTTCATGCCATTGAACTCTACTCTACACCACTTCACGACACGTATGCTACTCCATAACACTCCACCCTGCCCCACTTTACGACACTCCACCCACTCTCCTTTGCCCTACTAACTTTTAGCTAAGCTGAGCAGAACTCACGCTGGTGGTGTATTGCATGGCTAAAACATATTAACAAAGACAGTTGCTCTTGCATAGGCGAGACCTATTGGCTTTGCCAATGCTTGTATAACCATCTGGTTACTTGGAGATAACTAAGCTTAGGATCCAAAGCTAATATGTTTTACATTCCCCATCTGCAGGATGGTTCACTTTTGTGTATAGTAGCCTGGACATCTTCTGGAGCTTTGTTCATATTCAGGTTAGTAGGAAGTTTAAGTTAACATTGGCATACAACACATCCTGCTGCATATCCTGCCCCGAGACGACACACAGAAACGTAGCGTGTTGCTCCTACTCACCGTCTGACCTGGAGGCTCCTGCGTGCCGCGGTTCCGAAGTTGTGCCCCCGGAGGGACCGGGGCCTCCGCGGTGATGAGACCGGGGCCTCGCCTATTGGACCCAGCCTGGCGTTGATGTAAACGTCGGCCCCGGCCGAGAGAGTGAGCCACTGGCGAGAGGCCATTGTGCGAGCATCCCGGTGGTCCTGATCCGGGCTTGCCTCGGCGACCGTGAGGCTGGTGCGGGGCGCGGTGCTCCGAGGACTGATCGTGTGAAGGGGTCCCCCCGCCGCTGCTCCGTCCATCCACCCTGGAGCCTCGCGCCCGGGCTCTGTTCGTCAGACACGCCAGCGATAGTACAGGCGGACCCCCGACTTTGGCGGCTCTCCTTTCTGCACCAAGGCTGCCATTAGTGGGACCCCCTTAGTACCTGAGGGAGTCCGCATCTGTGGGACTGATCCGAGAGTCGCGGAGGGTGGTGACGAGGCTGAATCTACAAAATGGCGGCCGTCGAACTAGGCCATGGATATCCTCAAGACGGCGGACTTGGGTTGCTGGACTGCATGGGGGCCTGGACATGTGTGCGTGAGCCTACAATTGGCGACATTCTTGACGCATTACGATCCTTGCATGCGGCCTTGGCCCCCGGTGCCCCTGGGGGATCGGTGCGGTCCGCCGCCATCTTAGATGGACGGTTCTTCATGGTCCCCTCTCCTCTCAGTGATGCCACTGCCTCGCCCCCCTCGGTCGCGACGAGGGTTACTACCGCTGTCCGTCGACAGGTCTGCCAGCAAGTGGCTTTGGAACCTCCTGCGCTTCAATGTTTGGAGTTTGGGGACTTGGATATCGTGCTGGGGCCCGATCCTACCCGAATGCCCGAGAAGCATGGTGGACTGCTGCATATCTTTGCCTTGATGAGGTTGTGTTTCTGTACTGCAGGGGAACCCCCGCTTTCCCGAATGGCGAGACTGAACTCCTGTCTTTTACTGCCCTTGTTAACATTGTTGGGACACTTGAACTGCATACCCGGACTTTTGTTCTCTTGCCTATGGATTGACCTCCCTGGCCTACGTTTTTATTGGAATGTTTTTCATTCGTGTGATTGCCCCGCACCGAGTTGCTCACTTCCCGCTGTCATGTGGTGGGTGGTAATTGTGGCTAAGAAAGGCCTGGGGTGAGATACATTGCTCCCGGTGGATTGCTGGTGTACGGATCCGTGGCGCAGTTGCCCGTATACATAGTGCTGTGGGTGACCCCCTTGTAAGTTTTATGACGCTCGAGATTGTGTCGTTTTCGTTTAAACGTATTACGATTGTATGGTTGGGCGGAGGGCTGAGGCCGACCGTTTTGTCTCTGCTCCTTTACTCCTCCCTCCTACTTCTTTCTGTCTTCATGTCCTTCTTTTTGTCTCTTTATTCCTCTTCTCTCTCTTGTCTCTACTACATTTCGGGTTCTGATTTAGGGCGACAGGCACGCTGCTGGGGGGGTAGGCCGTAGCCTTCTGCAGGGGTGCTGGGTGGGATGGGTCTTATCTGCTGTTTTATTTTCCTTAGTTCTATGGCCCTTTTGTGTCTCTTATAGGAGCGCCGCGTCTGTCCCTGCCTCCCATGGTATGATTGGGGTGGGGTCTGTATAATCGCTGCTCTCCTTCTTGTGGCTATGCTGCATTTCAATTGCGACTCCCATCCCTTCCTCGTTGCTAATAATCCTGCTCTTTTATGTGTCCTTGCTACGGGGTGCTTGTATCGGCGCGGCGTTCTTCTCTTTCAGTCTGTATTTTTCTTTTTCCCCTCTTCCTTCCCCTCCCCTCCTCCTTTTTTCTCTCCCAAAGGTTAGTATGACGGGTTAGTTCTAGTGATGTCAATATTCCGGTTCCTTTGTTCTGTTTCCGATGTACTACTGGGTGGTGGTTGTGCATAAGATGAGTCTAATTGAATATTGATTTGTGTTAATCGCATCTGTTTTCATACTGATGTATACTGTAGTGACACTCCTCCGCATTGCTGCCCTTTAGCTTTCTTGTAGCCACTGGTTTGCTTTGGGAACCCGGATTCATTTATGCTGTAACCGAGCCTGTTATACTCCTTATCGTAATATTATAAAAATTAACCTTCTTTGTTCCTGTTTGCGGGCCGTCCAGATCCTCCCCCCCCCCCCTCCCCTTTTTTGGGCTGTATTGATTGCGCTCCTTTTTTTTTTTTTTTTTTTTTTTTTGAAAACCTTTATTGGACAGAGAAAGCTCACAAATACGGGCCTACAACCCACCAGGGCTGGCCACCACATAGCAAACGTATCAGGAGTCATACATCAATCGTCACAGTATACAAAGGCAACGAGTCAGGGGAAAGAACAGGCATCGTAGAGCAGTCTAAGGAGCAATCAAATAGAAAGGCAGTTTTCTTTTAAAAGGAACGGGTATGAGAGGTCAGGCGCATAGCGGGCCGGGGAACAAACCAGAGGGGCGGGGTCGCGGCGGGCAGCCACACAGCGATCATAAAGACACAGGAGAAGCAAGTACGACAGAGGAATACCAATAAGTACCGGGCAAAACCACGAGCATAGTGAAAGGCAACTGCGCACACTGTCCACTGCCCGCCCACCGCAGCCACCACCCATCCCACCAATCAGCACAATAAAGGACCCAAATACCAACACAATACGAAACGTACCCCCAGGTAGAAGAAAACCCCACGAAAGGGGAGGGGGAAGGGAAAAGGGGAAAAAAGAAAAGAAGGGACCCCAACCCAAGCACCCGCCCCCAGGTGACAAAACAGAAAAAACGAAAGTCCGGTACAAATTCGATCACAAAATAGGAAAACAGACATAGCAAATCCCCATCTTTGCAATACCGGGGAAATATACCAGAAAGACACCAGGGGGATAGATGGCGAGACAGAGCCCCGAAAAAGGGGATACACAAGGGCCATAGAACCAATAAGGGAGAAAAAGAGGAGGAGACAGAAGCTCCCTCCACAAACAACAACAGACCCTCCCACCCACCCCACAAGCCCACCCTACACCCCTGCAGAGGGCTACGGCCTACCCCCCGGCAGCGTGCCTGTCGCCCTAAATAGAACCCGAAATGTAGAAGAAAGAAACAGGCTAGAAACAAAGACAAAAGGGAAGGGACAGGGGAAGGAGAGAACAGCGCACACGGGGGGAGGGCGAAAAACAGGATCATCTGCTTCCATCCCGCCACCTGCCACAAAGGAGGGGTAGAGCCCACGGAAAGTCAATGATATTAGGATAAGTTTCAGGAGTCTCAAGAAAGTACACAACATTACAACAGCACTAGTCAGTCACATATCAAAAGAAACAAGACTACCGCATATAGAAATAGTTTCAGCCCTGTCCGCTTTTGTCCAAAGTTGTAACCATCCGAACAAACAAAGAGCAAACAGTGAGGGACACAGGGCACAGGAGTAAGGTCCGCGGCAGTCCTAAGAAGAAACGTGAAAGAAAATACTGAAGGTCCAGGAAAGGCACAGCACAACAGTCGCATCTCAGGCTGAGTTCCAAGGACAGTGCGAACGAGGCAAGCCCAGCCGGGCCGGCACAGGCTTTTAGGCCGGGATGTAGACGCGATGAGAAACTGGAAAGATCATCGAGGCCAGGCCAGGAGATAAGCGGACCGTAGACCAGGGGCCGAGGCAACCGAACAGGATGACGAGGAGCGCCGGAGACTTTCCGACCCAAGGATGCAGTCCCCGCCGGGAGCATGGAGTCCAGGAGCACAGCAGCCGCAACCAGCAACGAGGAGGCCAAACCTGATGACGGGGGCCCGCACAGGTCAGAAGGAGGGTCCGCCCTCACAGCGGAAACAGGCGCCGCCACGGTAGTCCGCCAGGAGTTCAGTGCATCCAGGACAGCTTGAAGCGTAGGAAAATCTGTACAAGATCCGACATCCGGGCCATGCGGCGGGCCCCCAGTGCTCGCCCAGGCCCGGCAGAGACTCCCAGGGCCGGCCGCCATCTTAGGAGCCCAGCAAGTCCTCGGTCTTCGGGGACCCCGGCCTGGGTAAGACCAGAGCAAAGGAAGGTCAGCCGAACTGCGGCAAGGCGCCCCAAGGCAGGAAGGAGAGCCAACAGAAGAAGGATGTCCGTCGGTCCCCCCGTACCGCCGGCCCCGTTCTCCGGGCCCGGGCGGAAAAATTCAAAATGGCCGGGCCGGGGAACAGAAGGGGGACTCAGCCGAACAATTGAGTAGGCTCTCCCGCGAGGGGCAGCGTTCGCACCTCTGGGCCCAGGTCAGTCGGGTCGCCAACGGGCACAGCCGGCCAATCCGCACATCAGCCCCCGCGTCCAGCTCCACAGCGCCAGCAAGGGCCGAGCATCATGCTCCGTAACGTCTCGGCGCCGCAATGAGGTCCGGCCAGTCCGCCCCGGAGGCTCCGGGCGGGATCGCTGCACAGGATCGACAGCACTCAGGATCACCGGAGCAACGGGTAAGTGTCGGCGAAGCGACTTGAATACCACACACAGCAAGTAGGGCTTCCCGGGGCAGGAGTAATACAGGATAAACGAAGAGAAGCAGGCGGTTGAACGGAGCCGAGCTAAAACGCGGCCATCTCGGTCGCGAGCTAGGCTCCTCCCCCGATTGCGCTCCTTTATGATTGATTCTGTATATTTTCCTTCTGGATTTCTTGACTGCTCTATCGTGTCGTGGCCGGCCGGACTGGTTGTAGGCCCAGATTTGTATATCCTTTCTGTACAAATAAAGGTTTAAAAAAAAACAAAAAACATTGGCATACAACAGTACTGGAACTAACTTATCTGGATCAGGACCTATTGCATCTGTAGTGTCAGAGCTCCAGGTGGCATCACCTTTGTGATCTAGGACTTTCCTCAATAATCATTCTGGATTTTTGGTCTTCATTTGAGATCTCTAACAAAATTGCGGTCCTTATAGCATAGGAACATGTTTTTCGCATTCTATAGAGTTATACACTGCTCCAAGAAAAAGCCAAAATTAAATTAAAACTATAGTACAGTTATGATATTCTTGAAGTACTCAACTTTTCCTGTAAAACATCTGGGCAGCAACACAATACTACACAAAGAAATCGGGATTGATACGGGATTAATAACAAACACGAAAAAGTCAGATATTGCACGCCGAATGTTGTTTCAGCGGTTGTAATTCTGACTGAGTTGTAACCCTAGGCTAGTCTCTATCACTTCCAGCAGGAAAGTTACCTGTGATCACTAAGCAACCAAGTCTTAAACCGATGCGAAAGAATCCTCGTCCATTCCTTCGTTCAGCACACAAAGTTAAGTCGACAAATGTGCTGGTAAATAAATCCCAAACAGGCCTTTTTTACGAAAAGTACAGTTCCGTTCCCATACCACTGAGTCTCGCATAGCATTGTTGATAGGTGCAGACGTACAGTGTTTATAGTGGTACATGCATTTAAAGCTGCACATACAATCACTGATACATCTTGGGGTGTGCTATAATTTGTTCGTGCTGAAGAATCCTGGATTTTTCAAAAGATTTCCAGACTGCATAGATCTAATGCTAACCCAGGGTGTGTCATCAACCTTTCGACCCTATCTCAGATCAACCGGTCCCATCAGGACTAATGCCATTGGTCCTATTACCAGATAAAGAGGGCCTTTCCTTTTCTACTAGTGGGAAACGTATTACTTGGACATTAGCCAATCCACATACCATTAGTCATCAATGTTTAAATCTGGTATTCTTTCCAATTCAGTTGTATGGATATCCATCCAGTTCTGGACTATATCAAAGCATAGAACAATGCTGTAAGGGATAATCAATGCACTGATCTGTGGTGAAAAGTCAAAACACAGCCTGGGCCCAAACCACTTCCCCATGATGGACGTGCATTGTTCCACCTTTCAGCCCAAGACCGGCTCTGTGATTACTGCGTGAGTAACACTGTTAATAGCAGGCGCTGTTAAACTGCAGCTGAGCCATAAGACAGGACTCTTGGGTATTTATTTACCTTATCATTAAATTTTGTGTGCTGAATGAATAAATAGCCACAGATTTATGAATTGGGTATTACTTAGGTTGCTAGCCTCAGGTTCCTGACGAGTCCTAATCAACCTTTATAATATTATTTCTACATTGGTGGGTATCAGGGGTTCACAGTCACAAACAGTTTCCAGGAAGGCATCTGATGATTGGGGCTTCCTGGTCCCACCTGCATCACTGCCTGGATCTGCATTCTCCCATATCTCTATATGGCAGAGCAGCTGTGGTCAGGCCGGGAAGCCGCCACAGCCCTTTGAGCAGAGTTCTCAGTCCCAAGTAAAAAACACTGACCGCAGAGAGGGAGATCCCACCCTAGGAGTCTTCAAATGCGGAGGAATAGATATTTCCCTGGTGGCCGTGTTCCAGGATCCCTGGCTCATCGCACTGTATGGGGGGCAAAGATTACAGGAGCACACTTACCAGTGACAGGCACACTTTTTTTTGGCAAGATCAGGAACCACTGGTCATGGTTCAGGCAATCCATCCATTGTGCTGAGGGATCCGGACCTGCTTGAGTTTGCAGAGAATCCAGTAGCAGCAGAGTCTCCAGCTGAGGATATGGTGAATTTACTGTCTGCATCTGCAACCCCACTGAACACTCCCAGGCCAGGGAGGTGGACCCATGTAATCTTGAGGCACCATTGGGGGATTCTAGGAGCACGCAGACTACGGGCTCACCACTAGTCTTTGCAACGCTGAGCTCCACCTGGGTTTCACAGTGCATTTGTAGGTGGTAGTACTTTTTTAAAATCAAACTTTATTGAAGGTTTTCATTCTTACTCGCTTTATTCTCATGTCCATGTAATATCAGTAACAATAGGTGATAGAAGTAGGACTGCAGGTTTAACAATTGAATGAATAATAACTATCAATAGTGCGATGATAGGCGGGAATCACAGTATTGTGGCGATATTAGCAGCAGCATAGTTGGTTGAGTCTTTGAGCGGTTTCGTGCCACTGCACGGATGCCGACCATCATTGCTCCAGGTGTCTATTCCAGAGTCCTGGCAGAGCCAGTGTTTCTTACCATCCCTCCACCTCAAATCAGCAGGTTCTATCAAGTTGGAGTAATCTAGTTATCAGTTTGTGTCCGTCGACGTGCATGCCGGGCAGTATAGCTTTGCATCCTTCAAATGGAGTACTAGCAGGAGCTTTGTTACCAGTGTGATTGTTCGTGCCTCATGACATTCCTTGGGACGATAAGACACTCACTTATAACCCTCTTCTTGTAGGGGACTGCTGAGTCGGTTCATCCACTGCCAGTGCCTGGCATCCTATCCCTTTAATATCTGCTGTGCATGGAAAAGCTCTCTGCTGATGCTCACCTAACTACATCAGAGCCAAGTTTTTAAGGCAGGTGTATGCCAGGCCTTCCAAGCCATGGCTGTTCTCTGCACTGGTAGAAATAATGCCAGGTCTGTGAAGCTAACACTGTATTTTGCCCTGCTGGAGTGAGGGAACAGACCTCAGAGGATCTCCGATTCCAGCATTTATAGGGCGCTTGTAATACTTGGTCGGTCTTTTCTCTGGCAGCTTCTCCTCTAGGCTGCTAGTACTGGGCTCTTCTCTGGGCATGGTCCTGTTGCAGAAACCAATCCAGTACTTTTCTCTCGCTCAGCAGCAAGACAAGCTGCTTGTTAATGGCAGGTCCTAGTAGAAGTCCTTGGGCTCTCATGTGATGTTCCTGACTGGAAAGACGGCTGTTAAACGCAAGTTCTGGATCAGAGTGGTTTCTCTAACACCCTGCAGGGTGTTGCCTGAGCACCAGTCAGTGAGAAGTTGGACAACATTGACTCTGAGTTTCTGTCCTACTCTTATGTCATAGTTTCAGACAGAGTGTGTGGATTTTGCAGGTACAGCTCTGGGACTTGTTCCAACATGTTATATCCCTTTCCAGAACGGCCGGTCAAAGTCCTTGTCTTCAAGTGTTTGCATGAAAGAGGGTTGGCCTGAGAGTCTCAGGCTCTGAGAAACCCGTACATAGGCAACCACAACTAAATACACAATCAACCTGCTGCTAGTAACCTAGGGGCATAATATCAAGGCAGGCGAAATGAAATTATCGCCGCTTTTGCAGTCGTTTTCGGTCGCAAAGTGGCGATAATTTCATCACCCTATTAACAAGCTGTCGCTAACATCAGTTAGCAACAGCTTTTAGGTAATAGCGAGCGGTTTGGTGCCCGCTTTGCATGTCAGCGATATTTATCGCTAATGACATGCGAAGTGGGCGTACCCAGCCAGTTAGCGACTGAAAGCAGTCGCTAACGTCTCTATCGCCTATTAGCAAGGCAGGCGTAGCGATAAAAAAATTCACGATAAGCGCGAATATCGCTAAAAACTAACGCCTGCTCAGACCAGTTCTTAACCTGTATATCCAATGGGTGGTGGATATTCAGGTTAAGACCCTATTGGCATTAATGCCTGAATATCGCTGGTTTTCCAGCAATATTCACGCATTTCGCCGCTATCGCCAGGTATTTTATCGCATTGGAGATAAACGTTGCTAATAGCACGTTATCTCTGCGATATAATCCAGCGATGCGCGGTGATAAAAAAAATGACGCTAAGCTTCTTTAGCGATAAATATCGCTAGTTGATGATAATATGCCCCCTATGGGCACAAAGGACCAAACATTGGCACAGCTACTTTAAGAGTAAACCACTGTTTTCTGTCCACTCACACCCAGGAGTCTTCAGGAAAACACTAAAGGGGCTCTGCAATATACATTGCTCAACTGACAGGCTAACTCCACCATCTATTTCTCTCTCCATATTCACAGTGAAAATCCAAAATGGATCTCGCTTCACAGCTGAAAATACCTGTTCAGTTAACCCCTTGCCCGCGGCCGGAATTCAGCTCCTGTGCTGGACATTCCGATCGCGGGCGTGGTCATGACGGCTCCCGGCCGTCATCAGCACAGGAGCACTGTAATGCATGACGGATGGGAGCCGTCATCAGCACGCAAGGGGTTAAACAAACACATCGCTGCCACCATTGTCAGTAAAATACAGACCGGTGATCTAACAGCAGTCTGTGTCGTTGAAAGGAGGGTGCATGTAGTGTGCATCTTCAATCCAAAAAAACAGGCTCTGTTTGCAAATTGTTAAACCACTGGTCATCAATGTACATGCATGAAATACATCATGTGCGCTGAGGCCAAGAAATGGGTCAAAGCATCAGAGAAGAGTGTTCTGGGTGACCCAGGTCAGGGGTACGTGATCACAAAACTGTGTAGGGAACATTCCCGTCCCAACCTAAGGCTTTGTAGTCCCATGAGGGGAATCGATCAATGGGTTCAGCCATACATCTGTGTCTGGCTCCTCTATGCTGCACACACTTGCGCACAGTGCACCTCCTACCAGCTCTAGTCACTATCCGTGTTCTTCACAGGGATGAGCATATCTTGCAAAGAACAAATCCCCAGTCTCCAGACTCCTTAGTTAGAACTCAAGCTGGCACAGTATAAGAACAGGTTATCTCACATTCTCTCATAGACAGATGCAAAGCCACTGTGATAAATTCCTATGGGGGGAGATAGGGGTAGAATAGAGCTAGAAGCTTCATTTACTTGTGCCAGCTGATCTTCCATGACATCCTTGTCAGATTGCAAACTAAAGATTTCCTTAATGTATCCTTTGGCCCGATTTTGAGTTTGGCAGCGAGGATATTCCATCGCAGAGGCGACCAAGTAGCTTCTCTGCAAAACTGAAGGTCCTCCCGCCTTATGTAGAGATGGGCAGACCTTCTGTATGTAGATGGCAGAGACTGCTCTCTCTCTGCTGCCTACATACCCCTCTCACGACCCCGCAGAGTCAGAGGTATGGCCATGTGTCCGCCCACCCGATTTAGAGTGGGAGGACACAGCCAGTTTTTACTTTTACAAACTGTCACCCAACACCTGGCAGTTAGTAAAAATGTTTCATGACCCCACAACATGGGAGAAAACTCCCATTTTGATTGGGGTCATTGTTTTTCTTTTCTTTTTTTTTTCTTTCTTTTTTTCTTTTATTCTCAAAAACAAAATCCTTCTTGAAAATAAAAAAAGAAAATGAAAATGAGTTTTGTTGATGGAGCCACACAGCACACTTTCAATGCGTTTACAGGAACCAATATGACAGCGGCGGACATCTCTGAATTTGGTGGACTCAGTACCCTCTCCTGGGCAGGAGTAAAGTAACCTGGTAAGGACAGGCTGTAAAAAGGGGTCTAGAGATGCAAAGATCAAACTTTAAAAAGATAATGCAGTTAAAAGAATGAAGAGTGGAAGGTTCACATTAACTAAAAAAAATACAAAATTGGCTAAAATAAATAGAAAGAGATAGATCACAAATCAGAAGGGAACTGAAAGTCATTCAACTGTCTTGGAAAATGTATTTCATTAACTGAAATAATATTCTTGATATTAACGTCTAATCATCTTCATATACATTTCAGAAAATACATCCTCTCCAATAAAGATCAGGTTTCGATCTCTGAACCATGGGACAGGAGCAATCAGGTAAAATATAATTAAAAAGAATCTTACCTATTGGATGTGAACCAGATACAAGCCGACTATTTTAAAATTTCAGAACGGGTTGTTTAATTGTTTCAGTAGTTGAAGTATCTTGAAGTTTTGTTTTTTCATGAGAAGGGAAAATGTCCCCTTTTGCAAATTTATGGTGCAAGATTGGGCCTCTGTTTTATTTTTGTGTTCATCTTTGCGCTACCTCAAGAGGGGACTACATAGACTAATGTACGGAATAGCAAGGAGGCTATAGGATTTTTGGGCAATCTAGAATCCATTAATACTTGATATAAACTGTATGAATTGTTTAACCTTTCCATTGGAAACATTAAAATGTTATGAATTTAAATGTCATTGTATGGCCTTCTAGAAAGATATGAATTCAAATAAACTTCAAACATTTAAGTGAGGTATAATTCTCCCAGAGTCTCTAAAAACAGTAAATGATAAAGGCTTAAGGACCCAGAAAATGTAATGAACTTTGTTTCTGAATCACATAATTGACAGACATTATATAACCCAAAAATCATTTAAAATTACTTTCATATAAGTTATCATGGAACGTTTAATACAAATACTTTTACCACTCACTGTTTGCATTAGCCAAACCTTTACTTTCCTAGTAGTTAATTGCTCAGTGAGTACTGTTGTATAATTTTCCGGTACATAAACTTAGGTTATGTATCGGAGCGTAATAAACTTACTTTCAGTGCCAAGGTTTTAGATTCAAGAAAGATATTTAGACTGATTGTACTCCCCTGTTCCCTTCCTTGAGCTGTCTCACTGCTGAATTGCTTTTTGTTTTTCTCCAACTCTGAGGCGAAAGCAGGCTTTGACGAAGCCAATAGGTATCACCTATGTGACTGCTATTAACTTTGCCAATGCCTTTTAGCCATGTTGTTTTGCAGCGTGGCTGCTGTTCAGGAAGGCTAACATTAGTGGCATGGCATAAAGGAGAGTGGAAATAAGTACTATTGAGTAAAGTGGCATGGAGTGGAGTAGCATAGAGTGGAGTGGCGTACAGTAGAGTGGCATAGAGTAGATGGGTGTGGAGTAGAGTGACTGAGCAGAGTGGGGTGGGGTGGAGTGGCACAGAGTGCCATAACATGGGCTGTAGTGTCGTAGAGTGGCATTGCATGGGGTGGTGTAAAGTGGGGTTGTGTGGCCTAGAGTGAATTGACAGAGTGGATTTGTGTGGAGTGGCATAGAATGGAGTAAAACAGAGTAATGTAGATTGTAATGGATTGGGGCGGAGTAGAGTGGAGTGCCATAGAGTGGCTTTGTGTGGAATGGCTTGGATTGGTGTAAAGTAGTACAGTTGTAGATGTAAGTAACTAAAGTGTCAATAGAGTCAGCAGATACAGTGAAAGCAACATAAATAAAAAGTTGTATACTTGTGTTTAAAAGTAGGGAAGCACATTGCACATACAGGAATAATACCAAAACACTAACCAAAAAACATAGCGTGTTGCAGAAGGACGAGGAAGAACACATGTACTTGTCCCATGCTCCTGGGAGGAGCTAACATAAGAAAGGAAGGGAAACCTACGGGAGCTAAGTAATCGAAAGATTACAAATAAGTGACAATGAAAAAAACAAATGATCTGCTATGGGCGGGTTGTAAGCCCACTGAATTGAAAACAATTTATCTTGCAGCATAGTGCATAAGCTGTGTAGGCAAGATCTAAAAAACAAATGGATCTCAAAACTATGCTCATGCATCCACTCAAAGAATCTTGCACCCTAGATGATACCTTGTGGTTTGGTTAGTGCTTTACTATTTGCCTGAATTGGGCTTGGCGCCAGGTGAGAACAGTTACCCTCTGTACCTACTTGATTTCTTTAACTGCTGTCATCAGCTAGTGATTTTCAAAATACACATTCTATGGAATCGAAATAGTATTCTAAGCGAGCTGCCTTTGTGGCCACTTCAGGAGTTGACTTTAAAATATGAGGTGCACTCTCCACTGAGATACGCTACTCCATTTCACACATTCGTTGCTCCAAGCTTCGCCTTGTTGCCCATCACAATCCACCTAAAGTTGTACTGGAATATTTTTGTATAGCTCCATTTCTAGAAAAGAGGTATGTGTGCTTCTTCTTCTCGTAGATTTTCTAAATATATATGGTGCCCCAAAACAAATTTCCTTCTCCTTTGCTGTCTTTCCCATTTTCTTTCCTTCTGGCAATTTTCTTCATGATAATTCCAAGTTTTTTCTGAGTATGGCCTTGCCAGAGTCCTTTGGGGTTCCCATCCCAGCATTCCTCACCCAACAATATGTGTTGAAGCGTTTATTAATTGCCCAAATGGTTACATCCTAAAGTATAGCATGTGTTGACAAGCATTGTGTCTTTAATGGCATGTCAATATGCCAAGTAGCTTTGCAAACAGAATGTCACACGGGATGAGGTGTCTAAGAGGAGCGTGCAGTGCTTTGAAAGGACAGTGTTTGTGGATAGTTGCATCATGTATATATCACTGAAGGGGCTTCTGCTTTCATGTGAGCTGCAGTTGTCGAGCTTCTTCGGACCTCAGACCCTTCATTAGATTATTCATAGAAAGTGAAAGGTAAACTAAGGGTGTTTTGCTGTCATAGTTTAATTTTAACTTTGAAAATTGTTTCATTTTAGGCATGTCTTGGTTACAACAATGTGGCAACACTTACAGTATTAGCAGCAAAGAAGGGATGGGAACTAACCAGTAAAGCAAATAAAGTAAGTACATGCTGTATGTTAAAGTAGACCCTCCTGTAATCAATGCCTTGAAATAAAAATCAGCCTAATCATGTTGGGCACAACATTATAAAAGTAGAGTATGCCTAGGACTGGACAACTATTCACTTCCAAAGCAACAGATTTTTTTTCTATTTACACGGGCAATTGTCATGTAATGGAATCTTTCAATGATCAATGGGTCATCCTTCCCTCCGGCTTTTAGGTTCAAGTGAATGGCAAACTGCATGAACATAGCCAGGCTGCAGGATTGTATGTCACTACCTCGATGCCTGCTACCTTAAGGTAGATCAATATTAATACCACTAACATGACTTCAACTACATCGTTAAGGTAAATATTTACTATACTTTACTGCTGCTTGGACCACACAAATCTGTCAGGGCCACAATTGTTTATTCTAGTTCGATAGCTTCTTCGCCTACCGGAAAATAACAATGATGGCATTTGCGCAGTGAACTTTATCTCTCGTACTGAATGTTCAAGGGGTCTTGATAATGTGCCCATGAAGTGAAAAAGTAAGCAATGCAAATTCAGAGAATGTTATCCTTAATTGTCAAACACGCAAATGTATGTCAAAAGTCACCTTGTTTAAAATAGCAGTCAACAAATCTCTAGGTGGGCACATAGGCTCCACTCAAAGGTAGAAGGGGTTCTCTGTCTTGGGTTTAGTGAGTGAGGGGCACTGTGGCATTGTACGCAGTGGGGCACACACGATCTACTGCAAAAGTGGCTATGGTTACCCTTGAGACTTTTTTCCTCATTGGTAAGGTAGGGGCCAAGAGTCACCTCTATGTTAGTGCTAGGGATAAATGTGGCATCAAAACACTCTGGACATGTTGAAGAACAGAAGGACTGCACCTGCCTCCTCCTTGAGAACAATGAAGAGACTTGAAGGCCTGGACTTGCTCCCGCTTGTACCCAGGACAAAGAAGTGGACTCCAAGGTATAGTTGGCTGTCCTCCTGTGTTAGCAACAGGGGCACAAACATCTTCAACAATCTTTTTTTTCCTGAAGTGCAGTGCTGATGAGTGCCAACTGGGTCTAACTGTACCCTGCTAGTGGACTTTGCTGGAGTGAGCTTTGACCCCTTGTTGCTCAGGTTTTGGGATACTTGCCTATGTCTATGAGGAGTTTTCCTATCACCTCTGAAAACCTGGGACATGAAACATTTTTGGACTTGAAGACCGCAGAGGACTGGGACAAACCTGCCACTCTGCCTAAAACAGGACCTTGCTAGGCTGAAGAAACAGATTTTCCGTGAGGAAATTATGGCTTTATGGAGCCTTTGGCAGACATAGCCCACAATGTTTTATTCCCGAGTTAGGCAGATGTAGTGAAGCAGCTTATTTCTTACATTGTCCTCACAAATAAAATTTCTAGCTGTGACCTTTTGCACACATTTGCACGAACGACAATGTTGGATAAGTTTTTCTGAAACTAAACTTGTTTTTACATCTAGCTTTGCACAACATTATCACAACGCCCTGAACATCATGTACATAGTCTCGTTTCGCACTCTATACAAATGTCAACACAATCTTCAGCCACAGGGTGACAGGGCTATCTATAGATCCATAACATCACTAATCTATGCGCACATCACAAGGCTGCTTTCTATTATAAAAGATGAGCATTCTGATAAATTAGCAGAGGAGGTACTTCAGCTGACACGGAGTGTCCTTGCATGCTGAGAAATCACCATGTTGCGGTCTGACATCTCGTGAGACGTGTCCAGTTTGTGACCAAGACTGGTTCCTTTATTCTATCCCATCGGGTAATGGGGTTGGATCGTCCCTTGGGCGGGGGGGATTCTGGCTCTACACCTACACACTCTCTAGGTACAACTAGAGCAGGGTTTGCATATTAGGAGTACGCTAGATTACTTTTTTTTATATGCCTGCATATATACATTGTTTCAGCACCATGATAGCAATATATATATCTACTATTTATGCTTCTACTAATCACAGCAGCACACATATTTTATACAAGAATAACATTGGTTCAATAAATATTAATAAAAACGTCCCACTGTGTATTCTCTGTATATTTCTCAGAATAAGTGAGCACGAGTAATTAAGCGAAAGATTCTGTACTGTTTCCACAATTCCTGAGGGGTCAGGGTTGTCATGTTCAGTGGTTGTCAGAAGCCATTCGCTCCCTGGTAAGATTAGCGGGGCTTACGGTGGACCTGTGAGATAACTGGTCTATAGGCCAACATATCCTGCTGGGGTGTCCAGAATCAGTCTTGAAACTAAGCCCCTAGTTTATGTTGTCCAAACAATGTGCAGAGCCTACAGATTAGTAGGAACTACACTACATCAGCTTTGCTCCGCTAGAGAATTTCAAGCTCTGAAAAAGAGAGTAAGCATGTAGGTAAAAATCGTGGTTGCACAAAGGTGGCGAATGTTTCCAGCCTTCAAGAGGACTTAAGACATTTTAATTGTACTGCTCAGAGCTGTATCTCTTCAAAACTAAAAGCTTCAATGGGAACTCCTCCAATGCCTACCTGACGTTCATG
The DNA here is from genome assembly GCF_964261635.1 of Lissotriton helveticus. Taxonomy (NCBI): domain Eukaryota; kingdom Metazoa; phylum Chordata; class Amphibia; order Caudata; family Salamandridae; genus Lissotriton; species Lissotriton helveticus. The sequence goes on along the minus strand of NC_136059.1, from coordinate 610,404,323 downwards.
GAACCCTCCTCATATACAGCCTGCTTCATTGCCCTGCTGATGGATTTCAACATCCATTTTTGAGATAGAGGCCAGATGTACTTGCATTGGCACTGAACAGCAGTGGCAAAGTGCCAAAAGCATCTAGACCAGCAAAACGAAGTCCAGCACACAGCAAAAACACAGGAGGCAAAGGCAAAAATATAGGGGAAACCCACGCCAATGATGCCAGGTCTAACATTCACCCTCTCCCCCAAGTCTGACTACGATGAGAGTTGTGAGAAAGAATCACAAAAAACACATTTTCAGTGCCAAGTGTACTCACATCAGATACCACTTGGACAAATTGATGTAAATTATTTTCAAAGCAAGTAAGCAGTCAAACTATTATACACTAAATACCATGTCTGTGGTACCTGAAAAAAAATGACAACTTTATGGAGTTCTTGAAAAAAAGTGACATCTATCATCTTGTCTCTTTATTGAAGCTCATACAGACTTGCAGATACTACACTAAAACATAAAGCACAATGGTCAAGCTTGCATTTTGACCCTGCACCAGAGACAAAGCTGCTGGACACCATTGTTAAGGTTAAACTGAGAAACCATAGATGCTGAAAGAAGAAAGGGGCAGTGATAAGACAGGAATTTGGTGACAGGAGAGGTAGACTGTGAAATGAGAGGTTAGCACTGAGAGGAGAAGAGAGTACTGAGGGGAGAGGTGGACAGTGACTAGAGAGATGGGCAGTGACAGGAGACAGAGAGAGAGAGGAAGTGAAGGAAGCTGGATAACCCAGTGGGGCGAATTCCCTCACCACAGGCAATTGTAGCTCCTTGACAGGCAAACTGTTTTTCTGAGACAGCCCTGTCTACCCCTTGATAGAGTGGAATAAAGACAGAAAGCTACTTCAGAGAATGAATGTTAGAAATCAGCCCTACCAACCCAACACTTGAATCAAGAAATTGCTCAGCACAGCACCCAAACTACTTTAGTAACATTAAATACTTTGGTATGAATGAATGAAAACCAACATGACAACAATGGGATAAGTCCCTGCAAAGATATAGAGTTTCAAACTAACAATTCCACTCCACAGTTCTCCATTCTAAATGGATAGTCTATGAAGGCTCATGCCCATTACTCACAAGTGGCAACCGGAGACTTAGCTCTCTCTCCAGGAGCACAGTACAAGCCCCAGGCTGCTTCCTGCATTCGGTCAGGCCATAGGGGCTGGGAGAGAGTTACTCTTCTTAGCCCGCCAGTTCCAGTCGTCAACTTCAAACTTCACAGATTTCCTATGGGGATGCGACTGGCTAGCATCTTCACAGTATGATGGTCTATTCTTTTCCTTCAAAGTCTGCCTAAGCCAGTAGACATTGCCCCCAACTTACAAGGTGCAGTATTTGTGCCGACACCAGAGTCCTTACCTTCCACTGGAAAGTTCCCTTTCTGAGGAGCAGCTCACGAGTGGAAGTTGACTTCCTCACTCACTTCTAAATTCCAACAAATAATTCTTACTAGAACCAGTGCAAAACCTTTTACAACTGGTCAACTGCTCTGTTTCACAGGAAAAGTCTTCTGCAGCTTCCTGTTTTGCCCCTAGAGGACACCAGATCAGCTGTATCTTATCCTATTTTAGAAACACACATAATTCTTAGTCAGATTGGTCTAACCTTTTCTCACAGTTTCAAAAGTCTCTATTCTGCTTCCAATTTCTGTGTCACATAGGTTTGTGGTCTGGCCATCTTCCCAATGTGTTCAGATTTCCATCTGTTTTCAGGATTTTGAAACCCCACACAAGTCCAGGCTCTGTGGCCTATAAGCAAACTCCAACTGCTTCCTTCTGGCCTGGATCCGGGTGCAGTTCCGATCCTGCACACAGGGCCGGACTGGGAACCAAACCCGGCCCTGGCTAAGAGCTTGGCCTACCACGGGAGGGGGAGGGCTGCTAGTGGAAAGCTTTGTGCCGCTTTTGTTGCTGGGGGGGCGATATTGCAGCTATGGTGCAAAACCAGGCCCTGGTAACAAAAATGGCCCCTCAGGGGTCCAAAACTGACCCCCACCCTCGCGGCCCACTGGGGAAATGCCCGGTGCCCGCTACAGCCAGTCCGGCTCTGCCTGCACATGGCAGGCTAACAATCTTCACAACATATGAAGATTTCAGATATACTCCGAAGCTTTGACTTTAGACACCATCAGATATAGTATACTTTAAAGAGGTAGGGCTTTGTCACTACTCCGAAGATTCACCCTCCTCTATATGTTGTTTATGGCTAGAACTCTGCAAAGTGAGTGGTCAGTTTAAGGCTTGTCAAAATATCACAACTTTTAGCAGTAAAAATGGTACATCTCTTGATGCAATAAAACTAAGTTGCTTCCACCCAAACTGTTTGCAGTATCCATGAATCCCGTTTTGCGTGGTCACTCCCATTTTCTGCTGAATTTATTACTAGCTTTTAGACTCTGCCCACTGGGGCACCAATGTCCCATTCCCAGTGTATGTACTGTTACCCCAATACATGTAGAAATTGGTTAATTTCAGATTGGCACATTGAATGTTCCTTTAAGAGCACAGTATGTGGTGTAGAAACTATATCCATGGCATGGAAACTTAAATGCCACTTGAAAACATGGCTTCAGGTCTACCAATGTAGTCTGTGAGCTTCAGTTCAAACATGCTCCCGAACTGACAAAATAACCATTGTGACAGGGGGGAAAACTCCTTTTTAAATATTAATTAGTCACCCTACTTAAGCCTTGTAGCCTGCAAGGAAGGGTGTTTGGTATTTAAAAGTGAGACGTAGAAATGTAATGTTACCATGGCCCTCAAGTGACAAGCCCCCCAAAGCAATTTTCACTGTGTAAGGCTTTGGCTGTTTATGAGAAAATTAGAGTACAAATTAAAATATGAATTCTGCAATCTCAGATTCAGGACCAAGCTTGAAAAATGTGTATTTGGCTTTTAAATCTGGGATGTGCCTTGCCATTCTGGAGTCCAGGCATCTGCTTCGGCCGAGTCAAATGAAAATGAATGCTCATAAGTCAGCGGTGTAATGCTCTGAACTTGGGCTAGCACGGCAGCCGTGCCGTTTTCAAGACAAAAGCATTACAAGTCTGGCAAGGGTGCCATTTGCTCTCAAGTGCCCCGGCCCGCACAGGTTTAGCAATTTGTTTCAGGACAGTGATTAAAGCTGAAGAATGCATGCCAAGCTGCAGTCAGTACAGCTGTCGAGAATGTTCTTCTATAGTGAAGATAGGAAAGGAACGTGCACATTCATTCTGCACAAGGAAGAAAATAGAACATCCTGATTTTAGTTGATTCACTGAGAACTGATTTTATTGGGAGAGGAATGTATTTGTTTCTTCTCTTGGCACTTCAAAGAGCATTTGGTTTGGTAAGGGTTGCGGAAAATTGGCAAGTGCAATAATCACTTCATGGTTTCTTGCAACATAGCAGCCACTACTTAGTCACCAGCTCTGTTTTTGCTCCTACACAGATTACTACCTTATGACTTACATGAGAATAAATTCAGCTCTGACGTGGTCATGAAGTGCATGTTTGATGACACTGTAGGCTAAAATATCCAATGGGGTTTCTGGCCTAGGTGCTATCTCAGTAAGCAATAGGCCGGCCATGGTAGAATTCTTAAAATTAACCACAATACAGTCGCCAGCTAAATTTGTGGGGTGAGGACCCACCCATGATACCCTCCTAACCATGTTAATATGATCTTGGATACTTGTTTACCCAGTGCACCACCTTATTTTTAGGTCTCGCCTACGCAGCGCGCATGCGCTGCATAGGCAAAAAGAACTTTTGTTAACTGTACGGCTTTACAGCCAAACACGTGCATGCGTTCCATTGCCTTCAATGGCAGTGTGTGCACGTGTGGCGATTCACTTGCGGGAGCGAGCGCCACCATATGGTGGCAATTATCGCTCCCGCAAGTAAATCGCGCAGGCCCCCCCACCTCTCCCCCTGCTGCCGCGCAAGCTTGTTATTTATTCATATGGTGAAACATTTCTGTGGTGCAAACTTTTAGCGTTGCTCAGCAATGCTGATTTGTAAGTGTAGGTGTAGGTTTTTGTTTCCACAGGAAGGTAAATGTCCTGCCATTGGACAGACATGCAAAGGCTGTGGGAAGGAGAACCATTTTGTAATGGTTTGCAAGGTGAAGGAAAAAGTAAGGGTGTCATGGCGTGAAGACAAAATGTCTGCCCGAATATTCCAGAAGGGAGGTTCAATGCATTCTCACAGGGCCAAGCAACAACACCAGTAAAGACAAATCCCCACCAAATTATGTCAATCACCATTCAAATCATCGTCAGAGATGTTCTTCAGTATCAATATCAAGTGAAAGTAAAGAAGATAGTTATGCAATGTCAATGTTTACATCAGAAAATTGTGGACATATTGGACGGGACACATGTGAAAAAAACATCAGTCACAGAAACATTAACATGGGAAATAACCCAAATAATTCAAACATTGTCCGAGGATTACACTGAAAATAAATAGTTGTTCAATACCTTTCATTTTTGACAGTGGTGCCTCAATAAATAAATGCCTGAGGAAAAATACAATGAGCTGTCTCCATTGCCATGACTTATGCCATTGAAACCTAAGTGAATACTTGGGCTGCATCAAAGCCATTAAAAAGTCAAGGTTCTTTAGTAGCAATAATGAAACACAAGAAAAACAAAGTACTCGCACCCACATGCATGTGCTTCAAGGTACAGCGTCAAGTGCATGTCTACTCAGTTTCAGCACAGCTGTGGATATGGGACTGATATCAATTAACTACAACATGAATGCTCACCATGAAATACTAAGTCAGTTTCCTGCGCTATTTCATGGGTTAGAAAAACTTAAGCCTTAAGTACAGTTGCATATTAATGAGGACGTCTGTCTGGGGCTCAAAGACACAGACAAGTTGCATTTAATTTACGAAACGCCGCTGAAAAAGAACTTTAATCGTTACTCAAACATGATATCATTGAGAATTCTACTGGTCCAACACCATGGGTTTCTCCTACAGTGCCAGTACCCAAAAAAGACTGGGAAGGAGCTGCATGCATCTGCGTTGACATGTGTTAAACTTTCAAAGCACTTGAAAGAGAACGACATCCAGGTCCGCACATTGCTGACATTACACAACTGAATGGTGCATAGGTCTTTTTGCAACTTGATTTAAATAAAGGATATCATCAGTTGGAGCTCTAAGAGAATTGCAGGTACATTACAACCTTTTCTACATATATTGGTCTGTTCCGATATAAAAGACTGAGTTTTGGAGTGTCATCAGCTGCAGAGCTGTTGTTGGGTTGGTTTACAGGGGTGGGTTAGGGTAGGTAGGATGCACTGGGTTCTAGTCATTATATACCTCAGGCACACCATTTATGTTGTAATATTATAACAAAAATATACGTCAATTTCTCCTTGATCTGAATAAAACGGTTATGCACAGGAACGTATGAACAGCATGCGACATGAGGTTGTGAAATGATAGGTATGTAACTTTCAAATAATTTCTTTACTGCACTAAAATGTATGAAGAATTGCTCAAACATGTAATGTGCACCCGAAATACCCAATAAAGTTTGTCTTAAAAAAAAATCAGCTGCAGAACTGTTGCAAGATGCCATTTGACGTATCATACAGCCTGTCATGAATGCTTTCAATTATAGAGATATATTGATTTTCGGAGCTACGCAGAAGAAGCGCGATAAAGCTCTCATGCAAGTGTGTCAAGCTGAAATTCTGTGGCCATATACTTTCTGATGGGGGTATGACACCCGAACCAGCTAAAGTGCAAGCGTTGTCAACTGCCAGTCCCCTACAAGATATTTCCATTTTACATTCATTCCTGGGCATGGCCAGCTACTGTTCTGAATACATACGAGATTTTGCCACGGTGGTAAGTGCTTCGTTGAGAAACCTGATAAAAAAAAGTTTCATTTCATTGGTCACATGAACACGAGCAAAGCTTTAAGAGAATCAAACAAGCTAATGAGAACGCTACTGAAAAGGCATACTTTGATCCAAAGCTTCAGACAGAGGTTGTTGTTGACGCTAGCCCAGTCAGGGTAGGTGCAATCCTTCCATAGGCCATGGAACACCGAAACAGAACGTGTCTAATCACAGCCTGAGAAGGAAAGTTTAGCAGTGGTGTTGGCTTGTGAACACTTCCATGTATTCTTATATGGATAGCCTTTTATATTTGTGGCCGATCATCAAGCCTTATTGACCATCTTTGGCAATCCAAAGGCCAAGAGGCTTCCTCACATTGAACGTTGGGGTCTGTGGTTATATGAATACAATAACACAATTGTACACCATCCAGGAAAAGATCAAAACCCTGCAGACTACTTCTCAAGACAGTTTATACAAGGTCATGGTACCCCTTGCAAGACAGCTGAGGCCTACATGAAGGTCATTGGGAAATCAAACACACCAGCTGCCATTTTGATAGAACAAATTGTTACTGCCATGAGTTAAGATAGTGACATTTTAAAGGACATTATCACACATCAGTTTTGAAACCAGCATTCTTGACCTCTTGACAGTGAATACCAGAAGTTCGAAAATGTTGAAGATGAATTGTCCGTTACTCGAGAAGGCATTATCCTGAGAGGTTTTGAGAATTATTATTCTGGAAAGCTTACGACAAAAGATAATTGAGGTGGCCCACAAAACAAGCTCTCCGAGACCAAGTCTTGTTTTCTCATCTCGGCGAGAGAGTTTAAAGAGTGTTAAAGGCCTGTCACCTCCGCAACTACCTATTATCGAAAACTACTCAACATACCTTAAACATAAAGAGTTGCTGAAGCATGCATGGGAAAGAATTGCCGTTGACTTCAATGGTCCTTTTGACAATGGACTTCACCTGATAGTGATTGTTATTGAATATTCACATTTTCCATTGATGGAAATCTCTTGTCTGTCACTCAAGAAAGAGTCATCGATAAATTACACAGCATGTTTGAGAACTGGGGTGTTCCTGCGATTGTTAAATCTTGCAATTGCCAACCTTTCAACAGTCAAGAGTTCAGAGACTTTCTTGATCATCTTAATGTGAAGCATCAGAAAGCACACCAGTGTTCATCCTTCAAGCCTTCAAGGGGCAGCCGAAACTTGAATGGACCCTCCGCGGCTCGCGGTGGAGCGCAACCGAGGCCCTCCCCTTCACTGAGAAAGGGAGTAGCCCAGAGTACATGGAGAAGTCCTGTGATTGGTAACTGTGCCTGGGCTGCAGCTCCCAAAGAAAGGCTACTGATGGTAAACTTGTACAAGAGAAAGTTATTCACACATGGTTATCTTTTGGAAAACTAGAAGATCTTCGTGTAAACATTCTTAATACTTTTGTGTGCCTTACAACAGTAAATAAACACACTGTCATAATTTTGTTTCAGATCAAAATGTTTACTCATGAAGAAAATGATGTTCTGTCAATAATGATGGAGATGCAAGTGGGAGTACCATCTAGCAAAGCCTTCTTTCTTTTGTCTGACCTCCGCTTCCGGCCACGTTGGGACAGTCATTATTTGTAAGCACTTATCTAAAACTACTCTCTTTTTTAATGTTCTGATAGTTCTTTTGTTGGTAATTAATAATTATGGATTCTTTCAGTTTGTTCTTGAAACCTTATTTAGGAGTGTTAATAATATATCAATATAGGTATGGAATAGTTAAAATGGCGGATCAATATCATAACCTCTTATTACATTGGACTGCAGAAATGGCTCAGCTCATAGTTGGTAACAGTTCTCTGCCCAACCCTCAAGAAAAAAGCACTGACCAAGCCAATGGGTGTGGTGTTACCAATGACTGTTATGTTTTGTAATGATTTGTGTAAAGATTTATTTCAAAACATTTTGTTTCATCAAAAAGCACACGTTAGGGCAGTAGTACCTGACACTGAAGGGGAATACTGTTTCTATGTAAGTGTGCATTGGCAGGAGCAGAAGGCTGTCACTCACAGTGAAGTTAGCCAAGGGCTGAAGAGGGCTGCCCCATCGCCCCAAGCTGTAGTGGGGGGGAGAAAAATGTGATTTATACAACCGATCAATGGATTAAGAGGGCTGGATGTAAACCCCTATAAGTAAATATATATATATTTATATATGTATATACAAAGTAATACATGATGGCACCATGAACGTCATTTAGGGGTTGCCAGGGGGTTGGCTTGCCCTTTGCTACCCCTGGCTCTACCTTTGGAACCACCGGCTTTGGGGTAAGCAGGACAATTGTCTGAAACGCATTGCTGCAGTGCTTCCTCATGCAAGAGAAGAACGCAGAGAAATTGATCAGACACTTTGCAGTTGGCCATGCATGTATAATAAACAGGCATTTTACTTTTGTAAAGACTGAAATTGAAAATAAACCCTATTCCCATGAAAACAATTATATAAAAGAAGCAGGAGAGAGCTTGTTTTGGCATTTGTGTCCTTTTGTGAGTTACACAGACCTGCATGGCGTTTGACACAATGCTCTTGTTATAACTGCAAGAATTAAACTGAAGGATCTGTACGTCTAATAAAAGGGAACATTGTGAGATACAGGCAAGCTGTCATGTTATGCAATGAAGAGGGCTACCTACATCATAGTGTTTGTTTGTACATTTTCATCTAAATGTATCCATAATTATTTTGTGCTTGTCTTATTTGTATTTAGCTATATTTATTTTTGTGTTCTGTGAAATTTCGACAGGTGTTCCAAACAGTGGACACCCCCTTCAATAGAGGGAGAATACGAGGGCTCTCAAAAGCGGTGGAGTTTGTATTATTCCATAGGCCTGTGTTTTTCGAAGTATCAGACCAGGTATGCTCCGATGAAGGCAATCATTCCTACTAAGTTTGGGGTGACCCCTGAGAAGTACCACCTGAGGTTCAAGGACCGCTACAAGCACCCAAATCAGCCCTGGGTGGATTTCTTGGATTATACCAGCAAGACACTGAAGGGCTGGGTGAGGGGCAGCAAAGTGAATGATTTTAGTGGGCTGTATAACCTAATTCTAAGGAAGCACATGCTCAATACCTGTTTTCTAGAGCTGTGCCAACACCTAGTGGATAGCTGGCTTACTAATCCCAGGAAGCTTGCTGAGGAGGATGACCTCGGGGATCAGCACCAGAGTGCCTAAGAAGGTGTCTGTGGAGGACTACCAGTAGGGTAGTAGGGGACCCCAAAATAAGACAAGCATGTGTAATGCAAGCGGACTCGCCTTTGGGACCTTATATGTATTTATCTATGCAGCACATTAGCCTGGGTGCTGAAAAATCTACATGGAGTGAAAGTTAGCACCAAACTGCGGAACACGCCAGGTATGGGAACACATGGACAGAAATACTGCCTACCAGAGGGAAATTGTATTGTCCAAAGCTCTGTTTTTAAATAAAATCAGCCTATTCGGTGGTCATATCACTGAAAATACAAGATTTAAAAAAAATATTATTGTCTACGGGTGCTCGTTGAATACAAATTTCTATCGCCTGGAATCTAGGGAATGCTAAAGTGATTCTGGTATTTTACTGTCCTCTTCTGGTCGTTTTCTATCAAGAAAGTTAAATATAGGCAGTTGACAGAAATCTACAAAAAAAGTCCCTAAGTAGAAAGCAATTCTGGTATTTTGCTGACCTCTACTGATCGTTTTCAATCAAGATAGTCAATTAGAGGCAGTTCAACAGGCAGAAAGCAATTCTGGTATTTTACTGACCTCTACTGGTCGTTTTGTATCAAGACAGTTAAATAGAGGCAGTTGAACAGAACAAAAAAAGTCCCTAAACAAAGGGGGAAGCAGACAAATCCTAGGGCTGATCTCCAGATCCCTCAAAGCACAAACAAAGATCTTTCAGACAGCGCAAGCTAAAAAACAGGGTAGATAAAAAAAAACTAAGTGTTCTCTCAAAGTCCTCAAAACAGTACACATGGGAAAGGTGCCACTCCCACTCTGGCCACCAGAAGAAAGGCTTCACAGACCAGAAAACTGGAAGGTTTGTCCTAAGTGCTATAAGTATGGGCATATGAAGGGGGATGTCAAGTGAATAAAATCAACAGATCAACAATAGTATCTTGGAAGAAAATCTTTAATTCAAACTGAAACATATATATTTAGTAACTAAAACAAATTCCCACCGCCATCCGCAGTGAAGAATGTGATTGTTTGCTTTTACAATTTAACAATTTTAGGATTGGTTCATAGGAGGAAATCACAAACCCTGGGATATTTTTTGCTTAGTTTCCTAGCTCCATTATTAAAGAACATCATATCTTGAATTCTTCATTATAGCTTACGAATTTCTATTAGACAATCTAGAAGGGCTTTGTTTTGTGGAGCGAAAAATATTTTCAGCACACGTCATCAAAGAGCACAGGAACCCCGGGACCAAGCATTTTCTCTTTTTTTTTCTTAAATTCTGGTCATAACAACAAGTGGGTTCACCATGAAGCAACACATGCATAGGATACGGCTGACACCCCAGTCCCTAACTGGTGCACCCCAGGAATGTGGAGCACCCAAGCTTCCCAAAAATTAAGGCGAAACATTGCGCGTCAACAGGTTGAAATTGAGAAAAGCAGCTGATTTACAAGTGCTTGTGGTTTTAGTCCTCATCCTCGAAGGAAGCAGAAGAGGTTGAGATCTTGCAGAGTCGGGATGAATGGAGCACATCAGAGATTTGTGAGGGATTTTCCCCAAGCATTCATGTTCCTTTCATGTAGGTTTTTAATGGTCGCCAAACCCTGTCAAATGTATATTGTGTGTCATTCACGGTAGGGACAGTTTCTCCACTGCATAGATATTCCACAGTGTCCTCTACCATATGCTCAGAGAGGAGCAGATTGTAAGTTTCCACACATGGGCTGTTAGTCTAGCTGCCAACAATAAATATAAAAAGCGTTGTCGCATGGGCATGGTTAAAGTGTATATCCCTTGGATTGCCTTGTAAGTAGGTGGTGGAACGTAATGGTACAGTGAGGTCCATGATGTTTATAATCACGTCTTGTATCTCCCTTCAAAAGCTCTGTAGATGAGTGCAGGTCCACCACCTGGCTAGCAAGGTACCCTTCTTTCCACAACCTCTCCACTAGTTGTCTAGGTTGCCAAGCGTGGCGTGTAGTCTCGTTGGAGTCAATTACCATCTAGTCATTATCTTATAACTGTTCTCCTTACGTAGGGCACAGATGGAGGATTTGGCTATCCCTAGACCATATTTTGTCCCATGTGTCCTTCAGTATGTGGCGATAGAGCCATGTGATACATTTGTCTTGTCGTTTGTTGGCAACTATGGTTTCTAGGGGTGTTTTATTCCTGTTTTGTGCTCTGTTCCTTTGCTCAGTGTAAGAGCTGTGTGAGTCTATAATAGACTGCTGCAGCCAGAGAGTGGCATGGAGTTCAAATTGTGCTATCAAGTCGGGCCCCCTGCATAAATGTCTACAAAACCTGGATGGGTTAAAGTCACCCACAGTCAGAATTGGGGCCTGACATACCCAGTCCAAAAGAGGCTTTATACAGTATGGGGGTCATCAGTGAGTAGAAGGAAGTGACACAATTCTTTCTGGCTATCTGATGTAAGTAATCCAAAAGGTTCAATGTGGGCTGTAACAGTATGCTTGAGGCTGGGTGGGTATTTGATAGCAACCACAGGAGGTAAGCCAGTGGTATCGGCCAGTTTGCTTGCTCCATCAAAACCAATATTTACCTCCAAAGCTATGGTTCCAGTTTAACGCTAGTCTGAGCTGCGCCGCCTGTAAGTACAACTGAAAAACGGGAAGGCCAAAGCCCCCATTTATAAATGCCTCCATAGGGTGGTACGTGTGACCTTGGCAGAATGATTTTCCATATAAAGGACAGTAGCTTGGCCTGCAGTGGGGCCAATGTACCTTGGAAAAATGTCAAGGTTATCGTCTGGGCAACATTGAGTTGGTTAAAAAAGTGCCATCCATGTTATCTCAAGCATGTCCCAGCTGGAGGTGGGGAGAAATTAATCTCGAACAACCCACTCACCTTTTGTATGGTAAGCTGATTTCCAAGTAGGTTGTGGGACCTTGCTTTCTTGTGGAACACTGAGACCAGAGTGGGAAGCCAAGAGCCCCATTCTGTGGGATTTATCTGTTAGTTTTAAACCCTGAGACTGCTGCAAATGTATTCAGTTTGGCTTGTAATGCTGGTAGCTTCCGTTATAAGGCAGAGGATATCATCTGTAAACAAGGCTAGTTTATGCGTGTCCCCTACCCAAAGGCCCTTTATTATGGGGTTGTGGACCGTACGTTGGACCAGTGGTTTCATAATCAGGGTAAACAAAAAGGCCAACAGAGGGCACCCCTGATAAGTGCCTCTAGTAAAGAGGATTGTTTCAGGGTACTCCCCATTTATTCAAACTTTAGTGATGGGTTTGGAGTAATTATCATTATTGAAGGTTATTAGCTGTTAAGTTTAAGTGGTTAAGGAGCTTTTTGAGACTCTTTCAAAGGCCTTCCCTGTGTCCAGTGAAATAGAGCGCCAGTATGTGTTTCTGTTCCACTTAGTCCATTAAGCCCGTAGCTAGTCATTTAGTGCCCCCAGTGTTATGATTTTTGACAAATCAAGACTGTTGAGGAACTATGAATCATGGCCACATTTTGTGGAGGCGATTGGCCAAGAGGGAGGTGAATAATTTTATGTTGCTCTTCAGCAGCTCAATAGGCCGATAAGAACCACAGCATGCCAGGTCTTTGCTAGGTTTTTGTTTGACAGTAAGGTGAGGTTCCATCATGGAATCCATTACCATGTGCATCACCAGAATATTATTAAAGACCTTAATTAGAGGGGCTATTAGGAATGTTCTAATGGTTTTATAGAAAGAAGCCAGGAGACCAGTTGGTCGAAGTGCCTTCCCACCAGGAATTACTCAAATTGTTATCCTCACCTCTTCTTCAGGTATGGCCTCATTTAGAGGGTCGGTACAAAAGGGGGTGGTGATGGACGGAGCATCTGAATCAATCAAACACTCACACCCAGTCAAAAGATCTGGGTTTAATCCATCACCGTTCTTTAACCCACTCTGCCACCCCAGTTCAGACATGGCTATATGCAAATCAGTCTGACCCTGTGCCTCATGGGAACAGTCCAGCCCGAACTGCCAAGCCATGTCTTCCCTGGACCGGAAACAAGCTTCCGAGGACCGGTTTCTGCCATTCCAGCCGTCTTCAGCCCGGCTTGCTTGAATCCAGTGGCAAAGTGAGCAAGGGACTCACGTCTGAGCATACCCTGCCACACTTATGGCGGCCAAAAGCGGTACAAAAGGGGGTGGTGATGGACGGAGCATCTGAATCAATCAAACACTCACACCCAGTCAAAAGATCTGGGTTTAATCCATCACCGTTCTTTAGCCCACTCTGCCACCCCAGTTCAGACATGGCTATATGCAAATCAGTCTGACCCTGTGCCTAATGGGAACAGTCCAGCCCGAACTGCCAAGCCATGTCTTCCCTGGACCGGAAACAAGCTTCCGAGGACCGGTTTCTGGCATTCCAGCCGTCTTCAGCCCGGCTTGCTTGAATCCAGTGGCAAAGTGAGCAAGGGACTCACGTCTGAGCATATCCTGCCACACTTATGGCGGCCAAAAGCAGTACAAAAGGGGGTGGTGATGGACGGAGCATCTGAATCAATCAAACACTCACACCCAGTCAAAAGATCTGGGTTTAATCCATCACCGTTCTTTAGCCCACTCTGCCACCCCAGTTCAGACATGGCTATATGCAAATCAGTCTGACCCTGTGCCTCATGGGAACAGTCCAGCCCGAACTGCCAAGCCATGTCTTCCCTGGACCGGAAACAAGCTTCCGAGGACCGGTTTCTGGCATTCCAGCCGTCTTCAGCCCGGCTTGCTTGAATCCAGTGGCAAAGTGAGCAAGGGACTCCTGTCTGAGCATACCCTGCCACACTTATGGCGGCCAAAAGCGGTACAAAAGGGGATGGTGATGGACGGAGCATCTGAATCAATCAAACACTCACACCCAGTCAAAAGATCTGGGTTTAATCCATCATCGTTCTTTAGCCCACTCTGCCACCCCAGTTCAGACATGGCTATATGCAAATCAGTCTGACCCTGTGCCTCATGGGAACAGTCCAGCCCGAACTGCCAAGCCATGTCTTCCCTGGACCGGAAACAAGCTTCCGAGGACCGGTTTCTGGCTTTCACTGGATTTTCACTGGATTCAAGCAAGCCGGGCTGGGGACGGCTGGAATGCCGGAGGCCGGTCCTCGGAGGCTTGTTTCCGGTCCAGGGAAGGCATGGCTTGGCAGTTCGGGCTGGACTGTTCCCATGAGGCACAGGGTCAGACTGGTTTGCATGTAGCCATGTCTGAACTGAAGTGGCAGAGTGGGCTAAAGAACGGTGATGGATCAAACCCAGATCTTTTGACTGGGTGTGAGTGTTTGATTGGTTCAGATGCTCCGTCCATCACCACCCCCTTTTGTTCCTCATTTAGAGGGTCTACATGCATGTGTTGTATTGGTGGTGTGTATTCCCTAATGTAATCATCTTGTCTCCGGGGATCTAAATACTTCCCACTGAGCATTACAGTATAATAGCGGATCAACTCCTGGACAGTGTCAATAAATTCCTGCCCTCTTCTCATATGACTTGAATAAAGTTCAAAGTAAAAAGCTGTCACAGCTTATAAGCTACAAGTTTGTCAACTTTATCACCTCTCTCATAGTACTTTTGATGTAAATATAATAATTTCTTAACGGCATCTTGCTTCATATTCGCTCGAGTTTCCCGCCCACCTGCCTCCGCTCCCTCTGTATTCTGGGGGGCTGCTTTAGGGTGTGATGAACTTCCGGTTGTTAAAAATGAGCTTCCAACTCCACCTTTTATGGCCTAGCCACCCTTATTACATTGGAAGTATGGAATATTAATTCTCCCCACACACATGTATAAATGCTTTAGTGGCAACCCACAATACCGCTGGTGTCACCTCCCCATTGGTATCACAGTTGACGGATCTCACAGTGCCCGAACCTTCACTATTCACAGACCAGGAGTCAGTTTAAGGGGCCACAGAGGGCCCAAAATTAATCCAATTATAAAATGATTGTGAAGGACCTTTTCTCCTATAGCGGAGTCCAGAATCCTATGGGAGAGTGTTAGAGAAACTGAAACAAAATCTATACACTTGTACAACTTGGAAAAAAAGTAAAATCCTTTTCATTAACTTGTTGATGGCACCGTATCCCCAACAGGTTGAGATTTGACATCCTCGGTGGTAGAGGCGTATGGGCCTCAGGACAGTGGAGCCGTTGTGAGAATATGTTAAGTTTGTGGTCAAGAATAGCAATAAAGTCCCCTACCAAAGTGGGTTATCCAGCTGCTAAGTTTGCATCACCAGAAAAAAGAACAGAAAAAGTTGTTCTTTCTCCTCATTCGGGCATACGAGGAGAGCACCAGAGGCTGGTACAGGCCCCCTAAGGCCTATAAATCTTCCATTCTCATCCAAACTTTTAACTTCGAGTGTAAAGGAAAGGACTGTTAATCCCAGCTCCCTGATATAGCGCCGTAAAAATATTGTTGTCAAGAGATTTTCATTTTTGATTTGTGTTTTTGGTTCATTAAAGAAGTAATTTAGCTTGGGTAGACATTGCTGATCCGGGCTGAATTTTTCTGGATGACATTTTTAAAAATGGCGGATGTGTTTCAGTGAAGATGTAATTTTTCAGGAACCATGAGACCTATATACTTCATTTTTGTGTCAAAACATGGTTTTGCAAGTACATGTACGTGTAAGTTCTGTGGGTAGAGGCTTTAGAAATTTCTAGGGTTTAGCACCCCATCAATATCTTCCCAACCAAATTCACTTGGATCTTTCTCTACATATGCATGATCCAAAACATTTACACATCTTCTGATCAAGAAGAACGCTCTTTTGATGTTTCCATGCACAGAATATGGCATTGGTGGAAGGTCACTTAGTGGGACTGATCTCTTGAACTCACTGTACCGAAGATCGTGAAATGTATAACAGTCAAAACTAATTTTCCACAGACGCATAAGGTATTTCTCTACATCTTTAGAATCAATCATTTTTATTGTGTGGTGGTAAAAGCATAATACGCAGCTTAGCTGCCTACATCCAGGCACCGGCAGAGCGAAGACTAGAGAGCAATACACAGGTGTAAGGTCTACATCCCGGGGATGACCATGTGGTAATTTAAACCTCATTGAAAACTCCAGGCACCGTAGCCAAGACACCACTTTTAAAACACAATAAAACAACAGAAAAAAGAACCTGCCCCATAATGACTTCAGTGGAAAGGACCTGGTGTGGGGCAAACCCAGCAGTGTATGTTCAGGTGCTCGTGGCGATGTAATCTGAAATGCTGCATAAATGTCATTGAGAATTGCTGCTCAATAACGCACCAGTTTTGGACAGTGCTACAGCAAGTGCACTAGGGTACGAGTGAGGCCACACCCCCGCCAGCAGAGGTCTGATTTGGATTTGTCCCAAGACTTAATGCACTCTGGTGTATAATACCAATAATGGACCACTTTATAGGCCGATTCCACACCCACTGTATTGGAAGCAGTGTGGTGTGTGCGATAAAAAATGTGTTCCCACTCCTTATGTGTAAGGGACCTCCCCAACACAGTCTCCCATCTAACTTGTGCCTTTGTACGATGCTTCTTAGGGTGTACAGTGATCATAGCATATATTTCAGATATGAGTTTACGATCATCTTTTTTACATATCAGCCATGTTTCAAAGGTCGTCATGGGGCGGGACATGAGAGCAAAATTCTCAGGACGCGTGAGCCAATGAGCGAGCTGTGAGTAGTGAGAGGCATCTGAAGCTGTCAAATCATAGTCTGTACGCAGCTAAGGGAAGGGAATCAACCTGTCAAGATCAAAAAGGGAGCCTACCCTTTTGCAACCTTCCTCCCTCCACCGATGAAACGTCGGGGACGCGCAGCCGAGTTGGAAGTCAGGGTTGTCTACAGTAGGGGAGGTGACTGGAGAAGAATACAAACCCCATGCCTGTGTTTGCGGGGTAGCCATAGTTTGCGCCATATGTTACGCCCAGCGACTGTCTGATCCATAAAATTCCAGTGCTTGCTGGACAGGGGCCTATTCCATTCGATGATGTAGCTGAGACATGACGCTTAATGATAAGCACCCACTAGCTAAAGCCAAGCCCTCCCTTCTCCTTTGAGGCGGTGACCAGTGCTGACGCAAGGCGCTGCTGTTTATTATCCCACAGGAACTTATTAAGGAGCCCTTGGAACTTCCGGAGGACACCTGGTGGAGGGCTCGCAGAGAGCATCTGAAATAGGTATAGGATACGTGGGAGTACAGTCATTTTTACCGCTGCCAATCTCCCGTACCACGCCAATGTAAGACGTGTCCAGGCGGATAGCGCCTTGGTGGTTTGCGCCATCAACAGTGCATAATTGAGGGTGACTGTCTTAGTGATGGATGAGGTTAGCCGGATGCCTAGGTATGTAATGTCTGCGTGGACCCATGGAAAAGCGTAGTCTTGCTGCAAGTCTTGGATCTCATCCGCGGGGATAGAGATATTAAGAATTTGTGACTTTGTAAAATTAAATTTAAACCCTGCAACATCTCCAAAAATAGTAAGCTCTTTGGACAGGTGCTGCACAGTTGTGCAGGGCTGTGTGAGCAAGAGAATGACATAATCGGCATACATACTAAGTTTATGTATGTCAGCTCTAAATTTGATGCCCGTTATGTCAGGATTGGCTCGAATACGTTGGGCAAACGGCTCCATGTAGAGAGCAAATAAAAGTGGGGATAGGGGGCAGCCTTGCCGCGTGCCCCGGGCAATAGGAAAGAAGGTTGATCTACAACCATTAACCCGCACCGCGGCTGTGGGGGAGTTATATAGGCAACGTACCCGCCGGATAAAGTTATCTCCCAAGCCAAAGGATCGTAGAACCGCGAAGAGAAACTCCCAGACCACACTGTCAAAGGCTTTCTCCGCGTCAATTGAGAGAAAGAAGGCTTGAATGCGAGATCGATGGGCCAAGTCAATGATGTGCAGAAGCCTCTTAGTAATGTCTCCTCCCTGACGCATTGGGATAAAACCGGATTGATCCGGATCTATAAGGCCATCCATAAGCGAGCTAAGTCGTGCAGCCAAAATACTCGCAAATAACTTTGCGTCTAAGTAAAGAAGTAAGATTGGGCGGTATGACCCACATTCTTTAGGATCTTTTCTGGGTTTAGGGATTACCGAGATAGCCGCCTCAGACATTGAAGGGGTCACTGCCCCAGTATCAAGGAAGGAATTAAAAAGCCTTATTAAAAGGGGAGCCAGCTCAACGCAGAATGAATTATAAAACAGCGCCGGAAAGCCATCCGGACCTGGCGATTTGGCTATCTTTAATCGCACTATTGCCGAAATGACCTCTTAGATGCGTATGGCTGAGTCCAAATTGTCAGCCGATGACTTAAACAAGGGGATGATACCGCAGGACTTTAAATAAACCTCTGGGTCGTGCAAGTGGGTATCTTCTTTTGCATAGAGGCATTGATAAAACTGAGTAAAGGTGTCAGCAATAAGAGCATCCGTGGTGTGCTCTACTGCATGCAGGTCCCGGATGGATTGGATGGCCGACCTCTGAGCTTGCGCTCGTAGCCGGTGTGCAAGCATCCGTCCACATTTATCCCCACTGAGATAGAATTTGTGTCGCAGCCTTAGGAGAGCATGCTCTGCTCTAGCTAGATCCCGATGTTTTAGCATGCGCCGCCTCGTCTCCAATTCTCTCCAGATCCTCGGGCCCCAGTTCGCTTATGAACTGCTTCCAATTCACCCACCTCCCTCTCTAGTTCCGCACGTTTCTCTTTGTGCAGTCACGCATAGGATGCAGCAATGGCAATAAATTTACCTTGCACTACTAGCTTTAGAGCCTCCCAGATTGCGGCAAGAGGAGTACCCTCCTGATCGTTCTCCAAAAGATAATGTACTATAGTATCTCAAATTCGCTTGGTGACGTCCTCCGAATGAAGAAGCGAATCGCGGAGGCACCATCCCAGTGGTGTCGGGCAGGAGCCCCGTGGTGTGAGTAAGATGGAGATAAGTGCATGGTCGGAAAGGGAGCGTGGGCAGGTAAGGGAGGAGAGAGGAAGAGGCCGAGAAGTGGTCCAAGCGCACGTATGTTTTGTGTGCCGCTGAGAAGTAAGTGTAGTCGCGCTCGCCAGGGTGTTGGACACGCCACACATCACTCAGTCCACAATCATTAAACCATTGCTCCTCCCCTGCATCAATGTGCCTGTGTGAGTAGACCTCTGTGCTGACCTATCCATTCCCAGGTCCATCACCACATTGAAATCGCCTCATACCAGGAGCGCTACATCTGGCGAGGCAAGGACCTCAGATAACGCTAGGCGCAAAAAGACTCTTGCCGCTCGTTTGGGGCATATGAGGATCCTATCATCAGTTGAATGACACCCAGCTGCACCCGTACTGCTAAGAACTGGCCCGTGAGGTCCGCCACAGTAGAGAGTATTTTACATTGCGACCATGCGCTGAAGAGTATGGCTACCCCGTTTTTCTTGGACGCCCCAGAGGACCATAGCTGCAGCGGGAAGCGTCTATCTCTCATCCGTTTGGTATCCTTAGCTAACAGATGGGTTTCTTGAAGCAAACATATATATCGCTATCAGCGTTTTCCAAGAGGGAGAGAATGGCAGATCGCTTAACCGGATTATTTAGCCCCCGGACATTCAGGCTCACAATTTTAAGATCTCTACCCAGGACGATCTACAGGGGGAGAAAGTTTGGATGCTGGTCCAATTTCTATAGGGGAATGAATAGAGAGGTCATCTCATATAAACCAACTATCAAACCCATGAACTGATGAGGAGCTCCAACAAAAGACTCAAAAACCCCAAAAACCCCAACCCACTTGTGGGAAAAAACAGTAACACAAGACAGCAAAAATAGGAAGTTGAAAAATGTGACAATAGTTCATCTCAATGACAAAATGTTCAGGGGGGCAAGGCACATACTCAGTCTGAACCATATTGGACTGAGCAAGTTCACTGTCAACAGAGAAAGGAGATACTAGTCACCGTTGGACACTTCCCTCCCTCCAGCGCCATTGATTGAACCCTCAAGGATGCCTTAGTTGCGCAAATCAAGGAACGTCAGAGCTGTCAGTGACCTGTGACACTGACACAAGGGCTGCCTCTCTCTCGAGCTGACTAGCCGAGATATCTGGTTTGGAGTTAGGCGATGACTTCCCGACTCGCTGCCACTCTGACGAGCAACGGCGAAGCCGAGGAAGAGGGTGAGCATTCTCAGGCCATGCAGGGTGCCTTTCCAGACCCAGGACAGTATAGGCATCTTCTAGGGAGCGAATTTGCAGGAGTTTGCCATTGAACTTGAAGATGAGGCGGAATGGTTGGCCCCAAGAGTAAGGGATGCTCCGGTCCCGTACGTGACTAGTAATAGGCTTAAACTCTCTACGGGACAGAGTGGAAGTAGCCAAGTCCTGGTAGAGAACAGGTTGCTGACCCTGGAATTGCACCAGCTGTAGGACTCTGGCCTTGCGGAGGATCCTTTCCTTGAGTTGGAAGTCGTGCACACATACTAGTATATCTGGGGGGGCACCTTGGGGTCTTGCGGCAGCCACACCCGATGCACTCGGTCCATCTGGATCTCCTGATTCTCGTCTTCTCCGAGGATCTGCTGGAACAGGGAAGCAACGTAAGCCCGAAAGTCATCTCCCTCTTCCCGCCATGGAACCGTCCGGATCTGTAAGTTATTTTGTCTGGAGCGGTTCTCCAAGTCTTCTGTATGTGCTTGAAGGTCCAAATTCTGTTCTTTGAGCCGAATCATCTCTTGCTGAAGTTGGTGCAGGTTGTCTTCTCTACCCAAATCTTGCTCCTCCAAGGTAGCAACTCTTTCTCCTATGGCGTCGACATCCCGTCTAACTTCTCTAAGATCTGAGGGGAGTTGGGAGCACAGCTCCTGTATATCCTCCTTGATGGCTGTGAACAGCTCAACAATAAAAGCTTTGGTTGCCGGCACATCCTCGTCTTCTGCCAGAGATGTCTTAGCATCTGGCTGGGAGGCGGAGTAGTCTGATCCTTTCTGCAGGAAATCTTTCGGGGGCTTGTTCTTTTGGCCTCTGACTGACGACATGATGTGGACGGAGTGTCGCGGCCTGCTAGGTGATATTGTCAAGCGGAGCAAAGGGAGGAGCTGTTTGTACGTGACCCATAGTCTTCTCAGCCCAAGAATCTGAGCAATAGCCTAGGTAGACTAAGGGACGTGCATTAACTGCTGTGGTGAGCCGCCGCGGAGAGCCTGTGACTAGGCTCTAGAGTTGTGCAGGTGTGCCGGCTACTAGGCCCCTGTCAACCTATTCATCTTGGGCGTGGGAAGGTGGCGGTACAAGCTTTTAGTAGGAGACGCCAGTCTAAGGAGGTATCATTATCGAGACACAACAGAGCCACAAGAAGCACCCAGAGTAACGGCACCCCAGGGCACAGGACCCGAGGGGAAAGCGTAGGGGCTTCGTGCAGTCAATAGTGGGGTGTTGCGGTGTCCAAGCTGGTGTTACAGCGTTTAGACAGGGGGGGTGGTCGGCTGCCAGGCAGCTATGCAGTCCTCACCTCCACCATGCACCCCCCATCCACTGAGGTCAAGACGGGAGGCAAGGTTTACCAAACCAAATCCGCGGTCGACCAAGGTCCAGATGCTGCCCAAGTAAGTGACAAAGGTGCCCCTAAGATGGCCGCTCTATTAGCGCAGAAGGCGCGCTTTACTCACTGCACTTTACAAGGGGCGAAACCGTCCTAGGCCTTGAAGCAAGGCCCCAGTCCCATCAGGCACACCTCTGCCCACCGAGCTACGGGCTGAACACAGGCCTCTCTGCAACCATGGCGCAGGAGGTCAAATGCACCAGGGCTCCGCAATCTCTCGATAGGGGCACCGCAGGCGGTAGTCTCCCCACAGGCCAGGCGTAGCCCAGGGCAAGTCGCACACTCCAAATGCCGTCCCGGGCCCCTCCCGTCCATAGCCGCAGCAGGCCCAGGCACTTCCCAACCGGGGAGGGGGGACCCACAAGCGTACACAGCTCTCACCGCCCGCCCTCCGCCAGCAATACCGCTGCCCGCCGATACACGGACCGAGCACCACCACAGGAGGTATCAGCTCACCGTCCCTCCACTCCTCACCTCAAACGCATCGTAGGGGCAGCCATCTCATCTGGCAGGGCGTTTCAGGTCTCCCAGCAGCCTTGCCCACACAGAGAGCCTCCCAGCGCCACTAGCGTCTCCCCGCACTCCAGCGCCCTCAATTCGTCGACGTGGACAGCGCCCGCAGCACAATCGGTCCTCCTCAGTAGCCTTGAGGGTCACAGACAGGCCATCCCGGGAGACACAAAATGTCAGGTACCTCACGTCGCTCCTCAGCCCTCGCCCACTTGCAGGCACAGCAGTCCGAGGCACCGTCACTGCGCAGCACACCAGGGAAGGGGCCCAACACTGACCCCCGGATCTGTCGTCTCACACGTATGACAGCCTCGCCGACCACAACCACCAGAGGCCCTAGCTAGGTCCGCCGGGCCGCAGCAAGGCCGGGCAGACCGTTTTCTGCGTCGGAGCCGCCGAAGAGTCCAAAAAGACGATCGACACCAGCACCAGGGCTGTAGCACACAGCGTTTCCCTCACCGGTAAGTGCGGATGGGCACCAGGGTGGGAGATAATACAAGGCTGTAGGCTGGCGGTGCTGGAGGGATAGGAAAGAATGTCCTATCTCGCTGCCATCTTGGCCACGCCCCCTTCTCTACATCTTTAAAGTCTCATTCTTCTGTCTCAGTAAATCCTTTTAGAAACTTCACAGGTTCAGTAGTTAAAGTTCCAAGCTTTGTTCCAATTTGCTCATAGTGTCATCACCAGCAAGAATACGTGCCTTGATAAGGGCACTGGGCATCTCAGGGTCACGTTTCTTGTACAGAATATGAAGCAGGATTAAGTGTCTTTTCTTGCCAGTGCAAATACATAGCCATAACTCTGACAATCCTTGACTTATGAACATTGCACCAAATTTAAGTAGCATAATAATAATAATAACATTGGTGTTTACCTCAGTTAATATTTATTTATTTATTTATTTTAAGAGTTTTATATAGGGCTGGCTAGACCCGGAGGTATCAGAGCGGTTTACATGAGGTTCCACAAAATTACAAGATTACATCAGTTCCAATTTACATCAGTTGCTAGACAAAATGGCAGCATTACATCTCTGTTTTGTTTAAAACGTGGAGTGCACCAAGGGTGCATATTGGCCCCTTTACTGTTTATTATATATATAAACAATCTGTGCCACCACTTGACATCTAGTCCTGTCGACACCCTTGGAATTGCCGGAGTCCAGGTATCCATATTGTTATATGCGGATGACGCGGTTCTGCTAGCTCGTACACCAAAAGCTCTTCGTGAACTTGTGAACTGTTTTGTGCTCGTTATGAGTAATTTACATCTGACTACAAATTATGGCAAATCTCAAGTCATGGGTGTGGGCCCTGGTAGGGCCCGGGCACTGTAGGGCTACACCGGAATGCAACACCCAACGACCACTTGGGGACCCCCCCCCCCACTAGCTCTGCCACGCGGACAGCCTACACTTCTCCACTCCCCCCCCCCCCCCCGGTCTCCCGCCTGCCTGCCCCATGAGACACGACTGACACGCTGATTCCGAACCCCCCCTCTCAACGATATGGCAAACTCTACCCATATATACCCCTACCTACCTCTTACATAGCTCATGTTACTGTTCTGTAGTTCATTATTAATTTGGTTTCATCTCCTTTTAGACCATGCCCGTACACATACAACTCTACGTTTCATACCACATGGCGCCCTCGGGCGTGACAGCTAGGGCCTAGGCGCATCACTTGAGTGCTGAGATAAAGAGACGTCATTCTCGTCGAGGTGGGCGAACAAGGCGGTTACGCGCTCCAAACACGCTTAGATACTGAGCACCCTCATCACTCGTTCATATAACACCATATCCGTCTGAATGTTGACCCGCACTGATACCCTTCCCAACGGCACACGAAAGATATGGTGGGCTCGACTGACGCTGCTGCTGTTGATGAGGGTTGACCCTGCGTGGCTACTCTAGCCCACTGACTCTATAAGGAAAATCCATAGACCACACACTTACATAACACCGAATGTTTGCATGATTGCGTTATGTGACGTGTTGATATACGCTGCCGAACCCCAGGGTTGTCGGCCTTGAAGCTGTGTTCCCTTATCCCACCTAACACAATGTTCATTAATTGCAGCTAGCCCGGCTGGGTTGTAAGCTAAAATGCTGTGTTTACTGTATGTTGGACAATAAAGGTCTTTTAAAAATAAAAAAATAAAAAATAAAAAATGGGTGTGGGCCCTGGTGAAAGTACTTTAACCCCTTGCGTGCTCGTGCCGGAACCATTCCGTCACGAGCCACGGTGGGGCTGTGCTGGTGACGGAATGGTTCCGTCACGGTCCGGCCGCCGCGTCGCTGATTCCGCGCCTGCGCTGAGCGTTCCATTGAGCGGGCGGGGCCATGACGGAACCATTCCGTCACAAGCACAGCGCCACCATGGCTCGTGATGGAGTGGTTCCGTCACGAGCATGGTGGCGCCGCGTGGGTCTCCCCTGCCCCCTAGCGCTGCGGCAAATTACCGCCGCGGCCAAGGGGTTAAACAGATGTATTTGTAATGGTCAGACTTGGTTGGATGTTAAGGAGTTTAGCTATATGGGACTCACTTTTAATTCGGCTGGCAATTGGCACTTTCAGGCGACTGCGTGTCACTTAAATGCGTTGGCAGAGCAGCAGAAGCTATTTTTAATTTCTCCAGTCCCTCCCTCAAAGGTAATATTTCTTCCTTATTAAAAGTGTACAGTGCCCAATGTATTCCTGGAGCAGTAAATGGGGTGGAGGTCTCTGGTTACCGCCACACTTTTTTTCCTCAGACTGAGGAAAATCGCATTTGTTGCAGGATTTTACATCTTCCCCCAACAGCTTCTAGTTATATTATTCATACAGACCTTGATCAGCAATACATCAAGGACACAGTCCATTTGGCAACTCTGTTGCTTTGGATTGATATCTGGGAAAATCCTCATGCCAAATTAAGCAGGGACGTCATCTTGGACTGTCTCACCTTGGTAAAAGGACACACCATTCACTGACTGAGATATGTATCTGGTCATTTGAAGGCCTTGGGGGTTGTATTCTCTCTTTTTGTCGCCTACAGCCATAAAGATAGAGGATAAATGACTGGTTAAGCATTCAGTTTTGTGAGGAAAGAAGATTTGCTTCTGAGAGTACTAAAAGCACAATGTTACATTATTACAGGTTACTCGCTTCTCCTGGGCCAATTTTTAATCTTGGCCTTGAACTAACTCATAGGGAGAGTTCTCTGCTTTTTCGGTTTAGGTCTAACACTTTATGGTGTCTTTTGCTGGCCCTTGTTTTAATTTGGGGAGTTCTGCCACATTTTGCCCATGTGATAACTTCTCTGAACAATTCTTGTTACATTATTTTTTTTGCGCCTATTATAAAAATGCCAGCACTCACTTTCTCAAGCATCTGTTTCTCAAGCATCTTCGTTATCGCAGGTGCAATGAAGCGTTTTAGCACTTGCAATTGCTAAACACCTCGATCATTTGCTTTAGAATATGCTCTTTTTTAAAAGCTGCTATCAGAGACAGGAGAACGATGGAGGGCTAATTTATTATTCAAGGTTGTGATGAATTCTTTTATCATGGTTGGTACTTCTGATTTGTGTGATTGTTTTTTATCTGCTTATTGTTTTAGTGTTGTTACAGTAGTTTTAACATTGATAATGTGTACGCATACTCATGTAATCATTTACATGAGTATGCTATGTATTTATCTCTGTTTACCATTATTTATTGACGAATTATCTTGCTGCACCACCGATTTTTTTCATACCAGTGTCTGAACTGTGGTCTTTACTCTGTTAATGATGTTGTTTAGTCTTTGGGCAACATTGTATTCTCCCTGTTTCTTTTATAACCTATTTGCCCAAATAAAGAATTATTGATTGAACATCTGTCATTTGACAGTAAAGTGACTTGAATGGAACCATTTCAAACAACCCACTCTACATGTGGCACACACGAATGTCAGCTTCCTTCAATTTGCTGTTATGTTCTTGAACAATATGGCTCATACCTTTTAAATGTATCTCTGCAACAGCAACTCCTCATTGACAATCATTCCACTTGCAATAATTGGGTATTCAGTGTTCACTGCAGCATCAGCAATGTTTTGGCGAGTTAACATCGCCAAGTTCATCTTGCTTGATGTTGATGACCAGAATGTATTAAGTTGCACAGCTATAGCTGTCAAATTTTTGATAAAGGCAAGGTCATTTGTTCCACTTGTAGACATACGTCTGATTCTCTCACATTCTTTGACCGATAGTTCAAGATGACTGTCAAAGACAATGTGCAGTTCTTGCAAGGTGCACACTTACTTTGATATCTGTAGAACAGTCTGAATTACCTCTCTGAAGTTTTGCATGGATGAAATCTTGACCATTCACAATTGTGACATATAGTCCACAACAACAGCAGTTTTCAATGAGGACACCTTTTCAAATTGAAATTCTTCAGGTGAAAGGTTTTTTCGAGCTCTTGTACGAGTTTGTGCTTCACTGGTTGGGGTGCAGCATCTCTATCAAATAATGGGTTTCTTGGAAGAAGATCATGCAACAGAATGGCCTTGATAATTTCACCCCTTCCTTTTGCAACATCCCTCTCTCTATGTTCTTGCGAACATTGTTTTTTTATAACCTGTTTTGTAGTGACTGGTTGGACGAAACTCTTACTATGCCAATTAAAGAGTGAAAGTTTAGCTTTAGTGATTATTCCAAACAGCCTTTTCTCTTTCAATACAAATCTCTCTTGCTTCAGTTCTGCATATAGTTTCGATCCATGTTCCAGGACATCTAGTAGGCGTGTCTTTATATCGTTATCTACATATTGTTTGGTCACAAAGTTGTGTAGTAGCACAGGCTCAGTCATTTCAAAGGGGTTTTCTTGCTGTTGCATGAACTGAAGAAGTCTGTCAAAATGTTTATTAAAATGTTCCTTTCTCTTTCCCACAAGTTCGTGGTGAGGAACAGTTTCACAATGGTCCATTAATTTTGAATTTGTTATCTCTGTGAAAACATTGCAAATAAAATGGACTTCATGGTAAACTGGCTGCCATTGAGTAACATATTCACTTTTACGTGCCTGATGAAAATTTCCCTTGGAGCTTTCTCTGTGATCTCTGGATCATCTGTTCCAGTTTGATATCTGGAGCCACAGCATTGAACCTTCCCTCTCTATCTTTTACCACAAAATGGCTTTGGATGACTTTTCTGTAGAGGTATGGTTTTTCCACCTCTAGCTTCTTCACCGATTTCAAATACCAGGATTCATATCGCAGGTAGTTTATGCAATCGAATTCGCGAAACACAGTAATAAGGGACTCCACAGTCTTCATGAGCAGCTCCCAGTCACCTTCCCGATCAGCATGTACCAATTTTTTTACCACTAGAGCTATCATGTCTAAAACATTTTCCCAGTACTTGCAAAGGTCTGATTTTACTTCACATTCTTTGACAAACTCTACGAACTTGGTTTTAGTTTTTTCTGATTTTGAACCGAGTGTATTGAGCATTACCTGGCTTTGCATTATGTCTTTTGAATGAAGTGCACCCTGTGCCTTATTCACTTCTGAGAGAAGACATGCAAAACCTAATTTGTAATTCTTGTTCCAGAAACCATTCCAACACAATGCTTCTATACCCTTGAGCATACCTTGTAATGAATGAGCATAATGAGTTCCGCTCAATACTGACAGGACAGTTTTGCTTCCACAGTTTTGCTTCCAAAGATTTCAGCCTCAAAAAGTGCATCCTCTATGCCACATCCACTGAGGTAACTTCCTGCACACCACAACTTTTGTCATGTGGAAAACGATCATTGGATAAAGATCATCAAATTCTACTGGATTGCTCATAAAACTGTCAGCTACAATATGGTTTACACCTTCATGGCAGAAAAGTGTCAGGATAGGCTGGTCCTCAAGCTGAGCATCCATATTTTGGCATGTATTTTAGAGCTGTGTATACTGTTGCATACTGTTGCATAGTTTGCCTTGGTGGCTGGAAAGTAGGGCGATTGGATAGGTGGGAAATAGGGCTAATACATAACAAAATACATAAATAAAATGAAACAAACAAAATAAATAAGGTACTTACCATTCTTTCCGGAGACATGTCCTACTCTCTTCTGTCATCTGATCCTGACGTCACATCCAGCTGGCGCTGCACGAGAGGAGTGCCAGGATTGGAGAGAGTGGTCTCTCTCGCCACTTCCGGGGACACTGGAGGTTTGTGTGGGCTCTCAACCCAGCTGTCTAAGACAACCAGGTTGAGAGTTTTATAGTGTGCATGTCCCGCTGGCCATCGCAAGACGGCCGGCAAAAGAGACATGCACACTATAAACTAGTGCACAGTTAGGCACCCCACCATAGCTGCCACTCAGGAGGCCCCGCCCCATCTTGACACTTGGTTCAGGACAGGTTGACGAAAAATAAAATGATAACGAATTAACTTCATTACAATTTCATTGTTCGTCTCCGGACATTTCTGGGGCAATTAAGTGGGGCAACACTCCTCCACTCAAACCGAGGAGCCGGCCTAGTTTGTGATTGGAGATGGTATTACTGGTAAAACCCCAACCTTTTACAGTGGGGTGGTATTCTGGGAGATCAGAGCATGAATTTTCGCCTATGGAGAAACTGACTTTTCTTCATCTTTCACTCTGCACTGAATTAAGCAATATGATAAATTCAGTTAAATCAGCTTTGTGGACCGCAGCATCGGGTAGGAGAATATCCATGTCCTCAGCCACTTTGAAACTTTCTGGTAGACTGGGACGTGTTGATGGCTTATAGTGATTTTGCACATGTTGGCAAGGCAGTTAGGTTATAATTTTGCAGCTTTATTTGTTTATGCCTACAGTTTCTTTTCCAACAGCTACTTCATTGGTACAGTTTTGAAAAAACACCTTGGCAATATCATTTGTGCTGGATGTTCCAGACAAAGAAAAGCTGTCTTCAAAATAAAAATTATCAAGAGCAGCAATTGTAAATCCTTTCCTAGCAAAGTGACTTGGACGTGGTGTGCTGTCTGAGTCACACGATTTTACGACATGAGCTGCTAACAAGTTCCTGCTCATTACAACTTGTTGATGCACCAATCCTATTGATTGAAGTGATTAGCTCTCCACTTTTGCGCTTGCCATAGATTGCGTGGGTGGTCATCATGTGTAGTGGAGTTTTCTTTTTGCAGTGATGTAATTAATAACACATGATTTGGAGAAGACAGTACACAACACAGCACAAGCCTGTCGGTTCATGGCATTGTCTTCCACTTCTTCACTTATATCTTCAAAGCCACTACCAATATTGTCGGCTTCTTTTCTGAACTCAAGAACTTTCGTTTGTAACAGTTTTGATTTGCTGACAAAAAAGTTTACGAAAACATCAGGCATTCTTGTTGACTCCCATGATTTGTGGAGCTCTGGGGCATCCCAAAATTTGTCAGTAAGTCCAAAATCTAAATGTTTCAGGACTTTTCTTAAAATGGTTCCTGCTGATTTTATTGCCTCCTGTGATCTTATTTTGGCAGCAAGAACTTCAGGAGTCAAATTAGCTGAGAACACCATAAGTGGCTCCTTCTATTTGTTAGACTGACAAAAATGAATTTGTCATTATACATTTTCACCAGAAAAATCTTAATTTCATTATTATGGATCATACAATTTCATCATTGTTGAACATTTATTTCTCTGATCTGAGTGTGAACCTGATGCCAGCACCCAAGAGTGGCCTTAAAACTTCATTTGCTTTTTCAAAGAGTGCAAACTTAACTGAAGGCTGGAGGTTACGTGGCTGCTAGGAGCACATTGTACATTCATATTTCGGTTGTATTCGCTTTCTGAGAAGAATCAGATTCTTGTTGTGATTCACTGGTTTCTGCTATTTTTCGAAGATTTTTTTCTAGGCTTTTTTCCATTGTATTCGACTTGTAGCACTTGTTGTTACAATGATAACATATTTGATCCTTTCACCCATCAGTTTCAATCTGTTGTGAGCTTCATCCTGCCGTATTTCTGCAGCATCTCAAACTCTCTTTTGTCTAGCCCCAGTTGATGTTAGCTCTTCTTTCGGATTAGTTTGGCATATGGCACATTTTTCTTTGCTGAAGGATTCCTCAGAGGTTGCGGTTAACATCACTCTGTCAGGAGGTAAAGATGCTCTACTATCACCTGCTTCGCGCATGTTTACAAATTGAATAAACGGAAAACCTGAATCAAAAACAATATTGAAATGAATTACCAATATGATGGCTAAAACCCATCATATAGAGCCGCCATTTTGAAAAATGGTAGAAGGGTTGCTCTGAGGAGGTATTTTCTGTCTCTAGAAGACTACTTGACCCCCAAAACCTCTGTTTTGACACCAAAATGAAGTATATGATTAAAGCAATATTATAAATGGCGACAAGCACGGGACCTGGGTTCTCCCCCATGTTGAAGTGTTGGAAAGGGATAAGCACTTCATTCAACAGAATATACCAAAACTCTCTTTTGGAAAACGGACATTTATTTAGATAATGATTTACAAATAGATTTATCTCAAAGGAAATGTAAGCAGATTAATGCGGGCACTTTATAAAAAAGAATGTGGAGGGATATTTACATGGTATTCTGGGAATTGTAGTGTCACTGTGTGAAAGCGATTGATGAACTAGAATTTACGTAGTCCTTTGTTAATATTTATGCATAAGCTTTGGGGGCACACACATGTAATGAATTACCTTTTAACGCTGAATATGGGTGGGACCACTTCAAGAAAAGGTTTTTGCTGTGAGAAAATTTCACTCGCAAAAACAACAGTTGATGGACAGAATGCAGAACAATGTCATACATTCACCCCAGTACAGAGATCTGGGCCTAAATCCATCGTTTTTTTGCTCACCATGCCTTTCCAGTTTGAACCCAGCCATATGCAAATCAGTCTTGACCCTGTGCCCCATGGGAACAGTCCAGCCCGAACTGCCAAGCCAGGTCCTCCCTGGACTGGAAACAAGCATCCAAGGACCGGTTTCGGGCTATCAGCCCTCATCAGCCTGGATAGCTTGATTCCAGTGGCATGGAGAACACGGGACTCATGTCTGAGCATACCCGTCCCACTCAGGGTGACAAATGCAAAAACAACAGTTGATGGACAGAATGCAGAACAATGTCATACATTCACCCCAATACAGAGATCCCAGGCTCTCCACATCACTGGAGTCAAGCTATCCAGGCTGAAGAAGGCTGATAGCCAGAAACCGGTCCTTGAATGCTTGATTCCGGTCTAGGAAAGACATGGCTTGGTAGTTCGGGCTGGACTGTTCCCACGAGGCACAGGGTCAAGGCTGATTTGCATATAGCCATTGTCTGACCTAGGGTGGTGTGGAGTGCAAAAAAACGATGGATTTAGGCCAGGATCTTTGTACTGGGGTGAATGTAAGACATTGTTCTACATTCTGTCCATCAACTGTGTTTTTTGCAAATTTCACCCCGAGTGGGCTGGGTATGCTCAGACGTGAGTCCCAGGCTCTCCACACCACTGGAGTCAAGCTATCCAGGCTGAAGAAGGCTGATAGCCAGAAACCGGTCCTTGGATGCTTGATTCCTGTCTAGGAAAGACATGGCTTGGTAGTTCGGGCTGGACTGTTCCCATGAGGCACAGGGTCAAGGCTGATTTGCATATAGCCATTGTCTGACCTAGGGTGGTGTCGAGTGCAAAAAAACTATGGATTTAGGCCCAGATCTTTGTACTGGGGTGAATGTAAGACATTGTTCTACATTCTGTCCATCAACTGTATTTTTTGCAAATTTCACCCCGAGTGGGCTGGGTATGCTCAGACGTGAGTCCCATGCTCTTCACACCACTGGAGTCAAGCTATCCAGGCTGAAGAAGGCTGATAGTCAGAAACCGGTCCTTGGATGCTTGATTCCGGTCTAGGAAAGACATGGCTTGGTAGTTCGGGCTGGACTGTTCACATGAGGCACAGGCTCAAGGCTGATTTGCATATAGCCATTGTCTGACCTATGGTGTTGTGGAGTGCAAAAAAAACGATGGATTTAGGCCCAGATCTTTGTACTGGGGTGAATGTAAGACATTGTTCTACATTCTGTCCATCCACTGTGTTTTTTGAAAATTTCACTCGCACCAGAAGCGTTTTTACACGCTGTGAAGGAACGAAGGAACGTTTGATTTTAAATAATATGGGGACCCACCAGTCATGGTAAGCGCAAATTAGTACATGTTAGGGATAAAGAGTGCAGTGATGTGTAGCACACAGTGGGGTAGAATTACTGGGTTACAAAGTTCCGAATATTAATGATGAAGCCAAGGAGGGAAAGTTCCTGAATCATTGTTTAAATGGTTCGTGATTCTGGTTTTTGGTTGTAAAACTGATGATTTTTGTTTTTAAATGTGATGAAGCGCTTAACACAGTTGAACACGTCAGCTAAATGCATTGGGCTATTTTAATAAACATCATGGGATGTGGAACCCACTTTGGACTCCTGAGCTTTTGTGAAACATTTTCGTCTGCTAAAAAATTGAGGAAAATGAATTGACTACAAACCGGGAGTAAAATGATTAAACCGATTTAAATAATGATGAATAAGCAAGACAAAAGCAGATAAAACATTGATTCATTTGATTCAATTCATAAATATGGCAGTGCAGCCTGACGGAATCCGAAAAGGGGTTCCTTGTGGAAGTTATTTTGACACAGCGCACCGAGACGAAGCGCGAAGCAGGTTATTGCACGCTGTTGAAACAAAAACGGCTAAGAAAAGATTAAACCAGGATGACAAGGTGTGCATCTCTTTTCTTGAACTCATTAGTATATTTCCTGATGGTTTGCCACATTAGCCTCTTTGCGTTGAAGCCATTGTCTTGCTCATCTCTTGGCTGGTGAGTGAAGTCCACACCATAATAATAATAAAAATAATAAAATAATAAGTCCACTTGTAAAGCACCATGGTTACACTAATGCCAGTGTGTCCCCGCGCTGCGGTAAGAATAGCCGTGGTCAACCCAAAACCCCTCATACTTATCCTTGAGGAAAAAGATATGTTTTAAATTTTTTCCTAAAATATTTTTCTTGGGTCTCCATCCGGAGCTCCACCTGGAGGGCATTCCATTGTTTAGCCGCCAATAGGCAAAAGGATCGGCCACCCATCCTCGCCTTTTTTATGGCCGGCACACATACCAGACCAACCCCACCCGACCTCAACTGACGTGAGGGAATGTGCAGGGACACAAGGTCTGCCAGATACGCAGGAGCCTTTCCCTGCAAAATCCTATGGCAGACACAAAGTGCTTTAAAGGCGACTCTTTCTTTAATTGGGAGCCAGTGAAGTGCTGCCCGTGCTGCCCTTGCAGAAGATCTTCTCGGGCGCCTCAGAATAAGGCGGGCGGCTGCGTTCTGCAATCCCTGCAGACACAGCAGGCATCTGGCTGGTGCACCTAGATACAAAATGTTCCCGTAGTCTAGGCGAGAAGTCACTAGTGCATGGACTAGTGTCTTCCTAGCTGCCATGGGTAATAGGTCCAAGGTTTTTCGCAGGACCTTCAGAATTCCGAAGCACGTCCCTGCCACCCGCCTAGTTTGGTAGTCAAAAGAAAGGCAAGAATCTAGCCAAACTCCCAGGTTTTTTGCCTGTGCACATGGCGTAGGTGTCGCCCCCAGGTCCTGAGGCCACCATGCCAACGACCACACAGTTGGGGCCCGCCCCACCACCAGCACCTCAGTCTTATCGCCATTCAGCCTCAGGCAGTTATCCGCCATCCATGCAGCCAATTCTTGCATGCATGCCCTGAAGCTGAAGGCGGCCGACTCCGGCGCCTGGGTTAGGGAGACCACCAGCTGTGTGTCGTCTGCGTAGGATACGACCCTGATCCCAAACCTCTTGGCAATCCCCGCCACGGGAGCAACATAGATATTAAACAGGGTAGGGCTCAGGGTCGATCCCTGCGGCACTCCTTGTCTCAGCTTGATGACCCGGGAGTAGTATTCGCCATGTCTCACCTGGAAGCACCGCCCCGACAGAAAAGATTTTAACCAGCCCAAGGCTTTGCCCGATACCCCACCTTTCTGCAAGCATCGTACCAGGGTGTGGTGGGCTACAGTGTCAAAGGCGGCACTTAAGTCTAGCAAGATTAAGGCCGCCGTTTGACCAGCATCCACAAAATGGACTCAGTGGCAAAAAGTAGAGCCGATTCGGTCGAATATCAGGCTCGAAAGCCGGACTGGGTAGGGTGCAGAAGCTCATGTTCCTCCATGTGGGTTGTTAGTTGTACATTCACCACTTTTTCAGCCACCTTAGCGAAGTATGGCAAAAAGGAGATAGGGCGTAAGTTGTCTAAACGCTCTAACCCAAGGTGCGGTTTCTTCGGGAGCGGCAGAACCACAGCTTCCTTCCAGCAGCCAGGGACGCAACAAGTATCAAAGGAGGTCGTCACCAGGTGCCTTATAAAAGGCTCTAGGCATTCCAAACTCCCCTTTAACCTTATAGGAGGTGCTGGGTCCTTAGGAGAACCGGACTTAATGCTGCTACAGATTTTAATCAGTTGTTCCGGGGGGGGTATCGAGAATTCCTTCAGCCCTCCTCCTTCCTCCACAAGCACTCCATCTTCCATCCCATTCTCGCCGCTCCTTGCCACTTCCGGGAAGGTGGAATGTATTTTTTCCACCTTTTCGGAGAAGAATTCGGCTATCTGGTTACACAGCCCCTCTGAACCCACCGCCGTTGCTGCTAAGCTGGTAATGGAGGTTAGCTCTTTATAAACCTTAAAAAGCTCCCGGGTCGAGCTACTGGCTGAATCAATTCTCTCTAGAAAATGTTCTGCCTTAGCCTTTCTAATAAGTTTATGGTAGTTCCTTAATTACTTTTTGTAAAACTCTTTCCCCTGCTCTGAGTAGTCTACCCTCCAGAGCCTTTCTTGCCGTTTACATCCCGCTTTAGCTGCTCTCAGGGACTCCGAGTACCATGGGGCAGATTTCTGGGTTCTGAACTGTTATTTCTTAGCCCATGGGGCCGTGCAGTCCAGAGCCTCCATGATGCGACAGTCTAAGTTTTTACAAGCTAATTCCGCATCACTGCCCCCTGGCGGGCCATCCTTCCCCAAGGCCTTGGTGAAAAGCTCCTGCGAGAAAACCCCCCACCTCCTACAGACCGCTATCTTGCTGCTGTGTACTGATCTCTTCATCTTCGGACGTCTGATTGCAAATAGCACCAAATGGTGATCCGTCCAAATAACAGGGAGGGAGGTTTGGACCACAATATCCTCCCATTTTGCAAACAAGGGGTCCAGGAGATGCCCCTTTATACGGGTGGGGGCCGTGGATCTGAGTTCTAGTTGAAGAGAGGCCATTTCCTGGCAAAATTCACTAGCAGTGGGGCAGGTCCTATCATCCAAGTGAAGGTTCAAGTCCCCAAGTACTATGAATTTCTCATCCCTCAAATCAGGTTGCGCTAAGTAATCCAGAATGCTGGACACAAAGCCTTTTGCATGACCTGGTGGTCTATAAATAAGGACCCCCTTCATAATGTAGTTCTGATCCACCTCAAGCGTAAATGAGCCTGCCTCACACTCCGTTAAGCTGATCTCCTCCAGCGTGCAGTGGACGTTGTGCTTATGAATAATAGCAATGCCTCCCCCCTGCCGCCTTTCCTATCCAAATGACTAATAGCATAGCCCTTGGGAGCTGCTTCTATGATGTCCGGTCCTGACCCCTCACCTAACCAGGTCTCCGTGAGAAACAAAATATCAATTTGGTCATCGACCAGAAGGTCATAGACCTCCATCCTGTGTTTTCCCAGTGATCAACAGTTCACTAAACAGCATTTGAGTTCACTAGTCGCCCCCTCATCCTCCCTGCTATCATCGAGGGTAAATGGACAAAAACTACAGCTTCTCTTTTCCTTGTCGCATGCCATTTTGTACTTGCATCATTCCATACTCTGGGTACGCAGCCCGTGCAGTTCCTGGGAGCTGTACTGGATATCTGGTCTGTCTCGCGCAGGGGTTTGGGCCCCGTCCGGCCGTGGACGGGCGCAGACGGGCTTCCCTTTGGCGTGGCTTTGGCGCGACCGCTGCGCGCGGCTGCTGCTCGGTTGCTGGGGCATCTCAATAAATAGCTGCCAGTGAGCAACTAGACCGCTAACCGGCCCCCCGGAAGTGCCTGGCTCTCCCTACCTGCCCTCCGCGCAACGGTACTGGTTACCGCGTCAGACCGGGGCAGGTAGGCGTAACAGTCGAGCTCAGGACACAGCAGGTGAGGGAATGCCCCCAGACACTTTAAAAATGGTTTTCAAAAAGAGCTCGTGCAATGACTCGCACCTCAACAACAGCAGTGTACAGCAATATTAAAAATAAAAGTCAGGGACAATCAGGCCAGTAATGTTAAAGCGGCCACCGGGCTCTGCCACCGCCTGTGCTTACCGCCATGTAGTACAAATTAAGAATTCAAGTCTAACTGCACCTTCCTGGGAGTCTGGTTTGATCCGTCTAGTCTCTACCTCTGGGTACCTCTTTGGTGTGTGCAAACATATCCCATTTGTGTAGATGTTGTGTAAAGCCTTGTGCTGTGATTAAAGTATAACAAATGAAAGAGGAACAATAAAAAACACTACAGCAAACATATAAAATTGGTCATCCTTTGCAACTCATGGCTGAATTTTGGCCGTATGAGTGCAGAGCCAATAGTCTGGGTCCAAGCCTCCATTGCACATGGTGAAGGTGGAAACAAATAGGTGGGACCAGACCTCCGCTATACCCGGCCAGCCCTAAACTAGAGAGCTCCTGCACAAACATAATATGGAGTGAAAGGCAGCAATGAAGTGTTTATATAGCCGTTGAGATGGGTCCCCCCTCACCATGAAAGCCATGAGATCAAAGAGTCTGTGATCCATCCTGGAGGGGCCACGGTCCCAGACCACTGGCAGTGGTATTCAAAAGCAACCAGTGTCTGTTAAACTGATGGTCTAAGATGCAAACCAGCAGTAGGGAAAAGCCCAATCCTCTTTGGATGGTAATAGTTGTTCCTCGCTATCCTAAAGATGGAGGAGCTTCCTGAGCATGTTCCTCTTGTCTCAATCCCAGGGTGCACTCACTTCTGCAGGATATGTACATCTGCACTGTTTCTTTGATTGTGGTCTTTTCAGCCTGAGTCGGCAATCCCAGAGCCTCTTTTGCCTCCCCAATCCTCTCTCACCATCATCTGCTTACCCCATACGTGAAATGAAGTCAGAAAGGGTAACTCCTTCAATACGGATTTTCTCTATGCGCAGGTGTGCCATGATCTCTTTGAATTCCATTTGCTATACCATTTTGAGGCGAAGACATCTTGAAAACACATGTCATAATCTTTAAAGCTGATTTGATCGGTTCCGGTCTGCGAGTACCTTGAAAGGTTTTTCCTTTTCCTTGAAATAATGCACTTTCAGAAAATCAAGGGCGTAGTTCTGTTGTTGTGCTGATTAAGCGCTGAGCATCTGGTTCACCTTCATGAGTTGTTTTCTTGACGATTGAAGCAAGTGATGGAAGAGAACCTTAATGTGGGCTTCTTGGCCTGAATGGGGGATCTTAGTCCTGATTCCACAAATATGGAAAATATTCTGGCTGTACTAGTTTTCGAGATTGTCCACTTTGTCTAGCATCTCCTTTCTTTTCCACTCCATTGTTCAGGGATCGTAGGCAGTGGATCCCCATCCATATACATATATGGGAGAGGATGTGGCCTAATGGCTAGGGCGGTTGACCTCGAATCTGGGGAACTGTGTTTGAGTCTCGACAACGACACTCAACGTCCTGTGAATCTGAGCAAATCACTTAATCTCCCTGTGCCTAACAAAAAAAATGTAATGTGTCTGTCTGTAAAGCAACTGGTGCTCATGTAAAGCGCTCTGATACCGGATACCTTCGGGCCAAGTTTGCGCTATTTAAAACTCAGAGAAAATAAATAAATACGTTGCTCTCAAGAGACTGAAAATTCATTACCAGAGTCTAGGGAAAAGAGTTCCACCCTGCTGTCTGCACTATCAGCTCTCACTCTATCACCAACAGGCCAGAGTAAGACCTGGCAGGAGGTATCGGCCACACAACAACAGCTATTCCTAATGCTGGGACCTGAGAGGGGGGTGAGGGCCTCCTGAGGGTAGTGGGCAGGGCCGGCGCTAGGCATGGGCAGTATGGGCAGCCGCCCAGGGCCTCGCGCTCAGCTCAAAAATATGGGGCCTCGCTTCCACGTGAAAGGCTTCATTAAAGTCAGGCCCCCCTCCCCTCCGATCACTGCAATTTTACATTTTGCTAATGAGGTGCCTAAACCTGAGCAGTTATAAAGGCGTGGTGTCAGTCCTGGGATTACGTGCATGGAGGGATGGAAAGAATGGCCAGGGGTCTTGGAACAGCAGGGAAGACTATTGTGTGTGAGCAGGTCAAGGGCCAGGCTGTGCTCTGTTGAAAAGGTGCCATTTGCGTTTCCAAGCAACAAATGGCCCTTTTGTTTTCAGGATCGGCTGAACTGTAATAGGTGCGGAGAGGCGGCAAAGTAGAAGAGGGAGAAGCTGTGGCTAAGCAAAGTTTATAGTAAAAGCACCACACCTCTTTTAAGCCCGGGGGAGGTGGCCCCCACTTCCCTGGGCTTCCATGCACTGGATCAGGGCCCAAGTGTGGGGCCCCTTTCTCTCGGCCTCACATCCCTTATCCAGTGCAAAGAGGCCCAGGGTAGGAGAGGCCCCTTGTGCCTTGCAGCAATGGATCAGACCTCTAAGCCCAAGTTTGGGGGGCCCTGCCCTGGGACATACAGTCATTATTCAGAACTGTGACACCCAGGGTAGGGCCCCCCCACCCGATCTCCTGAACTTTGTAGCACTAAAGTATGGCTCTGAAGCCCATGGGACAAACGCTTTCTTCTGGGCTTTGTGCGCATTGAGCAGCCTAATAGAACTGAAGAACTAGGTTAGAGTCCCAGCGTCTGCTGAACATCCTGTGATTCTGGGCATTTCACTATTTCCACACGCCCCTAAAAAATGAAAATATCCTTTTGTAACGTAACTGGCGTTCATGTAAAGCTCTCTAATGCCTTAGAGCTGAGTTCACATAATCTAAGACTGTAAATATCCTCACGTTCTGGAACTGAGTCATGCCTGACTTTACTGCCACAGTCCATGTAACACAGCAGAGTTTTACATTTGTGGGTGCATTTGCTGTGTGGGCAGTCCAGAGAATTTTCACATGCGCTGGAAATAGGGGTGAGTGGGGTGCTACAGCACCCCCTAAATAACCCTGCTGTTTTCCAAAGGTAAATAAGCAATAAATATGCTTTTGAATTATTGCTTTTATATTGTCACATTTGTTGTGTGTGTTAACATCTGGGTCTGTGGTGTACCCTGCCCTTTAGGAGATAAGTGGATGGGAGCGTGCAGAGCGAAAGTGTGAAGATAACATATAGCAATAGAGGGGAAATGGGAAGACTTCAAACGTGAGACAGTTTGTGTTAGGACGAGAAAGGTGATCAAGAGACAAGATGCTGGAGGGCGGCTGAGAGAGGAAAGCAAAGGGGATACTTGAGAGAAGTAAATAGCAGCAACACACTCTGACTATGGGGAAACAGTGTACTTAGACCAGGAGGAGGTAAGGAAAAGTGTAAAGAAATAAGATACATGCCGTATAGGAGATAAAGAAGGCTATAGGTACTGGAAGTAGGAGTGCGGGGTGGAGGGGGCAGCTGCAGGACCCCTAACTTTAAAATGCTGGAGTTTGGAAGGTGAATGAGCAATAAAGATGCCTGTAAATTTCAAAGACGGACATCAAATATCAGGGG
Organism: Lissotriton helveticus; assembly: GCF_964261635.1. NCBI lineage: Eukaryota > Metazoa > Chordata > Amphibia > Caudata > Salamandridae > Lissotriton > Lissotriton helveticus. Next base: position 610,364,360 of record NC_136059.1, on the reverse strand, counting down.
ATGTGTTCTGACAAATTGCTGCCTATTCTTTTAACATAGAGATTGTTTTCTTTGAGTGCAAAGTGAGAGGACTTTACAAATTGATCTATGTGACAATCTTGCTGATGTAAAAGGAAAGGCTATAGGATGTAATTTTTTTCTAATACACATATAATCGTGTCGGGCGAGAACAGGCTGGCTTGGAGGTTGGTTGTATGTCACTAAGGGGCCACCTGCTAAATTTCCCTGGTCCATGCAAGATGTGCTACTACAGCCCAAGTTTTTATTTTGATTTCTGGTGCTTGTAGTTTTGTTCATGCCATTATAAAGCAAGACAACAAGCCCCAGAAATCAAAGAAAAAACCAGGACTGGAACAGCACATCATGCAGCGGCACCATTTCAGTTGCCAGGTCTGAAGTATATAGACCTCCGGGCCAGAACAGAGGGGTGGCATGTGCCAAAAATAACTGGGCTGCCACATATCACTACCGGGCAGAGCTTTTTAAATTACCTTTAATATCAGGTTAGCAAACGCAGTTGTCGTCATTAGAGGGGATTGTAACACCCGCTTCTAAGTATTGATCGCAGGGCAGTTTCCTGACATGAAGTCATCGATTTTTAATATCTGACTGTGGAATATATGCTCGTGCGCTAGGCTGTGAAGAAAAATCTCTAAATAATGAAAATGATTGTAATCTTTTGACGCCAAGCTGTTCCTTGAGCCTTCCAACTAAACAGTGGAATGTAATGCTGGGCTTTGTTGAATGAGTAGTGTGGGGTTCCGTGGGGCTTTGCATTGAGGCCTACACCTTTCAACATTTATTTAAGTCCATTGGCAGACATCGTCAAGGAATTTTAGGAGTTGATGGTCTCCTTTGCCGACAACACCCAACTGGCAGTCTCCCTTTACCTGGGAAAAGGTTTGCAACAACTAGTCCCTTTTTTAGAGAAAGTTGCATAATGGATGGCTAACTGCTCACTTAAATTGAAGGGAAACAAAGCCAAGCTGATGACTTTAAGAAACAAGCCAACACCGCAAACAACCCTCGGATGGCCAGAGTGTCTGGGGGCACTACCAATCTCTCCCCCTCCCCATTACGATCTTAGGTATGTGGTTGGATAGCTCCCTATCTATGGAGGCCTAAGTAAAAACGTTTACAGCATCTTGCTTTGGCTTTATCAGAACCCTACGGAAAATCCTAGACCTCCTACCTACACAATCTAGGAGAATAGTGGCCCAAGTGCTGATTATTTTCCTGCTTGGACTATGGAAATTCCCTGTATATGGGCTCACCCAAATATATCACCAAGAGACTCCAGTTAGCCCAAAGTGTGGCAGCAAGGAATATCCTCAAGCTTCCCAAACATACCTCAGCAAAAATTGCACTGGCTTCAAGTGAAGGAAAGGGTAGAATTTAAGACACTTTACTTGGTGCATAGGGGAATCAACTACAATGGACCCTCCTGGTACCTTACAATCCTAGCAGTACCTTAACATCCTCCAATGCTTGATTGCTACAGGTCCAAAGATCAGATTGGGGTGTGTGTATCCTTCTCGCATTTGACCCCTAAGCTCTGGAATGCTATGCCCACTGATCTCAGAAACTAAATGAACAAGACCAGATTAAGAAAATGCTTAAAACATGGCTTTGCCCCACTTGCTCTAGACATGTACCGCTTCAGAATCACGCTAGTATACACGGCGATCGACTCACACAGCACTGGGAAGCCCTCAGGCGGCTAACTACTTTATAAATCTGCATAGAATAAATCTACATAGCATAACTTGAGGAGCACTGTTACAGGGTGGTAGTGAGGGAATTCATAGCGAAGGAGCTCATTGGCGAGGCGACCAACTAACATTGTCGCACCGACGGCCACCAGCACTAACGCCTGCACTGAATGTCCCAAATTAGAGGGGCCTCACATCTTCCCTTTCGCCCAGGGCCCCAAAAGTCCTAGGACCGGCCCTGGTAGTGGGGCCTTGTCTCTGCCACCGACTAAGAAAGGCCTCATTTCGCTTTAACAGCATGCTCAGAAGGGAGGTGCAGCAAATAGGGGTTGGGACCCTTTCCAAAAGAATGTTCGGTGCTGGGACCAAATGTGCCCAGTGGGTACGCTTTTCATACTTCAGCTTCCATTGCCCTCGCAGTATGCCCAGTTGCATCCAGTCTGGCCCTGTTAGGACTCTGCAGTGGGTAAGGGGTGGTGAGCTTAATATAGCACCCAGCTGCAGACAGGAAGGAGCCACTCTTCTAAATTCCTGGCCACAGGGATGAAAGAGCTAGCTCGAGAGCAGCAGTCATCTTGGAATCTGCCATGCGTGTCTCCCAAGTCGAGCAGCGGCGTGGCCTCTTTTGTCCTCCTGCACCAGAGGTGTCCTTGAGGAGTGAGGAGCACCGCAGCTGTCCTGTTTCTCCACTTCATCAGGGCAGCGGTGGATTCGCTGAGGAGTCAAGCGACCCTACGTCCTTGGGGGTTTCTGCCCTGGCCATTCACTCTCTACAATTTCATGCTGATAAATACTTGCAATATGTTTTGTTTTTAGGTCTCACCTAACAGCACACATATGCTGTTGCTCCGAGGGATATTGTATATAGTAACGGTCTTGGAGCCACGCCATTAATTACTATTCGCAGGCCTAATGGTCAGTCACTAGCTGCATCCTAATGGCCACTATAGGTCTTGACATAACTTCCTTTTACTTTTCTGCAGCACTGACAAAGAACGAATTAGTTTAGTTTAATTTGTGCCCCTCCACCACTGCTGCTGTACTTCTGCTTCTATTAAGACTGTTTTTGTTGTTTTATTTCGGCAGTTAAGTCCCTTTCTTTTTATCATTTCAGATCGGCATTTATATTTTGTTTTCCACAGACACCGGCATTTCTTTTCGCTTCGGCATTGTATCGATGAACGTATTTTCGGTAGCTTATTTTTGTTTTTTCTGCATGCATTGGCAAAACACATTGGCAAAGTCAAACAGCTCTCCAAAGGCAAGGCCCATTGGGCTTTGCCAATTCTTGGTCTACAAGTGGGTTATTAAGAAGGACAATGTGCCAGAAGATCATCAGCAGTACAGGAAGGAAACAGCGATGGGATTAATTATCACTTCTAGCTGAATAATTTGCCGATTAAACTGTCGAGGTGACATTTGACCATCTCTTAGGGACAATTTACAAAGATGTGCTTTACTCACAACAAATTATCTGGAAGTGGGACCTGCACATTTTCTAGGGGGCCAAACTGCATTACCAGTTTTTAGATTATATGTTATAACATCACCAGTAGCGGCTGCTACCAGACGGGGGTGGTAGAGGGGGAGGAAGTGGTGGGGGGTTAATTAACCTCCAAAAAACATACTTTTAAACGACTGGCCGGCCACCGCCTCCTGTGCTTCTTCTTCCTTCTTCATTTCTGTAGTCTGGCCGGCATCAGGAAGCACCCGGCCCACAGGGTCCCCATAGCCAATCACAAGGCTGCAATGCAGCGTTGTGATTGGTTTGAGCCCGTGTATCGCCGCTCCCACTGGGAAAGGGAGCCTGTGCATCTTCCTGACCAGGTTGTGTAATGCAAGAGGGACAACCAAACACTTCATGCGTCTTTAAGAATGCAAAACACTCCTTCCCTGCTTTGGCCAGCCCTGCCCCGCCCTGCACACAGGCCACTGACTGCATGCAATGGGAAAAATAAAATTACAATAACAAAAATGTATTACCATTTTATTTTTATTTTTTGTGCAGTGAGGCAACGCTCCTCTCCCTTAGTGGAGGAGCCGACTCTGCACATCACTTCCATACGATAAAATACATACGAAATGGCAATATATTTTTTAGAAGGGTTTATTTAAAATGGGAAGTTAGTAAACCGTTAAGACATAATACATACAGGTTTTTGTTGTATCAAATAGAAACGGCTCAACTAGATCTATTATTATATAGATATAATATATGTAATATATAGACATATATTAGCTGAATGAGAAAATACAAGAAGACAATTGTATAATCATTTTCTGAAAAAACACACTAAACTAACAAATGAAGTGGTTGGTGATTGGCAGTGCCGTAAACTCAAAAAAGCTTCAGTAGTGACAAAACATTTGTCCAAAAGGAGAACCACTAAATACTGTAACACAGGGATTAAATTAATATGCCAAGTGGCAAGTCTTAAATAAATTGATCTCACCAACTGTCAAGGCTTTTTCAACCCCTTTGTGAAGGGGTTAAATTAGGAACCCTATAAAAGCCTCACATAATGGACATGTTTGCAGAAAATGTGGGAAACATTGGGGACAGTAATTTATAATTTAGTGAAATTGTTTTGGAGGATAACTGAGCATTACTGTGGGCACACACGATTTGGTGAGAAATTAAACATCATATTAATTGGACATATTGCACTTTACAAGGTATAAATATTAAACTTTGTAAAACGTCTCGCCATGGTTCCAGGACCTAACAATGTGTATGCCTTATTCTTATACACAGCTGTGTATAGCATATATAGCACATGCAGGATTCCCTTTTAGTTACTGGAACCATGGAATCAAAACTTTTTGTTTTTCATTTGCACTGTGTATGGTTGGACATCCGTTATTCTTTTTCTTTCTCTCTCTATATATATATATACACATTTATATATGTATCTATATTGATTTTGTAGAACATGCGAGGCCATAGACCCCATCAGTGAAGATGATAAGATTTATCACTACACCTGCCCAGCGGTGCATGAAGACAAGGTTCGAGATTTCGTGGTGCTTCTGTCCCATAGACATCCGGACAAAGAAGGGTGAGTTGACGCTTGAACATCCGTATGCCTCTGACATTGGGCCCAGGAATTCGTATTTGGCAGAACCACACTAGTGAGAACATCTACTGATTTGCTGATCAAGCCGTGCCATGCAGCTCTGATTGCCACAGCTCCACCTCTTTCTGACCCAAAGAAAGCAAGCACGCCTTTATTTTGTATGACCTTGAAATGTTTTCACTGGAATAAAGTGGCCTCTGGAGATACCACAGCAATATTCAGTATTGTGTCGAGCTAACACTGATTTCTGAAAGCTGCTCTCCATTGATCTGAGCCCACACCTGTAATGGATGACCGCGGCTACCTTGTGTATTTTACGAGTAGTCCTCGCTTGAGGAGGACAGTGATTACTCTTGGTGCTATAGAGTGGGGGTAAGCACTGTTGCCGGCATCTCCTTTGCTGGACATGTGGGTCTGTGACAGTGAAAGTGACGTGGGGCTGCAGTGAAGTGATACAGAAAGTATGAGCTGGGAAGAAGCAAGAAATCGCCAACAGAAACTAATGCCGTCAGGATGTGTTGAGAAACAAGCATGGGACAGGGACTGTGCTGGTAGCCATGATGTTTTAGGAAGAAAAAAACAGGCCACTTCCTGTTTCTGAGACTAGTGAGAGTCAAGAATGGAACCATCTTAAACCTCAAAGAATTAGCATGCAAGGAAGGGCCTTTGACAAGAAAAAGTATTAGACATTAAATTCAACTTGTTACCTTCAAGGATAGAGTACTACAAGAGTATACTGCCCAAATAAGAGGTCAGAGAAGGCGCTTTGTAAGATCCTAGTATCTTCAAGACTGAGTGGCATACATGTGACGTTCTTTATATTTGAATTAACCAATTTGTGGACTGGAGCTTGGTTCTGGCACGCTATGTCAGTAAAAAAATAGGAGCTTTTCACCTGCAAGGTGCAAGAGAATGTGAGACCAAAGACCACATCACCCACCACCTCTCGAGAATCACCAACCTAGCAGGTTAGTGCTTCTCAGCCTTCCCTTAGAGCTTCCAGCTGCCAGAGAGCTGTCTCAAGGAGACATACTCCGGTGAGTGCAAGACCTGTCTAGACAGGCTTCCGCAGTCCAGTGCAATGCTTGCAGGCTCTACATGCTTTGTCCTGTCTTCCTGTGGCGGCTGGTGAACTTTGAAAGTGGTGAGCTGTCAATACTTCTTCCAATTGGACTGAAGTGAGCGAGCAAAGAGCCTGACCTCCTTCAAAAGGGTGTTTTGGGGGTAAGGGATGGGTCCATACCTGAGAAAACCTTGGGGGGAAACAGTAAGTTTTAAGTAGAGGTACACGCAGGATTTAAATTGAAGAAGATTTATTAAGTACAGGAGAACAACCCCTGAAGACTCCTCTTCAGGCAACAGTAGTTCCAGTTCTGCTTACTTTCCAAAAGCATTGGAATGTTCAGCATCACTAGGATACAATACACATGTTGCTAGGATACAACACATCTCCATTACTAATACAATACCAACAGTAAGCAAACAATAAATATGACTGGAAATGGACCATAAGAGCATAACACAAGCTAATGAACTTTATAAGATAGTTGAATAATGAACAGATTCTATAGATGCAAAGAACAACAATTGATCATTTGCATAAATAATCATTGTGCCAGATAGGCCTCCTTCTCAAGCGAGGTTCAACCCCAAACCTACCATTGGGATTGGAATTGTTAGTTGGCACATCCACTGACTTGTTGATTGGTAAATCACTTTGCTTGATAGTTGACTCATCATCAACTTTAGCCTTCCTGGGATCACTGCAAATTTTCTTTTCCCACAGTTCTCACTCCAGATCATTACATAAAGTAACTCTGGACACATTCCATTTCTTTCCATCAGACAACCACACATTATTGTAAACCACTTTAGTGATTCCTTTGGATATAGACCATTTAGATGTTTTCTGAGTGCCCAGACTGTTAGTTCTGACCCAATCACCCACTCTGAAGGTTCTTCAACCCTTCCTTATTTTATCATTATGCCTGCTTGTATACTTAGTTTGATGTTCGTGGACTCTTTCCTATAACTTTGCCTTGTCCAATACACGATTGTGTCCCTTGAGCATCCAAGCAGGAGATACCTTTGTACTTGCCTGTCTGCCCTTCAAAAGCATGAATGGAGTTTCTAATGTAACAAAATGCGGTGTAAATGCGGTAACTCCACAGCATTTCTTTTACAGCTTCCTTACAATCACAACCACTGCTCTCATTTAACTGCACACTCTCCTTCAGAACTCTGTTAAATCTCTCAACAAGACCATTCTCTCTGGGATTATGTACAGCAGTGGTGTGATGTGCCACTCCCATTTTAGATAAATAATTTTTAAACTCTTCAGCCACAAATTGGGGACCATTGTAGGTCACCAAGGAACTTGGGCAACTCTCTCTACGGAAAACCTTGTCACAGAATTCAATCACATTAGCAGCTTTGTCTTCCTTGGAAAACGCTACTTCAGGCCATTTAGAATAATAATCGATCATGACAATGGCAAATTTGTTGGAAATACCCTTGGCAGAAAAAGGACCACAAATATCCATAGCTATTCTCTCCCACGGTCTGTTAGGAAATTCAGTGGGAGCAATGGTGGATTTCTCAACCCGATGCGACTTGTCTCTACACATACAGTCAATGCATCAACAGATGCTTTCCTCAACTTGCTTGTCCATACCAGGCCACCAAAAGGTCATTCTGGCCCTTCTTTTCATTGCTGACATTCCATTATGCCCTTCATGTAATAATGTCAACAATCTGGTCTGTAACTCCTTGGGTACCACTAAGCGATCACCTCTCCGTAATACCCCATCATATGCTGAAAGCTCAGACCAAACCGTCCAAAATTTGGCAAATTTCCTCTTTAACATGGCATTAGACAATGATGAGGACGATAGTTCACTCAAAACCTCCATAAGAAACTTGTCCTCCACAACAGCAGATTTCCACTCTTCAGCATATATGGCACCACTGCACGCTACAGAAATATCTGCAACTACAAATTCGTTGTACACTTCATCCTCATCATCCATTCATTGTAAAGGTAACCTAGATAGAACATCTGCATTGATATTGCGGATGCCAGGAACATAACTTAGTGGAGCATGTAACTTTATTATTAACTGTGCGATTACTTAAAATCTTTAGAGTATAAAACACATAAACAACACCCCCCTCCCAAGTACCCTTCCCCCAGTAAAAACCCAATGTTCAGCTTTAACATAGCATATTGGGTTAGCACCGTTTCGCATCTTTGTACCTCTAAGGATCAATGGTTATATTAGAGTCCAACAGGGTTGTTCTCTCCATAATACTAATTGACATTAAGATACATTCTTAACGAGCCCCCTGCCTGGGCCCAAGTTTGATTTCTGTTTCCAGTGGCCTTGCAAGAAACCCCTGAATTAGGTGACGACAAACAGGGTTAGGGCATCAGATCATTTTCATTGCAGAATGACAGGACCCCTGAGTTCTGTGGCCCTTTGATGGAAATCAAGTGCAATTCTAATTTGATGGATAAACTTGCCAACTCTGGCAAGTAAACAAGTTGTGGTTTCTGAGAAGCACCAGTCCGAGGCCTCTCTGCAGGTTCTGAAGCCCAAGTCCCTTAGGGCCGGGTGCAGCAAACGATGACGATCGCTGGCCAGCTTTGAACAGCAGCATAAAAGGTTTAGCCAAGATTCTCTGTGGTAGTTCTAGAACCGGCAGGACATGGTGCTGTCAGTTCGTGCCCATTTTGGTTTAAAATCCAAAATCTTGAGGGCCAGGAGGCGCAAGTACAGAATTTTCTTTCTTGCTTGAGCTGAAAGTGGATCTTGCAAATATGGTTGAACTTTGCCAGGAGTATATGTCTTGTCCAGGGCCAATGTGAGGGAGTTGTACCGGAGTGATGAGCGATCCAGTTCAAACGAGATGGTCTGTACTTGGCGCTTTACAGCTTGGGCCCAGGCAGAATAAGGAATTTCCTGAAGGGGCATGCTCTTTCCCTCGATTTTCAATAGGTCTATTGCTTGTTCCAACTTGGAGTGCCATGGGGAGCCCGCTACTCTGAAAATAAATTTTAGAAAATATTTGAGATTGTTTTCAGGGGCTTTCAGTACTCTGATGTAATATTTTATTAGGTCCCCCTGTAGTACCAACTCCGGGCGCTTCAAACCTATTTCAAGCCTTAGCCTGGTATTACTTGCTTGTCTTGGAGCTTGTAGCACAGTCTTGTAAGCTTTCATCTGGGCCGCATTGATGACTTTCACAAGTGCTCCTGGGAAGGCTAAGTGACCATACATGATGGCGGGAATCAGTTTTGCCCTAAGTACAGTCAGCATGGGTTCTATAGATGGACTAACTAGGCGATGGCTTAGACGTCTGTAAAACAGGATTATTTTGTTCATTCTCGGTGTTAACTCCTTTATGTGTTTGACTGCAGTGGCCCTCTCCGACACCCATACCCCCAGATAATTGTAGGATGTGGCTGTCCTGATTCGGTGCTCACCCAAGGACCATGTTGCTTGTTTTTTGTGGGGGTATTTACCAAAGATTACTATCTTGGTCTTGCTCTCATTGATCCGGAGGCTATTTTCCTTGTTGTATATTGCAAGACTATTTAATGCTCTTTGGTGCCCCACCCTGGTGTGGTCCATGACCACTGTATCATCCGCATACTGGAGAGTTCACAGGGACGATTTCCCCAATCTTGGAGGTACTAGGTTGGCGTCTTTCAGGGCTTGCCCCATGTCTGCAGTGTACAAGTTGAAACGTAGTGGGGCCAAAACACAACCCTGCTTTAGTCCGGTATCAGTTTCAATTCTTGGTGTTACGATTGTTGGACTTAATTTGACCTGGACCCATGTCTCCTCATAGAGGGCTTTTATAGCTTTTAGCAGGGTTTGAGGAATACCCCAAGATTTGAGTTTGGCCCATAACCATCTTCGATTGACTCGGTCGAAGGCCGTGGAGTAGTCTATGAAGCAGCAAAACAGGGGCAGCTTGTTCCTCAATACGGCTTGCTTCGAGAGGTAGGAGAGCGCTATGATATTGACCATGGTGGAGCTATTGGCCCAAAAACCAGTATGAAAAGGCGGGAGAATGCCGTTCTTGTCCACCCAGGCCTCTAGGTCCCTTAGTAATAGGCGGGCATATACCTTGGCTTCTATATCAAGAAGGGCTATGAGCCTGTAATTAGCCGGGTTTGAGTGGTCTCCCTTCTTATGTATTGGAAATAAGACCGAGCCTTTCCAGGATGTTGGTGAAATTGCTGTGGAGAATGAATAATTGTATAGCGGGGTAAGCATGGATGCAAAAAAGGCAGGGGCGGTTTTAAAGACTTGGGCGGGAATACCATTTGGGCCAGGGGCCCCATCTGTTCTTGTTGCCCTAATGTACCTTACCGTCTCCTCCACTGTATAAGTGACGGGCTGACTGGGCACTGCAATATCTTTCGGCGCGCTCTGAGTTTTAATAGTTACAGCTGCCACCTGCGACCACTCTGAGCTGAGAGAGCCCATCTTATTTGCTCCACAGGTGTACAGACTCTTCACATACTGTTCCCACACGTTGCCTGCAATACTGTTTTCCTTGCGCTGGCTTCCAGAGCTCAGGCTGTTGATGTATCGCCATAGCTTGCTATTGTCTTTTTCTTTATTTAGGGAGAACACTTTAAGCCAGTTCTTTTCTGTCCGCTGTCTTTTCAACTCCCAGACTTTCTTCTTATAAGTGGCTCGCAAGGCAGGGATGGAGGGCATCTGTGACAAGTAGATACCTTTCTTTTTTGCCTTGATTGCCTTATTAAGGACTTGTTTGCTTTGTGTCACGCTCCACGGTTTTCGACGTTCTGACCAGGATTGATGTAAGTGTTGGCTGCTTCTTGATTGGTTGGTGTTACCCAAGTTCTTCTGTAAATCTATTGTCAGTATCTCCCAAAAATGTGTGATGTTCTTTATATCTTGTGTCTTTAGTTCCGCCTCCCTTTTGGCTACATAATCCGACAGGCTGTGACTGAGGTTGGCCGTCCGTTTCATTCTTTTGAGGACTAGATGATGTTCATCGCCTGTGGTTACTCCAATTATTTCCTGGGCCTCCACCTGTTCCCGCGCCAGGTTGAAGGAGGCGCAGAGAGGCCTGTGGTCGCTTTCGTCTCTGTCGTCCACAGTGAAGTCACATAGTTTGTGGGCCTGCCCTCCAGTGATGAAAATATAGTCAATGGTGGAGACATTCCTGAAGGTCGGTTTAGGGATCCATGAGGGGCGGCTGATTTTTTTTTGTCCCATGAGTGGATTGTAAGTTAAAGTTTGTAAGAAGTGAAATCAATGGACCCGACTTCTTCCCATGGGGTGCGACAGGGGTCTGACCCAGACCTCTTGTGTTGAAGTCTCCCGCAATTATCACGTTATGATGCTCAAATCTAATGAGTATGTATTCCAGAATGCTGGTGAGGGGTCCATGGCCTGATGCGTTTGATGTTTAGTTGGGTTAATGTAACAATTGATTAATAACAGAGGAGGGGGCTGTTGTCCCGTTTTCTGCCCCTCTATTGTAATGGCTTGAAGGTCAGATGACTCTACTTTTATTTCTTTGATTTTAAATTTGCAGGCGTGACTTAAAAAAATGGATAAGCCCCCAGACGGGCGTCCAAAGATGGTCCTTTTGGTAGCTGGTATGTAATGTTCATAGAAGCCGCCAATTGGGGTAGTTGACTTGGCCCAGGTCTCCTGAAAGCACAATGCGTCCCCCTTTGCGAGATAATCTAGTATGGCCTTCTCTCTAAAAATGTTACTTAACCCAACAATGTTCCATGAGATGAGGGTTAGCTTACGATCTTGGCCACTAATTAAGTTTGAACATCCTCTGTTTTCATTGATGTATATTTGATTAGGGACCCTGTTGCCATATATCCTCCGTATGGGCCTGCATTTGCTGGAGTGGCTGCACTCTTCCCTGCGTGTCTCTGTGCGAGATATTGATTTTTAACGGGGTTCTTGGCCTCCCTGTTTTCGCACCCCCACCTAGGCTTTTGATCATTGTACCTTTGAGGACTGATGTAGATTCTTGCTGATCATAATTGGGCGTAAGGACGTGTGGATATTTTGGCACACTGAGGACGGTAACTACAATACCCCATTCTGCGAGATGTGACGCTTCCTTGAGGACAGCATGTTGGGCCTGCTGTTGTAAGAATCCGACCAGAGTGGAGTCACCATGGGTATCCCTCTCCTGACTTCTAAACTTTACCCACTCTATCTTATCTGAGGTGATCTGTGCCAAGGATTCAATGTGGCCAAAGAGGCGGACAATGTTAGACCTGTTTAGAATGTCGTAAGAGCCTTTGGCTGTATATCTGGGAGTAAGCATCACCTCATGTATTGCAGGTTGATTATTATGCTTGCAGGTGCCCAGTGATTGCCCTTCTCCCCAGGTGGTGTACCTCTGGAAATTCAGATTTAGTGGGTTTTTATGGATGTCTCCTGGCTGATGTCTGCCTGTCGCCCCGCTTGGCGGTTCTGCCTCTATTTGTTCTTCTTGCGCCTCGTCCTGATTTGTTTTAGGATATTTTGCAGTCCTGTGTTGGTGATCCCAGCCTGGGGAGCTAGAGGCACTGGATTGCGTGCATGCTTCCTCCTGTAATGTGCTCTGCTGAACTTCCTCATCATGGGTCCTCGCTAAAGTTTACCTAACTATTTGTGGGCCCTCCCAATGGGTTTTCTGTTGACTTTGGTCCTCCCCTGACACAGAGAGTTCGTCCCTTGTCATCTTGGCCATGGTTACCTGTTTGAAGTTAAAAATGGGGAAAAGTGGCTTTGAGCTGTTTTTGTTCTCTGTGCTGCCAGAAGTTGGTATTGCTGGTAATATTAGTCTTCTTTTGGCTTTAGATTTCTTCAGTTGTTTCTTCAGCTTTTTCTTCGCCCTCCTTGACAGCGGTGCTTCTGCCCCTGCCACTACTCCATCCACCTTCTCCGCCGGAGAAGCAACGCCATGTGAAACGTCGATAGTTGTGTCAAGTGGTAGGGCCTCTGAGTCCCCATTCCCTTGTGCTTCTGTGATGTTCTTGTAGCTTGGCCCTGCTGGTGGCTCCTTGGGTACGCGGCTGTCTGCTGGGAAATAGTTGGTAATTTCTGATGGCGCCGTCTTCACAGCTGATGTCTTTGGGATTGTTTGTTCTAAAGGGAACATATCCTTCTGTCCCTTGGCAAATGCCAGCATGTCCTTTAATACTTTTGATAACCCTGACCATTTTTCTATAATGGCGGCACAGGAGCTAGTGTATGCTGCGTTGGCATTATGGACTTCAACTGACACCTCTAGTTTTACCAGCTTGTCGTCTTGGCGCACCAGGTGCTGAGCCATTGACTGCAGTAAATCAATTTGTACTTCCATCTTTGTAGACTGCCATAGCAACGCCCTAGCCATTGTGTCCTGTACTTCTCTTATTGCTGACAGATTTAACTCTTTGAGAGTAGCCTCTTCCGTTGCATCCTGCTGATCTGCTAGGCCCATCGAGCTCCAACCCTCTATTTGGAGCATTCTCAGGTCAGCGGTTCTTCCAGGATTTATTGGTGTTGCATCCAATGTTCGTTTGATGGACTGTTCTAATTTTTGCAGGAATGAGGTAGTCAAGGCATCTATTCCAGGGGAAGTTGTCTTCTGATTTACCCAGGGTGTCGCTGTTGGGTTCGTTCCCTTGCATGTGCTCATTGAGGGATTAGCCGCGACCACCTCCTTATGCTCATCATCCTCCTCCTCTATGGGCCACCGATGGATATCAGCTGTGGTTCATATTGGGCTTTACGCCCTGGCAGTGGGCTTGGGGCTGGTCTCAGGACTCCCAGTTTTCTGTGTGGTAGCAGGCTCACAGGAATAGTGCCCCTCTGACCCTTGTTGGTCTTTGGGGTTCCTGATAGTTTGGAGACGGTCTCTGTCTCCACTTGCCCCTCGTCCAAAACTGTTGGACCATTGGAGGCCTGAAAGAAGTGAGTGATGAGTCCTTGGGGGAGGATGTTATCGTTGATTGGTTCCTGAGATTGTTGGGTAGTTATACTCCTTGTTATCCTTCTTTGTGCAGGACCTGCGGGGTCAACCTCCACCTCCACCTCCATACCTAGCTGTGTCTTTTTGAGCGTCATCTTTAAGTGCCGGCATCATGGGCTCTGGAGGAATCTATTTGGTGCTATTCAGTACTTATGGACCCCCTGGTTAATGTGTATCAGTTGTGCTTGATTTGAAAGACTAGCTCAGCAAACACCAACCGAGACTAAGCACCAAGAATGCATTAAGTCGGCACATTGATGCCCGAGTCTGGAAGCGGGGTACGTGTTAATGTTGAGTAGACTGTGTCTTTATATTTGCAACCTTAAGAAACACTTGGCAAGGGAATGCAAGAGTTCAAGTGCCGGTACAAGGCCTCTGTAAAGCCTGTATAAGCTGCTATGATACCCGGAGTCAGCAACCCCTCTAGCAAAATCTCTTGTTGGATATATGTATATTGCTTATATCTACGGAGTCCCTTGGCACTGTTGATCTCCTACCTGGGCGATGCCTGCTGCAAAAGGTGAGCTGGGGCAGTATCAGTAATCCCCCATTTCTGCCCGAAAAGCCCCCGCGGCTCCTGTGTTGTTAGGGAATGGCCCCCCGGACGCGTTTTGATAGTACTCGCGGCCCGCGTCTCGCAGCTCCACTACTGATGTGTTGCCGCCTCTCAGACCACTTCCAAGTAGGAGGAGTTCATTCTGAAAGCGGGATCTTAGTTCGTTCTGGAAGCAGTTAGGACTGGCGGTAACCTGTATCACGCGTCCGGCTACTCCGCTTCCCCACTTCGCGGTGCAGCTTGTGCTGTCTGGGTGCTGAGCAGCAGTTTCTCGTCCGTTGGGGGTGCTGTTGCCAACCTCTTGGCCACCGCACCGCGCCTCCTGTTCTCTCTGCCCCGTGGGTCTGCGGGTTAGCAGAGATCCTCTGGGGGTCGGCACGGGCGTTGGAGACACAGCGGGGGCAGTAGCGGCAGCGGCTCCGTGCTGCACTCGCAGTTGCGGCTTCGGAGGCTGAGTGAAAGACCCGGTTCAGAATCAGGTGCGTCTGTGTAAAATCATAACCTTAAAGTCTGAACAACCACTACGCAATTCTAGGGGTAGCTTTGCCTGCAAACTTGGTGGTGAATAGATCTATTAAGGGTTTGTGGTCTGACCTGACTTCAAAATGCTTTGAAATGGTTAACTCCCCACCAGCAGGCTAAAGCCTCTTTCTCTATTACAGAATATGTAGGTTCAGCTCCCTTCAAAGTACGTGAGGCAAAAGCAAAGACTCGTTCATGCCCTAAATGCTTCTGCATAAGAACAGCGCCTAGGCCATAGGCACTGGCATCAACTGTTATTAGGGCTTGATCACTTGGATTACATGGTTTGAGGGCAACAGCCTTTGCAATCTGTTTCTCAATGTCATCAAATGCATTTTTACATTCTACACACCACACAAACGTATTGCCTTTCTTCATTAATACCCTTAAACAATGCACTTTATCGGCAAAATGTTGAACAAATTTGGAATAAAATTCTGCTAATCCCAGGAAAGACCATAGTTGTTCTTTGTCTTTAGGAGCAGGTGCATCAGAAATGGCATTCAACAATTTTTGGGGGGTTTAACACCCTCTTTAGATAAAGTGTGCCCTAGATAATCCATTTGTTCCACACCGAACTTGCATTTGTGCATACCTACCATCAGACCAGCTTGTTCAAAGTAACATCTAAGAACTTATCATGTTCCTCACGGTTTGAACCACACGAGAACATCATCTTGAAAAACCTTGACTTTGGATAGCCCCTTGAGAATTTTGCACATTACTCTCTGGAATACTGCAGAAGCGGATGCCAGTCCAAACGGCATTCGCACAAAGCGAAAGGCACCTTCTGGAGTGATAAAAGAGGTAAGATGCTTTGATGAAGGATGTAAACGAATTTGATAGTAAGCACTGGATAAATCAATTAAGGAGAACAATGTATCATAAATCACTGAGGAAACCATTTCATTGATATGCGGAAGTGGAAAACGGTCAACTAAAATGTTTCGGTTAAGGTCTCTCAAGTCTATGCACATGCGCAAATTCCTGTCCGATTTGCATGCCAAAACAATAGGACTTAGCCATTCTGAAGATTCGATTGGTTCAACTACCTGTGCTTCACAAAGTCTTTGCAGCTCTTTTTTTAATTGTTCCTTAAGAGCAAAAGGTAAGTTTCTAGCTTTATGTACACACAGTACATAATTGTTCTTTAATACGATCGATGTTCAAATGTATTCAAACAACCAATCTCTTGTCTGAAAAGTTGAGGAAACTTGACACTCCACTTGACATTTTCAGTTACTAAAACCTGTTGATTGTGGTTGGGGCCTAACACTATTCCCAAAGTTTTCTGCTCACACCAGCCCAGTAATGATCCGCCCTTTTCTACAACATAGACCTTGCATGTGACTTCTTTTGTCTTATGTGACAATTTACACATGAAATAACCTAACAGTGGTAACTTAACGCCACAATACCCTACAGGATGTACATCAGGGGTACTCAATTCAAATTTTCCAATCTTTTCCCAGATATCCTTGCTGATTTTAGTATAGGGTGAGCACGAATCAGCCCAAACAGCAACCTTAGCACCATTTAATCCTTATGTACATTTAGGAGAAATATAACCTTCCTGAATCTCATTGATAGAGTCAACACCAATCACTAGAATTTCTACTTCATCAGATGAGCTGTCATCATAGTGTTCAGTTACAGCATGAACAGATGATTTCCAACTGTTGGAAGTACTGGCTTTACACATGCGTGCATAATGACCTATTCTCTTGCATTTGTGAAATTTTTCTTTAAGCGCAAAACAGTTGTCATAATCAGCAGAATGTCTGGTACTGCCATATCTGAAACACATGCGACTATGTTTGGACTAATTTATCACAGTTTTATCACTTTTTTTAGCACTACTTTTCTCTACAGCACAAACCTTGGTAGAATCATCTTTACTACTCTTATCTGAAACCTGGTCTGATTTTAACTCTTTGACATACCTAGACATGTTTTCTATGCGTCCGGGAATTTCTATTGTTCTGCGTAACAAAGGGTCCTTTAATTCTAATAATCTTTCTTGAATTTTAACATTATTAGTTCTGTTGATAAACTGGTCTCTAATTATTTCTTTGTGTAAATGCTTAAACCTACAAGTATATGCAAGGGTCCTAAGTACAGAAATATATTGCTCAACAGATTCACTTGGTTGTTAAGCTCTGGAAAAAAAATGGTGTCTTTTCGACAACTATGCTGAGTTTTTTCCCAAAATTCTCTTTTAACGCCTCAATGATTACTAAGTATTTATTTACATTGACTACACAAGTGTCATCAACAGCATCTCCTTCTCCACTCTCACTGTTGGTGGAAATGGTAGACGGTATAGGTAAGGTTTTAAGTACTTTCCTACCTTCAATCCCTAAATTATGCTTCAATAAAGCGACCTTGCGAGAAGCTACAAAATCTTCTCCACCTATTGCCTCAAGGTAAGTTTCAAAGGACTCCAGCCCATCTTCCCAAGGACATGTAGGTTCCCCAGGATTTTGCAAGAACTTAGGTGGAGCTAAGATGGTTGACATATCCATGTTATGGTATGACAGCTGGTGATATACTAAGACCAGTTAACCCTTACAGAATAGAAATGAAATAAATAATACTGAACAGATCACACAAGAGAAGGTTAAAAATAGATGACGTACACTAAAATAATAAAATTAAATAAACGAAGCAGTCATCGTTGACACTTGAGTATAAAGATGATACCTCCTTGCTGTGGAGCTGCTTTAAACACAAATGTGCCACTTGCAAAAAAAATGGTTTTATTTACTAAAAGCACAAGATGAATTAACATTGTCCAAGCTGACATGGACTAAGCGTTGTCCATTCTTGAAGTAATGACCTTGAATTACTTTTTTTTTTTTTAAACTGTAGTAAGTCCTGTTAATGCTTGTGGCATGAACAGCTGTAAAAAGTTCTGATATTGCTTATGATACCCACTTTACAACAGTGCTTGTGGAATAAACTCAATGCTTGTGAAATTAAACTTAACCGCCTCCTCAGGGGTTGTTCTCCTGTACTTAATAAACCTTCTTCAATGTAACTCCTGCGTGTACCTCTACTTAAAAATGGCGACGAGGGTGGGATGAGAGGCCTGTGAAGAAGGAGAGGAGAATAAATCTACTAGAACCATTTTTTTTCCCTACTCCAAGTCAACCCCTGGGCTCAAATCGCCTGTGTTGGATTAGTCTACCTCGCAGTGCTGCCTGTTTACTTGCTGTACCTGTTGACCTGGCTGTTTCTGTGACAAAGGAACATTAAGGTACTGTGTATTGTGACTTGATGCCACAAATTGGTTTGATTGGATACGCATTGACTGTTTTGGCTAGCATTCTGACTTATTGAAGTGCCCTGCGTCCAACAACGTTTAGTGCCCAGGAGACGTAAGCAGCAGTTTGGAGCCGTGTTGTGTTTGAATTGTTGCACGCAGCTGTGTTGGGCAGCGTCTGAATAAAGTGCTCAGCAGTGAATGGCACCGGCATGGATATACCCAGCAGCGTTTGAATATAGTGGATGTACTCGGCAGTGTTTGAATTAATGTGCTCAGCAGTGAAGGGCAACTGCATGGAGCAATATTAATCTGCAACATTGTGAATTGTTTAAAACACAACTACAGTGTTAAGCAACGCCAGTGTTTTTCTTTGACTCACTATTTCTTACCAAGAAGTGCAACGCACAAGGACAGAAATTGAAGAAGGTGTATTAAGTACAGGAGAACAACCCCTGAAGACTCCTCTTCAGGCAACAGCAGTTCCAGTTCTGCTTACTTTCCAATAGCATTGGAATGTTCAGCATAACTAGGATACAATGCACATGTTGCTAGGGGATCTATGACAAAATATCGACTTCAAAAATATCGAGGTACCAAAATATCGCAACAAAAATATCGATGACAATAATATAGGGATCCTATCTCTAACAAGGTAAGTACAAAAATATCGAAAAAAATATATCGATGTCAAAGATATCGTTTTTTAGAAAATATCGTTTTTTTATTGAAAAGAAATGTAATATTAACAAAATAATACTTATAAATATAATAAACATAGTTAAAAATATATATTATAATATTTACAATTAATAAATAATGTAATAAAAAAAATATATATAATACATAGTATATTCTTAATTAATATTAACTCTAAAATAATTATTTTAATAACTTATAAATCAATGAAAATATAATAAATTACAAATACATTTATATACATAAAATAATAATATAAACAACAATTAATAACAATGTAAAACTAATAAAAAAATTAAGTAAATTTTGGATAGCGTAGGGGTAATAATTACTATTCCCACTCAATAGAGTGCTACAGTAGGGAAAGTGTTGGATAGCGTAGGGGTAAAAATTACTATTCCCACTCCAGAGAGTGCAACAGAAGTGAAAGTGTTGGATAGCGTAGGGGTAAACATTACTATTCCCACTCCAGAGAGTGCAACAGTAGGGAAAGTGTTGGATAGCGTAGGGGTAATAATTACTATTCCAACTCCAGAGAGTGCAACAGTAGAGAAAGTGTTGGATAGCGTAGGGGTAACAATTACTATTCCCAGTCCAGAGAGTGCAACAGTAGGGAAAGTGTTGGATAGCGTAGGGGTAATAATTACTATTCTAACTCCAGAGAGTGCAACAGTAGAGAAAGTTTTGGATAGCGTAGGGGTAATAAATACTATTCCCACTCCAGAGAGGGCAACAGTTGGGAAAGTGTTGGATAGCGTAGGGGTAAAAATTACTATTCCCACTCCAGAGAGTGCAACAGTAGGGAAAGTGTTGGATAGCGTAGGGGTAACAATTACTATTCCCAGTCCAGAGAGTGCAACAGTAGGGAAAGTGTTGGATAGCGTAGAGGTAAAAATTATTATTCCCACTCCAGAGAGTGCAACAGTAGGGAAAGTGTTGGATAGCATAGGGGTAACAATGACTATTCCAACTCCAAAGAGCGCAACAGAAGTGAAAGTGTTGGATAGCGTAGGGGTAAACATTACTATTCCCATTCCAGAGAGTTCAACAGTAGGGAAAGTGTTGGATAGCGTAGGGGTAAAAATTACTATTCCCACTCCAGAGAGTGCAACAGTAGGGAAAGTGTTGGATAGCGTAGGGGTACTAATTACTATTCCAACTCCAGAGAGTGCAACAGTAGAGAAAGTGTTGGATAGCGTAGGGGTAATAAATACTATTCCCACTCCAGAGAGTGCAACAGTTGGGAAAGTGTTGAATAGCGTAGGGGTAAAAATTACTATTCCCACTCCAGAGAGTGCAACAGTAGGGAAAATGTTGGATAGCGTAGGGGTAAAAATAACATACTTATGAATAAATGTTGTATTTTAAATAATAAAAATATTAACAATTAAATAGATCAAAAACCATTTACAAATACCAATACATAATTATTAAAAACATGATGAGCAAAATATATGTAATTAAAAAAATTATTAAATATACCATTTAATAATATTTCATTAACAATTAATAATTAATTAACAATTAGATCATTAACAAAACAATTAAAGAACATTACTTAATTACATTTAAATTACTTCCCACCCTATTCCCCTATAAACCCACAACCCACAACCCGCTACAGAACATAATTATCAATTAATTAAAATTAATTACCAAGTAATTACAATATTTACCAATTAATAAATATTAATTTATGATTCCTACTAATTAATAAGTAATTTACCATAATTAAATTACTTCCCACCCTATGCCCCTATAAACCCACAACCCAGTACAGAGCATAATTATAAATTAATCAATTAATTAAAATTAATTACCAATTAATTAAGAATAATTACCAATTAATAAATATTAATTTATAATTCCTACTAATTAATGATTAATTTAACATAATTAAATTACTTCCCACCCTATTCCCCTATAAATCCACAACCCGCTACAGAACATAATGATC
Source organism: Lissotriton helveticus (assembly GCF_964261635.1). Lineage (NCBI taxonomy): Eukaryota > Metazoa > Chordata > Amphibia > Caudata > Salamandridae > Lissotriton > Lissotriton helveticus. The sequence continues at coordinate 610,343,557 of NC_136059.1, read as the reverse complement.
AATTAATCAATTAATTAAAATTAATTACCAATTAATTAAAAATAATTACCAATTAATAAATATGAATTTATAATTCCTACTAATTAATAATTAATTTAACATAAATAAATTACTTCCCACCCTATTCCCCTATAAACCCACAACCCACTACAGTACTAAAATACAAAATGTAATTAAATTACATAAAATTAAATTAAAAACATAATAAATACATAATAATATACACAAAAATATTTTAAAAATCGATATTAGTAACATCGAAATTATTAACATCGATATTACTTACATTGATATTTTAAACTTCGATATTACTGATATCGATATTAAATATATCGATACTACTTACCTTCTATATTTTGTCCCTTCGATATTAAAACTTCGATATTAGTGTATTTCGATATTTTGTCTGCATACCGTTGCTAGGATAGAACAGTAAGAAATGCTGCATTATACAGCCCAATTTCGAAACACATGACCTAAAAAATGCAGACTTTTTGAAAGGGCACTGTTATACCATTCCAATACCTTTGAGGTGTTCCAGGCAAATCTTACCATCTCCATGGGAGAAGGGACACACCCACCCCAAAAAGTGCTATATGTATTACAGACAGTTACGTAAATCTATGGCATGCAAGGTCACTTGCCCTATCATTTTCAAAATGTTTCATCCATATTTTTTCACTTCTCAGGAGTCTCAGTTATAACTTATGGAAGATACTCTATATAGAATATGTAGCTCGCTGTCTCATAAGGCACAAAGTTACTGAGCACCTGCATATGGCAGGTCAGTGCAGCCAGAACCAAGGACAGGGGTTTAGGGGAGAGGCCACGAGGCCAGGGGCCCAATGGCTTGGAGCAAAGGCCATCTGAACGTGAATTTGAGACTAATAAAATGCAAGGCTCGTTGTGGAGACTCAACCACCAACTCAATCATTTTGTGTCTTGTCATAGGCTAGGGTGGGTATGGAACTTGCTGACCACCCCATTGTGTGACAAGGTGATAAAAGGTGGAGTTAAAAGGCGGTGCAGTTTTAATAAACAAGTCTCCTGCTTCATGCGGGGCTGTACATTCCACGCCCGAAGCAGGATTGACATATTTGACCATAGCTGTTGAAGTTTTTTTTGTGTTTCAATAGGAATTTAGGTCTGCCACAACCACATCCCCAGACATTCACGGAAGTCCTCTTTGCTTGCTCCGTCCATGAAAGCATAAGGGGGAGTGGCAGACAGGAATGATAGACAGCCCATTAGTGTTCAGCATACATGCCAGCAGACCTGATTTAGGGTGGAGACTAAATCATTTTTTTAAAGCTAAAAATGCCTGTATTTTAACTGTCTCCTGCCAAAAATTGCTTTTACTTTGAAGGAGCCGGGTTTCATGTTCCAGATCTGCTCTGGAACCCTAGGTCGATGGCTCTTTTTATCAGCATGAAAGCGTGGAGGGGAGATAAATGATTAGTCAATTAAACACTGTAGCTACAATTTACCATGACACCTAAGAATCACAGACTCCCGATCAAGTTTACTTCGTTTATTACAAAGCCAGTTGGACATACAGACACCTCAAGACGAGGGAGTAGAAATAAATTGGAACTAATATAAAGCCAAACCTACGGGTGAAGTTACGGTGCTGCAATGCACAGGATAATCAGTTTGAGTACCAGAATACAGAAGATGACAGCGCAGACATCGAAATTCCCCTTCATTGGAAGTTTGTGAGTTTAAAGTATTAGTCTGTCCCTACACTACAATTAGCGTGACATCCCTACCTAGCATCTCCAAAGGCAAGATCCATTAATGTGTCAGCATGTGAAGCCCTCCCAAGAAGTCTCTTCACGTTGATGGATCAAGTAGTTTAAAACTACAGAGCTTGTTCTAAGATGCTCTCTCTCTCTTAAGGCAATGCAGAAGTACCCAGGACACTGTCCTTAACTTCGATACATCAATCTCAAAGGTAGTATCCCAAGATGCATTGTAGCATCACACCATCCAGTTAAGCCACCTCCTCGTAGGTGATTTTCCATTAGGCAGCGATACTCCCAGTCCTTGGTGAGATGACCTCGATTCCCTAAAACATAGACATTATTCTAGCTAACAAGGATGAATTCTCCACCTGCAACAGAAATGTTAGAAAGAACAAATCCAAAATGCACATGAAATTCCCCATTAAATCTAATGCAAGAGCATTCAGGGGAGAAATACAATTCAGGCCTACAGAAATCGGCCAACATAAGAAATGGCACAAGGCCTTATGAAATTACACATATAAAATGAACATTATTTACTGAGCACATCTAATTTAACACGTAACATAAGCACATCAAACATGTGAATAATTGTCAGCAGCATGTACGAATTCTATACGTTAATGCTTTCAACTTACCACATCTAATTGCAACGTTAATTTCTTTATGTTCACGTTGAAAATATCTCTAAAGTGTCCCCTTCATGTTATTACAGTTCACAATCTAATGTCCTAAGTGAATACAACAAAGGATTATAATATGTAGGTGTGGACAACCCATGATTATAATGCATCCCTACAAAAGAAAGAGCAACATTTGCGGTACAACGTCCATGAACGGCAATGGGGAATATGAAGTGCCCTGATTTTCCTGAAAATCTCCCTCCTTCTAGTTTTAAAACTAATAGGCTGTGAAAAAAGTGGCTGGGTGCAACCCAAGAGCCCATATTGAGAAAACCCCATCTGCCCTTTTCTTGGTTCACACAATTCACCAGTGATCAATGAAGGCATGATCACATCATGCTACGCATGTACTTTACCTGTGACCTGCACAATCATAACATAACACATTATCCTGATTGAACATACTATGCTGGCTCCCTGTGAGGAGGAGTTTTGTAGTTGCCGGTAAAAGAAGTGATGAAGGGCAGGAAATATTGAAAACATAATTTAAGCAGTCATGTTGTAGCTCTAAACACAGATGCTTGGAATTTTGACGCATTGTGAATATAAGGTGGTGTTCTGCTAAATCCATTTTAATCTATTATGTAAACCTGTGGTTAGCATGTTGTGTTTATCAACACATAGCTAACCCAAGGGCATATTTACAAGAACTGACACATTGGCATAGATGTGTCATATATTTTGCGTCAGCCGCAAATGCCCTATCAACGCCCTGGATGCACTGCATTTATAATACAGCGATCCATGGCGCAAGGATTCACGGATGCTCCAGAAACTCCCACACATCTTTTGGCACTAAAGTGATGCATTGCTGGAGTTGGTCATGAGACTGAAGCAACTTCAGCAATGCGTCAGAACACAGATGCGAGTCCCATGTTAAAAGACCAGCGTCAATCCTTGCGCCTGGTTTGAGAAAGTGTAGGGATTTTGATGCAGACAAGTCGTAGAGTGACGCAGTGAAAAGTTGTAAATTTCACTGCGTCACTTCTACGAGGCTTTTTACGTTGGAACATGTACCCTGCATACATTATATCTGGTGCAGGTATAATGTGATAGAGGCATCTACAAACTGATGCATTGGGTCCAATGTGCCAGTTTATAAATTAGGAGCAGCGTGGAGCAATGATTGCGCTGCCACAATGTAAAAAAAAAGTATGCTTCGGCAGTGCTAGCTCCTTGTAAATATGCCCTCCACTGAGCTATCTTACAAGGTTAGTATTACAGTATGTTTTAATTACAATATCAATCAATCAATCAATCAATCAAAACAATTACAGAGCGCGCTACTCACCCGTGAGGGTCTCAAGGCCCTGAAGGGAGGGAGGGGGGGTGCTGCTACTGCTCGAAAAGCCAAGTTTTTAGGTGTTTCCTGAAGGTGAGATAGTCCTGGGTCATTCGTAGGTGTGCAGGGAGGGAGCTCCACGTTTTGGATGCCAGGTAGGAGAACGATCTTCCTCTGGTGGGGTTTCTGCGGATCCGTGGAACGGTGGCGAGAGCGAGGCTGGCGGAGCGGAGTTGGTGTGTGGGAGTGTAGAACGAGAGGCGGTTGTTGAGGTATTCGGGGCTCATGTCATGGGGCGCTTTGTGTGCGTGGGTGAGGAGCCTGAACGTTATACCTTGTTGACGGGGAGCCAGTGCAGGCTTCCCAGGTGGGTGGATATGTGGCTGTGGCGAGGGATGTCGAGGATGAGTCGTGCGGAGGCGTTCTGTATGCGTTGTAGTCGTTTCTGAAGTTTGGCGTTGGTTCCTGCGTATAAGGCATTTCCGTAGTTCAGTCAGCTGGTGACGAGGGCCTGGATGACGGTCCTTTTGGTGGTGCGGATCAGCTGGTGGTGTTCGCGGGTGGCGTTCTTGAGGGCTGTCATGTTTTCTGTAGTTTGTTCATGGCGCCAGGTTTTTTCGAGTGTTCGGCATGATTTCTTTGAGTCTTTGAGGGCGTCTGTGAACCATAGGATTTTCCTGTTGCCGGTCTTGCCTGGGTGGTTCTTCAATGGAGCAAGGTCGTCGGCGCAGTTGATCCATTGTGCGAGGTTGTGGGCTGCGTCGTTGGTGTCAGCGGTGTCAGATGGCGGGTTCTGGCTGAGCGATGAGAGGAGTTGGTCTGTGGTGATTTTGCTCCAGCATCTTCGGGGAATTTGTTGCGTGCGGTGGTGGGATGTGATCTTTTTGAAGGTGAAGTGGATGCATCTGTGGTCGGTCCAGTGTGGTTCGGTGGAGTGGCTGAAGGAGACGTGGTTGCTGGTGGAGAAGATGGGGTCGAGCGTGTGTCCAGCGAGCTGGGTGGGGGTGTTCACCAGTTGTTTGAGTCTGAGGTTGGCAAGGTTGTCGAGCAGGGTGGTGGTGTTGCTGTCGTTGTTTTTCTCCAGGTGGAAGTTCAGGTCTCCTAGGAGGATGTATTCGGGTGAGGCTAGGGATGAAGTCGGCGATGGTTTCGCTGAATTGTGTGCACGGGCCCAGGGGCCTGTAGAAGAGCATTCCTCTGAGAGTTGTCTTGGGGTCGGTGTCAATCTGGAAGTGTAGGTGTTCGGCGGTGGGGAGTGTGTCTTCGGCGTTGGTCGTGACGTTGATGGTGTTCCTGTAGATGATAGCGATATCCAACAAGGAGCAATCATTTCCAAAGACCAATGAAACCGCTTCACTAGATCTCTCAAAAAACATACTATAAGTAAGGGATTTGTTGTTGAGTGCCCACCAATACCTCCTTGTGGACAGTAAGGGCGCATTCTGCACACTGTTCTGTTTGGGGAAAATAAACTCCCATAGTGATACTTTCTTTTCTGCAAAGAAATAGAAAATGTCCACGACTTGTGGACAGTGTTCTCTCTGCTTTTGAAGGCCCTACTACATTTCCCTTGCGTATGTCCACCCTGCAGAGGTTAGGGAAAATGAGTGACAATCACTTCATCTTGTTGGATTAACAGTCACTGTGACCGGGCTTTTCTTTAGTCGGCCGGTGGTCAGGCCAGATGTTTACACGGGCAGAGCCAGCTGAGGCTCCGTTGTTGTAACTAAACAGCACTTCTCCTGACTCTAAATTGAGAAGGGGAACCATGAGTTTGGTTGAATGAGATGTGAGCACCACTAATTTACTGTGGCGCTCCTGCTCTCCAAAACATTAAATGATGCCCTAAGTCTGTCCAGTATTTTACACCTTGAATAAAGGGCTGTGCACAAACACTAGGCTGTAAAATTGACAATAGCCTTCTAAGAAACTATACAGATCACATCCTTCGGTGTGCACAAATTGATTGACAGGTAAATGGCATGGAGGGTCCACAACATAATATAAAGCCTGCCCTCCCCACTCCACAACATAATATAAAATGCTGCCCGCCCCACCCCTCCACAACATAATGTAAAATACTGCCTGCCCCACCCCCTCCACAACATAATATCAAATGCTGCCCGCCCCAACCCCTACACAACATAATATAAAATACTGCCTCCCCCACCCCTCCACAACATATTATAAAACGCTGCCCGCCCCACCCCTCCACAACAAAATATATAATACTGCCTGCCCCACCCCCTCCACAACATATTATAAAATGCCAACCGCCCCACCGCCTCCACAACATAATATAAAATACTGCCTGCCCCACCCCCTCCACAACATAATATAAAATGCTGCCTGCCCCGCCCTTCCACAACATAATATAAAATGTTGCCCACCCCACCTCCTCCACAACAGAATATAAAATTCTGCCCGCCCCACCGCCTCCACATCATAATATAAAATGCTGCCCGCCCCCCTCCACAACATAATATAAAATACTGCCCACCCCACCTCCTCCATAACAGAATATAAAATGCTGCCCGCCCCACTGCCTCCACAATATAATATAAAATGCTGCCTGCCCCATCCCTCCACAACATAATATAAAATGCTGCCTGCCCCTCCCCCTCCGCAACCTAATATTAAATGGTGCCTGCACTCCTCCACGACATAATATAAAATGCTGCCTGCCCCTCCCTCTCCACAACATAATATAAAATGCTGCCTGCCCCCTCCACAACATAATATAAAAGGCTGCCCGCCCCACTGCCTCCACAACATAATATAAAATGCTGCCTGCCCCACCCCCTCCACAACGTAATATAAAATGCTGCCTGCCCCGCCCCAAACATAATGTAAAATGCTGCCCGCCCCACCCCCTCCACAACATAATATAAAATGTTGCCCGCCCCACCCCCTCCACAACATAATGTAAAATGCTGCCCGCCCAACCCTCTCTACAACATAATGTAAAATGCTGCCCGCCCCATCCCCTCCAAAACATAATCTAAAACGCTGCCTGCCCCACCCCCTCCACAACATAATGTAAAATGCTGCCCGCCCCACCCCAGGGCCGGACTGACTACCGGGCGTTTTGGAATTCTGCCGAGCTGGGGGCAGATTTCACTGCGGTGGGGGCTCATTTTGTTCATGGAGACCTGCGCGTACTGCGAAATAATTAAAGCAAAACAAATTACGTTCAGTACACGCAGGCCTCCATGAACAAAATCAGCCCCTAGCTCAGCAGCATTCCATTACGCCCGTCCGGTAGCCAGTCCGGCCCTGCCCCACCCCCTCTACAACATGATATAAAATGCTGCCCGCCCCACCCCACTCCATAACATAATATAAAATGCTGCCCGCCCACCAGCTCCACAACATAAAATAAAATGCTGCCCGCCCCACTGCCTTCACAACATAATATAAAATGCTGCCTGCCCCACCGCCTCCACAACATAATATAAAATACTGCCTGCCCCACCCCCTCCACAACATAATATAAAATGCTGCCTGCCCCGCACCCCCACAACATAATATAAAATGCTGCCTGCCCCACCCCCTCCACAACATTATATAAAATACTGCCTGCCCCACCCCCGCCACAACATAATATAAAAACCTGCCCACCCCACCCACTCCACAACATAATGTAAAATACTGCCTCCCCGCACCCCCACAACATAATATAAAATGCTGCCTGCCACACCCCCTCCACAACATAATTTAAAATACTCCCTGCCCCACCCCCTCCACAACATAATATAAAATGCTGCCCACCCCACCCCCTCCACAACATAATGTTAAATACTGCCTGCCCCACCCCCTCCACAACATATTATAAAATGCTGCCTGCCCCACCCCTCCACAACATAATATAAAATGCTGTCTGCCCCACCCCTCCACAACATATTAGAAAATGCTGCCCGCCCCAACCCCTACACAACATAATATAAAATACTGCCTCCCCCACCCCTCCACAACATATTATAAAACGCTGCCCGCCCCACCCCTCCACAACAAAATATATAATACTGCCTGCCCCATCCCCTCCACAACATATTATAAAATGCCAACCGCCCCACCGCCTCCACAACATAATATAAAATACTGCCTGCCCCACCCCCTCCACAACATAATATAAAATGCTGCCTGCCCCGCCCTTCCACAACATAATATAAAATGTTGCCCACCCCACCTCCTCCACAACAGAATATAAAATTCTGCCCGCCCCACCGCCTCCACATCATAATATAAAATGCTGCCCGCCCCCCTCCACAACATAATTTAAAATACTCCCTGCCCCACCCCCTCCACAACATAATATAAAATGCTGCCCACCCCACCCCCTCCACAACATAATGTTAAATACTGCCTGCCCCACCCCCTCCACAACATATTATAAAATGCTGCCTGCCCCACCCCTCCACAACATAATATAAAATGCTGTCTGCCCCACCCCTCCACAACATATTATAAAATGCTGCCCGCCCCACCGCCTCCACAACATAATATTAAATACTGCCTGCCTCACCCCCTCCACAACATAATATAAAATGCTGCCCGCCCCACCGCCTCCACAACATAATATAAAATGCTGCCTGCCCCACCCCCTCCACAACATAATATAAAATGCTGCCTGCCCTGCCCCCTCTACAACATAATATAAAATGCTGCCTGCCCCACCCCCTCCATAACATAATATAAAATGCTGCCTGCCCCACCCATCCACAACATTATATAAAATGCTGCCTGCCCCACCCCTCCACAACACAATATAAAATGCTGCCTGCCCGCTCCCTTCATAACATAATATAAAATGCTGCCTGCCCTGCCCCCTTTACAACATAATATAAAATGCTGCCTGCCCCACCCCTCCACAACATAATATAAAATGCTGCCTGCCCCACCCCCTCCACAACATAATATAAAATGCTGCCTGCCTTGCCCCCTCTACAACATAATATAAAATGCTGCCTGCCCCACCCCTCCACAACATAATATAAAATGCTGCCTGCCCCGCCCCTTTACAACATAATATAAAATGCTGCCTGCCCCACCCCTCCACAACATAAAATAAAATGCTGCCTGCCCCACCCCTCCACATCATAATATAAAATGCTGCCTGCCCCGCTCCCTTCACAACATAATATAAAATGCTGTCTGCCCCACCCCTCCACAACATAATATAAAATGCTGCCTGCCCCACCCCTTCCACAACATAATATAAATAGCTGCCTGCCCCCCACTCCACAACATAATATAAAATGCTGCCTGCCCTGCCCCCTCCACAACATAATATAAAATACTGCCTGCCCCACCCCCTCCACAACTTAATATAAAATGCTGCCCACCCCACCCCCTCCACAACATAATGTAAAAGACTGCCTGCCCCACCCCTCCACAACATATTATAAAATGCTGCCTGCCCCACCCCTCAACAACATAATATAAAATACTGCCTGCCCCGCCCCCTCCACAACATATTATAAAATGCTGCCCACCCCACTGCCTCCACAACATAATATAAAATACTGCCTGCCCCACCCCTCCACAACATAATATAAAATGCTGCCCGCCCCACCGCCTCCACAACATAATATAAAATGCTGCCTGCCCCACCCCTCCACAACATATTATAAAATGCTGCCTGCCGTGCCCCTCTACAACACAATATAAAATGCTGCCTGCCCCGCCCCCTCCACTACATAATATAAAATGCTGCCTGCCCCGCTCCCTCCACAACAGAATATAAAATGCTGCCTGCCCTGGCCCTCCACAACATAATATAAAATGCTGCCTGCCCACACCCCCTCCACAACATAATCTAAAATGCTGCCTGCCCCCCACTCCACAACATAATCTAAAATGCTGCCTGCCCTGCCCCCTCTACAACATAATATAAAATGCTGCCTGCCCCACCCCTCCACAACATAATATAAAATGCTGCCTGCCCCCCACTCCACAACATAATATAAAATGCTGCCTGCCCTGCCCCCTCTACAACATAATATAAAATGCTGCCTGCACCACCCCTCCACAACATAATATAAAATGCTGCCTGCCCCCCCACTCCACAACATAATATAAAATGCTGCCTGCCCTGCCCCCTCTTCAACATAATATAAAATGCTGCCTGCCCCACCCCCTCCACAACATAATATAAAATGCTGCCTGCCCCACCCCTCCACAACATAATATAAAATGCTGCCTGTCCCACCCCCTCCACAACATAATATAAAATGCTGCCTGCCCGCCCCTTCCTCAACATAATATAAAATGCTGCCTGTCGCACCCCCTCCACAACATAATATAAAATGCTGCCTGTCGCACCCCCTCCACAACATAATATAAAATGCTTCCTCCTCCTCCCCACCACAACATAAAATGCTGCCTTAACCCAGATCTTTTGATTGGGGGAGAATGTTTGCATAGTCCGCATTCCGTCCATCATTTGTCCTGGCTCACCCCCAGCAAACAACGAGCAGACTTAAAACCCCACTGAGGATGTATGAAGGTATTTGACTGAAACAGGGTCCACTGAGGGTTTTGGGACCCCGTGCCCTAGGTACTTATGTTCTTGTCACAAGATCACTCTAACTACACCAGAGGAAACAAAAGTCTAAACTATATTGGGCACAAGAGCACACATTCGAATAATGTGGCTTGATCCCTCCCAAATGGCAGCTAATGTTTTCACAGCAAGCAGTAAATTATGCACAGATGGATGTCCACGTCTGGAGGCCCTGGTGACATTTAAAATGTCTGGAGGCTCCTGTGTTGCCGCCTCAGGGCCGCTGATGACATTTAGTGTGCCAGGCAGCTTTGGCAAAGCCTATAGATTTAGCTTATAAATGAGACGTCTTCACTTTACCAGAGCTTGCTGCTTTCTGATTCGGCTGAGGACTTCATCAAACAAGCATTGGCAATACCAATAGGTGTGCCTTGAGTCCTATCTGCTGCAGTGAAAAAAACACAAAACAATGGCATTCTAAATACAACGCATCTATGAGATAAAGAATTTAATGGGTGACGTCACAACCAACGCTTTGTTTGTTTTCAAGAATTGGTAACAATAGGTCTTGCAGACTGTCGGACTGTCAAGCCAGACCTAAAAATCAGAATAGTGTTAGCCTGGGCAGTGCCAGGAGTAACAAGAGGGAAACATCCTAATTGTATAAACACTACAGGGGCTCACAAGTCCTGGGGGAGGGTTTTGGAATGGAAAGTAAAAAGAACCATGCTTTTTGTTGCTTAGCGCCAATCGAACTATGCCGTAAAACCTTAGTAAATCCCTAAATATTTAAAACTTTGTTTACAAGTGGAAAATGAGAATTGCAAAACTAGGTAGCTTATCGGCTTAATGTATGGGCACGCCAAAACATTAACACAGTATGAGTTTTTGATTACACAATATGTGCCTCTCAGATGGTCGGACTCTATAATGTATGAATGATTTTATAGTTTGATGCTTATATAGTAACCTTCTTGCCAATGTTATACATGCATGTGGTTCCTAACACCGTGGACTGGTTCATTCTTAATGATGGGATGATAACGGTAAGCGCTTATTACTTCACTTACCTGACACCAAGGACTTGCCTGACTGCCGTGAGGGGAACGGCTCAATATTGGACACTTGTGCCGCCATCACCTGCCGTGAGGGGATTGGCTCGCTGCTCCTCGCTCTCGCGCCCCACCAGCACCATCACCGCCCCTGGGACTCCATTTCCCAGGTGTCCCGGCGGCCGTGGCGCGAGAGTGACGCCATCAGAGTGCCCGGAGGCGCGTTAAAAGACAGGAACGCCTCTCGCCCCCGCGAGTCGCGCGCGGGAGCGCCCGGGCGAAGCCCGGGCCAAGGGCGGGTCCGTTTAAGCCCGTTCAAGACCGGAGAGGCCGGGTCGGGCCACCCCCCTTCCATTTACTATCCAGCACGTCAGAGTGAGTACATTACCATTACCTATACAAACATCTGTCACTAACCGGGAGATTTGCAATGCCACCTAAAGAGGCAAAGGGGAGGGCAGGTGCTGCAATATTTACGGGATCCATGGACCAATTTATAACAAAGATGAACAGCGTTGTTGATGAGGGGATTACTATAATGGAGCGACGTGTCTCACATGAACTAGCTATCGCAAGAAGATCTTCTATGGGACTAATTGCGGACGCTCGGACTCCTGATAACTTGAATGCCAATAGTGGCTTAAGTGCTTCCCCCATTTTAGAACTTCCAATTCCACAGCTACCCCTTTGTAATCTGTCACAGACTACCCTTAGTAGCCAGTCCACAGCCTCAGAATCATTGCTGTTATCACCTCAAATGTTTCCTACTGTGCCTAGTGTAGTAAAGGTGTATAATACTAGGCAACAGTGTGGGAAGGACCCAGGGGCAATTCCAAAAAACACCCATCAATTACCAAATAACGCTGGTGGGAGAAAAAATAAAGGTCGTAAGGGCAGAAAAGCAAACCTACCTATTGTGGAGCAACCAGTTGTAAATTCACTCCATGGATTGACAGGCTCTACCCTGCCTAGCAGGGCGGCAGAGGCTCTAGATGGGTTACCAAGCCAAGAAATACGACAGAGGGTGTTGGAGGGTGAGCCCAATACTATTTATGACACTATTAAGCTCCTCTTAGCTCCATTAGAAGAGAGGTTGAGCAAGATTGAGGTCCATCTAAAAAGGATCGAACCTGATGTTAAGGGTCTTGTCGAACCCACTCTTAGAGTTATTTTGCCCTCGGTTACTAAATTGTCTAAATTGCCCAAAACCCGAAAGGAAAAGGTTATCGTCCCAGCAACCAACAAGGAGTTAGTAGGCTTAAGTACAGCCCAGTCGGCTTTATCTGTTTCCATAGCTATTCCTACTGATAAAGAAATAACTCGTCCCAATGTAAATATTTCATCCCAACGCAAGAAGATCTCAGATCAAGACATGTCTGGTGGGGGGGCACCGGCTAACCGACTTAATGCAGGTAAAAAGATCTTAAATCTACCCCCGGAGGTTTGTCCATTTGTGGTGGTCCTGACGGGGGTTCCAGAATTGGGCAAAAACGAGATGGGAAAGCCCTACAAAACTATGGAATAGGGTCGTACACTGGCTAAATACGAATAGACCCTTGCCCCTGCACTTAGTAGGCAAAATACTTATGATTCGCAGGACGCCGTGGGTGGGACACTTGGCTAAAAACATAAGGGGTGATTGTATTTTGATCAACTTCAATAACCCTAGAATTGTTGATTATATCTGCAACTGGAGATACCCTAGCACAGGCACGACTGTCCACTCCCTTCCACTAACCTACTTCTATCCCCCTGGCCATTTTGCTCCTCAGCTTGATGGATGAACTATGGTTCCTGGGAGTAGGAGAGGCCCAGCCCAAGGAGAATGGCCTATGCCCCCCTTAAACATCGATAGCTTCTTCCATCATAATCGTTATGACTGTCTGGAGGCAGTTGATTGACCCGATAATGTCGTAAGAGAAATAAATATCTCCCTTTCCCCCCCGGGTGATCATTCCTTAGACCCACCTGTATTGCAACAGTTAGTGGGCGTAAAGCCCACTGATATATCCCCGGACTCTGGGAGTACTACAAACATCAATGCCAACCAGGCCATGGGTGAAACTGCAAGTGTCCTAGTCCATAGTAAGGCTAACGTTAGCAATCTTAACATTGTTTCATGGAATGTGGCAGGTCTGCGAAACAAGCTTTTGTTTGAAATAAATATCTCCCTTTCCCCCCCGGGTGATCATTCCTTAGACCCACCTGTATTGCAACAGTTAGTGGGCGTAAAGCCCACTGATATATCCCCGGACTCTGGGAGTACTACAAACATCAATGCCAACCAGGCCATGGGTGAAACTGCAAGTGTCCTAGTCCATAGTAAGGCTAACGTTAGCAATCTTAACATTGTTTCATGGAATGTGGCAGGTCTGCGAAACAAGCTTTTGTTATCTGATTGGATTGGCTTTATTAATGGGTATGACATTTGTATGTTTCAGGGGACATGGAGTTTGGAACCGCTGCATATGCAGGGATTTTCTTGTTTTTGTGTACCCGCTACCTCGGTTGGACGGGGTCGTCCTTCTGGTGGGCTTATAGTGTGGGTAAGGGTTGACCTTAACCTTAAGATTACATACCACACCCCCTCCTGTCCGGACATTATGAGACTCTCTATTGAGGGTATGAATGGTGCCCCTGTTAAAACTAAGGTCAATGGACAATCGATATTTGCCCGGCGGTGTCGCCTCTTTAACCCACGAAATATTAATCAATGAAGAGGCAGGCGCTGGAGACGGGAAGGCAGGAAACGAGGTTTATTCTCTCCGGAGGAGAACACATCAGTTCAGACAGCAGGTATCGTCATGAGGTGCTCTAACCGCATCTCTGAGGCCTGGCCTCTTATACACAGTTAAAATGAGTTTTATTGCAGGTAACACAGTCTTGTAATGCTTTGAAGTATGAAAGGACATCCTCTGAATCTCCCCTACAGGCCCGTTCCCACACACATTTACAGTTGAAGTCCCCACCCCGGTCACAACAGGTGATGATTATCGCGCAGCTGGACATTCCGCCGATTCACGGAATGTGGGGGTTCGATCGGATCTCATAGGGTGGGGGCTTTGATCAACTCGGGGGTCCTTTGATGAGGGAAGCTTTCTACTGTACGGGGAGGGGCAATAAACAGTATCGGCAGAGCTAGGTGTCGGCCTGGGAACGAGGAAGACAAACGGGCACAGGAAAAGGGGGTTTTGTATCAAAGGGCCTGGGACCATGAAAGGAATGAAGGGAGGTGTCGCGCTGGGAACAGGATGGGGCTCTGAGGCAGAGCTGCGCTGAAAAGGGGTTTATGACCCAAGGCATGAGAGAGCGGGGGTTGTCAGTGTGCGGGTTTTGCGAGGGCGAAGGGCTATGCTTGGGGGCCAGTGGCGTGCAGAGGGTGGTTCTGATCGAGGCACCTAAAATGGCGGGTGCGCACGACAAAAGTGTGGCATCCGGGGAAAAAGGGCAAGATGGCGCAGATAATGTTTACCAAACCGTACTAATTTTCCACAGTCCCCCCTTTAACATATCCAAGACATCTTGCTGGCCTATTTCCTATCCATGTCTACTGTGGTGATCATAAGCAGAAAAGTAGGAACCCGGGTGAAGGAGCTATAAACATTACATTTAAAATCTTTCGTCTTAGGAGGCGGGTCTATTGAAAAAAAACTCGTTTTGCAGGAAAGTCATAGTTATGCAATATCCGGTAAAAATTCTGTAGTGAGAGCATCGAGTACATTTCATAGATACTTATATTCATTTGGAATGTGAACTGATAGGTTGTTACATATGTAGTTCTGTTCATATTTGGTTGGAGCATAATCAATACAATAACGGTTGGGAGAGAAAATGAGACGTAGCAAAAACAATAATCAGCGGCGCCATTGTTCGAAGGGGAGGTCCTATTGTCATGGACCGTTATTAGTGAGTTCTCAGCGTTCTTTGTCGTCTTCTGTTGGCACGGTGGAGCGGTGAGTCCAGCTCTCTTCTGAGCTTCGCGTTGCAGGGCATGACCTTTTCCTCGCTTTCCTGGTCAAAAAGGTCCTTTTCGCCCTGTGTCCTTTGAGCCGATTGTCAAAAAGTTCAGGTGGAAGAAGAGTGTGTAGTCCATAGGGTAGGTCGGAGAAAAAGGGGGGATGGAGCTGGGCCAAATCGGGAACAGATCAGGGGGGGGGGCGGAAATTTCAGGTAGGCGGGCTCATGACCGAATTCAGAGAGCGGGGACTTTTCGGCACACGTTGAACAGTGAGCAGGGGCATCAGGTCAGCCCTTTCCTCTCATTTTGTCGGAAACAGTGCCTCGTCCTGCAACTCCTTTCTGTCGCGGTCTCGCCTTGGCCAATGTCGCAGATGTTCCACGATCTGTAGTCAGGCCACGTGCTCCCACATCCGGTCTCTCTTTCCTCCGACAGCGGTACCCTTAAATGAGTTTGAAAAGACAGTCTTTAGAGAATTGGCAGAGGAAGGTAATCACATAAGTCTATTTCTCTCCCAGCTCCAAGCAAATAAGAAACATCCGTTACATTGGGGTTCACAACCACCATATAAATAATTGATGATGGGCTTGTTGGATTTCCTATAACTTTCCTTCGTAACTATTCCTTTGGTGCTTGTTGGCGTTTCATTCATTGTCGTGGTACGAAATCTGGTACCTATTCATCGTATTTTGTGTATTACAGTTACGTCAGTTCTTCTGACAGAGACCCACCTTCCTAGTACGAGCCTTACAAAGCTATACCGTTCTCCAGGGCTTTATATTTTTCAGAAAAAAAATGCAACGTGCTATCACCATGATCTGATAGGTATCTTTCTGAGGAACGAGCATAGGCTAAACATTTTTTTTTTCATTTCTATCAAGGCATCCTACCCTTTAGCTAAACATTTTCCTTCACCAGGGTTCATCGTAAAAAATTCCTTCATTTCGGTCTAATCTTAACCTTTGCAGAACATCATTCTAATTCCTACATAGTCTCTTACAACCTGACTACTTCATAAAAAACGGGGGGGGGGGCTTGCGATAACTCTTTGATTCACTTTTATTTGTTTGGGCATTGAGATAGTTCGGGGCGAGGAAGGTCGTGTTACCTGAGGCATTTTTATCATAGTAGCCACTGACATGTAGTTCCCTTTATATGAGCCAGATGAGGGAACCTCAGTCGTCTTACCTGTCCTTTCCCTTTTGGTCAATTTTTTTGGTTTCATCAATATTTAGTAGAAAGGAGAGGCAGTAACATGGCATCAAAGTGAATTTATCTAAGACAAATTTGTGCAAATACTTGTGGTATTTGGAGCCAATTGGGTGGTGGTTTGTCAATTTGGAGTCAGTCGTTAGGGAGAGCGAGAGTGTGGGAGAGAGGGAGAGAGAGAGAGAGAGAGAGAAAGAGAGAAAGAGAGTGAGAGAGAGAGAGAGAAAGAGAGAGAGAGAGAGAGAGAGAGAGAGAGATGCAACAATAGGCTAAATAGTACACGTGCAAAATAGGGAGCGGCCGTGTATTAAGATAGGCTATTCAGCGCATTAATCAACATGAGACGTCACGGGTCTGTGTTAGAATTTCGAAAGCATGCGGTTCGGGACAGGCGAACATTAGGCAGGGTAGAGGGGACATGCTTTAAGTAGAAAAAAACACCATTGTATCGCACTTCTCGCATTCTCGGTCCTCCGATCAGTCAAGTCAACGTCTCAGTCGCACAAAAACATTTTCTCATAGATGCATACATACGTGACACGTGCCCATTCACGCAACACGGCATAGGGGTGACCGTGTCTTATCATATCATTCAACTTCTTGGCTCTTTCGTTACAAGAGTAGTTTGTGGGTGTGCTTAGATGCCATCTGGCAACGTTAGTCCGCTTCGTGTATCAGACATGGCGTGGCTTCGGATCTTCACCATACCTAAGTCGTGATCTCCAGTGTAACCTGTAGGGGGAGAAAAAGAGGGGAAGGGAGGGGGACAACATTCGAGCATATCAGATGTACGGGCACGAAAATCCTTTACTTACCTCGTACTCGTCTTGTCTCCTCGGGATAGAATCCCTGGGGTCTTGGTTTCCGAAATCGGGGGGGGGGGGGGGAGTGTGGCAAGAATGGCGAGCGATAGGTAGTTCATGAGGGAGACGGTCCGAATGTGACATCATAGGCCGTGTATAGGGAAACGTTAAAGAAAATCAGAAGCGCTTAGAGCGAGGTGTCTAGTTTGCAGATGTATCTAGCTATCGGGGTCCTTAAATCCCTTTTCCTACGCAGTGATGTTCTAAGGCATATCGGCTCTTCAGCCAACTCTGTTCCCTAGCACCTTTGAGTGCCGTACCTTTATAACATTCTATCATTTACACCGCTTCACTTTACCCATCCTCAGAAGTCGAGGTCCTTCTTCGTGCGTTAATTCCTGAGCCAGTCGCATACTTGGAAGCAGGGTATCGTGTCGTAGATTCGATCCTTCATCCGGAGCTGGGCACCCATCTTTCGATAACCTTGAAAAGAGAACAAAGCAGGGTGCACAGAAAATCTCTCCCGCTGATCCCATATTTTACAAAAAGCATGCAGTACTCATTTCATAGTTTGGAAAACCTTTATTTGCACAATCGTTCAGCGTGGTGATATGACAGTGCGATCTCGGTTGGCCGGACACGGCAATGGCTAAAGTGCGTACAGTAGGGGGGGGGGCTATTTTGTAGGATTAAAAACATGTTGAAAAGGTTTATTCATTCATTTGCAGGGAACTAAAAACGTTATCAAATAGTTGAGGGATCAAGGGGCATTCATTTCGTAATTGGAAGCACAGTTGGACTAGTTGCAATCAAATTTCCTACAGGTATACCATGGGTGTGTGTTATAAGCGAGGTTACATGATAATATCATAATGAATCGTACATTGAAAAAAACAGTTTTCACGGGGCCCTTCTACATGTTCGTCGAGTGAACCCTCCCTCTTTTTCGTCAAGTGTACAAAGGATCATATACATATTTCAGAACGTCGAGTCTTTTTAGCTAAAAAAAACACCACGAGGTGTTCGTAAGTTCCTATTGATACCGGCGCCATTTTGGGCGGGGCCGGGTTAGTCCGGAAGTAGCGTCAGGGAAAAATGTTTCCTACAACCGGCAGTTGGACCAGAGTCCTTTTCGGCAGTTCGAGAATTCATGCTAACAGAAGGAGTGGCTATGTCATGCTTATTTCGTTAGCGATCAAGGCAGTTGTTCCTCACCGGAAGCCTGTAGGAGCCGAGGGCTCCTGGGACTTTTGTAGAATCTTCAAAGCTGTGGAGATGCTGTCGGAGGTGGGGGCTCGTGCCCCGGTGGACAAGCGTCCGAGTTACATTGCTGGTCAAAGTTACTCTAGCGGCCTAGACCCGCCTTCCAGGGGGGCCCAGACGCCATTTTGCGGCCCTGCAGCAGCCGCCCTTTGTCCAGTTTGCAAGAGTGGAGGAGACCTTTTGGAGTGAAAGAAAAGGAACTCTGTGTTGTAGGAGCAGGACATTCGGCTAGGGTGCAGCTGTGGCGCCCCACCTGGGGGGGGGCGAGGGAGACTCGTTCGCGCCGTCTCCCTCTCCCGGTGCACTCCATGCCGCTCTCTTTCATGGGCATGCACGATGGCCTCTCCACATCCCGTGCTCCACAAGTCCCATGCCCAGTGCTGCGGAAGTATTGGCACCCTGCGGCGCACGTTCGGTGCTGCACAAGTATCGGTGCAGCCATTGCATGTTCGGTGCTGCGCAAGCATTGGCACTGCTGCATGTTCGGTGCTGCGCAAGTATTGGCGAGCCAGATAGGAGGATTTCGGCGCCGGGCCGGGGGCTGGGAAGCCTCCTACCTGTGGAGGTGGGAGAGGCTCGTCCGCGTCGCCTCTCCCTCCCAGCCCGACCAGGAGCAATTCCAGTGGAGGTACTTGTGATGGCCGGACTGGGGCTGGGAAGCCTCCTACCTGTGGAGGTGGGAGAGGCTCGTCCGCGTCGCCTCTCCCTCCCAGCCCAACCTCCAGAGTTGTCGCGGCCATTATTCAAGAAAGAAGTGGCGCCTGGCGTGTTGCTGCTGCCATTACGGAGGAGAAAAGAAAGAAGTGGCGCCTGGCGTGTTGTCGCCTCCTCTGAATCTCCCCTACAGGCCCGTTCCCACACACATTTACAGTTGAAGTCCCCACCCCGGTCACAACAGGTGATGATTATCGCGCAGCTGGACATGCCGCCGATTCACGGAATGTGGGGGTTCGATCGGATCTCATAGGGTGGGGGCTTTGATCAACTCGGGGGTCCTTTGATGAGGGAAGCTTTCTACTGTACGGGGAGGGGCAATAAACAGTATCGGCAGAGCTAGGTGTCGGCCTGGGAACGAGGAAGACAAACGGGCACAGGAAATGGGGGTTTTGTATCAAAGGGCCTGGGACCATGAAAGGAATGAAGGGAGGTGTCGCGCTGGGAACAGGATGGGGCTCTGAGGCAGAGCTGCGCTGAAAAGGGGTTTATGACCCAAGGCATGAGAGAGCGGGGGTTGTCAGTGTGCGGGCTTTGCGAGGGCGAAGGGCTATGCTGGGGGCCAGTGGCGTGCAGAGGGTGGTTCTGATCGAGGCACCTAAAATGGCGGGTGCGCACGACAAAAGTGTGGCATCCGGGGAAAAAGGGCAAGATGGCGCAGATAATGTTTACCAAACCGTACTAATTTTCCACACCCCCGCTTGGGAATTCTTTAATGTATATGCAAGAGGTACCCGGGGGGGGGGGGGGGGGGGGGGAAATCGTCCACCATTGATATTTTAACTGACTTGCTGAAGCTGTGTGCTCCTGACTCCTTAGTTCTGGTCGCTGGGGACTTTAACTGCTCGTTCGAACCCTTGGCAGTAGAAGACATTCTTGGAGTGCACGAGGATGATGCACAATGGGGCGTTCCGTCTCTAACCCTCAAGCCCGTGAGGAGATGGTCTCCTGTAGTCATCCAATTAAATGGTTTAATGATCGAAACAGGTTTAAGAGCTGCCAATGGCCGTACTACCTCCGATGCTCAGGGAGCAAACACCTACAATAGAGTATCGTGTGAGAGTAGGATTGACTACATAATGATAGATAAGAGGACTTGGAAGTCAGTAGTGGATATGGTCATTATACCATCGGTGGAGAGTGACCATAACCCCCTGTCCCTCACATTGCTAGATCCATGGCATAGAAGGGAGCGTATATCATCAAATAGCGGGGGGCTAATAACCAAGCAAATTATACCATCTAATTGTAATAGATTTCTCAAGTGGCCTAAGTTCTGTCTGGACGAGTCTAGACTGAGCAAGCTGGATGGAATTCTTGCCGAGCAGTCGGTAAGGCTATCTGTAGCTTGTGATGAGGCGGCTGAGTCAGCAGAGGTAGAGGATATCTATACTGCCACCATGGATCAGATTGGCAAGTTGTTCACTGTTCCAGCCAAGAAGAGTCTGGCAACTACCAAACCACCTCAGAATTGGTTTGATAGTAACTGTAGAAGGAGGAAAACCAATTTAATTACTGCCATCAAATCTTCTAATCCAGTATCTGTCCGTTTGGCCAGACTGTCCTATAGAAAGGCAATTATAGCCGCTAAAAGGGCTTAGGAAGAGTCCCATTGGGAAAACCTCAGAGATGCAAGCCAAAATAAGAATGGTAATTTATTTTGGGCACTAGTCAGAAAATCGACTGGTTGCGATTCGAACCAAATTCCAAATCATATTACAGACAGTGAATGGTTTGAAAAATTTTCTAAACTCTATGGTGGGAATTAACTGCCCGGAGTCCCTGGGCATTTGAGCGGTGCTCTGGATGATGGCTCCCGGCGGCTCGTACCCACTAGAGTTAATAACAAAGAGGTTCTTACTGCAATAGCTAAAATATTATCTGCTAAAGCCCCAGGGCAGGACGGAGTGCCAAGTGACCTTTTTAAAGCTAATCCTGACGGTTGGGCAATGTATTTTGCTACCCTAATAAACGCATTGCTAGCGGGTTCACCGGTTCCTAATTCTTGGAAGGCGGCTGAGGTGATTCCTATCTACAAGAAGGGTCCTAGGGAGGATCCTGCCAACTACCGCCTAATTAGTCTGATAGACGCTGGACAGAAATTGGTTGGCAGGGTTCTCCTGGAGAGGATCCTCTCATGGGCAGAGGAGCATAAGATCATTTCCCCTTATCAGGCAGGCTTCAGGGCATGCACAGGTACAACTGATCAAGCGTTTAGGTTGTTACTCCTTCATTGGAAGGTGGTTACCATTGGCAAAGGTGGTCTTTATTTGGCATTTATTGACTTAAAGACCGGCTTTGACCTGGTTCCCCGAGACCGCCTGTGGACTATATTGGAGGAGATGGGGATTCCCCTACCAATTTTAAACCTTTTGGCACGCATGCACGATGGTACCTATGCCCGTATTAGATGGGGATCCCAAGGGCAAAAAACCGATAGGATTCCTGTGAACCGAGGGGTACGCCAGGGCTGCGTGTCAGCCCCAACACTCTTTTCGTTGTTTGTGAATGGTGTGGTCTCTTTTCTGCTTGAAATAAACACAGATGCTCCGGTTCTGGCGGGTGATAAAGTGCCCACCTTACTTTTTGCAGACGACACATTGGTCTCAAAAAACCCCCGTGGGTCTGCAAAAGTTGCTGAACCGCTTCTGTTTGTTTTGTAAACTTAGGGGCCTTGTCATCAACACCTCGAAAACTAAGCTCCTTTATTTTAATCCTAGTAAGTCCTCCAGGTCCACCCTTTTCCGTGACGGAGAACCACTGGAGCGTGTAAAAGAATTTGACTACCTGGGAATTAGAATTTCACAAAACTTGAAGTGGCAGCCTCACATTGATAAAATGCTCTTAAATCATAAAAAGGTGGTTGGTGCATTGGGGCGAGAACACCGTATGTCTACCTGCAAGCCCGTTGCCCCTGCCTTGGATATCTATGCTGCAAAAGCTGTGGGCAGCGCCCCCCTTACGGCGCAGAGTTGTGGGGTTTCGATTGCATTAACGGTCTCGTCACCTCTGAGAATAAGTTCCTTAGGGAGCTGGTATCCCTCCCAATGGGCACCCCCATTAAACCATTATTGAGTGATCTGGGCCGCCGGTCCATCCGGGACCTAGCCAGGCTACGGCCTCTTTTATACTGGGCTAGGTTATGGCGGACCCCAGAGCTCTCAGAGTACCTAGATGGTTTGAAAGAGGTCATGAATCTTAATGGCTCCCATAAAATCAGTTGGATCCGTAATATTAAGAAGCTTCTGCACGACACTGGCTTGCCAATCGATTGGGACCTTGAAGTTCCTTTATCTAAGCCCGAAATTAAGCGAGTTTACTGGAATTGGGTGGACGAGCAAGATCTAAGGGACCCAAACCAAGGAAGGCTAACCGAAGAGTTTAAACAGCACAAACCCAAGCCTCGTTTGGAGCCTTACTTGGATTTTATTAAAAAACCAAGAGATAGATCCCTATTCATTCAGTTCAGGCTGGGAAACCTCCCCTTACATGATTACACCTGTAAGTGGAAGCCCCCGTACCAAACCCCACCTGACTGCCCAATTTGTGAAGGTGTCACTGAAAGTATCGCTCACGTCTTTTATGTATGCCCAGCCTATGTAAAACCGAGACAGAAATGGCTAAAACCCGTGTGTTTATTGCTCGGAACCAGGAATCATTCCGCAGCACTTAGAATACTCAAGGCTGACACTAGTACAAGCTTAGTGTGTGGGGTTGCCAAATTTCTGAGCTGGGTTTGGATAATTAGAGCAAAGGCAATGAGATGACTCAGTTTTAGCTAATTTTTACCATCCACAAACCTGCTAACGTTTAATATGCCTTTTAAATTATTTATTGTAATACGAATGTTTTTACTGTAACCTACTCTGTAAAATGTAAGATTTATGAATTGCGGTGTTTTTTATTTTTTATTTTGTATGTGCTTTTATGATATCTTGTATATCGAAATAAAGCTTTGATGATGATAACGGTAATTGTTTTCTCCTTTTAGGGATCCTTACACAATAGCAATTAAGTCGGTCACCTTGACATCCGTGCCCCCATCTCCAGAATTCATCAGAAGTCAATTGTCCTGTGCTGGATTTCTCATTCACAGTGATGGCAAAAACTCGTGCAAGGTACAGTAAATTCACTTTAGACAAGTACCGTTTCACAGTGTAACATCCCAAATATATTGAAACCGAGAACCAGTCACCATGCTTTACTCTGGAACATTATATGTTATGTCATAAGAATCTCAAGCAGTACACCAGATTTCCTTTAGGCCAAAATTCAGCATTTGCACCAGAGAAAATCTATGGAATAAACAGTGCTTAGTTTGTCCTGCTTAATTTTTCCTGGTGTCTGTGGTGCTCGGCACAGGAACCTAACTTTTTTTGCACTGGCTGTTATCTGACCGTCCACCACATGGTAGTGGTGTCTGTTCAATGTTGAGCAGATTGCATTAGTTTAAAATTATACATTTAAAAAATAATTCTAGCTTATGTAGGACATTCTTACAACTTTAGGTGGCCTGGAATTCTCCACAATGTCACATCTGTAGGAGTGTAACGCTCAGTAGGGAGTATTCATATTGCCATTTGGCAGCAATGGCAGGCCCAGTTGAGAGTGCAAGTTGCAGTAGCCTCCTAAGCACTACCTTGGACCCAGTTTCTTCTTTTTTTTTTTTTTTTTACAAATTAAGCACTACCGGTGTTGTTAATTCCGGCACAGATTTAGATTTCTAATGACGCTGCATAGAGTTTGTGTTATCTATTTAATGCAGACCCTTCGCAAAGCATTGAGTTGATATTTACAATCCAACACAAACTGCAATTTGTGTTGAATTGCGACCTAAAGTAATGTAATGCAGCGGAAAACGCTGTCTTGCGTTACTTTGGGTCAAGGGGGCGTTTCATGGTTGGTGAATGGGTTTTGATGCAAATCCCTGTCAACAAAGAATAGTAGAGAGGGTTTTGAGCCAAAATCCTGTCCCCCCCGACCACCCTGAATCAGGCGTAACTGGGAAAATATTTCCAATTCTCGTTTTTTCATCTTTGCATGTGTGCCTCATTCTGCAGCACACATACAAATAGGAAAATGCCTTAAAGCATAGTTTTTTTTATAGGAAGGGACCCCTGCCTGCAAAACAGCTATGCTGACCACCTATACATTATAGCGCAAAAGTGTTTGTCTTGACAAATGTCAGCTAAAAATGTTCTAGTGAAGGGAGAGAGCAGAACAGTGAACGAATGAAAGAATAGGGCATTTCTAGAGTGCGACTGTCACTCCTATATGAGCATCCTGGCGCTGTACTAAGTAGCAGTGGGAACCTTAGAACTGAGTGGATCAATTAAATGAGGGCATGGCAGAATGCACCAGTGGCTAGAAAAAGCCAGGTCTTCAGAGTTTTTTCAAATGCATCTTCTGTGTCTATAAATCAGAAGTGCAGTGGCAGTTTGCTCCAAGCTTTGGCTCCTAGCACCAAGAACGATTTTCCATCTCGAATATTCAATCTGAACGACAGGGGCTTTAGCAAAAGGATCTCAATGTTCTCAGGGTCTTGTGGTGGCGGAATCTGACAATGAGGTATTTGTGGCCCGTTTCCTTGAAAGTTCTGAAGGCTAGCAACATAATCTTAAATAAAATTATTTTATGTATTGGTAGCCAATGGAGTTTGTTTAATATGGCTCAGTTTATGGAGCTGTAGCACCACTCTGGCTACTGTGTGTGTGTAAGACCATCTGAAGTTTGTAAATTTGTTGTTCTGAGCAGCAGGTATATAAGCTGTTGCATTAGGTGATTAGATATCCCAAAGAGAAGAATTTCCATTTCTCTGAATTACACTTGAGATGGTTGTTTTGCATCCATGAAATTACATTGGAAAGACACATATGGAAATTCAATTCAGGACCAGTAGACCCCTTTTCTAGCATGAGGATCACCTGGGTGACATCCACATAAGAGGTGGTTGCGATTTCATAGGTGCCGATCAGAGATATAAGGGGTCAATATAGATATGAAGCAGGGCTGAGAGATGATCCCTGTGCTACACCCCAGGCGATCAATTTTTCTTTGGCTGAGAATTCTCCTAGGACAAAGGTTTGTCTCCTATTGGTACGAAAGGATTTAAACAAGGATAGGGCTTTGTGGGAGACCCCTATATCTTGGATTCACTAGAGAAGAATGTCGTGTGACATGGTATCGAATGCTATGGAGATGTCCAGCGGTATCAATAACGCATCATTCCCAGAGTCAAGGGTCATTTTAAAAGTCTCTGAAACCTCGAGTATGGGGCGACTCCGTAGAAAGTTTAGGCCTAAAACCAGATTGGTGTATGTGGAGTGAATTGGAGCTTTTGAGAAAGGTGATAAGTTGCTGATTCACAAGTTTCTCTAGTATTTTGGCTAGTGCGGGCAGCAGGGAGATTGACCTGAGATTGGACAAGGTGGTGGGATTTGCCACAGTTTTTTTTCTGTAGGGGCCTGGAAACTGCCAGTTTCCAGGCTGAGGGAACTTCGGCTGTAACTAAGGAAGTATTGAGGATCTGGTTGATGAGTGGATTTACCATGTCAATGGCCTCATGAAGGATGGCTGGTGGACATGGATCCTGGGGCAAGCCTGATTTACAGGAAAGGATCGTTTGCAGTGACAATGGCAAGGAGATGTCTCAAATACGGTCAGATTAGTATTGGTCCCATTATAGGGACGACTGGAAACAGAGTCGCTTAAGGGGTCAATCATGGGGGTGGTAGTAAATCCCTGTTGTATGGCTAGGATTCTTTCCTCAAAGAAGGTTGAGATCTGGTCACAGAGGGCCTGTGAAGGCGGGGTCTCTCTTGAAAGAGTTTTAGGTTGCAGAAACATTTTTGATATATTTAACATCACTTTAGGGTCGTGATTGGCTTCTACAATATTTGTGGTAAAGTTGGATTTCGTTTTTTGTTTTGATCAGCTTATGGTATGTTTTCTGAGCCTCTCTGAAACGGGCCAGGCCGTCCATGCTGTTGTACAAGCAGCATTTGCGTTCAGTGTTTGCAGTGGTCGTTTTGTTCTTGTAGTGCTGGGGAAAACCAGTGCTGGGAGTGTTTTGGCCTGCTATTTATAGGGCAGATAGGAGTTGAAAGATCTAACACAGTGTCAGTGAACCAGGAGTTGAAGCAATTGATATTTGACTCCAAATTCCCTTTGAGGGTTGGGGAAGTGGAGGACAGGCGGTAAATCAGCATTGGATTCAATTTAATTTCTCCCCATTTACGGTGCGGGGGGGTGAAGATTTCATTTTTCAGGGAGGGAAGTTTTGGGGCATGATAGTTATGTTGAATGAGACTAAGCACTTATCTGTCCAGGATTGGGTAATGGGTGTCCCAGGTAATAGTCTAGGATGATCAGTGCAACAGGGTGTAGCAGTAAATGGGTCAGAGCATGTATCAGTTGAGGGAAACCCAATATTTTTTAAATATGTCAGAGGGAATTGGCCTCAGAGTTATCTAGATCATCGAAATGGAGGTTGAAGTCTCCTAACAGTAAAATTGCCATAGCAGACTATGGCTGGGGTAAGTGCCTCCCACACCAGTGGACAGAAAACTTGCTCTGGGCCTGGAGGTCGATGCAGTAGACAGCTGGCGAAGGATTAAGGGGCACTAACCTGGAAGCAGAAGCCCATGTCGAAAGAGCTACATTGAAAGCTGTCGTGGAATATGATGGCTACCCCACCACCCTGACCTTCTATGCTATCGTCAGACAGGATTGTGTGACCAGGGGTACTGCCATGGCTATATCAGGGTTACACCAAGGTTTCAACCAAGTTTCAGTGATAAACAGGAAACCCAATTCGTTCTCCATAATTACATCTGTGATATCCAGTGCATGTTTACTTAGAGAACGTGCGTTCATGAGCCCTCAAGCAAGACGACGAGTTTTGAGCCCAGACCGTGATTTGTATTTTTAAAACTAAAAGCAAAGCGATTTAAAAACCGGGCATGAGTGCAAGGAAAAATGCTACTTCTCGCCCTGCCGCTGGCATTTGACTCGTTTGGTGCTCTGACCCCTCCCCCTGCCTCCTGATTGGTTTCACCAAATAACCAGAGTGAAGTAATGGCACGTTCACCGATGTTAAGCTATCAGCACATTTTGGGCACATACGGTGATTTTGTATTTTTTAAATGACGTGCAACGTCATTTAAAATTCAGGTGCATAGTGCCACATCTTAGTAGATATTTACTTGCTGCTCAGCGTTCTGTGACTTCTTTGTAAATCTGGGTCCAAGTGCATATTCAGGGTGAGGGTGGTAATGACTCTCAAAAGGGGTGAGGGTGTATAGAAAGGGGTTTCCACATGGGACAAATACTTTCTCAGTGGAGTAAGAGAAACAAGTTTGCCACTGCAGTTTTGTTTTTTTAATTTCAAAGTATTTTATTAAGAACATTTTTAACACATACAATTATCGTTGAGTGTTTCGTTTTTGCATGTGGAATTATAGACGTGCCCATCCCAGCTGAGTGGACCTTGAAAGCTCAAACTAGAGAAAACCTTTGAGAAATGAGTTATTTTGACTTTGGTTCACATTGAGCTCTCTGTCCGAAACAGTAGTCAAAATTGAAGAATATTGGACTTGGTTGCCCCCTCATTTTATTGTATATTTCTTCCCAGTTCCCTAAATAAAGCTGTTTTTTCAACTCCTTCAGTGCTCTGAGGTAACGGAAGGGATGATGTGCGGTGTTTTATAAAAAAATAAATATACTAAATCCACTCCGGCTCTCTGTCAGGCCCATTCCCGCACCATGTCTTCAACAGAGCAAGCTGCTCCATCACACCCCACCTACGCAACGTCATCAATCTCTCCCTTGAGACCACGACCTTCCCAGAGATCTGGAAACACGCCGAGATCAACACCCTTCTCAAAAAACCTAAGGCAGACCCAAGAGACCTCAAGAACTTCCGGCCCATCTCTCTGCTCCCCTTCCCGGCCAAGGTCATCGAGAAAACCGCCAACAGACAGCTAACCAGATACCTCGAAGAAAACAGAATCCTGGACCCTTCCCAGTCAGGGTTCCGCATCAACCACAGCACAGAGACTGCCCTCATCGCCGCCACCGATGACATCAGGACCCTGCTGGACAACGGCGATTCCGCATCACTCATCCTCCCAGACCTCTCTGCCGCCTTTGACACCGTCTGCCACCGCACACTACGCGCACGCCTCCATGCCGCAGGGATCCGAGACAAGGCTCTGGATTGGACCACCTCCTTCCTCTCCGGCAGAACCCAGAGCGTCCACCTCCCCATTCCGTTCCAAAAC
The DNA here is from genome assembly GCF_964261635.1 of Lissotriton helveticus. Taxonomy (NCBI): domain Eukaryota; kingdom Metazoa; phylum Chordata; class Amphibia; order Caudata; family Salamandridae; genus Lissotriton; species Lissotriton helveticus. The sequence goes on along the minus strand of NC_136059.1, from coordinate 610,315,062 downwards.
CGACGAGATCATCTGCGGCGTACCCCAGGGATCCTCCCTCAGCCCGACGCTGTTCAACATTTACATGGCCCCGCTCGCACATGTAGCCCGACAGCACGACCTCAACATAATCTCCTACGCTGACCACACTCAGCTGATCCTCTCCCTCACCAAATACCCCATCACCGCCAAAGCTAACCTCCACAAAGGAATGAAGGCCGTCGCCGACTGGATGAAGACCAGATGTCTGAAGCTGAACTCGGACAAGATGGAGGTCCTCATCCTCAGCTCCAACCCTTCAACCTGGGACGACTCCTGGTGGCCGACGGCACTGGGGGCAGCCCCGACACCCACCGACCACGCAAGCAACCTGGGAATCATCCTCGGCTCAACGCTCTCAAGTCATCGCCGTCTCCTCCTCCTGCTTCAACAGCCTCCGCATGCTCTGCAAGATCTACAGATGAATCCCAACTGATACAAGAAAGACAGTCACCCAGGCCCCTCGTCAGCAGCAGACTCTAGTATGGAAATGCCATCTACACAGGAGCCCTGACCAAGCTCATCAAACGACTACAACGCATCCAAAATGCCTCGGCACGACTGATCCTCGACGTACCACGCCACGGCCACATCACCCCCACCTGAGTAACCTGCACTGGCTCCCCGTCAACAAGAGGATATCCTTCAAGCTTCTCACCCATGCACACAAGCCACTCCACAAGACCGGCTCAGCCTACATCAACAGACGACTCTCCTTCTACATCCCCAACTGCCAGCTACGCTCCGCCGACCTCTCACTCGCCACCGTCCCAAGGCATCCGAAGAACAACCACCGGTGGGAGATCCTTCTCCCACCTCGCCGCCAAGACATGGAACACCCTCCCACTGAGCCTACGACAGACCCAAGACCTGCTGACCTTCAGGAGGATACTCAAGACCTGGTTGTTCGATCAGGAGTGCCCCCCCCCAGCACCTTGAGACCCACGCGGGTATGTAGTGCGCTTTACAAATGATTGATTGATTGATTGATTGAAATATAGAAATAAACAAAAGTCTGCAATTTGTGTAAATTTGCACTTTGTGTAATTAAAAATAAATCCCTAGGAGAACAAAGGGATCTACACAAATTATAGATCCTAATGAGCATATTTAATGCATACATATTGGAATCTGGACATTTCTGAAATAATAATATTTTTGTTCTACACATTTGTTCTATTTCTACTTAATAAAAGGTTTGTGTTTTTACTTGTGTGAACTTTAGCTCAGAGGACATGTTTTGGGTACATGTACACTGAAAAGCATGACCTCAGAAGTATGACTTGCCTTCCATGTCACTTTCGGTATTAACTTCACAGTTGACTTTTTATGTATGTGAATTTGTCTTGTGCTTAACATACAAGGAAATCGAATATTTTAAATCTTATATAGCTATGAAGATCAGCATATTGGAAGATTGCTATTGAGTGGTCTAGAACATAATTCAGTTAAAATGAGCCGCAAGCTCACAGCTTTTGTTAACAGTTAACACAAGCCTTTTGTAGTAAAACTATATCTTACTGCTTTCTCCATGTACTGCTTTTATGCTGGTATGAACTTTGATGGTTGCTCTGATGATAAACACCCTCTAACTGTCTGCAACCACTGTCTTCTTTTCAACAGGTGTCTTATTTCAATCAGCTGACCTCTGATGTGCTTCCGTATGTAGCTGGCAATCTGGGAGGATGGTCAAAGTCTATCGAGGAAACAGCTTCTTCATGCATCCATTTTTTGGAGACTTTTGATAGTCTCAGCACTTACTTTAAAATAGTCACCTAGATCATGAAGCTGGAGGCGTGGTTCAGCAATGTGAAACCACCTATTCCCACGATGGATGGCATGGGTCTTACACTCAATGTTAGCACTGGAGCTGCTTTGTATCGTGATTTAGGGCAAATTATGCATTGAGTGACTAGATCTACCTGTGTGGCCAAATCTACAGTTCCACGGGGACCAGAGACAACCGCGTGTCACCTCCTCATCTTCCACTCCAGAGTTCATGACCAATGCAGATTAAGTCTTTTCCATCCAGACCACCAAACCTCTCCTTTTCTCCTTCATAGGAAACAAACCACGAGATTATCCTGTTTGTTGTGTGCAGGACACTAATAACAGCATACTGACATATGTTTTAGCATAAAGAGAATATATATAATTATTTTGCGGGACAGATTTTGTTAAAATATATAGTAATAATAAATATATTTTCAATCAAGTTTTGGGTTTGAACTCGTTTAATTCATATAAAGGTTTCACTTATCAGGAAACGTAATAACCCTTCTATAAAGGGGTTCCCCCGCCTGCATATGCTGATGAGTTTTAGAAAGTTCTGTGTCTACATTTGAAAGAACCAGTTCGCTTTGTTAAAGACTTCTTCTGATTCGGTGCTAATGTGAGGGGGGATGAGGAATGGCTTGTATGGTGGTGGCGATAGTGTGAAAGGTTGTTGATTCTTTTAGATTATAGAGTGGAAGAAAAAAAGAACTCAATGAAGTGTCCAGGTGTAGTTGTTACAAATACTTTTCTGGTTTGAGATTCATCTTCTGAGGATCTTTCCTTTGAGGAGCAACAGTAAGATAGTAGTCAAGCGTACAGCAGGTCCACAGAGGCGTTTGACACCAACAGCACAGGAGGCATGCATTAGAATCCATTGGAGGGGCCTTGTCCGATTATGGAAATACAAGATGCTTATTATGGAGTCCTGACTTCCTGGTGCACTATGGCTATTTCCCTAGGGAAATACCACTGGCAGATTGAAGGACATTTCAACAATCTGTAAAGAAAATATAGCATAATAACAAACAGCTAACTTAGATTCTAAACATGGTACCATGTTTGAAACAAAATTAGGGCATTCCAGTGGATGAATGTTCGTGCTACGGCGAATGGTTTACATAGGCAGTAGTATCATGCCTTTTTTAAAGTAGTAATTTTAAGAAAAACACATATTGTATTACAATCATTCAATCATATGCAACACAGTGACACTTCAGCCCTCATTACAAGTTTGGTGGAATAGGTGTATGTAGTATATACAATTACCCCTGAGTGAGGTAGTTCCCAAATGTGGTAAATACCTCCTATTGTGACTTGTATCATTGTAAATGAGGCATAACATGCGGAATCGGTATTATACCCACATTTTCACTTTTTTATATACCTTTTCCTCTGATAACATTTGGCAGGTTTGACTCGCCAGAATTTATCAGGGAAAAACAGTGAGGGTCTAATAATTATCACATAACTCGAAATTCCGATCCCTGTACAAACTAGTTGTTTCTAGGGGTGGGCAGAACTCGCTGAGTTTCATTACGCAGAATTCTGTGGAGTTAGATGAAAACTCAGCGACATTATGCGGTTGTTCCATAAGCAGGCAGAAGCGGCACATCCCAGTGCGTGTGCTGATTTTTAGCTCCAGGAGCTTATTCCGCTCTGCAAAATCATTGAACAGAATCCACACAACCACGCAGCGTGCCAGAGAGCACTGCTTCTTTGCTGCCACTCGAGTAGATTTTATACTCTAGGGGCAGCTTTCTTACTGCGAACGGTCACAACCACCTGCTTTGAGAAAAGTTCACTGTGTACCTTCCAAGCGCCTGAAAATCCTGCTTGGGGATGCCAATTCTTGATGGCGCTCACTAACTTACTTATGGGGGGCAGTGCAGTGTTACCGGAACTCTGCGTTACGGAACTCTGCCGGCGGAGCGAAATTTATCGCCAACCCCTAGCTGTTTGCAGAGGAATCGGAGTTTAGCTGGGCACTTGTAATCAGTGCCTTAGACACAGAGCAGGTGGGGCTCATTAAAAATTCAACTTTCGTACAAATACATTTCCTAGCTATTCCTCTGTTTGTATACCATCATCCGAAATTACTTTGTATAGTTTGGATGTTGAAGTTTCTCAGTAGAATGGTCCTGTAAATAATACGGTTATTTTGAGACATCTGTCAATGTTGTTTGAGAGCTCCTGCAATAGTGGAAGTAGAGTTTTCCACAAAAAATCTATTTCCATACTTAACTTAGGAGTAAATAAGTCTTCTGTAAAAGAGGTGACTGGTATAATAAAACCTTTTGTTTATTTACTGGCTTTTGATGTGCACACCATATTTAACCCATTCTTGCCAATATCATCTCTTACATGCAAAGCAAATTTCAGCATGGTCCTAAATTGAAGATAACCTGAGTAACATGAAGTTTACCTTATAATTTACGCATACATTAGTGTATGCAGAACATGTTGCCTTAACTGCCAGCAAAAAGGAAGGTTGAACTTTCTCCATTCTAACTGTAAATAACAATTTTAAATTCTAAACAAGGCGGGGGGATTCTAGTTCCATGGAGACAAATATAGGCAGTTCTGGACCACCTGCATGCAGCCACATGTAGCTCCATGCAGAATAAATGCCCTGTAGTAATTCTTAAGGTTAGGAACCCCGACAACCCCCCATATGGTACAACTAAACTAGTATTTTTTTTAAGAGACGGGAAAAGAAGAATCATTTTCAACCTAAATCAAAGGAAAGTGAATTATTTTTTAGTACGTAAATATTTGGTAAATTTTCACTTTCTCAGGTCACATGCTTCAAAGGTACAAACCCTGACTAGTTGTATGCTTTGACTATGTGAAGGTGTCTGTGTATCAGTGTAATAATTTTAAATACTACCACAAAAAGAAACCAAGATGTTTTTTCCACTATTTCTTTCTTTCCACCGTATTGGACAGTACTTCCCCCCAAGGAGACAAGTCACATGGTATTCCAAATCCCTGTTCTCTTTTGATCCCTGTGGTCAGTGGATAACCAGTTCTCAGTGAGGAGATAAAAAGCAGCATTACTCTGTTTAAACCTAGGCACGTTTAAATTTACAATGTAATGCAAATTACAGATTTAGAGCTTGTTGAACTGGAAATACCCACACGATTGTTAAGGGCGAATGTTTACAGGTCCTTAATGCAAATCGCGGGCAGATAGGATGATTTCTGTAGATAGACTCAGACTTTTCAATGAATTAGCTCTGTACATCAATGCTTTCGAAATGCGCTAAAAGCTTTGTTGTTGTGTCAACTTCCACAACCCCTTCTGATAGCTCTTGGTTTCACGATTGTTTATCTTTGTCACATAGATGGGTTTCAATTCATTTAGTGCATTTTTCAAATGAACAATGAAAGTACATTACAGATGGCTTTGTTCTCTATTTAAAGTTTTTTAATCGTGCCTTTTAAAGCAGATTAGACTAGGATCCTTGGAGGAAACATATGATATAAACGTTACTTTAAGAGGGCAATTATTAATGATCTGCTACCAATTAATTTCAATGTTGTTACAAATCCAATAAAGTTGAGTATCAAAAAAAAAAGAGGTCAATTACACAGTAAACCCTATGCTCCCTATTCTAAAATGCCCAGTGCGCCAATATTGCCAGCTTGCACAGCCTTCAAGTAAGGAGATATTGCGAGTCAGTGATACACCACAGTATGCCGATACTGCCAGACCCCTAGAACGACGCCCCACATGAAAGAGCTCTAGTTCAGATAGTTCCACATTGATAGACTCCCACTTAGACAAGAATTTTCTGAAATGTCCTGTCACATAGGATCTCTCTTACAATGCCCCAATAAAAATTACTCTTGCGCTGTACCCATAAGAAAAAGGCGCATAGAGAGGCCTCCCACTTATGGCAGCGCATAGTCCAGGAACAATTTTGTGCCACACATGCCACAATAATTTTGCCACTTTTTCCAGAAAGGATCCCGAAATAGCCCTTATAGTGCCTCACTCAAACCGGACTCAACTCAAAAGATCTTTATTCAAGTATATACAATCCATAAAAGAAATATAAAATACACTTCATACATAAAAATTCATCATAAAAATCATCATGAAACATCACAACTTAATCTGGTCATGTTATATGTAATTTACAAATAATATGATTCAATCAATCAATCAAGACACTTGTAAAGCGCACTACTTACCCATGAGGGTGTCAAGGCACTGGGGGAGGAGGGTGCGGTTGGGGGGGTGCTGCTACTGATCAAAGAGCCAGGTCTAGAGGAGTCTTCTGAAGGCCAGTAGGCCTTGGGTCTGCCGCAGGTTGGTGGGGAGGGTGTTCCAGGTCTTGGAGGCGAGGTGGGAAAAGGATCTGCCACCGGCGGTCGTTCTACGGGTGCGGGGGACTGTGGCGAGGGCGAGGCTGGCGGGTGGGGGTGTAGAAGCTGAGTCGACTGTTGAGGTATGCTGGGACGGGGTTGTGGAGAGCTTTGTGTGCGTGGATGAGGAGCTTGAAGGTTATCCTCTTGTTGACGGGGTGCCAGTGCAGGTCTCTCAGGTGGGGTGTGATGTGGCTGTGGCGGGGGATGTCGAGAATCAGACTGCCGTTCTGGATGCATTGCAGTCGTTTCAGGAGCTTGGCCGACATACCTGCGTAGAGGGCATTTCCGTAGTACATCCTGCTGGTGATTAGGGCTTGGGTGACTGTTCTTTTAGTTTTGGTGGGGATCCACTTGAAGATCCTGCGGAGCATTCAGATGGTGTTGAAGCAGGATGAGGAGACGGCGTTGACTTCTGCTTGGTCATGAAGAGGGTGGAGTTGAGGATGACCCCTAGGTTGCGTGCGTGGTCGGTGGGTGTCGGGTCTGTTCCTAGTGTTGTCGGCCACCAGGAGTCGTCCCAGGCTGAAGGGGTAGAGCCGAGAATGAGGACCTCCGTCTTGTCCAAGTACTGATACATGTGCAAACTACGCAGATAGAATCCATTAAAAACAATTATTAAAAAAGGCTTTTGACCATGTCACATTCAATCATGTTTAACTTATTCTTCATATCTTAAATTATCTAAAGCGGTTATGGTTTTCCTTCTGGCTATTATACGCGCAATGTAGGGGGAGACAGTATAACAAATCATATAATTCTTTAAATTGCACAGAAATTTAGATGCATCCGGATAGAAAATACATTTCTGGGGCAAGAATAGGGGTCGTAACAAGCTTTTCCTGATATCTCTATAAAACCCACAAAATACCATAACATTGACAGTTGATTGGGTTGCCCTCCCATCGCAGGGGCTTCTAGTTATGTTTTTGGTCCATGCACCTCTCTTTGCATACAAGACTCTGCTCAATAAGGTACTCTGTGGTTAGGGCTTATCCAGGTTGGCCTTGGGCCAGGGTCTCCTCAAAGCAGCCACCACCACCCTGGATGGCTCTCTCCATTCATCCATCACAGACAATATTGTTCTGGATATGACCTGCCTCCACAGAATGACGTTTTTCTCACCAGAAAGTTCCTCAGTTTAGACAGCTGCTCCAGAAAGTCCTAAATGGGCAGATTCACACAACCCATTACACAATCTGCTGCCCTCCGTTGTGCGAGAGAGCAGAACAGTGTCAAATCTACTTGGGCATGGGGCTCTTTCTCTCCTCCCTAGCACTGGAGCACAATCGGGCTGCCTAGCACCATACACACACCTTTGCAACAAAGCCAATTTCTCATGCTTGTGAATTTAGGGTACAGAGCTTTGCCAATGTTTGTTTTCTCAACATTTATAGCAAAAACAATTGGAAGATATCTAATAGTGTGTACACATACATGCACAGCCGGCCATCTTAAACAATGTTTGTGATAACGTGTAACACACACCCCAATGAAAAGGAGCACCTTGCATGCGCACCAACAGGCAGCCATCTTGAAATAATATTTTTCATAAAGTAGAACTTAAAATATTTCAGAATAGCAGCCTACACTTGCATGTTTAGCCGTCTTTGATTTTTTTTAATATACTTTATTATTCATTTACCGTTCCAAGATGGCCAATTTTAGGGACAGGGAGAGGGATATCAGACAATTAACTGGAGTGCAAGAACCTCATAGAAGGGAGCACACAGAAACTGCCAATAGAATTTGGTACGAAGTCAACTGCCTACTGGCTGACCTAAGATGTGACTGACAATGTCTCGAGTCAATGGCTGGAAAGTAAAAAACGCAAAAAGCCAGTGATTTGAAGTGGTCTGACAAAGCCTACTATAAAGCTCAGATTTGTAACATAGAAATGTGGCTTTATTTACCACCCTGTTCCTGATTTGCGTTGAAATGTTTACCAAAGTAATGCAGAGTATCACTATTTTGCATCAAGGGGCCGTTTCATGGGGGTGCGCGGGTGTCCCTATGCAACCATTCATGGGTTTTGACCCAAATTCCCATCCACTAATATTGGTAGACTGGGATTTTTTCCAGAAACATATTCCTCCTCGAGTTAGGTATAAGGGTGGACAGTGCTTAATTTGTGAAAAATTAGTGCCAGGGCTCTCATCAGGAGTCCACTGCAGCTTGCACCACAGTTTGCCCCTGCCATGTCTACGAATGGTAGTAACAGCATAACTACTAACCATCACAAACAAGTGTGACATTTCAGACTATTCCAAGCACCCAAAGAATGGCTGGGGTTGCAGGTAATAGCCATGTTTAAGTATATTAAATTGATAATTAACAGTTGTTGTGGTCATCTCAAACTTGGCCAGACAGCACCACCTCGTGGCAGACTGTCACAATCGCCGGTGTTGACAATTCAGTTCCAGGGCCAAGCACCGGAAACCACTGGATCAAATTAAGTACTGATGGTGGAGCAATTGTTTTTTTTAAATGTCCACATTTTTTTCTAGCGCGCTGTACACATTCAAAGTTGGAAAAGTATTAAAGCATAGTTTTGTGTTGGAAGGGTACACTTCCAGTACAAAAGCTATTCTTGGCAGAAGGCAAAGAACTTTGCACTATGGTGCGTTTGGCGCAAGGCAGCCAAGGGTGCACCAGTGTAGAGGGAAAGGAAAAGAGCACTATATCTTATAGATAGTAGCATTGATGCTGTTTGTCTGCCTTGGACACAGCGCAGCAACTTTGGTTTGTGCGATGCGTTCCACCAAAGTTAGTATGCCAAAAGTTAGTAAATCTGCCCTAAGTATGTGTCTTTCCATGAGAGACGGGTAAAGCTAATTGCGCGCGATATGTAAAAATGAATTCAAACAAAAAGATTCATGGTGAAGACACTAGCAATAGGGCCAAAACGTTCATCAATTTATTCAATAATCAGTAAAAATTAAACTGTCAGACGCTGAAAATAATAGCCCACTTTCGATCAAAATCCATTAAACAGTTTAATGAACAGTAAAAAGGGTATACAAAATAAAAACTGGATTTCAAGCTGTCCAGTAGGGGGGCCTAGTAAGTCATCCTCAGACCACGTCGACCAGCAGTGGAGGACTGAAAAGCGATTTGCCTTGGTATGAAATTAGAGTTTATCCCCCTATGCAGCAAGTACTGTGTTTCTTTCTGCCCGCTTTCATTGCCCTTAGAGGGAATCCGGGCAACGGACCAGCCCTCTGGGCTTCCAAGGATTTGCAATCCTATGCCTTTGGAAGGCAGCAGCCAAGGCAGATGCCACTCTACCCCAAAATAATATTCCAGATGCTTTGAAAGGGCCATAAGGTGAGACATCAGGGCCATAGGTTCGCATCCCAGCAAGTCCACTCAGCCTTTCATTCTCCAAAGGTCGATACACGAGTAGCATTGAGCTGGGTAATCTTAAGCATACGATTTCCTGCTAAAATGCCCCTCAGGGCGGATGGGGGCTTTATAAAAACATTCTACCTCTTGTTATATTAGGCGGTCGATAAAGGGATTGGGATGTCAGCAAGAAGGGAACAGGCATTCGACAGATCTTAAGATCAGGGATAGGAGCTTCTACAGATGTCTCCAGTGTGTTCTGCAATATTCAGCCTGATGACTGTATGAACTCCAGTCTGCAAACTGACAACGTTCTGTCTGCGATTCATTAATGCAGCATGAGGTGCTCCAGTTCCAAGTCTGAGAAAAAGCACACTATTACATTTTAAAAATACATTTCTGTAACTCCTTTAGTGTAAGAGATTCGACCCATATATTTTCGGGGAAGAGCGATACTTTGTTTAATCTGTGAAGCAAAGACCTGGTTGTGCTCTGAGGCTGTGTGGTTACTTGTTTTCAGCGAATTTCGCAATCGGTGGGTGTCTGACGCGGTAGGTGTCTGACCCCCGGTAGATGTTGATTAACCCTCGGGGCATCGGATTCGCGGTCCCTTCAGGCCAGCTCTGTGGAAGCGGTTGATTATTAACACAGGAGCTTTATTACGAGTGACGTAGCTGTTCATGACGTCGGCCTGAGAACAGCAACTCCCCTTCCTGGCTTTGCCACAAACTGCCTCCTTGCGATCAATGGGCAGCAGACATTTGGGCATTAGAAAATATGATACACACAAGAGCGACAACTGAAACTCGTGGTTCCCTTATTTCACAAAAGGAAGACAATAACCCCCGAATTTTAAGTGTCCGGTGGGCATGGTGTTCTGTCACGCATGGCTGCCAAAGGCTCAGATTCTTATGCGTGACATTTTCATGGTTTTCAGGTACTCGTGAGTAACTTTCGAGGACCATGTGTGTGGCACTTCGAGTGACACTTTTAGCAAATAAAACCAATAAATTCCTCTGAATAGATAAAGATCAGGTATTAAACGCATGCGAGCAATGAGAACACCCTGGGAAGACCTTGTAACGGCTGCAATGCAACTGATCTTTGCACAGGGCATATTAACTCTCTGCACTATTGTATGGTGCGAAAGCTACAATCTCTTCCTAAAAACTGCTGGACACACAAGTCAACCTGCAGCGAGTGCTTTTAAACCCATAAGTTAATTAAAAGCACAGAAACGCCCACACCCAGGTGCCAAGTGCGGCTGACTCTCAAGTAACAGAATGATGCCCGTGACAAAGCAGTAACCCACTGAGCTATCCACATAGAATACGGCATTCTCGTTTTAGAGGAGCTCCGGTGACCTCTGAGGTTCGATGATCAGTCTCTGCCCGCCGTTGTCAAAAGGGTTTGATAGGATTAGTTCTCGGTGTGCAGAGAGCGGAGAGGAGGTGGCCTTACTACGAAAGCGGTGGACTTTCATGCTTTGACGCTCCGCATCCCGCTGCAGTTGACTATCATGTACTGTGCTTGTGATCACCTTGAAGGTTAAACGGACTTGAAAGGTGAGCAGTAAGGGGCCGTCAAGGGCAAGTGCATGTTAAATACAGATTAGAGCAGATATGTGGCGCGTGGTAGATGAAAATTGTATTTAGCTGATACTTTCACACAACTCCCGTTGCTTGATTTGGCAAACCCAAAGGTGTCACGCCGTATGGCTGATATACTTTTCAGAATCAGTGGCCACCTGTTAACTGCCAGTAGTTGCTTTTATTATTCCTATATGTACCTAGAATTATTATCGTTATTTTCATAACTATTTTAGAATAGTATAGCGCTACAAAGTTTCTTTGTGCCGCTCCGCAGCGCTTACCAACTAAATGAAATGGAATAGAATAGCGCACAATCTCCACTGATATTGTTTCGCAGCACTTTCAGCAGTTCATGGAGCTACTTCCGGGTGGTTCGGTGGCTTCCATTGTGGGCCGAAGCTTGATTTGGTTTGTGGAGATGTTGTAACAGGTGCGGTAGGGAGTGTATTTACGTTCGGTGTACATGTCGAATTCACCGATTTCAGGGTTATGTTGGACGGCTGCACCAGGTAGTTTACGTATCTTTCCATGGGGTAGCCATATTTAAATAGTTGGTAGTGAATTTCGTGGCCAGATCATCTGAGTGTTTGAACAGCCACTGGGGACTTTATTATTAAAAGACGGAAAAGGAAAATGCACATTTTGGGGTGTTTCGGGTAAATATTCACCTGCTATAAAATGCAAATTACATGGGCTGTGCAGTGTGGATATTTTATATATTCCTTGTAGGAGAATAACACAGGTCCCGCTAAGTAATCATGTTCACTCTGGAGTGCATGAGCCAAAAAAAAAACGTTACATGAAGCACAGTGACGAACGCGAGCTAACAATACAAGAGGTAGCAAACAGGCTTTACAGGAGGAAAAGTCACATGTGTGCAATTCACAAAGGTGTATAAAGGACCGTGGAAGTAAACTACTGCAATACATAACAGACATCAAACACAAGAACTAACGTTAGGCAGGCAATGGGGGCACTTGTGCAAGTATCGAACACATTGTAAGAGGTAGCAAACAGTGTGTTACGAGTAGAAAGTGACGGGTGCATGTTACAGCGGAGTACCAAGCACAGGCAGTAGGATTGTACTGCAATAATTGCAGACTCTCTACCACAGGATTACACTGGGAAGACACTTACATAATAAAGAATAGAATTTTCTGAATAATGGTACTCCTTCAAGTAATATACTTTGTTCGTTGCTAGCACGGGCAACTCAAAAAAAAAAAAAAAAAAAATGACGTCGTGCTCCCAAACAATACATATTGCTATACCAGCCATTGACACGTAAGGGGAACTACTTGGGGTGTGGATGGGTCATTCACGGTAAACATGCACATAATATTATAAAGTTACAGCGCTATGGCCCCCTTCACTTGGTTCGAACCAGTATGAGTCACAGGCAAAAGGCTTTTAGGATAATGGCGCACAAACACAGTGGTGTAATTCCCTGGAATTACTCTCAACTTCAGCACAGAAGAACTGGTCGACCCATTACAAGGGCAGCCATTTAGTGCAGGAAAGCTTAGTCGGTTATAATTGTACAGTGAAGGGCAATTGTTTTTGAAAACAGCTACTGAACTTGTTCCATTAATAAAGCAATGCACGCAAAAGACTATCACACACTGAAGAAAATTTTATTAAAGGAATGTTTTATTACCAATTGCGTAACAAGTTTACTGCCCGGGGCCCGAGTAATATAGTGGGGGATGAAGATTATCACACACTGAAGGAACTTCTATTAAAAGAATGTTTATTGCCAATGGCGTAATAGGCTTATAATGCCCAGGGCTCGAGTAGGGGTATCACGCGGGTTGACCTCCCCCCCCCCCCCCCCGCCCACCCATTTTGCTAGGAGCCCGATTACCGGAGCCACACATTCAGCCTTTGGCCTCCATAGGGCGAGATCGGAGCTCATTCAGAACGCTGCTCTGATTCAATCACATCTAAGGGGTGTGCGAGGGTAGGCAATGAGACTGATGGTGTAAGCCATCTTTCGGGACGACACTTCCTGTCGTGACATCAGCGTCCCCGCACTGCAGTTGGGAGTCGGGCCATGATGCTGGACCCGGGCGTCGCCCGGCCGGATGGCCGACGCTCCAGCAGATGCAGGTGCCAGAGGTGAGGAGACCCCCGCCTTCGCGCCCCACCAATGACCCGGGGGAAGTGGTGTGAGGGCCACCTTGTCAGCGGATTACATTTTTGCAATGATACAGTGAACTCATTTTTAGAGCAGAGAGTGCCTGATTGTAAGTACCTAAGAGAGTGGAGGAAGGGAGCAGTAAGCAATTCTACCGCAGAGTTGTATTTAAGACCTAGGGGAATACAAAACAGCACTTATTGAACTGATACAAGCACCTTATCCTGTTGTTGTCCTTCAACAATCTGCTTGTGATTGTGTTTATACAGAATAGATACGAGATATTTGCCGAAGACCATTGCTGGTACCTGGTTGTAATTTCACGCACACAAGGCCGTCAACACAAATGTCGACATTAAAAGTACCTACAGCAAGACCCAGCAGTTGATGCCCCTATTAGCTATATGCTGAAACATTGGCATGAATGGAATTGCCAACTGCAAGCATGTCACTATAAATATGGTAGGTTTGGGGCTGAATTATTAAATTTAAAGAGGTCGGACAAGTCGTATTGAAACATGGTGAAATTACAGACAAACATGGTGGGGTTATAGATGGAAGATTAGGTCTTTTAGTACCCCAGGTTTGGCCAAGGCGACAGCCTAATCCTGTTTTGGGTCATACTCCAATGAGTACAGTACGGTTGGTATTTTGGGTATCTTGGGCGCGCACGATCTACTTCTCCAGGAGGATTAGTGGTAAGGCTTAAATAAAGGGGTCACGAGGGGAATGATGGGTTCAAGGTGAATGATGCCTCTGTAATAGATCCCGTATGTGACGTGCGGGGGTAAATAACGCCACTAGGTAAACAAAATACATGAGGTAGCCCACTGTGCATTACAGAAGGGGGAAGTGACAAGGGGCAGGTTTCAAGGGAAACCAAGTTCAATTGGAGGCGGCAGGCCTTACAGGGACAATGTCTGTGAAGAACAAGAAAGCGTATTCCTGAGTGTTAAATTGCGAACTGGGGTGATCATAAATCTTTGAACTCTGGAGTTGACAGTGCCCCTATGAAGTTGGTCAGGCGAAGGGAGCTCGAGCTAAGAGCCACCCAAATACGCAATGGGGGTAGGTGGAATGCTGGTCAGGACTGGGGGTGAACATATCCCTCCTGGATTACAAGTGGTACGTAACAGCGAGGCAAAGTAGCTAAGTGGGTGGGGGGGCTCTGTCATCGACGGGGGCCTCCTCCAGAGCTGTGGCGGAGTACAGGGCGATCTGGAAGCAGATGGACAGTAGGGGTACCTCTGCGGCAGAAGGACACAGTCAATACCTCTGCCTGGCACAGTAGGGGTGCCTGAGCCAAGAACCTGGAGCCGAGGGGGTTCCAGCGAACAGCGTCGGCGCCCCGTTAGTCCTTCGGGCGGTCGGGGGGCCTGAACCGACCGGGGGTGTGCCTCATCGCTCCGCCCTGACAGGGGGGGCGGGAGTGAACGAAAGAAAGTGATAAGGGACTGCACCGTCAGAGCATCGACTCGCCGTGCAAGAAAGGCTCATTAGGCATGCGGGACAGCGAGGGGCTGCCGCATTGGATCGCCCGTAAGATGACCCACCTTATTTCCACTTGTTGTGCAAAATAAACCTGCACCACTGCTTTCCCACTAAGTTGTCTCATGAGTTTCCTTGGTATGTGAGTGTTATGGGGCGCAGAGTGGAGTAAGCGCTGGGAGTGTGGGCACTATGCCGCTGGCCGCGCGACGCGAAGGGGAGCTAAGCGAGACAGCATCTTAGTCCCACATTCCGCGCGCACGCCAGCTCTGGCCCGCCCCCTTTCATGCGCGCCAATGGGAGCAGGCCACCAGGTGTGAGGGGCGGCCCTTCAAGGGGTTTAAGTCTAGCGCGGCAGCGAGGCTCGGCCTTTCCTGCCGTCGCGTTCCTGGCTGCTCTGCGCTGTTCCCTCCCTGGCCCAGACCCAGCGGCAGAGCGGCAGGCAGGCATGTTTTGAACTGTTAACGGTCTGTTTTTGTGTTGCAGGCGGAGTCACAGGGCGATCTGGAAGCAGATGGACAGTAGGGGTACCTCTGCGGCAGAAGGACACAGTCAATACCTCTGCCTGGCACAGTAGGGGTGCCTGAGCCAAGAACCTGGAGCCGAGGGGGTTCCAGCGAACAGCGTCGGCGCCCCGTTAGTCCTTCGGGCGGTCGGGGGGCCTGAACCGACCGGGGGTGTGCCTCATCGCTCCGCCCTGACAGGGGGGGCGGGAGTGAACGAAAGAAAGTGATAAGGGACTGCACCGTCAGAGCATCGACTCGCCGTGCAAGAAAGGCTCATTAGGCATGCGGGACAGCGAGGGGCTGCCGCATTGGATCGCCCGTAAGATGACCCACCTTATTTCCACTTGTTGTGCAAAATAAACCTGCACCACTGCTTTCCCACTAAGTTGTCTCATGAGTTTCCTTGGTATGTGAGTGTTATGGGGCGCAGAGTGAGTAAGCGCTGGGAGTGTGGGCACTATGGGATGTCAGCAAGAAGGGAACAGGCATTCGACAGATCTTAAGATCAGGGATCGGAGCTTCTACAGATGTCTCCAGTGTGTTCTGCAATATTCAGCCTGATGACTGTATGAACTCCAGTCTGCAAACTGACAACGTTCTGTCTGCAAAGAAAAAGAGGAGTAAAGCAACCAGGGATCGAAATGGTGTTTTATGCTGATCCTCCCCGCCTTTGGCAAAAAATAAAAAGAATCCTTTTCCAACATATGCTACCGCCCCAGAATGGCAGAATCGGCTTGAATGCTGATGACAAATGATGAAAACAATGGGCTCATCACATTCGAAGTTGCAGGGCGTTTGTTTGGGGCTAAACTCAGGCAGCAGATTGTAGTGTCCTCGAGGCGCAGGGTAGCGTTGCAGTCTACCCACGCCGCGAGGTCACGCTAGCGTGGCTATAAAAATAAAGGGGTGTGGCCGGCGAAGGCAGTCGGAGCCAAGATCCAACACAGCAAGGTCTCCCGAGTCTAATTTTATCGCGGCGCCGCAATTAATTGCGCTAGCGCTACACGCGATATCACACTGGCGACGAGGGGCTCAAAGAACCCCAGGCTGTGCAGATTGTCCCTCCTCCACTTCGAATTTGGGCCATTTTGAGGGCTATTGTGTTCAGGCCCCGAGGAGATCACGAATCAATCAATCAATCAATCAATCATGCCATTTGTATAGCGCACTACTCACCCGGGAGGGTCTCAAGGCGCTTGGGGGGAGGGGTATGCTACTGCTCGAACAGCCAGGTCTTGAGTTGTTTCCTGAAGGCGAGATGGTCCTGGGTCAGCCGAAGGTGGATGGGGAGGGAGTTCCAAGTCTTGGCAGCCAGGTAAGAGAAGAATCTTCCTCCGGCGGTGGCTCTTCGGATGCGTGGTACGGCTGCGAGGGCGAGGCTGGTGGACCGTAGCTGGCGGGTGGGCGTGTAGAAGGTCAGGCGGTCGTTGAGGTACTTGGGGCCCAGGTCGTGGAGAGACTTGTGTGCGTGGGTGAGGAGCCGGAACGTGATCCTCTTGTCGACGGGGAGCCAGTGCAGGTTCCTCAGGTGGCTGGAAATGTGGCTGCGTCGGGGGACATCCAGGATGAGTCGAGCGGAGGCGTTCTGGATGCGCTGGAGTCTTTTCTGTAGCTTGGCTGTGGTTCCGGCGTAGAGGGCGTTTCCGTAGTCCAGTCGGCTGGTGACGAGTGCCTGGGTGACAGTCTTCCTGGTCTCGGTCGGGATCCAGCGGAAGATCTTGCGAAGCATACGCAGGGTGTTGAAGCACGATGAGGAGACGAAGAACTCGTGTTTGCCTGCAAGGGGCTCATGGTCCTGGGAGCTGCTGCTGTGGTGTCCCTGGAGCCCTAGTCTGTGCCCAACCGCATAAATACCTAAAGGCGACACAGAGGGAGATCCCACACTACGCCCTAGAGCTAGCCCACGCCCGAGTGCCACGTGATCCCGCCGCAGAGGACAGGGCTGTGCACCAGGCAAGCAACGATCGTGGAAGAAGTGAGGGAAGGCCGGCCACAAGCATAGACTCCGTCATCGTCACTACCGACCTCGGCCAGGCAACCGTCAGTGCACCCGAGAGGTGAGCAGCACACGTGCCGCGAGGCGCACCACGCACGCGCCAAAATGGCATCAATTCCCGCCATTGAACCGTTTGTTGTGGATGGGGCTCCATCGTCCCTTGCTCCGCGCTGGAGAGACTGGACCGATCGTCTTCAGATCTACTTGGAAGGGGTGGGCACAGCCCGGGAGAGGCGCAGGGCCCTACTTCTCCACTTAGGGGGCAAGGATATCCACTGTATTTACAAGACAATAGTGGAAGCTACGCCCAAGACATATCACACCGTCCTCAACGCCCTAAACGCGCACTTTGAACCTATGGCGAACAGAGACTATGAGAGGTTCATCTTTGGCCAGGCCAAGCAGGAAGCAGAAGAGTCGTTGGATGCCTTCCACGGACGCCTGAAAGAGTTAGCAAGCACGTGCGGATTCCGGGATGAACAGGAGGAGATCCGAGGTCAGATAATCCAAGGATGCTATTCCTCAAAACTCAGAGTCACCATCCTCCAGGAAGACAGCAAGCCACTATCGGACATCCTTACCTTAGGCCGCTCCAAAGAGTTATCGCAGGCCAGAGCCTCCCACATGGACACAGCCCTTCACCGACCAGTCAAAACGGAGCAAGTCAACATGGCGGAGAGAGTGAAAGTGGTAAGACCAAAAGTGCGCCAAAATGCTGGAAAGAAACAGCAAGACACGCGGAAGGAATGCGGATACTGCAGAGCCCCCCCCCCACCGTATGCAGGACTGCCCGGCGAAAGGGAAGAGGTGCAGTGCGTGTGGGTGGATGAACCACTATGCTGCAGTATGCCGGTCGACAAAGTCAAAGAAAGAAGCCGCTCAAGCAGTAGTGGAGGAACGAGACAGCGAGGACATGGACGACGACATGAGTGAGTACCCGGTCCACTATGTGTTCGCAATTGATCAGCCTAGAAGGAAGAAGCGACGTCTGCCAAAATGCCGAATCAAAATTCACCAGCAGGAGGTGAGGGCCACCATGGACACGGAAGTGTCCATCGAGCTGATGGCAGCCAACGTGTACAACCAGCTGAGCAGCCGGCCCCCCCTGCGCGAAGCGAAGATCAGAGTAGTCGCGTATGGCCAGAAGAACCCTATTCCGCTCATAGGATGTTTCAAAACTGAGCTGCAACACCAAGACCTCAAAGTACCCACCACCGTGTATGTCACGAAGGAAGGTAGCGGCATCCTAATAAGCGGTCAATCAGTGGAACAGCTGAGACTCATATCGTTCGCCATGGCAGTACTGGAAGATGAACTAGAAGCCATCCTAGAAGAATTCGGGGACATCTTCAAAGGCATCGGATGCCTGAAAGGGAAGGAAGTCTCCCTCCACATTGACCCGTCGGTCCAACCAGTGGCACTGAGACATAGGCGCATCGCATTTCACCTGAGGAAGAAGGTCGAAGAAGAGCTGGAGGCGCTGGAGAAACAAGGTATTATCGAATAGGTCAGTGGGCCCACCCCATGGGTATCCCCAATTGTAGTGGCCCGAAAGTCGAAACAGCCGGGACAGGTCCACATCTGTGTGGACATGCGCCTCCCAAATGCAGCGGTGAAGAGGGAACGTCACCTAACCCCAACCATTGATGACATATTGGGAGAATTGAACGGCGCGAGGTGGGTCTCAAAGGTGGATCTCCGGTCTGGTTATCACCAGCTACCACTACACCCGGACTCTCTGTACATAACCACCTTCTCCACGCATGTAGGACTCAGAAGATACCGACGTCTCAATTTTGGGATCTCGAGTGACGCTGAGGTGTTCCAAAACACCATCCGGGAAGTCCTCAGCGGGCTCCCAGGAGTTCTAAACATGAGCGATGATCTACTTATCTACGCATCATCAGTAGAAGATCATCACCAGAGATTGAGGGGAGTCCTCCAAAGGATCAAGGAATCCGGTCTGACCCTACACAGGGAAAAGTGCCCGTTTCTGAGAAACAAAATCATTTTTTTTGGTTACACTTTCTCGGACCAAGGAATAGCCCCAGACCCTGACAAGGTGAGAGACGTCCAAGAAGCCCCAGCCCCCTCCAACATCACGGAAATCAGGAGTTTCCTGGCCATGGTGAACTTTTGTGGACGTTTCGTCCCCGACCTCTCCAACCTCACTAAACCCCTGAGGGAGCTGACAAAGTCCACCACTACCTGGCAGTTGGGCCCGGAACAGGAACAAGCATTCAAAGCCGCGAAAGTTGTCAGCGGACACAACTGTGTCCTACTTTGACCCTACCAGATCCACCAACGTTGCATTGGATGCCAGCCCCTATGGGCTCGGAGCAGTCCTCACCCAATTACAAAGTAATGGAGAATGGGCACCAATTGCGCATGCCAGCCGGTCCCTAACGGACACAAAACAGAGATACTCGCAAATAGAGCGAGAGGCAATCGCCATCCACTGGGACTACCGGCAATTTCATGTCTATGTATATGGTCATCCCTTCACTGTATCTACGGACCACAAGCCGCTCATACCCCTGTTCCAAGGTTCAGTGTCCAAACCTCCACCAAGGATTGAAAAGTGGATACTCCAACTGCAAGGATACGACTACCGGGTCGAGTACAAACCAGGTTCATCGAACCCAGCAGACTACCTCTCGAGACACCCCCGGGCCAGCCACACAAGCGGAGAGAGAGGACGCAGAAGACACTGAAGAATATGTCCGGCTGGTGCTGGAAAGGCCCAGGCCTCTGCCCATAAGTCTTGAGGCCATCCTTGAAGCCACCCAGGGAGATGAATGTCTACAACTGGCCGCAGAAGCCGTCCAATCGAATGACTGGTGCCCGATTCAAGCCACCCTGAGCAGGCGAACGCTGCAAGCCAAAGCGGCACTAGAAGCAATGATGCGGGTCAAAGACAAACTGTCTATTGACAGCCAAGGCTGCCTCCTACGAGGGCAGAGACTGGTGACGCCTTTCAGCCTTGCTCAGCAAGCCGTAGACCTGGCCCACCGAGGACACCAAGGCATGGTGAAAACCAAGAACCGACTAAGAGCCAAGGTGTAGTTCCCAGGCATGGACGCAATGGTCGAGCAGACGGTCAGAACCTGCACCTGGTGTCAAGCAGCAGGGCAACCAGATTGCCCCCATCCCGTCATCACTGAAGACAACCCCCAAAGGCCGTGGGAGTGTGTGAGCGCGGATTTTGGATATCTCCCCGACGGGCGCTATGCCCTAGTGATCATCGACGATTTCACAAAATATCCAGAGGTGGAGATTGTGGGGAGTCAGACGGCTATGGAAGTCATTACCAAGTTCGAGAAAACCATTGCCACGCACAGAATATTTGAGGTGGTCAAGACGGACAACGGCCCACCCTTCCAGGGACAAGAGTTTGCGGACTACCTAAAAAGCTGGGGAATCCAT
This sequence comes from Lissotriton helveticus, assembly GCF_964261635.1. Classification (NCBI taxonomy): domain Eukaryota; kingdom Metazoa; phylum Chordata; class Amphibia; order Caudata; family Salamandridae; genus Lissotriton; species Lissotriton helveticus. Next base: position 610,294,407 of record NC_136059.1, on the reverse strand, counting down.
CACAGGAAAGTGACTCCACGCTAGCCCCAAGCCAATGGGGAAGTGGAGAGATTCATGCGCACGCTTAACAAAACGATACGCATTGCCCATGCTGATGGATCACCGGTGGAAAAGGCCATCTACAGTTTTTTAAGAGAATACCGGCTAACGCCTCATCTCACAACCGAGGCAGCCCCCGGGCCGGCGACTATGGGCAGAGTAGTAAAGGACACCATCCTGAACCACCCAAACTGGGTCCCAGCCCAAGTTGATGCGGAGAAGACCCTGGCTAACCGGGCATGGTCTAATGACCAAGCCAGCACCAGGAGACGAGCCAATAAATCCGTCATCCAAGAAAGAGACAGTGTGTACATCAAAGACAGGTATCCCGGAAGCAAATTCCGGCTCCCGTTTGAACACAGGCCTTGGACCGTTTTTCGCCAAACCGGCACCATGGTGACCGCCCAGAGGGAAGTCGAAGTCATCACTTGCAACATCTCCTTCTTCAAGAAGGTCCACGCCGGAACACCGGATCGACCGGAACCCGACCACCCGAGGACCAGACCAAGTCAACTGACAGATGAAGACGGCTCAGAACCGCCAGGGCAGTACCCCACTGAAGACGGGAGCCGGATAGACTCAGACACTCAACTGCTGCCGGCAACCCCAGGAGAGAGCCTGCCGAGCTCTCTGGTAAGATCCCCGGAAGGCAGAACCCAGACAAGAATGACACCGCCTGTGCCATTGTGCAGGGGAGAGGAATCCAGATATGGGTTGTGCCAGAACCCAGCACCATCCTGTAGGCTGGCCGACTTCATGGTGTGATCATCCAGAGACTGAAGTCTAGTGACTGGTAACAGATCCTCGTTTTTTCATTATATCTGATTGTGTTTGTTGTTTAATAAAGGTTAGAAGGAATGTAGTGTCCTCGGGCGCAGGGTACTGTTGCAGTCTACCCGCGCCGCGAGGTCACGCTAGCGTGGGCGCGTGTCATCATGCGCCGGCTATAAAAATAAAGGGGCGTGGCCGGCGAAGGCAGTCGGAGCCACGATCCAACACAGCAAGGTCTCCCGAGTCTAATTATTATCGCGGCGCCGCAATTAATTGCGCTAGCGCTACACGCGACATCACACAGATAAGAAACACGCCATTATTGATGCACTCCCTCCCCTAAAAAACATTACAACCCCAATTAAACTTTCACCGCAGCAACGCAGCACCCAAAGTTGGTGCACTGTGTTGCGTGAGAGGGAGAGAGCAGGAAAGCGTCATATATATAAAGATATGGCACACAATTACATGCAACGCGCCATGCACACAACTTTCCGCCGTAGTACAAAGGTGTTTGCTTGAGTCTAACACAAGTTTTCTACTGGAAAGGGGCCTTTCCAATAAACAATACTATGCCTAGGTTAACTTTATAATTTTTTTCAGGTTGGATATGTGCTGTACAGTGCAGCGCACATGCAAAGTGGGAAAAGTTAAGAGAAATGAAAGCATTTATTTTTTTAACGCCAGCTTTCAAGGGGCATTATTTTTTGGTGTACAACTAGGTCTACTGTTACTAGTAGATAGGATTTAGCATCATAAACCATATATGGTTGCATGAGGCTCCCATATGCCACCCATGGAACATTCCCTTGACGCATATTAACGCCAAACAATGTTTAGAGCTGCTTTGCATTACTTTCAGGCAACTTTACAGCGCAATATAAGTAAATATAAACAGGGAGAGGAGTTGGTCTAATGGCTATGGTGGTCGTACATAAATATGGGGAACTGGGTTCAAGTCTCGGCAATGACGCTGAATATCCTGTGATTCTGGGAAAATCACTTAATCTCCCTGTGCCTAACAAAAAATAAAAAGTGGCCTCATGTAACGCAACTGGTGCTATGTAAAGCGATTTGGGGTCATGTTCGCGCTATATAAAACTCCGTAAAAAGACATTTTGCACAGGTTTGGCTCACCTTTGTGACACAAACCCAGCACAAAATGTTTGGTAATCTAGGGCTACACATCAAGAGTACAAAACCGTGCATCCAGCAGAGCCTAGAGCAGCACTGAAAGCTTCCCTCACACACTGAGCAGGTACAGCGGAAATTGCAGCAATGTTGGCTCACTCAGCAGAGGTACAGCACCAAAGGTAGCATTGCAAACTTACCTCACAGACAGACAAGGTATAGAAGCAAAAAGCCAAGAATGAGAGGTGGACGCTACTACAGGGGAGGGCACCTGATTCCAAAAATGTTGCAAACAGGTGTCGGGGACAGGATCCTGCTTTGGGGTCCTTCCTTCCTTGAGTTGTTGGTCAAGGACCACAGTATTCAACATGTGATAAAGCTACCCCAGCAATGCATGAAGAAGTTACTGCATAAACAGGTAGTGTCTGCTGCCGGGACCGTTGCCATCCAGCCTGTTAGACTTCTAATAACCCTATGTCTGTTCTTAATCATTATTGGCCAGCGTCAAGCGGGACCCTCCCACCTCCCTTTCAATCACAGAATGACTGCTGTTCGCATAGCCCTTACATTAACTCAGTCAGTTCTCACAGACACTCCACCAGCCAAGGTAGACCTCAGTCAATCCAAGACCCCCATTCAACCTTAAGACTACTCCAGGGCCAACAACCAACCACCCAAAATTCTCAAATGGTACTCATGCCTTCCACTAGCACTCAGCCACCCTTAGCTGAACTTCAGATTGATCTGATAGCACTGTATTTGTGAAACCCTCTCTAAGGTGCCTCTGCTTGCCAAATATACCATCCTCATGCACTTAACCCACTCCGATACACTCTCCTGACCTAAAAGGGCAGATTCAGCACTCTTTCATGCAACACAAGGCAACTTGCTGCACTGCATGAAAGGTAGCGAGCAGAAAAGGTTGATATTTACAACGTATGGACATTTCTGCTCTCCCCTTCGCTGACACCCTATGTGCTGCATACTGCCATTGCAAGCACCCTTGACCCTAAATGTAAGGGTGTCTGCATTACAGGCAGGATTGTTTTTATGCATGAAGGGATAGCTTCCTACACAAAACAATCCTTAGAAGCATGTTGTTCTTTCTATGCATGCAGCACACGTGAAAGAGGAATTAATGAGGAGAAATGAAGATATTTTTACTTGTTATGACTCTGTTGGGTAGGGGCACCATTTTGGCGCAAAACCAGGTTTACATGTCTTTGTTAATATGGGTCTGTGTCAAAGCACATGGTAGATGCATGGGAGTGCAAAAGCTCCACCCATGTAACGCCTTATGCCAATGCGCTGCTTTGGGTTACTTTGGGGTAACAATGCGGCAGAAAAAGCCGTGGTGCAGTACGACAGTTCAGACGCCACCGATGCACTGTATTTACAGTTCAGCACACCATGTTGTAAGGTCCCAAGGTGCGTAAAAAAATGATGCAGCCCTTGGACAGATCCTGCTGAGAAAAGTGACGCATGTGCAGCCAAAGTGACCGTAAGCTGTACTGCGGGTCGTAAAGCAACGGTTACATGCCCAAATCGGTGCACAGTCTAAATATCGAGTTTTTTATATCGACCTACAGAAATATCGAGTTTTTAATATAGAAGGTACAGAATATCGAGGTCAAGAATATCGTTGGAAAGAATATCAACCCTAAGGTAAGTAATATCGATTTTTTTAATATCGATGTGAGTTATATCTAAGTCAGTAATATCGATATCAAATATATCGATGTTACTAATCTCGATGTTACTAATATCGATTTTTGTATTTTTGTTATATATTTTATTATGTATTTAATATGTATGTGTTATTTGTTTTTTGTTAAGTATTTTACTTGTTTTAAATTATATGTGTACTATTTTTATATATTAATAATGTTATTTTTAAGTAAATTTTATGTTTTAGTACCGGAGCGGGTTGTGGGTTTATAGGGGAATAGGGTGGGAATTAATTTAATAATAGTAAATTAATTATACATTTTTAGGAGTTATTAAATAATTTTAAATAATTTTTGCATGTAAGTTCTGTAGCGGGTAGTGGGTTTATAGGGGAATTGGGTGGGAAGTATTTTTATTGTAATTAAATAATGATTTATTTTTAATTTTTGGTATTCCTAATTAAATTATTTTCCATTAATTATTAATTGGCAATTACATTTTTTAATTGTTAACTTTTTTAATTGGTAATTAATGTTTGTATTTAGTAATTCATTTTGTTAATTGGTAATTAATGTTTGTATTTGGTAATTCATTTTGTTAATTGGTAATTAATGTTTGTAATTAGTAATTCCTTTTTTAATTGGTAATTCATTTTTTAATTGGTGATATTTTTATTTGTAATTATTAATTTTTATTTGGAAATAATGTGTTATTAATTATTAATTCATGTTTTATAAAAAGTATATTTTGGTATAAAAATAATTTTTTGTTTAATTTTTTTTAAATTGTTAATCAATGTGTATTCATTTTAATCTTTTATTTTTTAATATTTATAATTTTGTAACTAATATTTATTAATTATTATTTATTGTTACTTTGTGTTAATTAATTATTCAATTGTAATTATGTTTTTTGTAATTATTTATGGGTATTTGTAAATGATGTTGAGTTGTTTAAAATTTAAAATATTATTTATTTTAAATACAAAAATTATTTATAAGTATGTTATATTTAATTTCTATGCTATCCAACGCTTTCCCTAATGTTGCACTCACTGGTGTGGGAATAGTAATTTTTACCCACCCGCTATCCAACGCTTTCCCTACTGTTGCACTCACTGGAGTGGGAATAGTAATTTTCACCCCTACGCTATCCAACGCTTTCCCTACAGTTTCACTCTCTGGAGTTGGAATAGTAATTTTTACCCACCCCTATCCAATGCTTTCCCTACTGTTGCTTTCATTGGAGTGGGAATAGTAATTTTATCCCTACGCTATCCAACGCTTTCCCTACTGTTGCACTCACTGGAGAGGGAATAGTAATTTTTACCCATCCGCTATCCAACGCTTTCCTTACTGTTGCACTCACTGGAGTGGGAATAGTAATTTTTACCCCTACGCTATCCAACGCTTTCCCTACTGTTTCACTCTCTGGAGTTGGAATAGTAATTTTTACCCACCCGCTATCCAATGCTGTCCCTACTGTTGCACTCACTGGAGTGGGAATAGTAATTTTTACCCCTACGCTATCCAACACTTTCCCTACTGTTGCACTTACTGGAGTGGGAATAGTAATTTTTACCCCTACGCTATCCAACGCTTTCCCTACTGTTGCACTCCCTGGAGTGGGAATATTAATTTTTACCCAACCGCTATCCAACGCTTTCCCTTCTGATGCACTCTCTGGAGTAGAAATAGTAATTTTTACCCTTACGTTATCCAACGCTTTCTTTGCTGTTGCACTGTCTGGAGTGGGAATAGAAACGTATACCCCTACGCTATCCAACGTTTTCCCTACTGTTTCACTCTCTGGAATTGTAATAGTAATTTTTACTCACCAGCTATCCAACGCTTTCCCTACTGTTGCACTCACTGGAGTGGGAATAGTAATTTTTAGCCACCTGCTATCCAAAGTTTTCTATACTGTTGCACTCTCTGGAGTGGAAATAGTAATTTCTACCCCTAAGCTATCTAATGCTTTTCCTTACTGTTGCACTCTCTGGAGTTGGAATAGTAATTTTTACCCTTACGCTATCCAACGTTTTTCCTATTGTTGCACTCTCTGGAGTGGGAATAGTCATTTTTACCCCTATACTATTTAACGCTTTCCCTACTGTTGAATTTTTGGGAGTGGGAATAGTAATTTTATGTTCTACGCTATCCAATGTTTTCATTACTGTAGTTTTTTTTGGACTTTAAATAGTAGTTTTATTCATTTATGTATTTAATATTTTTTGTATTTTTTTAGATAATGTTGTATTTAATTAACTTTAAAAATATTGAAATATATTTAATTTTATTAATTTATTAAATATAATTATTTATTTTTATATATGTTTTATTTTATTGTGTAGATGTGTTTGTAATTTATAGTATTTTTTAATAATTTCTAAGTAATTAAAATTATTATTAAAAATTATTATTTAGTAAGTATATATTATATATTGTATGTATATTTTTAATTAAAGTTTTATTATTTAATATGTATTATTTACAAATTTTAAACATTATTAAATATGTTTAAATATGTTTACTTTAATATTTACTTTATTTTACTTTTTTTTACAGAAAAAAACGATATTTCTGTACTTACAATGTTGTAGATAGCGTGTCGATATTTTTTTCTTCGATATTCCAGCGTTGATATTTGTGTAGGTCGATATTCTGTCCGTCGATATTGTTTCAGTGATCCGCCCAAATCAGCTTTGCACCACATATGAGTGCACCATGCGTCAAAAATACCTTAAAGAGTAACACATTGGAAAAAACGTCAAAAAGGAGACCTGAAGCAGGCAGCAGCAGCCAGGATGTCCAGACAGAACCCCAGGGGAAGAGGAAGAGTAATTTTAGTGAGGAGGAGAACCACATTATAACAACAAAGATGACAAAGCATAAACATCAACTATTTGTCACCTCAAAATTGTCATTTGGAAAGAAAGAAGTCATTTGGCATTCCTTAGTGGAAAAGATAAACAGTTTAGGGCAAATTAAAAGGACAGTGCCAGAGTGCAAGAAGCGCTGGCATGACAATAAGCACAGGACAGAGGAGAAACTGGATAACAACCTGAAGGCAGCCCTGTGGACAGGAGGAGCAGGACCTGAGGACCAGGAGGAACTGATCCCCTTAGAAGAACAGGTGGCATAGGTCAGCCCTGTAGAGTTGGTGGCAGGCGTTCCCGGGCAGGACAGTGCTGAGTTAGAGGACCAAAAGGATCTACAGGGTAAGTGGCAAAAAGAGAGAATATGGTTGCTGTAAATGTCTTGATCTGCAGTGCAGCAACCTATGTCCCTGCTCTGCACTGCGCTGGGTGCAAGGTGAAGTGCAGGAGTATCTCACTTGTTAATTCATACATCACATAATTGTAAGTCATAATGCTCGGTTACATGCTGTACAGCCCAGTCCACCTCCATCAAGTATGTCCAGTCCATGTGTGATGTGCAGCACCAGTACAGGTTCACATTTGCATTCTGGGACTTGTAGTGGAGTGTAGAACATAAGTGACCAAGACTACAAGTTCCATAAAAAAGCTAAAAATCTGGACTGGAACAGCACATAATGCATGGACACTTGAACCCTGACCAACCCAACTGCGACAAAGCAGGCCCCTTGTGGCTATAATGTCTAATTTGGGCCTATGCAGCCAAATCTGTACTGTAAAGCTATGAAATGGAATATGGTTGCCAGAGGATTAACACCTCATCTGAGAGGGGGTTTACATTGGAGTATGTGAATTATCACCAAGTAGGATCTTCCCAAGTGTATAGTCACTCGTATGAACTACTTTGCATGCAGCTGTCCCGATGTCGGGGGTGAGAGCACACAGGTGTAGGGCTGCTATGTCAGAGGCCACCATACCTCCTGTCATGTACAAATGTATACCTGGGGGGGTGGTAAATGCAAGAGATGCATACCAGAGGACCATGATTGTGCGTTGGGAGAATAGATGGTGTGTGAGCCTGGTGGGTCCTGTTAGTGTAGTGCAATGTAGTTGTGGCTGAGCGCATTGGATTGGCACTGTGTCTGAATGGGGGGCCATTGCATAGCAAGGAGGTGAGTTGTGACATGTGTACTGCAAGGTAGCCTGAGTGATAGTCATGCACTGCTGTGTCTGATAGGGAGGGGATGTGGAGCAGCGGCCAGAGCTGCCAAATTAGGAGCTGGGTATACAGGTTCGAATCTCGGCATCAGCGCAACAACCTGTGATTTTGGGCAAATCATGTAATCTCCCTGTGCCCATGGACAGTGCCTGGGTACCCTCATGGGTGATAAGCTGCACTATATAAATCTACAAACGAATACTTGTGTCGCAGCTGTGAAGGGATGCCGTAGAAAGGGCATTGGTGTACTACATCCTAAATGTAATGTCGACCAGGGTGAAGATGTAGCCGGTGTCAGGGGGGAACCATAACACAAATATCTATGTCATGAATGTCAAAGCAAGAGGATGTGAAACGTCGAATAGTGAACTGACAGTATGAGATTGTTTTCCACGATGATGTGTAGGTTTTTAGGATTGGTGGAGGCTGATTTTTATGGGACTAGTTGTATAGCCAACCAGGGTAGGTACATCTCACAGAATATCATTACTAGTAGCATGTGGGGTACAGCTTCAGCCATAGCTCTCAAATACAGGTAGCCATGTCGGTCAATTGCATATGGTAACATATACTGGTGGTGCTGGTGTCACATGAGAGTCAATGTATGATGTGGGTGACATCGGTGTGTGACAGTAAAGTGAGTCCCTGGGTCCAAATGAGGATTGCCAGAGGAGTCATGTACGGGTACAAGTGAGCAGGGCTGAGTTAAGCAATGTGTGATACTCTGCAGATAATCAACTCTGCCAATGATGAAATGGGGTGAGCATCAGTGGTAGCAATTTTCCAACTTTGACTGGGCCTATCCCCCTCAGAGCTGGTACAAAGTGCCTACTGTTCTGAACTATGGAGACAACTGTGGGGCATATTCTCAAGAATGTGTGATAACCATCGCAAAGTTAGCCTAATGCAACTGTGCATATCGCAGTCTAGCGCGAGAAAATAACACCATATTAACGTCCAATTCCCAACCTGGCGGCACCATGCGATAGCAGCAGGATAACACGCCAAATGACTGCGCAAAAGTCAACGTGACTAACAAAAAATGCGAAACACGAACGCCAAAAATGTTGCGATGCCCCAAAGTGCGATGCCAAAATCATCAAAAACAGCCCTGTCAAACCCACGCGTCATGTGGGAAAACGCACTATAAAAGCCAAAACCAAAAACCACGCCAATACCAATTCAAACTGCGTAGCACCATAGATGCACCCGGACAGAGTGCAGAGGACAAGCCAAACTCCTTAAGCCCCTCGGAGGACCAGCATCGAACCCCGTGTTCGGGGAAGGGGAAGGATAGGAGGAAGAGGAAGACGGGGTTCAGTCCGCAGGAAGACCGGATCATCGTCAAGGAGGTGATAGGACACTACTAACAAATTTTCGTCACCTCCACTGCGGCACTGGCAACACAACCGGAAATATGGCAGACCATTGTCAACAACGTCAATGCAGTCGGAGGTCAATGGAGGAGGTCAAGAGGCGCTGGCATGATGTGCAAAGGCAGTCCAAACAGAAACCCGCCACCAACAGGAAGGCAGCAACGGCGAATGGAGGTGGGAGTCCTGCGCCACAGGAGGAGCTGGATTTGATGGTGGAATTGGTGGCCACAGTCACCAGTGTGGAGACGGTGGCAGGAGTTGGGGCCCTGGACACATCACGATTGACTTGACGCAACAGGGTGAGTGATGACCAGGGACTAGGGATACGGAGGGAGATGGGCACAATGGCACACATGCACAATCATGGGTAGCACACCGCACACGCACAATGACAGTGGAGCATGTCCCTGATACCCTTGGCACACTGCAGCACAAATACAAACACCAAGTAGGCCCCTGTCCACCATGTGCACATATGGGCCCCTCCGAATAACCAACAACACTACCAATCCATGCACATGTGATGAATCCAGAAAAGCAGCGACTGTGTGAGCCACACTGACTAAGCAAGTGACACTGCATGACCGATAGCATGGCAGCAGCTAAAATACATGACATGATGCATGAATCGACATGGAGGTGGCCCAGTGTGGATCACATCTGTAAAGGAGCAGGTCACACTCTGACACATCCACATGCACCTACAAACCATGCCGTCCAAAACACGCAGCAGACAAACAATGCACAAGGCCACAAAATATGTCCAAGAGCACCAATGACCCAAGGCGCAAACATCCCCCGAAAAGCACACAATTCAAAGGCACACCACCTCAAAGGGACAAGCATCCACAAAATCAGAGCTGCAGGGTCGACTCCCCCACAATGCAGCACACACACATAGCAACCACAGAACATCACCAATGACAGCAATGTGGGACAAAGAGCTACACCTACACCACAGGACAGAGTACACAACAGGTTCCGCTTGTGCGTAGTAACTGGCCACTCACATCTGGAATTGCTTGACACTGTGTGATGACAATGTACGGGTACTACCACACATCCCTCATGTACTCGGAAGACCCACTGTCTGCCATCAAATAGCCAGATCCACCAAAACAGTCACAATGTGCATTGTCATGCAATCTGCATGTAAACATCTGCAAAACGGCAACATACATGGGAACCTCTGTTAACATGCATCTCCCCTTAACATTGCAGGGGGACAAACAACAACTACTGCAGAGCAGACCACCAATCCCATCAGTGATTATGAAGAGGACAACCTGCACATCTGTTCAGACACCCTCCAACGGATAATGGACAGCCTCTGCACCCCACCCCCAGGAGCAGGGCATCCCAGCTGCCTTGAGGTGACACCACCACCTGGACAGACCACACAGCAGGAAACACACACCACCCCGGCTGTCTCCCAGGACCCCCATGAACAACAGATGGAATTCCAACGCCGTGTGTTGGGTTGCCAGGTGGAGTTGGCTGATCAGCTGCGAGTGGGTTTCGAGATCGTGGCAGCCAAACTCGATACACAAAATAAATTTTTAAAGAGGGTCAAAGGGAATATATTTAATGACCTGTCATCACACTTCCCTAAACTATGATCACAATATACAAAACAGAGATGACCGGTCCTAGATGTATGTTGCTGTACTAGTAACTAAGAGACAAAAGGACACATACAAAAAGTGAGTGAGTCACACCTGGCTGAGATTTTCCCATCAGCCCACCCTTCTGGCGGAATCTCATCATGTGGGATTTGTTAATCCAAACCACCAGCCGCCCAGACCATCAGGTGATGATGCGGATGTGGAGTAGAAACTCTAGCCAGAGTGTAGTTCAGAAGGTAAAGCTAATCGTGTATAGTGCAGTGCTAAAGTGAAGTGAAATTAAAATTAACGACTCAGACAAAAAATGTGTTTAATAAGAATTGTCTAAGTGTCAAGGTTAAAAACACGCCAGGTAGCCTAAACAAATAACTACACTGTGGCGCTGTGCAGGACGGTCAACATGTTTCAGCCAACTGGAAATCTATCCGGCTTTCGTCAGGACCTTTGATGATAATAAGCTACTGCAACATAAAACAGTGAAAATGTGCAAATATAATATAAGGAATACTTATATCAACCAGAAACTTGGAGCCCCAATGTACTCTGGAAGAAGTAAGATTGACTTTATCCTGTTGAAGGAATATACAAGAATTAACACATATTTACATATATCCAACTATTTACAAAGAAACTGTACAGACAACATACTAGCATGAGTATGTCATACTCAGCTTACTCTTAAGCATATTAGATTAATCACAGAAAGAAATAATCTCCCTGTAATACTCACCCCGCATTGCGTGGGAGAAGACCTCACCTCACCCGGCAACCGCTCGGGAATATGAGGCCCCGCTCTAGTCTGTGAAAAAGGAGGAAAAAACAACCATAAGGGTATACATTACCAGAGTTGTATATGCCTCAGCTTATTAGCTCTGACCTCCAAACTCTAACAATCTAAATGTAGACACTATGTCTATAGGTCATGGCTTAAACAACATAGGAAAAGGCTTTTACTTAAACTCAGCATTATCAGTTACCATTTCGTTCTGATTGAACACATGCGCATTAGCAACTAGCTCAACATAATTATCAAGCAACTTCGGAGCTTGGCGGGCTAATTAAGTTAAAACGAGTCAATGATTCAATTAGCCTGATTATAAAAACGGAAGAGGTCGGTCCAGTCGGTACCTCCACTTCCTCTCGGACGACAGAGGGAGGTACCGACGGACAGGTGAGCTTCTCCCTCCCCGTTTTTCCCTTCTTGCTGAGACTATTACTATCTCCTTTAAATAATTTTTAAACATACTAGGCAAAGTCTAACGGGTTGGTCTAGTCTCTTGAGTTCTTTTGACCTTATCAGTTGTGCTTCTCATCAATAAGCTAAACCTATTTTGTATGAGTTTAATGTAAAAGCCTTTTCCTATGTTGTTTAAGCCATGACCTATAGACATAGGGCCCCATTAGGATGACGGGCGGACATTGTCCGCCCACCACCCTATCGGAGAACGGGACCACCCGCCATAAGGGCGGGGGTACCGTGGGGGGAATTAGGATGTGCCCGCCACAGTGGCGGGCACAACCTGTAGTTTTTAGCATTGTGGCGGGCGGTGCAGAGTGCACCGCCCGCCACAATGCTAAAAATGCTTTTTCGCATTTGCATATGCAAAGCAGCAGGCACCGCGCGGTGCCTGCCGCTTTGGATATGCAAATGTGGGGGGGTACCATAGGTACCCCCCCCCTGTCCTCCCCCACCTCTGCCTACACGAGGGGGGCCCGCAGGGGGCCCCCGCAGCAAACACCGCCTGCCTTTCCGTGGCGGCATTGCCGCCGCGGAAAGGCACCTTTCGCTCAGCATCGTAATATGGCTGGCAGTGTCCATTGGACACCGCCACCATATTATTCCCTTTCCCGCCGCGGTCGCAAGGCGACCGGGGCGGAAAACAGGCGGGCGGTGTTTTTCACCGCTGCCATCCCCCCCGCCATCCTAATATGGCGGGGGGCATTTGGGCTTGCGATGTCGGGCGGATTGCCTCCGCCAGGCCGGCGGTGGCCAACGCCAGCCTGGCGGAGGCAATCCGCCCGACATCTTAATGGACCCCATAGTGTCTACATTTAGATTGTTAGAGTTTGGAGGTCAGAGCTAATAAGCTGAGGCATATACAACTCTGGAAGTTTATGCCCTTATGGTTGTTTTTTTCCTCCTTTTTCACGCACTAGAGCGGGGCCTCATATTCCCGAGCGGTTGCCGGGTGAGGTGAGGTCTTCTCCCACGCAATGCGGGGTGAGTATTACAGGGAGATTATTTCTTTCTGTGATTAAGCTAATATGCTTAAGAGTAAGCTGAGTATAACATACTCATGCTAGTATGTTGTCTGTACAGTTTCTTTGTAAATAGTTGGATACATGTAAATATGTGTTAATTCTTGTATATTCCTTCAACAGGATAAAGTCAATCTTACTTCTTCCAGAGTACATTGGGGCTCCAAGTTTCTGGTAGATATAAGTATTCCTTATATTATATTTGCACATTTTCACTGTTTTATGTTGCAGTAGCTTATTATCATCAAAGGTCCTGACGAAAGCCGGATAGATTTCCAGTTGGCTGAAACATGTTGACCGTCCTGCACAGCGCCACATTGTAGTTATTTGTTTAGGCTACCTGGCGTGTTTTTAACCTTGACACTTAGACAATTCTTATTAAACACATTTTTTGTCTGAGTCGTTAATTTTAATTTCACTTCACTTTAGCACTGCACTATACACCATTAGCTTTACCTTCTGAGCTACACTCTGGCTAGAGTTTCTACTCCACATCCACATCCGCATCATCACCTGATGGTCTGGGCGGCTGGTGGTTTGAATTAACAAATCCCACATGATGAGATTCCGCCAGAAGGGTGGGCTGATGGGAAAATCTCAGCCAGGTGTGACTCACTCACTTTTTGTATGTGTCCTTTTGTCTCTTAGTTACTAGTACAGCAACATACATCTAGGACCGGTCATATCTGTTTTGTATATTGTGAGCCAAACTCGATGCCATACGTGGGTGTCTGAGTCCCATCAGGGAATTTTAAAATTTGAATTTAAAAACATTTATTGAGCGCACTTATACCAAGCGGTTTCATGGGACCACTTACAGTCCCTAATGGACACACACTCTCCGCACCATGCTCCACGACAATCCTTGGCTGACATCGCTGTGGCCATCTCTCGGATACAAGTACTGCCTAGTTAGACAGGCACCAGCAATGACAGCACAGAGTTGGCACAGATGCGCAGGACAATTGAGATGATGGAGCAGATTCAGGCTGGAAGTATGGCTGCCACGGCTGAACACCAGCGAGTTGTAGTTGGTATCCTTCATGCCTTGCAGTTCATCATCCTACCATTGCTGCCACTGAGCCTGTCCCAGATGACTGCAGCAGGAACTGCAACACACACCTCTCCGACCCCTGATGTGTCAGTGTCACACAATGATGCAACCCTACCACCATCGCACCCTGATGTGTCAGTGGCACCCAGTGATGCAGCCATTACCCCGCCACACACACCGGACACTGAGGAAGTATCAGAGGACTAAGATGTGGATGGTAATTACTATGTGAGGAAGGAGGTAGTAGCATCTATCACCGCCATATGACCTGTCCCTGCCTAGTTCTGCCCTATGCATCATGCCCTGGGACAACACCTTCCACTGACCCCAGAATACTCTGCGACATACACCTGAACCCCTACATGGACTGCCATATGTTCACAGGTTGACAATTCCCAAAGGACTCTGGTTGGCCCACCACTGGGCTTCCATGGAATGTGGGCTTGGCACGGCCATGTGCAGCTCCAGCTCCTGAACTCACCAGAATGTGAATAAAACATTCGAAATCACACAGATGTGCCATGACTATGTTCACTCAAGTGTGAAAGTATGAATGTATGTATGGACAATGATTGCACAAGTAGGTACACCCTTGTAAATGACATCAATGCGCATGTTGAACCCTGAGCCACATGGCCAGTTGTATGTCTGTGAAGGTGAGTACTAACTGTGGCCGCTTTGCACATTGACGACAATCTCGCAATCCCCCAACGTATGCACACGTCCATGTATTGAATAGGGCTGTGTGTAGGAATGACCAAATCGGTAGCAGGCCAGAAGTGGTGCCCTACATCACATGTGACACCACATGTGACACCAGTAGTTCACTTCGCATGCCTACTCACACATATCTGTGTGGACATGTTCTGTTTTGATTCATAGCATTGCTCCACATGGTCAGAGGTTGGACACCATACTCACATTGCTGAAGACACGTGAGCGCACAGGCCTGCCAGCAACTATCCCAAACACAGTGTTTGGATCACAGAGGTGGAGCAGTCAAAAGGGACCCACCCCCATTGTACATGCATCACTCAGTCCCTCCCTGTGTAGGGACGATGTTCATTGTCGCACACCATTCATACATCTAATCAACACTCATCACAGTTGGACAGTAGTGAAGTTGCAGAGACTTTATTGGCATGTGCGTGTCAGTACAGACAAGGCAAGAGCCTCAACATGCAGGGACATGCTTGAGACACTTACACGCAGCATGGGAACATGTCTAGGTGTAAGACATGGCGTTGCAAAAATGTACACAAATAATTACGGATGCCAACGGTCTCAGCCCAACTTGCCTTACTTGACATGTCATGTGATGTTTTGCACCTGCCCATTGCCACGTGTGAGGGGCTACAACTCACCGCCCATGGTGTCTGCATAGTGCTGTGCCACCGGACTGCGCCGACTGTCTGCTCTGCTGACAGTGATCAGGTGGAAGGGTCCGCCAAGGTCACATGTGTACTCCCCCCCCCCCCCCCAACAGAATATCCGATTTAGGAACGTTGCCAAACGACACTGTGCTGCTCTGACCATGGAAGTGCCTCACCTTGCACAGATGTGGGTACACACACGTAATTCCATGCACATGCATTCTGAGTCCAGGCGAAGGCAGACATGTCAACTGTTGTGGTGGGATATGTCAGCATTCCCCACGAAGCATCAAGGTGTTGGGACCTGTGCTGTGGGTGACAATCCGATGTGCCTGTAGGAATGTAGTTACTCGTCCATGAATGCCAGCCCAGCTTCATGGGCAATGTGTTCCAATAGTACGTCGTTGTTGGGTTCAAGGAACACCATGGTGACCCAATCCATTAAATGGTCTGGGCAGATGTGCTCCGTTCACGCTGTTTCCCCCATCCGCAACACAACCCAATAGGGTAGCGTCTTGATGTGGTCACTGCACACCACGAGGAGTTGTGCAATCTCCGATGCACAACTGCCAGCACGTACGCCAAAGATCAGTGGGCCCGATTCACAGAACTAACTTAAGACAAAATCCTAAACTTACTACCATTTTGGTATTCACAGAAGGCACTTACTCATTTTGGTATTCACAGAATGCACTTACTCATTTCGGTATTCACAGAAGTTAGGAGTCCTAACTTTAGGACTCTTAAATGCCTTCTGTGAATACCAAAAGTCTTAAAGTTAGGATTTTTCTCAATTTAGTAGTAGTAAAGTTCGGACTCCTAACTTTAGGACTCCTAAATGCCTTCTGTGAATACCGAAAGTCTTAAAATTAGGATTTTTCTCAATTTAGTAGTGGTAAAGTTAGGACTCCTAACTTTTGGACTCCTAAATGCCTTCTGTGAATACCAAAAGTCTTAAAATTTGGATTTTTCTCAACTTTACTACTACTAAACTGAGAAAAATCCTAATTTAAATACCTTTGGTATTCACAGAAGGCATTTAGGAGTCCTAAAGTTAGGAGTCCTAACTTTACTACTACTAAATTGAGACAAATCCTAATTTTAAGACTTTCGGAATTCACAGCAGGCATTTAGGAGTTCTAAAGTAAGGAGTCCTAACTTAACTACTACTAAACTGAGAAAAAACCCAATTTTAAGACTTTCGGTATTCACAGAAGGCATTTAGGAGTCCAAAAGTTAGGAGTCCTAACTTTACTACTACTAAATTGAGAAAAATCCGAATTTTAAGACTTTCAGTATTCACAGCAGGCATTTAGGAGTTCTAAAGTAAGGAGTCCTAACTTTACTACTACTAAACTGAGAAAAAAAACCATTTTAAGACTTTCGGTATTCACAGAAGGCATTTAGGAGTCCAAAAGTTAGGAGTCCTAACTTTACTACTACTAAATTGAGAAAAATCCTAATTTTAAGACTTTCGGTATTCACAGAAGGCATTTAGGCATCCTAAAGTTAGGAGTCCTAACTTTACTACTACTAAATTGAGAAAAATCCTAACTTTAAGACTTTCGGTATTCACAGAAGGCATTTAAGAGTCCTAAAGTTAGGACTCCTAACTTCTGTGAATACCGAAATGAGTAAGTGCATTCTGTGAATACCAAAATGAGTAAGTGCCTTCTGTGAATACCAAAATGGAAGTAAGTTTAGGATTTTGTCTTAAGTTAGTTCTGTGAATCGGGCCCAGTGTATCCCATGCACAGGTATCCCGGTGTCACTCCTGTTTGTGGGCCAACAGGGGGCGCACTGTCAGGTCATAATCCAATTCAGCTACTGTTGCGTTGTATAGGCAGACCTTCATGGGGCACTCGAATGTGCATGATCGACAGTGGAACCAGGGCTGGACACAGGGGACGTAGGCAAGACGGAAACTCAGATGGTAACTGATTCTCAACACTGCCATTGGCACAGATCCCAACAGATGCAGCATTCGTGCACGGTACAGTTCCACGTGACAGGGGTTGTGCGTGTGTACGGGAATGCCTGCCATTGCTTTTGTTGGTCTCGAAGAACCGGCACTCCTCAGACTGGCGGCAGTTCGATGGACGATATGCCGCAGCTCAGGGCAATGAGTCGTATGTGTGTGCAAGGTTTGGACGTATGGGTGGTTTTTGACTAATATTTCAAGGGCATCCCTTGCAGGTGTAGGTCGTGCAGGGACCAGTGTGTGTGGGGTGTGGGCACGTTGGTTTTTCATTAGCGCTGTTCGTGGTGTGGGAGTCGTCAGAGGCTGGTTTGGTATCTCACGCAGGCTGTGCCAGCTGCATTTAGGACCAAGGTCGGAGTGTCGGTTGGCCTTCTGCCTTGTGCGTAGAGACAAAGGAGCTTTCATTCCTAATTTTAGTCTGACTACTGCTTGCATTTCTGAGATGTGAAGTGGCCTTCGTGCTGACTTTGATGCCGGGCCTGTGATTTGGGGTGCACAAATTTCGAGACACAAGCAGCTCTTGGCATGTTTGCATGTGACAAGGGCACGATTGGCATTGCGCTCCTTGTTCAGTCTCTCTCTTTCTCTCTCTTTCGTTCTCTCTCTCTCTCTCTCTCCCCGTCCTTTGATGAGTGCCTGACATACCTTCTTATCTTGGATATTGTCTTGCAGGCTGTGACTCTCAGATTGTCCAGGGATGCCCGCCATGACTCTTCACAATTGTTGTTTGGAGACAAATTAGTATGTGGCATTTTGTTTGGTCTATCAATGGTGCATGGATGACTCAGGATTTCTGTACTCACATGTGTGTTGATCGCTGCAATTGTGCGACATCAGGCGGGTGCTTTTTTCCATGTTTTCGGGCAGTTGATGTGCAGTGTCTTTGTCCGGTGAGGGTGGGGTGTACCCGGGTAGGGGCCCGGCAGGGGGGGGGAGAGTTGTGGTCCTTGTGGTGGCGGTGGGTGTTGTGGCCCTCTTGGGTGTCCGGCCCGCATGATCAGTGGCTCCATGGCATCTGTTATTCAGGTGTGGCTCTGGCTGGGCTCCCTTTTGTGGTGTAGGCTGTGGTCCGACTTTGCACCAGGTCAGAGCAGGTGTTAGTTTCCTGCTGCTAATGCGCCCTATCGCATTTTTATCGTAACGCAGATCTGGCTGGTCGCTGAGAATGTTGCGGAGTGGTGTTGTTGTGGCTTTTGGCACAGGAACGCCTACTCTGCATCTCATTAGCGATAATTGCCGGGGTCATCTGTGGCGATGTTTTTTGCTACTGCTATCACGGGTAAGCAGGTGATGTCCGCTGTTAGCGCCTGCTTGGGAATGGGGTGATGATTTTATCGCAACTTTGGCTGCGATAAAGTGCTGTTAACTCGGTGAAAGCTCCTTGAAAACATGACCCTGTGTGTCTAATTAAATTACATGAGTTTACATAACTAAGTGAACCATGGTAAATACATGCCCTTACACATTCCTGCTGTGTAGCAAGGTTGACAGCTGTGTAGAGTTGCAGCATGGATGCATGTTAAATATGATCCCTTGGCCACAAGAATGCACACATTGCATGCAAGACAGCACAACAAGGCAGACTGGCATGGTTTCCTGTGTGAATGGCAGACAGCAGGATCACATCAAATGCATGACCAAACCTATATCACTTTCCCAGGAGTTGTGGCCTGGGTAGTGGCTAGAGGGAATGCAGGCACCCTGGCCACTTGGTGCAATGTGCACTGTAGTGATGTCAGTAAGTAAAACTCTAATCAGTATAGCCATCAAAAAAATGAAAGCTAGTCAAGGAGGATGAGACCCTCACCCCAACTTACCTTCACAGGCAGGGCAGGCCAGTAAGCTATGTAACTGCGTTGCAATATGTGGTATGACGCAAAAAGGCAACCTTGTCACAGGGTAGTTATGTGAACAATGTAAAGATATGGCCAACAGAAAGGCAACTACAGTGCAACTTGCAACGTGGCCTCATTTCCTACTGCCCTACAAATGTAAATCAATGTTTAACTGAAAGTGAATGATCATAAAGTATGTCTGTCAGCCAAATTACTCATGTCAACATCTAGCATAGACCATTAACAGATTCTTATTCAATTGCAGAGGTAGAAACAACACCTGTCCTGAATGACCAACCTGATGGGGATGACAGCCTGCCCCCTCCCCCCCTGTAACGATGACACCTTTCAGAAACTCCTGGACTCTATTGGAACACCTTCTCTGGCCACAGCAAGGGATCACAGCGTCACTGGGTATCCAGAGGAACCGCCTACCACAGGACATGTCCTATATGCCAGCCCAGGCCCAGCTCTGGACTCCGAGGACCCCCAAGTTGTCTGTCAAGGACGAGTGGTAGGAGTATAGCAGCCGCTTTTAGATGAGGTGCGGGCGGGGATAAGACCATAACGGGCACCTTAGAGGTGGTTCGTAGGTGCTTCAGGCCCAATAAGGACACCTCTGGGGCAATCAAAGGCACCTACCCTTTGCTCTATAAAATGGAACAATTACTGGCTGGCATTGCTGGTATCATGAGGCAAGAACAACAGCCCTGCCATTGTGACACCAGCAAGGTTGCCACCGAGCTGGGGGCCATCCGCATCATCCTCCAATCTATGGAGCGCAATCGGGACTTCTATATTGCAACATTGGGTTCCTTCCACAGTGACGTTATTTCCTTGCTGACAAACCATCAGGCCCTTGCCGGCGTTGTGCTGCCTTCCTTGCTGGCACAGACAAATGCTGCCGGGACAGGGGAACCACATCTTCTGCTCCTGATGTGTGTGTGCCTCAGATACCTCCCACACAGACACCACCAGCCACAGGGAAGGCGCAACACACATCCAAGGAGGAAGATTGGGACTTCACTAATTTCCAGAAGTGTGGAAAAGTAAAATTTTGCCATGTTGTATGTGCCTACGTGTTCCCCACTCTATGTTATATGTGCATGATCGATATGCATGTATCCCCCTATGATCGATTAAAGACGCAATTATAGTTGTGTCCAACTCTAGTATGCCAGTTTCCAGTTCTCGTGAAAGCAACGAGTATTAGGCCCATGTTGCCACGTTTTACAGTGTGCACGTTAATTCATCGCATTGTCCCCGTTCCTAGGCCTCAAAAGGGGCCCGGACACCGGATTCAAGCTCCAGTCTCCTGAATCCACTCCGAGGAGCGATGCAGCCCCCACCTGCATCCCTGACCCTTCACTTATTTCCTGCCTCGCGGTGCCCGGCCCGGCCTGGCTCTGCCTGCCTGTCTGCCAAGGGTATGTTATTCTTCTAGTTATCAGTCCAGCCCTCCTTCTTTGCATTCCTAAGCTACTGAACTGCATCAATAATTTCCGCTATGGTCTAGCCTTTCTGTCTCCATGCAAGAGAAATACTGTATTAATATTCATAGAATATTCCTAGCACACGCAATACATGTAGACTAGATGCACGCACCAGCCTTAGTGTCAAGAAGCTTTTGCCCTGATAACTTTTGGATTCTATCAACATGTACTCCAAACACCAGATACCAGATATGCCATAGGTACATGTCGTCCTGACACCGCAGACTTTAGTCTCCTCTTCTAGCGCAGAAGTCATAGCCCCCAGTTCTCCCTGGTAACACGTCATTGCCCGTTTGCGCGCACCACTAGGTTAAAGGTCCCAGCTACTCGAGTATCCCCCTCCATGTTTCCGCCCCATTCATGACACTTACGTGACGTTCATATCACATGTCTCAATGCACGCCCTGTACACGCCTTCTTTCTCCACCCATGCACTCTTATCTTATGTTTGTCATAAGTTACGCCTACTGTATGTAATGTAATGTAATGTTTCACTATATATATGCTGCACTGTCGATGAAATGGTGCAGCTGCCTTCCTTCCTTCCTGTTTTATTTCAGGCTGTCCCGTTCCAGTCCCTTCCTTTTTGCCTGAATAAATCCTTTTGACTCGGACTCCTGCCTCTTATTTATTGAGCTATCTGTTATTGTTAATATAGTCAAAAATAGTCCCGGTATTATTTATTTATATACCACATAATGGCGCCCGAATAGGGACGAGCCCCTTCCTCACGCGCTGGCGATGCCACGCAGGCCCCCTGACCCTCTACAGCCGTGACGGAACTCTACTGCGCACCGACAGATATTTCTGCTTCAAGTCTCCCTCAGGCCCACGGAGGAGACGGAAACTGCGGTCCGACATCCAGACGAAGCGGTGTGGAATGCGGTTCGTCCCGACCAGAGCCCAAGCCGAGAGAGCAAGGTCCGAGGTATCCGGAGGCCCACCTGTAACCGAAGTTTCCGAAGTTTCCGAAGTTCGTAGTCCGACGTCGTAGCAGTCCAGTCCAGTCCGAGGCCTTCCAGTTTCTGCTTTCCCGGTGAGTACCGTCACAGGGGGGTATCTAGACAGGAGCATTAGTCTGTTCCTGGTCCGATGGGTTTGGGTACGCAGATCCAGCACGAAGTATCCACCTAGGTGGGTACGGGTCCTGACGTGTCTCTTTATGGGACCGGTATGTTCTGTACTGTTTTAGCAGTGCATCCAGTAATTCTAGTAAGTTTTGTTCTCGAGAAATTCATGTGTTCTGTTTTCAGTGTATCAGGTAGTATTCTGTTCGAACTGTTATTCATGTATTTTTATGTCGTGGTATGAGAGTTTTGTTCGCTATATTATTACTGTGATTATTGTGTATTGTATTTCAAGTGTATCAGTGAAATGCCTCTGTTCTCGAAGTTACGTCAGTTAAAGACCAGAAAAGGGTTACTCGAAGAAGCAGTTCCTGTCCCTCCTAGGGACAGTCCAGGACATTTTATGTATCACAAGCATGGCTTAGATGCCATAATATATCTAGACTTGTGGGCGGACTATACCAAGGAATTAGAAGAGAAATATAGATGGCCCGTATCAGGTACATGGGATGCCGAGTGCATCATGCGAGTAGAAGAAGCATTATGGAAAAAGAAAGCAAGACAGAACCAGAAAGATGCCATCGAATTATGGCGCAAAGAATCTCATAAAAGAACCGAAAAAGAATACAGAAAGACAGAATTAAGTAGGGAATCCGCAGAAAAAGCCCAAGAAAGGGAATTAATCGAAGAAGGTGAACGAGTTAGAGCAGAACAGTCAGACAGACAGAGAAATGCCCTTATTAAGGGTATGTATCCTCTTCTTGCCGAGGGCTTGCCAAAAGCAACCCCGGAAGCACCCTGTAATTTTCCGCCCCCATTGGTCCCGATTAAGCTACGTCACAAACCAACCGCAGCTGATATTTTTCTTTCGTCCTATTTGGACGATACAGTCCCAGAATATACAAATCCTATTCTGCCTGCTCCCGTTAATAATGTAATTCCTGCTCCTCCAGCCACTGGTCCCGTGGGTCCCGTTAATGTTACAGCACCTGTTACAGCACCCCCGGCCCAGTCCACAGTACATGTACCCGCTTTACCAGTCACTTTACCAGCACGTACAGTATATACCGACGACTCTAGTTTAGGAGCCGCGGGGGGAGATTCTCCTCGTACCCCGCCTCAACCCAGACGTCTGACGCTGCATGAACTAGCGTTACAGCGTACGCCAAAAACGACTACATACGTCGATATCAAGCGAGCACTTACTGAATGTCGTTATGATCCAGTTCCAGGCGATGGCCACATGGTCATATATTCATTACGTTTAAGAAGGGTAGTCGGCTTTTTGGACACCCTGCCTGATATGAGAGACCATCTAGACAGAATATATTGTTTTATCCGTACAGGAGTGAATCCAGAAAGTATTCACGAAGCCATGTTTCAGAGAAAAGTCGAGACTCAGCTCATGATTTTAAAGTTTTTGATTAACTGTTTAATTAGGGAGCAGGATTGTCCGGAAAAAGATCAAGAAGAAATGAAAGTCCTGACCAGGTGGAGTGACAATATAGCCGAGGGAAGACACAAGACACAAAACTGCATAGAGAGTATGTACAAGAAAATTCGTAGGGAAATCATAAAGATACACGAGAAACGAGAAGCAAAACAAGCAACCGAGAAGAAAGATGACTCTTCTACTGAAGAGGTAGACGACGAGAATCCCTCCAGAATAGCGTATGTAGGTAGAACTAGACTTTCCGACAGACATTCACGTCCAGATTACAAGAAAGCAGTTCCTCCTCCAGCACCAGAACAGTATTCCAAGCTACCGATCACATTCTGAAATCACGAATAGGTTATAGCGAGCTCAGTACCATGCATGAACAAGAACTAGCCCGATCAGCGGTCCGATGGACTACTGATTCTACCACTTTTCCAGACGAAATAGTGGCCCAAATGTTTCTGAAACTGCCCCCAGCCGAGCAGCGACTGGTGGGTATGTATATGATCCAGCACCTCATTACACTGTATGAGGAACAACATTCTGATCCAGGTCCTCTACATGATGTATTAAACGAGTTACTCCAGTACAGATGGAAAGGTCTAGGTACCGATTTAATTAGCATCATTTTAGAACAGCGCCATAAATACCGAACGTTTCTGAATCCACATTTTGTTCACGTCTCACCCCCAGAAAGTAAGTCCTTCTACATGGACAGACAGAATCCGTTACGAGAAGTACATCCAGTCAAGAAAGAGGGTGGTGGTCTAGAACGAGTATTTGTTTACACCCCCATCACAAAAATGGAACTCTTAGAAATGAAGAAGTTAATTCCCTGTCACGATAAAGATCCAGCAGGGTTCCACCGTGAATTAAAGGACATGCTCCGTATGGGAGAATACACATATCCTGATATCATTAAAATGTTAAAGGTCCTGTTGCCTGCGGGCATATATGAAAAACTAAAAGAAAAAGAATGGGAGGTGGGAGAGAAAAAGATAGATTGGACAGCCCTAGAAGCTGAAGATAATTCACGAGTACCAGGTACCGGTCTTGGGGATAAAGCTAAAGAATTGCCCGAGTTATTGATACAAGTCTTGCCCAGATTATTAGCCACGAAAAAGGAAGATTGGGATGCCATCTCAGCCTGTAAACAGAAACAAGACGAAGATACTAGTGATTTCTATTCTAGATTTGAAAAATGTTTTATTATTAATAGTGGTCTGAAAACAAGTAGTGAATCGTACCCTCATCTTTTTGTTACCAAACTAGTCGAGAATTCAAGCCCACAAGTTAAAAATCGAGTACTGAAAGTCGAAAGTACCTGGCAAGCTAATTCTCCGTCACAGATGCTTCAAATGCTCCAGTACCACCAGAACAGAATCAGGGAAGAGCAGGAACACGAAAGGAGACGTCTGAAAGACACGAAAATGAAAGTATTAGTTGCACAGTCTGTTCCACAAGACAGTCAGACGAGGGGTCCGAATCAAGCCAGTCATCCTGCAGTTCCCGTTAAAGGGACATGCAATTACTGTAAACAGCCAGGTCATTTTATAAACGAATGTGCAGTTCTGAAACATAACATAGCTACTGGTAAAACTAAAGAAAGACCACGTCCGCCTAGACAAGAACAAGTTTCACAGACTTCCCAGCCACCACAGAATGCACAACAGACAGTTACAGCACCGCAGCCTATCGCTGCAACACAGCATGTTACACAGCAAATGTACCAGTATGCACAGTCAGAATACCCAGATTATCAGCCATATTCATGAAACAGCCTAGAGAGGGAGGTAGGCTTGCCTCTCATCGAGATACCTGTAGATCAAGAGGGTCCCTATGTACACAGTCAAGTATTGGGGAAAGACAGAAAGTTTCTGATTGATACAGGGGCAAGTAGGACTACCATCAGTCATGACGAGGTTCCAGGGGCTCCACTCTCAGGCTCTAGAAATGTATCCCTTGGATTTTCAGGAAAGCCTATTGTTAACGAAATATCGAAACCAGTTAACCTAGAAGTTGGTCCATTGTCCCGAACTACTGATCTATTACTCACGAAATCTTGTCCAGAAAATTTGTTAGGCATTAAGACATTGAAAGAATTAGGAGCAGTCATATGCTGTTCCCCAGAAGGGGTCCGTCTGTTCCTCCGTGATTTCAAAGGTCATTATGTATTACGTGATTTTGATCCAAGATTATTGAATGTACCACAGCATTTATGGGCGCAAGGTCCAACTGATGTAGGTTGTATGCATATCACACCCCATCGTGTGACTCTGAAGCAAGGTGTTGTTTTACCACGAATCAGACAGTACAAATTGCCACCTGAGGCTGTAGCAGCCTTATCCAAAATTATTGACGAACTTATTGTTCAAGGAGTGGTTGTAGAAACTGACTCCAATGTATGTAATTCTCCTATCATTCCAGTCCTGAAACGTACTGATCCAAATGCACCTCCAGTTTATCGATTAGTGATCGACCTTCGAGAACTTAATAAATGTATTGAACCACAGTACCCAGTAGTCCCAGATATTTCTTCTCTATTGACAGCCATTGATTCTGAAGCCACGTTCTTTACAGTTATCGATCTCAAGAACGCATTTTTCAGTGTCCCCATTCATCCAGACAGCCAGTTCC
The DNA here is from genome assembly GCF_964261635.1 of Lissotriton helveticus. Lineage (NCBI taxonomy): Eukaryota > Metazoa > Chordata > Amphibia > Caudata > Salamandridae > Lissotriton > Lissotriton helveticus. The sequence continues at coordinate 610,268,563 of NC_136059.1, read as the reverse complement.
TTTTCGGATTCTGTTTAAATGGAAGAAGCTATAAATTCACACGAGCACCTCAAGGTTTCACAGAAAGTCCTAGCATTTACAGTCAAGCACTTAAGAGACAACTAGACAATATTCACATGCCAACTGACACTGCCCTGCTCCAGTATGACGATGATCTACTGATCACAGCCCGTTCTGAACGTGACTGCGAGCGTGCGTCACTTACAGTTCTGTATTTTCTGGCCGAGATGGGGCACAAGGTGTCCCCTTCCAAATTGCAATTCTGTGTCCAGCAAGTGGTCTACTTGGGACACTTACTGTCCAAGAGGGGTAGGCAGTTGACACCTGACCGTATCCAGTTAATAGCACGTCTTCCACAGCCCAAGACACAGAAGGAGGTGCGAGCTTTTATCGGCCTCACTTCTTACTGCAGACAATGGATTCCTCAGTATGCATTTCTAGCCAAGTCACTGATACAGTTAACGACACAAGAGGCAGCCGTATCAACTGTCCTCCCTTGGACCCAGGAACATACACTTGTTTTTAACGAGTTAAAGAAAGCTTTATGTAATGCACCTGTTCTAGCAACACCGAACTACAGTAAGCCTTTTACACTTTTTGTCACAGAACGTGATGGTACTGCATTATCTGTTCTCACACAAGATCAAGCAGGACAATACAAGCCCTGTGCTTATTTTTCTAGCACATTAGATCCAGTGGCCCAGGCGCTGCCTGCGTGCCTCAAGTCAGTTGCAGCCACAGCTCTAGCTATCAGACAAAGTGATTCCATAGTGTTAGGACACTCCCTGACAGTACAAGTTCCACATTCCGTGGAAGTTCTTTTAAACCGAACCCAGACTCAGCACTTGACCATTGCACGTTTAACAGGTTATGAACTGACACTGTTCCAGCCACACATAGAAATCAGACGCTGCAACATTTTAAATCCAGCTACACTGTTGCCGTCAGTTACTTCAAATCCTGCCACACATGACTGTGTGGAAGTTGTTAACACCATGACAAAGCCAAGACAAGATCTGACAGATATTGCATTACCTGATCCCGACCTGACACTTTATGTGGATGGTTCATGTATGAGAACAAGTACAGGAGAACTAGTAGCCGCGTATGCAGTGACTACTGAAACCGAAGTTATAGAAACACATCGTATTGACACCCTGTCTGCTCAAGCAGCAGAGCTTGTCGCTCTGACCCAAGCCTGCATACTTGCCAAAAACCTGAAAGTAAACATATACACAGATTCACGTTACACATTCGGAGTCGTACACGACTTTGGAGTGCTCTGGCAGGAACGAGGTTTTATGACTTCTCATGGAACCAAGATCCAGCATGGTCTCCTTATTCAAGCTCTGTTAGATGCAATACATTTACCGACAGCCATTGCCATTATGAAGTGCAAAGCACATACGAAAGCCACTGACACCATTTCCCAAGGTAACGATCTAGCAGATCGAACAGCCAAGCTCACAGCTCAGACTCCAGACATTCCAGTTAACACGGCACGGACACACATTCCATAACAGACTACTTGTATGACAGTTAAGGACCCTACACAGGATGTCATAGACATACAGTTACATGCTACTCCTGATGAAATCAAGAAATGGTCCGAACAAGGAGGGGTCCAGACAGATCAAGGATGGTTGACGAAGGGAAAAGCCACATGGTTTCTCCCCGACTCTATGGTTCAAATCATTATTAACACCGCACATAGTCCAGCACATCTAGGAGAAAAAGCCATGTTAGACAGCATCCAGAACCTTTGGTTCAACAAGCATTTACGAGCAGCAGCCAAGCAGAAAGTCCGTACTTGTATGATATGTTGTCAGTTCAATCCAGGTAAAAGTGTCCCGGTGGAACAAGGTGGATTCCAACCTCCTGACCACCCTTTTGAAGTCCTCCAGATGGATTACATTCAGATGGAGCGATGTCGAGGTTTCAAGTATGTCCTCGTAGTTGTATGCGCTTTGTCCAGGTGGACAGAAGCATATCCAGTTCCAGACTACACAGCTGCGACCACTGCCAGGCAGTTGGTTCGTGAGTTCTTTCCCTGCTATGGATTACCTAGGGTCGTGTATTCAGATAACGGCCAGCCATTCTCATCCGAGCTCATGAAACAAGTATCCCTTCTGTTAGGGTACCAGTGGAAGTTCCATTGTGTACGCCATCCTGAAGCAGCCGGTCTCGTAGAGAGACATAACCAGACTTTGAAAATCCGCCTTGCAAAAGTGTGTGCAGAGAAAGGTGTAGATTGGATAGTAGCCCTGCCAGTTGCCCTTTTTTACATGAGAATGGTCGCTCATTCCCGTTCAGGTCTATCTCCCTACGAGATTGTTTTCGGTCGCCCCCCTAACATGTGGGGTACACCTAGACCCCGTAGTATTACCGATATTGACAGTAATATGTTGACAGATTACCTTGCCTCCTTGATGTCTGCACTACAATCTTGTCGTTCACAGGTTGCCGCTGCATTTCCAGACAACACCGAGGTGAAACCGCATGAAGTCGCTCCGGGTGACATGGTCCTTATAAGGAACTTTGATCGTTCAAGTCCGCTGGAGCCCCGTTGGAAGCAGCCCCGCCTGGTCCTCCTCACCACCCGGACAGCAGTGAAGGTCGAGAATCGTAAAGGGTGGCTACATATGAGCCACGTCAAAAAATTCCATGGACTGAAACCTAGAACATTTCTCAAGGACTGCCCCGTTCTCAAGAACTGTCCAGACTATGAATCTAAAATTCCCCTGTTAGAGAAAACTCCGCAGCAGGAGTATAAAGCAAAGCTCCGGTCTAGTAAAGTAAGTCAGCCAGTTTAATTGTCTAAGTCCCTCTCGGGTGAAACGGTTAGACAGGTTCCTGACATGTATGAGACAGACCCACACAGTGAGAGAGTTAGTCAAAACTCTAAAAGATGTATTATCGTTCTATTCTTTTTATTGTTCCTGAGTCTTATGGTTACATGCATAAGTTATGCTTTACATTTATGTTTTCCTATTTCACATGTACATATGTTTTCTAATGTTACAGTAGAGCACACATTTAGTGATCTGCCTCCTCACGAGTTATCCTATCGTCTTGCTATGCGTAATAACACTTTTATCCGAATGTTGCACTATTCACACCAGACCAGCAATGCCACTAATTGTTGGGTGTGTGGTCGACTTCCCCCTTTTCAGACACCGAAGGGAGTTCTGCCACTCTTTCCTTATCCGTTTTCACATAATGGTTCGTGTGGAGCATGGTCCACGTTAACGTCATCCTCAACTGATATGTCCCTTCTGAATCAAACATGTTTTCCAGACAAGCAAGGTCTTACCCATAGAACAGGGTTAGATCTAGAAAATGAAGTATATGATTTAGGTAATTATTCCTCGAATTTCATGGTCTTGAATGTCCAGTCCGATACTACTCCAGATTTGCCTGCTATTTCAGTACTACCAGTCCAAGGCGAATTATGTGTCAGAAAGAATGGTTCCGCACATGTAGGACATAGTGATTGTACTACTATGGTCGAGTATAGTGACAGTGGGAAATCTATTTTCAAAGCCTCACGTCATTCTTATTTTGTGTGTGGTCAGACCGCATATGTCCGTCTGCCCCTCGATTGGGATGGAACATGTTATATTGCCTTCCTACTGCCACCAGTTTTTCTAGCCCCATCTGATTATCACAGAAACACACATCTAGTACAGGTTAGACATAGAAGGGAGACTGAGTCCCCAATTGTCGATCAAACTGAAACTGCTCTAGAACAATATCAAGACTTCAATAAAGGTTTCTTTTTCTTTATAGGCCCTGTCCAGAATAGTAAGTTAATACGTAGGTTAACAAGAACTCTTGAAGCAGTAGTGAATGAGACTACTTCCGCTCTAGGTAACTTGACCGAAGAGCAATCTGCTATGCGTTTTGTTGTGCTCCAAAATCGTCTCGTTCTTGACGTCATACTGGCCGATAGAGGAGGAGCTTGTAGAGTCATCGGATCTAGTTGCTGCATTTTCATTCCTAATAACGCGCCGTCTGTTTATTCAGCTATAACCAGACTTCATAAAATTGCCCATCAGTTACACCAGAACCCAGGCACCTGGACATGGTCCGGTTGGCTCTGGAGTATCATATCTGCCTGGGGATGGAAAGTATTGTCAGTCCTAGGTATAGCAGTAATGATCATATTCAGTTGCTGCCTCTGTTTACAATGTGGCCCTGCGATTTGCGGCATGTGTGCTACCTCTTGTATTCCTAGTCCTAAATCCCGTTCCAAAACAATTCGAGACGAGCAAATGATGCTATATGAACAGATAGATGGTATCATGAATATTGATGTTTCCTGATGGAAACGTAGGGCACAAGGAGGGAATGTGGAAAAGTAAAATTTTGCCATGTTGTATGTGCCTACGTGTTCCCCACTCTATGTTATATGTGCATGATCGATATGCATGTATCCCCCTATGATCGATTAAAGACGCAATTATAGTTGTGTCCAACTCTAGTATGCCAGTTTCCAGTTCTCGTGAAAGCAACGAGTATTAGGCCCATGTTGCCACGTTTTACAGTGTGCACGTTAATTCATCGCATTGTCCCCGTTCCTAGGCCTCAAAAGGGGCCCGGACACCGGATTCAAGCTCCAGTCTCCTGAATCCACTCCGAGGAGCGATGCAGCCCCCACCTGCATCCCTGACCCTTCACTTATTTCCTGCCTCGCGGTGCCCGGCCCGGCCTGGCTCTGCCTGCATGTCTGCCAAGGGTATGTTATGCTTCTAGTTATCAGTCCAGCCCTCCTTCTTTGCATTCCTAAGCTACTGAACTGCATCAATAATTTCCGCTATGGTCTAGCCTTTCTGGCTCCATGCAAGAGAAATACTGTATTAATATTCATAGAATATTCCTAGCACACGCAATACATGTAGACTAGATGCACGCACCAGCCTTAGTGTCAAGTAGCTTTTGCCCTGATAACTTTTGGATTCTATCAACATGTACTCCAAACACCAGATACCAGATATGCCATAGGTACATGTCGTCCTGACACCGCAGACTTTAGTCTCCTCTTCTAGCGCAGAAGTCATAGCCCCCAGTTCTCCCTGGTAACACGTCATTGCCCGTTTGCGCGCACCACTAGGTTAAAGGTCCCAGCTACTCGAGTAGCCCCCTCCATGTTTCCGCCCCATTCATGACACTTATGTGACGTTCATATCACATGTCTCAATGCACGCCCTGTACACGCCTTCTTTCTCCACCCATGCACTCTTATCTTATGTTTGTCATAAGTTACGCCTACTGTATGTAATGTAATGTAATGTTTCACTATATATATGCTGCACTGTCGATGAAATGGTGCAGCTGCCTTCCTTCCTTCCTGTTTTATTTCAGGCTGTCCCATTCCAGTCCCTTCCTTTTTGCCTGAATAAATCCTTTTGACTCGGACACATCGGATCCTGCCTCTTATATATTGAGCTATCTGTTATTGTTAATATAGTCAAAAATAGTCCCGGTATTATTTATTTATATACCACAGAAGCGAAGTGCCCAGTAACATTTGTCCGTGCCTTCTGGGCAGATTCACATTGGACCTGTGTTTAGTATCATGCCACCACCTTTGTCACATGGTACTGTCCCCTTTTTGTATGCCCACTTGTTTATCTGATCCATTTGTGAACTGCTGATGAGGCCTAACTTCCCTAATGGCAATTTGAGCTCCTCCTCACTGGAATTCTCCCCACCTCGACATGCCACATATACCATATGGACTCTGTCAGCACATATGATAGCTTACATTGAAGATATCTAATAAGCAGTAAAGTATGCATGCACTGACAACATGCAGATACTCATGGCCAGACTCCTCCTGATTCAGCATCATGCCTATACCGCTCAAGGATGTAGAAGCTCAGTGCAACACCTTGGATGTCAGTAAGCATGAAATGCAACTGATAAGTTTGTGTGACCTGTGTCAATTGATAAATGGTATTAAAAGGCAGACTGGGATACGTAGGGTCAATGTGTACCTCTGCCTCATAGACCCCACACATGCATTGATTATGAGTAATCATACATGACATCAATTGTACAATATAGACACATGTCACTAATTAGGAGCCAGAGCACATACCCATGAACAAAGCTACACATCCCTTGGTTATGAGGAAATGTGAGACTTATGGTTTTCTAACTTAGCAAGTAGTTGTACAAAGTCACAGGCAGGAAGTGCCACACTTAGCAAGTATTTAATGCCAAAGATGATTGAGGTTATCCAGGCAGGTGGGGGGCATATTCATGATAACTAACCAGTTAACAACAATGACCTACTAGTACAGTGGTGCAAGGGTGAGTGCGTAAGTGGCAGGCACCACTGTGTCCCTGCACAGCCAGAAATTCAGAAATTGATACTCTGGAATAGCAGAACAATCTCCACTATACATGAAGCATCTCTTATACACAAAGTGCTTCAGTAGGAGATTATCTGTGTTGAGCTGTGCATCAAATCACACGACGATGACCACTAGCCGTGGCCAAAGAATGGTGAAGTCCTTACGTGACTCAATTGTGACATAAACTGACTCTTGTCCTTAGGCCTCTCATGAAGTAGCACATTTCTACAACAACGCATGGGATTGCTACATTGTGCACTCAACTCGACCTCAGCAATGATGACCACTTTTACTCATGAAGGGATTACAAAGTTGTGAAAGTAGAAAATGTATTTGTCTTCCTTACAAACTAAAACTATCTATCCTACACTAACTTACACTATCTAAACTAAGCCTACACTACCTTAGCCTACTAATCTTAACACTACCTTACACTAACTTAACTTGTCTATCCCATACATTTAATACAAATGACATGTTAAACATCAAACCCTCATTAGCACACATAGGGGGATATTCTCAAAAACGTGCGATAATTATCACCAAAATCAGTTAACGCAATGTTCCACATCGCCGTCTATCGCGGGGAAATAACTCTGTGTTAACGTCCTATTCACAACACGACGGTAAAATGCGCTAGTTTCCCGATAACGTCTCAAATGTCTGCAATAAAGTTACCGGGACGGCGATAAAAATCTAAACCCGAATGTGAAAAATGTTGCGATGGGCCCAATCGCGATAAAAAAATCTGCAATAATCTTCGCCAGGCCTGCAATTCACACACATCAGGTGGGAAAAATCACTATAAAAGTAGAAAAAAATACAAACAAAAGTAAAACAACTGCGAAGCACTATAGGTAGCCGGAGCAAGTACAGAGGACAACCAGAACCCCACAAGCCTCCCGAGAGGACCAGCCTGGGACCTCGGGATCAGGGAAGGGCAAGAACAAGAAGAAGAGGAAGACGCAGTACAGTCCGCAGGAAAAAAAGGATCCTGATAACAAAGGTGATAGAACACCATCAACTACTGTTCGTCACCTCCACTGTGTCATTGGCACCAAAAAATGGAATATGACAGTCCATTGTGGACAAGGTGAATGCAGTTGGAGTGCTGAGGAGGATAATGGAAGAGGTCAAGAGGCGCTGGAATGATGTGAAGCGCAAAACCAAGCAGAAACTCGCCAATAACCAGAAGGCAGCAATGCAGACCTGAGGTGGGAGTCCAGCAACACAGGAGAAGCTGGATGAGATGAAGGAAATGGTATCCACAGTCATGAGTGTGGAGATGGTGGCATGCGAAGTAGCAACTCGGTCGTTGTAACGACCGCATTGTAATGTCATGTGATGTATCGCATGGAATGTAACATCGCATATTCGGGCCTCCTGGCCCGTGTGATTCTCAGCTGTGTGGCTGCAGGGGTAGCTGATGGTAATGGGGTGGCTGTCGCTGGCTTGGTCCAGCTTTGTGTTGGCTTGTGACAGATGTTGCCCTCGGAGATGTTATGGGTCAAGGGACGTTCCTGGACCCAACTGCCTTGCAACACTCATACAGCTTTGTCATTTTGCGGTAGGCCTTGGAGATGTTCTTGATGTGCCTGTATCTGTCACAACGCATCTCATAGGTCTGTTTATCCTCAGCTGTCATGTTCTCTAGGGAGATGATGGACAAAATAGTTAGCACATTCTGTGCATGTACATGATGTGTGTGAGAAATAGGCTGACTTGTAACATAATCACATGTGCCTGACCAGACCAACACCAGCAATAGAGATAGATATATATATATTGGCAATATAATGTCACTACAGAGATATCCCCTACTTCAACCAGGAAACCTGAGTCTGGTGTCATCCGTTTAGGTACACTAAATGTAACTGTAGTCACAATGAGATAACTACCATAACATACAGGCCTAAAATTCACACTCATGATGATGTCCATATTTGACATTGGACACATGGTCCTGTTTTTCATAAACCGGGATTTTGAGTTGCCTCAAACTAATGTGCTGATCATTGCTCATCAACATACGTGCAAGTGAATAAGGTGATACCTTCCAACCCCCATTGCGGTAACACAAAGCTGCACATATTGCTGGCTTAACTTACTCTGTGTCAAGTAGTGTTGTGTAGTTCTTATAAACCTATATAAGATCTGAACATTTGGACAACATACACTGCAGGCTTGGTGTTTTGACTGATTCCAGACACCCCCACCGGAAATGTTAGCCTGTATACCAGCTAGCTCACAGTGCCACTAGAAACTCCTCCTACCAAGGAGAGAATAGTTCTTGGCTACTATCAAACATGATAACCCTGACCCCTCAGGGACGTGGAAACAGTGTACTACTTTTCGCTCAGTCACTCGTGCTCACTTAATCTCAGGGAGATACACAGAATAAACGGTATGGACGTTTTTCAATAGATATTTATTGAACAGTCGTTATTCTAGTGTAAAATAGGTGTGCTGAAACAGTTATTAGACAGTAACAGATATACATGATTAGAAACACTAAGAAAGTGAAAGGATGGTAGATTTCTACCATTTTGCTATAATCATGAATACAATCAAGTATATAAAACACATGACAGTAAAAATGCGTACTCCTACAAAGCTACCCTAACTAGATGTACCTAAGTTTACCTGGCATGTATGTAGGTATTAAGCCAAGAATTCCTCTGGGATAAAGTCAACCACATTACCTGAAGTTAGAGACTGTGGGACCCCATCTTGGTCTCGAGTTGGACACCCCACAAGGGATGTTAGACCACTGCGAGCTGGAGTATCTGCATGCAGGAACCTCAGTGTCTCGCGTCAGTGTGTCGGCAGGGAAGTCCTGATCTCTCTCTATTTCAGCAAGATGTGATGTTTATATACCCGAAGGTATCCCCAGGGGTTCTACCTTGCTGTGCCACTGTCAGACTTAGGATGACGTAGGGAATGAACCTTGTACATAGTTATTATGCAGGAGATGGTAGTCCTGCTGAGTTTCCAAGAATCCAAGGACCCTCATGCATAATGTATGAGGCTAGTGTTCCGGGAAAACCCCATGTTCTGTAAGCAGTGCTGTAACTAGGTAAAGGGTCAGTCCTAGCAGCCCATAATGGATGTAGTGTAGGGATGAATATAGGTGAAAGGTTGGGATGGTACCCTGGCCTACATTGGGGTACCTATATGGAATATAACAGTAGTCAATACATGGATAGGGGGTTGCCATGAATCTCCTGTAGACCATGACTGGGGAACATTACTAATAGTTTCCCTCATGCAATTGTACTGAAATGTAACATTTATTTTCCGCTTCACCCTAGGGAAAATCTTGATGAATCACATTTAAACATGCTTATGTACACACACCATCCCAAGGCTGCATTTGGATGCATACATTATAAATAGTATATAGCATCTCAGTAAGCCTGTCGGCCTGCTCATCTGACCAAAACCATATTTAATATGATGCATGGACCCTTGCACCATGACTCTGAGGGAGGCTCAGGTACTACTGAGGATGGATTACAACAGACATACCTTGTGGTAGGCTAAGAAATTGAATATCCCTATGTCCATAGAATAATGAACAAACACATGAACAGACATACATGTAGCCATGTCATTTGTTGTCTGTCATGGGCAAAATACATAACTCATGAAGGTTTATGTTTATCCCAAAAACACATGCTGCAACTACCATATGAAAACTTGGTTAGGCTGTAATGCTAACTCTGATGGCACTGTCATACAGGTGATCACATTTTAGCCTTAACGTTGTCATAATGCTACAGGGACAGTTATGTTTCTACAAACATATTTGTTGTAACACAGCAGGGAAGTTTGGCCCCCGCTATGGTCAGCCAAATTGACATGTATGTTCTGGACACAAAAGGATACAGCTTGTCTGAACCTATTATGCTGCATGTTGATGGAACATGTGTTGCATAGTCACAGAGTGCGTTATGTTGATTCTATGATAACTATCCTGTCAATAAACATCTGTTATTCAGCGCCTTGAGACCCACGGGTGATAAGTGCGCTTCACAAATACATGTGTTATATTATGCCTGCTAACAGTGCCTGTGTATGAGTATAGCACATCATCTGCACCTGCGTCACACACAATATTAGACACATACAACTGAACCCTGCCCAGACATGCTTAGCAACACACATTTCACTGTGCTATGAGATATGTTGTATCCAGATTTCTATTGGTTTGTGCCATTTGTTGTATGAGATAATGTGTTTGTTGGAACATATGCAGAGCCTGTGCCAGATAATAGCCACTGAGCTCAAAGCTACATGACTATAGATGTTCCAACATCATTTTTTATAAATATGTTGAGATCCGGTGGGCCTGCTACATGCACCTACATTTTCAATGATTTTACTCCTTGATCATTTGTAAAGAATCTGTGGGCAGGTTGTGTTCAAAAACATACACCGACAGTCTAATGATGGTACCTGAGTGTTACCTCCTACCACACATCACACAATAACAATACACATTGAACACACACATATATCAAGATGGTACATACATGTACTTATAGCTATTACTGGTAGAATTGGGGTCCTGGAAGGAGTCCACCTCTCCCCATGTCAGCATGTATAATTTCGTTTTTTTGCTTAGAAAAACACATCATTCTGCACATGTAGAAATTCATAAGGCATAGCAAGCTGTAAGACACAGCTGTGTACATGTGCAGCACAATACAGCACACATTGAGGATTACAAATAGAACCTTTTGGGAAATAGATCTCAGGATCAGCCTTTAAAAGTGGGTGTTCTGTGATTTTGTAAGCATCCCCAGCTCATTTATATATGTTCCCTAAGGAAATACACATAGATCTTGGTATCTTCAGCCACAAGTACAACCTACAAAACATTAAATAGCTCCTTGTGGCAGGGTATGGGAATTGATCAATTATCCTTGAGCTTGCATTACTGTTGATTAAGGTAGGCACACTGAGACACACAAAACTGGGAGAGCAGTTGGCCTAAAGGCTAGGGCGGGCGACCTTGAATCTGGGGAACCAGGTACGAGTCTCAGCAATGACGCTGAACACCCTGTGATTCTGGGCAAATCACTTAATCTCCCTATTCCTAACAAAAATTAATGTGTCCTCATGTAATGCAACTGGTGCTATGTAAAGTGCTCTGATACTCGATACCTTCAGGTCAAGTTCGCGCTATATAAAACTCCGTAAAAAAAAATATAGTAAGTTCCCTAACGTAACATCATCCCAGCATATCCATGTATCCTGATATACAACTTGCACATTGCAATATGTAAAATGGTGCTTATTTACAAGCTCCTTGCACTGCCGGTGCATCATTGTTTTGACCCACCGGCGGTTAAGTATGTTGGCCCATATTTACATGGTCATGCAAAACCTGCCAGCATGGCTTCCGTGCCCTTGTAAATATGGCTCACTTTCACACATTATTCTGCTTGAAAGTGGCTTTCCATGGGTGTTGCTGTGGGTGTTCCCACACAACATCCATGGAACCGGACGCATTCCCAGATTGACAAGGTTTAATAAATCTGGGAATGCACCAGTTAATTAGTCAATTAGACTACTGATTTACAATTTACATCATGGTGCCAAACACACATGATCTCTGTCTTACTCCTGTCAAGGAAAGTAGCAGTACATCTACTCTGAGAGCAGGACTTTTTGTGTGCCTCCTTGTCCAAGGATACTGCATTCCCTGACACAGGCATATGTAATGGCATACACTCAACTTACATTTCTCCTTTGGGATGCTACACAATTTGTGATCCCCTCAACTTAGGTCAGATTTAAACAACTCTTGCCATGCAAAGGTAAGTTTACATCCAAATTCCATCATTTGACCACGTGCAATGAGTTAGTGTGTATGCAAATACAGTTTTGTCTGAGTTTTGACATTTTGATTTCACACTCTTGACATCTCTCTATACTTCAGGTGTTTGAATTAAACATATCCAATGCTATACTTCTGTGCCTATTTACTCACTGTACAATGTCATCTGCTCATATTGTTGTTTACAAGTGCTTGTACCTCATTGCATTGCTGTGCATTGCATGGAAAATGTGTCCTTTATCTACTGTAGCATGATGTAGTATATGTGACAATGTAGCCAGGAAATAGGTCATACGTGCTGTATTATGTGGAAAATCACACATGCATATTTCCGTTCTTTACAAGTGAGAGCTTTTACATGTTCACATAACACTAGGCCTTGACTACTGTCACTCCTTAACTTTGATGGTATCTGCAACATTAGTTCCAGCAATATGCTGGCACATTGATGAGGCTTTTCTCAGGTATGGTAGTTGGAGGTTTGTGTTCCAAACTTCACTGAGTGCCATCTGTTTTACACTTTTCTACTGCACAACACATGAAGACTGCTAACTGTGCAGCTCTGCACTGCTCAAATGCAACAGGAAAGTAATGATCAATTTGGAACTGGAAATGTGGTATACCTGGCCTGTCGCTTTAATGCAATACACTGCTTGACACTACATTTCTGTATATGTGGGGTTGATTGTTGATCAACAGGTCTGATGACATTATTATAACCTTTCGAGGCCTGCTTCTAGTTGACAAGATATGGGTGAAGTAATGTTTACTGGGACTACAACAAATAATGGATTCAAATATTTATTTATATGTTGAAAAATTCTATTATGTTCTGACATTCTGTCCACAAAGTACATGTACTTTAAGAAAAGGGTTGCGTCGCTAACTACCAGACACTGTGAACCCTCATTGGGTTCTTTTCATCCTGGTCCACATCCCATAAGGCATTTGTCTGTACACATATGTGGAGAATGGCACTGTTGGACCCGGCCTCATGGCGTGGTCCTACCCCTCCCGCATGGCGGGCCCAGGACGACATCAGCCCTCCTCCGGACCTCGGGCGGCCCCTTCTGCCCGACCCTGCACACCCCAACACCACAGATCCGGCTACCATCCCGGATCCCCATCATCGGCCTGGCCCCAGCGTAGGCCCCTCACGACCTAAGCACGAGGCCGGGCCCGACTCCATCTTGGGCCCACTACGTCACGACCACGTGGCCTCGGCCCCAGCCTCGGCCCCAGCGAAGCCCAGACATCGAGGCACCAAGATCCACCCAGGTGGTCGAGTGGCCACTCGACAGATCCCGGAGGGAGAGGAGTTTCGATGGCCCTCCAGCCGTCCCCGGACGCCTGGTATCGATCGCCCTCCGGCCTCCCTGGGCGCTGGCTCCACCCCCCTGCTGGGTGTCTGGACACCATCATCCCGGCCCCTCTGGCCCCCAGGCGCGAGGGTCCGGACATCAAAGGACCTCCGTCCTATATCTGGGCCCGCCCCGGAGTAGGACGCCAGTTGTATCCTGGACTGGAAGCCCTGCTGACGCTGTCACGGCCGACACCAGACGACTCATCCTTCCTGTAACCGACGTCCATCCGAGAGCCTGCTGGCGCTGCCGCGGCCTACCTTGCTGAACCATCCGAGAGCCTGCTGGCGCTGCCGCGGCCTACCTTGCTGAACCATCAGAGAGCCTGCTGGCGCTGCCGCGGCCTACCTTGCTGAACCATCCGAGAGCCTGCTGGCGCTGCCGCGGCCTACCTTGCTGAACCATCAGAGAGCCTGCTGGCGCCTCCGCGGCCTACCTTGCTGAACCATCTGAGAGCCTGCTGGCGCTGCCGCGGCCTACCTTGCTGAACCATCTGAGAGCCTGCTGGCGCTGCCACGGCCTACCTCGCTAAACCACCTTGCAAGCCTGCTGGCGCTGCCACGGCTCGAACCTCTCGGAACCCCCCAGCTCGAGGATTGAGAGCTGTGCGTAGGGTATCCCTTCCTCCGCCCAGAGTAAGACTGTCCCGCTACCTTACCCTCCTTGTCCGAGACTTTACGGATCCCTCGATCCAGCTGTATATACTGCCAAGAACCCGCAACCGTTATTACTTATAACAGCTTGAGAACTTGACCTCCTGTGTGGTGTCCGTTTGTAGTGTTGTGATTACTCTGCTGTACGATCCTAGGAGAGGGCCCTCATTCAGGAGGCCTCTCGGTAACGCTCGGCTACTTCTCGACCGAGGGGCGGACCTAGGGGTGGTCAGTCAGACATCTTCTGCCTCCCCCGGGTCGCCTTTCTAACATTGGTGGCAAGCGCTGGGATCCGAGCCCACGCAGATCGTACAGAGAGTGATTCACTCGCTACCCAGAAAAACCCACTGCGACCATGAGCACAGAATTCCAGAAGGAGAAAATGGAAGACTACAGTCACAAGGAGCTGAAGCAATTCTGCAAAGATCTAGGCATCGCTACCACTGGCTTAAGCACCAAAGAAGATTTCAAATCGGCCCTGCAGGCCTGGGTGGACGCCGGGGAGGCGCCACCCCCGAGTGAAGATAACCCGGGCCCGAACGGAGGCCCGGAGGCTCAGCTGAACCCAGCGGGAGAGAGACCCGCAAACCCAAACACGGGCCTCTCCCACAAAGACGCCCGAGAACGAGAGAGGAACCGGCTCCACGAGTTGGAGCTTGCTCGACTCAAACAAGAAGGAGAGATCCAATTGGCAGAAAGGAAGCTAGCCCTCGAGCAGCTACGGCTAGAAGGAGACCTAGAAGAAAAGCGAAGACAAAGAGACCTCGAGGAGAAGAAACTCATGCTCGAGCACGAGCGCGTCCTCAAAGAACTAGAATTTAAAGCCAAGGCAGGCGAGACTACCACCTCCGGGGGTAAGACCTCACCTCCCCCGGTGGACACGAAGGTGCACATACCCAAGGATGTCGTCAAAGAGTACTATAAGAACGACGACATCCAGCAGTGGTTCAAAGCTTACGAGGTCGCCATGGCCGCCCATCGAGTACCCCTCAGGGACTGGGGTGCCGGCCTGTGGGGGAAGTTTATCAACGAAGGGAGAGACGCCCTGCTGGAGCTCCCTGATACCGAGAGGACCTCGTACGAGCACATGAAGACCGCCCTCCTCACTCGCTACGGACTCACCCCCGAGATGTACCGGCAGCGATTCCGAGACTGCAAAAAAATCCCGGTACCACGTGGGTAGAATACGTGAACTATTACAGTAGAGCCTTCGAGGGGTGGACTCGGGGCTGCCAGGTCACCACCTACCAGCAGTTGGTCGACCTCATTCTATGGGAACACCTGTCCAATAACTGTTTCGTCGAACTCCGGCAGCACCTCCTCAACAGCAAATTGACTGAGCCACGAAAACTCGCTGTCGAGGCAGACCGATGGGCCAGCACCCGAGTTCCCCGGAACACGATGGGAGATTACGGCCGGGGGTCCCCGGGGAACCACCGACCACGAGGTGGCGGAGTAGGCCAGAGCCGGGGTCGAGACGCCCCCCAGGGGTCATCCCCTACCTCCACGTCGCCATCCCTGGGCCGGAGAGGGGGCCCCCCAGCCAGGCCGGGGCCCCGCCCGAACGTTACGTGCCACAGATGCCAGCGACAGGGTCATTATGCGAATGACCCCCTCTGCCCGATGAACCAGCGACCCGGCACCACCGGGCCCCCAGCCCGCCAGATCGCGGCAGCTGCCCTAGGTGAAGAAAGAAGTGAGGAAGAAGACGACGACCACGAGCAGGCCGAGTGGGAGCCCGCCGCCATGACCTTAGCCTGCCTGGGTACTCACGACATGATCCCCCGAGGGCCGATCCCCGGCAACACCCAGAAGTACCGCCAGTGGGTCACCATCAATGGAAACCGGACCGAAGCCCTCCGTGACACTGGGGCCAGCGTGACAGCGGTCCGCTGCCATCTGGTGACCCCGGAACAGATCCTTCCTAACGTCCTGTGCCCAGTCCGATCCGCAGATAACTCCGAAACTATGTGTCAGATGGCCCGCATCCCCTTCGAGTGGGGGGGAGTGTCGGGCGTGCTGAAAGTGACTGTCCGCGACGATGCCCCCGTGGACTGCCTCCTTGGGAACGACCTGGAAAGTTCCCCATGGGCTGGCGTCGAATGAAGAGAGCACCTGGGGATGCTAGGCCTTCCCGAGTGGGTCTGTGCGACCACCCGCTCCATGTCCGCCCGAGCCTCCGCCCCAGCGGGGGAAGCTCCAACAGAGGAGCCAGAATGGCCCGCACCTCCGCCACCCGTCGTCCCCGAGGACGCCGACACCGAGCCCGGCCCCCAAGGGCCCGACCAAGAAGATCTCACCGAGCTTAACCACCTCCCGGAACTCGCTCAATGGCGCCAAGAAGGTGGCCCCACCCGCGAACAGTTCCGGCAGGAACAGAAAACCTGCCCCTCCCTCGAGGGGATGCGACAGCAAGCCGCTACGCAAGCCGCTGGAGACCCCGCGGGGTCCCACTGGGTCTACTGGGACAACGACCTCCTTTACAGTGAGCAGAAGATTGCCGAGCTAGGGGCCGGCCAGGTGCTGGTTGTACCCCTCCGGTTCAGAGACTTCCTCCTGAACTTAGCACATGATGTGCCCCTCGCCGGGCACCTGGGACAGGACAAAACTTACAGCCGCCTGGTGACCCATTTCTACTGGCCAAAAATGCGCACTGATGTACAGAACCACTGCAGGACCTGCCCGACCTGTCAAGCCAGCGGGAAGAGCGGGGGGAAAGTCAAAGCCCTGCTCCAGCCGTTCCCTGTGGTAACCACCCCCTTCGAGCGAGTGGGAATAGACATCGTAGGGCCCCTGGACCCTCGCACCTCGCAGGGGCACCGTTTCATCCTCGTCCTGGTGGACCATGCCACCCGCTATCCTGAGGCCATCCCTCTCCGAACCATCACGGCCCCGTGGTGGGCCGAGCCCTCATGAGCATCTTCTCCCGAGTCGGCTTCCCCCGAGAAGTCGTGAGTGATCGGGGGTCCAACTTCATCTCGAAGCATATGCGGTCCCTATGGCAACAGTGCGGGGTCGCATATAAGTTCACCACCCCGTATCATCCCCAGGGAAATGGACTAGTGGAACGCTTTAACAGGACACTGAAGGGAATGATCAAGGGCCTAGAAGAGCCCCTCCGGTCAAATGGGATGTCCTGCTGCCCTGCCTCCTGTTCGCCTACCGAGAGGTACCCCAGAAATCCCTGGGGTTCAGCCCGTTCGAACTCTTGTACGGACACCCGGTTCGAGGCCCCCTTAGCCTGGTCAAGGAAGGCTGGGAGACAGCAGTTCGAGATGCCCCACCGGATGTCTACCGGTACCTCCTGACACTCCGCAATCAGACTCGGAAGTTCAGGGAACTTGCCGAGGCCAACCTGGAGGCCAGTCAGGAGGAGATGAAACGCTGGTATGACCAGAACGCCTCGTCCATCGAGTTCGAGCCGGGCCAGCAAGTCTGGGTCATGTCCCCGGTTGAACCGTGTGCCCTCCAGGACAAATGGACGGGGCCCTTCAAGGTGGTGGAGCGCAAGAGCCCAGTCACCTACCTGGTAGACATGGAGTCCCCCAGGAACCCCCTCCGGGTTCTACACGCTAACCGGCTCAAGCCGCACTTTGCACGCACTGAACTGAGTCTGCTGCTGGCGACCGATGACGGAGCTGAAGACGACTCCGAGCCACTACCAGATCTCCTCAGCACCACCGAGAAAGACGGCTCCTTCGAAGGGGTCCGGCTATCCTCTACCCTGACCCCAGAGCAGCAACAAGACTGTCGGAAGCTGCTGGGGCAGTTTGCGGATCTGTTTTCCCTCACGCCGGGGGTCACCCGGTGGTGTGTCCACGATGTGGACACCGGAGACAGCCCCCCTGTGAAACAACGAGCTTTTCGAGTGCCCGACCGGGTTCGGGCCTGCATCCAATCCGAGGTGGCCAAGATGTTGGCCCTGGGGGTAGTCGAACCCTCCAACAGTCCCTGGGCCAGTCCCGTTGTCCTGGTCCCGAAAGCCGTTTCCCCCGGAACAGCGCCCGAGCTCCGGTTCTGTGTTGACTACCGGGGACTGAATGCCGTCACCAGGACCGACGCACATCCCATCCCCAGGGCGGATGAACTGATCGATCGCCTAGGGGCCGCCAGATACCTCAGCACCTTCGATCTCACGGCGGGGTATTGGCAGATCGGCCTTACTCCTGGCGCACAAGAGCGATCGGCCTTCTCGACGCCAGATGGCCACTATCACTTCAAAGTGATGCCCTTCGGCATGAAAAAGGCGCCGGCCACCTTCCAGCGGCTAGTGAATCAGGTGCTGGCCGGACTAGAAGAATACAGCGCCGCCTATCTAGATGACATTGCGGTGTACAGCCTTCACTGGGATGAGCACCTGTCCCACCTCTGGGAAGTCCTGACGGCCCTCCGGCGGGCCGGACTAACCATCAAAGCCAGCAAATGCCAGATAGGCCAAGGGTCCGTGACCTATCTAGGACACCAAGTAGGGAGCGGTCAAGTAGCTCCCCTCCAACCAAAGGTAGACGCCATCCGGGCCTGGGAGCCCCCGGTCACCCAGACCGCCGTCCGAGCCTTCCTGGGGCTCACCGGATACTATCGGCGATTTATAAAAGACTACGGGAGCATTGTGGGGCCCCTCACCGAACTGACCTCAAAGAAATTACCCCAGAAGGTACACTGGACCCCCGCGTGCCAGACAGCCTTTGAGACTTTAAAGACTGCCATGTGCACCGCCCCTGTGCTCCAGGCCCCCGACTACAGCAGAGAGTTTGTAGTCCAAACCGACGCCTCGGAGCACGGCATCGGGGCGGTCCTGTCCCAAGTTAACCCCGAAGGAATCGACCGGCCTGTGGCCTTCATCAGCCGACGCCTCCTGGCAAGAGAACAGCGGTGGAGCACCATCGAGAGGGAAGCCTTTGCCGTGGTGTGGGCACTCAAGAAGCTCCGGCCCTACCTCTTCGGCACCCACTTCCGAGTCCAGACCGACCACCAGCCCCTGCGTTGGTTGATGCAGATGCGGGGAGAAAACCCGAAACTGCTGCGCTGGTCCATTTCTCTGCAGGGGATGGATTTCACTGTGGAGCATCGCCCCGGCAACGACCACGCCAATGCCGACGGCCTGTCCAGATTCTTCTGCCTCGGCGAGGAGAATCCCCAAGAAAATGGGTGACTCTCCCCTGCCTTCAGCTGGGGGGGACGCGTGTTGGACCCGGCCTCATGGTGGTCCTACCCCTCCCGCATGGCGGGCCCAGGACGACATCAGCCCTCCTCCGGACCTCGGGCGGCCCCTTCTGCCCGACCCTGCACGCCCCAACACCACAGATCCGGCTACCATCCCGGATCCCCATCATCGGCCTGGCCCCAGCGTAGGCCCCTCACGACCTAAGCACGAGGCCGGGCCCGACTCCATCTTGGGCCCACCACGTCACGACCACGTGGCCTCGGCCCCAGCGAAGCCCAGACATCGAGGCACCAAGATCCACCCAGGTGGTCGAGTGGCCACTCGACAGATCCCGGAGGGAGAGGAGTTTCGATGGCCCTCCAGCCATCCCGGACGCCTGGTATCGATCGCCCTCCGGCCTCCCTGGGCGCTGGCTCCACCCCCCTGCTGGGTGTCTGGACACCATCATCCCGGCCCCTCTGGCCCCCAGGCACGAGGGTCCGGACATCAAAGGACCTCCGTCCTATATCTGGGCACGCCCCGGAGTAGGACGCCAGTTGTATCCTGGACTGGAAGCCCTGCTGACGCTGTCACGGCCGACACCAGACGACTCATCCTTCCTGTAACCGACGTCCATCCGAGAGCCTGCTGGCGCTGCCGCAGCCTACCTTGCTGAACCATCCGAGAGCCTGCTGGCGCTGCCGCGGCCTACCTTGCTGAACCATCAGAGAGCCTGCTGGCGCTGGCGCGGCCTACCTTGCTGAACCATCCGAGAGCCTGCTGGTGCTGCCGCGGCCTACCTTGCTGAACCATCAGAGAGCCTGCTGGCGCTGCCGCGGCCTACCTTGCTGAACCATCTGAGAGCCTGCTGGCGCTGCCGCGGCCTACCTTGCTGAACCATCTGAGAGCCTGCTGGCGCTGCCGCGGCCTACCTCGCTAAACCACCTTGCAAGCCTGCTGGCGCTGCCGCGGCTCGAACCTCTCGGAACCCCCCAGCTCGAGGATTGAGGGCTGTGCGTAGGGTATCCCTTCCTCCGCCCAGAGTAAGACTGTCCCGCTACCTTACCCTCCTTGTCCGTGACTTTACGGATCCCTCGATCCAGCTGTATATACTGCCAAGAACCCGCAACCGTTATTACTTATAAAAGCTTAAGAACTTGACCTCCTGTGTGGTGTCCGTTTGTAGTGTTGTGATTACTCTGCTGTACGATCCTAGGAGAGGGCCCTCATTCAGGAGGCCTCTCGGTAACGCTCGGCTACTTCTCGACGGAGGGGCGGACCTAGGGGTGGTCAGTCAGACATCTTCTGCCTCCCCCGGGTCGCCTTTCTAACAGGCACAAACTAGGTAAGCCGATTTCTCGCGCACTGGGGGCAGAGATTGTGACAAGAAAGATAATACAGGAGTACTATACCACCTGACTCTTGAAATTTGGTTGGACGAAGAAACTTGGCAAGGGACATCTGTACATACAATGTGGTTATAAGTCGTTCGTGATTGGTCCTAACCCTGATTTTTTTTTAACCAGATTTTATTGGGTTTTGCACATGTAGTGCATCATCATTATACATTGCTTGAGTGCTGATAAGTCAGTTACATGCCATTGTTCTCCCGATTTCTTTCCACATCACAAACATTCTCAACTCCCTCTCCCCTTGAGTGTGGTCATTGCTTCGATTTTGGCACTGTATATGGTATGAGTGTGTACTTTTAGAGGTCGTTGTGTGTAGGTACATGCAAGCTCTATAGATATGGGAGACGGGGAGTGCTGTGTAACCTGGTCCATTCCATCTCCGTCTGCTCCAGAGACGGAGATCTTGAGGGCGAGCGTGCAGAAGCGTTCGAGTCCAGTGTTAGTAGCTCATTGACTAGCCCTTCCCAGGCCCCGGCTGCATCCAATGTAGCTATCACTCGTTGTACTTCCCTCAGGAGTATTCTTTATTCACATCCCACCCATTTTTCCAGTTCCCTCCTCCATGTTATTATTCTAGGCCCTCCGTTCGACTTCCAGTTCCTGATGATTTACCGTTTGGCCAGGACATATGCAATAGGGTGACCAGGCGCCCCCGTTTTGCCAGGACGGTCCCCGTTTTTAACCAGCTGTCCCAGCAAATTTCAAGAAATGTAGCTCATGTCCCCGTTTTTGGAGAGGGTCGACTGAAAACGGTGGGAGGTGTTTTTTATGTTTTACAAAGCAGGGATAGTTACCAGTTGTTTCAAGCAAGCAATTTAATTAACAGGCAAGCTACTGGGCTTAAAAATTGGATTTTTTGTATGTTCTTACTGCCTGTTCTGTAATTCTCTGCTGAGGAGCGCTGTCATCGCTTGAAGTAAAATTGTAGTCCTTCTTCTATTTTTGTGAAATGTCTCGGTTTATGGCTTTAAAATTCTGGTCACCCTAATATGCAAGGTCTTGGAATTTCCCTGTGACTTTGGTTTTGGCTATGTTTTGGAACCATTCTAGTAGGCACTGACCCGGGGTGCGTTGAATCTCCCTGTCAGTGACGACTTCAACTATATTCAAGACTCCTCCCAAAAGGTGCTCAAAATAGGGCACTCCCACAACATGAGAAGGCTATGTGCCCGCCTTTCCCCATATCAGGGGGAAGCTGCCTCCTCCACTTGCAGTCTAATTATCAATGGAGTAAGGTACACCCCATTCAGGATATAGTAATCAATTAACTTGAACCGCGCATTCCGCTAAGCCTTTGGTGTCCTTTCCACTATGGTATCCCAGTCTGCCTCAGGAATCGGAATCCCCAGGTCCTCCTCCCATTGTGTTCTGAATTGGTTGTTTAAGATCATTTTGTATCGCTATATAAAGACACAAGACTCCTTTGACTGTGTCCACCGATGAGGCCACATATCAACAGCAGCTCAGTGTCTGTGGTTCTGCTGATCCGATACTACAGTGTTTTCTGAATGCTGTAGTGGGGGCCCTATGCAAGGGAAAATGACCTTGAGGCAGATCAAATTCTGCTAAAAACTCCGCAAATAAGAGTAGTTCAGTCTCGGAAGAGACCCTCCAGTAGAGTTGCCCCTGCTGCAACCCAGAAATCGAGGCCCGCCCAGTTTCTGCCATGCTGCAAATGTTGAAGCATGCCAAGAGGTAGGTCAGGAGAGTACGGAGTTCTACTACGAGTCTTTTGCAAATATCTAGTCCAGCACTTTTTATGACCCTTAATTCTTCAGTGTGCCCAGCAGATCGTCGCTCTATGCATTAATAGTACTTTTGTGAGGTCAGAGGATGCCAGTGTAAATAGGCTCATGGCCCTGTCAGGACTCCTTCTGGATGCAGGCCACTGGTTCAGTCAGTTTAGTTGCACCACAATGCAGTACGCTTCAAAGTCTGGGACTGCCATTCCTCCAGTTACTGTGGAGCGCTGCTGCGTGGCCAGTGCTACTTGTCGGCGGCCCGTCCCCCAAATAAATGATATAATCTATGAATCCAAATCCCGGAACACCATTTGGGGAATCTACACTGGAAATGTGCTTAAGAAGTATAGCAGCATTGGCAGCACCACCATCTTCAGTAGGGCCACCCTGCCCACCAATGATAACTGCAACGTTTTCCAGAACTTCATGGAGTGAAGAGAGCGGATCGCTCTACCCACATTTCCCTCCAATAATCCGGTGGTATTATGATATATCTTTACCCCTAGGTACCCCAGGCATCTGGGTTCCCACTGGAGGTGGCCCAGCCTGTCCGGAGGACACCTGCCAGGCATCACAGGGAAGAGTAAGGATTTCTGCCAATTTACTCTCAGGTCCAATGGAAGGCCAAAGCATTCCAGAATATTCCACGCTCCCCTCAGATGGGAAACATCCTTTATAACGAAACTTTCACAACGCGGTACCATTACCACGCAGGTTTTACAACGCAAGTCGTTACAACGACTTGCGCTGGAGGGCGCTGTAGGATAGAGAATAGTTTAATTTACTATCCAACACCTTCCCTACTATCCACGGGGACTGGAGTTGGAATAGTAAATTAAACTATTCACTATCCAGCGCCCCCCAACGCAAGTCGTTGTAACGACTTGCATTGTAAAACCTGCGTGGTAATGGTACGCGTTGTGAAAGCACGCGTTGTACCGTCATACATCCCCTCAGATCCTCTCTCATGTCTCAAAGAAAGATCAGGAGGTCGTCCGCATACAAGGTGAGTTGGTGTTGTGAGTCCGCTCTGCCTACTAACCCCGATGAAGTCCTAAGGGACGAAACGAGTTGGCTGGGCTGATTGCAATTTGTATAAATGACTCAAAAGAATTGGATTTGACTACACACACTAGCCTCCCAAATAGCTGAATTCACTTGACATGCCCTCTTGGAACAAACATGGACATCACATACATATTGAACTTTTCCAATGCGTAAATTGAGTAACATTTATGATTGGTTATAGGCTCATTTTCAAATGTATTTGTTATTGGATTAAGTTTGGCTCCTAACCAGTGGGGTTATAAAAAGTTGAGCATAGAAACAATACACTGGTGCAACTTCAAATGGCCCACACTGCTTTTGCTTAGTGCCTGGTTGTACTGTTGTTCCAGCTCAGTCTGGGGATGTGAAATTGGGATTGTGACCCATGGCTGAAGACTATATGCCTAGTCAACTGTAAGTTAAAATGAAATTTCACCTGTCAATGATTTTGCTGTCATTTACAGTGCCTTTCCTGTCCATATGTGTTATGTGTACTGAATTACTCATAAACCGTTCTTACGGTATTTCCCAATGTGTTACTTATTCAGCTGGCCATAGGTTTGTGCATGACTCTTCCAGTTCTCTGTGTAATAGCAAATGATGAGCATGGCCTGATACATTGGATACTTGTACATCCTGACTTTTATGTTAATCCAGTAGCTTACTGTGATGGGTATTTAGTGATGTACCATATCTCTCTATGGTATGTGCGCTCACTGCATGTGTAAAGTGACAGATTATTGATCAGATATTTGGCTAGTTGGTCCTCCTTAGGTAGGTTATGACATTGCCAACATGTTTTACATTCACACATACACATGTCCATGTCCATGTTAAACCACTGATGTTGATGGCACACCCATTTCATAGTTCACTTACTTTACCACGTGATTTTGGTGCATACACGTGGTGCGGTTCAAACATGTCACATGGATTGTTGTACTATTTATTGTCAGGCTTCAACTATTGTTTTTGCCAGAGAAGTTGTCATGGTGCACTTTGATTGACACATATGTATTGCAATGTAAGCAATCTTTATGTGGGACACACTGATGTTGTTACAAGTAGCTGTCTACTTCAAAAATTGACAAAATACATTGTTTATTAACACGTATGTGTATGACTGTAACTTGTAGGGGATTGTGTAATTCTATGCCTTGATTTGTCCCTCAAAGCTGTGGCAAATGAATGTTGAGATTGGTATCTCAAGTACACTGTGGTGCCTTATCCACGCTGGCTTCGATTCTATGTTGATGACTGATGTATGACATGTTTGGCAGCATTGTGTTTGACTTTGTGAGGTTCACATTGCTGGATTCATATGCTTTTCCTTTGGACTACTTACTTCACAGAACAGATGAGCTATCACATTGATTACATCAGTCAATGCGGCTGTCAACCTATGTGTGTACGTAGACTGTCAGTATGGCTGAGACATATGTGTGTGTTTTGGACTGTTGGTATCACAATTGTTATCCAGTATTGCCATTTACACGTCTGGGGCCTACATTGACATGGAATGCCACACATGGCCTTTCCACGTTCTTCTTCCTGTCTTGGTCCTGAAACTTTGGTCAACAAACAAGTATACTGCCATGTGTGACACATTTGCTCATTTCCACAGTACTTTTTCTCACACCGTTGACTGATACTGATACGCACTGAAGAGCCACTCATCTCACACTTATCTCTTGTGTTCCCTTTGTACTCATATTGGCTTGTCTTGCATGTCACATGGTTTGATTTGTTACCCAGTGCAGTTGATGTGGTTCCATCCATCCACAGAGTGAAATGACGCATTACTACTCACTTAGGTTCTGTTGCTACTGCCAATGATAGATTAGTAAGTGCATGTCAATGGTGGGCATCATTGTCTACATGTTGCAGTACATCGCTCCCACTACATGCACATGACATAAGGGCCCAGATATTTGGGAAAGTTGCACTGTGCAGTGCAACAAGTTACCTGTCTGCACTACATCCCTGAAAAAGGACAGTAGTGCACAGTATTTAGGCCATACAGCACAGCACAGCACAGCACAGCACAGTATTTAACAGCACATTCCAGACCTTTCACCCTGCACTGGCACACAATGCCTAGCACATACACAGGCACACTTGCACCATGGTGCTTGGACGCCTGCATTGCATGCAGGATTGTCTTTGTTCAGGTGAGGGCAACTTCCTGCACATGAACCCTCAGAGGACTGATCTATGTATATGTGCCATAGAATGCAGCACACATAGTAAGCAGGAGTGAATTGGATGACTTCAGATATGTTTCCTTGTTACACATCACCTGGGGAGACCAATTGATTTGTCTGATGTGGGATACATGACCTGCCTCATGAACAGGTACATGGATACCCCACCTCCCCCACAACACCTATGGAACCCCTCCATTGCACACAGTGATGCTACACTGCATTTTGCACAGTTTTGCATTGCTCTGTACCTTTATGCCATTTGAAGTCACACACAGTGCCTTTGCGTGGCTTAACATGTGTGACTTAGGGGTTTGCATTGTGTTACAGGTGTACCATGATGGAAGTATGGGGCACACTCCTCATACATATGGCCCTATCTCTGTTAACAGAGTTGACTATTAGGTCATAGATTCCTTACTGTTAGTAGGTCTGTTATGTACTTCAGATTTGGTTACCAACAAGTAGGCCGTTCCCATAACGCCCATCCTTAAAGCGCTCATTGATAATGCAGTGCCTGAACATGTAGGCATCATGGGCACTCCCTGAGTATTTTGCCAGCACCGTGGTGATCATCCCCAGTTGGCCCACGATGGCATGTATGTTGATGTGCTTCCGGTTCCTGCACAGGTGTGATGTTTTCGCAGGGGGGAACCAGTTGCACATGTGCACCTAGCACATGTCAAAACCCTGCAATGGCATAAGAAAATTGCTTGGTCTCCAGCTGCTGCTGTTGTGTCTTCAGCAAGAGGAGGCACTGAGATGTGAAGGATAATGGTATCTAGGACAGAGGGTAGGAAAGCAGAAAAAGATGGCTGTGATATTCCTGCCACTCTGGTTGTTGTGGGTGGAAGAACCATAGGGACGGATTAGGATCTACCTTTAAGGGAAATAAGAAAATTCCCAGACCAGGGAAAGAAAGAGAAACATATATACAAATAATATATAATTAAAAAAAACTCATCTATGATTGCAAAGTATGAGGTCTTTCATATAACGACGACTCAGCAACAGCCATTTTATCAGGGACCCCACTTTTGGGAGAGCCAACACTCACGCAGGTACTAACCCACATAGATGGATGGGAAACTCTTACTGAGTTAAAGAGAACGCAGATCTAAACTATTTTACATGGGGCAATCCTAAAGGAATACCTCAACACTAATACAGCACCAAAAGGACTACTGGTGACAAATGAACCCTTAATCTTCCTAGGAGATGCTTCCTTTAGGAAAGATTGGTCACTAATAGCCTGGAAGTGCACCAGGGATTGGTTTATTTTAAATTTTAATCCGGCCAAGAGGATCTCTGATATACACTCCTAATCCAGATACAAACAAGTGAGAATAATCTTAAAACACAAGTACAACTAACAATGTTTAAAAATAAATTGGAAGAAACTAACACGGAAGTGAATGATTATAATGAATACTTGACATGATCAAAAGTAAATAAATTACAAAAGGATTTGAAAAAGTTCTCAAAGGAAAAGATCTAACAGTCCACCAATGAAGTGTATGCCAAACAGAAAGAAGCACAGATTATGGGCAGACGTACTCCAGACATAACATTTACGGCAGCTCAGGTAGTGAGAACAATGATTACGAGTTCAGACCAAAACGGAGAGGAAGGGGGAGGGGTGCCTTTAGAGGACATGTACAGATGTTCCAGCCAACTCCTCCTCACTTACCCCCGCCCCCAGGCCTTTCTGGCTCGTATGGTCACCAGGATGGCCTCCGGACGAGAGCTCCTCCACTGAGCTACTGGGTTAGAGATCACCTATCCGTTTTTATCCCTGCACAACCCTGTCATCCAGTGCTCTCCGTCGCACTGCTGCCCTCCTAAGCCATCATACAATCATATAGTGCTAGCTTGGCTCCCGCAACACCGCACAGACCAGCACCTGTGGACTCCTCTTACCTCTTCTAGGACGTCGGCCATTATTCAGAAGAGCTGGCCGTTGGCTGTGTCCGTCTGATACCTCACCGCCGCAGACAAACGGAGCCCCAGTCAAGTGTTGCTCCCTGAATCCAGCTGATAGAGACCGAAGGCTGGGCTGCTGGAGACCGATCGTGGATGTTTGCCCGGATCTGCTGACTTCAGTGAGTCCGGTCCCACCCTCCCCCTCTACCTCGCTGCAGGTCACTCATCGCTTTACGCCCCTGAGCCTGTGTCTTGCCGGGATCTGGTGAAATTGAGGCGGCCCTCTGGCGAGTCTTTCTCTCTGCCGACGGATGCGCCGGGCACTGGCCGAGGCCCTGGGGAGCATTTTGCCAAGTCGCTTTTCCTGGCCGCAGTGCTGCCTTGCGCTCGGAGAGCGCGCTTGAGGCTGCAGGGCTGCTGAGGAGCTGCGAGGCGGTGTCCTACAGCTCAAGCCCCCGAATCCGGTGACCCGCAGGGGAACCAGCGGCCCTGCGCAGCACACCCAGGCAGACTGTTGGACACTCTTATTGCAACTTTGCCGGCTCTCACAACACGAGCCGAAGCCCCGGGGAGCTGTTGTCTGCCTTGTCCTATTACGTTGCTCTCACGGTGATTGCGCTTCAAGCAGCAGTGGGATCAAGAAGCTGCAAAGCGATGCGCCTGAGAGCCGGAGCCCTGGGGAGCTGTTTGCTGCCTTGCCCCCATTTTGGTATCCTCACTGCGATCGCGCTCTAGGCCTGCCACAGTGAGGCTTTTCTTCCTGGGGAGCACCAACAGATGTGAAGCCCCCATAGTTTTGGCCGGTACAGAGTGAGCGGTGTGCATCGGCGGTGACATAGTGGTGCCTAGACACAGGGCGGGTCCGTTATTGAGGTTCCTTGCAGTTGTCGGTCTATGGTACAACTGCTTTATTGCCCCCAGCCATCTTGTACTCAAAACTACCCCTTCATACTGTCTCGGACCTTCTACCCTCAAAAATGGCAGCTCCTGGTAATGACCACAGAAAGAGGACTGTACTTAAAAAACAAATAAATGCCCTTAGCTGTACCCCAGCCAGGCTTGTTCAGACAGTGGCAACAGAAAGAGGACTGCCCCAGCACTACAAGCTAGGGCCTACTCGCTCAGGTGGTGGCCATCTTGAAGTGGCACCAACCAGCTGTAACAATCTACAAAAGGCCTGTTGTTCCTTGGGAAAGCTCAAGGAATTTTTTTTTCTCTCACTTACAACCCGGCCAATTTCTTATCTCCTAAACAGTTTACTATCTCAATGACCGCGGACATAAGGACATCTGCTGCTACTGACCCAGGCCTCTCCTATTGTGCCCAACCCTAGCCAACATGGTTGGTCCTGGCCTGACCGCCACTGGGGCAAATTCATACACCCTGATTTACCCCCCTAAACTCTCCAAAACCACTACAAAAACCTTCAAACACCTCACCCTGAAAAATCACCCCGAGACACTGATCTCTGACCTGCGTTTCAGTGCGGACAATGGCACAGTCAACAATGACCTCGTTTTCTATTCCAGAAGAATCCCCTCTTGGCGCAATACCTTTTCGCTCCTCCTCAATGCACGCTCAACCAGGAACATTTCTTATGGCTTTAAGCTCACAATAGCGCCCTCTGCAACCCTGCGAGCTGACCTCACCATCACCCTCTACAAAAGTGGCATTGTATTGATCCAAGCCTCAACCATAAAACTTAATAAATTTTTACCCTCCTCAGAAACAATGTGCATGACACTGGCAAGGCGACCAACACCCACCTTGACGATCTTCCGACCTACCTGCCTAGCATGACTAACCTCCCATAAACCACCTCTCTAAGGGTCTCCAACACAGTTCCTCCTAACCCCCCAGCTCGTCTACCGGCCTTGCTAACACTACCGCCCGAGACCCTTGGTCTCCTCCCTTCTATTTCTCCCTACGGTCTCCATGGTCTCTAACAGAGCTCATCCTAACCCTCTCAGCTCACCTATCAGCCTCCCTATCGCAATCGACCCGAAACCCTTGGTCTCCTCCCTCCAAGCTCCCCATTCGGACTCTGAGACCGGTACGCCTCCAACGACCTATGATGCAGGTCAAGCTAGCCCCGCTAGCACACAAACCACCCCTCCTATGGCCCCTAACACAGTCCATCCTAACCCTCCTAGCACCTCTACCGTGACCCCCTTACATTGATATCGATACTCTGCACTCCAGAGCCACCAAAATAATTCAGAGCATCCACTTCTCCATCCTGGATCTATCGAACCTCCTTCACCTCGCCGAACCTTTGCTAGCCTCAAGCCCCTGCTGAATTCCACTTCCCCTCCTATCTCAGAGCTCCCCAAACATCCACTACCGCCATCCCTGAGGCACCTTGGCCCTCGTAAGCACCCTTGCCACCTATCGGAAGAGGAAACCCTAGCCCTCGCCCTCTCCTACAACCCTTCCCTCGCCACACAAAATCCGCTAGACATCACTGAAAAGGAAATCCTCGCCATTCTACAGGACCATAATGCAGTCCCAGTTACTCCTTGTCTATCAGACGTGAGTGCAGAACATCCCATCCGCACGGTCGCTATCAACCCCTGCAGATCAGCTCCCCTCTGTAACAGAAGTGTGATCAGAAGCAATCTAGCGCCTGTACACCTGTCTACCCCGACTCCCCCTCTGACCCCTCCCTGACTGGTCTCTTAATTAACTGCCGATCGGCAGTAAAGGTTGCCGCCGATGTCGCTGCTCTCATCCTGAACAATAACTTTGACTTAGCAATTCTAACAGAATCATGGCTTAATGATTCTTCATCCCCATGCCT
The DNA here is from genome assembly GCF_964261635.1 of Lissotriton helveticus. Classification (NCBI taxonomy): domain Eukaryota; kingdom Metazoa; phylum Chordata; class Amphibia; order Caudata; family Salamandridae; genus Lissotriton; species Lissotriton helveticus. The sequence goes on along the minus strand of NC_136059.1, from coordinate 610,238,071 downwards.
GGACCTCTTAGTCCCCCCAACTATAACATTGCTAGGCTAGACAGACAACATAGTAAGAAAGGTGGTGGCATCGCCTGCATCTATCGCTCTAACCTTCTTTTTACGAAGCTTCTGGTGGGTACCACTGATTCCTGCGAATACCTTTCCCTCTCAATTTTCCGTAACGCCACTTAACTGTGCAACCTGCAGATCTTTTACCACCCCCCCAGGCATGAATAACTCCTTCACTGACCACCTCTTGGAAATTCTCACTGGAAAGAGTTCCTCCAATGCCAAAGACATTTTCCTCGGCCATTTCAACCTGCACTGGAACGTTCCCAAGGATCCTCATGTCAACGCCATTAAAGGCCTCCTGGCCGATCAAGCCCTGACCCAAGCTTGTTCACTCCCAAGCACTCGAAAGGGGCCACTCTTGACTGGATCATCTCTAAGGAAGCAACAGTCAAGCTTATTTTTATAGACCCCTGTGACTGGTCTGACCACCAAGCCATTGCCTTCCTTCTATCTGGCACCCACAAGACAAGGGCACCACAACCGGTGCTTCCTAAACGCTGGGTCAGAGACACCAAGAACCTGGACCACAAGGAACTTGAGGTTCGCTGCAAATCTGACCTCCCCCCCGAATATCACATCGGTCAGTGACCTCAATGATCACTACTCTGTAACTATGTCGAACATTCTGGATGACCTAGCCCCTCTAAAACTAAAAATAAATCAAGTCAAAGATAGAAACCCATGGTTCACTGGATCCCTCAACAATGGGAGGAGATCCCTCCGACAAGCCGAAAGAATCTGGAGACAGCACCCCTCTGCTGCTCACCTAAAACTTCTCCGCTCGGCCTGAAATACATACAACAAGAACATCCTCAACTTAAAAAAAGAATTCTTCAGATGGGAACTAGGGAATACCCAGAACAGACCCCGCAAACTCTTGGAACTAGTCAAAAACCAACCCAACAAATTGGCCAAAACAGCGAAAGAAAACCCCAAGTCTCTTATTTCATCCAAGGAATTCTCCTTGTTTTTTGCGGACAAAATCAATACCTTAGGTAACAAACTTAGTTCTGCCTCATTCTCTCTACCGCCCCCTGACCTGCCTCCTCCACCCACGCCACCTCAACAGTCCTCACCTAAGAATCAAGCACACTGGACCGACTTCACGCTCAACGACAAAAACTCTGTCGCCAAAATCCTTTACACCTTAAATCCGAACAACCATTTCAATGACCCGCTTCCCTCTAACTGTCTAGCGGCCGCCGCCCAATCCATTATTCCTAGCTGGACTGCGATAACTAACGCCTCTCTCTGGCAGGGTTCAATCCCTGACTCTCTGAAAGCGGGCCAAGTCCTCCCCATTCTGAAAAAGGTGTCGCTGGATCCAGCCTCCCCAGACAATTTCAGCCCTATTTCCAACATTCCTCTCTTAGCTAAAGTGCTAGAGAAGTGTATGCAACTGAAGCTAAGTCATCACATCAACAACTTCCACCTACTCGATGACTGCCAATTTGGATTCCGACCTGGACACAGCACTGAAACCAGCATGCTCCACATCGTCGATGATGCCCTCCAAGCCCTTGACCAAGGCAAAACCTGTCTCCTAATCCTCCTAGATCTATCCATGGCCTTCGACACGGTCAACCATGGGAAGCTACTTGAACACCTCAAATTTAGGATGGATTAGATGGCCTTGACTGGTTTAGATCCTTCCTCCAAAACTGATCTCAGAGATTCCTAATCAACTGCAACCTGTCCGCTCCCTCCTTGGTCACGGTTGGAGCCCCTCAAGGATCAACGCTGTCCCCCACCCTTTTTAACCTTTATTTAGAACCCCTTGCCAAAGTCCTTTGCTCCTACCATATGTATGCCGACGACACTCAGATCCACATAAAAATCTCATCTCTCAACGAGATTCTTTCCCTGAATGAGGCCCTGAAGCTGACCGTCCAATGGCTCTCCTCCAACCAACTCAAACTCAATGTCAAGAAAACAGAATTTCTTCCAATTTCCCCGCATAAAACCAACCCGGAGATCCAGACATGGATTAAAGCCATCACAACCTTAAATTGTCCACCGACCATCGTGGGCTCGGACAAATCTCTGGGAATAACCTTGGATTGCAACTTGAACATGCGAGACCACATCAACTCAATGGCCAAATCTGCCAGATTCTATCTGAGCTACCTATGGAAACTGAAACCCTTCCTTGACGCTCCCGACCTAAAACTGGCAGTCCAAGCACTAGTCATTTCTAGACTGGAATATAGCTGTTCCACCCTCTCTGGTTTATCCAAGATCTCCTTAGCACCTTTAAAAGCCTGCCTCAATGCAGATGCCAGACTACTTACCGGCACAAGGAAATTTTATCATATCTCTCCTCATCTGAAAGCGCTGAACTGGCTTACTCTCGAGGCCTGAATACAACTTAAGCTGGCATGCATCACACACAAGGCCCTACACTCAAACTCCCCTGCATATGTTGCACAGAAACTTGTGGTATCCGGAGGAATCAGAAACTCACGGTCTGCCAATGCCCTCTTACTCCAGCCTGCACGCTTTTGGGAAAAAAACAACCTATAAACGGGCGTTTGCTGGGGCTGCACCAAGAATATGGAACTCCTTCCCACCCGCCATCAGAAGAATTTCCTCTCTTGCACGTTTCAGAAAGGAGGCTAAATCCTTCCTCATGGGTAAATTCCTTTGCTAAACCCTGTCCCACAATCACCACAGAGACTATTGCCTCCCTCCTTCGACCTTCGCCCCACCAAGAAACCTGGGGCCTGTCCTCAGCAACTGTAATAATAACTGTATTTGTATACTTCCATCCCTCTTGTACTCCGCACCCCCCCACCCTCCCTAATTTATGTTATACTCTTGTGATCCGATGCCTCTTGTATAACTCTATAATTCTGTAAAGCGCTCTGATACCCTAACGTGTCAAGTTTGCGCTCTATAAAAAACAACAACAACAAAAAAATATGCAGTCCTATCCCTACTACCACATCACAACTCTACCTACCCTCCTTTTTTAGGGATTGGGAGGACAAAAGAAAAGGGTCATACAGTACAGTAGGGAGATCTAAATCAAAGGGTTACACAGAGCATGACACAGGATGCACCACCAAGCACCAGCAGGAACATGGTCTAGTTATAAATCTCACAGACATCATACTAAAAAAAGACCAAGAACATGTTCTAACCAAAGGATTAGGGTTTGTCCCCAGGAATAAAGTGGATCAATTTAAATTGACGTGAACTCCGTGAGTTCTTCAGAAAGATAAGATTGAGAGTTTTCTTTGAGATTAATCCATATGACCCAGGACAGCAAGGGGACCCGGGCTTACACCCGAAATCTACATTTACACCTGCACTAACGCAACTTCCGCCGGAAGTTAGTACATTTGAGCAAGCAGTGACATGAGAAATGTAACTAATGAATAAAACACCTAAAAAATAACCTAACAAGAAAAGGGTTCCTACTATTCAACCACCTCAAAAATTCTTCAAATCAGTCTCTCTCCCCTTTCCAAATTAAGAAAATGTTGTCTATGTAATGATGCCAGATTCTTATTGATTCAGAATTGGGGTGGAAGAATCGATGTATTCTTCCTCAAATTCCGAGACATAAAGACAAGACATTCTATCTACAGTCACATGGGACGTCCCTGGGCAGCTCATTTGCCCCTAGTTTAGCTTGTCTTTATGTCTCGGAATTTGAGGAAGAATACATCTATTTTTCCACCCCAATTCTGAATCAATAAGAATCTGGCGTCATTACATAGACAACATTTTTTTAATTTGGAAAGGGGAGAGAGACTGATTTGAAGAATTTTTGAGGTGGTTGAATAGTAGGAACCCTTTTCGGTTCTTTACATCAACAGTTACAACCACATCTTTACCATTCCTGGATCTAGAGATCAGACCAGAGGATGGCAAACTAGTGAGTGGCTTGTATCATATCCCACGGACGGGACGGCTACAACTTGTTGCTATTTTAAAAGCTTCCACCCAAAAGCCCTAAAAGAAAATTTACTATATGGACAATATTTCTTCGTATTCTGAGAAATTGTTCAGAAATCAAAAACTGTGAGGTGGAAGCACAAGTGCCTAGCAAACAAACTACATGAACGGAATTACCAAAGACAAGGTATCAAGAAAGCATGGAAACGGGCACGAAATAATAACAGAGAATGCCTTCTGGAGAACCACAAGACACCCAAAGAGGATGGAATAAAACATCCGTGTGCCAAGATTCAGCACAGGTTCCAACTGAGGGGGGTTTGACGCTACAAACACCAATGTTCACATTCAAGAGCAGTGCGAGCCTGAGAGACACCTTGGTAAATACAAGACCAACGTCAAGAAGACCTAGAATTGAACATAATCTGTGGGGTTTACCACCAGTAGTGGGATACTATGCATGTGGAGCATGCAAAGCTTGCCCGTTGACAACAATGTGAAAATGGTTGATCTAGGCCTAAGTTCCCCATGGAATCTTAATACACAGACACACTAACTGCAATTCAGAGAATGTGGTTTATTAGATCAAGTGCCCCTGAAACGACTTTAATGTAGGCATGACTACAAGAAGGGTAAAAACTAGGATTCTTCAACATATGAGCAATATGAGATATAAGAAGACCATAAGTAGGCTAACTACACATTTCTTTCGGGGGAAAAAACACACAGAAAGGGATATAAATTGGGTGGTTAATGATAAACCTTTGATTCCAACGAGTATAACAGAAATAAACTCATTCTTGTTTAAACGTGAGCCGAGATAAGAGTATAGGCTAAATAGTGACAATCAGGGACTGAACAATGGTACTGCCTGGATTAGTTTGCCCTTATAAAGAAGGAGAGTAATCGCCAGAATATCCCACATCCATAACTAAGAGTAATATAGATGTAGTGAGCATAATAGAAACCTGCACAGAAGTCCTATCCCTACACCTGTACACTTGATAGAGAGCTAGACATTGAGTCATGGGATGTACTCCGTATAAAACCTGTAGGGTAATAACACCATCAACGGACGAATAGGGGTGACAAACATCACTGGCAGTGTAAAGTACACACATACACCTTACCCCCTTAAAAAGTATGAGGAAGAGAACTGGATTGGTAACTCTATGCTAAAGAATTAAATTGTGGAAGATTTATACAGCATTGATATAAAGGGGGGTTATAAACATAAAAGGTTGTTTAGATACCACCCGATATAAAAAGAGATTTATGACTGTTGGGGAGTCCCCCTTGATAAGAAGCACAGGATACAAATAATTCTCGAGGTTCCTACGTACTAAAATCCAGATGTAAAGGAATATTAGAATACACAATGTGGATGAGGCACACAGAATTAACATAAAGAGGGATTACACATAACACCTTTTCAAAATGGCACGGGATAAGAATTATGTTCGAGGCCTCTATCGACTACAGTTTTGACAAAATTTTGATGCAAAGGAATATTAGAATATTCAATTTGGATGAGGTACACAGTTTTAATATAGTGAAGGGTTACACACAACACCTTTCCAAAATGGCAGCTATGGAATTCTACAATCATTCAATCAATCAGGGGAATTGTAAGCGCGACTCACCTGCGAGGGTCTCAAGGCGCTAGAGGGGTGTAGGCAGCTCCGTTCAGTCTAAGAGCCTGGTCTTGAGCATCTTCCTGAAGATGTTCAGGGAGGGAGCACGTCTGATGTCGATCTGGAGCTCGTTCCATCTCGAAAGGGGTCACGTGACCAGAATTACGCTAGGGATCCTTGTCGGAATTACGTGTGAGTCACATGACAGCAAATGAGACAGGCACTGTTTAACTTAAAAAGGGAAAGTCATGAACCAGAGATCCACCGCCAGAGAGTGCGGAGTGGATCGAATAGGCGACGATCGGACCTTGAAGTTGTGAGTACGGGACGATGGGGAGAGAATTCAGAGGGTTATGCACTTCAGTATCATACATAACAAACGGAGCATAGCCGATAGTTCGGATGTGGGTACCAGGTATTTGGAAAAAGTTGGGATTTGAAAAGGTAGTACTGGAGAGGAGTGTTGTGAGCGAGGAACATAGCAAAGATATACTATGTTCGATCCTGGAAATGATACACATAATGGAAATGTGAAAAAACTTTGGAGGATACAAACAAAAAAAATGATATTCCTCTTTACGCTGTGACGTCCCACTCTCACCCAGAGTTTAGAGCGGAATATATGAAACTCTGGTAAGAACTCTCATTTATGGCTTTAAGATATATACACAGTATAAGCACGTTGTCTCTTTTTATACTATAAAAAGTGAGGTATTGCACTTTTCCTGCACAGGGCTGGTAGCATGAGAGTTATAAGTGAGCTTACACACACACACACACACGTATATACTAGTGTGAGTTAGTGTACAAGTGCATTTTCATATAAAAAAGTTTGGGATTTAAGTAACTCCCCAGAGGTTTGAATGAAACTGTCAAATAAAAGCTAAATATGATTTAGCAGAATAGCTCCTACTCAGGTCAATTAAATAAGGTAAATGTTATATTTCAGGAATTCCCTGCAGTGCTACTACGACAGGCAAGCCAAGTAACCAAAAAAAAAACTCCACATCAAGATTGTATTGAGAGGTGAGAGAAAGGGATCTTCGACCCTGTCACCAGGTAGGTTACGCCCCTCACCGCCACGCAGCCCCCTGTGTGACCAGTGCTCCGCGGCTACTGCCGCCCATTAATTGATAGGTACCCAGCCTGCTTTTGCCCGGATCTGCTGTATTGCCTCGTATTGTTTTGGATTGCCTGCCTGCCCCCTCCATTTGCTTCTGTGTCCGTTTTCTTCCCCCTTGTGCCCCCTCCTTTGTGTCCCGTGTCCATTTGCCTGCTGTGACCCCGCTGTCGATTTCCCCGCCGCTGCTTCCCTTGCGGCCCCGCCCCCTGCTAACCCATTCGCCACCCCGCTCCCGCCTCCCAGCTGCTCCTCCCTCCCACATCCCCTCATATGGAGGGCGTGCAGCGGACGCGCGCAGCGGGCGCACCACTGGCGCGCCGAAGGCGAGCCTAAGGCAAGCCCGTCTGCACCCGTCCGCGCCTGGACCCCGCCCAGCGCCAAAACCCCTGGCCCCCATGGACCCCACGACGCCCGATTCTGCTATGACGCCAGCACCCTTCACACCCTCAACCCCGGACGAGAACACACCTGCCTCCAGGCCACCCCAAAGCGCACACACGGGCCCTTCACCTGCCGGAACTGCAGCTTCACCAGCATCCGGCCTGCCAAACCGCCAACCATAGAACCCAACCACCTCAGATGTATCCTCCTCAACAACCGCTCCGCCCGCAAACACGCCATCGAACTCTAGGACCTCCTCGACTCAACCTTCTCAGATGTCGCCTTCCTGACGGAGACCTGGCTGGACCCCACCTCAGCCCCCGACATTGCCATAGCCATCCCGGAAGGCTACAAGATCACACGCAGAGACCGCACTAACGGAGTAGGAGGTGGAGTCGCCATCGTCCACAAAAACACCCTCAGAGTCTCTACCAACTCAGACGACACCCTCAGCACAGCCGAACACCTGCACTTCCAGATCCACACCGACCCCAACACCACCCTCAGAGGAACCCTGATCTATAGACCCCCCCGGACCCAGACCACTGTTCAGCGACGCCATTGCCGACGTCATTAGCACGCACGTCCTCGCCTCCACAGACTACATCCTCCTCGGGGACCTGAACTTCCACCTCGAGAACAACAACGAGACCAACTCCACCACCCTGATCGACAACCTCGCCAACCTCGGACTCAGACAGCTCCTGACAACACCCACCCACTCTGCCGGTCACACGCTTGACCCCATCTTCTCCGCAAGTCCCCACGTCTCCTTCAACCACACCACCGAACCCAAGTGGACCGACCACCGCTGCATCCAGTTCACCTTCAGGAAGCCCACCACGCACAAACGCGCCCAACACATGCCCCGCCGCCGCTGGGGCAAAGTCACCGAAGACCAGCTAGCCACCACCCTCGCCCAGAGCCCACCCACCAACCCCGACACCGCCGCCCGCAACCTCAGACAGTGGATGGACAACTGTCCCAACACCCCCGCCCCGCTCAAGACACCCTCCAACAACCACATCTGCAAGAAAGCCACCTGGTTCACCGAAGACCTCCAGGCCTCCAAAAGAACATGCTGGAAACTGGAGAAGAACTGGCTCCACGAATGATCAACGGACAGCTACATAGCCCACAAGAACGCCGCCCGCAGACACCATCAACTCAGCAGAGCCGCGAAAAGGGCCTCATTCAAGGACCGCCTAGATAACAATGCACACAACAGCAAAGAGCTCTTCAACATCATGAAGGAACTCTCCAACCCCAGCTCCAACACCAATGACATCCCGCCTTCGCAAGACCTGTGCAGCTCACTGGCCACCTTCTTCCACCGCAAGATCGCCGACATCCACGACATTTTCAACTCCACGACCGCCCCGACAACCACGGCCCCCACGGCCACCACCTGCACCAACCACCTGCTCTCCTGTACCAGCATCAACGACGAGGACACCTGCGAGATCATGAACACCATCCACTCCGGATCACCGTTAGACCCCTGCCCTCACCACATCTTCAACAGAGACAGCACAACCATCGCACCCCATCTCCGGAAAGTAATCAACATCTCCTTCGAGACGGCAAGCCTTCCTGAAAAGCTGGAAGCACGCAGAGATCAACTCCCTACTCAAGAAACCCAAGGCGGACCCCAAGGACCTCAAGAACTTCCGACCCATCTCCCTGCTCCCATTTCCGGTGAAGGTCACCGAGAAAATCGTCATCAAACAACTGACCCGCCACCTCGAGGAGAACAACATCCTGGACCTGTCCCAGTCCGGGTTTCGCAGCAACCACAGCACCAAAACCACCCTCATGGCCGCCACATACAACATCAGGACCCTGCTAGACAACATAGAAACAGTAGCCCTCACCCTCCTGGACCTGTCAGCCACCTTCGACACGGTCTGTGACCACACTCTACGAACACAACGCCGGAATCCGAGAGAAGGCCCTGGACTGGACCACCTCCTTCCTCTCCGGAAGAACTCAGAGTATCCGCCTCCCCCCCTTCCGCTCCAATACCACTGAGATCATCTGCGGCGTACCCCAGGGCTCTTCCTCAGCCCGACGCTGTTCAACATCTACATGGCACCCCTCACCCACGTCGCCCGACAGCACGACCTCAACATTATCTTCTACGCCGACGACACCTAGCTGATCCTCTCCCTTACCAAAGACCCTCACACTGCAAAATCCAACCTTCCCGAAGGAATGAAGGCCGTCGCCGAATGGATGAAGAACAGCCGACTGAAACTGAACTCGGACAAGATGAAGGTCCTCATCCTCGGCCCCACCCCGTCAGCCTGGGACGGCTCCTGGTGGCCAACAGCGCTAGGAACAGCCCATACCCACCGACCACGCACGCAACCTAGAGGTCATCCTCGACTCCACCCTCTCCATGACTAAGCAGGTCAACGCCGTCTCCTCATCCTGCTTCAACACCCTCCGAATTTTCCGCAGGATCTTCAAGTGGATCCCCACTGAAACAAGAACGTTCACCAGCAGGCTGGACTATGGAAACGCCCTCTACGCAGGAGCTCCGGCCAAACTCCTGAGACAGCTGCAACTCATACAGAACGCCTCTGCACATCTGATCCTAGACATCCCCCGCCAAACCCACATCACACCCCACCTGAGAGACCTGCACTGGCTCCCCGTCAGCAAGAGGATAACCTTCAAGCTCCTCATCCACGCACACAAAGTTCTCCACAACACCGGACCAGCATACCTCAGCAGACGACTCTGCTTCTACACCGGCCAGCTCCGATCTGCCGACCTCGCCCTCGCCACAATACCCCACATCCGAAGGACGACCTCTGGCGGCAGATCCTTCTCCCACCTCGCCGCCAAGACCTGGCACACCCTCCCCAACAAACTACGCCAGACCCAAGACCTACTGGTTTTCAGATGAGTCCTCAAGACCTGGCTCTTCGATCAGTAGCAGCAACCTCCCCTCCCCCCCGCGCCTTGAGACCCTCACAGGTGTGTAGCACGCTCTATAAGTAACTTGATTGATTGATTGATTATATCCTGAGGAATGCCAATGACCCTAGAGGGCAGATAGAAGTGGCTGAAACATGTTGATGAAAGCAGAGAGGGTGACAGGGACATTACTTTCCTAAGTACACCCAAAGATTTTTAACCCAGTCAGGAAGGGCCCATAAATAAAGATTAGAGATGTTACCCTCCTAGATAGTTTTATCCTATTACTGCCTCTGCAAAGGGGATCCCCAGTGCTTTTTGCACTCCACCCTGTATGTTGGTCTGCAGCAGGATGTAGTAGCAGTCCTGCGATGAAACATGGCACTAACTAGTGGGTGAGGGCAGGATTAACAAACCCTCATGGTTTCCAACTCCCAGACCTCTTTAACCGCATGCGTGCGGGCGGAATTCCGCTCGCACGCTGAGAATTTGTAAAGCGCATGTTACATGATGAGCTGGGCTCGTCATGAGCGTGCGAGGAGGCTACCTCATGACGAGCCCAGCTCGTCATGAGCGTGGAAGGGGTTAAATATGAGGAACCATATGTATGCTTTCTCTTCTTTTGGTTGAGTATATTGTGGAATGAACCAGATACCAGCCTGTGGAGGGCTGCAATCAGCTTGACTTGCAGAGGGATGTTGATGGGCCTGGCAGTTGGTGGCTGGAGCCTTGGTGCCCTCTGGTTAAGCAGTTCTATGATGGACTCCCTCCTGAGTCTGTAGAATCTGATGACCTCATCCTCCCTGAGGTCAATGGAGAAATCGGCTAGCGAAAAACATGCTCCATTGTCCTGCGCTGCCTACGTGGTTGGGGGTGGAGGTGTCTCCTCACAACTCCCTGCTGCAGAATGAGCACCACCATGGCATAGTTGTTGTTACCAACCTTGTCTGTTGCTTGTCTTTATGTACCACAGACACTGAATTATTTCCTACGCCCTTGTCGCAGCTGACCAGGAATTTTGAAGCTTTTCATGGTTTTGCCCATTGCATACCGACGATGCATCATACATTGACAAAACCATAAATATCACTCAGTCAGATTTATGATAGAATTTACGGGGGATTGCCTACATTGCATATTTTGATCTCTGCATGATACAGCCGGTTCTGGCACATGCGGTTTTAGACACAGGCCTACAGAAACGGACGCAATCGGCCACATGCATCGACTTGTATATATGGAGTACTGCCTGCGCTGCAGTGGCATCAAAATTAGTGATACAACAGTAGCGCAAGCCTCTCAAATATGACCTTTTGTGTTTACTAAACCACGCAAAGCCACTCAAAATAGCTTTGAAAGGTTTAGTAGAACAAGTTACTTACCTTTGGTAACGCCGTATCTGATAGAGACAGCATCTAGTCACAGATTTTCTTTATTTTACAATCCTCCCCAGGAGCCAGACTGGATCTGGAAGTTCTTTCAGCAGTTCCTCTACGAGTCGGTAGAGGGCGTCAAACAACTCTATAGCGACATCATCTCCTTAATGTGACATCAACAGAGTCCATATAAGCTCTCCCCCAACACACTGACATCAGTTTCTTCTGTAACAATTTTCTTATCAACAACATGGAGCCACTTAGAGAAAGTGTGCTAAAGGAAAAGAACTGTAGAAGTATGCAAAGAAGGGATCTTGGGGACAACAGGGCCCCCAGTTCAAGGAGCAGGTAAAATAGGTGGGTCGATAAGGAATCTGCAGCTAGATCCTGCCTCTTCGAGAAGGTGTTACTGAAGGTAAATAACTTGTTCATCTAATAGAGACATCTAGCTGCAGATTCCTTATCTTAGACTCAGATACCCAAGCAATACCATCATTGGAGAAGGGGCTGCAAACTGCCCTCACAAAAGAACCCCAAAAGAAGCGTTGGTCCAAAAAGTAGAAGAGACAAGACTATCCCAAAAAATGATAGGTGAAGCAAGATGCTCACCAAAAGGACTGATTTCCCAGAAGGACTATGGGAAGCCTGTAGGGAGTAGAAAGCTATAAGATCGCGAGAAACAGTATAGAATCAGTAATAGAGGCAATCCCCAAAATGGGATGAAACCTAGGATTGGCGAATGGAAAGGGATCAAGGACAATGGCCCAAAGAGTCCAGGCTCAAAGCTACACAGGGATACAAAAGGGGATGATGGACGGAGCGCTTGAACAAATCAAACACTCACCCCCAGTCAACTGATCTGGGTTTAATCCATCACCATTCTTTAGTTCACTCAGCCACCCCAGTTCAGACATGGCTATATGCAAATCAGTCTGACCCTGTGCCTCATGGGAACAGTCCAGCCCGAACTGCCAAGCCATGTCTTCCCTGGACCAGAAACAAGCATCCTGGGACCGGTTTCGGATTCATAATCCTCATCAGCCAGGCTATCTTGAATCCAGTGGCCAAGTGAACAAGGGACTCACGTCTGAGCATACCCTGCCACACTTAGGGCGAACAAAGCGATACGAAAGGGGATGATGGACGGAGCGCTTGAACAAATCAAACACTCACCCCCAGTCAACTGATCTGGGTTTAATCCATCACCATTCTTTAGTTCACTCAGCCACCCCAGTTCAGACATGGCTATATGCAAATCAGTCTGACCCTGTGCCTCATGGGAACAGTCCAGCCCGAACTGCCAAGCCATGTCTTCCCTGGACCGGAAACAAGCATCCTGGGACCGGTTTCGGATTCATAATCCTCATCAGCCAGGCTATCTTGAATCCAGTGGCCAAGTGAACAAGGGACTCACGTCTGAGCATACCCTGCCACACTTAGGGCCAACAAAGCGATACAAAAGGGGATGATGGACGGAGCGCTTGAACAAATCAAACACTCACCCCCAGTCAACTGATCTGGGTTTAATCCATCACCATTCTTTAGTTCCCTCAGCTACCCAGTTCAGACATGGCTATATGCAAATCAGTCTGACCCTGTGCCTCATGGGAACAGTCCAGCCCGAACTGCCAAGCCATGTCTTCCCTGGACCGGAAACAAGCATCCTGGGACCGGTTTCGGATTCATAATCCTCATCAGCCAGGCTATCTTGAATCCAGTGGCCAAGTGAACAAGGGACTCACGTCTGAGCATACCCTGCCACACTTAGGGCGAACAAAGCGATACAAAAGGGGATGATGGACGGAGCGCTTGAACAATTCAAACACTCACCCCCAGTCAACTGATCTGGGTTTAATCCATCACCATTCTTTAGTTCACTCAGCCACCCCAGTTCAGACATGGCTATATGCAAATCAGTCTGACCCTGTGCCTCATGGGAACAGTCCAGCCCAAACTGCCAAGCCATGTCTTCCCTGGACCGGAAACAAGCATCCTGGGACCGGTTTCGGATTCATAATCCTCATCAGCCAGGCTATCTTGAATCCAGTGGCCAAGTGAACAAGGGACTCACGTCTGAGCATACCCTGCCACACTTAGGGCGAACAAAGCGATACAAAAGGGGATGATGGACGGAGCGCTTGAACAAATCAAACACTCACCCCCAGTCAACTGATCTGGGTTTAATCCATCACCATTCTTTAGTTCACTCAGCCACCCCAGTTCAGACATGGCTATATGCAAATCAGTCTGACCCTGTGTCTCAGCCCGAACTGCCAAGCCATGTCTTCCCTGGACCGGAAACAAGCATCCTGGGACCGGTTTCGGATTCATAATCCTCATCAGCCAGGCTATCTTGAATCCAGTGGCCAAGTGAACAAGGGACTCACGTCTGAGCATACCCTGCCACACTTAGGGCGAACAAAGCGATACAAAAGGGGATGATGGACGGAGCGCTTGAACAATTCAAACACTCACCCCCAGTCAACTGATCTGGGTTTAATCCATCACCATTCTTTAGTTATGTTATGTTATGTTATGTTAATAACATTTCTATAGCGCACAGATGCCCCAGCCACGGGGCATCCCGGTGCTTCTGGAAAGATACCCAGACACAACACAGCAGAACGATGGAGGAGGCACGCAGATGAGGATCCTAAGAGAGATGAGGGAACAAATGCGTTTTGATGGCTCTCCTGAATTTCAACAGCTCATCAATTTCTCGAATGTGGGAAGGTAGAGAATTCCACAGCTTCGCAGCCAAGACTCGGAAGGAACGTCCTCCCGCTCTACACAGTCTGAATCGTGGGACCACAGCCAGATTTTGGCCCAAGGATCTCAGAGGGAGCGAAGGAACATAAGGCTTCAGAAGATTGTCAAGAATCGGAGAGGAGGCCATCCTGAGGATCTTCAACGACAGGCACAGGGTCTTAAAATAGATCCTCTGTGTCACCGGTAGCCAGTGTAGCGAGCGGATAGTACTCTCAGGAGAACAGAACGTCGGAAGCCCCACCAGGGCTCTGGCTGCTGCATTCTGGATATGTTGCATCCGCGCGATTTCAGCCTGGTTGGCCACCAGCAGTAGTGAGCTGGCGTAATCAAGCCGTGATAATATAGATGCTTGAATAACCAGCTGCCTAGTTGAGGCATCGAAGAACCTCAAGATAGGTCTCAGCCCCCGTAGAATACCAAAACAGGTGGCCGCTACTTTTTTCGGATGGCCACAGAAGCTGAGGGCAGGGTCAAGCCAAACCCCCAGGATCTTAACCTCTGTCACTGGAATAGGGGTTACACCCAACTCAGGGGGCCACCACTTATCACCCCAGAGATCCGCTCGCTTACTCACTGTCATGACCTCCGTTTTTTTGGCATTAAGTTCACTCAGCCACCCCAGTTCAGACATGGCTATATGCAAATCAGTCTGACCCTGTGCCTCACAGGAGCATACATAACGTGCTCAGCCACAGCAAACACGTAGAACGAATAAAGAGCACCCACTGATCATCAAGGAAATGATCTTGAGAAATAGATTCATAAAAAAGGACCTCCAATCATAGAATGATCGATGAAAGAGAGAGCAATGAAAGCTGAAGAGCATGGCTAGAATAACAGCAAGAACAGTAAAAGAAACCACTCTTGTAGTAAGAACTTTGATATAGAAGGCATCCTTCGGACTATGTAATGAGGATGATTATTGAAGAGAAGGAAGGAAGGAAATAGACAAGTACAACCAAGAAGGTTGAACCAGGAAACCAAGAAGGGTGTAGGTAAAATACAGCGACATACACCGTAGAGAGAGCCATACGACCATATGTGCTAAACACACACAAATATGTACCTTAAGTTAAAGACAGCTACAAGAGATGCATTCGAGAGATAGGTATATACATCCAAGATAAATGTATATAAGGATAAATATGCATATAAAAATGTTAGATATTCCCCTAGACATACCGGGAACAGCAAATGTATATCCACTCTGACGAAGATAATCCACATCCAATACCAGTGAGCTGGAGAAGAAGAAGTGGAGGAATAAAGGACACTCCAAGAATAGAGATAACCAAGGCTGAGCAGAGATAATACATCATACCATGGTAAAATCGTGTACTACAGTAACTGAGCTGGAGACCGAAAGACTAGGCTGGGAAACAGTAACACAATGCCACATAAGAGTAGGAAGTGGAAGGCATTGCCCACTACAGAAAAACAAGTGCAACCGTCCAAGAACCAACATCCCCGACTGGGGAAAGATGTCATCAATTGATAGCAGGAGAGGCAAAGAATAAATAGCATGTGGAAAGTCCACCATGAAAGAGAAGAAAACAGCCAGGGCGAAACGGAGAACTGGCAGAAACTAAGAGCAATAGATAGTTGATTATGACAATCACACATTGTCCAACTTATGGAAGCAGGAGAAATAGGTAATAAAACTGACCAATGCTTCATGGAAACTTGAGAAAGATAGGATATGTCCCAAGAAAATGTAATGAAATCTCCCACCAAAGAAGGGGGATAAATGGAACCTCTCCCATAGAAATAGGGATACCACAAAGGCAGGAGTGGAGGGAGGTACGATACAGGAAAGAAAGGGAAACCCAAGGGGACTGGTGTCCCAGGTGAAGAGAACTGAAGAGTACTGCTCTCCACTAGTTGCCAACACCTTTTGTTGCCTGCTTTCTACTGTGTACTTTGAGTTCTCTCAGCGCCAGGATGCCGTAATGTGACAGAGCGCTTTACAAATGAAATAAATAAATAAAAGAACAGACAACAGATACCCCATGGATGCAATGGTAGATATGTATAAACAACCCCCGTAGGAGGCAAAAGCAGTGGCCATAACCGAAGTAGGTAGGCAGAACACTGAAAGGGTAAAACCACATACAAGAACACCAGACTGCGGAAGATAAACAGCATCAGGAGCATGATAAAGTAGTAAAGTGTCTACACAAGAAAGCAGTGCCCAGGTACAATTTGAAATATTATGCAAAAATGATACTGATACCACAAGGTGGAGTTATGGAACCGAGGCTCAAACAAATAGGAACACAAATAAGAGTAAGAGAAAATCCATGTGTCCCAGAGAGTAAAATTGAATAAAGAGAAGGTCAACACCAAAGGGGGTGGAAGACCGGAACAATAGTTAACCAGGCCAAAGAGTGTGCCCGTCTGTGGTTCCCGTATCGCCCATATGGAAATATTACGTTAAAGTCCCTATAAGGAGTACTAAGTGCTTAGATAACTCACAAAATGGCTCTAGGGTATACAAAATGAGGTACCCGATAACAGGAAATAAGGCTATATGTATCTACACAACATACACAGAATACCCGCCACCGAGTAAGTACTCAGGTAGGAGAAATCACGCAGCAAAATGAAGCTGTAAGAACAGACTCCCACAAGACCACAAATCAAGCTATGTTCCAGATGGTTGGATCAAAACCTGTCACTGACAGCATAAATGAGAAGAAAAGTACCTGCAGAAAGCAGGAACACCACACCTGGTGTAACCCCGGAAAGGAGAGAAGTACTCCACCATATGACGACAGATAAGAGTCAAAACAAGGGGAAACAAACTGTCCCCGACAAACCTAGTACAAAAGAGTTAAGACTCCATACCACCATGACTATCTCTGAACCGGCTTAAAGCAGAGTCTGTATGTGCACCACAAAGGGAGGCCCCATCAAAAAGCATGTCAATTAAGTAGTTTGCACAGCCTCCGAAAACCTGGAAGTACACAACAATGCTCGCCGACATAGAGCTATGGAAGAGGTCATATTCCGACCAACAGAATTGGTGGTATCATACGACAGTGGATGCTAAGAGGAGCAGCTTTATGCTCATCTTGTACCAGGGGAACAAGAGCATTCCAGGCTTCTTTCAGAAGGGAGGGCAAGAGGCAGTCCAGCGAGTCCCACAAGGCGTAGAAGAAGTGGATGAGAACACAAGAAGTGTTCAGAGAGCGCGGGCAGAGCAAGAAGAAGAAAAAAATATGCCTACCACAAGCGTCAAATTTCCTGGACTCTCTTTCTGGAGAGACATGAGGGAGAAAATCAATATTTTGGGTGGTTAAAGTAGCCTGAATCACAAAACTCTTAGTAGGGGGATCCCTGGGGCCGGGCGATACCTGTGAGAAATTGAGTGATCCACAGGGAGCCCTGTTTTAGTTTTAGCCCAAGCATCCAACAGGATATCAAAGAGACAGTCACTATAAGGAAGTACATGCTCTATGTAAGACTAGTCAGGATGTAGAACACAAATTAAAGGGTCTGTAGACAATTCCACAGAAGGAAGTTGTAAATCCAGTACCACAGAAACTTGATTGAGCATGTCCGCCAGAGAGGACCTCGCCTCCGTAGCCCAACCAGGAGGAGACAGGAGGCTGGAGAAGATTCTAAGCCACTGGCGTCCCTCAAGTCAAGTAACCAGCTAGGGGGTGGAACCATGTCTTGAATGGAAGGGGGACACACCACACCTTCTGTAGTATTTCCGCAACCATGGTCCTCAGAAGGGAAAACCAGAGGCAGGGAGTTGGAGACTGTCGGCTCCATAAGCACGGTATCCAACGCCGTAAACCAAAGACAGGCGACACCTCAATGTCAGACGAAGCAGCGATCAGCATTAACGGCACCACTTTGGGAGCCAGGAGACAAGAGCCCGACGCAGATATTGGAGTCGGTAGACCAGAAGCAGGAGCCGAAGGTTGGAACTACGACGGGCTGGGCACTGGTGTCGTTAAGGTGTATGACACAGGAAGGAGACCTGAAGCCGGGGAAGAAATGGCCGGCAAGGTCATAGGCATCACCTCATGCACTCCAGTGGGCCCAAGGGGCCACCAGAGGGAGGTGACGACTCAAGATAGAATGAAAACATTGGAAATATGGTCTTATCTGAGACACAGACATACCAGCCGCAGGATAGGTGGGGAGACGCAGGCATGCTCATGCCCAGATACTTCAACAGAACTGCAGGGACCAGCGGTGGGCGAGGAATGCGGGATGCACCGCTACAATGACCCCTGCTGCAGAGACTTGCCTCCAGAAGGAGAATGACACCCACGGGAACGGCTTCAAGTGTGGACGGTCCATAGAGCGCATAGGGGACTGAGGACAACGAGAAGACTCCGATGACTGACATCGTTGCCACAAGGAGCTTCATGTGACGTTCCTTGAGCTCTTTTAGTCAGAGCTGGTGACAAATGTTCTACTTGTCGGAGTCATGGTGCCCACACAGACACCACAAACAAACTTTTTTTTTTTAATCCTCATTCTGCCAATACTTTTGTTTGGCTTCCTCCTGTCTCTCTATACCAACCTATACCATCCCTCAGGGGAAATAGAGAGAACAGAGATTCCTCAGAAAGATAATACTGTTTCCATTTCCATCTCCTGTTCACTTTGGGGGCCCCAGAATGATACATAAGGAGGCCAGGACCAACAGCATGCTAGGCTTAATGATAGGACTCACTTGCCTTCTCCCTCCAATCCATCAATACAGACCAAATCCTAACACTGCTTCTTCGACCACATGCCATGTCTGATTCACTTAATGTTCTTTAAGCATTCAGCAAAAGTTGGGGGTAGTTTCTGATTTCCACAGCCTACATATCTCTTGTCTCGCTGAAATCACATAGAAAGTAAACTTGGAGCTAGGTGCATTCAGTTGATAATCATTCTTAAGTCCAACAAATATCAAACTGGCACTTACTTCCATTGGTATCCCCAGTGTAGTGTAGTTCCTATATCCCCAATAGGCTCTGAGCATTGGAATAATATATCCTATAGATGTGACGTAGGACTTATGTCTACTCCCCAAGATAAAACTGATCTTCAGAGTCGTGGAAACAATAGATAGATATTTTACTCAGTCATTCGTGCATGCTTCGTTTCACCAGAGTTTGCAGAGAAATAAAGAGACGGGCGTTTTCAATAAAAGTGTTTATTGAACAGTCTCATGCTGAAGAAATGAACTGCTACAATAATAATACTGGTTGCAAAGTATAATGCGTACAGTAAGAAGAGTAGAATAAAATAATACTGTAAGAGCATTGTATGGTTCCTAGACCATAGAGGAATACATACACAAATAACAAAGGCTAAAAAGTACTCAACTGGTGCTTATAAAATACGCCTACCCTGATGTACCTAACCTATGTCTAGTACGAGGGAAGAAGTAAGTGAGCTGTAGCATAACTTTAATATTCTTTGCCAAGAATCTATCCAAGATTTCTCTTAGGGTCTAATCAGCTCCATACTAACCCTGGGCGTAGTGGGCGGAGTGGGGCTCCGCGGAGCTACGTGAAGTGGGCGCACAACTACGCCCACCCACGCACTCCGCGTTGCCCCACTCCGCGCCGCCCGCCTCCCTCCCGCCCTCACTAAATACATAAATATATGAATAAAAAGCTTTTAAAAACACTTACCTTGTCTGCCGCGTCCCCGGGGCTCCCTCTCGCCGTCCCGCGATTCGCGCCGCCACCGAATCGGATCCTAATGCGCATGCGCGGGCGGCCGCGCATGCGCATTCCTCACGAGAAATGCGCATGCGCGGCCGCCCGCGCATGCGCATTAGGGTCAGAAATGCGGCGCGCATCGCGGGACGACGAGAGGGAGCCCCGGGGACGCGGCAGACAAGGTAAGTGTTTTTAAAAGCTTTTTATTCATTTATTTATGTATTTAGGGAGGGCGGGAGGGAGGCGGGTGGCGGCCGGCTACGCACCGTCTGCGGAGCGCGCGTAGTGCCGCCTGGCTACGTCCGCTACACAAAATGCGTAGGAGACGGCACTCCGTGCACTCCGTGCACGGAGCGTAGCTAGCCGCCCACCCTTACTCCATACCTTAGTTTAGAATGAAGAAGGTCAATCTCAGGAATCGATTTCCCAATAACCCGCAAAGGTAGCTTGGACATTGTAGCTGGATTTCTCGGCAAGAGAAAAGACAGCGTCTCTCTGTGTGCGTCTGCTGGAGGGTCGGCTTCCTTCGGCACTTGCTGTAGCAGGATGCGTCGGGCAAGTAGATAGTCGAGCTGCTCCAAACCACCGTGTGTTTGCTATGGCAAGTGTGGGCATATTTATACCTTGAAGGTGCCGAGTTTGACATAAAGGTGGACATAATAACGTAATCAAAGAGTCTCAGTTCTTTGAAAACTCCATGAGTTCTTGGATATATCAATATGCAAGCAAGGGGAAGTCCCTAGCTGCTGAAGCCGAGTTTTCCAAGAAATCGTTCTGGATTTTCGGAACTAGTGGAAGTAGCCCTGCCGTATTTGGACTGTATGAGCTAAGTCTAAATATGGTTATGATTTCTATGCCTATATAAGGATATGGAGATTTATACCTATATAAGGGCATGAATCGGAAAATTACACTATGGTCCTAAAATGCTATACAACACACACTCCACGTTTATCATGTTCAACATTACTAAGTTCAAGCACTAAAACATATTCTAGAGCATGTGTTTACAATCACACCCAAAAATACATAAAAAATGCATTTGAAATGGTTGTACACAAGAAAGAAAATTGAGCATTGTACTGAACGCATTTAAAAGCAAGGATTTCATCGTAAGCATATACTATAATATTGGAAATGCTAACCGAATGAATCACGAAATTACATTTATGAAATGGCTCTTAGTAACAGAAGAAAAGTCGAGACCATCCCATAACAGTATATACAAACTGTTTTGGTTTGTGGATTAGGTCAATATTGTTTCTAGGAAGTATTCAAAGAATTCTTGTTCTCTAGTTCTAGTTCTACTTTAAGCAGATTGCTTTGTGCCAAAGTTCATTGTATTTGGAAAAAGTCTAATCAAGTCGTAGAAAAATAGAGTTCCAAAGTTAGAAGTTTTTGTTTTGAAAAAAGCGAAGGATGAATTTCAGAGTTGAAAGAACGCTGTGTGCTAGCCTCAAAAGTTATTCTCGGTGTCAGGAGAAAACATTAAATCATCTAGGCTGGCAAAGAAATCGTCTACCACAGTAGAAGAAAGTGGAACCACTTCATTAAGTAGATCAATCGTACACAGATGGGAAGCATCGCCGTCAGCGTCAGTCGCATTAGCAATGTTCGCAGTTGATGGTACCTGTGTGCCTGTTGGTCCGCGTACCTCACCTTCAGCTTTAATTGCTGGTGAGATCTCTATGAATTCCGTCATCAGGATTGGTAGCCGTTGGGGGCAACACAATACATGAGCCGTTATCGGACCCAGTAAGGCGTCAACATCCGTTGGCATTGCTGATGGGAGTGTTAGACAGATATCCAACACGCATTCCTCTCCACAAAGCAGGCATCATAGAACAGGTAAGATGCAATCTTGCCAGATTGGTCTGAGTGACAGGAACCATGTGGTATTCAGATCTCTCAAACGAGCCAAGCCAAGAATCTGTGTTATTCATTCACGATACTGCATTGCCAGAAGAGCGTGCTCCATGGTAATCTGGGTATCGCTGGTGACTGGACTTGCCATAACGGAGCAGGAGGAATAAAAATAGTATCCCTGCTACGAGTCCCAAGATGAGAGGCAGGCCGCCGAACACAGAGTGCACGAAGTTAGGAAAAATGCCCAGGACTGCTTCAAAGGGTGCTAACAGTCCCAAAAAAATTGTCTTAAATACATGTACAATACCACTGGTATCAGACATGTTTAAGATATGACCTAACATTTCTGCGAAATGTATGGGGCAGTTTGTTGATAATAATGCCTGTATCTCCGCAGAGGACCTTGCAACTTGCAGATCATACGTCTCTCTGGACGAGGTCAGTGGCACAGTTTTTTGTAAAAGAATGGCTTTCATTCTGCTTAAAGTATCAATTCGTATAGAAGAGCTGTTCAGTGAAGGCCATAGTGGCGACTCCACGTCTGTCTTAGTTTTTGGAAACAATACTTGCATACAACAAGTGACCCTGGCTGACACACTAACGAGATAGGCTATTCCTGGCATCATTCCACAACAGCTGTGATCATTCAGCATTATGTAGCTTCCATTGGAAAGCTGCCTAAAAATTGGATCTATCACTGCTGCTGGGGAAGCCTGCAGGTGGCATGATAAGTTGTTTGAAGAACCATCACAGGCTCCATGTAAATGAGTGTACTGCTCAATGTGGTTTTGCAATTTTTACCACTAAGAAATACCTCCTTTCCCCCACTCCAACATTTTTGTGTGTATGGTAAATCCCAGGTCGACTTTATGTACTCTTTACCCAACCTTTCATACAGGCCTGCTGGTATGTGTTTTTGGCAATACTGAAACTGGAAAATCGTCACTGGTATCGTGATGGTGCCATGTATTATCCACTCAACGGCTGGTTTCTCAGAAACGGTCAATGGCAATCTCTCTAGTTTTTCTATGCTCAGCACCGTATAGTCTGCTCCCCTTTGTGCCAAAGAGATTTATTTATCTGTAAGGTTAAATACAGTAAACAATGACGTGGTGTTGATTAGACGCCAAGGCACATAGCCAGAACGAAGGTTTTGAAACGTCCAGCCTAGCAGCATTATAGAACGTAATTGAGACTGGCCATGTTGTAACATTAGCAAGTCTTGTTCCATTATGTCTATGGCAGAGGATACGATGTTGTCCAAAGAATATATTCTGGACGACAGAGTTGTTAACCCATTGTCAACTACAGAGAGTGCTTTCTCTAAATTAATACGATCAATTTCTCGTATTCGTTCTGCAGTTTCCATTTGCGTGACTTTCCATGCTTCATTGTAAGCAACGTATATGAAACGTTTATGACGTGGTTTGCGAGGTCCAAGTAAGAATTCTCTCAAATCAATGCCATCTTTAAGTAAAGTTAAGTGTTGTTTTATATCTGGGAGTGTGGATTTTTGTAGCCACTCAAGGCACAGTTTTCCTACACTGTAAGTTGTTATTATCCCTGGATGTTGTCTCTGGACATATCTTGGATCTGGCCTAGTTACTGTAAACCCTTGTGTCTTGTTCAGGAATCTATCTTGACAGTTATTCGTGTCCGTGGGCCAGACTAACCATTTTTTCCATTCATGATTAGTTCTGTTTTGTTGTAAAATATAATTTACGTCTACCTCCTCATCTGTAGTTCTATTTCTATCAGGTGTGGGATTAGGTATGGACGGTTTGTTTAAATCTTTTATCTTAGCCAGGCCAAGACAAGATGTCTGTTGAACAGTTTCATTTAAGAACATTATTTGTTCTGGGATGATGCAGGCTCTGAATAATGCTTCTAAACATTGTACCTGCCAGTCGTTTGTGCCCCAGACAGTTTTTGTCTCAATGTTGTCTTTCCAAAAGTCAAAGCCTAATGTGGACAATTGAGCATAAAAAGCAGCAGAATACATTTGCTTAGTATTAGTTAACATACTTTTCATGCCTTTCTTATTAACATTTATAAAGTAAATGGTTTCTGGATTTGTGACATTAAAGCCTGAGAAGTATAGACATTTTCCATAGAATGTTTTAGAGCTACCTTTTGGTGGCGTTGGACAATGTTCCCATTGATTATAAGTTAAAACATTTCTAGGATTTGCAGACTTGTGCAAATAATGATGACCAAAATGATTAAAACAATCCATTTCTTCATAATTTGTTGAACCATCTAAGTATTCATGTGTTGCAAATTTTGCTGACATTTCTAAGTCTGCCATCATGTTATCAACAGTTTCAAAGTCCCAATCATCAGAAAATGTACTCCGTGAAACAAAATCACTAAAGGAAACCTTAAATTGGTGTGGAACCTTCAGCAGCTCGACAGGGCCATAAATGTCATAATCAGTTCTATCCTATGCTATTCCACCAGGTAGAGGGACGGCTGTGATGTTCACTGATGACAGGTCTCGTTCACAATGAGATAATTTGTGTGGCTTCAGGAGCAAGTTGATGTTCTTACTTGCTGTGTCCATTTTACTATATTTTCCATCTATCAGCTTTCCCAAACTTAAAACAAGAATGAGCCATAGTAGGAGAAAACGTACACCTAACACAATCCAAACTTCAGCCCATGGTGATACCAGATATGGTTTTGTAAGCTGGTGAAAAAGTTCTGTAACTTGTTCCTTGGAAGTTTTGTTTGTTGGCATTGTTTCAGGCTCACTGAGATCCTCAAAAAAGGTATCGAAGTTGATCAAATAGCCAGAGGCAGTTCTATCAATTGATGGTATTGCATCTGGATTATTTGAAATCGCTGGAGCTGCTTGTTCCCTTGACATGTTAGTATAGTCAGATGCTACATCATTGTAGATGGGAGTTTCTTGACGAACTGTTATTTGGGTTTCAAGAGGCACCAGTTACATGGCTTTATTACATAGTCCTTTTCTTACTGCAGATTCTTCAAAGGTGATGAGTCTTTCAGTTTGAACCTCTTGGATGGTAGCAAGATTTGGTCGTCTACTACATCTTTGGAGACCACTGGGCCTACTACTTATTATCGGCCACATGGTGTGGTTTTACCAGATCAATTGATACGGACCGGTTCTCCTTTCTTCCAGCAAGTGGCGGCAGTAACACTGTTATTGATCCGTGGATTGCTAGTACAGGTACTGTCTTTCTGTAAGAAGGCCCAAATTCCTTCTTATCCGCTATTTTCTCTCCGACCAAATCCCCAATCGTTGGAATCCAGACAGGTCTTGCTGGGACAGGTGGTTGTTCTTCAGTGGTCGTTGGCTTTTGTATGGTGTTGCTTAGACTTCTTCTTGGTTCGTTTAAGTCCTGTAAAACAGCCAAACGATCTTTGATATCAATGGGTTTTTGTTCTACCACTGAAGTATGACGATCGAGGTCTTCGACCATCATTCTAGTGCCAAAAAGGATTTCATATGGAGTGATTCCACCTAGAGAGTTTCTTGGCAGGTTATTAAGACTATGTTGGACACTTATTAGATGTTTGACCCACCCGTCTCCCGAACCTAATACCCTGGTTGTTATAGATTGCTTTATGTCACGTTTTTTTCATTTCCACAATAAAATTTCCCTCAGGATGGACTGGAATTGAGTACCGCAATGCAATGCCCAAGCTGGCCATGGCCTCCTTGTAAGCCCTGGAGCTAAAAGCAGGACCCTGGTCAGAATGTAGTGTGCCGATTGCGTATGTTCCGATAAAGACTCGCAAATCTTTTATAACAGTTCGGGCATCAGCCGAGCGCTGAGACCACATCGAAATGAATCTTGAGCATGAATCCACTGCAACCATGATGTATTTATAGCTACCATCCCTTGGTAGGGGACCACAGTGTTTCAGATAAACACATGTTAATGGTTTATCTGAAATAAGAAGATGCGTCTGCGCCAAGCGTTTCACTGTTGAAACTTTCATTTTCTGGCAGTTTTCACATTCCAAAACATAGTTTCTGGTTTGTTTCCTCAAGCGTGGCCACCAGTATTGCTCTTTTAATAATGAAACTGTGGTGGAAACACCTGCATGTGCAGAGGCAAGCCCTTCATGTGCAGTTAAGATTAGTCCTAACCTGTGTTCCATGTTTGGGATTACTCTATCCCACACTCCAGGGATTCGAGCAAAAGGAACATTATTTGCATCAGTTATATATGAGTACTTGGGTGGAAAGCCTTTTGGTAATGTTTTACCACTATCTTTTATTGAAGCAGTGACAGCTTGCATTATTTTGCTGTCTATTTTAGTTTTTGAATGAGTGTTTGCAGCTACGGAAGCTGTTTGCACAGCTGCCTTCGCGGCTTCATCAGCCAATGAATTCCCTTCAACGTGAACGCCATAACGCTGATGACTCAATGTATGGATCACATGAGTCTTTTGTAGTTCTTTCTGTAATAGAACTACTTGTTCCCAAAGCAGTTTATGCTTGATTGTGCCACCTTTTGCGTCTTTAAAACCATTTTGAACCTAGTTCTGAAGATATTCATTGTAAGCCTGGACGCAGTGATACGAATCGCACACTATGAGTGTGGGGAATTTGCGATCGGTATTTTCAAGCGCCATCTTGAAAGCCTGTAGTTCAGCTCGCTGAGCTGTACAGTCTCCTAAGGATTGAGTTTTTGTGACCATAGGTCTGAATTTACCATCACGCCAGCGACATTTAACAATCGCGCACGCAGCACTGTAAGCTTGATTTCCCCCAATTACGGGCTGTGCTGATCCGTCTGTATATATTATACAGCTGTAATGTTCTAGAGGAAGAATTTCAGTGGGCAATCAATCAATCAATCAGGTCATTTGTAGAGCGCACTACTCACCCGTAGGGTCTCAAGGCGCTGGGAGGGGGGGGGGTGCCGCTACTGCTCGAACAGCCAGGTCTTGAGCTTCTTCCTGAAGGAGAGGTGGTCTTGGGTCAGGCGCAGATTGGTCGGAAGTGAGTTCCAGGTCTTGGCGGCCAGGTAGGAGAAGGATCTTCCTCCTGTTGTCGCTCTTCGGATGCGGGGGACGGCGGCGAGGGCGTGGTTGGTTGATCTGAGGAGGCGCTTGGGAGTGTAGAAGTTGATCCGGTTGTTGAGGTAGCTCGGGCCTTGGTCGTGTAGGGCTTTGTGCGCGTGGGTGAGGAGCCGGAAGGTGATTCTCTTGTTGACCGGGAGCCAGTGCAGGTCTCTCAGGTGTCCGGAGATGTGGCTGCGTCGGGGGATGTCGAGGATGAGTCTCGCCGAGGCGTTCTGGATCCGCTGGAGTCTCTTCTGGAGTTTGGCAGTGGTTCCGGCGTAGAGGGCGTTGCCGTAGTCCAGTCGGCTGGTGACGAGGGCTTGGGTGACCGTCTTCCTCGTCTCGGTGGGGATCCACCGGAAGATCTTACGTAGCATGCGCAGGATGTTGAAGCATGACGAGGAGACGGCGTTGACTTGTCTGGTCATGGAGAGGGAGGAGTCCAGGATGAAGCCCAGGTTGCGTGCGTGGTCTGTTGGTTTGGGTGCGGTGCCCAGGGCGGGGGGCCACCAGGAGTCGTCCCAGGCGGAGGGCGTGGAGCCCAGGATGAGGACCTCCGTCTTGTCTGAGTTCAGTTTCAGGCGGCTGGTCGTCATCCATTCGGCTACGTCTCTCATCCCTTCGTGCAGGTTGGCTCTGGCGGTGGCGGGGTCGTTGGTCAGGGAGAGGATCAGCTGGGTGTCGTCGGCGTAGGAGATGATGTTCAGGTTGTGTTGGCGTGCGATGGCCGCGAGGGGGCTCATGTAGATGTTGAAGAGGGTTGGGCTCAGCGAGGATCCTTGGGGTACGCCGCAGATGACTTTGGTGGCCTCTGACTTGTACGGTGGTAGGCGGACTCTTTGTGTTCTTCCGTCGAGGAAGGAGGTGATCCAGTCCAGTGCCTTCTCCTGGATTCCGATGTTGCTGAGGCGCTGTACTAGGGTGCGGTGGCAGACAGTGTCGAAAGCCGCGGAGAGGTCCAGGAGGATGAGGGCCGCTGTTTCTCCGTTGTCCATCAGAGTTCGAAGGTCGTCGGTGGCGGCGATGAGGGCGGTCTCGGTGCTGTGGTTCGCTCGGAAGCCGGACTGTGATGGGTCGAGGGATCCATTCGTCTCGAGGAAGGCGGCCAGCTGTTTGTTGACGGTCTTCTCGATGACTTTGGCCGGGAACGGGAGGAGCGAGATGGGACGGTAGTTCTTGAGGTCGGTGGGGTCTGCTGTGGGTTTCTTGAGGAGAGCGCTGAGTTCGGCGTGCTTCCAGCTCTCAGGGAAGGTGGCGGAGTCGAAGGAGGTGTTGATGATGTCCCGCAGGTGGGGTGCGAGGACAGCGTCGGCTTTGTTGAAGACGTGGTGAGGGCAGGGGTCAGTCGGAGATCCGGAATGGATGGAGTTCATGGTGCGGATGGTGTCTTCGGTGCTGATCGGGGTCCAGGTGCGGAGGGTGGTGGTGGGTGGCGTCGTTGCGGTTGTGGCTTGCGTTGGTTGGTTGTTGAAGCTGTTGTGTATGTCCGTGATCTTGTTGTGGAAGTAGGACGCGAGGGAGTTGCAGAGGTCTTGCGACGGGGTGATGTCGTTGTTTCCGGCGCTGGGGTTGGAGAGCTCTTTCACGATGTTGAAGAGTTCCTTGCAGTTGTGTGCGTTGTTGTCCAGCCGGTCCTTGTATTCATTTTTCTTGGTGGCGCGGATCAGTTGGTGGTGTTTCCGGGTGGCGAGCTTGAGGGTGGTCATGTTGTCCGTCGTTGGTTCCCTTCTCCAGGCTTTCTCGAGGGCTCGACAGTTCTTCTTGGAGCACTTGAGTTCGTCGGTGAACCATGGTGTTTTTCTGCTGCAGGATCTGCTGGGCGGGGTCCTCAGAGGGGCGAGTTCGTCCGCGCAGTTGCTGATCCACTTCGTGAGGTTGTCGGCGGCCTGGCTGGGGTTCGCTGAGTTGGCGGGAGGGTGCTGGCTCAGGGAGGCGGTGAGCTGGTCGGCTGTGATCTTGTTCCAGCTTCTTCGAGCAACCTGTTGCTGGAGGTGGTGGATCGTCGTTCTTCTGAAGGTGAAGTGGACGCAGCTGTGGTCCGTCCAGTGGAGTCCTGTTGCGTGGCTGAAGGTGACGTCTTTGCTGGATGAGAAGACGGCGTCGAGTGTGTGTCCGGCGAGGTGGGTGGGGGTGGTCACCAGTTGCTTGAGTCCGAGGTTGTCGAGGTTGTCGAGCAGGGTGATGGTGTTGCGGTCGTTGTTGTTCTCCAGGTGGAAGTTGAGGTCCCCCAGGAGGATGTAGTCGGCGGAGGGGAGAGCGTGCGGGCTGACGAAGTCGGCGATGTCCTCGCTGAATCGTGTGCGTGGTCCCGGGGGTCGGTAGATCAGGGTGCCTCTGAGGGTGGTCTTCGGGTTGGTGTGGATCTGGAAGTGCAGGTGTTCAGCGGTGGTGAGGGTGTCATCGGTGTTGGTACTGATGCGGATGGTGTCTCTGTGGATGATGGCGATGCCTCCTCCGGTCTGGTTGTCGCGGTCCCTCCGGGTGATCTTGTAGCCCTCTGGGATGGCGATGGCGATGTCAGGGGCTGAGGAGGCGTTCATCCAGGTCTCGGTGATGAAGGCAACGTCGGGGGCGGTGGTGTCGAGCAGGTTCCAGAGTTCTACGGCGTGTCTGTGGACGGAGCGGGTGTTGAGCAGGATACACTTGAGGTGGGTGCTGCTGGAGTTCGGCTTGGCGGGTGCAGGGAAGGTCCGGATGCAGGTGAACTTGCAGGCGAGGCAGCTGAAGGGTCCGTGGGTGTGCTTCGGGGCGGCTCGGTGACATCCTGGGATGTGGCCGGTGTTGAGTGCGATGAGGTCGGCGGCGCTGTAGTTTCGTCGGGTCGGCTTCCGTCGGTGGGGGCCAGGGGTCCTGGCGCTGGTCGCGATCCGGTCGCGGACGGGCGCAGACGGGCTTACCTTTGGCGCGCCTTCGGCGCACAATCGGCGCGCCCGCTGCGCGTCAACGCTGCGCGTTCGCACGGTCGCCATATAAGGCGAAGTGCGCGGAGCAGCTGGGAGGCGGGAGCGGGGAGGGAACAGAAGGGAAAAGGGGCGGGGTCGGTGGTAGTGGCGGGAAGCGGGGGCGGCGAGGGAGGCGGGAAACCGAGCGCTAACACGGGTAGAGGATAGAGAATCTGGACAAGCAGACAGGAATGTAAAAACAGGCTAAAACGGGGAAAAACGCTTAAATACAGGCACAAGTGATTGACAAAACAGCTGAACACGGAGAAAAAAGCCTAAGAGAAGAATACAGGCACAAGTGATTGACAAAATAGCTAAACACGGAGAAAAAAGCCTAAGAGAAGAATACAGGCACAAGTGATTGACAAAATAGCTAAACACGGAGAAAAAAGCCTAAGAGAAGAATACAGGCACAAGTGATTGGCAAAAACAGGCTGAACACGGGGGAGGGATTTGAAAAATAAAAACAAGCACAAGCGCGTGGCAAAGGAAGGCAAACTGACGGCAGCAGGGTCAGTCGGCAGCGAGGCAGCTAGGAGCAGCTAGGGGGGCACACGCAGCAGCTGGCGGCCGTGCGGCGCGGGGGTGTCCCACAAGTGGGTCACACTCACCTGTGTCGCACGGTCGCCATATAAGGCCAAGTGCGCGGGTGGGCGGAGCAGCTGGGAGGCGGGAGCGGGGAGGGAACAGAAGGGAAAAGGGGCGGGGTCGGTGGTAGTGGCGGGAAGCGGGGGCGGCGAGGGAGGCGGGAAACCGAGCGCTAACACGGGTAGAGGATAGAGAATCTGGACAAGCAGACAGGAATGTAAAAACAGGCTAAAACGGGGAAAAACGCTTAAATACAGGCACAAGTGATTGACAAAACAGCTGAACACGGAGAAAAAAGCCTAAGAGAAGAATACAGGCACAAGTGATTGACAAAATAGCTAAACACGGAGAAAAAAGCCTAAGAGAAGAATACAGGCACAAGTGATTGACAAAATAGCTAAACACGGAGAAAAAAGCCTAAGAGAAGAATACAGGCACAAGTGATTGGCAAAAACAGGCTGAACACGGGGGAGGGATTTGAAAAATAAAAACAAGCACAAGCGCGTGGCAAAGGAAGGCAAACTGACGGCAGCAGGGTCAGTCGGCAGCGAGGCAGCGAGGCAGCTAGGAGCAGCTAGGGGGGCACACGCAGCAGCTGGCGGCCGTGCGGCGCGGGGGTGTCCCACAAGTGGGTCACACTCACCTGTGTCGCACGGTCGCCATATAAGGCCAAGTGCGCGGGTGGGCGGAGCAGCTGGGAGGCGGGAGCGGGGAGGGAACAGAAGGGAAAAGGGGCGGGGTCGGTGGTAGTGGCGGGAAGCGGGGGCGGCGAGGGAGGCGGGAAACCGAGCGCTAACACGGGTAGAGGATAGAGAATCTGGACAAGCAGACAGGAATGTAAAAACAGGCTAAAACGGGGAAAAACGCTTAAATACAGGCACAAGTGATTGACAAAACAGCTGAACACGGAGAAAAAAGCCTAAGAGAAGAATACAGGCACAAGTGATTGACAAAATAGCTAAACACGGAGAAAAAAGCCTAAGAGAAGAATACAGGCACAAGTGATTGACAAAATAGCTAAACACGGAGAAAAAAGCCTAAGAGAAGAATACAGGCACAAGTGATTGGCAAAAACAGGCTGAACACGGGGGAGGGATTTGAAAAATAAAAACAAGCACAAGCGCGTGGCAAAGGAAGGCAAACTGACGGCAGCAGGGTCAGTCGGCAGCGAGGCAGCGAGGCAGCTAGGAGCAGCTAGGGGGGCACACGCAGCAGCTGGCGGCCGTGCGGCACGGGGGTGTCCCACAAGTGGGTCACACTCACCTGTGTCGCACGGTCGCCATATAAGGCCAAGTGCGCGGGTGGGCGGAGCAGCTGGGAGGCGGGAGCGGGGAGGGAACAGAAGGGAAAAGGGGCGGGGTCGGTGGTAGTGGCGGGAAGCGGGGGCGGCGAGGGAGGCGGGAAACCGAGCGCTAACACGGGTAGGGGATAGAGAATCTGGACAAGCAGACAGGAATGTAAAAACAGGCTAAAACGGGGAAAAACGCTTAAATACAGGCACAAGTGATTGACAAAACAGCTGAACACGGAGAAAAAAGCCTAAGAGAAGAATACAGGCACAAGTGATTGACAAAATAGCTAAACACGGAGAAAAAAGCCTAAGAGAAGAATACAGGCACAAGTGATTGACAAAATAGCTAAACACGGAGAAAAAAGCCTAAGAGAAGAATACAGGCACAAGTGATTGGCAAAAACAGGCTGAACACGGGGGAGGGATTTGAAAAATAAAAACAAGCACAGGCGCGTGGCAAAGGAAGGCAAACTGACGGCAGCAGGGTCAGTCGGCAGCGAGGCAGCGAGGCAGCTAGGAGCAGCTAGGGGGGCACACGCAGCAGCTGGCGGCCGTGCGGCAGAGGACATTCTTGTTCGTTTTGGAGAAATTCTTGTGTCTTCAAGTAAGGGTCGAAAACGTATTCAACGTCTGTCGCAGCAAGAGAATTAACCCATTGTATACATCTTGGATGTAGAGCTTTTGCATTCGGAATGCTCGCTTTTGTCACTGCCTCTAAGGCAGGTACAGGGGTAACAACTTTTATGCGTTTTCCCTGCGTGAGGGCTCTCTCTTTTGCTACTGCAGTTTGAACCGCTGTCAGTATTTTTTCTGTTGAAGTGAATTTCATCTCAGCTTGTGTGTACAAGTGTGATTTATAAGCTCTTGGTACCTTTTCATCTTCATTGAAGGTTAGGTACGTGAATCCGCATCTCCCTGAGATTATTCGGATTACAAGGTTGCGTTTGTTTACGCGTGTCTGTAAATGGGTTTTGGCTAACATGTCTGTTTGCACTGAACGCAAAATTACTGTGTTTTTGAGTCCAATTAGTAGGTTTGAAATCAGGTTTGATTAATTCGTGGAGAGGTTTAACCCTTTCTGCAAAGTTCAGAATGTAAGTTCTTCCGAAATTCAGGAATCCTAGAACTGACTAAGTTTTTTAGCGTTTTTGGAAGTTGGAGCAGCTCACATTTTTCTAAAAAGTTTGCTGCCAGGCTTTTGCCTTCACTTGTAAAGGTTCGTATCCCAAGAATAGGACGTTGAGGTGGGCAATTCTTTATTTTTTAAAGTTGAATTTATACCCTTCAGAGGCAAAGCCAAGTATTATGGTGTTCACCCTGTTCAAGTGCCTGTCCAAATCATCATCTGTAAGATAGATGTAATCGACATACGATAATGCCTCATCATCATACGGTTGTAGTAACTCTATTACTCTGACTGAAAATAACCCTAGACTATTCTTGAATCCCTGGGGGAGACGACAAAAGTGTTGTTGTATCCCCATTATTGAGAAAGCGGTCAAGTACCTGCTTTCAGGTGCAATGTTTTGACAGAAGAAACCGTTGGAAATATCTAATGTCGTTTTATATTTTTTGCTCACGATGTTGTTCATCAGTGCTGCACTGTGTGCATTTTGTACTGCAAAAGTTTTGCAACAGGAATTTAAATGTCTGTAGTCCAAAACTAGACAATATGTATTGTCTGGTTTGGAGACAGGAAACAAAGGATTGTTCATGGACGAGGTGCATGTTTCAATCAGCCCTTGGTATTCAAGTTGATCTAGGATCTCCCTGACCTGTTTTTTAGATTCTTGCTTAACTGGATATTGCTTCTGAGCAGTTGGTGGATTTTTTTAACTGGATCTTATGGTGAGGAGAATCCTCATCCCATCCCACATGATTTTTATATAATGCTGGAGCCTGGGCCACAGACCATTTTCTGGCATAGGTGTATTTTTTGTGAATAGAAATATGATTTGAGAAGGCTGGCATAATGATCTCTTCGCCAAGTGGGCACTCCCTGACAATTCAGGTGGCCAGTCTTTTTCAGCCAGAAGAATGTCACAACCCTTTGATAGTTTTTCCCAAAACAGTGCTTTTATTTTCCTAGTTATGTCTCCCTCTATTCGGAGTGTGACTTCATATAACTTATGTGGTACACTAACCCTGGTATCTGCAGTTTCAACCTGAATGCATTAATTCAGGTCCACTGTCGCCAGATGATCCTTCAGGATCTTGCGAGCTATGGTAACCTCTGCTGCGCTGTCCAGCATTGTCTGGGCCCACTCCCCGTTCTTGAGTTGTGTCCTCAAGATCCTCGGCATGTCTGATTTTAAGAC
This sequence comes from Lissotriton helveticus, assembly GCF_964261635.1. Taxonomy (NCBI): domain Eukaryota; kingdom Metazoa; phylum Chordata; class Amphibia; order Caudata; family Salamandridae; genus Lissotriton; species Lissotriton helveticus. The sequence continues at coordinate 610,204,177 of NC_136059.1, read as the reverse complement.
TTGCTACCTTCTTTTTGCCGAATGGAGTTTTCTTATTTTTCGGAACGTGTTGATCGTCTTTGGACTTCACGCGTTCTTCCTTGTGTTCTGATCGTCCTCTTCTTTCGGATTTCTGCGAGGAAGTCTGAAAGGTACGAGAGGAACATGTGTCAGTATCTTGATATCTATCAGGTTTCTCAAATTATCCCTATTTCTTAGGTTATACCTCTTTTCAGAGGGCTCCTTTTGAGGAGACCTTCATCTAGATTGAGAACACTTCTCTTTAGGAAGTGTCTGTCTAGTATTTTCCCGCTTCTTAGGAGTAGTGTGTTTTTAATAAAAACTTTTTCAGGATTTTCTGTTAGTTTGGGCTTTACTGGTTTCCCTCCCAAACCATCTCTTCCTAGTTCTTCATAGGATTTATCTATTATTCTGGCCAGTTCATATGGTTGCTCAGTTACATCCAGTTCTTTTAGTTTCTGCCGGATTGCCACAGATGCTGCTTCACCTTTAATATTATAGCTGAGACCTGTTTGAAATCTTTCAGCAACTTCATACCGAGATTTAAAGCAGGCTCTGCCCCGTATTCATTTTGAATCTGTTTCAGGACATCAGGTATTACCGCCAAAGATGGAACACCATGTGTTTTTGTGTAGAGTGCAGCAAAGATTGTACCCCAAGTGTCACAGTCCTTCAGATGTGGTGCGATCCCCATTGGTAAACAGATTGTAAGAATCCTTTGTTTATCATGAGGTGTACTATCGGGAAATACTGCCTCGATCTGAGTCATTTTTTGAGCTAACCAGAATGGAATTTGTTCCCTTTTTGTGGATAATTTACCAATGACTGATTGTATAGTCTGTGGTGTAATTTTGTTTGTGCTCCCCTGATGAGGGGTGTGCTGTGGAATTCTTATAGTGGGTTGGACTGTTAGAGTCCGCATGACATATTGTACCAATTGTCTATGGATTTTAATTAATTGTTTTAGCAGAGCTAATAGTTCTGGACCTGTCATTTGTTCAATGGCAGGATGTGGTGTATAGCTAGCTAGTCCCGGGTATGTTGCTCCTGGTCTGCCTAGTGACCAAGCCTGGTAATGTGATTTTGATGTTGTAGGGTGCCTTTAAACCAGAGCTGATGCTCCTGGTAAGTTAGTGGAATTTCAATGTCCTCAAAAGGAACGTATTCCGCTGGATGTTCCTCTATCTTATAGAAGTGGAACACATGTATTGTTGGATTTGCTTGTGGAAAGATAATCCATTAATCGAATACCTCTGACTACCGATATTCATGTGCCTCTATGACAAAAATTACCCTACCACCTCTTCCTGATGCACAAGTTACTACTTGTGTAACGATATATCTGTAAGAGACATTAGTTAGTGATAGATTCCTTACCTTAGAATATCCCCAGGCGTCAGACTGGATCCGGAAATTTTTGCGTAGCAATACACCTGCGCGTCGGTAGGCGTCGTCTGCGGCTCCGTGTCCGTTGTCGGCTTCGTTAGCGCCGGAATGACGTCGTCGGAGTACTTAGACGCCGCCCATGTGCGCTGACGTCAGTTCTGATACACAGCTTTTTCCGCGCCAGATACGCAGAGCCATGATAGAACCAACACTGGTGCCAAGAAACTAGGGCCCTGAAAGGGGATGACCTTAACCCTAGATATCGGTTCGCAGAACGGGGAGGATGGGTGGGTCGGTAAGGAATCTATCACTAACTAATGTCTCTTACAGATATATCGTTACACAAGTAGTAACTTGTGCATCTGAAAGAGACACGTTAGTGATAGATTCCTTACCTTAGAATAGATACCCCAGCAATACCAACCCCGGTGGTGGGTCTGCGAACCAATAATCACACCAGAAAGTCCTGGAGGACGGAACGCCCAAAGAAGCCATCCCTTCGGACTTGACTGTCCAGGCAGTAGTGTCGTGCGAACGTGTGCAGCGAGGCCCACGTAGCTGCCTGGCAAATGTCCTGTAAGGGCACTCCCCGGCCCAGGGCAGTTGTAGTTGCCGTGGCCCGAGTGGAATGAGCCCTCAATCCAACAGGGGGCTCCTTCTTAGCCATGGAGTAACATGCCTGGATACACAAGATGATCCACCGGGAGATGGTCCGCTTGTGTACCGCCTTCCCCTTCTTAGCACCCACGTAGCCAACAAAGAGTTGGTCATCCACCCGGAACTGGCGTGTGCGATCCAAATAGAATGAGAGCGCACGTTTTGGGTCCAGACGGTGGAGCCGCTCTTCCTCTTTAGAGGGATGCGGCGGCGGAAAGAAGGTTGGCAAGGTGATGGACTGCCCAATGTGGAAGGCTGAGACAACCTTGGGCAGGAAAGATGGCTTCGTACGTAACCCAACCTTGTCCGGATGGACAGAAAGGAAAGGTGGAGTACAAGAAAGGGCCTGGAGCTCACTCACTCTCCTGGCAGAGGTGATGGCAACCAGGAAAGCAGTCTTTAGAGTCAGAAGACGAAGAGGACAGTTGTGAAGTGGCTCAAAGGGAGCGCACATCAGGAAGGTAAGAACAAGGTTCAAGTCCCACTGGGGCATCACGAAGGGAACAGGAGGGAACATGTGCGTGATGCCCTTAAGAATGCGAGCGTCGGGGTGGGTCGGAGGAGCGATGATGCCGCTCCGACCTCTCATGCCTCTTACCTGAGGACTTGGATCCCGACGACCGATGTCCACTCCCGGAGCTGCGATGACTCCGACCCCGTGACCGGTCCCTCGACCTCCCGTGGGACCGGGACCTGGAATGGCGCGGGGCCGACTGCCGGGGCTCGAGCCGCTTGCGGGACCGCTCCCGCCTAGCCTTCGACGTCAGGGCCCGGCAGCCAGAGCAGGTGCGGTCGTCGTGGTCGAGGCCTAAGCACTTCAGGCACCGGCGATGGGGGTCCGTGACTGACATCAGTCGGTCGCACTTCGAACAGGGCTTGAACCCGGGCATCCCTACCGGCACCGATAGAGTTGAAGACTCAAGAAAGAAATGATTGAAAAAGATCAAAAAGTTTAGTCAAAAAATGACTAGGGGTAGAGCTTCTCCGGATCTGCGCTAGCTGGCGCGGAAAAAAGAAGAACTGATGTCAGCGCGCATGGGCGGCGTCTAAGTACTCCGACGACGTCATTCCGGCGCTAACGACGCCGACGACGGACGCGGAGCCGCAGACGACGCCTACCGACGCGCAGGGGTATTGCTACGCAAAAATTTCCGGATCCAGTCTGACGCCTGGGGATATTCTAAGGTAAGGAATCTATCACTAACGTGTCTCTTTCAGATAGGCCCTTTTCTATGAGCTTCAGAGCTATTGTTTTCCTTACGTTTTCCGTGATGATTATAGCATCCACATAGTCTTGTCGAAAACCTGTAGTGTCAAGACCTGGCTGGTTTGCATTTACTGCAGTTCCACTTTCCCTGGGATTATCCTCATCGGTATCCAACATTTTATTGAAAGTCTTGCAGAGCAAGTCTCAAAGAAATAAAGAAAAGGTGCACAATATTTTGGAACACTGCATCCTTCAACGTTGAACAAACCAAAAACTTAAAAAATAGGATTTTTCGTCCTACTCAGTTATGGCGGATATTTTATCCTTTAACCCACTCCAGACGTCTATTGGAGTATTTTACGGGATAAAGGGGTCTCTGTGAAAAGCACGACTGAGTTACTCTAGTATCTAGCGTTAAATGAGTGCCTTACCAAACGTTGGGCGCCATGTAGTGTAGTTCCTGTATTCCCAATAGGCTCTGCGCATTGGAATAATATATCCTATAGATGTGACGTAGGACTTATGTCTACTAGGTCTCTATCGAATATATTAGACTTAATTGTGAGTGCCAGCTAGCTCAGAGGCCATTAGAAACTTTCTCGAATTCACAAGAAGGGATTTAGTTTCTGACAACCGCATAAACATGACAACTTTGTTTCCCCAAGATAAAACTGATCTTCAGAGTCGTGGAAACAATAGATAGATATTTTACTCAGTCATTCGTGCATGCTTCGTTTCACCAGAGTTTGCAGAGAAATAAGAGAGACAGGCGTTTTCAATAAAAGTGTTTATTGAACAGTCTTCTTTCTCATGCTGAAGAAATGAACTGCTACAATCGTAATACTGGTTGCAAAGTATAACGCATACAGTTAGAAGAGTAGAATAAAATAATACTGTAAGAGCACTGTATGGTTCCTAGACCATAGAGGAATACATACATAAATAACAAAGGCTAAAAAGTACTCAACTGGTGCTTCTAAAATACTCCTACCCCGATGTACCTAACCTAAGTATAGTATGAGGGAAGAAGTAAGTGAGGTGTAGCATAAATTTAGTATTCTTTGCCAAGAATCTATCCAAGATTTCTCTTAGGGTCTAATCAGCTCCTTACCTTGGTTTAGAATGAAGAAGGTCAATCTCAGGACTCGATTTCCCAACAATCCGCAAGGGAAGCTTGGAAACACTGGAGCTGGATTTCTCGGCAAGAGAAAATACAGCGTCTCTCTGAGTGCGTCTGCTGGAGGGTCGGCTTCCTTCGGCACTTGCTGTAGCAGGATGTGTCGGGCAAGTAGATAGTTGAACTGCTCCAAACCACTGTGTGTTTGCTATGGCAAGTGTGGGCATATTTATACCTTGAAGGTGCCGAGTTTGACGTAAAGGTGGACATAATAACGTAATCAAAGTCTCAGTTCTTTGAAAACTCCATGAGTTCTTGGATAAATTAATTTGCAAGCAAGGGGAAGTCCCTAGCTGCTGAAGCAGAGTTTTCCAAGAAATCGTTGTGGATTTTCGGAACTAGTGGAAGTAGCCCTTCCGTATTTGGACTGCATGAGCGATGTCTAAATATGGTTATGATTTCTATGCCTATACAAGGATATGGTGATTTATACCTATATAAGGGCATGAATCGGGAAAATTACACTAGGTCCTAAAATGCTATACAACACCAGCACTTCTTCCAAAAAATTGCATACCCCCATCCAGTAAGATTACATTCTTGGACACTCCATAAACATATGTAGGTCATCTGCTGCGGGATACTTACACCTTATGTAGTTATACGTATTACCCGTGACTTTAGATAACTTTTGTGGAGACCAGTAGACTCTGTAGGCTCTGTACAAGTGATTCCTCTTAAGCGATGCTGGTTTTACTACAGCCTGTAACATGCAAAACTAATCAAACCAGAGTTTCTTGATGTCTTCATCTCTGTATTCTCTACCCAAAAGATTTATAATTTCAGTTCCTACATTGTCCTCCTTTTCCAAAAGGGCCCAATACCAGAAAGATATTTCTTTCTTCCACTTATCTGTTCTGGTTCCTTGATCCAATTTCGGATTTTCCTCCTTCTGAGGCCAGCTTTGAGTTGCCCACCAAGAAGACAGCTGATAATATTTAAACATCGTCAATGTCCCTCTTGTAAGGTTATTGAGCACTTCCCAACTTAGTAAATTAGATTTGTTTTTTAGATCTCCCCAGTAATTTATACCTCCCATTCTCAAAGGCTGACTGAGTTGGTCTCTCAAGCATTCAGGGGTGCTTGGAGAGATCCAGATTGGGGCCCGTGCTGCGTAGTATGGAGTTTTCATTCTCTTTCTTATAAAGACCCAGGTCTCTAAAGCCGCCCTTAAAATCTTTAGCCTTACTTTCTTATAAAAATTCGGATCTCCATATTTAAAAAGAAAATGTTGCTGACCTTGCACCATATCTTTTAATATAGCATCAAATAATAGTCCTTATGATGAACTATCAGTCTTACTAGCCAACATTTGAAAATGTTTAAAGTGGAAGGCATAACAATAGGTAAGTAAATTCGGTAGCGCCAACCCACCCGCAGCGAGCCCTCTTCTAAGCATTTTCCAAGCTAGTCTTGGGCCTTTCGTCTACCAAATAAAGCTACCTATTTTTCCTTGTAGCTTGGCTATATCTTCTTTCCTGAAGGACAGTGGGATAGAATTATAGAAGAAAGTGATTTTTGGTAAGATAATCATTATTACAAGGTTAACCCTCCCGTAGATATTTAGAGAAGGTTTACCCATCATAGAAGTAAGCTCATTACCTCCTTACTACCACATGCAAACTTAGTGGGATCCGTGGCGGGCATATGTCGTCCACAGGGCTCACAAGGTTTGAGTCTCAAGGACATTGAAGAAGGGTAGAAAAAGGCACACTGCTCTGCCGCTGAAAAAAAGTCAAGTAGGCTGAAAAATGGCCAGATGAACTGCAGTGTCGATCCACATTGCTAGCACGGAAAAGCAGAAACTAACGTCAGCGCGTCGAGGGAGGGCTTATAGGGACTCCGTTGACACCACATTCGGGACACACCGGTGCTACGGAGTTGCTCAACGCCCTCTACTGACGTGCCGAGGTACTATTGAAAACATTTCCAGATCCAGTCTGGCACCTGGGAAGGATTTTAAGATAAGGAATCTGCGGCTAGATGCCCCCATCAGTTAATCCTAGGTAAAGACTTACATTGCCTTGCAAACACTTACGTCACTCAAGGACAACTCACGTCCTTAGAAAATCTGTACAAAGAGACCATCAACCGGCCAAGAGACCATTACCAGATTCTGTGCCTACTACATAGCGTGTAACTTGCAGTTCACAGCTTCAAATCCTCTTAAGGCATCTCACTGAGTTTATTTAGTGCCATATTTATAATCCGGTTTGCGTCGCTCTTGCACCATGCAAGGAGGTGTAGGAGTGACGCAAACCTAAAGTCATATTTTAGAAACCACGCAAAGCCACTTTGTGCGGCTTTAAAAATATAGAGTAATGTAACACAACACAAATCACTGTGTTGTATTACTTTGCGTAAGGGAGGTGTTCTATGGACATTGTGTGGGGTTTTTGGTGCATTCCCAGATTTACCAAACCTGGAAAAACAGGGAATGCGCCAAAACGATATACCTCCCCAGGTGAGGCATAATGAGGAGAAATCTCTATTTCTCTTAATTTTTTCCACATAGAGGATAAAGTCTCTCAGGATTGTTTTTGTGCAGGAAAACGCTGCTTCCTGCACAAAAACAATCCTGCCTACAACAGAGGTACAACACAGGCTCCCTTGCACCATGGTTCAAGGGTGCCTGCGTTGGTACTAGGCTACCAAACCGCCGCCAGCGAAAGGGGGAAAGGATAGGAACTCGTCATATTGGATAAATATGGCGCATTCCTGCCCTTTCCCTGTGATGTAGGGCAGCGCAGCAAGGTAACTTGCCGTGCTGCCCTGTACCACAAGGGTCATAAATATGGCACTGTGGTTTCTTTAACCAGTAGGTCACACTTTCCGTTCCTGGGAAATAGTTTGGGAGATTGTGCACTTGTTGCAAACTTCTGGTGATGACCCTGCCATAAGCTGGAATCCTTGTAGAGCTTCATTCTTCTAACACTGATAAATAACAGCTGATGAGCAATGCAGCAATATTATTTAGGACCCAATTTAGAAATTAGCTGGCTGATTACGCCATTACAAACGGGACAGATATCCTGTTCACCTTATAAGTGCACTAGGATAGAATGCACTTGTAATAAGTTCCAGGGAATATCTGTCACATTTGTTACAACTTAGCCTGGCCACCAAATTATGCATTAGGCCCCAAGTGCCAAATACACCTGGTTGAATTTCGTCATTATTGGTTTAATCACCTATTCACAGAATATATTACAGTTCATTTTGTCTATGCATATATTTCCCAATATCGGTTTGCTGTTTGTCTTCTGGTGCCAAACACATTTTCTATGTGATTTCCCTTTCTAGGAAGCTAAATAAAACGTTTCACATCTCTAATATCTTGGCCATTGTATCAAGTGACAATGGGCAGCAGACACTAATGAGCTACTGGCTCTGCCAGTCAGGTGTAAGCCTCCAGCTGGACTTCCTTTTCTTTGGACCTTAGCCACACCAATCTATATACCTTAGGTCATTGGTATAAAACCTAGGACAACTTTTCACTAACTTTGTTTATGTTCTAGGACAAGCCCACAAAAGCCATATAGAAGTTGAATAGCTTCTATCATGGTGTGATCCAGGTGGATCCTGAGATACCAGGCAACATAGGAGAGTGGGAATGGCATTGGCTTAAGAGCTGGATTTTAGGCTTGGGTGGATGCAACACAAGGACATGTGTGGTTATTCAGTTACAGAAGGCACAGTTCGTGGCCCAAGTTGAAAAGTTAAGGGAACGCAGCAAATTCCCTTGGTATGTTATAAAAAGAGGTTATACACAAACCAGAATGAGTAGATAAAGTTAGACACTGGAATAGCGTAGGTGAAGAGGAGTGTCAAGAGCCTTGTAAAACTGTGAAGGCATTTGGTTGGGTTGGATATACAAAAGCACCACTCTTCTAAGTACAAAATAATCAGGAAGAGGTGATCAGCTATGTAGAGCATGGCCAGGCTCAGGGAATATATGTTGTTTTTTAAGAATGCTGCGGCTGAAAAGGTCAAAGACAAAAGAAGTCAAGAAGGATCTGGATAGAGAACACATAGTTTTGAGTTGAACACCTGAAGTTTAAGCCATGGGAAAATTGAGTTTCAATACATTAGGTGTGTCGAAATCCAGACTAAAGCAGCTTGTGAAGGGTGTTATTTGGGAGGTACTGGGGGAATATGTTGAATACAAGTCATCTAAAGAGATATGCAAATTGAGGATTAACCAGTAGTTCCAAGAGGACAAAGGATAATGTGTGGGCAAACACAGAAAGGATCTCACCTATTTTTAAGTGTGGAGACTACAACCGGAGATACGATTTATGCAAGTGTAACTAAATAGGAGAATGTCTGGAGAACTGATCAGATTGCTGTAATCTGTGTGCAAGAGCCTAATGTGTGCACAAATGGTTTGTTGCTCTGTGAGCAGGGCACAGCTTCACTTGGAAGGAGGTAGAGAGTGTCAGTGTGCAGTGATAGTAATGGAGGGCTAGGGAGCAGGTAGTAAGCAGACAGATCTACTGAATTTCCAAACTTTGGGTCTGAGTACGAAGCCGGTCGGACCAGATTCCATGGTCCAGTTGGAGGCGGTCAGACGCTGCAGTCTCGTCAGAAGCTGTCGGTATGACCGTCTTACTAGGATGCATGCATCCTATACTCCGACTGAGTGCTGAAAGCCTTCCATCTCAGACTGCTTTTCTCCAACCACAGACATGATGGTCGGAGATAAACAGCAGGCTGTACAGGGATCTCCGACCAGATTACAAGGAGGGTTTCCGACAACCCGGCGGTGGTGGTCCAACCACCTGCCTTGAATCATCTTAAACGAAGGGTTTGGGGTGCATACTCAACCAAATCTCATTCTCTCCTGCATTCTACACCAAAGGTTCCCCCTACAACTGGGCAACTGCACTCAGACGACAATGATCCTGTAGGCGTAGGAATCTGGATAAGTCCTCATGCAGTACGTATACCTATTGACCGGACTGTACACATTCCACCTCACTCCAGCAATGGGGCACATGGTGCACAAGGCATACCTCCACAATTCATGCATATGTGTAAAATACAAGTTTTCTGTGAGTTTTGTATGCAATGACATATTTGGGGATATGTGCTCTGCCGTAGATGTGACGGCTGCTGTAGCGGGTGAATCGTAATATGGCAGGGGGATGCTCCCTGGCCAGGGCGGTCGGAAAGAGCTTGCGAGGGCAGCGGTGGGTCCAATCGGCATCATAATCAGGCCCTTTGTATGAGGACAGCTATACAGTCATTGGGAGTTTCGAAGGGATACCGTTGCAGCCTACTAGCATACAGATATGAGGAATCGCAAAGGGTTTGCTGGGAGAATATCAGTGACTAGAAGCAGAACTTGCTCTAGTAGGAGGTAGAGGAGAGTGTGGTGATAACTCTTGCAGAAGACTCATGGGAAAAGCCACCAGGTGTTTTTCTATCATAGTAAGGTACACATGCAGGTGTTAAATACAGGGCAAAGGTGGTGTGGGGCAAGGCAGAAAGGAAAGAAGTGATCAGGGCAATACAGGAGGAGCCAAACAAAGGTTTTGTCAAGGAGGACTAGAGAGCAGTAAGGATGTGGAATACTGTATGTGAGCAGATGAGGGAGGGAAGGAAGGAATTGTGTAGTAGCTAGTAGAGTGGCTGGAATAGGAAAGCAGTTAAGATGCAATTCGGAAAAGAGGATGAGAAAGTTGTTGGTGGGTGTAGGGCTAAGTGTGTGTTTTAGAGTGGAGTGTCCGTATGTGAGGTATGGATGAAAGCAGTTTGACAAGGCCCACATTTTATGGTTTAAATCTCTCTATTATTTTTCACAAGATATAAAGAAACACGACCTCCAGCTCCTGAAAGATATTGCAAATAAGACATCATGCAGTCTGCAAGGTACATTTTACAAAGTAAATGCTAGGAGCAGGTCAACAATAGAGAACTCCCAACGCGGGAGAAAAAGAAAAATCCAAAAGTGAAAAGAAGAAATGAACCCCCCCCCTTTCTACAGCCCCCCGCCTCCCCCCACCCCTTGTCCATAATTGCTAAGGGGAGTAGAGCCGAACCTGCCCTGCTCATCGTGTTTGTCTGGGTTTATACCTCGCCGGAATCTGCGTGTCAGCCAACCTCAGAAGCCTCAGGTAGCGGGGGCAGGACAGCTCCGGGAATTCCACCATAAGCATAGTCAAGAAGGGGCACCACAGTTCAGGAAACTCCTCCCCGCCAGTGAGAGGGACAGCTTCTCCGTCCCCAGAACCCTCCGGAGCCTCTGCAGCCAACCCAAATGTGGCGGCGCTTGTAAGGAGCACCAGTGTGCTAGTATGTTCTGGGTGGCCACCTCAAGGGCAATGGCTATCAGGCGACCTCTTCTAGATTTCAGGGGATACATCAATGGGTTGGGCAAGCCCAGGATTATGTAGGCTGGGAAGCGAGGAAGCTGCATGTCCAGGTGGGAATCTATTGTATCAAGAATTGTGGCCCAGTATGGTTAAATGCGGTCGCAGCTCCTCAGGAGGTGTTCCAGGGTACCCAACTCCCCACACCCCCTCCACCAACGGTCGCTGATTTGGGGGTCAACACGTTGGAGACGTTCCGGTGTGTAATACCAATAGGTGGCAACCTTGGTCAGGGTTTCTGTGAGGCCTGTGTGGTATGCCAAGTGTCTGGCTCTATAATAAATGCCGCTCCATTCTTTATGGGAAAGGGATCTGCCCAGTTCGCGCTCCCAACGTACCCTCCCAGCGTTGTAAGTGTAAGTGTAAGCTGAAAGTAGGTGCTTGTACAAATCGGAGATTAATTTTTTGTCCGATGAGCGAGAGATCAACAATTTCTCATAGGGGGTCAAAAAGCGATGCGCTCCCGGTCTAATGTGAGGTTGACAGTGTCTAAATTGTAGATATTGCATTCTGCCTTTCTCTGGGATGTAATAATCTGCCCGCAGCTGCAGGAATGATAGGATGCCCAGGAGGTCAAATAGGTGTCCCAGGGATCGACATGGTGAAGGGCGCCAGTCCAGGAAAGCTTTAGGGTCCAGTCCAGGCGTGAAGTCAGGGTTGTCAAAGAGCGGGGTTAGGGGGGAAGGGAACGACGTTAGCCCACATGCGATAGCTGTGCGATCCGAGGTCTCTAAAATGGTGCTTGTGATATAGGAAGCATAGAGGTTGGGGGGTTTATGCTGCTTCCTGAGGAAAGGAATCCCCTGCAGTGGCAAGCCTGCCACTGCCTGATCCTGGAACAACCAGTGTTTTTCGGATTCCAGGCGCTGCCATTCCACTAATTAGCGGAGCTGCGCTGCGTTGAAGTAGAGCTGTAAATCTGGGATACCGACGCCACCCTGCTCCGGGGGGAGAACAGCAACCGTGCGCTTGAACCGTGGCTAACGTCCTTGCCAAATGGGACTGCGACAGTTCAGATTGGGTTTGTTGAATCCAACCCACCGGGGGGCGAAGGGGAAGCGTCTGAAAGAGGTAGAGGATCTGGGGGAAGGATCGTCATTTTAACCGCTGCTATCGTTCCCAGCCATGAGAAGGGGTAGTGCTTCCATCTACCCAGTTCCCTACGAATCGAGGTCCACAGCCGTTTGTAGTTGGCCGCAACCGTAGCAGGTACGGTTGGGCCTAATAGGATACCCAGGTACGGGACCGAGGTGTCAGACCACTGGACAGGATGTTCCTCTTGCAAGTGGGCCAGTGTTGGTGCCGCTAGGGAGATATTGAGGGGGACCGATTTGTCAGTGTAAATCTTGAAGCCTGCGCGAAGACCTGTAATTCCACAAAAAGTGCTCGCATAGACTGGATGGGGTCAGAGAGGGACAGCAGAATGTCATCTGCGTAGAGGCTAATCTTGTGTGTGTTCGCTCCGAACTTGATCCCGGTGATGCGGGCGTGATTCCTAACTCTCTGCGCAAGGGGCTCCCTATATAATGCAAATAGAATGGGGGATAAAGGACACCCCTGACGGGTGCACCTCTCTATACGAAAGCGGGAGGAGGTCTGTCCATTAACTCGCACAGTGGCTTGGGGCAAATGATAGCAATTTAAGATGCGGTTGCATAGGGTTTCCCCAAGGCCAAACCGGCGTAGGACCTGCTCTAAGTAAGGCCAGTGGACTCTATCAAAGGCCTTCTCCGCGTCTATCGCCAGCAGCATCCACTCTTTCTGCACCAGAGAAACCGCCTCTAGGAGGTGTAAGACTCTTTTGGTGTTGTCGCTCATTTGGCGCTCGGAGATAAAGCCCGCCTGGTCCGGCTTCACCAGTTGGAGCATGTAGGGCCCAAGCTGTGTCGCGAGGATGCTCGTGTAGAGCTTAAAATCAATATTTAAGCGGTAGATCGGCCGCCTGTAGGCACTACAGCTAGTGGTGTCCTTCCCAGGTTTTGGGATGACTGTAATCGAGGCTTCCAGCATTTCAGCCGGAATAGCGCCAGGCTGGGTGAAGGAATTAAAGAGGTCCCGTAGTAGGGGGGCCACTTGGCTACAAAGAGTTTTATAAAAGGCAGCAGAGTACCCATCCGGGCCAGGTGACTTCCCGAGCTTGAGGCGTGAGATGGCAGCGATGACCTCCTCTAGCCCGATTTCTCGGTCCAGGCTAGCAGCCTGCGCTGGGGTCAAGGATGGGAGCTGTGCTGTTTCCAGATATGCACTACTGTGCTGAGCATTGAGGGAGTCTCCCGCATAGAGAGAGGCGTAAAAGTCACGGAAGGCTCTGCTATGGCGGCATCGTCGGAGACGAGGTCGCCGCTTCGCGAGCGGATAGCCTGAACTCCCTGCCGCTGGCGAACCTCTCGAAGCTTATGAGATAGGAGGCGGCCGCACCTATCCCCTCCCGTGTAATAGGAGTGCCGGAGGCGTAGGGCCGCGTACTGCGCTTGATCTAAGGCAGCTAGCTACTTCTGCTCCGTGCAGAGCTGGCGCCAAGCTCTCGCGGCGCCCGTGCGCTGATGCATTTGCTCTAACTCCGCAACGCGTTTCGTGAGTTCCGACCGTTTTTTGGGACCGTTCTTTATTGATGGCAGAGGAGATCGCAATGAACTCGCCTCTCACTACAGCTTTAAGTGCCAGCTACTGCGTCGCCACTGAAGTCTCCTGGTTAGCGTTGTCAGCGAGAAAATATAAGATAGTCGCCTTAATGCGATCTGTGATGGTGGTTTGGTGTAGGAGGGAATCGCGGCGCCGCCAGTGTCGCTGTGGAAGCTGTGAGTGGGGGAATAGAAAAGAGGCTATGACTGGGGAATGGTCCGACAGTGATGCAGGAAGAATGTCTGCATCGGTAGCTAACGACATCAAGGGATTGGAGCACAGGAAGTGATCGCGTCTGGCATATGTCTTGTGCACTCCCGAATAGTAAGTGAAGGCCTGGCTCTGGGGGTGGAATGTCCGCCACATATCCACCAGACCCAAGTCTTGAAGCCGTTCTAAGCTCGACTGCGAAAGGGCCCCTACTTGAGTGGTGCGCTGGCAGGAACAGTCGGTGAGATTATCGAATACTAAGTTTAAGTCACCTCCCCTGAGCAAGCGTCGCTCAGAGTTTGCTGTGGCTATTGTGAATGCGTCGTGTAAGAATTTATCTTGGCCCTCGTTCGGTGCGTATACCAAGCCAAAATAAGGGACATCCCTGCGATCTAGAACTGGTAGGTGAGTAGACACCCTTTAATCTCGGCCTCCTTCTGAATCACTCTGCCCTGGAAGGACTAGGAAACCAATATGGCCACCCCTACTGTTTTAGTGGAGTGTGAGGAGTAGAGCTGTCTGGGCAAGGCTCTAGATTTCCTCCTGTGGTGGTCTTTATGCAGTAAATGAGTTTCCTGTAAAAGGCAAATGCCGGCTGTCGACTGAGTCAGGTAGTTAAGGATGGCCCGTCTCTTGATGGGGTTGTTCAGGCCCCGGATTTTGAGGGTCAGGATTTTAAGTGTGGTGCGTGGCATTATAGGGGTTGGGAGGGGAGGAGCCAGGTGAGTGTCTGATCAATATGCACATAGGTGAAATGGGGATGAGGCGGTATTGCGATCTCTAAAGCAAGTGCAGTGGCAGAAGGCAAGGCAATGTGGACAGGGGGACCCACCCAATGAATAAGACTAAGGGGGGAAAGGAAAGGGGATCCCGGTAGTCCAAAAACAACAGAACCCCAACAACCGGTCCCAACGAGGGACAAAATAGTCAGAATAATATACAAAAATGGTCCGTCACCCATAGGTGCCCGGTTACGTAACATGAGGGTGATTGTCACAGGTCAATCTTAGTGTTCGCTCCCCTGCCGTCCGCGGGCCACCGAATTGGAGAGTAGAGTGATCCGAGGGTAGACGGCAATCATGTAGAGGGCAGGTCTTCCCCTGCTAGGGCTAGAGTGGCTGCAGCTAGGGCTTCCTGTTGGCTCTGAGCGATCTCGGACCTGGGCGGTCGCCGCTGGCGACACCGCCTGCCCTGGCGTTGCCATCCCGACGGGGAGGTCTCCGGTTTTGACGTTGTGCTGCGGTCATCGTCTTCTTCAGGGGGGTCAGCCAGACCCAAGATGCGACCGGCTTCCGTGAGGGAGCGAATCTGGTTTGAGCCTCCCGCTGTGCCGAAAGATGAGGTGGAATGGGTGGCCCCAGGAGTACAGGATTCCCTGCTGTCTCAGGTGTTCTGTTACTGGACGGAATTGGCGGCGCCTCTGCAACGTCATCAGGGCTAAGTCTTGGTATAAGACCGAGTAGTGTCCCTGATAAGAGATGGGGTGAAGGGACCGGGCCTTGGAGAGGATGGCCTCCTTAGTCTTGAAATCCTGTATGCAGACCAGGATATCCACCGGCGGCGCGTCAGGAGCTCGGGGAGGTCCCACTCTGTGAGCCCTATCGAGGACCATGGCCGAGTCTTGCGCCTCTCCCAAGATGAAGTGAAAGAGGCCCTGGGTAAATGCAAAGGCATCCCGGGTATCGTCTGAGTTGGACTCCCCGGATTCGTATGTTGTGCTGCCTAGAGCGGTTCTCCAAGTCCTCTAGATGCATCTGGAGGTCGAAATTCTGATCCTGGAGTCTGATCATTTCCTGTTGTAGCGTAGTCTGGTCCGAGAACGCAGCATCGTGTCGTTCCTCCAGGGATGCCACCCGCTCCCCCAGCCCGTTCACGTCGCGGTGCAGTTCCTTAGCCTCAGCAGCAAACTCGGCCTTTACCGATTGAATGTCCTCCCTCAGCGTGAGGAATAAAGATTCAAGAAAGGCCTTTGTTATGGGTTTATCCCCTGATGCTGGAGGGTTCCGACTTGTTACCGCTCCCGGGCCTGGGTCCCCCGTGTCAGGATTGGAGAGTGAGCGCCCAAAAATATCCTTAAGGCCCTTTGGTCTAGTGTTCCTGGCTTTGGTCATGCTACCGGGCCCCAGTACACCACAGCCTTGGCGCTCCGGCGCTTAGTAAGGTGCTCCCAGGGAGTGGATCTGAGGAGCGGGACGCTGTGCCCGGTTCACTGGACCGAACAGGGAAGGGCCCCCCATCCCCTCCCCTCCCCCCTGTCGGGTTGCGTTAGTGCTCTGACCTTTCACGGTCTTGTATCCCACGCTGCCACCTCCTTGCAGCAACAGAAAGCGTAGGCTGGTGCCCTCTTCTCAACTCTTCTTGTAGGCCAGGCAGCCAAAGCCCAGTTAGTCCCAGGAGCCTCGAATATAGTGTGCTCACTCCGGGAAGTTCGCCGAGGCGCCGCAAGCCCACCAACAACAGCCCCCAAGGCCAGCAATCTCCATTTGGCGATATCGGAGTGTCTCTCCCCTCTTCTGAGCATTTTGGTGATGCTTTCAGCATGGGGGGTGTCCGCTGCCTGTGCTTATGGGCGCGGGTGGTTGCGCTTGCCGGGGCCCCAATAGCGCAGTCACTCACCCGGTGTTATTGCTGCTGTCCGGTTCAGGCCTGTGACCTCTTCAGGCGCCACTCCGACAGGCAGCGCCTCTCCAGCTAAGGCTCGCGGCGCTCCACCGCGTCCCCTCTGTAGGCCCAGGCGGTGCTTCCACGCTGCAGTGTACCAGTGCCGTCGGTTCTGATGCCGCGGCCCCGCGTTGTTGGTCCGGGGAGGTTTCAGCGGCATTGTACAGTTCCGCCTAGACCCGCAGCAGCACGGGTCAGGCGGTCTCTGGTCAGGGCCTGGACTCACCGCAGGCCGGAACCGCCTGCCGAATTGGCGCTCGCCGCATTCGTGTCGGACCCCTGTGATCCGGAGCTCCCCAGTAGTCGCGTGGTGCGCGGTGGACCGCCGCGAGCAGGAGCCCCGCCCCCACTCCGGCCCGGCTCCCCGGCGCCGCCGACGGTCCGAGTCCCCACTTCTGTCCCCTCTCAGCAGGCTCCCGCTCGGCTCGCGGGACTACCGGCGGTGATGCTCCACGCAGCACTGCGGCCCGGCCCAGCCGAAACCGCGACGGTCCGAACAGGCCTCGTGTTCCTGGAAGCGGACCGCCCCTATCACTAGGCCTCCGTCGCTCCAGTGAAGGCCGCCTCCCGGCGCTGTTTCTGCCATCTCAGGGTCGCAGTCAGCCCTCCCGCTGGCAGTGCGGGACAGCATGATGTTCCGCCGGCAAAGTCCGCTCTTCCCAGCTCTCTACTGTGCTAGGAGAGGCTATATCAGCGGACGGCGGGCTGGAGCTCGTAAGAAGACTACTTACACCGCCGCCATCTTGGCCACGCCCCCAAGGCCTACATTTTAGAGCTGATAGTTGGGGGGTTGATGCTGAAGCCACAAATAGGAATCGGAGGTTTGAGAGGGAGGAAATATCTAATAGGAAGTCACATTCTTAAAGTGTTGGCAGCTCCTGGCTGGTGATATCGAAGAAGTGGCCACGTCCCTGGTGGGCAACCTGGACTTAAAACGTGCACAAATGGGGGTTAAATACCACAATATACAATTTATTTACCAAAAATAAACCCAATGAAACTAATGTTTTCTGTTGTGTTTAGCATACAATTTACTGTTCATTGCATGAATTCTCAGTATTTTACTGAGTTCACTTCATTAATCAATCACTTCAGTTGATCATTATCAATATCAAATATGCATAACATTCTTGAGAAATAATACAAAATCATAAAGAAAATCCAGCCCAATGCATTTCGGGGACTGCCTGTCCCTTCGTCAAGGGGGCATCTGTAACGCACATAACAAAATCATCATTTTAGAGGCACTGTTACACTGTGTAGTTTTCACACATTATGAAAGTCGTTTGCAATCTACACTGACACTACGCACAAATGCTGGGCTTTTGGCATGAGCAGCCATTTTAAATTAAATGTGGTACATGGTCTTTCGTTTCATATTGAAATGTGAGTGAAAAACGTAATGTTTGGTGATCTGGCTCCACCACAGTGCCTCTAAAATGATGATTTTGTTATGTACATTACAGATTCGCCCATGACGAAGGGACAGGCAGTCCAGAAATGCATTGGGCTGGATTTTCTTACAAGAAGTCAAATAGATTCCATCGTTGTTCATTATACCCACTCTGCCACATTTTCTTTAGAGGTGGGGAAAGCAACAGGTGTGGAGAGCTTCCAGGCCATTGTTGTGGGCTCATTACAGGAATCAAATCAATGAATGCACTGACATGAAAGGATTGAGGCTGAAGTGGTGGATTAAAAAGGTTGTTTGATAGTGGATAATGAAAGTGTGCAAGGAGACCGCAACAAGTGGGGGAAAGAATAAAGGAGGAAAAGCTATGACGGTCAGTTGTAGGATGATTAAGAACAAGCAGGATAGTACATCTCATGAGAAGCCGGTGGAGGGGCGATGAGGATGTATAAGCAACAATTGTCGGAGTGGTGGTTTTATGGGTAAGTGTTTCATATATTAAAAATTAGAGGTATTTTTGAGGCATGAGGCTATAAAGCTAAGGTGTGAAAACATGAAAGACCATGGTGTAGCACGGACAAGTTTTTGTGTTTTCGCTGCAATCTGCACCATTCATGGCAGTCTTGGGACTGTATTCATTAAGGCTGAAGGCAACCTACGAAGGAACCCATGGTCATTTATGGCAGTCTTGGGGCTGTATTCATTAATGCTGCAGGAAACCTACGAAGGAACCCATCCCTACCCATGGCCATTCGTGGCAGTCTTGGGGCTGTATTTATTAATGCTGCAGGAAACCTACGAGGAACCCATCCCTACCCATGGCCATTCGTGGCAGTCTTGGGGCTGTATTCATTAATGCTGCAGGAAACCTACGAGGAACCCATCCCTACCCATGGCCATTCGTGGCAGTCTTGGGGCTGTATTTATTAATGCTGCAGGAAACCTACGAGGAACCCATCCCTACCCATGGCCATTCGTGGCAGTCTTGGGGCTGTATTCATTAATGCTGCAGGAAACCTACGAGGAACCCATCCCTACCCATGGCCATTCGTGGCAGTCTTGGGGCTGTATTTATTAATGCTGCAGGAAACCTACGAGGAACCCATCCCTACCCATGGCCATTCGTGGCAGTCTTGGGGCTGTATTCAATAATGCTGCAGGAAACCTACGAGGAACCCATCCCTACCCATGGCCATTCGTGGCAGTCTTGGGGCTGTATTTATTAATGCTGCAGGAAACCTACGAGGAACCCATCCCTACCCATGGCCATTCGTGGCAGTCTTGGGGCTGTATTTATTAATGCTGCAGGAAACCTACGAGGAACCCATCCCTACCCATGGCCATTCGTGGCAGTCTTGGGGCTGTATTTATTAATGCTGCAGGAAACCTACGAGGAACCCATCCCTACCCATGGCCATTCGTGGCAGTCTTGGGGCTGTATTTATTAATGCTGCAGGAAACCTACGAGGAACCCATCCCTACCCATGGCCATTCGTGGCAGTCTTGGGGCTGTATTTATTAATGCTGCAGGAAACCTACGAAGGAACCCATCCCTACCCATGGCCATTTGTGGCAGTCTTGGGACTGTATTAATTAAGACTGAAGGCAACCTACGAAGGAACCCATCCCTACCCATGGCCATTTGTTGCAGTCTTGGGACTGTATTCATTAATGCTGCAGGAAACCTACGAGGAACCCATCCCTACCCATGGCCATTCGTGGCAGTCTTGGGGCTGTATTTATTAATGCTGCAGGAAACCTACGAAGGAACCCAT
This sequence comes from Lissotriton helveticus, assembly GCF_964261635.1. Classification (NCBI taxonomy): domain Eukaryota; kingdom Metazoa; phylum Chordata; class Amphibia; order Caudata; family Salamandridae; genus Lissotriton; species Lissotriton helveticus. The sequence goes on along the minus strand of NC_136059.1, from coordinate 610,184,697 downwards.
CCCTACCCATGGCCATTTGTAGCAGTCTTGGGACTGTATTCATTAATGCTGCAGGAAACCTACGAAGGACCCCATCCCTACCCATGGCCATTCGTGGCAGTCTTGGGGCTGTATTTATTAATGCTGCAGGAAACCTACGAAGGAACCCATCCCTACCCATGGCCATTTGTGGCAGTCTTGGGACTGTATTAATTAAGACTGAAGGCAACCTACGAAGGAACCCATGGCCATTTGTGGCAGTCTTGGGGCTGTATTCATTAATGCTGCAGGAAACCTACGAAGGAACCCATCCCTACCCATGGCCATTTGTGGCAGTCTTGGGACTGTATTCATTAATGCTGCAGGAAACCTACGAGGAACCCATCCCTACCCATGGCCATTCGTGGCAGTCTTGGGGCTGTATTTATTAATGCTGCAGGAAACCTACGAAGGAACCCATCCCTACCCATGGCCATTTGTGGCAGTCTTGGGACTGTATTAATTAAGACTGAAGGCAACCTACGAAGGAACCCATGGCCATTTGTGGCAGTCTTGGGGCTGTATTCATTAATGCTGCAGGACACCTACGAAGGACCCCATCCCTACCCATGGCCATTTGTGGCAGTCTTGGGGCTGTATTCTTTAATGCTGCAGGAAACCTACGAAGGAACCCATCCCTACCCATGGCCATTTGTGGCAGTCTTGGGGCTGTATTCATTAATGCTGCAGGAAACCTACGAAGGAACCCATCCCTACCCATGGCCATTCGTGGCAGTCTTGGGGCTGTATTCATTAATGCTGCAGGAAACCTACGAAGGAACCCATCCCTACCCATGGCCATTTGTGGCAGTCTTGGGACTGTATTCATTAAGGCTGAAGGCAACCTACGAAGGAACCCATGGCAATTTGTGGCAGTCTTGGGGCTGTATTCATTAATGCTGCAGGAAACCTACAAAGGAACCCATCCCTACCCATGGCCATTCGTGGCAGTCTTGGGGCTGTATTCATTAATGCTGCAGGAAACCTACGAAGGAACCCATCCCTACCTTCGGCCATGTGTGGCAGTCTTGGGGCTGTATTCATTAATGCTGCAGGAAACCTACGAAGGAACCCATCCCTACCCATGGCCACTCGTGGCAGTCTTGGGGCTGTATTCTTTAATGCTGCAGGAAACCTACGAAGGAACCCATCCCTACCCATGGCCATTCGTGGCAGTCTTGGGGCTGTATTCATTAATGCTGCAGGAAACCTACGAAGGAACCCATCCCTACCCATGGCCATTCGTGGCAGTCTTGGGGCTGTATTCATTAATGCTGCAGGAAACCTACGAAGGAACCCATCCCTACCCATGGCCATTTGTGGCAGTCTTGGGACTGTATTCATTAAGGCTGAAGGCAACCTACGAAGGAACCCATGGTCATTTATGGCAGTCTTGGGACTGTATACATTAATGCTGCAGGAAACCTACGAAGGAACCCATCCCTACCCATGGCCATTTGTGGCAATCTTGGGGCTGTATTCATTAATGCTGCAGGAAACCTACGAAGGAACCCATCCCTACCCATGACCATTCGTGGCAGTCGTGGGGCTGTATTCATTAATGCTGCAGGAAACCTACGAAGGAACCCATCCCTACCCATGGTAATTTATGGCAGTCTTGGGACTGTATTCATTAATGCTGCAGGAAACCTACGAAGGAACCCATCCCTACCCATGGCCATTTGTGGCAGTCTTGGGGCTGTATTCATTAATGCTGCAGGAAACCTACGAAGGAACCCATCCCTACCCATGGCCATTCGTGGCAGTCTTGGGGCTGTATTCATGAATGCTGCAGGAAACCTACGAAGGAACCCATCCCTACCCATGGCCATTTGTAGCAGTCTTGGGACTGTATTCATTAATGCTGCAGGAAACCTACGAAGGAACCCATCCCTACCCATGGCCATTTGTGGCAGTCTTGGGGCTGTATTCATTAATGCTGCAGGAAACCTACGAAGGAACCCATCCCTACCCATGGCCATTCGTGGCAGTCTTGGGGCTGTTTTTCATTAATGCTGCAGGAAACCTACGAAGGAACCCATCCCTACCCATGGCCATTTGTGGCAGTCTTGGGACTGTATTCATTAATGCTGCAGGAAACCTACGAAGGAACCCCTCCCTACCCATGGCCATTTGTGGCAGTCTTGGGGCTGTATTCATTAATGCTGCAGGAAACCTACGAAGGAACCCATCCCTACCCATGCCGATCGTGGCAGTCTTGGGGCTGTATTCATTAATGCTGCAGGAAACCTACGAAGGAACCCATCCCTACCCATGGTCATTTGTGGCAGTCTTGGGACTGTATTCATTAATGCTGCAGGAAACCTACGAAGGAACCCATCCCTACCCATGGTCATTTGTGGCAGTCTTGGGACTGCATTCATTAATGCTGCAGGAAACCTACGAAGGAACCCATCCCTACCCATGGCCATTTGTGGCAGTCTTGGGGCTGTATTCATTAATGCTGCAGGAAACCTACGAAGGAACCCATCCCTACCCATGGCCATTCGTGGCAGTCTTGGGGCTGTATTCATGAATGCTGCAGGAAACCTACGAAGAAACCCATCCCTACCCATGGCCATTTGTAGCAGTCTTGGGACTGTATTCATTAATGCTGCAGGAAACCTACGAAGGAACCCATCCCTACCCATGGCCATTTGTGGCAGTCTTGGGGCTGTATTCATTAATGCTGCAGGAAACCTACGAAGGAACCCATCCCTACCCATGGCCATTTGTGGCAGTCTTGGGGCTGTTTTCATTAATGCTGCAGGAAACCTTTCGAAGGAACCCATCCCTACCCATGGCCATTTGTTGCAGTCTTGGGACTGTATTCATTAATGCTGCAGGAAACCTACGAAGGAACCCCTCCCTACCCATGGCCATTTGTGGCAGTCTTGGGGCTGTATTCATTAATGCTGCAGGAAACCTACGAAGGAACCCATCCCTACCCATGCCGATCGTGGCAGTCTTGGGGCTGTATTCATTAATGCTGCAGGAAACCTATGAAGGAACCCATCCCTACCCATGGTCATTTGTGGCAGTCTTGGGACTGTATTCATTAATGCTGCAGGAAACCTACGAAGGAACCCATCCCTACCCATGGCCATTTGTGGCAGTCTTGGGGCTGTATTCATTAATGCTGCAGGAAACCTACGAAGGAACCCATCCCTACCCATGGCCATTTGTGGCAGTCTTGGGGCTGTATTCATTAATGCTGCAGGAAACCTACGAAGGAACCCATCCCTACCCGTGGCCATTTGTGGCAGTCAAAAGCAGGCAAAAGCTGAGAGTTGTGCTCCTGAGGCGGAAGCCGGGAGCGAGGCACTATCTTTTTAAAATTGTTGTCACAGATTACTTGTGTTTTTAAATTCTTTTACTTGGGGAACCAGTCGTCAGACGCAGCGGAGCCAGCGCTGACGCAGCACGCTGGTCGCCAACACCCCTTCGCGCCCTCTCGCCACGAGCAGAGGCCACGCCCCTTTTTAGGCCACACCCCCCAGCCACTCCTACTTGTAGTCGCCGATTCAGGGCGCCGAGCAAAAGCTGAGAGTTGTGCTCCTGAGGCGGAAGCCGGGAGCGAGGCACTATCTTTTTAAAATTGTTGTCAAAGATTACTTGTGTTTTTAAGAATTTGACTGTCAAGGATTACTTGTGTTTTTAAATTCACTTACTTGGGGAACCAGTCGTCAGACGCAGCGGAGCCAGCGCTGACGCAGCACGCTGGTCGCCAACACCCCTTCGCGCCCTCTCGCCACGAGCAGAGGCCATGCCCCTTTTTAGGCCACGCCCCCTCGACCCACAACCCCAGAGCAGTATAAATCATGTGCATATTTCGGTCGCGCAGCGGGCGCGATGTTTGCGCGTCGAAGGCGCGCCTAAGGCAAGCCCGTCTGCGCCCGTCCGCGACCGACCGGGGCCAAGGGCCACCCCCCCTGCTCATCTAACATGCCAGCCCATCACCTACCACCCACAGTTTCTACACCAATTAAACCTGACAGTTAGTTCACACTGTCTACACACGTGGGACCCGTCTATCGAGCACCCCGCTTGCAATCAGTGTGGATTTCATTTCACCCATAGCACAAAGAAACCCACATCAATTTTGATGTTACTGCTCAACTGCCGCTCACTCCCCAAACACTCCACGGAAATCGCCTTATTGTTGGAGGAGAAGAGCCCAGATGTTCTTTTCGCCACAGAAACATGGCTTTAGGAACACTCTGGACCTGATCTGGTCCAAGCGCTCCCACCCGGCTATCAACTACTTCGCCTAGACAGTATAAAGGGTATTGGCGGTGGCCTGGCAGTAATCCATAAATCAGACTACGTTGTTACTAGCACCCCTATAAACTTTCCGGACTGTGAATGCCTTCCGTTTTTTATAAAATTCTGCGCCACACATACCTTCTCGGGTATACTTATATATCGTCCGCCAGGACCACAAGGACAGTTTCTTTCGGATCTCGCCTTAATAGCGGCAAACCTTGCAGTCAGCTCTGCCAATTTTACTATCTTAGGCGATCTCAACATCCATCTAGACGACCCAAATGACTCCATAGCCAGAGAACTTTCCTCTAGCCTAATCGCCCTCGAATTACAGCAACGCGTTACTGGGCCCACCCACCAAAAAGGACACCTCTTAGACCCGGTCTTTAGCAACTGCAAAAACCTCCATGTTGGAATTCCCTCCCCCCTCCCTCGGTCTGACCATTTCCTCATCCCACTCACCTGGACCCTGCCCCTTCACCTCCCCCCCAAACCCCCGACAACTCAACGCTCCCGCAACTTGTCTAAACTCCATCTAACTGAGTGGCAGGATCTCCTTCAAGGCACTAAACCCATTAACACCTCCGTTCCCACTCTAGACAATGAGAACTATAACAACTGGATCAGCAGTGCCCTAGACACAGTACTACCACTTAAAAACTTTCATCCTAAAAGGGGCAATCCTACAGCCCCGTGGTATACGAGCGATTTACGCGAGGACAAACGTGTCTGTAAACGACTCGAGAGGAAATGGCGCATCAGTTACCTTCCAGCAGACAAGGCAAGCTATCGAACGGCAATCAAAAACTACAAAGCAAACATCCATCTAGCTCAGGCTAAATACTTTGAACTCAAGATTGAGAAGGCAGCCTCAAAACCTAGGGAGATTTATCAGATAGCAAAATCCCTTTACAACTCCCTGAGGCCCCAAAGCATCACTATAATACTCAGACCCACTGCGAGAAAATAGCTGAGTTTTTCCACCAAAAGATAGAAACCATTAACTCTTCTTTTCCCCCCACCGTCACCCTGATCGCAGACCCCGTCAACATAGACCACATGACGGCTCCCTCCTGCGCTCTCAATAGCTTTCCCCCACTAGAACTTACCAAACTGGAATTACTCATGAGCCAGGTTAAATCCGGATCACCCACTGATCCAGCTCCTCCCAGTGCTCTCACTCAGATAACCCATCTGATTTCGCCCACCATACAAGACCTGCTCAACTCCTCCATCCAGTCTGGCATCGTTCCGCCTCCATGGAGAAGGGCAATGGTTAGAGCTCTACTAAAAAAGCCCAATCTGGATCAATCCAACCCCGCTAACTATAGACCTATATCCCTTCTGCCGTGGCTTAGAAAACTTCTTGAGAAGCATGTAAACATCAAGTTCAAGTTCAAAAGACCTTTATTCGAATTTCATAAAATTCATAAAAGTACTGCAAAATCATTACGTTTATACATACGTGCAATTTTTTTTTTACAATTAATAAAATATATCTTGATTAAAAATCTCATACAGTTCAGCTCCAATAAGACTAATTTCTAGTTTCATGGGTTTCCCATCGTTTTACGCACTCGTGTAATCAGTCTCAAAAAAGTGCTGGTGCGGAAGATTAGTTCATCAGAATCCAGGGAAACTAACATTCTATAAGACTCATTTAATGAGAGTGGTTTATATTTCTTAAAATAGGGAGTTAAAAACCATTTAATATATCTAAGATAAAATTTACAAAAGAATAGGAAATGCAAATCATCCTGTGAGCTGACACCATCACAGGGGCATCGATTAAAGTCAATACTGTGTTGATGCCCCAATGGAAAAGACAACAGAAATTTCACTCTACCCGCTCTTAGACGAAACAAAAGTGATCTCTCCCAACTAGTCATAGGTAGGGTGAGGTACGGCGGGAGAGGTTGTCTACACAGGTCATTCCCTAAATATTTTGCGACAGTTGATTTCTGGGATTCTCTACCTATTCGTTCAGTATTATAAAGTGCATACAGTGCATTTTTAACCTCGACCTTATCCTTAAGTTCTATTACAGTAGGGTCGGTAAATAAAATGCCCCTGTCCACAGAGCTCAGTGTTTTCGAAACTTCTGAGAGCCAAGGAATCGCCATCCCATGGTCGCAATTTAAACAATCTTTTATAATATTTTGTGTAAGGGTGGCAGCATCGTTCCTCCAGACTCTAATCCAAAAAAGTGCTGGTCTAGCTCTAATAAAATCACTGATATATGGCAGATTTAATTCACTGTGGCAAATATAATCAGAGGATGAGATCGGGGCGCCCAATATTTTCCTACAGAAACGACTTTCCTCCCGTTGGATACATTGGTTGCTTCCCGACCCCCAAACCTCTGCTCCATATGAGGCAACAGGTAAGCACTGTAATTTAAAAAAATTTAAAATAGCTTTAGTTGCACCGATTTTCTTTGGGCGAGGAAGACTCATCACAGAATTGATGGCTTTCGAGAACTTGCTTGTGGCGTGGGCTAAATGCCCACTCCACGAGCCGTTCGCAGCGAAAGCCAGTCCTAGATAAGGAAATATAGGAACAGATTCGAGTTTATCTGTACCTATCTGTATAGTGTTGAGCTTCCTTTTGCCTGGGCCGCAAGACATAATGAAAGATTTTTTTAAATTAACCCGCAAATCTAGACCCTCCATAAAATGGACAAAACTATGGACAAGCAGGCGAAGGGCATTAGGTGTGCGGGCCATAAGCACCGCATCGTCTGCGTATAAAAGCACTGGTAGGGGTTTCCCTAAGATTGTCGGAACATCCGTGGTGACTTTTTTCAGGCAGTTGGATAAGCCATTAATGTAAATAATAAACAGGGGTGCTAAAACGCACCTCCCGGGGCTAGCTCTACCTGAGCAACGAGGTACCGACGGACAGCGCGGGGCCTCCTCCCAGAGCAGCCTGCCAGGTAGAGGTGAGGCAGGATTTCCTACTAGTGAGGATACCTGGGTATGACCTGATCATCTAATAAAGACGGGAATACCGGTGGAGTATATATAAATTCAACTTATTTCATTTTTGTCACATACAACTTGCAGCAGCAGTATCACATACCTTTCCATCTGGTCCTGAAGAAAGCCGATGATACCCTTGGATCAATAGGCTGAAACATGTTGACCACCTAGTGACAGTGGTTCTACCTCTATACCACTGTGCTGTTACTTTTTAACCCTGTCAAGTGGAACACATCAATAAAGTACTTTAGTGTATCCACTTAGATAGTTTTAATATTCACTTACCTTTCCTGCACACAGCTCTGCTATCCTCACTACACCTACTTACTCACATATGGGATTACTATCCCTTTGCCCAAAAAAAACATCTCTGAGCTCCTCCTTTAAATTCCGGAGTAGTAGCTCCCAGTGTTGACTAGGATTTCAACACTGGTAAGGGGGACCCATATGATGAAGCATGTCACCCTCGGGTGAGTGAGGGTTCTTATCCTTAAGGGATGTCTCCCCCAGTCAGGTTTGTAGCTTCACATTGGTTATGAGAGAGGTAGATTTTCCAGAGTTTGGATCTATTCACTAGATCGAAAGCGGATGAAAGATCCATGAAAGCGAGGTAGGTGGGAGATGATCGGGCAATGCCGTACTTATCAATTATCAATTTCAGATTCAGGCATTGCTCCACTGTTCCTACCCCACTCCGGAATCCCATCTGACATGAATCCAATAAGTCTGTGTCTACAGCCCATTCGAGCACTCTGTTATAAATTATGCGTCCCAGGATTTTCAAGGTGTTATCCAAAAGGGAGATCGGGCAGTAATTAGCTGGTTCCGACCAGTCTCCCTTTTTAAAGATTGGGACGATAATACTAGTTGCCCATGTCGCCGGCATAGCCGCTGATGGCAAACTATTAAAAACATTAAGCAGAATAGGGGCCCATAGATCAGTGTTGTATTTGATAATATCTATGGGCAGGCCATCAGGGCCAGGCGCCTTGTTTCCGAGGCTCTCTTTTATAGCTGTTACAACTTCGTGAGCTTCAATCTGTAGACCAGCCTGTTGTCCTGAGTTAAAAGTGGGTTGCTCCTCTGGTGGTGCAGCGTAAATTTTAGAGAAGTGGGTCTCCCATACGTTGCTAGTTATGTTGCAGCTAATTGGGGTGAGCTTCTTACCCATTTCTCTTGTTCTCCGAACAGCGCACCAGAAAGGACCACTGCCACCCAGGTTTGCACTGATCACCAGCGATTCCCACTGTTCTAAAAGTAGTGTTGCCTTTCTTTCTGCTAACTTAGTTTTGTACTGTTTCCTGGCTATCTGGATGGTCGTTTTACACCTAGGATTGGCATTAAGTGCCTTTCTTAGTTCCTTGTTAGCCAATGAACAAGCTGAGTCAAACCACCTTGGGTCTTTACCTTCCTTGGGTAATGGGACTGATAAAAGAGTTTTTATAACAGAACACAGTACTTCAAAATCTGCAATTGTTTTGTCATAATTAACATTCATAGACAGGCGAGGCTTAAACAGATGCGAATGTGAGGTTTGTACACTGTCCAAAATTGCCCCACAATCAACCCCCCTCCACTTTAGTCGTAAACCATCAATTGATGGTGTGATATCCCTTGCGCCATTCAATTTCATAAAAACAGGACTGGGTGCAAGGTTCAGGGTGATTGTCAAAGGATTATGATCACTAAATGATGTCACCATCACTGTAGACTTTACTATACAATCTGAGAGGTGTGGTGACATGAATATATAATCAATGGTGGAGCTGCTGTCCCTACTTATAAACGTGGGGGCATGGGGTATGTTAGGACTATGACCTATTCTCATGGCATCGTCAAGGGCAAATTCAGTTAATATGTTACCTAATTCAATGCCCCTGCGTTCCGCTTGATCGTGATAGATCCTATCCTCAATCCCATTTCTCTTTGTAAGTTTTGCATTAAAGTCACCCCCAATTAAAAATCCTGACTCTGTATCAGTTACTACACTACATTCCAATTTTCTTAAAACCTTTGACAGGGCCAGAAAATTCTTGTTCGGTACATGATAAAAATCATTATTATAAAAGTTTATTAAATAAATCTTGGTCTTTGACTTTAACTTATATTCAAGGATTTGAATATTCGGATTTTCGCTAGACAGATCCCTAATTGAACCACCAGCCAAGATCCTAATTCCGATAAACAGACCACCCACTGCTCGTCCAAAACTAGGTTTGGGTGATGTTATGCTGAAGCAGTGGTAACCCTCAATGTGCATGTTCCCAATGGCCCATGTTTCCTGAAACATGAGGATATCCATGCCATCAATTATCTCAGCCCATGCGGGGACTGGAAGCTTAGGTTCCAGCCCTGCCACATTCCAGCTGAGAATTGATAAACCATGGACACTACAATGCCTAGTAGGCTTACTCCCAACGCTCAACAGTATGTCCCCATTAGTGCTAACTGCAACATGTGGAATACTATTGTCATTCATGTCATTCACTGGGTTATCTGAATTATTCCGGTTTATACATTCTTCAGCCAATAGTGGGTGCCCCTCGTGTCTATTATTTAGATCTTGACTACTGGTAATACTCTCAACCGCTTTATCCAGTCAGTCCTGATCATCTAAATTGGAGAAGTATTCAAACCGGTTATGAATAGGAATGTTAAATAACGGCCTAGTATCATTTGTTGGTATATGTTGGTTGAAAGCAAGTCCTGGGTGTGACCTTTCCCTATGATCATAGAGGGGCATAATAGGGAATTGTGGATAGTGCGGAGGGTATACTGGCATTGGGGCTTGATGACGCAAAGTGTGGCCATTCAAATGGTTAAAATCTTGGTTCTGAGAAAAAAGTGGGGATTTGATTCTAGCTCCGAAATTCAGGTCCTGATGCGAGATGGAGAAATTATTTGATATGATTTGTTTGTGGGGTATCAAATGTCTGTAAAAGTAGCCTCATGGGAGAAGAGTCATGTTAAATTCCCATGGTGAGGGTAATGGGGCACTAGCCAATGTTTTTTCCGCCCATTGACGGTTTTTAAAATTTATTGTAATACAGTCCCCCTCAAACTTTTTCTTTAGTGGGCCTATCCAGCCTACTCTCTGAATATGGATAATCTCCCTTGCCCCTTCTGTGGGAAAATTGCAATTTGCGATTAACCAATGAAGAGTTTTATTTTTAAGGGATATGGGGCTCTCCTCTTGGTCCTTCCTTAATTTTGGTGTATTAACTAGGACCAACACGTATGCCCCACACTCAGGTGGTAAGTTAATACGTGGTGGGATCTGCCTAGTGGTTTTTTGGGGGGGCTGTACCATAAGGCGATCATTAGTAGGGTCATGCGATTGGCTTATAGGGATCCCCTTGGGTTGTTCAATATTTTGGTCCTTCCTTGGCTCTAATACTGCATTAGTAAGGCTGGGGTTAACTACTGACTGATTAGTACTAATCCCTTTGGACGGAGCCTGCAGGGGTTTAGATATTGTTGGTATCCCTTGTTTTTTTTAGATTTGGTGCATACGAGTTTAGGGGAACTTAATGTAGCTCCTGCACCACTATGGGCACCCTCTCTAGGGATATTCTTAATAGAGGTACTTAGTTCAGCTATTTGTTTTTCGATGCGTGTAAGCCTACTTTCTATAGGTGACAGATAGATGCTGAGTAATTCACCCATTCTTTCCATCAGACGGTCAGTTATGAGATTGTCATCAGATTTGCCATCCGTGCCTATCGCACCTTCTTGATGCTCCTCATTAACCACCTCAATTGCTTCCTCAATAGTCTTCTTAGACCTGATCGTACTTAAGTGTGGGTTGGGATTAGCACCTTTTCTAACCTTCTGTTTGTACGTGCTATGATTCCTAACCTTAGACATGCTGGGCTTTAGTGGATGTTGTCCTCGTTTTTGTTTATGTTTTTGGACAGCACCCTCCCGCCTACCTCTTTGTTGCCATGTACTAGCTACTACTGTTTTATCTGGGGTAGGGTTGATAGATAGGTTGGGAGTTTTTTCCAAGTCCGTGCTCGTGTCTGTCTCAGAATCTATCAGTGAAATTGATGCAGATAGATTTACCTCACTTGGTATGGTGTGGACATCAGCATGTGCATCAATTAGGGGTCTCGTGTTACTAGGTTTGGCCTGGAGTGATGTAGTTGCCGATGCGATAAGACCAAGGGATGAACGTCTGGCTTGGGCTAGATCTTGCGAGACCCTGCGTTCCAGAAGTAAAATACCCTGGTCTATAGCATCGTTGGCTCTAGTTATAAAATTATCTATAGGGCCAATCACTAGAGCTCCCCCAGCTGCGGTTTTGCTTCGAGTGCCCCTTGGAGACATGGTGCGGGAATACTAATACAATAGTCAGTTTAGCAAAGTAGATCCCAAGAACAGTTCTAATCAGGCAATGCAGAGGGCAATAGGTACGAGGTGGTAAATAAGAGTCATAAATAGCAGAGCAAATGGGTATAGTGGGTATTATCGTCGTGCATGATATGTACCACTGTCCATCATCAGATATCAAGAGGCTGACAAATACGAGTCAATAAAGTACCTTTTTTGGGTGGTGTTAGAGGGGTGCGCCCGGCCGACCTCCTCGATCCTCAGAGGGCCCGCCCTTTGCCCGGCGCGTCCTCGCGGGACAAGAGGCGTTCCGCTGTTTAGTAGCTCCCCGGGCGCAGGCTGTGATTGCGCCGGTGAACTCCGGGGCACCTGGGAGGTGAAGTCTTTGGCCGTTGCCCTCACGGCGCTGCTTGGAAAGCTGTGGTGTTCTCGGCCGTTTCCCTCACGGCGGTCGGTAAGTAATTTAGCTGTTCCCCTCACGGCGCGGTCTCTGGCAACTGCTGTTGGGCTTGCCTCGCCCCCATCATTCTTACTGACTTCCTGGAAGCCAAGAACATACTAGACCTCTCTCAGACTGGCTTCAGGCCCCGTCATGGTACGGAGACTGCACTGATTGCAGTGACGGAGGAGGCACGGAGGATCTTGGACGATGGCGGGTCCACAGCCATCGTCCTACTCGACCTGAGTGCCGCCTTCGACACTGTCAATCATAACATCCTACTTCACCAGCTTAACAAAATAGGAGTGTCCGGCACAGCACTCAACTGGATGAGGTCCTTCCTTACGGATAGATCCTTCCAGGTCTTTGAAGGGGACTCTACCTCAGCCAGTAAACCCCTCACTTGTGGAGTGCCTCAGGGCTCCTCCCTGAGCCCTACCCTTTTTATGTCTACCTACGCCCCCTAGCTGATGTCGTCCGCCCATTTGGGGTGAAAATCGTCACCTACGCGGACGACACGCAGCTAGTGGTAGCACTGGACCCCCCCCATGAACTCTCATCACAGATTACATATCTGCCTTGAAGCCGTCGCTGCTTGGATGTCTAGCTCTTGCCTCAAACTTAACGGGGACAAAACAGAGATAATGCTCCTTGGAAATAACATCTCGAAATCCATCTATCCCATCTGGCCTCTCTGTTTAGGAAGCCCCCCGCAACCCAAGGAGCAAATCAAGAGCTTAGGCATCTGGCTCGACCACAATCTAACCTTCAACTATCAAGCCACCAAGCTTGCTGCCACCTGCTTCGGGCTGATGAGACTTCTCCGCAAAATAATCCCCCTCCTTCCGTTTCTCTCAAGACGGATTATGGTTCAAGGCCTGATCCTCTCCCGTCTCGATTGTGGAAACGCCCTATATCTGGGGGCCCCGCAATCTACCCTTAACAGACTCCAGGTCATTCAAAACTGTGCGGCAAGAATCCTCCTGGATATCCCCCGCCGAACCTCAGTCCGAGCCAGACTGAGGGATCTTCACTGGCTCCCGGTGAGATCCAGAATTGAATTTAAGAGCATGTGCATCGCACACCGATCCTACTGGGGTACAGGCCCCTCTATCAACACCCCCCTGGTGAAAGCCTACCTACCTTCCCGTCCACTCAGATCGGCGACCTCCCACCTCGCCTCAGTACCACGCATTAGGAAAGCCAGGTGTGGAGGTCGCTCGCTTTCCTACAACCTGGCCAGGATCTGGAACTCCCTTCCCCTCCCTATCAGATCAGAACCTAACCGTCTCACCTTCCGTAAATTATTAAAAACTTGGCTCTTCAGTAAAATTCCAATCTAACTCTTCACTCAGCTTCTCACTCCAGCCCAACTCACTCTTTCTTATAGCGCTGGGACGCCCCTGGGTAGCCAACGCGCTTTACAAATCACCAATACAATACAGTCTTGGGGCTGTATTCATTAATGCTGCAGGAAACCTACGAAGGAACCCATCCCTACCCGTGGCCATTTGTGGCAGTCTTGGGGCTGTATTCATTAATGCGGCAGGAAACCTACGAAGGAACCCAACCCTACCCGTGGCCATTCGTGGCAGTCTTGGGGCTGTATTCATTAATGCTGTAGGAAACCTACGAAGGAACCCATCCCTACCCATGGCCATTCGTGGCAGTCTTGGGACTGTATTCATTAATGCTGCAGGAAACCTACGAAGGAACCCATCCCTACCCATGCCATTTGTGGCAGTCTTGGGGCTGTATTTAATGTGGCTGAAGGTAAACTACGAAGGAACCCATCCCTACCCATGGCCATTTGTGGCAGTCTTGGGGCTGTATTCATTAATGCTGCAGGAAACCTACCAAGGAACCCATCCCTACCCATGGCCATTCGTGGCAGTCTTGGGGCTGTATGCATTAATGCTGCAGGAAACCTACGAAGGAACCCATCCCTACCCATGGCCATTTGTGGCAGTCTTGGGGCTGTATTTATTGTGGCTGAAGGCAAACTACGAAGGAGCATCTCTCTACCCATGGATGAGACTTTTTTGCAGAATAATACTGTGCCAGTTACAGACACTTAAGGGGATGTGGAGAGTCAGAACTACTCCGGAAGTTCCTACATTCCTTGAAGGGGTGTTTGTATGGACGTGTGAGCCTTTCTTCCTCAGTTCAGGGGATTGGATCTACAGGGTGCTTGTGGAATCATCTGGCCTTTGTTCTTGTGTAATGCTGGCGTTAAAATCAGGTTAGGAGCAATATTGTATCAGAGACTGGGGTAGTGGGAAGGCAACGCTGTAGATTTGGATTACTCCTGCTGCAAGGCCCAGCCTCTGATGCTTCTAATAACTGAATGTTTGTATAAGACAGCAAGACACATCTCAATCTGGAAGGAGTAAGCCCCTCTCTTGATGGCTCCAGTGCAACTACGGCACACTTCCATGTTTGTACATCATTGATTGTGCCCTGTGGCCATTTAGGCAAGAGTCATGTCTCTACCAGCCAATGGGATGAGTGTCCAGACTGTACCAGCCCCTAGGGTACCTGTGCTGAAAGCTCTTCCCTCCTTGGCTCAGCCCAAGGGGTATTCTATTCAGAACCTCCTCTGCTCCCTGGTGTGACTTCAAGGGGCTGGAGGTTTGTCTGGTAAGTTGGGACAGTTCTAGTTGGATAGGAAAGCAACTCTTCTAGTGTTTGCTCTGAACCTCTTGCGAAAACACTGGCCATGTTCTTGTTCATCGTGGCTGTCAATCAAATGAGGGAGGCAATGCTCAGTACGAACCAATCTGTTGGTAGAGTTGCCAATGCTTTGCGTGGTTTACAAAGCTCAGGGATAGGAAAAGATGATTGTATGAGCAAAGGAGGCGAGGGGTTATCTCATTTGTGCAATTATATACACAAAATTAGGGCTGTTTTCAGCACGCCATACAGTTCCTATTCAGTCTTAGCTCTAGTCATCACTTCCTGGGGTATCAATACACCCTCTACTGGACAATGAAAACCAGTCAATAACACTAATTTAGAGAACAAAGATCCAGATAGGTCAATCTTCTTGCTGTTCACCAATCCTTTATTTGTATATGGAACTGTAAAAAAAACCTCCCAGCACACGGTTTGCCCACATGTGTTTCATCTTTTTTTAAGACTTTCTCAAGGCATGAGCACTGGTAATAGGTGCCCTGATGTCCACTAGACCAATAGGATCATCAAAGACACTTCTGTATGTACAGAGCCAGATTCGTCCGAATGCCGCTGCGTATTCCCAAAACAATTTCCCAATGTCATAAAAATGATTTCCCCACAAGATCCTAGTTTATTCTGAAGGGAACATCTGAGTATCCGCACAAAGCACCAACTGGGTACTTTCTATCAGCTGGCCAAAGGACATCTGTACAATCCTGCACAAGGTATGTAAGTATCAATGTATTACAAATCTGCGGCGTTCTAGTTGGTCTAGGGCGGTCACTCAATCAGTATAAACATTCTGCCCCCGCTCCTACACGTGTAGAGACCTCAAAAACACATAGTATTCCCTCAACACCATGCATCAGCTTCAAATTACTGTATAAAATACTAGGTTGCTAAATATCCAGCAGCCTAATCTGCCCGAGGTGGCCCAACCATGATACGTTGAAACCAAGAAAGTAGAGGTTGGCGGTGGAAAAACCGGACGTCCCCTCCGTATGAACGACTCGTTCATACGGGGTAGAATGTTTATACTGATTGAGTGACCGCACTAGACCAACTAGAACGCCGCAGATTTGTAATACATTGATACTTACATACCTTGTGCAGGATTGTACAGATGTCCTTTGGCCAGCTGAGAGAAAGTACCCAGTTGGTGCTTTGTGCGGATACTCAGATGTTCCCTTCAGAATGTCCTTTGGCATAATTTTGTGTATATAATTTGGTCGCACATTGATTTGTGCCTACAACACCTTGAGGTAGTAGGTGCTTGGGGCAGATATAGCACCCGCTTTGTGTATTTAATAGTATATTCACATTTATCACGCTTTACTTCTTATTATACCACGGTTCTGTTTAGTGAAATGTGCGGATGCTTCCCTATGGGAACACTACTACCTAAATTGTGCTTTTGTTGATCGATCATTTGTGTAATGTGTGCCTCTGGTGATTTATTTGTATTAGTATACCCAATTGTACAAGAGAAATGAAGGAAAATAGAACTGCTGTTCAGCTGCGATAATGTGCCAGAATAAAACAGTTTACAAGCTCAGCAAATCATCACACATAAGTTTCATAAAATGTGTCACTTATACATCATCTCCACTCCATACCACCCACTTAAAATGACTGTAAACAATGTTTTTTAATTAGATAATAAAATAAGCTTCATTAAGGTTTGCATTGTGTCGGTCTCAATTTAGATAGTGAATGAATATTTGTCAAATGGATTTGTGTAGTATGCAACAGTACCAAGAAAAGAAACCGAATCCTGTTGGTGGTGGAGCAATGATAGATCATTTGGATCACGTTTTATTTCTAGACCAAAATCAACTTGTATAGTTACGAATTTGCCAATACACGAAGGTAGGGGTTCCAGTTTCTCAATACATATAGAATTGTCTAGTCCGCATAAAATAAATTCACAAAGCAAGACAAAAGAAGATTGTCAAAACCATTGTTATTGAGTTTATCTCTAGAACTTCTTGATCGTAAAAACTTACAGCAGGACATCTATAAAAGTTACAGTACTTGAATCATTTGAATCTCGTTTGGTATGATGAAGGATCATTTCTACTGTTCCACTTTTCACCAGATTGTTCCCTGCATCTTGAAACGGGAAACCAGGTAACCTTAGAATAAGGTATTCTATGGAAGCTCCATGTGTCTCAGCGTGTGGATGAGAAGAGAAGTTTCATAATAATCTACGTACTTGGCCACAAAAGGTTCTTTTTACGATACTCCAATTCAAGCTCAGCTGACCAAATTTATACTTAATTCTCTGAGTGCTGACAATGTCCCACAGTTGTACTGCTGGTACGTCTAGGTTTCAAATGTGTTAAAAATACAAAACAAATATGGTAGCAATCAGAAGTTAACAACTTTTGGTGACTTTGCTTTTGCCTTCTGTGGTTTCGATGACACTGGAATTTCCTCGTAATCTGCACTCATTCCACTGGACCATCTGCCAACTGTAAACACCTGACCTTTGAGACAATACAGAGAGGAAAAATATTATTTCACTATAGTGTTGATACAACTAAACTCAAATCAATAGCAAACACTGAAGGCAAGTAAGCATCAGTAATTTAGCATTTTCTCGTTTGATGTCCCGACTAAAGAAAATATCAGAAAACACCTATGCAAGGCCAAGATGAAAAGGACTACAGTGACATACAGCAGATTTGGCATCTTTTCAGCAGTCGAAGCAGACTTGTCATGAATAACAAGAGTTCCGGATGTGACAATAGAAGAACAACAGCATTCCAACGTGAATGCGGTCCCAAATGCTACAATTTTAGAGAATGTTCACAATAGCGTCAGCATAAATGCTTTGGTAATTCAGTGGGCTGTTATAGTCTTACCGGTGGCTATTATCTTAGATAAATTACTGGATCTAACAAGACTTTTTTTTCCTGTCCTGGGCATCTTTTAAAAATTCTTCTCTATACAGCAGGATTCAACGCCTGGTCAGGGGTAGTAAGCGTCATATTAATGCAAATGTACTTCTCACTCTACATTCCCTACAACAGAACCCTTTTACTCAAGTCACTAACCACTTCACTTATCGAGTTTTGTCTTTGTCCGTTATTTAGAGTATCACTAACTTTCTTTTTAGGTCTTGCAGTTTTTGTTGTGGTTTACCTCTTCATCTCTCCCTTTCGCTCTTAATGGCCTACTCTTTGCAACCATTATGTTAAATTTCTGTTTCTCGGGTAACTAGGTCTGGGCAGGGTCCTAAAGGGACTAAAGACCGAGTAATAGCCATATTTCAGGTGCACCCTAAAGTGTGCCAGCTCTTGGTGAAGGGGAAAAAAGTGCCATATCTTAACAGAAATACCACGGATTTTCACTCTGGTTGCTATGTTACGTAGTGTCCCATTTTAGTAAATTTCCAGACTGCAGTTACTGCAAGGCATTGAATCTTCCAAGATTTATGTGATTATACTGCCATCTAGTGTCTGACTAGACAACCTGCATTTGATTTGACTTACTTAACCATTGTCTCGATGTTTTCTCACAATATTCTAAGAATTTTATACATTATGGGCCAGATCTATTAAGAACTTTACATCACTTTTGGTGACTTTTCAATAGCACAAAGTACCGATGTGTAATTTAACGTCCAAAGCAACGTTGTTTTGTGCTGGAAAAGCTGCCTAAAAGTAATACTGCTTTTCAGCAAGGGGGTGTCCCATGAATGGCAGGCACATGAAGGTTTCGTTGCGACTAACCATAGTGTCGGGTGAAATCCCCATCTACAAACAATGGTACACATTGCTTTGTGACAAACAATTACACTTCCTCGATGCAAGCACAAAGTAGGAAAACATTCTCAAGCGAGAAAGAGTGCGGCAGAGTGTAGGTGTCTGGTCGGTTGGTGGATGGTCGCAAGTTTGTTGATGTATTCTGGTCCTTCGTTGTGTAGGGCTTTGTATCCGTGGGTCAACATCTTGAACTGGCATCTCAGGATCGGGAGGTGGGGTGTGAGGTGGGTCCTTCTGGGGAGGTAGAGAGTGAGTCTTCTCACTGTGTTTTGTATTGCCTGTAGTCTCTTCAGGAGGCGTGCGGTGATTCCTATCTCAAGTGTGTTCCCTTGTCCAGCCTACTGGTGACGAAAGCATGCGCGATGGGCCTTCTGGTGTTGACTGGGAGCTACCTCAAGATCTTGCGGTGCATACATAGGGTGTGGAAGCAGGTGGATGAAACTGCATTTACCTGTTTCTTCATAGACAGCTTGCTGTCCAAGATGATGCCTAGGTTGCGGGCGTGGTCTGTTGGGGGGGTGCAATGAGCAGAGTTCAGGAGGCCACCATGTGTCATTCCATGGCGAGGTGTTGTTCCCAAAGATGAGTACTTCGGTCTTGTCTGTATTGAGCTTGAGACAGTTGTCCTTCATCCAGTCGACGAAGTTCTTCATACATCTGTGGAAGTTGGCTCTGGTGGTGGAGAGGTCTTCTGACAGTGAGAGGATGAGTTGGGTGTCATCGGCGTAATATATGAGGAGTCTGTGCAATCTCACTGTGTTGGCCAGTGAGGTCATGTAAGTGATGTAGAGGGTGGGGTTGAGGGACAGTCCTTGGGGGACGCCGCAGATGATATCCTTGGGTTCTGAGGTGAACAGTGGAGGCGGCGGACAGGTCCAGGAGGATAAGGTCTGCTGTTTCACCATGGTCCAGGAGTATCCTGATGTCATTGGGTGTGATCAGGGTTGTCTATGTGCTATGGTTGGCTCGGAATACGGATCAAGAGGGGTCAAGGAAGTTGCTGGTTTCCAGGTTTTTCGGTGAGTTGCTGGTTGATTGCATTCACGAGAACCTTCGCAGGAAAAGGGAGGTGGGAGATGGGCCTGTATGTTCTTCAGTTCTGCTGGGTCGGTGGATGGTTACTTCAGGAGGGGACTCATTTCAGTGGGTTTCCAGTCCTCAGGGAAGGAGGCCAAGGTGATGAGATGTTCAGGACTTTCTTGAGCTTGTCACCAATAATCTTGCTCCTGAGGTTGAAGATGTGGTAGGGACAAGAGCCGTAGGTGCTCCAGCGTGCACAGAGTTTAATGATGCAGATTGTGGCTGGAGTAGTGAGAGGGTCCGAATGGGTGAGCAGGTGTTCGGGGTTTGAGTTTGTGGGTGTGAGCAAGCTAATGCGGTCAGCAGAGGAGGATTGGAGTTTTAAGTTTTTACAGATGCCGGAGATCTTGTCATGGAAAAAGTGCACCAGGGTGTCACACAGTTCTTGGGAGGGAGTGATGTTCTCTGTGGCTGGCAAGTTGGAGAACTCTTTCACGATGGCGAAGAGCTTCCTGCTGCAGTTAGTGCTGGCTTCTATGTGGTCCTGCTAGGGCGTTCTTTGTTTCTTTCAGGTGGTGGTGGTACTGGTTGAGCGCGGTCTTGAAGGTGGTATGGTCTCCTGTGTCTTTGCTGCTGCGCCACTTCCGTTCTAGTTGATGGTAGTTGCACTTGGTGGATTTCAGTTCCGCGGTGAACCAGCTGGTTCTTCCGGAAGGTCCTTTGGACTTGGCCGGGCCGGGGCAATTGTGTCAGCGCATTCTGTGATCCACAGGGGGGGGGATCAGGGGGGTGTTCTGTTCTTTCCAGCCTGTTCTGGGTTTATTTTTGTGCCTGGGAGGTGGGAGTTGAAAGCATGTTCCATTGCTCTTCTGATATTTTGTTTCTAAACGTGCAGCTGGGGGAGCATGGAGCCAGTGTTGGTAGGGCCTGAGATGGTCGGTCCAGGTGAGCTGTGAGACGTGGTAGTATTGGACTCTGCTGCTGGAGCTAAAATCGGGGTGGAGTTTGTGTCCTGCAATGTGGGTAGGGTCAGTGACAAGTTGCTTGAGGCCGATGTTGATCATGCTTGCCAGAAGGTCAGTTGTGTTGGGGTTGCTGGGGTCGTCGAGGTGGAAGTTAAGATCGCCAAGGAAGATGTCAGGTTTGGAGTCGATGGTGATCTGGATGTTGTTAGGGACGGCATTGTACTGGTGGCCTATAGGTGAAGGTGGCTCTGATGGTACTTTTTCTGTCTGTATGAAGTTGGAATTTGAGATGCTCCATTATTGGGGTAGAATCGTCTGAAGAGGTTGTACAGCGGATGGTGTCCTTGTAGATGATGGCAGATTCACCTATGTGTTTGTTAGTTCGATCCCGGTGTGTTATGCTGTTCCCTTCTGGGATGGCAAGGGCGATGTTCGGCACAGAGGCGGGGTTCAGCCAGGTCTCTGAGAAAGATAATGTCCGGGGTGACAGAGTAACTTTGGTTGCTAAACTGCAGTTGGGAAAGAATAATAGTGGAGAAGCGTGGCTCAGTGGTTAGAGGCGGCAGACCCGGAAGCTGAGATCGGCCGTGGACCAGGGTTCGATTCCCCGCCTCGGCGGGTCTCGGGCTCAAAATTCCACGGACTCGATAATTCTCGTTCCGGTGCCTACTCGACTCACGGGGTCACACTCTGCGACTCTGGGCAATAGCTTGCTTAATCTCCACTACAGCCCTTCGCGGCGGGATGCCTGGCTTTCACCTTGTGGACACCCTGCTGGGGTATCTCACAGGGGAATACCAGGACGGGTTCCCTAAGCAAGCGCTTAGATACCGTGTCGGTGATTTGCGCTATATAAATACATGTACATTTACATAATAAATTTGCACGTACGTGTACAAAAAAGTTGTAGGGGGGTGTTCTCAAAAAAGGATATCTCACCAAATGAGGAATTTTCCACTACAGTTCTTAAATGACATTTGAATTCACTGATGGTTCTGCTAGAAGCATTGAAATTCCGAGATCTATTCTCCCAAAATAACTGACGCATCCCTCCAATCATTCAAAACAGAGCAAACATCCAAAAGCAGGCAACACAACAATATTCAAAGAAAACGTTACCAACGAAATACCCCTTGAAAAGATAAAGGATATAATTTCTATCAGAAATAAAAATATAAAATTGGCATTTCATAGGTGTCAATGACATAGAGCAGCCTGAGGAAAGGCAAAGGACCAGAGAACTGTGGACTGCAAGTGTGTTGAAATGGCAGTCATCCTCTCGCACATCCAAGCCCCTAAGGTGTGAGGCTCACAAAAAAAACATGCATGGTACTGTGGATATCAGTAACCCTGTGTATAGCCACCCTACCATAGAAGTTTCTACAGATCACTCCTGGATGCCCTTACACCCACATTGTGCCCACATTCTAACATTGCAGATACTGTAAATAGGAGTCCATAGATTTTACAGAAATAAACAGGGCGAGATGCTGAAAGGCATAGGACTACCTGGAAAATATGCTCTTAAAATGTTATTTTCTAACAAGGGACACTCTCCTAGAGATAAAGAGTACCATATACTACACATTAGTTTCTACTTTCTTTTCAGTATTTAATGGCTTGTTGGCAATATGAGAATATAGCTTACGAAGTGCAGAACTCAGGTTTGAGTTTGAACATGAGCGAAGGTATCATCAGCATAGTTAAAAATGCTCTTGAGGAATGAGTAGGTGGGCTTTATGAAGGTGTGTAGGGAAACAGGTAAAGATTAAAAACAAGGTTGTGGTTGGGTGCAGATCGTTCTGAGACACTAGATATTGCACTAAGAGAATGAATATCAAAACAGAAAGGGGACACAGTTCAAAGAACGTGAGCTCTACTAACAAGAAGAACTGTATCCTTGTGGGGTGAAATTATTAAGGTTTACCTTTATCAGTCCAGCCAACAAAATCTTATGGTCAACTTGGTCTACGGCTGTGGAATGGCAGAACAGGATAGGCCCTCCAACATAGCTTTATTATTCCTCCTGGCCTAAAACTAGGTTAAAGAGGAACGAATTTGTCCAGCACATTAGGAGGAATAATCCTTTGGTTTCTGCCATTCTGAGGCAGTGTTACAGCTGTTCTTTCTATCAGCATAACTGCATAGTAGAGATTAGATCAGGTTTTAAGGATAGCTTTTGTCAATGTGCTCTTGAAGTCATATAAACTCTATGCAGACACAAAACTCATGTGGGTACATTGCTTCTTCACTGAAGGGGAAACTGATTTGACGGATGCAGCAAAACAAACATTGAGTGGAGAATCATTATACTTACGTTTGTGCTCAACTGTGTGAAACTGATCTTCTAGTAAAAGAGGTAAAGCAATCAAGAGTGGACTGGCAATGACTGCCATAATTAAAGGGGGACCTCCTAGGAATATTCAGAGTACTACTTAGAAGGCAAAGCTTTTCCTTCAATATCTTTGCAGCATTTATCTAATTTTTGAGAAAACTATATGAATGAGTGACACACTATCTGTGAAGAGACCACTTTAGACGGATGCAGTCAGAATAGTTTTTTAGGCAGCCTACTCTTTGAATTTAGAATAGTTCTTTTTTGGGAATCATTTTGAAGACCGGAATCTTTTTACTGTATTACTAGACATCTTACATTTCAGGAACTTTACAGCAAATGTAGGCTACTTTATAAACAGTTGTTTTGTATTATCGTGGTAGTTCTATCTTAATGGTCTTTCAACATTTTTTAGGAATGTATGTGCTCTGCTGACAGCTTAACCACCCCTTCCCCCCTCCCCCCCCCCCCCATAGGACTGCCCTGCTGCTTGAGGACATCCTTACTCTGAGAAGGAATACGAAGACATTCTCCCTTCATCCCTGGCTAGCCTAAGTGACTCCAATAAAAAAAAAAAATTATTGGACTCCAATGGTCAGTTGGCTGACTTCCTGCCCGAGTTACAGGGACACAACAAGGTCTAGAACTCTCTCTGCAGCTGCCCAGCTGATCTGCTGCACTGGACCTGCCTGAGCTCCGTTTACCTATACTAGAATGAGTTTCTGATTGCCAAAGGTGCCTCTGCAGGTTCTAGAGCTCTCGCTGGCATCAGTTGAGCTCCTCCTGTGAAGAAAGGTGTAATCCTTAAGCTTTAGCCTCTTCACCATGGTGAACGGGCTTGTAATCGGCGAAACTCAATGCAGCCTGCAATGACCGGCAACATGAAGTTTCAGTAAACCTGACTCTCCGTACTACATCGACAGCCAGAGTCAACCGGCAACTCAAGATCTGCACTTCACGCTACAGCATCGACAGCCCAAGGTGACCTTGAATGCAATACTCCAGCAACGACCGTCCACAACGCCTGACTGGCTCTTTGTGCTACAGAGATGACAGTCTGTGCTCCGTGTCCTGTTCTCTATGCTACAGTGACAAACATCCAGGACACTCTCCCTGCTCCCCACAACTTCCTCCTCCTCGCAACATCCTCCACACCGAACAGGCCTCTTTGCAAGAGACTTTGAGAAGGTAACCTATTCAGCTGGACTAACCTGGTCCCTGTATCGGACACCTATGCTCCATCCAAGTCTGCGAGTGACGCTTTGTGTTTTTAGGTGCCAGATTTCACTAAACAAAATGGAAATGTGCAATTCCAGCTCTATATTGCGTTTAATTCGTTTTCATGTCATTTTATTTATTAAAATGTACTCTGTTTTTCTAAATTGGTTTGGGATATTTCTTGTGTTGCATTTCAACTTTATTACTGTTTGGGTGCAGCAAAAATACTTAACAGATTGACTCTAAATTAAGCCTGACTGCTTTGTGCCGAGCTACCAGAGGTTAATTTAGGGACTTTTGTGGTTCACCTTGACAAGGACTGGGATTGTTGCCCAAGTGAGGGTTCTCCTCAACCACCACCACCATTAACCCAATTTCTTACAGCCAGACTTTAAAATGGGAAATCAAACAAAGCCAAGGGATTTTTTCACAACGTAAATTCTATGTCAGGACCGGAGTCCCCGATTATGCTATTCTTACTTTGCTTTATTCATTCCATAAAAACACAGCAGTTAGAAAAAAGACATTAACTTGATCTTTTTCCAACAACCAGGAAAAAAACCAATCAGTTGTGCAAAAGAAGGAACACAACTCCACGTTATGAAACTTCAAATCCCATCAGGCCATAGAGGGTTGCCACATCCTTAGTCCTACAACAGTGTTAATGCAGTGTAGATAGCCCCTCCATCTTGTCTGACCCTCCTCTTTCTTCGCAGCCAGTTAAGCACCTCTCTTTGTTTTCTCTAAAAAGGATTGTGTTTTTCTGTGTATTTGGGATAGGAGCGGTATTCTTCCGTTTCGGGGTATTGTTCCTGTATACTGTTGCTGATTCTTATAGCCACAGATTCCCTTCGGCCGCGGGAGTGTTCTCGCTCCTTCCGCGGCCATTTTTCAACTCGACGCAGCATTTTTTCACCACTAAGGGGAGCTCGCACGTCTCGCGGCGCGGTCTCCTCAGTTGAGGAGCCGCACTGCAAGACACGGTTGGAACGCGAGCCTGGTCCCCTTTGCCGCCACACCTGGACGCCCTACGGGGTAGTATTGGTCCATTGTTCCTAATTGTACGCCAGCTGTGGGTTCGTATTGTGGCTCTGCCGCCTTAATCGCCTGCGGGCACGTTGGGCACAGTTTTTGCTGACAGGCCTTACGGGCCGTTTTTTCGGAGTGCGCGCTGGGTGGCGAGCCTTGTCCCGGTCTGTAGAGAGGGACCGCGTGCACAGGAGGCTGGTGCCACCTCGATTAGCTCTTCTTTGAACCGCATGAAAAACTTGGGAGACCTATGGCCTGCCCGTATGTTTGTTCTGTCACAGCAGACTGGTCAAAACTATTGGGTTACCCACCTGTCCCTCAGTGGCCCCTGATTCCCTTCTTTGTTGGGGGGTGATTCACGATTTCTGTCATGGACCAGGGAGAGTATTATGAGGAGGAGGAGAAGGTACAACAGTACCGTCCTTTAGATGATAATTTTTTCGACGCTGTGGACGACTCCATTTACATATGCGTGAATGAAGTAGTCGGCCCTATGGAAGAGCGTCTTTCCAATCGCATCATTGTAGAGTGCGCCAAACGAGCGCAAGGACACGTATGGACCCCAGCCCCTACCACTGCCCCAACGCCTGGGGTGAGGCCCCCGGCCCGGAATAAGCCCTGCACGGAGGGTGGCCTAGAGAGGGCATAGGGGGTGGACAAAGATGCTTTGAGCGACTGAAAAACGATTTTTGGGCGAAGAAGGTCCCTTTCCAACTCCCCTTCCGACCTCGGAGTCTGCGGCATCCTCTCCATTTCCCCCGCCATCTCCTGACGGATATACGCCGGCAGACACGGATGATGAGGAAGGGTCTGTGCAGTCTTGGCGTCCGTCCACCTCTTCGGCGCGTTGCCGCAGGACAGCACAGGCATGCTAGACCCAGAGGAGATAGTTCATCCGTGGTCGGCAGTCTGGGGACAAGGTGGCCAAGTTCATGGCAGGTCGCCTCCGCAAGCCCCTAGAAAAGGAGGCCAGGGGATGCCTGAGAGCGGAGTACCCACTCCCCATGCTTAAGGGAAAGGTAGGACTGACTCCAGAACTAGACTCCAAAATGGCCACCTTCCTGGCAAAAAACATGAAAGACCCCCGCAAGGGTATCGATCGTTCCTGGCGTTCCTGTCAGGATAAGCTCCTTGACATAACAGGGCCCCTGACAAAGATTCTAGATATGGCGGAGGAGGCAAAGCGACAGGCTCCACCATATCACCCGAAGTTCTCTCGAATTGGGCACAACGGGCAGTCATATTTTTGGGGAATGGCAAGTGTGCCCTATGAAAAGAGCGTCATCGCTCCCTTTTGATTAAACTTGACCCAAAATTGGGCGACTTGCCCTCTTTGGAGGCGGGAGCTGTGGCGCAAGGGGGCCTCTTTGGCGACCCTTTCGTCAAGGAGTTGGGGACGTTTGTGGCTACTTTCACCTCTTTAGATAAGGCCCAGTCTAGCATAAAAAGGGTTTTTCAGTCACGTTTCTCCCAAGGGGCAGGTCGTGGTTGGGGCCGCGCGACCGGCCGCGGTGGTCAGCACAATCCTGGTAAGGGACAAGGCTCCGGGCGGGGGCAATATCATACCACTGCAAACTACAACAACTTTTATCCTACCAGAGGACAGAGTTTGAGGACGCGGCGGCTTCAAGCACAATTCAGACGGCAATGGAACCGCCGGTAAGTGTTATACCTGCAGAACAGGTGTGCGTCGGGGGTCGTCTAGCAAGTTTTCAGGATGCGTGAGCTCAGATCACGTCAGATGCTTGGGTTTTGAGAACAGTGTGGGGTTTCCATATCGAGTTTTACGATCTTCCTCGTCAAACCAGTTACCCACGCCCCATCACATTTTCAGTAGCGGATGCGCAGCTGGTCGACAAGGTGGCCGAGTCGCTATGCATAGGAGCCATTTGTAGGACGACTTTGCATTCCTCAGCAACATTTTTCTGGTGGAAAAAAACGGCGGGGGAAACGACCAGTAATAAATCTCAAATAATTCAACGGGTGGCTTGTGTATCAACACTTCATGATGGAGGGGATCCATCTCCTCCGAGACATTCTCCTCCTGGGCGACTGGATGGTCAGACTGGACTTAAAGGATGCCTATCTGGTAATTCCCATTCACCCTCCACATCGGCGGATCCTCCAATTTTGCTGGCAAGGCCAGGTCTACGAGTTTACCGCCCTTCCATTTGGTCTTCCTTCAGCGCCTTGGTGTTTCACCAAGGTGCTTCACCCAGCAGTGGAGCTCCTGAGGAGCCAGGGTATTTGGATGATCGTCTATCTGGACGACATCTTGCTGATGGCGCAATGCCCCAAAAAGCTAACTCAGCAACTGCGGCAGACGGTTTCCCTTCTACATGGACTCGGGTTTGTGATCAACAGGGACAAGTCAGTTCTCTCCCCAACCCAGAGTATAGTGTTTCTCAGGTTCGTGGTGGATTCTGTCCACTCCTCTTCGAGTCTCCCACCCCGAAAAGTGGCCAAGATTCGACATGTGCTAAGGCAGACCATCACGAAGTCCCAAACCTCGCTCCAGCAGATTGCCCGGCTAGTTGGCCTTCACGCCTCCTCTATCCAGGCAATCTTTCCTGGACCCCTTCATTATCGGGCTCTACAACGCCTAAAGGCGCACCACCTCAGAAGAGGTTTGTCGTACGATCAATCGGTGCCCCTCTCTGAGGAAGTGAAAGAGGAGTGGTCTTGGTGGCTCACCCAAATGGAGGCATGGAACAGCCGAGCAATCTTCGGATCGGTTCCAGACCTGGTCATCGAATCAGATGCCAGCAGGGGTGCCTGATGCAGGGTTTTCTCCACCAGAGGCGTCTGGTCCTCGGAGGAGCAGCAGTTACATATCAACTGCTTAGAACTTTTGGCAGGATCGTTCGCAATCCGATGCTGGACCAGAGACAGAGTCACCTCTTGTGTCCTGTTAAAAATGGACAATGTCTCGGCAGTTCGCTATGTCAATCATTTGGGAGGCCCTCGCTCCCGGGCCCTAACGAATTTGGTGAAGGAGTTTTGGGACTACTGCCTGAGCCATCATATGTCTGTATCGGCAGAGTATCAAGCCAACCAAGTGTCGGACTGGAACGCCAGACATCTGAGGGATTCCAGTCTGTGGAAGTTGGACACACAAAGCTTCCAGTGGTTTCACGATCTTCGGGCCCCGTTCATGGTGGATCTGTTCGCCTCGCGGCTGGATCACCAACTCCCACATTTTTTCAGCTGGAGGCCGGATCCTCTAGCGGAGACAACGGATGCCTTCCTTCAAGACTGGAGTCAGGAGACAGGTTACGCTTTTCCCCCATTCTCCATGGTGGTGTGGACGGCGGCCCAGATCCGGCGACAGAGAACGGAGGTTGTAGAGGTGACCCCGTATTGGCGGTCCCAAGTGTGATTTCCAGTTCTTCTGGAACTTTCCTGGGATTTTCCAATCCTACTCCCCCTGTTTCCTCATCCCCTACTGAATCCGAACGGGGAATGTCACCACCTCGTCACCGAGGGGTCTCTCCACCTCATAGCACGGCGGCTTTAAGGCGTGGCTGGTTGCTCCCAGGCCTTTCAGGATCGGTTGAGATGCTCCTCTCCAAGGCCTGGGCAGACAGTACCTCAAAGCGCTACCGATCAGCTTGGTCTAAATGGATGCGTTGGTATCTTCGTCAGGATTTGGATCCCATGGTCACAGGCATCGTACCGGTCTTGAACTTCTTAGCGGAGTTGGCAACTGATGGCCTGGCTTACCGGTCTATTAATGCAATACGATCCGCGATTTCAGCGGCCCACTGCCCGATTGAGGGAGCATCCTTTTGTTCGCAGGCTCCTTAGGGATATCCGCCTGTCGTTACCTCCGGAGCCACGTTATTCTGTCCTGTGTGACGTCAATCTGGTGTTGAATCTCTTCCTGTTTTGGCAACTCAATAAATACCTTTCATTGAAGGAAATTTCTGCCAAGCTGGCAATGTGCCTTGTTTCCTACCGCAGAGTGTCGGATGTTCGGGCATTGACATTTCTGCCAGGGTTTTTTCCCCGGAAGGGGTTACCTTTACAATGGGTCGTTGTACTAAGTCATCATCAAGAACGATCTCTTACCCAGCTTTTACTGACATGCCAAAACTGTGTGTGGTGAATTGCTTAAAAGTATATGAGGGTATATGAGGGTATGACACTTGAATTTCGTCTGCCGGGCGAGCAGCAACTGCTAATTGTTTTAAGGAAACCCCACAAAGCGGTCTCCTCCCCAACCATAGCCGGGTGGGTGCGGTGGATCATGCAAGAAGCGGTGATTGATACGAAACAGTTCGGAGCTCATTCAGCCAGGGGTGAGATGGCTTCCAAAGCTTTTTCTCTGGGAGCTAGTTTAGAGGATCTCATGCGCGCGGCAAATTGGTCATCAGATTCCACATTTAAGTGGCTTTATTTCAAACAGGTAGTGGACGTGGCTCAGTTAGTGGTAAGTAAGCTTTTAACTAGCATAATCGGAGCCTCCGGTCCGGACATAGAATTGAAATTTGCTTAGCATAGTAACGGTAAGTTTCAATTCTATTAAGGACACGGAGGCGAGGATTATCCCTCCCGATGCACGTCACAGTGCGAACCCTCCCATAACTGTGTAAGTAATTAGGTTGTGCAAACATTTTCTTGATTGGTTAAATGATGTAAATGCTGTATCGCTCTATCGTAAGTGATGGCTTGTGTTTTCATATTCCTGTCTCTACCGTGTGGTATCACCAGTCTCTTTATGTTTCAGGAAATTACGGTTCAAAACAGGATCGGTGACTTTTGGCGTGAATCGCGCGAAGAAAGCGGAGGGTCGGACAAGATGGAGGGGGCTATCTACACTGCATGGACACTGTTGTAGGACTAAGGATGTGGCAATCCTCTATGGCCTTATGGGATTTGAAGTTTCATAACGTGGACTTGTGTTGGTTTTTTTTTGCGCAAATGATCGTTTTCTACTGGTTGTTGGAAAAAGATCAAGTTAATGTGTTAATTTGGACTACTGTGTTTTTGTGGAATGAATAAAGCAAAGTAAGAATAGCATAATCCTCGCCTCCGTGTCCTTAATAGAATTGAAACTTACAGTTACTACGTTAGGCAAATTTCGATTCCACAGGAGTAACTATTAGTAGAGTCCTCTTGGAATATTAAGTCATCTACCATGAAACATTGCGTAGGAACTGTTGGAATGCAAATTGTGATGAAGCGCATGGAAGACAATTGCTGCACACAACCAAGCATGACACAATAAGCTCCAAGTCTGACTTAGCTCCTCATAGGATGACAACTGATACCAACTTTGTACTTGTTGGGCAGAAGGGTGGTAGTTCGACTTCAATTAAGGCTGTAAAAAGACATTAAAAAATAAAGTCATCCGCTCATCATGCAATATTTGTATCTCCGTCAGATCGGTTAGCCAATTTATTTAACCAACAGGACTGTAATACTTGAAAAACTACTCATATATCTTTATCCAAGGCGCACTGATGGAATCCTGTACTTCTACCCCTCTGTTCTGTTTATTTCATTTATTTTGTGTCTGAAATACCAATAAAGCTTTTGAAATCTAAAAAAAAAAGTCAGGCACAAATATCCGTCTGCTGCATGCTATATCCACCTTGCTGCTGGAACTCTGTTGAGAATTTTCAGATGCACAGGGAATGTGGGCCCATACCATCACACTTGCTTAGGTGTAGGTTGCGAAAAGTAGTCATTATTGTAAAATACTCCCCACGAGCAACACAGCTGAAACAGCAGTTTATAGATTATCAAGCTGGTGGGTCACATGGCAATGATCACTCAGCGTCAGACAAAATCACCCAAGTTATATTACAATGAGGATAATTGTACCGTTGTAGAACCTTTTTGGATTTCCATTTCTTATAGACGTAAAGGTATTAATGCATCTTATTAAATATGACCAATATGATGCAAGTTGTCCTCAAATTGTGAAAAAACATTCTTTTACCATTTGCTCCCAGCCATTGCCTATACCTCCAGAACAGATGTTAAAGGTTTTGTGTGTGGACAAAGTTAGCACAAGTAACTGTTTCCGAATTTAAAAACGATTTCTCCTTCAACAAAGCGAAAATAGAGCAGCTGCTGTATCTGGTACCATCTACTCTTTTAGTTGCGTTAGCCGACTTCTTATTAGTAAACAGGGCAGTCTTGCATCAAAAGCTCTATTTCTACTTTGAAATTTGTTTTTGATTTACTGCACTTACTTGGATCATACACGAACCCATGCATCATTGTGCAAACGCACGTTCAAAACAATATGCTCATTTTTTTCTCTCCAGCATTGGCAAAATTGTTTATGTTTTGCCGATGCTGGAGAGTACCAATACATTTTTCTCCAACAAAACAAGGAAAAATAAGTTGTATATAGCCCAACTTGCAAAATATTGTTGCTGGTTAGAAGCGAACATCTATAATGAAGCATGCCACTTATTGTGGGTGGGGGATCTATAAACACACAAAAAAGTTGATGGTATAGAAAAGAGACTGAATTAGTGCCTATGTTCTTTCTGTTTAACAGATAAAATTGTTCTCTCCAGCTAGGGCAGGGTTACAGTAGGTATTGGTGTTTCTCACAAAAACAGAAAGGAAGGACATCATATTAGAAACAAGCACATGTACGTGACACGAAAGCCAACCAATGGTTAGCAATGGGCTTGCTCTAAGCCTACTGTAAGTTTTTGCTATGTTTAACATGTGGCGTTCCGTCCACAGACAGTTAAAAGTTGTGTGCAGGTGAGACTTAAAAACAACAATTACAATTAAATTGATATATACCGGTTCATTATCTACTTTTTTTCACTACTCCTTAATACACCCTCTGTAGTGGTCAAATACTACTTTTCAATGACATCAATAATCATGGACACTAGTGGGAAAGGAAAAATGTGGCAGCAGGAAGATCAGTATGGTGACAGAGTCTGCAGGACAAGCAACCACAGTGTACCTTAAATATAAAGAACATGAACATAAGGCAACAAAGAAGGTGCCTTCCTCTTTACAATGTCTTCTTAGTACTGTCTGACCTTTACCTCATCATTTCAACCTCAAAATGTACCATTCATTTCCTTCTCAGTGCAACTAATTGTAACATGCACCCAAATGATCTGCTCTCC
This sequence comes from Lissotriton helveticus, assembly GCF_964261635.1. Lineage (NCBI taxonomy): Eukaryota > Metazoa > Chordata > Amphibia > Caudata > Salamandridae > Lissotriton > Lissotriton helveticus. The sequence continues at coordinate 610,152,536 of NC_136059.1, read as the reverse complement.
TGAAAAAGCAAGCAGCAGCCTAACACAACTTTGAGCTCTTTACGCACACATACACTTTTCAGATGATAATTTCTTTTACATGCCATTCACCTGTTCAATATTAATAATATCTAAATGTAATATGGGATAAATATACCCTAGCTGAGGATAGTCCAGTCGATAGATGGTCAGTACTGCCAAAATAAACAAAGTTCTTAGTCACACAAAAAAGGAAAATGCTACTTACCAGTATGCATCTGTTCTTGGCATGTAGAGCTGCAGAGTTACACACTATGCATAGATGGCCACCTAGTGTTTGGCCCGGATGCTTGCAGTTTGTTTTTGTTCTAGAAAGTCTTTGGAAGTCACAGGATAGGTGATTCCTCCTTTGGATCATACTGCGCATGGGCATCGGCTCCATCCCCAGATTGTTTTTCGCCATTAGGGAAGTGATGGGAGTTTAGCAAGAAAAGTAAGGATGTCCATGTAATTTGTATCTAATTAAGATAATACTAGAACAGATAAAGGTAGCCGGGGAGGTGGGTGGGCGTGTGTAACTCTGCAGCTCTACATGCCAAGAACAGATGCATACTGGTAAGTAGCATTTTCCGTTCGAGGCATATGAGCTGCAGATTACACACTGTGCATAGATTGTATAGCAGTACCCAAATTTAGCGGCGATCACCAGTATCTATTGCAGTGGTTTGAAACAGGGTTTTTAGTACAGCTTCGCCCACAGTAGCTTGTTGTTTAGTTTGCACATCTACACAATAGTGTTTTGTGAATGTGTGCGGTGTAGACCATGTAGCTGCTTTGCATATGTCGTCTAGGGGAATGTTCCCTAAAAATGCCATTGAAGGCCCTATTTTTCTAGTAGAATGGGCTTTAGGAGGAATAGATAACGTACGTTTAGCTTTGTGGTAACACATTTGTATGCATTTGACAATCCACCTAGCTATCCCAGATTTTGATATGGGGTTACCCTTATGTGGTGGTGAAAAAGACACAAAAAGTTGTTTTGTCTTGCGAAAAGTTTGTGTCCTTTCAATGTAGTAAAGCAATGCTCTTTTGACATCTGAGGTGTGAAGAGCTCCTTCTGCGACTGTTTGTGGCTGCGAGAAAGATACGGGCAGCTCAGACTAATTTAGATGGAAGGTTGAAATGACTTTTGGAAGGAATTTAGGATTAGTACGGAGAACCACTTTATTATGGTGCATTTGCAGAAAAGGTTCTTGAATGATGAATGCTTTTAGTTCACTAACTCTTCTGAGAGAAGTAATAGCTACTAGGAAAGCTACTTTTCAAGTTAGGAATTGCAATTCACATTTATGTAACGGTTCAAAGGGAGGTCCCTTTAACCGTGTGAGAACAATGTTTCAAGTTCCACACTGGTGAAGGTGGTGTTCTGGGAGGGATTATTCTTTTGAGTCCTTCCATAAAAGCCTTTATGGAAGACACTCTAAAGAGAGATAGATGTTGTCTATTTTGTAGGTATGCTTCAATGGCAGCAAGGTGCAGTCTGATAGACGTGTACGCTAAATTACATTTTTGAAGGTGTAATAGGTATCTTATGATGTGTTGAATAGACACATCTAAAGGATTGACGTGGTTGTTTTGACAGTATATTACAAACCATTTCCACGTAGCTGTATAACATGCTCTAGTGGTGGACGTCTAGCTTCTTTAATAACGATCATACAGTCTGGAGGGAGGTTAAGGTAACCAAACTATGACTTCAGGAGCCAGATCGCTAGGTTGAGCTGAGCTAGGTCTGGGTGTCTGATCTCTCCATGGTTCTGCGTTAATAGGCGTGGAGATAGGCATAGTTTTTGGTGTGGTACCACAGAAAGTTGCAGCAGCGTGGTGTACCACGGTTGTCTGGCCCAAGTTGGAGCAACTAGAATGAGTGGGAATGTTGCTGTAGTTTGCGTACGACGAACCGAAGTACTGGGAGAGGTGGAAAAGTGTACGCAAATTTGCCGGACCAGTTCATCCATATCGCATTGCCTTTGGACAGCGGGTGTGGATATCTGGCGGCGAAACTTGGGCATTTTGCATTTTCGTGGGTAGCGTAGAGGTCTATCTGAGGTTGTAGCCACATTTGAAAGAACGGTTGAAGAACTTGTGGATCAAGTTTCCATTCGTTGATCTGCTGTGTCTGTCAACTTAGCAGATCTGCTATGGTGTTTTGTACTCCTGGAACATGTTAGGCTAAGAGAAAGATTTTTAGTGGCATAGCCCATCTCCATATCTGCTGCGCTAATAGAGAGCTGTAGAGAGTGTGTTCCCCTTGTTTGTTTATGTAGTACATGGCTGTCATATTGTCTGTGCGGACTAAGACAGCTTTACCTGATACTTGCTTTTGGAATGCTTTTAGGGCTAGAAATACAGCTAGTAACTCCAGGTGGTTGATGTGGAGTGACGTTTGTTGTGGTGTCCACCTGCCTTGCATGGTGTGATGCAGTAGGTGAGCTCCCCAGTCGGAGAGCGATGCGTCAGCTGTTGGGACTATTTGAGGAACTGGCTCTAGGAACGGTCGGCCTTTTGAAAGGTTTTTGGTGCTCCACCATTGCAGAGAGCGATGAGTCAGACTGTCTACCAACACTAGGTCTGTTAGTTGACCGTGAGCTTGTTTCCATTGGCGTGCTAAGCACTCTTTAAAGTGGACGCATTTGTAGTCTTGCGTGAGGTACTATAAATATGCAAGATGCCATCATTCCTATGAGCTGCATGAACACTCGAGCTGGAAGAGAGTGTTGTGGTTTGAATTTTGTTAGGAGAGTTTGTACACTTGTTATCCTGGCTGGAGAGGGATAGGCTAGTGCAAATTCAGTGTTTATTGTGGCACTGAGATATTGTTGTACATGGGACAGTTGTAGATGGGACTTGGTGTGATTTACTGTGAATCCCAAGTCGTGGAGTAGTTGAATTGTGGTGCGAGTGTTTTGTACACACTGGCTGTATGAGCTGGCTTTTATGAGCCAGTCATCTAGATATGGGAAGACATGAACATGCTGTCTTCTTAGATGTGCAGCTACTACTGCTAGGCATTTGGTAAACACCCTTGGTGCTGTTGTGACTCCGAATGGGAGTACTTTGAATTGGTACTGCTGCCCATCTAGTACAAATCTGAGAAATTTTCTGTGCGCTGCGAGGATAGGAATGTGGAAGTAGGCGTCTTTGAGATCTATAGTGGTAAGGAAGTCGTTTTTGTAAAATGAGTGGAAGGACCTGCTGGAGTGTGACCATATGAAAGTGGTCTGATTGTATGTACAGGTTTAGGGGTCTGAGGTCTAGAATAGGCCTCAGAGATCCGTCCTTCTGTGGAATTAGAAAATAGAGGGAGTATACTCCTTTGTTCCGCTGATGCAGTTGAACTGTTTCTATTGCATTTTTCTGCAGAAGGGATATTACCTCCTGTCTGAGCAGTATCAAATGTTCTTGTGACATTGAACGCTGTTTGGGTGGTATGTTTGGGGGGGTAGATGTTAGTTCGAGACAGTAACCTGACTGAATTATTTGTTGCACCCATCTGACTGACGTGATGTTTTTCCAGGCTGGCAGGTAATGTTGTAGCCTTCCCCCGACTGGAGTGGAATGCGGCGGGGGAAGGGGAGGGAAGTAATTGGGCACGGGTGGAGGCAGAGCGGGAGTTGTTTTTACCTCTGCCTTTATTGTTGTTACCTCTTTAACCGCCTCTTTGGTAGCCCCTACTATAGGTGGATTGTGTGGGGGCTTTGTAAGAAGTAGAGGGTGTGTCTGAAGAGTATCCCTTGGGGGTCCCCCTGCAAGATGAGCGGCGAAATGAGAGTCTGGGAGCCTGCAACTGCAAGGCTCCCATAGATTTGGCTGTATCGGTATCCTTTTTCATCTTTTCAAGGAATACGTCCACATCAGCTCCGAATAAGTGTCGCTCAAAGGGCTGGTTGAGTATGGCGCTTTGGATTTCAGGTTTGAACCCTGAAATGCGTAGCCAGGCGTGTCAACGCAACAGAACACTGGTATTAATTGCTCTGGAGGCAGTGTATGCCCCATCTAGTGCACAACAAATAGATGTGTTTGTGATATTTTTACCCTCCTGTATAAGCTCATTTGCCCTGTTTTTATACTTATCGGGGTGGTGCTGCATTAATGATTCTAATTCATCATAATGTGCCCTGTCGTATCTTGCCAGTAATGCTTGTGTATTGGCAATACGCCACATGTTTGCTGCCTGTGACACAGTTCTTTTACCGGATGCGTCAAGGAGCTTAGACTCTTTTATCTGGTGGGGGAGTGTTAGACCTGGCATCATTGGCGTGAGGCTCCCTTCCATTTTTTGACGGATTGCCTCCTCTGTTTTAATATGTTTTTGCTGGATTTATGCTTTGGGCACTGTGCCACTGCTAATCAGTGCCACAGTGCAAGTGCTCCCCATGTTAAATATATATACTGATTGGATTCCATGATTGGGTTATTTGATTTATCTGTCAGCCCCTAGTACAGTGCACCATGTGTGCCCAGGGTTTGTGAATCAAATGCTGCTGGTGGGCTTGCAGCACTGGTTGTGCCACCCACAGAAGCAGCTTGTAAAATGTGTCTCAGGCCCGCCATTGCAAGGCCTGTGTGCAGTCTAGCACTGCCATGTCGACTTGGCCAAGTGCACCCACTTGCCAGTGCCTAACCCTTCCATTTGCTTCATATTAGACACCCCTATGGTAGGCCCAAGGGCAGGGTGCATTGTAAGTATAAGGTAGGACATGCTCTGATGTGTGTAGCATGTTCTAATGGTGAATTACAGCCATTTTAGTTTTTCACTATTTAAGGCTACCTGTTCTCATAGGCCAGAATGGGCAGTTAAGATTATTACATCCTTATAATCCTAACTGACTCAGGGAACACGGTAGAAATTCAACTTTAGTATGCCTGAACTCAAAATAATAAAATACGTCTTTTAGTAAAGTTTATTTTAATATTCTGTGTTTGCAAATGCCACTTTTAGAAAGCAGGTATTTGCTTGCCTAACCATTTGAGCCTGCCTCTGCTGGGTTGTGTATTCCTTGTCTGGGTTTGTGTGTGACAGGGCTGGGGAATTCCAGGAGACAGGCTGGGACAGCCAAGTGGTGAATAGAGATTTACATCCAGATGGGAGGGAGGAGTGCACCTGGGACCTGAATAGGGCTGGGCCTTCCCTCTACAATGCTGGCTCCACCCCCTGTGGCTTGTCTGATGTCTCTGCCCTGCACTGTGAAAGGAGAGGAGGAATCAGGTCAACAAAGTGCTCCAGAGCTGTATCTTCCCTCCCCTGTGCTGGCTCCACCTCCTGTGGGGCGTCTGATGTCTCTGCCCTGCACAGTGAAAGGAAGAAGAGAGTCATGTAACCAAAGTGGTCAGGAACTGGTTTGGACTAGTCGGAGAACAAAGGATTTTGGGGTATAAATATTGGGACCCTGATCCCAAGAAATTAGATCACTTCTGGTACAAGAAACCTTTCTGCCAAGGAGAAGAACCAAGGAAGCTGCAGGAGTTTGGACTGCCCCTCTGCCAGTGCGCCGTTTGCTGGGCTGGCCTGCAGTGGTTGCTTCATTGCCAAGGGAAAGGAGAAGGAACTTTGTAAGGACTTTCATCTACAGAATACTCTCCAAGGGCTTTAACTGTGCTTGCCTCCTGCTGAAGTCTCAGGGCCAAAAGACTTCACCTCCAGCTCCCTCCTGAATTTCCTTGCTGGGAATTCTGACTCCAGTCACTTGCGTGCCGCTGGAAGCGCGACGCAGAGAAGAAGCATGTTGCCGCCGCAGCTGAAATCATCGCAACGCCGGCCGCATCTCACTGGAAGCGTGTGTTCATCTAAGCTGCCTGCTGTCGCATCACCGGAGAAGCGTGACAACATCGAGAGAGTCGCCATCGCATCATCGAAGAAGCGTGTCGCAGGGCCTGTCGCGGCTCCAAAGTACAGAGTCGTCGCAAGGCTGCCAGGGCGTCATCGCATCGTCATCCCATCGCCGCATCAAGGGCGCCATCTTCTCGCATTGCAACTGGATCATCGCGGCGCCATCTTGCGCACCACAACAGGCCCGCAAGCCGAGCATCACCTTCGCTCCGGGAAGGCTCACGACGAGTCCCTTACTCTGCGCAAGCATTGAGGAAGGACGCAACCGTTCCCCCGGATCCCTGAACTAAAGCATCTCCCCTTTTGCGAGCCTTGTTTTTAATTTGCGTTAGGCATCCAGGTACTTTGTTGAGAACTTTGTCGCATTTACCATCAACTTCAACTAAGACTTTAATCATCTTTTAAGTAATCTTAAGTGTAGTATTGCGGATTTTTGTCGTTTGTGGTCTTGTGTTTAAGTCTATATAAAAATACTTATTTTTATAAAACCTCTGTTGTGTGCATCTGTAGTGTTTTCACTGTATTACTGTGTATATTCACAAATGCTTAACACACTGCCTCCGAGATAATCCTGTCTGCTCGTGCCAAGCTACCAAGGGGGTGAGCAGGGGTTATTAAGGAGTGTAATCCCCTTATCCTGACTTAGAAGTAAGGGTCCCTATTTAGACAAAGGTGATAACCATTGCCAACTAGAGACCCCCAGATCTAACAGGGAGCGTCACCTGATGTTTGTGAATTTGCTCTTTTGCGTGCATTAGAGAACACAAGAGAGTCTAATGGTGCTGGGCCTTTAATATATGCTGGATCTGAAGGGGCAGCTTTATAATTCTTCTCTATTCGTGGGTTGATGACCCGAGTTCCAACTGGGTCTTTGAAGACTTCTGGAGCATGCTTAATAACTCCCTTAAGCATGGGTAAAATTGACGCGGACCTTTGTGCGTTGTCAAGGTATCCATTAGGAAGTCTTCTTCCACAGGGTCAGTATGTAGGTCAACCCCATGGTATTGTGCAGCCCTACGTACTAGTTGATTAAATCTCAGTGTCTTCTGGTGGGGAAGGCCTAGAGGGATGTATGTCGTCTTGGGGAACGTTAGGGACGTCTGGAGTGTTCTAATCATTCCAAGGGTCAGGTGAGCCCGGAGGAATAGACTGATCTGGTGGCTCACTATCTGCACCACCCCCTGTGTCATCAGAACTATCATCTCTGTTGTCATCATCTGCTATGGGAGAAGGTGTAGGGGAGTGATGTGGTAGGGTAGGAGGAGGTGATGGTATATGTGGAGGAGGAGAGGGTGGAGGAGGAGAAGGAATTCTTAGAGGAGAGGTAACAATGCCCTTCTTCTTTGGCTGAGGAGGAGGTGTAGGCATGTCCAGTGGTAGTTTCTTTGAACTAAGAGTTAGTCGACCAGTGTTTAGATCCTTAACCAGAGTCTTTTGTGCAGGGTCTGGATGAAATAAGTCTTCTGCAGGAGGCAGATATTTTGGTGCCAAGGGCTTTTTTGGCACTGAGCTGTGAGCTTCTTTTGGCTTTGAAGCTTGGTGTTTAGCAGTGTCTTTAGCCGGGGAAGTACGTGCCTTTTTCGGCTACGATGTTTTTTTTCGGCCCTGATGGTTTTTATCGGATCCAATGGTTTTTCCTGATCTGAAGCGCGTCTGCTTGGCTCAGAGTGTGGTTTCGGTGCAGAGGAGCTAACACTAGGTTTCGGCGCCAATTGTTTCAATGCCGGCATGGAGGCAGACAATGGTATCTTTTTTGGTGCCGGTAGATGTGCGCCGGCACCGTGGGCAGGCTGACCTGGGATCGAGTCGCCTGAAGGCTTATTGGGCTTCTTATCCGAGCCCGAAGGCGGGGCATTGGAAGCAGTTGTCTCGGTGTGCACTCGGCGCGAGGGTGTGACCGAAGCCATTTTTGGAATGCGTCGAGGAACGGTCGGGGGCGACGTTCTTACTTACGACCCTTTGTGCTGGAGTGATGTCCTCGACTTCGGAATCTTGTGCTTTGGAGTTGCTGTCGACGCCATGTTGTTGTTCTGGGACGTCGACGCCCTCTTGGAAGATGTCGTCTGGAATCGGAGCTGATAAACGAGCCATTGTTCTCCTAGCTCTCCCGTCCCGGATCGTCTTCTTGGAGCGGAAAGAGGCACAAGCGGAACAGTCTCTGGCCTCATGCTCCGGTGAGAAGCAAAGGTTACACACCTCATGTAGATCGGTGTGGGGAAACTTTGACCCACATTGAGAACACCTCTTCAATGGCGTCCTTTCCATGAGCTGGAAGTTGAGGCCTAGGTAGGCCCGAAGGCCTTCATCGACGAATGGAATCGAAGACTTCGGAGTTGAAGAGTAGCGTAGACTGGAAAACGCGTTCGAAACAATACCGTCGAAGCTGGTGAGGATTGCACCCCGAAGGAAATCGGTTCCAACACGGAGCGCTAGAAACACATCCGAGCCCGGTGGCAGAAAAAAACAATCTGGGGATGGAGCCGATGCCCAAGCGCAGTATGATCCAAAGGAGGAGTCACCTATCCTGTGACTTCCAAAGACTTTCTAGAACAAAAACAAACATCCGGGCCCAATACTAGGTGGCCATCTATGCACAGTGTGTAATCTGCAGCTCATATGACTCGAACATGATTTTCCAGTGATGGTCATTACACTATGTGTGTGAGGATCCTTGCTAGAACACTTCTCCATTAGTATAATACAGTGAATAGTTGCATACCCACAAGCTTCGATGCAGCATGCATTCCACTAAAAATGAACAAAATAAAAGCTCCACAGGAGACATTCCCATCATTGGAGACAGCCAGGCATCAAATGACAAAATAACAACCACCATAGGAGCTTAGGACACAACATTCCAACAGTGATGTACAAATAAAGGCATATGCACAACCTACATGCCAAACTGCCTCATGCTTTCCTAATTAATGGACACAATGCAGCATCTTCTATTTCTCGTTTCATCTTGGTGTGTCAGTTGGAATAGATAGGTGATCACTCACTAGAGCCACCCCATGATACACAGCAGCATCCATGACTGGCATGTGCATGGAAGTTGACATGGAGGAAGAAACAAATCCCAAATAGATTATCAACACTGGGTCATAAACGTAAAGGATCTTCCACCATGCTCGATGGCACAGCCTGAAATACCTGAATTTTGCTGTTCTGGGCAATCCCTCTGAAAGTGTTCCACAGATCCACAACTCCTACAGGAGCCCCCTAAACACACAAAGGAGGAAAATAAAGTTAATAGTTTTAAAAAAACAGGAAGGAATATCAGGAGATCAGAATAAAAAAATATAGTTTCAAAAAACAGAATTGTACATGTGTAAATTAGTATTTTATTGATTACTTTCTTAACATTTTTATCAATATAAATGTTACCAACAGAGACAGTCTAACGAGAAAGAGGGACAACATCTGGATGAGCCTCTTTTAGTCTACATTGAACTTCAAGATACAAAAAACATTGATCTAGATACTGATGCCCAAATTATCTTGATTAGGGCACTGATATGCTGGTCTAAGTAGCTTTTGTGGCAATTCCCATAGGTTCACGAGGAGTCTTGCTCCACCCATGAACCTGGAAACAGGCAAAGACAAGCATTGGCATAGCCAATAGGTCTCGCCTTTGGGATCTTATAAGTGTTTATCCATGCAACAGTTGATGTTGTTGCACCAAGGATATTGTGCTGGATAACTAAACACTTATAAGGTCTCACAGGCAAGACCTATTGGCTATGCCAATGCTGGTTTTATTTTTCTGGCAACTGCCTCTATTTAACTTTCTCTTTATAAAAAGACCAGCAGTGGTCAGTAAAATACCTGAATCACTTTAGCATTCTCTAGATTCCAGTCCATAGAAATTGTCTTCCACGAGCACCCGTATACAATAACATTTTTTTCAAATCTTGTGTTTTCAGTGAGATGACCACCGAAGGCGCTAATTTCATATCAAAAACAGAGTTCTGGACTATACCATTTCCAGTTGAAAGGCAATATTTCTCTCAATGTGTATCCATACCTGGTGTGTCACGCAGTTTGGTGCTCACTTTCCCTACATGTTAAAGAACAGTAGATGTTTCAGCACCCAGGCGAATGTGCTGCATAGCTAAATACATATAAAGTCCCAAAGGCAAGATTGATTGCATTGCAAATGCTTGTTTACGCTTTCCTTGTACAGTATTTTCGGTTTATCCAGGACCCTGTACCCTATTTCCTGTTTTATCCACGTGCAGGTGCTCCGTTTTCTATATTATTCATGTGCCTTTATAACATTTCCTGTTTTATCCAGGTGCCTGTACTGCGTTTCCGATTTTACCCAGATGCCTGCACGCTGGTTCCTATAACATTCTTAAAAAAAAAAAAAAAAAAAAAAAAAGGCATGGAACTACCATCCCAATATGTACAGCCTCAAAGTATTTCTGTTTGGGGACCTCAGGCACAATTTGCAGTCTTGTGAATCCCAGCTGCATCTTTACAGGCTACGAGAGAACTTTTTTACTGGCTAGTGTTTGACCATTAATCCAGAGTCCACTGGTTCAGAGTGAGGGAGTACAGAGATCTACTAAGAACTGATAACGGCAGTGATCCTTCACTGAACATGTGTAGCAGAGTGTTAGGAGTTGAGTGAAGGGATGATTTTAGAAGTGTAGTTTTCTGCTTTTGCCATGGAGCTTTAAACAGAGAGATTTAAATTTAGAGATATGTTGCCGGTGATACGATTGCTGACAGACAGCCAGTGCAGCCTTCTGGTTGCTGTGACGTTACATCTTATAGTAAGCCCGCAGATGAAGCAGACTTTGGTGTTTAAAACAGTGTGTGTGGAAGGGAGGGAAGTGTGTCACTGCAAAGGTTCCTGCCATAAGCATCTCTTGTGCAATCTGTAAAGTGGACCACCACAGTCCTGGTGGGCAGGTAGATGTGGTTTTGCAGCGTGAATCTTTCTGGATTCACTATGCTGTGCATTATTCCGCGGTCTTGTGGTTGGGTGTCTTGTGGTTGGGTCCGGATTCGTAGTCTTTTCTTTGTTGTTTTTTTTTCTTAGCCCAGGTGGGCGTCGGCGTCACACCCCCTTGGGTGTATTTCCGGTGACGTCGGCATGCTTCCTGCGGAAGCTCCCACTCTTGGGCGCCATCTTCAGATTCTTTTTTTCCCGCGGTCGGGTCTGGATCGTTCCCGTTTGGGCTCCAGACATTTTTGGAGAAAGAAGAAAGAAAATACAGAAAATACGAGGAAAAGTCATCTGAAGACTCCAGGGGACTTCATCGACGAAAACCCAGCAAGGATAAGGCGTTTTCCATCGAGATCTTCGACGACCGTCGACGAACACGCGACCAGAGAGGCCCTGGACGCTCGAGGATGGACAACACGCCGTTCAAGTTCTGCCGTAACTGCCACCACAAGTACGCGCAGAAGGACCAGCACCCGGTATGCAACCTTTGCCTACCGGTGGACCACGAAAGCGGAGACTGCAACGCCTGTTCCGCCTTCACCCCGAAGACCCTTCGTGTGAGAGAGAGGCAGAGGGTAGCACACGCCGCCCTGCAGGGGAAGGCCCCGACTCCGTCACTCTACGAGCTGGGGATGTCCTCCGAGGAAGAAGACAACGCTGCCGCTGAAGACGACAGCTACACGGTCGTAGAGACCGATTACACGAAGACTTCTGACAAGGTAGGAGACTCTTCGGCCCCCAAGAACCAGAGAGACTCTGAGTCTAGAAAAATCGAGGGCAAGACCCCGAAAGCGCCGACGCCAAAAAAGGCGGCGTCCGCGACTACTCCCAGGCCCAGCGGATCCTCCGAGAAGGAGTCCCCGGCGCCGAGAGCTGCTGATCAGCAGAAAACGTCGAAAATCGTCCCCGAAAAGGATCGATCGACGCCGAGGGAGAAAGACCCAAAACTGACGACGACGACCAGAGACCCGAAATCCGGTTCGACGTCGAAAACTTCGACTCCGAGAGGCACGGCGACGAGCCATCCGCCGAAGAGAGCGGCCGACCCATCCGACGCGGAACACGCGGCCGAGATGGAGAAGAAAAGAAGGCGCCTCGAGGCAGAAATGGAGAACATCATGCAGCGGAAGAAAGATTTCGACGCAAAGATGAAAGCCTTCACGATCCCTCACAAGACCAAGCCACCGGTGATGGAGGCGGTCGAGGAGGAAGAGGAGATCGCCGAAGTCACCGAGGAACAAGACCAGGACGTCGAGGTGATCGACGACCAGGAGGAGTACGAGAATCCCTACGATAGTTACAACTATGGGGAGGAAGAGGAGGGCAGGACAGACACAGAGTCGGCACCCTCGGACCTTCAGGAGGTAGATTACATCGATGTCGACACCGACAGCCCGGAGGAGGTGGTCGACACCTACCCCTCGAGGCCCTCGCCGCCGGACGACATCGGGGCCTACAACTCGGTGATACAATCTGCCTCAGCAGCTTTCAAGCTCAAGCTCGACGAAGAGAAGCAGAAAGCAGACTTCCTTCTAGAAACATTGCTCCCAACACAAACGAGGAGCCAGTTCCTTCCAATGCTCGAGAGCGTCTTGGCTCAGGGGAAGGAAGCTTTCAGGGAGCCCGCAACATGCAAGGCAGTAACTCCCAGAACTGAGAAGAAGTACAAGCATGCCACAAAGGACCCGGCCTACATTCAGGGCACGGTCTCCGCAGACTCCATTATCACGGCCACAGCAAGGAGGAGGGCTAACGTACCCACTACCTCGGGCCCACCACCGGATAAGGAGAGCAAAAGGATGGATCTGGTGGGCAGAAGGATCGAACGGAATGCCGCGACCCACTGGCGCATGGCTAATTCCAACGCCCTGATAAACAGGCACATGTACCAAATCATGGAGGGACTAGGGCAGTTGGTGAAGGACTTGCCCCAGGATGCCAGGCAGAAAGCCGAAAAGCTGGTTGAAGAGGGAAAGAATGCGGCAAATTCTTGCCTTAAGACGGCCCTGGATGGGGCAGACACCGCCAGCAGGCTCATGATGATGGGCGTCACGGAAAGGAGGCACGCCTGGCTCAGGATATCCGGTTTCAAACCGGAGGTGCAACACAGCATCCTGAACACACCGTTCAACGGCAGCACGCTTTTCGGACCAACAGTTGATGAAAAGCTCAGCCAACTGAAGAAAGATAACGAAACAGCAAGATCCATGGGAGCATTGCAGTTCAGAGGGAACAAGAGGGGCACCCCGTCACGGAGGCCCGGCGGGAGAGGCGGAAACCAGCCAGGTACATCACACCAGGCTTTCCAGCAAACGCACCAGGCAGACTCGCAGACTCAGCAGGGTCATCAGAAGCAGTCCTGGCAGTACCAACAAAGAGGCCAGTCCTTTCGAGGGAGAAATGTACGGGGACAAAATAGAAGAGGGGGGCAGCAGCCCACCTCCAAGTGACTTCAAAAAACTCCGTGTGCCCGCCCACAAAAAAGACCCCAGGGGGCAGCACGTACAGATGGGTCAAGACAAACTAGACACCTACGACCACAGGACACCAGTGGGAGGAAGATTAAGATTCCACCTCCAAGAGTGGAGAGAAATCACATCAGACAAATGGATCCTCAACATTATCCAATTCGGATACTGCATAGAGTTGGAGGGGAGGCCAACAAGCAGAAAACCAAAAAGAAAGCCACTAGCAAGCAAGCAGCTGCAGTGCCTTCAGGAAGAAGCAAAAGAACTCCTGCAGAAGCAGGCCATAGAACGGGTACCCTTCAAGGAAAGAAACACAGGAGTATACTCAACGTACTTCCTGGTACCAAAAGTAGACGAGACAATGAGACCCATTCTCGATTTATGGTTCATGAACAAATTCATAAGAACGCAAAAATTCAAAATGACCTCCCTGCAAGAGGTGCTCCCACAATTGCAGATCGGGGACTTCATGGTCACTATAGACCTCAAAGACGCATACCTGCACATCCCAATGAACAGAAAGCACAAACACATGCTCAGGTTCACCGTCGGAGAAAGCCACTACCAGTTCACGACACTGGCCTTTGGTCTAAAATCGGCACCAAGAGTTTTCACAAAGTGCCTCGCAGCAGTCGCTGCGCACCCAAGAAGGCAAGGAATACACGTATACCCTTACCTGGACGACTGGCTGGTGAAAGCAAACTCATACCAGAAATGCAAGCTGCACGCACATACAGTGACCAGCACGCTCATAAACCTGGGGTTCTCCATCCATTGGAAGAAATCATCAATGGAGCCAGAACAAGTGAAGATCTTCCTGGGAGCACAGATCAACACCTTACAGGGCAAGGTGTTCCCCAGCGAGAAGAGGGCGAGGGCGCTGGTGAAGGAAACTCTCCTCTACCGGAAGGGACAAGCTCGGACAGTGAGGACTGCGAGCAAGATCATGGGGATGATGGCATCATGCATCCACCTGGTACCGAATGTACGACTCCACGTGACCCATTCAAGAATGGCTACAGGAGCAATGGTCACAAGCTACAGGCAGTTGGGAGGATCTAGTGGTTGTAACGCACGCAGTGCAGAAGGAGATGACATGGTGGACCATGGAGAACATAGCAAGGGGAAAGCCTCTAACGCCCCCAACGCCAACAGTGACCATCACCACAGACGCATCCCTGAAGGGATGGGGCGCTCACATGGAGGAGCTCAAGGTGAGGGGACTGTGGACACCGGCGGATGCGACAAAGCACATCAATTACTTAGAATTGAAGACAATCTTCCTTGCACTGAAAGCCTTCCAAACAAGACTGTACAAACACAAGGTGTTGATACAAACAGACAATACCACTGCGATGTTCTACATCAACAAGCAGGGGGGCACCCAGTCAGCCCCGCTTTCAACGCTAGCGCAGGAGATATGGAGATGGGCCATCCCTCTCAAGATAGACCTGCTGGCCATACACCTGCCAGGGAAGGACAACATACAAGCAGATTGGCTCAGCAGGCAGACAGACATCGGCATCCCACGAGTGGGAGCTCAATGCTCAGGAGACAAGGCGCCTATTCGACAGATGGGGAACTCCATCGGTGGACCTGTTTGCCACACGCCAGAATGAAAAATGCCGAAACTTCGCATCCAGGCAGCCCGAGGAAGGGTCACTAGGGAATGCCCTATGGATAGATTGGTCAAGGACATTTGCCTACGCCTTTCCCCCGATACCACTGATGCACAGAGTACTGAGCAAGTGCAGAGCGAGCAACATGACACTGATACTGGTCGCACCACAGTGGGCGAGGCAGACATGGTACTCGCAGATCATGGAGATGACACAGTGTGCACCCCACAGATTCAGCAGGAGGAAAGACTTACTCTCCATGCAGAACGGAGAGGTGCTACACCCAGAGCCAGAGAGCATGAGCCTAGTAGCGTGGCTCCTGAGGACATAGAGTTCGCACATTTAAGATTGCCAGAAAGTACACTGAAGGTCCTGCGGGAGGCAAGAAGGCCTAGCACTCGGAAGTGCTATGTTGCAAAATGGAAGAGGTTCAAAATATGGTGCAGACAAGAAAGACTTCACAATAAAATGAAGAAGGACTCCACAGTGCTAAAGTACCTGACGCACTTGCTAGAGAAGAACCTTAGCTCATCCTCCTTGAGAGTTCACTTAGCAGCGATAGTCGCCTACACAAGGGGTGAAACTTGCAGGAGTTTCTTCACATCACAAGTGGTGAAGAGATTCCTAGAAGGGGCGAAAAGGATCGCACCGCCCAAGCGGGTGCCGCCACCTGCATGGAACTTGAACATAGTCCTAACGGAACTCATGAAAGAGCCCTTTGAACCGCTCCACAAGGCGTCCTTAAAGATGCTAACTATGAAAACAGCTTTCCTGGTTGCAATAACGTCCCTACGCAGAGTAAGCGAGCTTCAGGCTCTGACGCTACAAGAACCCTACATACAAATATACAATGACAGGGTTGTGATGAGGACTGACCCAAACTTCATGCCGAAGGTGGTATCTAAATTTCACATGAACCAGTCTATACAGATACCGAGTTTTTTCCAAAAACCAACAACTGCCGCAGAGCGAGCTCTGCACACCCTGGACGCCAGAAGGGCAGTCATGCACTACATCGAAAGGACGAAGGGACACAGGAAAACAAAACAGTTCTTTGTGTCATTCGCCAACAGTTACATGGGAAAAGCAGTAACCAAAAAGACCATTGCACGATGGATCGCACAGACAATCCAACTCTGCCACAAGCGTGCAGGACAAGAGCTAGCAGAGGGGACACGTGCCCACTCCACTAGGAAAAAGGGCGCTACAATAGCCTTCCTGGCTAACACACCCATACAAGACATATGCCTGGCGGCAACATGGGCTTCGGTGCACACGTTCACGAAGCACTACTGTGTGGACATACAGATGAACAAGGAAGCTCAAGTTGGACAGAAGGTGCTACAGCACATATTCAATACCCAACGCTCATCTTCCACCCAACCGCCACAGAGATGAGAAACCGCTACAAAATCTATGCACAGCATAGTGAATCCAGAAAGATTCACGCTGCAAAACGAATAGTTTTCTTACCTGTCGGTGTAGTTTTGCAGCTTGAAGATCTTTCTGGATTCACTAGCGAACCCACCCACCTCCGCCAGAAAGATGAGGCTGGAGAGAGAAGAGGTGGTTAACAAGAGAAAGGATTTTAAAAAGTACAAAGCGGTAAAATACCAACTAAATAGAACATTGCCATTACTTCGGAAACGAAAGAAACACGGAAAAAAAGAACCCAAAGATGGCGCCCAAGAGTGGGAGCTTCCGCAGGAAGCATGCCGACGTCACCGGAAATACACCCAAGGGGGTGTGACGCCGACGCCCACCTGGGCTAAGAAAAAAACAAAAAAAACAAAAACAAAGAAAAGACTACGAATCCGGACCCAACCACAAGACACCCAACCACAAGACCGCGGAATAATGCACAGCATAGTGAATCCAGAAAGATCTTCAAGCTGCAAAACTACACCGACAGGTAAGAAAACTATTCGTTACTCACTGCCTTTAGATACTCCACTTGAGAAAAAAAGTTTTACAATGGCTGATGCCTCGAAGCAGAAGACTCTCTGGTGTCTACATTTACCCCGGGAATGTTTTGCCTTTGCAGCTAAAGGAAAGGTCGAGTGAATCAGTGTAAAGTGGTGAAAGCAGATATCTGAGAAAAGGTGTTGTCCTTTTCGGATTGAAAGAAACATTTAGCTAGCTTTACTTTTGGCCACCAGACCCTTGTCCAACCTATTGGATCTGACCCTTGTCCAGTCTATTGAATAGACACCTGGTAAAGCTGTGGACAAGGACATTTTAAGGATTTTGGGGGCCCTGTTCAGAATAGCGTTGAATTTATGATCTAATTTCAGCTTGTCATGCCCTCTTTGTCCAAGTAGCTGACACTTCACACGAAGACTGATTCAAATTCTAAATGTGCTTCCATCTAATATTTAGGGATAATGATGTGTGGTTTCAATGGTGTAAAATAGCAGCAGTCCACTAATATTATTGAAAATAATCTGTGCGGCCCACTGCCATTTCTTATATGTGAGGTCCTGTTTTGATCTAAAAGGAACTTTTTTTATGCATGTGCATGGTATTGAAAAGTAAACACGATTTCTCTGCAGAATGTCGCTAATGGACACCCACAGAGTGCCAGTTTAACAATTAAATAAAAGGAAAA
Source organism: Lissotriton helveticus (assembly GCF_964261635.1). Lineage (NCBI taxonomy): Eukaryota > Metazoa > Chordata > Amphibia > Caudata > Salamandridae > Lissotriton > Lissotriton helveticus. The sequence continues at coordinate 610,135,036 of NC_136059.1, read as the reverse complement.
TGGTATGTTTAAATATCATTCAAGGTCATCAGGGCAGGATTGTGCGAAGAACGGAGCCGTATCTATCAGGGTGCCCCTGAAAGGCTGAGACCCTGGGCCAGCGCCCACTTTGCCCAAGCCTTAAAAGCACTAAGTGTGGAAGGTATCTTCAGAACCTGAAAGGTGCCGCCATGGCTGCTTGACGGCAGAGAAGGCCCAGACCATGGAGACTGGTGTGATCAGGAGTGTGTTCGCATTTGAAAGAAGAGCTGTTGGAATAGAAGGACACCCTGCATTCAAAGGATGGATCACCAGCTGTATCAAACCACGGAAAGGTCAAAATCCAGTGCCCTAGTAACATCTCTGCATGTCATCACCCAATATGGAGGATTATCCTGGCACCTCGCCGGGCACGGGAGCCCAGCTATCACTGTGTGTTATAGAAATCAGCTTTCTCCCCAGTCATTGTGACCAGCGGTACGGTTTGTAGTGGGCCACTAATTCGACAAAAGATGAGGAACATTTTTGAGACATATGATGCTGCCGACTATGATGCTAACAGCATCCCAGGACTGGTTGAGCTTCTCACACTTGAACCTAATGGTACACCTCTGCCAGTCAATGCTGTCATGAGCAGGCCCAGCGCACGCTGGCATCCACGCTCATGGCACGTCACACCATTGTGCTCGCGCTGCAATACCCCCCCCTTTCCAGTGGCAGAATGCGCTTCCTATATACGTATCACAAAACATAGCAATTCAATAGGCACATTAAGCCCGCACGTGGCATACTGCGTGATATAAAATACTAATAAATAAACGCACCTGGCTTGGCGCTGGACCCTACTTGCCCGCAAAGTCCTCGCCGAGTGGGAAACCTCGAGCTGAAAATAACTTACGAAAGGGCAACCATTTTTATCGACGATGGACCAATTTTATGGAATCGCTCTCATTTTACAAGGTGCCGCCAAAGATTTACTGCCAAGGAGACGTGCGGGCCTTTCGCGACTCGCTCCCTTATTCGCACGAAGTTTTTTTCCTGGATGGTTCCGGGAATAATTCACCAAATGGGAGGAATAATAAATATTATGCCTGAGCAGGAGCGCCGGCGGAGAGAGCAGACCGATATTGCTCACCTGGGTGTAATTTTGCTTCATTCACACAAGAGACAAGCTGAGAGTTTAGTGTTTGGAAAGGGGAAGCAATAGCTAAATCTACTATTTACAAAAAATGATTACATTATCATAAATGAAAATGCTGTTCTATTAGGCGCTCAAAGAGCCTATACATTCACAAGAAGTCTTAATAAAAAGTTACCTAAAGTTTCAGAGTAACTTAAAAAGCCGTAAGTGTGGGGAATATCTCTTCCATTAGCCTGAGGACCCATCTCAATTAAAACAAGCAGAAGCGCGCGTGCAGGGGGAGGGGAGAGAGGAGGAGGCCTGTGCGATTCCCTTGCGGGAGCGAGCAGCGAGGTGTGATAATTGATGACAAATGTGCACGCATTGCCATTGAAGGAAATGGAATGAGTGCACGTTTTTGGGCGAAAAAGTGAACCGATGGTTAAAGGTCTTCTTCCTATGCAGCACATGCGCGATACGTATGCGAGACCTAAAAAAGGAGGCATGGCATTTAAAAGCTTAAGTCATTCTTAGCACTCGAAAAATGTAAATATACGCCTAAAGGAAAAGGCATCAGTGTACGGGCATGTATGGGCAGTGATCAGCTTATTCACTGGAATGGGGCACTGCAAATGTTGTACTGGGAGAGAGGGATCAAAGGACAGTACAGATCACCATACACCACCCATGTGTACCCGACAGCCACATGTGATCTGTGATCAGCATCAAGTGTATATGCGCAGGAATCAGAGTCCCTGACAAAATGAGACTACTAGCGCTTTTATGACAATTCTGACAGATCCAATTTATTGAATTTCCCTCTTAAAATGCCATTGTCCCATTGTCCCATTCACAAATACATAAAGACAAATGTTATTTTCCCATTTAACATGGTGACCCCAATATGTCTCCCTCTCTTTAGCTTGCGCCCCTATATAGTACAATGAACTACTTTGAACTAGTTGCAGCCTGTGGACCAGATAGTCTCTATTTAGGACTACCAGCCTATTAGAATAGTCCAGTCTAGATGTGACCAATGCTGTGGACTACAGTCCTCCTGCACTACATCGGGAGAAAGTGTAGGAATTTCCTCAAAGCTCGCAGCTTCCAGAAACACGAAGAGGAGACCTGGCCAATCTGGGTCTTGTAGGATAGATCATTATCGAAGTTGACCCCTAGATTTCTAGCCGAATCCACTGGAATAGGTGGAGGATTCAGCTCTGGTGGCCACCAGAGCTTAGAGGGTAGCGGGACCGGTTGGTTGAAAAATAAAACCTCTGTTTTCTCTGTGTTCAACTTTAAGCAATTTTAAGCAATTCTGACTCATCCAGGCCGAGATGTTATTCAGGCAGTGCCTAAAGTTGATAAAAGCCCCCTCGAGTGTTCTTTGAACATGATCATCAGCTGGGTGTCATCAGCGTAGGAGTTCACTTTCACTCCAAAAGTCGCAACCAAAGTTGCAAGAGGGTAAGGTAAACATTAAAAAGTAAGGGATTCAGTGCAGATCCCTTGGGCCCCCACATACAAGAGGCTTCTCAGAGGAAACATACGGCCGCAGAAATACACGCTGGGAGCGGTTCTCCAGAAAAGACTGGAGCCAGGATAGAGTGGTACCCAATACTCCCAGATGTGGGAGTCTCTCCAGGAGAATTGGATGGACCACAGTGTCAAATGCTGCGGACAGGTCAAATAGCACCTGCATTGCTGGTCCACAGCCTCACGTATGCTTTCTGCAACTTCCAGAAATGCTGTCTCCATGCTATATCCCGCACTAAAGCCAGACTTAGAGTCATGAAACAGATTATTTAATTCTAGGAATTAGGAGAGTGGTCTCTGAACTTCCTGCTCCCGAATTTTAGCTGGTGCAGGCAGGAGAGAGATGGGCCTAAAGTTTTTATGTTCTGTTGGGTCGGCGTTCGGTTTCTTGAGAATTGGCAGTACGAAGACTTGTTTCCATTCTGCAGGATAGATACCAGTAGTCAAGGAAGAGTTCCAAATTTGGTTCAGGGGCATTAAAACAGGGGGCTAGTAGTTTAAAAAAATTGAGCCAGGTAAGGTTCTCCCAGGGATCCAGATTTACATTTTTACAATTCCTTGAGAGACGCTTCAAGTGGCACTGGATGGAATTCAGACCAATTATCGTGCAGATCAGGAGTTTGATTTTGTGCAAGCAAATTCATGTTGAAAGGGAAGGTAAAGTAAATTATTTGGATTTTGTCCTGAAAAACGTCCGACAAGTCAGAATAGAGGGTAGGGGAGGGAGTCACAGTACTACACAGAACTATGGGTTTAGTGAAACATTGGACAATTAAAAAAATTCTTTAGCCGAATTGTCATACAGTTTAATTTGGTTAGAGAAGTAGTCCCGCATAGTGTTACGCGCAAGTCTGTGGATTTTTTTTAAAGCCGCTATATAGGAGTTTTTAGGCACAGGATCATATGATGGTCTCCAGGAGCGTTCAAGTTTCTTACACAGATATTTGTCCGCTTGTAGTGGCGTAGAATACCAAGGTGCTGAAGGTTTTTTCCTAGAGGATGTCACAGATCTGGGAGGGGGCACTCTAAGGTGACAGTAAATCAGCTATTAAAGCTGGATACATCATCTCTTGGGTCACCCGTCAACTGGAGGGGGGCATTTTGAAACAGATACCATAGTATCAATACTTCATATATCTCTACTCATGCTCCATTTCACAATCCTCCAAGTTGGTGTTCTCTATTCTCTCCCCAGTCAGCGTCTTCCCATTACTTTCTCCTGCTCTGGTGACAAGCATAGAAAACGGCCCAGTTTTTATTCACTTTACACTATAAACCAGACATGGAAGAACAAACAGTTCCTTTTTCCCCTCCCATCAATTCTCATGATTCTATGAATTTGACATTTTGATCAGCTTGATCTTTATCAGTCTGGTTTCCTCATGAGGGTTAAGATCACTCAAGCTCTGCTAGAACCCAGATCTAATGGCCCGGACCTTAAACCAACTAATGCAAGGTGTAACAATCTTGCTACCTTTTTTCATAACAAAATACCCAACATTTATTGATCTTTCCAAGAAATTGAGGGAGCTTTGGACCCCAATGTTCAGTCTAGAAGCACACATAAACGAATGGCAGAATCTAAGTCCTTTCAGAAATCCCCCTCTATCCTATGACAGCTTCATGTCTATTTTTAGTTAAGTTAAATCTGGCTCCCTCGTGATCCTGCACACCTTATTACTTCTCCGATTGTCCTGGAAATGTCCAATCTGTCCTTAGCAAAGGGAATAGTTCAGGCGGCATGGAAGCATGCAATGGTCAAAGCCATTTTAAAGAAAACAAACGAAGATCCCACATGCTTAGTAAACTATTGACCTATATCCCCGCTTCCAGCACAGAGTAAAGTGTTGGAAAAACACGCTAATATGCATCTCTCGGAATCCACTGAAACCAACAACATACTCGACCTCACCCAAACAGGTTTCTGGCTCAAACACAGAACTGAGACCACCCTTTTGCTGGTGGATGCTCAAATGAGGCTTGATCAAGTTGGCACAGCAGCTATTATCCTCCTTGATCTTACCGCTGCCTTTCGACTTCATGAATCATGATATCCTTCTGGAAAAGATTTTCAGGGCCGGAGTTTCAGAAACTGCCCTGGATAGGCTAAGGTCCTTTCTTTCTTCCTTCCAGGTATACGAGATGAGTCAGATGCCTTTCTTCTGCACTGTGGTGTCCCACAGGGCTCATCCTTAAGCCCAAAATCTTTTATTTTATACGTGCAGCCACTGGCAGAGATTGCTAAACCATTTGAAATTTCCATAGTATCATATACGGATGATACTCTACTGGGTTTTTCACCCACACCAGAACAGGATCCGTCTTCTTCCACTGTAGGGCCTTGCATGGAGGTGGTGGCCAGCTGGATGGATAAATCCCTGCCTGAAGCTTAACAGCAACAAAACTGAGTTGATGGTTTTGGGGAACTATCACTCTCCTCAACAGTCTCTGGGATAGCCGGACCGTTTAGATCTGCCTTCCGTCCCCAAAAACATCTATAAATATTTGAGAGTTTGGCTGGAAAACGCTATGGAGACTCAGGCCACCAAACTCTCGGCTTACCGTTTTGGAATTCTCTGAATGCTTCGGATAATACTCTCTTTGCATCCCATGACTTCCCAAAGACTAGTGGTCCAGGCATTTATCCTCTCTCACCTGGATTACGGCAATTCTCTCTTCATGGGAGGACCCAAAGCGGTTATAAGTAAATTACAAGTCGTGCAGAAAGCGGCTACATGTGCCATGTTACAAATGCAGAGATATTTGTCAGTGTGGAAAGGTCTGAGTGACCTTCATTGGTTACCAGTCTCCCAGAGAATCAAATCGAAGGCTCTTTGCATGGCTTTTAGAGCACTTAAAGGACAGGGACCTCCCATCTCTCATCAGTTCATAACCCTTTACAGCCCGACCAGGGCCCTTCCCTCCTCCTATGAATACAGGGCTGCTATCCCTCATATCAGAACCAGAAGATGAGTAAGGTCAGTCAGTTGCATTGGCTCCACTCTCTGGAACTCTCTCCCGCTGGCTCTGCGATCTACAGGCAATAAATGCTCGTTCCAGAAATTACACAAAACACAGCTATTCGACATTTAATCCCTCACATCGGTCTCTTATGTAATGTCGCCTCGACTAGGACTGGGATGCCTACGGGTCACCATGCACTCTATAGAACAGAATAGAATAGGTCTGTCTACGTAATTGTTTCCCCTGTCGCTATACTGTCTATTAGCAGATATAGTAACGATTGGAATGCATGTCCACACCCATTGTATAAGTGTTGTAAAGTTTCATTACCCTGAGAACTACTAGTTCCATAACTCGTGTGTATGAGTACAATTAGGATTGGTGCTTTCATAAGACTTAAGGAAATCTGCTGCAGGGTTTAAGCTCAGTAGTATAAAGAAATGTGCAGCCTCTATTTCATTCAATATTACTTCACTTTAATCGAAAGGGCACACTATGGCACTAAAAGGAAGAGAGATTGGAGAGGGGGCACATGAGAAGTGAAAGGAGGTGGGGGAGATCTGTTCACACAACTTCTCTACAATACGCTCTGAATGATACCCATTGATGCTCAATGTACGTGCTTCCCCGCATCAAAGTGCTCGTACCCATCTCAATTTCAAGGGTCCATATTAAAGGATTTATAATAGACTTTATTTAATATAGGTCCCTGAGGTGATATAACAGTGTTTAATATTTGCAATTTTGAAGGTAATCCGTTCGACACCTGTGCCTTGCTGTAAGCCGATTGTTTAGTAACTGTCACCACGATGATTTGATACGCTATTTAAAAGAAAGTGCCTCTGGCCTTTCTATTTGATTTAGAGTCATACAGTACCTATATAAATTTGTTTTTTTATCGGCACCCACAACTTATATTTTATGCAGACGCAAGGATCACGTACATTTTTTTCAGTCCTGAAGATGGTCATGTGGGTTTGATACACTAAGAGACCTCTTACCCACATCAACCTTTACAATTTAGATAGAAATACCTAATGTACTCTAGGGATAGAGTTTTGTGTTTTGATTGAGTGGTTGTTCTCAATAATGCATGGTCTATTCTCTGAAAAGCTCATGGAAATACTTCACAACCTTGCCGTGAAACAAATGTCTATTTAACTGTTTGATAACATTTGTGATTTTTCTATTGAATAAACATAATTGAAAAGACTGATAGAGATTTTGATATATAAAAGTTATTGGTTTTCAAAGACTGAACACTTACAATAAGATGTACAAATATTTGAGTTGGATTCCCAGCATTGAGTATACCTCTTACTATTTTCTATTATTTTATTTGTTTTTGATTTAGATTGCTTCCCTTTATTGGATATATTTGACCAATAATCTAATGTATGTTTGAAAGGTTTTGTAAAACAAATTGTTTGAATATAGAATTCTGGCAAGGAAAAAAGTTTTTTTTTTTTTTTTATTAAACATCCCACCAGTATTGCACTAGTTTTGGACTCTGTCACAGGTTGTTTGCCAGCTCTCTAATATCTTGATGGAAAAGACGACACAGTAATGATGGTCCCAGCATACATTCTTTAGCGTGTAAATAGTGAACCTGACGAAAGACCTTTGAACAGCGTCAGCTGAGATGTATTGCCCAACTGATATTTCTTATAGATTCTCCGCATGACTTGCTGGTGCTACTCAAGAAATTAACAGAAAGTTTCCTTTGCTTAATTCTCCAAGCAATTGTTAACCCTTTTTATGGTCTGCTTGGCAGTGCAGCAGTCTCTAGACAATTACGTGAGAATAACCAGGACAAGGGCTTTGGCTCCACTAACATGTTGGGAGCCAGAGGTACAGGTTTTGACTGTGCAAACGTTGTTTGCTTCCATAAAAGTGTTTGTCCTCCACAAAGCGGTGATAATTTTATTTATCCAACTGCCTGAGCTTGAACTTTCAGGGTCACACACGGTATTGGAAAGCTATTAAAGTGCTGTATTGGTCTTTCTCCGGCAGCAGCACAGAGGGGAATAGCAAGGTCATGAGGAGTGTATTGCAGCCCCAGTACCCTCCCTTTTCAACATTAACTTGGATATCAGATTTGCGTTTGGGAGCAGTATGAAATGCCGAGAATCCACTCAAATGCATGGCTTTTAGGGTTGGCTTGGCAGTTCAACTGTTGCCTGAATGTATATGATCAACAAAAAAAGAACTTTCAGAGTACTGACAGAGGGGCTTAGGCACCATCCATATGGTAGGTCCCCCGAGTACAGGATATGATTGGGATGAATCTGTATGCTTTCCCTAAAAAGACTGCTTGTATGACACTTTTTGCCTGGTGTTAAAGCATATAATTGATACAGCAGTTGCTTATGGTGGCAAGTCAAATATCATGGCTACAGGCCTTTTCTTTTTTATTATGAGATGTTATGATAAAGGCATTAGTCCTGAATTATTTTTTGGGAAAAGTATATGTTAAAGTATAGGCATTTGAGTGTGGATTGTTATTACTCTATATTAAAGCCTACCAATATACATTTTGTTACATGCAATCTCACAGATTACAACAATCTGCAAGGGTATGGACGTTGGCCTCCCACTCACACGAACCCTGGGGACTTTCATAGTGATGACTCTTGTTAGACCTGCCGGGTGAGTGGGGTTGTATATTGCTTTGCAAGCTGTATTTGTGTACAAATTTGTAATGTTATAACTGTATGTATAATGGCCAGTACTGGGTACGGTGTAAAGCCATGGATAAAGGGTTCATTGGCAAAATCAATGCCACATTTCAGAGGTTTGGTCTGTTATGCAATGAAATGTTATAAGAAAATCAGTAGGCCTGTACAATTTATTTTGAAAAACAGGAGTTAAAAACAGATCTGTAGGGATCGATGGGAATACTCCGTGCTCAAGCCTGTAAGGCAAGTTTTTAGTTTCATTTAATAGATTACCATAGTAGGCAAAGGATTTGGTGTTGGTGTTTCACCTGAACAATCAACGAGGATATAAGATATGCATTACAATAATCCTCGATAGGGTTACTTTCAAAAGATCGTATTTTGCTTTATCCAACAATAGTTTTATATACATTTGTAGTTTAATAACTGTATGCGGGATGGTTGCATAGTAGAAACCTTACGCTCAGTACATTAGGCTTGAGCGACATGCCGATGATTAAGGATATAGGCCTGCTTGTTTATCATGAAAAGTTACATTAGAGGCAAACGCCTGGCACACTGACTGTGAAAAGCATTATGTTACAGTCAATAGGCATTTAAGAATGTATTGTTATTATTCGGAATTAAAGCCTACAGATAATTTTTTATTACATTGTATATCAAAGAATGCTTTAGTAGGGTTTGGGTGTTGGTCACCCCCCTCTGACAAACCATGGTTACAGAAGATTTGCACTGTGAGATTCCTTGTTAAACTCTGCTAGAAGAGATATTATTTTGTCATGCCAACTGCAATTTCATATACCTTTGCAATTTTATAACTGCATGCCTGATGGTTGCCTTATAGGAAAGTTTACGCTCCTTACAGTGGACACGAGTTGGTTGTGGTGACATGCCAATGAGAATACGTATAGGCTTGACTGGTGTTAAGGGAAATGTTATGCCAGATCCCATAGGTCTGGCCTATTTATTACGAACAGCTTTTACAAAGGCAAACAACCTAGCTTATTTATTGTGAAAAGAATATGGTAAATCCAATAGACCTTGAAAAGTGGATTGTTGTCAAACTGTGCTACCGGCTGTAGAAAGGTATTTGGTTACATGTAATCTTAGAAACTGCCATACTAGGTAAAGGTATTGGGTGGGGACTCACTCTGCCACACCCCAGAGGCAGAATTTACCAGTGACAATTCCCAATAGGCCTATTGAGAGAGGTTTAACAGTTTTCCCAACCCTCATTTTATAAATATTTTTACATTTACTATTGTATGCATGATCGTTGCCAGTTAATTCACACTTCAGTAAGCTTGTTTTGTATACAGTGTCAAGCCATTGGTAAAGGCTAGAGGCGTTATCAGTACATTTGGAAAGGCATTACCAGTTCACTAGGAAAGGTTATGTTTGATTCCTCAGGTGTGATCTTTGTATAACAAAAATGTATGGAGGAATTATTTACTTATTGTGAAGAGCATGCGTATAAGGCAATGGGCTTTTATGGGTGAATTGTTATTACACTGGCCTAAAGTTTGTAGGCAGGTTTTTTTTATTACATGGAATCTTGCAGATTACCTTAGTAGGCAAGGGTTTTGGTGTTCGTGACCCAAACAGCCAAACCTTGGGGATGGACGATTTGCACCATGGCAATCCTTATTAGACTCTAATAGTAGGGATATTATATTATTTTGACAACTGCATTGTGAACTTATTTGTAATTTTATTATGGCATACTTGATGGTTGCCTAGTGGAAAAGATTAAAACCAACATAGTAGGTCAGTGTTGGTTGTGGTGACATTCCAATGAGAACAGCTAAAAGGCCTTGTTACTTCACTAGGAAAAAATATTTCCAATGCCATATGCCTGATCTGTTCATTGTGTAAAGTTATGAGTAATGCAGTAGGCCTAACATATCGACTGTAAAAAGCACATGTTAACATCAATAGGTATTTGAGGCTGGATTGTTATTTCTCAGTATTAAAGCCTACACGTAGGTATTTTGTTAAATTAAATGTCACAGACTACCTTTGTAGGAAAGGACTTTGTGTTGGTTACTGCCTATGACAAAGCTTCCAGGGAGTGGATTCACACTGTAATAATGTTAGCTTAGCTGTCTGCCAGGATCTTGTAACAAAGAAATTCACAAGTCTTTCTCTATAGAATATAATCCCGATAGGTAGATAAAGGGCCTTTGATTCAGCTCTGTTTTGCCACTGGTCTATTTGAGTGCCATTTACACTCTACTCCGATTCACCAGGACAGTATACTGCATAGGTTAATGGTTCAGTCATTGGCTCTCTTGTCCTGTGAAGGACCTCATTTTCTGCTCACGTGTGAAAATGAGTAGGCTTCAGTGTCAGCCCTTTAGGTTTTCACTTTTCTCCTTTTATAGTTCCAATTTCATTTATGTGCTTCTTTTCTATTTATTTTATTATTCAAGGCAATACTACCGCTCTGTAGGTGCTGACTGGTCACTTGCTTGCTACTCATTTTATCTGCAGAGCGCCATATCCCGCGTGGCCAAACTACGAGACAATTCATAAATGCTCCTGTCGATATTGTATCATTCTTCTACCATTCCAAGATGGCCGAGACATCAAAATCACGTCTTTAGTTGTTTCTTGAAGATTAGTGATGGCTCAGTCAGAGGTAGAGAGAATAGGGTCTTTAAATTATGAGCTGCCAGGAAGGAAAAGGAGCGGCCGCCGTGGTTGTGGGGGACCGAGGCAAATAATGAGGTCGGGTGACTAGGACCAGGAGGCTTGGTAAGGGATACTGCTTCAGTGCTGGGAAAACTTTTTACTCTGGGAATCCATCAATTCGGGGTTAAGATGTGGCTACAAAAGAGGGTGGAGTCGCAAGGAGCGGAGTCATGAAAAACAGCCTGACAGTCAACATTTAAATTTTTTTTTATTATTCGCGTTGAAGTAAACATCTTCCTCAAACAGCGGTGATAGAGCACACAGAACAACGATGCTGCGCGCAAGAGAGTGGGGGTAGGGGTGGAATAAGTTAGCTTGGACAAATAAAATATTTTAACTTTTTTCAGTAGCTACACATAAAACACGCAGCTTAAATTAATTTTAATATAAATTTTGAAACCTCAAATAGTTAATGCAATGCACCAAATCCTGGTTGCATAGCTGCCAAGGTTTGAGATTGCTCTGTGTGACATTTTCATAATTTCTGTGTAATTATGAGTGACATTTCAACGACTAGGAGTGACATTTTCTCCGGAGTAAAATCAAGCAATGAAGACGAGGGGTATATATAGGTTACAGCCAGCCAGGGTGCTGTTGTGTGTAAAACAGTATGTCCCCTTATGGGAAAATCCAAATATATGGCAGACGATGACACACACCAAAAGAGAAACGGTTAATATTTGACACAGATAACAAAAGGGGTGTGCAGTTTTATTTGTTTTATTAACGCACCATACATTTTGGGAGAAGGAGCACTTATTTATCAGTTTCCCAGCTCAGGACGATGTCCCAATAATCCTAAACACAAAAGCCTCGAAGGAGTATTACAGTTAGTAAGAGTAATGGTAGCAATATAGAAAGTGTCATGGCCATTCCTGAATGACATTCCCCATTAGTAACCGCGCTGAAAAGAAGTCATAATCATGAAGTACACTTTCTATATGCACTGAAGCAGCATATAAACAGGTAAGAGCTGTCAGCGAGACTATCAAAGACAGAGAGAGATTAAAAGAGAGCTGCACTCGAGAGACAGTGAGTTCTATGGACTGGTGCCGGGCTACAGCTGTTGCCTGGGCGAGAACATAGAACGTGCACTGTTTAAAATAGTTTATTGCGCACGTATTTAGCAACAATTACTCTTCTAATTATATTGCTCAGGGACACTAATGCAGGTTACGATTTTTAGTGCTACAGTGCCTCAGGATTGTGAATGCAAAAGCTGAAGAGCTATGTTGTGCTCTCCACCCTGCGAAGTGAATGCATTTTTTATCCTGCACTTACCGTGCTTGGATCTTTTATTTGGCTCACGCAACAAGCTAATAAACTATAATACAAATATTGCTTTAAATTAATCTAGGTAACAGTCACTGTACTCGGGACCACCTCTATTCAGGAAAAACACCAACTTTTCCCTTGCAAAGCTCGAGGTTAGCACAAATCAGTAATGAGTATCCACGTCACAATATCTACTGTTTATGAAAACATTGTCACTCTTACCGTCATTCAGGTGAGGCAGGTATACATGTCAAGTGCATGCTGACGATAATCTACTTCAGAGTAAGCAGATTGGTTGACTGGCTCCCATAACACTTAACCTTGAACTTTTTTGGCGCGCCATAAATTACAGGCAGGCTCGGGCCGCCAACCACCGCGGGCGACATGCAATTAGAGTTTAAATTGCCCCCCGGCCTGCCTCCAGTGATAGTCCCGCTCGCCCAGGCCTGGGCACTGTCCTCTCACTCTTAGGAGTTCTGGGCGAGGCCACCCAGTAACAGACTGTCCTGACGGCTCTTATGTCACCACTCTTCTCCGTCGGCCGCAGTAAAATAGTGAATTCTCAGGGGGGTGGGTGGGAATAACAGCCAGCACGCGACGGACGGGGTTGGAAAGAGCCCCCGCCTGGCACGATGATTATAATTTCATTCCTCAGTGAGTCCTGGCGGACGCTGCAACCAACAGTGACGATTAGTGAGTCACTGATTCACTTCATAACACCCTGTCCATTGCACTCTCCTCTCCCTCGCCAGGCGGGCTCCGGAATTAATTTATAAAATTCGGCGGCGGGCAACGGCCGTTATTGTACGCAATTATAATTGTCCCACACAGTGCGGGCGACCAGGCCTTGCTGGGCCGAGCAGCTGCGCTGTGGACCGCGTCATGACTAATTTACGGCCAGAGGTACACGCAAACTGCCTCCCACACTCGCTGGTCTAATGCAACAGGACGTGACGTCCCACGGCACCAAGTTCACAAATAGTGTCCCTATATCTGACTGGGCCACGGCTCTCGCGGTAGTAGCTATTGAGCACTACTCTGCAGTGGCGCCACACAGGCTGACACTGACTCAGAGCTGCGCGGCGCCGCGGAACACACTCCCAAGAAGATACATTGTAGCACTGCCCTCCAGGCATTAGCTAACTCAGCGGGGAGTGCCCCAAGACTGCGGTAGCAGCGCGCACAGGCAGGTTACAGGCAGAGCTCTGCACTGACAGCTGACACACACAGATTGTAGATGGCATTTAACAGGGAACTCAACCACTATGCTTTATGCGTGACAATGCATTTCAGTGCGGTGATGCGGAGCACCGCACTGAAATGCGTTAGTGTCACGACTGATGCGTGATACTTGACAGGACTGTGGTTGATGCAGTGGAGACTCGTGACTTGTGTGTGTTTAGTGCTACATGGTCTTGTCTCTTTTAGAAAGCACTGAACATGTAAGTCATTTATTAATGAGTACCATTGAGTTGGATAACTAACATCTTATTCAGCGCCAAGATGCCCTTCTCGGTGAACGTGCGCTTTACAAATACACGCGTCAAACTTACATTACACACAGTACAAGAGGCTGCTCCAGAATGTGTAAAGGTTTGGGATAAAAGGCGTTTTCAAAATGTATATATTTTTTTGTCTTAAAAGCTTACACCACAACTTAGCTGGCAGCTCTCGGGAGTTACAATACTCCTCAAAGAACGTATATCAGTAAGCAATTTATTTTGGTAACTTTCTTTTTAAAGCGCATTCTTCACATTTTAGCTGGTGGCTCCCTTACAATATCTCACAGAGAACACGTTACGAGGAAGCTTCAAGTTATACCATCAATTAAGGCCACTACCGGCTTTTAGGCGCCCCGTTGTGTACATTTACACTTCTTGCAAGCATCCTGGCAAGAAGGCTTGTTCAGCCATTTCGCTCGGTTTCACAGCATAGGACCTCCCCGTATGACACTTCTGCTGAAGCATTCAAACTCGTAATTAACCGTCTCGACTAAGTAGGGGAGCTGGTTTCCTAAAAATAAAGTATGGGTAGGTCGTGCCCGTCGGTCAATCTCCCTCCCCCCCGCGCTGAACAACCTCTGCTGTACCGGGGATCCAGTCCAACTGATTCCCCCTTTATTGCACCGCTGCTACTCAGATAGCAGGGGCCCGTGACAATCGGAGCTTTTGCTTGTGGCACAATCATTTAAAGAGCAAGTGTCTTTATAGGAAGCCAATGAACCCCTTTGAGTTGCAAAGAGCTGGAGGTACAGACATCGAGATTGAGTAGCGATCGTGAAGCAAAATTTTGAATATTCTGTAGACTCCTAGGTACTCAGTAATGCCTAAACATAGTCTCCCTCTTCTCCACCTAGCAAAAGTTTGAGACAATTGTTAGTTTAAAAAACCTGAAGTGTAAGACTTCACGTTTACTGCATCCTAAATACGTAATTAAATGTACACGTGAAGTCTTATACTTACTTACAAGGTCCCAAAAGCTAGACCTATTGGCTATGCCAATGCTTATTTTTAAAGTGTTAATGTCTTTGATTATTACTCACCAGATTAAATCTTGATCTAGGAAATGGCTCACATACAGTGCTACTGATATCATTTAAATTGTGCTTTAAACTGTCATCCTCTCTATTCAGCTTACAATCTGGGTCATGGTGGACCACGTCTGCTCTACCCAGATCTTGCTTCCTATTGGGGTACACTTATTGTCATTTGTTCTTTTACCTAAGTGGGTATTCCCTTCTAAGTAAACACTGCAAATGTATCTGTTTTCTCAGTAAAGGTCTCGGCCTCAGGTCATACAACTCCTTCCACCCAAATCTTCCGAAGGAGTGGGAGAGGGGCACTGTTACTGGAGGTGCACCACATCAATTAAAGTAGAATGTGAATTAAAAAAAATAATTTTGCATTCTTCTAGTGTTTAGCAGTAAAACATTTGATCATTGCAATAAGATAGAGCACAGCCTTTTTATTTCTTAAAAAGTACTTTTTTCAAGTGTAATGAAAACAGGTGAAAACCGTGCAAAGAGTCGACAGAGCAGCCTTGGATAAATCCATTTTTATTTGCATTGACCAATACGTGTTTGATGACTACGTAACATGGAATCAGGTTATTTTGACCATGCATCTAAATTTCACTGCAACTACCAGTGGGGTGTATTCCCACCCTCCTATTTACTAGAATGTAGACGTTAACAAATAGCTGTTAACAGCAAGATCTAGACTACTCCTTAAACACTGAGCAAAAGTGAAAGACCTTAAGTCCCCTCACATCAAAGACTCCATAGCAGAAATCACGGATTATCTAGCAGTGGAAAATAAAAATCTCTTGACGAGGTCTCCTTTGATCAGAAAGTTTTCTCCCATACACATAATGCAGTCAATATGCTGTTTTACATACATTTTCAAATTCTCTAAAAAGCTAGACCACTGATGCTGTGTGAGCAAGATTTTACAAAGCGCAGCTCAGTATTCCACTGGATTCACAGAGAAGCCAGTGTGGGGACACAGAACACTTAGAAAATATAGACAACAGTACTTAATGAAGTGCAGACTATTTATTGTCTGCATATTTGCAAACAGTTTCTTCTGATGAGCAAGGACATTTTCTGTAGTGGTTGTGACAGAAAAATCTTTCAGAATCCTAATGTTCTACTGCTACCATTTTCACTGTAATCGCACAGCCTGCAAACTGTGCAGCTCAAGCTGTTTTTTCAGATCCTAATATTTTCAGGGTGCAAATGTGGGCTGTGCTGTACGCCAATCACACAATTTACCAATATGCTGATACGCTCATTTGGGCAATGTCAAACATTGTCAATGTTTAAATCTCAGTTTTAAATGCAATGCAAATAATCCCTTCTAAAAAGTATACTATTTAACACATGGTAACACATGGTATTTACACTCACCTGCCCCATAAAGGCCTTTAGGATTATCAGGGCAGGACCTGGACAGGTGGCCCGTCTCTCCACAAATAAAGCATTTTGCATAAGGAAATTCCCCTGTATAAAGCAAAAATAAATATATTCAAACAACCAAATTATTACAGCCGGCATGCTTTAAACTGTTAGAGCCAGTCATATATGAACATGCTTCTGATTACTCAAGCTGGTTTGCACTAAAATAATGCCTCAACGTCAAGGATTTTGACTTGGGACTCTACTTTGTGGGACGAGGCTTCACTGCGAGATGTTCATGCGTACATTGGTTATTTGAGCAAAGTAACAGCAAACAGGTACTGAGACAGAAGCAAACACAGGGTGTTCATAAGCCGCTTTATTCCCGTTACAGTCACCCCTGACTGTCGAGTCTGTTAGAGCTCATCGCTCTCGCTCATCTTCACAATTATATATTTATGCTGCAGCTGGTTAGGGCCATCAGAATACGCCTTCACAATTTCAAGATCTACGTTGATGGCACTACCGCTTTAGAAAGAGGGACAACAGTGTATGAGGGATTGCATGGAGGACATACAGGTTTGGATGTGGGTTGGCACCTCACCTAATCAGCCATTTAAAGAACCATATACTAGGGTTGTAAGAACAACAGAGTCTTCCAAAAAGTGAATAATATAACAGGGCAAATAATTTAAGCACACGTTAATAAAAATAGAATCTTGTGTCAGAACATTGCAAATATTTTGTGTTGGAACATTGCAAATATCACTCAAAACATCCTTGTCAATAGAACAGAATAGGAAAAACACAGCAAGGCACCACTTAATCTTAGTACCATTTTAAAGTAGCCTTCAAAGGACTGAATGCTGAGATCATAGGTGAGCAGCCCAACATAGAACTACGAGCCTCATGCTCACATTTCTGTCACATGGTGTATTATTTTCTGGGTGCAATGGGATAAAAGGGCATAGGCACTTACCAAGAGCTGGGTCTACTTTGGCTCTACACTTGTTGATATCATGCTCCGTAGAACCACACCGGTAGCAGATACCAGTCCCAGTCTCCTGACTCTGTCGAGCCTCTCTGCAGTCTGCTAGACCATGACCCGGCTTTCGGCAGTGGAAACATAGCTAGAAATAAAAGAGAACATCTTGGTCCTTCAGCTTCAAGCAAGTAAGCATTGTGTTTCAAAGCAGCTACATAGGAGATTTTGGAAAAAAACACGCATTTCACAAGGAGTAGTCATCTACATATAATGCTCAGACGAGTCATCATGAAGACAGCAAACCCAATAAAACAAATGCTCAAAACGCCCTCCTATTGAAAATGGCTTGCTGTATTTGTGGTGTAAATGCCAAAAGCAAATGGGGGAACTGGTAAGGCTCGTGATAGATGGTCTTTATCTTCTGGCTCGCCTGAAAATCAACATATGTGAACTGCAACTGGAGATTTTTTTTTTTAAACATATTTTATTGCAGAAAAACGTTACAGTACATAAGCAGTCTGTGCACCCCCCCCCCCTCCACCCACCGACGGAATTGCAACTGGAGATTTTTGGCAAGATGCTTGGCTTAAAATTAATCTATCCCAACAACCGCAAATATTTGTTTTTAATTCGGCCCGGACAACTTTTGTTGAGGGTGTAAATTAAGTCGGGAGAGAGAGGGGGAGGAAGGAAAGAAGGAAAGAAGGAAAGAAAGAAGGAAAGAAAGAAGGAAAGAAAGAAGGAAAGAAAGAAGGAAAGAAAGAAGGAAAGAAAGAAGGAAAGAAAGAAGGAAAGAAAGAAGGAAAGAAAGAAGGAAAGAAAGAAGGAAAGAAAGAAGGAAAGAAAGAAGGAAAGAAAGAAGGAAAGAAAGAAGGAAAGAAAGAAGGAAAGAAAGAAGGAAAGAAAGAAAGAAGAAAGAAAGAAAGAAAGAAAGAAAGAAAGAAAGAAAGAAAGAAAGAAAGAAAGAAAGAAAGAAAGAAAGAAAGAAAGAAAGGCGAGAGAGCGAGAAGAAAGAGGAGAGAGAGAGGAGGAGAGAGGGAGAGAGTGAGTGAGTGAGTGTCCCCGCCCCTCTAAACACACACATATATAGACAATGAAAAAAAATTATCTGTCCTCCATATCAGATTTGTCGAAGTGTCATTATGGGAATTTTGAGAGGGCCATCGCAGGCAAGCTCCCAACTTTCTTACTTGCTTGAGGTCACTTACTTAAAGTGAACATAATGCTTGACCAGCACTGAAAAACTGTTCTCTAGGGGAGGGCTTAATTTTTACCAAACATATCCTGAGAAGTCAAATGGGATCAGTGAAGCATATGGGCAGAAGAAAAGACATCATCAGCTCCTTACATGGACTACTTGTGGATAGGTTTGGCGAGCTATTAAAAATCTATATGTATGAATTTAATCGCCTAAGTCAGGGAAGAGATGCAGAATCTGAGAATCAAACCAAGAGCTTTGGCACTTTTTTGAAGAAATGGCCATGACCAATCAATGTTTGCAACTCCTGAGAGTTTATCTCCACCTGCTAAAAAACAACAGTCTTAAAGCCTTTGGCGGTATCCCAAACAAAACACCATCTAAGTGTGGCAACATTTATAGTGCTAATAAATGGTATATGAATAACTTGTTTCTACTTGGAATCACTAAAGGAATGCAGGTGAAAGGTAGACAACTGAACTGGGCTGCTGCCCTTCCTTGGCATGTGTTCTGCGACCTATAAAAACAAGTTTGGAAAAGAAAGCACCCCAAAGTCTACCTCCGAAACCCTTAAATTCACAAAACAGAAAATCTGAAAATAAAGTCTAATAGGAGAAATAGCCATCCAGATTCGACCAAGGAAGGTAAGGTAACATCAAGAGTTTGTATAACTCAGTGTTCTGGTTAAATTCCTCTTAAAGGAACAAGCATCTGTACCAGATCAAGTTTACATTGATGGGTTCCAACACCTCTGTATCTAGTTGCATTCTAGAGACTAGTTCTTCTGGAGCAGGTGCAGAAAGATCAACGTTTAGGAAGTGTCATACCAACATAACCAGTGGGGCTTTATCCAGTGTCCGGAATGCTTGGTTTTCCCAAGATTTCTAGAAGTACCAAGTTGTGCTGCAGCAAAGGTTAACTGCAGAAATTAGCAGATCATGAGTGGACAAGTTTGACCAGCTGTATTCTATAAGCATTAGGAGCAATCAACGTGGCAGTTCTTTCTACCAGTACTTTTCAACAAGGAAAACTAAAGTGCCGCTTGAATGCCGCTCATTTGATAAGCTTTGACAGACAGAACATTTATGTTTTCCAATCAAAAATTATACTTAAAGTATTACAAACACACTGTTTCAATTCCGACTTTAAAAAGTTCCTTTCCAGATTATCTCATCTTATTTTCTAGACTGTATCAATAGTTGTTGTCCCCACTGTTAATCCAGTTGTGGTGTCTTTTTAGAAGATCCCCCAAGGAGTTAGCCAAGACCTTTTACTTTTAGTTAAATTATATGTACAACATACTAATAGTTGCTTTCAGTCAGCCCTCTTGTCCATTGTTCTGTTACTGTGCCATTCACATTGATCTTCTGTCCACTATAACATTCAGCATGAGGCAATAGGTCAACCTACTTCAGCCATTGGCTAACTTTATTGTGAGTGATGATATTCTGCCCTTTCACAAGGCGTGCATCTGCACAAAAGATAGTCCTTTTCAGTGCCAGACACTACTATGGGAAAGTGTGGCTAACAATGGTGGGCCCAACACCTCAAACAACAATGTTTTATAAAAACCCCTGTAAAATAAAACAATCAGTAACTAGCCAGAAGGCTTTCAACCAACAGCAGCCCACTTGTCGGTGTCAATGCTTGTCATTTGCACACCTTAGTTTGGAGTTGGCCCGCTTTCTTAAATCAATGACATCGTTTAAGTTGAATTTCAGGTTAAGCAAAATACAATGTGCCTGTATCAGAATTGGGGGCGATGTTGTTCTGTTCGTTTTAGTACTACTTGGAAATGGATATGGAAAAAAGCACAGGAGCGCTGCATTTTCTTTTGACATTTTAAGTGAAATATTCCTGCTGTGCAAGAGAACCGTGTGGAGTTACCACAAGAATGCAGAGTTTTGATTATTCAGAGAAGACACATCCGCATAACAACTGCAACAAAAGTAGCAACTTACATTTCATTTTCTTGTAAGCACATTCAGAATAGCGTAGTTGGAATGACTTTTTGGAAGGGGGTGCATAGCGCGAACTCGACCCGAGGGTATCCGAGCGCTTTACAAGAGCACCTGCTGCGTTACAGGCCATACGTGAATATTGTTAACCCAAAGGATTATTATAGATAGTGAATGGAAAATATTCATACTTATCTGTAATATTTGCTTAACAAATGAATGAACAGTCTCGGGCACATGGAAGTGAAATAATGTATGCCAAATGTATCCATACAGTTATAGATAAGAGTACACAGTAACAAGAGAGTATATGGTTAATACCTTGGGAATTTATTAATCTTATTGATGGTTGTCTCATTCCAGTTCTCCTGCCCCACAGGACTCTCCAGCATCCCTCTCCCTTTGACTCGCCACTCTGCACCTCTGGAGACTTATTTAAGGGCAGTCAGTTATCCTGGAAGGTGGGAAGGTTGACGATACTGACTAAGGAATTGGAACCGTGGTGAGGGGTTAGTTTTAGGGGCTGTACAATTCTCCAGTTTGTTTCCTTTCATCATGAAGCAGCAGCACCCCCACCGACTGCAGTTATTTTCAAATCGAGTTTCTCTGTGAACAATGCTCCTAACTGAGGTTTATAATGAGGGATTCAGGGGGTCCACATGGACACTGCCACCTAGCTGAGCTATGTCACGAGTCCCCGATTGTAGTTTCCATATGCTAATGTTCAGTACATGGATTGGAACCAATGCGCAAACGCACTAAGTCAGGAAGTAAGTATCAATGAACTTGGTTTCATATTACATTACGTTAACTGCTTTTTATAGGGCAAGTGCACCTCTGCCGTTTTTTGCGGTGCTGAAGATAAAATAGGTAGAAATAACCGGCTAAAATCTCTTAGCGACAGATCTGTAGAAAGGGATAAGGAAAGCAATGGAATGGATGCCCAATCTTGTTTGCAAATTTCGCAGTATTTGTTAATGCATGTAAAGCGCTCTGGTACCACAGGTCTACTCTCTAGACGTACAGTTATAGATGGTCCATTCATGCCATGCGCCCACTCAACCTACCCAAACAAGCATTTGCAATGCAATAGGTCTTGCATTTGCGAGAGTTTGAGCTATTTTATTGTAAATGGCATTGCCTTTTATTCAGGTTTTGGTTTTTAAAAACATAAATAAAAGCCATTGTCATTTACAATGCCAATGGATCAAAGTCGCGTAAATGCGAGGCCTATTGCATTGCAAATGCTTGTTGTTACCGAAAAGCCCTTTCTACAGCGCATACTGGCTCTTTTAACGTTACTCACAAAAACAAACAAGTACAGGTAAAGCACGAGATGGCTTCGTGTTACCAAAATGCTCCAGCACTGAAATTATAAATCAACATAGTGGCAGAACTTAAATTCCAATAGCAGGAGTTAGGAGGCCTCACAAGGAACATATTAACCTGTAATAATGTGCTAGAATCGGTTGGAGGAATATGGTTAAAGACCAGTGTGCACACTGTTGAGAGGCATGCGAGTCTAGGACAGTCTCTCCTATGAATGAGCATTGCGGATCCTGAGTAACAGTCTCTTAATCATGCAGTTTTGCCATCTGCACTGGACCTGTTATCATCAGAGCTCTTCTTATGGTCATCGGCACTAGTCTCGTTGTCATCGGCACTAGTCTCATTGTTATCATCAGCGCTATTTTCGTTGTTGTCATTAGTGTTGTCATCAGCACTAGTCTCATTGTTGTCATCAGCGCTATTCTCAATGTTCTCGTTAGCACTAGTCCCACTGTTATCATCAGAGCTATAGTCATTGTTATCAGTGCTATTCGCATTGTTGTCATGAACACTACTCCCATTGTTATCGTCAGTGTTATTCTCATTGTTGTCATGGGCACCAATCCCATGGTTATCAGTGCTATTCTCATTGTTGGCATCTGCACTAGTCCCATTGTTATCCGTGCTAGTCTCATTGTTGTCATAGGCACTAGTCACATTGTTATCATCAGTGCTATTCTCATTGCTGTCATGAGCGATAGTCACATTGTTATCATCAGTGCTATTCTCATTGTTGGCATCGGCACTAGTTCCATTGTTATCATCAGTGCTATTCTCATTGTTTGCATCGGCACTAGTCCCATTGGTATCATCAGCGCTATTCTCATTGCTGGCGTCGGCACTAGTCCCATTGGCATCATCAGCGCTATTCTCATTGTTACTAGTCCCATGATTATCAGTGCTATTCTCATTGTTGTCATGGACACTAGTCCCATTGTTATCATCAGTGCTAGTCTCCTTATTTGCATCGGCACTAGTCCCATTGTGGGATCAGTGCTATTCTCATTGTTGTCATGGGCACTAGCCCCATAGGTATCATCGGCGCTATTCTCATTGTTGGTATCAGCACTAGTCCCATTGTTATCATCAGTGCTATTCTCATTGTTGGCATCGGCACTAGTCCCATGGTTATCATCAGCGCTATTCTCATTGTTTTCATGGGCACTAGTCCCATTGTTATCAGTGCTATTCTCATTGTTCGCATCGGCACTATTCCCATTGTTATCATCAGTGCTCATTGTTGGCATTGGCACTAGTCCCATTGGTAACATCAGCGCTATTCTCATTGTTGGCATCGGCACTAGTCTCATTGGTAACATCAGCGTTATTCTCATTGTTGGCATCATCACTAGTCCCATTGGTATCATCAGCGCTATTCTCATTGTTGTCATGGGCACTAGTCCCATTGTTATCAGTGCTATTCTCATTGTTGTCATGGGCACTAGTCCCATTGGTATCATCATTGCTATTCTCATTGTTCGCATAGGCTCTAGTCCCATTGTTATCATCAGTGCTATTCTCATTGTTGTCAGGAGCACTAGTCCCATTGTTATCATCAGTACTATTTTAATTGTCATCAGCACTAGTCCCATTGCGGTCATCAAGGTTACTCCTATTCACTTAGAACAGGACTTGAAAACACTGAACTGTGGTGCCTGTTGCGGTTGCTGTTGTTTTCCTGCAGATTTTGAAAAGCCCATGCTGTTGACTTTACTTAAAGAGCAGATCTGCCTTCCGAAGAATCGGACACAGTCTGGGTAGCTGCTACAGGTGATTCTGGAAAGAAGCCAGGCGCTGACCAAAGCAACCTCCATGGGTGACAATGTATATGCTACAAAATATTGTCTGCTGTGAAGCTTAACAATTTCACCGTCTGCCAACCACATAAAAATAGATAGACTTTGTTTTATAAACATCGCTATCCTGGGAGGTGTGAAAGTGGCGCCGAACAAAACACGGCTTCTTCCATTTAGTTGCTTCCCTGCGAAATGGATCAAAAAAAAAAAAAACAGACCCGCGAGTGGTGCGCACTTGCGCCACTGCGAGCCATGTGGTTTCAATTAACGCGCCTGTGTAGGGGCACGATAATTGAAACCACATGACGGCTGGTGCGCGTAATAGACACCAATAGGCCATGGGCGGAGCAATGCACCCGCCTTTGGCCTATTGCATGCTCTCTTGGTAAAAAACACGCAAGCAAAGCCCAATAGCGTGTCACAAAAGGAAAATCACACGCTCGTGCATGTGCCATTCCTAGGTCAGCTTCTGAAACCCCATTTTTACCTACTAAAGAGCAGTACCCTCTCTGTGGCCAACTGCACTTAACATTAAGAGTTGTATGAATCACTATTTACAATTTACATAATAAGTTAAGACTAAAGAGGGAGAAGAACTTACCATTTGACTTTTCTTGGTCAGTTGCCTCTTAACTCGTCGGTCCTCACGCCTATGGTCTTTCCTCAGTGCAGTGGTCACTTCATTAATCAGCTCCTTACTGTCAATGGGCACAACTTTCCCACCCTGCACCATCTGTGATGTCTCCTTCAGAAAGTCCATGAAGCCATTCACGTCATCATTCAAATACTCTTTTTTCTTTTTGTTCTTGACTTTTCGCTGTTCCTTCCTGGGTGCCAACTTGTTCAGGACATGCTTCTGACCTGTGGCTGGGGTGGCCTTATTCGAAAAAGTTTTCCTGCCTGCCAGTGTTCCCTGCTTCAGATCCTCCCATGGCGTGGCGTCACAAACTTTTTTCCTGTGGACGTTGTTGGCACGTGCCCAGCGAGTCATGATGTGGAAGATTAAAAAAGCCTGTGCTTCACACCATTGCACATCAGGTCACTACAAAATAAATAAACAGTGGTTCATTTAAAATGTGCTTCTGGTATTGTTTAAAGTTCATAATGCTACATTATAACCTTCTGTGCGTCCACAAACCACTTCCAGTGTGCACGATCTGTGCTACTCCGAACATTCACTTCTGATTTTCTGAAATCACTTGAGCATAATGCTCCTCACCGATGCTACGTGTAGGACCCATCCTGTGATGCTGTAACATGTGCAAAGGTGAGTTTGGTCTTTTATTAGAGCTGCCCTTTGCTACAATACATGCCCACCTATAATTCATTGTCAGGCGGGCTCACCTCTATTTAGATTTCCTTTTCATCACAGAACCTTGGCTCAAGGAATAGGGAATCCGGATATTGCCCAGGTTCTTTCTCCAGGATACGCTATAATCATATGCGACATAGATGAGGGAAAGTGGAGGTGGCCTAGCTATCATCTTCTGCTATACATTTCAATGCTGCACCTTTGCTTAAACCTCTTGAAAGGAGCAGAAAGTTTAGGTTTCTCCTTTAGGATCAGCCCGCCCAATCTTTTGCATGATGCCTAATCTACCGCCCACTGGGCCCAGGACTCACATTCCTAGTCTACCTAAGGGAGTCCTTGGCACCTCTCCTACTTCGATATGCCAATTTTACCTTCCTTGGCGGCTTCAACTTTCACCTTGAGGTCACCTATAACTCCGATTTATTTAATTTCATCAATACCCTAAATATTATTGGTCTTAACCAGCTAGTAACCACCCCCATGAATACTGCATGGCATACCCAGTATGAGGTCTGGTCTAACAACCCCAATCTAGTAGTACAAGTACCTATTCACCAGACATGATCAGATCATAGCTTAATCTCTTGTAGAATTTCGTTCAACCGAGAAAGTCATGGGCCTCCGCACCATAAGTAAATGGGAAAGGCGATGCCTAAGCCAAACCTCAAATCCCTTCTATCTACCTCTGCCTGACCGCCACAGGAAGCCTAGCGGAAGACCTCAACCTATTAAATAACTAAATCACCAATATGGTTAGCTAATGACTAAATCACCAATATAGTTAGTGAGTTAGCCCCTGTAACACCTTCCAAGAATCGTAGATCCTACCCCTCAGCTCCTTGGTTCTCCCAGACTGTAGCAGAGTAGTGGTTGCTCTACAAATAACTAGAAAGCAAATGACAGCAGGCATACAACCACGATGACCTGCACTGATTCAGAACTGGGCAGAATGCATATCATGCTCAGATCGAGGCATCCACAAAAGTCTATTTCACTGCCCAAATTGAAGAGGCCCACTATGATCCTGAAAGGGTCTTCAATATTTAAAAATCCTTCATACAACCAAAAGCACTCACCAGGGAGATTCATACCTCCCAAACCTATGCGACCTGATTATTGTTTTTTTTTTTTTTAGAGGTGATACTGGCCATTCAATAGGGTTTCTCAACTACAATGCCCCCTATCAGCTGTGTTTCACTAGACAACCACTCAAAGTATAGACCTCAACTCTGGCAGTTTTCCAGGAGATTTCATTTTAACAATCACGTCAGGCCATTCTGTCATGCAAATGCTGAAGACATTTACACAATTATATAACAAAGGATGGCATTTACCAGTTCCCCAAAAGTCTTCTGGAAGGGGTAGTTGTGCGTGTGAGTGGGGAGGGAAAAAGGGATGTGGGGAGGGAAAAAGGGATGTGTGTGTGTACATGCCTGAGTCGTACCTGCAAATGATCATGAAGAAACCTCACCCATATAGTGTGGCATGCTTCATCATGGGGTTCTCCCATCTAACACTAGGGAAACAACCTGTGAAGTGTTGCTACTAGGTGTATCTCCGTAACTGCTCTAGATCTTGATAGAGCTTTAGTCCCAATTACTATTCTTATGTTGACAAAAAAAGGTTTTCGTGATAAATGTAATACATTAAGACCAAAATATGGGATTAGTAAAATATACGGATTAATCTAGACTGCTTTATCTCTGTCCTCCTGGGTAATTGGCTTCCTCCCTGATCTGTTAAAATATCTGCATTTCTTGTATGTTTCGAGCAGGGTCCTCCAATGTTGGTCCTGGAGGGCTGGATCTATGGCAAATTTATAACATAACAACATCTATCTAAATGCGGATATTCTATAAATCTGACATGGATACGGTCCTACATGACCAAAATTGGTGAACCCTTGTTTAGAAAAAGACAGAAGTGTTCATCAGGACAAGTGTGTAATAAGGTCCTTATGAAGTTACGTAGTTTAAGCTTCCTTGGGCAAATGCTCAATGGATATTGGCTTGAATTAATCTGCAGTGAGTATTTAGCAGGATCTTCTGAATCCAGAAGGAATCCTATGGAAAAACATGATCACTTTGGCCTTATGTAGTAAACTTTTTTCCATTGCATTTTAACATAAAGAATGTATCACTTGCAGTGCTTACTTCTAATCATCATGTTTTATAAGAGTACCTTGAAAACACATCTCTGCTTATTAAGTAGCTATAGCTAATGGCAAGAGTTAGACATGTTCCATTCTCTCATGACTGTTACAGGTGGCCTGCACTGGCCAGTTTTATGTCAATGAAAAGTGTATCCCAATTAACACTGCATACCCTAGTAGTGGAATGCTCAACATCTTTGGTTAGATGGTGAAAGAAGACTACGATTACTAGTATAACATAATGCTTAAGTTTCCATTTAAACACAAGCACCACCGGGCAATAAGGAGTTCCAGCAACATTATTTTTAACCATGTCCTTGGCTGTGGATATCCTGCAAGCCCAAACAGGAAAGGGGCTTGTGTTTCTGAAGTCCGTCTCCCTATGGACTCAGGCGGTTTCTAGCCCTCAACAAGGAATAAGGGCAACAGTGTCATGTATTGCCTCTATCAAGAAACTCATAACTTGTACTGAAAGTTAGATAAATATTTTACAAAAAGAAAAAATATTTGTTTTTTTCTCCACACTGGGCAATAACCTGCAGAAGCATTTGAAATGGGTAGTGCAGTATAATGTGTTAGGCATAATTTTAATCCAAACAATAAATGTAAAAAAATTAGAGCACCTTGATCAAAATATAATATTTAGGTGGAGTCTGAATAGGAGATGGAATGCGAGACATTGATTTGTGAGAGCATCCCCCTACTTCTTTTTCCCACATCTCTCCTTTTCCTAATAAATGTGTGAATCCCTAATATCTCCCCCTTGCCCTCCCGGCATCCCTGATTCCTATATTTTCACGCCGGTCTTTAGATGTAGGACAGTTGTTAGGTTAATTGGTTTAATTACTTCTACATAAATCAATAATTAATTATTTATTTTTTAATTTGATTTAATCCTAAAATATAAAATTCAGTTCATAGCAGTAAGAATTAAGGGCCAAATGTAAGGCGGATTTTTGCATGTGCAAACGGGCCTTAGACCCGTTTGCGCATGCAAAAATCCTGTTGGCCATGTGCAAACCCTATTTTGCGACTCTGAAAAATTAGCGACTCGCAAAGTAGTGTTTTGCTACTCGCTATTAGGAAGGGGTGTTACCTTGCTAATAGCGACCCCAAATGCAATGTATGACTGTTTTGTGACCGCAACTGCAGTCGCACAGCAGTCACAGTTTACCACCCTTCACAAAAGGGTGGTGAACCACTTGCAATCAGGGGACCCCTTTCTCTTTGTGACTGGCTCTAATAATATTTAAGGGCAGGCAGTGGTCCCATGGACATCTGCCTGCCCTTAAAAAATAAAACTTAAAAGTTTCATTTAAAAAAAAAAAAAAAGTTTTTATTAAGACAACTATAAAATTGGCAATTCTGACAGTTATCAAAGAATCATCTTGCCTGATCAATTTACTTATGTTCAAACTGAACTTCTGTACGAAAGCAATAGTACATTTTACACTTCTTAGTAGTACCTACAGTAACTCGTTCCCTTCCCTATTCCCACCCACCCTTTCATTCTTCATCTGAGCTGTCTGTATCAGACTCCGGCATTGGATCACAAATGTCCCCTCAGAAAGTGTTCCAGGCCGCCCACATTTTAGTCCATTTTCGTGTGCTCCCTCTAGTTGTATACACTGTGCGTTCGGTGATCATAGCAAGATCCATGTTTCTGCACCAGGCTGTTAGTGAGGGCAACTCCGCTGCCCCCCATTTCTGTGCGATATCCCTCTTAGCAATCATGAGGCCCAACGTGACCCAAGTTTGTTCGTGGCGTGTGAGGTCATTGGGTTCCCATACATTTAATAAACATCTTTGCGGTTCTGGCAGAAGTGATACCTTCATTGTTTGTGATATTGTGCGTAGCACCTGACGCCAATAATTTACTATTGCTGGACATTCCCATATGGTGTGGAGAAAAATACCTTCCTCCCCGCACCCTTGAAGACAATATGGATGTTGTGCCCTTTGTAGTTTGTGTAAGGTGGTCCTGGTGTAATATATGCGATGCAGGATTTTAAGCTGTACTAGCCTAAGCTTGGCTGAGATTCCCACCTCTTTAGGTGACGCCATGGCTTCTAGCCATTCCGAATCGTCCATGTCTCCCACCTCCGTCACCCATTTCCCCCGTAGTGTAACCATGGGGTCTGGAAGGTTATTGAGTAACTTCTGATATGTAAGGGAGGTGGCCCGTTTGTGCATGTGATCAGTGAGCAAACGATCCTCCAACAGGGAGGCCTCAGGGACCTCAGTGTCTGGCGGGAGTACCGTCAATAATGCAGGTCTTATTTGTAGATAGCTATACGTCTCATTCGGGCCCAGGTCATATTGTTGCTGGAGTTGGGTAAAGGGTTTCACTGTTCCTCTGTCCCATAAATCTCGCACTGTGGAGATACATATATTGTCCCACTGTGTAAATCCCTTACTACGCCGCAGATGGCCTAACGCTTTGGTATCCCAGAGCGGGGTAAGTTTAGTTACAACTCCTCTCCATTCCAATCTCGTCTGCGCCGTGTACCACACTGTGGCCGTGTGCTTTGTGGGTCCCCCCAATTTCAAGGCCAACCCTCTACTGTAAAGCGCGGCTAGCATGCTATTTGTGCCCAACTGTGCCCCATATGCTGGGTCATCATGAGGTGCATGGATCCATTGGTTGATGACTAAGTTGTGCTGCCCAATAATATAATTGTAAGTTCGGGAGTGCTATCCCGCCATCATACCAACTTTTATATAGTTTCATCTGTGCTATGCGCGCCGGGCGGTGACCCCAAAGAAGGACTGATACTTGTGCTGTTATATGTTTAAAATACCGGGGTGAGACCGGGTAGGGTGTATTATCGAGGACATAGAGAAATCTAGGCAGAGCCATCATTTTGTAGAACGCCGCTCTACCCAGGAGCGTAAGGGGCAAAGATGCCCAATGTGCTACATCGCCCTTGAGGCGCTCCAGGGGGGGGGGTGCAAAGTTCCTAGCGAAGAAGTCTGCTGTGTCGTTAGTGATATAGATTCCCAAATACTTAAAGGAGCCTTCCCCTAACATTAGTGGGCAATTGGCGGGGAGTGCCGGCACCGGTCCCTTCAGAATGTAGATGACTGATTTGGCCCAATTTATTGTGTATCCCGACACTCTTTCGAGGGTATCGCAAATATTAAGAAGCTTTGGTATGCCATGTTCTGGGTCTGTAAGGTATATTAACATGTCATCAGCATAAAGCGAGAGACGGACTTCCCAACCCTCCCTCCAGCTGATTCCCTTTAGCAATGGGGTCGTCCTAATCAGTGTCGCTAGAGGTTCCAATACCAGTGCAAACAATAGCGGCGACAGGGGACATCCCTGGCGTGTCCCCCTTGACAGCGTTATCTTGTGTGATATGTGGCCGATGGCCGTAACCCGAGCCAAAGACCTATTGTATAAGAGTCGTATCCATGCACTAAATTTAGGACCAAATCCCATATGTGATAGGACCGCAAATAGATCTTGCCATTCCACCATATCAAATGCCATTTTCGCATCGAATGACGATATCACCGCCGGATCTGACAACGATGGAGCCTGTGCCAGTGCCCATGCACGTGTCGAAGATTGAGAGCCGTGTTCCTATTGGGCATGAAACCCGATTGATCTGGGTGGATCAACTGTGGGAGGTGGGTCATCATTCTGTTTGCTAACAATTTAGCTAAAGTTTTGGCTTCTGCATTTAGCAGTGATATCGGGCGGTATGAAGTACACTCCGTCGGGGGTTTACCGGGTTTTGAAATCGCCACTATCGTTGCTATTCGTTGGTCCAGTGGAAGCTCGGCCTTGTCCAGACTTTCGTTATACATTGCCAATAGAGGCATGCTCACAGTCTCGGCCATTTGCTTGTACCATTCTATGGGGATCCCGTTGGGCCCCAGTGCTTTGCCCGATTGTATTGTACGGATTGCATCTTCAATTGTTAGGTCCGCCTCCAGTTCCAAGGCCGCCTCTGGTGTAAGGGTTGGCATTTCTATAAGCCTGAGGGAGTCCATTACTTCAGCCTCTGTCAGTTCCAAAGTCGGAGTATAGACCTCCCGGAAATATTCTGCTAGTGTATGCACTATGTTTTCTGGGTGCGTCTGGAGGTGTCCCTCCCGCGTCCGCAGCTGCTGTATTCCCCTAGCGCCATCCCCCCTCCTATCTAGCCATGCCAGCATTTTACTAGCTTTGTCTCCTACGTCGTATATTTTATGTTTTGTAGCCGTGATGTTATCAATCATCCGTTTTTTGGAGGTGGTCCCTATATTACTGCTGTCGGAGGTTCAAGCCGTGTGCCGTATCCGGTGAGGGGTCTGTCGTGTGTGCTGTGTCAGCTGCTTGCAGGGCTAACTCTAACTCTGCCAATTCCTTCTGTTGTGTCCGTTGGTGAACAGCCATGACAACGCGGGGATTACCCCGCACTGCCATTACAACGCAGGAGTTACAACGACTTCAGATGGAGGGCGCTCTTGGATAGGGAATAGTTTAATTTTCTATCCAACTCCTTCCCTACCGTCAACGTGGGCTGGAGTTGGAATAGAAAATTAAACTATTCCACTATCCAGCGCCCTCCAGCGAAAGTCGTAACGACTTTCGTTGTAATTCCTGCGTTGTAATGGCACACGTGGTAATACCACACGTTGTCATGTCATACAACCGTGTCCGTTTGTACCCAGTAATAGAGGCAATTGCTTGACCCCTAAGGACCGTTTTGTATGCTTCCCATACTATTGATGGCAAATCTACTGATGCAGTGTTTTCCTCAAAATAGTGCTTAGTGGCTTTCTTGAGTTCTTTCTTAATGCCCAGCACTTTAAGATAGTTAGGGTAAATAGGATACAACCGCCGGCGGGATTTCTTTCGGCAGGAGAGGGTAAGTAGCACCGGGGAGTGATCCGAGATGCCCCAGGGTCTTACTTCTACCTATTCAACATTGTGGAGTCTGGCGCCTAACATCAGGAAGTAATCTATCCGGGACAGACTATTGTGCACAGTGGAGTGGTATGTGTATTGTCGAGCAGTGGGATGCGTGTGTCTCCAAACGTCTACCAACCCCATAGCTTCTATGAAGCTACGGAAACGGGAGGGTTCGTATGTCTGAGATCACGTAGGGAACCGGTCTATAGTTGCATCTATTGTAGTGTTGAAGTCTCCCCCTATGATGAAATCACCCTCTGGTAGGGTGAGAAGGAATTCGCCAAAGGCTGGAAGGGCCACTGAGTGAAGTGCCGGTGGTATATATACTGATACTATATTCAGGAGTCTGCCTTCCCACTGACCCTGTACTGCAGCGAACCGTCCCTGGTCGTTCACCTTAGTCTGCAAAGCTATGAATGGAGATGCTTTCCGCACTAGGATACCTGTCCCCCTGGATCCCGAGGAGAATTCTGAGTGTGCCACCATTTTGTACCCCCATCGGTCCATTGCCTTACATGCCGTTCCCGTAAGATGCGTCTTGTAAAAGCGCTAACGCTGGCCCGCAGTGTTTTAGGGCCTGTAACATCAGTCCCCTCTTTATCTTATCGCCCAGTCCTCGCACGTTCCATGTCACTATTCTTAGGGGGGCTAATGGGGCCTCCTGCATTACGCCGCAAGAGTTGTCAGGTTGTGAATCTAGTGCCATGAGTATAGTGTGTAGGAAGGAGGAACTGTTGCTCTCTGAACTCAATAGTGGATCTGCCAACCATTCGAATTTCGGACATGTCAATCTTGCCAACAAAAACAATAACCAAACTAAACAAAATATAAACAACCCTGCCTCTTATCCCTCCCGCCGTCCCTGCCTCCCTGCTTAACGGACTTTCAACCGCCCGCCACCCCAACTTAGCAGAGTGCTTCTCCCCATCCTAAACCATAGTACTTGCTTGTCGGGGTAAAGGGTCCAGTGGGAGCAGCAGCCCTTCCTGCTCTCCAAGGCCCGCCTTACTCTAGTGTCCACGGCCGGTCCAACCATCTATGTTAACAGTTAGTGTCTTGGGAATCTATCGTTCAGGAGTGTGGATTGTGGTCGATCCCCCTCCGTTTCTGTCCCTGGTGAGCGATCAGTGTCTAGTCGTCTGGACGCTTGAGTTCCGGAGTTCTCCTCTTCCATCCGGCAGCGGTGGTTCTTGTTTCCACGACGGGGTCCCTCTGCTTGCCCCCAGCCCTCAAGCCAGTCATATGCCGCTTCTGGTGTCTCGAAGAACCATGTTTTTCCTTCAGCCACTACTCGGAGCCTTGCTGGAAACAGCATGGAGTAGGGCAATTGTTGTGTCCGTAGTGCCTTTTTGACTTCCATGAAACTTCTCCTACGACGAGAGACCTCGGCCGTGTAATCCAGGAAGAAGGCAATTGTTGAGTTTTGTACTCGAATTGGTGGCGAGACTCTTGCTGTTTGCAGGATCACGTCTCTGTCTCGACAGTCTGGCTAGCACTGGTCTCGGGCCACTCCTGGTTTTGGTCTGCCGCCGGGAACCCTGTGTGCTCTCTCCACTGAAAAGAAACTGGATAGTCCCTTGGGTTGCAATCTTGTCTTAATCAGTTCCTCCACATACAGGTCCAATTGCTTGTGTGCCTTCACTCTCCGGAATACCAAGAATGCGTATATTGTTCCTTCTTGAGCGCCCTTCTTGATCATCCAGCTTCTCCTTTAGTAGCTTGTTTTCTGCCTTGATTCGGGATAGGGCCATTTGCAGCTCCGATGTGTCTTCCACTAGGGACTTGGTGACCACCTCTACCTCTTTAACCCGGTCAGCCATTTTCTGGAAGTCTGCCCGTAGCAGTGAGACATCCGGTAAGATCGTCCCCACAGTGGTTTGAACGCTCGACAGTGCTTTCATTATGTCTTCATGTGTGACCTTCTTCGCCCCTTCGCTGTCCGCCGCCTTGCCCGTGGATGGGCGCCCCTCTGCCAGGGACGGGAAACTTTTGTCATACGCATATTTGTCTAGTTTGGCCTGCGTGGTCTGATTCCGTGCACCCCTTCCCGACATGGCACCTTCACTGGTGAGTTAGGCAATCCGCCTCGCAGTGATAGACTCTCTCTTATTCGCAAGATCCGTGAGCTGGTGATTGCTGATCTTAACACTAGGATTGATGTGGTGTTTTGTTGTGGCAGTAGTTCATGTTCGCCAATGATTCCCAGCAGGTGGTCGCAGTATGTAAGTGTTGAGCACGTGTGATTTGTGTAAGTGATTGTACAGATGAAGTGTGGCAGGGATGTCATCATATGATTTTTTCCTTTAGATAACCTGTACACGTCAGGAGCTTTGTGCAGGTCTTGCACACTCTGAAAGTAAGAGGTAAGATACGGAGCTAGTAGAATGTGGGAGTAGGCAGCACCCCCCAGTAATAATACTTTACCTAAAGAAAGTTTCCTTTCTTTCTTCACAGACAACGGTCCTGATGATAACTCCAAAATAACACGAGTTTGAAACGCGTAGACCTTTCAATAAGCCAAAAAATACAAAACGGGTTCCAAGAATTGTATAATTAGATCTCTTTTAGAGAATATTAATTGCAGATGGCTTAACTGTGAATAATTTTATTCCAGTATTCATTTAAAAGCATATTGTTATTGTTGTTTGTGGTGGTACGTCTGATGAATGAATGGTGGCTTGAATGATTCACACTTTTGTAGTGTACATTGAAATCCCTTTTTTTGTTGTTTTCTGTTCATGTAAATATGAATGTATTTCTTTGTGTACATAAGGTCTTAAAAATGTGAATTTGGCAAACTAAGATACCAAAATAAAGGAAATATATAAATAAAATATAAAACAAATAAAAGAAGTGATAATACACACGAAACATGGTGTTTTAGTTCATATGTTTTGATAAAATAGTTTAGGCTAAGTAAATAGCGGCACGTGCATCTCTTTTGTTCATTACCCCTTCCCGACATGGCACCTTCACTGGTGAGTTAGGCAATCCGCCGCGCAGTGATAGACTCTCTCTTATTCGCAAGATCCGTGAGCTGCTGATTGCTGATCTTAACACTAGGATTGATGTGGTGTTTTGTTGTGGCAGTAGTTCATGTTCGCCAATAATTCCCAGCAGGTGGTCGCAGTGGGTCTAGGTCTCGGCGCGCCTCTGGCCACCCCATTATTTTGCCGACCCGTTCCGCCAATGTTGTTTATCGAGTTGCGCTCCAGTAATTAAGTGTTGGAGCTCCAAACGCCAGTCTGCGCCTGCCGGGTTGTCCCGTATTCAGGTAATCACCATAGGGAGGGGGGGGGGGAAGAGGGGGTCTCCCACTCGCGTCAGGCCTGCTTCGCTTAATTATGGGGATTGCGCGTTACAGCACCAGTCAGTCTGTAGTACTGTTGTCCCCCCCGGGTTTGAGCTCCTGGCTGTCTCGCTTTCACCAGGCCTCACCACCACTTCGCCGTTGCTCTTGTAGGCAGTCGTGCACCACGCACCACGCCGGTGCCTTTGAGGAGCGTCTCACTCGCGCTGAAGGTCAGTGCGCCTTTCACCACCAGCATGTTACTAGCTGCGTACCTCCACGCCCCTCCCTTCTTTTCGGGCTTCAAACTAATTTAGGTCCTGGCTTTCGTGCAGGAGGTAGGCCGTCGCAGGTTATCCCTCGCCCCCCGTCGTCAGCCTTCCAACTTGGGGGGGTGGGGGGTGGGGGGGGAGGCCACAACCCGCGCCCTCCTTAGCGGTGCTATAGTCGCCTCACCGTTTGCTGGGGGTGTCGTGTTCCCGTCGTCTTGCAGAGCAGTTATTTTCCAGTCACCCTGGGGCCGGAGCTCCTGGCCGTCAAGCTGCCTGCCGGACCCCACCGCACTCTGGCCGCTTCTCGAGCTGTTGTGTTTGCGTCGCTGGCTGTCACAGGGCCCCCCAGGAGCGCTCTGTTTGTGGTAGCGCAGGGTGCGAATTCAGCCTATGGCGAGCTGTTTGCCAAGCCCCGCCTCACCTCACCTCCGTCGCATCCCTGGGCCTTGAGTAACTTTAGCCCGCGGTCTTTACGGTTCGTGCAGGCCGCCACAGATCGCCCTCTGCTCTGCTTTTTATTGGATTCCGGCAGCGAATTTGTTCCGGAGTTTCACCGCCCGTCACCGCGTGGTCCTAGACCTCGGGACAAGCCTTTGGCGTGTTGTAAATGTCCGGATTAGTAGACGGATTGGTGGGAAGGGCCGAGTTATCCCGGAGCTCTTCAACTACACAGCCATCTTGTTCGGCTGTTGGCCACGCCCCCTCATTTTTATTTTTTAAATGCATCCCCAGGAAAACGGGATGCGTTTGAAAAAAAACTGCTTTATTTAAAAGCAGACCCAGACATGGAGTTCTGCTGACCCCAGTAGGCCACCATGCCTGGGTGTGCCCGCCATTCCCAATGGGGTTGCAAATTGCCATTCTCATTAATATTAATGAAGCATGCAATTTGCAGCCCCATTGGGTATCGCCAACTGTGTCTTAGACACTGTTGTACATCCCAATTTACGAGTTGCAAATTGCAAGTCACTATTGCAACGTAATTTGTGAGTCACAAGTTGCTTGCCTGTACATCTGGCCCATAGAGACTTAATTAAAGCTCTCATATCAAAGCACTGACATTTGTGTTTCTGAGAAAGAATGGAATTGAAAGAAAGAGGTCAGTTTTCAGTCCTTCCAAGTGCCACCCATCTGCAGTTAGACTAATGCATTATAATGAAATTATCGCATCACATCAAGGATGTCATGTTTTCCACACAATTTGCTGATCAGGACTGACTGTGTAATGCAACAGTGTAAATGAACGTAGATTCAAAAATCCCAGCATGCAGAAAGTGGTTGGTTCAAAAGTAAGGACATGCTAGATGTATAATATTGACAGGGCGATACTTAGGAGTTATGTTTGCTCTGCCAGAATAACATTTTAGCTTAGTTGATGTAGGCCAAGCTTTGGCAACCTGGCACAAAAGAGATCACAGTGACAACTGCCATTTTACTTCGATGGAAGCGTCAGCATATATGTTTTTGACACAGCCTTATGAGTAAATGGTCATGGAGCAGCCTTCACAGCCGACTCGTGTGCACAGTGGTTAATTCGCACATAGTTCTGGATAAAGTCACAGTACATGATAATGTAAAGAAGAAAACACTGCCCTGGGTTTCTTTGAAACACACAACCTTTATTCTCAAAGGTAAAACAGGCAGGATCATAGAGGCAGCTTTAGCCTAGATAGGCTGCATAGTAACGACAGAAAAATTTGGCGCCGTGCCTTTAAGACCTCTGAGCCTCCAGGCTCCCATCATGCACCACAGGTGACAGTTAGGTCAGTTCTTTTTTCCGGCTCCTTCTGTGAGGATCCTGGAGCATTGAGCTCGCCAGTTTGTGATATTTTATCACTTTTTCTTCTGGGTTTTCTCTAATTTTTTTGTCTTTACTCGACGTCTTTAGTCATTGTTTGACTAATTCAACAATTTTTTACTGTTTTTTGGCTATTTTTCCAGTCATAATGCCGGCCTTATTTGTTAAGTGCACGGCCTGTGGTAAACAAAATGGCCAAGACAGACCCTCATTCGGTCTGTGTAGCTAGTCTACCATCTTCTCACAAGCCAGATCTCTGCTACCACTGCAGCAAGTTGTCTAACAGAACTTTGAGAGAGAGAGAGAGAGAGAGAAGAGCAGGCTTCAGTCCCTGTATGACAGAGGAGATACTGTGAGTGGAAGAGAGTATTTTCATTCCAAGAAGC
The DNA here is from genome assembly GCF_964261635.1 of Lissotriton helveticus. NCBI lineage: Eukaryota > Metazoa > Chordata > Amphibia > Caudata > Salamandridae > Lissotriton > Lissotriton helveticus. Next base: position 610,097,514 of record NC_136059.1, on the reverse strand, counting down.
CTTCTTCTCAGCACAAAGAGCGCAAGGATAGAGGGGAGAAGAGAAAACATCGGGCTCCTACTACGTCGAGGGACAGATCTTCTAAGGTACCTTTGTGCTCAAAATCAGCATCAGAATCACCGTCGCGGCGTCCGTCGACATCGACACATCATTCGCCGTCGAAGCAAGGTGAGAAGAGGCATGAGCGTAGGCGGTCCAGGTCTGGCTCTCCTACGACTGCAAGAGGGCGGGACTCGACGTCGTCTCATCGACGTCGACGGTCGCCGCCGAGAGGCTCAGAGCATAAGTCAAGGTCGCCGTCGAGAGGTGCCATGACGTCGAACCGGCCAGCAGGGGTTTCGACGTCGAAGAGCCCAGGTCATTTGGCATCGAGGCACACGACGCCGAGAAGATCATCGCCTTCGAGACGCACGACGTCGACGCCTAAGAGACCATCGTCGTCGAGGAAGTCGCCTCCGAGGAAGTCGGCGCCTGGAAGTCGCCGCCGAGAAAGTCGCCGCCGAGAAGATCGCCGTCGAGGAGGTCGACACCTAGGAGGTCGCCGTCGAGGAGATCGCCGTTGAGAAGATCGCCGTCGAGGAGGTCGACTTCGGCGTCTTCTGCAGCTAAGAGGCCTAGTACGGTGTCTAAAGACCGCTCTAAGGTTCCTACTGTGCCTTCTGGGACTTCCTCTTCCTCCCCTGGACTACAAATTGTGCAGATCCCTCCAGAGCCCTAGAGAGCACCTTCACCTATTTAGCCAGCGATGAATATCTCTCCACGATGGCTGGGGGAGATTAGAGAATGGAAGATAAGGAGGATTAATCTTCCTAGATCTTATTCCATGTCGCCTGTGTCTGCAAGACCTGCTTCGAGATCCAGATCGCCCCAAAGACAGTTGGAGCGTTCTCCAAGAAGACGTGAGCGTACTCCTCTGAGAAAATCTCCATCAGTGAGGAGGCGGACTTCACCCTCTTCTAGGTCTTCACGTCGCCACTCTTCCAGGAGACGTGATACTAGATCCTCGACAAGGTCGACAAATTCAAAAAGAGGATATTCACCGACACGGTCTTCAACTCCTCCGAGTAGGATATCAATGATGTGATTACCTTTAATGAAGAAGTTCTCTGTCGTGGAGCAGCTAAGCTTAATATTGAAATGCCACACTCTACCACCAAGACAACGGTCATTTTCGAAACGTTGCATCAAAAGCGGACTTCAAGGCCCTTACTTCCTCTGGTTCCAGGTCTGTTGGATCCTGCGCAACATAAATTCTTAACCCCAGCAGCTTTGGGAGCGGTTCCTTCTCGGATCACTAAGAAATATAAAGCACCGGACAATGATCCGTTCTTTCTGAGGGCTGAGCCAAAACCGGATTCTGCGATTGTCTCAGCGGCACGCAAGAATCAAACAGGAGCGGCTTCATCCTCTGTGCCTCCGGATAAGGACAGTAAGGCTATGGACTCTGTAGGGAAGAGAATGTGTGCCACCTCCGCTTCCTACATGAAAGTCGCCAGCGCTTCTGCTTTGCTGGGTCGCTATGACCGCGCACTATGGGACTCCATGTCTCGTTTCGCAGAGAAGCTGCCTAAGGAAGACAAACATGACTTTGAGATCTTACACGAAGGTGGGCTAGTGGCTAACCAGGTGATTAGCGCAGCCGCTGATGCTTCGGATTTATCTACACATGGTTACGCGCGTGGACTCTGCGCTAGGCGTTCAGCGTGGTTGAGACTCACGGGTCTTAAGCCTGAGGCACAACACGGAATTCATAATCTGCCTTTTAATGGAACATCGCTCTTCGGATCTCATGCTGACGATGAGATGTCGCGAATCAAGACAGAGCTTGATACTGTGAGAGCTGTGGGTCTAGATAAAAGGAAGGATTTTAAGAAAAAATACCACCCGTACGACAGGAGACAGAACCAACAGAGGGTTCAAACCCCTCAATGGTCGTCACAGCAGAATCAGGGAAGATCTCGGTTCTCCCAGCGTCGTCCTGGTAGAGGAAGTGGTGGCATTTCCAGGCAGTCTGCACCTGGAAACAAGCAGCAACAACAAAAGCAGTGAGTTTTTGCTTCCCCTGAGCCCGTTACCCACTCCGGTGGGGGGAAGTGTTCGTTTGTGCCTGGAAGAGTGGAAAATCATCACAATAGACAAATGGGTGCTGAATATTGTAAAAAAAATGTATAAGCCATCAGATTCAAGTCCCCTCCACCTTCCATTCCTCCTCAAAAGACTGTGACCCATCGAATTCATCTTTTGAGGCAAGAGGTGTCAGCCTTAATCTTAAAGAATGCCATCGAGGAGGTCCCAAAGACACAGCGTCGACAAGACATTTACTCCCGATATTTTCTAGTTCCAAAGAAAGGTCCAAACAAGGAGTTCAGGCCCATACTAGATCTCAGGCGTCTCAACCAATTCATTCGGCGAGAAAAGTTCAGAATGCTGGCGTTACATCAAATAACTCCACTTTTGCATCAAGGGGACTGGATGTGCTCCATAGATCTTCAAGATGCTTATTTTCACATCCCCATCGCCCCAAAGCATCGGAAGTTTCTAAGGTTTTGCATCCAAACCAGCCATTTTCAATTCACAGTCTTGCCCTTCGGGCTAAAGTCGGCTCCTCGCACCTTTTCAAAGTGCATGGCATTCGTAGCGGCTTTCCGGAGGAAGAGGCACATTTTCGTCTATCCCTATCTAGACGATTGGCTGCTAAAGAGTGCATCTCCGATTCTGCTTCAGCAGCATCTCACGTTCTGCATACATCAGCTGCGGAGCCTGGGTCTACACGTAAACTTCAAAAAGTCTACCCTCAATCCCACGCAGAGGATACACTATCTGGGCGCACTTCGGGATTCAAAGGACGCAAAAGCGTATCCTTCGGAGGAGAGACTATCCTCCATTCTCCTCAAGTGTCAAACTTTACTGAAGACTCCTCGACCCACGGCCAGACAGATCTTGTCTCTTCTAGGGTCCATAGTGTCTTGTATTTTCCTCGTTCCAAACGCCAAGCTGCACATGAGACCTCTGCAACATTCTCTGGAGGATCAGTGGTCCCAGTTTTCAAATCGTTTGGAGGACACACTGTCGCTACCCCTGGCAGTACACATCTCCATTCTATGGTGGATGCAGCGGAGTCATCTGGTAGTGGGAGTGCCTTTCTAAGAGGACATGTCCAGACAATCGCTGGTGACAGATGCGTCCCTTCAGGGATGGGGGGCTCATCTGGGATCGCTTCAAGTTCAAGGAGTGTGGTCAGAGAAAGAAAGACTATCATATAAACATGTTGGAACTCAGAGCTGTCCACCTAGCTCTCAAGGCTTTCTTTCCCGCGATCAAGACATCCTCCCTGCTTGTTCAAACGGACAATACAACAACAATGTACTATCTGAACAAGCAGGGCGGAACGAGATCAATCGCTCTGTCGCTCGAAGAACAAGCAATCTGGAAGTGGCTTCTGGCTCGGGGTATGATAATATCGGCGATCCATCTGCCGGGTGTCCTCAACATCCAAGCAGATGACCTAAGCAGACACTTTGCAGAAGCACACGACTTGGTCTTAAAAGAAGAAGTGATAAGAGAGGTCTTCCAGGCCTGGGGGATGCCAGAAATCGATCTCTTTGCGGACGCAGAAAACATAAAATGCCGCGTCTTCGCGTCCAGATACCGACAACGAGGGTCCAAGGGGAATGCTCTATGGATGGACTGGTCAGAGACATTACTCTACGCTTTTCCACCGATTCCACTCATTCCCTTGGTGATCAAGAAGCTGTACAAGTCCAAGACCGACATGATCCTGGTGGCTCCGGATTGGCCTCGCCAGTGGTGGGACCCGGATCTCCTGTACCTGTTCAAAGTACCTCACATGAGGCTCCCTTGCTGCCCGGATCTGCTGACCAGAGAGAACGGCAGGGTGTTCCATCCCAACCTGCCGTCCCTGAAGCTAGCAGTATGGCTCCTGAGTTCGTCCAATATGGACATTTAGGCCTCTCGCAGGACTGTATGCACATTTTAAGAGAGGCGAGGAGAGCTTCTACAAGAAAGTCGTATGCTTTCAAGTGGAAGCGGTTTTATGTGGTGTGCTGCTGAAGGTCATAACCCTATCCGAGGTCAAGAAGAGGTACTGTTACCATACTTACTTTCTTTGGCCAAAGCAGGCTTACAGTATTCTTCTATAGAGGTCCATCTGGCAGCAATAAAAGCATATAGAAAGTCCCCCACTCAGGTTTCTTTCTTTCAAATGCCAGTTGTAAAGGATTTTCAGGAGGGTCTCAAGAAAGTTTATCCTCCTGTGAGGGCTCCCTCTCCCCCTTGGGAGCTTAACGTGGTTTTGTCTAAATTAATGGGCCCTCCACTCAAACCTATTCATAAGGCCTCCCTTCAACATCGGTCATGGAAGGTGGCCTTCCTAGTAGCTATCACTTCTCCGCGCAGGGTGAGCGAGATTTAGGCTTTTTGTGCTACAGAACCTTATCTCGTTTTCCATGCGAATAGAGTGGCGCTTCGGACTCATCCGAGATTTCTTCCTAAGGTAGTCTCCGACTTTCATATTAACCAGTCAGTTACACTGCCTACGTTTTTTGCTAATCCGAACACTCCAGCTGCAAATGCTCTACACTCTTTGGACTTAAAAGAGTTTTGAAATTTTATCTTGATAAAACTAAGAGTGTTCGAAAATATGATCATTTGTTTGTGAACTACGGTCCTCTGAATACGGGCTTGCCTGCTTCTAAGAGGTCCATTTCTAGATGGATTGTGTCATGCATTATGTTATCTTATCCGTTGGCACGGAAACCGCTCCCGGGCAAGCCGAGGGCGCATTCCACTAGAGGAAAGGCTGCTACGATAGCAATGCTTAAAAATGTTCCTGTTCATGAAATTTGTAAGGCAGCTACGTGGCGTTCGGTTCATACCTTTGTACGCCATTACTGCCTTGATTCTGATACTCATGCGGATGCTCAAGTTGGTCAAGCATCCCTGAGGAATTTGTTTGGGTAATATATATTTAGTATGCGGTTTAGAGAGTCTGGTATTCGTCCGCAGGGTATGGGATGGGCTTGCTACTCTATTCAGTGATTATGACTATTGATGAGTATCCCCTGGAAGAGAAGGATAAGTTACTTACCTGTAATCCTAGTTCTCTTCCAGGGGTATACTCAAAGTCATAAGCCCTCCTCCCCGGGCGAATACCAGGACTGTCTATTTTACATGTTACCCATGCGGTTATCACACTGTTATACGCCGTCCAAAAGAACTGACCTGTCACCTGTGGTGCATGATGGGAGCCTGGAGGCTCAGGAGGTCTTAAAGGCACGGCGCCAAATTTTTCTGTTGTTACTATGCAGCCTATCTAGGCTAAAGCTGCCTCTATGATCCTGCCCGTTTTACCTTTGAGAATAAAGGTTTTGTGTTTCAAAGAAACCCAGGGTAGTGTTCTCTTCTTTACATTATCATATAATGTAATTTATATGTCTTTATTTAGCAAATGTAAAGCCTTTACATACAATAATGGTAGTTTTTAAGCCTAGTGTGGTGTATTTTAGGCTGCATATGTATATGCATATTATATATATATATATATATATATATATTGTATTTTATGTGTATTTATATATGTAGATATATGCATATTATTGGCTATTGCTCCGGGGTCCCGCACGTGGGCGGGACTATTCAGTGCTTATGACTTTGATGAGTATACCCCTGGAAGAGAAAAGGTAAGTAACTTATCCTTATTTCCCTTTTTGGAACAGGAATGAGTCAGACCCTGGAGAAATCATGAACTATGACTATGAGGGGGATTGTAAACATATAGACATGAATTCAGGGGACAGATATGGGTGTTGGAAATGAGTGGAGTGGTACAAAAAGAAAGAGTCTGAGAAGGAGGAATGAGTACTTGTAGCGTCTTGCAAGTTTTATGAGAGAATATTTTTTGGCTCCTATATGACTTAGTAGAGCTGTGGCGTAGGTGTGTCAGACCGGAATGCAATGAAAGCTTGTTAGAATGTTGGGTCTGCAGTTACGTGCAGACGAATAAAGACATGTAATACCAAGCTCCATGTTTTGGATGATCATTGGTGGGTACCAAAGAGGGGAAAACATTACAACTGGCAACGAGATAGGTGATTAGTAACCAGTAGAATGACCGTGCTTTCCCAGAGGGTTTGCCGTGGTCCAAGAAAACTGCTCATGCATGTCACGCGCGACGCTGGTGCCGTGCAGAATTGATGCTTCATGTATGTGGAGTCAAAGCACAGCTCCAGCCGTGGTAAAACAGATGAAAACAACAAAAGTGTAGCAAAGTATCTAGACGTCGATGGCCGAGAACCTACTAGGCAGGCCATACTTAAAGGTACTCCGCTGCCACACAAGATAAAGTTGTACATTATATAAAGTGTTGATGTTGAAGGAGGAGTCAACCAGGTTTACAAAATGCAGCTGAGGAGAATCATAACGTACAAAATAACACTGAAAACAGAAGCGCTGCAAGGCAGAGATTGAGCAGGTGTCAGAAAATGCAAATTGACATTCATGAGAGAAGAATTAAAATACTTATCGAGTCCATTAAAGAGAGTCATGGTATCACAAAACTCGGTCACGTGACTCAGGGAGAAGTGCCCGGGTTGTGCTTACCAACTGAAGTGGCCAGCCACCAAAACTTCTAATAGGGCTCAGAACAACTTCACAGGTCTTAGAAGAATAAAGAGCTGAGACTCTCAGACTAGTGAAATGTTTCAGATGGCAGCAAAGATTCAGAGGCCAGAACGTCACAAGTTCTTACAAATGAGTTGCCTAAACCAAGTCACAGTGATCCAACAGAAGTGTTAGTAAGTTCCACACTGGTCTACAATGCTGCTGCATTACTGAAACCACCACCATCCAAAAGCAAAATATTAGTGATAGATGGATTGCTTGGATAGAGACATGTGATGATGATTTTATTGATGCACTTGAAGATACTGATAACATAAGGACAATTAAGTATCTCAAATATCTTTCTGGTGATGATGTGAAAGAAGTCAAAGAAAATGCTGCGAACTGACAAAGAAATCACACATCAGGCGAAAAATCTACTCACCCACTCAATATGGCGAGTCAGATTTGATCAGGTTGAGCTATATTTAGGACCAACTCACCCATTCAGGTGAGTTGACAAAGAACACGTACTCTGTTCAGTCAGAAAAGTGAAGGAGCAAAAAAGATGACTTTATATCTTTTTATCTTGTCACGTATGTTCTGTGTTCAGAGACTGAGGTCACAAGTCAGTTTACAATGACTTTTCCTTCTCTGACTGCAAGTTCCAGGATTTTGTAAAATGAATTATCTGACCTGCTGTAAGAAGTGCGAAAATATTTTAATAGGATGAAAAATAAATCCGAACACTTTACTTGGTGATTTGCAAATGATAAATAGGTTTCTGAAACCCAATTTTTGCAGATTGTTAATACACTACATTGTTTTATTAGTAAAGCTGCAAGGTAGTGGGAATGTTATTAGCCATTTCTTGGAAATGTAATGTCTGTAAATGACACTGCGCTACCACATCATGCTTTCATAAAATGTTTATTAAAAAGTGAGTGTTTAAACATGAACTGAGAAACATTCATGCCACCTCCCTGATGGCAATAATCTTAAGAAATTGGGAGGCAAGTCAGGGATCACTGGTACCCTATATGTGGGCTATATTCTTATTACAAATTAAGCAAACATTTAGTAAATTTATCAAGCAAACAAGTTTCGTTTTGTATAGCAGAAATGCTGAACTTGCAAATTGGAAGGTGTACTCCTATGTGAGAATGAAGAAAAAGGCCACTCTGTAAAATAAAATATGTACCAATGATCACACAATTTGAGACCAGTTTACTTACGGGTCACGTACATTACAGTTAGGTCAAGTATTTTATTCAAGGTACTCGACCTGCAGGTCCCGTAAAACGTGTATTATTTTTTAGGCTTGCTCTGAATCTCAAGTTCAATCCAGTACCAAACGTTGATTACGAAAGAGAGATATTCAGCCAAAAATGCCCAAAAGTTGGTGAAACCATGGAAGAATTTGTGGAGAGACTCGATACACTAAAACATTAAGTTCAATGAATTTAATGATGAAGAAACTATGCGTCTTAATGCTTGCCAGATTTGTTTTAGACGAATGCTGAGAGAAACTCTTAGTCAGTCAGGAGTATAAAAAGTCAGCCAAAGCAAAAGACTGAAGGGCACAAAGTGGGTGATTACGATGCAGACGGACTTAAGTCCGCCAGGGATTGGGACCGCCAGCCTACATAGCGGCGGTAACGCACTTCAAATTACAATGCGGCCGCTACCATGGTGGCCGCAAAAGGCAGTTTAATATTGCTGCGGGTGCTGCTGGCTGCAGGATCCGCCACAATGTTAAAAATGCAGGTTTTGCTTTTCCCTGCACTACGTGGAGGTGCCGGCCACAAGGTGCAGGGAAATGTAGGGGGGCACCTTCAAAGTGCAAAATGACATTGCCCTTGCACTGGGGGGGGGTGGGGGGCGCAAGGGGCTCCCACAGTCAAGCCCCAGCAGCCTTTCCATGGCAGGTTAACCGACATGGAAAGCTGGCGGGAATGCAGCATCATAATCATGCCGGCAGTGCCTGCTAGGCACAGCAGGCATGCATTGTGTGCTGAGGGCCTTAGCCACACTGGCGGGCTCTTCGAGCCCGTCAGACTGCTGGGGGACGGAGTGCCCGGTTCCGGCAGACTGAGCTCCCGACCGCCACGATCCCGCCCACCATTATAATATGGCGGGCTAGAAATAGCCACAAGATCACTGTGAATCCGCCAACGGCACCGGTGGCGGATTCGCCGCAATCGTAATCGCCCTGAAATGATTTATACAAGCAGAAATAAATTATGTTTTAGATGAGGATTGTTATTTCCATATTAAGGTAAATGTCTCGCCATTGGACAGATATGTAAAGGTTGTGGGAAAGGGAACCATTTTGTGACGGTCTGTAAAGTGAAGGAAAAAGTACATCACAGCGCGAAGACAAAATGGCCACCAGAACATTCCAGAAGCAATATTCGATGCCCCCCCAAAAGGTCAAGCGGCTGCATCAATTGAGGCAAATTGACACTGAACGAAGTCGATTGTCATCTAAATCGTTGTCAAACAGTTCTTCCTCCTCAATATCAAGTGAAAATGAGAAAGATGGTTGTGCCATTTTGATGTTTACTTCAGAGAAATGTGCGCAGTCCGGACTTGCTGCATGTGAAGAAAAATGTCTGTCAAAATAAAGTCGACATGTTAAAGCACTAAAGTCATACAAACACTGTACGAAGATCACATTGAAAATAAATGGTTGCTCGATATCTTTCATCAAAGAGTGGTGCATCAATAAACATAATGCATGAGGAGAAAAACAATTAAGTTTCTCGATTTCCACGACTCACACCATTGAAAACCAAAGTGAATACACGGGCTGAATCAACACCCATAAAAAGTCAAGGTTCATTTGAATCAACAATGAAACACAAGAAAAAGAAGCACCCATCCATGTGCTTCAAGGTACAGCGTCAAGTGCCTGTCTGATAAGCTTCAGTACAGCTGCTGATATGGTACGGTGGAGTACAACATGAATGCTCATCACAAAATAGTACATGAATCCGTGGTACTCTGCTGGCCTAATCACAAATATTCTGCTAAATGCCTAATACCAACTGTAAAAGTAACAAGCATTTACAATGCAATGGTCTCGCATTCTTAAAGTTAGAGCTATTGGCATTGCTCATGACATTATTTTTATTTATGTTTTTGTTTTTAAAACATAAATAAATGGCATTGTCATTTACAATGCCAATAGCAGGGCAGGAGAGCAAGCACAACGAACGAGGGGGCAGGACAGCAAGCACAAGCAACGAGGGGGAAGGACAGCAAGCACGACCAACGAGGGGGCAGGACAGCAAGCACGACCAACGAGGGGGCAGGACAGCAAGCACGACCAACGAGGGGGCAGGACAGCAAGCACGACCAACGAGGGGGCAGGACAGCAAGCACGACCAACGAGGGGGCAGGACAGCAAGCACGACCAACGAGGGGGCAGGACAGCAAGCACGACCAACGAGGGGGCAGGACAGCAAGCACGACCAACGAGGGGGCAGGACAGCAAGCACGACCAACGAGGGGGCAGGACAGCAAGCACGACCAACGAGGGGGCAGGACAGCAAGCACGACCAACGAGGGGGCAGGACAGCAAGCACGACCAACGAGGGGGCAGGACAGCAAGCACGACCAACGAGGGGGCAGGACAGCAAGCACGACCAACGAGGGGGCAGGACAGCAAGCACGACCAACGAGGGGGCAGGACAGCAAGCACGACCAACGAGGGGGCAGGACAGCAAGCACGACCAACGAGGGGGCAGGACAGCAAGCACGACCAACGAGGGGGCAGGACAGCAAGCACGACCAACGAGGGGGCAGGACAGCAAGCACGACCAACGAGGGGGCAGGACAGCAAGCACGACCAACGAGGGGGCAGGACAGCAAGCACGACCAACGAGGGGGCAGGACAGCAAGCACGACCAACGAGGGGGCAGGACAGCAAGCACGACCAACGAGGGGGCAGGACAGCAAGCACGACCAACGAGGGGGCAGGACAGCAAGCACGACCAACGAGGGGGCAGGACAGCAAGCACGACCAACGAGGGGGCAGGACAGCAAGCACGACCAACGAGGGGGCAGGACAGCAAGCACGACCAACGAGGGGGCAGGACAGCAAGCACGACCAACGAGGGGGCAGGACAGCAAGCACGACCAACGAGGGGGCAGGACAGCAAGCACGACCAACGAGGGGGCAGGACAGCAAGCACGACCAACGAGGGGGCAGGACAGCAAGCACGACCAACGAGGGGGCAGGACAGCAAGCACGACCAACGAGGGGGCAGGACAGCAAGCACGACCAACGAGGGGGCAGGACAGCAAGCACGACCAACGAGGGGGCAGGACAGCAAGCACGACCAACGAGGGGGCAGGACAGCAAGCACGACCAACGAGGGGGCAGGACAGCAAGCACGACCAACGAGGGGGCAGGACAGCAAGCACGACCAACGAGGGGGCAGGACAGCAAGCACGACCAACGAGGGGGCAGGACAGCAAGCACGACCAACGAGGGGGCAGGACAGCAAGCACGACCAACGAGGGGGCAGGACAGCAAGCACGACCAACGAGGGGGCAGGACAGCAAGCACGACCAACGAGGGGGCAGGACAGCAAGCACGACCAACGAGGGGGCAGGACAGCAAGCACGACCAACGAGGGGGCAGGACAGCAAGCACGACCAACGAGGGGGCAGGACAGCAAGCACGACCAACGAGGGGGCAGGACAGCAAGCACGACCAACGAGGGGGCAGGACAGCAAGCACGACCAACGAGGGGGCAGGACAGCAAGCACGACCAACGAGGGGGCAGGACAGCAAGCACGACAAACGAGGGGGCAGGACAGCAAGCACAGGAAATGCTTTCTAGAGTCGGCCAACAAACAAACCTGGCGGCCACAGCTCGGCAGGGCTTCCAACCGGCCCAGGGCATTAGACAAGCCGCGCTTCTGCACACACACGCACACACACACACACCCCCCCCCACCCCTCAGATGAGGGTGGGCTCGGAGGACAGAGGGGGGGGGGCTCCCTTACAACACGCAGTAACAGCAGGGAGGGAACCTATCCCAGGCTGGCCTTATCCGTTCCCTTCTCATAGTCACTGAAGTCCTGAAGGGAATGAGCACACACTTGGCAGACACCGGTGCTCGTGCTCGGAGGCCTGGGGGGCGCACTCCTCCAAAAACAAAGTGATGGTAAATGAAGACGGAACAGCCCTTCCGACAGGGGGGACTGGAGAGATGCTGCAGGGGTGCACAGCCAACCGGGCGAATTACGTGGCAAAATCTGTAGCAGTATTCATTTGTTATTTTGTCATTCTCACGACTGGCAATCTTGACACTTCAAAGTTGCACCTCATTAGTGCCAATTTAACACCTAAATAGAGAAAATAGCAACTGAAAGGTGGCTGGTTAAGCTTTGTTAGGGAGCAGCCACAACCCGGAAATGTGTGTAGCACGTTTTTTTTAGTAACGTTTGCTCCGTTTGCACTAGAAATATTTTTCTTGCGAAATCTGAAATTAACCCAGGGGTGGGCTGTCTGAGCAGATCGACCAACACAAAAAATGTATAGGAGGGAGTAAGACAGCAGATCTCTAGCCATGAGAGAAGATTTTCGGGTCGATTTATGGCAGATTTCCAGGCACTGGGTCAGGTCCCCAGGCTTGGGAGAACATCTGAAGGCATGGCAGCAGATCGCCAGGCGCTGGACAGATCTCCAGCCACGGGAGAAGTGACCACAAATCCGGAGTCATGAGAGCAAATCTCACAATATGGCAGCCCATAGCGAGGCTCCTGGAGGCGGGTCAGTTGTTCAGGAGAGAGCAGGTCTGACACCGTGCGGTCAGGTCTCCAGGTAACAGTAGATCTCCTGACATGCTGTTAGGTTTGCAGGCAAGAGAGCAGGTCTCCAGACATGCGAGTAGCTCTTTAGACAGGCCGTCAGGTCTCCAGGCATGGTGTTCGACCTCTGGGGACGAGGGCAGTTATCCGGGTAGGGGAGGAGGTCTCCAGACATGCAGACATATCTCCAAACACATGAGCAGGTCTCCATGCACGCGGGAAGATCCCCAGGCATGCGTTCAGATCTCCAAACTCTGGGGTAGACTTCCATGGACAGGGAAAATTCTCTACAGACATCCGGGCAGCTCCCCGGGCACAGGGGCAGCTCTCCGGATTGCGAGCTGATCTCCAGACACGGGGGTCCACTTGCATGACTGGGACAGTTGTCCAGGCACGTGAGGCGATCCCCAGACATTCGGTGAGATCTCCATGCATCCGGGTGGATCTCCTTGGACAGAGGGCAAGGTTTCCAGGATCGCGAGCAGATCTCCAGCCAGGGGGGCCACTTCCATGGACGGGGGAGGGGGCAGATCTTCGGGCACATGAGGCGATCCCCAGACATTCGGGCAGATCCATAGGGGCAGGTCTCCGACTCGCGCGCAGATCCTCTCAGCTGGAGTGGATACTCAGCGCAGATATAATCAGTTCGGAGGGCCGCCCCACTCTCCCACAAGGGGACGGGGTTGGGGGCTAGGTGGAGTAAGCCTCACCAATCAAACAACACCAACCCTTGTGGGAACTGATCGCCTGGGGGGGCAAAAGGGTGGGAGGGGGGAGGGCAGAGCTCCGCTCCGGGGCGAACTTAAGCCCATGTCTGCCGCAGAGAGCAGCGCTGTGGGCAGGCTGCAGGGCGAGCTCTCACCCATGACATCTTCCATCACATGACATGTGGCGGCCTCGCTGGAGGGCAGCCCTCCGCCTTGTGGCACTCAGATCTCGGTGCCCGTACTGCCTCTGCCGCTGGGAGCAGGCCACAGAAAGACCTCCCGACCCGGGGCATGTGGACGTGGGTCTGGGAGGTGTAAAGTATCACCCGACCAGCGTGTCACTCACCCATCACAAGTCAATGCAGCGCCAGAGGGCAGACCTCACCCCTCCTCCCCCATAAAGATCTCGGGTCCCTCCCTGCCACGAAAAACATGTTTACATCCATGGACAGACCCCAATACTTGGTTCAATGTCACAACACCCCAGCGGGTGCTTTCCCCACCACCACATCTCATTTCCCTCTAGCCACAGCGGAATGATTTCCTCCCGCAGCGCACAGTTCCACCCCCCGGACCCCCAGCTGATCTCCGGGCCCAGAAAGGATTACTGCGCCGGCTCCGATTGCAGCTATTGGGAGTCAGTTACCAGGACAGGTCTCCCACCCCTGCCCGTTTGCACAGACCCCAGCATCTGGGCACCCTATCTCCAGCTGGACGTGTCACATAACTGGGGCACATGTACCTCCCGCCCCCAGTCCGCTCTCTGCCCCGATAAAGATCCCCCCCAATCCTTTATCAATAATCTATTTCGAGCAGCTGCAAGCACCCATCCTGGCAGGGGGTCGGTGGCTCCCCACCCCGAAAGCAGAGAGTAGATCCCCCACCTTGGAAGCGCGCTGCTTGGTGGACAGGATCCTTCTTCGCAGAACAGATCCCAGGGTCCTCCCCACTGCCCCCCCGGAAAGACGAAGATCCTTCAACCCTGACCGAAGGGGCAGACCTCTACCGCGCGAAGCAGACCCTCCTCGACCTCACCAACTAGCGGGACAGAGATCCCTGTTCGGGCTGTCGTCCTCTCGGCCCCAGGGTCGCAGAGACCCAGGGTCTGAGGGGCAGACCACCCACTGCTCGCGGGGATCCGGGGGGCAGCCTTCACTCTCTACGAAGAAGAGGGGGCTCGGTGGGGCAGAGGACACCGGAAAGAAGCTGAACTCCAGAGATTCCCTCTCTATAGAGATTCCCGATACGAGAGCAGATCCTCCAAAGAGATCCCTCCTGTGAGATTTTCCGAACCCTGAAGTGCGAGCCGCCCGTGCGTACCCCTGCACCCCTACTACGGGAAGAGGACCGGGTGTCTAACAGCAGTAGTAGATACCAGCTTCAGAGAGTGAGTAGGGGCCAATGGGCAGCTTCCTCCACACGAGTAGATACCCGGGTCTCACCATAGGAAAATAAATCTCACCAAAAGAACAGACAGATCCTTAATCCACGAAGCAGACTCCCTGCCCTGAAAGACACCCCTTAACCGAGGGGGGTCGACCCTTCCAGTCCACGATCAGAAGCGGACCCCTCTCCCTGGCGCGGAACTTGTACGTAAAGAAGGGATCCGCCACCAGATCACCCTCGGAGCCCAAGACGCTGATCATCACGAGGGGGCAGGAAAGCGAGAACAACGAGGGAGGGGGGGGGTCAGGAAAGCGAGCACAAGGAGGTGAGGGCAGGAAAGCGAGCACAACAAGGGGGGGCAGGAAAGCGAGCACAAGGAGGGGGGGGCAGGAAAGCGAGCACAACGAGGGAAGGGGAGGGAAAGCGAGCACTCACCGGAGGACTAGGCAGCTTCTCTACTTCTTCCGGCGGCGGTCGTCGGGCAGAAATGGCTTCAGCAAAGCGCCGACATTATCGGATTCGGGGGTGTGGTTTTCGTTCTCTCCTCTTCCCATTGGCTGGAAGGTGAAATTCCAGCCAATGGGGAGAGGAGAGAAAGAAAACAAGAAATTAGCTAAAAAAAACGCCCCCGAATCGGGAAAAGACGGGGCTTGAACAGAGTGACGCCCCTCTCCTCCAATGGCTGGCTTCCGTTTAGGAAGCCAGCCAATGGAGAAGAGGGGCGGGTTCAAGCCCCCTACTAAGAAACGTTAAATCTCGGAGCGAGACTGCGCAAGCGCAGCCTACGGTCCGAGACCTAAAAATGACCTGTTTGTATGTATTGAGCAGAATTATAAAATCAATAAAAAAATTGTGTTAAAATGTGTTTTTTTTACTTTCACGAAATTGTGAGTCAAATCCCTTCATTGTTTCATGGTTTAGGAAAACTTAAGACTACGAAAGTGAAGTTGCATGTGAATGAAGAAATCCGTTTTGTTGCTCAGAAACATAGTGAATTGCTTTTCATTTACAAGAAGCTACTGAAAAATAACTTGAATCATTACTTAAGCATGACATTATTGAGCGTTTAACTGGTCCGACGCCATGGGTTTCTCCCATAGTGGTAGTGCCGAAAAAGGACAGTGAAGCAGCTGTAAGCACATGCGTTGACATACGTCAAGCAAACAAGGCAATTAAAGAAAACGACATCCAGGTCTTAACACTGCTGATATAATGCAATTAAAAGGTGCAAAGGTATTCTCTCACCTTGATTTAATTAAAAGTTATCATTAGTTGGAACTTGAAGAAGATTCCGGGTACATTGCAACCTTTTCTACAGATGTTGGTCTGTTTCAATCAAAGAGACTCAATTTTGGTTGTCATCGGTTGCAGAACTTTTCCAAGACGTCATTCGACGTGTCATACAGCCTGTTGTGAATGCCTTCAATTAAAGTGATGACATTTATTTTCAGAGCTACACGGAAGAAGCATGATAAAGCTTTCACACAAGTATGTTATTTATTTACTGACACAGGTTAGACTTTGAATGAAATGCAAATAGATGATGGAAGGAATGCTAAACACGGTCAATCCCCCCCCCCGTCACAGATCTGGGCCTAAATGCATTGTCTTTATGGCTCAGCAATATGCAAATCAGTCTTGACCCTGCTATCAATCGGAACAGTCCAGCCAGAACTGCTAGGTCCTCCCAGGACCATAAAACAAGCATCCTGGGACCGGTTTTGGGGTATCACCCCATTTCAGCCAGGCCAGCTTTAATCTGTTGGTATAGCGAGCATGGGACCCACGTCCGGGCATACCTATCACACTTAGGGTGAAAATTGCAACACAAAAAGATGACGGACGGAATGCTGAATATTGTTAAACATATAACCCCAGAAAACGCAGACAAGTGTGAGCTAAGCAGGGCCAAGTTAAAATTCTTTGGCCATATATTTTCAGATGGGGATATGACACCTGATCCTGCAAAAGTAAAAGCACTGTCTAATGCTGATCCCACACAAGATTTTTCTATAATACATTTGTTTCTTGGCATGGCCAGTTACTGTTCAAGATACATAAGAGACTTTGCTACTAAAAGTGCTCCATTATGAGAGTTAAAGAAAAATGATTAATTTAAGTGAAGTTACAAGAAAGAAAACAAGCCGTTGAAACTGCTGCCGAAATGTCCTACTTCAATCCAAAGCTTCATACAGAGCTTGTTGTTGATGCTAACAACATCCACTTAGGTGTTATCCTTGCACAGCACAGCTGAGACCCAAATGCTCGAAGGCATTTTGTGGCACATGCCAATAGAAGTTTGTCCCAGACAGTTGGTGCCTACTCATAACCCGAGAAAGAAAGTCTAGCCAGGGTATGGGGTTATGAACATTTCCATGTATTCCTGTACAGAAAGCCTGTAACTGATCATCGAGCTTTACTGACTATCTTTGGCAATCCAAAGGCCAAGATGCCCACCGACATCCCGAAGCTGAAAGGTATAATTACACATCAGTCATGGAACAGACACCCTTGACCTCTCAACAGTGATGGGAATATCAAAAAGACAACATTAAAGATGAACTGTCTGTAACTCAGGAAGGAGTTATACTGCGAGGGTCAAGAATCCTGATTCCGGAGAGTCTGCAACAGAAAATAACTCAAGTGTCTCATGAAGGACCTTGTGGTATTGTAGCCACCAAAAGAGCTCTCTGGGACCAAGTTTGCTTTCCATATTTAGATGAAAGGGTTAAAAAGGGACTCAAGGCCTGTCATCTAGCAATTGCCTTTACAAAACGTACTCAGCCTTCTCTTAACATGTCAGAGCTCCTTAAGCATGCATGGGAGAGAATAGCCATCGATTTCTTTGGTCAACTCGCTACTGGACATCATCTGATGGTAATTATGCATAAGTACTCGCGTTTTCCCATCAATAGAAGATGTCTCATCCACAACTCACGAGCGAGTCGTTGAGAGACTAGATGGCATCTTTGCGACATGGCGTTCCAGCCATTTTGAAGTCTGATAATAAATGCCTTTTAACAATCAAGAATTCAAGGATTTCCTGGAGCTTCTGAACATAAAGCATTGGAAAAGCAAACCTTTATGGCCGCAAACCAACTGAGCGTTTTAGGAATATGCTACAGAAAGTTACTCAGTGAACCACTCTTGAGAGGCTCAGTTTAAAAACTGTATTGAATTCTACCCTAGGAACCTATGGATCAACACCTCATTCGACCACAGGCGAAAGTCCTGCAACTTTGATGTTCAGGACAGCAATGACAACCAATTTACCTCAATGGAACAATGAAAGGAAAGGAGATCACACCTCGTACAAAGGACTTGGTTAACAAGCAGAACATGGAATCCTGTGCTGACAAGAGGCAACATGCAGAGAACATCAAGTTGCGAGAGGAGATTTAATGATTGCCTGACAAATGCAAAGAGTATAACTATCCTTCATTCTCAACTCTGCAGTGAAGGCAGGGCTGCATAAAAACAGCACCTTCGTAGTCCAAGCCTCCTCTTCAACTGCCACCCTCCAGAACCCTCAAACTTCACATTCTAACCTACCTCATAATGATGTCCTGCACATTATAAAACTAGACCACACATCCACCTTCTACATGTGCATGTACTAATGAATAAAACCAACAATAGAAAATTATATACTTAAAACAAGCATTGATAAATGCAATAGGTTGGTTGTAAGTAAGTGTTAGGTTGGTGAGCAGTTGTGTTACATAAGTTACTGAAACTTCGTAAAGTATTAGAACTAGTTTATTGAGAAAGGCAATACATTGTGCATTTACTGGTGGCACTATAAAGTGGGGAGATTATTTAAAAGGGGGGTGGGGGGGGGAGGGGAAGACAAAAGGAAAAAAAAACATGCATCCAAAAAGCATGCTTGAAATGTATGCAGCCACAGGGAGATTGGGTGAAGGGAGGAGGACAAACCAAACAAGCATTGCGTAAGCGCTGCACAGGCAAAACGGAAAAACACCTCAGCTGGCAGCCAATATGAAGCCAGCCGTAGAACCTCTGTCTGCAATTCCACATGTCTCCAGAAGGTGCATTAACCCCTTGTGCAATTCTTTTGAGTCTCTCTATTATAGCATTCTTCTGTCCCATTTCTTTACTCAATGCGCATCCTTCTACCTTCTTAAACGCAAGAGGGAAGTTCTTGCAATCCTTTGTCAGACCATCCTCTGAGAATTTACAGCAATATCCACATCCACAGTATAAAATTGGGAACTGCAGTTGCCATCGATGGACAGAGTGACAATGGTTCTACTTACTACTAACTCCAAACAAAATATATGAGAACTAAAGTGATTCTGTCAGAAGTACATTTGAAGTAGCGCTATCCTCTTCAATAGAGGGGCGTCCCCCAATTCACACTCGAACAATAAAGTTTGTTGAAAGTTGATAAATATTGAATAAAGTGATTTCAATAATTGTGCTTCATCAGTCTTGTTTTTTATTTGTGTAAAGATTAATTTTTTCTGTACACGATCAGTTCATCAATTCCAAATCATTAAAGCATGATATTTCAAAAAATATTCGGCTTGTGTCCAATTACCCAATGCATTTCGGGCATTTGCCCTGCATCAGGGGCATAACTACGAAGTACAAAAGAAATTACCAACAATCAGTTGTGGAACAGGAATATATATATATATATATATATATATATATATATATATATATATAGTTTTGTCCCTGGTATTAACACAAAGGTGCTCCTTCCATAGCCAATGGTGTTTCATGAAAAAGTGTATAAAGTAAAGGATTGATTGTGACACTTAATGTGAGAATCTCGAGGATGATATGACAACACTAGTGTAATTGTCTAAACAACGGGTGCGATGAATCAAGCACAAGTGCATACTCCATATACCACAGGGTGTTTTTCTTCTCAGCGAGTGCTACCAAAATATTTAAACAAGTAGGTGCAATGCGTGGGGAGTGGCGTGCTAAACATAGCGAAAGTGACACGTGTCTAATTCACTTACTTGGATAAATAATGCGGCAAACGCTTATGTAGAACGGTGCATCGTAACGCATCCTCTATAAAGAATAACCGTTGTTAAAATGTGGTAATAGTATCGTACACACTCATATGCGTCGCTTGTGAAATAGCTTACCGGTATCAGACTCGATCAACGATTTCATTCCCGGACGTCGTATCAGCGTAAAACATAAAGCTAAGATGGTGCGGTGCCATTTAATGATGTCAGGAATGACCTGACTGTAGCAATAGTGAGGAGATAAAAAGTGTTCTAAAGTGCGAGATAGTTGCCAAACCCGTACAAGGGGCAACATGAAAAAAGTGCACAGAGGTCTGCTAAATAATGAAAAAATACATCGAAAACGCCAAAGGTGCCAACATCATGGGTGACGTGATGCTAAACACTGAAAAGTTTGTAGTTTGTGAAGAGATTAAGTTAAATAAAGTGTTATGACGACTGAGTTGCGTGCAGTATTGAGCTTGTTGTAAAAAATGTAAAACAATATGTAATTCGGTGCATATCTGAAAAAGAAATGTTTTAGACAATAACAAGATCAAAAATGTCAAATACAGTAACAATGTGTCATATGTCAAAGAAAGCAGGGGAGTTCTAATTTTTCATTAAGACCATTTGGGCTGGTAGTGTTGAAATGATATATCCAGTAGGTCTCACGCTGGAGTAAATGTTTAGTATGGTCTATTGAAGAGGATAGCGCTACTTCAAATATATTTCATATCCTCGCTCTCGGGAGGATTAACCCACTCGCACCACAGAGTTTTCTTTCAAAATTTCTAAGTTTACAGAAAGCGAGTGTGTGTGACTTACATTATTCTGTCAGAAGTACGCTGTGATAACTGTACGCAAGAAAAGGGGATAATACCCTCAAGATCATTACCTCGTATCTACAATTATAACAATGTGCACCCAAATTAATTTCCGTAAAGTGAAATGAGTGAAAAAGTACCAGCCATATACAGTTAACCTGTGTATCAGAACGCACCGAGGAACAATGTGTAGGTAAAACCCAGTCCTTCGTAATATTGAGCACAGCTCACGAAGTGGTGAACACTAGACAAGTCGACTAAATGAGTAAGCAAACAGAGCTGCAGTCACACCCAGTCTTGCCCATATAACTTTATCATGCACATGTGAAAGAGTCCAGAAAAAACATGTTACGCCCTACATGGAGAGGCACAACTACAGACAAATTTGGGGGTGGGGGCTGTAGTGTCCTAGCTGACACTGTTAAGGGTTAACCATGTATGCCTACACTGAACACCCACCCACCACTGATGTCACGACATCACGTGACACAGTTAATAAAAGGAGCCGAGCGCACGTGCTCGAGGCTCACTAACCCACTGTACATCTGGTGTCTGTGTCGCAATTAATATGAGCATGTGGGCCTAGGGCCCACGACTATTACAATGGCGACGAGGCGGAGCCGGTGCCCATTCGTGCACCAGCATTAACGTTGGGGGGGAAAAAGAAGGGGACTGCTGCTCGTGCCATGAGCAACCCCCCCCCCACCAGCAAGTGATCTTCGGCGAGAGGCCCGTGGGGCGTGTGCCATGCCCCGGGCCGAGCAATCGGAGAAGAAGCGGGCCGGGCAGTGCCCACCTACACCGGCCGCAACTGTGCCCCAAGCGGACCGACCGGAGCCCACCCGAGCCGGCCGCAGCAGCAGGGACCCCACCGGAGCGGATTGCTGACCCCAAGAGCGCAGGACTAGCACAACACTGCGATGCGCAGAACGGCGCAAGGAGTGAAGACACTCCCAGCACCAGGAGAAGGACGACAGCAGAAGCGCAGTCCACAAGAAGCACAGAAACAAACAAACAAACAAGCACAAGACAAGGGAAAGCTTACAAGGGAAAACAAGCCTGCAGCGACGCGGATCAAGACGGAGACCCAACACCGCGGCAGAAGTGACGCCTGTGGCCACAGGTGATCACCGCAATCGCAGAAGACAGACTCACGCTGGACGTCGAGGGAAAGTCGGAAACGTCTACCGCAAGCAGCAAGATCCAAAGGCAACCGATGAAAGAGCGCAAGTGTACCCCGGACGCGGACAGTACAGGACAGCGCCTGAAAGTAAGGAAGCCACACCCAAAGCACCAGAAGACGTGCGAGGCAAGTACCCAAGGAAGAAGAAAAGTGCGACACGCAAGGGGAAAAGGCGACAACGCCAAAGAATCAAATGAACCGCAAGGAACAAAGCTACACTGAAGATGTATCACGACGGTAACAAGTGAAGCAAGAACTTGCCACTACACTGCACACTGACGTGCACCGGAAGAGTAACGCAAAGTTACCCCGCAGCCAAAAGGAGGCGAAACAACCAAGCAAGGTGAACGCCCCAAGAAGCTAAAGAACCTCACCGGAAGCGAGCACAAGAAGTGCATCCACCGGAGAAGGTCCAGGGAGAGGTGAAGCTAACCCT
Source organism: Lissotriton helveticus (assembly GCF_964261635.1). Taxonomy (NCBI): domain Eukaryota; kingdom Metazoa; phylum Chordata; class Amphibia; order Caudata; family Salamandridae; genus Lissotriton; species Lissotriton helveticus. The sequence continues at coordinate 610,075,542 of NC_136059.1, read as the reverse complement.
CCGGAAAAGCAGAGCACACGAAGAGCGCAGGAGAAACTGCGCCAACGCGAAAGCACTGCAGCAGAACTAATAGCGATCCCAAAGGTCGCGGATAGCAAGAAGACTCACGAAGAGCAAGCTGTCCACCCCATCTGGTAGCAAAGAAGATCGCCCAGGAAAAAGGATGATCCGACAAGCCAGAGGGGCACCCAAACAAAAGCCGATCACCCAAAATGATCGCCAGAAATAAAAGAAGAAATTCTGCCAAGTCAGGATGAATATGTCCTGCCAGAAGACGTCCGTAAACCGAGAGATCAGAAGACCCGGAGAGACGGACGCAACACCAAGAGTAACTAGAAGCAATCGGAGACAAGAGAGAAGATCGTAATGACCGGTCCAGTCACCGAAGAGTGGAGAGAAGACAGTGTCCTAAAGACAGGACAAGACCAGAAGGAAACAGGCGGAGTGCACGCTGCTTGAAGAAGCCTGGTCAGCAAGACAAAGGAAGAAAGGTGACCGCACTGTGTCGTGAAAAGGAGAAGAGTGGCACGATGCCATAAAGAAGAGAACTGAAGAAGAAGTTATGTGGCACGACGCCATCATCAACAAATTCTGGAAAAGGTGAAGAGAGGTGTAACAAGTCCACACACCTACAAGAAGAAGAAGAGGTGACACACCACAACATCGTGTACAGTGACCCGCACGTCCTGGAGAACACTGATAGCACCAAGAACAGAACAGGCACCTATTCACAAGACCCCGACGACCCGTGGACGGTAGGAGAGCACAGGCCGGACCATTGGCAACACCCACCTTTGGGATTGAGCGGAAGTCTGGAAGCTGAGGGAGCTCAGATGTCCTGAACAAGGAGAACTGACCAATCCACACCAGCCCGTGGAGATCCAAGGGGCAAAGGCCTCAGGGACACCGGTGGCAGAGGGTCCCAACACGAGAGATGAGTCCATCGCCGTCTAACCTGCCCGTCCCAGGAAGATGAGGAACTTGTGCGCAAAGGCAAGAGTCAACAACTACCCTTCAGGTGGAGCTACGGACTTTGTGAGGTAGTAGCCCATCGACTCCTCCATTCACACGCAGACTGTGGAGTTGGAGCAACGCTGTGGAATAATACCCGGCCCAGTGGAAACCTGGTAAAAGGGCCTCCGGTGATATCTCGTGGCAGGAGAACACCCGTGAGAGGGGCGTCCTAGTGAGAAGAATGTCCTTCGAACACTCCACCCTTTGAAAAGTGAAGCCAAGCTGCCTACAGTGAAGAAACCGACGGACCAGCTGAAGACAACATCATCCAAGTCCAACTTCTGGTCATCCTGTTTGACGTCATCCTCAAAAGCAAGATCTCCGTGGACTGACCACCACACGTCCACGGCGCAAGCAAAGAAGAACACGCCCACCGAGAACCAGGACGTCGAGCCAAGAAGAAATAAAGTCTCAGCAGCAATTTCCATCACCGTCATCAAGCAAGCAGCTGAAGAGACTCACTGTAAATTTGTAATTACTGTATATTTATGTACTTCCTCCCACAGGCTCGGACTTTTTGCCTTTCCTTAATTTTTATTAAAGTTTGGGAGGAATGTAGTGTCCTAGCTGACACTGTTAAGGGTTAACCATGTATGCCTACACTGAACACCCACCCACCACTGATGTCACGACAAAACGTGACACAGTTAATAAAAGTGACACAGTTAATAAAAGGAGCCGAGCGCACGTGCTCGAGGCTCACTAACCCACTGTACATCTGGTGTCTGTGTCGCAATTAATATGAGCATGTGGGCCTAGGGCCCACGATATGCCAGCAATAGGCAGAGTGGAGATGTAGGGCCTCTAAGAAGGGGTGAAAATTCAACAAAGCATCGTTAAGAAGTAAATTGTCTTTTAAAGACCTTTTAAGTACTCAGTGCGGCTGCAATAAGACGGATGCCAGAACAGCCAGCTCAAAAACTATCTGTGTTTGTGCCCGGGCTAATACACACGACGTAGGGGGTCGGGGGTAAGGTGGGCGATGGAGCCCTTTGAGCCCTATAGGGGTTGCACGCCTGCCTACCTTGAGCGTGCAAAACAACAAAACACTAATAAGTCAGTGAAAACGCGGTTAGCACAATTGTGATTAATGTAATTTTATTTATATAGCGCTCACTACCCCTGACGAGGCATTGAAGCGCTTTCCAGCAAGTAGCATGCTACTCCGGAACCCAAAACAGGTTAGTAGTAAATTCGTACAGGGAAATATGAATTTGTTTGAGTGGTGGACATATGTGTTAGCTAGACTATAAAGGAGAATGGAGGGATAGAAGAGTAGAGAGTCTAGAAAGTAATTATTGGGAGACAATAGCATTTGGAGGTGTAAAGTAGAGCCGGCAGCCAGGTGAGTAAGTAAGTAATTACTTCCTTATTTTAAGTAATAGGGAGGGAGAGTACGGGAACAGGTCCTATGCAGAGGTCCGTAATCTCCAACTGACACAAACTACATTTGCAACCAGAATCCCCAGGAGCGTGGCACTTTGTTACCGTAGAACCATGACAGTACACCACAGGAGGTGGTTTAGGATGAGTAAAGGAAAGTCTCTAGAAATACCTGCTGCCACACGGCGAGACTGTTTGGTCCGACGCTGAAATCAGGGTTTCTGAAGCAGTTGTATCGACCGACCTACTATCCTGCCGCTTCAGTCCATGCCCGATGTAGCTGTTCCCAATTTTCTAGGCAAAGCATCGCCTCACGATCAAAGCACAAAACAGTGAAAAGGGACTGTCGGCTCAAGTTCCTCTTCTGAGCACTCGTAAGTGGCAGCCATCTTGTAGCAGTGAAGCCGGTTGGGCACGGCGTAATTTAGATCACTGCCAAAGAAAAACTGTCACTCATAAAGGACAGTTAAAGTTGAAAACGATGCAAACGAGTTCTTGTGTGATTTGCAGTTTTCGTGTCTGGCGCGGTGGCGCCACCTCGCACGTGTTTTTAGTTCAAGCTTCAGCGCCCATTTGTCTGCAAGAACTGTTGACTTCAATACAAATGACTTTTTCCCCCGCCCTTGCCTACCATCGGTTCACTTCAATGCCGCTCTTCTTGACTGCCTCCAAACTCGTTTGCTCAGCCATGCCAACTTCCGTTTAAGGCTGAGGAGGAGCACCGGTAAAAAAGATAGTTGTTGTGATGGGAGTTTCAATAAAACGAGGAAACGTAGAAGTATTTCCGTAAGTATTTATTTAAGTACAACGAGCTTGCGGAAGGGAGGGAACAGCTGTCTGAAGATGACAGAGTACATGGGGTCATGGGTGTACGTCATATAAATACCAACATAACATTCCAAAGCACGTCATCACAGTGACCAATCAATGCATGGGAAAGTTAGAGGAAGGGAAGAAAGGAAGAAGACTAGACCTGCAACATCTCCCCTTTATCTAACACAAAGGTGAATTTTATTACAACAACTCATAGTCTTTTAGGCCTGCAGGTAACTTAGATATTCTCCCAGACCGGGTACAAGTGATCCAGCGCCCTTACCAAAATTTTGCATAAATGACTCTACCTACTACCACCTAACTTACCATACAATACTAGGCCCATATCAACAACAGAGCGAATGTAGTAGGCTAAACATAGTAGGTCTTGCTGCTCAGCCAGAGTGGAATGAGTGGAATGTTGGTGAGTGGTTAGAATGCTGTGTTTGAGTGTGTGAGCGTGAGCTTCAGTTGTGATCGGGCTGAGCAGCAAGCGGCTGCTCCTGGTGGGGTCTCACCTGAATACTTACCATCTGACTTAATAAAGAGATCTACACTCTCTACACCTCGTCTTCTTCCAATTCATCATAGAAATCCACTTATTACATCTGGCGACGATCCGGAAGAACCTGTGCTGCTACCTTAATGGATGGTTAATTGGAAAACGGAATTGCTTAAAGTAAAGCTTCTTTCAAGAAACGTTATTCCACTTTAAGATCCTGACACAGAGACCCCACCAGTGACCTTCATCTGTCGCCCGCCGTGTCAGGAATCAAGTCTCAGTCTGTATCCGGACCTCCATTATCAGTTGCGGTGACCTCCTCTTTAAATCTCGATCGGTAGGAGAACTGCGAGGAGAATCAGCTGATTTAGTTATCTGAGGCTCTAAGGAGAATTCGACTGCAATGTATACTGGCAGGCTTGTGAGCGATCGCATCGTTTGACAACTGGAAGACTCAAGTGACTCAAAATCCAAGTAAGCTTAGTGGATCAGGCAGGCTTGTCAGCGATCGCATCGTTTTGAAAACTGAAAGATTCAAGCATCTGAAAGTTTCAAGGGATTATTTGCAGATCGGGAGTGAATGATGGGTTGTTGCTACCATCTACTGGATTCAAATGGAACTTTTATTTGCTGCAAATGAGTCCTGTGTATAAGTACGCTTAATACCCGAGGAGGAAAGTTATGTGATGTTGGTGGCTGTGGATTTTCACCTGGGTGAGCAGTTTGTTTATTTTTTTTTATTTTAATTGACTCCGCTGTGAAACGTTCTGAGGCAGTTGATCCCTGTCTCAGTTTGAATTCAGCGCGAGCCATGCTCAAACTGCTCACGCGAGTTATTCATAGAGTGCTCGAGCACACCTACGTTTCTCCTCGAGGCGTCTTTGTTTCCATGGTGACCAGATCTGCTGCTCTTGGACGCTACCGGGCACGGACACACTGTGAACCACCCGACTCGGCGTCAAAAAGCGTGCCGCCATCTTGGCTGTTCCAAGTTTCTCTTCAGACGGCCCTTAGAAATGTCGATGGATATTTTACTGAGATGTCAGTTCCATGTGGTGGAAGGCGGCCGGTGGTTTATCTCTCAGCTCTTAAAATTGATGGATCTTTACTCCGCCGCAGTGCATTCGGGTGAGACATCGCTCACCATCAAGGCCGGTCTAGATTCTGGAACTGTTTTATCTTTTATTTTTTTGGCGTTGTTCTATGTTTCATTTGACTCATATGGCATTACTGTATCTGTACTTCTAATTTAAGTTAATTTAAGTTACGGTACCTGACTGCTTTTAGTGAATTTTTAGAGTTTTTATCTATTTAATTCATTAATTTAATGTTATACACGTTATTACATCCTTAACTGATGAAATTGCTCATGTTGCAACCACATAGCGAAATTTTTAGTTTAAGGTTGAGGTTCCCGATCCTGAGGATTCTAGGCATGGTTTGATTTCTTTAGGGTATTCATTGTGTTAGAGCCGGTCTCTTCACTTTCTGGTAATCTTCAGTGTGGGTAGTGCACACCCTATACACTGATTCTACCCTTCTTGCCTAGCATTAGTAACAAAACCTCTACCTTTTATGTACAATGGGCGGTACATCTTTAGTTTAAGGTTCAAAAGGCAGTGTACCTACTTTTTATTTAGGAATACATCATTTTAGTGTTATGTGCAAGGGGCGATGTTCCCATCTTTAGTTTTCAGGTGCAAAAGGTAGTCTACCTATTCATTAGTTAGGGGTGCATATGGTTAGTCTAAGGACAATGGACTCAGTTCACATAGTTTAGTTGGTAATGTACAATAGGAAGTGGATACTAGTTGTTTTAATGCACAATGGGCTGAGTACTCATCTTTAGTGTTGGGCTGTGTACCCATATTTGTTTATGGAAATGCGCAATGGGCTGAGTACCCATCTTTAGTGTTGGGCAGTGTACCCACATTTGTTTTTAGAAATACGCAATGGGCTGAGTATCCATCTTTAGTGTGGGGCAGTGTACCCACATTTGTTTTTAGAAATACGCAATGGGCTGAGTACCCATCTTTTGGGACAGTTTACCCAATTTTGCTTTTAGAAATGTACAATGGGCTGAATACCCATCATTTGACCAGTGTAACCATATTTGTTTTAAGGAATACACAATGGGCTGAGTACCCATCTATAGTTTTAATAGTTAAGTGGGGCACTACAACCTTCATATTTTAGAACTCTATTCACTCAATCATCTTTCTTTTTCAGGTTATGGCCGAAATAGGCTTCGGCTATGGGTCCTCCAGCGGATGTGGATTTCTCATCTATTGATGTGTATGGTTCTTAATATTTTTTTAAAAAAAAGAACTTGTTTAGTTAAAGGGGTTATTTTATTCACGGTATGACGATGTTCACATTTGCGTGGACAGTTATAAGCCTTCTGACTTTGTGATATGCACTGGGATGTGCAGATATCACTTGTTAGATTTCTACTTCTTACTAATTTACGTTACTGGATTTTTATTCACGGTGTGTAGAATCTACAATCTTTCTGAAACGTTAGACTTATTTTAAAGTCCAACAGGGTGTAATTTTCACCTGTCTTAATTTTTATATTACAGTCTTTCCTTATATTATTACTTTCAGTAGCAATGTTAACAATTTTCAGACTTGCTATGTATTTTCTTTTTGAAGTATTACTTGTCTTTTTCCTCCTTATGCGATGTTAACAAATTTGCCCTTGGTTGATTCATATTTTTATTGTACTTGCATAATTCTTTTTGTTTCTGTTAAAAGGGGGAAGGTGATGTAGTAGGCTAAACATAGTAGGTCTTGCTGCTCAGCCAGAGTGGAATGAGTGGAATGTTGGTGAGTGGTTAGAATGCTGTGTTTGAGTGTGTGAGCGTGAGCTCCAGTTGTGATCGGGCTGAGAAGCAAGCGGCTGCTCCTGGTGGGGTCTCACCTGAATACTTACCATCTGACTTAATAAAGAGATCTACACTCTCTACACCTCGTCTTCTTCCAATTCATCATAGAAATCCACTTATTACAGCGACTGAATCATGAGGCGATTAGATCTATATATGTTGTTTAAACTATCCACAATAAACAAGACCAGCTTGTCATTTAGTAAGTTTATTTAAACATATTCAGAAAAACTTAGGTTTTGGAAGTTTATTAAACAAGTATTACAAAATGTCATAAAGAGAGGTTTATTTAGCATTTATAAAGAGAGCTTAATTCAATAAATATTATTCATTAGCAATAATAAGTGAAAATAAGAATTTCCAAACCCTAACTATTTCCCTGTCTCTACCCTCATCGCCTAAAAATAAAGTCTTTAAAAATCTCCTTTCCTTACGTGCATTCGTCCATCAGCAGAACACGTCCCTCTGGAATCAAGAAGCGCAAGCGAAAAGTCTGCTCCTTGAGCCAATTCTTATACCCTAAAACTAAGGCTAAACTAACTATTTTCACATTCCAACAGCTGAATTCTGGCTCCTCATTGGCTGAGCCACCTCGTGCCACAGTAAATTGTGATGTCTTTCACTTCATGTCTGGGCTTTTTCACTAGCCCATTGTTCATGCTCAGAGTCCTGGCAGCACTTCCTTAGGCCGCTACATTTTGTAGCAAAGATGTTCAAGCAATGTACAAAAAATGTCACGGCTCTTCCTTCCAACCTTGAGGCTGTCCGTTCTGAGCTTCTCGTGGCACAAATAGCAAACCTCTCCACAGAGTCGCCTTTGGCAGTTCTTTTCAAAGCTTTTCACAATAAAAGTTTATAGGCTTCTCATCTTTTTCAAAATAAATTTTCTTGTGTGGCTTTTCATCAACAGGCCTCTTTTCAGAAAGCGTCAATTTTCTTCGCCACTTCTTCTTGCGTCACTTTTTAAATGCATTATTTTTCTGCAGCCAACTCTAAGCTTCATTTGGAAAACTATTATTTAAACAAACATAAAACATAAATTAATTTAAGAATTGACATTTGTTCTGTTACCCACCCACCTTTGCTAATATTTACCCATTAATATATGTTACCTAGCAGAAGCAAATAAAGCAACAAAACAGATTCATGCAACATTTATGACAGAAAAGACAAAACATGAGCACACAGAAAATAAGCACATGCCATTATTTAAAACAGCCGCATTTAATTCTGACAATCACAATAGACAGGATTAGTTAATTATTTCTCACATGCAAGCACCTTGCACATAATGCACATATATGAGCACACATATTAGTTTCCCGCGTGTAGTGATCTGTAAGTTTAAATCTAGGTTGATTAGTACATTTCACACTGCACACATTGGTAATATTATTATTCGTTATGGAAGTGTAACTTTGCGAGTTGAAACAAATTTATTTCCAAATCTCGCTCCATCAACTCCCTCATCTGGTGATTTCAAAATCACCACACCACACCAAAAATTTAGCAAATTTTATCTTATATATGAACAAGATTCGATTTCACCTGTGTTGGTATTTCTAAAGACTTGTCTCATCAGTTTGTCTGCAACTCTCATATTGAGTTTTAAGTAACCCCTCTAGTTCTATCTCTCTCTCTTATGCCTTTCTGATTTTGTAAATTCTCTTCTTGTCCTCAAGTATTTCTTTCTCTTGTGTAACATGCAACTGATCTTCAACAAAAGTATGCAAAAACTATAACTAATAAAGGTGTCAGTATCTTGCCAAGAATTGAACCACCAATCTTCTTGAAACCAGGTTTTGATTGCATGAAACCTTTTAGACAGACGTTCAGAAAAAATCATCCTCTTTTAAGGGAACAATTTCTTATTGCAGCTCAGTGATTACGCCATGTTTGTCTTGACTAGCTGAAGCTTTGATTGTCGTATTGATCTTAAACTTCTCCTTGTCAATTCCAAAAGGGAAAATGACAACTAAAACTAACCAAAGCAGAATTATTAGGAACACACATATCAGAGACATCTTACAACATCTCTTTAAGATGGAGCATTTTGAGCTGTTATCTATAAAAACGTAAGGCATTTTCACTAAGTTTGCGAAGAAAAAACAAAAATTTTAAACATTTCTAAAAAATGTCTACATTTTTAACACCCCCCTTTTTCAAATTTTTTTTTTTTTACAACTTCAACCCTCTAACAGCTTTTCTTCGACCTTATGTCACAAGTTATTTTCCAGCAAACACAATTTCTTCGACCTTGTGTCACCTAACACAATTTCTTCAGCCTTATGCCTAAAACAGGAAACCTACATTTTTAACAGGCAAGTACTTCAATCATTGTCACTATTGTCTTCAATCTCTTCCTGACTGCTACTATTTACCACCACTACAGGTATCACTTCTATTTTCTTTCCTGCTTCACTTTTCTTTTCAGAATCTTTTGACTTGATATTTCATCAATCTTTTCTTTTGATCTGTGTACCAATTTGAATTTTAGGCCTTCATTTTCTCCTGGCCAATTATCATCTTTTCTTGATAATTTCTTCTTTGGCTCAGTCACATTACATTCTGTTCTCCAAGCCCTTTTTCTGAATTTTCTTATTTGAGAATCTTCATCACTCTCATCAGTTTCACTGTCAGAAATTTCAATTCTGGACTCAGGTACTTCTTTACTAGGCAGCTTCACTCCATTAGGAACATTATCTCTATAACTGGTACTTGGCAATTCGTCTTCCTCCTCTTCTTCAATTACCTTCAACTTCCCAGCTTCGGATTTCTTGTCCCTGCTTTCAGAGCTTCTTTTCTGCTTTTCAATACACTCCTGGTCTTGATACTGAGCTTGATCAGACTCTTCTGCTGTTTCTTTTTCTAGCAGATCTTCATCATTTTCAGAGTCTACAACTTTGATTTTCAAATCCTTTTCACTCAAATTTTCATTCACAGATGAATTCTCCAGATGTCGACCTGCCTGTCGATCTTCAGAATCTGGATTTTCTTCACGTTCTTCCTCTGAATCTGAATCAGCATTGGTATAATTTTCTTCATCAGAGTTTTCACGTGTAGGCCCATGAATAATATGGCTAGTGTCAATCCACCTCTTCAGTCTTTTGCACTTCACTGCATTTGTTGTGACGGGAATAATTTGTCTTGCTTTCTGCCACCTTGGTACTAAACAGTTTCTCCTTCGATGAACTTTTGTCTTGACCCGGTCACCTGGTAACAGATCATGTGCTTGCTCTTTTTCTCTTGTCTGTACTTCAGTTCCCACTTGATTAGACACAGAAGTCACGACATCTGATAAATTCCTGCAGTACTCCAAAATGACGCTATAATTAATTGTCATCAACTTCCCTACTAGTATAAATGCCTGTCTCATGACTCTGCCCATCAGAATATCACGTGGGCTTAAACCTGTCTTTATATCAAGTGTACTTCTTAGAGTCATCAAAACAAGTGGAAGAACATCTGTCCACTTTATACCTGTAGCTAGACACATTTTTCCAATTCTGTTCTTTATAGTACCATTCTCTTGCTCCCCAACACCTAAAGTTTCTGGTCTATATGCACAATACAATTTCTGCTCTATGTTTAAAGCCTCACAAATCAATTGTAATAATCTGTTTTCAAAATGTCTTCCACCATCGGGTAACTATGCAACAGTAATTGCATCATTATATTGCATAGGAAATGTTTCAACCCATCTTGAAATCAAACAGACAATCACAAGAACATAGCACAGTTTGTTATGCAATGGCATTTCAATGAAATCCATTTGTAATCTGGTAAATGGACCACCCTCCTGTCCTTTTGTTTCCATTCCCACAACTGTTTTTCTAATTGAGTTCATTTGCTGGCAAGTCAGACACCTTTGGCTAAGAAATTCTACAATTATTCTGAATTTTGTATTGAACCAAGTTTCTCTAAAAAGCTTAACCATTGAATCTCTTTCAATGTGTCCTAAACTGTGGTTCATTCTGGCCATGTCAGCAATCATGCAGTTTGATAAAACTACTCTGCCATCTTTATGTGTCCAAATTTCATCCTCATCTCGCTGTCTACATTCTGCTCTCAACCATGTATCTTTCTCCTCATGAGTTGCTTCATCTTGTAAATCTTTGATTCCCTGCCATGTTTCAATTACAGATGTTAATATTAGTGAACTCAAAGCATGTTCATCATACTTTTCCCAATTCATTGCAATATTGTTCTTAGTACAATCATTTACAGTTTCATCTGCATATGCATTTCCTTTGGTAAAGAAATCTTCACCTCTTTTGTGAGTTGAACATTTTACAACAGCAATCTCTTCTAGTAATTGAATGCCATCGATCAGTCTTTTATTTAATTTTGCATTTCTGATTGGTGAACCTGCAGAAGTCAAATAACCTCTTTGGGACCAGAGCTGTTCATAATCATGCACAACTCCATAACCGTATTCGCTGTCAGTTATTATAGTGTTCTTTAAATGTATTGCTCTTTCACATGCATGAATTAAAGCAATCAATTCTGCTACTTGAGCTGAACGAATTCCTTCAAGACATGATGCTTCAACCACATCAGCACTAAAGCCTTCTTCTGTTCTTAGACAAGAGTCATTAACGAAGTAAACATAATCTGACTCTGGCAGAGGAACATCTTTAATGTCCTGCCTTGGCTTGGTGCAATATTCCAAAACACCCAAGCACTCATCATTAACATCATCTTTATTTCTGATTTCTTTTACAGCACCATCAGGCAACAATGTGGAAGTATTTAAATTCACACATTTTGCTATTGAAATGTTATCTGATCCCAGAATAACTTTTTCATACTTGGTGAGTCTGTTACTTGTTAAGTGCTGCGTTTTGCTTCTAGTGAGAAAAATTTCAACTGAATGGTGTACATAGACTTTCACAGGAAATCCCATGATTATTCCATCACTTTGCTCAAGGCTCACACTTGTTGCAGCTACTGCTTTTAAGCAGCCTGGTAATGCTTTTGCAACTGGATCAAACACTGCTGAGGAATATGCATTTGGTTTTCTCAGTTTTCCATGTCTCTGTATTAACACAGACAATGCACATCCTTCTCTTTCACAGCAATACAGCTCAAAATCTTTTTCATAGTCTAACATGTCTAAGGCTGGTGCCTCACACAAGTTCCTTTTTAGCTTTTCAAAAGCTTCCAACTCAATTTCTGTAAGGACAATTGGATCTTTTATATCTGATTTTGTCAATCTCTGCAGTGGTTTCGCAATTACCGAAAATCCACTAATCCATTGACGACAATAGCCAAACATTCCTAAAAACATTCTGACCTGTCTCTGTGTTTTTGCAGGTTGCATTCTCTGAATCATTTTGATTCTCTCAATTGTCACTTGTCTGATTCCTTTTGTAATTCTGTGACCAAGGTATTTTACTTCTTGCTTGCAAAACTGTAATTTTGCAGGTGACTCTTTATATCCTTCATCTGCCAAATGATTCAAAGGAGTAGTTGTGTCAGACCATGATTCATTCTTAATGATATTTCTGGGTGAATTTTTACACTCTCTTACAAAAGCTAATTTTGCTTTTCCCTTCTTCTTTCTCTTCGTCCATTTTGTTTTTCATTTATTCAGATTAACCCATTTTCTCAACGTCCAAATTAAATCTTTTATATGGGCAATTCTACCTGTTTTGCTCAAGCTTTCAATGTCCCTTTCAGTGAAATCCATTCTATAATTTTTCTGAAACAGTTTTTGTTTAGTCAAATCAATTTCTAAATCTAAAGCCATTTCTTCAACAGCATCATGCTTATTTTTTGTTTTCCAAGTAATGCTTTTGCAAAGAAACATCAAGTCATCATCCTGATATGTTTTTAATCTGTCTGTACTGATTGTACCATTTATTAATTCCACTAAATCAATTTTTAATCAGGCTGTGTCAAATCAATCAAGTCAATATCAGAGTCCTCATTAGCTGGAGCTGGAGTCATCACTCTCTCTTGCTGAGTTGGAATCATTACTGGCTGACTTTCAGATACATTAGAATAAAGTTTTCCAGCAAACGTTTGAATTTTAGAATTCAATTGGACCGTTAAAGCTGTGAGACTAGTTTCATCTTTTCTAAGCACTGGGACTGTCACTACTTCCATGTTTCTCGTTAACTGTTTTAAATCATTTGTAAAGTTTACATGACCAGGAATATTAATTCCAGAGGTACTAGGCATCTCATCATACCTTTCTGTTGTGACACCTTGAAAAAGGGTCTGGGCTAGGACTTTATTAATCTGAACTGGGACTCTTGGCGTTACATTAATCTGTTCTGGGGGTCTGCTTGAATTTCTGTCCTGATCTGTATTTACAGCATCATTTCTACACCAATCAATAAATTCTACTCTGACACGTTTATTATTTAGATTTGCTGATTTGGGAATCAAATTTTCATTAAGAATTATTTCTTTTGGGGGAGGTGGTGTTCTTTCAAAATATATGTCTTTTAAAGCTGCATCTTTCTTAACAGAATCTTCATTATGCTTATTAGTTACTTCATTATTTGCCTGTTTATTCATTAATTTGCTCTCATATATAGCAACTACCTTTTCAACATGTTTAAAAACATTTTTCAATTTCTGATAGCAGAAAAACATTTTCTCTTTCTTTAGATAATAATTATCCATGTTTCTTAAATATTTACCTTATTAAAATAATCAACAGACTTTCTCTTTTTACTGTGTTCTTACTTTAATTTGGGCAGTAGCAAAATAAACTAATTGAAAGCACCAATGAAAGTAATTCAACTAACAAATCAAAAATAGGGACAGAACTATCTATAACAGAATAAGGACTCAGTATACTTTAATTTAATCATACTACTAGATTGCTACTACACTGCTGTTAATAAATTATATGCAGCATTGTAAGATGCTATAATCACATATCAGCTGTGGGGAAGACTCAGTTATGTTTATTTATTTAATTTTGCTGCACGATCCTTCGTTTTCCCCCTTGACTTAATTAGACTTAGATATCACAAATTACCAATTTCGTTTGTGACACAATGCTGTTGAGGTTGTCACTATTGTTCCTTCTTTGGTGGTCTTTCTAGTGTACAGTGCTTGTTGGTGCTATGACTGTTGTTGCTGCTATAGCTGTATTTGCAGCTCTAATGGCAGCTGCTAATTGTTTGGTTATACCCAATATGGTAATAGCCAATATTGCCGGTGTCCCTGCTCTAGTCACCTCTGCTGCTGTTGTCCTAATCAGGGTGGCTGCTGTGATATTCACTACTTTACAGCAAGTCCCACCTTCCTAAATTACATTCAAATCAATATTGAAGGTTAGAACCCTTTCAGCCTGATAAAAACTTTGTACAATTATGTGATTTATTCTAATATAAACAAACCTCTGGGCACTAGCGCTAAGAAAATCAAAGCCTAAACACTCTCGGCAGAAGTAAACAATATGCATCAGCCAATTGCAGCGTCACAAATGCCTCGGCCAATCACAGCACGGCTGCCACAACGCCAGCCAATCACAACTCGGCTTTTGCTGTGACGTATACTGCTGCTGCAGTCTCTCGCCCCTCGCTCTCAGCCCCTCCTTTGCAAAATGCGATCTTAACACAGCGCGCAACGCTCACCACACGCATCAGCTGTGACACGCTTCCTTTTAAAAGAACAGCGCGGTTGTAGCGAGAAAGGCAGAATCTTTTTAGGTAGTGTGCGTTTCCCTTCAAACATACCAGTTGTACTCATTTGAATAGCTTAGTTCTATGTTCGAGTGTGTTCTCGTTATGTACTGGGGATCAGTTCATATTTCCAAAACCAAGTTACTACACGGGGACACTTGCAAAATATAAATAACTTGGCAGGCAGTGGTGACGCGCACCAGCCAATCACGCACGACCACTCCAAAGCACTAAAATACTTTCAGCGAATCACAGCGCTGCTTTGCTATGACGCTTCAGATGCCTCAGCCAATCAGAGCGCAGCGGCTCTGACGTACACAGCCGCTGCGGCTTCAAGCTCTCCCCTTGCACTCTCGCTCCTAAAATCGGCCCCTCCTTCACAATTTTAATCGAAACACTTGGAAATGCTTTTAGAATAGCGCGGAACACTTTTTAATACATAAAAATAGCGTGGACTTTACCCAAAGGCTCCAAAGCGCTTTACAATTACTTTTGGGACAATTTAGTGACTTACACAAAACAAACCATTTGCCTGCTTCCCTAAAAAGGACAGTAGTTTCACAGACACACAGATTTTCACTCATTCACTTGAAATAGACGATGCTACTTCTCCAGAATATTTTCTACCACATTTACACATACAGTCATATAAAGGAAATCCCTATTCATGCATACTTATTTTCTTCCCTAGGACTCTAACCTTAGAAGAAAATCTCTTTTGCCAGTAAGAAAACAACGCTTATTTTTCTTCCTTAGGACTCTAACCTTAGAAGATAAAACAACCCTTATCCTTCACACAAGCTTGGATATATCCTATTACTCTTTTCACAGAGAGTTTTAAAACAGGCTCTTTGTCCCTATACTCAAAGCTCAAATTTCTTAGACAATCCTCACTATCATACATACAATTTACTTAACACACCTAGAACCCTAAACTTGTGTTGTACGTCCACAACACGATGATATGCGGCGATATCACCTTTTGAAGCAGTACAAATGAACTGTGTAACCTGAAACCAGCGTCCTGATGACAGCATTACACTATTCTTGCCATGGCTAACCTGGGATTTTTCACACTGCTGGAAAAAACCCTTTCAACTACATTTAACAATCTGACAAAATCAATAACTCAACATATGTTAAACATTGATCCTATGAATATACCAACATATATGTATCATGCATGTAACATGTATGTTAAAAACAACATATAAACCGTCTGAATGCTACCAAGGTAATTGATCCAGCGCCCTTACCAAAATTTTGCATAAATGACTCTACCTACTACCACCAAACTTACCATACAATACTAGGCCCATATCAACAACGGAGCGACTGAATCATGAGGCGATTAGATCTATATATGTTGTTTAAACTATCCACAATAAACAAGACCAGCTTGTCATTTAGTAAGTTTATTTAAACATATTCAGAAAAACTTAGGTTTTGTAACTTTATTAAACAAGCATTAGAAAATGTCATAAAGAGAGGTTTATTTAGCATTTATAAAGAGAGCTTAATTCAAGAAATATTATTCATTAGCAGAAATAAGTGAAAATAAGCATTTCCAAACCCTAACTATTTCCCTGTCTCTACCCTCATCGCCTAAAAACAAAGTCTTTAAAAATCTCCTTTCCTTACGTACATTCGTCCATTAGCAGTACACGTCCCTCTGGAATCAAGAAGCGCAAGTCAAAAGTCTGCTCATTGAGCCAATTCTTATATCCTAAAACTAAGGCTAAACTAACTATTTTCACATTCCATTCTGGCTCCTCATTGGCTGAGCCACCTCGTGCCACAGTAAATTGTGACGTCTTTCACTTCATGTCCGAGCTTTTTCACTAGCCCATTGTTCATGCTCAGAGTCCTGGCAGCACTTCCTTAGGCCGCTACATTTTGTAGCAAAGATGTTCAAGCAATGTACAAAAAATGTCACGGCTCTTCCTTCCAACCTTGAGCCTGTCCGTTCTGAGCTTCTCGTGGCACAAATAGCAAACCTCTCCACAGAGTCGCCTTTGGCAGTTCTTTTCAAAGCTTTTCACAATAAAAGTTTATAGGCTTCTCATCTTTATCAAAATAAATTTTCTCTTGTGGCTTTTCATCAACAGGCCTCTTTTCAGAAAGCGTCAATCTTCTTCGCCACTTCTTCTTGCGTCACTTTTTAAATGCATTATTTTTCTGCAGCCAACTCTAAGCTTCATTTGGAAAACTATTATTTAAACAAACATAAAACATAAATTAATTTAAGAATTGACATTTGTTCTGTTACCCACCCACCTTTGCTAATATTTACCCATTAATCTATGTTACCTAGCAGAAGCAAATAAAGCAACAAAACAGATTCATGCAACATTTATGACATAAAAGACAAAACATGAGCACACAGAAAATAAGCACATGCCATTATTTAAAACAGCCGCATTTAATTCTGACAATCACAATAGACAGGATTAGTTAATTATTTCTCACATGCAAGCACCTTGCACATAATGCACATATATGAGCACACATATTAGTTTCCCGCGTGTAGTGATCTGTAAGTTTAAATCTAGGTTGATTAGTACATTTCACACTGCACACATTGTTAATATTATTATTCGTTATGGAAGTGTAACTTTGCGAGTTGAAACAAATTTATTTCCAAATCTCGCTCCATCACAAGTACCCTCCCATCCTCCATGACATTTCGCACCTTCTTCACCTGATACACTGGAAGTACTAGGTTTGGGATCAGACACACAGTCAGCGATGGCTCGTCTCTCGGCTGCACTGCCCTCGCCATGCCTCTCTACAACATCAGTAATAGCATTACTTTCATCATCTCTAAACATTTCTTCCATGTCATGGTTAACTGGTAGACCACCTGCTTCTTTTTGTGATACATAAACTTGTTGATCATCTTCACGTGAATAAATATTCAACCATGAGAATTCCCTGTCAATCAGATCTTTGTTTTTGAATCCCTCAAACCACAATTCTGCCTGGCTTTTACTCAAACATATGGCGTCACTCTTGTTTTGCCACCCTAGGAATCTCAAACAAATGGCACTTTCTGTGACTTCAACCACTTCTTCGGGTTTATAGTACTTGGACTCTCCTTTGTGTTGTCCATTGTGTCTTTTGATAAGTGCCCAATCACCCTTGGTAAATTCTTTATTAACAGCTTTGTGTACCTTGTCGTGATAGAGTTTAGCTTTGACTTGGCTATCAATGATCTTCTGCTTAACCTGAATTTGCTCATCACTTATTACCACAGGATCAGGTAAACCTGACTCAAACCCATCAATTTTAGGCACAATGTCATTATCGCATCTTCCCCCCCTCATTAAGAAGAATGGGGAAAAACCTGTTACACTGTTTGGGGTAGAATTGTATGCAAATACTCTTTCCTGGATGAATTTTTTTACAGGAATATTAGAAGCTATAGCTAATTGGATGCCATCTATGATAAATCGGTTCACTCTTTCAACCTGCACATTCGACTTTGGTGAGTATAGAGGAGTTTTCTCCTGTCTGATGCCGTGCGAGTTAAGAAATTCTGTCATTTTGTTGGAAGTAAGCTGCTTTCCATTATCTGATACCAGTATGCGTGGGCTGCCTTCAATGGAGAAACATGTGTCCAAAAAGTCAATGACAGAGTCTGAGTCAATAGTTGGGACAAACTTATGGTATACCCATTTGCTGTAGTAGTCACTCATAACGATGAGAAATCTGGATTCCCGGTCCAACACTTGGAATGGTCCTGCCATGTCTATGGCAATTTTGTACCATGCTGAATTTGGGATGGATACCAGCTGCATCTCCTGAACTCTTGGTGTCCAGTGCTTGTCGGATCTAATACATGCAATACATTTCTCCACATATAAGTTAACATCAATGTTCATCTGAGGCCACCAATATTGTTCTTTTAGCCTCTTCTTGGTCATAGTGGCACCTAAATGAGTACTGTGGGCATTAGCCATCTGTTTGTTCCTCAGTTTAAATGGGGGAACTAACAAATCACCCCTCATTAAAAACCCGTCAACACAACTTAGTTCCTCTGACACCTGGAAGAAGGTTTTTAATTCAGGAGACACACTTCGAACAGGGGGCCACTTGTGGGACATGAAATCTCTAACTTTCATTAAAGCAGAATCAGTATTAATGGCTTCTAACCACTCTTTTTCTGACATTACATTTCCAGTTACATTAATGCTGGATATAGATGAGACTACACACTCAGTGTCATCCTCATTCTGTATTTCGACATTTTCAGTGGGTAGCCTTGTAAGAAAATCTGCTCGAATATTGTCCTTGCCTGATATGTGTTTGATCGAGAAATTATATTCTTGCAGTTTTGCTAGCAATCTCACCAACCTGGCTGAGGCCTTACCGTTACCTCTGCCATACCCGTCAAACATAAATGTGAGAGGCTTGTGGTCGGTAACTAATTTAAAATCCTTTCCCTACAAATACATTTTCAGTTTGTCCACCACCCAAACACATGCGAGTGCTTCCCGCTCAATGGTACTGTAATTCTTCTCCACCTCTGTCAATCTGCGTGAAATGAACGCTACTGAATGAACTTGCTTATTGACTTTCTGAGTGAAAACTGCGCCTATACCTACTGAGCTAGCATCTACAGTAATTATGTTGGTTCCTGTTGTATCAAATGGTTTTAAGGTGGGGGCATTTACAATAGACTTTTTTATTTCTGCAAAGGATACCTCATGTTGTGCTTCCCATTTAAAATGCTCACCTTTGCGCAGAAGAGCTCTCAGGGGCTCAACTAATTCTGCGTAGTTTTCTATAAATCTTGAATAGTATTCGCTGAGTCCCAAAAAGGATCTCAGCGAATCTCTGTCTTCTGGTTTAGGGGCTTCTGAAATTGCCTTGACTAGATTCATCTTGGGTCTGATACCATCTTGACTAAGTACATGGCCTAGATATTCCAATTCAGTTTTCAGAAATTCGCATTTGTTCTTTGAAACTGTAATACCCCACTCCTTTAACTTACCAAGTACCTTTTCTAGAATGACATTATGTTCACTTACAGATTCAGCATGGATGAGAATGTCCTCCTGAAACTTCTGTACGCGTTTCATCTGCCCAAACATGTTCTCCATTAGCTTTTGGAAGACGCTTGCTGAGGACGCCAACCCAAAAGTCAATCGTACATATCTGTAAGCTCCCAGGGGTGTGATAAATGTGGTCAACTCTTTGGATTCCTCATCAAGCTTAACTTGATGATACGCTGACCTGAGGTCGATAAGGGAAAAAAATTTAGAACCTGCAGTTGCAGCTAGGATTTCTTGAATTCTGGGAAGGGGAAAACAATCCACAAGAATATTCTTATTGAGTGACCTGAGGTCTGCACACAGGCGGAACTCACCATTCCTCTTTTTTATCAACACGATCCCCGAAATCCATTCAGCAGAATCTGCTGGTTCAATCATCCCTTCACTGATCAGTCTTTCTAGAACACATTTTAAATCATTTTTGACTTTTAGGGGTAGAGACCTGACTCTATGTCTTACAGGCACCGCGTCTTTTTTTAGAATTATCTTATGTACAAAGCCCTTTACACAGCCTATTCTATCTTCAAACACAGCGTCATATTTACTAAGGATAGTGGCTATGTTTTCATTATTGCATGTTAGTGCAGACACATTTATACTAGGTATAAACCCTTCATCAAGTGTGATGGGGTCCTCAGCCCCAGGCTTCAAAATTATTTTCAATTTTGCTAAGTCTTTCCATCCCACAATGTCTCTGCCGCGTTCTGCGACATACATTTTTGTATTCACACATCTACCTTTGATATTTAGAATGTCTTCAAAGTACCCAAAGATATTGATCTCTGATTCCCCGAAGGCTTTGGGATTGACATCTGATTCAATCAAGTCCACTTGAGGCCAATACTGAAGAAATTTCTTGTCAGAAACTATTGTAATTGGCGAACCGGAATCTGCCATAATGTTAAGTTGAACTTCTCCTACTGTGGCCACCCCTAATGGGCCTTTAATATTTTCGTATTCCTCTCCAATGGTAAGTACAATATTAGAACACATATTCTCGTCAAAATCTTCTACACAGTTTACCTTTGTTGGCGTAAATCGTTTTTGGCCAAAAGTACCACATACCCCCGCAAAATGCCCTACCTTTAGACATCTTGTGCACTTCTTCCCCTGTGCCGGGCAATTCAAGGAATCAGCCTTGTGATTGTGAGAACCACATCTATAACATACAAATTGAGATGTATTAACATTTGCATGTGCTTTAAATTTGTTGAAAGAAACATTATCTCTCTTCTTTTTTTCATTTACTAAATACACACTAGAATTTTTGTTTGTAGCTCCAGTTATTTCCCTTGATCCTTCTAAAGATCTTTCAATTCCCTTTGCAATGTCAATAGCTTCTGATAGGGTTGGCCTTTTGCATGCTAACAGGATTTTTATTTCATAACAGTGGAAAACTAACTGGTCGCGTATATACCCATCAACCCTATCTTGATAGTCACACTTGGTTGCCAACACTCTCAAAGCTGCTATTTATTCCTCTACATTTTCACTTTCAGCTTGTTTCCTCATAGTGAATCGGTGTCTGCCCACCAATATGTTTTCCTCCTCATCAAATTGTCTTTCCAGTCTCTTAACAGCTTCCTGGAATTCATCTAATGGAATAAATTGGCCTGGTGGTGGTTCGTACTCTGGCAGACTATAAAAAAATTCTTGCCCTGCCACCCCCAACAGCCCAACAAGAATAGCTGTTTTCCTTTCAGAATCGAACTTCTTACCGTTGATGGCAATCAAATAGTTTTCAAATGACCTGTACCAACTGCGCCATTTCATGACCGGTTTACCAGGTTCGTTTAGAAAAAATGCTGGAGCATTGAAGTTCGACTCACTGGTCATATTATCCAGATTGGTTTCTGAAGCCTCTTTTTTAATAAACAAATCAATTTTGAATTGTTAAAATTCACTGAGTAAATATGAGAAGAAAAACGTTTCTTTTATCTAAAGCTTGTATCAACATTTGCCAATATAATGAGTCATGTAAATGTTCAGTAACTCGCTGAGTAAATATGAGAAGAAATGTTCAATAACTTGCTGAATAAATATGAGAAGAAACGCTTCCTTTATCTAAAGCTTGTTTCACTTTTGCCAATCTAACAAGTGATGAACAAAACTTTGCGCGTTTAATTTACCTCCAGTTCCGATGTGCCGCTATGAATAGAATGTTCATCACAAAATGGCGTCGCGTTGCTCACGTCGATGACGTTGTGATGTGATCAGCCTTGCTGTTTGACAAACAGCTGTGCGGGAAGAGTGACGGTCACCGCAGCGCGTGTGGACTAGGATGACAGTTAAACTGCCACGCGTCAACAGCCGTTGAAATCCTCCTTTGCCTGCTACTCGCTGTGGAGACGCACGTTACCACACTTAATTTGAAGAATCACTCGGCAAACACAAAATTAATCCGTAACTTGCTTTTTAGCTTTACACCATTCTCCTGTCACGAACTGCTACTCCGAAGATTTCGTCAGCGTTACGCCCACGTGACTTCTTGGTCCAAAATTGCCGTGACACCGAAATACAATGGAAAATACTAAATTAATTCGTATCCGACTATTTTTTAAATAAAAGCCATAAGAGCACTTGCCTTGAAGATTAGGTTAAGATGCTCCTGAAGAAATCCCTGCGCAAGCTCGTCTGTTGAAAGCACGTCCCGAATCTCGTCGCCAAATATGTTGTGATGGGAGTTTCAATAAAACACGGAAAAGTCGAAATATTTCCTTAAGTATTTATTTAAGTACAACGAGCTTGCGGAAGGAAGGGAACAGCTGTCGGAAGATGACAGAGTACATGGGGTCATGGGTGTATGTCATATAAATACCAACATAACATTCCAAAGCACGTCATCACAGTGACCAATCAATGCACGGGAAAGTTAGAGGAAGGGAAGAAAGGAAGAAGACTAGACCTGCAACAATAGTGTACAGACTTACGCTCACGTTCCTTCTCTGTCCTGTAGGAGAACTCCTTTTTTAGGTCTCGCCTACGCAGTACGTATGCGCTATTCCGATGGCTAAAGACCTAGCCATCGGTTCCCTTTTTCACCCAAAAACGTGTATGCATTCCAGTGCCTTCAATGACAATGCATGCACGTTTGGCGATTCCCTTGCGGAAGCGAGCAGCGGCGCCATATGTTATCAATTATCGTGCCTTGCTGCTCGCTCCCACAAGGGAATCGTGCAGGCCCCCTCCTCTCTCTCCCCTCCCCCTGCTGCCATGCGAGGCGTGTGCTTGTGCTTGTTTTAATTGAGATGGGTCCTCAGGCTAATGGAAGAGATATTCCATGACACCCCAAGACAGCTACTCCCCACTCTTCAGGAAGGAGAGCCTCTCCCTTTTTAAAAGGACATTTAAATTGAGAGCCACAGACCGCGAGATGGGTGTAATTACATCACAAACCCTTTCACTTGTCAAATTGTAAATCTAAAAAGGGCGTCGATCTGAAATCCCTGTGACTGACAGCGAGCACTTTTTATGTAAAAGAAAAAAAAACCTTGTCATAAAGTGTCCGAGAACGCATTTAGAAAAGAAGAATGTTTTACATAGGCGAGCAAAGCGCCAATAATTACCCTTCAAGAAGACAGCCACGGAAGACCAAGTACCTTCCCCACACTAATGGCTTTTTAAGTTGCTCTGAAACTTCAGGTAACTTTTTATTAAAAGACTTCTTGGGAATGTATAGGCTTTTTGAGCACCTAATAGGACAGCATTTTCATTTACGATAATGTAATCATTTTTGCAAATACGAGATTTAGCTATTGCTTCCCCTTTTCCAAACAGTAAACTCTCAGCTTGTCTCTTGTGTGAATTAAGCAAAATTACACCCAGGTGAACATTATCTGTCTGCTCTCTCCGCTGGCACTCCCGCTCAGGCATAATATTTATTATTCCTCCCATTTGGTGAATTATTCCCGGAATCCTCCAGGAAAGAAACTTTGTGCGAATGAGGGAGTGAGTCGCGAAAGGTGCAAACGTCTACTTGGCAGTAAATCTGCGGTGGCACCATGTAAAATGCGAGCGTTTCATAAAAATGGGTCAGTCGTCGATAAAAATGGGTGCTCTATCGTAAGTTATTTTCAGCTCAAGGTTTCCCACTCGGCGAGGACGTCGTAGGCAAGTAGGGCCCAGCGCCAAGCCAGGGGCGTTTATTTATCAGTATTGTATATTACGCAGTATGCCACGTGCGGTCTTAATGTGCCTATTGAATTGCTATGTTTTGTTATACGTATTTAGGAAGCGCATTCTGCCACTGGGGAGGGGGGTATCGCAGCACGAGCGCAATGGTGTGACGCACCATGAGCGTGGATGCCTGCGCACGCTGGGCCTGCTCAGGACAGCATTGATTGGCAGAGGTGTACCATTAGGTTCAAGTGTTAGAAGCTCAACCAGTTCTGGGATGTTGTTGGCATCAAAGTCGGCAGCATCATATGTCTCGAAAATGTTCCTCATCTTTTGGCGAATTAGTGGCCACTACAAACCATACCGCTGGTCACAATGACTGGGGAGAAAGCTTATTTCTATAACACACAGTAATAGCTGGGCTCCTGTGCCCGGCGAGGTGCCAGGATAATCCTCCCTATTGGGTGATGACGTGCAGAGAATTTACTAGGGCACTGGGTTTTGACCTTTCCGTGGTTTATGATACAGCTGGTGATTCATCCTTTGAATGCATGGGGTCCTTCTATTCCAACAGCTCTTCTTTCAAATGCAAACACACTCCTGGTCACACCAGTCTCTAAGGTCTGGGCCTTCTCGGACACCAAGTAGCCATGGCGGTACCTTTCAGGCTCTGAAGATACCTTCCACACCTAGAGAGCCTTTAAGGCTTGGGCAAAGTGGGCGCTGGCCCAGGGCCTTAGCCTTTCAGGGGCACCCTGATAGATAGGGCTCTGTTCTACGCACAATCCTGCTCTGATGACCTTGAATGATTTTTAAACATAGATTTTTCTCAATACCATTTTCCTTTAATTTAATTTTTATACTGGCACTCTGTGGGTGTCTATTAGCGACATTCTGCAAAAAAATCGTGTTTACTTTTCAATACCACGCACATCCATAAAAAAGTTCCTTTTATATCAGAACAGGACCTCACATATAAGAAATGGCAGTGGGTCGTAGAGGTTATTTGCAATAATATTAGTGGACTGCTGCTATATCACACCATTGAAATCACACATCATTATCCCTAAATATTAGATGGAAGCACATTTAGAATTTGAATCAGTCTGCGTTTGAAGTGTCAGCGACTTGGCCGAAGAGGGCATGACAAGCTTTTCTGAACAGGGACCCCAAAATCCTTAAAATGTCCCTGTCCACACCTTTACCAGGTGTCTATCCAAAAGACTGAACAAGGGTCAGATCCAATAGGCTGGACAAGGGTCTGTTGGCTAGCTAAATGTGTCTTTTAATCTGAAAAGGACAACACCTTTTGTCAGATATCTGCTTTCACCACTTTACACTGATTCACTCGACCTTTCCTTTAGCTGCAAAGGCAAAACATCCCCGGGGTAAGTGTAGACATCAGAGAGTCTTCTGCTTTGAGGCTTCAGCCATTGTAAAACTTTTTTTCTCAAGTTGAGTATCTAAAAGCAGTGAGTAACCACCTCTACCTGCCCAGCAGGACTGTGGTGGTTCGCTTTAGAGATAGCACAAAGATGCTTATGGCAGGAACCCTTGCAGTGACACACTTCCCTCCCTTCCACACACACTGTTTTAAACAACAAAGTCCGCTTCATCTGCGGGCTTACTATAAGATATAACATCACTGCAACCAGAAGGCTGCACTGGCTGTCTGTCAGCAATCGTATCACCGACAAAATATCTCTAACTTTAAATCTCTCAGTTTAAAGCTCCATGGCAAAAGCAGAAAAACACACTTCTAAAATCATCCCGACACTCAACTCCTAACACTCTGCTACACATGTTCAGTGAAGGATCACTGCCGTTATCAGTTCTTAGTAGATATCTGTACTCCCTCACTCTGAACCAGTGGACTCAGGATTAAAGGTCAAACACTAGCCAGTAAAATACTTAAGTTCTCTCATAGCCTGTAAAGATGCAGCTGGGATTCACAAGACTGCAAATTGTGCCTGAGGTCCCCAAACAGAGAACTCTGAGCTATACATATTGGGATGGTAGTTCCATGCCTTGTCGATAATGAGCTGGTATCCCTATTGCCTGTTAATATTAACCAAGTGGTACTAAAGCTTGAGAATATCAGGACACCATTTCTCTAGTCAGCGACACTGCTTTGGTCGTCCCATAGCCGGTGAATCTGAACATTAGGCTGTTGGTCACATAGTCTATAAACGTTGGACTGTTATTGCGTACAAAAACTGAGATAATGGTCCTAGAGGGTACTAAAATTTAGTTGGAGGCTCTCCATTATGTAAACATTGGGGTGATAGTCTTATTGCCCTATTTATCCCATATCCTGTACATATGTGTAAATATTAGTCTACTATAGTACATTGTAAATGTACTCCAGCTCAGAGCTGGTGTAAGTCCAGCCATGGCCACTCACAGCTACAGTAACATCTTCCCATGAGAATAATGGAGGTAGGGACTTAAATAAAACACCATAAGAAATATTGTTCGCATAAATTAATTCATTTACATTTTTTAAAAAGTATATACATGCATTTTAATGTTAATAAATACAATTTAAATTATAAGGGAATATTATTAAAATATATTTTAATAACCTTTTTTTCAATTGAAAAATAAATATAACTTGATTTTAAAAAAATCTATACATAACTTTGAGCTAATTTTAATGCATAATAAATAAACAAACAATGTACTTTAGGTGAGTGTGGGTCAATTCTTTAATCTAAATTTGTATTAAATCCTTAAAAAAATCATTTACATTTCTTCTGTTATACTTAATTAAATTTTTTATAAAAATGTAGTTCAGTGCAGTAGCATATGTAAAAAATGATTCTACATTTAATATACATATATAACATTAATTCACATTAACATATTATTTACAAATATTTAAAACAAAATAATTAAAAAAATCTCTATACTTCACTATAGAGAGATCTACGCCCTGATTGTGGAGGTCTTCACCAAGTTTGTGAGACATCAAATATTGTTGTACAGTCAATACTGGTAGTAACTTAACAGTTGTATGTGATGTTTTACTGACCTCAAGCCCTGTTTCAGCGGGTGGGGACATGTAATTCTATTTGTTGCTTTGAGTGTCCTTTGCAAAGGCTTGCTTCTCTGTGGGCAATGTTGGTTATATTTCCCTTCTTTTTGTATGTCGACCTCTCCCATGGATCATGCCCCTATTATTTGTAGGCTTCATTTTTGTGCACATAAGTTAATTGAAGCACACTATTATGTTATTTTGCTTCTGTCTGTGTTTTTGAAATGTTGAGTTTTCTTCCTGTATACATTCACCCGTACCGACTGCTGGAGTGCTAATAAGGGTACAGATCGTCATTTGACATTTTCAATCCGTTCCGTATGTAGTTTATAAACAGCATTTTGTTAGCTTTCTGCATTGTTTTATTTAAATTTTTCAGATTGCCATGCTTCTGCATTTTTTTTTCAGTCGAGACTGGGCAGCGCATGCACTGCTCTGCAAAGCATGCTATTTTAAGATACAGACTTTTGACACGCCCGTCGCTTTTGGTTGGTTGGCTAGCCTTTCATAGTTCTTTTTCTTTGGTTGGCCAATAGTGTCCATCTGTCCCATCTTTGGGTGCTTGGCTCCCTCCCAGCAGACATCACCGATTGATTTTTTTGGATGGC
This sequence comes from Lissotriton helveticus, assembly GCF_964261635.1. NCBI lineage: Eukaryota > Metazoa > Chordata > Amphibia > Caudata > Salamandridae > Lissotriton > Lissotriton helveticus. The sequence goes on along the minus strand of NC_136059.1, from coordinate 610,048,478 downwards.
CAGCTCTTGCTATCTGTTGCCTCCTCGCTCGCACCCCTCCCTCCCGTCATTGTTGCCGTCACTTAATCTCCCCAGTGCCGTTCCCACACCACCACCTCCTATAGTCACTGCTCTAGTGTCTTCTTAGTTCATGATGTAAAACTTACATGGGCGCCACGTGTAATTTTTTTTTAAGCATCGCGGAACGCCACAGTTCATCTTAAACAATGGTGGAAGCGTGCCTTTCTATGGCACTGCTCGCAAAACTGTTCTTTTTAATATTGCAACTCCATTAGTCTTTCCTGTGTTTATGGAGCCTTTTCAGTGTGTAATCTCCACAGATAAAGTCTCTGCCACTCCGTGACCTCTACATGAAGGACCGCAGCTGTGATATCGCTCTCCTGATCTGAACCTACACAGGGGCGGCTTGCAGGTTTCCAGGGAGTAAAAGGCATGCATTGAGATGCCATAACTAAAAAACATTATACTTGCAACACCAATTGCTCTAACTTTCACTACTGTGAGACCGATTGCATTGCAAATGCTTGTTTAAAATTATTTTCGCCCCTCGCGCACCTCCATCGGCACTTTCACCTTGTCTGCTTTTTAATTGTTGCTTTCTACCTTCATTTTTAAATGTCGTGTTTTGAATGTCGAGTTCGTTTAATGCTGATAATTAACTAACTTACATCGGCACATCCACCCCTTCTGCACTCGACCCCTCAGGGTGAACTGCAAAGCAAGCAAACTTGTTCATTTAGTGAAACTAGGGAAGAGCCTCTTTAAACCTATTCACAACATTGTTGTAATCATTTTATTAAATAAAAAATAAACACCTCAATTGCACATTTACTTTTCCATAAGAAACTGACTGAGGGCACCTACCAGTATGGCAGGGATCCTACATGCCAACCCTCCAGAATCGGGTGGGAGGTTCAGGGCACTTGCCTTTATTTCCTCCTACTTCTTCGTTCTACCCCCGCTGCACCGGAAGAGGCAACACTGCTACGTTACCCAGCCGCATATGAGCCATAAACAAGTCCGTCCCACGCACTATAAACAAGCATTGGCATAGCCAATAGGTCTCGCATTTGGGACCTTATAAGTATTTAGTTATGCAGCACAATATCCTTGGTGCAAGAACAATAACTGTTGCATGGCTAAACACTTATAAGGTCCCAAAGGCGAGACCTATTGACTATGCCAATGCTTGTTGAGAGCAGCAGCGGAGCCTCTGACAAAAGCCCCTCTCGGTCCAAAAGCATGGCATGAAGCAGCCCCTCAAAGGACCCGCAGCCCACCAACACGCGCACAGCCGTGCTGTACTCGGACAGTGCAAGAGGGTCGTTTGCATCAAAGATGGCACATTTTATAAGAATTTCTATGGGCGGGGGCGGCTGCGAGGTGCATGGCTTGAAGCACAGCGCCAATTCACATCAGCTCGCCATGCTCCATAAACCAGCAGCATGTGCAGAGCCAATACTGCCTGGCAGCACCGGCATTAACTCAGAACCCTAACGCATGTGCTAAAGTATGCATCACACAGGATGTCTAGTTTGATAACTGTAGGGCCATCTGTACCCTAGACTGGGCAAACTTGGTGAACAGACCTTGCAATGCGTTAAGTGTCAGCCAGTGCAAACCCTTGAAAATTACCACCAGGCTGTTTTACAAGTAAAATGAACTGTCCTCCATCTAGTAATACACAAAACAGTTCTTTATGAATAGTGCGAAGACGTCCTCTGAAAGCGCTCTTCTGTAGCAACAAAGCTAACAGAAGCACGAGTGACCTTTTGGAATCGGTCAGCTCTTTGCAAGCACTTGTGCTTGTGGCGGCACCCACCTTGCGGGAGTGAGCAGGCGTGTGCGCGGCCACACTAATTGGAAACAGATGGCCCCTGCTCGCCGCTGCTGGCTCCCGCAAGGTGGATGCTGCCACAAGCACGAGTGCTTGAAAAGAGCTGACTGATTCCAAAAGGTAATCTCCTGAAGCAGCCGTACTCATAGTACTGCCCGCGGGCCGCCAGCGGCCCGGAATGCATTCATTGGCGGCCCGCGGACCTTGCCATGCCATTTTTACATTGCTAGTGAGGCCGACAGTAAACACAGAAGATGACCGCAGCAGCATACGTAGTGAATACGTATTAAATACGTATTCACTATGTATGCTCCTGCTGCCATCTTCTGTGTTTACTGCTGGCCTCTGGCCTCTGCGACATCACACATGGCACAATCCGAAAGCTTCCTAAAAGGCCCTTTAAAAGTCAGCTGTGAAAACGCTGACAGCTGACTTTTAAAAGGCATTTTAGGAAGCTTTCTGTTTCGTGCTGCCAATGACGTCCTATTCTCCCGCAGCCTTTACTATACCCACAGAGACACACACACAGAGATACACACACATGGACACACACACACAGACACACACACAGAGACACAAGCACAGAGGCACACAGAGACACATATGCACAGAGACAGAGAAACACACACAGACAGAGACACACACACACAGACACACAAAGACAGAAACTAAGACAGAGAGACACAGAGACAGAGAGACACAGAGACAAAGAGACACACAGTGACAGAGAGACACACACACAGACAGAGGCACACACACACACACAGACAGAGACGCACACAGAGAGACACACACAGACAGAGACAGACACACACAGACAGAGTCAGACACACACAGACAGACACACACACAGAGTCATACACATAGAGACACACAGACAGAGATTCAGAGACAGAGACACACAGAGACAGACACACAGAGAACGAGACACACAGAGAGACAGAGGCAGACACACAGAGACAGAGAGACACACAGATAAACACACAGAGACAGACACGCACACACAGACAGACGCACACACAGACAGAGCAGCACACACAGAGACACTCACACACAGACAGATATGCACACACAGAGATGCACACACAGAGACACACACACACACAGAGACACACATGGACAGACAAACACACAGAGAGACACAGAGAGATAGACGCACACACAGAGACAGATGCACACACAGAGGCAGACGCACATATAGAGACAGACTCACACACAGAGACAGATGCACACACAGAGACACACACAAAGACAGAGTCGCACACCCAGAGACAGACACACAGAGACAGAGACGCAGAGACAGAGGTGCACACACAGAGCTAGAGATGCACTCACAGAGACAGAGACGCACACACAGAGATGGACACACAGAGACACAGACACAGAGACACACACACAGAGACACACACACAGAGACGCACACACAGAGACGCACACACACAGACAGAGACGCACACACAGACAGAGACGCACACACAGACAGAGACACACACAGACTGAGACACACACAGAGACACACACAGAGACACACAGGCAGAGGCACACAGACAGAGAGAGACAGAGACACACAGAGACAGACACACACACACACACACACACACACACACAGACAGACATGTGTGTGTATGGAGTGTCTGGTGGCTCAGTGTACTAATGCATCCGCTGCAGGAGCCTGTGTTCAACCTCATGGTCACAGTTTTTTTTACTCTAGCCCCGCCCCCACTGGCCCCTCCCCACAGGTGCGGCCATGGGCCACAAACCACACTCTAAATTTGGCCCCCGAGAGAAAGTTTGTGAGTACCCATGTCCTAGAGCAACGCATGCACAGTGCCTAGGTGAGACCTAAAAACGATATCACTAGTGGAGAAGTTACGGCATGAGGTCATGTCAGGTGAGCGTTGTAGGGGAGGGGAAATCCTTTAAAGAGTAATTTTCGCTCTGGATTTCCCTTCCCTTTTGAAATTCAGGAGCAGCAACATTGTCGTGGTGTCACCAGGGCTTTAAGTGGAAGCTTTTTCAATATTATATACTAGCCATATTTGCTTCTTATTTATCTTATGCAACTAACATTGACAAACCCAATAGTCCTGAGTTATTGTAGGTTTGATGTTACTTGTATCATATATCTGGATGCAATGACAGAAACAGCAAATTACAAGTTGGGCAGTACACTATGCTAAGCACAGATTTTTAGCTTATGTGTGTTAAGCCACGCCCTTAATTACAATGGCCACACCCCTTTGAGAGATCCCCCAGTTTTTTTCATCCCACTTAAATCACTGGGAGCAGTAGTAAACTTCAGGAGTTACCTCCACCCCAGGGGAAGGCTCTGGGCACTCAAGTTCCCACTTAATTAGGAGTTCGGCCTTCGGGATGCGGTTGTGTCAGCAAGACTCGTATTGAGTGACACCTCCTGCTGGCCTTGAATGATCTGCTTGTGTGAGTGACAGTTTACTGGAATGGGGTGTGAAAACCGTCCCTCACACCTCAAACACACTGTGAAGAACTGCCCCTAATGTGCCATAGTCAAGACCCCCCTCAGGTGTAATGAGCGAGCAAGGGGGCTCTGTCCCGTGGAACGAAAGGAGGGCTAGGGAATGGTCTTGGGTATAGCTCATAGAGGCGTCACATATGGGGTATGAAGCGCTATGTGAAAACAAATAAACACAATTAAGTGCAAGGCCAGAAAAAAATGGCACGCTGAAGTATAGGACAGGGGGAAGGCTGCAGGAGCTCAAAGATAAAACAGAAATGGCCGCAGTGCTTCCGAGGATGTGGGGAAACCCAGCAGGAATGTGTGAGAAAGGGATAGTGTTGCAGTGTTGCAGGAGAGGAGGCCACAGCGATGCAATGGTGCATGGCCCAAGGAGTGTGGCCATAGCTGTGCAGCCCGTGACCACAGCAGTGCACATCACGGGACAGTGTTGGCATGAAAGAAACGGGTGGCAGTGCCGGGAGGGTGTGTAGTGTAGTTCCTATTTTCTGGCTCTGCGCATTGGAATAATATATCCTATAGATTTGACGTAGGACTGAGGTCAACTAGTTCTCTATCGAATATACTAAACTTAATTGTGTGTGTGCCAGCTAACTCAGAGGTCACTAGAAACTTTCTCGAATACACAAAAGGGACTAGTTTCTGACAACAGCATAAACATGACAGCTTTGTTTCCCAAAAATAAGAATATATCGCTCAGAGTCGTGGAAACAATAGATAAGTATTTCACTCAGTCAATCGTGCATGCTTCGTTTCTACAGAGTTGCAGTGAAATAGTGAGACGGGCGTTTTCAATAAAAAGGGTTTATTGAACAGTCTTCTTTCTCATGCAAGAGAGGTGAACTACTACAATCGTTATGCACACTGCAAAGTATAATGCATACAGCGTAAACAGTAATATGAAAAAATACTGTAAGAGCTTTGTATGGTTTCTAAGCCATATAAAAATACATACATAAATAACATTGACTAAAATACTCAACTGGTGCTTCTAAAATATGCCTACCCTAATGTACCTAACCTAAGTCTAGTACGAGGGAAGAAGTAAGTATTGTGTAACATAGGTTTAGTTTTTGCCAAGAATCTACCAAAGGTTTCTCTAGGTTCTAATCAGCTCCATACCTTGTTAGAATGAAGGAGGTCTGGTATCTCTGTCTCGGGACTCGATTTCCCAACACCCCGCAAGGGGAGCCAAAAACACTGGAGCTGGATTCTCGGCAGGAGAAGGGCAGCTTCCTGATCAGTGCGTCATCTGGAGACTCGGCTTCCTTCTACACTTGCTGTAGCGAGCTGCGCCGGGCAAGTAGGTCTTCGAATTGCTCCAAACCACTGTATCATGCTAGAGCAAGTGAAGGTATATTTATACCTTGAATGTGTTTAGGAATGCCATAGTTTGACGTAAAGTCAGTCATATGAAAGTCAGGAAAGTACCCCAAGGGAATAGATGTTCTTTGTACAGTAACTGAGTTCTTGGACAAATCAATATTCAAGCAAGGGGAAGTCCCTGACTGCTTAAGCTGGTTTTCCAAGAAGTCGTTGTGACGTTTGGTACATGTGGAAGTAGACATGCCTGTATTTGGGTAGCATGGGCTATGCCTAAATAAGGGCTTGATGTCTATGCCTCTATAAGGGCATGAATCGGGAGAATTCACTCGGAGCTTAAAACGCCACACAACACCCACTCCACTTTCTTATGTACGACATTACTAAGTTCTAAACACATAAAAACATATCTAAACATGATGTGTTAAAACCCACCCAAAATACATAAAAATGCATTGGTACTGGTTGTACGTGAAAAGCATTTGTGCTGTACGCATTTAAAGCAATCTTTCATTCAAAGCATATACATGACATTTGAAAATGCTATCCGAATTAATCACGAAAATACATTTATGAAATGGCTCTTAATTACAGAAGAAAAAGTCGAGACCATTCCATGGCAGATTATATAAACTGTTTGAGTGTGGACAAGGTCAAATATTGTCCCTTGGTAGTTTTCAAAGAATTCTAGTTCTCTATGAATAGTTCTACTTTAAGCAGATTACTTTGTGGCAAAAAAAATGAAAAAATACAAATTAGGAAAACAAAAGTTTGATCATAGAAAAAAAATAGAGTTCCAAAGGTAGGACTTTGTTTTGAAAAAATTAAGGTCGAATTCAGAGTCTCTCAGAACACTGCGTCCCAAATCAAAAGTCAGTGTTATTGTTTGGTGAAAACATCAAATCTTCTAAGTCTGTAAAGAATTTGTCTACCATTGTAGGTGAAGGTTGGATTACCTCATTAAGAAGATCAACCGCACATAGATGTGAAGCATCGCCGTCAGCGTCATTAGCAATGTACGAATTGGATGGTACCTGTGTGCCGCTTTTCTCTCGTACCTCACCGTTAGCATTTTGCATCTGTGAGATCTCAATGAATGCCGTCATCAGAATTGGTGGCCACTGGGGACAACACAGTGCATGAGCCGTCACTGGTCCAAGCAAAGTATCAACATCCATAGGCAGAACTGATGGGAGTGTGAGACAGATGTCTAACACGCATTCTTCTACACATAGCAGGCAACGTAGAAGAGGTAAGATGCTATCTTGCCAGATTGGTCTGAATGACATAAACCATGTGGTATTCAATTCTCTTAAACGAGTTAATCCCAAAATTTGGACTATGCACTCACGACACTTCATCCCCAGTAGAGTATTTTCCACGGGGATCTCGGTATCTGCTGTGGATTAGCTTGCCATATCGAAGAAGTAGGAGCAAAAATAGTATCCCTGCAGTGAGTCTAAAAATGAGAGGCAATCCACCAAACACAGAGTGCACGAAGTTTGGAAATATGCATAGGACTGCTTTAAAAGGTGCTAACAGTCCCGAATTTTTTTTCTTAAATACATGTACAATACCACTCGTATCAGACATGTTTAACCCCTTGGGTGCTGGGGCTATTCCCCTGCTGTGCTGGGGGCAGGGAGGGCGCGCACAGCGCCCCCAGGCTCATGAAGCGCTCAGCTCGTCATGAGCCACGGTGCTCTGGTGCTCATGACGAGCTCAGCTCGTCACGACCACGCCCGTTTAATGGAACGCTCAGCACAGCAGGGGAATTAGCCCAGCGTGCGAGCGCTCCACGGGCCATGACGAGCTCAGCTCGTCATGAGCACCGGAGCACCGTGGCTCATGACGAGCTGAGACCGTCATGGGCATGGGAGGGGTTAAGATACGACCTAACATTTCTGAGAAATGTAGAGGGCAATTTGTAGTTAATAGGGTGTGTTGGACAGGCCACATGAAGGGCTCGCTCCCTCCCCGCAGGACAGGGCCCGGGCCACCGTCAGCACCATTGCCCGGCCCAGCCGCCATCTTGGACACGGCACCACGCGGCCGCGCGGCCTCAGCCCGACCCCAACCCTGGGCCTGGCCAGGCCCCGACATCCCGGCACCACCCTCCACCCAGGAGGTGAACGGCCCACTTGGCAGGTCAATGGGAGTACGAAGTGTCGACGGCTCTCCCCCGCCAGGTGCCGAGCACCCCCAGCCTCCTCGGGCGCTGGCTCCACCCCCCTGCTGGGTGTCTGGACTCCCTCATCCCAGACCTCCCGACCTCCAAGAGCGAGGGTCCGGACATCAAAGGGCGCCAGACCTATAACTGAGGCAGCCCCAGGACAGGAAGGCAGTTGTATCCTGGAGTCGAGAGACACCGCGACGAACTCATCCTTGACGGACTGTTGGCGCTGCCACAGCCCTGCCTTGTGAACTATTGTCCTGCCTGCTGGCGCTGCCGCGGCCCTCTGCAACCTTCATCCTCGTGGGACCTGCTGGCGCTGCCGCGGCCCTCTGCCACCTGCATTCTCGTGGGACCTGCTGGCGCTGCCGCGGCCCGTTGTAACCTTCATCCTCGTGGGACCTGCTGGCGCTGCCGCGGCCCGTTGCAACCTGCATTCTCGTGGGACCTGCTGGCGCTGCCGCGGCCCGTTGTAACCTTCATCCTCGTTGGGACCTGCTGGCGCTGCCGCGGCCCGTGCCACCTACGACCTCTTCGGGACCTGCCGGCGCTGCCGCGGTCTGACCCATCCGAACACCGAGCTCGAGGATTGTGAGCTATCACCGTTACACACCCGTACCCGTGGGTACCAAGACTGTCCCGCTACCCCCTTCCCTTACTAGAGACTAGAATTGAGAGGATCATCGTGTCCTGATCGCCCTGTATCGTACCACTCTACTACCCGAAGTGCCTATAAAAGGTGTTACCATAAGCTTTGTGTGGTGTCCATCTGTGGGGGGGGAAGTTACCTGTCTGTGCGATCACTGTGCTCGGCCGACCCTCCAGGTCCCCGTCTAACATTGGTGGCTAGCGGCGCGATCCGAACCAACGCGTACCGTACAGACAGTAACTCACCCTACGACTAAAACCACAATGACGACCAAAGAGAGCGGATCGGCGGAGAAGTTCCAGATGGAAAAGCTGGAAGAATACAACCACCGAGAGCTCAAACAATTTTGCATGGACTTAGGCATTGCTACCACCGGGCTAAGCACAAAAGAAGACTTCAAAAACGCCCTAGAGGCCTGGACAGAGACAAATACCGCAACCCCCCGGGACCCCGCAGCCCCGGAAGTCAACACCACCCGGACGGAGGAACGGAGACCAGGCCCCTCCCATGAAGAGATCCAGGAGCGGGAAAAAAATAGATTACACGAGTTAGACTTGGCACGACTCAGATTAGACGGAGAATTGAAACTGGCGGAACAAAAAATAAACTTAGAACACTTACGGCTCAGAGAAGAGCGAGAGGAAAAACAGAGACAGAGAGACCTCGAAGAAAAAAGACTGGCATACGAGCATGAGTGCAAACTAGCGGAGATAGAAATACGCAAACTGAACAAAAACCTAGGGGTGCCCGAGCAACCGCACTCCCCGGGTCCTACCGAGCAGAAGGTCCACATCCCCAAGGATGTGGTCCGAGAATATCACCGGAACGACGACATACAGCAGTGGTTCAAAGCCTATGAGATTGCCATGACCGCCCACCGGGTCGCTCGAAGTGACTGGGGAGCCGGTCTATGGGGGAGATTCGTCAACGAGGGTCGTGATGCCCTGCTGCAGCTTCCGGACCATCAAATGACGTCCTATGACCATATGAAGGCCGCCCTCCTCAGTCGATATGGACTTACACCCGAAATGTACCGCCAGAGGTTCCGCAACTGCACCCGGATCCCAGGTACGACGTGGTTGGAATACGTGAACTATTTCAGCCGAGCCTTCGAGGGGTGGATCAAGGGTAACAACGTAACCACTTACGAACAACTCTTCAATCTCATTGTATGGGAGCACCTCTCCAACAACTGCTTTGTCGAGCTCAGGCAGCACCTCCTCGACAGTAAATTGACTGAACCCCGGCAGCTCGCCACCGAGGCTGACCGGTGGGAGAGCACCCGAGTGGCCCGGAGTGGGCCGAATGAGCAGAACAGGACCAACCAAGGTCACCATCGTCCCCGAGGAGGAGGAGGAGGCCCGGGCCGGGGCAGAGACGCCGCCCCGGCCGCACCCACTAACGCCACCCCGGCTCCAGCAGGCCGGGGAAACCCCCCGATGCGCCCGGGGTTCCGAGCTAACGTGACGTGTCATCGATGCCAGCGAGTCGGCCACTATGCCAGTGACCCGACCTGCCCGAAGAACCAGGTCCCCGGGCCCCGCCAGATGGCGGCCGCCGCCCTGGGAGAAGAACAAATCTCCGAAGACACGGAGACCTATGAGTCGGAGCAGTTCGAGTGGGAACCCGCCGCCATGACCCTGGCATGCCTGGGAGGAAGAGACATGGTCCCGCGGACTCCCCTGCCCGCCAACACTCGGAAGTACAGCCAATGGGTGAGCATCAATGGGCGCAAGGCCGAGGCCCTGCGTGACACCGGGGCCAGTGTGACGGCCGTCCGCTGTCACCTGGTGACCCCAGAACAAATCCTACCAAACGTACTTTGCCCCGTCCGATCGGCAGACAACTCGGAGAGCCTGTGTCGGATGGCCTGGGTCCCCTTCGAATGGGGAGGAGTGTCCGGCATGCTGAAAGTAACTGTCCGTGACGATGCCCCCGTAGACTGCCTCCTGGGGAACGATCTCGAGAGCTCCCCGTGGGCCGCTGTGGAAAGAAGAGAGCATCTGGGGATGTTGGGTCTCCCGGACTGGGCATGCGTAACCACCCGGTCCATGGCCACCCGCACCATCCCTAGACCAGAAGAACCAGAATGGGCAGCGCCTCCGCCCTCGATCACTCCAGAAGAAGACTTCCTCCAGACCGACCACCCGGACCCCACCCCAGAGGGGTCCACACAGCCCCCCGAGCTTCCCGACCTGGCTCAGTGGCGTCAAGAAGGGGGGCCCACCCAGGAACAATTCCGGCAGGAGCAAAAGACCTGCCCCTCCCTCGAGGGATTGCGACAGCAAGCGCTCGCCCAGAGCCAAGGAGACACCACCGGGGCCCACTGGGTTTATTGGGACAATGATCTCTTGTACAGCGAACAGAAAATCGCAGAACTGGGGGCCGGGCGAGTGCTGGTGGTGCCCCTCCACTTCAGAGACTTCCTGTTGAACCTAGCCCACGATGTCCCCCTGGCCGGGCACCTGGGCCAAGACAAGACCTACCACCGCCTGGTGACTCACTTTTTTTGGCCCAAAATGAGGAACGACGTATCCAACCATTGCCGGTCCTGCCCGACCTGCCAGGCCAGTGGGAAGAGCGGCCGCAAACTCAAGGCACCCCTACAACCAAACCCCGTGGTGACCACCCCGTTCGAAAGGGTGGGAATAGACATTGTGGGGCCCCTGGACCCCCGAACAGCACAGGGACATCGCTTCATCCTGGTCCTGGTGGATCACGCTACCCGCTATCCTGAGGCGGTCCCCCTTCGTACGATAACAGCCCCAGTAGTGGGTCGAGCCTTGATGGGGATCTTCTCTCGAGTGGGCTTCCCCCGAGAAGTCGTCAGCGACAGGGGTACGAACTTTATCTCAAAATACATGAAGTCCCTCTGGCAACAGTGTGGGGTCACCTACCGATTCACGACCCCCTATCACCCTCAAGGGAACGGACTGGTTGAGCGGTTCAACCGCACGCTCAAAGGGATGATTGGGGGGTTGGAAGAGCCCCTCCGTCGCCAGTGGGATGTGCTACTACCGTGCCTTCTCTTTGCCTACCGAGAAGTCCCCCAGAAGTCCCTCGGCTTCAGCCCTTTCGAACTCTTGTATGGACACCCGGTGCGAGGCCCGCTCAGCCTAGTCAAAGAAGGCTGGGAAATGCCCCCTCTAAAGAACCCTCCAGATGTTTTCAAGTACCTCCTAACCCTCCGCAACCAGACCAGAAGGTTCAGAGAGATGGCAAAAGCAAACCTGGAGGCCAGTCAGGAGGACATGAAAAGGTGGTACGATAGAAATGCATCCTCCATCGAATTTGAACCCGGTCAACAAGTGTGGGTAATGTCTCCCACCGAACCATGCGCCCTGCAAGACAAATGGACGGGGCCCTTCAAAGTAATCGAGCGCAAGAGCCCTGTCACCTATCTCATCGATATGGAATCTTCCCGAAACCCTCTCCGGGTCCTCCACGCTAATAGACTGAAACCCCACTTTGTACGCTCCGAACTCAGCCTCCTGATGGCAACCGACAATGGAACCGAGGAGGACTCCGAACCCCTCCCTGACCTCCTACGGTCACGGGAGAAGGACGGCTCCGTGGACGGGGTCCGACTCTCGGAGGCCCTCACCCTGGAACAGCGCCAAGGCTGCCGAGTCCTCCTGCTACAGTTCTCCACCCTGTTCTCCCTCACCCCAGGGGTCACCCCCTGGTGCTTACACGACGTGGACACGGGAGACAGTCCCCCTATCCGCCATCGGGCCTACCGCGTACCAGATCGGGTACGGGCCTGCATCCAAGAGGAGGTGGCCAAGATGCTCACCCTCGGGATCATCGAGCCCTCAGACAGCCCCTGGGCCAGCCCAGTGGTACTGGTCCCCAAAGCGGCCGCCCCCGGCGCCACGCCGGAGCTCCGGTTCTGCGTCGACTACCGGGGCTTGAATGCGGTCACCAGAACAGACGCACACCCCATCCCCCGAGCAGATGAACTAATCGACCGCATGGGAGCTGCCCGCTACCTCAGCATCTTCGACCTGACAGCGGGCTACTGGCAGATCGGTCTCACACCCCGGGCCCAAGAACGATCTGCATTCTCTACCCCGGATGGCCACTATCACTTCAAGGTCATGCCATTCGGCATGAAGAATGCCCCAGCAACCTTTCAGCGGCTAGTAAACCAGGTCCTGGCAGGACTCGAAGGATTCAGCGCCGCCTACCTGGACGATATCGCTGTGTACAGCCACCACTGGTCCGACCACCTCCACCACCTCCGAGAGGTGCTACAGGCCCTCCAACGAGCTGGCCTCACGATCAAGGCCAGCAAATGCCAAATTGGCCAGGGGTCCGTGACCTATCTCGGGCACCAGGTGGGAGGCGGTCTGGTGGCCCCTCTGCAACTCAAGATCGCGGCCATCCAGTCGTGGCAGTCCCCCATCACCCAGACCGAGATCCGCGCCTTCTTGGGACTCACGGGCTACTACCGACGGTTCGTGAGGGACTATGGCAGCATCGTAGGGCCCCTCACGGAACTCACCTCCAAAAACCAACCAAAGAAGGTCAACTGGACCCCAGACTGTCAAGCGGCCTTCGAGAAGCTGAAGGCCGCCATGTGCTCCGCCCCGGTGCTCCAGGCCCCCGACTACAGTCGGGAATTTATCGTCCAAACAGATGCCTCCGACCATGGCGTTGGGGCAGTCCTTTCCCAGCTGAACCCCGAAGGACTTGACCAGCCAGTGGCTTTCATCAGCAGACGGCTCCTGGCCCGAGAACGACGCTGGAGCACCATCGAGAGGGAGGCCTTCGCCGTGGTGTGGGCCCTCAAAAAGCTCCGGCCTTATCTCTTCGGCACCCACTTCCGGGTCCAGACCGATCATCGACCCCTGCAATGGCTCATGCAGATGCGGGGGGAAAACCCGAAACTACTACGTTGGTCCATCTCCCTGCAGGGGATGGACTTCACTGTGGAACATCGACCCGGCCAAGACCACGCCAACGCGGATGGCCTGTCCCGCTTTTTCCGCCTCGACGAGGAGAGTCCCCAAGAAGATGGGTGACTCCCCCCGCCTTCAGCTGGGGGGGACGCATGTTGGACAGGCCACATGAAGGGCTCGCTCCCTCCCCGCAGGACAGGGCCCGGGCCACCGTCAGCACCATTGCCCGGCCCAGCCGCCATCTTGGACACGGCACCACGCGGCCGCGCGGCCTCAGCCCGACCCCAACCCTGGGCCTGGCCAGGCCCCGACATCCCGGCACCACCCTCCACCCAGGAGGTGAACGGCCCACTTGGCAGGTCAATGGGAGTACGAAGTGTCGACGGCTCTCCCCCGCCAGGTGCCGAGCACCCCCAGCCTCCTCGGGCGCTGGCTCCACCCCCCTGCTGGGTGTCTGGACTCCCTCATCCCAGACCTCCCGACCTCCAAGAGCGAGGGTCCGGACATCAAAGGGCGCCAGACCTATAACTGAGGCAGCCCCAGGACAGGAAGGCAGTTGTATCCTGGAGTCGAGAGACACCGCGACGAACTCATCCTTGACGGACTGTTGGCGCTGCCACAGCCCTGCCTTGTGAACTATTGTCCTGCCTGCTGGCGCTGCCGCGGCCCTCTGCAACCTTCATCCTCGTGGGACCTGCTGGCGCTGCCGCGGCCCTCTGCCACCTGCATTCTCGTGGGACCTGCTGGCGCTGCCGCGGCCCGTTGTAACCTTCATCCTCGTGGGACCTGCTGGCGCTGCCGCGGCCCGTTGCAACCTGCATTCTCGTGGGACCTGCTGGCGCTGCCGCGGCCCGTTGTAACCTTCATCCTCGTTGGGACCTGCTGGCGCTGCCGCGGCCCGTGCCACCTACGACCTCTTCGGGACCTGCCGGCGCTGCCGCGGTCTGACCCATCCGAACACCGAGCTCGAGGATTGTGAGCTATCACCGTTACACACCCGTACCCGTGGGTACCAAGACTGTCCCGCTACCCCCTTCCCTTACTAGAGACTAGAATTGAGAGGATCATCGTGTCCTGATCGCCCTGTATCGTACCACTCTACTACCCGAAGTGCCTATAAAAGGTGTTACCATAAGCTTTGTGTGGTGTCCATCTGTGGGGGGGGGAAGTTACCTGTCTGTGCGATCACTGTGCTCGGCCGACCCTCCAGGTCCCCGTCTAACAGGGTGTGTATCTCTGCAGAAGTCCTTGCGAATTGCAGATCATAGGTCTCTTTGGCCAAGTTCAGTGGCAGAGTTTTCTGTAAAAGAATGCCTTTCATTCTGCTTAAAGTATCAATTCGTATAGAAGAGATGTTCAGTGAAGGCCATAACAGCGAATCCCGGTCTGTCTTGGTTTTTGGAACCAATATTTGCATACAGCAAGTGACCCTGGCTGACACAGTTACGAGATAGGCTAAACCTGGCAACATGCCACAGCAGCTGTGATCATTCAACATAATGTAACTCCCATTAGAAAGTTGCCTAAAAATTGGATCAATCACTGCAGCTGGTGAACCTTGCAGGTGGCAGGATAAGTTGTTAGAGGAACCATCGCAGGCCCCATGTAAATTAATACCCTGACAGAGGAGAGAACAGCTTAGTGCGTTTTCACAATTTTTACCACTAAGAAACACTTCTTTCCCCCCACTCCAACATTTGTGTGTGTATGGTAATTCCCAGGATGTCTTGATGTATTCTTTACCCAACCTTTCATATATGCCTGCTGGTATATGTTTTAAGCAATACTGAAAATGGAAAATTGTAACAGACAGAGTGATTGTTCCGTGTTTTATCCATTCAATTGCTGGCTTTTCAGAGACAGTAAATGGCAATCTTTCCAGTTTTTCAATGCTCAGCACCGTATAGTCTGCTCGCCTCTGTGCCAGTTTGATCTGTTTATCAGTGAGATTGAATTCTGAAAACAGTGACGTGGTATTGATTAAACACCAAGGCACATAGCCTGAACGAAGGTTTTGTAACGTCCAGCCTAATAGCATTATAGAACGTAATTGCGACTGACCATGTTGCAACATGACCAAGTCCTGTTCCATTATGTCTATCGCAGAGGATACTATGCTGTCCAGAGAATATATGCTGGGCGACAGAGTCGTTAGCACATTGTCAACTACAGAGAGAGATTTCTCTAAATTAATACAATCAATTTCTCCTATTCGTTGTGCAGTCTCTGCTTGCGTAATCTTCCATGCTTCATTATAAGCAGCATAGATACCGGCGTATATGAAATGAAAAGGGGTTTTATTAAGCGCAACTGCTGCCCTGAGGTGTCCAGGCGCTAAGAGCTAGGTTAGTGCCTCCCAGTGTGGTCAGCCCGGGAATTACTCTGATTTATTGAAAAGAAAGGTTTTGAGTTGTTTGCCGAAGGTCATCAAGTTAGGATTAGATCTTAAATGGAGGGGGAGTGAGTTCCATAACTTGGCCGCGTTGTAAGAAAAAGACCGGCCTCCAGCTCTAGATCTCCTAATCCGGGGGACTGTCGCCAAGAAGGCATGAGAGGAACGAAGCTGTTTGTTGGGACAGTAAGAGGAAATCAGAAAATGATTGTTTGCTGGACCAGATTTCTAGTATGCTTAATGGCAGATGCACATGGACTTGAATTTAATTCTCTCCCTGACAGGGAGCCAGTGCAGAGTTCTCAGCCCAGGCTCCGCCGAAGTTCTGCGTAGAAGACTGAGCAATGTGCGTACTGCACAGTTCTAAATCCGCTGAAGTTTTTGCAGACAGTATTCAGGCGCCCCTAAATATAGGGCGTTACTGAAGTTGAGGCGGGATTGGATTAGACCTTGCATAACTACTAGCTTGGCCTCAAAAGGTAGCAGCAGAAGGATTTTCTTCATCATCCTGATGAGACCAAAGCAAGTCGCTGACAGTTTAGTTGCTTGGGTGTTGAAGGTCAGGGATTTGTCCAACCACACCCCTAGACTTTTTGTGTTGTCTCTGGGTGTGGGAGGCGCGCCCAAGCTGTTAGGCCATAAAAAATCCATGGTGGGGGAAGCTGATGGGCCGAGGAGCATAAGCTCGGTTTTATCCCCGTTGAGCTTGAGGCATGACTTTGTCATCCAATTATTGACCTGTTCCAAGCAAGTTGTCAGACTGGTCTGTGGTTGGTGACAGTATATAAAACGTTTATGACGCGGTTTAGTAGGTTCTTGTAAGAAGTCCCTCAGATCAGCGCCATCTTTAAGTAAAGATAAGTGTTGTTTTACTTCCTTTAGTGTAGACTTGTGTAGCCATTCAAGGCACAGTTTCCCCACACTGTATGTTGTTACTATTCCTGGATGCTGTCTCTGAATATATCTTGGATCTGGCCTAGTCAATGTGAACTTTGTGTCTTATTCAGGAATCTATCTTGACAGTTGTTTGTGTCCGTGGGCCAGATTAGCCACTTTTTCCAATCTGGATCTGTTCTGTTGTAAAGCAAAATTGTATGTACGTCGACCACCCCGTCTGAAGTGTTACTGCTATCAGGTGTAGGTGTAGGTATTGATGGATTGTTTAAATCTTTTATCTTGGCTAACCCAAGATAGGATGTCTGTTGCACAGTGTCATTCAAAATCATTATTTGCTCTGGGATGATGCAGGCTCTAAATAAAGCTTCTAAACCCTGCACCTGCCAGTCTTTTGTGCCCCAGACAGTTTTTGTCTCAATGTTGTCTTTCCAAAAGTCGAAACCTAACGAAGACAGCTGAGCATAAAAGGCCACATAATAAATGTACTTGGTATTTGTCAACATACTTTTCATTCCTGTCCTATTAACATTTTTAAAGTAAAATGATTCTGGATTTGAAACATTAAAACCTGAAAAGTATAGAATTGCCATAAAATGTTTTTGAGCTACCCTTTGGTGGCGCTGGACAATGTTCCCATTGGTTATATTTCAATACATTTCTAGGATTTGCAGATTTGTGCAAGAAATGATGACCATAGTGATTATAACAATACATTTGTTCATAATCTGATGAACCTTTTAAGTATTCATGATTTGTAAATACAGCAGACATTTCTAAGTCTGACATCATATTATTAACAGTCTCGAAGTCCCAATCATCAGAAAAGGTACTAGATGAAACAAAGTCATTTAAGGAAATCTTAAACTGGTGTGGAATCTTCAACAGCTCCGCCGGACTGAAAATGTCATAATCAGTTCTGTCCCAAGCTATACCACCAGGTATAGGAACGGCTGTGATGTTCAATGATGACAAGTCTCTTTGTTCACGATGAGATGATTTGTGTGGCTTGAGGAGTAAGTTGATGTTCTTACTTGCTGTGTCCTTTTTAACATATCTTCCATTTATCAGCATTTCCAAAGTTATTACAAGAGCCAACCAATGTAGAAGAAAAAGTACACCCAACACAATCCAAAGTTCAATCCATGGTGAAACCCGATAAGTCTTTTCCAGGTGATGAAAAAGATCTATTGCTGGTTCTTTAAAAGTTCTTTTTACTGGTGCCGTTTCAGATTCGCTGGGATCCTCGGAAAACGTATCAAAGTTAATGAAATAGCCAGAGGCAGTTCTGTCAATTGTAGGGATTGCATCAGGATTCGTTGAAATCGCTGGAACCATTTCATCACTTGTTACATTTTATAGTCAGATGCTATTTCACTGTAGACAGGCGTTTCTTGACGAACTGTTATTTAGGTCTCAAGAGGTACAAGTTCCATTGCTTTGTTGCATAGTCCTTTTTGCACTGCAGATTCTTCAAAGGTGATGAGTCTCTCAGTTTGAACCTCTTTGATAGTAGCCATATTAGGGTGTCTGCTACATCTTTGGAGTCCACGTGGCCTACTGCTTATGATCGGCCACATGATGTGGTTTTACCAGGTCGATGGACATGAACCAGCAAGGGCTGGTAGTAATACTGTTCTTGATCAATGGATTGCTAGAACAGGTACTGGTTGTCTGTAAGAAGGCCCAAATTCCTTCCACGATCTTTTCTTTGACTAGATCCCCAATCTTTGGAATCCAGACAGGTCTTGCTGGGACGGTCGGTTTCTCTTCAGTGTTTGTTGGCTTCAGGAACACGTTACTTTGGCTTTTCCTTATTTCATTTAAGTCCTGCAAAACAGCCAAACGATCTTTGATATCAAAGGGTTTTTGTTCTACCACTGAAGTCTGACAATCGCGATCCGAAATAATCATTCTTGTTCCAAAAAGAATTTCATATGGAGTGATTCCCCCTAGAGAACTTCTTGGCAGATTATTAAGACTACGTGGGACACTTATTAGATGTTTGACCCACCCATCACCGAGCCTAATACCCTAGCTGTTATAGATTGCTTTATGTCCCATTTTTTTCTCTCCACTACCAAATTTCCCTCAGGATGGAATGGACTAGAGTACTGCAATGCAACGCCCAATTTGGCCATGGCCTCCATGTAACCTCGGGAGCTAAACGCAGGACCCTGGTCAGAATGTAACGTGCCGACTGTGTATGTGCCGATAAAGACTCGCAAATCTTTTATAACAATTTGAGCGTCAGCTGAGCGCTGAGGCCAAATCCAAATAAATCTTGAACACAAATCCACTGCGACCATAATATATTTATAGTTACCATCCCTCTGCAAGGGACCGCAGTGATCTAGGTAAACGCAAGCTAATAGTTTATCTGAGATTAACAGGGGAGTCTGCGCAGGACGTTTCCCTGTAGAGACTTTTATCTTTTGGCAGATTTCACATTACAAAACATAGTTTCTGGTTTGTTTCCTCATGCTCGGCCACCAGTATCTCTGTTTTAATAATGATACTGTGGCTGAAACACCTGCATGTGCAGAGGCGAGCCCTTCATGTGCTGCTAAAATTAGTCCTAATCTATGTTCCAGGTTTGGAATTACTCTATCCCCCACTCCAGGGATTCAAGCAAATGGAACATTATTTGCATCAGTTATATATGAGTATTTGAGTGGAAAGCCTTTTGGTAATGTTTTACCTCTGTCTTTGCTTGAAGCATTGACAGCTAGCATTATTTCGCCGTCTATTTTTGTTTTTGAACGAGTGATTGCAGCTACGGAAGCCGTTTGCACAGCTGCCTTTGTGGCTTCATCAGCCAATTAATTCCCTGCAACGTGAACACCATCAAGTTGATGACTCAGTGTATATATCACATGAGCCTTTTATTGTTCTTTTCGTAATTGAACTACTTGTTCCCAAAGCAATTTATGCTAAATTGTGCCACCTTTTGCATCTTTGAAACCGTTTTGAATACAGTTTTGCAAGTATTCATTGTAAGATTTAACACAATAATACGAATCGCACACTATGAGTGTGGGGAATTCGCGATCTGTATTTTCAAGCGCCATCTTGAATGCTTGTAGTTCAGCTCGCTGAGCTGTACAATCTCCTAGAGATTGTGTTTTAGTGACCATTGGTCGGCATTTACCATCGCGCCAGCGACCTTTATTAATTGAGCACGCAGCACTATAAGCTTGTTTACGCCCCATAGTGGGTTTGGCTGATCCATCAGTATAAATTATACATTCATACTGTTCTAGAGGCAGAATCTCATTAGGCAGAGGACATTCTTGTTCGTATTGTAGAAATGGTTGTGTTTTCAAATAAGGGTCAAAAACGTATTCAACGTCTATTGCAGCAAGAGAATTAACCCATTGTATCCATCTTGGATGTAAAGCTTTAGCATTTGGAATGCTCGCTTTTGTCACTGCCTCTAAGGCAGGTACAGGAGTAACGACCACAATGCTCTTACCCTGTGCGAGGGCTCTCTCTTTTGCTACTGCAGTTTGAACCGCTGTCAGAATTTTTTCTGTTGAAGTGATTTTCATTTCTGCTTGTGTGTACAAATGTGATTTGTAAGCTATTGGTACTTTTTCTCCTTCATTAAAGGTTAAGTATGTGAATTCGCATTGTCCTGGAATGATTCGGATCACTAGGTTGCGTACGTTTACTTGTGTTTGTAAATGTTTTGTTGCTAACATGTCTGTTTGCAATGAACGCAAAATTTATGTGTGTTTTTGAGTCCAATTAACTGTTTCGAAATCAGGTTTGATTAATTCGTAGAGAGGTTTAACCCTTTCTGTGTAGTTTAGAATGTAAGTTCTTCCGAATTTCAGGAAACCTAGAATCAACTGTAAGTTTTTCACCGTTTTTGGAGGTTGGAGCAGCACACATTTCTCTAGAAAGTTTGCTGCCAGGCTTTTGCCTTCACTTGAAAGTTCATATCCAAGGAAAATGACGTTTAAATGGGCAAATCGTGATTTCTTAAAATTGAATTTGTACCCTTCAGAAGCGAAGCCCAATATTATGGTGTTCACCCTGTTCAAGTGCCTATCCAAGTCATCGTCTGTTAGATAGATGTCATCGACATATGGTAATGCACCATCATCATAGGTTTGTAGTAACTTTGTTACTCTGGTTGAGAATAACCTGCGACTATTCTTGAATCCCTGGGGGAGACGACAGAATTGACTCTGTGTCCCCATAATTGAGAAAGCGGTCAAGTACCTACTTTCTGGTGTAATGTTTTGACAGAATAAACCGTTAGAAATATCTAATGTGGTTTTGTACTTTTTACGCACACTGTTATTCATTAGTGCTGCACTGTGTGCATTTTGTACTGCAAAAGTTTTGTAACCAGAGTTTAGATGTCTGTAATGGTTTGGAGACAGGAAACAAAGGATCATTCATTGACGAGGTGCATGTTTCAATCACCCCTTGGTATTCAAGTTGATCTAAGATCTCCCTGACTTGTTTTTTAGCTTCTTGCTTAACTGGATACTGCCTTTGTGCAGTCGGTTGATTTTCTAACTGGATTTTATGGTGAGGAGAATCCTCATCCCATCCTACATGATTTTTAAATAATGCAGGAGCCTGGGCTATTGCCCATTTCCTGGCATAGGTATATTGTCAATGAATTGGAATGTGGTTGGAGAAAGCTGGCATAATGATTTCTTCGCCATGTGGGCACTCCCTGACAAATTCAGGTGGCCAGTCTTGTTCAGCTAGAAGACTGCCATAACCCTGAGAGAGTCGCTCCCAAAAGAGTGCTCTTATTTTTCTAGTTATGTCCCCCTCCATCCAGAGTGTTACTTTCTATAACTTATGTGGGACACTAACCCTGGTATCTGCAGTTTCAACTTGGATGTACTCATTCAAGTCCACTGTCTCCAGATGTCCTTCAAGTTCTTGCGAGCTATGGTGACTTCTGCTGCGCTGTCCAACATCGTTTGAGCCCATTCCCCGTTCTTGAGTTGTGTCCTCAAGATCCTCAGCATGTCTGATTTTTAGACCTGCTACTTTCTTTTTGGTGAATTGAGTTTTCTTATTTTTCTGAACGGGTTGATTATCTTTGGACTTCACGCGTTCTTCTTTGTTTTCTGACCGTCCTCTTCTTTTGGATTTCTGTGATGAAGTCTGAAAGGTACGAGAAGAATGTGTATCAGTATCTAAATATCTATCAGGTTTTTTCCTATTCCTGAGGTTATACCTCCTTTCAGAGGGATCCTTTGGAGGAGACCTACTTCGGGATTGAAAACGCTTCTCTTTAGAAGTTTGTTTAGTGTTCTCCCATTTCTTTTTAGGAGGAGTAGGAGTGTTTTTAATAAAGACCTTTTCATGACTTTCTGACAGTTGAGGTTTAACAGGTTTTCCACCCAAGCTGTTTCTGCCTAATTCTTCATGGGATTTTTCAGTTATTCTGGCCAGTTCATGTGGTTGCTCAGTTACATCAAATTCTCTTAGCTTTTGACGGATCACCCCGGATGCTGCTTCACCTATTAGCTAATATTATTGTTGAGACCAGTTTGACATCTTTCAGCAATTTCATACCTAGATTTAGAGCAGGCTCTGCCCCGTATTATTTTGAATCTGTTTCAGGACATCTGGTATTACCGCCATAGACGGAAGTGTCGCAGTCCTCCAGGTGTGGTGGGATCCCCATTGGTAAACAGATTGTTAGAATTCTGTGTTTCTCATGAGGGGTAGTATCAGGAAATACTGCCTCTATTTGAGTAATTTTATGAGCTATCCAGAATGAAATGTGTTCCCATTTTGCAGGTAATTTGCAGGTGAATGTAGAGTCTGTGGTGTAATTGTTTTTATGTTCACCTGGTAAGGGGTGTGTTGTGGAATCCTTATTGCCATTTGGACCGTGAAAGTCTGTATGACATATTGAACCAATTGTCTATAGATTTTGATTAGCTTTTTGAGTTGAACTAATAGTTCCGCATCTGACATTTCTTCAATGGCAGGATGTGGTGTATAGCTGGCTAATACCGGCCATGTTGCTCCTGGTCTACCTAGTGGACCGAGCCTGGTAATGTGATTTATATATTTTAGGGCGCCTTTAAACCAGAGTGCATGCTCCTGGTAAGTTAGTGGAATTTCAATATCCTCGAAAGGAATGTATTCCTCTGGTGGTTCATCTTCTTTGTAGAAGTGAAACACTTTTGTTCTTGGATCTGCTTCAGGGAAGACTATCCATGAATAGAATACCTCTGTCTGGTGATATTCATTTTTTGTCAACAGATTTTTATTCATCACTTTCAAATGCACGTGCATCTGCAATCCAATTATACAAGGCACATAGGATTACAATATTGAACACCTTGGACATATGTTCTGCCATAATCGCAATTAGTTCAGTCTCCTCAACGCTCTAATCTCCCTCCGCAGTCTCGGAGCTGTCCGTCCAACCAAGAATGATAGGGTGATGCGACCTCCGACACCAGCTAGGTCGGCCAAGTTTTGACACTCCATCTCGACCATGGTTCATTGTACCCTGTCATTCCACGAACTAACTAAAAAAACAACTTCCCTCCCTCCTCCCTCCGCAATCCCCAACTTCCCCCCATCAGACATGTCGCTAAACCCTGCACCTCACAATGTCACACCACATTCGTTCCCGTAGTCCAATCTGAACCATCATATCAGAAAGAGAGCGTCCACAGAGGGGGATGCTCTTCCTACCCATCACACTATGTAGCATCTGCACTCCCCGTTCACCACAGACAATGTCCCAAGTCATAGGCGCGGGCCCCCCTTTTTAGAGGATCAGTCATCGTCGTCAGACGGGCTCTTGAGCAAGTCCACCATCGCTACCCAGGCCCTAGCCGCCTCCAACACTTTGTCATTATTGGTTCTCTGAGCTCTCACAATCAGCCCATTTTATAAATTCCCTCAGCCAAACCGAGGCACTGGGTGCAGTGACCGTCTTCCAGTGGCTAGTAATCTCTCTTTTGGCCAGGACTAACCCTAAGTCCATACATTTACTGGTGATCTTATTGCGTGTGGTGTGGGGGAACCAATGTAGCAGGCAAAACCCCGGGGTCTGCTGAATTTCCCTGTCTGTTACCTCATGTAGTCTGGCCATGACCTCCGCCCAAAACCCATGTAACAGTGGACATTCCCAGAGCATGTGGATTAAAGTGGCATTATCTAGTTGGAACCGCGGAGAGGCTGTGCGGGATCCAAAAAAACTCATTAATTTTGTGAGGTGTGAGATAAGCTCGGTGAAACACATAAAATTGTATTAGTTGAAATCTCACATTTCTAGAGCATTTCCACACCCGTTCCATCAGCATTTCCCACAGCTTTTCCTCTATAGGCGTCCCCAGGTCCGCCTCCCATTTAAGGCGCAGTCCCTCCAAGGAAGTTCTGAACCCCTGCGTAATACGTCTATACAGACAGGACACTGATTTGACCTTTCCCGCTGTGGAGACCACATATTGACAGGGGAGCAAGGTCGGTGGTTCCTCCATCCCTTTCCTCCGTTGTTTACGGATGGCTGTCATCAAATGCCGCATGTAAGAGAAAGTCTTACATACCTTTCCATGAGGTCTTGAAAGGTCTTCATAAAGGTCTCCAAAGTTGGAGATCCCCAAGTCCTCCCAGTCCCGCAGTTTCCGCCAGTCTACCCCATGCGGCAATACCTCACAGAGCCATAGTGGCATCTCAGGTGCATACGAGGGCCCGCCCTTATTTCTCCTAGTGCCGCGATTCCAGCACTGGCGCACCACCCACAGGTCCCTCGGCACCTCCCTCTCACGCATTGGCACCTGGAGGATAGTCCGAGTTAGCCGGCGGAGGTCCAGGTCCATATCCCTTCTTCCTCATCTACCCGCAGCCTCCCTGCCATCCACTGCATGAACCATTGAAATTGGGCCGCATGATACTATGCCTCAAAATCAGGGGCTGCCATCCCACCCTCCTGCCTCATCTGAGGACTCATGATAAATTCTAACTCCCAAATAAGGCAAGCAGCTGCTTTCCCATCTCACATCTAGTCCCTCCAGCTCTACCCTCGCAGACCGGGAAAAGGCACGTCTAATTCCAGTTAACTCCGAGCCCTGCTATCCGCCCCAAGCTAGTCAGCAATTCCCGGGCTCCCTGCAACTCCTCATCAGCATTGGCGAGGAACATTAAAAAGTTGTCGGCATACAGGGCAATGTGGTGTGTCTGACCCACGCCGTCCAGGCCCCTGTAATACCTCCCCGATCGTGCATGGACTGCCAGTGGCTCCACTGCCAGAGCGAACAGGGGAGGAGACAACGGGCAACCCTGCCTTGTCCCCCTGCCCACTCCACAGGCCTCTGAAATCACGACCCTGTTTGAACTCTGGCAGTCGAGCGACTATATAGGATCTGCGTCCCCCCTTGACCCTCTGCCGCCGAAAATATGGAAATCCTGTGGGCACGAACTGTTTCACACTCTCCGGATGATTTGTAATCAATCCCTGAGCTGCGGCGTTGTTCCCCGCTCCTGGAAGCAAGCGCTTATAACCCCGCTGCTAAAGAAACCCACGCTAAACCCAGATTGTCTGTCCAATTTCCGCCCCATATCACTCCTGCCTTTTCCGGTGAAGGTGCTTGAACGCTGGGTCAGTAAATGCCTCGAACCCATCTCGAGCAGCACCATTTTCTGGACGAATTCCAATTTGGGTTTCGCCCAGCCCATGGCACTGAAACTGCGGTACTCACGGCCATGGAGGAGCTTCGATTGCGTGCAGATAGGGGCCAAGCTGTGGCCCTGATTTTACTTGACTTATCTGCCGCATTCGATACTGTCAACCACAGGATCCTGCTCGAGCGGTTGAGAGAGGCAGGGGTCGACGGCACGGCCCTGATTTGGTTCCTCTCCTACCTCAGTGACAGAAAACAGGCTGTTTCCCTCCCCCCTTTCCAATCGGTCTTCTCCCCGGTCCCTCACGGTGTTCCCCAGGGTTCCTCTATCAGTCCGATTCTTTTTAATGTTTACTTAAAACCTCTGGTCACGTTAATTAAGTCACATAACATGACCACAGTAAACTACGCGGACGATACCCAGCTCCTCCTCTCGTGGGAAGGCGAAGATTCCATCTCTTTGCTAGCCTTCCATGATTGTCTACGAGACACGGCAAGCTGGTTGCACCGGAACTCACTTCAGTGCCCTGCGAGTCGCATACCCCGCCCTCTGCCCGTTGAGTTTTGGCCCCCGGAGAACTCCAACAACCCTCCACCAGTCACCACCGTTCGCAACCTGGGCGTCATGCTAAACCATCAATTGAGCATGGAAACACAGGTCTCAAGAACAGTCGCCACTTGCTCTGGCCTTATGCGCTCACTGCGCAAAGTCTTGCCCCTACTTCCACCCTCCGCCAGAGCACTAGTAGTCAGGTGTACTATCCTTAGCCGCCTTGACTACTGCAACGCCCTGCTGCTCGAATCTCCTGCGACACTACTGGACAGACTCCAACGAGTCCAGTCGGCAGCAGCCAAATTGGCTCTCGGATGGACCAGGAGATCCTCGGCCACGGCCGCACTGGCCGAGTTGCATTGGCTGCCTTTGAGGCAACGCATTGCCTTCAAGGCCCTCTGCTTGGTCTTCAAGGCACTACATGAAATAGGACCCAGACCTCTTCAACGTCTGTTCACCTGGTACACCCCCACCAGAACACTTAGGTCCACAACTGCCTGCCTTGTGAGAGTGCCCAGATGCAAGAAGGCCAGGATGGGAGGAAGATCGTTCAGAGTAGCTGCAGCCAAGCTATGGAACAGCCTACCTGTCGCCATTCGCCATATCCCTCATCTCCTCCCTTTTAGGAAATGTATCAAAACATGGCTCTTTCCTCCACCCCTATAAAAAAAAAAAAATCGGCCAGCCTTAGTCCACCCTCGTCAATAAACCACAAGAGTAGCTACCAGCGCCAGGATACCTGCCAGGTGACAGTTTGCGCTTTATAAATATTTTAAATAAATAAATAAATAAATTTAAATAAATAATAAAATAAGCTACGAATCCCTCACCCAGACCGAAGGCCCGCAGGACCCTGAACAAATATGGCCACTGAAGGCTATCGAACGCCTTTTCAATATCAATCGATAGTATGCACGCCACTTCCTCCCCACCAACCGAGCCATGTACCAGTTGACACAGCCTTCGTATATTCATCGCCGTGTTCCGGGAAGGAATAAACCCGGCCTGGTCCCCAAGCACAAGTACAGTCATATGAACCATGACCTCGCGCCACTAAAGAACCCTCCCAGCAGACCCAGAAGCAAGAAGGCATCCTGGTTCACCGACGACCTCAAGGACTCCAAGAAGACCTGCCGCACCCTCGAGAAAGCCTGGCTCCTTGACCGGACCACCGACAACATGACCGCCCTCAAACACGCTACCCGCAAGCCCCACCAGCTCATCCGCACCACGAAGAAGAAATCCCTGAAGGAACGACTGGACAACAACGCCCACGACAGCAAAGAGCTCTTCACTATCGTCAAGGAGTTCTCCAACCCCAGCACTGGCACCAACGACATCACTCCGTCACAAGACCTCTGCGACTCCCTCGCCTCGTTCTTCCACCGCAATATCGCCGACATCCACAACAGCTTCGGCGCCCCACCCACGCACCCAACCGTCGAACCAACGCCCCCCACCGCCACCCTTCGCACCTGGACCACGGTGACCACCGAAGACACAGCCCGCACGATGAACATCATCCACTCCGGATCACCGACCGACCCCTGCCCACACCACGTCTTCAACAAGGCCGACTCCACCATCGCACCCCAACTCCGGAACATCATCAACGCCTCCTTCAACACCGCCACCTTCCCGGAGAGCTGGAAGCACGCCGAGATCAGCGCCCTCCTGAAGAAACCTACAGCGGACCCCACCGATCTCAAAAACTTCCGCCCCATCTCGCTCCTCCCTTTTCCTGCTAAAGTCATCGAGAAGATCGTCAACAGACAGCTGACCGCCTTCCTCGAGACAAACTGATCCCTCGACCCCTCGCATTCCGGCTTCAGAGCCAACCACAGCACCGAGACCGCCCTCATCGCAGCCACCAACGACATCCGGACCCTGCTCGACAAGGGGGAAACAGTGGCCCTCATCCTCCTGGACCTCTCCGCTGCGTTTGACACGGTCTGCCACCGCACCCTAGTCCAGCGCCTCAGCAACATCGGTATCCAAGAGAAGGCACTGGAGTGGATCATCTCGTTCCTCGCCGGAAGAACACAAAGAGTCCGCCTCCCCCCGTTTCGCTCCGAGGCCACCGAAGTCATCTGCGGCGTCCCGCAAGGATCTTCACTCAGCCCCACCCTCCTCAACATCTACATGAAACCTCTCGCAGCCATCGCACGCCAGCACAACCTCAACATCATCTCTTACGCCGACGACACCCTGCTGATCCTCTCCCTCACCAGAGACCCCGACACCGCCAGAACCTGCCTACACGAAGGGATGAAAGACGTCGCCGAGTGGACGAAGGACAGCCGCCTGAAACTGAACTCGGACAAGACGGAAGTCCTCATCCTGGGATCTTTGCCCTCCGCCTGGGACGACTCCTGGTGGCCCCCAGCCCTGGGCACCGCACCCAAGCCAACCGACCACGCACGCAACCTGGGCTTCATCCTGGACCCCTCCCTCTTGATGACCAGACAAGTCAACGCCGTCTCCTCATCGTGCTTCAACACCCTGCGTATGCTTCGCAAGATCTTCCGCTGGATCCCGACCGAGACCAGGAAGACTGTCACCCAGGCACTCGTCACCAGCCGACTGGACTACGGAAACGCCCTCTACGCCGGAACCACAGCCAAGCTACAGAAAAGACTCCAGCGCATCCAGAACGCCTCCGCCCGACTCATCCTGGATGTCCCCCGACGCAGCCACATCTCCAGCCACCTGAGGAACCTGCACTGGCTCCCCGTCGACAAGAGGATCACGTTCCGGCTCCTCACCCACGCACACAAGTCTCTCCACGACCTGGGCCCCAAGTACCTCATTGACCGCCTGACCTTCTACACGCCCACCCGCCAGCTACGGTCCACCAGCCTCGCCCTCGCAGCCGTACCACGCATCCGAAGAGCCACCGCCGGAGGAAGATCCTTCTCTTACCTGGCTGCCAAGACTCGGAACTCCCTCCCCATCCACCTTCGGCTGACCCAGGACCATCTCGCCTTCAGGAAACAACTCAAGACCTGGCTGTTCGAGCAGTAGCATACCCCTCCCCCCAAGCGCCTTGAGACCCTCCCGGGTGAGTAGTGCGCTATACAAATGGCATGATTGATTGATTGATTGATTGGCCAAGATACTACTTAAGATCTTATAATCAAGGTTAAGCATCGTGAGAGGGCGATAGGCAGTGCGATCCCACGCTGGTTTATCTGGTTTCAGGAGTGGTATAATTACTGCTTCTCTAGTTGAACTAGGCAGGTAGCCATCCTGCTTTGAACGGTTGTAGAGGGCTAACAACTGGGGAGCCAGCAAATCTACATATGTGGCATAAAACTCCACCGGCAGCCCATCGGTGCCAGGGGTTTTGTTCCGGGCCATACGCTTTATGGCTCTTCTGATCTCCCCCAGCTCCACTGATCAACCAAGGACCTCTGCATCTTCTGCCGTAACCTGCGGCAATTCAATATCCAAGATACCCCCTTTCTCTAGAACCCAAGGGTCTAGCGGACTATGGTACAGTGTAGTGTAATATTCCAGAAACTGCGTGTTGATAGCCTGTTGCCCATAATATGTTGTATCACCCTCGCCTCTCAGCTCTAGAATCGGCGTCCCAATGCGCGCCGGGTTGGCAGGCCAGGCTAACAGTGCCCCAGATTTGTCCCTCTCCGCATGTGCCCGTGCTATGTATGCCCTTAACCACTCTACCTGCGCCGCCAAAGCCTCCATGGTCTCCACGAGATCCCCCTGTCTGTCCTCCTGCCCGGGTCTTTCCCTTTCTGTCTCCCGGAGCCGTTGTTCTGCTTTCTGTACGTCGTTCAGTAAGGTTTTACAAACTCCCACCGCCTCCCCGATGCATCGACCTCGTATCACCACTTTAAAAGCATCCCACTCAGTCTGCAGGCTAGTGGACGTGTTAGTGTTGTCCTGGAAGTACTCCTCTATGGCAGTACCTATGGCAGTTCTAAAGACCTGGTCTTCCAGTGTTTCCGGGCGAAGAAGCCAGCTGGGGATAGTGGACCTAATTTAACCCAATTCAAGGACACCAGTAACGGGTTATGATCAGATGTTGTCCTGGCCAAGTACTCACTCAACCCTATCGTCATAGGCCCATCTGAAGAGCAGAGGATAGAATCCAACCGTACATGCAGCTCGTGTAGGGCTGAGAAATAAGAGTAGTCCCGTTCTCCCGGGTGATGAGCCCGCCAAGTGTCCGTTAAACCCCAGTGCCGTTGCCAGTCTCGTCGTGATTCTGCAACCCTACGTATAGGAGCGTCAGGGAGCAGTGGATGGGAGTGGTCTAGGTCCACATCAGTGACACAATAAAAATCTCCCCCATTAGATTAGGGCCAGTCGGACCGTTGCAATTTCTGCGACAACTGCGCACAGAAAGCTGGTTGTTCAATATTAGGGGCATATATGCTTCCTAACGTAATATCCCAGCCATCCAGGCGCCCTACTACTACTGTGTATTGGCCTTCAGTATCGATAACCTGCCGGAAACATTGAAATGGCACCCCTGCCGGCACCCACACTAAGGTCCCCCTTGCAAAGGCCGAGTAGGTGGTATTAAACACCAGCCCCCTCCAACGGCGTTGTAACGCTGCCCCTTCAGTCTTTGTCAAGTGGGTTTCTTGTAGTAATGCGATTTGCACTCCTATGCACACTAGTTAGGCATGAATTTTGTGCCTCCGACCCATAGTGTGCATCCCCCTAACATTCCAAGTCAAAATTTTGATTCCTACGGAGGTGCCCATGGTTCCAAATCTAGGCCCTGACCCCAAAAAGCACCACATAGCGACATGTCTGATCCCTCCCACCCCTAACTTCCAACTTTACCCAACTCCCACTCCCCAGGACAGGTGTGCGAAAACAGGTCTCCATCCAAACCAAGACAATCATACAAAGAACCATAGGAAAAGGGTGGTACGTGGCTCGCCCCCGTTGGCCCCAGATCCCCCCAGCCCCACGTTGAAGCTGATTCACCAAATGGGCCCCCTCATTTCTTTTAGGCCCTCTCCCAACTTGTCAGTTGGGAACCTAGGCCCCAGCGTCACCACCGAAATCCTACCAGCTCATGCCGCATGCCCTCCTCAAGCAAATCACCCAAATAGCCCATCTGCTATCTGTTGAGTAATGTCCCGCAGCTCAACATCAGAAAGACCCAGCGCACTGCTCATTCCCGAACTCTCCATCGCTGCGCTCTTCTTATCCGTTTCAGTACTCTTTGGGCTAACTTCGCCGTGACTAATGGCCGCCACTACCAGGACCGCTCTGTCCCGTTCCTGTCGTCGATCAGCAGGGGAGATAGGTCTTTGTAACGGTGATGATGTGGGCACCCGATGTCGGTGAGAAGCCGGACGTGACGAGCGTGCTCCAGTGCTGACATGGGTTTCCAACCAGTCCCACGTGGCCTGCGGGTGAGGAAGAAGTGCGTCTCTGAGTCCGCAGTCGCTCTGAGGCGGGCCGGGAACAGCATAGCATAGGAGAGATCGAGCTGGCGGGAAAGGACCTAAACAACCATTTTTAAACAACAAGTGGCCTCAACAACAATTCATAAACAACGACCTGGGACTGAACCACACTTCCTTAACTACTTCATTAAACAACGAGTGGCCTTAACAATGACTCCAACTTTAAACACGAAAAAAATGTAATTTATTTAAATTACACTTCAAATGTAAACTATTTTTAATAAACATCTAATGATATTTTTTTTAAAATACTGAGTAACTTAGTCACTTTTAATTTGTTGTAATTGGCCAGTAGATGAACCCGGGCAAGGACAATGGGCGTAGGGATTTCACTGTCCATTACAGGTAGGAAATATTTGGTGCAGTGTATGTGGGACCCAGGTAGATCGAGTTTACCAGGCGCTATGGTGCATATGTAAAGATCGGAGGCCTAATCTTAAACAGAGGCAAGTATGGTGGACTGTTACATCAGCTGTATTCTAGATGCCGACAGTTTGATGAACTATGTGCCTCACAAAATTACAATTAGCACCTTCAGAGACGACCGTGCTACAGCCTCATCCAGCCCTAGTGGTTGGGATTCTTTGGGCGCCTTATTGCCCTGTGTGTGGGCTCTTCCGGTGGACAGTTTCTGCGCCTGGTAATATTGTGGGGTGCTGCAGAGGAACCACAGAGCTGCTGCTGTCTGGCTTCTCTGGCCCCCACCCTCACATCCCGCTGTCACCAAAGATTGTGAGACTCTGGGCACAGCCACATCATCACCGGTCACAGCTGGATGCATTACCGCACGTTCTGTTTTTTTTTAGCACAATAGAAACTGCATTCTGGACACCGTAGCTCTGTTTCTAAGAGCATAAACTAGGTGCATACAAGAGCGCTTATTTATTGGCTGTTTCTTCCTTATAGTACCACGTAACCGCTAATTTTGAGTGTGGCACAAAAAACTCTCACAGCTTAACCGGCACATTTTAATAGTGGTACTCCGTAGATTAGGCCCAGGCTTGATTTACTGTATGGTACTGACATTTATTTTGGAACTTGATATTTAAAAAATGAATAGAAAGATATATCTGAAAAACATGCTAATTAATTTTTTTACAAGTTTAAATGAAGCATTGTTTTTAACATAGTAGTAGATTCGGTTTATATGTGAATGGAATTTATTTTGTGGTTCAGTGAGTCGTTACTTTCGCTTAACTGCCAGGAAGGAAGCTCTCTGCCGCTGTACCTCTCGAGTGTAATCATGGAATATCATCGCCCTACTATTCCCGATCTGCAGATTCTGTTGCTCCCGAGCCCTCTGTAATATAAAGCCCCTATCCGTATAATGCATCTGCCTCACCGCCATAGGACGGGGTGGAGCTCCAGGTTTAGCCGGACACCCGGGACCCTGTGTGAACGTTCCAGCCGATAGAAGGGGGATAGACCCTCCGGTGCCACCTTGGTTTAAAGCCAGGCTTCGAAGAACTGAACCGCATCAGCTTCCTCTTCATGCTCTGGTACACCTACGATGCAGAGATTATTTCACCTTGAGCACCCTTCACTGTCCTCAGCCCTCATCTCCAGCACTTTAACCACCACTTCTTTCAGAGAGTCTCGCAAATTGGTGTTCGGTATGTCTCTCATTGTGGTTTCGTTAGTCACTACTCTCTCCTTAAGTTTTCGGTGGTCGTCCTTCAACAGGGTGAGAACCGAGCCGATGGCGTCCATCCGTGTCTCAAGTGCCTCTCTCAAAGCTATGATGACCTGCATGATGTCCCCCAGTGATGGGTCTCTGGGTTGTCCAGGTTCCTGCCTCCCAGTGACAGCGTTGTCGTTGTCCATATGCTGTCCTGAGTCCTCCATCTGCAGGACCTCAAAACCCTTCTTCTTGGACACTCTGCCCATCCTGCGACCCGTAGTTGACAGACCCAAGCTGCCTGAGGGGAGCCTATGAGCTCCACCCTTCCCGGAGCCAATGATATAGTGTTGTCACTCCCACTGCGGTGGTGTCACCCAGCCTTCACCTAACGCCTGCCGGTCAGATGGTCCTTATCACTGTAGCTCTCCCCTTCAGCCAGTTCCAGATTCAGCACTCTTTATCTGCTGCAGTGTGTCTCATTATGCCCTGCTCAAGTGACACCTTATTAGTACCTTGTCATAGGGGGTTGGGTCTCGTGTACCCCTTAGCAAGCTTGCTCACGTCTCAGTGATCCAGAGTGCATGCCAATCTTGTATTCAGCCGCACTTCACTCCAAGTTGGTCTTCACAGGCCGCCCTCACTTCACTCTCTCATGTAGTCCTGAGGTGAGGCTCAGGTCCGGGAAGGCTTGCACAATGCCCACCAATACCCCTCTGATGATGTGTCACTTCTGTAGTCCGCCTAGTGCTGGACAATTGAGTAACCCCGGGGCATCTCTGGCTATCTGCTGCTCCCGCCTCTATGTGCCTGCACCGCCTCTATGTGCCTGCGACTGTACCTTCTCCTCGTGATGCCAATCTATCCCTGCAAGTCCAAGATAGCCTCGCTGCTCTCCCAGTCTGCAGCGCTCTCCTCACTCCGCTCATGCCACAGCTCCCCGTGCAGCCAGTCTCCCGAATCTCCAGGCAGCAGGACCATTCACCTCACCTCAGTGTAAAGTCCTCGGGTGCCTTCAAACCGACCCAGGCACTCTGGCAGAGCTCCGTTTCCCCTCAGTGTGTGGTCTGCGTGGGAGGTGCGGCCCGGAGCTACACAGCCTCACCACAACGTGGGTGGATGTCCTTGGTCTGCCATCTTGGAGTCAGGCAGCAGCACTCATGTAGCCAGGGGAGTCTTCAACGCTTGTGCCCCTCCTTGTCCTCTTAAACAGTGGGGTCACCTGTGCTTCGCAGCCGCCGCCCGAACAGCTATGGCCCCTCCAACAAGCACGCCAGGGGTCTCACCATCAGCATCGGCAGGCTCCATCTCCACCGGCCACCATTTTAGATCTCGTTCTGGCGGGCTGCGACGGGGGAGGAAAAACCCAAATTCCTCCAGTTCTCCGCAATGTTAAGCCCTGAAATATCTTCTCAGCGGGCTCCGGGTGTTCCGCAGCCGTATGCGATGTTAGGGGCCCTTATAGCATAGCAGGATCGCTTACAACAGAGGGCGGCCGCGGAGGAGCTCCGAGACCCGCTGCTGTTTACATCGGCGCCCATGCTACCCCCCCCCCCGTCTGGTGATATTCATGTGCCTATATCACAAAAACTACCCGACCATCTCTTGATGATAGGCCATTTCGTATGAGTTTTATAGTGATGGATTTCCTTAAATTTTCTGGAATGCTTATAGCATCCTCTTCGATCTCTTGGAGACCTGTAAAGTTTAAAGTTTGTACGGCGTTGTCAGCTGTAGCTCCACCGGCCTCTGTATTATTATCGAGGGACATTTTGTTGACTGAAAGTTTGCCAAACAAGTTTCAAGGAAACAAAGATAAGGTGCACAATATTATGGAACACTGTATCCTTCAACGTTGAATAAACCAAAAACTAATACATAGGATTTTTTCATCCTACTCAGCTATGACGGATATTATCCTTTTACCCACTCCAGATGTCTATTGGTGTATTACGGAAAAAGGGGTCTCTGAGAAAAGCACAACTGAGTTACTTATCTAGCGTTAAATTAGTGCCTTACCAAACGCTGGGCGCCATGTAGTGTAGTTCCTATATTCCCAATAGACTCTGCAAATTGGAATAATATATCCTATAGATTTGACGTAGGACTGAGGTCAACTAGGTCTCTATCGAATATACTAAACTTAATTGTGTGTGTGCCAGCTAACTCAAAGGTCACTAGAAACTTTCTCAAATACACAAGAAGGGATTAGTTTATGACAACCCCATAAACATATGATTAACAAAGGGGGGAGGGAGAGGAAGAAGTGGATTCTGCCTCCCCTAGCGATATGTTTAAACAAAGAGAATCCAATAGGATGGTGTCGGTGATCCCTACATTGGTGGGAAGCAACCAGTGTTGTTTAAATACCCCTCACACACCAAAAGGCCCCTTGGTGTCATGCTTCATCATCGGGGTCTTCGCAAACCTCTACGGAATGCGGCGTGCTACGACTGACGACTACGTAGGAGCACTGAGGGTGAACTATGTGTTGGTGTGTGTGGAGTGATTGTGTGTGAGTGGTGAGGTGAAAAAGTAATGGTTAAAAGATACCTGGCTCGTAGGGAAAAAAACAAAAACTCTTTATTAAGTCCTCGGCTGGTATCATTAAAAAAGTGCAGGTGAGGTTATTTACTTACTGATTATGGTATGTAAACCTCAAGAGTGCGTCGACATGTTTCGGAGTCGGAGACTCCTTCTTCAGGACGAGGATATGCACTGTTTATCCTCACCTTACTCACATGTTTATGTAGATGTCAAAGTGTGCTCTACAAAAAATAAATATAGTGAAATGTGCCTATCTGTTTTAAGAAAGTTCGTTGCGCCCAATTGGCGTTAATTAGAACCTGTGGATGAACAAAAAGTCATATAAAACATAATATCTAATTAGGACAAATGTTTAGAAAAACTGTGTTAATACACAGAAGGGTAACGAAGAACCAAAAATAAGGTCCAGGAACCCTAGAAAAAAGAAAAGAAAAACAAGGACAAACATATAGACTAGGACATACATTAATTATTGCTGAAGGTCGCCATTGGATTCCATAGGGTGAAAGAAACGGAATGAGAATCACATTTTTCAACATATATACATTGCTTACTTATGAATAAAGACTAAGTAGCCTCATGAGCCAAAAGCGTGGTATTGGGGGTTCTCTGTTCTGCTCAATGTAGCAACCTGTTGGGTGTTAAAGGAACTGAGTTTTAGGATCTCTGATATTAGTTCGCGGTATAGATACAGATTATCAAACTCTACACCACCACACTCACGGTTACAGCACGGCCAGGTAGGCTTTCATCCCCTCAACGCGGCTCCGACGAAGTGTCGGTTCGTTCAAAAACAAACACCTTTTATAGTGCCTAAGGATGTTTTAATTACCCCCTAATTGAAAGCGGAATCGGCCCAAAGAAGGACATAGTCCTTAAGTTAGGATCGGGTTCTGCGTGCGCTGATGTTAGAAGGGGCTGCGCCGAAAAATGACACTACCCGCGAGCGCATGCGCGCGAAGCGGTAGTGTCTGGAACTCGCGCAGGCGTTTGAATAGAGCTTGCAGACGCTCGCGCATGCGTTAGTGAGGGGCGCGTCGATCTTGTAATTGATTCTTTAGGCTATTTCTCCTTAGGACAGGAGTATGTACAAAGCCATTTAGACCTCTATAAAGTACAGGTAAACAATATATTCAGACAGAATAATTCAAAGAATGTTTTTGAGTAGGAAAAATCACTATCGATCTGTCTCAGTAGAGTTGGTAATGTTTAAGGATGGTGTGGCAGTCATTATGGGCTTTTATCGCAATTGGCTCCATGGAATGGAGTCATTTAATCCGGTGATGTCTGTACCCAAACGGAACACCCACCTTTGTTCCTTCTCAAAGAGGCCCATATCAGAAGGCAGCTGCTCAATCACAGTCCAGTGTATTTCATTTACACAGTGTTGTGCCTCCAAAAAATGTGCTGCCATTTTTGT
Source organism: Lissotriton helveticus (assembly GCF_964261635.1). Lineage (NCBI taxonomy): Eukaryota > Metazoa > Chordata > Amphibia > Caudata > Salamandridae > Lissotriton > Lissotriton helveticus. Next base: position 610,011,597 of record NC_136059.1, on the reverse strand, counting down.
AGTTTGTTTTTTACACCTTACATTACTTTTGTGCTCATTTATTCTCGTTTTCACAGCACGTGTTGTCATACCCACGTATTCCTTGCCACATGGGCAAGTAATGAGGTAGACGACATTTCTGCTGTTGCAGTTTGTAAATGCTCGTTGTTCCCATTGGGTGCCGTTTTGAAAGGTGAGAGTCAGGCTCTTCTCAGTCAGGTGGCAGCTATTACAATTACCACACGGATGGTGTCCATGGAGACCTCGTAACCTGGTTTGTTTAATCACATTGGTGCGAGGTCTGGTATGTACCAGGATGTCTTTCAAGTTTCTTCCTCTCCTGTGGGCGAATAGAGGTTTCTCTAGATCTAGAGTACCACTTGTCAGAATCCGCCAATGTTTGTTTACCAGCTTTGAGATCTGGTTGGATACTGAACTGTATGTTGTTACACAGACTGTTCTATTTTCTGTCTTTTCCTTCTGAGTGTTGTCTTCTAGGAGGGCTTCTCGGTTGTTATTGCGAGCCCTTTTCATTGCTTGCTTTATGACTCGATCAGGATACCTTCTCTGTTTCAGTCTTTTACTCAGATCCTGTGCTTGTGATTTATATTTACCCATATCGCTACAATTGCGGCGTAAGCGTAGGAACTGACCGTATGGTAAGTTTTGTCTCAGGTGACGTGGATGGAAGCTGTCGTACCTAAGGAGGCAATTCCTAGCTGTGGGTTTAAAATGTGTTTCATTTTTTAGGTATCCCGCCTCATGGTAGATGTTCAAATCCAGGAACACCATCGATTCATTGGACATTTGGTGGGTGAACTTCAGAAACGCATTCTGGTTGTTGATCCAATGCATGAAATCTATGACCGATTGATCATTTCCTTCCCAGATGACCAAGACGTCATCAATATAACGCCTCCAGGTGTAGATTTTGGTCCTGAACGGATTGCTGGGATGGAGGATCTTGGTAGTTTCCAAGTGGTGTACATATAGACCCGCTAGGCTCGGCGTGAATGTGCTTCCCATACTCGTTCGGTAACGTTGTAGGTACAGAGTGCCTTTGTACTCAAAAAAGTTCTTGGTGAGTGCTATGGAAATACATTCCATTACCACTCCTCGTGGGGTGTGATAGTTCCATTGGTTGGTATGCAATACCTCCTCAATGATTAGGAGGGTTTCATCGTGTGGGAGACTGGTGTAAAGGCTCTCCACATCGAGGCTCAGCAGTATTTGAGAGTCTGGGTTGAACGGTTGATTTTGTAATACCTGGAGAACTGCTTTTGTGTCCCTAAGGTATGTGTCCGTTGCCTGAACCAAAGGCCTTAGGAAGGCATCAGCGAATTTTGATAATGGTTCAAGTATGGACGAAATGCTGGACACGATGGGGTGACCAGGTGGACTTTGTAGGTTTTTATGAACCTTAGGTGTTGTATAAAAGTAAGGTTTCCGCGGGTTTTTTTGTGTCAGAAAATCAGACTCTTTTTTTGAGAGCCAGTTATGCGCAAGAGCTTCCTCAGTCATCGCACCTATTTGGATGCGTAAGGACTCTGTGGGGTCCTCTTCAAGAACCTGGTAATTTCTCCTATCCGAAAGGAGTCTTCTACATTCTTGGTCATATGCAGTGGTTGTCTGAATAACCACTGCACCGCCTTTGTCCGCTGGTTTTATTATGATTTGTTTCTTTTGTGAGAGTTCTCTTATTGCCTCGTTTTCTTGTCTGCTCATATTCTGAAATACTCTTTGGTTGGTGTTCATTTTCCCTAATTCGAGCATGACGGCCTTCTCAAAAGCCAAGACTTCAACTGGAAGCTGGTTGTCCAGTGGCGTGAAAGACGACTTAGGTCTTAAGCCAGTGTCAGATGGTTCCTGGGTAGGTTCTTGATTGTAAAAAAATGCTCTCAACTTGATAGTCCTTACAAAGTCCTGAACCTCTTTGTGTAAGCGAAACGTGTCCGGTTTATTTTTGGGGACATACCCTAAACCTTTAGTGAGTACTTGGTTCTGCATATCTGTTAACGGCCAAGGAGATATATTGATGACTAGGTCCCTCTCTTGCTTGTTGAAGCTCGGCTCGCTGTCATACTCCTGGTGTGTACCCTGGGGTCTGTCTCGACCACCGGTTGCCAGGTGACATTGTTCCCTCTCCTGTTCCTGCCTCTGCTGGGTCCTGGGCCCCATGATAAAAAAGGCTGCTGATTTTGTTGTAAAGTGGTAGGGTCTTCTCCCCATTGTGGGAACATTGGTCCCATTGGTGGGGGGGGCATATTGAAATTGAGGGAACTGGTACTGGCCATGGAAGGGGTTGAACTGCGGAGGTCCTTGGAAACCTCTCCACCCTCTTTGGCGTGGGAATTGGGTTCTCTGTTGGCGATAGCCTCCCCTTTGTTGTCTTTTGTTTCGGAAACCACCTGAGTTTGTGCTAGTGGTGCTTCCATCTGAACTGGCGCTGTCAGCAGCACTCGTGTTCCCACTAGTCACATAGTCTGCTTTCGTATAAGGGTAAGCCCACTCCGCTGTAAACCTGTCCTTATCTTTCTTTAATTTGTTAAATTTACTCTGTTTCAATGTCGCCTCAAAGTCAGACATTTGTTTGTTAAGCTCTTCCAGCCCTTTCTTTAGGTCAGCTGGTGAAATAAATGCTTTTATTTGGACTTCTAGTCTTTGTATCTCAATTTTTAATTCCTGGGATTTTCGACTGGCAGTCTGTACTATCAGTACCAACCAGTCTCTGGTACAGTGCCAGGAAATTAATGACCAAGCTTTTTTGAACGTGCGATCTTCTTGGAAAATGAATGGTTCATTTCTTACTATCAGGCCCTGAGGGGCCATCTTGTTCCTTAAATATTCCTTCATTAGAAGAACATGAAGGGCAGCCCTGATCTGGACCTTCCGTACGTTTGTCAGTTCGTCCCAGTCTCCTACTGCTGGGCCTGGATCGTTAGTGCTTAATCCTTCAAAGGGATTTTCTTCAGCCAAAATCCTGTCAATATCATCCTCACTGAATGTTAGGCCGTGTTCATCCTCTATGGTAAAGTTGAGGGGGACGACTAATAAGGTGTTGAATGTAGTGTGTGGCGAAAGTCTATATGTGTCCAAGTTGGTTGGGAGGGGCTCCCACAGCTGTGCGCTGTCTAGAACAAATGATTAACAAAGGGGGGCGGGAGAGGAAGAAGTGGATTCTGTCTCCCCTAGCGATATGTATAAACAAAGAGAATCCACTAGGATGGTGTCGGTGATCTCTACATTGGTGGGGAGCAACCAGTGTTGTTTAAATACCCCTCACACACCAAAAGGCCCCTTGGTGTCATGCTTCATCATCGGGGTCTTCGCAAACCTCTACGTAATGCGGCGTGCTACGACTCACGACTACGTAGGAGCACTATGTGTTGGTGTGTGTGGAGTGATTGTGTGTGAGTGGTGAGGTGAAAAAGTGATGGTTAAAAGATACCTGGCTCGTAGGGAAAAAACCAAAAACTCTTTATTAAGTCCTCGGCTGGTATCATTAAAAAAGTGCAGGTGAGGTTATTTACTTACTGATTATGGTATGTAAACCTCAAGAGTGCGTCGACATGTTTCGGAGTCGGAGACTCCTTCTTCAGCACGAGGATATGCACTGTTTATCCCCACCTTACTCACATGTTTATGTAGATGTCAAAGTGTGCTCTACAAAAAATAAATATTGTGAAATGTACCTATCTGTTTTAAGAAAGTTCGTTGCGCCCAATTGGCGTTAATTAGAACCTGTGGATGAACAAAAAGTCATATAAAACATAATATCTAATTAGGACAAATGTTTAGAAAAACTGTGTTAATACACAGAAGGGTAACGAAGAACCAAAAATAAGGTCCAGGAACCCTAGAAAAAAGAAAAGAAAAACAAGGACAAACATATAGACTAGGACACACATTAATTATTGCTGAAGGTCGCCATTGGATTCCATAGGGTGAAAGAAACGGAATGAGAATCACATTTTTCAACATATATACATTGCTTACTTATGGATAAAGACTAAGTAGCCTCATGAGCCAAAAGCGTGGTATTGGGGGTTCTCTGTTCTGCTCAATGTAGCAACCTGTTGGGTGTTAAAGGAACTGAGTTTTAGGATCTCTGATATTAGTTTGCGGTATAGATACAGATTATCAAACTCTACACCACCACACTCACGGTTACAGCACGGCCAGGTAGGCTTTCATCCCCTCAACGCGGCTCCGACGAAGTGTCGGTTCGTTCAAAAACAAACACCTTTTATAGTGCCTAAGGATGTTTTAATTACCCCCTAATTGAAAGCGGAATCGGCCCAAAGAAGGACATAGTCCTTAAGTTAGGATCCGGTTCTGCGTGCGCTGATGTTAGAAGGGGCTGCGCCGAGAAATGACACTACCCGCGAGCGCATGCGCGCGAAGCGGTAGTGTCTGGAACTCGCGCAGGCGTTTGAATAGAGCTTGCAGACGCTCGTGCATGCGTTTGTGAGGGGCGCGTCGATCTTGTAATTGATTCTTAAGGGTATTTCTCCTTAGGACAGGAGTATGTACAAAGCCATTTAGACCTCTATAAAGTACAGGAAAACAATATATTCAGACAGAATAATTCAAAGAATGTTTTTGAGTAGGAAAAATCACTATCGATCTGTCTCAGTAGAGTTGGTAATGTTCAAGGATGGTGTGGCAGTCATTATGGGCTTTTATCGCAATTGGCTCCATGGAATGGAGTCATTTAATCCGGGGATGTCTGTACCCAAACGGAAATCCCACCTTTGTTCCTTCTCAAAGAGGCCCATATCAGAAGGCAGCTGTTCAATCACAGTTCAGTGTATTTCATTTACACAGTGTTGTGCCTCCAAATAATTTGCTGCCATTTTTGTAGTTTGTTTTTTACACCTTACATTACTTTTGTGCTCATTTATTCTCGTTTTCACAGCACGTGTTGTCATACCCACGTATACCTTGCCACATGGGCAAGTAATGAGGTAGACGACATTTCTGCTGTTGCAGTTTGTAAATGCTCGTTGTTCCCATTGGGTGCCGTTTTGAAAGGTGAGAGTCAGGCTCTTCTCAGTAAGGTGGCAGCTATTACAATTACCACACGGATGGTGTCCATGGAGACCTTGTAACCTGGTTTGTTGAATCACATTGGTGCGAGGTCTGGTATGCACCAGGATGTCTTTCAAGTTTCTTCCTCTCCTGTGGGCGAATAGAGGTTTCTCTAGATCTAGAGTACCACTTGTCAGAATCCACCAATGTTTGTTTACCAGCTTTGAGATCTGGTTGAAAACTGAACTGTATGTTGTTACACAGACTGTTCTATTTTCTGTCTTTTCCTTCTGAGTGTTGTCTTCTAGGAGGGCTTCTCGGTTGTTATTGCGAGCCCTTTTCATTGCTTGCTTTATGACTCGATCAGGATACCTTCTCTGTTTCAGTTTTTTACTCAGATCCTGTGCTTGTGGTTTATATTTACCCATATCGCTACAATTGCGGCGTAAGCGTAGGAACTGACCGTATGGTAAGTTTTGTCTCAGGTGACGTGGATGGAAGCTGTCGTACCTAAGAAGGCAATTCCTAGCTGTGGGTTTAAAATGTGTTTCAGTTTTTAGGTATCCCGCCTCATGGTAGATGTTCAAATCCAGGAACACCATCGATTCATTGGACATTTGGTGGGTGAACTTCAGAAACGCATTCTGGTTGTTGATCCAATGCATGAAATCTATGACGGATTGATAATTTCCTTCCCAGATGACCAAGACGTCATCAATATAACGCCTCCAGGTGTGGATTTTGGTCCTGAACGGATTGCTGGGATGGAGGATCTTGGTAGTTTCCAAGTGGTGTACATATAGACCCGCTAGGCTCGGCGCGAATGTGCTTCCCATACTCGTTCCGTGACGTTGTAGGTACAGAGTGCCTTCGTACTCAAAAAAGTTTTTGGTGAGTGCTATGGAAATATATTCCATTACCACTCCTCGTGGGGTGTGATAGTTCCATTGGTTGGTATGCAATACCTCCTCAATGATTAGGAGGGTTTCATCATGTGGGAGACTGGTGTAAAGGCTCTCCACATCGAGGCTCAGCAGTATTAGAGAGTCTGGGTTGAACGGTTGATTTTGTAATACCTGGAGAACTGCTTTTGTGTCCCTAAGGTATGTGTCCGTTGCCTGAACCAAAGGCCTTAGGAAGGCATCAGCGAATTTTGATAATGGTTCAAGTATGGACGAAATGCCGGACACGATGGGGCGACCATGTGGACTTTGTAGGTTTTTATGAACCTTAGGTATTGTATAAAAGTAAGGTTTTCGAGGTTTTTTTGTGTCAGAAAATCAGACTCTTTTTTTGAGAGCCAGTTATGCGCAAGAGCTTCCTCAGTCATCGCACCTATTTGGATGCGTAAGGACTCTGTGGGGTCCTCTTCAAGAATCTGGTAATTTCTCCTATCCGAAAGGAGTCTTCTACATTCTTGGTCGTATGCAGTGGTTGTCTGAATAACCACTGCACCGCCTTTGTCCGCTGGTTTTATAATGATTTGTTTGTTTTGTGAGAGTTCTCTTAATGCCTCGTTTTCTTGTCTGCTCATATTCTGAAATACTCTTTGGTTGGTGTTCATTTTCCCTAATTCGAGCATGACGGCCTTCTCAAAAGCCAGGAATTCAACTGGAAGCTGGTTGTCCAGTGGCGTGAAAGACGACTTAGGTCTTAAGCCAGTGTCAGATGGTTCCTGGGTAGGTTCCTGATTGTAAAAAACATGCTCTCAACTTGATAGTCCTTACAAAGTCCTAAACCTCTTTATGTAAGCGAAACGTGTCCGGTTTATTTGTGGGGACATACCCTAAACCTTTATTGAGTACTTGGTTCTGCATATCTGTTAACGGCCAAGGAGATATATTGATGACTAGGCCCCTCTCTTGCTCGTTGAAGCTCGGCTCGCTGTCATACTCCTGGTGTGTACCCTGGGGTCTGTCTCGACCACCGGTTGCCAGGTGACATTGTTCCCTCTCCTGTTCCTGCCTCTGCTGGGTCCTGGGCCCCATGATAAAAAAGGCTGCTGATTTTGTTGTAAAGTGGTAGGGTCTTCTCCCCATTGTGGGAACATTGGTCCCATTGGTGGGGGGGCATATTGAAATTGAGGGAACTGGTACTGGCCATGGAAGGGGTTGAACTGCGGAGGTCCTTGGAAACCTCTCCACCCTCTTTGGCGTGGGAATTGGGTTCTCTGTTGGCGATAGCCTCTCCTTTGTTGTCTTTTGTTTCGGAAACCACCTGAGTTTGTGCTAGTGGTGCTTCCATCTGAACTGGCGCTGTCAGCAGCACTCGTGTTCCCACTAGTCACATAGTCTGCTTTCGTATAAGGGTAAGCTCCCTCCGCTGTAAACCTGTCCTTATCTTTCTTTAATTTGTTAAATTTACTCTGTTTCAATGTCGCCTCAAAGTCAGACATTTGTTTGTTAAGCTCTTCCAGCCCTTTCTTTAGGTCAGCTGGTGAAATAAATGCTTTTATTTGGACTTCTAGTCTTTGTATCTCAATTTTTAATTCCTGGGATTTTCGACTGGCAGTCTGTACTATCAGTACCAACCAGTCTCTGGTACAGTGCCAGGAAATTAATGACCAAGCTTTTTTGAACGTGCGATCTTCTTGGAAAATGAATGGTTCATTTCTTACTATCAGGCCCTGAGGGGCCACCTTGTTCCTTAAATATTCCCTCATTAGAAGACCATGAAGGGCAGCCCTGATCTGGACCTTCCGTACGTTTGTCAATTCGTCCCAGTCTCCTACTGCTGGGCCTGGATCGTTAGTGCTTAATCCTTCAAAGGGATTTTCTTCAGCCAAAATCCTGTCAATATCATCCTCACTGAATGTTAGGCCGTGTTCATCCTCTATGGTAAAGTTGAGGGGGACGACTAGTAAGGTCTTGAATGTAGTGTGTGGCGAAAGTCTATATGTGTCCAAGTTGGTTGGGAGGGGCTCCCACAGCTGTGCGCTGTCTAGAACAAATGATTAACAAAGGGGGAGGGAGAGGAAGAAGTGGATTCTGTCTCCCCTAGCGATATGTATAAACAAAGAGAATCCACTAGGATGGTGTCGGTGATCTCTACATTGGTGGGGAGCAACCAGTGTTGTTTAAATACCCTTCACACACCAAAAGGCCCCTTGGTGTCATGCTTCATCATCGGGGTCTTCGCAAACTTCTACGGAATGCGGCGTGCTACGACTCACGACTACGTAGGAGCACTGAGGGTGAACTATGTGTTGGTGTGTGTGGAGTGATTGTGTGTGAGTGGTGAGGTGAAAAAGTGATGGTTAAAAGATACCTGGCTCGTAGGGAAAAAAACAAAAACTCTTTATTAAGTCCTCGGCTGGTATCATTAAAAAAGTGCAGGTGAGGTTATTTACTTACTGATTATGGTATGTAAACCTCAAGAGTGCGTCGACATGTTTCGGAGTCGGAGACTCCTTCTTCAGGACGAGGATATGCACGGTTTATCCTCACCTTACTCACATGTTTATGTAGATGTCAAAGTGTGCTCTACAAAAAATAAATATAGTGAAATGTACCTATCTGTTTTAAGAAAGTTCGTTGCGACCAATTGGCGTTAATTAGAACCTGTGGATGAACAAAAAGTCATATAAAACATAATATCTAATTAGGACAAATGTTTAGAAAAACTGTGTTAATACACAGAAGGGTAACGAAGAACCAAAAATAAGGTCCAGGAACCCTAGAAAAAAGAAAAGAAAAACAAGGACAAACATATAGACTAGGACACACATTAATTATTGCTGAAGGTCGCCATTGGATTCCATAGGGTGAAAGAAACGGAATGAGAATCACATTTTTCAACATATATACATTGCTTACTTATGGATAAAGACTAAGTAGCCTCATGAGCCAAAAGCGTGGTATTGGGGGTTCTCTGTTCTGCTCAATGTAGCAACTTGTTGGGTGTTAAAGGAACTGAGTTTTAGGATCTCTGATATTAGTTCGCGGTATAGATACAGATTATCAAACTTTACACCACCACACTCACGGTTACAGCACGGCCAGGTAGGCTTTCATCCCCTCAACGCGGCTCCGACGAAGTGTCGGTTCGTTCAAAAACAAACACCTTTTATAGTGCCTAAGGATGTTTTAATTACCCCCTAATTGAAAGCGGAATCGGCCCAAAGAAGGACATAGTCCTTAAGTTAGGATCCGGTTCTGCGTGCGCTGATGTTAGAAGGGGCTGCGCCGAGAAATGACACTACCCGCCAGCGCATGCGTGCGAAGCGGTAGTGTCTGGAACTCGCGCAGGCGTTTGAATAGAGCTTGCAGACGCTCGCGCATGCGTTTGTGAGGGGCGCATCGATCTTGTAATTGATTCTTTAGGCTATTTCTCCTTAGGACAGGAGTATGTACAAAGCCATTTAGACCTCTATAAAGTACAGGTAAACAATATATTCAGACAGAATAATTCAAAGAATGTTTTTGAGTAGGAAAAAGCACTATCGATCTGTCTCAGTAGAGTTGGTAATGTTCAAGGATGGTGTGGCAGTCATTATGGGCTTTTATCGCAATTGGCTCCATGGAATGGAGTCATTTAATCCGGTGATGTCTGTACCCAAATGGAACACCCACCTTTGTTCCTTCTCAAAGAGGCCCATATCAGAAGGCAGCTGCTCAATCACAGTCCAGTGTATTTCATTTACACAGTGTTGTGCCTCCAAAAAATGTGCTGCCATTTTTGTAGTTTGTTTTTTACACCTTACATTACTTTTGTGCTCATTTATTCTCGTTTTCACAGCACGTGTTGTCATACCCACGTATTCCTTGCCACATGGGCAAGTAATGAGGTAGACGACATTTCTGCTGTTACAGTTTGTAAATGCTCGTTGTTCCCATTGGGTGCCGTTTTGAAAGGTGAGAGTCAGGCTCTTCTCAGTCAGGTGGTAGCTATTACAATTACCACACGGATGGTGTCCATGGAGACCTCGTAACCTGGTTTGTTGAATCACATTGGTGCGAGGTCTGGTATGTACCAGGATGTCTTTCAAGTTTCTTCCTCTCCTGTGGGCGAATAGAGGTTTCTCTAGATCTAGAGTACCACTTGTCAGAATCCGCCAATGTTTGTTTACCAGCTTTGAGATCTGGTTGGAAACTGAACTGTATGTTGTTACACAGACTGTTCTATTTTCTGTCTTTTCCTTCTGAGTGTTGTCTTCTAGGAGGGCTTCTCGGTTGTTATTGCGAGCCCTTTTCATTGCTTGCTTTATGACTCGATCAGGATACCTTCTCTGTTTCAGTTTTTTACTCAGATCCTGTGCTTGTGATTTATATTTACCCATATCGCTACAATTGCGGCGTAAGCGTAGGAACTGACCGTATGGTAAGTTTTGTCTCCGGTGACATGGATGGAAGCTGTCGTACCTAAGGAGGCATTTCCTAGCTGTGGGTTTAAAATGTGTTTCATTTTTTAGGTATCCCGCCTCATGGTAGATGTTCAAATCCAGGAACACCATCGATTCATTGGACATTTGGTGGGTGAACTTCAGAAACGCATTCTGGTTGTTGATCCAATGCATGAAATCTATGACCGATTGATCATTTCCTTCCCAGATGACCAAGAGGTCATCAATATAACGCCTCCAGGTGCGGATTTTGGTCCTGAACGGATTGCTGGGATGGAGGATCTTGGTAGTTTCCAAGTGGTGTACATATAGACCTGCTAGGCTCGGCGCGAATGTGCTTCCCATACTCGTTCCGTGACGTTGTAGGTACAGAGTGCCTTCGTACTCAAAAAAGTTCTTGGTGAGTGCTATGGAAATACATTCCATTACCACTCCTCGTGGGGTGTGATAGTTCCATTGGTTGGTATGCAATACCTCCTCAATGATTAGGAGGGTTTCATCGTGTGGGAGACTGGTGTAAAGGCTCTCCACATCGAGGCTCAGCAGTATTTGAGAGTCTGGGTTAAACGGTTGATTTTGTAATACCTGGAGAACTGCTTTTGTGTCCCTAAGGTATGTGTCCGTTGCCTGAACCAAAGGCCTTAGGAAGGCATCAGCGAATTTTGATAATGGTTCAAGTATGGACGAAATGCCGGACACGATGGGGCGACCAGGTGGACTTTGTAGGTTTTTATGAACCTTAGGTATTGTATAAAAGTAAGGTTTTCGCAGGTTTTTTTGTGTCAGAAAACCAGACTCTGTTTTTTGAGAGCCAGTTATGCGCAAGAGCTTCCTCAGTCATCGCACCTATTTGGATGCGTACGGCCTCTGTGGGGTCCTCTTCAAGAATCTGGTAATTTCTCCTATCCGAAAGGAGTCTTCTACATTCTTGGTCGTATGCAGTGGTTGTCTGAATAACCACTGCACCGCCTTTGTCTGCTGGTATTATAATGATTTGTTTGTTTTGTGAGAGTTCTCTTATTGCCTCGTTTTCTTGTCTGCTCATATTCTGAAATACTCTTTGGTTGGTGTTCATTTTCCCTAATTCGAGCATGACGGCCTTCTCAAAAGCCAGGACTTCAACTGGAAGCTGGTTGTCCAGTGGCGTGAAAGACGACTTAGGTCTTAAGCCAGTGTCAGATGGTTCCTGGGTAGGTTCCTGATTGTAAAAAAATGCTCTCAACTTGATAGTCCTTACAAAGTCCTGAACCTCATTGTGTAAGCGAAACGTGTCCGGTTTATTTGTGGGGACATACCCTAAACCTTTATTGAGTACTTGGTTCTGCATATTTGTTAACGGCCAAGGAGATATATGGATGACTAGGTCCCTCTCTTGCTCGTTGAAGCTCGGCTCGCTGTCATACTCCTGGTGTGTACCCTGGGGTCTGTCTCGACCACCGATTGCCAGGTGACATTGTTCCCTCTCCTGTTCCTGCCTCTGCTGGGTCCTGGGCCCCATGATAAAAAAGGCTGCTGATTTTGTTGTAAAGTGGTAGGGTCTTCTCCCCATTGTGGGTACATTGGTCCCATTGGTGGGGGGGCATATTGAAATTGAGGGAACTGGTACTGGCCATGGAAGGGGTTGAACTGGGAGGTCCTTGGAAACCTCTCCACCCTCTTTGGCGTGGGAATTGGGTTCTCTGTTGGCGATAGCCTCCCCTTTGTTGTCTTTTGTTTCGGAAACCACCTGAGTTTGTGCTAGTGGTGCTTCCATCTGAACTGGCGCTGTCAGCATCACTCGTGTTCCCACTAGTCACATAGTCTGCTTTCGTATAAGGGTAAGCCCACTCCGCTGTAAACCTGTCCTTATCTTTCTCTAATTTGTTAAATTTACTCTGTTTCAATGTCGCCTCAAAGTCAGACATTTGTTTGTTAAGCTCTTCCAGCCCTTTCTTTAGGTCAGCTGGTGAAATACATGCTTTTATTTGGACTTCTGGTCTTTGTATCTCAATTTTTAATTCCTGGGATTTTCGACTGGCAGTCTGTACTATCAGTACCAACCAGTCTCTGGTACAGTGCCAGGAAATTAATGACCAAGCTTTTTTGAACGTGAGATCTTCTTGGAAAATGAATGGTTCATTTCTTACTATCAGGCCCTGAGGGGCCATCTTGTTTCTTAAATATTCCCTCATTAGAAGACCATGAAGGGCAGCCCTGATCTGGACCTTCCGTACGTTTGTCAATTCGTCCCAGTCTCCTACTGCTGGGCCTGGATCGTTAGTGCTTAATTCTTCAAAGGGATTTTCTTCAGCCAAAATCCTGTCAATATCATCCTCACTGAATGTTAGGCCGTGTTCATCCTCCATGGTAAAGTTGAGGGGGACGACTAGTAAGGTGTTGAATGTAGTGTGTGGCGAAAGTCTATATGTGTCCAAGCTGGTTGGGAGGGGCTCCCACAGCTGTGCGCTGTCTAGAACAAATGATTAACAAAGGGGGGAGGGAGAGGAAGAAGTGGATTCTGTCTCCCCTAGCGATATGTATAAACAAAGAGAATCCACTAGGATGGTGTCGGTGATCCCTACATTGGTGGGGAGCAACCAGTGTTGTTTAAATACCCCTCACACACCAAAAGGCCCCTTGGTGTCATGCTTCATCATCGGGGTCTTCGCAAACCTCTACGGAATGCGGCGTGCTACGACTCACGACTACGTAGGAGCACTGAGGGTGAACTATGTGTTGGTGTGTGTGGAGTGATTGTGTGTGAGTGGTGAGGTGAAAAAGTGATGGTTAAAAGATACCTGGCTCGTAGGGAAAAAAACAAAAACTCTTTATTAAGTCCTCGGCTGGTATCATTAAAAAAGTGCAGGTGAGGTCATTTACTTACTGATTATGGTATGTAAACCTCAAGAGTGCGTCGACATGTTTCGGAGTCGGAGACTCCTTCTTCAGGACGAGGATATGCACTGTTTATCCTCACCTTACTCACATGTTTATGTAGATGTCAAAGTGTGCTCTACAAAAAATAAATATAGTGAAATGTACCTACCTGTTTTAAGAAAGTTCGTTGCGCCCAATTGGTGTTAATTAGAACCTGTGGATGAACAAAAAGTCATATAAAACATAATATCTAATTAGGACAAATGTTTAGAAAAACTGTGTTAATACACAGAAGGGTAACGAAGAACCGAAAATAAGGTCCAGGAACCCTAGAAAAAAGAAAAGAAAAACAAGGACAAACATATAGACTAGGACACACATTAATTATTGCTGAAGGTCGCAATTGGATTCCATAGGGTGAAAGAAACGGAATGAGAATCAAATTTTTCAACATATATACATTGCTTACTTATGGATAAAGACTAAGTAGCCTCGTGAGCCAAAAGCGTGGTATTGGGGGTTCTCTGTTCTGCTCAATGTAGCAACCTGTTGGGTGTTAAAGGAACTGAGTTTTAGGATCTCTGATATTAGTTCGCTGTATAGATACAGATTATCAAACTCTACACCACCACACTCACGGTTACAGCACGGCCAGGTAGGCTTTCATCCCCTCAAAGCGGCTCCGACGAAGTGTCGGTTCGTTCAAAAACAAACACCTTTTATAGTGCCTAAGGATGTTTTAATTACCCCCTAATTGAAAGCGGAATCGGCCCAAAGAAGGACATAGTCCTTAAGTTAGGATCCGGTTCTGCGTGCGCTGATGTTAGAAGGGGCTGCGCCGAGAAATGACACTACCCGCAAGCGCATGCGCGCGAAGCGGTAGTGTCTGGAACTCGCGCAGGCGTTTGAATAGAGCTTGCGGTTTGTAAATGCTCGTTGTTCCCATTGGGTGCCGTTTTGAAAGGTGAGAGTCAGGCTCTTCTCAGTCAGGTGGCAGCTATTACAATTACCACACGGATGGTGTCCATGGAGACCTCGTAACCTGGTTTGTTGAATCACATTGGTGCGAGGTCTGGTATGTACCAGGATGTCTTTCAAGTTTCTTCCTCTCCTGTGGGCGAATAGAGGTTTCTCTAGATCTAGAGTACCACTTGTCAGAATCCGCCAATGTTTGTTTACCAGCTTTGAGATCTGGTTGGAAACTGAACTGTATGTTGTTACACAGACTGTTCTATTTTCTGTCTTTTCCTTCTGAGTGTTGTCTTCTAGGAGGGCTTCTCGGTTGTTATTGCGAGCCCTTTTCATTGCTTGCTTTATGACTCGATCAGGATACCTTCTCTGTTTCAGTTTTTTACTCAGATCCTGTGCTTGTGATTTATATTTACCCATATCGCTACAATTGCGGCGTAAGCGTAGGAACTGACCGTATGGTAAGTTTTGTCTCAGGTGACGTGGATGGAAGCTGTCGTACCTAAGGAGGCAATTCCTAGCTGTGGGTTTAAAATGTGTTTCAGTTTTTAGGTATACCGCCTCATGGTAGATGTTCAAATCCAGGAACACCATCGATTCATTGGACATTTGGTGGGTGAACTTCAGAAACGCATTCTGGTTGTTCATCCAATGCATGAAATCTATGACCGATTGATCATTTCCTTCCCAGATGACCAAGACGTCATCAATATAATGCCTCCAGGTGTGGATTTTGGTCCTGAACGGATTGCTGGGATGGAGGATCTTGGTAGTTTCCAAGTGGTGTACATATAGACCCGCTAGGCTCGGCACGAATGTGCTTCCCATACTCGTTCCGTGACGTTGTAGGTACAGAGTGCCTTCGTACTCAAAAAAGTTCTTGGTGAGTGCTATGGAAATACATTCCATTACCACTCCTCGTGGGGTGTGATAGTTCCATTGGTTGGTATGCAATACCTCCTCAATGATTAGGAGGGTTTCATCGTGTGGGAGACTGGTGTAAAGGCTCTCCACATCGAGGCTCAGCAGTATTTGAGAGTCTGGGTTGAACGGTTGATTTTGTAATACCTGGAGAACTGCTTTTTGTCCCTAAGGTATGTGTCCGTTGCCTGAACCAAAGGCCTTAGGAAGGCATCAGCGAATTTTGATAATGGTTCAAGTATGGACGAAATGCCGGACACGATGGGGTGACCAGGTGGACTGTGTAGGTTTTTATGAACCTTAGGTATTGTATAAAAGTAAGGTTTTCGCGGGTTTTTTTGTGTCAGAAAATCAGACTCTTTTTTTGAGAGCCAGTTATGCGCAAGAGCTTCCTCAGTCATCGCACCTATTTGGATGCGTAAGGACTCTGTGGGCTCCTCTTCAAGAATCTGGTCATTTCTCCTCTCCGAAAGGAGTCTTCTACATTCTTGGTCGTATGCAGTGGTTGTCTGAATAACCACTGCACCGCCTTTGTCCGCTGGTTTTCTAATGATTTGTTTGTTTTGTGAGAGTTCTCTTATTGCCTCGTTTTCTTGTCTGCTCATATTCTGAAATACTCTTTGGTTGGTGTTCATTTTCCCTAATTCGAGCATGACGGCCTTCTCAAAAGCCAGGACTTCAACTGGAAGCTGGTTGTCCAGTGGCGTGAAAGACGACTCAGGTCTTAAGCCAGTGTCAGATGGTTCCTGGGTAGGTTCCTGATTGTAAAAAAATGCTCTCAACTTGATAGTCCTTACAAAGTCCTGAACCTCTTTGTGTAAGCGAAACGTGTCCGGTTTATTTGTGGGGACATACCCTAAACCTTTATTGAGTACTTGGTTCTGCATATCTGTTAACGGCCAAGGAGATATATTGATGACTAGGTCCCTCTCTTGCTCGTTGAAGCTCTGCTCGCTGTCATACTCCTGGTGTGTACCCTGGGGTCTGTCTCGACCACCGGTTGCCAGGTGACATTGTTCCCTCTCCTGTTCCGGCCTCTGCTGGGTCCTGGGCCCCATGATAAAAAAGGCTGCTGATTTTGTTGTAAAGTGGTAGGGTCTTCTCCCCATTGTGGGTACATTGGTCCCATTGGTGGGGGGGCATATTGAAATTGAGGGAACTGGTACTGGCCATGGAAGGGGTTGAACTGCGGAGGTCCTTGGAAACCTCTCCACCCTCTTTGGCGTGGGAATTGGGTTCTCTGTTGGCGATAGCCTCCCCTTTGTTGTCTTTTGTTTCGGAAACCACCTGAGTTTGTGCTAGTGGTGCTTCCATCTGAACTGGCGCTGTCAGCATCACTCGTGTTCCCACTAGTCACATAGTCTGCTTTCGTATAAGGGTAAGCCCACTCCGCTGTAAACCTGTCCTTATCTTTCTTTAATTTGTTACATTTACTCTGTTTCAATGTCGCCTCAAAGTCAGACATTTGTTTGTTAAGCTCTTCCAGCCCTTTCTTTAGGTCAGCTGGTGAAATAAATGCTTTTATTTGGACTTCTAGTCTTTGTATCTCAATTTTTAATTCCTGGGATTTTCGACTGGCAGTCTGTACTATCAGTACCAACCAGTCTCTGGTACAGTGCCAGGAAATTAATGACCAAGCTTTTTTGAACGTGAGATCTTCTTGGAAAATGAATGGTTCATTTCTTACTATCAGGCCCTGAGGGGCCATCTTGTTCCTTAAATATTCCCTCATTAGAAGACCATGAAGGGCAGCCCTGATCTGGACCTTCCGTACGTTTGTCAATTCGTCCCAGCCTCCTACTGCTGGGCCTGGATCGTTAGTGCTTAATCCTTCAAAGGGATTTTCTTCAGCCAAAATCCTGTCAATATCATCCTCACTGAATGTTAGGCCGTGTTCATCCTCCATGGTAAATTTGAGGGGGACGACTAGTAAGGTGTTGAATGTAGTGTGTGGCGAAAGTCTATATGTGTCCAAGCTGGTTGGGAGGGGCTCCCACAGCTGTGCGCTGTCTAGAACAAATGATTAACAAAGGGGGGAGGGAGAGGAAGAAGTGGATTCTGTCTCCCCTAGCGATATGTATAAACAAAGAGAATCCACTAGGATGGTGTCGGTGATCCCTACATTGGTGGGGAGCAACCAGTGTTGTTTAAATACCCCTCACACACCAAAAGGCCCCTTGGTGTCATGCTTCATCATCGGGGTCTTCGCAAACCTCTACGGAATGCGGCATGCTACGACTCACGACTACGTAGGAGCACTGAGGGTGAACTATGTGTTGGTGTGTGTGGAGTGATTGTGTGTGAGCGGTGAGGTGAAAAAGTGATGGTTAAAAGATACCTGGCTCGTAGGGGAAAAAAACAAAAACTTTTTATTAAGTCCTCGGCTGGTATCATTAAAAAAGTGCAGGTGAGGTTATTTACTTACTGATTATGGTATGTAAACCTCAAGAGTGCGTCAACATGTTTCGGAGTCGGAGACTCCTTCTTCAGCACGAGGATATGCACTGTTTATCCTCACCTTACTCACATGTTTATGTAGATGTCAAAGTGTGCTCTACAAAAAATAAATATAGTGAAATGTACCTATCTGTTTTAAGAAAGTTTGTTGCGCCCAATTGGCGTTAATTAGAACCTGTGGATGAACAAAAAGTCATATAAAACATAATATCTAATTAGGACAAATGTTTAGAAAAACGTCTCCTTAGGTACGACAGCTTCCATCCACGTCACCTGAGACAAAACTTACCATACGGTCAGTTCCTACGCTTACGCCGCAATTGTAGCGATATGGGTAAATATAAATCACAAGCACAGGATCTGAGTAAAAAACTGAAACAGAGATGGTATCCTGATCGAGTCATAAAGCAAGCAATGAAAAGGGCTCGCAATAACAACCAAGAAGCCCTCCTAGAAGACAACACTCAGAAGGAAAAGACAGAAAATAGAACAGTCTGTGTAACAACATACAGTTCAGTTTCCAACCAGATCTCAAAGCTGGTAAACAAACATTGGCGGATTCTGACAAGTGGTACTCTAGATCTAGAGAAACCTCTATTCGCCCACAGGAGAGGAAGAAACTTGAAAGACGTCCTGGTACATACCAGACCTCGCACCAATGTGATTCAACAAACCAGGTTACGAGGTCTCCATGGACACCATCCGTGTGGTAATTGTAATAGCTGCCACCTGACTGAGAAGAGCCTGACTCTCACCTTTCAAAACGGCACCCAATGGGAACAACGAGCATTTACAAACTGCAACAGCAGAAATGTTGTCTACCTCATTACTTGCCCATGTGGCAAGGAATACGAGGGTATGACAACACGTGCTGTGAAAACGAGAATAAATGAGCACAAAAGTAATGTAAGGTGTAAAAAACAAACTGTTTTTCTTTTCTTTTTTCTAGGGTTCCTGGACCTTATTTTTGGTTCTTCGTTACCCTTCTGTGTATTAACACAGTTTTTCTAAACATTTGTCCTAATTAGATATTATTTTTTATATGACCTTTTGTTCATCCACAGGTTCTAATTAACGCCAATTGGGCGCAACGAACTTTCTTAAAACAGATAGGTACATTTCACTATATTTATTTTTTGTAGAGCACACTTTGACATCTACATAAACATGTAAGTAAGGTGAGGATAAACATTGCATATCCTTGTCCTGAAGAAGGAGTCTCCGACTCCGAAACATGTCGACGCACTCTTGAGGTTTACATACCATAATCAGTAAGTAAATAACCTCACCTGCACTTTTTTAATGATACCAGCCGAGGACTTAATAAAGAGTTTTTGTTTTTTTCCCTACGAGCCAGGTATCTTTTAACCATCACTTTTTCACCTCACCACTCACACACAATCACTCCACACACACCAACACATAGTTCACCCTCAGTGCTCCTACGTAGTCGTGAGTCGTAGCACGCCGCATTCCGTAGAGGTTTGCGAAGACCCCGATGATGAAGCATGACACCAATGGGCCTTTTGGTGTGTGAGGGGTATTTAAACAACACTGGTTGCTCCCCACCAATGTAGGGATCACCAACACCATCCTAGTGGATTCTCTTTGTTTATACAACCCCATAAACATGACAACTTTGTTTCCCAAGAATAAGAATATATCTCTCAGAGTCGCGGCAACAATAGATAAGTATTTTACTCAGTCAATCGTGCATGCTTAGTTTCTACAGAGTTGCAGAGAAATAGTGAGACGGGCGTCTTCTTTCTCATGCAAGAGAGGTGAACTGCTACAATCGTTATGCAGACTGAAAAGTATAATGCGTACAGCGTAAAGAGTAATATGAAATAATACTGTAAGAGCATTGTATGGTTCCTAAGCCATATAAAAATACATACATAAATAACATTGACTAAAATCCTCAACTGGTGCTTCTAAAATACGCCTACCCCAATGTACCTAACCTAAGTCTAGTACGAGGGAAGAAGTAAGTATTGTGTAGCATATGTTTAGTTTTTGACAAGAATCTACCAAAGGTTTCTCTAGGTTCTAATCATCTCCATACCTTGGTAGAATGAATGAGGTCTGGTATCTCTGTCTCGGGACTCGATTTCCCAACACCTCGCAAGGGGAGCCGGAAACACTGTAACTGGATTCTCGGCAGGAGAGGGGCAGCTTCCTGATCAGTGCGTCAGCTGGAGAGACAGCTTCCTTCTGCACTTGCTGTAGCGAGCTGCCTCAGGCAAGTAGATCATCGAACTGCTCCGAACCACCGTAATCTGCTAGAGCATGTGAAGGTATATTTATACCTTGAAGGTGTTTAGGAATGCCATAGTTTAACGTAAAGTTGGGCATATGAACGTCAGGAAAGAACCCCTAGGGAAATGTTGTTCTTTCTAAAGTAACTGAGTTCTTGGACAAATCAATATTCAAGCAAAGGGAAGTCCCTGACTGTTTAAGCTGGTTTTCCAAGTCGTTGTGATGTTTGGTACGGGTGGAAGTAGCCATGCCTGTGTTTGGGTAGCATGGGCCATGCCTAATTAAGGGCTTGATTTCTATGCCTATATAAGGGCATGAATCGGGAAAATTCACTCGGAGCTTAAAACACCACACAACAGGGGCGGGGGTTCCAGTGGTGCAATGCCCGAGAAGAATGGGTTGCTCTGGTGCAAATATACACAGTAAAGGTAAACAAAGAAAGTATACGGGTGGAGAACAACGCAAAGGACACAGGGAAATGGGCATAGTGGCGCAGAGTGCATCTTCAGCATTTCGACAGTCTAGAAGTGCCTTGTTATAAGAAGCAAGCCATATATACAAAACAAGGCATTAACTATATGTTAATGATCACAGTTGCACATGCATTGCATTGCCTTGGAAGCTAACATATACCTCAGGAAGGGGCACGTGTACTCGCTCCTGGGTAAATTGTGAGGCGTTTATCACGAGGAAAGAAAAACGGACTGTTGCTGGGTTGGACATTACGCCGATGCTCAGGCCCGCTGTACTGTCATCACCGGAGTCCAAACCCGAGCAAGAGGCTCTGGGAATATGTCTCCGTGCAGGGGGTGTTGGCGAAGCCTAGGGTAAGGAAGTCACGGAGAGGTAAGTGTTGGGCAGTATAGGGGGTGCTACAGCACTTAGAAGGGAGCTTGCGCAAGCGTGGGAGGCCAAACGGACACCAGAAGCAGCCAGCTATCCTGAGCCTCACCATATTCAGCCCGGACCAGTAGAAGAATGGGAAGACCAGGCCAAGATCCCGTGCCCTCAGCCTGGATGTCACATCTCTCGCCCTCTTTTGGAAATATTTGCCTGTGCAGGAGCGTACCAACCCCCAGCGAGTGCGGAAACAGGTTTGCAGGCCACAGTGCTCCAGCAGCAGTGGATTTCAGAGAGGGGGATGAGGAGCTCGGGTGTTGTGGAGTGACGCATAACACATAAGGAGATAGTGGAAGGTGCAAGAGTACCGGTCGATACAGAGGAAAAGGACCACAAGGAGGGCTGGGCGAGCGGATGTGCAACACAACGCACTCCCCTAGGAGGTTATTTTAAAAAATAAACTCACAGGAAGGATTGCCGTTTTCCTTTTCTTTTTTATACCAACATGGAATGCTTTATGAGGAAGCATTTTCATTGGTTCTCAAAAAGCAAAACAAACATCCTTCCTATTAGCTTATTTACAAAAATAAACTGCTGTTAAGTGAAAGTGTTTAACAACTTTAGTTATAGAGTGCTCACCCTTTTTCCTTGCCTCATTATACCGGGCATTAATCACAGTGAGACCCTGCAAATGCATTCCATGCGCTTTCTGAACACAGTGCTTTACCCAGACGGCAGTATTTAAAAAATAAAGTAACGGGAAGAATTGCTGTTTTTCTTTTTTTTTTACCGCCATGGAATGCATTTTTAGGAGGCATTTTCAATTCTACTGAATTGAAGCAAAACAGAAATCTTTCTTGTTAGTGTATTTAAAAAAATCAACTCCCATCAAGTGAACGCGTTCTGTCTAAATGCAGCTTTAACAACATTAGCAAATGCTTTTTTTCTACAGCATTCTCACACTTTATAAAACACATGTCCCAGTTTTCGAGAAAGTGGGAAATGTTTCAGTGACAATGCATTACATGCTCACATTCCAGTAGAAACATATTTGACCCTTGACCTTGCCTGGTAGGTCGCTCCTCCCCGCTGCAGCTCTGCCTGCACCCCTGCTGATGACCACTGCCACCGCTGAAGTCGAGGCCCTCCACCACCCACAGGCTACCACCTGCCCCTCATCCCTGGTGGCCAGTGGTGGACTTAGGTTCGTATCCACTCTGTTGTGCCTGTAACTCTGTCTGCCCGCTCCACTTCTGTACCCCCCTGCTCCCCGCTCGCCGCTTTACTTCTGTGCCCCCTTTTTTGATTTTTTGATTCTGTACCCCTTTACTTACTTCCGTGCCCCTTTTTTTGATTCTGTACCCCTCTGCCTTGTCTCCTTCCCACAACCGCTCTGCTTCCCTGCTCCCGTCCCTGCCGCTGCTTCCCCTGCGGCCCCGCCCCCTTCACGCCCATTCGCTGCCCCTTACACACACCTCCCACCTCCCAACTGCTCCTGCCTCCCCACCTCCCCATATATGGCGGCCGCGCGCTGAAGGCGCGCCTAAGGCAAGCCCGTATGCGGCCATACGCGCCTGGACCGCGCCCACCTGATCTATCATCTGGAGAACAACAACGACAACAACTCCTCCACCCTGATCGCCAACCTCACCAACCTCGGACTAAAACAGCTCGTCACGATGCCGACCCACACCGCCGGTCACACGCTTGATGCCATCTTCTCCTCAAGCCCCCACGTCGCCTTCAGCCATGCCTCCGAACTCACCTGGACAGACCACCACTGCATCCACTTCTCCTTACAAAAACCCCTCACACACCACCGCACCCTACAGATCCCCCCTCTGCTGGGGAAAAGTCACTGAAGAACAACTACAGACAAGCCTCGCACTCAACCCACCGACCAACCCACCAACCCCGACAATGGTGCACTCACCCTCAGACGCTGGATGGACGACTGGGCCAACACCTTAGCCCCGCTGAAAAAGCCCACTAACAGAGACACCAGCAAAAGAGCCAGCTGGTTCACCCAGGAACTCCTAGCTTCAAAGCGCACCTGCTGAAAATTGGAGAACATAAGGCACAGCGACAAAACGCCGGACAGCCGCGTTGCCCACAAAGACGCCATCCACAACCACGACCACCTCATCAGGACCGCCAAAAGGACCTCCTTCTGAGACCGCCTTGACAACAACGCACACAACAGCAAGGAGCTCTTCAACATCGTGAAGGAACTCTTCAACCCCAGCTCCTGCGCCAACGACATCCCGCCATCGCAAGCCCTGTGCGACTCCCTCGCCAGCTACTTTCGCTGAAAGATCACCGACATCCATGACAGTTTCAACCCCCGTGCGACCCCTACAGGCCTCGACACGCCGGACCCACCGCACCCCACCAACCACAACTCCCTGACAACCTGAGCCAGCGTGAGCATCAAGGACACAGTCAAGACCATGGGCACAATCCACTCCGGGTCCCCGTCTGACCCTCTCCCACACCACATCTTCAACAAAGCCGGCAGTTCCATTGCACCCCACCTGCGCAACATCATGAACCTCTCCTTCAAGACCGCTACCTTCCCTGAGAGCTGGAAGCACGCAGAGAACAACGCCCTACTGAAGAAACCCAAGGCAGATTCTAGCGACCTCAAGAAGTTCCGGCCCATCTCCCTGCTTCCATTCCCAGCAAAGGTCATCGAGAAGATAGTTAACATCCAGCTCACCCGTCACCTCGAAGACAGCAACATCCTGGACCCTCCCAATCAGGATTACACAGCAACCACAGCACCGAGACCGCCCTCATCGCCGCCACAGACGACATCAGGATCCTGCTAGACAATGGCAAGACGGCGGCCCTCATCCGCCTAGATCTCTTCGCCGCCTTCGACACCATCTTCCACCGCACACTACGCACGCGCCTCCACAATGCAGGGATCCGAGACAAGGCCTTGGACTGGACCACCTCCTTCCTCACCGGCAGAACTCAGAGAGTCCGCCTCCCCCGTTCTAGTCCGAAGCCTCCGCGATCATCTGCGGCGTCCCACAGGGATCCTCCCTCAGCCCGACGCTGTTCAATGTCTACATGTCCCCACTAGCAAGCATCGCCCGACATCACGACCTCAACATAATCTCCTACGCCGACGACAGGCAGCTGATCCTCTCCCTCACCAAGGACCCTCTCTCCGCCAAATCCAACCTCCACCAGGGAATGAAGGCCGTCGCCGACTGGATGAAGGAAAGCCGACTTAAGCTGAACTCAGACAAGACGGAGATCCTCATCCTCGGGCCCAACCCTTCAGCATGGGACGACTCCTGGTGGCCCACATCACTGGGGAAACCCCCGGCTCCTACCAACCACGCACGCAACCTGGGAGTCATCCTCGATTCGAAACTCACCATGACCAAACAAGTCAGTGCAGTCTCCTCCACCTGCTTCAACACCCTCTGTATGCTCCGCAAGATCTACAGATGGATCCCGACTAACACGAGGAAAACAGTCACCCAAGCCCTAGTCAGCAGCAGACTCGACTACGGAAACGCCCTCTGTGCCGGACTCTCGTCCAAGCTCATCAACAGACTGCAAAGGATCCAGAACGCCTCTGCATGCCTGATCCTCGACGTCCCACACCGCGACCACATCAACCCCCACCTGAGGAACCTGAACTGGCTCTCCCGTCGACAGAAGAATCTCCTTCAAGCTCCTGGTCCACGCACACAAGGAACGCCACAATACCGGCCCAGCCTATCTCAACAGTCGACTCTCCTTCTACGTACCCAACAGGAAACTCCGCTCTGCTGACCACGCCCTGGCCACAGTCTCGCGCATCCGTAGAACCACTTCCGGAGGCAGGTCCTTCTCCCACCGCACTGCCAAGACCTGGAACCCCCTCAACCTACGACAAACCGAACACCTGCTGACCTTCAGGAGACGAATCAAGACCTGGCTCTTCGACCAGGAGCCGCAGCACCCCCCCCCAGCACCCCCTCAGCGCCTTGAAACCCTCACGGGTAAGTAGTGTGCTTTACAAATGATCTGATTGATTGATTGATTGATTATCTGCAGGTAAAAACAGGAAGATTGCCCAACTCCGGAGAAGCAAGCACCTTTTCTCCCTGTCTTGCGTCCAATTAGGGAAATTGTACAGAAAAAATGTAAGCGTAGCTGAAAGCTCACGTTTCACTAGCCCTTTCCTCACACCAGAGATAGAAGTTCTGTTGAAAGAGGCACATTCTCTACTGTCTCGTTCAATGCATCACAGAAAGTTTGAAAAAGGGGTTGTGGGACTTGGACCTTTTTGGCTGAAGTTCCCTAAACTTTTTGCTTTTCCCCTAGACCTTTTTTCTGACATGTGTTGCCAACTGTTTAACAGTGTCAAAGTGCAAGTGTTCCCTGTGTAAAGTGTAATGGTGATTGGTTGTCCATTATTGGTATGTTTGCTTTACTTGTAAAGTCCCTAGTGAAGTGC
This sequence comes from Lissotriton helveticus, assembly GCF_964261635.1. Taxonomy (NCBI): domain Eukaryota; kingdom Metazoa; phylum Chordata; class Amphibia; order Caudata; family Salamandridae; genus Lissotriton; species Lissotriton helveticus. The sequence goes on along the minus strand of NC_136059.1, from coordinate 609,986,482 downwards.
ACTATGTGTGCCAGGGCTAGTAATGCAAATGCTACTGGTGGGCCTGCAGCACTTATTGTGCCACCCACTCAAGTATCCTTGGAAAGGGAACCCAGGACTGCAAATGCAGGGCTTGCACGCAGTTTCTTAAACTGTAATGTTGCTCTGGTAAGTGCACCCACTTACCAGACGCTGCCCTTCCCTTTCCATACACATCAGGCACCCCTATGGTAGGTCTAGGGTACCCACTGGGCAGGGTACAGTGCATTTGAAAGGTGGGACATGTACCACGGTGTGTGCCATGTCCTGGCAGCGAAATAATCTCCATTTCATTTTCACTGCTGAAAGGCCATCTTGCCCATTAGAACAGAATGGGAAGCTGTGTAATATATTTTCCAGCCTATATCCCGAGGTCTTAAGATAGAAAGGTGAGGTTTAGTATGCCTAAACTCACCCTGCAATAACACATCTTTTTATGAAGATGGTTTTTGCATTGTGTCTTTGTAAGCCACTCTTTTAGAAGTGGCTAGGTTTTTGTGCTTTAAACATTTCTGTTTGTCTCTGCCTGGTTGTGGATTGACTGGCTAGATTTGGAAGCAGTAGGATCTTGGGAATGTCTTGACCCAGGGGAGGAGGTGAGACAGCACAGGCTGACCTGCATCTGGTGTGTAGGAGGAGGAGTAGGCCTAGAGATGAAGAGGCCTGTGCTGGTGCTATAAAACAATTGTCCCATCTCCTGCTGAGTGATTGAGAATCCAGACCCCCACTAATCAAAGGGAGAAGGTGTCACTGGTAGGGAGGCACCCAGAACTGATTTGAGCAGGGGCCAGTGCCCCCTGTAACACAAAGACTTCAAAGCCATTGAGGGGTATAACTATGTGAGCTGAAGCCTCCAGTGTGAACAAGACTGGAGATACTTTGTGGATCAAGAGGAACCTTTGCCAAGGAAGAAACAACTGAATAGACTGTTGTATAAGACTGATCTTGCTGTGTGATCTGGGACTGGCCTGCAGTTTGCTGTTTTAACCAAGGAAGGCTGTACGGACTTTGCCGGGTGCTGTGTCCCCCTGCTTGAAGGACTTTGCTGTGTGCTGTGTCCTGAAGTAACTATCCCCAATGGCCTGAGGTGAACTGGCTCCCTGTTTGGAAACACAGGTACACAAAGGTTTCAAGAGAAGACTCTCAGATACACCATGGGTGCCTGTGCTCTGTCTAGCCTGAGACCTTCACAAGTTGTGCCCAGTGATCTTGGGCACCGGGAGTTCCAAACGAGACTCAGAGACGCGGTGTGCGTGTGCTCTGTCTAGCCTGAGTCCTTCGAGAGGATCGTCCTGTGAACGTTTGTGCAGAGGAGCCAAGTAAGTCTCAGCATGCTGTGTGCATGCGCTTGGGGGCAGTAGGAGACGTTTGTGTAGATTGGCCCGTGATCCTGCACATCAGAAGAGCGAGTGTGCATCAGCGACGCTGTGTGCGTGTGCTGTTCGCACCCTGAGATCCTCGCTGGAGGTGCCCTGTGATCGGGGGCACCGGGAGATAAAGTGTGTCTCAAGCAACGCTGTGTACGTGTACCTTCTACTGCCTGAGATCTGCGCAAGAGGTGCCCTGTGATCTGGGGCGCAGGAGGATAAAGTGTGTCTCAGTGATGCAGAGTGCTTGTGCTTTCTACTACCTGAGACCTGTACAAGTTGTGCCTTGTGATCGTGGGCACAAGAAGATCAAGTGTGTCTCAGCGACGCTGCGTGCGTGTGTCGTACGTAGCCTGAGACCCTCGTGAGGAGTTGTCTGGTTAACGTGCACCCGGAGTTCCCCTGAGTCTTAGTGACTCTGAGTGAGGGTGTAGTGTGCAGCCTGGGATCTTCCCATTGCCCGGAAAGTCAGAGATTGCATTGGAGGCCCAAATCGCTGGACCAGGAGAGGAGAGTGGATTTGCCTCTCTAAGGTAACGTGTGTCGACTCCTGGGGCGCGGGCTCGAAGGGAGATGCTCTCGGACTCTCTCTCTGTTCTGCAGTGCGAGCCTCTGCTGCGGCTCGGATTAAGGCATGTGTGCCAAGGGAGTAGCAGCATCGGGGCCTGAGTGCGTAGCAGCAGTTACTGTGTTCTATCTTACCTGTGTGGGGGGGGGGGGCAACTGTGGCCGGAGACTAACCGCAAGCCAGAGAGACTGCCGGAGGCACCCGGAACGGTGCTGGAGTAACTTAAGTATTGCATTACTTCTGCGTAGTGGAGTATCTGATGATTGTATAACGCATTGCTTTATTTCTGCACAACGGACTGCCTGTTGTGACGTATTGCCCATTGTATTAGTTTGCCTAACGAACTGCCTCATAGGTGTGTTACGCATTGCACTAGGTTTGCATAACAAACTGCCTGATAGATGTGTTACGCCTTGTCTGAATCCTGCACCATGATCTGCCGGATTGTCGTATTACACATTGCATTAGTGTTGCATAGCGAACTGCCGGATATATGTGTTCCACACTGCATTCGTTTCACAAAACGAATTGCCTGATAACTGTATTACACGTTGCATTGCTTTTTCCCACCAGAGTACCTGAAGGGGAACCGTACGCATTGCATTACTGGGACATAACAGTTTACCACGTTGTTGCTTTACGCATTGCATTACAGTGACAGTACAAATCGCCAGATAACCGTATTGCGATCATCATTATTATTATGTTGTGAAGTACCTGACTGTTGCATATCGAACTACATATTATGACATTAGGATTATGTAGGATTGTTTAGTTTAGCTTAATAATAATAGGCCAAGGGGAACATTACCCCAACGCATATGTTGGTTTAGTATTGTGTGGTCTCATCGTATATCGTTTTATAAACATATACTTGTTTTCTTTAAATCTCACCTGGAGTCTATTTGTGGTGTCATCATTGGATTGCTGTGAGCGTAATTGCGAATACGTTACACATTAAGCCTTGAAGATAAGCCTGGCTGCTCGTGCCAAGCTACCAAGCTGGTGGAGCGGGGGCAATCTCTGGAGGCAACCTGTCTTTTCCCTAACATTGGGGCTCAAGGGTCCCTGCTTGGCCTACGGAACGTACCTCAGCCAACCAGGGATCTTGGGAATTCTAACAGGGTTGAATTAACATTCAGTGGATAACCAGCCTGCTCGTGGTGTTGTATAGCATTTTAGGACCCTAGTTTAATTTTCCAGATTTATGTCCTTATATAGGTATAAATCACCATATCCTTATATAGGGATAGAAATCATAACCATATTTAGACATAGCTCATGCAGTCCAAATATGGCATGGCTACTTCCACTAGTTCCGAAAATCCACAACGATTTCTTGGAAAACTCTGCTTCAGCAGTTAGGGACTTCCCCTTGCTCGTTCAGATTCCTGGCTGCCAAATGTTGGAACGAACTCCCGCTCGAGCTCCGGATGGAACCCTCTGAAATCAGGTTCCGGGGAAGACTTAAAACCTTTCTCTTTCCACGTGCATAATTCCCTCGCCTTCCCCATCCTCTTTCTGGCTCACCTCTGTTCTTTCCTTTGAGTTATTTTGCAGTGTTTAGCGCGGGGACACACTGTTTTTGGGTAACCAGGCGCTTTATAAATGGCTTTATTATTATTATTATTATTATTATTATTGCCTGAATACCGACTTGTCCAAGAACTCATGGAGTTTTCAAAGAACCGAGACTCTTTGATGTTTATTATGTCCACCTTTACGTCAAACTTCAAGGTATAAATATGCCCACATTTGCCCAAGCAAACACACGGTGGTTTGGAGCAGTTCGACTATCTAATTGCCCGACGCATCCTGCTACAGCAAGTGCCGAAGGAAGCCGACCCTCCAGCAGACGCACTGAGAGAGACGCTGTCTTTGCTCTTGCCGAGAAATCCAGCTCCAGTGTTTCCAAGCTACCCTTGTGTCGTGTTGGGAAATCGACTCCTGAGACTGACCTCCTTCATTCTAAAACCAAGGTACAGAGCTGATTAGACCCTAAGAGAAATCTTGGATAGATTCTTGGCAAAGAATACTACATTTATGCTACACCTCACTTACTTCTTCCCTCTTACTAGATTTAGGTTAGGTACATCGGGGTAGGCGTATTTTAGAAGCACCAGTTGAGTACTTTTTAGCCTTTGTTATTAATGTATGTATTTATCTATGGTCTAGGAACCATACAATGCTTTTACAGTATTATTTTATAATACTCTTTTTCCTGTACACATTATACTTTGCAACCAGTATTATGATTGTAGCAGTTCATTTCTTCTGCATGAGAAAGAAGACTGTTCAATAAATACTCTTTTATTGAAAACGCCCGTCTATCTATTTCTCTGCACCGCTGGTGAAACGAAGCATGCACGAATTACTTAGTAAAATATCTATCTATTGTTTCCACGACTCTGAAGATCAGTTTTATCTTGAGGAAACAAAGTTGCCATGTTTATGTCAGAAACTAAATCCCTTCTTGTGAACTCGAGAACATTTCTAGTGACCTCTGAGCTAGCTGGCACTCACAATTAAGTCTAATATATTCGATAGCGACCTAGTAGACATAAGTCCTACGTCACATCTATAGGATATATTATTCCAATGCACAGAGCCTACTGGGAATATAGGAACTACACTACATGGCGCCCAACATTTGGTAAGGCACTAATTTAACGCTAGATACTAGAGTAATTCAGTCGTGCTTTTCACAGAGACCCCTTTATCTCGTAAAATACTCCAATAGATGTCTGGAGTGGGTAAAGGATAAAAAATCCACCACAACTAAGTAGGACGAAAATCCTATGTATTAGCTTTGGTTTTGTTCAACGTTGAAGGATACAGTGTAGCAAAATATTGTGCACCTTATCTTTATTTTTCCTTAAAACTTGCTTTGCAAAACTTTTAACAAAATGTCCGATGAAGATAATCCCGGGGGCAGTGGAACTGCAGTAAATGCAACCCAACCGGGCTTAGACATTACAGGTTTCCAACAAAATTACCCGGATGCTATAATCATCCCGGAAAATGTAAGGAAAACAATAGCTATAAAGCTTATATAAAATGGCCTATCATCAAGAGGTGGTAGGGTTTTATTTGTCATAGAGGCACATGAATATCGGCAGACGGAGGTATTCTATTCATGGATTATCTTTCCACAAGCAAATCCAACAACACACGTGTTCCACTTCTATAAAATAGAGGAATATCCAGCGGAATACGTTCCTTTTCGAGGACATTGAAATTCCACTAACTTACCAAGAGCATCAGCTCTGGTGTAAAGGCGCCCTACAACATCAAAATCACATTACCAGGCTCGGTCCACTCGGTAGACCAGGAGCAACATGGCCGGTACTAGCAAGCTATACACCACATCCTGCCATTGAACAAATGACAGGTCCAGAACTGTTAGCTTAGCTAAAACAATTAATTAAAATACATAGACAATTGGTACAATATGTCATGCGGACACTAAACAGTCCAACCTGCTATCAGAATTCCTCAACAAACCCTTCATCAAGGGAACACAAAGAAAATTACACCACAGATCATACAATCAGTCATTGGTAAATTACCCACAAAAAGGGAACAAATTCCATTCTGGTTAGTTAAAAAAATTACCCAGATCGAGGCAGTATTTCCCGATAGTACACCTCATGAGAAACACAGGATTCTAACAATCTGTTTACCAATGGGGATCGCACCACACCTGGAGGACTGTGACACTTGGGGTACAGTCTTTGCTGCAATCTACACAAAAACACATAGTGTTCCGTCCATGGCGGTAATACCAGACGTCCTGAAACAGATTCAAAATGAATACGGGGCAGAACCTGCTTTAAATCTCGGTATGAAGTTACTGAAAGATTTCAAGCGGGTCTCAGCTATAATATTAGCAAATATTAAAGGTGAAGCAGCATCCGTGGCAATCCGCCAAAAACTAAAAGAACTTGATGTAACTGCGCAACCATATGAACTGGCCAGAATAATAGAAAAATGCTATGAAGAACTAGGTAGAGATAGTTTGGGAGGGAAACCAGTAAAGCCCGAACTGACAAAAATCCTGAAAAAGTTTTTATCAAAAACACACTCACTACTCCTAAAAAGAAGTGGGAAAATACTAGACAAACACTTCCTAAAGTGAAGCGTTCTCACTCCAGAGGAAGGTCTCCTCAAAAGGAGCCCTCTGAAAAAAGGTATAACCTGAGAAATAGGGATAATTTAAGAAAACCTGATAGATATCAAGATACTGATACACGTTCCTCTCATACCTTTCAGACTTCCTCACAGAAATCCGAAAGAAGAGGATGATCGGAACACAAAGAAGAACGCGCGAAGTCCAAGGACGATCAACACGTTCCGAAAAATAAGAAAACCCAGTTTACCAAAAAGAAGGTAGCAAGTCTTAAAATCAAACATGTAGAGGATCTTGAGGACACAACTCAAGAACGGGGAGTGGGCCCAGACAATGCTGGACAGCACAGCAGAGGTTACCATAGCTTGCAAGATCTTGAAGGATCATCTGGAGACAGTGGACCTGAATGAATGCATTCAGGTTGAAACTGCAGATACCAGGGTTAGTGTACCACATAAGTTACATGAAGTAACACTCCGAATAGAGAGGGATATAACTAGGAAAATAAAAGCACTCCTTTGGGAAAAACTATCTAAGTGTTATGACATTCTTTTGGCTGAAAAAGACTGGCCACCTGAATTTGACAGGGAGTGCCCACATGGCGCATGGATCATTATGCCAGCCTTCTCAACTTATATTCCTATTCATAAAAAATACACCTATGCCAGAAAATGGGCTGTGGCCCAGGCACCAGCATTATACAAAAATCATGTGGGATGGGATGAGGATTCTCTTCACCATAAGATCCAGTTAAAAAATCAACCCACTGCTCAGAAGCAGTATCCAGTTAAACAAGAATCTAAAAAGCAGATCAGGGAGATCCTAGATCAATTTGAATACCAAGGGGTGATTGAAACATGCACCTCGTCCATGAACAATCCTTTGTTTCCTGTCTCCAAACCAGACAATACATATCGTCTAGTTCTGGACTACAGACATTTTAATTCTTGTTGCAAAACATTTGCAGTACAAAATGCACACAGTGCAGCACTGATGAATAACATAGTGCGCAAAAAATATAAAACCACATTAGATATTTCAAACGGTTTCTTCTGTTAAAATATTGCACCTGAAAGCAGGTACTTGACTGCTTTCTCAATTATGGGGACACAGCGTCACTTCTGTCGTCTCCCACAGGGATTCAAGAACAGTCCTGGGTTATTTTTAGCCAGAGTAACAGAGTTACTGCAAACATATGATGATGAAGCATTATGTTGAAAAGACTCAAGCAGGTAAGATTTAAGAGTCTTTATTGAGTTAAGACGTTAGCCACCAGCTCCTGCTGCCAGCCTGCAGTCAAACCAGGACAACTGTACAAGATCGAATGCATCCATGGAGATAGAACTAAAACAGCGCATGCAGCTATTTTGAATCATCACAACACACCCCTTACAGAGGAAACAAAATGAAGATAAATTGAAACAAAAATAACAAAAGAAACAATGTGGAAAATTAATAAACAACTAGTACATTTCTTATAAGAAATAGTGAATTTAAAAAATTTTAGACAGATGTAGTAATACTTTTGATAAAAGAATTAAGACATATCATAGTCCTCATACTTTTTTGGAAGACAATGTGTTCTGGAAGAGTAGGATGAAGAGTCTCTAATGGGAAGTATCTAATGGGAAGTGCCTCAGAAGAAGGTGAAACATCTGGACATAATGGAAACATAGATTTATCACCTTGAAACTTCGCCAAACAAGACATACTCCACTTACCACCATTGTGTACAGTGACAACATTTTTATATACTGCAATAATAACAAAAAGGTCCCATGAAATCATAGATACCTTTCTTGTGCCAGCGTGGTCTCTTGACCAAAACCCATTCTCCAATTTCCCATTTTACAATTTTTGTAGATTTTTTTTCATCAAACCTTTGTTTATATGAGTCTTGATACCATTTGATTTTATCACTCACCTCCTCCTCACTTAAATCAGGACCTTCAATTGGAGGTAACCAAATTGGATTGAGTTTAGAAGAAGCAACCCTGCCGTGTAATATTTGAAATGGGGACTTTTGCAAAATACAGTTAACAGCAGTACAATGAGCCCACCATGTGTCTCTTAAAATTCCTTTCAAGGGAAGTCTCGACACCACCGCTCTTTGCACACATGCCTTGACTACTCTGTTCATGCATTCTGCTAATCCATTGGCTTGAGGCGAATACAGAGCAGTTCTCTGATGTATTATGCCATACTCATTCAAAAATTCATGCATTTCCTGTGAGACAAACTGGAGACCATTGTCCGTGACAATGTATGTTGGAACTCCTTCTGCAGCGAATTCATCTTTAAGAAAGTCAATCACTGCTCTTGTACTTACTGAGCTGACACACCTGGTAGAAACCCATTTTGAAGAATAATCTACTAAAAGAATTACAAATCTGTCTCCAAGGCCTAACAGTTCAAAAGGACCTATTAGATCTAAACCAAGTTTCACCCATGGTTCTTTGGGAATATTAACAGGAGATAGTGGTGTACCGCTGACAACTCGGGATTTATCACAAGAACCACATTCATTGCACTCTTTGACCACTTTTTCAACTTGCCCATCCATTTTTGGCCACTAATATCTTTCTCGTAAGCGAGACTTAGTAAGGCTTCTTCCTAGGTGTCCTTCATGGACTAAATTAATTAATTTAGATCTAAATACTTCAGGAGGAATTACTCTTTTTCCACGCATGAGTTGTCCATGAGAGAGAGTAAGTTCATTCCTGACTGCCCAAAAGGTAAGTAAATCAGAGTCCATATTTCTGCTTTTCGGCCAACCTTCAATAACAAGACGTGTTAAAGATGGAAACAAGGGATCTTCTAACCTGGAACTCTCCCATTCACATTCAGGAATGGTGGATTCCTTAACCCAAGCTACACTGAAGGTATTATTGTCAAGCAAATTCTCAGTGTCCTTAACAGGCAATCTTGACAGGCAATCTGCCACCTTGTTAGCTGTGCCAGGGAAATACTCCACAGAAAAGTTGTACTCTTCAAGACCTTCACTCCAACGCTTTAGCCTCGGAGTGAGTCTTTCACTTTACATAGAGGAGAACACTTGCACTAAGGGTCGATGATCAGATCTAACCACAAAGGGAATGCCCCATAAATAGAACTTAAAGTGTTTGACACCCCACACTATGGCTAAAGCTTCCCTTTAAATGCAAGAGTATTGTTGTTCCGTTTTTTTAAAGCCCTGGAGGCAAATGCCACAACCTTTTCTTCACCACACTCCACTTGTGAAAGTACAGCCCCAAGAGCACTCAAACTGGCATCAGTAGTGAGAATTATTTTCTTCTTGGAGTCAAAGTGACCCAAAGTAGGCATTTTTCCAATGGTTTGTTTGATAAGGTTAAAAGCTGATGCACACTCAGGAGACCAAGCAAAATGTACACCTTTTCTTAGTAAAATTCTGATGGGTTCAGCAATGGAGGCAAAACCTTGAATACATTTCAAATAAAATTCTGCGAGGCCCAGAAAAGACCTAACTTGCTCTTTGTCTGTTGGGGCAGGGGCATCAACAATACTCTTTGCTGTGCTAAGTCTAATTTTGATTGAATGCCCTCCCCCGATATCACATGCTCTAAATATGTTACAGAAGACACACCAATTTTACATTTCTTATGATTCACAGTTAAACCACTGTCAGCCAGTCTACGAAGAGTGCTTCTCAAAGTTACATCATGTTCAAGGTCTTCCTTACCATAAATTAAAATGTCATCCTGAAAAAACATGACATTGGGAACTCCTTTTAAAACCAATTATTCATGGAAAACAAGCAGCAGCAGAGGCTAGTCCAAATGGCATTCTGATAAATCGGAAGGCCCCCAGTGGTGTAACGAACGATGTGAGGTGTCTGGAATCCAGATGGAGGGCAACTTGATGGTACGCTGAAGATAAATCTAAAACACTGAAAACTTTTGCACCACCAAGTATGGTGATCGATTCAGAGATATTAGGAAGTGGTTGACGATCTACCCATATCCATTTATTTAGACTTCTCAAGACAACACACATCCTAATACTCTTTCCTCCATCCTTAGGAGCCAACACCACTTGGGCCAACCATTCTGAGGATTCGATTTCCTCAATGATGTTGTGAGAAACTAACCTGTTAAGTTCACTCCCCAGAGGTTCCAACATCATATTGGGAACCTTCCTGACTTTGTGTACTACCGGTAGAGCCTTTTCCTTGATTATAATTCGGTGTTCAAAATTTTTAAGTAGACCTAAATTATCTGTGAAAACTTGGGGAAAGTCATCAAATAACTTATTAGATGATAAATTGTGATCTACTAACATGATTTGTTCTGAAAGACATCTAGCATTAGGATTTAAAATTATTCCCAAATCTCTTTGGTGCCACCATCCTAGGAGGTTGTCACCTAGTTTTGCCACCTAAATTTTCCCAATTGTCTCTCTACCTTTAAAATGAACTTTCAAAATGACATAACCTGTTACATCTATGTGAGAACCTCCATAACTTACAGGATTAATGTCAAGAGGAAACAGTTCAAGTACAGGAAAAGTCTTGTCCCAAATTTAATTTCCAATCATAGTAAATGGTGAACCTGAGTCAGCCAAAACGACAAATAATGTATCCCCAATCATCACATCACATTCTGGCATGTGAATTTGCTCAGCATCTACCACACCATCATTTCTTACGCCTAACATTGTTGTTTTGGTTGAGACATTTGTTTCAACATTCTCATGTGTGATATCAACAGTGTGTACTTTCCCTCCTGACTTACATACCATTGCATAATGACCTTTGATTCCACATTTTAAGCAAGTGGTATATCTAGCATAACATTGAGGATAATTGGAAGAATGATTGTTACTGCCACATCTGTAACATTTCATTTTTGAAAAGTCTGGAAATGCCTTCGGTTTAGGACCACGGACAACTTTGGAAACTTTATCCACATCTTAATGAGGATGTTTAGAACAAGAACAATGTTCTTTTTGAGTTACTTCATGAATACTACTAGGTGTCGGAGTATCATCAGGAGTAGATTTGTGGATTTTCATTTCTTTGACCCAGCCAGATCTATTTTCCATTCCTTCGACAATAGCTACAGCTTCTTTGAGTGAAGGGTTTTTGGAAAGAAGTTTTTCTTGGACTCTAGAGCTGTTAGTACACCCAACAAGTTGGTCACGAATTAATGAATCCGTTAAATCCCCAAACTCGCAAGTGCGAGCAAGAGTTTCAAGAGATGCTACATAGTTGCCAACTTTTTCATTGTGTTCTTTAACTCTCATAAAGAATGTATGTCTTTCTAACACAATGTTAATACGAGGTCTAAAATATTTTTCTAACATTTTCATGGACATTTCAAAAACATCAGAAGCATCACCACTGCCTTCACCAAAAGAAATTACATCGATGCTTTCATAAATGTTGCGTCCTTCAACCCCTAGATTATGGAGAAGAGTTGCTTGTTTCCTGTAGGCTGAGAATTTTTCACCACCAATTGCAACTAGATAGGAGTCAAATAATAATTTCCATCGCTTCCATGGCAAAAGTGGTTCACCTTTTTCACACAAAAAAGGAGTGGCTGACTCATGCTGATAGCAGACATGGTAATAAAGAATGTACTATGACTTGTAAGGTGAGAAAATAGTGTATGGAAACCAATAAAAATACGCAGGAAAAAGTGGAGAAACTGCTAATAACTGAAATGTAGAAATCAGAGCAAAATTCCCAAATGTAGAAGTCTAAGTAAGTACGAATAGGCAATGTACAATTGCAATTTGTCAGTAGATGGCAGACATGTCACACAAAACAGAAAGAGGAAAAAAATCTAATTTAACACTTGAGAAAAACTGTGTAATTTTTGAGAGCAGTTGCTTTAGCCGATAATGGAGAGAAGTCTCTTTTGGAGGTACAGGCACAAAGTTATTTATATTGCTCCTATAATATCCCACAGAAGTATAAGTTTTGCTTCAAATGTGGCTGTTACCCCCAAATGGTAAATTCAATGACATGCAAGTTACAAGAAAAATCGCAGTGAAAACAAAAAAAAAACACGAAAAATATGATAATCGTAGCGCAGGCAGAAGGGCAGCTCAGCTGTAAAACTGTTAAAATCATACCTGAAATTGATCGTTTATTTCAGAGTATGAGCATCACAGCATATTAAAGCTCCGTTGAGTCCATGAGAGTGTGGTTGCTAGGTAACTTGAAGCAACAAAATGGCCGCACGCACACAATTTCACGTTATGTGGCGTGCATGCGTGATGATGAGCAAGGGATGATGAGGTTCAATGTGTAATGAGCCTCATCTCGAGCTACTCAACAAGAAAACAGGCATTAACTTCTAAAATTTCCAACATTGGACCGGAGCATCGGAGAAAGTCAGGAATCGCAGGAGATAGCTCTTCGAGGATGGCAAATCTAAACTGCTTCACTCGTCTCAAGGTAAAGCGCTGTGAGGTGAAGTCATCCGCGAAATTGCCTTGGATTCGTCGGGATTGGGGAGAGCCGGTGGCAACTTGTCCCCAGCAAGTTTTCCCTCGCTGTCAGCCTGCAGTCAAACCAGGACAACTGTACAAGATCGAATTCATCCATGGAGATAGAACTAAAACAGCGCATGCAGCTATTTTGAATCATCACAACACATTATAATATGTCAATGACATCTATCTTACAGATGATTACTTGGACAGGCACTTGACCAGGGTGAACACCATAATACTTGGCTTCGCCTCTGAAGGGTACAAATTCAATTTAAAAAAATCAAGGATTGCCCACCTCAACGTCCTATTCTTAGGATACAAACTTTCAAGTGAAGGCAAAAGCCTGGTAGCAAACTTTTTAGAAACATTTGCGCTGCTCCAACCTCAAAACGCTGAAAAACTTAGTCAGTTCTAGGATTCCTGAAATTCGGAAGAACTTACATTGTAAACTACGCAGAAAGGGTTAAACCTCTCTACGAATTAATCAAACCTGATTTCCAACCTACTAATTGGACAAAAAAACACACAGAAATTTTGCATTCAGTGCAAACAGACATGTTAGCAACAACACATTTACAGACACGAGTAAATGAAGGAAACTTTGTAATCCGAATCATCCCAGGGAGATGCGGATTCACATACCTAACCGTTAATGAAGGTGAAAAGGTACCAATAGCTTACAAATCACATTTGAACACACAAGCTGAAATGAAATTCACTTCAACAGAAACAATTCTGACAGTGGTTCAAACTGCAGTAGCAAGAGAGAGAGCCCTCGCACAGGGTAAACGCATAAAAGTTGTTACTCCTGTACCTGCCTTAGAGGCAGTGACAAAGGCAAGCATTCCAAATGCAAAAGCTTTACATCCAAGATGGATACAATGGGTTAATTATCTTGCTGCAACAGACGTTGAATATGTTTTTGACCCCTAATTGAAGACTCAAGAATTTCTTCAATACGAACAAGAATGTCCTCTGCCCACTGAAATTCCGCCTCTAGAACATTACGGATGTATAATTTATACAGACGGATCAGCACAACCCGCAATTGGGGGAAAACACGCTTATAGTGCTGCATGCGCGATTGTTAAAAGTCGCTGGCGAGATGGTAAATTCCAGTGGCGGCTGGTGAAATCTGAAGTGGTGGGCGTAAAATGAGTGCACCGCGGCGCGAGCGTGCAGAGAGCGAGCCCAAACAACCTAAAGGGGATTCGGGGGGGTTTCTCCCCCGAGAAAACTTTGAAAGAAGATTGGGAAAATGGTGCATTTTCAAGCAAATTTGAGAAAGCAAGAAGGTTAATTAAGCAATTGTGAAAGTGCAGTTATTACATTAATAAGGAGATGTCATGTAAGAACATAGGTACCATCTTAGCTACTAAACACCCAACCGCACCAAAAAAAGCACCAAACACACCACATACCTACCCCTTAGACCCTATTCCTTTGAGTGCATACATTGACGTGCCATCTGGCGCACAGCCACCTATAGCACACACGGTACCTCCAATGCAAGGACAACCAGAACTCTGCGCATCCACCTTGGCAGCAGGCAATACACCAAAGAAAATCTCCTTCAAGTTCAACAAGGGACAACTTCATCAGCTGCGAGCACAGCAGCAGCTCACCAGGGGAGGAGGCGACCTTCCATGCAGGGGATGCCAGAGGACAACAGGCAGATTACAGAGGACAGACAGCATCTGCAGGCCGAGTCTACCCTACCTGAGTGGCTTTGTGGAATTGCTTTTTCAGCCCTGCCACCGACATTGTGACTGGAGCAACCGATGAGCCTGTGCCTTGCTGCCCGGATCCTGTGCACTCCTGTGGTCTGCAGCGCCTTCTCCTTTCGTATAAACCAGGTCTGGTCCTGAACAGGCGAGCCTGCGTGTACTTACTACTGGTGTTGCACAAGGTAACAAAATGCCGAGGGAGAGCAGTCCCAGCAGAGGACCTCCCCATGCCGAAAATCAAGAGTGCTGCCTGAAGAAGGAAAGGGAATATTTGTTCTAATATTTATCTACACGCTGCACCACACTCCGTGAGGCAACTGAGCACTTCTAATCTCCACCCCACACACTCATCACCCAAGTGACTGCAGTTAGGTCACACCAGCATCCTCCTCATCTGTGTGTGACTGCCCTTGCAAGGTAGCAGTTCCTCGAGGCTACACTAGTGACAGCAGAGCGATGTATACATGACAATTAACTTCTTAGTTTGTATTTCCACTCTGTTAGCAATGGTCACTAATACTGACTGCAGATGTTAAATTAATGGGTGAGCCGAAAATGCGAGGTCTACATTGCAGAAATGCACAAATTACCACTAATTTGTAGGTAGTTCTACATACTGGGCACTAACCATGAAGGTACTATCACTATCTGTCCGAACTTTAAGGACACAAAATGCTGTACGACTGACTATGAAAGAAGATGACACCGCCATGCAATATCTTTTGTTCTAGAACAAAGCCAAGTAAGTGTGCAGCTATGACTGACCACCTGCTTAAAGGTTTCTCTGCAGTGTGCAAAGGCAACTAGGCACTGTAGTACTGCAACAGCATAAACCATATTACTGCCCACGCCACGTTATTACTGAGTGGGAGGTAGTGCGATGTAATTTAGGGTGAACAAAAAGAGAAATGATTCATTTGAGTCCACTTGAATCTGAATGTTTAGCACTGTACACGCACACCGGAAACTGGGTCCCCATTCCGGAAAGGAAGAAAGGTTTGTCAGGCACATGGGTATCCCCAACTTGGGGCATTCTCCCTACTGTACTATAAATCTGTACACTACAGCAACGACGGATAATGCAAACAGACTGCTCTTCACTCCAACCTTATGACAAAAAAACGCCACACAAGGCATTCACTCAGACCAAGCTGGGCCAGAGAGTTGCGGGTGTCCCATGACCACCTGCTTAAAGGTTTCTCTGCAGTGTGCAAAGGCAACTAGGCACTGTAGTACTGCAACAGCATAAACCATATTACTGCCCACGCCACGTTATTACTGAGTGGGAGGTAGTGCGATGTAATTTAGGGTGAACAAAAAGAGAAATGATTCATTTGAGTCCACTTGAATCTGAATGTTTAGCACTGTACACGCACACCGGAAACTGGGTCCCCATTCCGGAAAGGAAGAAAGGTTTGTCAGGCACATGGGCATCCCCAACTTGGGGCATTCTCCCTACTGTACTACAAATCTGTACACTACAGCAACGACGGATAATGCAAACAGACTGCTCTTCACTCCAATCTTATGACAAAAAAACGCCACACAAGGCATTCACTCAGACCAAGCTGGGCCAGAGAGTTGCGGGTGTCCCATGACCTCTCGAGGAGTGACTCACAAGTTCAAGGCTTATTCATTGTTTTTCGTCAAGAGGAATCAAAATATTGTTTCACTACAATTTCTTTTCAGCCATATCTTATTTCTGCTGTTGTTCAAAAAAAAAAAAGCAGGAAATGCAAAATTAAATGAAAAAAACCTCGTCTCCATTCAATCCTAAATAATTCATTCCTGAAGCTAGCTATTGTCATTTTAATGCCGCACAATGCACCCTGAGCCATGTTCTCTACTATTTTGCTTTCGAATTGTTTTCGCTGCCAGTTGTGTCACAATTAAAATTCTAACAGTATAGAATGTCATTTACACAATAGGTCGTATGCTGAGGAAAACTAATTTGACTTATTCCTTCTGCCCGTACCTATCTCCAGGCCAATATTATACTAGTCATTCTGCGAGAGTACTAGGTAATGAGTGGCGCCATAAATATTGTCAAGGTCCGTGGGAGTCTGTGGGGTTAATGGATAGGCGTCGACAAGAAGGGACAGGCACCTGACTCCCCTTAATGTTCCATGAAAAAATATCAGACAGTCAGTGTAATTATGGAGCAGGCAATGGTGGGCCGCGCCGGCGATCTTGAGAGTTTCTTAAATATTGTTTTAATTAGATGCCGCACATATGTAATTTACCTTCCTGAAACCTTTGCTGGCATAGATACGAACCAAGTTTACATGCATAAATATAATAAGCGAAAAAGAAAGGCGGCTGCGGTAATAATACACAGAAGGCAGCGTTGAACACTTGACAGCATTAATTCCGGTGGCATGCTCACGGGAGGGAGGGGGCGGGGGAGAGCTCGGGGGAATACAAATATAAAATAAACAAATAAACGTAACTTGCCAATCAGTCCGCCCGGCCGCTGCTGCAGGTTCAACCGGTTCCCGTCACCTGTGCTTGGTAGTAGTGTGATCACGAGATGTGTCTGCCTCGACAAAGAGGCTCAGTCTGACGTCACGCTCACTCCTGGTTTGAGCAGTAGCGCGCATGTACTGTTTAGGGCTTAAACATTTTTGCAACCAGCCCCAACATGTGCACTAAGCTGCTCATTAGAAGAGTGACACGGAACAACCCTCGCTTTTATAATGAGTAGCCTAGTGCGCATGTTTGGGCCGGTCGCAAACATTTTAAAGCCCTAAATAGAACATGGGCACTCTTGCTGTGCGCTCCGCCGACCACCTGCTTCACATGCACTTGCACGTCTGATCTCCTGCTGCCCCGCCCCCTTCTGAGCCGAATGTCTCCGGCGGCCTGAAATTGTTTGTAATGTGCAAATCAATGTGACTGATAGAGTGACGGCAAGGGCATGCATGCACGCTTGTTACTAACTGAGTCAACTCCACTAGTGCCTCAAATTAATTAGTGGGGCTACGCCCAAGCGCCCTAATGTACGCACCGCCCCAGGTAAATTCAGACCTATGGTCACAAAAACTCAATCTCTCAGAGACTGTACAGCTCAGCGAGCTGAACTACAGGCTTTCAAGATGGCACTTGAAAATACTGATCGCGAATTCCCCACACTCATAGTGTGCGATTCGTATTACTGCGTCCAGTCTTACAATTAATATTTGCAGAACTGGGTTCAAAATGGTTTCAAAGACGCAAAAGGTGGCACAATCAAGCATAAAATGCTTTGGGAACAAGTAGTTCTTTTACAGAAAGAACTACAAAGGACTCACGTGATCCATACACTGAGTCATCAGCGTGATGGCGTTCACCTTGAAGGGAATTCATTGGCTGATGAAACCGTGAATGCAGCTGTGCAAACGGCTTCCATAACTGCAATCACTCATTCAAAAACAAAAATAGACAGTGAAAAAATGCAAGCTGTCACTGCTTCAATGAAAGACAGTGGTAAAACACTTCCAAAAGGCTTTCCACTCAAGTACTCATTTATAACTGATGCAAATAATGTTCCGTTTGCTCGAATCCCTGGAGTGGGGGATAGAGTATCCCAAACATGAAACACAGGTTAGGACTAATCTTAGCAGCACACGAAGGGCTTACCTCTGCACACGCAGGTGTTTCCGCCACAGTGTCATTATTAAAGCAAAGATACTGGTGGCCGCGCATGAGGAAACAGACCCGAAACTATGTTTTGGAATGTGAAATCTGCCAGAAAATGAAAGTTTCAACAGTGAAACCCCCGGCGCAGATGCC
Source organism: Lissotriton helveticus (assembly GCF_964261635.1). Classification (NCBI taxonomy): domain Eukaryota; kingdom Metazoa; phylum Chordata; class Amphibia; order Caudata; family Salamandridae; genus Lissotriton; species Lissotriton helveticus. Next base: position 609,968,443 of record NC_136059.1, on the reverse strand, counting down.
CCTAATAATTTCAGATAAACCATTAGCATGTGTTTACCTGGACCACTGTGGTCCCTTACAAAGGGATGGTAACTATAAATATATCATGGTCACAGTGGATTCATGCTCAAGATTCATTTGGATGTGGCCTCAGCGCTCGGCTGATGCCCGAACTGTTATAAAAGATTTGCGAGTCTTTATCGGCACATAGGCAATCAGCACGCTACATTCTGACCAGGGTCCTGCTTTTAGCTCTCGGGCTTACAAGGAGGACATGGCCAGCTTGGGCGTTGCATTGCAATACTCAAGTCATTTCCATCCTGAGGGAAATTCGGTTGTGGAAAGAAGAAACCGTGACATAAAGCAATCTATAATAGCCAGGGTATTAGGTTCGGGTGATGGGTGGGTCAAACATCTAAAAAGTGTCCAACATAGTCTTAATCACCTGCCAAGAAATTCTCTGGGTAGAATCACTCTATAAATCATTTTTGGTACTAGAATGATGGTCGAAGACCTTGATCGTCATACTTCAGTGGTAGAACAAAAACCCTTTTGATATCAAAGATCGTTTGTCTGTTTTACAGGACTTAAATGAAACAAGAAGTCGTCTAAGCAACACCATACAAAAGCCAACGACCACCGAAGAAAAACCACCTGTCCCAGCCAGACCTGTCTGGATTCCAAAGATTGGGGATCTGGTCAGAAAGAAAATAGCGGATAAGAAGGAATTTGGGCCTTCTTACAGAAAACCAGTGCCTGTACTAGCAATCCATGGATCAAGAACAGTGTTACTGCCGCCCATTGCCGGAAAAAAGGAGAACCAGTCCGTATCAATTGACCTGATAAAATCACACTATGTGGCCGATAATAAGTAGTAGGCCCAGTGGACTCCAAAGATGTAGTAGATGACCAAATCTTGCTATCATCCAAGAGGTTCAAACTGAAAGATTCATCACATTTGAAGAATCTGCAGTGAGAAAAGAAGGACTGTGCAACAAAGCCATGGAATTTGTGCCTCTTGGAACCCAAATAACAGTTCGTCAAGAAACTCCCATCTACAATGATGTAGCATCTGACTATACTAACATGTCAAGGGAACAAGCAGCTCCTGTGATTTCAAATAATCCGGAAGCAATGCCAACCATTGACAGACCTGCCTCTGGCTATTTCATCAACTTCAATCCCTTTTCTGAGGATCACAGTGAGCCTGAAACAACACCAACAAACAAAGCATTCAAGGAACAAGTAACAGAACTTTTTTTACCAGCTTACAAATACATATCTGGTTTCACCATGGATTGAATTTTGGATTGTATTAGGTGTACTTTTTCTCCTCCTTTGGCTCATTCTTGTTTTAAGTTTGGGAAAGCTGATAGATGGAAAACATAGTACAATGGACACAGCAAGTAAGAACATCAACTTGCTCCTGAAGCCACACAAATCATCTCATCGTGAACAAAGAGACCTGTCATCAGTGAACATCACAGCTGTTCCACTTCCCGGTGGTATAGCTTGGGATAGAACTGATTATGACATTTATGGCCCTGTCGAGCTGCTGAAGATTCCACACCAATTTAAGGTTTCCTGGAGTGATTTTGTGTCACTGAGTACATTTTCTGATGATTGGGACTTTGAGACTGTTAATAACATGATGGCAGACTTAGAAATGTCAGCAACATTTGCAAAATATGAATACTTAGATGGTTCATCAAGTTATGAAGAAATGTATTATTTTAATCATTTTGGTCATCATTATTTGCACAAATCTGCAAACCCCAGAAATGTTTTAACTTATAATTAATGGGAACATTGTCCAACGCCACCAAAAGGTAGCTCTAAAACATTTTATGAAAAATGTCCATACTTCTCAGGCTTTAATGTTACAAATCCAGAAACATTTTACTTTAAAAATGTTAATAAGACAGGCATGAAAAGTATGTTGACTAATACTAAGCAAATGTATTCTGCGGCCTTTTATGCTCAATCGTCCACATTAGGTTTTAACTTTTAGAAAGACAACATTGAGACAAAAACTGTCTGGGGCACAAAAGACTAGAAGGTACAAGATTAGAAGCATTATTCAGAGCCTGCATCATCCCAGAACAAATAATGTTCTTAAATGAAACTGTTCAACAGACATCTTGTCTTGGCCTGGCTAAGATAAAATATTTAAACAAACCGTCCATACCAAAACCCACACCTGATAGTAATAGAACTACAGATGAGGAGGTAGACGTAAATTATATTTTACAACAAAACAGAAGTAATCCTGAATGGAAAAAATGGTTAATCTGGCCCACAAACACAAATAACTGTCAAGATAGATTCCTGAACAAGACACAAGGGTTTACAGTAACTAGGCCAGATCCGAGATATGTCCAGAGACAACATCCAGGGATAATAACAACTTACAGTGTAGGAAAAATGTGCCTTGAGTGGCTACAGCAATTCACACTCCCAGATATAAAACAACACTTAACTTTACTTAAAGATGGCATTGATTTGAGAGCATTCTTACTTGGACCTCGCAAACAACGTCATAAACGTTTCATATACGCCGGTATATACGCTGCTTATAATGAAGCATGGAAAGTCACACAAATGGAAACTGCAGAACGAATACTTGAAATTGATTGCATTAATTTAGAGATACAATTAGAGAAAGCTCTCTCTGTAGTTGACAATGGGTTAACAACTCTGTCATCCAGATTTTATTCTTTGGACAGCATTGTATCCTCTGCCATAGACATAAGGGAACAAGACTTGCTCATGTTAGAAGGGAATAGAGGATCTCCTTGACAAAAAATGCTGGATAAACTATAATTTTACTATACTAGAGAAAAATGCTCTCAAGTCATTGGAAGATGACATAACCATTACTATTAAACCTGCTGATAAGGGGGGAAGCATAGTGTTGATGAATACAGAGGATTATAATGCCTGTATGTTTTCCCTCCTTAATAATAGGACTCATTACTGTCCCTCAAGTATAGAAGAGTTAGACAATTTGTCTAAAACGATTAGCCAGATGTTAATTTTAGCCAAAGAGGACAGTATTATCTGTCAAGATGAATACAATTTTCTAAAGAATGAATATCCCAAAATACCAGCCTTTTATGGGCTTCATAGAGTTCACAAAAATATGTCGGATCCTCCTATGAGTCCAATAGTATCTAGCATAAATTCCCTCACTGAATCTCTCAGTAAATATACAGATATATTTTTACAGCCTATGGTCACAAGACAAAAGGCATATATTAAGGACTCCACTGCGAAGATAGAAAAAGTAGAACAATTAAGTTTCAATCCAGTGAATCAAATTTTAGTAACGTTAGACACAGAGGCATTGTATACAAATATTCCTCAGGATGATACCATCAAAATGATAGAGGAACCTTTAAGGGTAGATCATCAAGACCTGACCTGACACGCTACATTCACAGTGTGACATTGATTTTGAAAAATAATATTTTTTTATTTGGAAAAAATGTTTCCAAGCAAGTAAAGGGGACCAGCATGGGGGCCACTTGTGCCCCCAGTCTGGCCTGTCTCTATGTTGCTATGTTTGAGGACACTCACATTATTAACCCCATAGCGCCTTTCTATGAAAACATAAGTCATTGGTCGCGTTATATAGATGATGTCTTTTTTATATGGACCGGTGAAGAGGATGATCTTTAGGAATTCATCAAATGGCTCAATTTAGAAGATAAACATTTAAAATTCCCCCATAGCTTTAACAGAAACAAATGTGCATTTTTAGACATCGTAATTAAACATGAAGAAGGCACCTTAATAGTGGAACTCTTAACAAAATCTACTGATAGAAATACGATGAACATTTTAACAGTTACCATCCGGCATGCCAAAGAAATAATATTCCATACGGCCAATTTCTCAAAATGAAGAGAAATTGTACTACTAACAAGGACTATGAGAAACATGCCAAGACCCTTACACAAAAATTCTTGGATAGAGGTTATCCCAAGAGGCTAATAAGACACTCATATAGAAGAGCCAAATATTACAATAGGGAAACCTTTTTTAACAATGCATCCAAAAAAGAAAAAAGAAAAACCTTGCCCCTTTATTTTTGTTACGAATCACAGTAATATAAGTAACAAAATAAAAAATATTGTCAACCGTAATTGGCATCTGGTTACCAACAAGGAGAATGTCAGCTTACCAAAACCGATGTTCTCCTAAAGACGTAATAAGACAATACGAAATAGTTTAGTTAAAACCTATAGGGATACGGAAGGCTCCATACAGCCCACGATCTCCAACGCCCCTCTGCCCAAAGGGACCTTTGCATGCTGTGGTTGCAGTAATTGCAAATACATTTTGAAAGGTCCAGAGATGACAATAAAAAACAAACCACATAGTTTGAAAGATTTTTATAACTGTAGATCCAAGAACCTTATATATTTGATCAAATGCCCTTGCCAATTAGCATATATAGGGGAAACATCTAGGGAAATTAGGGTGAGGATCAATGAACACAGGTCGGCCATCAGGACCTCTAAAAAATCGGCCCTGTGGTTGAACATTGGTTGGAAGCCAAACACACAGTGGAAGAAATAAAGTGGTGTGTCATTGAAACTATCAAAACGAACTACAGGGGTGGCGATATCACTGTAAAAAGAAAGAAGAGGGAACAGTTTTATATGTCAAAACTGGGAGAAGCTCTTGGTTTAGTATGATACTCACCGGAAACATTCTTTCCCCGTAACACGAGTCCTCACTTACTCCCTTCTGATTCATTTAAAACATTTTGGGGATTTTGTGCTGACTCTCAGAAGAGACAGGCATCCCATAATACTATAGTAGAGAGGTGACTATTCTCTGAATTATTTTAGATCATTTGCATGAATTATGAATAGTATTAATCTAATCATATCTCCTTAGGGAGATTTATTTTAATCACTCTTTCCATAGATTAGTAATTCCTATATGGCCCAAAACATTTTTTTAATAATTTTTCACTGATGAGATTCGTTCTCTGTACTAAGACATTCGATTTCTTCATTACCGTTATATCATTTTATGATAACCATCCATTGAGATGGTATTTGTATGAAGGCAGGCGGATTTCCTTCTGCTACCGATGATTTTTTCTATTGCCGAGTATACATACAGCGGTAAGAGAGACTTCTTGCCTGCAGATTCCCATTCCAAAATGTCCGACATTATTAGACCACCTGTTCGGACTCTGTAATTACCGTTATACCATATTACGATAACCATTCTTCGAGATGGTATTTTTAAGAAGGCAGGTGTATTTACCTCTGCCTCCTTTGATTTTTTCTGTTGTCAAGTATACATACGGCAATAGGAGTTACGACTTGCCCGTAAATTCCCATTCCAAAATGTCCGACATCACAAGGTCACGTGATCGGACCTTTTTTCGATTATTTCCTTACATTTTACTCCGTTTTTTATCAGCATAGTTATTGTATATAATTTCAGAGATAGGTAGGACACGTTCTGGGAGGATACTGATGTTAATAATGGTGTCCTTGCTTTCAAGACAATTATTTCGGTCACCATTTTGATGACCTGTGACCACTGCCCTGACCTGGTAATTTAAAGAGTGGCAGAGTCAGCACGATACCTATCCTCCGATTCTTGGAAGCGTGCGGACGCCATACCCCAGGGTGGACACATCCAACGACCAAAGGTATGTTTATTAGGACCATCTTCTTTGATCTTTTCCGTTTGAAGGAGAAGTAGTTGTATCTCTTACTGCTTACCGTGGGGATGAAATCAGAGTATATGATATCGAGCAGGCTATTCTCCCCCGTTGTATAGCTCTGTAGCCATATTGTGATAACGTACTCCTTGCCGCGGGATCACTATTTTATTAAAATTTTAAACGTAGTTTTCATTGGGAAACAGCTTGATCACGTCTACATCTGTGAATTTTTGCCGGAATGAGTAACATGAGATTCATGATCATGTCCGCTTTAAGAAATAGAGGTCAGCTACCTGTTAGACGAGGGTTTATGATCGTATAAATATGGTTTACCGTTTACAATATAGTGGATATTTCCGTTGGCCTGAATACATTTACAAATATTCCTTTTGTCGTTTAGACCTGGATAGACGAACGGGTCTCCCATTGTAATGAGAAACAAAAGTTGAACCTTGGATGCCGACGAGGTCCCCAATTTCATAAGGAATCTTTAAGCACGGCTCTGAGAAATCTTAAGGTAGTTTTTTATCCAACTATTTTCAGTTTGAGGATCTTTGATTCTCTGCAAAAACACCAGACTTCGCTATTTTACAGACAGATCTTGTAATACGCGCATGTATTTATGTTTATCTAGTGCTAGACTGCAAACCATCATGTTTGTATATTCACAAGGGAGGTGAATTCCATAAATACCGCTTCCAGAATATCCAAGACTAATTGCCCATAAAGGTACGACTTCTTGTTAGTTCGACAGAATGCTGAGTATTTAGAAAGCACTAGTAAATCAAATGCTGAGTGTATTATTTATGTGTTTTCATAATATAGGGATTATACACACTGACCCATATCGGGACCTGATCACAGCGTAATTGATTAAACGACGGTTGGTTTATGAAGTACTAATACTAGTTCCCTAGAACTATAGGTATGTAGTGCATCTCTGTCTATGTATTATTGGCAAGTAATGTATGTCTGGAGCACAATAGTAGACATCCTAATGAAGTACAGCTCTGGCTCCGTTTTATAATATATAACTTTTTAATATTTGTATTATCTTTCTTCGTTATAAAATCTTCGATAACCTAGTAGGAGGAAGACAGCAAGGAAAGTCTTTATATAAATAAACAGATATTGTATGAATGTGATTAATAACCAGGATTAGTGTATTTCAAATTGTTGATTGTTTTAATAATATATTTTTCTGTATTTGTTTGTAAAGCACCTTAACGTCATAATATATAAGAGCCTGTGTACTAAATGTATATATTTTTATAAGCACCGAAAGGCTGCGTCGACTTTTTTTGGTTTCCTTGTATTAATTGTACACTTGTGTTGTTTTAACCCCTTCGACGCGCATGACAAAGCCAGCTCGTCATGAGCGTTACCTACGCTACGCGCATGACGAGCTGGCTTTGTCACGTAACGCGCGATTTTTGAAATCGCAGCGCGCAGCGGGAAAACCCGCTAGCGCGCATGCGGTTAAATGTATATGGCTATATCTTGTTTTTATGAATAAAATGTGATACATTTTTAATTCATATCTTCATATCTTCTTTGTGCATGGTGTAATTAGTGCTCTGATGACGTTTTTGTTGTGTGCTTTTGTTTCCTTTTTTACCTAAAGTGTATGGTGGAGTTACTGGTTCCAAATAGAATATTGTATCTTGAACTATAGTAGCTCTTTACCTCCCATAGTGTTGCTGTGGCAGGCAGGAGTAGTGTATTAGTGATTCTCCAATATAAGGTTGTTTGAGGGACTTCTGTGAATTTTTTCTGATTATGCACCCTGTCCCTTATTGGATTTGAGGGTATCTCCTTATATATTTATAACATGTTAGAAATGGACAGTCTCAATTGCGTTCCCTAATGCTGCTAGGCTGGACGTTACAAAACCTTCGTTCAGGCTATGTGCCTTGGCGTCTAATCAACACCACGTCATTGTTTACTGTATTTAACCTTACAATTAAAAAAATCTCTTTGGCACAGAGGGGAGCAGACTATACGGTGCTGAGCATAGAAAAACTGGAGACATTACCATTAACTGTTTCTTATAAACCAGCCGTTGAGTGGATAATACATGGCACCATCACGATACCAGTGACGATCTTCCAGTTTCAGTATTGCTTAAAACACATACCAGCAGGCCTGTATGAAATGTTGGGTAAAGAATACATAAAGTCAAACTGGGATTTACCATACACACACAAATGTTAGAGTGGGGAAAAGGAGGTATTTCTTAGTGGTAAAAGTTACAAAAACCACATTGAGCGGTACACTTCTTTGTCAAGGCATTCATTTACACGGAGCCTGTGATGGTTCTTCAAATAACTTATCATGCCACCTGCAAGATTCCCCGGCAGCAGTGATAGATCTAATTTTTAGGCAGCTTTCCAATGGGAGCTACATAATGCTGAATGATCACAGCTGTTGTTGAATGATGCCAGGAACAGCCTATCTCGTTAGTTGGTCACTTGTTGTATGCAAGTATTGTTTCCAAAAACTAAGACAGACGGGGAGTCGCCACTATGGCCTTCACTGAACATCTTTTCAATACGAATTGATACTTTAAGCAGAATGAAAGCCATTCTTTTACAAAAAACTGTGCCACTGACCATGGAGAACGCTCTTCTGGCAATGCAGTACCATGAACGCATAACACAGATTCTTGGCTTGGCTCATTTGAGAGTTCTGAATACCACATGGTTCCTGTCATACAGACCAATCTGGCAAGATTGCATCTTACCTGTTCTACGATGCCAGCTTTGTGGAGAGGAAAGCGTGTTGGATATCTGTCTAACACTTCCATCAGCCATGCCAACAGATGTTGACGCCTTACTGGGTCCGATAACGACTCATGTATTGTGTTGCCCCCAACGGCTACCAATCCTGATGACGGCATTTATAGAGATCTCACCGGCAATTCCAGCTGAAGGTGAGGTACGCAGACCAACAGGCACACAGGTACCATCTACTGCGAACATTTCTAATGCGACTGACGGCGATGCTTGTCATCTGTGTACAATTGATCTGCTTAATGAAGTGGTTCAACTTTCATCTACTGTGGTAGACGATTTCTTTGCCAGCCTAGACATTTTAATGTTTTCTCCTGACACCGAGAATAACTTTTGAAGTTAGCCCACAGCGTTTTTTTCAACTCTGAAAATTCGACCTTCGCTTTTTCAAAACAAAAACTTCTAACTTTGGAACTATATTTTTCAATGATTTGATTTGACTTTTTTCCAAAATTAACTTTGGCACAAAGCAATCTGCTTAAAGTAGAACTATTCTTAGAGAACAAGAATTCTTCGAACACTTCCTAGAAACAATATTGACCTTATCAAGAAACCAAAACAGTTTATAAGTTTATATACTCTGCTATGGGATTGTCTCGACCTTTTTTCTGTATTTAGAGCCATTTCATAAGTGTAATTTTTTATGATTCATTCAGTTAGCAGTACTAACAGGATGTATGACATTACAACGCATGCTTTTACATCGCATGCTTTTACAACGCTGCTTTTACAACGCATACCATTACAACGCATAGTGCTTTGGAGCGCTGGATAGTGAATAGTTTAATTTACTATTCCAACTCCAGTCCCCGTGGATAGTAGGGAAGGTGTTGGACAGTAAATTAAACCTATTCCCTATCCTAGAGCGCCCCCCAGCGCAATGCGTTGCAATGGTTTGCATTGTAAAAGTTGCGTCGTAAAGGCACTGCGTGGTAAAAGTTGCATTGTAAAGGATGTTTCCCATACTAACAACATGCTACATGATTGAAATTAAATCATTGCTTTTAAAATGCGTGCAGTGCAATACAAATGCTCATTTTTTGTGTGCAACCATTTTCAAATGTATTTTTATGTATTTTTGGGTGGGATTGTAAACACATGCTTTAGAATATGTTTTAGTGCTTGTACTTAGTAATGATGAACATAATAAAGTGGAGTGGGTGTTGTATAGCATTTTAGGACCCTAGTGTAATTTTCCCGATTCATGCCCTTATATAGGTATAAATCACCATATCCTTATATAGCCATAGAAATCATAACCATATTTAGACATAGCGCATGCAGTCCGAATACGGCATGGCTACTTCCACTAGTTCCGAAAATCCACAACGATTTCTTGGAAAACTGGGCTTCAGCAGTTAGGGACTTCCCCTTGCCTGAATACTGACTTGTCCAAGAACTCATAGAGTTTTCTAAGAGCTGAGACTCTTTGCTGACGTTATCATGTCCAACTTTACGTCAAACTCGGCACCTTCAAGGTATAAATATGCCCACACTTGCCCAAGCAAACACATGGTGGTTTGGAGCAGTTCGACTATCTACTTGCCCGATGCATCCTGCTATAACGAGTGCCGAAGGAAGCCGACCCTCCAGCAGACGCACTGAGAGAGACGCTGTCTTTTCTCTTGCCGAGAAATCCAGCTCCAGTGTTTCCAAGCTACCCTTGCGGGTTGTTAGGAAATCGAGTCCTGCGACTGACCTCCTTCATTCTAAAACCAGGGTACGGAGCTGATTAGACCCTAAGAGAAATCTTGGATAGATTCTTGGCAATGAATACTACATTTATGCTACACCTCACTTACTACTTCCCTCGTACTAGACTTAGGTTAGGTAGGCGTATTTTAGAAGCACTAGTTGAGTACATTTTAGCCTTTGTTATTAATGTATGTATTTATCTGTGGTCTAGGAACCATAAAATGCTTTTACAGTATTATTTTATAATACTCTTTTTACTGTACGCATTATACTTTGCAACCAGTATTATGATTGTAGCAGTTCATTTCTTCTACATGAGAAAGAAGACTGTTCAATAAAAACTCTTTTATTGAAAACGCCCGTCTATCTATTTTTCTGCACTTCTGGTGAACCGAAGCATGCACGAATGACTGAGTAAAATATCTATCTATTGTTTCCACGACTCTGAAGATCAGTTTTATCTTCGGGAAAAAAAGTTGTCATGTTTATGCGGTTATTAACACAAAAGACCGCTAGTAAATTCACTAGTGGTCAGGGGTTTGAGAGGAAGAAGACCGGAGTATGTCCTCCCTAAGAAATATATTTTACAAAAGATACTCCAATCACACTCTATTAAGACAAATTGTCAGATAGTGTGTGCTGTAAGGATAAATAAACATCTGTAGTGGTAAGGATTGTGCACACACCCACTTAGGACAGTGGTTCCCAAACTTTTCTGAGCCATGGCTCCCTTGACCTAATCTTCAGTTGGCCATGGCTCCCAACCATTTTTTTGCCGGTGGGCAGGTGGGGGGGGGGGGGGATGTAAGCCTGACCTCGGGAGTACTTCCTGCTGTCTTCCTCAAAGTAATTGGGACGCAATGATGGTTGGAATGATTGAATTATTAATATAATCCACTGGCAATCACTTTGGCTGCATCCCAATCCATTGTTTTTTTCCCCAACTGAGTGCCTGGTCCCAAACCCTTATTTATGCCAGCTGCTGCTTTCAGTAGCTTTTGGTACTGAGACCTGCTCTGTGAAAATGGAACATTGAGTTTGGTCTGTCGTCATCAGTATCACCAGCATTATTTTTACACTAAAAAGGTGGGCTCCTTATGAGTGGCTTCACCGACCCAGAGTGATGCATGCAGTTGCAGGACTATTCGTCTCAGTACCTGCACAAAGGCTTCGCGCAGGCCTATGAGGAGAAAGCTATGTGCCTGGCTTCAGAACTCATTCACCGCTAGCAAGAGAGGAGCTGGGGTGAACCGGGGTAGGCAGCTACATGAAGTGCAAAAATAATCTATCAAACGTTGTGTAAACGCAGATATGAGTGTGCTTGAAAGTGAGAGAGAGACAGGAGTGAGTGACTGCTATTTTGACTTAGAACGAGTGAGACTGAGAATGAGGGCAAGTGAGTGAAAGTGCATTGTACTGAATCAGTGTGAGTATGGAAGTGAGAGAGTGTAAGTGAGTGATTTTAAAATGAGCATGAGTGAGAGCGTGTTTGTAAGTGTGATGTAGAGCTTGCGAGTCTGGTGCTGACCCTGGCATTCGTGGCGTCAACTTTAGTTGTGTTTCAAGCCGCTGTTACTATAATGGTGATGTGCATTGACAGGCTCCATGTAAAGGTTAATAGGTCCTGATCAGACCAATCCAAATTAAAGTCTTTTTCCTACGCCCTGAATAACATGGTTCGGAATAAATCACATTTAGACCCAGAGGATAATTCCAAAAACATAGCGTACTCCGGAGTTATTCTACATCACCCAAACGTGGAAATATCGCAAGCCATCCCGTTTGGGAAGTTCCTTTACCAATTACACTCAGACCTTGAAGCACTAACTAGAAGACTGAGCGTTAGGCTGGCTACTTACTACTTAAACTTTACCTCACTCTGCTGCTATGCCAATGCTTGTTGAAATTAGCTTTAGCCACTTTGCAAAATATTCCTGCTGCTGTACAGCACGGCTACCAAACATTGACAAAGCAAATAACTCTCATAGAAAATAGCTATTGGCTTTGTCAATGCTTGTTACTGATGTCTGCTCCACTTGCAACAATAAATAATTATTTTTCAAGTGTTACTTTCCTTTGGGGCCAAGGGTTGCAAGAACATCTGCGACCCCTGACAACCCGTAAATGACTTCTTAATCCCTCTCTTGGCTCTCCGCTATTCCTTTCTATGTCTAAGGGCCTGTCTCTCCCTTTATCTGCACCCCACCCTCCCTCTGTGACCCTGTACCTCTCCTCTGTATAGCCCTGTCTCACTACCCCCTCTCCGTGGACTAACCTCTTCACGGCTTCCTGCCCTCTGATATTTATGGCTCAATGGAGAGTGCAGGTCTAGTTCCTGCCAGAATGAGTGAGCGGACCTGGAAAGAATCAAGAGAGGAAGCCGAAACAAGCCAAGAGCTTCCCTCCAGGTCCCAGGCACCCCACCCCTTTCACACCAGCCTCTCTAGTACTGACCCCTTTCAGAGACTTTATCTCACCTCTTCCCTTTCTACATGTTCATAGGACGGGCTCCAGTCCTTCTTCTCGTCCCTTTCCTTGCCGTTCACCTTTTTCCTTCTTTTTCCATATCTCCAAACTCTCCCTCCCTATCTTCTTCTATTTTACCTTTCTCTCCTTTATCTTACATTTTTTTCTCCATATAATGTTCTCCTCCTCACTGTTCCTTTCTATGTTGTCCAATTATTTAATTTCCCTGTCTGGTGCTATACCTCTCTGTGTCTCTGTTTGTCACACTCCCTGTTTTTGTCCTCTTCTCTCTGTTTTTCTGTGTCGTTGTCTCTCCCTCTGTCACTCTTATCTATCTCTTGGTGCCTTTGTATTTCTATGTTCCATCTCTCTCTCTCTCCTTATTCGCTCTCTCTCTCACAGTCTCACATTATGTGTGTGTCTCACTCCCACACACTTCCTTTTTTTGTCTTTTCTCCTACCTCCCTCTTCTCGACTGGGTTCCATTCAGTCTGTGGCTGGCGCGCGCTCCGTTGGCATTTCCTATTATTGCACGGATTGCCAAAGTGTTCTAAGTGTTATGGATTCTCCTCTGCCTCTCTTCTATTTTAGTCGCCTCTCTCCCTCCTGCGCCACTCCTCTTTCTGCCTGTTCCTGGCTCTTAACTTCTCTCGTTACTTTTATCTGAAGATTTAAAGTTTTGGAAGTTTCTCCCAAGCAGTGGCAGACCCCTCCTGCCGCCCGACCGTGGATGCCTAAGCCTCCAGCCATACCTCCAACAGACGCTCCCTCCGTGTACTCACTCATGCTCCGACCAAAAGTTACACAGCATTGAGCATTAAACTGCATCCAAGCTGGGCCCGCCGAATGAAGGACGGCTGAAGGTCGTTAGCAGCAATTTCCCACATTGTGCGCGCGGCACCCCTGGCACCTCATTACGGCGCACCGGGGTGCCGCGGTGCACAGTTTGGGAACCACGGACTTAGGGAATTAGGATCATGCTACTCATGTCCGTATTGTCTAAGGGAAAAAAAATAGTTCTTATTAGTTACCCTCACACACCCTAGTGGTGTCATGCTTCATCATCGGGTCACCCCAACCCCTAAAAGTCGAGGTGGGCTCAACCACAGTGTTGGGTAGCTCTTTGGATAGATGAAGGCAGGGGGACTTAAAGATAAGAAACCTAAATCTGACCCCTGGTTTCCCTTTATTCAAGGGAAGAGTAGCTTCTCCTTGTGAATGTTAATATGTCTCTGTATTGCCAGGCTCCATCCAAATTAAAGGCCGGGACTAACATAGGTGGAAAGGATGGGTGAGGCCTCGAACTGAGACCACCACACCGCATTTCTCGGTCCTTTGAGATGCACGAAGCCCCCAAAATTTGGATGGAGCCTGGCAATACAGAGACATATTAACATTCACAAGGAGAAGCTACTCTTCCCTTGATACACAAATAGGATAGGGACCTCCGTCCTTTAATTCCCTACACATAGAGGGGGATTCTACGATTGCCCTGAAGAAAGTCCTGGACCTTTACGGCCCTCGTGGACTGAAACATGTCGGCACTGGCACTAGGGTCTTAGGACCATCGAAATCCAAAAAGACCAGTTTTTTTTAATTATTAATAACCCGATCTGACCCAAGAATAAAGGGAAGCCAGGGGTCAGATTTAGGTTTCTTATCTTTAAGTCCCCCTGCCTTCATCTATCCAAAGAGCTACCCAACACTGTGGTTGAGCCCACCTCAACTTTTAGGGGTCGGGGTGACCCGATGATGAACCATGACACCACTAGGGTGTGTGAGGGTAACTAATAAGAACTAATTTTCTTCCCTTAGACAACACGGGCATGATTAGCATGATCCTAACTCCCTAAGTGGTTGTGTGCACAATCCTTACCACTACAGATGTTTATTTATCTTTACAGCACACACTATCTGACAATTTGTCTTAATAGATTGTGATTGAAGTATCTTTTGTGAAATATGTTTATGCGGTTGTCAGAAACTAAATCCCTTCTTGTGAACTCGAGAAAGTTTCTAGTGACCTCTGAGCTAGCTGGCACTCACAATTAAGTCTAATATATTCGATAGCGACCTAGTAGACATAAGTCCTACGTCACATCTATAGGATATATTATCCCAATGCGCAGAGCCTATTGGGAATATAGGAACAGCACTACAGTGGGACTCCTCATTACCATGTGCATCTCTCCACCAAATTTGTTTCATCTGCTTTCTGGCACATTTTAGTATTTTTTTATCATTTAAAATGCTGAACTGCGAGGCCCAAAATGCAAACAAAACCATTTTGAATGTTGGCTAGTCTTAAAGTTTTGTAATGGAATGAGACACCTAGTAAGCTAGCTATTTTGTTTTATTATATTTTTCTTGTTTAAATAAATTTGTAGCTTAGGGTGGTGTCTTTGTTATACTTCAAACGTCCGTGGTAGGACCCAATATTTTGTCCTGTTTTAAGTTCATACAGAACACTAGAAAGTGGACTTACAATGCCTATCACATAATATAAAGTGGATATACAGTAATTTATGTACCACCTAGATTCTACAGGAGGGCACACTTCCAGCAGGATGCATTTTATCATTGCTGTAGTGTTATCTGAGTTCATTCATTAGCTTGCATTGTAGTTATCATTCGTTTCCAGTAAGAAATGTTATGTACTTCTGCATATCACACATTTTTCTATAACTATTAGTATATATATATATTTTTTTGTAGGAATACCCTGTATACAATGTATTATACACCCCTTAAACCACCCACTCCCCCACATCTTAAGATTGTTATATCTACATATCTTGTTTTACTTTCTAACAAATACTTGCAGAGTGTATATTAAGTATTCCACATAGGCATGTAAATACATTAAAAAAATGTTTTGCTTAAAACTTCTGAAATAAAAAAAGTCAGTCTTCGCTAATAAAAATGTGAACAGCCACACTGTTAACGCTCGTGCCATCATTCTGTAGTGAAATCATGTAAACGGCTGCAAGGTGAGGTGGTGTACTAGTCTGGACCTGCCATCCAAGGCACATGGAAAGCCCCACGAAGGATGCAGGATAAAGAGATGCTTTCAGGGGAGGGCAAAGTGTGAGCTCCACCAGTGCCTAATTTGTGTAAACAAATAAATAAAATAAAAAGTTCCAGGGCCCTCGTCAGGAGTCCAGCGCAGCATGCAGCCCATCCCCCATTGCTAGCAATACCTCGGCACTAGCGCAGCACCACCTCATAACCAGCACAGCTCCATTGAAGCACCAACTCAGCACAAGCGCAGCATCACCACCTCATCAGTACAGCACCATTGCCTATGCATCAGCACAGCACCATCTCAGCACCAGCACTCCATCACTCAGCACCCCCTCAGCATCTCTCAGCACCAGTGCAGCACCACCTAAGCATTAGCACAGCACTATCTCCACATCAGTGCACCACCAGTGCAGCACCAGCGCATCAGTGCCGCACCAGCCTGACAACCCATGAACATCAGCTGAGCAGCCCCTCAGCACCAGCGTACCAAAAGCTCTCCATTAGCACAGCACCACCTCGTGCATCACCAACTCACTACAAGTGCAGCACCACCTCAGCACCAGTGCAGCACCACATACACATCAGTTCAGCACTAACTCCGCACCCAGGGCCGGACTGGGAACCAAAACCGGCCCTGGCAAAGTGCTTGACCGGCCCCCCCGCCCCCCGGGCGGGAAGGGGGCGAGCGCTTTGCCAGGGCCGCTTTTCAGACGATTTTGTTACAGGGCTGATTTTGCAGCTATGCTGCAAAACCGGCTCTGCAACAAAAACGGCCCCCAGGGCCCAAAACCGGCCCCCACCCTTGCAGCCGACCGGGGGATTGCCCGGTGCCCACAACGGCCAGTCCGGGCCTGTCCGCACCATTGAATTAGCACCACCCGAGCATCACCATAGCACCTTCTCAGCATCTACACAGCACTACCTCAGCATCATCACATCATCTTTAGCATCAGCACAGCATCACCTCTGCATTAATGCTCCACCACCAGTGCACTGCCAACTAAGCAGCAACTCAACACCAGCTCAGCACCACTTCAGCACCAGCGATGTACCACATCAGCATCACTCAGCACCCTCAGGACAAGTATAGCACCAAATAGGCATCAGCACAGCATCATCTCCACATCAGTGCACCACCAGCACAGCACCACCTCAGAAACAGCACATCAGTGCACATATACCTACTCCACACCATGCCACATAATTCCAATCAGCATAATTTCACCCAGCGCCAAACAGTTCCATTCCACAAAAATCAACTCAACACTTTCCATTCCACACCACATAATTGAACAAGAAACCACAAAATAAAAAACAACAACACAATTACCTAACCCACCACATACATAAAATCCACACAACATACATCCATTTCACAGCACTAA
Source organism: Lissotriton helveticus (assembly GCF_964261635.1). Lineage (NCBI taxonomy): Eukaryota > Metazoa > Chordata > Amphibia > Caudata > Salamandridae > Lissotriton > Lissotriton helveticus. The sequence goes on along the minus strand of NC_136059.1, from coordinate 609,951,407 downwards.
AACTCAACAGCACACAACATAATTAAACTCCACTACATAACACTCCACAACCCAAAATATCATACTTACCATAACACACAATCCCACTCCACATAATTCCAATACACTACTTACCACATAATTACTATCCGCATAATTCCACTGCACACCAAACCATATAATTCCTCTGCGTACCACATACCTCTATTCCACTCCATAACACAGAAGTAAAAAAAAATGTGCATCTACACTGTCAATAGCTCTAACACTTGCAAATGCGAAATCTATTGCATATCCAATGCTAGTTTCAACCTGGCCAGATTCCTTTCAGCTGGTGCCTACAGTGAATCCATTCCACATGGAGCCGGGAGTGGGAATGTTTATAATAAGAAACACACTGAATGGCTGAAGCTCTTGGGAACATTTATTTGTCAACACCAAGGACTGTCTGCTAAGGAAAGGTAATTAACCGACCGGACACGCACTAGAAATCTCTCGCTACTCCCCTGTGAAAGAGCATGGATGTTATCTTTCGTCTATCTTCAACCTTTTCACCCAGGCATTCAAGGCCCTTCACAACACCGGACCGCATACCTGAACAGCCGCCTCTCCTTCCACGCACCCAAAAGACACCTCGGATCAGCCCAGCTCTCTCTGGCCACCGTCCGATCAGCTCATCTCTGTCAGGCCACCGTCCTACGCATCATCAAGACCAGAACGGGAGGAAAGTCCTTCTCCTACCTCGCACCCAAATACTGGAACACCCTCCCCCTCCACCTCTGGTAATCTCCCACACTACCCCAGTCAGGAATGACCTCAAGACCTAGCTCTTTGGATGACTCCAGCACTCCCTCCCCCTGCGCCTTGAGACCCTCACGGGTGAGTATTTGCGCTTTACCAACCCTGATTGATTGATCTCTGTGAATTCACTCTAGGAAAATGAACTGTGACTTTTTTTAGGAACACAACAAAATGTGTGTTAGGTTACCACGTATAAGAAAACACACACATGACACATGATACTTGACTTAGATACTGCATCCTAAAAGCATGTAGAATGTTAGATGTAGGATTGTAATGACATTTAAACGTAAACAAACTAACAAAAAGTTTAACAGTTGTGTTGATGTGTTTTTCTTTTTGGATAAATGAATGAAATAAACAAACGATAACATAGAAAACACTATGAAAATAATAAAACTGTTATGTGTTATGAAAATGGATCTTAACACTGACTTTGAAGAGAAAATAGATGCTATGATAATGTGTGCTATGTAGAGGTTTATTCTAAATGTGCCTTTCAATCTTGATTGATGTATTAATCCATAATGTGCAAAGAGAATTGCAAATTAGTATGCAAAATGATGTAGATGCCAGTTATTAATTTGCCTAATTGAAGAACTAATGCATGGTTTCCAATAACGTGAAATTCATATTTTAACATGAATTCATTATCCACAAGCTGTGTTTCATGAAGGCCTCAAAAGCTGATTTTCTTTTCTAATGTGAACTTGTGAACTGAATAGTCTGAAGCCTATGGAAATCTTTTATAAAGTTTCTACTTATGTTCTAACACTCAATGATTCCTTTCACGTTTGTAGCTCACTCGACTGAACAGAGTGGGGACGACAAATTGGTCATGTCAAAGGGTGTAAGCCAGGAAGAGATGGAATATAATTGCCCAAGTTCCTATCTTGTCCACCTACTCAACCCACCTTGCGGTACAGAGACTGGCGATTTGGACTTCCAAAACAATGCAAACTGGGATGAAATACTGCATTTGCTGCTGCCTGGTATGCTTGCATAGTGAAATCTTTCTGACTGAAAGGTTTCCGACAATAGTTGTGACATTGACGCTGCAGTATTGACAGGGGCAGATAATCATGTCCATGAACTGGAACTGGTCTTTTGGCGATTACTGAACTTTCATCTATAGGGTTTGTTTGAGAGATATTTGCTTTCTAAAGACTACTTCTTTTGATACTGGCTTCCACGGCTGAGGTAGATAACGCCTTTCAAATTGAATTTCACAGTTTGATAATGCCTATTAAATCCTCTCAAGTTATAGATTACATTGGTATGCACATTATTTAAAAAATCGATAAAGATACAATCTGAGACAAATTACTCTGCTGATTCTGTTTCATTATTGTTGTGGCCATTTCATTTGTTCAAATGTTATTGACCTAAAGAGTAGGGTTGATCCGAAAAATTCCACACAGTAATGAATGAATGTTAACAATTATCTTATTCTAGATCCTCATATGATAATTGTTCATCCCCTAAGTATACTGGTCCCTTTCAGCACAGAACAAGATCCATCGGAGGACCTAATGAGTTTAAAGTGGTAGCTGCGGTTATTCTGGGATAAATATCTTGATCACTTGAAATAATAATTTATGAGGCCTAACCCGTTTGCGCTACAACACCTGCTTGGGTTCTTGTGAAAAATAAACGTGCAATGATTGCACATTTATTTTCAGCAGTTAAAGACCGCAAACTTTGCACGGGAAAAAAGGAGCGCTTCATAATTAATACACCCTACATTAGTAATGTAGTCCTTAACAGTTATGAAAAGCTCTTTTTTGCCTTTCAGTATGCAAGGTGTGTGCTATTTAACCTGCTAAAAAATATAATTGTAATCTTTGCACATTTATTTTTCAGCAGTGTAAGTAGTACAAAACGTTGCCTGGTTACAAAAGAGTGCTTCACAACAAAACAGATTACATAAACAGCTTTATTTGATAGCATCTCGCACACCTGCAGAGAACTCATTTAACCAGGCAGAGGGCTGGTCCGTAAGCCGTCAGCTTGTGATGTGAGAGCCGGTCCCAGGCAGGTGTATTCGTGACAACCACAATCACCTCTTCAACCCTGGGCCCTGCTCATGCTCTGGTTGCCGGTGCAACATACAGCAGAGCTATTCAGTGTGGGGTGCTAAAACTGAACGGGCACATAGTGGCGGCTGGCACAGATCAGGGTTGCGGGGGCGGGGGGGGTAAATATAAATGAAATTTCACTTACCTCCTCGCTGTATCCGGCTCGCAGCGTCCTCCCGTCGTGTCTCTCCTCGTCCCTCCAGCCGGAACAAGAAGCACCCAGGCCCCCCTGAGCCAATCACATTGGTCTGAGCAGCCTGTTTCACTGCTTAGACGGGGACAGGTGGGTCTGGGCATGTTCTCCACCCAGGCTGTAATGCAGCCTGGATGCAGAACCTGCTAAGTGCCCATGAAGCCTTGTATTGCAAAATAAAACTAACCATTTAAAAGTTAATAACGGAGATGCAGCACCAACCTTCCCATTAAATGTTTCCGTTTTTTGCAAACTCTTTAATATAAAATACTAAAATCCTTAGTAATTCGAGTGTTTGTTTTGTGTGCACGTGTGTTTATTTTTTTTTAATTATCTTTTAATGTTTGAAATTTAAATCCTCCAAATTGCTGGGGGTCCCCGGCTTCCAGTGGTGCGTCAATGGGGGTCCTCAGGAGTCAAAAGTTTGAGAACCACTGCGTTTACCCAATAAAGGGCACTAATGCATGACTTTTAATGCCAGTGCGGTGATGCGGAAATAGACATTAAAATGTGTTATCTTAACACGCGATGCATGGTATTCGGCAGGGCTGCATTGCCAGACTTGGGAGACTGTCTACAGCGGGGTATTCTGATCAATATACTACTAGAATACTTATTTACAATTACTTGTGTATTATCCTCTGTGACCCCGACACACATAATAGTTGAGTTTGCTGATATTTACGTCTTTATAAGCTCTTCCTACGTCAGAGCCTTTGCTGTGCATGAGAATGTGTTTCACACACTTCAATCAATCAATCAATCATAGCACTTGTATAGCGCACTGCTCACCCGGCAGGGTCTCAAGGCGCTTGGGGGAAGGGGTCTGCTATTGCTCGAACAGCCAGGTCTTGAGTTGTCTCCTGAAGGCGAGATGGTCCTGGGTCAGCCGAAGATGGATGGGGAGGGAGTTCCATGTCTTGGCCGCCAGGTAGGAGAAGGATCTGCCACCAGCGGTGGCTCTTCGGATGCGTGGTACGGTGGCGAGGGCGAGGTTTGTTGAGCGTAGCTGGCGGGTGGGCGTGTAGAAGGTCAGGCGGTCGTTGAGGTACTTGGGGCCCAGGTCGTGGAGAGATTTGTGTACGTGGGTGAGGAGGCTGAACGTGATCCTCTTGCTGACGGGGAGCCAGTGCAGGTCCTTGAGGTGGCCGGAGATGTGGCAGCGTCGGGGGATGTTCAGGATGAGTCGGGCGGAGGCGTTCTGGATGCGTTGGAGTCTTTTCTGTAGTTTGGCTGTGGTTCCGGTGTAGAGGGCGTTTCCGTAGTCCAGTCGGCTGGTGACGAGTGCCTGGGTGAACGTCTTCCTGGTTTCGGTTGGGATCCATCGGAAGATCTTACGGAGCATGCGTATGGTGTTGAAGCATGATGAGGAGAGGACGTTGACTTGTCTGGTCATCGAGAGGGAGGAGTCCAGGATGAAGCCCAGGTTGCGTGCGTGGTCTGTTGGCTTGGGAGTGGCGCCCAGGGCGGGGGCCCACCAGGAGTTGTCCCAGGCGGAGGGCGATGGTCCCAGGACGAGGACTTCCGTCTTGTCTGAGTTCAGTTTCAGGCGGCTGTTCTTCATCCACTCGGCGACGTCTTTCATCCCTTCGTGTAGGTTCGTTCTGGCGGTGGCGGGGTCTCTGGTGAGGGAGAGGATCAGTTGGGTGTCGTCGGCATAGGAGATGATGTTGAGGCTGTGCTGGCGAGCGATGGCTGCAAGAGGTCTCATGTAGATGTTGAAGAGGGTGGGGCTGAGTGATGATCCTTGCGGTACGCCGCAGATGACTTCGGTGGCCTCGGATCGAAACGGGGGGAGGCGGACTCTCTGTGTTCTTCCGGTGAGGAATGAGATGATCCACTCCAGTGCCCTCTCTTGGATACCGATGTTGCTGAGGCGTTGAGCTAGGGTGCGGTGGCAGACGGTGTCGAACGCTGCAGAGAGGTCCAGGAGGATTAGGGCCGCTGTTTCCCCGTTGCTGAGCAGGGTTCTGATATCGTCGGTGGCTGCGATGAGGGCGGTCTCGGTGCTGTGGTTGGCTCGAAAACCAGACTGCGAGGGGTCGCGGGATCCTTTCGTCTCGAGGAAGGCTGCCAGCTGTCTGTTGACGGTCTTCTCGATGACTTTGGCAGGAAAAGGGAGGAGCGAGATGGGGCGGAAGTTCTTGAGGTCGGTGGGGTCAGCTGTTGGTTTCTTCAGTAGGGCGTTGAGCTCGGCATGCTTCCAGCTCTCCAGGAAGGTGGCGGTGTTGAAGGAGGTGTTGATCACGTCCCGGAGTTGGGGTGCGATGATGGAGTCGGCCTTGTTGAAGACGTGGTGGGGGCAGGGGTCGGTCGGAGATCCGGAGTGGATGGTGTTCATCGTGCGGGCTGTGGTCACCGTGGTCCATGTGCAGAGGGTGGCGGTGGAGGGCGTTGGATCGACGGTTGGGTGCGTTGATGGTGCGCTGAAGCTGTTGTGGATGTCGGCAATCTTGCGGTGGAAGAACGAGGCGAGAGAGTCGCAGAGGTCTTGTGAAGGAGTGATGTCGTTGTTGTCGGTGCTGGGGTTGGAGAACTCCTTGACGATGCTGAAGAGTTCCTTGCTGTCGTGGGTGATGTTGTCCAGTCGTTCCTTCAGTGATTTCTTCTTGGTAGTGCGGATAAGCTGGTGGTGCTTGCGGGTGGCGTGTTTGAGGGCGGTCATGTTGTCTATGGTCTGGTCGAGGAGCCAGGCTTTCTCGAGGGTGCGGCAGCTTTTCTTGGAGTCCTTGAGTTCGTCGGTGAACCAGGGGGCTTTCTTGCTTCTGGGTCTGCTGGTAGGGTTCTTTAGTGGCGCGAGGTCGTCAGCGCAGTCGGTCAGCCACTTCGTGAAGTTGCGTGCTGCTTCGGTGGGGTCCGTTGTGCTGGCGGGTGGGTTCTGACTGAGGGAGGTGGTGAGCTGTTCGGCGGTGATCTTGCTCCAGCTCCTGTGAGAAACCTGTTGCGGGTGGTGGTGGGTCGTGGTTCTTCTGAAGCTGAAGTGGACGTAGCTGTGGTCGGTCCAGTGAAGTCCTGTGGAGTGGCTGAAGGTGATGTGCTTGCTGGATGAGAAGACTGGATCAAGCGTGTGGCCGGCGTAGTGGGTGGGGGTCTTGACCAGTTGCTTGTGTCCGAGGTTGGCGAGGTTGTCCAGCAGGGTGGTGGTGTTGCGGTCGTTGTTGTTCTCCAGGTGGAAGTTGAGGTCCCCGAGGAGGATGTAGTCGGCGGAGGGGAGGGCGTGTGGGCTGATGAAGTCGGCGATGTCTTCGCAGAATTGTGTGCGGGGTCCTGGGGGTCTGTAGATGAGGGTGCCTCTGAGGGTGGTCTTGGGGTCGGTGTGGATCTGGAAGTGCAGGTGTTCGGCCGCCGTGAGGGTGTCGTCGGAGTTGGTCATGATGCGGATGGTGTTCTTGTGGATGATGGCGATGCCTCCTCCAGTCTGGTTGACGCGGTCCCTCCGGGTGATCTTGTATCCGTCCGAAATGGCGATGGCGATGTCGGGCGCTGAGGAGGCGTTCATCCAGGTTTCTGTCAGGAAGGCGACGTCTGGAGATGTGGTGTCGAGGAGGTTCCAGAGTTCCACGGCGTGTCTGTGTACGGAGCGGGTGTTGAGCAGGATGCACTTCAGGTGTTCACTGCTGGTGCTCGTCTTAGCGGGTGCGGAGCAGGTCCGGATTCAGGAGAAGTTGCAGGATCGGCAGCAGAAGGGTCCGTGGGTGCGTCTCGGGGTTGCTCGGTAGCATCCGGGGGTTCGGCCGATGTTGAGTGCGTTGAGTGTGGCGGCGACGTAGGGGGCCAGGGGTTCTGCCGCTGGGCGCGGTCCAGGCGCGGACGGGCGCAGACAGGCTTGCCTTTGGCGCGCCTTCGGCGCATATTCGGCGCGCCAGCTGCGCGTGACCGCTGCGCGTGCATGGAGGCGTCATAAGAAGGGAGCCGGGAGGGAGGGTCCGCTGGGTGGCGGGAGCGGGGGGGCCAATCAGCTGGCGGGGGGGCGGGGCCGCAGGGAGGCAGCGGCGGGAAAGACGAGTGCGGGCGGCTCAGCGGCAGCTGGGTCGCCTGCAGCGGCGACAAAAAACTCCAACAGGAAGTAGGCGGCAGTATCTGTGGCAGCAAGCAGGAGGAGCGTGGGGGCGACCCGGCCTAGGTAAGGCACAGTGGTCGCTCCCGAGAGAGGAGAGAAGTCCCCTTAAGAAGGGAGCCGGGAGGAAGGGTCCGCTGGGTGGCGGGAGCGGGGGGGCCAATCGGCTGGAGGGGGGCGGGGCCGCAGGGAGGCTGTGGCGGGAAAGACGAGTGCGGGCGGCTCAGCGGCGGCTGGGTCGCCTGCAGCGGCGACAATAAACTCCAACAGGAAGTAGGCGGCAGTATCTGTGGCAGCAAGCAAGAGGAGCGTGGGGGCGACCCAGCCTAGGTAAGGCATGTTTGTTTACTCTTATCCCTTCACACGGGTCTGTCTGAAAGACCTGTTCCCATACCTTTACTTCCAACCTATATCTTCCGAGAAAACATGCAAAGGAAGATGTCTTGTTACTCACGTGCAGGGCTACACCCGTGATGCTGAAGAGCAACAAATACAACTACAGGGTGATGCACATTGGAAAAGTTATTTGTATATACAATGTGTTTATATGCTCTTGAGACACGATCTATGCATCATAATAATGTCTATTATATCCAAAGATTAGGACCCACTATTTGTTTTGAAACTTGCATAACGTTGTGGAGACAGAGGAATACGATTAACTCTAAATCTATGACAGACAGCATAATTTCAATGTCTCCAGTGCACTTCTTTGAAGAACAGAAACACAGGAGAGCTCAAAAGGTTGGAAAAGTAGAATTACAGGGGAGCTCAAAAGGTTAGAAGAATGTCAAAGGACTTCATGACCAACATGGGACCCTTTAGAACAGTCTTGCAAAAGAGAGCCTTGTCACTTCAACCGAGTTAACATCATAGTACAGCTTCTACCACAATACGTATCAGAGCGTTTACAGTGACAGTTTGTGTGCTCTGCTAACACCTCTCCTGATGTGCCCACTACTATCTGTACATAGCACCCTTCAGTGTCCACACTGACTGTAGCTCGACCACTGGATTAGCAACTGAACTGAGCAACTAAAAGTTGGTGGTAATTTGCGAATTCTTAAACAAAATTCGCAAGCCAAATTTGCTACATACATAGCATTTAAGGAATCGCAAATTGGCGATTCCCTAAATGCTATGGAAAAATAAGAAATCGCACAAGTTTGCAATTCCTTATTTTGGGAATGTTTCATACAGTCCAAAACATGCAAAACGTCCGTTTGCGAGTCGCAATGGCCGATATTCTGCGAATTTCGGCCTTTGCGATGCAAAAACGGCTTGATACATATGGCCCCTATTGAAAATACAATGTGCAGAATTTACGTTTAAAAATAAAGTATGTTTAATGCAAAATTTGTAGTAGGCAACCATATTAAAACCTTTAGGCCTGTAACTTAGTTGTGATGCCTGGATTTTCAATTTGTCATACTTAAAGATATCACGTTTTAAAGTGAAGTCCAATTAATATTGACATGCTTATTTTTTACTTTAACCGACAGTTGTGCAAGTTGTTTTATTCTTGTGCTGCAGATGTTGCAATTTTGGAAGCTACTCTTTATTAGTTAATGGATAGGTATTTGATGTATTAGCTGACTGATAGTTAGCTTCACACCGCAACACATGTAGATGACGGGGAGGATGATTTATGGGAATACGATTTTGAAAACAAGAAAGGATGTGAAACAATATTCAAGGACACATGGTTAAAAGACGATTGTACTCTGGTTGGAAGATAGAGAGTAGACCTGTTCCCATGAAAGTGCTGAAATCTTATTGGCCAACTAGAAGAAGAAAGAATATTAATGTTGCAACACAGAAAATGTTTTTTTTTTATTAGTGCATGTTCCTAGACTAGTTAGGCAGAGATTCTTCCACCCTTTCGATACTGAGCAGACTGAATGAGTTTACACTCTATCTTTTCTTTTTTCTGACTCTCTAAGAGGAAACTCTGTACTGAGTTTCCTGGACATCTCTTTATGAGAAGTCTTAGTTATTCCTTGATCTGCTCTTCTTTGAGCTGAAAATACTTTCCAGCTAATTCTGCTAAAGCTTTATTGTTATGCTCCATTCTCTCATTAGAACTCTTCATGGATATCTGAACCGACATCATAAATTCTTCTTTTATTTATCCTAACTTAGATTAGAACACAAAAGTTTCATTATGGAACACGCTTGTTGCTTTTATTGTATTAATAAAAATGCATTATTGATTATGTTAACCTTTAATCATGGAACAAAATACTTTAATGGAAGAATGAATAAAAATTTTCTTTTTTTTAATAAACCCTTTAACTCAACTTAACTCTCTTTATTGACTGAACTAAAGTAATATTTGATAAATGATTTATGTTGAGATTGAACTTTTACATCTCAGTTGACAACAAAGATACATCCACCTGTGTACGCGGGGTTCTTGGTGAAGAGTTAGTGACAAGCTGAGCCCTGTGCTCCAGCAGTAGGTAGCAGAGTACAATTCATGTCATGAGACAAGAACTGTAATAATAAATTAGCCTTAATTTAGAGATGCCCATGTCCTTAAACCCAAAGCCCTTACTTGAAGATTGACAGAGTTGCAGTTTCAAAGTCGGTTGCCGTCATGAAGGTGTGAGTATCAACAGGGTCACGTGCCACTATTGACTTTCTTGAGAATTGTCTTTTTCTTGTTTTGACAATAAATGGTGTGCCAGCACTAAATCTTGAGCAGTTGAAGTGGTGATCAGACTCAAGGTATATGGGATAGATAGATAAATAAGCAGTTGAAGTTGTGTTGATATTTTTCTGTTAAGGTTTGTGGTGCATATTTGTGAGGGGGAGACATCCATTACAACGCAACTTTTACTACGCAGTGCCATTACGACGCAACTTTTAAAACGCAAACCATTACAACGCATTGCGCTGGGGGGCGCTCTAGGATAGGGAATAGGTTTAATTTACTATCCAACACCTTCCCTACTATCCACGGGGACTGGAGTTGGAATAGTAAATTAAACAATTCACTATCCAGCGCCCCAAAGCACTATGCGTTGTAATGGTATGCATTGTAAAAGTTGCGTCGTAATGGCATGCGTTGTGAAAGCATGCGTTGTGATGTCATACATCCTCGTGAGGTACAATTGAAATGCACAGTTGAGATAGGGACTATAATGTTGTTGTGATTGTACTGGTATAGATTGGTGATAGTGGAGCCTATTGCAAAAAGAGGAAGCTACATTAGTTAGAGTGATTTCCCACTTGTTGAGCTTTTATTAGTGCATGTGTGTGAATGTAGGGAAGTTGGAGGAAGTTGAAACCTTATTTGTGGTTGGTTTTTGTGAACTGCTTCAAGGAGTGAGAAAATATGTCATAGTGTGCTGCGCTTAGATTGGTTTGTTGGTGTACTGTCGCGCTGCTATTGATTGATGACGACATAGAGTGCCATAGTGTGTTAGGTCAGTTCTTGTGAAAGTGCCATTTTGAGGTTGGCTGTTGAATCTTGAAATATTAAAGCTGTAACAGGATTGGAGAAACAGATTGATGTATACAGAATTAAAAACAGAAACAAAATATTTAATTTGAATTGATCACTGTACGCTTACTGTTGAACTATTGCAAAAATGAAATATTTTTAAATATTTTGAAACCCTAAGAGATTGATGAGGGGTGATGTAAGAGCCTCAATTAGAGAGGGTGAAGAGGCACCACCTGAGGGTACGCAAGCTCATTCTATGATGAAAAGTGTTGGACTACATACATGTTTATGGATTCATCAATGGTGCAAGATCACTGAAAGTGAGGGTCTATTGAAATTTCTTCAGTATGGTACATTCAATTTAAAAGTTATTGTACATTTAAGGGAGAAAATATATGAGATGAAACCACCTCCTAGACCTACACAATATGAAACATTAAATGCGTGGGAAAAAGCAGCTTATGCTAAAGAGACGGAGAAAATCAGAGTAGGGTGAAAATGGTTGTGCGAAATTATGCAGATGCACAATCGGACAAAGGACAGCAAAGATGGAGAAAATGTATAATCAATGGAGCTAGAATGTATCCACTTATAACCATAGAAAAGGTAAAAAAGAATCAGAAACAAAAAAATGAGAAAGAAGCTGCAAAGAAAACAGACACTGATAGTGATTCAGGAGATGATATTCTGGATTCTTTATTGGGTGCGCATCCACCACCATATGTTGTCTCTACAACAATAACTGATAGTGATACAACTACTAGTGCGAAAGTGGCTACAGCCCCTGTTGAACCAATTATAAATCAGATTGAGAGACTATTTCCAGCACTTCAAATAGCACCTGCACTTGTTGAAGTGGCTCATACTGTAATAACTCCATGTGTTACTGCTTCGATTGAGGATGTTCCTGTACCAGTACCACAATTTGTAACAATTCAAAATGCCCAATCACTGGAAGAACAAAGGAGGATTGTCTTTACGATGCCCATTGCACAGGGAGAGGCAGGACAGTTTGAGGATGGGATTTTCCTCCGTGGTTTGATGAGACTTCAGAGACTCATAGAGTGGAGAGAACAGAAAGACTACCAGCTGGCAATAAAAGGAAAGACCTTTAGATGTTCCAAAATTAAAGGTAGAATTTGAAAGAATGATTAGGGGTTGTTTGGACATTTACATTTTGACAGTGCTTAATTTGCACAATATGAAGTCTGGGTGCTCAAATGTCTGTTGGGTGCCGCACCTACTTTCTCCCGGTTCCACCCACTTCCTCCACTGGCCCCACCCACTTCCTCTATTGGCTCCACTGACATTCTCAACTGGCACTACTGAAAGTCAGATGTTAAACCCGATCTGAATTTCAGCAAGGGAGCCTTCTTCCAAATAAGGTTTTAATGGAAGGTTCTACTGCGCTGTAAAATTTTTGAAAAAGAGTAAATCAAAGGTGCATTTAAAGGACAATTTAAATTAGCTAAAATGACTAATGCTTTGAAAAGGAACACATGAAATATACCATTGCTCTATGTGCGGATTTGGGGAAAGGACAATGCCCTTTTTAACAGAGTCTAATTGTGTGTCATGAGTTCGAAAATACAACTTTTACAAGTCACTGAAGTCAGAGGATTGTGAAAAATCCAAACATCACACCTAAGAACAAGAACAACCCATCCATGGCCACAAGGCATGTCCACAATGCAAGGATCACAATGGAAGGACCACCAGATCCAATTTATTTAGCAAGTACTTCATATAAAACATCTTGGTCTGTGATGTTTGTTTAGTTGGCTGAATAAAGCAGAGACACTCAAACACAGACACACACAAGGACTACGTATGCATGCACATGCGCACACACAGGCATATTAAATTTGTGGATAGCAGGGGATGCACACAGAGTGGAAAACATACCAATACAAAGGTGTTGCTCATACTCCGTGGCAAAGACCGAGGACAGAAATGAACCAGAGAAACTGAGCCTTACATTGAATCATTGTATGTGTCCTTCATCAACAAACAACCAAAAACCTAAATCATTCCATACTGAGTATTACCCATCTCCAAACCTCGCTGCCCCAAATACACACACTCAATGCTAAAGGCAGAGAAAACAAATTAAACAGTAACATATATAGAATGTGCCAACACACATGTGTGGAGTACAATAGCAAAACACTGTGCTTTGCTAACAAGAGAGTGCAGTGTCTCCAGCCTTTTGCTAGATAGTGCTAATAGTGGCTCAACACTTGTTTCCTGAATTCTCTCTAATGCCATCTATCTACATGATCATGATGGGTAAGTGGGTGGATGTAAGTTGTAAGAGTGTTGATTGTGTCAAAATGGAAAAATGAAAAATGAAAAGGTCCCTGGCAATGCAAAGGTCCCAAGCTGCGGAAGATGAGACAGTGCCCAGACATCTACTCCATCCTCACACATTAGTCCACCAGTTCCCTTTCCCACAACAAAACATCTTTGTGAGTATGTGGGTTGGCTAAAGATAGCCTTTTGTAACAATAGTGATGCTGGCACTCCATCATTTCCATGTCAAAATATTATCTGACTTTAATAGATTCCTTTCATTCCTCTGACAAGAGGGAAACATGTTAGAAGCAGTCCGTTGCTGTTAAAGAAATAATTGCCTTCTGCACTGGTGCTCTGTCTTCCTGCCAGCCTATGTAGATGCTTACATTGGGCAGTAACTGAGCCAGTGATGCGGTGGCTGACACTGTAGTACTTAAATGTGCTTGTGGACACTTTCTAATGAGAGCTGTTAGAGTTGCAGCACATCTTCTTACCTATGCTGTGCAATGCAACCACATGACTTGAATTGCAAGCAGGTTAATCTAACCATAAATTTGTCTTTGTTGAATTGACATGTCTCATATAAACATGAGGCACAGCTGGCAATGTGTGTTTGCGAGAAAGAGAGCAAAAGAGAGAGCGAGAGAGACACAGTCTTGTTTTCAGTTGCCCTTCTGTTGCTCTTCTGCGTCCTTACATGGGCTTCATAGGAGGACATGGCCCAAATGCTGCCTAGATTAGATAGTCATGCTTATGTGTTACCCTCTCATGTTGAGTGAGTTGAGTGTGGCCCAAAATTTGCCACATCAAAGATGTTCCACACTTGCTCCAGTATGAGTGCTAGTGTGTGCCCTCGCCTGTTTCTCTACAATCACAGCAGTGCTCACTGATCTCTTGTGCAAGCTTCAGCACTAATGGTTGCATATAAAGAAGGGGCAAGTGCTACTAGCTGATTACCTGTTTGTGCATACAATGGCATGTGATTCGAATGCATACATGATGATTTCTGCCCATGAGGCACAAACCACCGTTTTTCTTTTATACTCTGAGTTTAAAGGCATCATGTATGACTGTAATCGGGTGATGCTCTCTACAAACTACATAAAACAAGTGCTAAATTTGAGGCGGTGGTTTCCGATGTTCAGCTTTGGCACTTAATTCTCAACACCGTCATTAATGACAGTCCACCACATTGCGGAGCTGTCTGTCTAATTTTGAGATGAGCACAGCACGTGTTTATTACATCAATGTGCATTAAAAATAATAATACCTGCCACCCACGCCATCCTTATTGCTTGGATGGCCAGCAATAGTCTCAATGGTCATGCTTGTAGGAGTAGGATGGTAAGTATTTGTGTTGCTACTATCATTGGCAGAGCTGACAAGGGCAATGTGTGGTGCGTGCTGCAGTGTCCTCCTAAGATGGGCATTAGCACATATATTTTTTTCAAATTAGGCACTGCATGAAACATATATTCCTGAAGTATAAAAGAGGATCCCATTTGGCATTCTTATGGCATAGCATATCATTGACCTGCAATCTTTATTCAGGAGGCTTTAGTGCACAAAAGAAGTTTGTTTGAACATGTGTTCTTTCCTGTAGCTTCAGGTGACCTGTGGTTAGTTTGAGTGGAACTATATGAGCATCCAACCAGCTAGATTAATCCTGTATATCTTAGATTGGTTTTATTTTATCATATTAGACTGAGAAAAAAAGACAAGGGTGATAACACAATGATGGTATAGTCTATGATGACATGCCCTCATTTTTCTGTTCTCTAGATACAAGCTATTAAGAGAACAAATATTAACTATCACATATTGCAGGCTCAGGTTCAACACTTTGACTGATTTAATGATTGTGAATGATACCCTAATGCAGAAATCAGCAAACGTTTTAGGATTTTATATCACATTACACAACATTGGTTTTGGATAGAGCATTCATCACCAGCTCCTTAGGGTTTTGTTAGGATGTGCATGCCAGTTTTTTTGCTTGCCCATTACAATGAAACTGTTGTCTGATGGTTGGTGCTTTCCCAATGGCAGGCATGACCACATTTTGTAACCTTCCACTTACCTGCATGTTGTTGTGTTCCTGTACTAAGTATGTATATAGTTTGTTTTTGTTAAATAGTTGTGGGTTTCTTCTCATGCAAACCCTCTAAGTGATATTAGTTTCTGTGTGCATCCTACTTCCTTGTTGTCCAAGTGAGTCTGATGTCTAACTCTTGAGGTGAAAATTGTTGTCAGATGTGGTGGGTCCTCCCGATAATAGTCTCAACTGGGGAGAGAGCAGGCCCCCTCCCCCTCCAAAGACGGGTTGTAGACTGAGTAACCAGAGAATAGGACTGAATGTAATATACATAATTTACATTATTTATCCCTTTTCCTATATATATACTTATGTACAAAATATGTGTAATGTAAAATCTCACCTCACATTATGTTTCTTTGTAATTAGATTTTAACCAGACCTCCTGCAGCACCTCACTTTTGGAGCACTGCTGCAGACAGACAAATATTTTTAACAAAGTGGCACTGTATCTTGCAGTTAGATTCATGATACATCAAGTTGACATAAAATCTCCTTGAGATTATCTATTCTGTGTATATATATATATAGACACAATCCCATCCCCTTTCACTCAATCCTACAAAGGCCACTAGCGTGTGACAAATGTGAAGTATACAGAAATACAAATGAAATCCATATTGTTTAATATACTCTTATAAATTAGGTATTCATTGGCTGAGGGGAGCACTGTATATGAACAATATGGGTAATATTAGATGCGTTTTTATCTGGAATCATTTGTTATGCAGCATTAAATCACTGGGGTTGGAATTCGAACCTTGAAGTCAGTTACTGACTACATTCATCCCCTGCTGCAACTCCCAGGACCCACAGCACCTCAGATATAAAGTATATAAAGGTCACCATATTCTGCTAACTCTGCACAGAGTGAGGGTCTCCAGGGCCTCGGGACTTCCAGCATACACAGGCAAACGTGGAAAGAGCCCCGGGGGCACTAGAGGGCGCGCACACGGAATGGCCGCCTAACAGGGAGGCTCCCGTTCCCTGGAGAACTTATCCTTCAATAATCCTATCCTACTGGAGGTCGAGTGTCCCCAAATGCAGCTGCTTCGGTGAAATATACTGCCATCTACACTCGGTCTGATTTATGGGTTGCTAGCTGCACCTGGGATCGAGAAAGCGACCCCGCTGGAGTCCCCCGGCGGAGCCACTGGAGTTGGCGGGACGCGGGGATCGGATTACTGCTGCTAGGAGAGGCCGGGGATTGCCACGAGGCGGCAGGCCCTAACCGTTGGCCCTGACTGCGGAGCTCGCCCTTTCTGAAACAGTCGGGGTGGCGATTGTCCCCCCCTACCCTGACTTCTGTGGAGCCGCCCCGGTGCCAGAGTGCTTGGCGGCATAGAGCTGCTGAATTTGCCGGTCTTCGCGCC
The DNA here is from genome assembly GCF_964261635.1 of Lissotriton helveticus. Lineage (NCBI taxonomy): Eukaryota > Metazoa > Chordata > Amphibia > Caudata > Salamandridae > Lissotriton > Lissotriton helveticus. Next base: position 609,935,085 of record NC_136059.1, on the reverse strand, counting down.
GGTAGTGCACCCGTATGCCACTCTGCCCAGGGGGTCGGAGAGGGGCGCCCTGGGAGGGACTCGGCACTAGCCGCGAGGGACGCTGGATTCCCCGCACTCGCGGCTGGGACCGCTGCCCAGTGTAACGCCTTTCCCGTGCTGCTCCCTGCGGCCCGTACAAAGTGCTGGTGAGCTGCTGGAGGTGGATAAACGGCCGAGGAGGACATTTGTTTGGCCCCCGCTGGTAATGACCGCTGTTGTGTGCTTTGAATGCTGGTGGAGCCTAGAGATGGTTCCTGATCCCTGAGGCTCCTGGAAGTGACTGGATTTACATTAATCCCACACCGGTACGTTAGCGAGTCCCCTGTCCCCAAAGTGGCACATCGCGATTGACCTAGCACAGCGCTGGAGGGTGCGTGAGAGGAGCTGCAGAGGCGATTGCTGCTTACCGCTGCCTTTTGTGAGTACTTGCTCCATCTTCCCGTGATGGCGCCATTGCTTTGACCTGTAGACTGGCTTGCTGCGTTTGGTCACAGCTTTCATAGAGACATTGCTGCTGCTCCGCTACATACACGCCGTTGCTCTAGCTATCTATAGAGCACGGTCACATGTGTTCAACCTATGGCCTGAACAATGTATATTGCTTAGGGGCAGGTGCATGACTGTTTTGGCCTGATTTTGCTTTTTGGTGGACACCTGTGAAAAATCTTTACTGCATGTGGTGTCTCTGGTACATGCTCTCTGACTAGACAGCACTCTGCGTGGCCTGTACGTTTGCAGTAAATTCCCAGCATCAGAGGGCACGAATTGCAGATCTTTCGGCACACCTCGCTTGTGGGCGAGCCAGGAGGAGTCGTGACCCCCCCATCTGGCCAGAGGGGGTGCACTCTTATATTGCTTGACCCCAAGGTGGCGTACGGCGAGAGACGCAGGGGCACGATGGTGCGACCAGATAACGGCCAACTGAAAATAACCTTCGAAACTGCGAAGAAAGGGTCGAAGACGACGCAGGAGGGCACGAGGCCTAGCGGACCGGGGGTTGCCGACACAGACTCTCCACCTGCAGAGCTCGACATGCACCGTCTATTGCAGGAGATGCGACAGGGCTTTGCCACGGTGGTGGAGAAAGTGGACAGGATGTCCTCCAGGATGGACGCTCTGGTGCATAAAGTAGACCAACAAGAGGAGCAAATCACGGCGACAGAGCAACGTATCTCAGACAATGATAATACCACCGCGTCACATACAACTCAACTTGCCCGCATGGACAACCTACTGCGGATTATAGCGGCCAAAAACGAGGATTTGGAAGCCCGTAGCAGACGCAACAACATCCGCGTTCCGGGCGTTCCGGAATCCACGGACACGGGCAAGATGGAGCTCTACGTGGGGAACCTCCTCAGAGCGTCGGTAGGAGAAGATGCTTTCTCACCTCAATTTATTGTGGAAAGGGCGCATCGATCGCTGGCCCCTGTCCCTAAGCCCGGAGCTCCGCCGCGACCTATCATCGCTCGCCTGCTGAACTATCGCGACAGAGACGTTGCATTGAGAGCTGCCCGCACTAAGCATAACCTGCACTACAATGGCATCACATTCTCAATCTATCCTGATTTCACTCCTATAGTGCAGGAGGAGAGACGCAAATTTCTAATGTCAAAAAGAAACTGCGCGAAGCCCAGATAGACTATGCATTGCTCTACCCAGCGAAGCTGCAGATAACGCATCAAGGAAAGCAACGATTCTTCACGAACCCGCAAAAGGTGGAATATTACTTGAAAGCCATTAGGAAGGCACAGAGGGGTGGATGAAGACAACTAATGTAGAACCCTTCCAATGGAATAGACAGATTTGACGCTGTCCTGGATGGCTGGACCTTGAGAACATTGTGTTCGACGGCTTGGACACTACACTGAGCTTGGGGACACTTGAACTCGCCCAGTGGTAAAGTATTCCAGGGACCACTATCCCGCCTTGGCCTCCACCGAGGGTGGTACAGTACAGGAGGCTAACAGGGGGAGAAGTGGCTGTGCGCTCTTGATGTTGTTTCCCCTCTGGGTATACCCCAACCATGGGAATAAGTTGTGGATGTTGTGGGGGGTAGGGGGGAGGGGCAGGGAGGGAATGGGTGGCTGCTGGCATGATTGGGATGCTGTAGTGGGAGGGGGGATGAGAGTTGTTGAGACGGGGTTTTTGCTTTACGGGGGAGAGGTACAGTTGTTTGGACTATGTGGTATAATTGTTCACCTGAGAAGGGATGGTACTACAGATACTACTATGCCATGTTGCGATTCTATAATGATTTTTAGCTTATGACGGGGTCAAAGTCTGATGCGCAACTGAGTTGTATGTCATGGAATATAAGGGATTCAAATGTGGGTGGTTCTGCACACCAAAAGTAACCAATGTACTCAGAATTCTAATTAAAGTTATCAAAATATATGCGTGCGAAGTATAGGGAAAAGGGTACCACAATCCCTAGATACAATGTTGAATGGAGTCCTTGAGACCAAGAACTATACAACGCACAGCTTACTGGCAATCCTGCCTCAAAAGTTATAAGTACAGCGTTTTCACCAACGTTTTCAAATGTTTAAACATAAAATGTTTACATATTTATTTGCAATTTTTCACATAAATTCATAAGTCATGAAGAACTCAATGTATCTGCATACGTTGCATGTAGAATCAAAAATTCAAATCAATACATTGCAAGTGAAAGATATCCATCAAATCAAAACAAAATAAAAACAACCCAATGCATTTCGGGTTCAACCGAACCCTTCTTCAGGGATTATAATTAGGCTTCTATGTTCAAGTTCTCTGGGCTGGTTCAGGTCATGAATCTACAACAAAAGTATTGATAAAGATCGCACGTTAGTGACTTCCTAGGGTTTGCATTTTCTCATGGAATCAAGGTATCGGTGTAAAATCTAGAAAAGCCAAAACAAGGTCCAAGAACCAAGAAAAAGTTGAAAACTGAAAATCAACCATGCTGTGATTCACACATCTAGTCTGAGTGCGAAGTGAAAAGGTTCCAAACCATTGTGAATATTGAGTATAGATATTGTGCTCAAGAGTTATAAGTGTGCTCTAAAAGCTATATCATAACAAATACCTCCTCAGTTTTGACGTGAAAGCATACTGTGAAGCTGCTGTAAGAAACAAACAAACAAACCTAATTGTAGAACTGCACTGTGACTGACACCATTATCTAATGAATGTTAGATAATATGCCTACCATGACTGGTGAATTCGAATGGAATCAGCTATATAATGCAGTATTTCATGTCCAGATGTCGTGGAGTCCGTCTCACTAAAAATAACCAAAGTATTCGGTGTAGCAACTGTCATTTCAAACAAGTAGCAAAATTTTAACAAAGGGAAATCCATTCCCATCTTACCGGTTGTAACTCGACAAGTAACCAATCCACGTGGACTATTCCTGATTCCAAAAAGCTCCCTCCCGGGAGAAATCTCTAAACCAAAACAAAAACGCTATTAGAGGTCAGTGCGTGTTGAATTTGAATTTGAATTTTGAGTTATTTTTAAAGCGCACGTTCACTAGCAGTTTCATGGCGCTACAGCCTCTGTTCGCGCTGATAAGGCCCATGCCGTTTCAAACAATACCTTAACTCAAAACGAATCCTGCTTCAGCAGTGCCCTCGCCGACTTCACCAAATGTCCACAAGTTGAAAGACTCGGTCAAATTCCGCGAGTCTTTCCGATACTTAATGTGAGGGAGATAGTGTCTAAACATAGAGAAAGGACTAGCCGTAAAATCAACAACCTGCTCCAAGATGGCGGTTCTACTAAGCTCCTGAGTGCAGGGTTCTAGACTACCCTCGCCGCCTGTGAGTGCCACAAAAAACGATGTAAATATGTGAAAGTTGGTGAAAATACATAAGTAGAAATAATAAACACTAACTGGAATAAATTAAACCATTAAAATGAAAAAGAATCAAATAAGTGAATGACATGTGCATGCAGTGATGACAACATGCGAAGAGATCACACTTCAACTCGATTGGATAAGGAAATGCAATAGTACCCTGTACAATCTAATGAAAAGTCATAGAAAACATAGTAATTCATAATGGTCATTAAGACCCCCCGGGATTATGGTCCCCAATTTTTTGATCCATTCTGTCTCTTTGCGCGCTAGTGTGGTGTTGGTGTCCATACCTGAGTGTGGTGTGATATGTTCTAAGATGGTAAACCGTAGCTGAGGAATGGTATGTGTGGCATTAACCCAATGCGCAGATAATGAAGAATTCATGTTTTTATTCCTGATCCGACTTTTATGCTCTATAATCCTAGTCTTAATTTTTCTGCTGGTCCTGCCAATGTAAACTAGGCCACAAGGGCATTTGATTGCGTAATTTACATTCTCTGTTGTGCAGTCAGATGTATGCTTCAAGGATATACTTTTTCCTGTCTTGGGATGTTGAAACTCATGGCCAGTGATGACATTTCCACACTGACCGCAGTTGTAACATTTTCTCATGCCTTTGAAAGATTTGGTGTTTTTTGGTATCTCTGGCCTCTTCAAAATTTCTCGTAAATTTTGAGCTCGAGTGTGCGCAAACAATGGTGGTTGCACGAAAATGTCCCGAAAATCTGACTCGTTTTCTATAAGTTCCCATCTTTTCCTTATTATGGACTTGATCTTGGGAGCCTGAGTTTAGTGTTTTAGAACATATACCTCTCTTTTGACTGAAGGTTTTGTCTGTTTTTTTAAAAGATCATCCCTTTTCTTGGTGGACACCGTCCTTTTAGCTTCTTCAAGTATGGGTTCTGGATAACCTCTTTTTTTGTATTGTTCTATTTGTACCTCAATCTCTTGTCTACATGTTGTGTCATCTGAGGTGATTCTCTTGATCCTCATCAGTTGTGAAACCGGTAGATGTTTTTTCAGGGTTAAAGGATGAGCACTTGAAAAGTGCAACGCACTGTTCACATCAGTAGGTTTGCGATAAACTCTAGTTTCAAGTCCCTTAGCTGTTTTCAAAATTTCAATATCCAGGAAATGTATCCTATTTCTGTCGATCTGTGAAGTGAATTGGATTCTGGTGTTGTGTGTGTTCAGATCAACCAAGCATCTCTCCAGACAACTATTGGAGAGATGCTTGGTTGATCTGACATTTTCGTGCAACCACCATTGTTTGCGCACACTCGAGCTCAAAATTTACGAGAAATTTTGAAGAGGCCAGAGATACCAAAAAACACCAAATCTTTCAAAGGCATGAGAAAATGTTACAACTGCGGTCAGTGTGGAAATGTCATCACTGGCCATGAGTTTCAACATCCCAAGACAGGAAAAAGTATATCCTTGAAGCATACATCTGACTGCACAACAGAGAATGTAATTTACGCAATCAAATGCCCTTGTGGCCTAGTTTACATTGGCAGGACCAGCAGAAAAATTAAGACTAGGATTATAGAGCATAAAAGTCGGATCAGGAATAAAAACATGAATTCTTCATTATCTGCGCATTGGGTTAATGCCACACATACCATTCCTCAGCTACGGTTTACCATCTTAGAACATATCACACCACACTCAGGTATGGACACCAACACCACACTAGCGCGCAAAGAGACAGAATGGATCAAAAAATTGGGGACCATAATCCCGGGGGGTCTTAATGACCATTATGAATTACTATGTTTTCTATGACTTTTCATTAGATTGTACAGGGTACTATTGCATTTCCTTATCCAATCGAGTTGAAGTGTGATCTCTTCGCATGTTGTCATCACTGCATGCACATGTCATTCACTTATTTGATTCTTTTTCATTTTAATGGTTTAATTTATTCCAGTTAGTGTTTATTATTTCTACTTATGTATTTTCACCAACTTTCACATATTTACATCGTTTTTTGTGGCACTCACAGGCGGCGAGGGTAGTCTAGAACCCTGCACTCAGGAGCTTAGTAGAATCGCCATCTTGGAGCAGGTTGTTGATTTTACGGCTAGTCCTTTCTCTATGTTTAGACACTATCTCCCTCACATTAAGTATCGGAAAGACTCGCGGAATTTGACCGAGTCTTTCAACTTGTGGACATTTGGTGAAGTCGGCGAGGGCACTGCTGAAGCAGGATTCGTTTTGAGTTAAGGTATTGTTTGAAACGGCATGGGCCTTATCAGCGCGAACAGAGGCTTAACACGCACTGACCTCTAATAGCGTTTTTGTTTTGGTTTAGAGATTTCTCCCGGGAGGGAGCTTTTTGGAATCAGGAATAGTCCACGTGGATTGGTTACTTGTCGAGTTACAACCGGTAAGATGGGAATGGATTTCCCTTTGTTAAAATGTTGCTACTTGTTTGAAATGACAGTTGCTACACCGAATACTTTGGTTATTTTTAGTGAGACGGACCCCACGACATCTGGACATGAAATACTGCATTATATAGCTGATTCCATTCGAATTCACCAGTCATGGTAGGCATATTATCTAACATTCATTAGATAATGGTGTCAGTCACAGTGCAGTTCTACAATTAGGTTTGTTTGTTTGTTTCTTACAGCAGCTTCACAGTATGCTTTCACGTCAAAACTGAGGAGGTATTTGTTATGATATAGCTTTTAGAGCACACTTATAACTCTTGAGCACAATATCTATACTCAATATTCACAATGGTTTGGAACCTTTTCACTTCGCACTCAGACTAGATGTGTGAATCACAGCATGGTTGATTTTCAGTTTTCAACTTTTTCTTGGTTCTTGGACCTTGTTTTGGCTTTTCTAGATTTTACACCGATACCTTGATTCCATGAGAAAATGCAAACCCTAGGAAGTCACTAACGTGCGATCTTTATCAATACTTTTGTTGTAGATTCATGACCTGAACCAGCCCAGAGAACTTGAACATAGAAGCCTAATTATAATCCCTGAAGAAGGGTTCGGTTGAACCCGAAATGCATTGGGTTGTTTTTATTTTGTTTTGATTTGATGGATATCTTTCACTTGCAATGTATTGATTTGAATTTTTGATTCTACATGCAACGTATGCAGATACATTGAGTTCTTCATGACTTATGAATTTATGTGAAAAATTGCAAATAAATATGTAAACATTTTATGTTTAAACATTTGAAAACGTTGGTGAAAACGCTGTACTTATAACTTTTGAGGCAGGATTGCCAGTAAGCTGTGCGTTGTATAGTTCTTGGTCTCAAGGACTCCATTCAACATGGAATATAAGGGGCCATAACAATGGCAAAAATTTTCGAAATGTGATTGCATATTTGGACCTTCATCAAGTTCAGATTGCCATGTTGCAGGAGACGCACATATCACCGCAGACACGCACCACATTCGCCAGCAAATGGGCAAGCGCCCGAGTCTTTTCCTCCTACTCTACTTATGCACGGGGGTGGCTATCCTGATTAGACGCACTGTGCCTTTTCAATTATGTGGTGAATTAACTGATGTGGAAGGCCGCTTTGCTATGATGTGGGGACGCCTAGGCCGTGACACCATTACGTTCGTGAATTGTTATGCACCTAATGTAGATATGCCAGTCTTTTTTACCACATTATGGGGCAAAATCCTTGACGTGGGGTCCCAGCATATCATCTGGGGGGGCGACTTCAACTTAGCGCTAGCGCCTCACCTGGATAGGGCAAACGGAGTGACACTTTACAAGCCTAGATCCAGAGAGGCCCTGATGGGTGTGATCTTGGAGGGTAACTTAGTGGACAGCTGGCGATACCTCAACCCATTCCGGAAAGAGGGCACACACTTTACATCACTGACAGGTACATGGGCGCGACTGGACTATCTATTCATGTCTAGAGAGATTGGCGCGGGGGTGACCAGAGTGGTACATTTACCAAGGACATACTCCGACCATAGCCCGGTCCTGGTACACCTACAGGTGCCTGGATGGGACAACCCCCGACCACACTGGAGAGGAGACTACAACCTGCGGCCCTGTTAGACGTAGTGTTCCGCACTGAACTTGGCGAGGAGATTACTGCTTTCTTCCCTCGAAACAAGGGGTCTGTAGACTCGGTCGAACACATTTGGGAGGCATTCAAGGTTACGATCAGAGGCTAGTGCATATCGAAAAGCTTCGGAGTGCTACGCGACATACAGCGCACGATTCGCAAACTAGACAGTGAACTGAAAGAATTGGAAGCACGGATGGTAGCGGGAGACGAAACTGGCACACACACGGAGTTTAGGGAGAAATTGACGCGCTACAAGGAGGAAGCGGCCAGAGAAGCCAAGTTTAGGGGGAAATACTGGCAGGCGAGAAAATACTGTGAAGGAGACAGACCTGGCAAAGCCCTGGCAGTGTCGACACGTACCCCACACACACGAAATACAATTCTTGAGGTCGTGGATGAACAGGGGCAAACGGTCAGAGACACAGATGACATATTGACCGTTTTCTTGTCTCATTATCACGCGCTCTACACCACGTCCACGACCACAGATGTGTCATATGATGACTTCCTTGGTGATGTGGCTCTTTGCTGGCTCAGCGACGTAGATAGGGCCTTTCTCGCCACCCCTTTTGATCTGGACGAAATCAGAGATGCCATTATGTCACTCAAAAATGGTAAAGCACCGGCCTGAACGGGATCCCGGCCGAGTTCTACAAAGCATATATAGACATCATGGCCCCTGTCCTCCGCGAGGTCTTATAAGAAAGAATTTTTGACTGACGGAATTCTCCCATGTTCAATGCGCGAAGTCGTGATTACTTCACTCCTGAAACCTGGCAAAAGCCCCAGTGCCTGTGATTCTTATCGCCCGCTTTCACTCTTAAATTGTGATGTTAAAATACTGGCGAAAGAACTAGCCACCAGATTGTCTCTCCTGATGACCCGTATCAGATTACCTGATCAGTCTGGGTTTGTCCCTGGTCGATCCACCTCCCATAATCTACGCACATTGTTCTCCCTGATTCGCACGGTGCACCCTGATCTCCCAGTCGCAGCGGCTTTTTTGGATGCCACTAAGGCCTTCGACTCCGTTGAATAGTCGTACTTGTTTGCCGTTCTGACACGTATGGGATTCCCTAAATTGTTTATCTCCTGGGTCCAGTTGCTGTATACACAACCATCAGCAAAAGTATTGATTAATGGACACCTCTCTCCCTCCATTGCAATCACAAGGGGTACCCGACAGGGATTCCCGTTGTCCCCTCTCCTTTTTGAGATAGCCGTTGAACCACTGGCCTGCAGGCTACGCCAGTTACACCGAGAGGGTGCAGTCGCTGTCTCCAGCGTCAGATTGATGTATCTTTATATGCAGACGATATGACGCTATTTGTGAAAGATCCGCTACACTACTTAAATTCCCTGCTGAGGGAATTTGTTGTCTTTGGCAGACTTTCAGGAGTACACATCAACTGGGCTAAGTCACAACTCTACCCCTGTACGGATGCTGTTGCTGAATTCCCACTTGACTTTCCTTTAGAGTGGTGTCATTTGGACTTACGTTACCTTGCTATCCAAATCGCTCGCGATAAAGACGAAACATTGCGGCTAAACTACGGTGTGGCGATCACGAAACTGACCGCATCGATTGACCGCTGGATCTCCCTCCCCCTGTCCATGGCGGGAAGGGCGTTGCTTATCAAAATGGTGGTGCTACCCCGCTTTCTGTACCTTTTTCTTAATATTCCTTATTAGCCGGTGCGATTGTTTTTAAGACATTGAAGGAGCTGTGTCGATTATTCTGGGGGGGGGGGGGTAAACACCCACGATTGTGGTGGTCGGCGCTGATTCAACCATATGATAAGGGGGAATTCGATGTACCCGATTTCGAGGCTTATTATTTATGTGCGCAGGTGCATTACGCCTATCACTGGATGATCCCCACTCCTTATATGCCTCAACTGGCAGTCGAAGACTGGATCGCGAACCCCCTTTCTCTCAATGGGCTTATACATTGCCCAGTGGCGTCCATAGACACCCCACACACTACTCACGTGCACTATAGATGCTTTGCGACGCCTGGCTAAGAAGCTGGGTTGGGCCCTACCGTATTCTCCTAGGTTGCCTCTGGCATAACACCCTAAGCTTGAACTCCTACAGGAGCATGGCTTCCAGTTGCTTTGTCGGCGCCTACGAGTCACCTGTTGGGGCGACCTCTTCTCCAATGGTCAGTTCCAACCTGCAGATCTGTTTTTTAAATCTCACACCCCTACTCCACTAGATTCGTTCTATTACATGCGACTTCGCCAGGGAATGAGGGAGATTCTTCCTGGATTTCCCGATGAACCTGAGGTCCTCCCTCCATTACATTTCATGTTATGCTCACAAGATGGTTCGCATTTGGTGTCGGGCATGTACCGCCACATCAGTGCATCCAGCTCTGGACAGGAGAGCCCGGCCCGATTACACTGGTCTACCGACCTTGCAACATAGGTCACTGACGAACAGTGGTTTTATTGCTGTAACCTTACGGCTAGGATATCTTCCAGCAATAGGCTCAAGATGATCCACTACAAGTTCTTTCAAAGGTTATACTACACGCCGGTCAAAAAACACAAGTTTCACTTGCCTAGTGATGATAGATGTGAGCGCTGTGGTGCGGAACATGCTGGGTTCCTCCACTTGGCCTGGGAATGTCCCCTCGTTAATGCCTACTGGCAACAGGTGCATGCTGCCCTCGAATCTATGGTCGGAGAATCAATAAACCCAGATCCATTACTGATGCTTCTGGGGTACACATCACATATCCCTAAGGCTTGTAGGACATTCTTAGATATTGCTCTACTTCTTGCAAAACGACGCGTTGCGTGTAGATGGGGTCGTGGCAGGGCCCCAAAGTTCAAGGAATGGCTCGCAGACATGACCCATTGTCAGGACCAATACATGATTTTTGCTGATACGCTCCCACTCTCCAGCAGACAAAGAGACATCTGGGGTCCTCTTATCACCTATATGCTAGCCCGGGAGGTTGAGGACGATGGATCGAGTGGAGGCGAGTCTCGCACTGGTGGGGACGACAATATGGGGTCTGCCTGAGTTGTTGTGTGACACTACCAGTAGATAATCTTTAATTGCATAATTCTGCTGCACATATAATTGCATAAACGCTCACCTAGCATAACTACCACTGTTATTAAACTGTTATTCAGCATGGAAGACTTACTGCCACCCTCTTTACCTCTTCGTAATCAGCTGGAATGTGCTACCCTAGTGCTGTATATTGGTCGCGAGGCATTGTTCTTGATTGACATGCACTGTGTTTATCCTGATGCTCGTTCCCCGATATGTAATGCTACTGCCTTGTTGTACTCTGTATGAAGATGTACGAACCAGGTGTTACTACTTTGTACCACAATGCCAACCTTTTTCTTGTTTTCTGCTGAAAATCCCAAAAATAAAGTTTATAAAAAAAAAACATGGAAAGAGCCCCAACAGCTTGAAAACATCACTGAAGTTGAACCTGCACAAGCAAAGGTGGCGATGTTTGAATGGTAATGGAACTCAAGTTAAAGATAAACGAACTCAGTATACAGCCAAACATCACCTGGAAACTAGGTGAAGGAGGACATGCAGCAAACAGATGGAGTGGCCCAACAGGTCTGTACCCCACAATACGAAACAACACTGCATGCATAAACAACCTGAGCCATGAGGCTTGATGACATAGAATAGAAATCTCCAGATTCTGAAAGAGAAAAAATGCACGGAAAAAGAGCATTTAATTTAATTTGAAAACAACATTTCATTTTGTTTGAGTCAAGTAAAAGTAAGTCAAACATTATTAGACAGAAAGGAGTTAAGGGCAAGGCCTTGCTACCATTCCGGCCTCCTAACCTGACTAGTGCTCCGGCACACTGTGTCCCGCCCAGCGCTGGTGGTATGATTGCTCGGTCCTCAGACTCATTGCATACCAAGTTTGTTTTACTGCGTCACTGTGACTGTCACCACGTTTAAAAGAAAGCAGCGTTGGTTTGTTACTTACTGGTTTGCTTGTGGCACTGCCTTTATTGCAAGGCCTGCTGCTGCTTCAAATGATAGTGCCCGCCTCGACGTCGTGCTGAACTGGTGGTGACTTGTTCAGTGCATGTGTGCTGGGCATGGAATTTAATTTGAAAAAAAGGTTCTGCAGGCAGCTGCAGCCCCTACCCCCACTAAACCGAATACAGCCCAATTAGTGGCTCACCCACCGGCAACATTGAACCGAAGGCAAAGTTGCATGGATATGGATTTATCATCGGCTCTCTAACTTCAGCTACAATCTTCTTCAGCAGGGGACTTAGGCGACTGTAAACAGAATTGGAATAACACTGCAGTGAGTCAGTCACGTTACTTTGACATATATGATATGACGTGCAGTGAGTGCAGTCGCATCGTTGAGATGATTTGTCAGTGGCAGTGTAGACCCGGCCCTAAGCACCAAAACCACTGGCACAAATTAAGCACATCATTTGGATCATTATCAGGAATATTAACTGATATATTTGAGTAAAGAAATCACAAGGCAAGCAGCTGCAACACATGACAGATTAATTGAGTTGGCAGGAAATTGAGTGTTTAATTGCAAAGATGTTTTAAGGCACAATTAGATGGTGAAGCTATTGTGACAATGAGATCTTCAGGGATGAGGTTACATATTGCAGAATTGTTAAAGTGCATCCGCAAATAAAGGGATTTTGACATTAGTGTCAAATGGGCAAAGAAGTAGGGAAAGAAAAGTAAACAGTCATATACAGTAGAGGCAAATAGCAAGCCGCCACCAGCACCCCCAGACGAAGATGAGGCATTTACCTTTCCAATGAGGGAAATAACCAGAGGTTATGTTCATGTGCCATGGTGTAGAGGTGATCTTGCATCATTTATGAATAATTTTCTGAAAATGAGTGAGAATCCTGCAAAGCGTTATATAGACGTTGACCAATTTGTTAATATTTGTAAGGTTTTGTGGACATATTTGAATAGGTTCTTTGACCTTGTAGTATCAAGTGATTTGTAGGCTGAGTGTAGATTGGCTGAACAGTGGCCACTTTTTGGACCAGCAAGAGATGTACGTACTTGTGTACCGTCACCAGTGGTAATGAAAAAATATGATGAAGGGATTACCTTTATGAAAGGAAAAGTTACAGCAAGAGACATTGATTAGCTGAAAATCAATAGAATTCCACAGAGACAAATTAATGAGTGCATGCTTCTTATCAACAATTGTTACAGGTGTTTAAACAATACCTTGAGAAAAGTGATAGGAGGAGTTTCATGTCACAGTTTGTTCTTGGATTGTGATGCGATATCAGTATGCACATACTGCAAAACAGGATTTGTTGGCAACCTAAACCATTAGATGAGATACTAAGGTATGCAAAATACTGTAGTGATGATTAAGAAATGAAGCAGAAAAGACTGAAGGAGAAATGTATGCTTGTGCAGATAAAGTTGGCACAGGAAGGATTCCAGAATCAGTCATTTGGAGGGAACGTTAGTGGAATGCAAGATGTTGGATTTCCAGCTGAAGTTCAAGTTGCCCATGGAGCAGTTTGTGTTTCACAGGTTAGAGGCTGAGGAGCTTCGATTGATTCAGATTCTTGGATAGACATTGCAACTTTGGAAAAGTAAACTCCTTGTCATTATTGCAACAAAACTGGGCATTGGCAGAGGGAGTGTAGACAGAATCCTAATAAAGTGAGTGGCTTTGGGCATATGCAGGAAGCAAATCAAGCACTGATGCAGATTATTCTTTTACAGATGCCTGCACAAAGAATGCAAATGCCAGTTCAGTCGCAAGTTCCTATGATGTAAGTTCCACATGTTCCAATGGCCCCACAGAACATGAGAAATCCTAGATTTATTATTAAACAGGTACCAAGAGCAAATCCAAACCCATTTCAAAACCAGAACTATTTATGTTAGAGAACGAGAATTTTGACTCTGCCAATTCCCAATAAAGGTGCCTGACGGGGGAAGGAAGATTGCGTACTTAGAGGACCAAAGTGGACTAGGCCCGGACTGGCCGTTACGGGCACCGGGCAATCCCCCGGTGCGCCGCAAGGGTGGGGGCTGGTTTTGGGCCCTGGGGGCCGTTTTTTTAAATTTTTTTAAAGAACCTTTATTGTCTCAGCACAGAGATACACGCATGGGCCTACAACCAGTCCGGCCGGCCGCTACTCAAGTCGATGAAAAATACATAGTACGAAGGTTACAGCGGTCCGGAGGTCAAAGGCAGAGGAGCATCCAGGATACGATACATTAGTAGGATACCATGCGACAAGAAAGACCTGAAACGGTTCATTTTGCAATAACAACATTTTTTTTCAAAAATCAATGTCGCACAATCGCGCACGCCCCCAACGCATTAGCTAATACCAAAGTTTTACGCCAGCGATATACATCATCCGAAAGGGACTGGAGAAGGGGCACACAAGTCAGGATAAATGCAATAACACGTAACAATCATGGCGAGCTAGCCCCCCATCAAAGGGAAAACACACTATGGGAGACATGAAAGACGACGACATCGAAAAAGGAAAAGGGCAAAGGGCCATAGAAACAAAGAGAGAACAAAATAACAAACCCATCCCCCAACCCCCATCCCTGCACCCCTGCAGAAGGCTATGGCCTACCCCCCCAGCAGCGTGCCTGTCACCCTAAATGAGAGACCCGAAATACAGAGAAGAAAGAGAAAAGGAAGAAGAAAAATACAGGAGAAGGGCCATCTGTGTAATTATCCGGTCCCTCCCACCTCCGCATACCAAAAATCATCTAAACATGAACAGTAATAGAAGCACAAGTATCAGCAATCACATAGAGCGCAACCAATTACAACTCCACCAAACGCCCCTTAAATCACCATTAACCAACTATAGGGCCCGCCAAGTCCCAAGCAAGGTCACCCCTGGCCTCTCCTGTCAATAGTAGCGACTTCGAACCTTCCTGCAGACGGGATACAGATTGGCACATAGAGTCCGAACGTCCCGGGTGGATCAGTCAGCGTCTTCGCCCCACAGGGTCCCAGCCACAAAGAGATCTCCGATGGTGCCTGGGGGAAGTCCGAATGCGACAATATCCACATCGCCAATAGTCTCAAGTTCGAATACAGGCCCGCCAAGCACGGAAAAGGAAGCACATAGTGTGGGAAGCGCCGAAACCCAGCCGGGGCCCCCGGTTCCATAAATCGATACCGTTCCTCCACACGCCGATCCGAAAAAGGCCCCGATGAGACAAACATTTGTGTAACAGGTGTAGCAACAATAAGTTCAGGAACCAAATCTATGCGCGTCTCCAAGAATATAAACTCTTCCGGGGAACACCGCGATGTAGCAGAGGGAGACACTTCGGCGCCTCCTAGAGAGCAATCCGTACCGTTACAAGATGGCGGGACAGCAATTGCGGCCATCCGTTCTCCCAATGCCCGGGTCTCCTGGAGCATGGCAATCCGCAAGGATGTCAGGGCAGCTAGTATATGTCCATTCGTGGGCATTTCCCCACATAGCCAAACCCCGGGATTCTCATGTGTATCGGTTTCTCTACCCAGGGGAGGGGTGCACACTAAGGCATCGTCTGCCATTTCAGCCATTTAGTTCTCTTTCTCCTCCCCCTCACGTCGTTGTCTTGTCCGACCTCGGGAATCAGCAGGATTCACGGCAGGGATCTCGGTAGTCGGTACAGGCAGCAGAAAGGAGAGTCACCAAAAGGCTAAACAAGCTCCCCACTGCTCGTCGGGAGTCCCCACCGGTTCCCGGACGGGACTGTTAACATGGCCGGGCAGCTCACCAAAGGGGAACTGGGCAGCATGGACTCTCTCCGGCCCAGATATATCACCGCTCTCGCAGGGCAACCCACTATTGGGAGTGGGTTGGTACCATCACTTTCGGCTCGCAGATCTCGGGTTCTCACTGACCGGCTTCTCATCCCATCCAGCGGCCGCCGGCACTGCAATCACGGCCGGGGGCCCCTCGCACTCGAGGCCCCGGTCTCAGCTCCACGAAGGCCGACAAGCAGACGGGGACATATCTTCGGGTCCACTGCACGGTGGAGCCTCAGAGACAGACGGTAAGTGAATGGTTCCCTTCATCTACGTAGATCAGCAAAGACTGCTCAGGATTATCGTCAGGATATACGTGCGGGGCGGGATGGCTCGCGGAGCAAAGCGTTCAAGCAACCATCCCGATCGCCATCTTGGCTCCTCCCCTGAGGGCCGTTTTTGTTACAGGGCCGTTTTTGCAGCATAGCTGCAAAATCGACCCTGTAACAAAATCTGCTGAAAACAGGCCCTGGCAAAGAGTGCGGTGGCACCCCCAGGGGGCCGGCCGAGCTCTTTGCCAGGGCTGGTTTTGGTTCTCAGTCCGGCCCTGAAGTGGACCATTTGTAGAAGGAGAAGTTAATGGCCACCAAGTGCCATTTTTTATGGACAGCTGAGCTTCCAGATCCACTGTAAGAACAGCGGAATTCCCAGACCTACTTCTCTTGAGAAAGAAGATCCAAGTTGTAGGAGTTACAAATAAAGAAATAATGAATCCTGTTTAGAGAGAGTGGCTGTAAAAATAGGTTAATTTGAATAAAATAATCAGTTTGTAATATGTGATTATAGTCCTGTAAATCTATTAGGAAGAGATCTTTTATTGCAAGTTCAATTGCACTATTTCATGAACACTGAATGGTGTTTGATTCCAAATGCATGATCAAGATGTTGAATTTAAAATGCCCCGACAAGGAACAGCTGTAGGATTTTACCCAGTACAAATAGTTGTAGATTTACCTCCCGATTTAAAGCCTACAGTAAGTCCAGAAGTATGGGATTTTACAGGAAAAGCTATAAGATTGTTTAAAGGTATTGAACCTGTCCAAATTACAGTAAAACCAAATACAATTTTCCAGAGAATACCACCTTATAATTTGACGCCAGAGGCAGTTGTAAAAATAACACCAGTGATTGGGTGCATGCTAAAAAAGGGACTTCTAAAAGAAATTGTTGGAAGCCCTTGCAATTCGCCTATTATGAGTTTACAGAAACCAAATAGGAAATATGGGATTGTACAGGATCTTTGAAAGATTAATAACATAGTCGTTCCATGTTGTGTCGTGGTACCAAATCCATCAACAATACTTTTTGAGATTCCTTGCACTGCAGAATGGTTTATGGTTGTGGATCTATGTCAGGCCTTCTCTGTTCTATTGAATGAGGACAGCCAGCACTTGTTCTCATTTGTGTTTAGAGATAGAATTTTGTCGAGTGATGTCGAATTCCACAAAGGTATACAGAGAGTCACTCAATCTTTAATCAGATCTTGAAATAGATTCTTGAAACTCTGCAGATGCTTTGCAACTCATTTCTCATGTAGTACATTGATGACCTACTTGTGGCATCTAATACACTAGAAGTGTGTAGACCGGATACATTTGCTTTCCTGCATCATTTAGCTGAAAATGAACATAAAGTGAATCCAAACAAACTGCAGTATTGTCAAATAGCAGTCCAGTTTTTGGGACATATAATTGAGGAGGAAACGAGAAAGGTGTCATGAGATAGTGAAAACGATTTTGACTGTGAATCCAACAGACACTCAGAGAGAAGTCAGAATGTTTCTGGGAATGGTTAGCTACTGTAGACAGTGGATATTAACCTTTTCCCTTGTGGTAAAGCCTTTAAAGAGGCTGACTTGCTTGAAAGCTTTCCAAGAGCTGAGAGAAAGTCTCTGTCAGGCCCGGCACTTGAGGTGCCTGATTCCAAGAAGATGTTCACATTATTTTGCGGTGAGAGGGGGAACTCTCTCAGTGCTTACACAAATGCATAGCGATTCACAAAGATCTGTGGCATATGTTTTGACTACTCTTGACTCTGTTGCCGCAGGATTGCCCTGCTGCCTTAAAGCGGCCACCACAGTTGGTGTCAGTACTGAGATATGTGAGAGCATAGTGATGGAACATCCTCTTACTGTGGTAGTTCCTCATTCAGTGGAGATTTTGATTACCCAAACTATAACACAGTATTCGACAAACTTCAGACTCCCAAAATATGAACAACAGATACTTGCAGCTGAGAACTGTGATACTTAGAAGATGTCACATACTGAATCCAGCGACCATATTGTCCACTTCTGAAAATGAGATTGACATGGATGAAATTGAACGTGATTGTGTAGATGTTACAGACGTATGCTCCAAGTCAAGACCAGATATAAATGATTTACGTCTTGAGGAGCCTGATTATGTAATTATTTTGGACAGCTCATGTTTAAGAAACAATGAAGGACCTCTGAGAGGAGCCTATGCAGTTTGCACAATTTAATAAGTGGTAGAAGCTTCATGGCTCTGAGGTGTACCTCTGCACAAGTGGCAGTACTGATTGCCCTTAAGAGAGCGTGCTGCCCAATGGCGGCTCCTCCGCTATGGCAAAGGAGTGTCGCCCCACTGCTTTTGAGCATTGCAAAGTAAAGGAAATGAATATGGCACAGTACAACGCAATGTAATACATCGCTTGCCATTACAACGCGGTTGTTACAATGACCGCGTTGTTAGTACCCGATATATTACATCGCAAGTCTTTACAACGACTTCCAGTAGGGGACACGCTGGACTTAGGAATAGTATTATTTACTATTCCAACTCCAGTTTGTGCAACAGTAGGGATGGTGTTGAAAACAATTCCCAATACCTGAGCACCCCCTACTGGAAGTTGTTGTAATGACTTGCGATGTCATTACATCGCGCACTGACAACGCGGTCGTTGTAACGACCGCGTTGTAATAGTACACGGTGTAATGACAATGTTGTAAATGCTGTTTCCCAAAGGAAATATAAAATGATAATAACTTTGAGTAGCTATAATTTTATGTTTGGTTTGCGGGCGATCTAGTGAGCGGAGCTGCTCTGCTCTCAGAGCAGGGGAGGAGCGGGTTGCCCACTCCTAAGTGTGCAATGACCACTCATGCGCACTTTATCCATTCTCCATACCGGCTGCATTACTGCATGGAGAACATGCCCAGACCCCCGTTCCCTGGCTGAGCAGCCAACCAGGACGCTCAGACCAATCACAGCGCTGCACTGCAGCATTGTGATTGGTCAGGAAGCCTGGGTGCTTACCAATCACAACCTTGCATTGCAGCAGTGGGCTCTGCTTCCTGTACCATCGCGAACCCCCCAACCCCTGAGCGACTCCCCCACCCCCAGCGCGACCCCACACCCCAAAAGGGTTTTATGACTTCTTCTGGATCACCCATCAGCAATGGGGAATATGTAAAAGAATTGCTACATGCATTACAATTGTCCCAGAAAATTTGAGTGGTGAAGTGATTATGTTACAGTTTGGAAGTTTAGTTTTTAAATTTGTAATGCACGACAGCTACCCAACAAAGGGTTTCCTGGCGCAGAAGGCAGGTCAAGGCGAGATAGAACGAGCAAATTCTATTTATCAAACAACCAAGTTTTTAGTGACTTGCGAAAAGCAATGTAGTTTGTCTCATTACGGAGAGGGATGGGGAGGGAATTCCAGAGTGAGGGCCCTAAAATGTGAGAAGGATTTGTCACCCATCCGGGCTAGTTTGAATTTTGGGATGACAAACCTTCCTTGAGTGGCTGATCGAAGATTACGAGTGGGGATATATGCCTTAGCCAGGGCCAGTAAATAGCAAGGGGCATTTCTGGATGTAATTTTATGCATATAGGTAAGCTCCTTAAATGTTATTCGACTCTCAATTTTCAGCCAGTGTAGTTTGCGTCGATGAGTTGAAATAGGCAAGGTCTTGGGGACTCTACAAAGGAGCCTAACTGCGGCATTCTGTGCCATCTGCAGCCTGTGGATTACCGATTTGTTTGCTTCCACATAAAGCACATTGCCGTAGTCAAGCCTTGATGTAAATAAGGCATTTACTACGGTTTTTCTGGTTGCTTCTGTTAGCATCCAACACATTTTTCGCAGCCATTTGAATATGGTGAAGCAGGTGGCTGCGACTTTGACTGACTGGGGGTGCATACTAAGAGTCTCATCTATTATGATACCTAAGTTACGCACTTGTGATGAGGGAGATGGAAGGTCACCCATTTTACACGGCCAATGTTGTTGGTTCCTAGAGATTTTTCTGTTTTCCTAGCACCAGTACCTCTGTTTTCTCTCCATTTAATTTCAGAAAATTCTTTTGCATCCAAGATGTTATGTTATTTAGGCCAGTTTTAAGTGTAGAAGGGGTAGCTGTGTTATGAGCAGGTAGGGAAAAAATGATTTGAGAATCGTCGGCGTAGGAGAACATAGATAATCCGGATTTCTCAGCTAACTCAGCCAGTGGTCTCAAATAGAGATTTAGTTTAGATTAGTAAAGGGCTAAGGATGGACCCCTGTGGTACTCCATGGGCAAAGGAGTAGACTTCGGAACAAGCACATTGAGAGGAAACTTGGAAAGTTTGGTTTGAGAGGACGGCACTAATTCAGTTTAAGGCAGCTCCTCCAATACCTTGTGATCTAAGTGTGTTGATAAGCACAGAGTGGGATACCGTATCAAAAGCTGCACTCAAATCTAGGAGAATGAGCGCCACTGTTTCTCTGTTGTCAAGATGGTGGCGAATACCTTCCATAACCCCCAGTAGGGTGGTTTCAGTGGAAAAGCCCGCTCTGAAACCTGATTGAGACGAATGGAGAAGATGATGTGTTGTGGCATACTGAGTCAAGTGGGCCTGGATGTGTTTTTCTAAAATTTTAGACAATACAAGGAGTAGTGACATAGGACGGTAATTACTGGACAGTTCTGGGTCTGCGTTTGCCTTTTTAAGCAGGGGATGTTTGTTAATATTTTGATTAGTCGGAGGGAGACAGGTATCTATAGCATCCGTGAGTCAACTTTGAACTGAGGTCGAGAAGTGAGCAACACTTTGCTCATAGGATGGCTTTTGGGCGTCTATAAGATCATTGAGACTGTTTATGTCTAGTTTCTTCCCATTTTTTTTCAGTTCCCGTGCCACCCGAGAGCTGACCGTGGTGTCTTTTTCTGGTGGTAGAGTAAGGACAAATTCGACCAGATAATGATAGACCAACTAGTTGAAACCAATATGCAGATGACGTTGCCTGGTATTGTGCACCTGTGGGTTACACATTTAAAGGAGGTTTCACAAATGATGATGTTGTCAGTGCTGACACTTGGGAAGAACTCAGAAGGTTGAAAGAAGAGGTTCCAGAAGCAGAAGCAGAAGAACAAGGTTGGATCAGAGCAGGTTGTATTAAGGATGAGAATGAGATTTGGGTTTCAGCTAATGGAATACTGTGTGCCAGACAGTTTGTTGTTTCCTATGACCCAACATTTTCATGATTCTGCACACACTGGAAGAGATACAATGGTTAGGTTGTTCAGACAGAATTGGTTCAATCCTTGACTCAGAGCTCTAACAGATGAGTTGTGCCACGGTGCACAGACATAATATTCAGTTTTTTATTTCGACCTACAGAAATATCGAGTTGGAAATATCGAAGAGACTGAATATCAACATCAAGATTATCGGTGACCAGAATATCGACCTGAAGGTAAGAAATATCGTTTTTGTTAATATTGAAGTCAGTAATATCGTTTGCAAAAATATCGTTTTTAATAATATCGATGTTTATATAGTGTTATGTATTTTTTGTATTTATTTTATGTGTAAGTGTTGTATATTTTTTGTTTAAATATATGTATTACATTTTCAAAAGCTAGTAATTTTTTTTAAGTAAATTTTGTTTTTTTAGTACCATTTCGGGTTGTGGGTTTATAGGGGAATAGGTTGGGAAGTATTTATAATAAAGTAATTATTCTTTTTTATTTATTGGTGTTGATAATTAATTCATTGTTAATTAATTATTAATTGGTAATTAATTTTCCTTAATTGATTAATTGATAATTATATTAATTGTGTTAAATTATTTTAGGAGCGGGTTGTGGGTTTATAGGGGAATAGGGTGGGAAGTAAATTAATTGCATTAAAGTAATTATTAATTGTTATTTACTGGTATTTATAATTAATTAATTGTTAAATAATTATCAATTGTTATTTAATTTAAATAATTATTTATTTGATAAGCATGTTAATTTTAAACCTCTGCTATCCAACACTTTCCCTACAGTTACACTCTCTGGAGTGGGAATAGTAATTTTTACACCTATGCTATCCAACGCTTTCCCTACTGTTGCACTCTCTGGAGTGGGAATAGTAATTTTTACCCCTACACTATCCAACACTTTTCCTACTGTTGTACTCTCTGGAGTCTGAATAGTAAATTTTATCCCTACGCTATCCAACACTTTTCCTACTGTTGCACTTTACTGGAGTGGAAATAGTAATTGTTACCCCTATGCTATAGAACACTTTCCCTACTGTTGCACTCACTGGAGTGGGAAAAGTAATTTTAACACCTTCACTATCCAACACTTTCCCTACTGTTGCACTAACTGGAGTGGGAATAGTAATTGTTACCCCTACGCTATCCAACACTTCCCCCACTGTTGCATTCTCTGGAGTGGGAATAGTATTTTTTACCCCTACGCTATCCAGCACTTTTCCTACTGTTGCACTCAGTGGAGTGGGAATAGTAATTTTTACCCCTACGCTATCCAACACTTTTCCTACTGTTGCACTCAGTGGAGTGGAAATAGTAATTTTTACCCCTATGCTATCCAACACTTTTCCTACTGTTGCACTGAATGGAGTGGGAATAGTAATTTTTACCCCTACGCTATCCAACACTTTCCCCACTGTTACACCCTCTGGAGTGAGAATAGTAATTTTATCCCCTCAGCTATCCAATATTTTCTCTGTTTTAGTTAATGTAGTGTATAATTTATTTTAAAAAGATTAAAAATATTTACAAATTTTAATTTGTTATATGTATATGTTATATTTTTATTTATATTATTGGTGTGTGTGTGTATATATATATATGTATCTATAATTTTTAAAATGTTTTTAACAATTTATAAGTTATTAAAATAATTATTTATAAATATTATTAAGTATTATATATATTATATTTTATACATATATACGTTTAATTTATTTTTACATTATATGAATCAGTTATAATTTTAAACATTTTAAAATAATTTTAACTCTGTTTCTTTTAATTATATGTATTATTTACTTAATTTACATTATTTTTTTAAACAGTAAAAAAAACAATCTTTTTAACAACGATAATTTTGACAGCATTTTTTTTCTATATTGTTGTCATTACCATTATGTAGATAGGACTTCGATATTCTTGACATCGATATTTTTGTGTCGATATTTTTGTAGCTCGATATTCTGTCTGTCAATATTCTGTCAGTGATTCTTGTGCCACATATGTGTAACATGCCAAGAGATGAATATAAGGAGAAGAGCATCCATAATCCATAATCATGAGTCATGTAATAAGATCAGGTGGACTGCAGTTGATCTTTATTGAGATGCTTGCATGTAATGGGCTGAGATACGTCTTAGTTATAGTATGCATTTTTGCTCGATCGGTGGAAGCCTGCCCAACATCAAGAAATGACAGACTCACTGTAGCTAAACTGTTGTTGAGTAAACTGATACCCAGGTACAGATTTCCGGTTTCTCTGGAGTCAAACTGAGGGACTCATTTTAATAATGAGGTCAATAAAATGCTGTGTGTGGCTCTTCAAGTGGAACAGAGGTTACACTGTGCCTTTTGTCCTAAGGCTTAAGGAATGTTGGACCAGGTAAACGGAACCTTGAAGTCCCAACTGGCTAAGGTTTATACTTCCACTTCACAGCCAGATGCATTACCATTGGTTCTGATGAGCTTGCTGTGCCTGCTAATGCACTTGTGAACATCACAAATGACATCGTACTTGATTACTGTAAAGGAATTGGCTGAGGTGGTCTGTTCTGTTTATCACAATGCTGGAGCTGCCACTGTCAGAGATTCACGGGTAGCCACCATATTTGCAGCCAGGGAATCGAGCTGGTGGCCTTTGCCTACAAACCTGTGGTTGTCTTGGCGCCTTATTTGGCATTGCGCGCTCTCACTCACACCATATGTGCTTGCGCCCACATGGCCTTCTGCGCACACTTTCAATTCATCATGGTCTTGTGTTTGTAAGGTATTGAGTTCAACACCTTTGGTCACCTTTTTGGGCAGAACATTGGAAGATAGCTCTACCTACATGAATGGTGGATTATACTATAATTGACTGCTGTCTCAGGTTTTGCCCAGCGCCTAGGAAGGTGGTCTGAATACTGGTGAGTCACCCTCAGCTACCAAGTCATCCACAACAATGTAAGGGTGAGTCATCCTCAGCTGCTGAGTCATCCTCAGCTGCCAAGTCATGCACAACAACATGAGGGCGAGTCATCCAAAGCTGCCAAATCATCCACAGCAACATGAGACAGATGGCCAAGATCTCGCAAGACATCAAAGTCTTGGTGGCCATTTTGAACTATAAGTAGCCTGGCACCTGAACTTTCAAGGCTTTGCATCAAGGAATCCAGACTTGACGCATCTCCTGCCCAGCCTCCGAATTCGGATCACATGTCTCAAACTGGATACAATAAGTAAACTAGAGCTTGCCGGCTGTGATATTAGTCCCGTTGCCACCACACTAATTTGGAGGGACTTTGTTGCCTTGCTTGGGCCACTGCCCGCAAACCTGGATAAAAGGAAAGCTTAATACCTCTCATCGCCGGCGATAATTCTGTAAATTCAAGCTGCCGAACATTCTAAAAACAGCTATGGTAGGGATTATTTAACTGCACAGCTAAGTTGGTTGTTTAATAAATTAATTGTGTTCTCTTTTGACCTCCCTAGGAACCTTTTTTTTGTGGAACTTGTGTGCTGTCATGTGAGGAGAAATACTAAATATCGGTGTGCACTTTGTCAGTGTACTAGTGGAGATCACGCATCTACTAGGTACACAGGTTGATACTATCTACACGAGTTATGTGTTGTGATAGATAATGTTGAGTTGTGAGAAGTGATGTAAGTACACTTGTTATATTTCTGTTTCTGTACACCAACCTGAGGTCATAGTGTGATGCCCCTCCTCTAGTGTGCTTGATTAGTAGGCACAGTATCTTGTGTCCCCCATTTAGCAAATGCTAAGTACCCTTTGGGTAGCATCTGTCCGTTTCAATTATGGGTGATATAACTGTCCTGTTATCTATGCTAACATTTTCCTTTTGATTACTCGTTCTGTAGGTCCAAGTGGGAACCCTGAAGGATAATGGATCCTCACGTTTGTTATTTTGATAAATTGTATAGCCTTTTATTTTAGCTTGTTCCCAAACCCCTTTCCTTGTTTTCTTCCGGCCAACATCGCGTTCTTCTTTTAACGTTGTCAGTGTGGTGGATGCAGGAGAGGGACGGTGCATGCTGCTTGGGCAACAGTTGGTCTTTGACCTCGTGGATGATGACCTAAAAACTGCAACACGTTCTGACAGCCACTGCCAATCCACATTAGGAGCGGTGTTGATCCAAGACTTGCTCCGTCACAATTTTCCACGAGTACTTGTGCACAGTATACCAGAGGTTACATGCCATTCATTGTAACGCGGTGTGACTCTTCCATATGTTTGAATATATGAAGCTAAATATGACAAATATATACATTCACTAAAGTGCATTCTACGTTACCAAAAATGTTGTTTTGCTGGTATTCTCTGTCTCTCCTTCCGCTCTCAGCAATTAATTGTGCTGCTTGAGATTGACCTTTAATTAACACCCTTAGAGACATTGTTGCATGTTACAGATGTTCACCCTAGTCTCTTTAGGGTTTATGGGTACCTCCTGTAGTCTGATACTATATAAATCCAATAAGCATAATTTCACTCAACGCCACACAGTTCCACGCCACACAATTCAGCTCTACACATTTTCAAAACATACTATATAATTCCACACCAAACTACATATTTCAACAACATAACACAATTCCACAACACACCATATACCTCGAATACACACCACAGATTTCAACATCATATCACAAAATTTAACAGCACCACACATAATTCAACTCCACAAAACACAATATCATTCCACATAATTAACTCCATAACACACAATCTCACTCTACATAATTCTGCACAGTGAATACCATTTAATTATTATCCACATAATTCCACAGCACACAATGCCACATATTTCCACTACATAACTCCACACCACACAATCCCATAACACACAATTCCACGACAACCCATCTCTACATTGCACCACCACCAACCCTTTCATCTCTCCACCACACACCTACTGCCCCTCTAATCTCTCTCTTACACTCCCACAACCTCTCTCATCTCACAATTCCATTGCCCTCTCATCCTTCCCTCACAATCCCTATCTCCTCTCTATACAGCCTGCTCATACCTGTTACTTTTCGGTACCTCCTCATGCTGTGCACTGGTCCAGCTATCATCTCCCTCCATCTGGGTGCCCCTCCCACTTGTCCATCTCTCTCTTATACTCTCTCTCACACACCTCTCTCTCGCTTTCTCATGCACTCTTCCCACCTCTCTCATATTGGTTAATTTCAGATCTTTGAGCAGTTTCTTTCCCTTGCCTTTTCAAGATTTCCGTCCCTCAAACCCACGCTCTCCTCTTCATCTTGGGGTGTCTTCTGCGTACACAAGCGCACCCTCTTTATGCATCCGTAACCTACTATCTCCTTCTTTCTCTCTTTATTAGACACTCTTTCTGTTCCTCTCCCTTTAGATCATTCACCACTTAATGCCCAAACAACCTATCCCTCTTTATCTTCCTTTCTATCTATTATGTGCAGCTCTCACCTCTATCTATTCATCATGCCACATAATTTCACTATACAAATACACTATATACCACACTATTGCACCCCACACAATTCTACAGTAACAATTCCAATTCAACCCACATAATTGCACTCCAAGCCACATACATCCACTCCACTCCAAACCAAAAAACATGGGAAAAAGATATTAGTATTTATAATGCCAATAGCGCTAAATCTCACAAATGTGAGACCGATTGCATTGCAAATGCTTGTTTTTTGTGTGGACAGGACTCTTATTTCCAGTTACCTGCTGTATGGGAGGGAATTTAATATTTAGATTATATTATATTGTTTCCTAAAATGTACAGTGTAAATATTATAGATGTTTTAACCATGACACAATTGCAGAGACATACACAAAGTGTTTATGATGGAACATAGGTAGTAGGAGATATTTTTGCACCTATCATACAGCCTTTAGGAGTATTTTTAAATGATGAAAAGATTAGAAAGCTGTCAACAGTAATGGATAAATTAGCAACTAGTACATCTGATGCTTGCTACCTGTTAACAGAGACTTAGTGGCTATTAGATCAGTTTTACAAGATCGATTAGCTTTATCTGACAAAGAAAGGAGGAGTTAGCAAGATGCTGAAAGATAGAAGAATTTGCAAAGAACATTTCTGATCTGAAACCTGAACAAGAACCATTAGAAACTGCTCGTATATTAGAAAGTTTTGGCAAAGGAGCTTCTGCTATTGGGAATTGGGAAACAGTGGGAGGAGGAGTTTTTAGAGTTATTATTTAACCTGTTCTCATTATAGGAGGTTGTTTTATAATCTTATACGCTCTATCTAAAATAGTTACATGCTGTCTAAACAGAAGAAAGAATAAAAAAAGAAACAGAGAATTCAGGAGAGAATTATATTTGGAAGAGAAAAAGAATAGAGAACATTTTAAAAAGAGAACTTGGAAAATATAACAGAAGGCTAAACAGAGAGTGAGAGTTTGGTTTAAAGATTCATTTGCGAAGAAACTGTGATGGGTTTTCCATTATCATAGGGGGAAACTGCTAATGCAAATTTAGTTATTTGCAAAATGCATTTTTGAAAATACAATATGCAAATTTTACATTTAAAAATGAAGTATTTATTATGCAAAATGTGTAGTAGGCAACCATTCTTAACACCCATTGGCCTGTAACTAAGTAATGATGCCTGGAATCTTAAACTGACATATGTAAAGATACCATGTTCTAACGTGAAGACACATTAATATTTAAATGTTTATTTCTCACTTTAACCAACAGTTGTGCAAGTTGTTTTTCTTCTTTTGCTCCAAACATGCAATTTTGGAAGCTGCTGTTTATTAATTAATGAATATCCCTTTGTTGTATTAGATGACTGATACTGGAGTTCACACCACAAAAGATGCAGATGACAAGGAGGATGATTCATGGGAAGACGATTTGAAAACAAGAAAGGATGCAGCACTCATGGACACATGGTTATAAGATGATTGTACACTGTTAAGACGATGGGGAGTAGAGCTATTTCCAGGAACATGCTGAAATCTTATTGGTTAACAAGAAGAAAGAGTATTAATGTTGCAACATAGAAAACATGTTCATGTATTAATGTGTGATCCTAGACTAGTTAGGCAGAGTTTCTTACCCTTTTTTAATTATTATTTTTAAAACATTTTTATTAAACAAAAGAACAAGCTTCAGAGACATAGCATACATAGACATACAATTGCAGGTTAGGAAATTAGCACGTTTGCCCTGTAGCCCCCCCAGATAGCAATTTGACAGATTCCTCTGCCCTTTCACTCTTTTTATGCAGAGCGGACTGATTGAGTTTTCACTTAATCTTTTCCTTTACCTGACTTTCTGAGAAGAGACTCTGTACTCATTTTCCTGGACATCTCTTTCTGAGAAGTTGTAGTTATTCCTTGATCTGCTATTATTTGAGCTGAGAACACTTTCCAGCCTATTCTGCTAAAGCTTCATGCTTATGCTTGATTCTCTCATTGGAACTTTTCATGGGTATCTGAACTGATGCCATAAATCCTTCTTACATTCATCTTAACTTAGCATAGGGCAATTTCTTTATGGAACGCGCTTGTTAAATGTATCCTATTGATATTTTTTTTGATTTACCTATCTGACTTGCGTTATTAATAAAAATTGATTTATTAATTATGTAAACCTTTAATCTTGGAAAATAAAACTATTGTTAAAGAATGAATAATAAAAAGATCTAAAATAAAACCCTTTAACTCAACGTAACTTTCTTTATTGACTGAACTAAAGTAATGATTATTGATAACGATTTATGTTGAAATTTAATTTTTACATTTCAGCTGACAACAAAGATCCACACACCTGTGAATGCAGGGTTTATGGTGATGGGTATGTGACGAGTGGAAACCATGCTCTAGCCAGACAAAAAGCCATATTATGTTATTGAGTGTTGGGACTGGGTTGAGCTTTGACGCTTAGCTGTTACCAGTGAGGTTAATGAAAAACAAATGCTCTACAGAATATATAAAATTGTGATTCAAATTCAATCGATAATGACTCAAACTCAGAAAACAATTCGCCCTTAACTCAACTCACCCAAAACAAATGGCGAATGGCTCAAGTAAGGGCATTAAGGGTAGTACTTGAAGAAACTAAAAGTTAAGCCACTTTTTTTCCCTTTATCTCCAATAAAAGAAAAACCTAACTCCGCTGAAAGTTTTGAAGCTATGGTAAGAGAGATAGCAACACTACATTAGCTACACTACACTACAAGCTAATACAAGCGGCAAAGACCATTACTGACATCATCCAAACCAACAATGCTGGGGTTAGACAATATATGAACAAAACGTCCTTAAAAATCAATGAAGCAGATCCCTCTCCAAGATAGTTTGAGGACAGAAACTTGAGAGGGGATTTCTAACTGTTTCTATTTCTCAGCAAACCAAATTCCATTTGAAACTGTTTTCATGAAGTTGTCATTTCTTTAGTTTGAGCGCAGGAAACGCCCCTTAGGACGAAGCCAAAATCATGCTGTGCTTTCCCAACGCCAGCAATAAAACTAACGCACACATTTGTTCAGCATGCAAGTCTTTTCAACAACTTGATTTAGAGGGGGCGCATTGGTGGATGGTGTTGGGTGTAAAGTCCAACACCTTCCCTACTGTTGCTCAGACTGGAATAGTAAATGATCCAATTCCAAAGACCAGTGCCTCTCTAGGCAAGTCGTTATAACGACTTGCGTGCTGAATAAAAGCATACTAACGATGCATTTATTCTAATGACGGCATGATGAAGACATGCATACTAAACACATGCAGGATTCCATTGTACATTCATGAGAGCATTGAAGTGCCTTTCTAACTGTACTCCTGTATGTTACTCTGCTATGTATTTTATTTGAGGGCTATACTTATACTTTTAACAGAATTAGTCCATATGAACTGTTTGTATGTCTTTCTAGCTTGCTTTCAGTGCACATGTATGTTGTTATATTTATAAACCAATTTAGTCTGTATGTCCTGCACGTATGGCTTTCTAGTGTGCATTCAGTGCTCTTGTATGCCCTGTTTATATAAACATTTAACTATTATATGACTCATTTTAACTCTGCCACTTATTCCAGTTTCTTTATCTATCTATCTATCTATCTATCTATCTATCTATCTATCTATCTATCTATCTATCTATCTATCTATCTATCTATCTATCTATCTATCTATCTATCTATCTATCTATCCATCCATCCATCTATCCATCTATCTATCCATCTATCTATTTATTATTTATTTATTTATTTTATTTGTGAGTTTGTATAGCGCTTGAATCACTCCGGCAGGAGTATCTCTGCGCTTTTTGACCGGAAATCAGCAACATGATACGGGGATGAACTAGACTTCATTTTTAAAGAGAATGGTTTTTAAAAGTTTACGGAATGTCAGGTGCTCTTTACATTGTCTTAAGGCCAGAGGTAACTTGTTCCACAGCTTAGGGCCAGTGGTAGATAAGGCTCTGCCTCCGTGTCTTAATTTTTTAATATGAGGCACCACGAGAAGGAGATTGTTACTAGATCTGAGAGATCGTGCTGGAACATAAGGAATAAATTTCCGCTCTAGATAGATTGGTCCCTGTCTATTCAGACATTTGTGGATCAGGCAGCATATTTTAAATTTGACCCTCTGTCGGATTGGAAGCCAATGTAGGCGATTCAGGAGAGGTTTGGAAGCGGTTCTCGGAGGGGCATTCAGAACAAGGCGAGCTGCCGTGTTCTGGATGACTTGCAGTTTATCCAGCACTCCTTCATTGGCTGATAGTAACAAACCGTTACAATAATCAATCCGACTGAGGATCAACGCTTGAACAAGCGTTTTCCTTACTGAATCAGGTAGAAGTGGAAAGACCTTACGGAGGAGTCCGATGGTGTGGAAGCAGATCCCCGATATATAACTAGTGTGTTGTTTAAATGACAGGTCGTGATCAAGCCGGATTCCCAGATTCTTCACAACCTGTTTGGGTTCAGGGACTGCTCCAAGTTCTGACGGCCACCATTCAGGGGTCCATAGTATTTTAGCCTCTCCAAATAACATGATCTCTGTTTTGGTGACGTTACATTGGAGGTAGTTGGTAGCCATCCATCTATCTATCTATCTATCTATCTATCTATCTATCTATCTATCTATCTATCTATCTATCTATCTATCTATCTATCTATCTATCTATCTATCTATCTATCTATCTATCTATCTATCTATCGCTCTGCCTGCCTGCCTGCCTGTCTGTCTGTCTGTCTGTCTGTATGTCTGTCTGTCTGTCTGTCTGTCTGTCTGTCTTTCTGTCTGTCTATCTATCTATCTATCTATCTATCTATCTATCTATCTATCTCAGTTTACCTAGGGGAAGGGAACAAGAGGTTAATTCATGTATTGAATTTCTGGAAAGTTTAGATCCCATCAATTTTCAACAGTGCCCTCTCGACAGATTTTGAAGTTCAAACAGCCTGCAAAGTTTGCTTGTGGCCACTTAAAGGAAGTACAGCACTTACTGCTATGATTTTTAACCCACTCCAATTTAACTATATATTTTTTAATTCTTTAATATTATTGGGAAGCTTGTAAAACGCAATGGTTACTCCAACCGGAGTGTCCTCGCGCTAGGACATAGCTGAACCCCAAACCCTCCCAAGCTGGCCACCAAGAAAAAAGCGGGACGCCATAAAAGATGGCACCTTACCACATTAGCCCACCCCGGGGAGACGGAAGAGCCATGTTTTCAATTTCTTGCGAAACAAAGACTCCGACTCAGTTGTCCAAAGATCCACTGGGAGCTCATTCCAGACCTTAGCTGCCAAAAAACAAAAGGATCTTCACCAATCCGCGCCTTCTGCACCCAGGGCACCGTCAATCTTGCACTGCCCAATGATCTCAGATTTCGAGCAGGCTGGTGGACGGTCAGGAGAGGCCATAAGAAACGCGGTCCCCTTTCCCCAATAATCCTGTGGCTAAGGCATAAAGCCTTAAAGATAACTCTTGCCCGGATAGGGAGCCAATGCAGTTCCTTCAGAGCTTCCCCAACCAATGCCCTCCTAGGTATATTCAAGATAAGCCGTGCTGTCGCATTTTGGACCTCCTGCAAGATGTTCAGATTTTTGGCAGTTACCCCTAGATACAAGACATTACAGTAATCCAGCTGTGACGTGACCAACGCCTGTACAATCGACCTTTTAGCATACAGGGGGAGAAGGTCCAAGATCTTACGTCTCAGCTTCAAGATGCCAAAACAAGTCCCAGCCACAGCCGATATTTGAGAGGAGAAGAAAAGATTATCGTCGAACCAGACTCCCAGATTCTTCACCTTGGCTTTCGGCCCTGGACTGGTTCCCAGTGCACCTGGCCACCAATGCTCTGACCAGAGGGAGGACTGTTTCCCAACCACCATCACCTCTGTCTTCTCTGCATTTAACTGGAGACAACTCAGTCTCATCCAGTCCACGAGTTCCCCCAGGCAGGTCCTAAATTCGGCCACCCTTTTGGGTCTCTTCTGCTCCAAGGCCACCACTAGCTGAGTGCCATCAGAATATGACACCAGCTGAAAACCATGTTTCAGAACAATATCTGCAAGTGGGCGCATATATATGTTAAAGAGGGTTGGGCTAAGAGCCGAACCCTGCGGCATCCCCTGGTTTAAAGGACAAGGTCTGGAGCTGAAAGGATGTTGCAAAACCTGGAAGGATCTCTTTTCCAGAAAACTCTTCAGCCAAGTCCACATGACACCTTCGACCCCAACTTCCCTTAGCCTCTCAAGTAGGGTTATTGGGTTTTGAATACTAAAACAGTAGCCAGCATTTTACCCTCAGTGAAAGGAAATTCAGCATTAACATAGAAAATGTGTTTGTTATCTAAGGATTTGATATAGTTGATCTTGCATGTTATCAGCAGACAGTCCCACTCAGTTGTGTTAAATGTTTTACTTTATCCCTATGCCCACCATACATAGAGAAAGTGAGCCTTCCAACATGTGCATTTAACAAAAAGTACATTTTAAGAAAAAAAATGCTTAGTGTACGAAGCTGGCTCTGTATATACTATACAGAGTCCATGGAGTCTCCAGAGGTATATCAGAGGCTAAATTAGGTAAGTACTAACAGCTCTCTTTGTGATATTGTGGGCGAGCAGTTAAGCGTTTCAAGCGGGTGTGCTAAGCATTTATTGTACTCACTCAATCAAGACTGATGGCACACACTGAATCCAGACCAAATAGCTAAGTATAAAAAAGGTATACTTATGTTTTATTTCAAGAACCAAGCATGACTTGGTGCAGGTAAGTAAAATATACTTTCAAATGCAAGACTTCACAAGGAAATGCAGTTGTAGTTGATTTTTCAATAGTTACAGGTTGGTATTGATTCAAAAAGCATTTTCATTACACAATAATTACTTTTAGAATACTTTTAGATTACTTTGATTATTGGGGGGTGTATGCCTAAATACCAGGTTTAAGGATCCCACAATACAAGGTAAGTAAGATTTTTCTTGGGTTAAGTTATAGTGACTTTTTCCTCCATACAAAACACAGTTCAACACTTTGAACATTTTAGGCCCAAAATCTCATAACATGGGTTTGTATGGAAGAAAATGGTTGTCAGTTTCACAGGAGAGTAAACGTCTTACAAGTGGTAGTTTTGGGGTTAATGACCAAGGTTCCCCAAGGTCTAGGTAGGCAGTCAAGTTGCACCACCAGTAGCACAGGGGCTGCCGCGTGCAGAGTACCAAGAAGACGCCAGGGAACAGGTGATTCTCGATGGAGACCTTTGGTTCTGCAAAGTTGGTGCAGGCTCGGGCAAGGAGACTTCCTGAAGGCGATCACCGGCTAGAGAGGTAAGTTGGGTTCTTAGGGGATGCCTGGACTGTTGGTTGGGCCACCTAAGGCCATGGGCGTCGGAGACAGGGTTGTCTTTCGGCATCAGGTTTCTTTACCAGGTCCGGTTGTGGTCAGCGGGACCCTTCAGGTTGAGGCTGCAGGCGTCATCTTGAAGCTTGAGGGAGGTCGGGAATCACCAGATCCAAGGTCAGAATTGCTGAGAAGACCTCCTTGTGGTGTTGGGCCACTCGAACTCGGGCTGTGGGCATCTGATGCAGAGTGGTGCAGAATCGCGGGACTCCATTATCTGGTCTTGGAGTCTTTTTTTAGCAAATCCGGTGCTCACAGGACACAGAGTCTGTAAGGTGAGTGCAGGGCAGGTCCTCCGAGCTCTGGGGAGCTGCTGGCTGCTGGACACACCGGTCTCTTCCCTGTAGGCAGGTCAGAGTCTGGACAGACAGATAGAGCTGGGGCCAAAGCAGTAGGTGTACTCTTCTTCATGGTTAGCATGGTTCTTTGGTCTTTCTTCTGTCTTTCTTTAATCTGAGGAGGCAAGTTTCAGGGTTGCCCCTAAATATTGGATTTAAGGGCATTTAAAGGAGTGTTCAGGTAGGGCCCAATGGGTCCTTTACTTGTTGTACACCCCCAATTATGCCGCCCTCCAGTGGGAAGTGGCATGAGCCTCTCTTTAATTTGCTGAGTCCCCTCATTTTCAAGATGGAGGGTATTGAGATGGGTAATTCACCTCGCCTTTCCCACCAGAGGGGTGGGATTGGCAAAGGTGGCACCTCTCTTCCTAGCTTGGTTTTACCACTGATTCTTCCACCCAGAGTGGGGGGGGCAGAACCGGTGGGAACCAGTTGCTGAGGGCAGCAAAAGTCTGTGACAGCTCCCAAAGGCGGCAGGCCTTTGAAGCTTTAACTTCGTGGACCCAGCCCATCCTGGGGAAGGAGGCTTGATAACTCTGCCCAGAATGGGCTTTGCTTCTGGGCCCGGAGAGGGAAGGCTCTCTACCCAGGGGCCCAGAAAGCTTTCTGGTGGTGGCAAATGGCAGGCAGCCATTAAGGAACTGTTAGACCTGACATCATTGGCGTGAGTCTTCCTTCCATTTTTGACGGATTGCCTCCTCTGTTTTGATATGTTTTTGCTGGATTTATGCTTTGGGCACCGTGCCACTGCTAATCAGTGCCACAGTGCAAGTGCTCCCTATGTTAAATTGATGTACTGATTGGTTATTCCACAATTGGGTTATTTGATTTACTGTCAGCCCCCAGTAGAGTGCACCATGGGTGCCCAGGGCTTGTAGATCAAATACTGCTGGTGGGCTTGCAGCACTGGTTGTGCCACCCATCGAAGCAGTTTGTAAAGTATGTCTCAGGCCTGCCATTGCAAGGCCTGTGTGCAGTCTAGCACTGCCATATCGACTTGGCCAAGTGCACCCACTTGCCAGTCCATAAACCTTCCCTTTGCTTCATATTAGACACCCCTATGGTATACCCAAGGGCAGGGTGCATTGTAAGTATAAGGTAAGACACGCTCTGATGTGTGTAGCATGTTCTAATAGTGAACTACAGCCATTTTAGTTTTTCACTATTGTAGGCTACCTGTTCTTATAGGCCAGAATGGGCAGTTACATTCTTACAATCCTAACTGACTCAGGGAACATGGTAGAAATTCGAATTTAGTATGCCTGATTTCAGAATAATAAAATGCATCTTTTAGTAAAGTTTATTTTAATATCCTGTGTTTGCAAATACCACTTTTAGAAAGCAGGTATTTGCTTGCTTAACCATTTAAGCCCGCCTCTGCTGAGTTGTGTACTCCTTGTCTGGGTTTGTGTGTGACAGGGCTGGGGAAATACCAGGAGACAGTCTGGGACAGCCCAGGGGTGAATAGAGAGATTTACATCCAGATGAAAGAGAGGAGTGCACCTGGGACCTGTATAGGGCTGGGCCTTCCCCCTACAATGCAGGCTCCACCCCCTGTTGCTTGTCTGATGTCTCTGCCCTACACAGTGAAAGGAGAACAGGAATCCTGTCAACAGAGTGCTCCAGAGCTGTATCATCCCTCCCCTGTGCTGGCTCCACCTCCTGTGGGGCCGCTGATGTCTCTGCCCTGCACAGTGAAAGGAAGAAGAGAGCCATGTCAACAAAGTGCTCAGGAACTGGTTTTAACTAGGCAGAAACCTCTCAGCCTTCAGAGAACAAAGCACGTTGGGGTTTAAATATTGGGACCCAGTCCCAAAGACTTTAGATCACTTCTGGAACAAGAAACCTTTCTGCCAAGGAGAAGAACCAAGGAAGCTGCAGGCGTTTGGACTGCCCCTCTGCCAGTGTGCTGTTTGATGCGTTGGCCTGCAGTGGTTACTTCATTGCCAAGGGAAAGGAGAAGGAACTTTTAAGGACTTTCATTTATCTACAGAATATTCTCCAAGGGCTTGAACTGTGCTTGCCTTCAGTTGAAGTCTAAGGGCCAAAAGACTTTACCTCCAGTTCCCTCCTGAATTTCCTTGCTGGGAATTCTGACTCCAGTCACTTGCGTGCCGCTGGGAGCTGGAAGTGCGACGCATCAAGAGGAAGCGTGTCGCCGCCGCAGCTGAAATCATCGCAACGCCAGAGAAGCGAGCCTTCGTCGCATCTCCCTGGAAGCGTGTGTTCATCAAAGCTGCCTGCTGTCGCATCACCGGAGAAGCGTGACGCCATCGAGAGAGTCGCCATCACATCACCGGAGAAGCGTGTCGCAGGGCCTGTTGCGGCTCCAAAGTACAGAATCACCGCAAGACTGCCAGGGCGTCATCGCATCATCATCGCATCGCCACATCAAGGGCGCCATCTTCTCGCATCGCAACTGGATCATCGCATCGTCATCGCATCAAGGCGCCATCTTGCGCACCACAACAGGCCCGCAGGCCGAGAATCTACGCATCACCTCCGCACCGGTAAGGCTCACGACGAGTCCCCTACTCTGAGCAAGCATTGAGGAAGGACGCAACCGTTCCCCCGGATCACGGAACCGACGCATCTACCCTTCTGCGAGTCTTTTTGTCTACTTTGCATTACGCATCCAGGTACTTTGTTGAGAACTTTGTCGCATCTACCATCAACTTGAACTAAGAGACTTTAATCATCTTTTTAAGTAATCTTAAGTGTAGTTTTGTGGATTTTTGTCATTCGTGGTCTTGTGTTTAAGTCTATATAAAGAATACTTATTTTTATAAAACCTGTGTTATGTCCATTTGTAGTGTTTTCACTGTATTACTGTGTATATTCACAAATGCTTAACACACTGCCTCTGAGATAAGCCTGTCTGCTCGTGCCAAGCTACCAAGGGGGTGAGCAGGGGTTATTAAGGAGTGTAATTCCCTTATCCTGACTTAGAAGTAAGGGTCCCTATTTGGACAAAGGTGAATACCATTGCCAACTAGAGACCCCCAGATCTAACATTGGTGGCCAGCGGTGAGGATTTGGACTTTGCATTTGTGTATATACAGTGGTTGGTGTACACTACTGGTGAGTGCAGACCAAACGCAACCACATACTTTTTTTTAGAATCCTTTTTCCTTGGACTGTTAGTTTTTCCTGAAAACTCCCAATTTCTACTACCATGAGTAAACCAGCATCTGTTGCATCTATGGATCTTGATTTTGAGGAAGAGAGGTTGGAAACCTACACTGTGAAACAGTTCAAGTATCTCTGCAGGAAATTGAAAGTTGCTACACCAGGCATTTCTAAAAAGGAAGACTACCAGAAGGCGCTGAGGGCCTGGGTAGAAGCAAGAAATGCCCCTGATCTTGTGGTGGAGCCTGTTGGGTATGCAAATGGGCAAATTGATGGGCCAGAATTTCCAGCCAGGGGAGGGGTGCCGTCCCCACCTGGCAGCAGCATCTCTTCCAAAGATCTGTCCCCCAGGCAGCTGGAAGACGGGGAGAGAAATAGGGCACTCAAGCTGGAGTTGGCTAAGCTTAAGATGGAAGGTCAGAGGGAAACAGAGAATAACAGGTTGTCTTTGGAAAGAGAGAGAATGAGAATGGAGCATGAGAGGATGTTGAGGGAGTTAGAGATCAAGGCCAAGGGCTTAGAAATCAATCCCTCTGGTGGCAGCGCACCATCTGTGCCTTCAGAAGGCAGTGTACATATTCCCAAGGATGTCATCAAAGATGTTCACAAAAGTGAAGATATTGGTCAGTGGTTTGCAGCCTATGAGATAGTAATGTTGGCCCACCGGGTCCCTGAGAAGGATTGGGGAGCGGGGTTGTGGGGCCGCTTTCTGACTGAGGGGAGGGATACTTTGTTAGACCTACCCAGTGAGCATGGCATGTCTTATCACCACATGAAAGCAGCACTGATGACAAGGTATGGGTTAACTCCAGAACTCTATAGACAGGTTCAGGAATTGTAAGAAACTGAAGGGAACCACTTGAGTAGAA
The DNA here is from genome assembly GCF_964261635.1 of Lissotriton helveticus. NCBI lineage: Eukaryota > Metazoa > Chordata > Amphibia > Caudata > Salamandridae > Lissotriton > Lissotriton helveticus. Next base: position 609,896,648 of record NC_136059.1, on the reverse strand, counting down.
TATGTGTCTTTCTTTTGCAGAGCTATGGATGGTTGCGTGAGGGGTAGCAATGTTGATAATTTTCAAGCGCTCTATGATTTGATTGCTAGGGAGAACTTGTCTGCTAATTGTTTTCCAGAGCTACGCCAGCACCTTATTGATAGCAAGTTGACTAACCCTAGAAAGCTTGCTGTAGAGGCGGAACGCTGTGTCAGTACCAGGGTCCACAAGGGTCTTGTGGGAGACTCCGCCACAGGTAGGCAGGGTCCCCAGCAGAAGTATGGGGGGGACAAGGGTATACAGAGGGAGATCCAAAAAGGTCCCCAAAGTAATTCCCAAGGGAACCAAGGTAAGGGTTCCTAGCCTCCCCCTGAAAAGAAGTCAGGACCTCTGACAGGTAAACCTGTTCATAGGGGGCCTGTTACCTGCTTTCAGTGTAAGCAGGTGGGACGCCGTTTGTATGATCCCCAGTGTCCTCAGAAAGGACAGTATGTGCCACCCCATGCACCACCCCGTCAGATGGCCAGTGTAACCCTGGGTGGGGAGGAGATGGGTGCCCAAGGTGGGTGGGGTCCCGCAGAAATGTCCCTTGTTTCATTAGGAGACTATGAGATGGTCCCTAAAACTCAGCTGCCTGAGAACACTAAAAAATACAGGCAGTGGGGGACCATCAATGGCCATAGAGTGGAGGCTCTCAGAGATACAGGAGCAAGTGTGACAACTGTCAAGTGTCACTTGGTCTCTGAAGAGCAGGTAGTCCCTCATGCATTCTTCCCAGTTGTTGCCGCTGACAACACAGAGAGCCATTGCAAGGTGGCTTAAGTTCCGTTTGAGTGGGGGGGGTCACTGGTACTCTTCAAGTACCTGTGAGGCCATCCATGCCTGTTGATTGTCAGTTAGGCAATGATTTAGAAAACTCCCCTTGGATGAAGGTGGAGAGAAAGGCGCATTTAGAGATGTTGGGTCTGCCTGAGTGGGCATGTGTGACCACTCGGTCTATGGCAGCTAAGGGTGTTCAAGAGACCCTGGAGCCTGAAAATATGGCCCAGGGACCTGCCTTAAAGAGAAGAGATAAGGTGCGCGGAAAACCAGCCTCTATTGTTCCCACAGTCCAGGAGGAGGCAGACCTTGCGGGGGATTCCCTGGAAACCACTGGTGAGCAAGTTTCTGATTTGGGGAACCTACCTGAGCTGACCCATTGGCAGCAAGAAGGGGGTCCCTCCAGGGAGGAATTTTGTGAAGAACAGCAGAAGTGCCCTTCTCTTGTGTGTTTGAGGCAACAGGCCACAAACCAGGCAGCAGGTGATCACTCTGGATCACATTGGATCTACTGGGAAAATAATCTTCTGTATAGCGAGCCTAAGGTTGCTGAGCCTGGGTCAGCCCGTGTGCTGGTGGTACCCCAGCGCTTCAGAGCCTTCCTACTGGGATTGGCTCATGATGTTCCTTTAGCAGGTCATCTGGGGCAGAACAAGACCTTTGAAAGGCGTGTCTCCCACTTGTATTGGCCCCAGATGAGGAAGAGTTCAGATACTCATTGTAGGACCTGTCAAACTTGCCAGGCAAGTGGGAAAAGTGGAAGGAGGCACAAGGCCCCTCTCCAACCTTTCCCTGTAGTCAGTACCCCCTTTGAACGGGTGAGCATTGACATTGTGGGGCCACTGGACCCCAAGACAGCCATGGGTAACAGGTTTATCCTGGTCTTGGTGAACCATGCTACCCGGTACCCGGAAGCCATTCCTCTCAGGACAGTGATGGCCCCCGCGGTGGGACGTTCACTGATGGGGATCTTCTCCCGTGTGGGGTTCCTCAGAGAGGTTGTGTCTGACTGAGGTACAAACTTCATTTCTAATTATATGAAGTCTCTGTGGAAGGAGTGTGGTGTTACCTCCAAGTTCACCACCACTCCTTACACCCACAAGGTAATGGGCTGGTTGAAAGATTCAACCGGACCCTTAAGGGCATGATCATGGGTCTTGAAGAACCAATGAGGCGTTAGTGGGACATCCTCTTGCCATGCTATCTGTTTGCCTACTGAGAGGTGCCACAAAAGTCTCTAGGGCTCAGCCCATTTGAGCTTTTGTATGGTCACCCGATAAGAGGACCTTTAGGTCTGGTCAAGGAAGGCTGGGAGCAATCTCCCAGAAAACCAACCCCGGGATGTATATAGCTACATGCTGGCCTTCAGGAACCAGACTCGGCGTTTCAGGGATCTCGCTCAGGCGAATCTGGAAGCCAGCAAGGAAGAGATGAAGCGGTGGTACGATCAGAATGCCACTCTTATTGAGCTTCAGCCTGGACAGAAAGTTTGGGTCATGGCCCCTGTGGAGCCTTGTGCACTCCAGGACAGGTGGACTGGTCCATACGAGGTGGTGGAGCGCAAGAGTGATGTCGCCTATCTGGTGAACTTGCGGTCTCCAAGGAACCCTTTGAGGGTCATTCATGTTAACCGCCTGAAGCCCCACTTAGAGAGGTCCGAAGAGGGCACGCTCCTAGCGACAGGTGATGGAATGGGAGAGGAGACCGATCCTCTTCCTTACCTCCTGTCTGCAGCAGAGCAGGATGGGTCAGTGGATGGTGTCAGCCTCTCTGCCACACTGACCCCTGATCAGCAGCAAGATTGTCGCCAACTGTTGGGGAAATTCTCTGGTCTATTTTCCTTGGTTCCTGGTGTCACAGAGTGGTGCGTCCATGATGTGGACACTGGCGTCAGTCCTCCTGTGAAGCACAAGGCTTACAGAGTGACTGACAAGGTTAGGGCTTACATTAAGGAGGAAATCTCCAAGATGTTTGCTTTAGGGGTCATTGAGTCCTCAAACAGTCCTTGGGCCAGCCCAGTGGTCTTGGTCCCAAAGGCTGACTCGCCGGGTGCGACACCCGAACTCCGGTTCTGTGTGGACTACAGAGTGCTCAATTCAGTTACCAGGACTGATGCACACCCCATCCCCAGAGCTGATGAGCTCATTGATCGGTTAGGGGCTGCACGGTACCTCAGCATGTTTGATTTGACGTCTGGGTACTGGCAAATCGCCTTGACTGATGGGGCTAAGGAGAGGTCAGCATTCTCCACACCAGATGGGCAATACCAATTCCGGGTTATGACTTTTGGGATGAAGAATGCACCTGCCACCTTTCAGAGGATGGTCAACCAGGTGTTGGCTGGGCTGAAGAATTTCAGTGCCGCCTACCTGGATGACATTGCAGTGTTCAGCGCCAGTTGGGAAGAACACAAGCAGCACCTCTGGGAAGTGTTGATGGCCCTGCGCAAGGCAGGCCTCACGATCAAAGCAAGTAAGTGTCAGATCGGGCAGGGCTCCGTTGTGTTTTTCGGTCACCAGGAAGGAAGCGGCCAGGTGGCGCCCCCTACAACCCAAGATTGATACCATTCTGGCATGGGAACCTCCAAAGACTCAGACACAGGTGAGAGCCTCTTTAGGACTCTCGGGGTACTACAGGAGTTTTGTCAAGGGGTATGGCAACATTGTTGCACCCTTGACTGAGCTGACTTCCAGGAAGCAGCCCAAGAAAGTGAACTGGACTGACACCTGTCAGAAGGCTTTTGATGCCCTGAAGACTGACATGTGCACAGCACCCGTGCTTCAGGCGCCCAACTTCTCAAAAGAATTCATTGTACAGACAAACGCTTCAGAGCATGGTGTGGGGGCTGTTCTATCACAGATTACTGAAGAGGGCTTTGGCCAACCTGTAGCCTTCATCAGTAGGAGGTTACTTCAACGGGAACAGAGGTGAAGTGCAATTGAGCGTGAGGCATTTGCTCTGGTCTGAGCACTGAAGAATTTGAGACCATACTTGTTTGGGACTCACGTCCGGGTTCAGACCGACCACAGGCCCCTCAGATGGCGGATGCAGATGAGGGGTGAGAACCCAAAGTTGTTGAGGTGGTCTATCTCCCTACAGGGTATGGACTTTACGGTGGAACACTGCCCTGATACAGAACATGCCAACGCTGATGGTCTGTCCAGATTTTTCCGCCTTAGTCTAGAGAACTACCCAAGGGGAAGGTTAGTTCTCCCCACATTTCAACTCGAGGGGACACGTGTTAGACCTGAAATCATTGGCGTGAGTCTTCCTTCCATTTTTGACGGATTACCTCCTCTGTTTTGATATGTTTTTGCTGGATTTATGCTTTGGGCACCGTGCCACTGCTAATCAGTGCCACAGTGCAAGTGCTCCCTATGTTAAATTGATGTACTGATTGATTATTCCACAATTGGGTTATTTTATTTACTGTCAGCCCCTAGTACTGTGCACCATGGGTGCTCAGGGCTTGTAGATCAAATACTGCTGGTGGGTTTGCAGCACTGGTTGTGCCACCCACAGAAGCAGCTTGTAAAATATGTCTCAGGCATGCCATTGCAAGGCCTGTGTGCAGTCTAGCACTGCCATATATACTTGGCCAAGTGCACCCACTTACCAGTCCCTAAGCCTGCCCTTTGCTTCATATTAGATACCCCTATGGTAGGCCCAAGGGCAGGGTGCATTGTAAGTATAAGGTAGGACATGCTCTGATGTGTGTAGCATGTTCTAATAGTGAATTACAGCCATTTTAGTTTTTCACTATTGGAGGCTACCTGTTCTCATAGGCCAGAATGGGCAGTTAAGATTGTTACATTCTTACAATCCTAACTGACTCAGGGAACAAGGTAGAAATTCGAATTTAGTATGCCTGAACTCAGAATAATAAAATGCATCTTTTAGTAAAGTTTATTTTAATATCCTGTGTTTGCAAATACCACTTTTAGAAAGCAGGTATTTGCTTGCTTAACCATTTAAGCCCGCCTCTGCTGAGTTGTGTACTCCTTGTCTGGGTTTGTGTGTGACAGGGCTGGGGAAATACCAGGAGACAGTCTGGGACAGCCCAGGGGTGAATAGGGAGATTTACATCCAGATGGAAGAGTGGAGTGCGCCTGGGACCTGTATAGGGCTGTCACTTCCCCCTACAATGCTGGCTCCACCCCCTGTTGCTTGTCTGATGTCTCTGCCCTAAACAGTGAAAAGAGAAGAGGAATCCTGTCAACAGAGTGCTCCAGAGCTGTATCTTCCCTCCCCTGTGCTGACTCCACCTCCTGTGGGGCCACTGATGTCTCTGCCCTGCACAGTGAAAGGAAGAAGAGAGTCATGTCAACAAAGTGCTCAGGAACTGGTTTGAACTAGGCAGAAACCTCTCAGCCTTCAGAGAACAAAGGACGTTGGGGTTTAAATATTGGGACCCAGTCCCACAGACTTTAGATCACTTCTGGAACAAGAAACCTTTCTGCCAAGGAGAAGAACCAAGGAAGCTGCAGGCATTTGGACTGCCCCTCTGCCAGTGTGCTGTTTGATGCGTTGGCCTGCAGTGGTTACTTCATTGCCAAGGGAAAGGAGAAGGAACTTTTAAGGACTTTCATTTATCTACAGAATATTATCCAAGGGCTTGAACTGTGCTTGCCTTCAGTTGAAGTCTAAGGGCCAAAAGACTTTACCTCCAGTTCCCTCCTGAATTTCCTTGCTGGGAATTCTGACTCCAGTCACTTGCGTGCCGCTGGGGCTGGAAGTGCGACGCATCGAGAGGAAGCGTGTCATCGCCGCAGCTGAAATCATCGCAACGCCAGAGAAGCGAGCCTTCGTCGCATCTCCCTGGAAGCGTGTGTTCATCAAAGCTGCCTGCTGTCGCATCACCGGAGAAGCGTGACGCCATCGAGAGAGTCGCCATCGCATCACCGGAGAAGCGTGTCGCAGGGCCTGTTGCGGCTCCAAAGTACAGAGTCACCGCAAGGCTGCCAGGGCGTCTGATACAGAACATGCCAACGCTGATGGTCTGTCCAGATTTTTCCGCCTTAGTCTAGAGAACTACCCAAGGGGAAGGTTAGTTCTCCCCACATTTCACCTGGAGGGGACACGTGTTAGACCTGAAATCATTGGTGTGAGTCTTCCTTCCATTTTTGATGGATTGCCTCCTCTGTTTTGATATGTTTTTGATGGATTTATGCTTTGGGCACCATGCCACTGCTAATCAGTGCCTCCCTATGTTAAATTGATGTACTGATTGGTTATTCCACAATTGGGTTATTTTATTTACTGTCAGCCCCTAGTACTGTGCACCATGGGTGCCCAGGGCTTGTAGATCAAATACTGCTGGTGGGCTTGCAGCACTGGTTGTGCCACCCACAGAAGCAGCTTGTAAAGTATGTCTCAGGCATGCCATTGCAAGGCCTGTGTGCAGTCTAGCACTGCCATATCAACTTGGCCAAGTGCACCCACTTGCCAGTCCCTAAGCCTTTCCTTTGCTTCATATTAGACACCCCTATGGTAGGCCCAAGGGCAGGGTATATTGTAAGTATAAGGTAGGACATGCTCTGATGTGTGTAGCATGTTCTAATAGTGAATTACAGCCATTTTAGTTTTTCACTATTGAAGGCTACCTGTTCTCATAGGCCTGAATGGGCAGTTAAGATTGTTACATTCTTATAATCCTAACTGACTCAGGGAACATGGTGGAAATTCGAATTTAGTATGCCTGAACTCAGAATAATAAAATGCATCTTTTAGTAAAGTTTATTTTAATATCCTGTGTTTGCAAATACCACTTTTAGAAAGCAGGTATTTGCTTGCTTAACCATTTAAGCCCGCCTCTGCTGAGTTGTGTACTCCTTGTCTGGGTTTGTGTGTGACAGGGCTGGGGAAATTCCAGGAGACAGTCTGGGACAGCCCAGGGGTGAATAGGGAGATTTACATCCAGATGGGAGGGAGGAGTGCACCTGGGACCTGTATAGGGCTGGGCCTTCCCCCTACAATGCTGGCTCCACCCCCTGTTGCTTGTCTGATGTCTCTGCCCTACACAGTGAAAGGAGAACAGGAATCCTGTCAACAGAGTGCTCCAGAGCTGTTTCATCCCTCCCCTGTGCTGGCTCCACCTCCTGTGGGGCCGCTGATGTCTCTGCCCTGCACAGTGAAAGGAAGAAGAGAGTCATGTCAACAAAGTGCTCAGGAACTGGTTTTAACTAGGCAGAAACCTCTCAGCCTTCAGAGAACAAAGCACGTTGGGGTTTAAATATTGGGACCCAGTCCCACAGACTTTAGATCACTTCTGGAACAAGAAACCTTTCTGCCAAGGAGAAGAACCAAGGAAGCTGCAGGCGTTTGGACTGCCCCTCTGCTAGTGTGCTGTTTGATGCGTTGGCTTGCAGTGGTTACTTCATTGCCAAGGGAAAGGAGAAGGAACTTTTAAGGACTTTCATTTATCTACAGAATATTCTCCAAGGGCTTGAACTATGCTTGCCTTCAGTTGAAGTCTAAGGGCCAAAAGACTTCACCTCCAGCTCCCTCCTGAATTTCCTTGCTGGGAATCCTGACTCCAGTCACTTGCGTGCCGCTGGGAGCTGGAAGTGCGACGCATCAAGAGGAAGCGTGTCGCCGCCGCAGCTGAAATCATCGCAACGCCAGAGAAGCGAGCCTTCGTCGCATCTCCCTGGAAGCGTGTGTTCATCAAAGCTGCCTGCTGTGGCATCACCGGAGAAGCGTGACGCCATCGAGAGAGTCGCCATCGCATCACCGGAGAAGCGTGTCGCAAGGCCTGTTGCGGCTCCAAAATACAGAGTCACCGCAAGGCTGCCAGGGCGCCATCGCATCATCATCGCATCGCCGCATCAAGGACGCCATCTTCTCGCATCGCAACTGGATCATCGCATCGTCATTGCATCAAGGCGCCATCTTGCGCACCACTACAGGCCCGCAGGCGGAGAATCTACGCATCACCTCCGCACCGGTAAGGCTTACGACGAGTCCCCTCCTCTGAGCAAGCATTGAGGAAGGACGCAACCGTTCCCCCGGATCACGGAACCGACGCATCTACCCTTCTGCGAGTCTTTTGTCTACTTTGCGTTACGCATCCAGGTACTTTGTTGAGAACTTTGTCGCATCTACCATCAACTTGAACTAAGAGACTTTAATCATCTTTTTAAGTAATCTTAAGTGTAGTTATGTGGATTTGTCGTTCTTGGTCTTGTGTTTAAGTCTATATAAAGAATACTTATTTTTATAAAACCTGTGTTGTGTCCATCTGTAGTGTTTTCACTGTATTACTGTGTATATTCACAAATGCTTAACACACTGCCTCTGAGATAAGCCTGTCTGCTCGTGCCAAGCTACTAAGGGGGTGAGCAGGGGTTATTAAGGAGTGTAATCCCCTTATCCTGACTTAGAAGAAAGGGTTCCTATTTGGACAAAGGTGAATACCATTGCCAACTAGAGACCCCCAGATCTAACAGGAACCACACCATGGCTGGTCGTTTTCCAGGCAGCATCTCTAAGATGAGTGCATTTTACATTAAATCCCACACTGGCAACAGTGTGGGTTTAATGAGCTGTGAAGTTTGCTACCAAACTTCCCAGTTTTTAGTAAAGCCATAGAGCTGTGGAGTTCGAAATGACCAACTTACAGACCGTATACTCTTTATGGCTTTACTACACTTACGATAACTAAGAATTTACTTAGACTCTGTAGAGGTACAGGGCTCATGCCACTGTACCTTATCCTGAGGGCTAGTGCAGCCTGCTAGAGGGGTGACTTACCTATGCCTCAGGCAGTGGGTTGCAGGCATGGCACACAGGGATGTGTGCCATGTCGACTCTTCACTTTTCTCTGCACCAAAACACGCAGCCTGCCAGGCAGTGTGTGGTGTTAAGGTACAGGGCCTCTAAGTGTGGCACAATAGGTGCTGCAGCCCTTAGAGGCCTTCCCTGGTCACAGTGCCCTTTGTACCCATGGTACCTTTTTATATAGGGCTTACCTGTGGCCAAGGATGTGCCAATTGTGGGTATAAGGTTTTGGGAAAGAACACAGGCCCTGGGAACCTGGGTGGCAGGGACCCAGGGCACATAAAATCAGGCTGCATCAGAGGTCAGGAAAAAAGTAGGGGGTAACCATGCAAAAAGGGTCACTTTCCTACACTCAGTGAGTTTCACCTTGGCCACAAGCATCTCTATCTGGTACAGCACTATCATACTTTCCTGTATGGGTATGATGGGGCACAGAAAGTGCGGGTGATACCAGAGGATTTCGAGGGGGCAGAGTGCTTAGCATCATTCATAGCATGGTCACACTCCCACCCTGCCCCTGTTTGTCTCATCCTAAGTGTCGCAGGACAGGAAGCCAGTAATTACCCCTTGCCATAGCTCTGCTATTGGTTTTCTGTGCAGATCCCTTGACTCCTCAGTCTGCAACTCAGCCCCTTTTGCTGCAACCCATATTCCTACATCTATCCGCCATCTACTGTGAGGCAGGCCATGTGGTGATTTCCTATGAGCTATTTCCTGAGCTAAGTCCAGGAACCTGTTCCGCACTTATTTCTCTAGCCGCCTTTTGTACAGACGAAGCAGGCATATCTCCGCTGTGCAGAGCTGCCGGTGACCAATGCTCAGGACCTGTCACCACCTGTGTCCAGAATTGCTTTATGGCCAAGTAACACCACACCATATGCAAAAAGTTTGCGTTCTTTCAGAGTGCACCATTGGCAGCTCATGTCGGCACCCTGGAACATGACGTTCAATCTGTGTGGTGTTAGGTATGTACAATACAGGTAGTTGAATTGATTAAATTTGAACTTTGTGTTGCAGGTGAACTTATATGAGTGCTCTAAAGTTTGGTCCCGTTCCTTCCTCAAAAGGGCCATAACTATGTTCTCCCACTTATCCCTCAGAGCTGGTAAGTCATCCCCCCCATGGCGATTGCCATTTTGTACAGCCAGAAGACAAGATGACGTCCCCTGATAAAGGTCAGCAAGGTCTGGTGTAGCTCGTGGACAGGGGGTTCTGGGTCCAGGGCACCGTACAATTACTGTACCACTGCAACCAATGTTAAATATGTCAAAAATTGAACACCCGGGAGGACACTCTCTGTCTCCAGCTCCTCCAGAGTTTGAAAGGAGCTGTCAGAGTAACAGTCTCCAAGAGTTTCCAAATGAACCGCTGTCCACTCCTCCAGTCTTTGGGTTGTAAAGTATCCTCCCCAGGCCTCCGGGAACCCCACCATCAGTATTGCTGAGGCATAGAGTGGAGCCAATCCACCTACCAGCAAGCCCCTATCCAGCACCTAAGCACTATGCGCAGAAGCCGAGGCCCAGTGCCAGGAACTAATTTGACCCTAATAGCATTTCCAGCAATGCTCCTTCATTGCGGGCTGTCACAAAGTCTCCTAAATCGACCACATTAAGCCCCGTTATCCTTCAGGTGACCCACTGTAATAAAGTCAAAAGTCTGGGATCCCCACACTCCCCTAGTAGTCGGCCTCCGGAGCGTACACAAGGACATCCGGCTACACTGTTCATCACATATGAGTTCCCGAAGCAAGTCATCAATGGTTTTGAGCTCTGCCCTTGGCACCCAGATGGGTAGGTTTGTGAAGTAATTAAGGACTCAGGGCCGAATGACCATTTTCGTCAGGGCCACTGGAACCATGATGGAAAGCTTTAGCATCCTCCAAAATGCTACCGTACAGTACCCCAGATATTTGAGAGTTCTCAGTTCCTACTTGAGGCCAATATTTAACACTGCTTCTAGGGGCACCGTCAGGCCAGGGGACACAGGCAAAGCACATGATTTCCTCCAGTTTGGTTGAAGACCAGAGACACAGACAAACTCCTCTAAAAGGAATACATATGCTCACGTCTCTCAAACCAAGGAGCATTAGATTATTATTATTATTATTATTATTATTATTATTTTAATTTATAGAGCGCGTAGTCACCCATGGGTATCCCAGCGCTAAGATCAATACAACTGAGGTTCAGCAGGGGGGGCCTGGGACAGGGTTAGGGGAAGAGGTGTGTTTTCAATCGCTTCCTGAACCGTAGGTAGTTGGGTTCAGATCTTAGGTCAAGAGGAAGGGTGTTCCAGAGGCGTGCAGTGTGAACCGAGAAACGCCTTCCACCTGTTCGGGCCTTCTTGATTCTGGGGATGGTGAGGAGATGTTGCTGGTCGGATCGAAGGGATCTGGGGGCTTTATATGGTTTAATGAATTTTTGTAGGCTTGGGGGGCCTTTATTTTGAAGCAGTCTGTGCGCCAGGCAGAGGGCTTTAAATTTCACACGCTCTCTTACTGGGAGCCAATGGAGGCGCTTTAGCGCTGGTTTGGCTGAAGCTCTGACAGAGGTGTTATTAAGGATCCGGGCAGCTGCATTTTGGACCCTTTGTAATTTGTTCAGAGTAGCCTCCGGCGCTCCTAGGTAGATGGAGTTACTGAAGTCGAGCCTAGAGAGTATCAGGCCTTGGATCAGCAGTTTTTGAGAGTTGGGGGGGAGTAGGGGCAGAATCTTTCGCATCGACCTGAGGAGCCCAAAGCAGGTCCCGGCTACCTTTTTTGCTTGTGTTGCAAAAGAAAGGTCTTTATCGAGCCAGACACCCAGGCTTTTTACCTCTGGTTTTGGGTCTGGGAGCGGGCCCAGAGAGGGTGGCCAGATGTTCTGTAGTAAGGAGGGCCTCTTCTGGCCAAGGAGGAGAATATCAGTCTTTGAACCGTTAAGTTTCAAAGATGATTTGTTCATCCATCCTTGTATCTGTGAGAGACAATTGTACAGGTCCGCAGGTTGTTTGCTGGGGTGGGAAAGGGACACCACTAGTTGTGTGTCGTCAGCATAGCTGACGATGCTCACTCCGAACGGAATAACAAACTCCTCCAATGGGGACATGTAGATATTAAATAAAGTGGGGCTCAGGGAGGAGCCCTGAGGCACGCCACATTGGAGGGGAGTGTCGGAGGAGCGGGTGTTATTCTCCCAGATTTGAAAAGAGCGGTGACTCAAAAAGGACGATAGCCAGGAAAGCGCGGTCCCTTCCACACCTACACTCCTGAGTCGTTGGATTAGGAGTTGGTGGTTGACGGTGTCGAAGGCCGCACTGAGGTCGAGGAGGATCACTGCCACTGATCCTCCTTCGTCCAAAAGTGCTCTTGCCTCCTCCACTGCCATAAGGAGGGCAATGTCGGTGCCCTGTCCAGGGCGGAATCCCGTCTGCGAGCTTTTAAGCCGGTGATTGCTCTCCAAAAATTGTGAAAGTTTCCTGTTCACAAGTTTTTCTGCGATCTTACTCGTTCCCGGGAGGAGGGAGATTGGTCTGTAATTTGCCAGGTCGGCAGGGTCAAGGGAAGGTTTTTTTAGTAATGCTTTGACCACTGCTGCCTTCCAACTGGGTGGGACATCTCCCTGTTGAAGAGAGGCGTTAATGAGGTGGGTAAGGGGGAGAGCGATTGAGGGTGCTACTTTTTTGAGAATCCGTAAGGGGGCAGGGTCCCTTGGTGATCCGCTTTTAATAATATTCAGCGTGTTTTCGACCTCTTCTGTTGTCACTTGTTCCCAAGAGGTGAGGTATGGGGAGGTCGGGAGGTTATTGGATTCTTTTTCCTCGTTCAGATTTGCAGCCGGGATAGAGTCGAGGATTTTTTGGATTTTTTCCTTAAAGAAGTTGGCTAGCTTGTGGCATTTTTCCTCATCTGCCTTGGGATCTGGTGGGCCTCTCGGTCCGGGGTCGGGAACTTTAAGGAGTTCTTTCAGAATGGTGAATGATTCCTTACAGGAGCTGGCAGAGTGTTCTATTCTTTCTTGAAAGAACAGACTTTTGGTGTTACGAAGGGAGGTTTTATAATTTTGTAGCGCGGTATGGTAGACATCCTTTTTTTCTTTGGTTTTATCCTTCCTCCATGAGCGCTCAGTCCTCTTACATTCGTGTCGTAGAGCTTTGAGCGCTGGGGTGTACCAGGGGGCAGGGGTTACTCTTTTCGTTTGTTTAAGGGTGGTGGTGTTGGGAAGGAGTTTATCCAGTGAGGATATAATCCAGGAATTGAATTGTTCGTCGGCCACCACCGGGTCCGTGGAGAGCACCGGTGTGGAGTCTGAGAGCATACTGGCCCATTCCACTGGTACGAGCTTATGCCAGCGTCGGTCTGTCACTCGGATTTTCGGGGGTTGGGGGGGTGCTGTGACTAGGTGCCAAGAGAAAGGGACTAGGAAGTGATCTGTCCAGGGGAAAGGGATGGGGCGGCCCGAGGTGATGTCCATAATATTGGTCAAGACGGGGTCCAGTAGGTGCCCCTTATCATGGGTTGGCTCGTTGTTGGTCATTCGGATGTTAAATGACCTAAGGTCCTGAAGGAGATCCGACGCTGAGGAGTCTGTGGGGTCATTAAGGTGAAGGTTAAGATCGCCTACGAGAAGAAAGTTCGAGACGGAGGATGCCAATTGAGATACCGTGTCAGTGAGGGCGTTGAGGAAGTTCCCTGGTGTCCCCGGAGGACGGTAGATCAACAGTCCTGAGAGGGAGTGTACCGGGGAAATTTGAAGGGCAAAATGGCAGCTTTCACAATCCTCAACATTGGCATTACTGGTCCTACAAACCAGGTGTTCTCTGTAGATGATTGCCAGCCCCCCTCCTCTCTTTTTAGGCCTATGTAGGGTTTGAATGAGATAGCCTGGAGGTAGGGCGTTGACGATATCAGAGTCCGTGCTGGCAGAGAGCCAGGTTTCTGTGAGAAATAGAGCATCCAGGCCGTGATCCAGTATCAACAGGTTGATTTCATCCCCACAGAGTGGAAATAAATGCTCCATGTCACGCAGTTGGACCCCCTCCCCCCATGTCACGCAGTTGTTCCCCCTCCCCCAGCCCCTCTACAGCATCAAGCACCCAAATGGCTCAACCACAATTGTGTACCGCATGGGGGAGAGACGGCAGCCCTGCTGTGTACAAAGGTGGACCCCAAAGGAGTCCAAGATACACCTACCAGTGCGCACCCATGCACTCGTATACAGTAGCATGACCCATCAAGCCCATTCCTCTCCCAGGGCCTTCCAGGTCATGACTGCCTGCAGGTAGTTACACACAAAAACAAAATCCCACTTGTTCTGTATTTCTTCTTCTATGCCTATATAGTGCTTAGTGTTCTGACCCCAATACAATTACGCAATGTACATACTTAATATTGAGATTTTTTTATTTTTCAATTTGCTAGACGTCACCTTATGTTTTCATGAACAACTGATAAAAACACATAGTGACAAACTCCTGGAAATTTCCACACCAAAATGTACGTTGACCGTTTTTAGGAGCGATTTCAGGTCACAACACCACAACGGTTGAAACAGAACATATCTTCCCACAGCATAAGCTTCCATTGAAAAATTGATGTTTGCAAACATCTCTGCGCCGTATGGCAGGCACCACGCATCACCTGCCACACGGTGCCTGAATGTTTATTCAAGCTAGCCTGGCTGTTGACAGCTGATTAGCCAGAAACTGGTCACAGGATGCTTGTTTCCGGTCCAGGGAAGACATGGCTTGGCAGTTCGGGCTGGACTGTTCCCATGAGGCACAGGGTCAGACTGATTTGCATGTGGCCATGTCTGAAATGGGGTGGCAGAGTGAGCTAAAGTATGATGATGGATTAAACCCAGATCAGTTGACTGGGGGTGAGTGCTTGCAATGTTCAACACTCCGTCCATCATCCCATTGGTTTTGCTTTGTTTGCCCTAAGTTGGCAGGGTATGCCCAGACGTGTGTCCCTTGCTTACTTTGCCACTGGATTCAAGCTAGCCTGGCTGATGATGGCTGATTAGCCAGAAACCGGTCCCAGGATGCTTGTTTCTGGTCCAGGGAAGACATGATTTGGCAGTTTGGGCTGGACTGTTCCCATGAGGCACAGGGCCAGACTGATTTGCATATGGCCATGTCTGAACTGGGGTGGCAGAGTGAGCCAAAGAATGATGGTGGATTACACCCAGATCAGTTGACTGGGGGTGAGTGCTTGCAATGTTCAACACTCCGTCCATCATCCCCTTTAGTTTTGCTTTATTCGCCCTAAGTTGGCAGGGTATGCCCAGACGAGGGTCCCTTGCCCACTTTGCCACTGGATTCAAGCTAGCCTGGCTGATGACGGCTGATTAGCCAGAAACCGGTCCCAGGATGCTTGTTTCCGGTCCAGGGAAGACATGATTTGGCAGTTTGGGCTGGACTGTTCCCATGAGGCACAGGGCCAGACTGATTTGCATATGGCCATGTCTGAACTGGGGTGGCGGAGTGAGCTAAAGAATGATGAGGGATTAAACCCAGATCAGTTAACTGGGAGTGAGTGCTTGCAATGTTCAACACTCCGTCCATCATCTCCTTTGGTTTTGCTTTGAATGTTTAGGGAGGCACCATAGTGGAGGGCCAGGCAGAAAGGCAGACATGGAGAGGCTGTCGGAAACCAAAATCGTAATCCCGGCAGCAGAGCCAAAGCTGGCTAATCCGTATTTTAAGGGATTACAATTCTGCTCCTCTTCCGACAGAGGAGCAGAATCCCCCCCAGCATGTCTGGGAATTGTTCAACATCAGCATCATTTAGCACCCTGTAGGGTCGACTAATACTATGCAATGTGATTCGGTTAGGTATAAATCCATTTTGATCCTCATGCCGTCTACCAGGGCCGCCAAATGAGGTTGGAGCTTGTGCTCAAGGAGCTTACTAAGGATTTTGTAGTCCAGGTTAAGCATCAACAAGGGGCGATACGCCATTGTATCCAGGGCATCCCCGCAGGTTTAAGGATGGAGACTATGAGCACCTTCCTGGTTGGATCCGGCAGATACCCACAATATAGGGCCCCAGGGTTTATCTCAGCCAATTATATGTGGCCAAGTGGGCAGTGTACTCCCGATCAAATTCAGCAGGGAGAAAGTCTGTCCCCAGCTTCTTACCACCTGGTAGGTCCTTTATGGTAGCCCTAGTTTCCGGTTCTGTGATGGGGGCTCCCAATTCCTCCCGTTCCTTGGACCACAGCTGCGGGAGAGTGACCAGTTTTAAGAATTCGGTACAGTTCTCTATGATGGAATGTGAATACTGCATATTTATCTGTTTGAGAATGTACCAGTTTTCCTGTTGGTCAGTCAGCCCTGTAATGGGCTTCCACCTGTCTCTTGTAGGTGTGAGTCACGGCAGCAGCTGCCTGGCCTTCCCCCTTCTTGATGCTCTGTGTTAAGATACTTTCTCTGTTTTAGAGAACTGAGCCTGCACTGCACCTGCAAGTGCCTCCAGCAGCATTCTCTCAGGTGCCAGAGAGTCTCTGGGCGGCATGCTGTTTCATTTTCCAGGGATCAAATGTTCCCCTCCTGCAGGGTCAACTCTGCCTGGAGCAAGCGATACACCCCCACTGGCTGACCAACGCAGTACCCCCATACAACTGCCTTAAAGGCAACCCATTCAACATTGACATGTGTGGCCTTTTGTGCGCCATTGGCATTAGTAATCTGTTTTAATAAAGGTTATATTTTTTCCAATAAATAACTGAGTGTATAGGTCTTCTTTTTCTGACAACACTTGTCTATAGTTTACTGTGAAAATCGTCTGTTTGTGGGAGATTATGAGGGAAAACATTTTTAATTTACCTGTGCACCTACCAAACATAATCCAACTGACTATTACACAAATGAAGCCTCACTCAAATAGTTAGGGTTGAGGCGCCAATTGAGAACAGGCACCAAGCTCTTCCTCCAGTCCAGTCTGACCTGCAGGGGAGTATGGTCTGATAGTGTGTACCCCAAGTATTCAGATCACTCAATCTCAACCGCAAGCTCCGCCATGTTCCATGTGGAAAATGAATAGTGCATCAGCTTTTCAATCATATTGGAATCAAGTGTTTTGATCTTGTCTGCCCCACCCGTCCCCTTCTATGGGAGTCAATCATTCAGCCATTCATACTCAATGGCTAATAAAGTATAATATTCCCCAACCCGCCAAACACCCCAAGTCAGAGCTGTAATGGCCCTCCCGCCTAAGCAAAAAAAGCAAACATAGGTATGAGTACCAAACCCCCAATACCTACTATAAGGAGGTTTCCAGCTCGGGAAGGCTGCCATTGGGATCGTTATAGGCAAGGCTTCACTGCCAACCCCCCCACTGTTCATGCCGTGTATGGACAGTAGCGCCAAGAGCCAGCCCACACCTCCAGAGCATGAGTTGACTCCCTCTGCAGCCGCTCATCAGGCAGCAGCAATGGCCAGGTCAGGCAAAAAAGCAAACATAGGTATGAGTACCAAACCCCCAATACCAGTCTACTATATGGAGGTTTCCAGCTTGGGGAGGCTGTAGTTGTGACCAATTTAAGATATGCATCACCATCGACTCCCGCCATGTTCATGTGGTGTATGAACAGTAGCGTCAGGAGCCAGCCCACACCTGCAGAGCATGAGTTGACTTCCCCCTCAGCCACTCACCAGGTTCTTCCAGTGCAGTGCCCAATTCTAAATGGTCAAAGGAGACCGTAGTGTTGCCGTCATCTGCAGACCTCCTTGGCAATACACCCATGGAAGTGCCCTCGCCTACGCTCTCTCCTTGTCGACTTGTTTACGGTTTGGGTTTATGTTCCTGGTTGCCTTACGTTGTCAAAAAATAACTTTCTAAAAAGGGGGGTCAAGAAGGGTTGGTTTAATGACCATGGAACCTCACAACCCTGGAGAACATGAATACAAAACAAGGAGGCACATAGTCAGGAGAGCAATGTGTGTATGTTATGAATACAAAGAGGGAACAGAAATACCACTGGGCTGAAATATTCCCATCAGCCCACCAAACGTGGCGGAGGCATCGTCATGTGGGAATTGGATAGGGTATTCCAAATCTCACCCACCCCATCAAAGATGGTGCAGAGATCGGAAACCTGTGATGACCTTCAAGCCACAGTGTTTTTCTGAGTGGTGCTAATGAATGTGCAGTGCTCAAAATAAGGTGAACAAAAATGATATATTAAAAACAACTACTAGAGCAAAAAATATGTTTATTGGATACTGTTCTAGTGTCGTAGTTAAAAACAGGCGTCTTGTAGTCTGAAATTATGACTACCAATAGGCGCTAAGCAGTGTGGTCAACATGTTTCAGCTATAACAAAGCTTTCGTCAGGACCAAAGGTGGTAATGATACAACTGCAACAGATTAAACGACAATTCTAAATGACAAAAGTGATCCTACCAGTATTTTGGAGCCCCAATATTAGCTGGAGGAGACTCTAAATGATTTGTCCTTTACCCAGCATTGTGTGCGAAGCAACCTCACCTCACCCGGCACCTGCTCGGGAGAATGAGGCCCCGCTCTGTCCGTCGGTACCTCAAACAAGCATCCGAGTAGGCCTTACGTTGTCCCCAGCGTCTTAATAGCACAGTGCTTCTGCCTTATCCTCTGTTTAGTTCAGCTTTATATGTTTCCAGCCAGTCCCAAACAATCTGCGGTTCGTAAAGAACAGTGATTTACCATTCAGCATTGCTTTAAGGTAGGCAGGGAACAAAAGCATGTACTTAAGTCTGGTGACCCTCATCTCTTTTTTGACACTAATGAGTTAGGTATGTCTTTGCTGGTCTAGTATGGTATGGTCAGGAGTGGCTTAGTTCGGGAAAAAGGAGGGGGTCGGGGAAGGGGACGACGGAGACAATAAAAAAATGGTCTCGCAGGGATCCTGAGCTTCCTCTCTAGGGCAAAGATCGTTCAGAGCCCCTGCAGGTCAACCTTCTTCACCAACCAGCTCTCTAGGAAAGCCACCATGTCATTTTCCGCTGTATTCTCTGGCAGACCCACTATCCCCATGTTGTTGCGGTGTGAGGCCCTTCTGCAGGGCCGGCTTTAGGCATGTGCAAAGTGTGCATCTGCACAGGGCCGCCAAACCCCAGGGGCCGCCACGAGGAATCGGATACATACATATTCGTGGCGGCCCCTGGCAGGGATTTGGCGGCCTCCCCGGCTTCCACTATTACTAACTTCCAAAGCCCTGAGTCACCCCCCCACCCCCTCCTCCCCTCCTCCCTTTCACTGCCTGGCCTCTGGCTCCGCACCAACCTGTGTTCCTCGTTCCTGATTGGCAGTCAGCGCGGCGCCGGGGTATTTCAATCAATCAATGTCACCAAGGGCGGCGGTTGCAGCTGGCAGACGCCGGAAGCCAAGGATAGAGTAATCTGCGCACTGCAGACTCAACCTCCTCATACTGCTTCCCGCGTGCGTCGTGGTGGCGTATGTCAGTCTGCATTTCTGGTGGTGGTGGTCGGACTAAGCTGAGCTGTCCTGCTTCAGAAACAAGGTAAAGTCTGAACGCACCTGGCGTCAGTTGCAGAGGCAGATCTGAATGTAGATTCTGCTGTAGTCACACAATGTGTCACTCTGACCCTGGGCGGGAGTAGTACTGTCCTTTCCGGCGCGTGCCAGCCCTGGGTCTGATGGAAGGCCGAGGGAAGGCCTCCCGCATAATAGATCATGTCCAATGCCTATGCCTTCCAGTGTTCATAGCGGCGCAATAGTATAGGGTGGTGTGTCTTTAGTTTCAAATATTATACTGCAGCAGGTTACCGTCGAAGGCCTCAAACAGGCGTCGCTGTTTGAGAGCAGGAGAACGAAGGCCGGAGGGCTGTGACGTCGAGCGAGAGCAGGATGCACTGCTGGTTCATCATCTGGATGAAAAGATGGCGCGCTATTTTTATTTTACTGATTGTGTTTTAGCCCTGCTCTATCTCCATAAGACACGTATAACCAGGGGGTGCTATTCTTTTTTTATAATGATAGTTGTTCGATTACAGGTTCATTTCAATACGGCACACCCTTAAAACAACGCTATTAGAAAGTATACATTTATAAAGGCTATTAAATCTCCTAAAAATACACTTACTCTCAGTTAGCTGAAATAAAATAATAAAATAACATCACATGCCAGTAACATCATAGGAATCAATCACTCTGCAATAGTCTAACTCCAGTAATGTAGAATTGCTTCTCGAGCACCACGCTAAACCGTGAGAGAGTGCTTGGTTGGAAGGGTGATGTTTTTGCAGTGGCTTTTCTGATCTCAGAAAGCCCTGGCATTCTTGTTTCTGCTGGTCCAATCTGGGTAGGGGATGTTGTTGGTTTACTCAGGTTACAGGCTGTCTCAGTATAAGTATCCGGCACCTGCTCTCGTATCATTAATAATAGGGGCTTCAGGGGCTGGCCGCATGTTGTATGTGGGTGTGTGTGTGCAAGAGCTCATTTGTGTTCCTTTCCTTTGCATGCTTATTGTTGTATGTGTGTATGCGTGAACTGGGTGCTTGCTTGGTGTGTGCGTTCGTGTATGTTCAGTGCGTTTTTTGATTGTATCTGTGCGTGTTGCGTGTTTGCTTTGAGCGCGTGCCCCTGTTTGTCCCGTGCGTGTTTGTGGCTATATATCTATAGGTGTCTGTGATATGTCCATGTTTTCTTGATGTGTTTGCATTTGTGTAGGAGGACGTGTGCGACAGAGAGAGTGTGTCTAGGTGAAAATGCAGCCCCATTGCCCCATGTGCAGGTCTGGAAGAACGTTTGTCTAACATTAACATCAGCGGCTAACATCAATGTAGGAAGTGCCAATCGGCATCTTCCTGTTTAGTGTATATTTATGTTTCGATATGTCGGACGAATAAAGCATTTCACCAGGTGCCGAATATGCTGAAAATCTATAAAGGACATCTTCCAAGTGAGTTCTCAAAGGCACTGCTGGACAGAGGGCTGCTGACCAATGAACTCGAAGTTAAATGTCGGGCAGACTGTGGTGACTTTTCCCTATGAAGAGATGAAAACACATTACCGGCGTGTCACCCCAGTGCCTCGGTGCTCGCCGTCTTCCATGCACTCCCACTCCATCTGACAGCCGGGCGCCCTGGAGCCCCCACTAGAACCTCTAAGAGAAGTATTATTCCAAGACCGCTTAGAGTTGGCCAATGTGGTGCATAATGGTGGTAATTTCTGAAGCTTTTTCTGGAACTGGCCTCTTTTACGTGGATCATTTTTAAGCAGTGTGTTTTGTTCTGACTTCACATTTGTTTGGGTTTGCAGAGATAAGATGCAAGGCTAGTTCTTTATCCTTATTTTGGAAATAATTTCAGATGGTCATTCATGATTTGTATCTCACTTGGCAAGGTGTTCCAGAGCTTTTCCACCTACACTAAGAATGTTTTTATCTCAAAAGATGTTTTCTTGTTGGATGGCATGATTACACAAGATGATAGTCTTGAGAGGAGTGTTCTACTCTGTTTATCTGTGGAATTTAGCCAGCACATACAACAGATGTTTCACTTAGATGGCTTTGTGGGAGATACCAATGCTTTCAAGGCACAATAGCTTGCTACAAGTAGCTAGTGCATAATAGATGATGTCCAATGCCTTACAGTGTTCATAGCGGCCGGCGCAATAGTATAGGGTGGTGTGTCTTTCAAATATTATACAGCAGCAGCTTAAAATGCCGGAGAGAAATTAATTATCGTATATGTGCAGTGTCTCTTCTAACAAAGTCGTCAAAGTTAAACTATGCCCAGAATGTTATAATGTTGCTCCATACTCCGCCCCGCCCGGACCCCCTCTTCCGGGGCCCCCTACCTACGCTCCTTGCACAGGGCCACCATGAGCCTAGAGCCGGCCCTGCCTTCTGGATCCTACGTCTGCCAGTCCAGCAATTCTACAAGGTACAGCAGGTCTGACATCTTGGTTTGCAGGCCTTTGACATGGGGCCCAGATCCTTTAGAGTGTTTGTGTTGCGTTTTACTTCATCTGGTAGCTTACGATTTTCTTCTTGAAGCATACCACCGTCATTGGACAGTTTGTCAGTTTTACCTTCCAACACTTCTCGTTAGGCATTGACTGCGTTCAGATTAAGGTCCAGCTTGTTTGTGGGTTGCATGTGCAGATGGAGTTCCACCGCCCATACTGCAACATACGTCCCTGGGTGCTCCTCTGCTGCTGCAGTGTCTTTGTTTTCTTTAGTGCCGGCATGGTGGGTCCTCCACCACCAGTCACCTCCGGCCATGAAGACCCCGCCAGAAGAGCACAAGGACCGCACCTCCTAGTGCCAAGGCTGCAGGATC
Source organism: Lissotriton helveticus (assembly GCF_964261635.1). Taxonomy (NCBI): domain Eukaryota; kingdom Metazoa; phylum Chordata; class Amphibia; order Caudata; family Salamandridae; genus Lissotriton; species Lissotriton helveticus. The sequence continues at coordinate 609,874,805 of NC_136059.1, read as the reverse complement.
GTTTTGCCACTCCACAGTCCGAGAGGTGAGAGGATTTCTACCAAGTAATTGCTGCCCCCAATGCCAGCTGTGTGGAAGAGGCATGCCCTCCAATGCACCAAGGCCAAAAGAGTTCACCCCCCATCACTTTCACCTGGTATATCTTCTGCCACTCGTCTCAGCTTTCCTTACCTGTGGGCCGCAGTTGTGATCAGTCTTCCCTAAGGCCCCAGGTGTGCACAACCAGCAGTGTCACTGTCTCCCATGCCAGTCAGGTGTGCTCCAAAGGTTCCCCTGCAGTAAGGGCCGGTTGTGCCCTCAGTCGCTGCACCTCGCAGCTTTAGCAGGCCACCATATCCTCCTAGGCAACCAGGGATCATCCGCCATCTCCTGCCCGCATCCTGGAGAAGCGCCAATCTGAAGCTTGCCGTTCTCCCCTGCTCCTGCTGCTATCTCCTCCTGGTCTACGGGCACCTGCTCAGGTGGCCTCCTTCAAATCTGCAGCAGCACTGCGCTGAGAGCACTGAGGTCTTTGTTCTTCTTTCAGCCTAATCACCGGCCCTCACAGCCTGTTCCCCCAGAGACCCGGAGGGAAATAGGGCATGGCATGGATCCACCTCCCATTGCAGGATTGCAGGATTACTGAGGGTTAATGGTGTGGAGCCGGACCTCACAAGTGTGCTTCCATCTTGTGCACCACTCGGCCGGCCCCAATTTCAACATGTAGCATCCAGAGTGGACAAGGCCAGAAACAGGGGTGCAACAGGGTGTCATAGGGCCCGATGTAGGTCGGTCGGTAACGGCCGAAAATCAGTATTTTCGGCCGTTACCGATCGGTATCGAGCCCTCGGGATGTAGCAGACCGAAAACCGCCCAAATCGGTGAAAATACCGAATCGGAAAGGTTACAGAATCGGTAGAATACCGATTCGGAAATTACACAGAATCGGGAAATATACCGATTCGGTAACAAACCGATTCGGTAAAAAGTTGGGAATCGGAAAAATCACTGATTCGGTAGAATACCGATTCGGAGAAACACAGATTCGGAAACAAAAACCGAATCGGTAAACTTATCGAATCGGTAAAATTACCGATTCGGTATAAAACCGATTCTGTGTGAAAAACTGATGATTGAGATGTAGGAAAGCTCTGAAATACCGAATTAGCGTCAAAATCGGTATTTAAGATTCGGTATTTACCATAGATTGGAATCAGGTGGTAACCAGGTTCAACCTATAAAAAAGGACCCAAAATGCATTTCTTCTTGCACCATGGCGGCATTTTATGTCATAGCAAGACGGCTACGGCTACAGCAGGATGGATAGAGGGAATGGCTGAGACAGGAGCAGGTGTATAGAGTGCGGATCACCCTGTTCATGCAGACAGATGCAGAGATCCTACAGAGGTACAGGCTGGACCCAGAGACCATCTTAGAGCTCATTAGGGACCTCCAACCCCTGTTGCAGCACCCCACCCCAAGGGCACACGCAATCCCAGTGCACGTGCACGTGCTATGCAGCCTACACCTGCTTGCGTCTGGCAGCTACCAAAGTGCAGTAGCTGCGGTAGGAGGAGTGACCCAGAGCAGCCTGTCAAGGTTCTTCCACAAGTTCCTTGACGCCATGATACAAAGGATGGACCAATACATTTCCTTCCCTGCAACCCATGCAGAACTGGTACAGACAAAAGCAGACTTCTACCACATGGCAGGATTCACATCATTGGCTGCATAGATGGCACACACATTCCGCTTTGCCCCCCTGCTGACACGGAATACGTATACCGCAATCGGAAGTCACGGCACACCATAAATGTGCAGGTGATTTGTAATGCTAAGTGTGTCATCACGTGGTCGCAAAATTTCCAGGGAGTACCCATGACTCCTACGTCTTTCAAAATAGCGGAATTTATGCACGGCTGATGGCAGGGGAATTCGGTGAAGGATACCTCCTAGGTAAGACACAGTGTCAGACCCCCATAACCTAAATAGCAGTGTGAAGTACATGTATGCATGTGAGTAATGTTACCCCTTTTCCTTCTAGGCGACAGTGCATATGCCCTCCGCTCATTCATTCTCACCCCATACCTCAACCCCTCAACACCCAGCCAAAGGAGGTATAACCGTGCGCACAAAAGCACAAGGAATGTAGTAGAACGGACCTTCGGCATCTGGAAAAGCAGGTTCAGATGCTTGCACAAGAGCGGAGGTGCAAGGCAATATACCCCCATCCCCTGCTGCAAGATTATTGCAGTCTGTGCAATGTTGCACAACCTTGCAGTCAAGAAGGGCACAGAGGTAGAGTTGTCTGACTACGAGGACCCTGACGATGACATAGCTGTGCCACAATCACAACCTGCTGGAGTGTCTACACCAAGTGATGGCAGGGTCAGACGTGAGGAGATAACAGACAACTATTTCTGAGTGAGTACATATGCACAGACACGTTATGTATGTGAAGAAATGTAAATTTTAATTGTGGTACAACAGTACAGCACTGATGTGCAACTAATGAAAAGAATAACAACAATATGTGGTCAGGAAATGGGCCGGGTTGACTCACCCACACTGTCAGTGTCATTTCTTGCTGCGCTTTGCAGACCCACTGGGATGCGGCTCCCCCCTTCTGCATGTCCGGCTGCCTCTGCGGAGCGCCTGGAGCTGCGGCGCGGCTCGGACACTGCGCTGGCAGGACTGCTGCGGCTGCTGCTGTCCCCAGCCTCGGCCACGTCCAGGGCAGGATTCACTACTGTGTTTGAAATAATGAGTGTCTCCATGGCACTGGTGATGCGGGCCATGCCCCTGGTCACCTCCGCAGTGTTATTAGTGAGGCACTCCTCTATATTTGCCCCTCGGCGGCACAGCAGGGCTGTTGATGCGGCAAGCCGGTTAATTGCCCAGTTCTGAACTCGGGCATCCCTGCGCCTTATGTGCTCATGCTGGGCCAACTTGGCACACAGCTGTGTCATGGCAGTTGTCATTCTACCCATTCCTGTAGCCATTTCCCGGTTGCTTGCAACTAAATCAACTATTCCCTTTGTCAACTCCCCCGTCTGCAGGTTATGTTGACGCAATTGCCGGTGACAAGCGAGGATGGACTTGGCCTGCATCCGCTGTATTCGGACCATGCTCCCCTCAAGCCCTTGGAAGACGCTGCCCTCCCGTGATGGAATAGCACTGCTGGAAGTGCATGGACGCCGGCGTTCGGGGCTGGTGTGCTGGGTGGCCTGCTGTGCCACAGGTGTCACAGGTGTGGGTGCTGGTGTCTGACCCGCAGCTCCCTCCATGATGGACAATGGGGCCACAATACTCCTCCTGGCTGGAGCTGTGGCAGGTGCTGGCTGGGACCGTGTGGGTGAGTTCACTGGTGAGAACTGCAATGTTGGGGATTGTGACAATTGGGGGGAGTGGGCAAATAAGAGGGCATGTCCTGAGTCATCCTCACTTGCAATGGCACTGCTGTCCTCCACCTCCTGCGACTCATCCATTCTGCTTGGCCCTGCCACCGCACTGTCCGCTGTTGCTGGAGCTGACACTTGTGCAGCTGCTGCTCCACTACCTGATGGCGCCCCTAGTGATAAAGTAGCGTTTGTCAACTGAGTGGAAATGTCTTCCTGTCACTACAATAAATGCATTGCACATGTCATTTTCATTACTCTGATTATTTTTTAAGGTGCAATGCAGTTTAATGTGCACTGTTAAATGTTCCTACATTAGCTGGCTACATTTCCCATCATGCATTGCACATTTACATTGCTAGCAGTACTGGACTGGGGTTTGGCTGTACATGGGGGCCAATGGGGAGGTGTCTGGTAGGGTGTGTCATGCTGTGCATGCTTCTTACCTTTTGATTTGGCTCTGGCTGAGCTGTCCATGTCCCCAACTCCAACCACGCTCTCCCTCTCGATTGTTGTGGACACCAGTTCCTCCAGTTCAGTGAGGGGGGGGCGCGGGGTTCCTGCCGCCACCGGTCAGTCCTGCCTGCTTGGTGATCTCCGCCAATTTCCTCTTGGTGAGGCTCCGGATATCATAGAACCTCTTCTTGAGGTCATCCATGGTCCTGGGGGTCACACCAACTGCATTGACCCTCTCACTGATGGCACTCCACAGTTTCCTTTTTGTTGACTTGGGGACTGTGAGGGACTGCCTCCCATACAGCTGCCTGTGGACCCTCACCACCTCCTCCACCAATACTTGCAGCTCATTGCTGCTGAACTTGACCTTGCGCTTTCTGTCAGCCTTCTGGCTCTCAGAGCTGCTTGCCATTTCCACTGTTTTCAAAGTACTCCCAAAACTCTCTCTGCTGCTCCCTCTCACTGCTCAGCTCTGGCTGCCTCTCCAGAAAGTTCTGATGAGTTGCACCTGCCTGGGTTGCCACTCCCTGCTAGGAAGGGGGAGGGTGCTTCCACCTCATTGGCTGCTTTCATTAGTTTCACTTCCTTGTTTGCCGATCACGTGTTTCCCGATTCAGTATTTACCGAATCGGTATCTACCGATTCGGGAAATACCGAATCGGGAAAATCCGATTCGGGAAATACCGAATCGGTTTTGACAATGCATTCCTATGGGCCTTTTGGCCCATACGGTTGTATTGCCATTACCGAATTGGTATCTACCGAATCGGTTTTTCCCGATTCGGTAAGTGTCGAAACACGATACCGATTGTTACCGAATCGGTATTTTAACGATTTTTTTTCTCTACATATTATTTTCCGATTTCAGAATACCGATTCGGTAAAAATCGGTATTTTAAAATCGGTAAATGACTTTTACCTACATCGGGCCCCTAGTGACACCCTGTCTACCTTGTAAAATCGGTAATTTTACCGATTCGGTAATTACCGAATCGGTATTTGCTATTGAATCCTATCGGCTTCAAGGCCCATAGGAATCAATGGCAAATACTTATTCGGTAATTACCGAATCGGTAATTGCCGAATCTTACAGATTCGGTATTTTTACAGAATTTTTTACCTACATAGCAATTTCCGATTAGTAAATACCGAATCGGTAAAATTCGGTATTTACCATTCGGTAATTTGCTATTACCTACATCTGGGCCCAGATGTAGGAACCCTAATACCGGTCGGTAACGCTGAAATTACCGAATTTCCGCCGTTACCGACCGGTATTAGGCATTTGGGATGTAGGTGGCTACATTTCAGATTCGGTAATTTACCGAATTGGTATTCAAGACTTCGGTAAATTACCCAATTCTTAAATACCGATTCGGTAAATTACAGAATCTGGAATGTAGGAAGCACTCAAGTGAGTGCTTTTCACCTGTAAGGATTCGTTATTTACCACCAACTACAAGTTGGTGGTAAATAACAAAAAGCGTTAAAAAAGCAATTTTGTGCATTTTTAACCGTGCCATGTGGCAGACATACATGCCCTTAGGGCATGTATGTCTGCCACATGTGCACCCATGCACTATTCAGGGGTGCAACAGGGTGTCAATGTGACACCCTGCCACCCTTATAGGTCTTCCCCCCTCCAGGCCCATAGGAATGAATGGGGAATACCGATTCAGTAAATACTGAATCGGTATTTACCGAATTTTACAGATTCTGTAAAAATTACTGAATTAATACCTACATATTATTTACCCATTCTATAATACCGAATTGGTCAAATTAGGTATTTTAGAATCGGTAAATGGTATTTACCTACATCTGGCCCTTAGCATGAGATTTGGATTTTCTGGCCTGAGGAAAACTCAAACCTTTGAGGACTCTGAATGTTTGAAAAAGTTCATACCAAACTGATGAGTCTGATGAGTGCACCTGAGGGGCGTGAGGTTTTAGCAAGCTGACTCATACTTCCTCAATTGATCTATGCAGAAGACAGACATTATGTATAATTCCCTGCCTGGTCCTGCTGCCTAGCTCAGGCCACAACACTTCTGTACTACTATTGTACTAATGAGAAAGGTAAATTTTGATGGTTAAGTTGGCTGTTGAACGTTAACCACAAAGGTCATATATATATTGTGTCCCTGTAACACACCTATTGTACATGTGATTTATGTAAGTTATACTCACTTTACTAAGTTTAAACGTTCATCAACCTGCTGGTTAAGTAATTAAACACGTGCTTTGTGATTTATTAATTAGAATACTGGTACTCTACAGTTGTGTGATATACCTCCTTATGCCATTCTACAGATTCATACAATTACTCTTGTCATGATCTACTAAATGCGAGTCCTCCATAAGAATAGAGCAGAGTAACCAATCCACCCCTGGTAGGATTCATTTTGTATCCACATTTCCAAAACCAGCCTATCCTCACACTCTATTTGTCTTGCAGTATTGTCCCACAGAACCTGTCCTGGATGCCTCCCAGTCTGGTCTGCACAGCAATCAGAGCACTGAGACCATTCTGATGACATCCGCACCCTACTCGGCCAGTGACACACCACGGCCCTCATCCTCCTAGACCTCTCCACAGCATTCGACACCGTTTCTCATCGTACTCTCACAGCCAGACTTCACGACGCAGGGATACAAGGAGCCGCCCTTGACTGGATCCCATCCTTTCTCTCAGGCAGAACCCAGAGGATCAGACTCCCTCCCTTTCTCTCTGAACCCACCGATTTCATCTGCGGAGTACCCCAAGGCTCATCACTCAGCCCCACACTCTTCAACGTCTACACGGCCCCCCTCGCCGCCATCGTCAGACAGCATGGGCTCAGCATTGTATCCTACACGGACGACACCCAGCTCATCTTCTCACTCACGAAGAATTCTGAAGACACCAGACTCTGCTTCCAGGAGGAAATGAAGAATGTGGCAGCCTGGATGAAAGACAGCTGCCTGAAGCTCAACTCAGAGAAGACCGAGGTCCTTATCCTCAGACCCTGCAACTCCGCCTGGGACAACACCTGGTGGCCCTCCGCCCTCGGGAATCCACCCACTCTTACAGACCGCGCATGAAACCTCTGCATCATCCTCAACTCTTCCCATTCCATGAACCACCAGATCAACGCCGTCGCCTCCACTAGCTTCAACTTCCTGCATATCTGCCGCAAGACCTTCAAATGGATTCCCCCCCCCCCCGACTGCAGAAAGGCAGTCACCCAAGCGCTCATGACCAGCAGACGGGACTACGGCAACACCCCATATGCCGGAATCAACAGAACTCTACTACACAGACTCCAAACCATCCAGAACGCTGCTGCCAGACTCGTCCTTGAGTCTCCACTTCACAAACACATGACCCAACACCTACGAGACCTCCACTAGCTCCCCGTTGAGAAGAAGGTCACCTTCAAACTTCTCACCCACGCCTACAAATCCCTCAACAACATTGGACCCAAATACCTCAACAAGAGAGTATCCTTCCACATACCCAAGAGGAACCTCTGCTCTGCCGACCTCACCCTGGCAGACGTCCCGCACAGCCGCAGAAACAGAACAGGCAGGACAGCCTTGTCCTACATCGCAGCCAAGACCTGGAACAAGCCCAATGTGAACATCAGATGCTCCCCAACCCTGCACACTTTCAGGAAGGACCTCAAGACCTGGCTCTTTGACTGATCCGGAGCTGCCCTCCTTTCCCCCTCCTAGCACCTTGAAACCCTCATGGGTGAGTAGTGCACTATATAAATCCCCTGATTGATTGATTGATTGATTTAAACTTGAAGGCCTCATCTGCAGCGATCTATATGTCCTCTTGGTAGGGTACATTTATGTTCCTTCAAACAAAGAAGGGCCATAGTGCACACCTTGTCTTACTTTTTAGACTTATTTCTGAAGAATATTTCACAATTTTTCTTTTATCGCGTGCAAGCCTGGGTGCATGGTCTGCCCTGAATCACACACTTGTTTGCAAAACTTCAAAGGTAGGAGCCTACTGACACCCCAATCCCAGATGCACAGCAGAATCCTTGATACATAAACAACGATGCCATAAGTTTATCCGTATTTCTTCAATTTATTAATCCATGTAATCCAACATTTTCACAGTTTAATTTCTTGTTCTCTTATCACATGAGAGACGTTTCCGCTTTCACTGTATTTCTAAAAGCAGCAGACATGCCAATCCAGGCCTTAATCTGAAGCTAGAAGTGTGCGTTAATTATCCACAACAGTTGCTCTTCCTAACCCAATGCATTTCGGGCCTTTCTTGGCCCTTCGTCAGGGGTTTTCTGAAAATGTAAAACATCAATATTAGATTGTGTGTTTAACATGGTCTGGGACTACCGGCCACCCCCCTCCTTAATACACCGACTGCATTACTTAATTCAACCATTCAACACATGGGTCTTTGGAAGTCAGGGGGTCAGGGCCCCCCCTGGCCGTATTTATTAAAATATGAAAACAAATTAAAATTTTAATAAAATAAACATTTAGACAATTATTAAATGCACATTTCAGAACATTAGATTAACATCCATTTTTGACATGGTATGATGGGCTAACCTTAACAAATATCTAGTACAGCGTGTTTCCTAACCGAATCTAACATCCTGAAAATTAAAATGCATTCTAATAATTAAGTCGTACGGCAAGGTCGCTAACCGGTGTCAGATCCTTTTACAGCTACGCTCTCACGTTCGAGATGCGCATGCGCAACCCAGGGCACGTTTCACCCACGTGCGCTCCCTGAACTCCATTTAACCATAACAGGAGGGCCCGTACACTCGCGCACCTTGATGACGTCATAGTGTCTGTGAGGGGTGGCTACCAGCCTGAGGAGAGCGTAGACTCCCTCCCCCACACCCTTCTAAGTAATGGATATCATATCCTGCCCCTGAAGTTCTGGGAGAGACCAATGGCCCCTCCCGACGGGCGGCCCCTTTCGTGAATGGGCCCGCCCCCCCTAAGGACCTTAAAATGCTGCTCACCGATTATGACCTTACCGCCAGACCCACATAATAAATACGACATTGCTATTCTAAGAGGGAAAAAAAGGCCTAAGGAGAAAATTAGTTAAAACCACAGCAAAGCACAAAACATAAACATATGTACATTTTTCTGTAAACGGGAAAAAAGGCCTAAGGAGAAAATTAGTTAAGAAACCACAGCAAAGCACAAAACATCTACATATGTACCTTCGTCCTGTAACGGGAAAAAAGGCCTAAGGAAGACAAGCATGTTACTCCTATGATCCTGGACATCGCTAGACAGTATACCTACCATTGTCTGTACCCAAGTTCTGCTAACCAAGGGGATGGAGGGTGGGGAAAATTATACAGCCCCACGGTGGGGCGAGGAGCGAGCCTGGGAGCGCGGGCACAAAGAGGCCGCTTCCCGCGCTCCCCAGGCTCTTAACCCCTTCGCCGTCGCGGCCCCGCCCCCTCGCCCCGGAAGTGCACAACTACTTCCGGGGCGAGGGCGGGGGGCGAGCCACCACGAAGGGACCGGGATATGGGAGGGGCCGGGCCCCGCCATGCATGCGTGGGGGCCGATTGGCCCCCCCTTTTCTCATGGTCTGGGACTACCGGCCACCCCCCTCCTTAATACACCGACTGCATTACTTAATTCAACCATTCAACACATGGGTCTTTGGAAGTCAGGGGGTCAGGGCCCCCCTGGCCGTATTTATTAAAATATGAAAACAAATAAAAATTTTAATAAAATAAACATTTAGACAATTATTAAATGCACATTTCAGAACATTAGATTAACATCCATTTTTGACATGGTATGATGGGCTAACCTTAACAAATATCTAGTACAGCGTGTTTCCTAACCGAATCTAACATCCTGAAAATTAAAATGCATTCTAATAATTAAGTCGTACGGCAAGGTCGCTAACCGGTGTCAGATCCTTTTACAGCTACACTCTCACGTTCGAGATGCGCATGCGCAACCCAGGGCACGTTTCACCCACGTGCGCTCCCTGAACTCCATTTAACCATAACAGGAGGGCCCGTACACTTGCGCACCTTGATGACGTCATAGTGTCTGTGAGGGGTGGCTACCAGCCTGAGGAGAGCGTAGACTCCCTCCCCCGCGCCCTTCTAAGTAATGGATATCATATCCTGCCCCTGAAGTTCTGGGAGAGACCAATGGCCCCTCCCGACGGGCGGCCCCTTTCGTGAATGGGCCCGCCCCCCCCTAAGGACCTTAAAATGCTGCTCACCGATTATGACCTTACCGCCACAGGCCAGCATAGTTGACCGACTATCTGGCCCCCCCCCAACCGCCTACACTGAAAGGTCATACCTTCCTAATCAAAAAACCCTCTACCCCTGCTAGTTTGTTCCCTATCCATAGGGCATTCCCTGACTCTGTCAAATGGACCCCTACCCTGTGAAATAATTTCTCAATCCAAGTGTTGTTCCTCTTTACCGAGTGATTCTTCACCGAGTGACTCTGCGCACTCACCAAGTCCACCCCCCCTTTTCCTGCAGCCTGGGAAAAAACAAAAAACTGAGCCCCCCTATGGTGCAGTCTGTGTTTTATATTTTGCTAACTAGCTTGCTAGTGCGATTATCCCTTCCACCAGAACCCCTTTTGCCCAATTAAAAAACCCCAATCGTTGTTACCGGCATGTCAGATAATGACTGAGGGTGGGGGGCGTGCGTATCGGGTACCTCTCCTTCCCCGCTCTGGATGGACAGACCCCATCTTTTGTGTCCCTCTAGTGGCTGTGACCGGGGGTATCCTGGTACTAGCAGTGTACACCTCCCACTGGCTTATCGCGAAGTCTGCTAACCACCCACACCTGGCCACTACGCTCTGGGAAATGTTGAGTGTATGTCTACTACTTTACTATGGGAGTCCCCACTTCCCGACCAGGGGTGATGAGGCGTTGCATCGGCCTATTTATTCCTGGGGTTGCCAAGGCTAGCAATGCACACCCTTGTGCACTGCCCCATCCCTATCGTTGGCCCTACCTATTGGTAACCTATGAATATACCATGCTGACACTGGTGGCCCTGCGAGCGCAGGCGCCGTTACTGTAGAAATACAATTTCCTGTTACGGAGAATACTGCCATTTTATGCGGCCAGCCCAATCTAGGGTTTACACACCAAAAACAATCAACCCTGTGCTGGCACCTCCTGCGTCTTTGATCGCTCGCCCATCACACTTGCGTTGTTGCTTGCCATCCTCTACCTGACGTAAGCATCCCTTGGGCTGTCCACCTGTTGCAGCTGTTGTGATGTGGAGCACTCCAGATATCCACCATGGACCCGGCCATACATAAATGGAAAAGATAAACACAAACCATTAGTGTTTCTGGCGATAACTGCTGTACACATGCTAGTCTTACATTGCCATCACTTGCTAAGTTTTAGATAAGATTAGCGCCAGATGCATACTCATTAACACTTCCGACTGTAAGTGTTAAGCATAACCTCAGTTTGTGTCCCATGTAGTGTGACTGGATTAGTGTTACGGAGAGTGCCCTGTAGAATGACCTACATTAGAGAATAATATCCAGTGTGCAGTACAGTGACCCAGTGCATGGGGTCCACCGTGATACAATAGCGCCCTCATGAATCCTTAAGGACGATACACAGTGTGCAGTGCGGTGCCACGGCACATTCATGGCTACTAAAATTCTGCTGCAGACCAGGACATCACCTCCTATTCCTGGTTTTCTACCCACGTCTTTAGGCCATAGGATCTAGGTTTGAAAGGGACAGTCTGTTTGCCAGTGCAGCATCTAAGTCGTTAAGCATAGGATCAGCACCGCCCTAACCATACTAGGCTGAAAAATTGGCTTCCTATTTTCACATTCATTGTTACTACAAGAAAATTGTGCTGCAGGCGAGGACATCGTCTCTTAATCCTGGTTTTCTACCCCCGTCTTTATGCATAGGATCTATGTGTGAAAAAAGGACAGTCTGTTTGACAGTGCAGCATCAAAGTCTTTACCCAAAAGGATTAGCACAGCCCTAACTATGCCAGGCTGTAAAATGGCACAAGATCCTTTTTAGCTCGCCACTTTGGCTTCTGGTAAATACCAACCCAGCCAACCGGACATACTCACAAGCGTCCCCAGAACTATGTGATGCCGCAACTGGGCTCTTGGACACCTTTTAAGGTGTGACATCCGGGGCCAGGGTGTGTAGGATTATCAGGACCCCAAGTAATCGGTCGTTAGCGTGGGGAAGTTCCACGCTTGCTGAAACTATCAGATCGGTTGATGTCATTGATCTTAGTACTCACATGAGATGACCTGTGAGATAAAGGCTTTTTCTCCGCGTGGGTCCCCATGTGTCACTACCTTGAGTGCTTCATGTCGGCCCCCACCGTTCTTAAAGGATGCAAGCCTCCTCCGCATGCCTGCCGTGGTCCGTATATCACTTTCTTGGTATAAGGTTCGGTACGCCCCCTAGGGCACAACGTATACTGTGCTAAGTTACTGCGTGTTAAATAAATTTACTGACTGTAATTCTTTGCCTCATAGCCTCCTAAAGGGACCAGAGGGATGTATTTAGGGTAAATACCTATATTTATATCCACCTGGTGTGGTCCAACTTTCATTTCCTCACTCGTGAGATTTTGACTGGTAAAACAAGCTGCTTTACCTTAGCAATGCAGACAACAAGAGTGGCAACACCTCAGATTCTCACTCAGGTTTCAATAAGAAATCCACTTGAGGACTCCCTTTTAGGTCCCAGTGGCCAAGCCCTGGAAGTCATATTCACCTAAGATTCGTTGCATTCAGTAATGCATAAAGTTCAGAAGAGAAGAGTCGGATGTTCATGAGATAACCACATGGCGCACCCCCCCTAGGAATGAGCAACATTCGACTATCAATACAAGAGCCACCCTGAGCTCTGGGCCCGTCCCATCTAGTAGACGGAGCAAGAAAACAAAACCAGGGACCTGCTGCTGTTGTTTCTAATAAATCCAACTAACACACTCCATGGCAGAATGCTATTCCATACTGATGAGAAAGGAAGGGGGGGGGCTAAATGACCGTCCCTAACCCATAGATCGACCTCATAGCATATATCTGCCCAACCTCCTTACACCCGCATGAGGAAGGCGGGGAACTTAACATTTAAATGGTCTCCCTGACTCAATTTAATATAATCACGGTGATATCACATACTAAAGCGCTACAGGATCTCAATAGTTAAAGGGTCAGAATCCTGGCAATGTAAGGATACTGATAGAAGAAGAGGACATTAACATCGTACTGTGCATTTCTCATCAGGTCTATAGGCAGTGTTTTATGCATCACACTCCTTGAGCATTAAGTGTATGCAAGCTGGTTATCCTTGGCCTACCGGATGATTCCCTCCAGAGGCTACACTTAACCGTTGCTTTACTTTATATAACCCACTGTGGTAGCCGGTGAAGTTGTGCCGCAGCAGAAGACTACATTATGTGTCCTTCGGATACATTACTATGCAATATGCGCCGCAGCATGTTCCGTGAATTGATCCAAAAGGAATAGCTACGCTCGCATCTCTATAGAGCAGAAAGAACTCACTCGTTGTATTAATTTAAATTGTGTATTTAGTACAGATCTGTTTTTAACTTATACAAGACGCATAGGAACCCCACTACCTATGTAATAGCAACATTAAATGTTTAGAGGAATTGTCACCTGGCATGACGTCATGCCATAACTTCTCCCCTATTGATAAGTGAGCAGTGTGCGCACAGGCACCTCGAAGTGCCTACTGTCCCTGCAGTCTGGAAAAAACAGCGCAATGCGACAGGTAGTGTAGTCTTTTCCTTATGTGGAATTTTAGTTCGTGTACTAAACATCATCTACGCCATCTTGCCGATTCACGTATGAACATACACGACAGCCATTTTAGGTACCATGATCTCCCTGTTCACGATCGCCCGTCAGCACACTTCCCTGAACCTTGCAAGCCTTCCCCGCGCCTCCTGGCTGCCCCCGCGCTCACATGCCCAAGTCATGAACCCCCCCCCCCCATGAGTCTGTCTCAGGGAATCACACCCCGCGCCTGACCAACACCTCCTTTCCGTCCATGATAACCCCTCCTTTGATGACCCCTTCCTCTGAGCCCGACTGCCTGTACGAACCGCTGGTCATCCCTTAGCCCGAGGATACAGTTTATTGCCCACTGCTGTATGCACTCGCCTCTCCTGAAAGAGACCACTATTGATCATGATGTCCCCACCCCCTGAGATTCGATCAGGCGCACACATTCCAAAGGAATCGGCAGAACACTCAGCTGCGTGATAACCCCCTCCCAATCATATGAGGGGAAAGGGCTTCTACTGTTGTCATGTGTTGGAATGGGCCGGAACTGGGGGGGTGCCGGGGATGTCGTCCTCATACTTCACAATGCCCTTGTTGTAATAAAGAGCGTTCACATGTCTTAACCCAGGGGGATAAAAGACTAGGTCTCAGAGAGGTTGAGAGAGCACCTCGAGACGATACCTTGTTGTCTGATCTGATGTGTTCTACTCCGACGGAATAAACTTGTTTCCTGTCTTCCTGTCTCCAGCGCCTGCCTCTTTATTGAATAACTTCGTATGGTATTAGAGGCGTTTTACGCCGGGCAAATTTAACTTAGGAAACATCTACTGAAAGCGCCTGACCATTTTGAATTGATCTTTATCAATTGGCGTCCCAAACACGGGGCCCATCAGCGACACGTGGATCCAGTGGGAGAGGTCCCGACGACAGAGTGAACAACTGCAACGATCGGGAGAGCTCCTGTCCGATAGACCCTCGTCTGACAGCCGATCATCTGAACTTCACTGATTCCGAGCTGACCTCTCCCGAGTGATCTACGGTCCTGACTGGGAACCACCAGGAGTGCCGCGATAGCAACAAGAGAATAGAGGACAATCGGGCGCTGGAAGCGGAAGACGAGAAACTGTCCATGCGGTCCGGGTAAGGTCGTGACACACGACAAATTGCGAAATTGATTGATTGATTGTTTGAAAATGCTAGTATTACTTATTGACTGTTTCTGAGAAATTCTCTATTTGCAAACAAGTACAGAATCGCCATACTCTGTTTAGTCTTTGCAGATAGTGAAGGGTAGGCAACGCAAGCCTTTAACACGTCGTGCCTATTTTTCTCCTCATTGATTGATTGATTGAATCGAGCATTGAATTGTTCGAAGTTGGTTCTCTTAAGGATCTTCTCTGCCTACAAACGGGGAAGAATAGGAATATTCTCTCTCCCTTTGCAGATAGTGAAGGGTAGGCAACGCAAGCCTTTAACACGTCGTGCCTATTTCATTCCTCATTGATTGATTGTTTGTCCAAACATTGACTGTTTGGAATTGGTTCTTTCTGGAGGTATTCTCTGTTTGCAAATAGCGTAGAATAGAATATTCTGTCCAGTCTTTGCAAATAGTGAAAAGATAGGTAGTGCAGGCTTTTGCCCCCCATTGTAATCCGTCATGCCTATCTTCTCCCCATTGGTTAATAGTTGGGTCAACCCGGACCGCTTATTAGAGATGAACCATCCAGCTCCACTGGAAGGCACCCCTAATAAGGACATGTTTACTAAGCAAGGACTAGTCGCTATAGCTTATAGTAAGTTATGGCATAAATATACAAAAAAGGATCCTGAAAGTCAGTGGCCACTGATAGGTTCTTTTGATGAAAATAAAATAAAAACACTAGAAGTAGCTGTAAAAATAAACAAGGCAACGCCCACTATGCTCGATAGTATTGGCATGTGGCGCAAAGAAGCAGAACATCGAAGGAAAAGAGAAGAAGCAAAAATAGTGAAAGAGTTACGAAAAGCAGCCCATCTGGCCGCAAAAGAACTAGATGAAGAAATAAGAAGAAGAGAGGAAGTTAAACAAACGCAAGAATCAGGACTGGCAGGCCAATGCCCTGTCAGGACCACCTCTGCGCTCTACCCGGAGATGCCCTCCAAACAGCGGGCAAATGACGAGTTACTGCTCGGTCCTCCAATTATCTACATGCCTCCTCCTTATGCTCCCAGCCAGCCTCTAGCACAACACTCACCAGATCAAAGTGCAGGTGTGGGTGACCCTAGCGCTAGTGCCCCGGCTCTTACGGCCTTCGCACCAGCCGCATTGGTAACAACAGCAGATGAACATGAGACTAGCAGGCACCTAACAGCCAGACCAAATAGGTTGAGCAAAGATGAGCGGGATGGAATCGACCAGATAGCAAAGACACTGGTAGAACGAAAGGAGAGCGAAGAATATACGATGAATATGCATAATTCACATGCCGGTAGTCACAGACGGCATTCCATTTTACGGTTCAGCTACCACACCCTGAACGCATATGAGGATAGGTACCAGAATAAGGGTCCTGCAAAACTGACGACTCTATATAGAAGGGTCGATGTTGGAGATGGAACTGAGAGCGATGTGACGGACCTCTTCATGCAAACGCTTGAGGTCTTCCGCCACCTCGCGGAACAGAAACCAGAGGTCAAGATCACAGTCCCTGAGACGATTGAGTCCTCATTAGAAGCAGCCAACACGATGATGCCTATCAGAGAAGCCGCCCCCTATTGGGTTCCCCCAAGAGGTCAGGGAACAAACGATGATATCAACCACACAGATGCAAAAGGGAGGGTTGTGTACAACTGGGTTTACCAACCATGGGATCGGCAAGATATTTTAACTTTTAGGCAAACCCTGCCCG
The DNA here is from genome assembly GCF_964261635.1 of Lissotriton helveticus. Classification (NCBI taxonomy): domain Eukaryota; kingdom Metazoa; phylum Chordata; class Amphibia; order Caudata; family Salamandridae; genus Lissotriton; species Lissotriton helveticus. The sequence continues at coordinate 609,858,286 of NC_136059.1, read as the reverse complement.
ATCTACGAAAGAACCCTACAGCATTTTATACAGAACTAGGCACAGCCTTGGGCTCAACCATAATGACTCTATCGGACATTGATTTGTTTTTCGGGTTGTGTCTGCCGGCTGATGTGTGGAAGCAAATCCGGAAAGCCGACCACACAGACCTGTTCGGACACACCTGGAAACAACTCGATGACCTAGATAGGCAGCGAGAGCCCGGAAAGAAACCTGTAAAAGACATACTGGAACTCCCCGACAAAATAGTACAGAAGCTAAAGACGTTGATCCCAGAAAAGAAGGTAGACTGGTCGGTAGTCACGGCTTGTCGTCAGAAACCTCAGGAAGATGTATCAGAATATTTCTCCCGATTTGAAACAGTGTTCTCCGACTACAGTGGCCAAGACATGACCACCGCAACCGGACAACACCTATTCGTGCAAAACTACGTAAAAGGGCTATCGCAAGAGGTCTCCCAAAAGTTACAGACGAGTGAGAGTAGTTGGGGAGCCTCCAAACCTGCAGCTATCCTTCAGATGGCTCAGTATTATGAACACCAAAAGAACGAGAACGAGAGGGCGAATGAGAAAAAGAAAAAGGACTTAAAGGAACGAGTGATGATTGCTCAATTGCATGAAGTGACTACAGGAAGGGAACGATATAGGGGAAACTACCAGTCGAATGCCCCTAGGAATTCGGCCCCTAGAGACCGCAACCCCACACCTGGCGCTCCACGAACCGACCTCGATGAGAACCAGTGTGCATTTTGCAAAGAGTTTGGGCATTGGAAGTCTCAATGCCTGGCCCTTCGGGAAATGATTAAAAATAAAGAAACAAGGGACATGACAAACGGCTCCAAAACTGGAGGGCAGGGACGAGGGCAGACCCGCGACACCACCAATGACCGATCTGGCAGACCAAACACATTTGACCGCCCCCGACAGAATCAGTGCCAACAGTCCGACTGCAACAATGCTCACGACTCTGCATAGGACTGCCAGGGGCAAGGGAGGGATCCAGTCGAGCTCTGTGTTGACCAGCAAGGTCCTTACGTCACTGCTAAGGTCCTGGGTACAAAGTCTCCATTTTTGGTAGACACTGGAGCGACACGTAGTGTATTATCAAAACGACTGATTCCAAGGGCACCCTTGTCTGGCTCACACATTACCTCGATAGGTTTCGATGGAACGCCCTCCACCAATCCCCTGTCTGTACCTATCTCCTTTGACCTAGGAAACAATCCCACTGACACAACATTTCTGCTCTCCTCCAACTCCCCTGACGCCATTATGGGTATTGATTTACTGAAACATTTCCGAGCTACTATTAGGTGTTCCCCGGATGGAGTCCGAGTCATCCTGTACGACAACCCGAGCATGTCCAGACCCTACCCCGCACGACATATGTACGCCATAACAGATGCTGACCTATCCCTGCTCGATACCCTACCCCTGTACCTATGGGCCAGAAACGACTCGGATGTAGGACGAATGATGATCGATCCTGTACACATAACTGTTCGACCAGATGCAATACTCCCGAAACTCCCACAGTACCGGATATCGCCCGAAGGCGAGAAGGCATTGGTAGCGATTATCCAGTCCTTGGTAGATGCAGGAGTGGTAGAGGAAGTGGTTAGTAATGTCTGCAATAGCCCTATCCTACCCATTGTTAAGAAGCAAGGTGAGGGAGATGAGAAAGCATACCGCTTCATCATCGACCTGCGAGAAGTCAACAAAGTGGTGGTACCACAGTACCCCGTAGTCTCAGACATCGCCACCATCCTGACTCTCATCCCGTCCACTGCCACCACCTTCACCGTTATTGATCTTAAAAATGCATTTTTCTCTATCCCCATCCATCCAGACAGCCGTTATCTCTTCGGCTTCACTTTAAAAAACCGTTCATACCGATTTTGTAGAGCTCCCCAGGGCTACACTGAAAGTCCCAGCATTTACAGCCAGGCCCTCAAAAGACAGCTGGACGCCGTCCAGCTACCAGATGGAGTGGTGTTGATCCAATATGTTGACGATATCCTTTTGGCGGCCGACACCACTCCACTTGCAATCACAGCCACTATCCAACTCTTGCACTTTCTTGCGGAGAATGGCCACAAAGTCTCCAAAAAGAAACTGCAGTTCTGCCAGCCCCAAGTAACATACCTAGGCCATCTCCTGTCCAAAGAAGGGAGGAAACTTACACCCGACCGAATCCAAACCATCCTAGACACCCCCATTCCAAAAACACAGAAGCAAGTCCGTTCATTAGTGGGCCTTACTTCTTTCTGCCGACAATGGTTACCAAATTTCAGTCTCATTATAAAACCCCTACTTTCCCTGTTGGCCAAAGATGTTCCGTTCCCACTCCCGTGGACTCCCGAATGCCAAGCATCCTTTAAGGAGTTGCGGGATGCCCTTTGCTCGGCACCCGTTCTAGGAACACCAGATTACTCCAAGCCCTTCTCCCTCTTCACTCACGAAAGGGAGGGATGCGCATTGTCTGTTCTAACTCAGCCCATCGGCGCCAAACAACGCCCTTGTGCCTACTTCTCTGCCACTCTTGATCCAGTCGCCAGAGCTCTACCTGCCTGCCTTCGAGCAGTAGCCGCTGCTGCTGTCTCTATCCGCCAGAGTGAGGGAATTGTGCTTTCAAACTCCCTCACGGTATTAGTGCCCCATGCAGTTGACACCCTTTTGAACCAGACTAAGACTCAACACCTGACTAGCGCACGACTAACAGGGTACGAATTGACTCTACTTGCACCCCACATCACCCTGAAGAGATGCACGACATTGAACCCTGCTACACTGTTACCCTTGCCCGAAAATGACCCCGATGTGCCCCCTATACACGACTGTGTGACCCTCACGGACGAACAGACCAGGAGTAGAATTGACCTCCGAGACATTGCTTTCACAGATCCTGATGGAGAACTATGGGTAGATGGCTCTTGTATCAAACTCCCAGACGGCACCACCTCTGCTGCCTATGCGGTGACGACAGCTCGAACAGTTGTTGAAACAGCTCGCAACACACAACGATCCGCACAGGCAGCAGAGCTAATTGCCCTCACACAAGCATGTATCATAGCAGCAGGAACCACGGCAAACATTTACACGGACAGCCAGTACACCTTCGGGGTGGTTCATCGTTTTGGGCTCCTATGGAGGGAAAGGGGATTCCTGACGTCCCACGGTACGCCCATCCTTCACGGAGATTTAGTCTCCGCCCTGATTGAAGCAGTTCTTCTCCCCAAACGATTAGCAGTGATCAAATGCCAAGCACACAAGAAGGTGACAGACCTAGTCGGACAGGGAAACGCACTGGCCAACACCACTGCCCGAACCACAGCTGAGAATAGGACAACGACACGCATGTATGTGACCAGGTCACAAGCAGAAAAATGGACCGACGCTAGGGAAACAATCAGGGACATCCAATCGGCCAGCACACCACACGAACTGACTGAGTGGGCGCGGGTGGGTCTAAGGGACGATGAGGACTGCTGGCGGACAAAAGACACGAACAAATGGTTGCTGCCTGATGCATACTTGATCCCCATACTGACCATGGCACACTCCCCTGCACACATAGGTTCTGCCCCCATGATTGAACTCATCTCCAGAGTCTGGCACAACAACAAGATCCCCGACTCGGCCAAACGCCTAGTCCAGCAGTGCCTTATCTGCCTACAACACAACCCCGGAAAAGGAACTGTGGTACCCCGGGGAGGGTTTGGGATCCCCGACCACCCCTTTGAGGTCCTCCAGATGGATTACATCCAATTAGAGAGGTGCCAAGGCTTCAAGTACGTATTGGTCATTGTATGTGCCTTCAGCAAATGGGTGGAAGCCTATCCGACCCGTGATAACACTGCCATGACTACTGCCAAAGTACTACTGAAAGAGTTTTTCCCTCGCTATGGCCTTTGTCGAATTTTATGGAGCGACAGTGGCCCCCACTTCATAGCTGAAGTTATCCAACTAATCCTGAAGGGGTTGGGGGTAAAACAGAGGTTCCACGCAGTCTTCCACCCCCAATCTGCTGGCCTGGTTGAACGACACAACGCTACACTGAAACTGAAACTGTCAAAAATAGTGGCCACCACAGGACTTAAGTGGCCAGATGCCCTTCCACTGGCATTACTATCGATGCGCTCCACTCCCACTAAGCACCACTTGACCCCCTACGAAGTTGTGTTTGGGCGGCCTATGAACCTCTGGACTGCCCCCAAACCGACCTCCATTCACGACGTCCCCGACGTCCTGCTGTCAGATTATTTATGCAAATTAACTAAAACGTTGTCTGTCATTCATCAACAGGTGCAGCAGGCCATCCCCGATGCTTCCAGGGGTCCCGGTCACGATATCCAACCGGGGGACTACATCCTAATCCGGAACTTTCAACGAGCGAAGAGTCTGGAACCCCGGTGGACGGGCCCCTGGCAAGTACTGATCACCACTCGGACGGGTCTTCGAGTGGAGGGGAAAAAGAACTGGCTGCATGCACACCACTGCAAGAAGGTTTCCTCGACCCTGGCCACGACAGACAACGTCAGCACCCAAGAAGAGCTCCTGAACAAAGACCGACCATCACTGAACTGCTATCCTGATACCGAGGCACTTGAACTTGCAAAACACTCTGATCCCACTGTGCCATCCCGAGAAGGGTATTTCCTGCATCGAAAGGAGGGAGCTTCGGCTAAGTAGGCCACTGACTAAGTTAAAAATCTCAGAACGGTGACCCAAAGCAACCAAGGGTTACCCGGAGAGAAGCTAAACAAAGTCTGTGGTTCTGCCCACTACCGAGCACCTTGAAGATGAAGATGATGGAAGCGCCAGATAAGAAGATGATGGAAGCGCCAGATAAGAAGACGTCGGAAGCAAAAGGAAATACCCACTACAGGAACCCAAAGACTGACAATTTGCACAAATCAAAGACAATCGCTTTCTTTATTGTCTTCCTCTTCTGCCTCCTCCTCATGACTTCCTTCTGGATCTTGGAGGAAAGCACACCCGCTCACCAGATGTTGCCAACCACTGTCCAGCCAACCACCATGAAAGAGCACCACCTGATCACCTGATCACCCTTTCACCTCAGCTCCGAGAAAGGCGTAGGGAGTTCTGGAACAATTCCTTCGTACAACTGTTGCACGAGCACAACCTTGCTGCAAATGCCACGAACTGCTGGATCTGTGGGTTGCTCCCACATGCTACCGGACACTCCATCCCCTTCATCCCTTCTCCTTTCTCAGTTCACGGCTCCTGCCTCGCCTGGTTGATCCTCATGCAGGAAAGCCACAAGGACAACGCCACTTCTGGTCAAACCGTGTCACACTTCTACTATGGGTTCTGGCTGAACAAAATAAAAAAGACGTCTGCTCCCTTTTGTCCTGCAATTTCAGGTTCAACCTTCCTCACGAACATCCCTGCCAAAGAAAGGGTCGAAATGCAAGTGCTCCACAATCCAGCCAGACCCACCTTCTCCCACCTACGGAAACAAACGGCTGCCACCCTGACCGTGGCCCTGTCTGTCATCAATGTCACAGGACTCGTATGCCTCGAAGGACAAGGAACGCAGCTAGTGGGTCACAGTTCTTGTCGCATCACTAAAACATTGGTCTCAGCTGACCCCCCCTCCTTTGTTGCTTCCCCGAATATGTACTTTGTTTGTGGCACCAAAGCTTACACTTGGCTCCCAAGAGGCTGGAGGGGTACGTGCTACATCGCCTTCATTCTTCCTCCCACGTATGTGGCTTCAGCCAACCACCACCGGCAAAAGCGCGCCGGAGATGTTGAACAAGCCGACTCCACCGGAGCACAGTTCCTGGATGCAGCAAAGGGACTTGTTCCTCTGTGGGGACCAATGGCAAATAGCCGCGCTATCCGACACCTGACTCAGGCATTAGAAACAACCATTAACATCACCGCTGGCATCCTCGCCAACAACACGGCTGAGCTTCAGGCCATCCGCCTGGTGGCTCTTCAAAACCGTCTTGTTCTAGATGTGGTTCTGGCCGACCGCGGAGGAGCATGCCGCATCATCGGCTCTAGCTGTTGCACCTACGTGCCAGATAACTCACCTTCAGTCTACAAAGCAATCGAACACCTCCACAGACTGTCCTCAGAGGTTCACCAGGAGCAGGAAGGATGGTCGCTTGGAGGCTGGTTCTGGGACACTTTGAAGAACTGGGGATGGAGATTGTTCACGTTTTTATTGATACCAATCATGATACTATGTGGGTGTTGCCTAGGTATTCAATGTTTACCACCTTTATGTGCACTCATTTCCAACTGTATGTGCCCAAAGACTTTGAACTTTAAACCTGAGCACATGAGTCCCCTATACGAGATAGAGGTGCGTGGTCTCATGGGGTTCGATCCGAACTGACAAGCTGGCGAGACATGTTAAAGGGAGGACTGTGGAATTTTAGTTCGTGTACTAAACATCATCTACGCCATCTTGCCGATTCACGTATGAACATACACGACAGCCATTTTAGGTACCATGATCTCCCTGTTCACGATCGCCCGTCAGCACACTTCCCTGAACCTTGCAAGCCTTCCCCGCGCCTCCTGGCTGCCCCCGCGCTCACATGCCCAAGTCATGAACCCCCCCCCCCCATGACTCTGTCTCAGGGAATCACACCCCGCGCCTGACCAACACCTCCTTTCCGTCCATGATAACCCCTCCTTTGATGACCCCTTCCTCTGAGCCCGACTGCCTGTACGAACCGCTGGTCATCCCTTAGCCCGAGGATACAGTTTATTGCCCACTGCTGTATGCACTCGCCTCTCCTGAAAGAGACCACTATTGATCATGACGTCCCCACCCCCTGAGATTCGATCAGGCGCACACATTCCAAAGGAATCGGCAGAACACTCAGCTGCGTGATAACCCCCTCCCAATCATATGAGGGGAAAGGGCTTCTACTGTTGTCATGTGTTGGAATGGGCCGGAACTGGGGGGGTGCCGGGGATGTCGTCCTCATACTTCACAATGCCCTTGTTGTAATAAAGAGCGTTCACATGTCTTAACCCAGGGGGATAAAAGACCAGGTCTCAGAGAGGTTGAGAGAGCACCTCGAGACGATACCTTGTTGTCTGATCTGATGTGTTCTACTCCGACGGAATAAACTTGTTTCCTGTCTTCCTGTCTCCAGCGCCTGCCTCTTTATTGAATAACTTCGTATGGTATTAGAGGCGTTTTACGCCGGACAAATTTAACTTAGGAAACATCTACTGAAAGCGCCTGACCATTTTAAATTGATCTTTATCACTTACGCTCTTTAGCATACTTTCATGAAGCGTTAAATATCGTCCAAATAACTGTGCTTATACCCCAGCCTCATACTAACCATATTTCGGACTGGTACCTTACGAATTGTCCGTGTAATACCTGATATTACAGAGCGGGTGGTGGGACACGTATGCCTCTGGGCCATCAGACTCCCGTTTTTAAGAGAATTAGTGAAGTGCCAGCACAGTAAACGGTGCTGTATTTAAAACGCGACATCTAAGTGGCGAAAAGCGGATTTACCACACTGAGGTAATACATGCCCGATTTGTCAGTCTTTGTCAAAGAGCCACTTACCGACTGGTTATTTGCTATTCCGGCGTGCCCCAATATGGTGGCCAAACGTAGACTTCCACCCCTCACAAGAACGAATACCATGGCGGAATGACTCTAAAAATTTAAAAGTGTCTCCAACAAGGTCTCGACAGATAAAATACTCGACCCATTTTATTTAAAGTTAAAATAGTGGGCCACGCCTTAATTAAGGGCATGGTATAAGATTAACTAAGCTTGACATCTGTGCTTAGCCTAGTGTACTGCCCTAATCGTGCTTCGCTGTTTCTGTTATTGCATCCAGATATATGATACAACAACACATAACATCATACCTACAAGGTTTTCAATGGTTGTTAGCTATAGAAGATAAATAAGCAGCAATTATGGCTCGTACTCCACTAGTGAGCAGTGAGAGCACAGGTACATCAAAGTGCCTGCTGTCCCTGCAGTCCGGAAACAGGGCACCTGTGCCAGGGCTCAAAACAGAGCCCTATTGCGATATTTTCCACTTTACAACTAGCCTGGTTATACATGGCATTCATCAAACCGACCGCTTAGAGTAACCATTAGCGCATATTGTCGTACCCATGTAAAGAAAAACCCCTCTTAGTCATGCTAGATATCCTTCTATCTGAAAAACATGCAAATACACTTTATTCCTCTATTTTCAACTTGACCACTAGATGGCAGCGCAGGCAGCTAGATATTAATGCATGCCGAAACAGAATCCCATTCCAGACTTTCGTCCTTGCCATCTTCATTCTTTTCTTCATACATGCACGTGTGCAAACAGATATACACACACATATGAATATGGACATAAGCACACCCACCCTGACCCCGGTCCCTACCGGACATGTACATCTGAAAAGGAAGAAAGGAGCTATCGAGCCCTGGTGCACGGTTGTGCTCTTAGATCGCAAATGGTGGTAGATACATCCATACATGGAAAACGGTGAAACAAGCAATCATGGGAAATACTCAAGGGGAACATAACGCTTTGCAATATAAATGAGGCTTTTGATGGATTTATACATTAATCGCGGGACGCTAACCTCAGTTCCTCGTGTGCGTTCGTCACCCAAGCCTGTTTTTCATTTTATAAGCATTTTTTCGTCTCGTCCCCCTTCCCATTAGCAAGTATTCTGACCGTTACATTTTAACAGCGTGCAATCCGCATACCTGCACACCTAACCGACCTGTGACCTTGACTCTATCAGCATGCCGCTGCGAACAATCGAGCTAGAGGTAGAAGCAGCCATGAGTAAAACCAACCCCACAGCACACGGGGAAACAAGAGTCCAAAGGAAGCTCATCACGCACAGCTTTCATTATTATCATTGACCTTCGATACTGACTGCAGCACCAATGTTACTATCACCGCTTAATCGGCCAGTATAGTTTTTCCTTCCATCAAATGCAACGTGCAATATTCGAGCCCTTTAAGACAACATTTGCGGGTGTTTTCCACATACCAGTCCACCCCAGGCTAAGGCACTATGGCTCGCTAACACCGCGCAAGGCACCCGCCCCTGCCTTTCACCTGCCTGCCCCTGCATTCCACACTCGCCGAGCACCTGCGGCCCCACGGCTCACCTTTTAAGCCCCAGTCCGAGTCATGGGAACCTCCGGGCTCGAAGACTCCCGACCTCTCCTGGGCTCTCTATCAGACTCTTCCTGCACCGCGCGTCCTGCTCCCGTTGCGCCGTCCGCTCCAGAATCCATGCTGGCCGCGTCCAAGAAACTCCGCTGCCCCGCATAGACCTGCACACGATAGTCCCCGACCGCTGGAAATACCGCGACACACCTGTGATCTCTGTAAAATAAAAAAGAGAGAAAATTATACAGCCCCACGGTGGGGCGAGGAGCGAGCCTGGGAGCGCGGGCACAAAGAGGCCGCTTCCCGCGCTCCCCAGGCTCTTAACCCCTTCGCGGCCCCGCCCCCTCGCCCCGGAAGTGCACAACTACTTCCGGGGCGAGGGCGGGGGGCGAGCCACCACGAAGGGACCGGGATATGGGAGGGGCCGGGCCCCGCCATGCATGCGTGGGGGCCGATTGGCCCCCCCTTCTCTACAGTCCATACATTTGCAATGTTATATCTAAAAAGAAAAATCCATGCCCTTTATTACAGCTCTCCTCATAATCAACGTTTTCCCGCTAAATAAACCGCTTGATAAATCCCCAGACTAACCTTTCACCTACTCATTAACTTTCCCTTATAAACTACCCGTATCTCTCTTAAGGACCCCCCTCCCAATCTACATATTAACTAGCTTGTACCTTAGATCTCTTCCGGTGCCATCGCCTTTCCAACAGGATTTTTACCGTCCAAATATCTCGTTTCCGAAATCTCTCTACCTTTTAAGCACTTCTACCTTAACCCCACCCCTTCACGTCACCTGTTAACAATTACCTTCCAGGAGCTACGTTCACAATTATCTTGGCTCTTCTCACATTCCATGCACTCCTGTACTTCCTTCAAATCTGACTTTGGTTTACCAGAGATGCTTCATTTCAGTCATCGTAGCCTTTATGCATATGATGTCATCCCCCTTCCCAACGTGTATTCACTCTTCAGGTTAATATTTGTTAACAAGAACTGCCACCATTATTTGTCATATGAATCCCATAATACCTCCCCATAATTTTGCCTTCTTCACCCCACCCACAATGACAACCGCCTACAGGTCCCATAATGCACTATGTTTATCTTCACGTTATGTGCAATGTGGTTTTTTTCAACCATGTTCCTTACATAATCTCAAACCTTACTGGGTATCTAACTTACAATGCCCCGCCCACCCTCAGAGGTCATGTATAACGTTAATTATACAGTGTCTCCCATTTCTTAAAACGCTCAACCACTAATAAAAGCATGCTATACACATTGATCTGTAATGTCGAACATGAATAAAACACAAACGTTCATCATATGTTTAGAAGCAGTTTTTAGTCAGCCGCAGAAACAGAACAGGCAGGACAGCCTTGTCCTACATTGCAGCCAAGACCTGGAACAAGCCCAATGTGAACATCAGATGCTCCCCAACCCTGCACACTTTCAGGAAGGACCTCAAGACCTGGCTCTTTGACTGATCCGGAGCTGCCCTCCTTTCCCCCTCCTAGCACCTTGAAACCCTCATGGGTGAGTAGTGCACTATATAACTCCCCTGATTGATTGATTGATTGATTGATTTAAACTTGAAGGCCTGATCTGCAGCGATCTGTATGTCCTCTTGGTAGGGTACATTTATGTTCCTGCCAGAATTATAAAGGTTTGATAGACTCATATTTAAACAGTCTGATTCAATTCAGATTTATATTTTTGTATATGCATTGTGATCGAGAAATGCTGAAAATGTCAATATAATCACGTTTGTATCCCTTAGATCTATCTATAGTATTAATTAACATAATTGTTGCTTATCATGATTGTAGGAAAGTGGGTTTCTGTTGCAGTACACCCCCCCCCACATTTTGCAAGATTTCTGATGCACTTTTTCTTGATGTGCCCTGGGTCCCTGCCAATCAGGTTTCCAGGGCCAATGTTGTTTCCCAAAACTGTACCCTTGTAGCAGCGGCAGCCGGCACAGGTAAGAGTGGTGGTGTGGGGCAGGGCACGGCAGGGGGAGATGCTGACAGACGACGGAATAGGTATTATTCATTAATTTAATTATACCTATTCCATCGTCTGTTGACTTCCCCCAGCTACCACCCTGCCTGCCCCGCCTCACCACCCCACCGCTTTTACCTGTGCCTGCTGCCGCTGCCTTGTAGTCACAAATGGCACATCTCTGCCTACAGATAAGCTCCTCGAAAAAGATACCATGGTTACCAAGGGCACTGTGACCAGGAAAAGCCTCTAAGGGCTGCAGTACCTATCCTATTGTGCCACCCTTAGAGACCCTGTACCTTAGCACCCACACATTGCCCGTGCAGGCTGCGGGTTTTGTGCAGAGAAAAGTGAAGAGTCGACATAGCACAGATTCTTGTGTGCCATGCCTGCAACCCACTGCCTGAGGCCTAGGTGAGTCATCCCTCTAGCAGGGGCATATACCCTGTACCCCTATAGTGTCGAAGTCCATTCTTAGACATTGTAAGTGTAGTAAAGCCAAAAAAGAGTATATGGTCTGGGAGTTAGTCATTAAGAATTTCACAGCTCCATAATGGCTCTACTAAAACCTGGGAAGTTTGGTAGCAAATTTCTCAGTACATTAAGCCTACACTGATGCCAATGTGGGAATTAATGTCAAATGCACTCAGATAGCATCTTAGAGATGCCCCCTGAACAATGACCAGCACTGGTGTGGTTCCTAAATGGCTGCCTGCCATTGGCCACTGCCAGACAGGTTTCTAGACACCTGGGTAGAGAGCCTCCTCTGGGCAGAAGTGTCATGCAAAGCAACGATAAGTCATCAGGCAATGTCCTGAGCTCATCCATAGTTGAAAACTAGGGTAGAATGAGTCCCTCTGAAGGACTAAAATCAAGCCTGTGGATCAGAAAATGTGTCCTTTTACCAATAAATGTCAGCTTCTGGGTTGGGATACTTTTTTAACCAGTTTGGCATGAGAGCTTCGGTGTGCTGTAATTGACAGGTTTTTAAATTCAAGTAACCGGTTATTTAGAAATGGCTTCACGATTGCACATTTAAGCTTATTCAGCATGGTACCAGTGGAGAAGAAAGCATTTATGAGCATCCATTACTTCTGCAATTGATTTCGGATTGTAATTGTAAATGCATTTATAAGGCACTTACGACCTTTGACAAACTTTGAAGCGATTTTTTGGGCTAGTTGCTACTTCAGAGCAGATCTACAATTTCCTTCATAATGCCATGGGCGACTGTCTTGGCTGAGAATCCTGATTCTATACTTTGCAATATTAGTTCTTTCAGTGATTGTTAAGCGTTAGAAGTGAAAACCTCTAGGGGAGTCACTTTGGTTTCTGGAGCTTGTAGAGCTGTTGCATTTGTCTATAAACTCAGACAGACCCCTGTCCTCTGGTCTTGTATGTCGCTTCCCTTCTTCCATAACTCCTCGTGACAGGGACCGCGATCAGCGATCAAGACCCCACTCTTGCTAGTTTTCACTCACTGCAAGAGGTCCGCCTAGTTGGGATTCCAGTTCCTTCCTGTTGGGCATGTAATTTTAGAGATTGTGCTGGGTTGAGGTAGTTGATTTAGTTGTGATTCTGTTGGGTATTTACCAATGTTTTATTGTTATTTGGCCTCTATTTGTTATTTCTTGTTTTTAGTGCTAGTCCTCCTGGTTGCCCCGCCTGTTTTCCCGACATCTCTCTCCCGTCCCATCGCTGTTCCCACTTCCTGCCCTTCCTGACAGCCCCTCCCACCTTCCAGGGCTATTTATGGAGGCCACTGGGTGACTCCAGTAGCAGCCCCTGACCTTTGGATTTGTGCGCCGCTTCCTCTCTTCTGCTGCATAGCTCCTTGTGACTGGGACTGCGATCGGCGATCCAGTCCCCACTGCCGCCAGTTCGCTCCTGCTGTCTTGAGATCCGCCTGGTTGGAATTCAACTCATTCCTATTGAGCACGTCATTTCAGTGATTGTGCTGGTTGAGGTAGTTTATTTAGTTGTGATTTCTGTCAGCTAGTTACCATTGCTTTATTGTTAACTGGCCTCTATTTGCTATTGTTTATTTTTAATGCTATTCTGGGTAACTAGTCCTGCTGGTTGCCCTGTCGTTTTCGCGCTGTCTCTCTTCCGCCCCTCCGCTCTTCCTGCTTACCACCTTTCCGCCTCCCTGACAGCTCCTTTACCTCTCAAGGCTACTTGTAGGGGATGCTACATGGCTCCCGTTGCAGCCCCTGACCTCTGGGCTTGGGTGCTACTTCCCCTCTTCTGCTTCATAGCTCCTTGTGACTGGGACCGCGATGAGCATCAGTGATCCAGACCCCACTTCTGACAGTTTACTCCCCCTGCTCGGAGGCCTGCCTGGTTCGAATTTCAACTCCTTCATGTTGGGCATGTCATTTCAGTGATTGTCCTGGGTTGAGGTAGTTTTTTTCATTTGTAATTTCTTTTGGGTATTTTTCCATTGTTTTATTGATATCTGGTCTCTATTTGTTATTGTTTTTTCTTAGTGCTATTCTGGGTCACTAGACCCACTGGTTGCCCTACCCATTTTTCCACAATCTCTCTCCCGCCCCACTGCTGTTCCCACTTCACACCCCTCCCGCCTCCCCAACAGCCCTTCCCAGGGCTACATATGGAGGCCGCTGAGTGGCCGCGCCTCCGGTACGCTGAATGTGCACCAAAGACAAGCCCATTTGCACACATCTACACCTGGACTGCTCCCAGCACCAGGACCCCTGACCCTTCCACCATCCACACCACTGAAGAGCTCCTAGTCCTGGACCCCAGACACTGGCACAATGGCCTCCTCACTATCAACCAAAGGACCCTTCACCTGCCACCACTGTCACTTCACTTGCCACACAGGACCACCCACATGGACCAGATCCCACACTGCTCCCACTCAGAAGACTACGAACAACCTGTCATTGCTCCAATGAATCCTGCTCAATGCCCGCTCCCTCTGCAAACACACAATGGTAATCTGGGACACCATCACCACCCTCTCCCTGGGCATTGCCTTAATCGCCAAAACATGGCTTAATCCCTCCCCGAATCCGACATTGCCACCCCCACTCCGATAGGCACAAGATGATACACAGAGGCTGCATCGACAAACATGGTGGAGGCATCACCATCATCTTCAAGGAAACCATCTGATACACTGTCACCAACAATGACCTAACACCTCTTATGGAACACCTCAACTTCCGAATTCAAAGCGGCACTAAGATCACAATAAAAGGCTCCTTTGCCTACAGACCATGGAACCCCGACCACCCTCCTGCGATGCATCTCCAACCTCATCACCCTCATTGCCATTAATTCCCTCCTCTATGTCTTGCTGAGTGACCTCAATTACCACATCGATGACCCCAAAATCGCAAACTCTACCTCCCTCCTGGAGAACCTCAACAACATCGGCCTCACCCAACTGGTCGCTGAACCCACGCGCAAAGTCGGGCTCGCACTCAACACCATCGTCACCTCCAACGAAAGAATCAAATTCCCCCACATCACAAAACTCACCTGGACCGACCACGCCAACGTTAACTTTACCATCTCCGATGCTCAGCACCCCATTAAACCCAGATCTTTTGACTGGGTGTGAGTGTTTGATTGGTTCAGATGCTCCGTCCATCACCACCCCCTTTTGTACCGCTTTTGGCCGCCATAAGTGTGGCAGGGTATGCTCAGACGTGAGTCCCTTGCTCACTTTGCCACTGGATTCAAGCAAGCCGGGCTGAAGAAGGCTGTAATGCCAGAAACCGGTCCTCGGAAGCTTGTTTCCGGTCCAGGGAAGGCATGGCTTGGCAGTTCGGACTGGACTGTTCCCATGAGGCACAGGGTCAGACTGATTTGCATATAGCCATGTCTGAACTGGGGTGACAGAGTGGGCTAAAGAACGGTGATGGATTAAACCCAGATCTTATGACTGGGTGTGAGTGTTTGATTGGTTCAGATGCTCCGTCCATCACCACCCCCTTTTGTACCGCTTTTGGCCGCCATAAGTGTGGCAGGGTATGCTCAGACGTGAGTCCCCTGCTCACTTTGCCACTGGATTCAAGCAAGCCGGGCTGAAGAAGGCTGTAATGCCAGAAACCGGTCCTCGGAAGCTTGTTTCCAGTCCAGGGAAGGCATGGCTTGGCAGTTCGGGCTGGACTGTTCCCATGAGGCACAGGGTCAGACTGATTTGCATATAGCCATGTCTGAACTGGGGCGGCAGAGTGGGCTAAAGAACGGTGATGGATTAAACCCAAATCTTTTGACTGGGTGTGAGTGTTTGATTGGTTCAGATGCTCCGTCCATCACCACCCCCTTTTGTACCCCACTGACAAGCACCACAGCACCTTCCACTGCAGCCAGGGCTAGTAAACCGATACTCTATGGAAACAGGCCCTCAGCACCACACAACCGGAAACTTCAGCAGACCTCGACCAGGCCATCCTGAAATTCTCCACCTGGATCAATGAGTGTGCCGACAGAGTCCCCTCGCTGAAACCAGAGAAAACCAACAAAAACCTTGAAAAAGGTCAACTGGTACCCATCGGAGCTTGGAACCAACATGCACAACTTCTACCAACACAAGAAGCGTTGGCGCGCCACCAAGGACCCCTCGGACTGAGTTGCCCACAAAGGAGCCCGCTGCAACTACCAACTGCACATCAAAGAAGCCAAGAGAGCAGCCATCACCACCCTCATTGACACCGCAGCCAACAACACGAAGGAACTCTTCAAAATTGTCAAGGAATACTCCAGCCCAACAACTATAGAGCAAACCATCCACCCTTCCCAAGAGCTCTGCAACACCCTCTCAGATTACTTCCACAGTAAGATTTCCACCATCTACAACAACTTCGACACCCAACTCCCCCACTCTCAGCCTCAACAACCTCGACCAACCAGCGAACATCAGCTGAATGATAACCACCTGGTTTCTGCTCACCACCCGGACCCCCACAGTCATCATGTCGTCCATTCACTCCAGGGCACCCAATGACCCCACCCCCATCATCTCTCCAACCTCAGAGTCAATCCAATCAGCTCGGAACTCACCATCATCCTCAGCACCACCATCTCTGCAGCAACCTTCTAAGACATATGGAAACACGCAGAGGCCAGACAAGGAGTAAAGAAGCCCTCTGCCAACCCCAGCAACTTCAAAAAATGTCAGACTGATCTCCCTGGTCCCCTACTCAGCCAAAGTACTCAGGAAAGCCATCAATCAGCAGCTTACCGAATACCTGGACCAAAACCACTTGAAGACTCACAATCAGGATTCTGTGCTGATCACAATACTGAGACTGCACTGATCGCCGCCACAGACGACATCAGCACTCTCCTCGATCGCGGAGAAACTGTGTCCTTGATCCTATATCTCTCTGCTGCGTTGGACATTGTCTCCCACCACACTTTCATTGACAGACTCCACAACATCGGCATATAGCAGAACGCCCTCAAGTGGATCGCTTCTTTCCTTTAAGGACGCACGCAGAGCATCCGACTGCCTACCTTGACATCCGCACCCAAGAACATCATTTTTAGTGTACCCCGAAGATCAATTCGTCAACCCCACCCTAGTCAATACTTCCTGATCCCTGTAGGAAAGTAGGATCTGCTTTCATGGTTACACATTTTGCTGGTGTCATACTGTTTTTCTGACTAGTCTGACTGCGATCCTGCTAATCAGAACTGTACTTCCTCCCTAAGTTAGCTTTGGTGAGTACCTTGGTACGTTCCTGATTGGCTGCTGGTGTACCTTAGTAAGACCCTATTATATGGTGCTAAGGTACCTAAATCTTAGGCACAGCAGGGATCCCCCATGGGCAGCAGCATGCATTATGCCGCCCACAAGGGACCCTCCAAACTCTGACTACAGGTCTGCCATTGCAGCCTGTGTGAGTTGGTGCTTGCACTTCTCACAAAAGATATAAGTTGCCTTATAGCTAACATCACTGCACTTAAAACCTCGAAGTCACCCTAAATGCTTGGTGCTTGGTTCTAAATGTGAGGGTGCACCTGCACCCCTGCAA
This sequence comes from Lissotriton helveticus, assembly GCF_964261635.1. NCBI lineage: Eukaryota > Metazoa > Chordata > Amphibia > Caudata > Salamandridae > Lissotriton > Lissotriton helveticus. Next base: position 609,841,108 of record NC_136059.1, on the reverse strand, counting down.
CCTTCGGAGTCCATTTTCTCGGGTCGTCAGTACATCAGCCATTACTATATATAGAGTGGCCATGCGTCATTACATGATGACCATCTCTAAACTGGCTGTAACAAACCCTGTCATGTTTGGTATCAAAAATGCTAGAATCATACACCCACACCGCATGCACTGTAAATCTTTTTTAGGAGGCCATCAGTGCTTCCAGTACTAGTCTTCCTGAACCAGACAGCAAGCTAGGGCTGCTGCTGACCTGAGACACAATTCTGCCTTACTACTGCAGAGCCAAGCTCGAGCAGGGGTAGGCAAAAAGCAATAGGTATCATGTCACAGGGGTATGACCACCTACCAGACAGGGTTCAGTGTATTCGGACAGGGTGGGGGCATTTTTCAGCACCACTCAGACTGCTTGAGGGGCACATTTGGTGTCTTTCTTGTATACCCCAGCTCAAACCAGTTTGGGAAGCCGTTGGCTACCGCTCTGGTGCGAAACTGGACAAAGGACATGGGAGTATCCTCCCCACTGTCAAGCCCCTCCTCTGAGAACCCCTGAATCGTCCCAAACCTTTCCTTAGGGTACTTAACGGCTTACCTGAGGATGTGCTCCTAGATTCGTCTTGGGATTCGATTCAGCTCAACCTCTGCATCTTCTTCAACTGTCTGGACATTCTGACCGAAGAAGTACTGACCGCGTCGGACTGACCGCATCTGACTCCGCTTTGGGAACTCAGTCTGCTCCTGACTTCCTCGTTCTGCAAGTCCACTGCACCACTAGTGTCCGTGCTCCATATAGGTGCCATCCAGGGCCTGTGGACATCCAAAGACTCCCGAAGGAATCACCATTGGAGTGAAGGAGTCACTCCCCTGCATCTGCAGGCAACGCAACATAGCTGACTGCTTTGCTGCTCTTGGGCTCCTACGGACTCCGTCAGGTTCAGTAACACAGGAGGCAGTTCTGCAAACTCTTTGATGCCTGCACTGTCTTCAGACAGAGTCTGAGGCCAGGATCCCTCGTCGACATCGCCAAAACCAAGTCGCTTGTTGGCTGGTCATTAATAAGGCTGGTGACTCTTGTCTCCAGAGATATTCGGCCCTGTCAAGGGTCTTCTTTGATTACAGTAGGCTTCCTTTCTTGCTCTAGGCTTACCCTGACTTACTTGTCGTGAGTCTCTTGGGCCTTGCTGGTCCCAATACTATTTTGTCTTCTCCCACCTGTTGCTGTTGCGCAGGCCTGTTGGTGCTTCCGCCAGACATCAACCCCCGGATATCAACATCTGACTTGGGACAGCTCATGCACCGTTCCTGGTTGTCCTCAGCATCACCTGGTCCATGTAGCAGAGAAAAGGGCACTGCCAATCCCCATGCAACATGTCATTTGAGATGTCATCAGTGATGCCATCAGGGATGTCACTGACAATGTCATGAATGATGTATTATGTGAGGTTATCAGCAGTGCATTGCGGGTGCGCGAGTTATAGTTAGCTCAAATAACTATAACAGCCGAATTTCTCAGGTTTTGTACAAGTGAAATGTCCAACTAACTATATCGTCCCTGAAACCTATGGTTTTTACAGTGAATTTCTATGGTTTTTAAATGCTAATTTCTAACTACAACGTCCCTGAAACCTATGTGTTTTTCAGTGAATTCCAAAGGTTTTTTAAATGCTAATTTCTAACTATAACGTCCCTGAAACCTATGGTTTTTTCAGTGAATTTCAAAGGTTTTTTAAATGATAATTTCTAACTATGCCTACAGAGGAAGGACATGTGAAGAAAGAGGAAGAAAGGCACAGAAAGAAGCAATAGAAATGCAGAAAAAGGAAACGGAAGTCCAGAAAGACAAAGAAAAGTACAGGAAGAAGCAAGAGATGTGCAGAAAGAACCAGCAGAGGTGCAGAAAAAGGCCTTGTTGCAAAGTCATCCTGTGCCCCCAACTTTTTACTGACTGCTACTGGTGGTAACTGACTCAGACTAACCAGGCCCGGAGCTACTGCTATGCTGAAAGATACTTAGAACACAGTGAAAACACCTACATACACTAGGGTACACTATGTGTTGGGGTACCCTTGTGATTGGCGTTACCTCCCTTGTAAGGCCCTAGTACATATTAGGGTAGGGGGATTAAAACTACCTGTAACTCAAAGGTGCAGAACGAGGCAAGCAAAGTGCATACACAGGCAGGAAAGGTACAGAAACAGGGAATAGGGGTGCACAAAAAGGCAAGTGAGGTTCAGAAAGAAGTAAGAGCAGTGCAGAAAGAACCAACAGAGGTGTAAAAAGAGGCAAGAGGGTTGCAGACAAAGGTAGGGGGGGTGCACACAGAGGCAAGAGAGGTACAGAAAGAGGCAGGAGGGGTGCAGAAAGAAGGAAGAGAAGTGCAGGAAGAGGCAAGATAAATGCTGAAAGAAGCAACAGAGGTTTAAAAAGAAGAAAGAGAAGTGTAGAATGAGGCAAGTGAGGTGTATAAAGAACCAACAGTGGTGCTGAAAGAGGCAACAGATGTGCAAAAGGGGGCAAGAAGAGTGCAAAAAGAAGCACCAGAGGTGTTGAAAGAGGCACGAGGGGTGCAGAAAGAAGGAAGAGTAGTGCAGAAAGATGCAACAGCGGTGCTGAAAGAGGCACGAAGGATGCAGAAAAAGGTAAGAGAAGTAAAGAAAGAAGCAACAGGGGTGCAGAAAGAGGCAGGAGGGGTGCAGAAAGAAGCAACAGAGATGCACAAAGAAGCAGGATAAGTGCAGAAAGATGCAAGAGGATTGCTGACAGAAGCAACAGATGTTTAGAAAGAAGCAAGAGAAGTGCAGTAAGAGGCAAGTGATGTGCGGGAAAAAAGCAAGAGCAGTGGAGAAAGAACCAACAGAGGTGCTGAAAGAGGCAACATATGTGCAGAAGTAGTCATGAGGGGTGCAGAAAGAAGGAAGAGTAGTGCAGAAAGATGCAACAGCGGTGCTGAAAGAGGCACGAAGGATGCAGAAAAAGGTAAGAGAAGTAAAGAAAGAAGCAACAGGGGTGCAGAAAGAGGCAGGAGGGGTGCAGAAAGAAGCAACAGAGATGCACAAAGAAGCAGGATAAGTACAGAAAGATGCAAGAGGATTGCTGACAGAAGCAACAGATGTTTAGAAAGAAGCAAGAGAAGTGCAGTAAGAGGCAAGTGATGTGCGGAAAAAAGCAAGAGCAGTGGAGAAAGAACCAACAGAGGTGCTGAAAGAGGCAACATATGTGCAGAAGTAGTCATGAGGGGTGCAGAAAGAAGGAACAGGAGTGCATAAAGAAGCAACAGAGATGCTGAAAGAGGCATGAGGGGTGCTGAAAGGAGGAAGAGAAGTGCAGAAAGAAGTAACAGAGGTTCTTAAAGAGGCGCAAAGGGAGCAGAAAGAGCAAGAGAAGTACAGAAAGAGGCAACAGAGGTACAGAAAGAGTCAAGAGAGGTGCAGAAAGAGGGAACAGGTGTGCAGAAAGAGGCACGAGAGGTACAGGAAGAGAAAATAGGGGTGCAGAAAAAGGCAAGAGATCTGCCAAGAAAAAGCAACAAAGGTGCTAAAAGAGGCAAGTGAGGTGCAGAAAGAGGCAAGAGATCTGCAGAAAAAAAGAAGGCAACAGAGGGTCTGAAAGAGGCAAGCCAGCTTCAGAAAGAAGCAGGGCAGGTGCAGAAAGAGGCAATAGAAATGCAGAAAGAAGCATCAGAGGTGCACAAAGAAGCAAGAGGGGTGCAGAAAAAGGAAAAAGAAGAGCAGAAAGAAGCAAAAGTGGTGCTCTAAGAGGCAAGAAGAATACAGAAAGAGGCAACAGCTGTGCAGAAAGAACCAAGAGAAGTGCAGAAAGAAGCAACAGAGGTACAGAAGGAGGCACAAGGAGTGCAGATAGAAGGAAGAAAACTGCAGAAAGAAGCAACAGAGGTGCTGAAAGAGACACGAAGCGTGCAGAAAGAGGCAAGGGAAGTGCAGAAAGAAGCAACAAAGGTACAAAAAGGGGCAACAGTGGTGCAGAAAGAGGGAAGAAAGGTACAGAACGAGGCTAGAGAGTTGTACAAAGAGGGAAGACGGGTGCAGAAAGAGGCAAGAGGGGTGCAGAAACAGGTAAGAGAACTTCATAAAGATGCAAGAGAATTGCTGAAAGAAGCAACAGAGGTGTAGAAAAAAGCAAGAAAAGTACAGAAAGAGGCAACTGAGATGCAGAAACAGGCAAGAAAGGTACAGAAAGATGGAAGACAAGTGCAGACAACAGGGGTGCAGAAAGAAGCAAGACAGATGCAGAAACAAGCATGCAAAGTGCAGACTGAAGCAACAGGGGTGAGGAGAGAGGCAAGAGAAGTGCAGAAAGAAGCAACAGAGTTGCAGAAGGAGGCAAGAGAACTCAAGAAAGAGGCCAGAGAGTTGCAGAAACAGGCAAAAGAGGTATAGAAAAAGGGAACAGAGGTGCATACAGAGGCAAGAGAGGTACAGAAACAGGTAAAAGAGTTACAGAACGAGGCAAGAAGGGTGCAGAAATTTGCATGAGAGGTGCAGAAAGAACAAGAGCAGTGCAGAAGAACCAACAGAGGTGCAAAAAGAGGCAAGTGGACTACATAGGGAGGCAAGAGAACTGCAGAAAGAGGCAAGAGAGTTGCAGAAACAGGCAAGAGCGGGGCAGAAAGAAGGAAGAGGGGTGCAGAAAAAGGCAAGACGGATGAAGAAATATGGAACAGAGGTGCAGGGAGAAGCCAGAGCAGTGCCGAAAGCCCCAACAGAGGTGCAGAAAGAGGCAAGAGGGATACAGAAAGAGGCAAGTGAAATGCAGAACAAAGCAAAAGAAATGCAGAAAGAACCAACAGAGGTGGACAAAAAGCAAGAGGGGTAAAGAAAGAGACAGGAGGGGTGCAGAAAGAGGAAAAGAACTGCTGAACGGTGCTGAAAGAGGCACAAAGGGTACAGAAAGAGACAATACAGGTGAAGAAAGAAGGAACAGAGGTACAGAAAGAGGCAAGAGGGGATCAGAAAGAGGGAAGAGAGGTGTAGAAAGAGGCAAGAGAGTTTCACAAAGAGAGAAGAGGGGTGCAGAACAGAAAAAGGGGTACAGAAAGAAGCAAGTGAGGTGCAGAAAGAGGCAAGAGAGTTACAGAAAGAGGCAAGTGAAGTGCAGAAGAAGGCAAAAGAACTGCAGAAAGAGGCAATAGAGGTGCAGAAAGAGGCAAGTGAGGTACAGAAAGAAGCAAGCTAAGTGCAGAAAGAAGCAACAGAACTGCAGAAAGAAGCAACAGAACTGCAGAAAGAGGCAAAAGGAGTGTAGAAAGACATAAGAGGGGTACAGAAAGAAGCAAATGAGGTACAGAAAGAAGCAACAGACTTGCAGAAAGAGGGAAGAGAGGGGCAGAAAGTACAAGAGATTTGCAGAATGAGATCAAGAGAAGTGCAGAGAAAGAAATAAACGTACAGAAAGAGGCAAGAGAGGCACAGAGGGCAGCAAGAGTACCAATTTAAAACCCACATTTAGCAATAAGTAACAGCTGACCATTCTAGGTTTGCAAAGGGCCAACCACCACGCTGTAACACTTGTCGCTGCATTTTTGGTAACGTTTGAGCCATTTGAGCTAGAAACAAGGCTTTTTTTGTTCAAATCTGCAGATTAGGATGCAGAGGATGAATTGTGTGGCTAATGCAGAAAATATATTATTGTGCGAAAGTCGGTGCAGCCAAACAGTCACATAATTCCAGTGGCCCTGCTCCTATCTCTGACTAGGTTCACAAGTGCTCCTCAGTGATTCCATCTGTTTTTGTCTCACTGAGTTCATAGTTGAGCTTCTATGGAATCAAGGAAGACTAAACCTGATGTTACCACTCCACAACATAGACTACCATACAACATAATTACTCTCCATAACACATAATCCCACTATTCATAATTCCTATACACTAAACACCACATACTTTCTATTCATATAATTTCACTGCACATCATACCACACAATTCCACTACTTACAATGTACATCCACTCCTCTCCAAAAAAACGTTAGTAAAAAACTTTTGCATTTGCAATGCCAATAGCACTAATTCTCACAAATGTGAAACCTATTACATTGCAAACACTTCTTTAACTAGTAGTCACGTTTGCAGAGTGGTGTAGAAATGGTGCTGGGCCTGCGACCAGCGCTCATGAATTCTGCTGCGTAGGGCTTACAGGAGGTACCAGTAGGGCTGCTTGGTCCCCAAAGTCCCTCAGGAGTAAATTGGACTTCATCCTCCATCCCGTAGTCTGCCAGGAGGCGCGTTTGCAGAGTAACGGAGAAAGGGGGGCATGGCCTCCCAAGATGTCTTAGCAATCCCACTGTGTGGGAGGTATTGGAGGTAACAAGAGGGGTAGATGGCCCTCAAGGACATCCTTGGGGGCCAACTACCTGCTCCTATTACCTACAGTAAGTCTCACACAGCAGAATTGATAAGCTATCAGAGCAGGCCATGCCCCCTCTGCCCACCCCTCTTCAAACGCACTCCTTGCTCGCTCTTGGATGGAGATTGAAGTCCCCTTCACTGCTGGGGGTCCTTTAGGGGCCAACTAGCATACCTCTGGCCAAAGGCCACGCCCCCTTTCTCCACCACTCTGCAAATACTCCACCTGGTACATTGTAAGTTGGAGGATTAAGTTCCCTTAAAAACTGAGGGTCCCTGGGGGCCAAGTAGCCCACCAAGAACCTTCAGTAAGCGCCACTCAGCAGGATTGCAGAGAGGTGGTCCGAGACCAGGCACCCTTTTTACACCACTCTGCAAATGAGCATCTTGCCGCACTGCTGCTCGGGGGATGAAGTCCACTTGTGTCCTGAGGACCTCAGGACACAAGAGGACCTCATCATCCCCCACCAGCAGTGTGCCACGAGTGGGACACTCACTTCAGCGTCTGTAAACACGGCTGCAGCCCGAACTGCGGAACGGAATGACACCAAATTTGACAAAAGGGTAGCTCTTGGTCCAGGAAGCACTCTTTTTGTAAAATGGTATAAATCCGTTCAGTATTTCCTGAGAAATTTAAAGATTTGTCAGATATACAACTGTGGCCGCAATGGATCCGCAAACCCTCCAGAGCTCGTGCATGAGATATGATTGGCTGCCAACACTTCAAACCAGGAAGTGTTGGTAGCCATTTTGTGACTAACCCTGGGTGGAGTGACACTCCACGGAGTTCCACGGAGTTAAAAAAAAACTCAGTGGAACTCCGCATCAGCGCCACACTTTAAAAAAAAAAAAGGGTAAAAAAACACTTACCTCCTTTTCTATTGTCTGTGGGTCGCCCTCCTCCTTGCCGCGCTGTCTCCTCCTTGTCATCGTCCTCCTCCTAATGTTGCCGGTCGTAACCCCTTACATTTTACATCTTGCGTGAACTGCGCATGCCCCTAAAACGTAGGAGGTTACGATCAGCAACGCGAGGAGGAGGACAACGGCAAAGAGGAGACAGCGCGGGGAGGAGGAGTGTGGCCCACAGATGATAGAAGAGAAGGTTAGAGGGTTTTTAATTTTTTACCCCTTTTTTGGGCTGTGGTGCAAGGGGTATACTCCGTTCCGCCACGGAGTCAGAGTTTTGCCGCAACTTCAAGTTCCCAGCAGAGCACAGAGTTGGTAAAATGTCTGGGCTTACTTGTGACTCGGTTGAACTGAGTCACAAGCAAAAACGTGAAAAACAAGAAAAGGGGCCAGGTTAGAAAAACCCTGACACCCTAGACCTGTTCAGGGGTCCATCAGGGACCCCCAGGGACCAACAAAGCATTTCTAAAAGAATATCCCGCCCAATAGAGCCAGAAAGTTCTTCCCGGCTCTATTGGACGGGATACGATCAGAAAAATATCGTGGCATATAGATCCGGAAATATTGGACGGGATATTTTCCTGATTGAACTGACGATGCTCAGGCTTATCAGGGCCACAATGCTGGTCATGCCCTGTTAATCAGTTCTGGTGGACATGCGTTGCTGTATTATTAAGTACGATTTCCCTGTTTTCTTCCTGAGGACATTTACGTTAATCTCATTTGAATTGTGAACTTACTGAATAGTCGGCTTTACTAGGAGACGTCCAGCTTCCAGCAGAAATAAGTAAGGTTTATTGAGGCCTTCTACATGTCATGTCCCGGTACAATTTTTTCGGATAGCAGATTGTCAGTGTTGTGTTACGGAGAGGGCTTCTACTTTGGTTGACACTAGACGGTGTACACTCAAAAAAAGATATAGTGAATGCAGTAGTATATATATCACAAGATTAGTTGTGAGCACCTCTACATGGAGCCCAGTTCTGGATAGGACTTCCTGCTTATATTTTTCTGGCTCATTTGTCATTGTTCCAGTTGTTTTCGCCTTGAAAAAGTCCATAGGACGAAACGGGTGTCGGCTGCCAGCTTGTTGCATTATACTGATAAGAAGGAAATCGGAAAATAAAATGAAAGGAAAATTTAGAATGGACAACCTTGGTTACTTTTGTGGTCATCATTTGACCCATTACCTTCATGGACTGCTTTCCTGTGTGCCTCTGTATTTGTGGTTCTACTGATGACATCAGTGACAACATCATACACATAATCTCTAACGCATCCACTCACACCCCTATTGAATCTTTTCAACACCCACCACCACTGCCACACAACCCTTCACAAACCCATTTACAGAGCCATACCAGTGATTACACAGCCACTCACTAATTCATAGCTCTACAAACATATCCACTAGCTCACCCATACTGCCATTCATACACCCGCTCAGTCACCAATACAGCCATTGACATATCCACTCATATACCCATACAGGTACTCACACACTGAGTGAGTCATCCATAGAACTACTCACACACACTCACCCATACTCTCAATCATACAGGTATGTACTAACTCAAACAGTTTCTAACACATACACGTACTTGCTCATACAAATCATAGCACATACTCATTCTCCTATACAGTCACTGACAGAAGCAAGTATTCATCCATAGAGCCACTCTCACATTCACTCACCTACGCATACAGTCACTCATATACCCAGTCACTCACCTATACTGCCTTTCACATACACAGTTACTGACTCATACTGACACAAGCACTCAATCACCGACACAGCCAGACAGGCACTCACTCACCCATACAGCTTCTCAAACACTCACTCACTACCCTATACAGGCACTGACTCACCCACCTACTCAGTCATTCATTCATTCATTTTGAACTTTATTCGGTTATTAGATAAAAACAACCATAAAAGTACAGTTAATACATTACATTTCAGAATATTCATAAAAACAATAAGGACAAAAAATAAAATATGCTTAATATATTTCATTAGGTGATCAATTTTCGAGATCTAAAAACATGTTTAAAATACAAAGAGAGGGATGCAACAGTTCATATGTTATCTAATCTTTGAATTGCTAAAAAAGCAGGGCGACACTGATTAAATTCCATGATCTTCAATATGGGCACAATCCATCTTCTCCTAGGGATTGTGTAAAATCTACAAAAAAAGAGGATATGAATGTCTGACTGCTCAGATGAATCATCACAAGGGCACTTAATAAGTTGTTTAGACCAATTGTTCATATTGGGGAAACTGAGGGATCTGAATAACAAATTTAACCTAAAACGCGTTAATAAAAACCTTTCAAAATCACTCATTTTTAATCTAATGTACGGTTGCATTTGGTCTGAGATCATTATTAATTGATACGCGACCACGTTTTTTTTTTTACATTTCTATATTGGTTCTGCGCTCTCCCAGATACCTCATGCATATACCCTTAAGGACTTTTCTGGGGACATCGCTCAAATGTGCAGGATCATCATAGTATTCCAGATGGCCTATGTTTGAGAAAAACGTCATTACACAACTTAGCCATCCCACCTTACCACCATTCTCTAACCTCATCACGTCCTTTAAAATAGAGCGGTTGAAGGCACACTCCTCAGGGGTCTAGACCCTATGCCACAGAAGAACCGGTGCAACCTTAATAATATCTTCTAAATATGGCTCCCCTAGTTCAGCGTGGCAAGCGTATGTAGAGACACTGTCTGGGACTGCTAGAAGGAACTTCATTAAGGTGTTTTCCACCACCTCCAATGATTTCGCGTTTGCATATCCCCATTTTCCTGCGCCATATGTGGCAATTGCCACACAGGTCGCTCTGTACACAGTTAAAAGCTCCCCAATTGTTTTTTTGCCCAACCTTTTACTAAAAGTTTTCAAGGCCATTATCGATTTGCAAAACAATAATCTCCTAGTCTTTATTGCACTGTTCCATAAACCAGATTGGTCAAATAAAACACCAAGGTATGGGAAGGTTGGGGTGTAATCAAGTGGTCTTCAATCAATGTATATTACTTTTTTCTTTCTGTTTGGCCCAGGGCCATAAGTCATACAGAAAGTTTTAGTACAATTGATTCTCAGGTCCAGGTTAGTCATAAATTCTGAAAAAGTGTTAACCATCTTTTGCATGGCCAGGGGCGTCCTGGCCATCAGACCCGCATCATCAGCATATAAGAGCGCTGGGACAGATCTTTTGCCAACCAGCGGCATGTCCCTGCATTCCTGTAACAATATTCTTTCTACATCATTAATATAAATTTTAAAAAGAAATGGAGCAAGGACACAGCCTTGCCGCACTCCTCTTGAAAGGGTGAACGGATCAGTACGCTCTCCATTTTTCCCGTACCTAACTCGAGCTGAAGCCCCCGAATAAAGTTCCCTGAGAAAACTAATTATATTTTTCTCTACCCCTAGTTTCTCAAGTATCAGCCATAGTTTAGTGTGGGTGACGCAATTGAAAGCTGACGTTAAGTCAATGAAACTTAAAAACATGCGACCACCCTTGGCTTTGGTGTATATTTCTAAAAGAACGTGCAAATTAAGGCATTGATCAATAGTACCGAGGCCTTTTATAAAACCATACTGTAGATCACTAAATATTTTGTGTTCGTCAGCCCATATTTGTAATCTGTTTAAAATCACACGGACAAAAAACTTAATGGTTGAGTCTAACAATGATATAGGGCGATAGCATTGGCAACTTGATCTATCTCCCTTTTTAAATACTGGTACAATTATCGACTCACAGCATGAGGGTAGCAAGCCATTAGAACAGGATGCCTTAAAAAGTTGGGTAAGAAGCAGGCCCCACAGATCCATATTGTTCTCATACAGGTCAACCAGGACCCCATCGGGGCCTGAGGCTTTTCCTCCTGCGCTTTCTTTTATACTTGCGTTTACTTCATTCAAGGAAATACCTAAATCCAATTTAATACTAGTATGTACAGTGTCCTCCTTCGTAATTTTCTGGGTTGGGAATTGATCCCGTTGACTCACAGCACTGTACAATTCTACATAAGGCTTAACCCACTCAGTCTCGGAAATGGCTATTTCTAACCTGGCATTTGTTTTATCTGTTAAAAAAGGGGCATTTACTGCTATCCAAAAAGCTGCCGTATCTCTGGTCAGGGATGCCTCACACAATGTATCCCAAGCTTCCTTTTTAAGGATATCCTTTCTCTTTTTCAGGATCATCTTATAATCCTTCCTTAGCTCCTTAATTAAGTTACAATCTTTGTATGGGGCATTTAGGGCATGTTTGAGTTTAGTATAAGCCTTGGTACAAGCTGTATCAAACCAGCTTGCAGTATTCTCCTTAAGATTTTTCGTCTCCACCCAAAGACTATTTTTAATGTGTGTGGCAATGTTGGACTTGGCCCTTCTGGCAGTTTCACCCCGGAACTTTTTGCTTTTTAATCGTGACATTGTATTAGTGGTTCTTGGTTTCTGCGCACTTTCACTGTGTCCCAGTGGAAAGTGCGTGCACACTTTGTGTGTGTGTGGAGAGATAGGCCTGCCCTCCCATAGGAATGCATGGGGAATGTATGTGTCCATGTTAGTTCCTGATGCGTGGGGAGTGCAGGCTCAAGTTTGGTATGTGTGAACTCGTGAGATTGAATGCTGCGCGATGATGTATGCGGTGTGTATGTGTCTAGTGGGGAAGTGCCACTTCTAGACGTGGGTATGCATGTGCAGTGAGTATGCTGGCGCGTGATTGGCTGGAGCTGGCTGGTGAGCCTGGCTCCAGGATGTCTCGATGGGTCCGCCCGGTGGTGAGTGTTGAGATTAGCATGCTGATGTGAGGGAGGGGCTGGGCTTTTCCCACACAATGCTGGCTCCGCCCCCCTGTGGTGCGACTGATGACCCTAGCCTGCCTGATGAATGGAAAGGGTGGCTGGGGAAAACAAAGTATTCCAAAACCAGCTGCAACTGGTTTCTCCCCCACCCTGCACCTTTAGACAAAGAAATTCAGTGTATAAAAAGGGGCTGTGTCTCCTTACAAAATGTTCTTGTTCTTGTGTGCAACTTGAAACTACCAGGGGCGTGCTGCTGCTTGGGCCCAGGGGAAGGCTTGCCTCCCTGGACCCTGCCCAGCCCCTGGACGCTTGGAGGACTTTCCTTTGTTAGGAGCTGCTTGCTCCATCTTTTTGAGATCCAGTTTTGACCACGACAAACCTCTGCCTGACTAGAAGGACCAAGAGAAGCTGAAGGACGGAAACCAGTCTGTATCCTGTTAGACTGGCCTGCAGTGGTGCCTTGCTGAGAACGGAGAGGAAAGGACCAGAAAGGACTTTATAGACTTGTGCCTGAAACGATCTCCAAGGGCTTGATCGAGAGCTTGCCCCCTGAACGGAACCCCAGGACCATTGGGTTCTATCTGCTTGTGCCCGTCTGCTGTTGGGCCTTAGTTCTTATTCCCTCGCCAGAGTTGTGACTCGGGTGCCTTCGCCCCCTCCCAGGTCGTGACAGCTCGGAGCCTGGTCGCCCCACCGTAGAGAGCCCCACTCATCCCTGAGTCGCTCTCCGCTTCAGTGCCGGGCCGCCTGCTCTCCTGTCACCTCGCCGCTAACGGAGCGCGATTGTGTACCTCTCATCTCTCCAGCCGGAATCTGCACGGAGAACATTCCCCATAGCCTCGGACGGTCCGTACGTTGCAACGTATCCGACTGTCTCACTTTTTCCTCCTGCATACCAAAGCTCGTGCCGCACCTCAAGAAAGGCCTCCCCGTACCGTGGTACTGGAAGCCTGGTGTTGCACCCGTCTGCCCGAGAACGCGACGCCCCTCACAGATCCACGAGTCAGACCCGGCGTGCTAAGAAGTAGTACGCCCCGCAGGCCTGAACGGCGCCTCGCCCCGTGAGCTGCATCGATCCCGGATCGCCGCAACCCTCCACAGTCCTGCTCCCCCGCCTCGCTCTTCGAGGGGGACCGAGCCGGAGAGCTCCTCTGGAGGACCGTCGGCCTCGTTCGGGGTCAGCCCTCACCAGCCGCGCCTGAAACGCCTCGGACTTCCACAGCAAGGTACACTTGAACTCCGTCCCGAGTTCATATCGGATCCAGGGTCCGCAACGTTCTTATTTCCCTGTCTTCGTACCTTGCCGAACAACTAACATTGAAAGACTAAGTTTGCCTATTGTAAGCTGGTGGCCCCCATTCGCTAAACGTTATTGTTGGTCTTGTGATAATTCTGCTTGAATATATATTTTATATAAAGTATACGTATTTTTGATACAACCATTTGACTGGTGTCCATTTGTGGTGGGTCAGTGGGTTTACTGTGTGTGATCATAAATGCTTAACTTACTATCGCCCTGAAGATTAGCCTTGTCTGCTCGCGCCACGTTGCCTAGAGGGTGAGCAGGGGTTATTCCAAGGAGTAGTTCCCTTGCCCTGACGATTGGGTCTCAGGGTCCCTGCTTGTCACAAGTACCTACCTGTGCCAACCAGAGACCTTCGGGTTCCAACAGGCAATAAACAACATTTTTTTAATAACTACAAGATCTCAAGCATTTTCGTCCAGACAAGCATCAATACTAAAATTGCATGTCTCTATTAAATTAAAAAGAAAATCCTCAGGGACCACTTTGGTCCACTTTAAGGAGTAACCATTCTGCCTTTTAAGGGCGATGTTTCCTACATATTGTCTCTGGGTACAATTTTTAGCATGATCATTGCATAAGTTTGAGATCTCCAGACTTAAGGGAAAGTGGTCACTTAATGGGTTATCCAAGATTTTGATCATTTGAACATCTCCCCCATATCTGGCTGATATCAATACAAAGTCTATTGTTGAGTATACACCTGAACGTGGGGCAAAAAAGGGACATCACTGTGACAGATTCTGTCTGCGAAGCCCATATCACAGGTAAAAATAATTTCGTTCAGGTAGTCCCCACATTTGGTATGTTTGAAATGGCTTAAACGAATCTAATTTTCCAGCGTTGTACCACATGTACCTTTTTCCCCTTGCTTACACAAGGAGCAATTAAAGTCCCCATCCCAAATGACACAGACTGCTTTAGCTCTCCCGCCCAACAAACATTTGATATCCTTACCCAGGGTTTTCAATGTTTCTTCCACAGCCTCCACCAGAACGTTATTGTAAAAGTTAACAATAATCATGCAAGAGACTTTATCAATGTGCGTCCTAATTATGTGGTAATACCTATCATTGTAGGCTATCTCAAACTTATAACATTTATACAGGTTCGACACATAGGTACGCAGCCCCCCTTTAGCGGTGCCATGTAGTGAACTAATTGCGGGTGAATGAAAGGTTTTAAAACCACACAAATGATGAGCCTCTATAGTTCATGTTTCTTGTAAGCTCACTATATCATGCTCATTCACAAAATTAACCCAGTTATGGTTATGCATTTTTGCTTTTAAACCTGCGATGTTCCAAAACATTATTGACCATGTACCCATATTGGTCGGAACATCCGCTATGCCAATAGGTCAGGGAATTTCCTGATTATCTACTGCCAGTATATTCACATCAATGCCACTCTCCTTCAATGCACCCGCACATTCGCTATTAATTTCCCCGGATCTTAACCCTTGGTCCACCCATTTACAATTTGCTCCTTCATGTGCATTCCCCCACTTCGATATTACATTTACAGCGGAAGGGACCGATTTAACAATAGAATGACTGGATCCCAGTCAATCAACCCCCTCCAACCCTTGGAGCATATCAAAACGATTAAGTGTAGGAATACTAAACTTGTCTCTCTCTCTCTGTAAGCAGCAGTAAACCCTCTTCGCTGCGTTTCTATGACATTTGATGGAGCAAAAAGTGAGGACGGATAGAAATAACTCAAAACAAGACTTTGTATACCGCCATCACCTCTTTGGTGTTGCCAGTCACAAATATGCCTTACCACCCGTCTGTCTCTAAAGTTCACAATGATACAGTCACCTGTTAAGTCTTTTCTTCTATAGCCGACCCAGCTCAACCTTCACATGAATAAAATTTCGTCATGGGTGTTACCCGGGAGTGGTCTATTATTATTCAACCAAAAGGTGACCTTATTTTTTAATTCACAATGGGTTTCTACTTTATCACTGTACATCTCAGGCACCCCAGTCAGCACCACGGTATATGGGGCGGAGTCAGGCGGTAAATCAATGCATGGGTGAATAATCTTTTGTTTGTCAGCACTTGAAATTCCCTTTTCTATATGTGTAGTTTTTCCATCCCACTCCACTGCCACAAAATCCTTTGCAGCCTCCCCCCCGCCCTCTTTCCTTCCTTCCCCTACAGTAGCCTTTGCCCTTTCCCCAGTATTTATACCATCCTGGCTATTATCATTTTGTAGCCTAATCAATGTATTAGGTGTTGAAGAAGCTATTACTGGTATAGTATTATTAGTAGATTGACCTATTGTGGTTTGTTCTACAGGGCCTTGATTCTGTATGCTAACAGCAAGTTTTTCCAATATATCTGAGTTAGCTGTAGCTACCTGTTCTAACTTCCCTAGTTTCTCCGTTAAAACTTTAATTCTCTCCAATAAGGGTAACATTAGGGATTTCATTATCTGCTCTACTTTCTCCATAAAACCTTTGGGAATTTGGGATAGTAACACCGGAGGCTGGGGCGGCTGTACAGCGAGAGTATTTGGGGCTGGGGATAGTAACCGTGATGGCACGCTAGTTAATAATGGCTTAATCAATGTTACTGGGTTCCACACTTTTTTAGATGTTTTAATTACTTTTGGGCACCTTCCCTTCTGTAAGCCCCCCCCGCATTTCCTTTTACCGATTGGGCCTGGGGCTGGTAGTTGTTTTTTAGCTTGTAAATTGGCCAGAGAATTAGAAATGTTCATATCTATGGACCTATTTTCAGCCGGTGTGGTGCTTTCTTTAGATGTATTCAACGAAGCACAGTCAGCAGACCCAATACTCACTCCCGCCAGATTGTCATTATTACATGTCTGGATACATGGCTGTTCCGGTGTAATAGCTGACATAATGGGACCCAATGATGATCTTTTAGTATATAAAGGTTCTAGTGATAGACGCCTTTCAGTAAGGGCGATTTCATGCTCCAAAACTATTGCAACCCTGGTTATAAATTGATGCAAGGTCCCAGTAACATTCACCCCAATAGCACCTGGTGCTGCCTTCCTTCCCTTCCCAGATCGCAACGCCATTATTCCTAGATTTTATAATGTTTCAACATTCCCAAACTATAATATGCACAAAGATTAAATAAATAAATAATATGCAGGTAGTACGGCTAGGCACAATAAGAGAAACAATCCAAGTCCAATGAGTAAATAGTTTTACTGTAGCGACAAAGTTAGAGGGGTGGCCCGCCCCAGCCTCCGTCAGTCTCCGACGGGCTCAGATGGGCCCGCCCTTGGCCCGGGCTTCGCCCGGCATGCGTTCGCGCGGGTTCCACGCAGCGGAGGTGACGAAGTTCTTAAGTACCCCAACGGACAATACAGAGCAGGTGTGATGTGTCCCGTTGCCCCCTAGAACCTGGAGTCCCTCCGCAGGTCTGGCCGGTTCAAGGCAGTCAGGCAGAAACACAACAGCGCATCCATACAGGCAGTCACATACCTCCTCACCCACACACACAAACACCCAGACAACCATGGTGATAGTAAACCAATCAATCACACATATAGCCATTCAAGTAGCAAATAACACACCCATACACCCACTAAGACTTCAACTGACAGACAGATACATTCACACAACCAGTCACTCATCCATACAGTTACTGAGACACCTAATCACTCACTTATACAGTCAGTCACACACCCACTCAGTCATCCAAACAGTCACTCATATACCCACTGATTCACCAATACACCTAGGTATATATATGTACCACCCATAAACGTTTTAAAAACACTCACAGTCACTGGATGATGTAATTTGAGTTGCCATGAGTGATGTCACTGACCATGTCATGAGTGATGTAATATGTGAGAGCATAAGCAGTGCATTGCGGGCGCAAGTTATAGTTAACTCAGCTAACTATAACAACTGAATTTCTCTGGTTTTGTATGAGTGAAAAGTCAGCCTAACTATAACGTTCCTGTAACCTTGTTTTTTTAGTAAATATATAAGGGTATATATATGATAAATTCCACAAAACGACTTACGCCAACTTTTGTCGCTTGCCACAATATGAACACGGACCCAGGTATGTGCTTTTTAAGTTCTCTTTATTCCTGAATTGCCAAGGCGCGTTTCGCAGCCACAGCCGCTTGTTCACTCGACAATGAGTGTATATGTTATATATATATATGTATATATATATATATATATATATATATATATATATATATCTATATCTTAGATTGAGAAAGCCTTCTGTGAAGGCGAAACGCGCCTCTCTTGCCAAGGGGTCGAGCGAGACCTGAGACATTAAAGAAAGCCATACCTGACTTCCTCGAGTACGTGCCTTCTTCTTCATTGGAGTGGGATGGTGGATTAATCAAATTACAGCGGCTGCGGTTCAACGCTGTCCACGTAACACCAGTCGGCTTGTGGCTCTACATCTTGACCGCATCTTGTTTGGGAGCAGCATGGGAATGCTAAAGGTAGAGCCCCCAGAGTTCGTGCCAGGAGGAGAATTGGGGATGACAGCAGTTGGGAGATGAGGATCCTGTAGCGGGGCGGTTTTGCCAACTGCCAGCACGGGTCTGTTGTTTCCCCAGTCTAGAAAAGCCCTACTTGGAATACTGGCATCCTCTGGTGACTGGGCACTGCGGACGCATACGCTGAAGCGGTGAGGAGTGTTCGGCATCAGTATTTTTTTCATTCTCGGATCTCCTTTGGCCCCGTGTTTATGCCCATTTTTAAAACATTTATTTAGTGCTGCTAGTTCCCACAAACAGCGAGACAATTCTGGGGTAAATGACTTTGCCTGCTGATATTTAAATATACTGAAGTGTCCTGATTCCGTTATGGTGAAGGCCGTTTGCGGATGTTTGGAAGGATGCCCTAATATATGTGACTTTTTATCGAAATGCCAAGCGGCATTATGGGAGAGGTAGTCCTTTCGGGGATAACTGTGTTCACCGGGAGGCGGGCATTTAAGCTGTGACTGTATACACATGTGGTAATTGGTTCAGCGGTGTAACGACATTCACCTCAATCTCAAGTCCGTTTGTGTTGAAAGTGAGATATCGAAGTGATTGCATCCGGGCACACAGCAATATTATTTCCGCATTTCCAGCTCACAGGTCAAAGAGCCAAGGGACCTATTAATAACAGAACTAATACTGCGGGCTCGAAGAGGTCTCGGCTGTAAAGTGTGTGGGGCAATTGCAGCATGACTTTTTACATTTGGATTTCATTATTTGTTGTATGAAGGGCTTACTTTTCAGAGAGGTTGGCACCATTCTCAAAATAGGTTAACTGTTCACTCATTAGGCTGGCATGCAGTATGTTTATTTCAGAAATAACACAATCTGGTGGTACATTATGCTACAATTTGTTACCATTTACCGCACTTTGCGTATTATTTTTTCATAATCTCATTGTGGTATTTCACAAGTCGCATTCCTCGATAGGATGCTTGAAATGTGTATATTTACATCGCTGAAAGCTTTTAACAATGCATGCTTCAAACATGTCACTATTTCTTTTATGTTTACCATTGCCCTAAAGAGGGAAGGGTTATTTGTTTTCAAATGTGTTTGGCGCCATTTAGATTGAGAAAGCCATCTGTGAAGGCGAAACGCGTAGGTTTTAGATTGAGAAAGCCTTCTGTGAAGGCGAAACGCGCCTCTCTTGCCAAGGGGTCGAGCGAGACCCGAGACATTAAAGAAAGCCATACCTGACTTCCTCGAGTACGTGCCTTCTTCTTCATTGGAGTAGGATGGTGGATTATATATATATATATATATATATATATATATATATTTATATACATATATATTACCTACTGGCGGTCGCCAGTAGGTATATATAGTTAGGATTTTTTCTCTATGGGTTTTTTGAAAATTCTATGTCTAATAACTTTGGCGTTTGTGGACGGAATCGGCTGAAATTTTCAGGAAAATGGCACATTTTGTTTCTGAGCAGCCCTTGAAAATTTGGGGGGGGTTCGTCCAGTGGGGGCCGAGAAAAAAGGGGGGTCCCAAAACGTGTTTTTAACATTGAGTTTTCCATAGGGCGGTTGGCCTCACTTTTAGCCCGAACGGCTGAATGGATTTGCACGAAACTTGGCAAAATTGTAGGGACTGGTAGCCCGATGTGCCTTTTGTAGGTCTCAATATATGTGCTCCAGTGGATTTTGAGAAATTAACGTTTAAAAAAAGATATATATCTGTAACAGCGGACCGGTTAGCGCTCTGGTTCGCGGACTTTTCGCGCAACGGAGCTTTGTGAAGCGAAGCTGATTGGTTCTCCGGCGTCTGTCAACATTCCAAACAGTCCGTAGCGGCCGCCATCTTGTCTCTCGGTAGGATCGAGAGACAAGAGGAGGTCAAAACAAAGGGGGAAATAACTATAAGGGGGCATAGTAGATCCTCGCTGACCCCCTAGGTTTGATGTGGAGGTTTTAAAAGGGCCCCGCGGGGCAAAAAAAAATAATAAAAATAATAATCGAACGGCTGAATGGATTTGCACGAAACTTGGCAAAATATTAGGGACTGGTAGCCCGATGTGCCTTTGCTAGGTCTCAATATATGTGCTCCAGTGGATTTTGAGAAATTAACGTTCAAAAAAAGATATATATCTGTAACAGCGCTCCGCTTCGCGTAACGGAGGTTTGCGAAGCTGATTGGTCATTCTGTCACTGGGCTATAGTTGGGCTACATCTGGCTGATATTTGGGCTACATTTGTTTTTTTGTGTGTCTGGCGGCCATCTTTGGGCTACATTGGGCTACATTGGGCTTCATTGGGCTACATTCGGCTAATTAGCAAATAGCTCATCGCAAACTAGGAATGGTAAAGAATCGCTATTTATTCCTTAAAGTTCGCTATTTAGGAAATGCAAATAACTTTGATGATACATATGGCGGTTCATCTCTAACAAGATAAGAAGCATAGGGATAGATTTATGATGACTGGCGCATCACCAGGGATGTGTTAGTCATTCTGTGCCGCTGTTCCGTCACCTATGGTGTGCTGCATTTACAATGCGGCGCATCACGGGGCAAAAACAGCACAGATGCGTGATGTATCTGTGCCGTAAAGGTGGCGCATTGCTGGAGTTGTATCGCAAGTGTGATGAAGCTCCAGCAAGGGTCGGGGGTGCCCCTGTCGCAGGGTTTCTGTTCTCACACAGAACTGTGGACAGAGGATTGGAACCTCGGCGAATTAGGGTGTCCCAAAACTCACGTTAGTAATCAAAAACTATTTAGCAAGCTAGGTACAGTGTCACATTGGATATAACAAACTCTCAATGTTTAGACAATCCAGAATATGAACTTATAGTACCTCAGGATACGTGGAACTCATGAACAGTCGGTCGTTATATATTTCTTAGAAACCAGAACATGGAGTTAAGAAGAACACATGTGTATTTGAAATGTTTATTTACTAATGCCGTCTTCTCAGGCGTAGTACCTTAGATAATAAAAGTACACATATTATCAGTAGCAAAATTACCAGCATAGTTACTAGTACATAAAAAGTGAATGGTGATAGTATGTTAACATGCTGTAAATGAATAAGAGTTAGCAACACTTATAAGCAGCCGCGGGCCGTGGAGGGAGTTACGGTGAGGCAGGGAGGCGGGGAGGGGGAGAAGCAGGGTGGAGAATACAAGTACACATATTATCAGTAGCAAAATTACCAGCATAGTTACTAGTACATAAAAAGCGAATGGTGACAGTATGTTAACATGCTGTAAATGAATAAGAGTTAGCAACACTTATAAGCAGCCGCGGGCCGTGGAGGGAGTTACGGTGGGGCAGGGAGGCGGGGAGGGGGAGGGGCAAGGTAGAGAGGGCTCCACCCTGCTTCTCCCCCTCCCCGCCTCCCTGCCTCACCGTAACTCCCTCCACGGCCCGCGGCTGCTTATATCTCACCCTCCCTAATACACATATTATATTATTTGCTAAGAAGGTCTCTTTGTGTTGGTTTAGGGCGTGCCCATACTTTAGTGTCTTAGATTTGAAGGAATCACATCAGCATACACCAGCTCTCTCTTCATGTGAACCGCATCAACTGTTGTGTATGTGTGTTCGGCAAAGCAATATAAAACCCGCCTCATGCCCAGAATTGGCAGAAGTTGCACTTATGTTATGAGTATGAAGTCGTGGAGATCAGACCTCATAACAATTCTGTATCGTGTTGTTCTTGAAACTTTAGCACTCGCTGTACAGATATAGTTTAACAAGTAAAGCAGATAGTAGACCAATAACATATTATTCTCATGTAAACCACGATGAACTACTAGGTGGAAAGCTAAAGCAACAACTAAATGTCGTGTGCAGAAGTTGCAAAAAAGGAAAAATGGCGTTTAAACCGGTAATGAGCCCATGCTAACTTAACACGGTGTAAAGATATCCAGGACCTAGATGACACCTCCCCATGATCCGGAAACGAACTGAATAAGATAATAGAAGTGCCATCTCATGAGAGCAGATTGCAAGTTTATATGTGGACGGTCCGCAAGGTAAAGCATTAAAAACTAGGAAAATTCAATGCTAAAGAAAAATAAAACAGCCAAGTACTTTATCGAGTCTTAAGCCAATAGGCAAGGTAAATAATAAAAACTTGACAATTAAGTCAATGAATTGTCAATGAAATGCTAGTACTCAGCATATGAAACATGAAAAAGGTCTATGACATAAGTGTGTATGCAAAATAAGCTGCAACAGCCTCCAACAGGAAGTCACCGTCTTCATCCGAAAACAGTTCAGCCATCCAATTTAAAAGCGGAAAAGAACATACGTGCTCTCCCAGCACCGGATCCTCTATCACCATCAGAGGACAGCTCGGTGGGTTTTCAAGAAAGCTGTGTTCCAAGAAAGACTGTGCTGCCGCCAGTAAATTCCAGGGACCAAGTAGTCCATGCATCAATGCCACAGCCATAATCCTTTCGCCAGGACAAACCAACTCGTGAGTAATGATAGGAGTCATCAGCTGATTAAAGTCGACGTCAGGAGAAACCGGTCCGCAGAGACACAAATCAATGGCCCAATCGAAATCACAGGTCAGGCAGTGAAATACAGGCTGGACACAGGTGAAGTAGGAGAACCGAAAAGATAATCCATATGCCGTGCTTAATATCGCCAACGGCATTGTGCCATAATATTCTAGCATGCGATTGCGGAACAGTGTCAGCAGCTGCAGGGTCGGAGGTTGCATAGGAGGGACATCCATATTTAAAAATGTAAAAAAGCACAAGAGCGTCCGCTGGTAATGCAAGTAAAAATGCAATCCACGAACCAGAGTGGAGAAAATGGAATGAAAGGGAGCAGGGATGACTCCAAAGATTTTCTCAAATGAAGTCACGAGACCACTGGTAACAACTTTAAAAAAGTGTGCCAGGGATTTTGTGGAGGATGCGTTAAAGATAGTCGGAAACATGTTGCTGAAATTGAAAGGCAAACCTGTGTACGGGTGTTCGCTATGTGAAGTACGAAAGTTTCACGGGCCGAACTCAAGGCCACCTCTCTCTGAGACAAAAGAGCTCTTATTCTTGTCATGCCGTTGAAACGTGTCCCAAGGTTGGTATTTGTGGCCAGATTGAAAACTCCCTATGTTCATGTGTGGGAGGAAATAGAACATTTCTGCAGCAAATAACCCGTTCACTTACTGTTACGATAAAAGGAATACTTTTAATTAACTCAGAACAATCTTCATTATTGAGCATCAAATAACTACCATTTTCCAACAACTTGAACGTGGGGATGATAGCAGGAACTGGCGTGCCTTGCAACACGCAAGCCATATTTGGTCGGTGTTTGTTGCATGAATCGTGTAACTGTATGTGCCTACACATTAGTGAATGATCTGGCGTCTCAGTGCATTCCTCTCCATTCAGATAAACTTCTTGATCATCTTTGAAACATCTGTATGTGTATGGAAGCGACCAGACCTCATGAACAAAAGCACTACCTAAAGGTTCATAAAGACCTATTGGTATATATTTCATACAATTTGAAAACTTATATAAAGCAAAAGGCAGCGTTATTAAACCGTGGATAAGGCATGTTGCCAAAAAACCCGCAATCCTCTGCTGATGATGTCACTGAGCATGTCATGAATGATGTAATATGTGACATCATCAGTAGTGGATTATGGGTAATAGTATCTCTAGTTTACTCCCCTATAGCTGTCTTTCTTTTAACATAAGTGTGTGTTTCCTTCCCTTATACTTACTGTTTTTGGTTCGCTTCCAGTTCGCGTACCAGCGAGCGAACTAGGAAGCGAACTAAGAGAAATAGAGGTTGGCACAGTTCCAAATATTGTACCAATTTTTTAATAACGGGGAGGTAGTTCTGAAAAGAACTTTTTTTTTTATTTTTCTGAACATTTTTTTAATGTTTTTGAATTTTTCGGAACAGTTTTATATTTTTTTGGGTTTTTCTTGGAGGGGGCAATGAAAACGATTCATTGTAAAGGGCTCAACAGGAGCAACAAAACAAAAAAAAGAAGTATTTATTATTTTGGGCGTTTCGGACAAACTTGCATATGATAGTCAATAGCTCTGTTGATCAGAGTGATGCTTCTTTCTCCGTAGGAAATGAATCCATCGCAAAATACGCAGGTGTGTTTTACTTCACCAAATCTCATTTGTATATTTGGCACCATCTCCCTGCCCTCTGGTCCCGTTACTTCCGGTACAACAGATCTTCTGGCCATAATAGGGAGATTATCTAGGTCGTTCCGAAACTGTGCAGCACTGTAGTTGTTAGGATGCCACCTAGTCATATGGCGATGCATTGTGTAGTTTCCGAAACTGTATTTTTTGTCGGTCCCTCTGGACAGTCTATCTTGACATATAAGGCAAGTTACGTATCTTGCATTTACTTTTTTCTGACCTTTGGGAATTTTAAAAAATTGCCAAATGAAGTTTTCTTTCCGGTGAGACGTCTTGGGCTGCTCAGGCAAAAACTGCCTCTCTTCGTGCTCGTCCTCCTGTTCCTCTTCTTCTTCTTCTTGTTGAATTACAACTTGAGCAGGTGGTCCTCTCTTCCTTGGAGGTGGTGGAGGTGGTGGGGAAGCACCAGCTGAAGCTACTAAAGAAGCCATTGCTCAGTGATCACAAAGGGTCTTTCTCTCACAATGATGAAAGTCAGAGTGAGGAAAGAAGGAGGGATTTTCATCATTTGGGAAAAACAAGAGTTCTCAACCAATCAAAAGTGTTCATTTTAGATTATATGACCTAGTCTTACATCATTAGGAAACCAAAAGTGAAATGAACCAATGAAAAGTGTTATTACCAAGTCACATGACTTGCTGTGTTTACGTTAAGCGCTTTGCAGGGCCTCCCGGTTTGCTTCCAGAAACCTGCGCTTTGGCACTCGCTTCGCGTACCAGTTCGCTAACGTAGCACGTCATATGACGTATCACGCGACAACGTGGAACGTCATGCGGACGGGAGGCGTCACGATGTTGTTTTCTAACGCGGCACTTGCGGTAAAGAAACGTTTACCGGCTCGCGGTCTATTTCGCGGCATCAAGGTCAGCTAACGGGAAGCTTCCCGATTCGCGAAGCGGGAACGAAGAAAAAAAAATATTTAAAAAAAAAATTATTCATAAACATATAAAATATATTTTTGGATTTAAAGAAGAATACATTTTACAGCTACAGATATTAGCTGTTAAAAAACCAATGAAATTCACAGAAAAAACCATAGGTTATAGACCATATATAGTTAGGAATTAGCATTTACAAAACCTTGAAAATTCACTGAAAAAACCATAGGTTATAGACCATATATAGTTAGGAATTAGCATTTAGAAAACCTTATTTTACTCACACAAAACCATTGAAATTCCATATATAGTTAGTTGCACTAACTATATATCGCGCACCCGCAATCCACTGCTGATGATGTCACATATTACATCATTCATGACATGGTCAGTGACATCACTGATGACATCACTGATGACATCTCAAATGACATCACTGATGACAACATCCAGTGACTGTATGTTTCTGTAAAGTTAAAATATGTCTTAGATATTGAAGAATGAGTGGATGTATAAGTGTCTGGATGAAGGATTTAGTAGGTGCGTGACTGACTGTATGAGTGAGTGATTAAATGTGTCTCACTGAATGCATGGGTTAGTGACTAAACTGTCTTAATTTGTGCATCATTATGTCTGTTGTGATGTAAACTGCTGCATGTGTTGATCATTAGCTATACGAGAGGCTATATGTGTTATTAATTGGTTGCCCAAGTATTTCTATGGGAGATTGAGTTTGTGTGGGGGTGGCTGGGAGGTGTGTGACTCTGTGCATAGATGTGTGAGCAGTTGATTCACTAGGTGTATGAGTTCAAGAGTGCATGTGGAAAAAGCTACATGGGCGGTTGACTGTGTGCATGAGTGTATTGATGAGTGAATGGATATCTCAATGCTACATGTCATAGTAAGTACATATGTAAAACACAGTACATGTGAGAGTTGGCATATATAAATAACTGTGCATGAGAGCCACTGAATGTGTGAGTGGCTGTATGGATCATTGTGAACTTGTATCAGGGATTGTATAAGAGAGTAAATATGTGTTAGTATATGTTTGAATAAGTAAGGTGTGTATAACTGTATAGTTGAGGAAATGGAGGTGAGATTGTTTCTTTGCATGACTGACTAGGTGTGTGAGTAACTCCATGGATGAGTGACAGTGTGTGAGTGTCTGTATACACTGAGTGTATCTAAGGTTATATTAGAGTCTGAAGAGGTTTATCGTATTAGCACAAGAATGATGTCAAATGAGATGTCATCAGTGATGTCATCAGTGATGTCATTTGAGATGTCATCAGTGATGTCATCAGTGATGTCACTGACCATGTCATGAATGATGTAATATGTGACATCATCAGCAGTGGATTGCGGGTGCGCGATATATAGTTAGTGCAACTAACTATATATGGAATTTCAATGGTTTTGTGTGAGTAAAATAAGGTTTTCTAAATGCTAATTCCTAACTATATATGGTCTATAACCTATGGTTTTTTCAGTGAATATATATATATATATGTATTACCTACTGGTGGTCGCCAGTAGGTAGTTATAGTTAGGATTGTTTTCCATAGGAAATCCGCAACATTCTATTGGGAATAACTTTGGCGCTGGTTGACGAATCTTCGCGAATTTCTCAAAGAAGATGGCCCGCTCTGCTCTGCTCCTACCCTGAAAGTTTGGGGGGGATTTGTCAAATTGGGTCCCAAAATGTGTTTTCCCCATGTTAATTTCCATAGGGCGGTTGGACTCACTTTTAGCCCGAACGGCTGAATGGATTTCCACCAAACTTGGCAAAATTGTAGGGACTGGTAGCCCGATGTGCCTTTGCTATGTCTCAAGATATGTGCTCCAGTGGATTTTGAGTAATTTAGGTTCAAAAAAATATATATATCTATATGCGCGCCCCGGTACGCGTACCGGGGCGCGCTCCAGCGCGCTACGCGAGTTCGCGAGCGGAAAGCTGATTGGCTCTCGGGTGTCTGTCAACATTCCAAACAGTCCGGAGCGGCCACCATCTTGTGTCTCGGTAGGATCGAGACACAAGAGGTGAAAAAGAAAGGGGGAAATAATTAAAAGGGGGCAGAGTAGACACCCCCTGACCCCCTAGGTTTTCTGAGGTGGGCCTAGAAGGATTCTTAAGGGCAAAAAAACGTTGTTTTTTTTTAAATTTTCGCGGGGTAAGCGCTGGGTCCACTCCCAGGTGCGCTCTCCGGTACGCGTACCCTGAGCGCACCACGAGGGAAAACTGTAAAAAAATTAGAGTGTAAATACAGTTCTTTTTTGAGAATTGGAGGTAGTTCTGAAAATAACTTTTTTTTTCAAATATGTTTTTATACCTTTTTATAACGATTTTATATTTTTTTCAGGGGAAAAACAAAAACAGGGATTCCAAAACTGCTCAACAGGAGCAAAAAATTGTGAAAAATTAGGGACGGGGAGGGCAGCGGTGTTCCTGTCTCTTCATAGCAATGAGTTCAACGCTCTGCTCCCCATAACAGAGCAGTTCATCACAGTCCACGCATAGAAATGTTATGCCTGCAAAGACCGGCTGCACGTTAGGGACCATTCTTCCACGTGGTGTTCCTGAAGGTGTTGCTCCACCAGTGGAGGTACTGCCGCCATCTCTTGATAAATTCCGTTCTAGGTCCCTGACACTCTCCCTGGCATAGTTATTTGGGTGTATTCTCTGGACATGCCTAATTAAAGTGGCATTTCCAAAGCTATGTTTCCTATTAGGATTGCCTCTGGATAAAATAGTGCCACATATCTTGCAGGTTACCTTAGCAGCATTAACCTTTTTTTTTCCTCAGGGATGTCAAAATATTTCCAAATGAAGTGGTCCTTTGTTTTGTGGTGAGGAGGG
This sequence comes from Lissotriton helveticus, assembly GCF_964261635.1. Taxonomy (NCBI): domain Eukaryota; kingdom Metazoa; phylum Chordata; class Amphibia; order Caudata; family Salamandridae; genus Lissotriton; species Lissotriton helveticus. Next base: position 609,813,333 of record NC_136059.1, on the reverse strand, counting down.
TCCTCAGGCAAAAAAACATCAGAATCATTGCTGGATGACTCCCTTTCAGTCATTGCTGTAGATCAGGAAACTTTGAGAAGCAGATAATGCACAGAACACCTCTTGCTCTCTCCAAGTACAAAGCAATAGTGAGAGAAATGGGTGGGTTTCTCAATATTTGGAAAAAAAAATGTTCTGAACCAATGAAAAGTGTTATTTTAAAGTCACATGGCTTGACACGCTTACGCTACGCGCTCCATAGCGCTTACGGAGGCACTTACGCGGCGAGAACGTAGGCGCTTCCGGGGGCGCTTATGCGGTGCGAACGTAGGCGCTTCCGGGGGCACTTACGCGGCGCGCCTGAGTGACGTTTTGGTAGCTTTACGGAAATGCAAAATCATTTTCATTCCGTAAATTAAAAATACTGCTTTTATAAGTATAGTACTGAATGTCTTACATTATTATTTACTTTTCATACATATTTTTTTTTACGAACGTAGAAATAGCGCTCTCACTGCGCTCTCGGGAGAGTTTACCGGTGCGCGCACCCTGAGCGCTCCAAGACAAAATGATACGGGTAAGCTTACCGGTGCGCGCACCGTGAGCGCACCAGGAAAAATTGATTAAAAAAAAATATGCATTGAACAAATTATTTTTTTTTAAAAACAAAATATAATTAATAGTTATAAAAAACAGCTAATAATAAAAAAAAATCGTAGGTTACGAAGTCGATATACAAAGGAATTAGGGTTTAAAAAAACTATGAAATTCACTGAAAAACCATAGGTTTCACTAACGTTATAGTTAGGAATTAGCTTTTAAAAAACTTTTGAAATTCACTAAAAAAAACATAGGTTTCACAATCGTTATAGTTAGGAATTAGAATTTAAAAAACCTTTGAAATTCACTGAAACAAACATAGGTTTCACACTCGTTATAGTTAGGAATTAGCATTTAAAAAACCCTTGAAATTCACTGAAAAAACCATAGGTTTCACACCAGTTATAGTTAGGAATTAGTATTTAAAAAACCTATTAAATTCACTGAAAAAACCATATGTTTCACACCAGTTATAGTTAGCTGGAAATTTTACTGTCATAAAACCATTGAAATTCCCACGTTATAGTTAGTTGGACTCTTTATAACTTGCGCGTGCAATGCACTGCTGATGACGTCACATATTACATCACTCATGACATGGTCAGTGACATCACTCATGACATCACTGATGACACCATCCTTGTGACAGAGTGACAGACCTCCTTTCACTATAATGTAACCCTTGAAACACATATTCAAAAAAGAAACAAAAATTTTCAAAAAAATGGAGACACCCATACCAGTTACAACAACCAATTCAGTAATTCCACCATCTATATACACATCCACTCATTCACCAACAGTTCTATATAGTCACTCATACATATACTCACTCATCATATGTAGTGATACACCTATACATCCTGTTACACACCGACAGTCATTCAAAAGTTACTCACACACATACTCACACATGCAAATAAACTATTGAACATCCATTTACTTGCATATACAGTTATACACACACTACCACCTTACTTCTAAGGAAACTTACACATACTTACTCTCTTAAACAATCACTTATAGAAAAACATACTTATTTAAACAGGAACTCTTACAATCTCTTACTCTCACATATACTCACTTATGTACATCAATATTCACATATACTAGATTAAAACATATGTAGTTACTGATAAACACACTAGTGAGACAGTCATTCACTCACTAACACACACATATACACACTCATCCACCCATACAGTCGTGCACATATGCTGTTTTCAAAACACATACAAACAGAGAGTCAGTCATTCATGCATCTATGTGCTAAGTAATACCCCCACCAAACCATACAGACACTCATACTGATACTAAAAAAAACAACTTCTAACCCATATACATACACATGTAGCTACTCACCAACCCATGCAGCCACTTATACACAAAGTGAAACACTAATACATACATTTAAATATTTAAACATTACTCACTAATATATGTATTCACTAAGATACACTTAATAAGCCAGTTAACAAATCACTTTTTTTTTTAAAACATCCCTTTAGACACTTATTTAAACATTTATTCTTCCATCAACTTTTACATATACATATATAAAACATATTTATTTTTCAGAAAGACACACATTCACTGGATGGTGTCATCAGTGATGTCATGAGTGATGTCACTGACCATGTCATGAGTGATGTAATATGTGACGTCATCAGCAGTGCATTACACGCGCAAGTTATAGTGAGTCCAACTAACTATAACGTGGGAATTTCAATGGTAACTGGTGTGAAACCTATGGTTTTTTCAGTGAATATATATATATATAACTGAAAAAACCACAGGTCTCAGGAATATTACAGTTAGTTGGACATTTCACTCGTAGAAAACCAGAGAAATTTGGCTGTTATAGTTAGTTGAGCTAACTATAACTATAACTCATGCCCCAGCAATGCACTGCTGATGACATCACATTTTACATCATTCATGACATGGTCAGTGTTGGACCTGGCCCTTTTTGGCAGGTTCACCCCGAAACTTTTTTGCTTTTTCCTAGCCTGTTTCTGTAACCTGGTGTTGGTGATTTTAGGCCTCTGCGCACTTTTTCACAGTGGTACAGTGTAAAGTGCGTGAGCTCTCTGTGTGTGTGTGGTGAGTGACCTGCCCTCCCATAGGAATGCATGGGGAATATGTGTGACCATGGTAGTTCCTAATGTGTGGGGAGTGCAGGGTCGAGTTTGGTATGTGCGAACTCGTGAGATTGAATGCTGTGTAATGATGTATGCGGCATGAATGTGTCTAGTGTGGAAGTGCCACTTCTAGACATGGGTGTGCGTGTGTAGTGAGTGTGCTGGCACGTGATTGGCTGGAGCCTAGCTCCAGGAGTCTGGATGGGTCTGCCCAGTGGTGAGTGTTGAGATTAGCAGGCTGATATGAGGGGAGGGGTGCACCTGGGTCCTGAATAGGGCTGGGCTTTCCCCACACAATGCTGGCTCCGCCCCCTGTAGTGCGACTGATGACCCTAGCCTGACTAGTGAATGGGAGAGGTGGCTGAGCTCATCAAGGGGGCTCCCAAACCAGCTGCACCTGGTTTTTCCCCCACCCTGCACCTTTAGACAAAGGAATTCACTGTATAAAAAGGGGCTGTGTCCCCTTACAAAATGTTCTTGTTTCTGACTTGAATCCTGCCAGGGGCGTGCTGCTGCTTGGGCCCAGGGGAAGGCTTGCCTCCCTGGGCCCTGCCCAGCTCCTGGATACCTGATGGACTTGGAGGCTGGAGGACTTTCCTTTTTCTTGGGAGCTGCTTGCTCCCTCTTTTGGTGCCCAGGACTTGGTGGGTCCCTCCTGCCCTCTTCACCTATGGGGGCTGTGTTCCTGGGACCCTCCTTGTTGTGGGGGTCATTCCCGTGGGCTTGTCGGTTCCCCAGCGCCTTGAGTGCGCTTTAATGCTCATTACTGGGCAGAGCGCTGTCGTTTTCCCTAGGAGGGAAGCGCTCCTGCCCTTTCTTTGCCCCCAAGTGCGCAGGTGCCACCCTGCGTCTTGACTCGCATTTATTTTATTTATATAGAGGGTGCCACCCCTTTTGATAGGCGCCTTAAAGGGTGCCCACCCCGTTTCAACTTTTATTTCGTGCACCGAGGGTGCCCACCCCTCGGTGCAGCCCTGCGAAGAGAGTGCGGCCGCAGCCGCGGCAAAACCGGAAGCCCGGCTCGTGCCCGCCTGACTGTGGGCGGGGCCGGGATGGGCTCACTTCGCTTCTGCCTGCCTGGGGGAAGCTGTGGCGTGGTTGCCGGTCTCCCATAGGGAGAGGGAGACCGGAGATGCTGGTTGCCCCAGCGCCGTGACGAGAGGAGGAGTGTTGCGGCCTGTTGCGGGGCTCCCCTGTGCCGAGGGAGCCCCGCGGTGTCCGGTGAAGTCTGGACCGACGCACACGTGCCGAGAGGAGAGGAGGCAGCATGGAGCTGCTGCCCCGCCGCACGTTGGAGAGCCCGCGAGGAGCCCCGCCAGAGCAGCCGGTGAGTGAGACAGGCTGGGGGGGCTCCGTAGGCTACAGCTGGTGCGGGGGCGGGTGCAGCGTGGAGTACCTTTAGGGCGGCCCCGGATGGCAGCGGGCCGCCCCACCGTTGCAGGGAGAATGTTCCCAGAGCCTTCGTGGCTCCCAGCCCGCATTAGTGTTTCTTGAGCCCTGAGAGGCTCTTGGGGGCATAGTTTACTTTGAGTCCCCCGAGAGGGGCTCCAACGACGGGGCCATATTTGATTTAGAGCCCTGAGAGGCTCCAGGGCAGTTAGTGATTCCAAGTCCCCAGAGGGGGGCTCCAACGATCTTGGGGGCATTTTGTTTCAGAGCCCCTGAGGCTTCAGCGCGCTCCGCCTTTTGGGGGCCAGATTTCCCTTCGTGGTCCTTGAGGGGCATGATCGTTTTGGGAGCTAGAGTGCTCCGAGGGGCATGACTAATTTCAGAGCCTAGAGGGCTCCAATGCTGTGAAACAGGATTCCAGAGCCAGAGGGCTCAGGTTGGCGCAGTTTTGTCTCTGAGGGCCAGTGAGGGCCCTGCCGCAGTTATGTTGTCTCCCAGCCGCCCAGCAAGTAGTGGGCAGCTGCACCGTTTAGGCTTTTGTTTCTTTTAGGGGGGGACCTGTTCTTTGTGAACCCCGGAGTGAGTCGCACTCCTTCGTCCCTACCTTGGCCTTTCACAGCTGCGCAGCACTTAGTGCCAGCTGCAGCGTTTAGGCCCTGTTGTTGTTCCCAGCTGCCCAGCAAGTAGTGGGCAGCTGCAACGTTTAGGCTTGCGCCGGTGGCGCACCCCTGACTGGCGCTGCATTGGCAGCGCGCCCTGACATTCTGGACACAGGGCTTTTGAGTCCCTTTATTAGATGGCCAATTGGCCAGGGGGCTGGTATGTGATTTTTGCGCAATGTGATGTTACTATGATTATGAGGTTATTTTACCTATGTGGGTTTATGTCAGTGAGAGTTTACCTCACTGTGAGTTATGCCCCTAAATGTGATTTATTCTTAGGGGGAGAGTCTAATGTGTTTAGACTATTGAGAGATTGCCTACTGTATTTTTACTGGTTAGGCCTAAATGTGATTGCTGCATAATGTGCTTTGCCTTTATGCTTGTGTTATACTTCTAAAGGTGCTCATGCTTAGAAGTTTGCTTTGCCTAGTATGTTATACTAGAGAGGTTATGTGTCCATGCGTGATCTATGCCTATGGTTATTAGTATTGCGTAGTGTGTACCTACCTTTACCAGTGGTTACTGGTTGTGACCTATAATTGTTATTTTGTGTTACACTTATTCTAAGTTCTAGAAGTGCTATTTCTGCTAAGTGTTGATTCTGACAGTGGCCCATGTGGCCCGGTCCTGGTGTAAATAATCCCGTGTGAATATTGCCTGGCTAGTTGGCACAATGTATATTGTGTGATTACTATCTGACGTGTTTTGACAATACAAAAGTTATTTTTATATAACCTTGTGTGTAGTTCCTTTTGTGGTGTGCCTAGGATGTTGTTGCTGTTGTGTGCATGCACAAATGCTTTACACATTGCCTCCGGGATAAGCCTGTCTGCTCGTGCCAAGCTACCAAGGGGATGAGCAGGGGTTATCTTGGCGTGTGACTCCCTTGCCCTGACTAGAATGGTGGTTTCTGCCTGGCTTTGGCGTAAGCCTTAGCCAACCAGAAATAGCCAGTTCTAACAGTCAGTGACATCACTGATGACATCATTCAGTGACTGTGTGTTTCTGTAAAGTTTAAATATGTTTTACAAATATATGCCATGGTGTATTGAAGAATGAGTGGGTGTATAAGTGTCTGAATGGATGATTTAGTAGGTGTGTGGCTGACTGTATAAATGAGTGTTTAAACGTGTCTTACTGAATGCATGGGTTAGTGACTAAACTATGTAAATGTCTCTATCAGTCTGTCAGTTGGTGTGTAAGTGGCTGCATGTGTTTGTGAGTAGCGAAATTAGTGTCTATATGGGTTATTGATTGGTTGAGTATCTGTATGGGTGCCTGAGTGTCTGTGTGGGTGGGAGGTGTGTGACTCTGTGCATAGATGTGTGACTGGGTGATTCACTGGGTGTATGGGTTCAAGAATGCATTTGTGTTGGGCTGTATGGGTGGGTGAGTGTGTGTATGAGTGTGTTGGTGAGTGAATGGATGTCTCAGTGGTACATGTGTGAGTAACTTCATATGTGAAAGGCAGTATATGTGAGTGTTTGAGTATATAAATGACTATATGTGAGAGTGAGTGATTGTGAGAGTGGCTGTATGGATGAGAATGTACTTGTATCAGTGATTGTATAAGAGAGTTAGTATCGGTATGAATAATTGATGTGGTGTGTGTATAACTGTATAGGTGAGTAAATGAGAGTGTGATTGATTCTTTGCATGACTGCCTAGGTGTGTGAGTAACGCTATGGATGAGTGGCGGTGTGTGAGTGTTTGTATAGGTGTATGAGTGCATATGATAGTACTGTATTGATGAGTGACTTCATGTATGAGTGACTGTATGGGTGAATGAGTGGATGTGTGTGTAGACCTAGGAATCAGTGAGTAGGTATGTAGTAACTTGTATTGGTGTCTCTATGGTTTCGAAAATGGTAGTCTGTATTTCAGACTGGGTGTATCAAATGTTATATTAGGGTGTGAGGAGATGCATCAGATTATATTTGGATGATGTAATCAGTGATGTCATCAGTGATGTCATTTGAGATGTCATCAGTGATGTCTTCAGTGATGTCACTGACCATGTAATGAATGATGTGATATCTGACGTCATCAGCAGTGCATTGCGGGGGCGCAAGTTATAGTTAGCTCAACTAACTATAACGGCCAAATTTCTCTGGTTCCCTTCAAGTGAAATGTCCAACTAACTATACCGTCCCTGAAACCTGTGGTTTTTTCAGGGAATTTTTAAGGTTTTCTATGCTAATTTCTAACTGCAACATCTCTGAAACCTACAGTTTTTTCAATGAATTTCAAAGGTTTTTTAAATGCTAATTTCTAACTATGCCTACAGAGGTAGGACATGTGCAGAAAGAGGAAGAAATGCGTAGGAAGAAGCAAGAGAAATGCAGAAAGAACCAACAGAGGTGCATAAAGAGGCCTTGTTGCAAAGTCATCCTGTGCCCCTAACTTTTTGCTCCCGAATACTGGTGGTAACTGACTGACTAACCAGGCCTAGAGCCAGTGCTATGCTAAAAGACACTGAGAATACAGTGAAAACACCTACATACACTAGGGTACACTATGGGTTGGGGTACTTCTGTGATTGGCATGACCTCCCCTGTAAGGCTCTAGTACATAATAGGGCAGGGGAATTAAACTACCTCTAAATCAGAGGTGCAGAAACATGCTTCTTTAACTAGTAGTCGCGTTTGCAGAGTGGTAGAGAAAAAAAACGTTTGCATTTACAACGCCAATAGCACTAATTCTCACAAATGCGAAACCTATTACATTGCAAACACCTCTTTAACTAGTAGTCACGTTTGCAGAGTGGTGGAGAAAGGGTGCTCGGCCTCCGACCAGCTCTCAGGAATTCCACTGTGTAGGACTCACAGGAGGTACCAGGAGGGCTTCTTGGCCCCAAAAGTCCCTCAGGAGTAAAGTGGACTTCATCCCCTATACTTTAGTCTGCCAGGAGGCTTGTTTGCAGAGTGGTGCAGAAAGGGGGCATGGACTCCGAAGACGTCTAAGCAATCCTAATTTGAGGGACTTACTGAGGTAACAAGAGGGCTACTTGGCCCCCAATGACACCCTTGGGGGCCAACTACCCCCTCCTATAACCTTCAGTAAGTACCGCACAGCAGGATTGCTAGGTTCTCATAACAGGCCTTGCCCCCTTTGCCCACTCTGTGAACGTGCTCCCTGGTGCGCTATTCGATGAGGATTGAAGTCCCCTTCACTGCTGGGGGTCCTTAGGGGCCAACTAGCCTACCTCTTACCTCCAGTATTGCTGAGAGGTTCTCCAACACTCTGCAAACATACCTCCTGGCACACTCTTGGTTGGGGGATGATGACCCCTTTCCTCATGAGGGTTCCTGGGGGCCAACTAGTCCACCAAGTACCTCCAGTATGCCCCACACAGCTGGATTGCTGAGAGTGGTCCGAGGCCATGCCCCCTTTTCGCATTACTCTGCAAACATGGCTCCTGGTGCATTGCTGATCAGCGGATGAAGTCCACTTGTGTCCTGAGGTCCTCAGGACACAAGAGGACCTCATCGCCCCACCAGCAGTGTGCCAGGAGGTCCCTGGGGGCTAGTTGGCCCCCAGGGACCCTCAGTATTCAAGGGGGCTTAATTCCCCCAACTTAGAACGTGCCAAGGGGCGCATTTGCAGAGTGGTGCAGGGATGGAGGCAGGCCCCTTGTGAGATCCCGGGGGTGGGCCCGACACCACAATTTAGAATTGCCCCTGGGTGGGAGACCGTGCATCGTTTTAAAAAAAATAGTTTCAGCCGGATTCACGCACTCAGCGAAATTATAAAACAAAAATGCTTTTTTTTGTTTTTGGGGGTCCGTGTGGGACCCCTTCAGCAGGCCTAAGGAGTCAGGGTGTTTCTACCCTGCCCCCTTTCTTGTTTTTTTACCTTTTTCTTATGACTCGGTTACAGAGTCACAAGATGGCTGCCAACACAGTCTGGTTTAGCATATTGTCATCTAATCAGAGTGAAACTTGTGCCCGGGAAGGTTTGCGAACTCTCTTAGATGCTCAGATATCGATATTTTATTTTTTTTAATTTACCAGCAGCTACTGAACAGATTTACACCATTTTTTAAAAAGCAAGCTTTCTAGACCAAGCCCTACCTTTTTGCCAAATTTGGCGTAAGTCTGTTCAGCAGTTCGGGCTGTAGCCTGTTCCAAAATTTCCTAAGGAAGTTAACATGAGGAAAATGCGTTTTGGGACTCACCTTTTTTTCTCGGCTGCCGCTTGACGAATCACCCCAAAACTTTCAGGACAGGAGCTGACCGAAGTGCCCCCTTAGTTTTGAAAATTTAGCAAAATTTTGCAAAGATTCGTCAACTGGCGCCAACGATATTGGCAAATCATAAAACGCTTTTCCTATGGATAATAGGTCCTAACTATAACTACCTACTGGCAACCGCCGGTAGGTACTGCATATAAATATATATATAAAATGTCAGTGATTCTGCAAAAAGAAATGGAACATATGTGAACTGTGAGTTTTAAAGACAGCCTGTCAAGATCCAAGGACTCATTCAGAAGCTATGAAGCTAATAACAAATGAAACAGGTTAACATCCGAAAAGACGTTATAACAAGATTAAGGATGTTGCTCTGAGAAAATACTCTTAGGAGTAGGAGGCATGAGCTTAAGCTCCAGTATCAGCCAGAGCAATAGATGATGAAAGCGCCCAGTGGAAATGCTGACCTTTACGAGCTAATAGAACTGTAGGCCGTGTCTTATGTCAAGAGCCTGGTCAAAACAATTTTATGTCAGGACTGGAGGCGAGGATTGCACTTATCTTCCTTCACTTTATTAACAGCAGCCTTTAAACGAACAAAAAAGACTTAATTCCCAATACTCTTTGGGAAAAAGTCAACAGTTCATCGATAGTTAAAGTCCAACCAGATGAAGCCAGGACCCTTTTAATAGTCCCTCATCGATGTTGCAGCATCCTCTTTCTCCGCGGCTCCAGCAGCCACGCTAAATGCCTCCAGCCTTTTGGCCTTCTTATTTCTTCATTATTGAGTGCATGTGTGTTAATTTGTGCAATTTTTTGATGTTTCAGTACCTGTTATACTCGGCAAACACGGGAATGCTAGTCACTCCTCTGAGACCGCTGTGATTATTGACAATGCGCTTCTGCGCTTTGGGCAGTTGGGGTGTGCTTTCCACCCACTAGGAGAGCCACAAATCGTTTACGCATCTAGAGTGTCTTGTTTCCCGGTGCCGGGGTGCAACTTCAATTCTCCTCAGCACGGCCCTCTGAGTACTCAGTTACTTTCTGCACCATGAGCCTGGAGCTATTACGCCTGCAAAAGGGTCCATATTTCTTAACTCTTAGTGCATTTTTTACATTAAAGGCATCGACACCGCCCAGACGAGTCAAACGACCCATAGTACCTTGTGGGTGCATGTGGTGACCTGTAGGGCCTTTGCCCTGTTATTGGTCCTCTAGACTGCGTTTACTGGGCTGGGAGACCCCCACCTTGACAAAAAACCCTCGAATTCCGGCTGGAGATTCTAGCATTTACACTCTTGCCTGCTTTGCCTGTGCCTGCTCCCTTGTACACGCTGGTTGGTAAACCCCCATTGTTTCACTACCCTGTCTGGTGATTCAGGATGAGTGATGTTGAGGAGACTTACCAGGAGGAGGACACTTTGACCTACCTCCCTATTGATGACAATTTCTGTAAGGTCATGGAAGCCTCTATTTTCAAAAGCAGTTTTACAGGCAGTGGCCCACCTGGAGAGGACACTATTGCAGTACACTAAACGCTGCTTTAAACCCTTCCCTGGGAGGGAAGATACTCTAGGGCTTGCACCCCTTCTACATTGGGTAGGGACTATTCCACCAGCACTGCTCCATAAACACAAGAGGGATCCTTCATCAGGCATTGATCTAGACGTGCTTGACAAGCTTAAGCAGGCCTTCCTGGACCACTCTCAGCCTCAACTCCTGGAGCCCCGTAATCTGGGCTTTGGGCTTACAGCCTTTGAGGCATCCCTTCCCAACCTGCTCACCCATGCTCCAATGGAGAAGCCTGAGACTGGGTCCCATCCAGGGCGCCCCTCACCTCATAATACCTAGATGCACCATCAGATGATATCCCCCAGGCATCCTCCGATATGCTGGACCCGGAGCATTTAATGCACCCCCACTCCGTAGAATAGAACCCGGTGGATAAGGTCACTGCATACGCCATAGGGCGGCTTTGCAAGACGCTAGATAAAGAGATCCACAACTGCCTGCAAGCAGCATGCCCATCCCCAGGGGACAAGGTGACCCTCACCCCTGACATCACCGAGCGCATGGCTACTTTTCTGGGGAAGTACATGTGTGACCTCAAGAAGGGGATCAATAGATCCTAGAGGACTTGCCAGGGCAAGTTTTTGGATATCTTAGGCCCCTTAACCCATATTTTGGACATGGTGGCAGATGCCAAGGCGTCGGGCACCCTGATCTCCCCAGAGGTCCTGTCTGGTTGGGCAAACAGGCCATTTTATCCTCAGGGATGTGAATTGCCTGATCTCCACGCAGAGGCGCTGTTTGTTTTTCATCAAGCTTGACCCCAAGCTGGGGGACCTTGCCACATCTGTAGCAGGGCTCATTGCCCGGGGGCTTTTTGGTGACCCAATTATCTGGGAACAGGGGAAATTTGTACAGATCTTTAACTTGTTGGACAAAGCCCAGGTATCCATAAAGCATATATTGCCACCCCAGGTTTTCACCGCGGCTGCTCGAAGCAGGGGGCATTCAGCAGTCCGTGCACAACACCCAGCCTCCGGCAGAGGACAGTGCTAGGAGGGTACAGTATCAGGACTCCTCCAAGTTTGGCAGCTTTTATCCCCCAAAGGATACTGGGGTGTGAGTGGAGGGCACCAAGGTGGTGGCAACCATGGAGCCAATCAAGATGAGTGTTCATCTTTTTCCTCAGCAATGTCAGGTAGGCAGACTTCAGGGGTTCGTTTACAATTAGGAGACTCTTACCTTCGACGCATGAGTCCTGCAAACCATTCAAGGACTCCACATGGAGTTCTATGGCTCCTCTGTCCAGGAAACCCACCACCCACATTTCCTTGTTTTTTTTCTCCTGCAGATACTGAGATAGTGGATATAGAGATAATGGAACTACTCTGCAAAGGGGCAATATTTCGGATCTCCCCTTATCCAAGGGGCTTTTAAAGCAATCTCTTTGTAGTGGAAAAAAGAAATTCAAAGAGTGGTTGGTCTACTGCCATTTCAAGATGGAGGGTATCCATCTGTTGCAAGATCCCCTCCTCCCCAAGGATTGGATGATGCTCCTAGCTCTAAAGGATGCTTACCTAATCATCCTGATCTTCTCTCCCTACCGCCTCTTTCTCTGGTTTCAATGGCAGGGAAATATGTTCGAGTTCCCATTCTCCCCTTTGGTCTGTCCTCCGCCCCTTGGTGCTTCACCAAGGTAATGCGCCCGGTGGTGGAGTTCCACAGAGCCCAGGATATTCATCTCATCATCTAGCTAGATGATATCATCCTCTTGGATCAATGCCCTCAGAATCTCTTGCTGCATCTACAAATGGCAGTCTCTCTCCTGGGTTCCCCAGGCTTTATGATCAACCAACAGAAGTCGGTTCTTATACCATCTCAGTCCCTGGTGTTCCTGGGGTTCCTGATGGACTCAGTCCAAGCTACTCTCAGTCTTCCTTCCCAGAAGATGACCAAGATTTATTTATTGAAAGTTTTATATACCGTGAACAAAACCCTGTAGAGTAATAGAGCACTTTACAAGAACAGCAACAAAAGGTAAGTTACAAAACAGTAGGCAATTTACAAAAGTACAATATGATACATAAGCAAGTGATGAGAAAACAAAAAACAAACATCAGCACATACTGATTTGGAAAGAGTCCTTCCGGTGATAGAACGGTGTGTAGATTTGCAGGAAAGAGCTATAGAAATTACTCGGAAGAGTTCTTTGTGCAAGGGTGTGGCAAAAGCAGCAATGCACAATCAGGAAAGGGGTTGTTTGAGGGAGAGGGCAGATTGTCCTCAAGGAGAGAGGAATTTGTTCACATATAGAGTTTTTACTTCTTTCCTGAAGATGGATGTGGAAGGGTTGCATATGATCTCAGGCACGAGAGAGTTCCAGATTTTCGGGCCATTCCTTAGAGGGATTGGTTGTAGGTTTTATTGTTATTACATGTTTGTGGTTTGAATAGAAAGGATCTTATTCTTCTGGAAGGTCTGTTTCCACCCGATAGGGTCAGTTTCTGGGCCGGGACAGAGGGGGCATTGTGATGGAGAGCTTTACAGGTTGTACATGCAATTTTGAGATTGATTCTGGCCTCATAAGGTAGCTATTTCAATGATTGGATGTCTGGGTGTTATGATTACTTTTTTTGAGCCGGTGCAGCATTCAAAGGGGCATTAAGTGGTGCATGAGTGATTTTCATAAGGCCTGCAGGAGAGGCACTGCCATAATTTTTTTTAGGTCTACAGGGGAAGGTAAGTTTTAAGTTTTCTTAGGACGTGGAGTTGAAGGTTAGCTCCTCTAGTGGCGACACTAATGTGCTTTTGTATGGAAAGGGCATTAATCAGGTGTTGGAAAACTAGGCAGTATCTGTGAGGCCTGCACAAATAACATGACTACATTTGTCCTTCACTGGGAACCAAACACCCAATTGTAGCGACTGACTCTCAGAGGGTAGCGTTGCAGAGCAGTCTGAGGTTTACTCAAGGGAAGTGGTGTGGGCTAGTAATCGCCATTACCGGTGAGCAGCACTAACACTCAGTAATTGATTGTCCAGTCTGTACTTTGCTTTATAAAAGTAAGAGTACATTTATTAAACACACACACTACTCAATACTATGCACTAATTTACAAATATACATAAGCTCTTGGAATTACTTGGTGACATTGCATAACATCTCCACCCCTCCCGCAGGGGGTGGGGTCTAGTACCGCCACTCCCATGTTGCACATCATCTGGCCCCCAAATGTAGTTAGTTGAACAGAACCTGGAGTGAGGGCCCTGCACACTGGCTTCATCCTAGTGGCAACCCACCCCGTTAACTCAACAAGCATTTAAAATAGGTACACCTGCCCTGGTGACACACAACCCTGCCGGAGCATTTCCTACTGACTATGAAGTATACAACTCTACATCTTAAGGGCTACCAGTCTGTGTTCTTCACCTAAGTGCAGCAGTAAGAACACATGTTTAAGCATCACTTTAGAATGTCAGTACTCTTCACATTGTTGGACATTAGAATGCGTTGCCCATTTACAGTCAGACACCCTCGCGGGAATGTCTGGCAACATAACCTCACTTTGCTTATGACATCACCTTACAACGGTACCTCACATTACACATGTGACCTTCAGTCCCTCTAAAAGAAATAACCTTAGTAAATGCAGTTCTGGTGCAAGTACACCTCATCACCTCCAGGGGATGCCCTTCACCAGATATCCCCCACTCAGCCCTTCACTCCTTTGGTGAACGTCACCATACACCCCCAACTGTAGAGCAAAAGTAGTTCCAGCCCAGGAGGTGTTAAAATGCTGGCTGAGCCCTTGAGGGGTTATTCTTTTCTAGTCCCCATGAGACTTAGGGAGGGAATTCCATTTTCTGGCTGGGGGAGACTGTGCTTCTCCAGCAGCTCCCCCTGCATCTTAGCAGACACCTCATGATGACCCCGTCTTCCAGGGGCCACCACACGCTGAAAAAAAACAGCGGTCCTCCCTTGCAGGCCGATCCGGGCCTGCAAGGCATTATGGGGCAAGGCTCTCCTGCCTCGTGAATATTATAACAGCGGCTCTCCCGCTGCGTTTAGGGAGAGACACTATGTGGGCCTCGGCTGCTGCTTCTCACGTTGGAGGGTCCAGTCCCACCCGGACCCCCAGGTGAGCGTGGCAGCTCAGAGAGCCCACCCCCAGCTGCTTATGCCAATTTTCGGGGACCCGGTCCCACCCAGGCTCCTGGTTGCATGCTCGGTGGAGAGCTACCCAGGGGGCCCACCCCCGTTGGCTCCTGCGGGCTCCCCACCCGGCCATCACCCTCGCGTGCTGCCAGGGGAGCAGGCACTCGTCTTCTGGTCTGCCCGCTCCTGCGAGCAGACACAGAGGTTCCCGCTGGCCCAGGCAGACCATGGGTGAGTGTGACAGCTCCCCGTGGGGGGAAATCTTCACGCGACGGCGCTCCCCTGCTTTACTTCGGCCGCGAGGGGGGACTCGCAATGTCGTGGACCCCCACCTCTGCCTCCCCAACACCATTGGGGCCTGGAGTTGGGATCCCGGGCACCTCAGCTCTCTTTGAGGGGGTGCGACGGCGCTCCCCCTCCACCGATGTCTTTGGAGGGCAAGAGTGGGCTTCTGGCACCCCTTATGGGCCAGGTTACGGGGAGCACAAAGGCGCTCTCCGACTTTACTTCTTTCTGGGGGCAGCCCCGGGACCTGACCCACCCCGGGGGCATAGCCAAGACTTGCGGTGGAGCCCCAAGTGCATCGTCGGTCTGCAGAGGTCAAAGGTTGCCTATCTTCCGGGGGCTTTTCTCAGCCCCCAGGGGACCGATCTTCATGATTCTGACCTCTTCTTGCTCCTGGTGGCGCACCCCACCAACTGGGAGCACTTTCCCTCGGCCTCCTGATTACCTGGGGGGTGAATTCAGCAGGGAGCTGTCTTCACTGGCTCCCTGCACCAGTCTGTCACATGGCTCTCCTCCTGGGCCTCTCTTCTCCCTGCGCAGTGTCTCCTTCTGCGCACTGGTCCTGGACTCTTCTCCTGGCGCTGTTCAGGATCATGGGACAGTCAGGGGGTTCCTCCTTCCACCTGCCCATTGTGCCAGGCTCCAGCGCCCTCTGCCTCAGCAGACCACATCCCAGTGAGAGCTTCTCTTCCTGTGCAAGTTCTTTTGTAAAGATTTGGGGAGGGGGCTGGCAGGAAGCCTCTGTTTGCCCTATCACACTGCGACACATCACTTCACTGTCCCCTCCTTCCTGCCCAGGCCTCTGGGTTGGTTCAAGATGGCGTCGTCCAGGGTCTCCTGCCACATGGTCTCTGAGAGCCCCTTCCCCCTCGCTGCCTTCCCTCCAGAGCAGCCTGTTGCTTGCACCGGGTGTCAGCTACTGATGGATGAACCTGTAGCTCCACCCATCTTCTCCTCTTGGAGTGGGGTCCCTCGCCCTTGGAATGCTTGTGGTGCTAGGATGGGCCTCTGAGGCCACGGCTTGGAGAGGAAGGTCATTACATCAGCCTGGCAGAGTTAGCCCCCAGCCAGGCCCTGGTTATGAGCTGACTCAGAGAAATAAACATTTCTGGGTGACCCAAAAGCAGTACAAATATGACGTTGGACTCTGCAGAACACTTCTTCTCACACAAGTTACAGTGGACTTTAGTGCGTGTCTGGAATTTGTAGGCTTTAGGAAAGTGTGACCAGCCCATGGGCTCCACATCCCCATAGGAGAATAATGAAGCGAAAACAGTAAAACACACTGACTTTCCCTTGCATGTTTCTTCCCAGTGTATAAAGCCTAATCCATGTCAATTCCCAATTCTGCGTAAGTCCTGACAAATCCTACACTTTGTAGCTGCTCCTGGGCTTCGCACGCCAGGAATCTCCCCTGCGCAGCCCGTACCCGTGTGCACACGCTTGTCCACATGTGTCTGCATGTAACCAGCCCGGTTTCCCTTACAGCCGCTGATGCGCAGCAGCTTGGTCAAGCTAGGGGGACACTAGTAAATTCCACATGTAGTCTCTTTCATCATGAGTTCATTGTGGGTGAGTCCCAACTATTAAGGCTCTCCCACAGTAAAAGCTCAACAAGTAGGTGCTCAAAAAGTAAAGAATCCGGGCGGCCCAAAGTGTCAGAACCACCTTCTAACATCAGGGTAATCAGGAGGTACTTTTCATGTAAAGCTGGGTGTCGTCTGCATACATGTTGTAGTAGATATAAACAATTTTGAGGATTTTGGTTAGGGGCTCCATGTATAGATTAAACAATGTCTGGGACAGAGTTGAATTTTGGGGTACACCTAGCAACACTGGCAATTGATTAGAAAGAGTTTAGTTGATTAGGAAGCGCTGAGATCTATTGTGAAGCAAAGTGGAAAACCATTTTAGCACGGTGTGGGAAAGGCCCATCCTGTGTTCTTAAAGGTTCATCGGAGTATCAGATTGACCATATCGAATGGTGCTGACAGGATTAGGAGGATTAGTAGACAGGATTTATTCAAGCCTGATTGACATTGGTTGAGGAGTTGGACTTGTTCGATGTGATTGCAGAGCTGTAAGTGCACACATATTTCTTAGAGTTTGGCTAAGGTTAGAATGTTAGAGATGGGGCAGTAGTTATTAGGGTTGGGCTGGCCTGCGTTGTCTTTTTAGAATAGGAGTAGCCTGGCCACTTTTGCGGCAATCGTATATGGAGCCTTGGGTGAGTAAGGCATTGATGCTCTTCGTCCATAAAGGGAGTAGAAAGTGAATGGACTTGTTGAGGAGCTTGGAAGGAAGCGGGTGGTTGAAGTGGTTGGAGTATTTTAAAGAGGTCAAAGGTTTTAAGATGTCATTTTCCTCAAAGGTTTTAAAAGAGGACCAGGTTGCGTAGTGTTTGGGAATGTGGTAGGGATTCTTGAGCATTCGTTCAGGTGGCATGGGGTGGTGAGGAGAGATGAGTCCGATGTTAGGAGTTACGTAGCGTTCTGGATATCAGAGGTTATTGGGTCTGCTTCATGCTGAGTCAAGTTGGTTTTGGAAGAATGCTGCTTTGTTTTCCTGATGTGCCTGTTATAGGTGCTCGATTTTTGTTAAAGAAATATAAGATTGAGGAGTGAGGGGGTATGTCGCTATGCTCTTTCAGCAAGTCTGAGATGTCTGCGTTCATTGTTTAGGTTACAATTGAACCAAGGGTTGGATCTTTTAGAGGGGATTCGATTAAGTTGCAGTGGGGCAAAGGTTTCCAAGATTTTTTTAAATGAATTGCTATAGTGTTCAGTAAGGGGTATTCAGTCAAAACATCAAGTTGCAAATGTCGACTTACACTAATGTCAAGTTTTAAAGATCATGACACAGATATATCAATAAGCAAGAATATTGTGGTCAAGAATATTGACTTTAAGGTAAGAAATATCGATTTAAAAAATGTAGAAGGCATTATTATCATTTGCACAAAAATCGTTGTTTAAAATATCGATTTTGTAATTAGTGTTAAGTATTTTAGTATACATTTTAAATGTATGTGATGTATTTTTCTGTATAAGTATTTATGTTTTTTAATATATGTGCTAAATTTTTAGTAGGTATTAATTTTATTTTAAGTACATTTTGCATTTTTTTTCCGTAGCGGAATGTGGATTCATAGGGGAATATGATGGGAAGTAATTTGATTATAATAGATTAATGAATATTTTTCATTTATTCATATTTATTTAATTAAGATGTTTTTATGTTAATTGTGTTTTTATTTATTTTTGATAGATTTTAGGTGCAGTTTATATGTGTAAAGAGGGTGGAAAGTAATTTAATTTTTATTAATGAATAATTAGTTGGTAATTAATAGTAATGAATTAATTGTCAATTGAAATGAAATACCAGCATTTGGTAAAGCTCACAGCTGCCTCCGGAGAGGTGTCCCGGCGCTGGGGGCCGTCAGGAAGATTAAGCGAGCTATTTCCCAGAGTCACATGGTGCTGGGCTAACCTGCTGCCGGCACCGGGGAATGAACCGTGAACTTGGTGGTCCGGAGTCAGGCACCCTGCCCGCTGCGCCACAACTCTTCTAGAGGTCACTTTCCATATTTCAAGACATACTAATTGTAACTCTTGTCCGGCTAACTATCCTTCTTTTCCAGATTCCCCAAAACTGTGTGCTGTGTGGTGCAAAAAAGGAAATCTTTTAAGGTGGTATCCTCACCTACCATCGCCAGATTGGTCTTGTGGGGCATGCAGGAATCTGGCATTGACACCAACATGTTTGGGGCTCACTCAGTCAGAAGAGCCATGGCGTTGAAGGCGTTCTCCCTTGGAGCCCGCCTGGAGGACACCTTCAATGCAGCAGACTAGTCTTCAGATTTGACTGATAAGAGGTTTTATTTTAAACTAGTCCCTAATATTGCTTTGCTGGTTGTGGATAAGCTTTAAACCAGCATAATCCTCTCCTCTGGTCCTGACAAAGAAAGAAAAAAATTCTAGCTATGGTACCAGAAAGTTTCAATACTGTTAAGGGCATGGAGGCGAGGATTAACCCACACATCATTGCAATCCCCAGAATGGAAAAGGTTTACATTAAGGTGGGTATACCTTACTTTCTTTTACATAAGCAAATGTATGATTCCCATTCTTTATTGTGACATTATGGATTTTGGCTGGATCTGTTTGATAAGGAACATTAGTTTCCAGTTTCATAAATCTCTGTACATTTTCTCTAGGATCTCAGGATTCGAAACAAGAATAAGGATGCATTTATCTGTCTGCAGTCGCAGTAAGAAAGAGGAGGTGGCAACATCAATGAGGGACTATTAAGGCGTCCTGGCTGCATCTGATTGGACATTAACTATCGTTGAACTGCTGACTTTTTTTCTAAGGGTTATAGGAAAGGAAGTCTTTGTTGTTCACTTAATGGCCTGTGTTATTAAAGTGAACTAAGAAAAGCTTTATCTTCGGCTCAGAGTCCTTAATAGAATTGAAACTTTCGGGTACTATAGCTGGGACATTTTTCATTAACCATCAACCCTAAAAGGGCTGAAAGGCAGTCCAGACTTAAACCAGGAAAACTGAAAGTCATTGAACTTCTCAACTATGTGACCATAGAAGGCCAGGTCATAGGCCTCCACTCTCGGACCAGAAAGAATGGTCGGGAAAAGGGAAAGGCAAATGAGAAAATGATAGTTCCAGTATTATGGAAAACAATGATCTTTTTTTAATGAGCTTGGAGCTACAAGGACCACACTTTTTGTAAATTTTCGGAACTTGGTCAGGAGATAAGGAATTATGGCAAAAGTGGATAAACACAAAGACACAGAAAGGCATTCCTTGTGGAAGCCTCTGGGTCAGGTTGCTAGATTAAGAGGCCCAATACTCAATGGATTAATGTAGAATACCACTACCCCAAATGTGAACCATTTGATAGGCAGGCAATTACACGTTTATCCAGCATCCAGTCACTGATGGCTCTGAGAAAATGAAAGTGATCATCTTCAGCCTGGTTCTTCTTACCTAAATATACTCCACTTAGAGAGAGATTTGCCTCTCTAGACAGGAGCACTGAGAATATTTTGCAGTATCCTGGAGGACTTAGTAGCTGGAATATCAAATCCAAAGGAGCATGCATCGGCCCAATCCAAAGGAGCATTCGGCTCACTCTGCTATGGGCAAAGCTTCTACTGTCATTGAGAGCAGTCCATACTCGCCCTGGCTGGGGACCTGCAACGGGTTCAATGGCAGCTTCTAAGCTGTGAAATAACATTGGAATTCCTCCTACCTCTTTATTTTGGTGGTTTCTCATGAAGAATGTATTTCCTTAGGTTGTTGCCTCATGCAGGTTTAACTCTATTGACCTTATTTACAATCCCATTGCGCCGCTGGTGCATCACTTCTACTGACACACCGGGTCGCAATAGGCTTCCTCATATTTACAACGCCATGTGAAGTCACCCAGCGTGACCTTTCATGGCTTTGTAAATATGTTTCCCTTTCACGCACTACTTTGGTGAAAGGGCTTGTTGCTGTGGGCGTTCCCACGTATGTTGTCATACTTTTATTTCTCTACGATTTTCCTCTTTATGTGCATGCTGCGAACAGGTAAATGCCTTTAATGGTTATTTTTTGTGCAGAAAGGTATGCCTTCTTGCACAAAAACAATCATCCCATCGTCGCAGGCACCCTTGCAAAATGACACAAGGGTGTCTGCGCTAGCGCAGGCCTGCTGTTTGTGGAAGGGGAGGACAGGAATGCGCTGTATCTTGTAGATACAGTGCATTCCTGCCCTTTTATTGGGCTCCTAGCAGCGCAGCTTGGAGGTTTGCTGCCTTGCCCTGCGTCAAAATATTGTAAATGAGGTCCTATGTGTGCATATCTTGTCCGCACGCTACTCGTGTGGCAGAATGCCTGCTTTCTGTGCATGCATGCCTGCCTGTTGTCAGCTTGTTTTTTTGTGTGCAATACATGAAAGCGAGATATCTCGACGTTGTCAAATATTGTTCTAAGTATTTGTTAGCTATAATTATTATATTAACAATTCATTATATTTAGTCTAGTGCTTATATTCACAAATAATAAACGTTCCCATTGGCGATTCGGGATTGGGGTGTACTTTTTTTTATTCGGTCACTCTCTGTTTAAAATACTGGAAACTGTTAACCTTTGTCAATGAATAGGCAGGTCGTTCGTTGTGTACCTCTTTTTCATTCAATATATTTCGAAAAATAAAAATAAGCATCTCTTCCACTACTGCGCCTTTAATGATGTTGGAAATGTGTTCAACGTTCAGCGCAAAATTTAGGAAAGCCTCAACGCGAGTTTATATCAGAATCGCACTAGGGTCCCTTTTTGCATTTAAGGTAAATTTGCTTCCTATATAATTCTCCCTAGAATTGAGTAGCCCTTTAGTTGAAAGTCTTGTGTCCCTGATAAAGTCCCTCAAGAGCCTGTGGCCTCAAATGAGCCGTGCACGTTTGAATTGAATTTATCTTTAGCTGCCCCCTGACAGTTTACTTGCTAAGAGAGTGTAAAGTTGTTTCTGACGTGCTAAATCTGCCTTCGAGGGACTCGTAAACGGCCTGGAGCTGCTGAAAAGCAATCTAACAACAGCACCCAATGTGCACGTTGTGTCGCATACGATTCTTTTCAGCTCTGTTCTGCTGTTCGTAGCACTGACAGCGACATTGGTGGTGCCACAACACGACGGGCCCTTATGTATAAACTCCAGCCCTGGCTGCCGGCCTGATTGCTTCAAATCCCTTATAGGTTCTCCGGCACCACTAAACCCCCTCTCCCCACCCTCCTCTCAAGTAATAATTGTTCATGGTCTGTGTTAGGTGGTGTTAGAAATGGGGTTGCCAATTCTACAGGGGGTAGCATGGAGCAGAGCGGGCAGGCCAAACTTCAGAGGACATGTGTAAAGTGTCCACGCAGTACCCACAGACGACACACCAGGCACACTACAAAAGAGACACGACACTGCTTCTGGTTGGAAAAAGAATAAGTTGTGTATTTTCTTCAACCTGCAAAAGTAAACACAATAATTCAGTAACCACAATGGGGCGCCAACTGGCGCCAGAGCAATGAATGCAAGGGGGATTATTTACATGGGAAATGGGACAAGAATAAAAGATTAAGGGCCCGATGTAGGTAATTTTTTTTTACCGGTTCATAAATACCGACTCATACCGAATCGGTATTTATGAACTGGAAACCCAAATGTAGGTAAAAATCCGGTACAAAATACCGAATCGGTATCAATCAGTATTCAAACTCGGTAAATACCGATTCGGTATCTACCGAATCGGTAATATCCGACTCGGTAACACCCATACAACCCTATGGCCTTTCAGTCCCATAGGAATGAATGGGAGACACCGAATCGGATTTTACCGAAGCGGTAAATACCGAATCGGTAAATACCGATTCGGTAAAATCCGATCTCGAAATTTCGAAAACATGACATGTGAGCCTGTGCACCAATCAGGGACACCCACCACACCCCACATCCTGGCATCTGAGAGATCAGCCAATCAGGTGCAAGTACCACACCCCAGTACCTGGAGGTGGCCACACCCATGCAGGTGCAGAGCAACAGAACTGCAAAGAGAGAGCTGGAAGGGAGACAGAGGAGCAGGCTGCAGTGAGACCAAGTGAAACAGCATGGAGTCCCAGGAGGCACAGAAGGATGGAGGGGACAGGAAGAGAAAAGTGAAATTCAGCCCCACAGAGCTCCAGGTGCTGGTGGAGGAGGTCGTGCAGCACTACAGCCAGCTGTTTGGGAAACAGTCTCTGCATGTAGCAGAGTCTGTGAAGAGGACCACCTGGCTGGCAATACAGAGCAAGGTCAATGCTCTAGGAGTGACCCACAGAGAAATTGACGACATGAAGAAGAGGTGGTATGATCTGAGGATCACCACCAAAAGAAAACTAGCCACCCAGAGGAAGGAATCAGCAGCAACCGGTGGGGGGAAGAGCCGTGCCCCAAGCCTCACAGACCTGGAGCAGCTCGTGGAATCAACCATGGAGCCTGAAAGCATACATGGGATCGGGGATGCTGATAGCTCAACCAGAGCTGCAAGTAAGAAAGATAAGATGCATGGACATGTACCCCACCCATTCCCAGGCCCCTTGCCCAATGTGGGTGAATCACTCACAATCTAGTTCACATGACTGTAGTCCCCCGCAATGCATCATGGTAGTTGTAGTCATAGGTACATACATCAAAGCTGCCAACACAGAACCCTGCATGCCATGCCACACTCCCCATGCACAAACAGTCTAGGCAAATGAAAATGTGTGTTAGGAATCTGTGTTGGGAAAACAGGCAGCTGATCATTGTCCATGTCTGTTCACAGGAGAGTCATCGCGCAGAGCAGCGCTGGGAGGGGAGTGTAGTGCCACAACATCGTCTGCGTGGGAGAAGGCAAAAGACACTGCTGGACCTACCACTGACCCTGAGGAAACATCCACACCCCAGGCACCCACAGCAATGGAGCACGACACCACTGCTCAGCCACTCTCGCCCCTGCTGTTTGACACACAGACTCAGCCAGCACCAGCAGGAGCCACAACACCCAGCTCAGGGTCCCCTGTGCGCGTGAGGCCAAGGAGGCAGGATGTCCCACCTTTACGGATCTTGGAGAGCTCCGATGAGGAAGTGGTAGTGGCTCCCAGACCTCCTACACCAACAATGGCTGGCCACGCTGGACAACTTGGCTCACTGGGATCTGGCCGTGCAGGTGACCGTGTCCGTAGGGCACGAGAGCAGGATGAGGGGCAGGATGTGCAGGGTGTCTTCGCTGGGCTTGAAGCCACAATGGTGAAAGTCCAGCGTATGCAGGCAAAAGGCATCATGGCTGTGCACCGGCAGGTGCGCATCCTGAATACCAGGATGTCGGACATTGATAGGGGGATAGGTGCCATGGCAAGGGGAATGGAGGCCATGGGCAAAGGGATGGAGGCAATGGGCAAAGGGATGGAGTCCATGGCAGAGGGGGTGAAGGGCATGGAGGTGCTCATGGGCACCCTCTGTGACAGGCTGCAAAGTGACCAAGAAGAGAGGCGCAGGTACAGGCGCGAGGTCCGGCTGCTCAATCAGTCGATCAACCACTTGGCAACTTCCACCACCCTGCAGTGTCGCCGCTCTGTCAATCTGCAGACTGACATTGTTCACTGCTGCAGTGACTTGTCCCGGGGGATGGGGAGGGTGACCTCAGCAATGGAGGCAATGTTGACACAGCTGACAGCCACAGGTGGCAACATGGTTGTTGGGGACACTGAGGAAACAACGAGCAGGAGTGGGTCTAGTACGCCTGTTCAGGACATACGTAAGAGCAGCAGACTCCATGCCGAAGACACCGGCACCACTGGACATGTAGACCCCCAGCCCCGTGCCTCGCATAACATCATGCGTAAGCGCAAGCATTGAAAGAAATACTGATCACAGGACAGGTCAAAGTGAGGAAACTTTGGCAATACATTGTGCAAGGTGCATTTAATTTGATTGATGTTTTTTTGGATGATGCAGTTCTGTACATTAAAGTGAGTGTTCCAATCACTGGACCTGGCTGTGTGTCATCGCTCAATTAGAAGTATCTGTTGGTAATTTCTGCGCGTCGCAGTCGACCATCTGTTGCTGGTGCTGCTCCTGCTGCATTGTGATCTGCTTGTACTGTCCCATCATCAATGTCCTCATGATATGTGAGTTCTATGTCTGTGCCCTCCTTGGTGGCTAGATTGTGCAGCATGGCGCAGGTCGCAATGATCTTGCAACAGATAATTGGCGTGTATTGCCGTGCACCTCCACTCTTATGGAGGCACCTAAATCTACTTTTCAGAAGTCAAAATGTACGTTCCACCACGCAACGTGTTGTCCTGTGTGCCAGGTTATAACGCCTTTCACTTCTGGTGGATGGGTTCAGGTAGGGGGTGAGCACAAATGAACGCAGGGCATATGCACTGTCACCTGGGTGTGAAAGGATAATAAGATTAGTCACATACTCAGGAGTGCTCCTTCTGCATGAACTGTCAGGGTGTCTCACACATACTTACCCAGAAGGTATCCATCACCAAAATCACCAGCAACAAGGCGTCTGTATATCCCACTGTTGGTGAATATGTAGGAGTCGTGGGTACTCCCAGGATATTTGGCTACAATGTCCGTTATCAGGTTGCTAGCGTTGCAGATCACCTGCACATTGATTGAATGTGTGGACTTCCGGTTTCTGTAAATGTGCTCAGTTGCTGCAGGTGGGCATAGTGGGATGTGCGTACCATCAATGCAGCCTATTATGTGCGGTAACTGTGCAAGTTGATAGAATTCTGTTTTTGTTCTTGCTAGTTCTGCAGGTGTCTCAGGGAACTCAATGTAGTGCTCCATCCTCTGCATCAAGGCGTTTAGGAATTTTCTGAAGAAGCGTGACAGGCAGCTCTGGGACACTCCACCTACACTGGCTATCATGTGCTGGTAGCTCCCAGAGGCAAGAAGGTGTAGGCAGCACAGCACCTGTACATGGGGTGGGATGGCGTGTGCTCTTGGGGTTGGGTGTTCCAGATATGGGTGGAGGTCCCTGATCAAGTCCAGGATTGTTCTGGGGTGGAGTCGGTACCTTTGCAGGATCTCTGCTTCAGTGAGTTGGAAGAGGGTGATCCTCTGACTATATACCTGCTCCTCCCTTAGCCAGACCCTCTCTCCTGCTGCCTGTATCCGTAGCCGCCTTGCAATTACGTAGAAGGCCGCCATTGTGGGTGTACTGTTGCATTTTGGGAGCTTCTTATATATCCTGTTCCTGGTTTCCACCTGCTTCCAATCCATGTTAAATACCGACTCTTAAATACCGAATTTCACGAAATTCGGTATTTCCTGACTTTGCTACATCTCAAATGGCCTTTTTTACCACTTCTTATTTACTGACTCAGTAAATATGAAATCGGTATTTACCGATTCGGTAAGTTACCATTTCTTATTTACTGATTCGGAGATTATGTATTCTGTAAAATCCGAATCGTGTAATACCGAATCGGTGTTTTAGCGACTGGTATTTACCGATTCGGTACGTTTTTGGTGACATACATCTCGATGCACTAATACCGGTCGGTAATGGCCGAATTTACCGATTTTCAGCCGTTACCGACCGGTATTTGGCTACCTACATCGGGCCCTAAGTCCGTGAGTCCATGGCTGAAATAAAAACAAAGCAATACAAATGGCATGAAACCTTTAGTGCCGGGCAAACTCAGGCATTAATCCTTGGCATCACCTAGAAGTAAGCAGTAAGCATACAAGGAAAAAGTAGGCATAAACACAGCCGGCCCGGCATTAGCACCTCCTGCAAAAAGAACCATTAAGCATACCTGTTGGACCCGGTCCTTTGGGCAGGTTTACCCCGTGACTTTTTGCTTTTTCCTAGCCTGTTTTTGGAACCTGGATTGGTGATTGTAGGCCTCTGCGCACTTTTTCACTGTGGTACAGTGTAAAGTGCGTGTGCTTTCTGTGTATGGATGGTGAGCGCCCTGCCCTCCCATAGGAATGACTGGGAAATATGTATGCCCATGGTAGATTCCTGATGCGTGGGGAGTGCAGGGGCGAGTTTGATATGTATGAACTCGTGAGAATGAATGCTGCAGAATGGTGTATGCGGCATGGCTGTGTGTAGTCTAGAAGCGCTACTTTTAGAAGTTGGCATAATTGTGTAGTGAGTCTGCTAGCACGTGATTGGCTGATGGGCCTGGCCCAGGCATGCCTGGGCCTGTTGGTAGATGGACTGTCTGGAGGAGGGGGTCTGAGTCAAGCCGTAGATGAAAGGCCCCCCATCTGCTGTTAGGGAGGAGTGGAAAGAGCTCTGGTGGTGCCAGGCTGTGTCTGTCGGCCCACCCTGGATGACTCTCCCTCCCGATGGCCCCCTGTCACCTCTGACCTGAGGCTGACAGGAGAGGGAAACCAGATACTCCCAGAGCTTAGGGCTCGCCTTGCACGAAAGCTTCAAAGGCTTCAAAGCTTTTTCTGTGTATAAGAAGGGGCTCTGCCCCTTCCAAAATGTTCTTGTCTTTGCTCTTGTGGCTGACTGGGATCTACGAGGGGTGGGCGCTGCCCAGCCCCTGGACACCTGGATTCCTGGACTCCTGGGGGACCCTTCTGCCTGCCTGGGCTGAAGGGGGGACTTGGCTTTGCCCCTGGGGAAGTTCTGGGACCATGGCAGCATGGAGAAGCTGCCCTTTTCCTGTGGAGAGCGCTGGAGTTGGTTTCTAGCGCCTAGAGGCGCTGTGCTTCGCCTTGAGCGCCTGGGAGCGCTCTGCCTGCTGTCTAGCGCTTTGGAGCGCTTCATTTCCCCCAAGCGCAGGAGAGTGCTGTCGCTGGACTTTCTAGTGCTTAGGAGCGCTTTTGGTGCTCGCTTATAGCGCTGGAGGCGCTGAGGATTCCTGGCCGTAGTTACTTAATTAATTACGAGTGCCCACCTCGATCTGCCGCGGTGAACACAAACCACGAAGGGGCCGCGACCGGATTGGCCGGTGGATAGTCGCGTCATCGGCGAGGCCGCGCTGCCATTGGTTGGCGGCCTCGCGTCATGAGAGGCTCGTCGCAGGAGCCGCGACGCGATTGGCTGGGCCGCCCCTGAGTCCGGTGTGGAAGAAAGGGGAAGGCGAGAAAGGTGGCGGCCGGTTAACAGGGCTCCCGTGTGCCGAGGGAGCCCTGCAGCGAGAGGAGAGCGGCCGCGAGCGGCTGAGCGGCCCGGCGGGGCTCCGTGGTGGAAGAGGAGCCCCGCGCTGGCCAGACGAAGAGAGCCGCCGCCCGGAGGAGCCGCCCCTGAGGCCCGGTGAGTCGAAGGGCTGGGGGGCTCCGTGTGGACCGGGTGAGACGGGGGCTCCGTGATGCTGCGGCTCCGTGAGGGAGCAGATGGGTTCTCGTGGTGCCGGTAGAGGCACCAAGGAAGGGCGGCCCCGAATGGCAGTGGGTCGCCCCACCGTGAGCAAAGAGCCCGCGAGGGGCTCTTGAGGGCCCGCATTGCTTCGTGTTGGTGCCGGGTTAGAGGCACTGCTTCAGGGCGGCCCCAGATGGCAGCGGGCCGCCCCAACGGGGTGTAGAGCCCGTTTGGCTCCAGAGAGGGCCATATTCGAGAGGGGGGGGCTTCGGGGCATATTGTCGGTGCTCGTCCCCTCCTGCCCCGAGTGTGAGGGCTAGAGTCCGGTGAGGCTCCTGGGGGCATCAGTGTTTTAAGAGCCTGTGTGGCTCCAACGGTTGGCATGGTGCTTTTAGAGCCTTTGTGGCTCCAACGTCTGGGGCATGTGTGATATGCCCAGAGCCTGTGTGGCTCCAGCAGTGGCGCAGTTGGCGCCTAAGGGCCAGTGAGGGCCCTAGCACAAGTTTGTTGTTCTCCAGGTGCCCAGCACTTTGTGGGCACCTGCCACGTTTAGGCTTTTTATACTTTGAGACTGGCGCTGCATGGCAGCGCACCCTGACACTGAGACTCAGGGCGTCTGAGCCCCAACAAGGCCAGTTGGCCTAGGGACTGCCACAGGTAGTGGCTCATGTGATAGTATTTGCCTAATGTGAGTTTTGCGCATTGTGATGTGGTGCTAGGAAATGTAATGCATTTAGTATGATTACGCACCTTGATCTTACACCTCTGAATGTTTTTAGGCATCATGTGATTCTTGCGCTATTGCTCTACTCTTGCACCCCTGAATGTATTTTATGCATCATGTGTCTTACTTTTCCTGCGCTGCACCTCTGAATGTTTAGTCATCATGTGTCTTCTTGCGCTGCACCCCTGAATGTATTTTATTGCATCATGTGCTTTATTCCTAACACCTCTGAATGCTTTAGGCATCCTGTGTTTCTCTTTATTACTCCTCTGAATGTAGGTTATTGCATCATGGGTAATGTGTTCTTTTCCTAGACCCCTAAACGCTGTGTGATACTTAGGTGGTTTTCCTTTACTACTCCTCTGAATGTGCTTCATACATCATGGGTAATGTGTTCTTTTCTTAGACCCCTAAATGCTGTGTGATACTTAGGGGGTGGTTCTTTTAGTACAGGTGGTCCTAGTGAGGTCCTGGTCCCCTGCGTGACAGTCTCCCAAGGAGTTTAGGGTTGCGTAGGTGGTACTTACCTGTTCCCAGTAGTTACTGGATGTGTTCTATAACTGTTACTTTGTGTTACAGTGAAGTTTATATACTTTTATTCTAATTTCTGACAAGTATTTCTATATCTGCAAAGTGTTGATTCAGACAGTGGCCCATGTGGCCCTGTCTTGTAAATAATCCCTTGTGAATATTGCCGTGCCAGTTGGCACAATGTACATGTGTGATTTCTATCTGATATATTTTTGACAATACAAAAGTTATTTTAATATAACCTTGTGTGGAGTCTCTTTTGTGGTGTACCTAGTATGTTGTTGCTGTTGTGCGCTGACGCAAATGCTTTACACATCGCCTCCGAGTTTAGCCTAGACTGCTCGCGCCATGCTACCTAGAGGGTGAGCAGGGGTTATCTTGGCGTGTGACTTCCTTGCCCTGACTGGAATGGTGGTTTCTGCCTGGCTTTGGCATAAGCCTTAGCCTACCAGAAATAGCCGGTTTCCAACATTGGTGGGTCAGCGGTGCGGATTTGGACTTGCATTTGCCCAGTGCCATAGCGACAACTGGCTACATTACAAAAACTCTGCGTTTTTCAGATAGTCACATATTTGGGATTATTGTTTTTGATTTTATTTTTCCTCAAAAGTGTCATTTTCAGATGGTGTTCCTGCGCTTTATGTTTAGTGGCAGATGAGAGAAAATGACAGGGCGGGACGCCAGTAGAGAGGGGAGGTTCCCATAGATTAGGAATCGCTTGCTGGGTCCAGTGTCCAACTCCTATTCCTGTCCCTGTGTGGGTAGATGGAAGAGAGGGAGGGTGGAGGAGAAATTGCTTGCTCAGGAGGGTGGTTATTCCCTGAGTGTAGTGTGTGTGTCTGGATTCCCCCGTATGGTAGGATCCAGTGGTGGCAGCTTAAAAGTGTCCAGTGCGTGTAGTCCCATTCCCAGTTCCCAGAGTATGGTGCCTGGTGCTCAGTAAGAGAGTGACAGGTTGAGAGTCAGAGGCAGTGAGGAACTGTCTCACCAGTCTGGAGGGGGAGTGTGTGGATGAGTGGTGTCTTGAACTGGAGGAGTTCGTGTGAGTTTTTTTTTAAGGAGCTTGCACGTGAGGTGTACCTCTGGTGGTGTGCAGGACGTCCTGCAGAGGCATTGGACCAGAAGGTGGATGTCTGGCGGTGTGCTAGATGTCTTACAGAGACATTAGAGAGTGATTCTAAAAGTAGTGGCTTGTGTATCTGATGATCCTGTGTAGGTGAAGAGGTTCATGTGTAGCCCAGTTAGGTCCCATTAGGATGGTAGGGGTGTAGGGGCTCACGTCCTGTCTCAGTGGAGGCGGAGTGAGTGTGGGACGGTGTGTCCCACGTTAGCCCGAAACCTTATCTCAGGGCCTGGAGGGTTCCCTAAGGGAGCGCCAGGTCAGGGGCCTAAGCTGTACTTACAAGTCATTTGAGGAGGATCTTCCTGTGTCTAGAGGACGGGGAGTTTCTGTAACCAGAACTCCGGCGGTCCTAGTGTTGGGCAGTACCGCTTCTAAGTGGAGGGTGCAGAAGTCCTGGCTCGCTGAGCATTTGTCTGTCTAGAGTGCTCGACCATTTTTGGGGCCTCTGGAGGTCATTCCCCGAGGAGGGGGGAGGCCAGGTTCAGGTTCAGCCTGACCTGGAAGGAAGGGCATCTGTAGTCAGTGTCCTGACCGGTTGTTGGCTTCCAGGGGTACCGCTCCAAGGTGGGAGGGTGCAGAACTCTGGAGGGGGGTGCAGAGGGAGGGTGTCCTTACTTCTGACACCGGTGGGAGGAGAGTGTGTCGCTGCTACGCCGCTGGCGTGTGCTCTGTCTAACCTGAGACATACTGTGCCTGTGATAGTGGAACTGGAAGGGGGTGCAGAAGGACAGTGTACTTCTGACCCCGGTGCAACTTAAGGGTGTAAATCCTAGGTTGGGAGATTAGGAAACTCCTAGGTCAAGAGGAGTCTCTACTAAGGTGGATCAGCTGAAGAGACTGAGGAGGCGGCCCTTGCTGTGTGTTCTGGGGCCCACCTGCAGTTTGTTGTTTCCACTAAGGTAGAGGAAAGGGGGCTTTGCTGTGTGCTGTGTCCCCCCACCTGCTTGAAGAGGGACTGTGCTGTGTGCTTTGTACCTCAGAAGTGGAATCGTTTCCAGGTGATAGACCAGTGACGGAGTGAGGTCCTGATCTGGTAGGAGAGCGTGTTCTGGTGAGTGCTTCGCTGTGAGGGTTATTCCTTCACCCTGACTGGAAGCAAGGGTCCCTACTTGGTCTAAGGTACTTACCTCTGCCAACTGGAGACCCCCAGTTCTAACATTGATGGAGTAGAGGTAGGGTGGGGCATGCTTGCCCGTGACCTCTAGTCAGCCTGAGGGTGTGGTCCCTAGGTTGTAGGATCAGTGGTAGTGTAGCTACCCTGAGGGAGAGAGTGGAGATTGGCTATTGTGTGCCAGGGGCTGCTGCCCCCACTCTGTGGATTGGTTAGGACCTGTGATCTTTGGATGGCCTAGGGCCTGGTCCTGGCTGTGGATGACTAGTGTGTACCAGTGGGGTATCCTAGTTGTATCAGAGAGCTTTTGTTGAGGGAAATCCCTGTGGGTTCAGAGTGGCGAAAAACTGTAAGGTGGCCCTGCCCTGCAGGCCCGTCTCCGTGGTTTTGTCGCCCAAAGCATTGAAGACCATCAGTGTAGTGATTGGTCTACCCTGCGTTTTGGCTGGAAGGGGGATGTGTTGGACCCGGTCCTTTGGGCAGGTTTACCCCGTGACTTTTTGCTTTTTCCTAGCCTGTTTTTGGAACCTGGATTGGTGATTGTAGGCCTCTGCGCACTTTTTCACTGTGGTACAGTGTAAAGTGCGTGTGCTTTCTGTGTATGGATGGTGAGCGCCCTGCCCTCCCATAGGAATGACTGGGAAATATGTATGCCCATGGTAGATTCCTGATGCGTGGGGAGTGCAGGGGCGAGTTTGATATGTATGAACTCGTGAGAATGAATGCTGCAGAATGGTGTATGCGGCATGGCTGTGTGTAGTCTAGAAGCGCTACTTTTAGAAGTTGGCATAATTGTGTAGTGAGTCTGCTAGCACGTGATTGGCTGATGGGCCTGGCCCAGGCATGCCTGGGCCTGTTGGTAGATGGACTGTCTGGAGGAGGGGGTCTGAGTCAAGCCGTAGATGAAAGGCCCCCCATCTGCTGTTAGGGAGGAGTGGAAAGAGCTCTGGTGGTGCCAGGCTGTGTCTGTCGGCCCACCCTGGATGACTCTCCCTCCCGATGGCCCCCTGTCACCTCTGACCTGAGGCTGACAGGAGAGGGAAACCAGATACTCCCAGAGCTTAGGGCTCGCCTTGCACGAAAGCTTCAAAGGCTTCAAAGCTTTTTCTGTGTATAAGAAGGGGCTCTGCCCCTTCCAAAATGTTCTTGTCTTTGCTCTTGTGGCTGACTGGGATCTACGAGGGGTGGGCGCTGCCCAGCCCCTGGACACCTGGATTCCTGGACTCCTGGGGGACCCTTCTGCCTGCCTGGGCTGAAGGGGGGACTTGGCTTTGCCCCTGGGGAAGTTCTGGGACCATGGCAGCATGGAGAAGCTGCCCTTTTCCTGTGGAGAGCGCTGGAGTTGGTTTCTAGCGCCTAGAGGCGCTGTGCTTCGCCTTGAGCACCTGGGAGCGCTCTGCCTGCTGTCTAGCGCTTTGGAGCGCTTCATTTCCCCCAAGCGCAGGAGAGTGCTGTCGCTGGACTTTCTAGTGCTTAGGAGCGCTTTTGGTGCTCGCTTATAGCGCTGGAGGCGCTGAGGATTCCTGGCCGTAGTTACTTAATTAATTACGAGTGCCCACCTCGATCTGCCGCGGTGAACACAAACCACGAAGGGGCCGCGACCGGATTGGCCGGTGGATAGTCGCGTCATCGGCGAGGCCGCGCTGCCATTGGTTGGCGGCCTCGCGTCATGAGAGGCTCGTCGCAGGAGCCGCGACGCGATTGGCTGGGCCGCCCCTGAGTCCGGTGTGGAAGAAAGGGGAAGGCGAGAAAGGTGGCGGCCGGTTAACAGGGCTCCCGTGTGCCGAGGGAGCCCTGCAGCGAGAGGAGAGCGGCCGCGAGCGGCTGAGCGGCCCGGCGGGGCTCCGTGGTGGAAGAGGAGCCCCGCGCTGGCCAGACGAAGAGAGCCGCCGCCCGGAGGAGCCGCCCCTGAGGCCCGGTGAGTCGAAGGGCTGGGGGGCTCCGTGTGGACCGGGTGAGACGGGGGCTCCGTGATGCTGCGGCTCCGTGAGGGAGCAGATGGGTTCTCGTGGTGCCGGTAGAGGCACCAAGGAAGGGCGGCCCCGAATGGCAGTGGGTCGCCCCACCGTGAGCAAAGAGCCCGCGAGGGGCTCTTGAGGGCCCGCATTGCTTCGTGTTGGTGCCGGGTTAGAGGCACTGCTTCAGGGCGGCCCCAGATGGCAGCGGGCCGCCCCAACGGGGTGTAGAGCCCGTTTGGCTCCAGAGAGGGCCATATTCGAGAGGGGGGGGCTTCGGGGCATATTGTCGGTGCTCGTCCCCTCCTGCCCCGAGTGTGAGGGCTAGAGTCCGGTGAGGCTCCTGGGGGCATCAGTGTTTTAAGAGCCTGTGTGGCTCCAACGGTTGGCATGGTGCTTTTAGAGCCTTTGTGGCTCCAACGTCTGGGGCATGTGTGATATGCCCAGAGCCTGTGTGGCTCCAGCAGTGGCGCAGTTGGCGCCTAAGGGCCAGTGAGGGCCCTAGCACAAGTTTGTTGTTCTCCAGGTGCCCAGCACTTTGTGGGCACCTGCCACGTTTAGGCTTTTTATACTTTGAGACTGGCGCTGCATGGCAGCGCACCCTGACACTGAGACTCAGGGCGTATGAGCCCCAACAAGGCCAGTTGGCCTAGGGACTGCCACAGGTAGTGGCTCATGTGATAGTATTTGCCTAATGTGAGTTTTGCGCATTGTGATGTGGTGCTAGGAAATGTAATGCATTTAGTATGATTACGCACCTTGATCTTACACCTCTGAATGTTTTTAGGCATCATGTGATTCTTGCGCTATTGCTCTACTCTTGCACCCCTGAATGTATTTTATGCATCATGTGTCTTACTTTTCCTGCGCTGCACCTCTGAATGTTTAGTCATCATGTGTCTTCTTGCGCTGCACCCCTGAATGTATTTTATTGCATCATGTGCTTTATTCCTAACACCTCTGAATGCTTTAGGCATCCTGTGTTTCTCTTTATTACTCCTCTGAATGTAGGTTATTGCATCATGGGTAATGTGTTCTTTTCCTAGACCCCTAAACGCTGTGTGATACTTAGGTGGTTTTCCTTTACTACTCCTCTGAATGTGCTTCATACATCATGGGTAATGTGTTCTTTTCTTAGACCCCTAAATGCTGTGTGATACTTAGGGGGTGGTTCTTTTAGTACAGGTGGTCCTAGTGAGGTCCTGGTCCCCTGCGTGACAGTCTCCCAAGGAGTTTAGGGTTGCGTAGGTGGTACTTACCTGTTCCCAGTAGTTACTGGATGTGATCTATAACTGTTACTTTGTGTTACAGTGAAGTTTATATACTTTTATTCTAATTTCTGACAAGTATTTCTATATCTGCAAAGTGTTGATTCAGACAGTGGCCCATGTGGCCCTGTCTTGTAAATAATCCCTTGTGAATATTGCCGTGCCAGTTGGCACAATGTACATGTGTGATTTCTATCTGATATATTTTTGACAATACAAAAGTTATTTTAATATAACCTTGTGTGGAGTCTCTTTTGTGGTGTACCTAGTATGTTGTTGCTGTTGTGCGCTGACGCAAATGCTTTACACATCGCCTCCGAGTTTAGCCTAGACTGCTCGCGCCATGCTACCTAGAGGGTGAGCAGGGGTTATCTTGGCGTGTGACTTCCTTGCCCTGACTGGAATGGTGGTTTCTGCCTGGCTTTGGCATAAGCCTTAGCCTACCAGAAATAGCCGGTTTCCAACAATACCATATTAACAACGAGCCTCGACATGCAGCAGCCCTAAATCCTGAGGCAGGAATAAAAGCATTTGGGTAGAAGAACTTAGGCAACTTTTCATTACACAGGCCTCACTAGCAACCTGGAACCTCAGTGGCATCAATAACACAGGGTACCCACCAGAAACTTTCATAGGGCCCCTGGGGGCATCATCACATTTAACATGTGGCATGCATAACCCTCCTAAACAGATATACCACGGGTCTAATGGGGGCTCTCGCCCAGTTCTGACACCTTGCGGGGGCCAACAGGGCCCACCAACAGTCTCCCAAAAGAAGGGGGGGCGAGCACCGACCCTGTGCCCCGACTCCAGCAGTCTCGGGCGCTACAGCGTTCCACGGGGCATACAGCGCTTCAAGGGATTACAGCGCTGGGGTGGAGCAGGCAAGTCTCACGCAGCACAGCGCTCAGGACAGTGCTTGGGAGGCAGATCACAGCGCGATTGAAAGGCCAGCAGCGCTTCACTTCTCTAGAGCTTCGAAGCTATAGCGCTTAACAGGCAGCTCCTCACAGCACAGCTCCTTGAGGGTACAATCATCCCCATACAGCGCTTAGCAGATACAGCGCTTCCAGATCATAGTGCTGGGCAGGCAATCAGCGGGGCAGTCTTGGTCACAGCACTCTGGGGACACAAGCAGTCTTCTGCAGGCCAGCGCTTCCAAGGGCACAGTTCTAGACTGGATAGCGCTTCCAGGCACACAGCGCTTCTTCTAGGCACAGCGCTTCCAGACACACAGCTCTTCTTCTCACCACAGCGCTCCCCAATAGCAGTTCCCAGGGAAATACAGAGCTGTAGGATTCTGAAGTGTAGCGCTCCCAGATTATAGCTTTAGCGCTTAGCAGGC
The DNA here is from genome assembly GCF_964261635.1 of Lissotriton helveticus. Lineage (NCBI taxonomy): Eukaryota > Metazoa > Chordata > Amphibia > Caudata > Salamandridae > Lissotriton > Lissotriton helveticus. Next base: position 609,777,517 of record NC_136059.1, on the reverse strand, counting down.
AGCACTCATGAGGCACAGTAGTTTCCAGGGGCACCCAGCGCAAGGGGGGCGGACAGTCGAGGCAGCGAGCCCCTGGGTAACACTCCTCACCTCCTGGGTGGTGGGGTCCAAGATGCTCCTTCCCTTCTCGGCGCTTTTTTGCGCAGCGCTTGTGTGGCGCAAGGTCCCGGCAGCTTCAGGTCCCGGCAGCTTCAGGGACCTAGGGGGGCCCTCCTCGCCATTAACATGGCGTCTCACACCACACATGGCCTATACAGGTTTATTACTATGGGGGAGACATCTCAAAGTAGGGGGGCAAAAAGCGAAAACTTTTGGGGGAAAAGGGCCAAGTCCAACACAACTCCCCCCCAGCCAAAAGCCAGGGTAGACCAATCATTGCCTTGATGGGCTTCCCTGCTTGGGGCGGAAAAAGGTGGACGCAGGCCCGCAACTGCAGGGGCATCTGCAGGTTCTTCTCCACTCTGGAACCCGGTGGTTCACTCTCGTAACCCTCCCTTCAACAACCAAACCACCCCACTGGTGTTCTTTAGTGGGATGTGGCCAGGACTGGCCTCTAGGCCAGCCAGAAGTCTCGGGCCCTCGTTCTCTCACAGAGTGGGAGGCTTTAGCCTCAGGCCCGTAGTACCTTTGGACCACTCTCCTCCTACCAAATTGCCACTGGTCTCCCCACCTGGGGTCCGAACCCTCAGGCTGACCAGCCACCAGGGGCGAGGCTCTCCTCCCCTACCTCTCCTTCTGGGGTTCCGCCCTCTCCTTCTCCTGGGGACACCCTCAGACAACCACTCTCTCCCCAACCTGGAGTCGAACCCCTCAGGCTAAACCGGTGACAGGGGCGAGTCCTCCCTCCCCCTGCACCCCCTCCCAGAGTTCCGCACCCTCCTAACTGGAGTAGTACCCCTGAGAGTCAAATCTGGGGGGACTCTGATTACAGATGTCCCACCCGCCAGTTCCGGCAAACCCTCAACCTGGCCACCCAACCCGGGATCTGCGCCCTGTGGCTGAGCTGGTGACAGAGGAGAGACCTTCCTCCCTCTGCACCCCCTCCTAAAGTTCCGCACCCTCCTACCCGGAGAAGTACCCCTGGGAGTAAAACTGGTAGGGACCTTAATTACAGGTACCCCTCTTACAGGTATCCTCTTTCAGGGGCCCTGGGGACAGAGCAGCAGGCACTACTGGGCCAGGTCAGCAGGTAGTGGGGGCTTCATCAAAGCAGGGTGATAGGCTTTCACCATCCCCACTGCAGCGTGGCCCTCCTCCTACACAGCAGCCTGAACTCCTGAAGTGGGGCTTTACAAGCCCTGGGGACAGTAGAGGGGTTCTGTATTGGTGCAGGGTCCAGCACACAGGCCCAAGTGGCGGTATCCCCTGACAGCAGGTCCCCTCACATTCCTGTCCCTGCTCTGTCTCTGCTCATCACATCTCTACTGCTCTCCCTATACCAGAAAGGCTGGAAGCTTCTAGAAGGTCCCTCAAAATGCTGGGAATGCTGGGTACCAGACAACTAGACCGCTAACCCACCTCAGACAGGCGAACTAGTTCTAACTGGCTCAGGGGGAGGAGTAGAGCACCCTGGGTGCCAGGCTTTCCCTCCAAATGCAGGGGTGGCTGGTACCTAACAACTAGACTGCTAACCTCCTGCAGTCAGGTGGCACAATGCATAGCCATGGCAGCCATTTCCAATGCAAAACACAAATGCAGCATTTCACCAGGGTACATGTTTACAATGGGGGAAAATAAATGTACACACCATTGCATTGCATTTAACATTAACATGGCGTCTCACACCACACATGGCCTATACAGGTTTATTACTATGGGGGAGACATCTCAAAGTAGGGGGGCAAAAAGCGAAAACTTTTGGGGGAAAAGGGCCAAGTCCAACACAACTCCCCCCCAGCCAAAAGCCAGGGTAGACCAATCATTGCCTTGATGGGCTTCCCTGCTTGGGGCGGAAAAAGGTGGACGCAGGCCCGCAACTGCAGGGGCATCTGCAGGTTCTTCTCCACTCTGGAACCCGGTGGTTCACTCTCGTAACCCTCCCTTCAACAACCAAACCACCCCACTGGTGTTCTTTAGTGGGATGTGGCCAGGACTGGCCTCTAGGCCAGCCAGAAGTCTCGGGCCCTCGTTCTCTCACAGAGTGGGAGGCTTTAGCCTCAGGCCCGTAGTACCTTTGGACCACTCTCCTCCTACCAAATTGCCACTGGTCTCCCCACCTGGGGTCCGAACCCTCAGGCTGACCAGCCACCAGGGGCGAGGCTCTCCTCCCCTACCTCTCCTTCTGGGGTTCCGCCCTCTCCTTCTCCTGGGGACACCCTCAGACAACCACTCTCTCCCCAACCTGGAGTCGAACCCCTCAGGCTAAACCGGTGACAGGGGCGAGTCCTCCCTCCCCCTGCACCCCCTCCCAGAGTTCCGCACCCTCCTAACTGGAGTAGTACCCCTGAGAGTAAAATCTGGGGGGACTCTGATTACAGATGTCCCACCCGCCAGTTCCGGCAAACCCTCAACCTGGCCACCCAACCCGGGATCTGCGCCCTGTGGCTGAGCTGGTGACAGAGGAGAGACCTTCCTCCCTCTGCACCCCCTCCTAAAGTTCCGCACCCTCCTACCCGGAGAAGTACCCCTGGGAGTAAAACTGGTAGGGACCTTAATTACAGGTACCCCACCCTCCAGCTCAGGAAACCCCTGAACCTGGAACCCCAGTCCAGGATCTAAACCCTGTGACTGGTCAGACCCCCGAACCACTGGAGCTCCGATTACTGATGCTCCGGGATCTCCTGACACGAGGGGATCCCCTTCACTGGAAGGCTCATCAGGACAGCCTAGGCTCCCAACCTGGGGTCCCCTTATGGAACTCTTCAGGCCCTGTGACTGCAGTTGGGGCACCTCGGGACACCTCCCCATCTCACTCCCTCCTGTAGATGGGATGTGAGGCCCTACAACCCTCTCACTATCCTGGGACCTAGCTGGGCTATTCCTCACCTCTCCCGCCTCGCTGGGTCAGAAGATCCCTGCACCACTCCCTTTAGGATCACTCCCCAATGTCCTCTCAGACTCTCTGGCACGTACCCAAAGGTCTGCCTCCCGTGCAAGTTCCCTGGGGTCTGAGAACCCACACTGCAACAGATGGTGATGCGGACTTGGGAAGCAACTCCTCAGCATGTGCTCTCTGATGACTGCATGGCACAGCCCTTCCCAATCCTCCACTGCTCTACTCACCACCCAATCCGCCAATGCCGTCCAACACTCCTCCTCAAACTCTCCCCAAGACTGGTGGGACAGTTTTCCCCTGTCCCTGAACACTAACCCGTCCCCCTCCTCCTGGGAATCAGGCACGGTCTCCTGGGGTATGGGAGGGGGACTCCCTGCACCGGAACGACTCTCGCTGCCACCACTGGATCCCACCCTCACCGGTGAACCCAGACCACAAAAACCACTCTCAGGGGACAACCTACCCACCTGAGCTACTCTCTCTCTCTGGCAAAGGCCCTCTCTGCCTCCGCCATCCTCTCTTGCACTCGGACCATTTCCGTCTCTAGCCTCTGCTCTTCTACTCTCAGCTGCGCTAACTCCTTGGTATGCATGAGCTTTGCCAGCACCAGCCGATGCTCCCTTTCTTCCCTCCTGTCTACCCACTCTTCTGGGGACCGGGAAAGGGATGGGGCAGTGCCCCCGGGACTGGACCCAGTGCGAGACTCCCTATCTACGGTGTCCTCATCAGCTACTGGCGTCTCTGCCCTATCAAACTCTTCCTCCTCTTCATCGGGGTAATTACCCTCCAGGGTTATGGATTGGGAGCCCTCCCTCTGGTCTCTACCAAATCCACCCTTCAAATACTCGGGGGGATAATCAGACAGGTCCCGACCAATCTCTAAGGGTTCTCCCCTCTTGAGGGCTTCGTAAAGGAACAACTTCCTTCTAATGTTGCCTACTGGGGGTATCCCTCTCTCCTTGCAGAAATCTATCACTTCCTGCTCGGTGTACTCCATGAGTTCGTCCTCATCATAAGCCAACCCCATTGTGACAAGGTACACCCGGGACACACCACCCACAGTACAGGTGGACACAATTCAAAACACACTTTTCAGGTGGAAGTAATAATATGAAAATCAATATTCAGCAAAACAATAATCCCCAAAAACCTGTGATTACTCTCCAATCTCTATTTGCAATGTAACCTGTGGCCGCTGTGGTACTGCGCAAACACAAGTCCTATCCCACCGCTCGCCACCAATGTTAGAAATGGGGTTGCCAATTCTATAGGGGGTAACATGGAGCAGAGCGGGCAGGCCAAACTTCAGAGGATATGTGTAAAGCATCCACGAAGTACCCACAGACGACACACCAGGCACACTACAAAAGAGACATGACACTGCTTCTGGTTGGAAAAAGAATAAGTTGTGTATTATCTCCAACCTGCAAAGGTAAACGCAATAATAGCAGTAACCACAATGGGGCACCAACTGGCGCCAGAGCAATTAATGCAAGGGGGATTATTTACATAGGAAATGGGACAAGAATAAAAGATTAAGTCCGTGAGTCCATGGCTGAAATAAAAACAAAGCATTAGAAATGGCATGAAACCTCAGGGTCAATAGTGCAGGGCAAACTCAGGCATTAATCCTTGGCATCACCTAGAAGTAAGCTGTAAGCATACAAGGAAACAGTAGGCATAAACACAGCCGGCCCGGCATTAGCACCTCCTGCAAAAAGAACCATTAAGCATACCATATTAACAACCAGCCTCGACATGCAGCAGCCCTAAATCCTGAGGCGGGAATAAAACCATTTGGGTAGAAGAACTTAGGCAACTTTTCATTACACAGGCCTCACTAGCAACCTGGAACCTCAGTGGCATCAATAACACAGGGTACCCACCAGCAACTTTCATAGGACCCCTGGGGGCATCATCACATTTAACATGTGGCATGCATAACCCTCCTAAACAGATATACCACGGGTCTAATGGGGGCTCTCGCCCAGTTCTGACGCCTTGCGGGGGCCAACAGGGCCCACCAACAGTCTCCCAAAAGAAGGGTGGGGCAAGCACCGACCCTGTGCCCCGACTCCAGCAGTCTCGGGCGCTACAGCGTTCCACGGGGCATACAGCGCTTCAAGGGATCAGAGCACTGGGGTGGAGCAGGCAAGTCCCACGCAACACAGCGCTCAGGACAGCGCTTGGGAGGCAGATCACAGCGCGATTGAAAGGCCAGCAGCGCTTCACTTCTCTAGCGCTTCGAAGCTATAGCGCTTAACAGGCAGCTCCTGCCGGGACCTTGCACCATACAATCGCTACTCTTTGTGCAGCGCTTGTGTGGCTCAAGGTCCCGGCAGCTTCAGGGACCTAGGGGGGCCCTCCTCCTTCAGGGGCCCTGGGGACAGAGCAGCAGGCACTACTGGGCCAGGTCAGCAGGTAGTGGGGGCATCATCAAAGCAGGGTGGTAGGCTTTCACCATCCCCACTGCAGCGTGGCCCTCCTCCTACACAGCAGCCTGAACTCCTGAAGTGGGGCTTTACAAGCCCTGGCGACAGTAGAGGGGTTCTGGATGGGTGCAGGGTCCAGCACACAGGCCCAAGTGGCGGTATCCCCTGACAGCAGGTCCCCTCACATTCCTGTCCCTGCTCTGTCTCTGCTCATCACATCTCTACTGCTCTCCCTATACCAGAAAGGCTGGAAGCTTCTAGAAGGTCCCTCAAAATGCTGGGAATGCTGGGTACCAGACAACTAGACCGCTAACCCACCTCAGACAGGCGAACTAGTTCTAACTGGCTCAGGGGGAGGAGTAGAGCACCCTGGGTGCCAGGCTTTCCCTCCAAATGCAGGGGTGGCTGGGTACCTAACAACTAGACTGCTAACCTCCTGCAGTCAGGTGGCACAATGCATAGCCATGGCAGCCATTTCAAATGCAAAACACAAATGCAGCATTTCACCAGGGTACATGTTTACAATGGGGGAAAATAAATGTACACACCATTGCATTGCATTTAACATTAACATGGCGTCTCACACCACACATGGCCTATACAGGTTTATTACCATGGGGGAGACATCTCAAATTAGGGGGGCAAAAAGCAAAACATTTGGGGGGAAAAGGGCCAAGTTCAACAGGTGGATTTGTCTTCCCCCTTACAGCATATCACTATAAACTGGAAATGTCATGGGATATATTTGTAGACCTTGATGAGGAGGACTGCCTTATTAAATTACAACCCCTGCGCAAACAGTGCAAAATGTAATGATTAGCTCCTTTTTTAGAATTCCATACATTAGATTTGTGCTGTACAGTGTAGAATACATACAATATGTGAAATGTAAGTTCAAATAAAAACATTTCTCTTGTTTTATGTCTTTCTCAAGGAGGCATTATATTCTGATACAAAGCCAGGACTGACTATTGCATACACTGAGTGTCATATTTATAAATGTTTTGCGTTGGAAGGGTGACGCAATAATTAAGTCATATTTATTAAACGACATAAGTGCTTAAATGCTTTGATATTTTTAATTGGTGGTGCAAAAGCTGCGCTGAATCCAGCTACGTCACACAGAAATTAATATATGCAATGTAGGCGTTCCCATGCAAAATCCAACACAAAAGTAATGCAGTGGTATTTATCAGTATATCACTGTGTCACGCATCATCGAGTAGCGCAACGCAATGAGAGATTTGCATCAGAATTGCTGTGCATCGGCAAGCTAGGTGTAGAAAATGACGCAGTGGCTGTAGTACAAATACCTCACCATCACTTTACACCCAGGCAAGATCACTATGCCATGGAGGTCATTATACTGCAAAAGAGAGTAGCTAGGGGACAACCACGTTGGCAGTGAAGAAGGAAGGAGCGGGTTTTCCGTCAGCACATATCCCTCATTCACTTCAGGGAAGAGGAGGTTATACAGTTCTACAGACTGAAGAGAGAGTCCATCATGGAATTGATGGAGAAGACAGTGCCACGTCTCCCGCCAGCAGCAGAAAGGACCACTGCCATCCCAGTGCACGTAGAATTGATGTTTGTGCTACACATGTTGGCCTCAGGATCCTTCCAAAACACAGTGGCCAGATTGGCTGGCCTTTCACCGGGAGGATTTCCTGCCTTTCTCCCATCTGTGTTGGATGCCATCATAAACTCACACCCAGTACCTTCTCTTCCTCAAAACTACCCAACAACAACTGGATACCAAGCAAGGTTTTTACACCATTGCTGGAGTTCCTCATGTGCTCTGTGCCATAGATTGCACACATGTTGAATTTGTGACTCCTGCAGCAACATCACACCTGTACAGAAACCGCAAGCACAATTCTTCAATAAATGTCCAGGCAATAGTGGACCATCAGGGAATGTTCAACAACATCCTTGCAAAATTTCTGGGAAATACACATGATTTTATTTATTTTATTTCTGGAGTTTTATTTTTTTTAATTTTTTTATTGAAAGTCAAACAAACAAAAAACAAATACACTTCACAAGGCTGTAAGTTATTTTCGGGAACCATGGGAGGCAGGGATTAATTCCATTGGATATGCATATAATATTTCAAACATCAATAGGGATGGGAGGGGGTATCAAGGAGGCCAAACGACATACTCATTGAAAGTTCGAGAACCATGAATGCCATCTAGGGAGACAAAGGGACGTTAAGGGTAAAGTCCTGAGGGGGAGCACATATATTCCCACGATATGCATTCCATTGAGACCAAATTCTGTTCCATTTCTTAGGTCTGCCCCTTGACAAGTACACCGTCTTTTCTCTAAACATGCACCAGTCCATATTTTCCTTCCAAGCCGATATCATAGGCGGTCTGTGGGAACCCCATAATTGTGCAATGTCTCTTTTTGCAATCATGTTACCGAGGGTCGCCCAACAGATCTGAGCCGTATTATAATCATTCAGTTCCCATACATTGAGGAGACAGCGCCTGGCCTCAGGCAGGAGTGCAATTCCCGTGACCCTTTTCATGATGGTATGCACTCGGGACCAAAACACAGCCACCTCAGGGCATTCCCACAGTATATGAAGGAAGGTACCACTCATACCGCACCCACGTTTACACAGACCATCCACCGAGTACCCCATCCGTACCAGACGCGGACCAGTAACATACACTTGATGAAGGATCTTGAGCTGTACGAACCGAAGGCGGGCAGGGATGGCCACCTCCTTGGGAGAGGACACGGCCATTTGCCAGTCCTCATCGTCCAGCTCCAACCCGTCAGCAGTCCATAAGTCCCTAAGGCGCACGAGCAAGTCGACTCTGTTGTTAATGAGATTTTTATAGATAAGTGAAATTGTGCTATCAGGTACGTAGCCGTCAAGGATACGGTCCTCTAGAGGCGAGGACTCGGAGATTTCCGTCCCCTTGGGGAAGACAGACAGCAAGGCGTGTCATACCTGAACATACCGAAATAATTCCTTATCGTCAAGCTCATATTCAATCTTGAGCGCCTCAAAAGTCTTAACAGTCCCTTTAGACCAAAGATCATCAATCTTACTTATATCTATCATGTCCCATTTAACAAAACCTTTCGTCCTCCACAAACTGCCCAAACCATCCAAATCATACAACGGAGTCGCACGGGACAATCTACCACACCATCCCAGAGCAGCATTTGCATCACGCCACACTCGCACAGCAATTTTAGTGGGTCCGGCCAGAGTCTTATAGGGTTCCTTAGAGTATAGCGCCCTGTTGAAATTCCCACCTGGCAAAAGAAACTTGTCCATTGCAAAGGCTGGCGTTAAGTGTTTGATTTGTTCAAGCGCTCCGTCCATCATCCCCTTTTGTATCGCTTTGTTCGCCCTAAGTGTGGCAGGGTATGCTCAGACGTGAGTCCCTTGTTCACTTGGCCACTGGATTCAAGATAGCCTGGCTGATGAGGATTATGAATCCGAAACCGGTCCCAGGATGCTTGTTTCCGGTCCAGGGAAAATATGGCTTGGCAGTTCAGGTTGTACTGTTCCCATGAGGCACAGGGTCAGACTGATTTGCATATAGCCATGTCTGAACTGGGGTGGCTGAGTGAACTAAAGAATGGTGATGGATTAAACCCAGATCAGTTGACTGGGGGTGAGTGTTTGATTTGTTCAAGCGCTCCGTCCATCATCCCCTTTTGTATCGCCCTGGCATTAACCCAGGGGCATAAGTGGCATGATTGACCGCACTCAGCTGGGAGGCCCAGTAATTACGTCTGATGTCTGGGAGGGCAATGCCGCCATCGTACCAAGGAAGAGTGAGTTTGGAAAGGGCAATGCGCGCACGCCCATCCCAAATCAGCCGTCTCTGAAGGCACTCCACTTCTCGAAAGTAGCCAGGAGGAATAGGATCAAAGGAGTTTTGGAGTGCGTAAAGAAATCTGGGTAGCGACATCATCTTAAAGAGAGCCGCACGTCCCAAGGGTGACAAAGGCAGCCGGCGCCACCATACAACATCAAGTTTGAGCCGCTGAAGAGGGGCTCGAAGGTTACGCTCGTAACGAACGGCAGGATCCAAGGAAACATAAATACCCAAATACTTAAAGCCAGACGTAGCCAACTGGATCGGGAATCTACTGGGCAACGGAGGGAACTCTCCGGCCAAAACATAGACACATGACTTGGTCCAATTGATGACAAGACCTGAGTTCTTCCCGAAGGAGGTCAGAACATCAAACAACACATTAAGCGACTTCCGCGGGGATGTGAGGTAAAGGAGGATATCATCCGCATAGAGTGAAATCCTAAAAGTCAGGGGTCCATCGAATGCGCTTCAGCGAGGGCTCCCAGCAAAGCCATTCAGCTAGCGGTTCCAAAGCAAGGGCAAAAAGCAATGTGGACAATGGACAGCCCTGCCGAGTACCGCGCCCAAGCGTGAAAGTGCCGGAAACCCTCCCGTTAACAACCACCTGGGCCAGCGGCCTCTCGTACAGAAGCTTAACCCAGGCAATGAATGTCAGACCGAACCCAAACTTAGCGAGGGTAGATACGGCCATTCTATGGTATCAAAAGCCATAGTGGCGTCAAGGGAAGCCAAAATGGCCGGCTCAGTCAAGGTCCCAGCTCTCGCGAGAACTCCATGGAGCCTCCGAAAATTAAGGGCGGTGTTCCGGTGCGGAATAAAACCAGATTGGTCCGGATGGATCAAGTCACCAATCACTTTAATCAAACGGGTGGCCAACAATTTAGCAAGTATTTTGGGTTCGGCATTGAGTAAAGAAATGGGCCTATACGAAGCACAACGATCACGTGGCTTACCCTCCTTGTGAATCACAACTATGGTAGCCAGACGCTGATGGACGGGGAGAACACCAGAATCAAGGGCCTCAAGGAACATGTTCCTTAAATGAGGCGCCATTTTGTCAGGTCGCAACTTATAGAGCTCAATGGGCAAACCATTGGGGCCCATGGCTTTACCTGACCGGAGGTCACGGATGGAGACTGCGACCTCATCTACCATGATAGGAGCATCCATTAAGGCCCTATCCTCCTCAGAAAGGCAGGGCAAGGCAATATCGCGCAACAACAGCTGAGAGTCACGTTCATCCCTGTCACTGACCGAGGTATACACCATCCAGAAATGATCCACAAAACATCCAACAATACCCACCGGGTCGGAAAAACGTTCACCAGTCGACTTTTCAATCACAGGCACGACCCGATTCATTCTCTCTTTCTTGTCCAACCAAGCAATCAACTTACCTGCTTTGTCACCCACATCATAAATTCTACCTTGCTGCTCTCTATTCATGACTTTCGCAGCATCAGTCACAAGGGCTCGATAATCAGCCTGTTTCAAACTAAGGGAGTGCAGTTTAGCAGGGGTAACATCCCCATCGAGATCGCCCTCAAGCACAGCTATTTCAGATTTGAGGCGTGCAAGTTCTTCATATTTAGACTTTTTAACAGCAGCAATCAATGACAATGAGTGCCCACGAACAACAGTCTTAAAAGCCTCCCATAATGAGATAGAAGAAGAAACAGACCCCACATTTTAATTAAAATAACAATCAATAGCCTTCACCAGTTCGGAGCGGGTCTTGGGATTACAAAAATACCACGGATTGGGCAACTCTGGCCTCGCTACCCACCCCAGCCTTAACAACGATCCACAGGGGGGAATGATCAGAAATGCCCCTGGGAAGGTGACGGATCTCCCTGATGGAGGACGATTGCGCTGCAGGCATGAGAAAATAATCTAGTCTGGAAAGGTTACCATGGGCCCCGGAGTGGAACGTATATTGTAGCTGTGTGGGATGCATGAGTCTCCAACCATCCGTTAGCCCAAAGGTTTCGATCAGTTCACTGAGCCACATTTGAGATCTAGGTAAGTCCCGGGGGGGTCGCGATCAGAAGTGCCGGAAACCACAGAGTTAAAATCCCCCCCAAGAATCAGAAAACCTTCAGGCAGCCCCAGGAGAAGCCGCCCGAGGTCAGCAAAGGTAGTGGCCTGCAGGCCTGGAGGGACATAGGCGGTGACTATTGAAAGCGTCTTACCCTCCCACCTCCCACCTCCCAGAGAGCGCAGCATAGCGACCCCTATCATCAAGCATTATCTCATCAATTTCGAGAGGAAGTGAGGACCTGATCAGAACCCCCACCCCTCTGGAGCCAGAGGTGAATCCGGCATGTGCGACTGGTCGATATCCACGTCTATTTAACGCCTGACAAGCATTGACGATTAAGTGCGTTTCTTGTAGTAGGACAATATCAGGGGAGTGGCGTCGAAGGAACTGCAGAACCACCCCTCGTTTTATTCTGTCCCCCAAACCATTGACATTCCAGGATAGCAGTCTCAACTCACTACCCCCCAACCCAAGAAAGGACCAGAGCCCTACCCCATGAAACCCCACAGATGAAGGATCAAAGCAGACAATACGGCGCCATGTGAAGGAAACAAAGAAACAAACACTCCCCACCCCCACCCCCCAACAAAAACCCTTTACAACACCCCCCACTCTGCACCCCTGCATTTGAACTAGAAACCACCCCAACTTGCAGTGTGCCTGTCGCCCAATCATTAAACTAGTCTACACGAAGAACCCCAGGAGGAGGAAAAGTCCCCTACACCCCCGCCACCCCTGGGCCCATCAAAACATTAATAAGAAAAAACAAATAGCAAAACTCAGGTGACAAACGATAAAAAAGAGAACAGACTTCAGGAGTCAAAATGTCACTCTTGATCCGGCGTGCCCCCCTCGGCGCCACCGGGGTGCCCAGATCGATCATCCCTTTTCGGCAAGGAATCAAGCCAGTCACTGACACTGTCCGGACGGTCAAAGAAGAAGGTTCGTTCCCCATATTCGATCCGATTCCTTCTGTATATAAGGTTTATCAGAGAAGACCTCTGACTGAGTAGTAACCACAGTTTAGAGAGGGGGTCCCCTTTTTCATACTTTTGTATTCACGGTTGTTTAACTGTGGGATTTCTTTTTAAGAAAGTGTTGGTGTTTTTTGTAGAAGTTACTTTGATTGGTTGGAGTCTTATGTGCACATATTGTTGTTTAAAGGTACTCATCCCCTATCCTTCCTGTCCTCCGATATCCCATGCTCTTTGCCCTCTGATATTATATGCAACAAATGGCAAGGGTATAGAGATAATACTAGAGAATACATAATATCTAATATCTTGATTTGAATAAATATGGAAGGTCTACAGACCTTTGGCTTCACGGATGAGGCATTCAGTTCTCTATTAGGTCAAGTAGTAGATGGTTCTAGACCTACTGCACCCTCACTAGGTGACAACAGCGAGTGGCAAACCTTACTGAATATGAAGAAAAAACTAAAACGGATTGAATCCCATGCATTTTACATGCTGGAATACTTAAAAGTAGGAGTTATTCCATCTGGGCTGAGAGTTCGCAATGCACCTGCATTATTTGTGGAAATCCGGAAGTTCCTGGAGCGGTGGTCACTGATTTCAAATCGCTGCTCCAGGGACTGGATGATGTTAATCATCGAGACCGCAAAGGAACTCATGTGGGTCTTAAGCCAAGAGATCTCAGATCTGGAGGAAAAATTATAATCTTCAAATGCAGTTGAGGATGCCAAAGATAAATTAGACAAAATAGTAGCAGACATGAAGGATTTCGACATATACCTGACGAACAAAAAATCTTAAAAATTAAAAAAGGATATACGCTGGTTCACTAAGGAGAAGATTTACCCGTATTTAAATCCTACATATTATCAGGGAGGAACTCAGGGCAATTTTGCATCTAATTATAACAGTAGCTACAAAAAACAATATACTAACTTTTCTGATACCTTGGTCCTCCGAATCAGACAATGACAATTATCAAGATCCTGGGATTGGCAGATACAATACTAGATCATTTAGAGGCAGACAAACACATCAAAATGCCAATGGCAGAGGTTTTTTTTATCAAGGGGCCCCTACAGAGGGAGAAATGTACACTGGCAACAGGACAGGGGGGACATCAAATGATGAGCCCTCAACCTCAACAACGATATGTCAAAACTCAGAACCAGCGGTATTGGTGGTAGATGAGGGAAAGACATACAAAGTAGATAGTTGTAAAGATATACTACCTATTTACAACTTATCCTCGACCCATCTTAGTAGGGAAGAATCCACAGTATTGAGTCGTGGTTTGTCCTTTGTCCCCTGCACCTCCCTCAACAAATTCAAACTGCATGAAGACCTTTTTTCATTCTTCAGAAAAGTCAGGTTGAAGAAGTATTTCCAGGGTAGGTCAATTGATCAAGAAAATGACAACTTATCCCAATGCAAACCACCATCTACCTTCACTCCAACCCTAGATATGGTAGGACCCGAAGTTCAGATTTTTGAGCAAAAGGTACTACAAGATATCAAGCGTCTAACAACAGGGACTAGGAGACCTACTTTTAACTTATCAAAAGATGAAAATGAAGCTCTAAAGACTATTGGAAATAATGCCCACCTTGTAATTAAACCTTGCGACAAGGGTGGTGGCATAACAATCTTTGATAAAGTAGAATATGACAAAAAAATGGAAGAGATGTTGATCAATATAGAGCATTACAGACCAGCCCAACCAAGGGAACTCATAAGATTGAACAAATCTATAAAGGAGATGACACTAACAGCATTGAGGGAAGGATACATCTGTGATGATGAATACATGCTTCTCAACAAAGAATGCCCTGTAATTCCCGCTATGTATGGTCTTCCAAAGACCCACAAAAGCGAACACAATCCACCTATGCGACCCATAATCTCGACAATAGGTTCAAGTACAGAACCACTTTCAAAGTACGTGGACACATTTTGTGCCCATTAACGCAGAGATATGAGTCATTTATTAGAGATACAGGGGACATGATTGCGAAAATAGAGGGTGTCACATTTAATCCAATCACAGACATCCTAGTGACTCTTGACATTGAGGCGTTGTACACCAACATCCCTCAATGTCAAGCGTTACTCTCTGTGTCAACTTTGTTGCAGAGATATCCTAATGATAGACCAGATTTATTCATATTGCAATGTTTGGAAACTGTACTCCTTAATAATTATTTTGACTTCAATGGGTCCCTTTTCAAATAGGTAAAAGGCACGAGCATGGGGGCTTCTTCCGCCCCCAGTGTAGCAAACATGGGGGAGTGGGAACTGAAAAATGTGTTCAATGAAGCCGCACCATTTTTTGAGAATGTTTTTTTATGGAAACGATTTATTGATGATATTTCTTTCGTATGGCGAGGTGATGTGGAGCAATTGGAAGATTACATCTTATGGTTAAACACAAGTGACCAAAATCTTAAATTCACCTCCCATTATAGTGCAAAACAAGTTGAGTTTCTCGATATCACAATCGATGGAAGCTGTGGTATATTACAGGTGAGTTTATTTAGAAAAACACAATACTACAGTTTAGTAGTTTCCACCCCCACTGTCAAAAGGATTCAATCCCCTTTGGAGAATTCCTCCGGATTAGACGTAATTGCTCCAACTGATTATCAAATACATGGCGAATCACTAAAACAGAGATTAACGAACAGAGGTTATCCACATCGCTTCATACGCCAAGCTTTTAAGAGAGCTAAATTCTATGACAGGGATGCCCTCTTGAAGGGCACCAGATGAGAACCGCATGGTAAAATCACCTGTGTCATCAATCATTCGCCATTGAACTACAAAATTAAGAATGTCATCAACAAAAATTGGCGGATTTTGGAAACTGAGGAGGAGGAAATACAATTTCCCAAACCACTCATTGCTTACAGAAGGAATAGGAACCTCAGGGATATGTTGGTTCATACCAGAAATAAACCTAGACCACAGGACATTCAAACATCATTGACAGGTTTCCCTATCATTCTCGGAAACCATAAATGTGGCTCATGCCACGCGTGTGATGCGGCAATGGTAACAGACAATTTCTGTTACAACGGCATAAATATAAAATTGAGATCGCTCACTAATTGTAGAAGTAGTAACATCGTCTACTTACTACTATGTCCATGTGGTCTGGCGTATATAGGGGAGACGGGCCGGGAATTTCGGACCCGCTTTAGTGAACACAAGTCTGCGATAAGAACAAAAAGAATCACAGCCCCAATAGTGCAACATTGTTTGAATGCCAACCACATGGAATCCGAACTCAAATGGTGTATACTAGAAAAGGTCCAAAGTAAAATGGGTCAACTGATGGAATTTACCCATAAGAAACGAGAAAGTTTCTGGATCTTCCATTTGGACTGCATCCGTAAAGGACTGAATGAGGAAATAGCATGGTACGTGACTAAGAAATAGAGGTCATGGTATAGATGCAATAAACTTTATTATACAGTCCCTTAGCCTATCATGTGACTATAGATTCGGAATAATGTACACCGTTACTTGCAAAGTTGATCACCAGAGTACATGCAATAAGAAATAACTATTTACTCTATATCAAGAGTTCATGTAACTGGATATATAATCAATGGTAGTATCCCTTGATTATGCTACCATTTGAGAGCATACCGACAAGAACTACTCTCTGACAGTAGTTGCCGTAAATTATCACTAAGACACACGGTTAATTAGTGTGTGACTCTGACATTTCTTGGGTCAATCTGGCTAAGACACGTTGTACAGAATTATGATAAGCTGGTCCTACAGGATTATGTGAAAGCGATAGAATGTTCGAGTCTGGACATTATTGTAAATAAAAACATGCAACTAGGAAAAATATTGAATGATTTTGGTCCATTAGATTCTGTTTAGTCTGTAAATAACTGATATATCCTCATATATATTTTCTATAAGAGACGAAATTATACTGACATTTAAATTCAATTACCTTGGTAACAATCGTTCCCATTGCAATTACCTTTCCTATTTTGGAGAGTTGCTAAAATAGTGATGTGACCAATGTTAAATTAAAGAGGCGATATAAACGGCTTTTGGAACAATTTATTCACATATCGAGCATTTCCTTCGGAATACATGTATTTATCGGGTGATAAAGCGAGAGGCAAATAGATCTAACCTTCGTTTCATTTACTTCTATGAGATGGCGTCTATGAATATAAGATCGGCACATCTTCGTAGTTTACCAATTTCTATGTCGATGACCAGAGAACCACGTGATGATCAATTTCACGCCTTGACCGCCGGTTTAAATAGTGAACGACATCACAGTGATGGTGCAGGCGGGTTTCGAGCGTATTGATATATCCAACCTCTTTCGAAACATAGGGTAAGTTTTGTGCCAAGTACGACATTTTCTCTTCGTTGGGTGCTAATTTTATTGCATCACTAATTGGTGAATTAGAGAATAGTGCCTCTGTAAACGGAGACTAGCGCTTTTGTTATCAGGGTTACGTGTGTAATTGCGGTTCCAGGTAACTTTGTCGACATGGCATCTCTGGGAAGAATAATTGGTAGAGGTACCCTATAATCAGGCAGCTAGTAGCGCGCTTTGGTCGTTTTGAAGCAATAAGAAATACATTTGAAATACAAATACAAAAAGCTCGACCATTTCGTCTTCACCGTACATAAATTAATAGATCAACTGCATATGACACCGATTTACTATCTTTATACCTGTTAGAATTACTTAGAGATGAGGAAAGTGTAGCTATTCTTGCCTCGTGTGATGAACTTTATGAGCTGTTTAAATAGATGCACCTATACCAACACTTCGAAATATATCGCTTTATTCCTCATAGGCAAAGCGGACAAAGTGGTGCTCCTGCCTATACAATTTTCCCTGACTATGATCGACAGAAAAAAGAGATGAAACTTGGAAAAACAAAATAGAGCCTAAAATTACACAAATAAAAGGTTAGTACGTAATCGTCTGACTGCTTAGTTTCTATTTAAAAGAAAGATGTTTACAAATAAAAAAGGTCTAGACTTACACTACGACTATCATATTTTTAGAAAATTCGTGTTGAAGAGGAAAAGTGGTTCAAAAACTGTACAATGAAGTCGCTCGTTAAATAGCCTGGTTTAAAAGATTACAGCTGTGATAAGGGGTAAGAGTTATTCCTTAGATTTTCACTGTCAAAGAAAGCCCAGGTATGATTAGTGTTTTAAACAACAGATTGTATTTCTATTCTAGGAGCCCAACTTAACTTGAGGTTTCCCTGGAAGGATCACGTAATTCACAGTTACATGTATTGAAAGGGTAAGAACAGCTCGTTATGATAGCATTCCGAGTAGATCCCTCTAGTTTGATCTATAACAACAATCTTTGATATTCTTTGTGATATGATATAGAAGGTGGGGAGTTGGAGTTTCTTGCTCCTTTGTCTCTAAAATAAATTTTGGAGGCTAGCTAGGATGATCTATCACCTGCGAGCGGGGCTGTACCCCTTCTAAATAATGATAAGACAACATATGCCTTTTGGGTTAATGCTTTTCCTGTAAAAATATGTGTGCATATAGATTCTAACAAAGTCATAGTCGGTAAAAATGAAAGTGTGTTATTGATTGTCCTTCGGAAAACGTTGCTTAAGGGTATGCACAACAATTTGTGTTTGTTATTACAGATATCCTGTATTCACCCTACACGCAGAAAGTGATTCTGTCAAGGTCCTGAGGAAGGTGGTCTAAGCCCACCGAAACGCGCGTCGACCTAGCGTGGAATCCCACATAACACTCTGTGGTTACTACTCAGTCAGAGTTCTTCTCTGATAAACCTTTTATACAGAAGGAATAGTTGTTTGTTGAATGGTGTGTATGCAAGTATATGTATGATTGACTGGTGAATATGATTTGGGTGTGGGTATCTTGTTAGTTTTATTGAGTTTTTTGCATTGTACATATATAAAACAATGAAAATAAGTATTATGATGATGTATGTTTTTATATTTGCTTCAATTGTCTAAAAATAATACAATGAATTTGTAAAAAAAGAAATTTCGACATATGAAAAGTCTTGATGATATATATACTCACTTTAAAAAAAAGAAATAAATGTTGATAAATTTACAAACACTTGTTACTGGCATATCTTGTAGGACATGTTATATCTATAGGAACCAAGATACGATGTTTAAAATATGAAAGCCACAAGGGAAATTCGCTATTGTTTGTGTACTGATATTTTCCCCTCTTTTCCCTGGCTCTAATTTTGACATATGAAAAGTCTTGATGATATATATACTCACTTTAAAAAAAAGAAATACATTTTGATAAATTTACAAACACTTGATACTGGCATATCTTGTAGGACATGTTATATCTATAGGAACCAAGATACGATGTTTAAAATATGAAAGCCACAAGGGAAATTCGCTATTGTTTGTGTGTCGATTTAGATACCGTATATAGATTTCCCGATTCATGCCCTTATATAGGTACAATTCACATTGACCTTATTTAGGCATAGAAATCCAGCCCTTATTTAGGCATTGTCCATGCTAACCAAATACAGGCATGGCTACTTACATTGTTCATCTACGTCACAACGAGTTCCTGGAAAACCAGACTCTTAAGCCTTTAGGACTTCCCCTTGCTTGAATATTGATTTCTCCAAGAACTCATTTATTATGCATGTACATCTATTCCTTAGAGGTTCATTCATGACGTTCATATGCCCAACTTCAACGTTAATACTGGTATTCCTAAATGCCTTCAAGGTATAAATATACCTTCACTTTCTATGGCAAGGCACGGTGTAGTTCGGCTACCTACTTGCACGACGCTGTTCGCCACAGCAAGTCCCGAAGGAAGTCATCTCCCCAACTAAAGCACAGACCAGACGCTGTCATCCTCCTCGCCGTGAATCCAGCTCCAATATTTCTGACTCAGGTTTTAAAGTCTTTATTTCGATTAAAAGAAATCATAAAAGACAGGTAATAACTAACATTAATTAATAATAAATACATATTCATTAACATCATAAAATAAGCATTAAACAGCGTGAAAGACAGTCCGGAAACAAAATTACTAAAGAAGAAAAAGGTTTACAAATAGGTTCCAAACAGTAATTTGTAAGGGAAGAAGAAAGGGACAATACAGTTAAATAATATAAATTGAGTCAAAAAACAATCATTATTAGGAGCAAATAGACAAACTACAAAGAATGCTCAGACAGAGGTACGTCACAACAATCTCCAAGGTTGAACTATTGTTTTGCCCTGAGTATCCAGGCCCAGCCCAGGTATTTGGCCAGACTCACTGTGATAATTTCTGATGTGTTAGTTTTTAATAGACGAATAGCCTCTTCAGATTGTCTAATAGGCAGGCGCTGACACAGTGGTTTTAGCCATTTGGCCCTTGGTGCCAAATATCTAGGACAAGCAAACAGAAAATGACCCACGGTTTCCTTGTGGCCTGGGCACCATCTACAGTGATCTGTGGTGCCTGTTGACCAATTTTTCGTAAATGTGTTCAGTGGCAGTGCTCCCACCCGGAACTGGTGGTAGAGTTTCCTGTCCAAAGATTTAGAGACTGTATCCCAATATTGTTCACGGGATGGGTCCAACTTGAAAGACAGGAACCTACCCGTGAGATTGGTGGAGCTGGAAGCATTGACTCTATTCTGACGGAGCGTAGCCCAATACAGTTCTTTAAGTGCCAGTTTAGATGGAAAAATACTGGTGGCGGGAGATGTCCAAAGCTGCTCTAGACCCATGTCCATCAAGATGGATTTTACCATTTGGAACCAGGGGATTTTCCCCGAACCCCTGATTGACCTAACTTCTGCTACCCCATTTGCGAATAAGGTGAGGTCAGGGGAAGTCCATAGGCGCCTCCAGAAAGCAACCAGTCTGAATCTGGCCATCTCATTAATCGGAGGACATCCCAGGTCCAGGCAGAGGGGAATAGAAGGGGATGACTGTGGCAAGCCTACCAAATTGCGCAAAAATTTACATTGTATTTTAAATAGACCCGTAAGATCCATATGGCCCCACAGATCTGCACCATATAAAATTGCTGGGTTGATTTTTGCATCATAGATCTTAAGCGCTGGGGTAACCCGCTTGGTGATAGATCTTTTTTGCTCACTTAGTAGGCAGCCAGTGAGTCGGGCAAGCTTAAGATGTTGAGCACCAACTTGGGCTTTCCATCTCAAGCGGCTGTCTAGCATGACCCCCAGATATATCATATTCTCCACTTGGTCCAATTTGACACCACCCATACTAACTGTGCTCCGGACAGAGCAGTTCTTTGTTAGAACCATGAACTTGGTTTTTCCCACGTTCACCTTGAGGTCGCTGATGGCACAGAACTCCTCAAAGCGGTCCAACGCCCGCTGTAATCCGCAACGTGTTCTGGAGAGGAGTAAGGTGTCATCAGCAAAGATGAGCATTGGAAATCGCTGTCCTGCCAGCATCGGGGCGTCTGTCGGAGTAGATTCGAAAAATTTGACCACTTTGTCAATAAACAATAAAAAAAGAGTGGGTGCCAATACGCACCCCTGACAGACACCTCGAGTAACTGGGAAGGGTTCCGTCACTTGACCCTGTCCTCCCCATCTCACCCTCGCAAAATTGTCCTCATGCAGTTTGGTTATTAAGTCAAGTAGTTCCTCTGGTATTCCCAAACTCCTCAAGACTCCCCACAGTTTATCCCTCGGGACTAGATCGAAGGCGGACTTCAGATCAATGAATGCTGCGAAGATGGTACCGCCGCCAAGCTGAACCACCTTCCAGTAGATCAGACAAAATCTGAACACCTGGTCGATGGTGCTCGTTCCTGACCTGAAGCCCGCCTGCATTGGAGATAGTATGTCCTCTGATTCGATCCAGCCTTGGACCCTACCCAGGACCATGCGTGCAATGAGTTTTTGCATGGAGTCAATGAGACTAATCGGGCGGTAATTACCTGGGTTTGACCTACTACCCTTTTTATAAATAGGTAATATTTCCGCCCCCTTCCAGGATTTGGGTATTCTCGCACCTGCAGCTATAGAATTGGCCACCTTGATAATGTATGGCGTCCACAGAGCGGGGTTGGCTTTGAACAGGTCGGCGGGTATAAGATCCATGCCCGGCGCTTTCCCTCGCATGGTGGAATTAAGTGCCAGCTCGACCTCCCTTTCTGTGAAAATGATGTTCTCGCCTTGGGTGGGTGGGTGGGGTGCCATTCCCAGGGGACAGGAAGGTTTGGGATTCTCGGCACAGAACTGGGTCGAGTAAAAAGTCACCCATTCAGTGGGGGGCACATGGTTTGCGGGAGTGCGTGCGTCCGGATCCTTCCCCCACTTAACTATTTCCCAAAATTTAATAGGGTTATTGGATGTGGAGGCTTCCAATAGGTCCGACCAGTACTTGTCCTCCCACTCCCGTTTAGCTTCCCACTGTATTTTCCTATAGGTTAGTCTAGCCGCTTTTACTGAACCCATGATCCGAGACTTTATTGCTTTAATCAGATGAGTGTGAGCTTCCCTACATTTTTTATTATACCATTTCTGGGGACGGATAGGTACTTTGGTAGTTCCCTGGGGGCATGGTTGTGAAAGCAGAGATTTTAGATCATCAAAACAACGATTATGAAGGTTTATAATATTGTTAGCCGTTTCGAGGTTATCCCCCAACTGAGCATAAGTCAGCATCTCATTATATATGTTGTTAACCACACTTGTGACCTTATTCCTCAATGATTCGTCCTCCACAATTTTTGACCATTTTAACCTCTTCCTATCGTTTGTTAGGTAGGCGTCCCCAGTCTGTGAGATACCGGGTTCCTCTAGTCTCACAAGTCCTGGCAACCTTAGTTGCAGGGACAAGGGGTTATGGTCGCTTTCTGGACGGGAAAGTACTTCCATGTCCACCAGCAGGGGCCAGTCTCCTAGTTTTAGCAGGATGTAATCAATACGGCTTCTTCTTAACCCGTTATCAAATGTGTAGTTGGCTTCCTGGTCTGATCTTGCACGGCCATTACAGGCCCAAAAACCTCTATTTAAACAGAAAGCCATCCAATTCACCGCTGCCTCAGTTGCAGTTACCGGTTTAGCGGACAGCAGATCGGGAATACCCCATGCTGCATCCTCCACGGAGCCCCAGCTATCCCCTGGGTCGAGTAAAGGTTCAAAGCTGCAGTTTAGGTCTCCAGCGAGAAGAATAACATTATTGCTATCTAAGGCTGCCAAGTTCAGGTCCAATACTTCCAACAGGGGGGGAGAGCGGCCACCCGGCAAACCTCGAGCATATATGTTGATCAGGATCAAGTCCCGATGGTCAGTCTTGCTCAACTTGACAATAAGGAGGTCCGGGTTTTGTACAGTTAGTTCTATAGGATGATATCCCAAGGATTGTTTCACCCAGATCAATAAGCCCCCTGAGGCTCGCCCTTTGGCACTTCTAATGGCGGGTTTAAAGAGATTTACGTAACCCTGCCTGAATATTGGGTCAGTTGCCCAGGTTTCCTGGAGTAGGATGATGTCGAATTTATCCATAAACTCCAGCCAATCTTCAGAATGGATACGGCCCTTAACCCCAGCAATATTCCAGGACACAAGGGTAAGTGTTTCTGATGTGGGTACCACAGAAGGGGCCACCACATCTAAAACTGCAGGGGTGCCCTGTCCAACCCTACCGTCCCACCCATTTTCAATTCTCCCAATGGTATTCTGATTATTTCCGGTCATCAAGGGGACTCCCACTTCCCTCGGTGGTGATATGACAACCCCTGCTAGTGCTGGAACCCCCATACACTCTTCCGCTATGATTACAAGCTGTGGAGACTCCTGGCCCTGCCTCTCAGCCCCAAGCCCAGGATTTTCTATGGGTTCGGGTAAGCAAAATGATATTTGAAGTCAATCAATGGCCTCGAGATCAGATAAAGGGCCAAAATGATTGAAAAGGGGTGGGAATTGCGGAAGTTGGGGTGTCCTTATCATAGGATAGCTCCTAGTGGCGGGTCGTCCATGTTTAGGGGCCTTCAGGGTAGAAACCTGTCTGTGTGGATAAAAGTATGATAAGCCCAAGGTCTGGACATCCCCCTGCCTGGCAAACCTAGCTTCTCTACAAATCGTATCCACCACCCAAGGGTCCCTAAACGAGATTAAAATACAATCACCCTCCAGATCTTTGGTGCCATGGCCCACCCAATCGACCCTTCGTACAAACAGAATTTCAGTTGGCGAGGATGGAGGTAGGGGTCGATTTTTATTCAACCAATAAATCACCTTATTGCGCAGGTCACCATGGGTCTCCCTCTTACCAGATTGTAGGGGGGCCACACCAGTCAATACTATTGTGTATGGTGTAGCCTCTATAGGGAGGTCAACCCGCGGGGTAGTGTACCTGGAGTGTTTTTCTGCCATAGGATTTATGCTACTACGGTGGTTAGCTAGGGGCCCGTGGGAGGGATACCTGGGGATGTTTATACTAGGTTTTGCCAAGGAGAGTGGTTTGATAGTATGGGGTCTAGCAGGGTTTGATCTATCCGGTTTGTTCGTGGGCTTCGTCAAAAGGGTACGTTGAGACGGGGCCTCGGATACCTTGCTCGAGATGTTTTTAGAGTCTCCACCCCTCATCGGTCTATCGGTTACTGGCCCTGAGGGTTTGTGGTTGCTGGGATTACTAATAAGAGTGTTGGGAATATTTGATGTCTTTGGGGCCGAGTGTGAGGGTTTAACCCCCCCTGGGTTCGTGCCAGTTAAAGATAGTAACAGGGCTGAATTTGTGTTCGCTACTGCCTCCAGTGTGTCTATTTTTAAGGTCATTAATCTGGTTCGCTCCAAGACTGGTAATAAAAGATTTTTCATTAAAGCCTCAATTTTTGCCAATAGGGATTTGTCACTGTTTTGGCACGTTGGGCACGGGTTCGAAGAACCTAAGGAGATAAGGGAGGGGCATAAGACATTAGGAAATGTGCTGGGACATTGTTTTTCGCTAAGATGGCCAAGTGCCGATGTGGGGTTGCCAATAGTATCTTTTAACTTAGGCATCTTACGTTCTCTCCCTCCCATGTGGCTCATGTCTTGCTTTCTCTTCCTCGATACCATGTCTGTGCCTAAGGGATCTATATAAGTTAGCTTGTTAGACACAGTCTTTGGAGAGTCAGGGAATGAGTCGACAGATTCCGAGCTATATTCGGACACTAGACTATCCTGGGTTGCAATTTCCCCGCTTGCCTCAAGATCGTCCAGATGGTGTTCAGGATGAACTGGTATGTGTGCAGGAAGATCAACCCCCTCATTATCCATGTGGACTATGGCATCAGTAGTGTCTAGATGAATACAATTAAAGGCTGCATGTGCATGTGACACGGGACTAGGGATCATAGCCAACCTACCCAGCGAAGAGCGTTTTCCGCTGACTAGGTCAATTGAAAGTCGTTTTTCCACCATTGCAATTTCTTTTTCCAGAATTCCCGTGGCACGTGTAATAAAAGCGTCCAATGGACCCGATACCACTCCTTTGGGTGTTTGGATTTGGACAGTGCGTGTTTTACCAGATCTTAGAGACATGATATCTAATTGGCACCAGCTGCAATTATAAAGACTAGGCACACTATTTACACAAAATGTAGTAGAGACTTGGTGGCCCTCACAGTCAATACAATATTTCTTGTGTCCAAAACACTCTCTGAGTGACAAGTCCGCCTACCTTACATGCATCAAAACTGTACAGGGAATATGGGCCAGGGCCGTCCTCTGCCGTCCTCGAACGGCCTCAAACGGCCCGCTCTTAGCCCGGTCTTTGCTCCGGGCTGCGTCCCGCGCTGCGGGAGGGATGGTTCCATGTAATAGTAGCGTTGAGAGCGGGGGGCGGGGCCGACAGGGAGAGCGGACCGGAAGTTGTAGACGGTATTGCAGGGACTCCTGGGTAATGGAGTCCCTGGCACGCTCGCAGCCCTGCAGCCCTCAGCCAAAGTTGATTCTTCCCCCGATGGATGTCCGAGTCAGCTGCCCCACACGAGCTCCGACGATGCGGCACCCGCGGAGCGGGTGCGGCGAGGTCCGGTGTCAGTGCTCAAGGTAACCGATGAGCGCGTCCTGGCAATGCGCTTCAGCAATTTTAATAATGTCCTTTGCAGGGTGTTAGAGAATCGAGTCCTGGGAAAGAGATACCAACCTCTCTCATTCTAAGGTATGGAGCTGATTAGAACCTAGAGAAACTTTTGGTAATTCTTGGCAAAACTAAACGAAACTAAACTGTAGCTAAAACAGCACCTACTTCTTCCCTTGTACTAGACTTAGGTTAGGTACACTGGCATAGGACAATAACCTGCTGGTAGTCTCTCGAGGGCCATTCCAGACTGTCTAAGTAAGTTACCGACCACCACAGGCCAAATAAGGAGCCGGGGCAATGGGGGGTATTGCCCCAAACTTATAATGGAACACCTGGCTAAAAAACCTGCGGGCTGCTGTGGCATCCTGGGATTACTGAGGAAAGTTCTTAAGCTCCTCCCTTTCTCAGTGAGGATAATAATTTTCCAGGCGTCGGTACTACCAACTCTGGACTACGGTAATGCCTTATACCGTGGCTCAACATCTCATGTGGTCAAAAGGTTGCAAACTGTGCAAAATGCGGCGGCTCAACTGCTCACAGACACAACCAGATATCAGTCAGCCACCAAAGCCCTCAAGGATCTCCATGGGCTCCGTGTGGAGTGCAGGGTGCAGTTTAAGTCCCTATCAGGGCTGGACTGGGCCGCCAGTGTGGGGGTTGGTTTTGGGCCTCTGGGGGGGGGCGTGTTTGTTAGAATGCAGTTTATGCAGCATAGCTGAAATATCGGCCTCTGTAACAAAATCGTCCGAAACCGGCTCTGGTAAACAGCTCGACCGCACCCCCAAACCCTTGGGGGCTGACCGAGCACTTTGCCAGGGCCGGTTTTGGTTCTCAGTCCGCCCTGGTCCCTATGCATCATTCACAGTGCGATAAATAACAGATGTCCCCCACTGCTACATCCACTGGCATCTCTCTAAGCACCCAGTAGGACTCTTAGATCAGTCTCTGACCACTTACTGAAAAAGCCCAGAATTCGGAGATCATGCTGGGGTGAACTCTCCACATCTTTCCAAGCATCCAAGCTTTAAAATTCTCTTCACCTGCAGTTATGTCATCTGGGGCAAGAACTCCTGTTCTTCAAAGTCTTGAAGACCTGACTATTCAAGGAATTGTGTCATACCCGGGCTATTCAAGGGTAGCTACGAAAGTGCTGGGAGGCCTACAGGTGCTCGAAATCCCTTAAAGGTGTTATAGTGATACGAAGCCCATGTGGTGTTTTTCTGGATGTGTTAACCTGGAGCATTGCGTCAAGAGCTTTCCTCCATTGTGCTCTTCAGTTAGTGAAGAAGTTTCAATCCATAACCATCTCTCCTCTCACATTAATAGTCATCACATTTGAGTGTTTCAGAGTTCCATGTAACAAAATTATGTTTGAAACGCTTCGCTGCGCTCTTGCTTAGATTTGCGGGATGGTTAATCTTGCATGCATTACAGCTCTCAAGTGCCATCAAACTGTACCCAGAACTTGGATTGTTAGTTTTCATATTAGAAATGATACCCTGAGACCCAATGAGTAGAAACTCCTGCTGTGAGTCCACTGACCGGCCTCCAAATAAAAAAAGGAGTACTAGCACACGCAAGAATGCTGATAGCGGGAGTGAAGTGTTCTGACCAAAACTGACAGAGCAAAAGATTTCCTGTATTGAAGTGAGTTGATGAGCAGAGAGATCAACCCAGTGCCATTGCAATAAAGCCAATCATTTGAGGCTCATAAAGCAAGGAGACCTCCCTCTTATCATTAAAGTAAAGTCAGATCATCAATAAACTTAGGGGCAGATTTACAAGCCCCGTGCTCCACCAGTACATCACTTTTCGTGATGTACTGGTGGCGTAGAGGGCTCCTCCATATTTACAAGGACAGAAAAAGCCACCCTGCGTTGCATGACTTTTCCTCTCCTTGTAAATACGGCCCCTTCACATGCAGCACTTTCCGTTGAATGGGCGTTCTATGGGTGTTGCTGTGGTGGTTCCCAAGCAACACCCATTGAACATGACACATCCCAAGATTTACGAGAAATCGTAAATCTGAAGATGCGTCTGAATGCTACGACACCCTAGAGGTGGCGTAGCAAGGCGCAACAAGGAGAAATGTTTTAATTTCTCCTTGTTATTTCCTCTTTCAATATGTGCTGCATTCTACAGCATGCATTGAAAGAGGAAACTGCCTCTAGTGATTGTTTTTGTGCAGGAAGGGGCCCCTTCCTGCACAAAAACAATCTCCCCACAACCCAGGCATTCTTGCACCATGCAAGGTATATCTATGTTGGGCATCATTATGAGGGGCACCACGATGAAATCTTTTCAGAACCTCAGGCTTGAATATGACATGCCACATACTCAGTTCTACAAATACCTGCAATTGAGACATGCCTTGTCTCCGTATATTTTACACCTAGACTCCCTTCCCAAATGCAAGCCTATTGAGGCGAAAGTCTTTATGGGGGCCTTGGGCGAACATAAAACTGCAAAGATATACCAGACGTTAGTGACAAATCTCTCCATGACTTTAGATTCCCTCCGGGATAAATGGCAGATGGACTTGGGCCCCTTGGACGGTGATGATTGGCGAGAAGCCCTGGATTCCCCGAGATACGCGACGATTGCCTCCGGTCTCAGGATTATTCAATTTAAATACCTGCACCACACATATTTTACTAGGTATCCACTTTGGAGGGCAGAGATGATATACTTCCCCATGTGCCTTATATGTGATAGAGGGGAGGGTGCACTACTCCACACAACCTGGAGCTGTGCGGCTTTCGACTGGTTCTGGAGAGGGGTCATTCGCTGTCTATCTGAAGTATTAGGGTGGGTTGTACCTTATTCTCCTAGGCTTGTTCTTCTGCATATTACAGATGAGATAGGGGGCAATATGTACAAAAGGCATCTACTGTTTTTGGTTCTCACCCTAGCTGAAAGGATATTGCAAGGGCATGGAAGGATCCGTCTCCACCCAAATTGAGCGTTTGGAGGGCTGGTCTCGACTGGTGTATGGGTCAGGAGCAACCTATTTTTAAAGTGAGAGGGTGCCTTCAGAAACATTACAAAATATGGAAATGGTGGGCAGATTTTAGGGGCCTTGTACTGGAGCCACCTCCTCCGCACCCTGCGGACGTCAAAATTATATAGAGATGTAGCATAGGGCTATATGGCTGTTCCGATTGACTTGAGGTATATCGTTGGGCGTGCAGGGCATAATAGGGGTTTTGTTTTAGGGTTTGCGACATAGAGCCAGATGTAGGTAGCCTAATATCGGTCGGTAGCGGCCGAAATTACCGAATTTCGGCCGTTACCGACCGGTATTAGGCTTTTTAGATGTAGGTGGCATGATTGTAGGATTCGGTTTTTTACCGAATCGGTAACTTAAGGAATCGGTAAATTACCGAATTCTTAACATAACGATTCGGTAAATTACTGAATCCGTATGTAGGGAGCACTCAAATTAGTGCTTTTCCCATTTTAGGATTCGTTATTTACCACCAACTACAAGTTGGTGGTAAATATCGAAAACCCTAAAAGAAGCAATTTTTGCAATTTATAACAGTGACATGTGGCAGACATACATGCCCTTAGGGCATGTATGTGTGCTACATGTGCACCCATGCACTATTGAGGGGTGCAACAGGGTGTCAAAGTGAAACCCTGCCACCCTTCAATGTGTTCCCCCTTTTACCGAATCGGTAAATACCGATTCGGTAAATACCGAATCGTACCGTTTCGGTAATACTTACCAAATTTTTACCTGCATTTCATTTACCAATTCTAAAATACTGAATCTGTAAAATTCTGTATTTTAGAATCGGTAAATGTAGTTTACCTACATATGGCCCATAGTGTGTTAAAATGTTTGGGGCTGTTGTTCACGGTCCCGAATGGTTTATTTTCTTATTTTATAATTACTATATAATAGTCACCTGCTCGGTATTCAATATATGGAAGATTGTATGTTTTCATTACTTTCTACTGCTTACAAACACTATATCAGCTGACTTAATAAAAATAGTTTTGAGAAAAAAAAAGCATTGCTAACGTCACGCTTCTCAATTCTGAAAACTCAGAGATGCGCTGCATTCACAAGATTGCAGCGCACTTGTGCGTTCCCCTGGCGCTGGCGTGGAGTTCTGCTGCCTGGTGCCAACGCAGGCACCCTTGCACCCAAGTGCAAGGGTTTCTGCGTTGGGGGTAATGATTGTTTATGTGCAGGAAGATCTCCCTTCCAGCACATAAACAACCATTCATGGCTTTCTGAAACTTCTATATGTGCTGCTTAATGCAGCACACATAGCAGTTGCGAAACTTAATTTTCTTTTTGATTGTTTATGTGCAGGAAGGGTCACCTTCTTGCACATACACAATCAATGGCAATGTGCTTTTTCTATGTGTGCTGCACACAACGGCATACATGAAAACAGCAAAAACGAGGAGAAATAAAGCATTTCTCCTTGTTGCACCAGTGTAAGACCAGGTTGCGCTGATCTTATTTCTGGCACTGCCTCCTATTGTACACTGCCCTGGTAAATAGAGGGCAGCGTCAAAATCAATGGGTGTTGCTGTGGAACGCCCACTGCAATATTCATTGCCCTCCCCTTTCACGCTAAGCATAGCGTGCAAGGGGGCCTTATTTACAAAGCAGCATTAGGCCAAGTTAAGTGGCTTAATGCTGCCTTGTAAATAAGGCAAAGCCCCTATCGCCATCACAGCCTCACTGAAAGTGAGGTTGTGGTGGTGATAGGGGCTTGTAAATATGCCCTGTGTGTACTGATTAAATAGGAATTTGTATGTTAAACCGTTATAGTTTTATTGCCACTTTGCACCAGGACACTTATCATTTTGCACTGTCCGAACAAAAAATCGCACTTTGCACACCTTTTTGGGCATTGAAGCCCTAAAGCTTTGGGCCGATTTGCGAATACTAAATGAATTCATACTGTAATTGGGAAATGTATTTTATGTTTTGTACTGTTAAGTTGGGACCAATTGTATAATGTTTTGTACTTTGGAGGTTGATGTGTGATTTTATGATCTTGAGTGATCGAAATAAAGATTTGTGATGATGGAACGACTCCCTGCCGCAGAGTCAGCATTGTGTGCTGGCTTGCATAACTCAAAATGACTTAATACATGCAGAACCACACAAGCTGCAATTGCTCACCTTTACACATCTTTCTTAGGTTTTGCTTTGACTTTGCCACTCCTTGCATGATGCAAGACTAAAAGCAAAAGTGTACATATCCGGCCCATGGGTATTATTTACCACTGACTGGACTAAATAGATGTTTTGTACACCTACACTGTACTTACTTGGGTTATTTTGACTTATTATAATTGGAGAAGTCATTGTGGAGAAGGTATATTGAAAATTTCAAATTACCAAGATTAGGTGTAGGTATGGAGAGGCACCTATGATTGCACTACAATGTCACATATTTTGTGATATATGATGTAGATTTTATACTTGCCCTAATAAAAGGTAACATTTTCTGCCTCGCTCACATGACACCAGAAAGTTCTCTGGACAACTATGGGTCTTCCTCATATTAGAGTGATGTATGAATCCATCTCCAAACTTTAGACACTGTAGGTGGCGCTCAGTATTTGATTTTACATATGGCACAACATAGGGAGTCTCCCACTGTAGAGCTCTGTGTGAAAGCGCGAGGGCAGTTAAGTGTTGGATTTGACATGATACTACAGATTGCTGCTCCCTGCCTGTGCTGGGACACCCTTGCTCCACAGTGCAACGGGGTCTGCATTGTTGGCTGCTTTATTTTTGTACAGTAAGTCACACATGCCTGGAGAGAATCAATTGTCATTGGTATTTACTTCTTGGTAAGTGTTCCACATCATGGAGCTCACTTAGAAAGAGGACAGTACAAGATGTTTTGTCCTGATTTTACCTTCATTGGGGAGGTGTTGTATTGTTACAGGTTCCCTGGTCTGCCACTTAAGGCAAATTGTATGTGTAAATGATTTAATGTGTTGATGTGTGGATGTAATCATACTCAACACATTTGACGGTTCTCTGAGGCAAAGTACCATAAGTCTGCTATTTTGGCCACTGTTGCATTACTCTACATTTATCAGAATGCACAGGGTCAGGCAAGGTGCATTTGTATGTCTTGGTTGTCATTCAAGGTATTGGGTTGACCTCGTGCATTCTTGTGTAGCACCAGTGCAATGTAAATCCATGAGGAATATGGGAATAAGTATCTCGCTAGTGTTGGTACAACCATCCAGAGTCATGTATTGTTGATGAACTGTTGTGTGAGCAATAAGGTATTCACATTAGGTAATGATGTGGTCATATTTACTTTGTAACATTTATGTGGTTCAATGGAACAGTGTTTTGGGGTCACATACCTCCCACATCCCTTTTATTGGTGGTAAGTATTTGTGAACTTAGCAAAAATCTCACTGTGTGTCCATCAAGAAAAGGCAGCTTGTTGATTCACTCTTACATTGCACAGAGAAAATACACATTGCTCGTTATACCATTCCAATGGATGTCATTGTTATAGGCGCACATACAAAGACAGCAATTAACTTTAGGTCACTCTTTTTCCGCTTCAACAAAGAGTTTTTTGATTTTCATTATGTATGAGGATTTTTGACAATCAACCATACAAATCTCATAATGGTATTTTAACCGTCCCATCTCGCTCCTCCCGTTCCCGGCCAAAGTCATCGAGAAGACCGTCAACAAACAGCTGGCCGCCTTCCTCGAGACGAATGGATCCCTCGACCCCTCACAGTCCGGCTTCCGAGCGAACCACAGCACGGAGACCGCCCTCATCGCCGCCACCGACGACCTTCGAACTCTGATGGACAACGGAGAAACAGCGGCCCTCATCCTCCTGGACCTCTCCGCGGCTTTCGACACTGTCTGCCACCGCACCCTAGCACAGCGCCTCAGCAACATCGGAATCCAGGAGAAGGCACTGGAATGGATCACCTCCTTCCTCGACGGAAGAACACAAAGAGTCCGCCTACCACCGTACAAGTCAGAGGCCACCAAAGTCATCTGCGGCGTACCCCAAGGATCCTCGCTGAGCCCAACCCTCTTCAACATCTACATGAGCCCCCTCGCGGCCATCGCACGCCAACACAACCTGAACATCATCTCCTACGCCGACGACACCCAGCTGATCCTCTCCCTGACCAACGACCCCGCCACCGCCAGAGCCAACCTGCACGAAGGGATGAGAGACGTAGCCGAATGGATGACGACCAGCCGCCTGAAACTGAACTCAGACAAGACGGAGGTCCTCATCCTGGGCTCCACGCCCTCCGCCTGGGACGACTCCTGGTGGCCCCCCGCCCTGGGCACCGCACCCAAACCGACGGACCACGCACGCAACCTGGGCTTCATCCTGGACTCCTCCCTCTCCATGACCAGACAAGTCAACGCCGTCTCCTCGTCATGCTTCAACATCCTGCGCATGCTACGTAAGATCTTCCGGTGGATCCCCACCGAGACGAGGAAGACGGTCACCCAAGCCCTCGTCACCAGCCGACTGGACTACGGCAACGCCCTCTACTCCGGAACCACGGCCAAACTCCAGAAGAGACTCCAGCGGATCCAGAACGCCTCGGCGAGACTCATCCTCGACATCCCCCGACGCAGCCACATCACCGGACACCTGAGAGATCTGCACTGGCTCCCGGTCAACAAGAGAATCACCTTCCGGCTCCTCACCCACGCGCACAAAGCCCTACACGACCAAGGCCCGAGCTACCTCAACAACCGGATCAGCTTCTACACTCCCAAGCGCCTCCTCAGATCAACCAACCACGCCCTCGCCGCCGTCCCCCGCATCCGAAGAGCGACAAAAGGAGGAAGATCCTTCTCCTACCTGGCCGCCAAGACCTGGAACTCACTTCCGACCAATCTGCGCCTGACCCAAGACCACCTCTCCTTCAGGAAGAAGCTCAAGACCTGGCTGTTCGAGCAGTAGCGGCACCCCCCCCCCCCTCCCAGCGCCTTGAGACCCTACGGGTGAGTAGTGCGCTCTACAAATGACCTGATTGATTGATTGATTGATTTTAACAGTTTCTGGTCCTCACATTAAAAGGTGTGAGTAGTATTTTGTTTTATAAATTATCACATCTGCCACATTATAGTATTTTGTGCATCTAAATACCTTTGGTTGCACATGTGACATCGCATTTACATGTGCTAATTGCAATGAGTATGGAGGAACAAATTGCAATTAGCTAATGTAGCATACTATTTTGGAGCATAAGTGGACAAAGTAAACTACTGCACAAACTGAGTTCTGTATTGGGTTCCAAAGAAGGTAGCAAGATGTCCCACTCAGCCGAGATAGAAAAACTGGCCAGGGGGCTTTCACAAATGTTTATGGGGAAGTTCTTCGAAAACTGGAGAACTCTACATCTTCCTCCTCTGATGACTGTTCTGCCTCACCCGTGAAGTTGTGGTGTAATGGGAGGCTGCTGAGTGATGTTATTACCCTCAGGCACACAAACATCAGAGGGAGAAGATGTAAATTCCATGTTTCCAACAACATTTGTGGGGGCCAGTAAGGCAGCATTGTCCAGTGGCATAACACAATCTTAGGGGGGGCCTGCAAGCTACAGAGAAGGGGCCCCTCATGCAATCAACCTGCCAAACATTACGTTTAAGTACCTCAAAACCTACAACCCATACCAGATATATCACCAGGAGTTAATGCACATTCCCATGGTGACAAAGCTATACCTGGCTGGTGAGCCCTAACTAGGGCAAAAGCAATTCTTGTTTGTGTTCTGGTTCAGGGAGGACCTGGCCTGGCATTTCCGTCTGGACTGCTCCCATTGGAGCAGAGTCAAAACTGATTTGCATGTGGCTGGGTCCAAACTGAGTTGGTATGGTGTTGAGAACAATGATGGACTGAGATGCGGCCCTAGTAATAACCAATGGCTGAGATTAAGTCAAGCATTACATCAATCAGTTTTTTGTATATTCTAGTGTGCCACCCTAAGTGGAACAAATATGGTCAGACGTGGGTCATATATACACTGTGTCATGGAAACCAAGCTATATCTAGCTGATGAACCCTACCTAGGTTGAATCTGGTCTTGGTTGCTTGTGTTCCAGTTCAGGGAGGACCTGGCTTGGCAGTTCCGACTTGACTGCTCCCAATGAAGTAGGGTCAAGACTGATTGGCATATTTTTGGGTCCAAACTGAGGTGGCATGGTGTGCACGATAATGATAAACTGTAATGCGGTCCGAGTAATTACTAGTGGCTGAGGTTAATTCAAGCGTTCTGTCCATCGCTTTATTGTATACTTTCATGGCGACAGCTGGACATACTCATGCTCACCATTTAGGTGCGACCCCTGGTTTGCCCCTTGCCACCCCTAGCACTGACTTTGCGATGCCTAGCCTCAAGATCCATAACATCTGTGCCAGGAACAGTGGCAGATCGTCCTTATGGATGTTTATTGGGCCTCCAGTTTATTTGTTTTCTGTCAATTATCCTCCTTGGCAGATTAGGTAAGAAGAAAATGCTTTTAAATGTATGTTGTGTGCATGCTTGCACGTGAGAGTGGGTTTATGTGAGAGAGGGTGTGTATTTGTGAATGTGTGTGTATGTGTGAGCATGTGTGTGAGAGTGACGGTCAAGTGCATGTGATGTCACTTCCGCTACTCCAGGCATTTTGGTGAATTGGCATTCATGGGCATACTGAAATGTAATTTGCACAATATGGGTTGAGGAACTAACTTTGTGCGTCCCAGGTCTCACAAAAAAATATATCAATGCAGCTCTTTAGAGAAGGGGCTTTAAAGAGTTATTTTGTGAGGGATGTGCAGATACAAGTGAAATCCATTAAAAAATATAATTAAGACCAAAGTGTCACCCTCACTACCATCACCCCATTATTAAAAATACCAATTTCCTTATTTTTTGGTTGCAGTTCTGCATTATACTTTTTCACAGAGCAACAGTCCACATGGTGTGGTGTACCCCAGGTGCATGTGGAGTTGCCTCGTAGCTACAGGGTCCAGGAGACCTCTGTTAAAATCCTAGCTTTCCCATTCTCTTCTACACTGCACAGTATTATACCTAGCACCTCGGTTCAACTATCTGAAAAAATTAATAGTACTGAGATGGGATTCAGTTTGCATTTGAGACAGCTTATAATGCAAAGCTACCACATGTGAGCAATGACAGAGGAACACATTTGAATGACTTACATTCAAACACACATCATAACTACAAAGTCAATGTAAACCTCCAACTGCCTTTCATATGTACACTAAAAGAACATTGTCAAAGCCAATATGTCTCACTTAGAGTGCCAGAGACAAGCTATGTGCTTTGCCAATCGTTTATAAAGCACTGTTGAAAAAAAATAAAAGTTGAACAAAAAAACAACATTTTAAAATACTTGGTTTGATTTATTTGATTTGATTTGATTTTAAAACTTATAAAGCGCAACAAATGCCCGGAGGCGTCTTGGCGCTGACACTAAAAAAAAATCGAAGTCAGAGCAGATGCAGGTGCATTAGATGTCAGTTTGAAAGAGCCAGGTTTTTAGAGATTTCCTGAACATGATGAGGTTCGGACTATTTTTGATTGTAATGGGTAGGCTGTTCCAGGGTTTGGTCACTCTTACCAAGAAACACCTGCCTCCCCAGCAGACCTGTTTGAATCTGGGTGCTTGCAGCAGCTTCTGATGAACCGATCTAAGATTCCTAGAAGGAGCATAATGCTTTATTCTGGAGGTCAAATAGAGGGGACCTCTACCATGAAGTGCATTAAATGTGATGCAAAGTGCCTTGAAAGCTATTCTTTTCCGGACAGGTAGCCAATGGAGTGCCACCAATCGCTGGGCCACTGATTCATGCCTAGAAATGTTCAGCATTAATCTGGCCGCCGCATTCTGCAAACGTTGGAGCTTGCTCAAATATTGATTTTGGATCCCAATATACAGGGCAATGCCACAGTCCAACCTGGATATTGCAAGGGCAATTACCACTCTTTTCAAGGTCTCAGGGGGAATAAAAGCTCGGATCTTTCTGATCAGCTTAAATATAGCCCAGAACCTTGCTGTGATCTGACTGTCAAAAGTTAACTGATCATCAAAAATCACCCCGAGATTTCTGACTTTGGAGACCGGTTGGGGACACTCACCCAGCTCAGTAGGCCACCATATAGGCCCAGAGGATTTGCCCAGAGGATTTGTTCCCAAAAGTAAAACCTCTGTTTTGCTGCCGTTTAATTTCAAACAGTTGGATTGCATCCAGCTATTCACCTGTGACATGCAGGTGTTAAAGCGATCTGCCACCTCGCTTTCATTGTTGGTAATTGACACCACGATTTGTGTGTCATCGGCATAGCTGATTACTGAAAAACCATACTGTCTGATCAGAGCAGCTAGAGGGGCCACATATACATTGAAGAGCAGAGGGCTCAAGGAGGAGCCCTGAGGCACTCCACAATGCAGATAAAAAATTTGTGAGCTGGTACCTCCTACTTCTACTCTAAAAGATCGTTCAGCAAGATAGGATAAAAGGAGTCTTAATGGCAGGCTATGAACACCCAGTTCAGATAGTCTCGAGATTAGGATATTGTGATTGACGGTATCGAAGGCCGCCGATAAGTCTAACAATATCAAGGCGGCCTTCCCGCCTCCATCTAGAGATTGCCTAAGCTCTTCAATAGCAGTGACTAGGGCCGATTCAGTCCCATGACCTTCTCTGAATCCGTTTTGGGAATGGTCCAACAAATTGTTTGAGGAGATAAAGGTGGAAAGTTGGGTATTAAGAAGTTTCTCCAGGACCTTTGAGAAAAACTGAATTCTGGAAATTGGACGTTAATTGTTGGCATCGTCGGGGTTCAAATAGGGTTTTTTTAGTAGGGGAAGCACCGGTGCTCCTTTCCATGCTGTTGGGAACTTTCCAAGCTGTATAATTCCCCTGAACAAATCTCTTAGCTGAGTACTAAGCTCTTCGGAGCAGAGTTGATAGATTTTGGGGGGACAAGGGTCAGTGGGCGCCCCTGATTTAATTACTTTAATAGTTTGGATGATTTGATCACTGCTGGGTGGGGTGAAGGAAAAATCCAGAATGTCCGTTGCGGGGACAGTATTTACGTTAGGCTCAGTGGAAATGTTGCAGAAAGTGTCATAAATTACTTGCACTTTATCAACAAAAGCCTGGCCTAAAATATTGCAGAAATCTGCATTATTACTCAGGATCCCTTTCTCGGGGATTTTGGCCAGTTTTTTTAACCGTCTTAAAGAGCTCTTTACTCGAGTTGTTGGATGCTGCGATCTTATCGGAGTAATATCTGCTTTTTTCCTCCTTAATTAACTTTTTGTAAGAGGCCAAAGACTGTGCATATTTCTTTTTTGATTCTATATTATAATTCAAGCTCCATTGTTTTTCTGTCCTTCGACATAACTGTTTCTGGAGTCTTAGAGTCTCTGAGAACCAAGGTTCAGATGTTTTTTTCCTTCTTGTCGAGGCGGTAAGGAGAGGCGCAGCTGTATTGGCGGCCTGAGAAATCCAGTCACTAAGATTGTTGACTGCTGGATCAATGTCTAACCCCAGATTAGGTGCGTTCATTTGGAGAGAAGTGTAAAAGAGATCCCGATCAATTTTGTCCCAATTTCGATAGGAAAAGGTTGAAGACGACACAGGTCCTATATGTGATTGAGCAGAGGCTTTAATTGTGAATATGATAGCTCTATGATCAGACCATACCACCGGAAGAATTTTATCAATACTGCTCATAGGATTGGACGTAAAAATACCATCCAGAGTGTGACCCGCATCATGGGTACACTCTTTAACCAACTGTTCCAAGCTCAGCCCAGCCAATGCCTCAACAAGGTCACCATTACCAGTACATAGAGAGCTCTCAAGATGGTAGTTAAAATCCCCTAAAATGGTACAGCTTGCATGGTTTATACTAGATTCCAAGAATGGGGTAAGAATGTCGAGCAGCAGGCGCTGAGCTTTAGATAGATTAATAGACTATTCAGGGAATCATTATGATTCAGTAGGACCTGAAACTTGAGCAGTTCACAGTCCGATGATGTGCCCAGTGAGGAAGCTTTTACTGAGATATCGTTTTTAGCAATAATTGCCAGTCCACCCCTTCATTTATATATCCTGTCTGCTCTAGTAATGTGAAAGTTTGAGGGAAGTGCTAATATTAAGTTCGGATCGGAGGATTCTTTGGTCCACGTTTCTGTAACAAATACTAAGTCTAACTTAAGACTTAGTATTTGTATTCAGCCATCTCCAAGTTATGTTTGATTAAGGAGCGGGTGTTGAGTAACATGGCCCTGAACTGTATACTAGACTCTTGCTGTGTTTGTAAGATCAGAGACTATGGATGCGAAAAAGAAAAGCATAGATCACAATCTGAGCACTTACTGGGCTTCATCAAAGAGGTTAATTCAAGCGTTCTGTCCATCACTTTATTGTATACTTTCATGGCGACAGCTGGACATACTCATGCACACCATTTAGGTGCGACCCCTGGCTTGCCCCTTGCCACCCCTAGCAGTGACTTTGCGATCCCTAGCCTCAAGATCCATAACATCTGTGCCAGGAACAGTGGCAGATCGTCCTCATGGATGTTTATTGGGCCTCCAGTTTATTTGTTTTCTGTCAATTATTTATTGCAATAAAAGCAATCATTATAATATTCACTATTAGTGTAATAAAGAATGGAGTACA
Source organism: Lissotriton helveticus (assembly GCF_964261635.1). Classification (NCBI taxonomy): domain Eukaryota; kingdom Metazoa; phylum Chordata; class Amphibia; order Caudata; family Salamandridae; genus Lissotriton; species Lissotriton helveticus. Next base: position 609,738,436 of record NC_136059.1, on the reverse strand, counting down.
ATTACCCTCCTTGGCAGATTAGGTAAGAAGAAAATGCTTTTAAATGTATGTTGTGTGCATGCTTGCACTTGAGTGTGTTTATGTGAGAGAGGGTATGTATTTGTGAATGTGTGTGTATGTGTAAGCATGTGTGTGAGTGTGACGGTGAAGTGCATGTGATGTCACTTCTGCTACTCCAGGCATTTTGGTGAATTGGCATTCATGGACATACTGAAATGTAATTTGCACAATATGGGTTGAGGGACTAACTTTGTGTGTCCCAGGTCTCACAAAAAAATATATCAATGCATCTCTTTAGAAAAGGGGCTGTAAGGAGTTATTTTGTGAGGGATGTGCAGATACAAGTGAAAGCCATTAAAAAATAAAAAATTAAGACCAAAGTGTCACCCTCACTACCATCACCCCATTATTAAAAATACCTATTTCCTTATTTTTCGGTTGCATTTCTGCATTATACTTTTTCACAGAACAACAGTCCACATGGTGTGGTGTACCCCAGGTGCGACTAGTAAAGGAATACTGTTCCATGCATGTAGAGTTGCCTCGTAGCTACAGGGTCCAGGAGACCTCTGTTAAAATCCTAGCTTTCCCATTCTCTTCTACACTGCACAGTATTATACCTAGTGTAGGAGGATGGATATCTGACTATGGTTACCCCCAACTTTGTGCCTAGTGTTTAGCTGGTTTTCGACTTAGTTGGCCTGGGATCCTGCCATTCAGGGCCCCAGGCTATCTGCTCTCTCTGTAAAATGGACTCCATGTACTTTAGGTACATACCTAATTGGATGTTGGGTCACCTTGTGAGCCCCTGTATAGTGTACCATAGGTACCCAGGGTAAAGGTGCATCCAAGGCCTACCAGGGGCTGCAGCATGAATTATGCCACCCCTGGCTGGCCATCCAAATTGACACAACTACTGGCTGATCACTCAGCTGGGGCAAGGTTGTGTAATCACCCCTTGCTTAGGTATAGTATTCCTATACCTACCATCATATATAGACACATATATACCTATAAGTCACTCCTATGGCAGGCCTTAACAATCCTGAAGGCAGAGTGCTTGGTTTTATGTGAGATGAGGCTCTAGCATGAGCTGAGCTTGTCTGCAGCTTTTGGAACCATGTCCTTATAGCCATACCATATACTCTTAAGTGCATTATAATCCTCGCGGTTGAATGATAACTTTGGTTTGGCTTTATCAAAACATGTCGTGGAAGGTGTCATACGCTTTGGAATACTACCCCCTCACCAGTTCTGGCGACGGGGGTAGCATTCCACCCTTCTAGAGGGAGAGGACATGTTGTTCCTGTTAACCCCGGTTAAAGTTAACCAGAGCCTCAGCATCACAAAATGGATGCTGCTCCCACAGACACAAGTCTGACCTCCTGCTGCTGGGAGTCCTTCCAGTGAGGGAGGCTTGGACAATAGATTTCCTGCCTTGGGAGGTGCTAGCACCACCCCAAACAGGCCTTAGCGTATTGGGGCAGGGAGGGCTGAATGAAATGAGACACTGCCTGGGGTACACAAGGTGCTCCATGCATAGTCCGGTTCAAACCAGTTGCTGGGGCACTCCAGCCCCATTTCTGGCACGAAACTGGACAAAGGGAAAGGAGTGATACCACCCCCTTCCCTGGTCCCACCCATGGGAGGGACCTAGCAGGTAATCCAACCCCTTTGATTAGTATAAAGGTAGGAGCTGAGTCAAGAGACTTTAGATTTATCCTGAACTGAAACTTGAAACGAAACTCTGGACCTTTGACATTCTACTGCAACTAGAAGACTGGAGAATCTCCTTTGTGGTCAAAGAGTGACCACCCGGTGCAAACAGGCACCATCCAGCGATCTGCGGTTTGCTTTGTTGACGCTCCCGTCGGAGCCCGAGCACAGAGCCTGACAAGAACTGGACTTCCAGACTTCCTTGAGCCCAATCCACAGCCACAGCAAAGCTGAGACCGGTGGAGGCGACGCAAGACGTGGGACCGGACATCTTGAAAAACCTGCTCATTGCTACTTGTGCAGCTTCTGAGGCACCCTCGAAGTTGTGCATTGGGGATTGAGAAGGCCCAGCCCCGAGCACCTTTTGCACCGACGCACAGCCCCCCACACTCACCGTGTGCCGCGCGGGGCCTGCTAGTACTTTTGTGCTCGACGCGTCTGTCCTGTCACTTGCCCATTGACTAGTGGCCTCTGTGACGACGAACCTTTGAACTTAAACTGCCTGCCTGGTTGCTCCAGGTTGGCCCCTGCTTCCCTGAAAAGGAGAAGCCCCCAGACCTTGCTGGTCTGCCTCGAAGCGAATATTCGATTCCTGTGTGGGTTGCAATTGCCAAGGCCTATTGACTCCAATCTGTAGGCTGACAGCGCTGACAACGAGATCCTTTGTGGGACAGTCCGTATCCAGTGCCTGGTCATCGTCGATACCTCCTGGTCCACGTGGCTGCAGAGACAAGCTTCACGACATCACCTGATTGCTTCCCGACATCGCCTGGTTCCTTCCTGGTTCCTTCCTGGTCACTGGCTAGTGACCCAGACTCTGTTTCCTCTGCTTTCAGGTACTCTTCATCCTCGATCCACCCTTGGATCCAACCGGACACTTCTCTCCTGGTCGCCAGCAGCATCTTTTTACGGGTCTCCATAGGATTCAGCGACGAAACCCGACACAACTTGACACCTATGCACCCGGCTCCTGTGGATGAGGTAACACGAGTACTCCGGTGCTCCTGTGGGTATTGACTATCCAAGTGTCCTAGTTTTAAGTAGCTTTCTCCTAGTCCATCCGGAAGTGTCCTAAATCAACTAGTTTCTGACTCTTACGTTCCCATTGTATCCCTATGGTAACTCGCATGTGTATTTAGACACTGCACACGCATCCCATGGGCCTCCTGATTCCTAACTCTCGTTAGCTCAGCGTAGCCCCAGCGATACCCTAGGCCCTAGGCCTATTCTCTGTTCGTGACGTGGTTCTTATACCACTATTTTAGTATATGGTTTGCAACGCCTCTAGGGCTCGACTGTATTTTGTGCAACTTATTGTATGACAATTGAGTAACTTGTTATGTGCTTTAGCCTCTGACCTCATAAAGAGATCAGAGGGTTTGTGTTTATAATAAATACATATATATTTTATATATAACCTGTGTGGTGTCCTTTCATTTGGTATTCAAGGGGTTACATATGGTAAAACAGCTGGCTTCACATGCTCTCTGATGTTTTAGCCTAAGACTGCTTTGTCCATGCTACCACTAGGATAGCTGGTCTATAAGGTTGACTTTACAACCATCACCATAAGGGTTGTTTGGACTGATACAGGGTGCCCACTAGAATAGTGGACATCACATATCAGGCCAACTTCTCACATTGGTGTGCAGCGGTTGGGATAAGAGCTTGCTGTTGTTTTACCAATTGTAATCTTAAGATATCATTTGGAAGATCACATTAGGTACCTATAGGTACATATAACAAGTCTTATAATACTTAAGTTCTACTGAACTTAGTTGTTGTAGAGCAAAGGGCTTAGCATAACCTGACTACAACTCCTAGAGAGGTTCTAGTAGGAAACACATAGTATAGGTATGCGCACACACCACACCACACTAGATCATGTCTACCACAGGAGAGCCTATTGTGACTCTCCCTGTGGGAAGTGACCTTGCCAGGGCACCTTCAAGATATGATACCCTAACCTTCCAAGACTTAAGGCAATTGTGCACATCTAGAAGGTTAAAACAGGGTTCCAACCCTACCCTCAAGCACCTGATAGAGCTCATGGAAGAATATGATGCTCAGAAAGCCTCTAGCTCAGGCCCCTCAGGTAATGCAGATGAGGTCCTACCCTCAGCAGAAGATGCCACTGAGGCTACAATCATAGATGATGAGGAAGAGGTGGAGGCAGAAGATTCTGGGGAGGAAGTAGACAGCCAGGTCCAAGTCGGAAGACTTAGCCGGGCTAACCTAACCCTACATGGGGCTGCGGATGGGCTAGCCCCATACAGGCCTCTAAGTGGACTTAGCCAGAGGTGTAGGAGGGGAAGATCCCACTCTAGGGAATCTCTCCACTCTAATGCTTCAAGTGGGTCTAATGCTCCTGCTCAGGGGGGAATGAATTCTCCTCAGAGAGGAGAGCATCAGGCAAGGATGAAGGAAGTCAATCTGAGGATTGAGAGGGAAGAACTTGCCCTCGCCAAGGAGAAACTTGCCCTTGCCAGAGAGCAAAAGTTATGTGGATTAGATTCCACTGGTCGTAGCACTATCCCTAAGGATAAAGATAGGTCCTATGATACTAGAAACCTAAGCAAGATTGTCCCACCCTACAAAGTTGGGGATGACATCTACAAGTGGATTACTGCTTTGGAGAGGGCGTGCAAAGTACAGCAGGTACCCCAAAGTCAGTGGGCAGCAATCTTATGGCTCTCCTTTTCAGAAAAAGGCAGAGATAAGCTCCTCACAGTTAGTGATGAGGATGCTGACAACTACACAGTCCTGAAGAATGCTCTGATTGATGGGTTTGGCTTAACCACTGAGCAATATAGGTTGTTGTTCAGGGATACCCAGAAGACACAGACTCAGGACTGGACTCATTTTGTAGATGTGCTACTAAAGCTCTGGAGGGCTGGTTATTGGGCAGCAAGGTACATGACTATAAAGGATTGTATAATTTGATTATGAGTGTGCAGATCCTTAATAATTGTCAGAACCAGCTACTATATCAACACCTGGTGGACTCTGATCTGACTTCTCCCCAAGAATTGGGTAAGAAGGCAGACAAATGGGTCAGAACCAGGGTTAGGCCTAAAAATCAGGGTGATGACCAAAAGAAAGATAATACCAAGCCTCAAGAGAAAGGTGGGGATAAATCCAAGGACAAATCCACTACAGGGCCCCAACATTCCTCTGAGGGGGGTGGGTCCCAAACTCCTTCCTCTACCATTAAGAAACCTTATTGCCATGTCCATAAACAGCCTGGCCACTGGAAAACGGACAGCAGTTGCCCAAAAGCCAACATAAAGGAAAATGTTCCTCCAAGTACTACTCCAAAACCTCCTGTTACTATTAGTAGTAATCCCCCAGGTGGTGGGAATGCCCCCAAGAATTTGGCTGGGTTTACTTGGGGAACTCAGGTGGACTCTGGCCTAACCAGGTCCCTTGCCTTAGCTACTCTTGTCTGTGAGAATGGCATGGGGTTTGCCAACTTCACTGCTTGTCCCAACACTTTGGGCAAATACAGACAGGAGCCCCTCATCAATGGTCAGAAAGTTGACGCCTATAGAGACACAGGGGCTAGCATCACTATGGTGACTGAGAGTCTAGTCCCCTCAGGCCAAATTTTACCTGGATACACATACCAGGTGGCCAATATTGATGGAGTGCAGAATGATCATCCCATAGCAGTAGTAAGTCTCAGCAGGGGAGGTGTCACTGGCCCAAAGAGAGTGGCAGTGTCTACAAACTTGCCTGTAGATTGTCTACTGGGAAATGATCTAGAGATCTCAGCCTGGGCTGAGGTGGAACAAGAAACCCATTCCAAAATGCTAGGTCTTCCTGGAAAGGTTAGTGGGGCTGTGATAGCCACAGCCCGAGCTCTAGATTTCCTCCCTGAAAAGGTTGGTAGGGCTGTGATGGTCTCAGCCCAATCTCAAGCAGACTCCTTCCCTGAACAGGTTGACAGGGCTGTGATGGTCACAGCCCACAGGAAAACAGAATTCCTACCTGAAAAGGTTGGTAGGGCTGTGATGGTCACAGCCCAAACTCAAACAGATTTTTGTGTTGTGAAGCCTGAAACTATGGATCACTCCACACAGACAGAGAATATTGGGGAGGAAGAAAAGTCTCCCTCCCAGCAGACATTAGGTGAGAGTCAGCCTCCTCAGGGAACTGACCCTACCCCTTGTGAAGGAACTGCCCCAGAGGTAGTCAAGCCGAGCCTGGCAGAGCCCCTGATGTCAGTGGACCCTTCCAAGGTGTGACACAGTCTGGAGCAGGTAACCTATCCCTCTCTACACTGCCTCAGTCATCCCAGGGCTGTAGAGGTCAGGGAGGCTAGTAGACCCCAAAGGGCACCCTGTCCATAAGAACACACCAATCAGCAGATTAGGGGCACCAAAGCTAGCAGCCCTAGCAAGGTGAAAATTCCCAAAACTCCTGAGGGAACTCCCTTACACTTAGTTAGAAACCTCCCCCAGATGGACTCTGTTGGGCAGAGCCAAACCTGGGACCTAGTGGCCCCAAACCTGACCTGTCCCTCCAGTAAGTCAACAAAAGGGACCCAGCCTCCAGCTGTAGGTAGCCAGAGGTTGACCCTGAGAGCACAGTGCAACTCAGTCCTGGAAAGAAAGGCATACATGGTGGAGAGTGATTGGAGGTAGTTGAGCCCTACATTAGTGGAGCCTCACTCCATCCCCACACCAGCCTCTTACTTTGCCAAAACACACCACAGGTAGAGATTCCCTATGGTGGAGACCCTCTAATACCCCTAGGGTGAGGGATTGCTTAGTGGACCATGAGACAGGGGATAACCATGCCAGTGCAGGTACCTCCTTATATGGCCACTCTGGTAATATAGGCGTACCTGGTGAAGGATAGCCTTATCTCTTTTCGTTTGGGGAGGGTTGTGTAGGAGGATGGATATCTGACTATGGTTACCCCCACCTTTTTGCTTAGTGTTTAGCTGGTTTTCGACTTAGTTGGCCTGGCACCCAGCCATTCAGGGCCCCAGGCTATCTGCTCTCTCTGTAAAATGGACTCCATGTACTTTAGGTACAGACCTAATTGGATGTTGGGAAACCTTGTGAGTCCCTGTATAATGTACCATAGGTACCCAGGGCATAGGTGCAACCAAGGCCTACCAGGGGCTGCAGCATGAATTATGCCACCACTGGCTGGCCATCCAAATTGACACAACTGGCTGATCACTCAGCTGGCACCAGCTGGGGCAAGGTCGTGTAATCATCCCTTGCTTAGGTATAGTATTCCTATACCTACCATTATATATAGACACATATATACCTATAAGTCACTCCTGTGGCAGGCCTTAACAATCCTGAAGGCAGTGTGCTTGGTTTTATGTGAGATGAGGCTCTAGCATGATCTGAGCCTGTCTGCAGCTTTCGGAACCATCTCCTTATAGCTGTTCTATGATATAGCCATACCATATACTCTTAAGTGCATTATAATCCTCGCGGTTGAATGCTAACTTTGGTTTGGCTTTATCAAAACATGTCAGGTAAGGTGTCATACGCTTTGGAATACTACCCCCTCGCCAGTTCTGGTGACGGGGGTAGCATTCCACCCTTCTAGAGGGAGAAGACATGTTGTTCCTGTTAATCCTGGTTAAAGTTAACCAGAGCCTCAGCATCACAAAATGGATGCTGCTGCCACAGACACAAGTGTAACCTCCTGCTGCTGGGATTCCTTCCAGTGAGGGAGGCTTGGACAATAGATGTCCTGCCTTGGGAGGTGCTAGCACCACCCCAGACAGGCCTTAGTGTATTGGGGCAGGGAGGGTTGAATGAAATGAGACACTGCCTGGGGCACACAAGGTGCTCCATGCATAGTCCGGTTCAAACCAGTTGCTGGGGCACTCCAGCCCCAGCTCTGGCACGAAACTGGACAAAGGGAAAGGGGTGTAACCACCCCCTTCCTTGGTCCCACCCATAGGAGGGACCTAGCAGGTGATCCGGCCCCTTTGATTAGTATAAAGGTAGGAGTTGAGTCAAGAGACTTTAGATTTATCCTGAACTGAAACTTGAAACAAAACTCTGGACCTTCGACATTCTACTGCAACTAGAAGACTGAAGAATCTCCCTTGTGGTCAAGGATTGACCACCCTATGCAAACAGGACCCATCCAGGTATCTGCAGTTTGCTTTATCGACGCTCCCGCCGGAGCCCGAGCACAGAGCCTGGCAAGAACTGGAGTTCCAGACTTTCTTGAGCCCGATCCACAGCCACAGCAAAGCGGAGACCCGTGGACATGGCAGAGAGACATGGGACCGGACATCTTGAAAAACCTGCTCATTGCTACTTGTGCAGCTTCTGAGCCACCCTCGAAGTTGTGCATTGGGGATTGAGAAGCCACAGCCCCGAGCACCTTTTGCACCGACGCACAGCCTCCCACACTCACCGAGTGCGGCGTGGGGCCTGCTAGTACTTTTGTGCTTGACGCATCTGTCCGGTCACTTGCCAGTTGGCTAGTGGCCTCTGTGACGACGAACCTGTCAAGTTAATCTGCCTGCCTGGTTGCTCCAAATTGGCCCCTGCTTCCCTGAAAAGGAGAAGCCCCCCAGACCTTGCTGGTCTGCCTTGAAGCGAATATTTGATTCCTGAGTGGGTTGCATTTGCCAAGGCCTGTTGACTCCAATCTGGAAGCCGACACTGCAGCCAGCGAGATCCTTTGTGGGACAGTTCGTATCCAGCACCTGGTTGTCGTCGACGCCTCCTGGTCCACGTGGCTGCAGAGACAAGCTTCACAACATCACCTGATTGCTTCGCGACATCGCCTGGTTCTTTCCTGGTTCCTTCCTGGTCACTGGTTAGTGACCCAGACTCTGTCCCCTCTGCTTTCAGGTATTCTTCATCCTCGATCCACCCTTGGATCCAACCGGACACTTCTCTCCTGGTCGCCTGCAGCATCTTTTTGCAGGCCTCCATAGGATTCAGCGACGAAACCCGACACAACTTGACACCTATGCACCCGGCTCCTGTGGGTGAGGTAACGCGAGTACTCCGGTACTCCTGTGGGTATTGACTTTCCAAGTGTCCTAGTTTTAAGTAGCTTTCTCCTAGTCCATCCAGAAGTGTCCTAAATCAACTAGTTTCTGATTTTTACGTTCCCATTGTAGCCCTATGGTAACTCGCGTGTGTGTTTAGGCACTGCACACGCATCCCGTGGGCCTCCTACTTCCTAAATCTCATTAGCTCAGTATAGCACCCAGCGATTCTCTAGGCCCTAGGCCTGTTCTCTGTTTGTGACGTGGTTCTTATACCACTATTTTAGTATATTGTTTGCAACGCACCTAGGGCTCGACTGTATTATGGGCAACTTATTGTATGATAATTGAGTAACTTGTTATGTGCTTTAGCCTCTGACCTCATAAAGAGTTCAGAGGGGTTGTGTTTATAATAAATACATATATATTTTATATATAACCTGTGTGGTGTCCTTTCATTTGGTATTCAAGGGGTTACATATGGTAAAACAGCTGACTTCACATGCTCTTTGAAGTTTTAGCCTAAGACTGCTTAGTCCATGCTACCACTAGGATAGCTGGTCTATAAGGTTGACTTTACAACCATCACCATAAGGGTTGTTTGGACTGATACAGGGTGCCCACTAGAATAGTGGACATCACATATCAGGCCAACTTTTCCCATTGGTGTGCAGCGGTTGGGATAAGAGCTTGCTGTTGTTTTACCAATTGTAATCTGAAGATATCATTTGAAAGATCACATTAGGTACTTATAGGTACATATAACAAGTCTTATAATACTTACGTTCTACTGAAATTAGTTGTTGTAGAGCAAAGGGCTTAGCATACCCTGACTACAACTCCTAGAGAGGTTCTAGTAGGAAACACATTAGTATAGGTAGGTGCACACACCACACCACACTAGATCATGTCTACCACAGGGGAGCCTAGTGTGACTTTCCCTGTGGGAAGTGACCTTGCCAGGGCACCTTCAAGATATGATACCCTAACCTTCCAAGACTTAAGGCACTTGTGCACATCTAGAAGGTTAAAACAGGGTTCCAACCCTACCCTCAAGCACCTGATAGAGATCATGGAAGAATATGATGCTCAGAAAGCCTCTAGCTCAGGCCCCTCAGGTAATGCAGATGAGGTCCTACCCTCAGCAGAAGATGCCACTGACCCTACAATCATAGATGATGAGGAAGAGGTGGAGGCAGAAGATTCTGGGGAGGAAGTAGACAGCCAGGTCCAAGTTGGAAGACTTAGCCGGGCTAACCTAAGCCTACATGGGGCTGCAGATGGGCTAGCCCCATGCAGGCCTCTAAGTGGACTTAGCCAGAGATATAGGAGGGGAAGATCCCACTCTAGGGAATCTCTCCACTCTAATGCTTCAAGTGGGTCTAATGCTCCTGCTCAGGGGGGAATGAATTCTCCTCAGAGAGGAGAGCATCAGGCAAGGATGAAGGAAGTCAATCTGAGGATTGAGAGGGAAGAACTTGCCCTCGCCAAGGAGAAACTTGCCCTTGCCAGAGAGCAAAAGTTAAGTGGATTAGATTCCACTGGTGGCAGCACTATCCCTAAGGATAAAGATGGGTCCTATGATACTAGAAACCTACGCAAGATTGTCCCACCCTACAAAGTTAGGGATGACATCCACAAGTGGATTACTGCTTTGGAGAGGGCTTGCAAAGTACAGCAGGTACCCCAAAGTCAGTGGGCAGCAATCTTATGGCTCTCCTTTTCAGAAAAAAGGCAGAGATAAGCTCCTCACAGTTAGTGATGAGGATGCTGACAACTACACAGTCCTGAAGAGTGCTCTGATTGATGGGTTTGGCTTAACCACTGAGCAATATAGGTTGTTGTTCAGGGGTACCCAGAAGACACAGACTCAGGACTGGACTCATTTTGTAGATGTGCTACTAAAGCTCTGGAGGGCTGGTTATTGGACAGCAAGGTACATGACTATAAAGGATTGTATAATTTGATTATGAGTGTGCAGATCCTTAATAATTGTCAGAACCAGCTACTATATCAACACCTGGTGGACTCTGATCTGACTTCTCCCCAAGAATTGGGTAAGAAGGCAGACAAATGGGTCAGAACCAGGGTTAGGCCTAAAAATCAGGGTGATGACCAAAAGAAAGATAATACCAAGCCTCAAGAGAAAGGTGGGGATAAATCCAAGGACAAATCCACTACAGGGCCCCAACATTCCTCTGAGGGGGGTGGGTCCCAAACTCCTTCCTCTACCATTAAGAAACCTTATTGCCATGTCCATAAACAGCCTGGCCACTGGAAAACGGACAGCAGTTGCCCAAAAGCCAACATAAAGGAAAATGTTCCTCCAAGTACTACTCCAAAACCTCCTGTTACTATTAGTAGTAATCCCCCAGGTGGTGGGAATGCCCCCAAGAATTTGGCTGGGTTTACTTGGGGAACTCAGGTGGACTCTGGCCTAACCAGGTCCCTTGCCTTAGCTACTCTTGTCTGTGAGAATGGCATGGGGTTTGCCAACTTCACTGCTTGTCCCAACACTTTGGGCAAATACAGACAGGAGCCCCTCATCAATGGTCAGAAAGTTGACGCCTATAGAGACACAGGGGCTAGCATCACTATGGTGACTGAGAGTCTTGTCCCCTCAGGCCAAATTTTACCTGGATACACATACCAGGTGGCCAATATTGATGGAGTGCAGAAAGATCATCCCATAGCAGTAGTAAATCTCAGCAGGGGAGGTGTCACTGGCCCAAAGAGAGTAGCAGTGTCTACAAACTTGCCTGTAGATTGTCTACTGGGAAATGATCTAGAGATCTCAGCCTGGGCTGAGGTGGAACAAGAAACCCATTCCAAAATGCTAGGTCTTCCTGGAAAGGTTAGTGGGGCTGTGATAGCCACAGCCCGAGCTCAAGATTTCCTCCCTGAAAAGGTTGGTAGGGCTGTGATGGTCTCAGCCCAATCTCAAGCAGACTCCTTCCCTGAACAGGTTGACAGGGCTGTGATGGTCACAGCCCACAGGAAAACAGAATTCCTACCTGAAAAGGTTGGTAGGGCTGTGATGGTCACAGCCCAAACTCAAACAGATTTTTGTGTTGTGAAGCCTGAAACTATGGATCACTCCACACAGACAGAGAATATTGGGGAGGAAGAAAAGTCTCCCTCCCAGCAGACATTAGGTGAGAGTCAGCCTCCTCAGGGAACTGACCCTACCCCTTGTGAAGGAACTGCCCCAGAGGTAGTCAAGCCGAGCCTGGCAGAGCCCCTGATGTCAGTGGACCCTTCCAAGGTGTGACACAGTCTGGAGCAGGTAACCTATCCCTCTCTACACTGCCTCAGTCATCCCAGGGCTGTAGAGGTCAGGGAGGCCAGTAGACCCCAAAGGGCACCCTGTCCATAAGAACACACCAATCAGCAGATTAGGGGCACCAAAGCTAGCAGCCCTAGCAAGGTGAAAATTCCCAAAACTCCTGAGGGAACTCCCTTACACTTAGTTAGAAACCTCCCCCAGATGGACTCTGTTGGGCAGAGCCAAACCTGGGACCTAGTGGCCCCAAACCTGACCTGTCCCTCCAGTAAGTCAACAAAAGGGACCCAGCCTCCAGCTGTAGGTAGCCAGAGGTTGACCCTGAGAGCACAGTGCAACTCAGTCCTGGAAAGAAAGGCATACATGGTGGAGAGTGATTGGAGGTAGTTGAGCCCTACATTAGTGGAGCCTCACTTCAGTACTCCATCCCCACACCAGCCTCTTACTTTGCCAAAACACACCACAGGTAGAGATTCCCTATGGTGGAGACCCTCTAATACCCCTAGGGTGAGGGATTGCTTAGTGGACCATGAGACAGGGGATAACCATGCCAGTGCAGGTACCTCCTTATATGGCCACTCTGGTAATATAGGCGTACCTGGTGAAGGATAGCCTTATCTCTTTTCGTTTGGGGAGGGTTGTGTAGGAGGATGGATATCTGACTATGGTTACCCCCACCTTTTTGCCTAGTGTTTAGCTGGTTTTCGACTTAGTTGGCCTGGCACCCAGCCATTCAGGGCCCCAGGCTATCTGCTCTCTCTGTAAAATGGACTCCATGTACTTTAGGTACAGACCTAATTGGATGTTGGGAAACCTTGTGAGTCCCTGTATAGTGTACCATAGGTACCCAGGGCATAGGTGCAACCAAGACCTACCAGGGGCTGCAGCATGAATTATGCCACCACTGGCTGGCCATCCAAATTGACACAACTGGCTGATCACTCAGCTGGCACCAGCTGGGGCAAGGTCGTGTAATCACCCCTTGCTTAGGTATAGTATTCCTATACCTACCATTATATATAGACACATATATACCTATAAGTCACTCCTGTGGCAGGCCTTAACAATCCTGAAGGCAGAGTGCTTGGTTTTATGTGAGATGAGGCTCTAGCATGATCTGAGCCTGTCTGCAGCTTTCGGAACCATCTCCTTATAGCTGTTCTATGATATAGCCATACCATATACTCTTAAGTGCATTATAATCCTCGCGGTTGAATGCTAACTTTGGTTTGGCTTTATCAAAACATGTCAGGTAAGGTGTCATACGCTTTGGAATCCTACCCCCTCGCCAGTTCTGGCAACGGGGGTAGCATTACACCCTTCTAGAGGGAGAAGACATGTTGTTCCTGTTAATCCCGGTTAAAGTTAACCAGAGCCTCAGCATCACAAAATGGATGAGGCTGCCACAGACACAAGTCTAACCTCCTGCTGCTGGGATTCCTTCCAGTGAGGGAGGCTTGGACAATAGATGTCCTGCCTTGGGAGGTGCTAGCACCACCCCAGACAGGCCTTAGTGTATTGGGGCAGGGAGGGTTGAATGAAATGAGACACTGCCTGGGGCACGCAAGGTGCTCCATGCATAGTCCGGTTCAAACCAGTTGCTGGGGCACTCCAGCCCCAGCTCTGGCACGAAACTGGACAAAGGGAAAGGGGTGTAACCACCCCCTTCCTTGGTCCCACCCATAGGAGGGACCTAGCAGGTGATCCGGCCCCTTTGATTAGTATAAAGGTAGGAGTTGAGTCAAGAGACTTTAGATTTATCCTGAACTGAAACTTGAAACAAAACTCTGGACCTTCGACATTCTACTGCAACTAGAAGACTGAAGAATCTCCCTTGTGGTCAAGGATTGACCACCCTATGCAAACAGGACCCATCCAGGTATCTGCAGTTTGCTTTATCGACGCTCCCGCCGGAGCCCGAGCACAGAGCCTGGCAAGAACTGGAGTTCCAGACTTTCTTGAGCCCGATCCACAGCCACAGCAAAGCTGAGACCCGTGGACATGACAGAGAGACATGGGACCGGACATCTTGAAAAACCTGCTCATTGCTACTTGTGCAGCTTCTGAGCCACCCTCGAAGTTGTGCATTGGGGATTGAGAAGCCACAGCCCCGAGCACCTTTTGCACCGACGCACAGCCCCCCACACTAACCGAGTGCCGCGTGGGGCCTGCTAGTACTTTTGTGCTTGACGCATCTGTCCGGTCACTTGCCCGTTGGCTAGTGGCCTCTGTGACAACGAACCTGTCAAGTTAAACTGCCTGCCTGGTTGTTCCAGATTGGCCCCTGCTTCCCTGAAAAGGAGAAGCCCCCAGACCTTGCTGGTCTGCCTTGAAGCGAATATTTGATTCCTGCGTGGGTTGCATTTGCCAAGGCCTGTTGACTCCAATCTGGAAGCCGACACTGCCGACAGCGATATCCTTTGTGGGACAGTCCGTATCCATAGCCTGGTCATCGCCGACGCCTCCTGGTCCACGTGGCTGCAGAGACAAGCTTCATGACATCACCTGATTGCTTCGCGACATCGCCTGGTTCCTTCCTGGTTCCTTCCTGGTCACTCTGCTTTCAGGTACTCTTCATCCTCAATCCACCCTTGGATCCAACCGGACACTTCTCTCCTGGTCGCCTGCAGCATCTTTTTGCAGGTCTCCATAGGATTCAGCGACGAAACCCGACACAACTTGACACCTATGCACCCGGCTCCTGTGGGTGAGGTAACACGAGTACTCTGGTACTCCTGTGGGTATTGACTATCCAAGTGTCCTAGTTTTAAGTAGCTTTCTCCTAGTCCATCCAGAAGTGTCCTAAATCAACTAGTTTCTGACTCTTACGTTCCCATTGTATCCCTATGGTAACTCGCGTGTGTGTTTAGACACTGCACACGCATCCCGTGGGCCTCCTGCTTCCTAACTCCCGTTATCTCAGCGTAGCCCCATCGATTCCCTAGGTCTATTCTCTGTTCGTGACGTGGTTTTTATACCACTATTTTAGTATATGGTTTGCAACGCCCCTAGGGCTCAACTGTATTTTGTGCAACTTATTGTTTGATAATTGAGTAACTTGTTATGTGCTTTAGCCTCTGACCTCATAAAGAGTTCAGAGGGGTTGTGTTTATAATAAATACATATATATTTTATATATAACCTGTGTGGTGTCCTTTCATTTGGTATTCAAGGGGTTACATATGGTAAAACAGCTGGCTTCACATGCTCTCTGAAGTTTTAGCCTAAGACTGCTTTGTCCATGCAACCACTAGGATAGCTGGTCTATAAGGTTGACTTTACAACCCTCACCATAAGGGTTGTTTGGACTGATACAGGGTGCCCACTAGAATAGTGGAAATCACATATCAGGCCAACTTCTCACACCTAGCACATCGGTTCAACTATCTGGAAAAATTAATAGTACTGAGAGGAGATTCAGTTTGCATTTGAGACAGCTCATACTGCAAAGCTACCACATGTGAGCAATGACAGAGGAACACATTTGAATGACTTACATTCAAACACACATCATAACTACAAAGTCAATGTAAACTTCCAACTGCCATTCATATGTACACTAAAAGAACATTGTCAAAGCCAATATGTCTCACTTAGAGTGCCAGAGACAAGCTATTTGCTTTGCCAATCGTTTTTAAAGCACTGTTTTAAAAAAAAAAGTTGACCAAAAAACAACATTTTAAAATACTAGAGGAACAAAGAAATCATATCTTAAGCTATGTAAAATTCAACTCAATATTTTCAATCTTTATAAAATGTGTGGTTTATTTTTCAAATGCTTTTCACACTGGAAATTCTGAACATAATTTATATGGTCTTTTACATTTGATCCACCTGAAAATAATAACTCTGAGGACTAGTTGCAGGTACTTAAAAGAACATAACAGCTGTCTGAGGCTGTGGTTAGGAGGTGTTCATGTTTTTTAGGAAAAAAGCTTCCCAAGCCAAATGTATTTTCCACATGAATCAAAACTGAAACAAACTCTCAAGCCACTTGGTGCTATGCAGCAGCCAGGTGAAATGATTTATGAGTCTGTCTACGGAAGAAGAGACATCTCTAGCAGAGATGGAGTGCAGCATCTTGTGTAAATACTGTTTTGTATGTGGAGGCCTGCGCTTTGCGGCAACTCGTTGAGGACATAGGGGATACCCCTAACCAGCTTCATAAAGCCTGTCTTTTAATCAAACACTGGGGAAATTGTACCTGTTGCTGTGCTTTTACTGGGCAACTGGGAAAGGAGAGGGGGAGGAACATGCAGAGCGTGGGTGGAAGAGATGAGAGGGAGAACAGCCCATGTGGAGA
Organism: Lissotriton helveticus; assembly: GCF_964261635.1. NCBI lineage: Eukaryota > Metazoa > Chordata > Amphibia > Caudata > Salamandridae > Lissotriton > Lissotriton helveticus. The sequence goes on along the minus strand of NC_136059.1, from coordinate 609,722,146 downwards.
GAGCATAAATAAACATGAACTCCCATGGGGTCCTCCTAGGAAAAAAGTTGTTTTTTGATGTCAAGCTGTGGAAGGATGCAAATCATCCAATAAAAATGATTATGAAGAAGCTATGCTTCGGGGAGGGAGAAACACAAGAGGAGGAATGTAAATGTAAATGTAGATGTATTTGTAAAGCGCACTGTTACCCCGGCAGCCGGTGTGTCCTGGCGCTGTACTCATATGGCTAGGGAACCCATCCTGGCTTTTCCCCGTGAAATGTCCACTCCTGGGCATTCCCAGGGTGCAGCCAGGCATCCCCAGTGCTCTTGGGGGCTGTTGTGGAGACTAAGCAAGCTATTGCCCAGAGTTGCAGCGTGGGACTCATGCTCAGAGTAAGCACCAAGGTGAGAAATCAGGTCCGAGGAATTATGAGCCCAAGAACTGCCGAGGTCAGCCGAGGCGGGGTTTGAACCCTGGTCTGGGCCAGACCTCTGCACCAGGGACTGCCACTCTAAGCAGTGAGCCACACTTCTCCACAGGGAAGGAAGGGAAACGATTACAAAAGAAACACATATATTAGGCTGACAAGAAAGCTGAACAATGATCAGCAGTGAGCCAACAGTAGATGTTGGTATTCTCCACAACAGTCTGTCAACAACAGTATAGGCCCTGCCTAAAAGTGTGACATGGCTCTTGAGTGAATACAAGTGAGCATACATGAGAGTGTGTGTCTGAGTGTGCTACACCTGTGAGTCTGGAGGTAATTCTTGGCTTAAGAGAGACCCATTCAAAATGCTGATACATTAGATGTAATTCTTGGAATATAGTACACGCATGGCAAAAACTAGAGATGGAAAACTGGATGCAATTCTTGGAATAAGGGGAACCCATAGTAAAATGTTGGTGCTGAAATATTGGAAATAATTCTTGGCTTAAGAGACACCTGTAGATAAATGGTGCTGATACTGGCTTACTAGACATACTTCTTGCCATAAGGGGCATCTAAGGCAAAATGCTGGTACACTGAAGGTAATTCTTGGTATAAGGGGTACACCAAGGCAATATGCTGCCACTAGCAGAGCAGAAGTTATTCTTGGCATATCGGACACCTGTGGCAAAATGCTGGCTCTAACATATTGGAGATAATGCTTGTCATTAGGTCGATAAACATGAAATATTGGAAGGCAGTCAACATGACAAAATGCTTGTCTTGATATATTAGTGGTAACTTTCAACATATGGGTCTCTGGTAGAACACGGACGAAATCAATGGCAAAATTCTGACACTGGCATTTTGTGTGTAATTCTTGGCATGATGGGGTGTCCATGACACATGGGAATCATCCATGACAAAGTGCTGGCTTTTCCTGATGAACCTGAGGTAATTTCTGTCAAATTCGTCACCCAACATATATGGATTTAGGGCTGCTTTAGATCTTGGCAGTAATTGTCCCGCCGGCACTTTTTTGACAGATTCCTCACCCGCCTACTTGGGGGTTCACATGCTCTATTTAGATGTTGCCGATGGACGAAGACCGCCAGAGTCCAGATGGCTCCGCCAGGAATTCTCACCTGTGTTAACAGTACCATAGGCAGAAGCCGCTGTCAGTGGGAGTTCGGCCAAGATGACCACCGCACTAAGCATGTAGTAGCTTTCCGTCGAGGCAACTGTGGAATGAATACTCCCTACTTTGAGTTGGTGGAATGGAAGCAAATTATGTAAGAAATTTTCTTTTCAAGTGTTTTTCACTTCTGTTTCCATCTTGAACCCCATCATCCAGGTCCCTTCTTTGCTGCTCGGACTCCACCACAACGCCAAATGAATCGGTTGTCGCCAGGACCTAGGGTAAGCAACTTTTAAAATTGTCTTACTATTAATTATGTGTTGATTATTGCTGTAGCCTAGTGAATTTTTGCATTGCTCTTACATACAATTTTTTCTAATGTGAAATACAGTGACGTTAATTTTCCTACTGCAAGGTAAATTGAACACATCTTTATTGACACTTAGAAAATAATATTGTTGTTGTGGTGTTTGGGCATGTTATGCGTGTGGTGCATGTGGGTTTCCATTCAATAGTGTATATATGTTGTTTGAGTGGCATGCAATATGTAACAAAATATGCCATAGCACATGACCTACCTATGTTAAAAAAACATATTTCTTTATTGATTTTATTTTGATAACAACACAATAATTCCCACATATCTTGGACATCCGTCTAGTAAACCTCTCATTTCATTCTCTGCACATGTAGACTTGTCAGGTATCACTAGAAACATTTGCTCCTTTCCCCATTGTTATGCTATGTTAATCAACTCTTCCCCTTTCCCTTTCATCAATTGTGTCTATAAATCATCCCCGTTTACGGCTTGTGTGGGCTTGTCCAAAAAATCCAGTCCATAGATTCTCATCCAGATTCCCCATACCTTTCGAAACTTCCCTGGGCATCCTCTTCTCTTGTATGTTACCCTTTCCGCTGCCATACATGGATCCATTTCTGTCTTCCATTCCTTTAGTATTGGTGTGTCCTGTTCAACCCAGTGTGGTGCTCTCTTTTCAAAACTGCTATTCCTAAGGCACAGAACAATAATTGTGGTGTCAGTATATCTACTTCGCTATTTATTCCTAAAAAGAGGAATATTGGATCTAGGGGGAGAGGAGCCTGGATTACCCCACCAAATTCCTGTGTGATCTTTCCCCAGTAGATCTGTATCTTGGGGCAGCCCCATAATGTGTGGTAGAAATCCCCTTTCTCACACTGGCATCTTAGGCAATATGAATTTCCCACCCCTCCTATTTTGTGGAGCTTGGCCCTATCATAATAGATCCTATGTAGCATCGTATAATGGATAAGGCCTAGTCGTGCCCATAATCGCCACCTCACTGGGGTGCATAAGAGCAGCCTCCCATCAATGTCTTCCATTTCACCCACCTCAGCCTTCCATTTATCTCGAGGTTGCCTAGGTTCTCTGGCATGTTGTTGTTCAGCGTTTTGTATGTAAGGGCTACTGCTTTGTGCGTGAGCGGCTCTTGCAACAAACTGCCTTCTAGTGTGTGTATTCCAGAAAGCCCTCTGCAGTCAGGGTTTCTGCTGCCAATGCATGTCTTATTTGTGTGTACATAAAGAATTGAGTGCTGTGGAGTTGGAATTCAGTGCGTAAGGCAGTGAAGGTTTTTAGGGCACCTTTGTCCGTGATGTCTCCCACTGTTGAGATCCCTACAGTGTCTCAGTGGCAGAAAACTTTTAATTTCCCTATCTCCCTTAGCCATTTTCCTTCCCAGAGCGGCGCTGCTTTCGTTATTTTATAGTCCCATCCTAGTGCTTTGGAGGCCCTTCTCCATACTTCCAAGGTACTTTGTGTGGCCAAGACTAGGCAGTGCTTCCCTGGCCCCCGTATAGTTAGCGGGCAAATGTGTGCGGTAGCAGTGTTTTGCTTTCTAGCCTGTATGTGGGGTGATCTCCTGCCACATTCATTGATAGGTGTTAGGTGTTCTGCCCAATAGTAAGCTTCAATGTCTGGTACTTCTACACCCCCTTTGTATGGGTTCAGTTGCAGTGTGCTTAGCGCAATACTTGGGTTTTTCCCCAGCCATAGTGGCAAGATCAACTCGGCCTCAATTTCTCTGAATATTGTCTGTGGGAGAGGGTGGTAGGAGTTCTGTAGGGCATATAAGAACTGAGACAGTGAGATCCTTTTAAACATTGCTGCCCGTCCCATTATCATGAGTGGTAGTGTCTTCCATCGTTCAGCATCATCTTTGAACTTCTGTATTATTGGTATACCATTGTGTTTGTGGCATAATTTCTTGTCTGTTGTGAGAAAAATGCCCAGATATCGAAAGCCCTCCTCTACTATCTTTAAGTCCTCTGGCAAGTTTCCTAAGGGTCTGGGGCTATAGGCCATTGACGTGTGCCAGTTTACCTTGTAGCCTGAGTGTCTACCATATTCTTTGATGGTCTGAAAGATGGTGGGGGTCGTGTTTTCGAGTTCAGTTATGTATAGTAAGATATTGTCTGCATATATAGATATTTTTTCCACACTCGTATCTTCCTGTGTGATCCTGAAGCCCTGGATTCTTTGGTGTTGTTGAATTCAACATGCCAGTGTCTCCACCATCAGTGCAAACAACAGTGGGGACAGGGGGCACCCTTGCCTGGTCCCTCTGCTAATTGGGAATTCCTGGGATGTTTTACCGTTCACTCGTACCATTGCCCTTGGAGAGTTATATAATAGAGACACCCAGTTTCTACATTTTGGCCATATCGGAACTTGATCAAGGTAGACTCCAGAAAAGGTCAGTGTACTGCGTTGAACGCCTTCTCAGCGTCTAGTGATAAAAATATGTGTGGGGTGTCTCATTCACTGGTCTCCATTATCCAGTTATAGGTTCTTCTGAGATTCTATCTAATTGTCCTACCAGGCATGAAGCCCGATTGATCACAGTGGATTGTAGTGTAGTTCCTATATTCCCAATAGGCTCTGCACATTGGAATAACATAAACGATAGTTTAGACGTAGGACTGAGGTCATCTAGGTCTGTACTGAATATGTTAGACTTAATTAGGTTTGCCAGCTAGCTCAGAGGTCACTAGCAACTTTCTCGAATGAACAGGAAGGAGTTAACTTTCCTGATTAGACAAGAAGGGATTAGTTTCTGACAACCGCATAAACATGACAACTTTGCTCCCCCCAGAATAAGGAGTATATATCCAGAGTCGTGCGAAAACAATAGACAGCTATTTCACTCAGTCAATCGTGCATGCTTGGTTTCACCAGAGTGCAGAGAAATAGAGAGACGGGCGTTTTCAATAAAAGGTGTTATTTATTGAGCAGTCTTCTTTCTCATGCCAGAGAAATGAATTGCCACAATTGCAATACTTATCATGAAATAAAGTGCGTACAGTAAAAGTAGTATTATGAAATAATACTGTAAAAGCATTGATATGGTTTCTGAGCCATATGATACTTAAAATGGATAAAATATATACATACATAAAATCATTGACTAAACGTGCTCAACTGGTGTTTCTAAAATACGCCTACCCCGGTATACCTGACCTAAGCCTAATACGTGGGAAGGAGTAAGGAAGTTAAGATAGTTTTGCCAAGAATTTGCATCAAGAATTCTCTTAAGGATCTAATCAGCTTCGTACCTTGTTTATAGAATGAAGGAGATCTTGTATCTCTCTCTCAGGACTCGATCTCCCAGCAACCTGCAAGGGTGACTGGAAACACTGGGGCTGGATTTCTCGGCAGGAGAAAAGACAGCGTCTCTCAGTGCGTCAAATGGGAGGGTCGGCTTCCTTCGGCACTCGCATCAGCTGGGCGTCAGGCAAGTAGATAGCCGCTCTGCTCCAAACCACCGTGTGTTTGTTTACGGCAAATGCTGGTATATTTCCTGGAAGGTGCCGAGTTTGACGTAAGGTTGGACATAAGACGTCACTAAGAACTTACAGTTCTTTCTGGACTCCAGGAGTTCTTGTGCAAATCAAAACAAAAGCAGGGGGAATTCCCGGGCTGCTGGAGGTTTGGTTTGTTTAAAGAACGCGTTGTACTTTCTAGGAGTCTATGGGAGTAGCCTTGCCGTATTTGGACTGCATTGGCTATGACTAAATATGGATATGATTCTTATGCCTTTATAAGGATATTATTTGTTATAACCACATAAGGGCATGAATCGGGAATATTTAATTAGGGTCCTAGATACATTCACAACACCCACTCCACGTATAGGGCCCGATTCACAGAATGAACTCAAGACTAAATCCTAAACTTACTACTATTTGGTATTCACAGAATGCACTTACTACTTTCGGGATTCACAGAGTGAACGTACTACTTTCGGGATTCTCAGAATTAACTTACTACTTTCGGTATTCACAGAATAGATTTAAGACTACTAACTTTAAGTCCGCACTCGGGCCGTAAATTCCGGCCCGGAGTCGGAGCTTCTGGCTTGGGGGCGGAGCTTGCGGCCCGGAGTCAGAGCTTGCGGCTTGGAGGCGGAGCTTGCGGCCCGGAGGTGGGGATTTAGCCGTGGCTAAAATCTCCACCTCTGGGCCGAAAGCTCCGCCTCCTGGCCGGAAGCTCCGCCTCCGGGCCGCAAGCTCCGCCCCCAAGCCAGAAGCTCCGCCTCCGGGCCGGAATTTACGGCCCGCGTGCGGACTTAAAGTTAGTAGTCTTAAATCTATTCTGTGAATACCGAAAGTAGTAAGTTCATTCTTTGAATCCCGAAAGTAGTAAGTTCACTCTGTGAATCCCGAAAGTAGTAAGTGCATTCTGTGAATACCAAATAGTAGTAAGTTTAGGATTTAGTCTTAAGTTCATTCTGTGAATCGGGCCCATAATGTCCATCATAACTAAATACTAAGCAATATTAAACATATAACGATGCATGTGTCTTTTCCAACCCACCCCAAAATACATAAATTGCATTCGAAATGGTATATGGTAAATACACGAAAATGAGTATTTATACTGTACGTTTTTCGAGCAGTGGTATCATTCAGATAATGCATATATAAATATCGGCTGAATGAATTGCGAAAATTACATTTATGAAATGGCTCTTAATACCGAAAAGAAGGTCGAGACCATTTCATCAAATATTTAGACAATACTGTACATGTGCTAGAGGCTGAGTTAAAATATTGTCTTCAGTGTTTTCTAAAAATAGAAGTTCTGTTCTCTAAGAATAGTTCTACTTTAAGCAGAGTACCATGTGCCAGAAAAAAGGTAAATATTTTGGAAATGGAAAAATAATTTCGCTTTCAGGGGAAAAAAAATAGTTCCAAATGTTTTCAGTAGTGTTGTTTATCAAAAACCGAAGGCCGAATTCAGAGTTCAGGGAACGCTGTGTGCTCGTTGTTTTTAAAAGCTATTCTCGCTGTTAGGAGAGAACATTAAATCAGACAGGCTTGCGAAAAATTGGTCTACAACAGTCGGTGAAAGTTCGACCAAGTTCGAAAAAGCTGAAATAGTGCAAATGTGAGAATCATTGCTATCATCGATGTCTGGATCAGCAATGCTCACAGAAGGTTGTACCTGTGTAGTGCTGCTTTCATCTCGTACTTCACCGCCACCTAATCGTAATGGTGAAGTCTCAACGAATGCCGTCATCAGAATAGGTAGCCGCTGGGGACAACACATGGCATGAGCCGTTACCGAACCAAGCAAAGTATCGATATCCATAGGTACTGCTGATGGTAGTGTAAGACAGACGTCCAACACGCATTCTTCTCCGCATAGCAGACATCGAAGCACAGGTAAGATGCAATCTTGCCAGATTGGTCTGAATGAAAGTCACCAGGTTGTATTCAGATCTCTTAGCCGGGCCAATCCGAGGACTCTAGTGATTCGGTCTCGGTAGTGTATTGCTAGGATTGTTTCTTCCATCGTAGCTGGAGTTTTGTCTGTGGCTTGGCTTGCCATATCGGAGCAGAAGGATCAAAAATAAAATTCCTGCTACGAGTCCCAAAAGAAGAGGCAGGCCACCGAATACAGAATGCACAAAATTCGGGAAGATGCCAAGAAATGTTTCAAAGGGTGCTAACAGTCCCGAAAAAATTGTCTTAAATACATGTGCGATGCCACTAGTATCTGACATGTTTAGAATTTGGCTTAACATTTCTACGAAATGCACGGGGCAATTTGTCGATAATAGGGTAGGTATCTCTGCCGCTGTCCTTGCAACATGCAGATCATACGTCTCTATGGACGAGGTTAAAAGCACAGTTGTCTGTAAAAGAATAGACTTCATTCTGCTTAAAGTATCAATTCGAATAGAAGAGATATTCAGAGAAGGCCATATTGCTGCCTCCTTGTCGTGTTTGCTGTTTGGATACAATACTTGCATACAGCAAATTACCCTGGAAGTAATGGTTACGAGATAGGCTTTTCCTGGCACCATGCCACAACAACTGTGGTCACTTATTATAACATAGCTGCCGTTGGAAAGCTGTCTGAAAAAAGGCTCTATCTGTGTTGCAGGGGTGCCGTGCAGGTGACATGAAAGGTCATTTGATGACCCTTCGCAGGCTCTATGCAAGTTAATACCTTGACACAAGTGTACCGCTTAGTGAATTTTTACAGTTGTTGCCACTAAGGAATACTTATTTTTTCCCTTTACTATAACAATTATGTGTGTAAGGTAAATTCCAGGTTGATTTGATGTATCCTTTACCCAACCTTTCATACAGGCCTGCTGGTATATACTTTTGGCAATATTGAAACTGAAAAGTTGTTATCGGAATTGGAATTGTTCCATGTATTATCCATTCAATGACAGGTCTCTCTGACATTGTCAATGGTAATCTCTCAAGTTTTTCAATGCTCAGAATCGTATAGTCTGCTCCTTTTTGTGCCAAACTGATTTGTTTATCAGTAAGGTTAAAGATAGAAAATAATGACGTTGTGTTGATTAGACGCCATGACACGTAGCCTGAACGCAGGTTTTGTAACGTCCAGCCTAGCTGTACAATAGAACGCAATTGGGACTGACCATGTAGCAAGTCCTGCTCTATTATATTAATAGCAGATGATACAATGCTGTCCAGTGAATAAATTCTGGAAGACAGAGTCGTTAACCCATTGTCCACCACAGAAAGAAATTTTTCCAAATTTATACGATCAATTTCTCGTATTTTTTCAGCAGTTTCAATTTGCGTCACTTTCTAAGCTTCGTTGTAAGCAGCGTATATACCGGCGTATATGAAACGTTTTTGACGCTGTTTGCGAGGTCTCAGTATGAAAACTCGCAAGTCAGCACCGTCTTTAAGTAAAGTCAAGTGTTGCTTAATTTCAGGCAGTGTGGATTTCTGTAGCCACTCAAGGGATCGTTTTCCTACACTATATGTTGTAACTATCCCTGGATGTTGTCTCTGGGAATATCTTGGGTCTGGCCTGGTCTGTTTGAACCCCCGTGTTTTGTTCAGGAATCTATCTTGACAGTTATTTGTGTCTGTGGGCCAGATCAACCATTTTTTTCCAATCAGGATTTGTTCTGTTTTGGTGTAAAATATGGGATACGTCTATCTCCACATCTGTAGTGCTATTACTATCAGGTATGGGCTTTGGAATAGACGGTTTGTTCAAGTCTGTTATCTTGGCTATTCCAAGACAGGTTGTTTGTTGAATGGTGTCATTCAGGAATATTATCTGTTCTAGGATCATGCAGGCTCTAAATAATGCTTCTAGAACTTGTACCTGCCAGTCTTTTGTACCCCAGATGGTTTTTGTCTCAATGTTGTTTTTCCAAATTTCAAAACCAAATGTAGACATTTTATCATAACATTTTTCAGAATAAATCAATTTAGTATTTGTCAAAATTGTTTTCATTACTGTCTTATTTAACATTTTAAAATAAAACGTTTCTGGATCACTGTTGTTAAACCCTGAGAAGTATGGGAATTTTTCATAAAATATTTTCGAGCTGCCTTTTTGCGGTGTTGGACAATGTTCCCATTGGTTATAAGTAAAAACATTTCTAGGTTGAGCAGATTTATACAAATAGTGATGACCATAATGATTATAACAGTACATTTCTTCATAGTTTGATGAACCCTGCAAATAATCCTGTTCTGTGAATTTTGCTGACATTACTAAATCTGACATCATATTATTAATATTTTCAAAGTCCCAATCATCAGAGAAAGTACTTGGTGTTACAAAGTCACTTAATGAAACCTTGAATTGATGTAGATATTTCAAGAGCTCAATCGGGCCATAGATTTCATAATCTGTTTTGTCCCATGCTACCCCACCGGGTATAGGATTGGCTGTGATGTTCACTGATGACATTTCTCTTTTTTCGATGTGTGAAGATCTGTGAGGCTTTAGGACCAAGTTGATGTTCTGACTTGCTGTGTCCATTGTACTATATTTTCCATCAATAAATCTACCCGAACATAAAATCATGATGAGCCAGAGCAGGAGGAAAAGTACACCTAACACAATCTATAATTCAATCCATGGTGAGATCAGATATGTTTCTTTGAGTTGATGAAAAAGTTCAGTCATTTTTCCATTAAAAGTTTTTGTTGCTGGCGTTTCTTCATGTTAGCTTGGATCATCAGAAAAGTCATCGAAATTGATGAAGTAGCCAGATGCAGTTCTGTCAATTGTTGGAATTGCTTCCGGATTGCCCTTAGTCTTTGGATATTTCTTTGTTTCATTAGCATAGTCTGATGCTACTTCGTTGTAGACAGGTGTTTCTTGATGAACTGTTGCAATTTTATTTATTTATTCATTTATTTATTTATTTAGGGTTTTGTAAAGCGCGTAGTAACCCGTAAGCATCCCAGCGCTAAGGTCAAAACAGTCCAGACGGTCACATAATGGGGAGGGAAGACAAAAGAAGAGAAAAAAATGGAGATCAGGGAAACTTGGGTTTCAAGAGGCACAAGTTCCACGGCTTTGTTGCATAGTCCTTTTTTATTCACTGCAGGTTTATCAAAAGTGATTAGTCTCTCAGTTTGAACCTCTTGAATTGTAGCAAGATTTGGTCTTCTGCTATTTCTTGGCAGTCCACTGGGCCTACTACTTATTATTGGCCACATGATTGTGGTTTTACCAGGTCGATGGATACAACTCTGTTCTCCTTTTTACCAGCAAGGGGCGGTAGTACTACTGATCTTGTTCCGCTGACAGCTAAGACAGGTACTGCTTTTCTGTAAGAAGGCCCAAATTCCTTCTTCACCGCAATCTTTTCTCTGACTAGATCCCCAATCTTTGGAATCCAGACAGATCTTGATGGGACAGGTGGTTTTTCTTCAGTGGCTGCTGGCTTTAACTTTGTGTTACTTAGACTTCTTCTTGTTTCATTTAAGTCCTGTTAAACAGCCAAACGATCTTTGATATCAAAGGATTTTTCTTTCACCACTGAAGTCTGACAATCTAAGTCCTGGACACTAAAAGGAAGTATTGCTTTGGGCCACGAGGAATTATTGTTTGGACTTGACTTGCCTTCCATCTGTCATCGCAGCCGCAGCAACAGCTTGCCGGACCCGCTACGCGGGTCCCGCTTCGCTTCCTGAAGGGGTGTCTTCCGTGCACCGGACCTGGGGCAGTGATTGGGAGGCCTGAGAAAGCTGCAGGGCTGTGAGCGGAGACGCAGGGACTCGAAATCCCAGGAGTCCCTGCAGGGTGAAACCATCTGCACCTGGCCCGCTCTCCCTGCTGCCACGCCCCCAGCCCGCGCTGTATTTAGCGCCCTATATTCTTCTTGTTTCATTTAAGTCCTGTTAAACAGCCAAACGATCTTTGATATCAAAGGATTTTTCTTTCACCACTGAAGTCTGACAATCTAAGTCCTGGACACTAAAAGGAAGTATTGCTTTGGGCCACGAGGAATTATTGTTTGGACTTGACTTGCCTTCCATCTGTCATCGCAGCCGCAGCAACAGCTTGCCGGACCCGCTACGCGGGTCCCGCTTCGCTTCCTGAAGGGGTGTCTTCCGTGCACCGGACCTGGGGCAGTGATTGGGAGGCCTGAGAAAGCTGCAGGGCTGTGAGCGGAGACGCAGGGACTCGAAATCCCAGGAGTCCCTGCAGGGTGAAACCATCTGCACCTGGCCCGCTCTCCCTGCTGCCACGCCCCCAGCCCGCGCTGTATTTAGCGCCCTATATTCCAGAACGTTGTGGGACACTAAAAGGTAGTATTGCTTTGGGCCACGAGGAATTATTGTTTGGACTTGACTTGCCTGCCATCTGTCATCACAGCCGCAGCCACAGCTTGCCGGACCCGCTACGCGGGTCCCGCTTCACTTCGTGAAGGGGTGTCTTCCGTGCACCGGACCTGGGGCAGTGATTGGAAGGCCTGAGAAAGCTGCAGGGCTGCGAGCGGAGACGCAGGGACTCGAAATCCCAGGAGTGCCTGCAGGGTGAAACCATCTGCACCTGGCCCGCTCTCCCTGCTTCTACGCCCCCAGCCCACCCTCGCCTCCTTATAACTGACGCTGCAGCCGCTGTGCGGGAGCGCGCGGGAGTGCCCGGGGCTAACCCCGGGCAAAGGGCGGGCCCTCTGAGGCCCTCAGAGGACGAAGAGGTCGGGTCGAGCGCACCCCCATAACAACATCATTTCTTCATCACGTAGGATCTTTGACCTTGTTTATGGTTATCATTCTATTGTTTTGGTACTATATCAGAAGGCTACTAGCCCCGCACTACACTGTCCTGCGATTACTGGGTCCTTGTAATATTAGCTCCATCTAGGATATTTACATATATACCAGCATGTCTACCAGAGGTAGTAGAAGCAAGACAGCCGCTGGAGGGGCATCTGTGATTGGACCTATTGATAACTTCATAACAAGGACTAACGAGGCAATTGACCTCAGCATTTCAGTCCTTGAGCGTAGGGTCTCGCAAGATCTAGAACTTGCTAAGCGTAGGGTCTCGCAGGATTTAATAAACGCTAAACGTTCTTCTCTTGGGAGCATTATATTAGCAAGAACCCCAGACAACCCCAAAAATGTACAAACAGGTTGTACCCGTGATATTCGAGCTGACCTTCACACCATGCCTAATGAGATTAATCTATCGGCAACTGATCCCCTAATTGACTGTGACACTGATTTAAGCAGCGAACTAGAAAGGACGCCGGAACTAAGTATAGACTTTACACCAGAAATAGTAGAGGAAAACAATGAGATGCATTCAAGAGTCAGGCAAGAGGGCGCTATTCGAAAACAAACAAAACAAACGATTAAATCCATTCCTCCCGCTGCTAGAAAACGTAATGTAAGAAAAGGACAACACAGGAAAGGCATACCAAACATTTTATTGCTAATGGAATAAATCCATCTACAGAGACACTAAGTGATGCTACTCAGGGGAACCCCCACGTGCATGTGGATAAGCCTGACGCAATCACAGTAAACGACCAACTAGTTGAAAGACTTGGCGATCTTTTGGGCATCTTTATGTCGCCAATCGAATCTAGGCTTGCCCGTATCGAAAAACAGTTAGAAGAACTAACAGCCTATAACAAAAAAGCTCCCAGTGCCACGCCAATAACTAACGCAGGTTCAAAGACAAGTATTAGTAAACCCACACCCTCCAAACCAAAAGTTATCCCAGTTCTAGACACTGTGACAAAATCAAAACCTATCGTTTCTACAAGTAAAGAAATTGGCACAAATAACTCTGTCTTAGCAAGCAGCTCTACTCCTAGTACCAACATGAAAACTCAGATTACAAACACGCAGGCAGGGAAGACGCACACAACATCAAATAGTGTGAGAAAGACACCTAACCATACCAGTGACACAATACCAACTTTCCAAAGGCCCCGGACGTCATACGATCCACCTTATAACTCAAGGCAGATTCCTCCACGCATTAATCTGCCACCTGAGTGTGGGGCCTATGTGCTGGTTTTGGTTAATGTCCCGATACTGTGGTAAATAAATGATTACCCTGGCAGAATTTCTAGGCATTAACAAAGTATCATGCATCAAATGAGAGACAGGATCCGTGGTGTCCAAGTTAAATGGGCTTTATTCCAATAACTCGAGTCATGGGAGAATATGTTCCATCACCACTGAGGTTCAGGAAGGGTCTTCTAACAATTATTTACTGAACATGGGTTATATACATTTTATCTTGTACATAGGACGTAGGAAGGAACGCTCGAGGCAGAGCAGAGAAAGAAAGCGATAAGAACATGTGGGTGTACACTTTGATGAGTCATAGGTAGGTGATAGGTAGGTGTCATAGGTGGGTGGGTACTTAGAGGAGGAGTTTGGATAGCTAGCTGGAACTATGCCCTAATTGTGCAACTTTGAGCATGACGTGCAATTGACGTGTAACTGGGAGGAAGCTGACTTTCAACCTAGTAGAGAGATCTCTTGTGTCAAGGCGACCAGCACATCTAGTACAACTGATATCTAGAGTCAGGGGATGTATTATCTGAAGAAAAGGTTGTTCGTCACTAAAAGACAGAGAGGGCATATTTATTCGTTCATTGCATGAGCTTCCTATGGGTGCAAGCACTGTAATTCACTTAAATGGAGACAGAATGGCTAGGCCCTATCTCCCTCGGACGGGTTCTGTTTACTTTTCCTCACCGGGCAGGGATGTGACTCTGTACAGCAGACAGATAACTGTTATTCATAATACTGTCTTGGCAGGCTTCTTGCTGACGTGACTGCAGCTCAGTGTGCCAAGAGTCATGAAAACATTAATTCAGAAAGTGGTTTCAGGCTCAACCACAAAAAAGGGTTCAGTACGATATTTATTTAAAAGTGCACAATGCAAAATGCAAATACATGGGCCTTCATTTTAGCTTAACGTTTGGGAGACTTGATGACTTGACTTGCAGGACATGTTTGCAGAGGCCTAGTGATTCAGGCCACTACGGGAAATATGCATGGGTGACATGCACATATATGTAACATAGGGTATACGTAGGGGACATCTTGGTCAGTCAAAATTTCATTTTCCTCATTCCCTCCTTGTCCCCTACTTAACCCTTCAGGATACATCTATATTCATGAGACCGTATAGTTCATCATACAGAATCATTTGTTCATCTCTAACTCTTTGTTTACGTGGATGGGGAACACAGGCAGTGGCACACAGGCCGCAAATTGCCGGGCCACACTGCAAACAGAGACAGCAACCAAATATCATAAGTAGGATCATTCCTAGGAAGGTCAGCACTTTCCATCCCCAAGCAGATATTATACCCCAGAGCCAACTGGACCAGGTCCATGTGCCTGGGTCTTGATGTATGGCATGAGCAATCTTGTGGAGCCTTGTTATTGCTTCGTACACAGATGGTGCATTATCTGGGATGAAAATGCAACAACTAGATCGGATGACTCTACAAGCTCCGCCCCTATCCGCCAAGATGACGTCTAGAACGAGGCGGTTTTGAAGAACGACAAGTCTAATAGCAGACTGTTCCTGGGTCAAGTTCGCCAGGGCAGATGTACATAGGCTGTCTGACCGCAAATGAAATAGGTATGGCGTGATGTTTTGAAAGAAGAAAGTCCTTTATCATTAAACTCTACTACAGTGTTACACTCGCTGTGTCCCATGAATACTGAACCTTTCTTACTAACACATAAATCACCTTTTGCTGGCAGGACTGATATAAACGGTGGACCTGTATTTTGCTTGGGCTGACCATTTAACATTATATAATTAACAGATGCATTTCCCTGCTCGTACTCTTCATTCTCTAAATCGGTTCCCTTTCTTTGGGGGAATCCGTCTTTGTCTGGAAAGCATGCTTCATTCATTACTTTATTCAGGTTTCCATATATCCAGCCACCTGGATAAGCTATGTACTTTCTATCTATTGAGGTCATTAGAGCAAACCATGCTCCACACGAACCATTGTGTGAGAACGGTAATGGGTAGAAGGGCAAGACTCCCTTTGTCTCTTGATAAGGTGGCATTTGGCCACATACCCAGCAATCTGTTGCATTGCTGGTCTGGTGAGAATGGTGTAACATACGAATAAAAGTATTGTTACGTAGTGCAAGTCGATATGACAATTCATGGGGTGGCAGTTCACTAAATGTATGCTCTATGGTACTGTTACTGGAAGAATGTATATGTGAGGAAATGGGAAAGAAAACATGTAGCATTAAACTGACACAGATTATAACAATGCACAGAATAAAAAGAATGATCAAGGTAACTATACATCTACTGCGTAATATCTTGCAGTATTTTCCTTTCTTATCTCTCTTCTTGCTATTCTCGTATGTGATCTTATACATGTCAGAAATCTAGTCTAACCGATTCACCACCGGGTGGGCTTAAACAATTAAACTACGTCTGACTTACTAGATCTTAATTTAGACCTATACTCTTGCTGAGGGGTCTTTTCTAGCAGCAAAGGCGGCGCAATGTCTGTATTTTCCTTAATATCTTTAGTGTCAATAGTCTTTGTAAAGGTACCAGAATGTCCAAAGTATCTTTTGTAGTGATGAAGGTGAGTTCGGCCTTTACGTCCTTCCACCAACTTCGGCGTCTTCCAACGTGGCTCAAGGGGACTTGAACGATCAAAATTCCGGATGCATACAAAATTCTCGGGGACAATGGCGTGTTCCTTGACCTGGGTGTTGTCAGGGAAGGCAGCAGCAACCTGTGAACAACAAGAGAGTAGTGCAGACATCAAGGAAGCCAGGTAATCTGTCAGCATGTTACTGTCAACATCAGTTATTTACTTAAGCATAGGTGTACCCCACATATTTGGCGGTCTACCGAAAACTACTTCATAAGGAGATAGGCCTGTTCTGGAATGAGCTACCATTCGCATGTAAAAGAGGGCAACCGCCAAGGCCACCATCCAATCCACGCCTTTTTCTGTACAGATCTCAGCAACTTTTGTCTTAATTGTCTGATTATGTCTTTCTACAAGGCCTGCTGCTTCTGGGTGTCGTACACAATGGAACTTCTATCCTAACAGAAGTGACACTTGTTTCATTAATTCAGAGGAGAATGGCTGACTGTTATCTGAATAGATCACACGAGGTAATCCATACCTAGGGAAGTACTCACGCACTAACTGTCTGGCTGTTGTCATAGCAGTATAACCTGGAACTGGATATGCTTCTGTCCATCTAGATAGTGCACACACAACTACTAAGACATATTTGTAACCTCTACATCTGTCCATTTGGATATAATCCGTCTGGAGAACCTCAAAAGGGTGGTCAGGAGGATGAAATCCGCCTTGTTCCACCGGAATGCCGTTACCTGGATTGAACTGGCAACAGATCATACATGTTCGCATATTCTGTAAGCTGTCTAACATTGCTTTTTCTCTTAAGTGTGCTGGACTATGGGCTGTGTTTATGATTACTTGTACCATAGAATCTGGGAGAAACCATGTAGCTTTTCCCTTAGTCATCCAACCTTGGTCAGTCTGAACCCCTCCTTGTTCAGTCCAATTCTTTATCTCATCTGTTGTGGCATGTGTCTGTATGTCGAGTACATCTTGAGTGGGATCCCTGACTGTCATACATGTTGTCAGTAATGGTACCTCTGTCCTTGTCGTGTCTGTTGGTGTCTGGGCTGTCAGTTTAGCTGTTCGGTCTGCCAGGTCATTACCCTGGGAAATGCTGTCTGTAACTTTGGTGTGAGCTTTATATTTCAGGATAGAAATGGCTGTAGGTAAATGTATCGCTTCCAACAGGGCTTGAATAAGCTGGCCATGCTGAATCTTGGCACCTGAGAGGTCAAGAAACCTCTCTCTTGCCACAGGACCCCAAAATCATGAACTACGCCATAGGCATATTGTGAGTCTGTATAAATGTTTACTTTCAAGTGCTTAGCTCTTATGCAGGCTTGTGTCAGAGCGATGAGCTCTGCTGCTTGTGCTGACAGTGTGTCTATTTTCTGTGTCTCTATGACTTCAGTAGCAGTGGTCACAGCATAGGCTGCTACTAACTCTCCTGCACTCGTTCTCATGCATGATCCATCTACATAGAGCGTCAGGTCAGGGTCTGGGAGTACAATATCTGTCAGGTCTTGTTTTGGTCTTGTCACTATATTCATTACTTCCACACAGTCATGTGGTGGTGCATTTACTGTACTTGAGGGCAAAAGTGTTGCAGGATTCAGAATGTTACAACGTCTGATCTCTATGTGTGGCTGAAATAATGTCAGTTCATATCCTGTCAGTCTCGCTACAGTCAAATGTAAAAATAAATAAAAATAAAAAAGCATAAAATGTTTACTGTGACATGGAGTCGCTAAAACTGGCGCGTGACATAATGCTCTTTTTTATTCCTCAAATGCCAAGGTGTGTTCTTGTGTCCTAGGGAGGACAGTCTAAATGGCTGCCTCCTGTGTAGTTAACTGTATGAGTGGTTTGGCTAGATATGCATACTGGGGAAATGAGGCCAATAAATGCACGAACTTCCTTTTGTGTCCTGGGCTGTGAAAGGTTAGTAATGAGCTATATGGTTCTTGTGTTAGCTGTCTACAGCTGACCACCCTCCTTGGAAAGCAAGTGTGACACCACTTGCTTTTCACAGAATTGCAACTGTCAGTGATGCATTCTCGCATTCTGTGTCTGATCGTGCTGTAACCAGGATGTCGTCTACGTACTGTATCAGTCCTGTGTTGGCAGGTATATAAAAACTGTCCAGCTGTCTCTTTAATGCTTGACTGTAAATACTAGGGCTCATTGTCATCAATCTAGCAAAAATAAATTATATAGAAATAAATAAACAAATAAAAATGAATTTTCAATTCAAAAGCACAATTTTTATTTTGGGGAAACCTCTTTCCAAAAGCTCTGTAGTTTATAATAAAATCCTACTCTAAATCTTGGGAATGGTATGACCATACTACCTACAATATGTTCTCTAAATGTATTTGAATAAAATCCAAATTATCCCAGCATAGACAGAAGGCTGGAGCCTCTGTGAGAAACAGCCCCTCCCTTTAGAAAGATGTCCGCGTTTGGAGTTTTGAATCAACTCCAAGCCGGGCTACACTGTGATCCAAAATTGAATGACCGCCAGATGCTGAACCCGTCTGCAAGAGCAAGACTCCTGCCAATTATGCTGTTTACACTACTGAAGGAAAAACGTATTCATTTGCAAGCGTGAATTTATCTGAAGTCAATGAAGCTTTTAGTGTTGACTGTAAGGAAGAACAATTTTTTTGTACACAAGTCAGAGGGGCTGGGGAGGTAACTTCGCTACGAACTCACTCCTTGCTCACCTACCCCTCCCCTCAGAGCCAGGAGCTGGCTCAGTGTCAAACATAACAAATAGGAGACAAGCCTCTCACTCTTCTCTTCTTCTCTAAAATTGGGTCGCTGCCAACGCTGAGCTCATTGAAAGAGTCAAGCGTCTGCCAAGAAAGCTAGTGTCAGTCGGAGGAGTGGCCCTCCCTTTACTTAAACAAAGGGATCACGGAAAGAATTGGGTTATGGCCAATAATAACAAGACAGGCACGGCAAGAGGGGAAAACCCTCCCTTTACATAAACATATACTGGAAGCCAGGACCTTCAAGGTCGAAAAACACATTCTGAGTAATTCAAAACATATCTGTACCCAGGCCAGAACCATTATTCTCTAACTAACTGAAGCAAATTTAAAACGTGATAAAAAGTAAATTAATAAAGACATGTATTTTGTTGTAACTAAGTGACATGCTAGCATTTTAAAATAATTCTGTTACTGCTACTTAAAAGCCCCACTTTCTAAAAAAACACTTTTGTCTAATTAATTCAGCTAGAAGGCAAGACATTTGAAACATGGGCATGTGTTTAGCAGGCAAATTAACACACAAATATGGGACAATGTGCTTCTGCACACAAGGCTATGCATTTTGCAGTTGAGAGAAAAAACGAATTATCATGGACTGTTGGGTTGGGACTGTTCTCTGCACATATCAATTGAAGTGTCTCCACTAAATGTTTATCTGAAACCATCTGTGTAAGCATTGTAGCCTAACTGACCTCTGAATCAGACATAATAAATCCTATTTTCCAAGTCTTGTTTAATGAATACTGCTTTTACCGTGCAAGATTATACCTTTCTATCAGCAGCCTGTCAAAGTACATAGGTGAGCCTTGAAACTAAATGAATGCAAATTAAACTAATGTAGGGGACACATAGCAATGCATTAAGGAGGGTAGTGTATTATAGCTATCAAAAAGGGCCACGTTCATTAATTTACAAATAGCCACTATTCCTAATTAAGTGTGCAAGCTCTTCTATTCCACCTATTCAAAGGGCCAGATTCATAATTTTTCAAACAAAATAAATAAAAAACCCATGTTTTCTAATTGAGTCTATTAACTGTCACAACGCTATTCTAAAGGGCAGCTTGCATTGGGAAAAATATTCTGTAGAAACATTCCTATTAAAAAAAAACACACGGTTGCAGTACACTAATTAAAAGCACATTCTCTAATGGGCCTATTCTATAATTTCTTCTCAACCGTGAAAACATTAAAGCACTCTCCGTGCAAAAACCCTTATCTCAATAAGACTGGTTTATTTACAACTACCGACCTCTGAGTCAAACACATTAAATCAAGTGTTCCAAGGCAAACCCTTTACACATACACTTCTTTACTCTCCATGCAAGATTTTACCATTCAATCTGCAAACTGACAAAGCACATAGGCAGACCCAGAATGAAAAGTCAAAGAAACCTTAATCCCAATTTTCAGAAATACGCCCATTGGATAACATGGCAAATCGCACCTCCACACAAAACATACTTTTTCCACCACTTCCACAGCTCAGATCCTTTTCAAATTCGGCATCACAGTAGTCCAAGCTATTCCCTAAATCCTCACCAAAAAGCAACCAAATCCCTCCACTGGAATGGGTACGAATTTCCGCTCAAAAACACGCCCCCCGCAAACACCAAAAAACGCCAAAATCCCTCAACACCTTGTTAAACAGCATGTTAAAACAAATACTGCCTACTCAGTACAAGATATTAACTCTTTGGCAGCGGAAGCACAATCATTCCCCAATGACTGCAGTACATGGGAAAGTCATGAACTCATTTCTCCACGTTATCACATAACACGTACGCACATCTTCAAAACGTTTTCTCCAAGTACTTGAAAGAGATCCAGCTCTCTCCTGACTAACGTAATGATAACAAGCTCTGCACAAAACATAACCACATGGCGCTATTCACAAGCCATATTTACAAGAAACTCAACATGTCACAAAAATGACACGCTATTCACAAGGCATATTTACAAGGCGCTATTTACAAGGAACTCCACAGTAAACTTATAGCTCCAACTCTAACTCTAACTAGTTCTTCTGAGAGGACGTGATTCTTTTTCTTTGGCCTTTTCCTCTGCTAGTTTATTTCTCTCTACTTTGTTGAATTCTTTCTCTGATCACCTATGTGACTCTTTGCGCCATAACTCAATGGCATCTTTCTGAGAGGGTCTTGACTTTTAACACATATCATGACCAGGTGTGTCTCTAGGCGGGATATTAACTGACTCTTCTAGTATACCTTTCCTGGTCCCGAGCTGACGTAACTTTGAAAACAGTGGCATGTTTGAAATCAATACAATGAAAACACAATACACAAAAATAGACTGAAACAATCAACAATCATTCATACAAGAAACATTATAACACTAAAACAGACACAGTCTAACCTGATACATGGAATAAAACATGTACTTGAAAACAATACACTTTGTGCACTGGAATACAGTACAACCATACCGGTCCCAAAAAATGAGACACGTCTTGACCGTGCCCACGTTTAACCGTGGACCCGTCTTGACCGTTTCCACCTTTCACAGTGGACCCGTCTTGACCGTTTCCACCTTTTACAGTGGACCCGTCTTGAAACTTGATGCATTCCCCATAGTGGTACTCACCGGGAAAGCAGAACTTGAAACTTGAAGGCCTCGGAAACTTGACTTGACTACGCTTGCGCCTTGGAACAGGTGGACCTCTGGAGACCTCGGACCTTGCTCTCTCACGGGCTGGGCTCTGGTTGAGACGATCCGCGTTCTTCACCGCCTCGTATGGATGCCTGGTCGCAGTCCGTCCTCCTCCTGGGCCTGAGGGAGTAGCGGGAAATCCCGATGGCGTGCGCACTTGAAGTCCGTCACGGCTGTAGAAGGGGGCAAAGACTAGACCCACAACTCCGGCGAGTGGGGAAAGGGATATTATAATATTTAATATATTATTGTATTAATATAATATACATATAATACCAAATTATGTGGTAAATAAATGATTATCCTGGCAGAATTTCTAGGCATTAACAAAGTATCATGCATCAAATGAGAGACAGGATCCGTGGTGTCCAAGTTAAATGGGCTTTATTCCAATAACTCGAGTCATGGGAGAATATGTTCCATCACCACTGAGGTTCAGGAAGGGTCTTCTAACAATTATTTACTGAACATGGGTTATATACATTTTATCTTGTACATAGGACGTAGGAAGGAACGCTCGAGGCAGAGCAGAGAAAGAAAGAGATAAGAACATGTGGGTGTACACTTTGATGAGTCATAGGTAGGTGATAGGTAGGTGTCATAGGTGGGTGGGTACTTAGAGGAGGAGTTTGGATAGCTAGCTGGAACTATGCCCTAATTGTGCATCTTTGAGCATGACGTGCAATTGACGTGTAACTGGGAGGAAGCTGACTTTCAACCTAGTAGAGAGATCTCTTGTGTCAAGGCGACCAGCACATCTAGTACAACTGATATCTAGAGTCAGGGGATGTATTATCTGAAGAAAAGGTTGTTCGTCACTAAAAGACAGAGAGGGCATATTTATTCGTTCATTGCATGAGCTTTCTATGGGTGCAAGCACTGTAATTCACTTAAATGGAGACAGAATGGCTAGGCCCTATCTCCCTCGGACGGGTTCTGTTTACTTTTCCTCACCGGGCAGGGATGTGACTCTGTACAGCAGACAGATAACTGTTATTCATAATACTGTCTTGGCAGGCTTCTTGCTGACGTGACTGCAGCTCAGTGTGCCAAGAGTCATGAAAACATTAATTCAGAAAGTGGTTTCAGGCTCAACCACAAAAAAGGGTTCAGTACGATATTTATTTAAAAGTGCACAATGCAAAATGCAAATACATGGGCCTTCATTTTAGCTTAACGTTTGGGAGACTTGATGACTTGACTTGTAGGACATGTTTGCAGAGGCCTAGTGATTCAGGCCACTACGGGAAATATGCATGGGTGACATGCACATATATGTAACATAGGGTATACGTAGGGGACATCTTGGTCAGGCAAAATTCCATTTTCCTCAATACTTAGGCATGACCAAGAGGAAACTTCTTCCTCACTGAAAAATAAGACCTTACACTGGTTGATAGCCAATTGTAAATTCCCGATGGAATGCTCAGGAGAAATTAATCACACCCAGAGAGTAGGATGGATAGGTCCTTTGAAGAAAAAGTTCGAGGGGGACTGTATAACTGTCAACTTCAAGAACCCGCAATGGGCCGAAAAAACTCTGGCTAGGGCCCCCTCCCCCTCCGTCTGGGAATTTCACACCACCCTTCTCCCCTTGGGCTATTTTTACAGACATCTGATTACTACCCATCCCAACATGGTACCCAATCCGATTACTCCTTTCTTTGATCAACACCAGACAACTGAAAGCAACTCTCCTTTCTTTTATCAGTACCCCAAATTCACCTATCCGAATGGTCCTGTACAACGGCATCAAGGCCAAATTCATTCACACTTCATAACCCACCCCTACCTGTCCACAATGCCACATAAAGAGCATAGAGATCCTCGATGGCGTCAAGTTGCTGCTGCACCAGGCAACTCTTATAGTATTCCAACCCAAAACAGATTTAGTGCACTGTCCAGTCTGGACTTTAATGATTGACATAATCACGATCAGCCCGAAGGGGCCATTATGCACACATCGATCACGGGGGGACCCCTAACATGTAATACCCCAGACAGAGTGGAGAAAGATATAACATTTATTCCTGGTAAACACTCTTCTACCGCCTCCTCGCGATGTTGGTCGGGTGATTTGGCTAATTTATTACCAGTCACTTCCAGTTCCAGGCCAGCGGACAACTTAACGAACACACCAATCCCTTCTAGTCTTAACCTACCTACTTTTCAAGTACATTTAACGTTTTGGAACATAGCCGGTCTGTTCGCTAAACAGACGAACCCTAATTTCCTGAATCAGGTTAACTTGAGTAACATCATCTGTCTCCAGGAAACCTGGGCTATTGACCCTATACACATAATGGGGTATAAGACCTTTTTCTCTGCAGCTAAAAAATCATCTTCTGGAAGAAGTAGTGGTGGCCTAGTCACCTACATCGCAAACACTTTACATAATGAGGATATCCTTCCTCTAAAACTGATAGAGAACTATCAGTTAATAGTCCTAAAGAGAACTAAACAGAAGATATATGTTATAGTAAACTTTTATAATAACCTGAATGTAGACGACTTGATCAACCTTCTTTCAGAGATTTCCCTAGCCCTCCAAGATCTGCAAGCACAGTACATTAAGAAATCATGTACAATAGTGTGGGGTGGCGATTTCAATCTCCACTTATGTAGAAATAACAACATTGATAAGTGTGGAATTAAAGAGGATCATGGCAACAGTATAACACACTTTTTACACTCGATTGAGGGCGAAAAAATGAATGAGATCATGACGGAATTGGAACTGGGTTTCGCTAATGAGTTAAGGACCTCCCCAGTAGCCTTTACGCCAACATTCAATGGCAGGGGATTAATGAGCCTGATAGATTACGTCTTGATTTCATCATCCAAAGGCCCAAACATCGAACTATTTGAAGTAATTAAAAACCCATTGAGCGATCACTTCCCAAATACCATCGCCTTACGCGATTCAAAATCCCCCCAAAAAACCGACATAATGACAATTTTAGACCAGCAAGAACTCGAGTTAGGATCTTTGAACGGTTATACCTTAAAATGGGGAAACATTGATAAAGGAGCTGCAACTGCAAAAATAGTTAGCCAAAGTCAGACAGACATTATAAACTGTCTAGACCCTAGGACAAAATCTAGTGATGTTCTGACCAGCTTTAATATCATCTCTCAAAACATAAAGAAAGTACTTACTAGATCATATAAACAAAAAAATCAGGCAAAAAAGGGCTGGTTTAGTCCAGCCTGTACCAAAGCATACTCGAAATTAAAGGAAGCACTAAGTAGGGGTAAAAGAGACAGAGGGGAGGTTATTAGATTAAGGAAAGAATATGCCTTAGCTTTAAAAATCAGAAAACAAGAGCTAAAAACTGACCTATGGGAGCGTCTTAGTAAAAGTTCGGAACTAAAAGACAGTGCAACTTTCTGGCAAATAGTCAGATCTCCCTTCTTAACAGATAAAGAGGACTTACCATCCATCGACGTTGCGATTAGCGACCACAAATGGGTGAATTATTTCTCTAAAGTTTTCAGTGAAGGGAAAACACGGGGTACGGACTACGCAGATCCCCTGAACCAGGTCACCTACCTAATAACACTGCACTTTTTACATGAAGAGGTACAAAAAGCACTAAAATCCTCGAAAACAGGTAAAGCCCCAGGCCCAGACGGGGTCCCTGTGGAGATTTTTAAACATGAAGTAGATCTTTAGTCCCCGTTACTGACAAACGTCCTAAATGCCACCATAGAAGAGGGCCTAATAAAATCTTGGAAAACATCGATACTGGTCCCTATATTCAAAAAAGGGGACCGAAATTGCCCATCCTGTTATAGACCTATTTCACTCCTGGATTCGCTCGGGAAGATGGCAGGTCGGATTCTTCTCGAGCGACTCCAGGAGTGGACAACTACTCAGAACATCATCTCGGCAATACAGTATGGATTCCGAGAGGGGCTAGGTACAGTAGACCAAGCACTAAACCTGTCTTTATTGGCAGGAAAATACGTGGAGGCTAAGGGGACTGCGCTCCATATGGTGTATGTAGATTTATCCGCAGCATTCGATTGTGTAATACACTCGAGGCTGTGGAAAATCATTTTAACAATGGGAGTTGACCCTCCGGTTGTAGACTTCCTTTGGGAATTATACACTGGAACAACAGGAAGAGTTAGATTTGGGACCAAAGGACAACTCACAGAAAGTTTTAGGGTGGAAAAGGGGGTCAGACAGGGATGTGTGCTGGCCCCCTTTCTATTCACCCTGTATTCAAACGGGCTTGAGGCCGCTATGTTAGAAGGAAGTAAAGATCTCCCCTCAATTGGTCGTCGGCAGATACCTGCCCTGTTATATGCCGACGACGCGGTCATCCTAGCTAGAACTCCTGTTGAGTTGCAGCGAGCACTAGATAGATACTGTGCCTTCATGTTGAGTCTAAACCTGACCCTGAATGTAAAAAAAACTTTTACCATGCATGCGGGGAAAAAAAATTTAAAGACTAGAAGACTATTTGTAAAAGGTGAAGTACTGGACAGAACCGCAACATACCCATACCTGGGAATTGTCATTGATGAAAAATTTAAGTGGAAGGCAGCGATTAATGCACGGAAACTGGCTTTCCTAAGAGCAACTACAGCATTAAAATCGTTTGCACAAAGACTGGGTCAGAGACCACCATTAGAAATGTTAAAAATATATAACGCAAAATGTGTTAGTACCGCCACGTACGGGGCTGGGATATTGGGTCCTGCGAATGTGGACGAACTGCAAAAAATAGAAAACTCTTTTGTAAGATATCTACTTGGAGTACCAAAGAGTTCCTCCACATATGCCTGTCATTTAGAGTTGGGCATAGATTATCTATCAGACACCACAAAAACCCAGCCAGTAATGCTGTGGCGCCGAATTTGGGTAACTGAACAATGCCATCTAACAAGATCAATTGTACAAGACATCCAGACACTTGATCATTGTGGAAGGATAAAATGGTTAGCATATGTCAAAGCCTTATTAACAGACTTGGGGTATGAACATTTTTTTACAGAGCCATTATCCATAAATGAGATCTCAAAGGCGGATCTAAAAAAAGCATGCTTGGCACACTTGCGCCAGGTACGCCTGCTAAAAGAGATAGAGAAACCCTCTGTTCAACAGGGCTTATTAGTTCAGACCGTGTTCTCCATAGAACCTTATTTGATGTACAGACTAACTCAATTTGAAAAATTGTTGCTGACACGTTTTAGATTTAATATGTTTCATTTAATGGTCTTTTTTCCCACTCAAAATGAATGGTCATCAAAATCAATCCCATGCCCTTGTGACTCTGTTTCGAAACAGTCGACCATACATACAACACTCTTTTGTAAATTTTATATAGCACCACGGAGGCGCTGGCTACTGCCCATACTGAAAAACTGGGGCCTGCGCCAATGCCGTCCAGCATATTTGGCACTTCAGTAACTCGAAGACGAAATAATAGCAAAAGCAATGGCGCGCTTTCTTAAATTCTGTATTCGCCATCGTTTAAATCTTTAACAAAGATGAGTCTTTATATTTGCATAATAGAGGTCTAATGAAGTTATCGTAAAATTGCATGTTATGGTCATAACTCTATGAACTGTGACTCTTGTACAAACTGTTTTTCACTGTATAGTAATAACTAAATTTTAATTTTTTTTAACTGTTTTATAAATTGAGAAAATTGTATAAAATATATTTTATGAACTTTTATGGTATTTCTATAATTATGAAAAACCGAATAAAGTTGGTTTTGATTTGATTTGATTTGAAGTCCTGGATTACCATTCTAGTACCGAACAATAGTTCGTAAGGAGTGATACCTCTTAGAGAATTTCTTGGCAGATTGTTAAGACTATGTTGGACACTTGTTAGATGTTTGACTCATCCATCACCCAAACCTAATACCCTTGCCGTTATAGATTGCTTTATGTCCCGGGTTTTTCTTTCCACTACCGCATTACCCTCAGATGGAAGGGAGAAGAGTACCGCAATGCAATGCCCATGCTGGTCATGGCCTCTTTGTAAGCTCGAGAGCTAAACGCAGGACCCTGGTCAGAATGTAGCATGCCAATTGCGTTTGTGCTGATAAAGACTCGTAAATCTTTTATAACAGTTCTGGCGTCAGCCGAGCGCTGGGGCCTACATCTTAAGTGAATCTAGTCTTAATAATTATGGGAACGCATTTCTCCGGCTGGATTTCTGCGTATAGATTGCCTAATGCTTTCTAACAAAGGTGTCCTGGCAATAGTCTGGTCCGGTTCACAACTGCGATCTCTATTGCAGTCCTGACAATCCATTGCAAAGTTATAAATTTGCAAGCTCATCCCCGGCCACCAGTATTTTGATTGCAATTCTATTAGAGATTTCAAGATCTCTTGGTGCCTCAGACCCAGTCCCATGTGTGCTTCTTGAATCAAGTAAGCTCTCCGGTTCGTGTTTGGAAGTACTCTGTCCCCCACTCCAGGGATTTGAGCAAAAGGAACGGAGTTTGCATCAATTATGTATGTGTTACTGAGTGGATAGTTGAGAGGTAATGCTGCATAGTCGCCTTTTAATGAGGCTTTTACTGCCAGCATGGTTTCTCCATCTATGTGTTTTTTAGAACGCTTTTTTGTGGCTACAGAAGCCGGTTGAACCGCTGCCGCTGTGGCTCTGTTAGCCAAAGAATTCCCTGCAACGTGAACGCCATCACGTTGATGACTCAGTGTATGTATCACGTGAGTCTTTCGTAGTTCTTTCTGCAAAAGAACTACTTGTTCCCATAGCTTTTTATGCTTTATTGTGGCACCTGTGTCATCCTTGTAACCGTTTTGAATCCAGGTCTGCATGCCCTTATTGTAAGACTGGATGCAGTAATGCGAATCGCACACTATTAGTGTCGGGAATTCGCGATCTGCATTTTCAAGCGCCATCTTTAAAGATCTTATTTCAGCTCGCTGAGCTATACAGTTTCTGAGTGATTCAGTTTTGGTTATTATCGGTCTGAATTTACATAAGCGCCAGCTGCATTGTAATTTTGTTTTCCCACATCGTAGTGTTGTGCGAATCTGTCAGTGTAGATTACACAGTTGTATTGTTCTAGAGGCAGAATTTTGATTTCATAGAGGATATTCATGTTCGTATTCTAGATCTTCTAGATTTTTCATTTTTGGATCAAAAGCGTGTTTCACGTCTTCTGCAGCAAGAGAATTTTCCCAATGTATCCATTTTGGATCTAATGCCACAGCATTTGGAATAAGTGGTCTTGTTACTGCCTCAAGGGCTGATTCTGCTGTTAAAACAGATATGTTTCTCCCTTGGACTAGGGCTCTTTCTTTTGCTACAGCAGTTTGAACCGCAGTTAGAATTTTTTCAGTTGAACTGAATTTCATTTCAGCTTGTGTGTACAAGTGTGATTTGTAAGCTATTGGTACCGTTTCTCCCTCATTAGAGGTCATGTATGTGAATCCGCATCTTCCTGGGATGACTCGGATTACAAGGTTGCATACGTTTTCGCGTGTTTGCAGTTTTGTTTTAGTTAACATGTCTGTTTGTAATGATCTTAAAATTTCTGTGTGTTTCTGAGTCCAATTGATTGGTTTGAAATCAGGTTTTATTAATTCGTATAGAGGTTTTACCCTCTCAGAATAATTTAGAATGTATGTTCTTCCAAAATTCAGGAAACCTAGGATTGATTATAAATTCTTCAGCGTTTTTGGAGATTGGAGTACAGCACACTTCTCTAAGAAGTTGTCTGCTAGGCTTTTGCCTTCACTTGATAATTCATATCTTAAAAACAGGACAGTTAGGTGAGCAATTCGTGACTTTTTAAAGTTGAATTTGTACCCTTTAGCTGCAAACCCAAGTATTATGCTGTTCACTCTTTTTAAGTGAGTCTCCAGGTCATCATCTGTGAGATAGATGTCCTCGACATAAGATAATGCCTCATCATCGTACATTTGTAGTAACTCTGTTACCCTTGCCGAGAATAATCCCGGGCCGTTCTTGAATCCCTGTGGGAGTTGACAGAATTGTTTTTGCGCCCCCATACAGGAGAAAGCGGTCAAATACCTACTTTCAGGTGCAATGTTTTGACAAAAGAAACCATTCGAGATATCTAATATCTTTATATTTTTTGCGCACAAAGTTATTCATTAGTGCTGCACTATGTGAGTTTGGTACTGCAAATGTTTTGCAACAGGAGTATGGTGTCTGTAGTCCAAAACTAGACGATATGAATCGTCTGGCTTGGAGACAGGAAACAAAGGATTGTTCATTTGTGAGGTGCATGTTTCAATCACCCCCTGATATTCAAGTTGATCTAAGATCTCCCTGACTTGCTTTTTAGCTTCTTGCTTAACAGGATACTGCCTCTGTGCAGGGGGCGAGCTCTTTCGAGTAACGAGGTACCGACGGACAGTGCGGGGCCTCCCTCCAGAGCAGCCTGTCTGGTAGAGGTGAGGCAGGACTATCCTACAGATGAGGATAACCTGGGTATAACCTGATAAAGAAAGAAAAACAGGAATACCGGTGTTGTATAAAAATTTATAATTTTTCACTTTTTGCAGCAGCAATTACACAATTATATTCTGGTCCTGAAGAAAGCCGCTGATACAAAGGGTTTTGATCATTAGGCTGAAACATGTTGACCACATAAGTGACAGTGGTTATATTATTACACCACTGTGCTGTCTCATTTTTTAATCCTGTCAGTTAGCACACTAGAATAAAGTGAATAGCAGTGGAGTCTACCTAGGCAGTTTTAATTCACCCTCTATTTTTTCTCACACAGTGCTGCTAACCTCACTACACCTATCATCTCACATATGGGATTACTATCCTTCTCCAAAAAACATCTCTGAGCTCCTTCCTTAAATACTTGAAGTAGTAGCTCCCAGTGTTGACTAGGTTTTCAATTCTGGTAAGGAGGCCCCATATGATGAAGCATGTCACCTTCGGGTGAGTGAGGGGTCTTATCCTTAAGGGATGCCTTTCCCCTTTAAGTGTGATATGTATCACTTCACTTAGGTTTGATAGAGTTAAGGTAAAATCTGAAAAAACTGATTCTATACACATGGACATGACTAAAGGTGTGTTTTTTGGTATTTAGTTTCTAAAATATGCCTACCCCGGTGTACCTGACCTACGTGGGAAGGAGTAAGTTAGTTAAGATAGTTTTGCCAAGAATCTGCATCAAGAATTCTCTTAAGGATCTAATCAGCTCTGTACCTTGTTTATAGAATGAAGGAGGTCTTGTATCTCTCTCTCAGGACTCGATCTCCCAGCAACCCGCAAGTGTGACTGGAAACACTGGGGCTGGAGAAAAGACAGCGTCTCTCTCTCAGTACGTCAAATGGGAGGGTCAGCTTCCTTCAGGACTCGCATCAGCTGGGCGTCGGGCAAGTAGATAGCCGCTCTGCTCCAAACCACCGTGTGTTTGCTTAAGGCAAATGCTGGTATATTTATACCTGGAAGGTGCCGAATTTGACGTAAGGTTGGACATAAGATGTCACTAAGAACTTACAGTTCTTTCTGGACTCCAGGAGTTCTTGTGCAAATCAAAACAAAAGCAGGGGAAATTCCCGGGCTGCTGGAGGCTTGGTTTGTTTAAAGAACGCGTTGTACTCTTTAGGAGTCTATGGGAGTAGCCTTGCCGCATTTGGACTGCATTGGCTATGACTAAATATGGATATGATTCTTATGCCTTTATAAGGATATTATTTGTTATAACCACATAAGGGCATGCATCGGGAATATTTAATTAGGGTCCTAAATACATTCACAACAGGATCAGTGATGTTATAATTTTTCTCAATCTTGTGGTCAGTATGGTTGCAAGGACCTTCACTTCCACGTTTAGGAGTGAAATTGGGCAATAAGACTCACATCTATCCTTCACCTTGCCCTCCTTGTGTATGGTCACTATTGTGGACAGGCGGAGGTCTGGTGGAAGTATCCCTCCATCATATGCATCCTGGTACCGCAGCGAGGGGACACACTGGCCGAGTGTAACCATGCGCTTTGCAAATGTGCCTATTATTATTATTAGAGGTTTAGCATGTGAGTGCTCAGGAGATCTGCACATCTCTTGTAGAATTTGGCAGGCAAACCGTTCAGGTCCAGGCGTTTAACCTGTGCGAAGTTTCATTATTGCTGCCTTCACCTCATTTAGAGACAGATCTCCTTCTAGCTTCTCTTTGTCTGTCCCTTCCAATGATGGGGTCTGTATTTCTGAGAGTCAGTCCTCTATCTCCAGGGTGTCAGAACAGGGTTTGGCCATATAGAAGTCCTTACGGTATGTGGCGAACGCCGCCACTATCTGTTTGTTGGTTGTGTGTTTCTGTCCTTGGCCATCGATTATGGATTTAACCCACCTGCTCTCTATTTCTTTTTTTCTTAACCAGGCTAACAGTTTCCCGGCTTTGTCCCCGGTTTCATTTAGCCGGTGGAGGGTGGCTATGTGCTGGTCTCTGGCTGCATTATACGCTAAATCTCTGTATTCCTGTCTAAGTGACTCCAATCGCTTGATGAGCTGCGGATCTGGTACTGTAATTGTCTGTTCTTCTAAAGTCAAGAGCTGACGCTCTAGGGTATCTATCTGTTCAACTTACTTTTTCTTTTCCCATGCAGTACAGTTCTGTGCCCTGTCTCCCAGCACCATTTTGCATGCTTCCCAGAGTGTGACCCTCAACCCCACCGTTCCCTCATTTTTAGACTTGGCACCATTGGCGTGGGTCTCCCTTCCATTTTTTTGCTGTTGCCTCTTGTGTTTTTGCTGGTCTAGATGCTTTGGGCACTTTCCCACTGATGTTTAGTGCCAAAGTGCAAGTGCAAGTGCTCCTTTTGTAAACTGTTGTTCTGGATTAGTGATTCCATGATTGGCTGTTTGATTTACTTGTCAGACCCTGGTACAGTGCACCATGTGTGCCCAGGGCCGGTAAGTCAAATGCTGCTGATGCGCTTGCAGCACTGATTGTGCCAGCCACAGAAGCAGCTTGTAAAATGTGGTTCAGGCCTGCCATTGCAGAACCTGTGTGCAGCCTGGGACTGCCATGTCGACTTTCAAGTGCACACACTTGCCAGTCCCCAAACCATCCCTTTTCTGCATGTTAGTCACCCCTAAGGTAGGACCAAGGTACCCCAGTGGGCAGGGTGCATTGTATGTGAAAGGTAAAACATGCCTTGATGTGTGTGGCATGTCCTGATAGTGAAATACTGCCAATTTCATTTTTCACTATTGCAAGGCTATCTGTTCCCATAGGCTAGAATGGGGAGTTTGGTTAAAACATCTTATAAAGATAACTGACCCTGGGAACAAGATAACAAAATAAAGTTTAGTATGCCTGATCTCAGAACGTTAAAGTGCATCTTTTAGTGAGGGTGATTTTTACATTCTGTGCTTGAAAATACCCACTTTTAGAAAGTGGGTCTTTTCTTGCCTAACCATCCAGTGTGCCTCCGCTAGGTTTGTGTATTGCATGTCTGGTTTTTGGATAACATGGGCTGGAGAAGGGCTGTGGCTCCAGAAGTCTGACAAGTAAAGGCTGGGCTGAATGGGCCTGGGTTGCATTTAGAGTAGGGGTAGGAGATTTCCTTTCACCTGCCTGGGTTTTTTCTGCCTTCAACAATGCTGTCTCCACCTCCTGCCAGGAAGCTGCACCAGTGAGGACAGAACTGGTTTTGGCTGCGTACAGACACTCTCTGCCTTCAGAGAACAAAGGATTTGTGTGTATAAAAAGTGGGGTCCAGACCCCAGACTAGTAGATCACTTCTCGGAGGTCAAGAGGAAACCTTTGCCAATGGGAAGAGCTGGAGAAGCTGAGGAGGAATACTGCCCCTGTGCTGTTTGCTGTCTGGGGTCAGCCTGCAGTGGCTGTTTGCTGCCAAGGAAAGGAGAAAAGGACTTTGCTGTTTTGCTTTGTCACCTGCTTGAAGAAAAGATCTCCAAGGGCTTGAAACTGAGCTTGCCTCCTGGTCTAAAGTCTCAGGAACACAAAGTCTTCATCCCTTCTGTTTCTCTGCATCTGGAACTGCTGTTTCAGCTGCTACAGAAGAAAATTGCAACACCGACGCCGGCGAGCAACCCCGTAACCTGCACGAAGCCATGAGCGCTGCTCTGACTTGTGACGTAGGCCCAACCCCTGCTGCCGTGCAGCATCGACTCCAAAGCCAACTTCATCATTGCGGAGCCGATCCTCGACATGGGTGATCCCCGAATCCATCTACATCGCGCCATCGTAAGGAACAAAGGCTTCGGCACCACTGTGATGTCACCTCCCCGATGCAGTAAGGAACAGTCGTCTGGCCTCCCCGGTGCTCCAGTAAGGAACTGGGGTCGTAAGGAACAGAAACCGCGTGACGCCAACGAAGCATCACCTCCCCAACGCCGTGAACGGTCTTTTTTCATTGTTTTCAAGGTACTGTTCTTTGTGGGCCCGACGCCGCGCACCTCGCTGTTGGCGCTATACTTTGAGATTTTCACCGGTCACGACGTCGTTATAACTCCAAGTGGAGTTATTTGTTACTACAAGCTTTATGGGAGCGAATAACCTATTTTTGAGGATATCTTGTTAACTGTATTGTGGATTGTTGTAGTTTGGTCTTGTTTTAGTTTAGATAAAAATTACTTATTTTTTTCCAATCTTAACGCCCCTATTTTGTCTTCCAATATCTCTCTTCAGGATTGTATGGCCTGGAGCAGCATGGCCAAGTCTAACAACTGAGGTTGAGCAGCCTCAAGGGGAGGGACTGGTTTTGTATATCAATCCATTTACCCCTGTCATGGAGGTTTGGGTTCTTTGTCTCTCCCCATCGATGAATGCATAGGAGGGTCCCAATGGGAATGCTCTCCTTATTTGTTCTTAAGGTATCTTAGGACTGTAGAGTGTCTCTTCTCCTCCACTCTCCGGTTGCCTACCCTCTTTCTCAGGTGATTATTGGTGGGGAGGGGGTGTCAGGTTTTCTATGATCTCTGATTCAAGTCTTTCTTTCTATTGGCCGTATTTTTCCCATGGTTTTGACTGTGCCTTTGGGTGGATCCACGGTACAAAAGGGGGTGGTGATGGACGGAGCATCTGAATCAATCAAACACTCACACCCAGTCAAAAGATCTGGGTTTAATCCATCACCGTTCTTAAGCCCACTCTGCCACCCCAGTTCTGACATGGCTATATGCAAATCAGTCTGACCCTGTGCCTCATGGGAACAGTCCAGCCCGAACTGCCAAGCCATGTCTTCCCTGGACCGGAAACAAGCTTCCGAGGACCGGTTTCTGGCATTCCAGCTGTCTTCAGCCCGGCTTGATTGAATCCAGTGGCAAAGTGAGCAAGGGACTCACGTCTGAGCATACCCTGCCACACTTATGGCGGCCAAAAGCGGTACAAAAGGGGGTGGTGATGGACGGAGAATCTGAATCAATCAAACACTCACACCCAGTCAAAAGATCTGGGTTTAATCCATCACCGTTCTTTAGCCCACTCTGCCATCCCAGTTCTGACATGGCTATATGCAAATCAGTCTGACCCTGTGCCTCATGGGAACAGTCCAGCCCAAACTGCCAAGCCATGTCTTCCCTGGACCGGAAACAAGCTTCCGAGGACCAGTTTCTGGCATTCCAGCCGTCTTCAGCCCGGCTTGATTGAATCCAGTGGCAAAGTGAGCAAGGGACTCACGTCTGAGCAAACCCTGCCACACTTATGGCGGCCAAAAGCGGTACAAAAGGGGGTGGTGATGGATGGAGCATCTGAATCAATCAAACACTTACACCCAGTCAAAAGATCTGGGTTTAATCCATCACCGTTCTTTAGCCCACTCTGCCACCCCAGTTCTGACATGGCTATATGCAAATCAGTCTGACCCTGTGCCTCATGGGAACAGTCCAGCCCGAACTGCCAAGCCATGTCTTCCCTGGACCGGAAACAAGCTTCCGAGGACCGGTTTCTGGCATTCCAGCCGTCTTCAGCCCGGCTTGATTGAATCCAGTGGCAAAGTGAGCAAGGGACTCAAATCTGAGCATACCCGGCCACACTTATTGCGGCCGAAAGCAGTACAAAAGGGGGTGGTGATGGACGGAGCATCTGAATCAATCAATGGGTGGATCCAAGCAGCAATATAAGTCTAGCTGTATGCCCCCCTCAATTCTAGTCACAGCGGGGCAGTTGTGGGGCAGTCTTCCAACCTTGTTCAGTGTCTGCGGTGTCGATCTGAGTGGGCGTCTTAATCTCTTTACGGCTTCTAATCCGTAAAAGGGCACATCCTCCCTGGAGCGGATCCTTTCATAGTGGTTGGTCCCAAGCCAGGCATACACTTTCCCGTTGACACACTCCAGGCTAGCGCGGAATGGACTTTAGGCTATCTCCAGTGTTACTTCCTCTTTGGGTGGAGGGCCAACTACCCTGTCTGGCCACTAGTGCCCTTCTCCCCCTTTTATCCACTAGCTGTGAGCCTGTGATGATCTGGGTCTAGCCCTTTGTGTCAGAATTTCATTGTATGCTAATGTCCTTATGCCACCTTGGCTATTTCAGTGCTGTGTGGTGCACGAGGTTCTGTGGTGCAGCCTGTGGTGCAGCCTTGTCCTGAGAAGGGCAGACGATGATGGCCTTCTCCCCCGGGCCTCTGCTATCTTCCGGCCGAGGGGGACATCTGCCGGCTTTTCTCTTAACGTGCCTCCCCACCGTGGGCTCTCAGGTCCCTCTCCCCGTATTCCAGCAGGCTTGCCTGCCCCTTGTTTGCCCAGTGGGCCACGGTGGCCTGTCTTGCTTCCCAACCAGCCTACAACGTCTCAGTCGGAGTCTTGTCTCTGTCTGTTATCCATCGTTCTCCCCCCACTTGCAAAGCCGTCTCTGTGTCGCATAGTAGAGGTACGACCAGGGATTTTGTGCCTGTCTGCCTTGTGTTGCAGTCTGGTCATCCCCCTCACAGGCCTCTTCTGGCTATTTTTCCCCTGCTTCCCCATTGCATGGGCCTGGCCCGCTCCCTCCCCTGTGTTCGGCTTGAAAACCGACGGGAGGAGAGGGGGGCCTCAGGGTCCGTCGCTCATCTCTGCGGGTGACTTGCTCCACCTTACCTCATCTTCAGACGGCTCTTCCCAACTCGACTCCCGGGTGGTCATCATCTTGAGGCCAATCGTGACTTCCACAAACTTAGAACGGCGATGGAGCCAGCAAATCCTGCATACATTTTTAAATACGGCAGACAGGACTAGATTAACTTGATGGAGTACTTGAAATTGCCGCCACGGAAGGACAGCAGGAGTACTGCCAAGATCTAAATTTGCCCCTTAGTCAATTGGAAACTGACCTATTGTGTGTCATTCTTTGCATATGGGGGCACCTGTGGCACATTGGGGCATCCATGATAAAATCCTGCCCTGTGATAATGTGGATAATTATTAGCAAAAGTGGTCACTCACTGCACATTTTGAAAACAAATTGAGCCAACTCATCAGGCGCTTCGGGCTTCATTGACTTGACACACCATGAAAATATTTGAGAATATTTATGAGTGTCTAAAAGAAACTATTTAACCCCATTTTTTTCTAATGTTTCTCGGGAAGAAAACGCCACTTTGAGCCCTCTAGGAGAAGGTGGGCCAGCTTGTTTCACTTGCTCCCTGGAATTCAGAGCATGTATTACACCCCACCACTCACTCCTGAAACCTGTGAGACAATCACCCTCATTGCATTTAGACTATACTACACATGTGCCCTGTACTACAGCATCTCTACACACCTGCTGCACAAGAGGCAAACTATCCAACACACCACATAATTACTCTGCCTACCTTGCGACACACACATCACACATCACCTCATAAAAAAATCCATGCCTCCCCATTCAGCTACACTGCCAGTTCAAGATACTCAGCCACACCTACAAGGCACACCCCTACCAGTTACCCTCCGAGCTCAACCACCATCTACACATCCACCAAACAAACATGAACCTCTGCCTTGCATCACTTGTATTAACCCCCACCCCCAATATATATATGAGTAAGACAGGAGGTAGGGTGTTCTCTTACATGGTAGGCTACACCAGGAACAACCTGCCCCTGCACATCAGGACAGCTCTGTCAAATATGGATTGATTTATGCTAGAAACTGTACAAATGGCTCTTTAAGTGACCCTACTTACTGAGCATGCACCTACTCAGCACCTAGATACCCTCTCGGGTGACACACTGACTCATAACTGCCAAGTTTCCAAGGTTCGTGCATGATGTTCTGCTCCTGCCCAAGTTTTTTACTTTGTATTCTGGGGCTTGTAGTCCTCCTTCACTATAATGGAAACAATTACCCTACAAGTCCCAAGATTAAAAAGAAATACTTTGGCTTGGGCAGCACATCACGCATGGACATGGGAAACTTGGCAGGGCTGGACTGGGCTGGAAAAATTAATACTGCCCAAGAAAAGGCCAGTTATCTGAAGGATAAGTTAACATGTGGGGCATTCCTGCCCCCTCTCTTTCCCATTCTCTTTCATGTAGCGCAGCAAATTGTCCTGCTGCGTTGGGCTGCATGACAGTTTAATAATATAGTGGCCCTTGTTTTCACTCACCCTAAGGTTCCTGGGCAGTTTTTCTTTGGTCCTGCATTTGTAGTCGTGCTATCTCTTCTTGCACTCCAGTACTGTCCTTTTTTTTTGTGCAATGCAGTTTATCTCGTCCACTATGGATTACCAAATGGCATCCTTCCTTGCTAATGGTATATTTGGAGTGGCAAATAAGAGGAGTTCATTCTTTGTCATCTCACTTATTGGTATCTGGTTCTCCTCATCATCAAAGTTGCACTTCCTCTTTCTTTTCTCTTGGAATGATGGCTGATCGTCAGGGCTGGGGTTGTTACCCTCCTGATTTCCTGAAGCTCCTTCCATGCTTCTATGTATGGATGAGTATTGTTGTGTAAATTGCGTAATGTTTTCAAAAATTCCTGGAAGGCAAATCACTCCTGCATGATGAAATGCTGATTTGCGGCACATAACGGGCCTTTATGGAAAAGTAAGTCAATTTTGCATCATGTAGGTAGTACTTGCTTTGCAGCACTTTGCGTCATTCTCGGAAGCGTTACATCGAAATTCATGATGCATCTCCGGACCATGCGCCATGGTGTGTCGTTCGATAAATATGGCAGGGAAATGCCCAACATAGCACAGAAATTTCTGACACAACACAGCATTGCGTCAGTATTGATAATTATGCCCCACAGTCTTTGGCTCTGCTCTACAGGGATTGTTCTCACACCCATGGGTAACACGACTAAACTTAGTTCAAATAACCAATGATTGAATAAGAAAGACAGGTTTTTGTAGCCCAACAGAACCCCACCCAATACATAGGTAAAGTAGTGTCAATGCTTTTGGTTGGCTAACAGTCCCTAAAATGGAATCCAGGGGCACTATAGTGATTGGAAACAAACCTTTTTCGTTCTTCTCAATACCACACACAGACTGTACTAAGAAAAAGCCACTAACTAAAAAGCAAGTTCACTTCAACAGGTGTAACCTGTTGCTCAGCACATCTAAAACAACCACACAGAATATAATTAATATGCATGTTGCGTACAATGAGAATAAAATGAACACTTTTACCATGGTTAAAATG
This sequence comes from Lissotriton helveticus, assembly GCF_964261635.1. Classification (NCBI taxonomy): domain Eukaryota; kingdom Metazoa; phylum Chordata; class Amphibia; order Caudata; family Salamandridae; genus Lissotriton; species Lissotriton helveticus. The sequence continues at coordinate 609,683,188 of NC_136059.1, read as the reverse complement.
TCATCTGAAAAACCTAACACCTACAACATACTTCTATGCGCTACACTAGGAGAGCATGGATTAGTTATAATCATCAAGTTACTTTATTTCGGGAAAAACCATAAACGCATAGAACAAACATAAGACATTAAAATTTAGAAGATACATAGTAACATTAGGTTTAACATCGAAAACATGACAGCGCCTATAATCATCAGAATGGAACCAACAAGATGATTGCATATATATATATATATAAGATTTGAAAACCATAAAGGCACAACTTAACTCAAATAATTGTTACCACAGAAGAGCTCCAGCATCTCAAACATGATGCATGTCCAGTTTCTATGATGGTATGAACTAAAAGCAATAATTACTCATGGTGCTAACATTAATTGTACACATGCTTTTCAGGCATTTCATGGACTCATAAAGTGCAAAACTTTAAGTAAGGCAACTGTGTCTTTAGAAACAACATTATAAAAAGGATTTCAAAATCCTATGAATATAAATATACAAACCTTAGCTAGAGCTGCGCCCTCTAGAACTTCCTTAATCTCAATGTTCATAGAACACCAATCTCAATGTGTCACATTCATAGGCCATCTTCTATATAAGTAGTTGGCTTTTGTAAGGCCAGCTGGATCAATATTGTTAAAACATGGAGAAGGAAATCTCTGGGTACACAAATAAATAATTTTTAAAAATGTGACATTGTTAAAGCCGCAAATATAAACAGTCAAAAAGTGGATGTAAGTGCAATGCGTAATATGTAAATTGCAAATGCCTGTGTAATAACTACACTGGACTTCAAGTATGTGCAAAAAGATAAGCTACAAGTAGTCATGGCCTTGAAAAGCCCCTCTAACATCATGGAGAAACGTCTTACAATAAGTTCCTAATGCTTGCCCTTATTATGGCACACACAGTCTTCTCCGTGGTTTCGGCACACAGCAATCTAAGTGCAGTGTAACACTGTCTAGTGCCAAGCTACCTGCAGATTGAATATCCACTGTTTCCTTGGATGTTTGTCGCCGGGACAAAAGAAAAAAAGTTTATACGTTTCCCGTCTGCGTGTAGTCAGCCAGGGCACACAGTGCTCTGATCAATGGAATCCTTCCACTTGTTGTAAAAGGACTTCACGGGGAGGGTTCCAAACTGGAACTTAACATAACGTTTCCTTGCTAGGGGACCAGAGATGTAATCGAGGAAATCTTCAGACTTACACTGAATCGTAAGATCCATGAACTTTACAGAAAGAGATCCTAGATTCTTAACCCTGGCTTTCAGGTCTCATGCGTGAGCCAAATCCAGTTCCTTTACCTGAGCCTTGCCTAAAGGTTTCAGCTGAGACTCCACTCCCCTAAAATCGACTATGCCTAGTTGTGGCAATAATGCCCTGAGATTACTTAGCCATTTAATCGTGTTTCACTTGTACAGGTCAACTACTTCACTAACAGCCCTATAGTAGTCTTCCAAGGCCGGGGTTGACCTTGGTCTCTGCCAGTATGCTCTAGGTCGAAGTTTGGTCTTATTCACACCAGTATCCCACAATAAAGGGAGTACTCTTCGGTAAGTTCAATGATGTTTGAAAAAATGGCTGAGGACAAAGATGAGAGCCCAACGAGTCCCCTTCATTTCAGCTCCATGTAAGGCACTCCCTGTCACCTTTGTCTTGTAGATGCTAAGTGCAGATGATATCTGTCTCGTGCTGGAGGAGTTGTACAGCCTTAGAATCTCTGTGGCGTCTTTTCCTAATTTAAGGCTGCCAAGGCGTATTTGATGTGAGTCTAATGCCCAGGTAGTCGAAGTCTGGCACCCTATCCAGGATGCAGCCACTCAGAGTAATGGACCCTTTAAAGTCCTGTGAGGGTTAATGTCCATAAACGTATTTTTGCTCAAGTTTATTTCCAATCAGCTCATAAAAAAAAAAAAAAAGCAAACTGGTCCAATAATGTCTGTATACCCGCTGGAGTTTTCGACACCAACAAGGTATAGACCGCAAAAAAAGAATGCAGGTCCTATGACCTGCGATCCTTGGGGCATCATTTCTATATGGATCAATAGCAGCCACAGCATCGTTCCAATACAAGAAAAAGTAGATGGGACAAGCACACACCCCTGCCACACCCCTCCCTTGACCTTGATTCACTCAGTGACCCCACCCTGACCACCCCACCGAACTTGGGCATAAGTATCCGAGTGTAACCGGATTTGTGTGTCAAGCAGTGGCAAGGACAACCCCTAGTTTTTAAGCGTTCCCAACAGCTTTTTACAGGGGACAAGCTCAAATGCAGTTTTCAAGTCCACAAAAACTGCATACAAATGGGCTTTCTCGAAGTTCACCTTTTTCCAGTAGATAGTCATGAATCTAAACACTTGATCTATGGTGCTCAGAGGTTTTCTAAACCCTGCCTGCATGGATGCCAGGGCATTAGGTTCTTCAATCTATGTTTCAAATTCACTCAATAATTGTCAACAAAATATTTTTGGGGAAACGTCTATTAGGCTTATCGGCCTCTAGTATAATGCTAAGTCCTTTGAACCCTTTATGTGGGTGGGTATGATCCCTGCAGCTTTCCAAGATTCAGAGATCTCTGTACCTCTAATACTGTTTTGCAACCATATTAAAAAATGCCCCCCAAATGTGAATGATAGCATTAAAAAGGTCCCAGGATCCCGGGGCCAGCAGTTTGGGAGAATACACTTAATTGCACTTTTTGTGGCCTCAAGATATCTCATCAGAACGGGGTCCGAGCTAAGGCCCCTAGGTAGTGCTTAAGCTGTGGGTGTGGAATCATCTGAGCCTACTATGTCGTATAGATCTGAAAAGTGCTTCCACCATACCTGTGCTGTATATGATTATTGAGAATGGCTTTCCCACACTGTCTCCCATTAGCCACTAACTTTCAGAAAGCTTTGGTGGGTTTTATTTTTACCGCCTTATAAATGAGGTCTCAGAATTTTGCGTCCCAAGCCCTACAAGCCTGTCTGTGACTGCTCTACCTTGTATTGGGACCTCTTAGATCTCAGGTCACAGCTTCCACCCTTTAGGGAAGAAAGCAGCACCTTCTTGGCAGCCCTGCACTCATTATTAAACCAAGTATTTGGTGATTGATAGTGAACTGGGACCTTCTATGGTTTCTGTGAAAGCACCCCTCCCACAATAGCATAAAGATCTCTGTATACAACAGAGCCTGCACACGCAGTTTACTGCAGCTGTGACATGGCACATAAAGTGATTGCTACGTTTGTGACTCCCCTTTTACTACATATCAGTCACCCCTAAGGTAGGCCCTAGCTAGCCTTATGGGCAGGGTGCAGTGTAGGTAAAAGGTAGTATGTGCCTTAACTGTGTGGCATGCACTGGTAGTGACAAGCAGCCTATTTGGTATCTCACTGCTGTGAGACTGCCCTCTCATAGGAATGCATTGGGGATTCCCTGATATATGCTTCAGTGGTAATTCCTGATATGAGAGGGGTAGCGTGATCAAGTTTGGTATGTTTGGAATAGTGGTGATAAATGCTGCGTATTGGTGTTCGCGGATTTATTACTACAATGTTAGAAATGCCACTTTTAGAAGTAGGCATTTCTGTGTGCTATGTGTCTTTTAGCCTGCCTTTTGTGTATAGACTGTTTGGCCCTGGAGTGACAGGGGCTGCGGAGGTGCTGTGGCTCCAGAGAGCCTGGATGAGTCAGCGCTAGGCTGGATAGGCCTTGGTCTGTGTTTTTAGTGGTGGGAGGAGTAGCACCTGCACCTAAATAAGGGTGTGCCTGCCTTCCACAGTGATAGCTCTACCCCCTGTGGTGTGTCTAGGGCCAGGGATAACACTTACAATGGGGAGTGTCATGTACTTTTTAAGTGCCTCCAGAACTGGTTCAAACTGGGTCCAGGGCCCTGAACCAGGGTAGGACAAAAACTTTGTGCACTATAAGTATTGGGGCTGTGACCCCATGTTGGGAGCTTGCTTGGTTGCTTGGAACTGAACTGACATGGATCTGAAGAGCACTCGGCCAGGAGGAACCTCTGTGGGACCCAGCTCCTTCCTGAGGGGTTTGGAGGGGCTGCCCTCTGCTGGGAGGCCCTGCATGCTGGTCTGCCTGTGCCCAGTTCTGACATTGTGGATTTCTGGCGAAGAGCCCTGTCTGCTCCCTGTTGGTGTCTTCAGGTGGGAGACAGACTGAGCACGTTATTAATTTTGCCCCCTGGATCCAGCGCATGGTGAGCGCTCTACCTCTGGTTCTGGGAGGGGCTTTGTGCCGGAGCAGTGTGGGAAGCAAACTGAATAGCGCTTTTGGCCCTACAGCAGGGAAGGGGGCAGCGCTGCACGCTCCCTTGTTGCCAGATGTGCGGTTCTCTGCTATATGGCCCCGGGCTGCGAGGAAGCGTACCGTCAGCACGTAATCCTGGCCGGGGATTTCCCTGGGGACGTGACAGGAGAGGCCGCTGGCCCGAAGTCCGAGAAGCACCTGGAAGCCAGTCAGAGGCTAAGCCAGGTTGTGGGTGGGGTGCCCTCCGAGAGCAAAACTGCCAGAGACTCCACTCCGGGAACTACTCCTACCTTGCAGGGAGCTGCTGCAGTTGACCTGAGGAGGGTTTATACCGAGGGGGGAGTGGGCCAAGCAGAGTCCCGCTCCTTCCCCCAGCGAGGATCCATTGGAAGCAAAGAGAGGAAGACTTGCAAGGAATCCGGCAGTATGTGTATCACTACCTTGTCCCGAGGGCACGAGAGGAACGGGAGAGCAGAGGGGAATCAGCGCTCTCCCTCTCCTTGGCCATACCCGCCACCGCATGATAAGCCAGGTGAGGAGCTGAGCCGGCGTCACCCTATGTTGCCGGTGTAGCAGCTGCCCCGGGTGGTAGCGAGCAGCTGCCAGAGTGACCCTTAGCCTCACAGCCCTACTTTTAGGCAGAAGCATTGATGGTGGACCCTGAGCCTTGGTGAAAGGAGGAACTTCCACACGAGTACCGGCATGGCCAGGAGGGTTCCTGGTACTTTGGGGGACTACAGGATTGTTGCACCCATTCTCACCTTACACATTGTGGATCAGGCTCAGTGATAGGGGTTCTACCCACTGACAGATGTTCGCCTGTATGTTGAGCTAAGTGCTAAGGTTGGCTCCCGACGCATTACAAGACTGACCTGCTTATGCCTAGGAGGGGCAGGATGTGTTTCTGATATGTGCACTATGACCAGGGTTTACTGTGGTGCACTGTTGTTAATTATGGGTATTGTTAGAAATGGGATCTCTGGTTGGCTAAGGCTTGCGCCAAAGCCAGGCAGAGACCACCACTCTAGTCAGGGCAAGGGAGTTACACGCCAAAGATAACCTCTGGTCACCCCCTTGGCAGCTTGGCACGAGTAGTCAGGCTTATCCCGGTGGCGATGTGTAAAGCATTTGCGCAACACACACAGCAACAACATACTAGGCACACCACAAAAAGGAACTCCAGACAAGGTTATATATAAAAGTCGCCTTTTTAGTATCATAAAACACATTAGATGGTAATCACACAATATACACTATGCCAACTGGCCCTGGGCAATATTTACAAGGGATTATTTACACATGACCGGGCCACGTGGACCACTGTCAGAATCATCGCTTGGTAAAAATAGAAAAGTAAGAACATCTCATAAACGTAGACCACAACCAGTAATTACTGAAAAACACTATACTCAGCATCATCCTATAACATAAATCATATCATGTACAGTATTACATTAGGCGAGAAATATATTCTGCGCCAACCTCATAAGCCTAAACATCGTAGACCATAAGCTCCTAAACATAACTCGCATTAGGAAATAAACTTACTAACATAAACCGCAGCAGGGAATAACTCACACCTAAACCAAAGTAGAGAATAAACTAAAACATAACACAGTATGTAAAACCTCATAATCACAAAACACATTTAGAGGCATAACTCAGGGTGCGTAAATCATACTACATACATTACATTTCCTAGCACCCTATATAATCACATTTAGCACATAGTCTCCTCAAAAGAACATAGTAGAGGCATAAATTACATTAGGGCCTGGTGCCCTATTTACCTCCCAGTCCCCCTGGCCAACTGGCCATCTCAAAGGGGCTTAAACGCCCTGTGTCCAAAATGTCAGGGCTGCTGCCTCTGCAGCGAAAGTCATGGGTGTGTGCTGCGCAAACCCAAATGTTGCAGCTGCCCACTACTTGCTGGGCAGCTGGGAATATCGAATGAGGAACTAAACGGAGCAGCTGGCACTAATTGCTATGCAGCTGTACATCTGAGGAAGGCCTGGCACTCACTGTGCTTTCTGAACAAATGTAGCAGTTGCCCACTACAGCGGCGCAACTGAGGAAATGACCAAGAGGCCCTGCTCTGGGGCTCTCTAAAAGAATGATGGCCATCGCTGTAGCTACCCTCTCTGGTGTGGCGCAGCTGATATTAATACAAAAGGGGCCCTGGCACATCTGTGCCTTCGGGGCCTCTTTTGCGGCTTCTCTGAAATAATGTTGCCCCTGAAACATTACAGTTGCCCACTGTCAAGCGGGGCAACTGTAAAAACATATGGCCACTACTGGAGCGAACAAGGGCCCCTCTGGCACTTAAAACAGCAATACTCCCCTCGTTGGAGCGGTTGCGAAATGCGGCCATGTCCTCTGCCCAGCCCTCACTGACCAGGTTCTGGAGACTCGCTGGCCTCCTCTTCGCAGCTGTCTGCGGGGCTTCTTATGGTCTTCTGCTCCAGCCGGTACCACACTGGTGCAGCTTCTCTGCACGCGGGGCTGGCAGCACTTCTCTTGTGGCGCAGGGCTTCCCCTCACTCCTGGGAGCCTCACGCTGCTGTTGGCTGCCTCGGCGCCTTTAATCTTCACCCAGGCCCCCTCCTGGGACCCGAGACTTAGCTGCCCAGAACTCGCGAAGGCAGGGTGGGCTCCCGTCCTCTACGAACACCGCCATGCTCGCTTTCCTGTCCTGGCGCACTTCCACCTGGCGACCCGCCCAGAGTCAGGCGGGCGCCGGGCTTCCTCTTCCGGTGATCGGGCCGCGGCGGTAGTTCCTTGCCAGTGATGTGGAGTGGGCACCCGCTATTACATTATCAAAATAAGCGGGGTGGGCACCCGTCGTTAAGTAAAAGCACTTGGCATCAAAGCGGGGTGGGCACCCACCAAAAATAGCATGAGAGTGTGGTGGGCACCCGCTCTCCACCATAAATTTGTCGATGTGGGGTGGGCTCCCACAATGAGGCATCACAGGGTAATCCCTCATGCCGGGATTCCCTCCAACAGGACGAGCAGCTCGGCGCTGCAAAAACCCACGCATTCCTCCTTCTGTGGGAAAATTGAAATAAAGAATAGCGCTCACGAGGCGCTAGATGTCAGCTAAAGTCCTGAAGGTACTTGACTGCAAAAAGTAGAGAAAAAGGTTCCAATCAAGTCTTTAGAGAAGAAGGGGCCATGCAGGGCCCAGGAAGGCAAGCCCTCATGACAGCCCCCCCAGGCCCCAGCAGGAGCACGCTACAGCAGGATTCTGGAACAAGAAGTGAACAATTTCATGGGGTCACAGCCCCTATGTTTATACCAGTATTTCCTTTGTGTAAAGGTGAAGGGCATGGGGGAACCAGATGCAACTGGTTCAGGGGAGCTTTGGAGCACTTTGTTTTGCTCAGCTCCTCTCTCCTTTGTCAGGTGGGGGCTTCAGGGATCAGATGCACCACAGGGAGCGGTGCCAGTAATGTTGATGGAAGGCACAGTCCTATTCAGGTCCCAGGTGCAACTCCTCCCTCCCATCTGCATGCAGAACTCTCTATTCACCCCTGGGCAGACTCCCCCTAGCTCCTGGAGCCACCCACACCTCTCAGCTCCTGTCACTCACAAGCCAGACATGCAATTCACACCATGCAGGCAGACACACAGCACACAGAAATTCCAACTTCTAAAAGTGGCATTTCTAAAATAACCACAATAAATCTGCACACACTATTGTGGAGCATTTATTCACATGATTTCAGACATACCAGAGTTGACCACACAGCTCCTCTCATAACAAGAATTACCTCTGACACACACTGATCAGCGAATCCCCATGCATTCCTATTCCAAGGTGGGGGGTGAACATCTACTTAGCAATTCTCCCTTCTTTGTGGAGTCTTTCTTGGGATGTAGGCATGTTGGGTATACTGGATCCATGAACTCCTGTTTCTGAAGCTTACTATGGTCAATGAGCATATGTTGTCATTAGTTTTGTTTAGATCTAATTTCTGACAGGGTAGCTGTCAAACAAATGTATTGCTAATAATAAACATAGAGTGGGCTTTGCATCCATCCATTTTAACCACTGGCGTTCCTCAGACAAGTTTCTTTGAGCCATCTGCTTGAGGCTTCTTATCCTATCCCAGTGAAGTATTCATTTTTCACCAAATACTATTGTAAGAAATTGGGTTACTTATTGAGGAGGGTGAAACTCAAGCAGGAACCACAATCCTTGTCAGGGTGAAGTCACAATCAAACCCAAAATTAACTTGTGCTCAACCCTCTGGTTGCCTGGCACAGAGGAGTCAGGCGTATGTTAGAGGCAATGTGTAAAGTATTTGTGCAAAAATTTCAACAGTAACACAGTGGAAAAGCTCCACAAAAAGGATCACACACCAGATTTAAAAAGTAGAATAATTTTTAATAAACAAAGTTTAAGTTTAAGTTTAAAATATTTGTAAAGCGCAACATACACCTAAACGGTTTCTTGGCGCTAAAATGGCAAAACAGCCTGAGTGTCGGGATCAACCGCTCGGGCATAAACTGAAGCAGGGAAAAAGAGGGTTTAAGACAGAAAGGCCTGGGTGAACAGAAAGGTTTTAAGGGATTTACGGAAGATGGAATACTGGGTGAGGGATCTGAGGTGAAGGGGAAGGGAATTCCAAAACACAGGGGCGAGGGTGGAAAATTTAGAGCCGCCTTGTTTTTTTTTTCCTGTAACGAGGGGCTACTAAAAGATGTTGGGAAGAGGAGCGAAGGTCTCTCCCGGGAACGTAAGTTTTGATGGCAGAAGATATGAAGATAGGAGCCAGACCAGATCTGGCCTGAAAAGCCATACAGCCTAGTTTGAACAAGGCGCGTTCCCGGACAGGAAGCCAGTGGAGGGTCTTCAATAGGGGAGAGGTGTGGTGGAATTTAGGGAGACCGAAGGCAAGGCGAGCCGCCTGGTTCTGAACCAGTTGTAGCTTGCGCATGCTGTACTGAGGGATACCGTTGAACAGGGCATTCCCATAGTCCAGGCGGGACAGGACCAGTGCGGACATAATCAGTTTGAGTGCAGGAAAAGAAAAAAAGCGAGAAATAGAACGAATAGTACGGAGAGTGAGAAAACAGGAAGAAACCACCGAACCTATCTGGGAGTGAATGGTGAGTTTGTCATTGAGCTTGATGCCTAAAGTTTTGACAGAGGAAACTGGGGTAGGAGGAGAGCCAAAGGAAGGGGGCCAAAATAGAGAATTCCAGGGATTGGAGCAACCACCCGTAAGCACAAGTTCCGTCTTATCGGGATTGAGCTTCAGGTGGTTGAAGTTCATCCAGTCCCTGATAAAAGATAAAATAGATTAAAAATTGGAAATAGAGTCAGATGAAGAGGACAGATTGAAGATGAGCTGGAGGTCATCGGCATAGTTATATACCGTAACCTCCAGCTGCTGGAGAGCAAAGATAAGCGGAGAGATGTAGAGATTAAATAATAAAGGGGACAGAGAGGAACCCTGGGGCACCCCGCACTGGACCTGACAGGGGGTAGCTGAAAACTCCCCAAGACGGACCGCCTGGGTCCGGTCCCTCAGGAAGGACGAGAGCCAGATGAGGGCCGAGCCTCCAATGCCCGCCGCCCTGACACGGGAAAGTAGGATGGAATGGTCCACCGTGTCAAAAGCGGCGGACAAATCAAGGAGGACCAGCGCCTGGGGTTGACCTATGTCCATGCCTTCTCTGAGGGTGTCCAACACAGACACCACCACTGACTCTGTCGAGTGCCTGGGTCGGAACCCAGCCTGGCAAGGGGCCAACACCCCATTTTCCTCGACAAAGGAGCTGAGCGCAGAAGTGACGTGTCGCTCCAACACCTTGCCTAAGAAGGGTAGCAAGGAGATGGGGCGGTAATTAGCCAAGGCAGAAGGATCAGCTCCTGGTTTTTTTAAAATGGGGACAATGGAGGCAAATTTCAGTGACGGGGTCACGACACCCTGGGCCAAGGAATCATTGAGGAACCTAAGAGGAGGCAGGGTACAAACAGAGTAAATCTGCCGTAAGATGTGTGCAGGGCAGATATCTGCTGGGGAGCCGGATTTGATTTTAGGGAGAAGAGAGAGGAAAATTTCCTCAGTAAGGAGAGGAAAAGAGTTGAGAGAAGCTTGGGCAGGGGGTAACTGGGGGTCTACGAAGAGGGGGGAAGGGGGGGGGATATTAGTTTTGATTATCGTGATTTTTTGCACGAAATCTGAGTTCAACGAATCACAGAGTTTCTGAGAAGGAAGGGGCTTCAATGAGGTCCTATCAGAAAAAGCCAGGTCATGAGTGATGGAAAAAATCTCCTTGGGTTGATTCTCTGCCGCCAGAATTTTGGCTGAGAAGTAAGCTTTCTTGGTCTCTATAATGTTTTTTTTGTAAGTCCCTAGGAGAAGGACGTAGCGGGACTTGGAGATGGGACAGTAGTCCAGTCTCCATCTGCGTTCTGCTTGTCGAACCGTTAATTTCTGCTCTTTCAGTTCTTTACTGAACCACCGATTGGCGTCTTTAGGGCGCCTAATCGAGGTGCGCCGAAGGGGAGCCAAGCTATCGCTGCCATTCGTAAGCCAGGAATCAATGGCCTTAGCTTGGACTGCAGACGCCAAGCCCGACAGAGAAGGGGAGGAGGCCAGGAGTGAAGAAGTTAGGTCCGGCAGGTTGGCCTTGCCCCAATTGCGAGCCCATGAATTTTTAGCATGGGCAGGTATCTTGGTCGGACGAAGGCTGAGGGAGAAGGAGATTAAAAAGTGATCTGACCAAGTGCAAGGAGAAACAGTGAGTGAGGAAAGGGGACAGTTGAGAGACCAAACTTGGTCTAAGATGTGGCCGTGAATATGGGTGGGAATGTGGACTAGGGAAGTGAAATTAAGTGACAGAAGGATTTCAGAAAATTTCTTGGATGGGGCACATTCCTTAGGATCCGAGGGCCAATAGTTAAAGTCCCCAAGGACCAACACTGAAGCATAATTGACAGCCAAAGTGCCAAGTAATTCTTGAAAGGCGGGGAGAAAAGAGGGAGTGGGTTGGGGTGGACGATAGACCAGCACAACGGCTAGGTGAGGGGAAAAAGAGGTGGAGCGGACCACGAGGTGGTCAATACCTCCCAGGGGGGGTGATGGGAGAATCTGGAACTGAAAATCAGTGCGGGCGATCAGAGCAACGCCTCCACCCGTTTTCCCGGCTGGGCGGTCAACCCGGATAGAGTAATAGGTCGAAGGGAGGGCGGCCAGTAGAGACGGAAGAGAAGACTCACAAAACCATGTCTCAGTTAAGAATAGGAGATCAGGTTTGTCCGTATCTAGAAGTATGAATAGTTCCTGGTGATGTCTAATGGCTGACCTTGTATTTAATAGGATAATAGACAGTGGAGGGGAGCGGATGTCAGGGGTGAGCAATGAGTGAGGAGCTAACGGGGAAACAATAATAGGGGGGCAGCCTTGTGGACAGGCTCGGCAGGGAGAGTAACAGCCCATGTTGGTGATCCGTTGAATAATGCGGGGGTCGAGGGGCCAATGACCTTGTAGGAGAGTGAGGTCAGCTGAAGAGTATCGGATCAAAGGACCAGGGGTAGGAGCCCCTGGCCCCGGCCGGCCGCGGACGGGCGCAGACGGGCTTAACTCTGGCGCGACTCCGGCGCGCCAGCGACGCGCCCGCTGCGCTCGTCCGCTGCGCTGACGCATGGGGAGACGTTTAAATAGGCTGATGACGAGGGTGGGCGGAGTCAGCAGGGCGAGTTGGGAGGGGTTTTTAAAAAAGAGAGTAGCGTCCACCGCTCGTAATCAGCGGGACGGCGAAGCTGGGCTGCTTGTAGTCAGCAATGGAGTCAAGAGGTATTTAAAATTGAATATCAATTGCCACCCGCGAGCAAGTCCTCTGCCACAGGACTGCTCGAGTATCAAAACATGACCAGAACTATAAAAATCCAATCAGTAGAACCAGAGATATGCAATATATATATATTTTTTTTAAACTTTATTTTTTCGTTATACAACATAGAGAACACAAACAGTCCCCCCCAATTCCCCAATTGCGGCATCATATAAGAACTGTTGCATAAAGAACGACGACCTCATTAAGGCACAGTAGGGAAACAATATCACTAGACAAAAATCAGACATTAGAGTTATAAAAAAGAGCCATACAGTACAATCAGGACAAAACGACAGTGAACGTGAGGCTGCGGTCGAACGCAGACGACAACCCAGATCTACACATCCCCGTCACTCCCTACCTCCCCGTCAGAGCCGGACCCCTCAGGCGTAAACAGTTCAGCGCTAGTCCCCTCAGAATCACTCAGGGACAGACCAGCGGCACACATTGCTCTCCATGCCAACAGGTCTTCCTGCAGTCTCTCATTCCTGCGCGCACATTGCATATGAGTCTCATCTGCCAGAGACCCCTCTCGGACATCCCTCAGCCATGTAGAAATCTCTGGGGCCCTTCGCCCCATCCAGGTAATGGCTAATCTCCGCCGCGCCAGAACCAACATGAGTTGCAGTCGTTTATAAGGGATTTTCTTTTTCCTAGGCCGGGGAAACAGCGCCAGCAAACAGTGGAGCGGTGTTAAGTCTATCGCAAGGCCAGTAGCAGCGGCTATACGTCCCACCACCACTGACCAAAAACTACGTACCAGGGCGCACTCCCAGGCCAAGTGTAGGAACCCAGCCCTCGCAGCTCCGCATCTGGGGCAGGTGTCCTCCCTATCCGGCGAGAAGCGCTGCAAGGAGACCGGTGTCATATAAGTGCGGCGCATAAAATTAAAATGTGTAAGCTTGATCGTGCATTACATGACACTTTACGTGTAAGACCCACTATACGCTTGCGCTGCCCGGCCTCCAGGTTTTCCTCGAGATCCGTTTCCCACGCACTCCACGCAGGCTGGACCGGCAGTTCTGTGTCCCGACGCAGTGCACAGTAAAGCAAAGAAATCAACCTACGGCCCCTGCCACATGAGAGAATGATGTTTAATGTATGGGACGTCTGAGGCGCCTCCGGAAACTGAGGCCACATCTCCCTGACCACGTCCTGAATGCCGCGATAATGTATAAATTGTCCCCCCCCACTCAAAGGCTTCCGCAGCCTCCTCGTAGGAGACAAACGAGTCGCCCAGATAGAGGTCAGCCAGGGTTTCACAGCCCCCATCCCTCCAATCCCTAAAGGACATATGCTCCTCCATAGCCACAATGGGTGCTAAGATCCAGACTGACAAGTCCCTGTGAAAGGGGGCCCGTCTCAGGACTCGTTCCACACACCTCTGCCAGACTGCAGCAGTGTGGCGCACTACATACGGTAGGGTCGCATCCGCTCCCCTCCGCTTCATGAAGGCCACCCGTAGTGCACGTTCATTGGCGCTTCCAGCCAAAAGCTGCATCTCCCACCCGTCCGCCTCCGCGAACCACCTTGCCGCCGGGAGCAATTGTGCTGCATAATAATATAGATCAAACCTCGGAGCCTCCAGACTACCTTCCTCCCAGCTCCGAACCAGGGTGTGTAGTGCAACTCGGCTACGTCGACCCGCCCAAAGCAGAGACGTTAGTAAAGTATTAAGGGTACGAAATATTCGCGGTGGGATAAGGCAAAGTGAGTTCTGGAGGACATATAATAACCTGGGAAGCATCACCATTTTTGCAACAGCGAGCCGTCCCATAAGGGAGAGTGGCAACGTATTCCAGAAGACTACTGAAGACTGTAAAGACGTAAGTATCCGACCAACATTTCGAGCCAGTACCTGTGCGTCTGTCGGGGCCACCTGAATCCCCAGATACCGAAAAGTCTCCCGTTCTCATCGCAGTCCCAGGTCTGGTAGACCCGCCGCCGGTCCCCCTTCATATCCCGCCAGAGGGAATATTAAGGACTTATTGCGATTAATTCGCAAACCCGAGGCCTCTCCAAAACGGTCAAGGTGGTGCAACAATACGGGTAGCGATTCCTCCGGCTCCCTTAGGTAGAAAAGAGCGTCGTCCGCATACAGGGAGACCACGTTACACGTATCCCTTACCAGAATACCCCATTGTGCCATCTCCGCGCAGATCCGGACCGCAAAGGGCTCTATAGCCAGCGCAAAGAGGAGCAGCGAGAGGGGGCACCCCTGCCGCGTCCCCCGACCCAGCCGCCACTCTGCAGAACGCCCCTCGCCCAACCGTACTCGGGCACTGGGAGCTGTATACAACAGGCGGACCCAACGGCGGAAATTGGGGCCCATGCCCACCACTCGGAGGACCTCCAGGACGTATCCCCAATCAACCGTGTCGAACGCCTTGGCAATGTCAATAGACACCACAACCAATGGCTACTCCCGATCACGCACTTCATGCAGGATATGGTTCAATCGCCGCAAGTTCATGACGGTATTACGTCCCGGGATAAAACCACATTGATCCGAATGGATCTAATGTGTCATATGCGGTGCTAGTCGGGCCGCCAACAATTTTGTCAGAATCTTAACGTCCGTATTAATCATAGTAATGGGCCTGTACGCCGCCGGGTCACATTTGTCGCCCCCTGGCTTCAAGATCATGCATATCTCGCCCTGGTTCATGGTAGGCGGGAGACCCCCGCTCTCAAATGCCTCCACATACACTTGCAACAGGCTAGGGGCAACCGTATCCGCGTACGCTTGATAAAATTCCGAGGGGAAACCGTCACTCCCCGGAGCCTTGGCTCTCGGGAGACCAGCCATAGCGACTCGCACCTCCCCCAACGTCAACGCCGCATCCAAGTCCTCCACTACGTCTCTAGACAGGGACTGCAAGTGTAAGTCCTGCAAATACGGCATGTATGTATGTTAAGTAACCGCAGGGTCGGCCGCATACACCGTTTGTAGATGGGACTGGAGGACCCGGAGTATAGCCTCATCAGAGTGTACCATGTGACCCGCCACGTCTTGCAGCGCCACTATCCTCTCTGGTGCAAATTCTCGCCGCAAGACCCAGGCCAGCATCTGGCCCGCCTTGTCGCCCTCCCTATGAAGCCGCTGTCTAAATTGCCCCAAAGAGTACTTATCGAGCCTATCCAGAATGTCATGTACACCGGTTCGGGCCACCCTTTCCGTCTCCTGTTGCGTCTCGTCCGGGTCCGGCACAGTTTGCTGTTTCAATAAGGCACCCTCAGCGTCACGCAGCTCCCGTAGGAGTTGTCTCCTGACCCCATAAGTGAGGCCCATACACTCACCTCTAACGACCGCCTTCAGGGCTTCCCACTTAGTGGCGTAAGCCATGGATCCCTCCCGCCAATTCAGCTCTAGGTAGCTGGTAAGAGCATTCTGGACCGAGTCCCTCGCTATCGGGTCCTGTAACAAATCCCCCGGCAGTTCGCCCCTCCCACTGCACCGTGCACGTCACAGGGGAGTGGTCAGACAGAAAGCGTGCCTGATGTGTGATCGTCAGCGATATGGAAGCATCAACGTTGGCGACTAAAACCCTGTCCAGCCTGCTATGTGTGCCATGAGTGGGGGAAAAACATGTATAGAGCTGTAAGGTCGGGTGTCGCTGGCGCCATATATCCACCACCCCTAGATTCCCCATTACCTCGCCTAGCTGTTTTGTCATGAGCGGTTTCGTGCCTACGCGGGGGGGTATCGATCCAGTACAGGGTCTAGGACGCAGTTAAAATCCTCCACCCAAAACAGAGGGGCCTCCAGATCCGGGACCAGAACCTCCTGAAGTGTTAGGAATAATCCAGGGTCATCGACATTAGGGGCAAAGGAATTCAATAGCGTGAGGTCCCTCCCATCCAGCTTCGCCCTCAAGAGCAAGTACCTGACCTGTATGTCCGCCTCCATGTATTGAATGGCAAAGGGGATCCCGGGAGCCACCCAGACAAGCACCCCCCTGGAGTAGGAGGAGAAGGAAGAGTGAAACAGTTGCCCTCGCCATTTCCTCCCCAATTTACGGGCACCCTCATCGTCTAAGTGCGTCTCCTGGAGGCACGCAATGGAGACGCCGTGTCTACGGAGGAATGAAAGAACTCTTTGCCGCTTAGCGCACGTACCCAGCCCTCTCAGGTTCCACGTTAAAAACGTATAACCCATGATCTGTTGCCGGCCCCCACCAGGGCCCATCAGCACTTCCTGCAAATTTCCCAGTTCGTGCCCACACTGTAATACAACTGATGCCTGAAACAAACCCCCCAACAAACCTCCCCAACACCCCCCCTTCCCCCCTCCCACAAGCAATATTCCTGCAACAACTGAACTTGCTGAAATGCCCTTCCCCCGCTGGTGCCAGGACGTACACAGCAACCCCATCCCAAAAACCTTAGCAATCACCCCAACCATACTGAGGAACAAACCCCCCTCTCCCCCCCAAGCAACCCCCGGCACAGCTACCCCCTGAATATACTCTGCACCCTTCAGATTGTCTGATTACAAAGGGCATGTCACCCGTGCACTCTCCTCCCCCAGAGCCCCCCCCCCCCACATACACCATCAGGTCACTTCAAGCAGAACACTGAGAATCCTGAAAAGGAAAAACAAAGAGGGGAGGGGGTGGGGCAAGCGGGAAAGAGGGAGATGCAACTCAACGGTCCAGCTATCATCCAATGATATGTCCCTCAGGTCTGGACCTCCGCCGCATCGGCCGCATCAGCCATCGTCTCCGGTATTGTGTCCGCTGTGGACGGCAGTTCATCCAGCCGCGGAGGCAGAGTGTCCGGTACCAACACAGCATCCCGCGGGCCGTCCACATCTGCCACCAGCAAGTCCTCAACCCCCCTGGATTCCATTCGGAGGGCCCAATCATCTCCCACTGTGACTCTATGTGGATCAGCAACCCCAGAGGTGCCAGCGGAGCGCCGCCGTCCAGACCGACGCCTCCTCGCAGGTCACGTCCCCCACGTTGCCCATGAGCGAGCCCTCTCCTCAGGGGGGAGTGCATCGCCCCTGATTTCAAGCCACTCCCACACTTCCTCTGGTCTTTCGAAAAAATGAGCCTTGCCCAGGGAGAGGACCTTTAGTTTGCAGGGTACAATAACATGTACTGGAGACCCATGTCCCGTAGCTTTTGCTTCACCACCAAAAAGGATTTGCGCTGTTCCTGGACCTGCCGTGTATAGTTCGGATAGACAGAGACCTTAGAGTTCTCAAACGTGAGGTCCGCAGTTTCCCTGTCTGCCCTTAGGATACAGTCCCTGTCGCGGTAATTCAAAATTTTTGCGATGAGTGCTCGCGGCGGGGCCCCAGGCCGCGGCGGCGGAATCAGCGCTCTATGGGCGCGCTCGATCACAAAGACCTCCGAGCGCCCCGCCGGGCATAGCGTGGTGCGTATCCACTGCTCCAGAAATCGTTCCGCATTCCCCATCTCCGCCCGTTCCGGGATGCCCAGGACTCTGATGTTGCTGCGGCACGCCCGTCCTTCGGCATCCTCCGCCCTTCTCTCCAGCTCCCCCGTGGCGGCCGAGAGCCGCGTCACCGTCTGCTTAAGTGAGGTCACCTCTTCTTGTAGTTGAGCTATGTTCCCCTCAGCCTCTGTAACTTTATTGGTGACCTTGCGAAGGTCCGCTCTCAGCAGATTAATGAATGAATGAATGAAAAGAGATTTATAGAGCGCAAAACAATAACCCACAGGTATCAAGGCGCCTAGCAAAAATGATCAGAGAATGATCAGGAAAAAGACATGAAGCCCTACACATATGCTTGCTGAAAGAGAAGGGTTTTTAAAGCAGTACGGAAGTTCTGTAAGGACGGGAGAGATCTCAAATCCGGAGGAAGTTCATTCCACCACTTAGGAGCAAGAGTGGAGAAGGCTCTGCCACCCCATTTGGCTCTTCGTACACGGGGGGCTGCCAGAAGCAGTTTCCCAGAGGAACGCAAGTTCCTTCGGGGGACATAGTGGGAGATGATGGATCCTATTCCAGTGTCGCTCTTTTTGGCGATGGCTCTGTAGGTCATACATAGAACTTTAAACCGGATTCGGTGTTCTACCGGCAGCCAGTGCAGCGTTTTCCTGGCTGCAGTGGCCGAGGAGCGTCTGGGAATGTCCAGGACAAATCTGGCTATGGCGTTTTGGACTACCTGTAAGCGCTGCAGCTGTCCTTTGTTAAGTCCAGCATACAGCGCATTACAGTAGTCCAGACGCGAGCCGATGAGAGCAACAGCTATTTGTTTTCTTGCCTGGAAAGAGAGATATTTCCTGATCCTTCGTAGGGTGTGAATCAGGCCCCAACAGGTGGAAATGGTTCTGCTCACCTGGCTGCCTAAGTCAAGGGCAGGGTCTATTAGCACCCCGAGATTCTTAGCAGAAGATGTGGGGGAAGGGCATGTTCCAAGTGAGTCGGGCCACCAATTGGCTGACCAGATGTTTTCTTTCCCCCCAAACACCATCACCTCCGTCTTCTCCCCATTCAGTTTCAGAGAGTTCTGGATCATCCATTGACCAACCGCCTCCATACACGATCTAAACTTGGAGGCGATTAGTTCATCTGAATGGGGAAAAGAGACGAGGATTTGAGTGTCGTCTGCGTACGAGACTACCTCCATCCCGAACGATCTTATTAATTTGGCTAGTGGGGTAACATAGATATTAAAAAGGGTCGGGCTAAGTGCTGACCCTTGAGGAACCCCACATAGCACAGGTCGGGATGGAGATAGGAACTCCCCAAGCTTGACTCTTTGTTCCCTCCCCGTGAGGAAAGAGGTCAAAAGATCCAGAGCTGCGTTCTTCACCCCCACCTCCCTCAGCCGCGATGTAAGTACTGAGGGGGAGAGGGTATCGAAAGCCGCAGTTAGATCTAGCAGGACCAGGAGAGAGGTCTGGCCCTCATCTACTGTCGTGCGGATCTTGTCGAGCACGATGGTGAGGGCTGACTCGGTGCTGAATTCTCTCCTGAATCCATGCTGGGAGGAGTCTAAGCATCCCGAACTTTCCACAAAGACAGCGAGATGCTTGTTAAGATGTGTCTCAAGCATCTTCGCTGGGGCAGGGAGTAGGGAGATAGGCCGGAAGTTTTTTAGGACCCCCGGATCCAGAGAGGCCTTTTTCAACAGGGGTTTTACTACCGCCTTCTTCCACTCTACAGGGAAAATACCATCTCTGATGGCTAGATTCATTACCTCTAGCAGCGGTGGTAAGAGGGTCTCCGTACACTGCTTGATGACTTTCAGTGGGCAGGTATCCAGAGGGGAACCAGACTTGGTCTTGGCTAGCAGTAGCTCGAGATCTTGCAAGGCCAGCGGGGGAAAAGAGTCCAGGGTGCATGGTGGGGAGATTTCTGTGGTGATCAGGCTCATCTCTACCCTAGGTGTAGATGCACTGAGAACAGCTCTTTGTTCCTCGAGGGCCAGGTGGATATCCTGAATTTTAGAATGGAAGAAGGAGGCAATCTTATCACAAAGATCCTGCGAAGGAATGACAGGGTCAGGGGCTTGCAATCTGACCAGGGAGTCAACAGTTTTAAAGAGCTCCTTCGGAGAGGAGAGCGAGGAAGTCGCGGTAACAAAGTATTCTTGTTTAGCCTGCACGATTTCAGCTTTGTATTTTTTAACAAGAAGTCTATGAGCTTCCTTGTTCTTGAGGTCCCAACTAGCATGCCATAGCCTCTCCTTTCTCCTCACTTCTTGCCTAAGAAGCCTAAGGGAGTCGGAGAACCAGGGGGCAGAAGGTCTCTTTCTGGCGCGGCGCCGAGATTGTACTGGGGCCAGTTTATTCAAGGCCTCGGTAGTGACCTGATCAAAGTGAGCGACTGCAGTCTGTACGCTATCTAGGCCAGTGGTAGCAAGGCTTGCAGCCCAGGGCAAGAAGGAATTGCTATTAATATTCCTGAAGTTTCTGGTAGTCTCTATTGTGTGGTTCCCTATTTTACAGGAGTTCACCCTATGATGTTTCAAAAGGAAAGGGACCGCCAGATGGTCAGACCAGGAAAGATGGATCGGGTCCTTGGTAATCAAACGGGGGTCATTGGAAAAGATGCCATCCAAAGTGTGTCCTGCACGATGTGTGGCTCCCGTAACACGTTGCGTTAGCCTGCAAGATTCTAGAGCCTCAATGAGACAGGAGGTATCAGAAAGGTCGTGCCGTTCTAGGTGGTAGTTAAAGTCACCCAGGATGGAAAAGTTGTCTCGGCCAAAATAGGGTTCAAGAGATTGGAGAAGGTGGTGCGTGAAGTGGGTTCTCGAGCCAGGGGGTCGATAAATTAAGATACCGTTAAAGAAGGGGCGTTGCGCTTCCTTTATTGTAAAATAAAATGCTTGAAAACTGTCAGGAAAATCGGTTATGGGTACTGTGTGGCATTAACATCGATGGACACTGTCTCAATCTGCCGTTCAAGGGCGGTGTGGGATCCCTGTATGGCCTTCAGGAGTTCCGCCCTGGAGGGCTCCGAGGAGCCGCCAGATACTTGTCCCTCGTCTCCCTTGCCGGTCTGGCGGGTGATACGCTGCGATGGAAGACGCGGCATGGTGTACTGGGTAATGGTATTGGGCTGCGAGGCTCGGGGCATTCTGTCCTTCCGCATCATCAGTGCCCAGCAAGGCCCCGCCAGGCGCCCCTCTCAGTCACGTTCCCCCCAATAAGACTCAAGGGACTTCTGCAGAGCCGGGAGGAGAGGAGCAGGGTTCCACAGGGCACTAGGCCAGACTCACCACCTTCCCCCACGGGCGGCGTCCCTGACACTGCGGGAATCTCGCCGCCGCCTCTGGGCTCTCAGGTCCCCCACACGAGGTCCAAATCAGTCCGAGGGGTCAACTTCAATGTCTGCCCCCAGTCCGGGCCCTACACCCCCGAGGCGAAGGCGCACTCACCGGAGATCCACTGGGCGGTGCCCCCACAGGAGGATCATCGACTCTCCTCCCACCGGTGCTCTCCGTGGATGGGTCCCGCAGCGCCCAAGAGTCAGCAGGATGTCAGGAGCGGTCCTTGAACAGCACCCGGGCCCGGCCAGCCACCAGCACCCACAGGCTCCAACACGCGGGGGCAGGGGCCGCGGGCAGACAGGTCACCCACTATCTCCGTCCTGCTCGGGGTTCAGTTGCTCTGCCACAAATCTACCCGCGGGGGAGCCCACGATCCAGGGCCCGAGCCCGCAGCGCCACACACCAAGCCCCACACAGCCGCTCCAGGGCTGGGAAGCTACCCCCAGAGCAGGCTCCTTCGCACCCCAGTCCGGGGCCAGGGTATCAACAGGCGGCGAGACTCAAAGAGCACCCCCACGCAGACCAAGTCTCCCGCCCGCAGGGTCCATCGTGCCAGTTCTTCTTTGGCCCCCCTTCAGGGTCACAGTCTCTCCATGGCTGGACTTAGTCTGCACGAGGCGTGCCTTGCCTCACCTCCAACAGCCAGGGGGGTAGGTGAGCCCCCGCTCCCTCCAGCTCCCTCTGATCAACCTCAGCGATCTCCCCAGCCGCGGCCCCGAGCCCCTCACAACTCTCAGGGGGCAGTATCAGTCACAGCAGGCGGCTCTTGATGGCTGCACGGGCCTCCGCTCCGCCCCTCACTCCCCGGGTCACCACCGCACCCGTCCTGCGCCACTTCCCAGCCTCGCCGCCACTCCTCCAAAATCCAGGCCCAGAGGGGGAAAGATTTGGCGCTAATTCTCCAGGCTCCCGTGCCCGGGAGCACACAGATCAGGATTAGCCGTGTTCCCTGGAGCAATGGCAGTCTCCGACGTCTCCCGGCAGCGGCCCGTACCGTAGGCCGCAGCCGCGGCATCCCGTGATCAGAGCGCCGGCTCCCGCAGTCCACGCCTCTCGCGCCGCCTCCCGCAGTCAGATCTCCCGAATTTCGACACCGGAGCTTGCCCCCGGACTTCCGACCTCCGGTCCCGCAGTTTTTCCAGCAATCGGGCACAGGATCAAATCTTTAACAGGATTTATGGGCTAGGCTGGCCGGGAGCTGCAGGAGCTCACGTCCTGTCGGCCATGTTGCGTAGCCACGCCCCCCGAGATATGCAATATTAAAGATTTAAGTGAAAATAATGACAAATACCACAAAGCGCTAGCTGTGGATATCTGGTTGCGTTGGACTGGGACAAAGTCACAAGTTCAGGTCAACCGAAGAATCTAGCCTTTGGAATCATTTTAGTGGCCCTGGGTACAGGTTACAGGTCCAGTCATTCTCACCCAGGCAAGAGGGCAGCAGACAGCAGGTCAGCACGGAAGACAGCAGTGCTTTAAGGCAGCAGTCCAGCAGAGTGGCAGTCCTTTCAGCAGCACAACAAACTGTCTTCCTGGCAGAGTCTTCCACAGGTTTAAAGTGTACGTTTCTAGAGGTTTCCATTTGAAGTGCATGGGTTTCCTGCCTACCCTGCCCTGGCTCCAGACTCTATATTGATATGCTGTCTTTTGTGTGGAGGCAGGGCATAGGCTTTTTAAGTGCCCAGCTCCACCTTCCCATCCTGCCAGTGATGGCCCATCCAGGCACACCTAAGCTCTCTATTAAGTGTAGCAGTCTAGGAGGAATACACAAAGCCCAACTGTCAGCTACACCCAGTTATGTGACCCAGAGGTAGGCTGCAAGCACTAAATGGCTAAGGCAGAAAAATGCCAACTTTATCAAATTAGCCTTTTCAAAATTGTAAAATAAAATTTGATTTTATCATAAGAAAGGATTTGTCATTACAATTCCAGAGACACCAAACATGAACTTATTGCCTGTTCCCATTTGGAAGTTACAGCTTATTAAATGGAATAAGGTAACTGCAATGTTATCCTATGAGATGAGCAGGTCTTGCAGTAGTGAAAAACGAAGAGTTGTAAACTTGAAATTACAAGTGCTACTTTTAAACACATTTCACCCTGTCCTGTGAACTGTTTAGAGTCTACCCTAGGGGCACTGTTCCCTGTAAGGTGTGCATGCGTACCTCTGTCCTTCTGAGCACGCAGTGCTGTGTGTGAAGCATGCACACCCAGCACATCCCAGGAGAGCAACCCACCGCTGCTTTTAAAATATGAGTGGTGTGAAAATATGTCCATTTCCTGGATGTGGGAGGCGAGGATTGAGACAAGACTACTGTGCAAGACGAAAACACTAGGGAGCGGAAGGTAAGTGTTCTTCTTAGGGCAGCCTGTGGGGTTAAGGAGCACGCGACAAGCAGCAAGTGGCGCCTACACTTGCTGCATTTCTTTTCTAAATAGAGCATGGCTGCAGGGCTGATGGTTTGCCTTTTGAAAGTATTTATGTTAAACGCAGTCCATGTCGGGCGCTGTAATTAACATAAATACTTTCAAAACACCCACAATCAGTCCTGCAGCCTCGCTGTAAAAAAAGAAGTGCATGAAGTTTAAAAGCACGACGTGTGCTTTCAGATGAACCTGAAAGCACACATTGTGTTTGTAGACTTGCTGCATTTCTTTTCTTAATGCAGCGCGGCTGCAGGGGTGATTGTGGGCCTTTTGAAAGAATTGATGTTAATCACAGCACCCGTCATGGGCTGCATTTAGCATTAATACTTTCAAAAGGCAATCCATCAGCCCTGCAGCCGCGCTCTATTTAGAAAATAAATGCTGCAAATTTATAAGCACTAACGTGTGCTTTCAGATGATTCTGAAAGCACACCTCTTGTTTGTCACCAGGACTGGAATTAGAAGGAATTTTATCCAGAAGCCCACAAATAGAGGGGGTAAAGTTAGGAAGAGCAGAGTGATTAGGAGTAAAGTTACAAGAAGCAGAGTCTATGACACAGCTTTAAGGGGGCCTTGTCCTGCCGGCACTGGCAGTTCTATAAAGCAGGTGCTGAGACGGGTCCCTATCGGGCTCTGCAATTTTGCCCTCACCCTCACGGTGGAAAAAAATCTTAACTCTGCAGCAGTTCACTGCTTTTGATGTAACTTTTATTTTTTTGTTTTGCAGTTTTATATAGTGCAAACTCAAACCAAAAGTATTGGAGTGCTTTACCGGATTTATTATTAAGATATTTTTGGGTATGCATGGGGAGATTAATTGATTTGCCCAGAATCACAGGATGTTAACCTGACCCAAGACTCAAAACCGATCTCCTTAGTAGGCAGCTCGAGCATTAAGCCACAACCTCAAGAGCGGAAGCATTTTCAATATTATATACAACAAGGAACTATTGACAAAGCCAATAGTCCTCACTTCTTGTAGGTGTAATGTTACTTGTATTGTATATCAGGATGCACTGACACAAGCAGCAAAATATCAGTAGGGTGGCACACTTTCCGACACACAGTTTTTAGCTAAATTGCTTTTAAGCCACTCCCTTAATTGCATTGTTCATGCCCCTTTGGAAGACACCCCAGTCTTTCATCCCACTTAAAGCCCTGGTCTACACACGCAGTCAGGTTCTTGATGCACACAGCCTTGGCTGCAGTGCACAGAGACCTTACTGTGCCGCACAGAGAGTAAAAAATTAGAGGGAACATTGCCATGGGGTGACTTATATATGTTAAATAGGTAGGTTTGAGCCTGGCAAAAGGTTTCTTTTACCAGGCTGAAATGGGTGCATTAGACTTCATACGCAGGCTGCAATGGTAGGCCTGATACATGTTTAAAGGCCTAATTAAGTGAGTGGCACAATCAGTGCTATAGCCCCACTAGTAGAATTTAATTTACAGGCCCCGGGCACATTTAGTGCACTTTACTAGGGACTTATAAGTAAACTAAATATGCCAATTGGGGATAACCCTATGTTACTATGTTTTAAGGAGGAAGCATGTGCAGCTTGGCACTGGTTAGCAGAGATAAGGTACACAAAGTTCTAAGGCCATCAAAATCAAGATCACAAAAATTAGGAGAAAGGCATAACGTTTAGAGGGCTACCCTAAGGCTAACAGGTCTAACAACTATTAGTTGTTTATGTGTACAATTCCAACTCCACTCAAGGGCTTGCAATGAACTGCATGACTTACCACTTTACAACAGTGGCCCCCGTCGGCTCCTTCTAGCTTCCTCCTGCATGTCTCAATCTATTATGTGCTAGTGATGCCTGTGTTAGCAAATTAACCCAGACTTATTGGCTTTGAGAATGCTGGTTATGGTCTGGCCTGACAGTGCAGCTGTCTCCAGACAATTATGTGAGAATCACTAGGAGAGGGAATTTGGCTCTGTCCACATGTTTGGAGTCAGGAGTATGTATTTTGATTGTGAAGAGGTTGTGTGCTTCCACAAAGAAGTGCTTGCCCACTAAGCAGCTGTGATCATTTTGTTTATTTAGCCAGCTGCCTGTATCTGAACATTCATGGGCACACACATGAAATTGCAATGCCATCAACGTGTCTTAGATAATTAGATCATGTATGGAGTTATTCTCTGTGAGGAGCTCAGATGGGAGAGGAACAGCCATTAACCTACATGGATTTTTAGGTCTGAATTGACAGTGGAACTGTCACCTGACTTTTTAACCTACACCAATATTATTCTACAGGTGTTTGCTGCCACACAAATTCATTTCCATTCCCATGCAATCTACTTGTAATGCTTCACATTACCATATAACATTCCTTTAAAGCCAGACATATTGGTATTGCCAATGCTTTTTTGGTGGTGAGGTGACCATCAGGTGGTCATCCAATAAAGCAAGACTACAGGTCACACGGCTAACAACCAGTGGCGTAGCTAGGGGGAGCGGTGGGGACGGTCCGCCCCAGGCGACACTATTTTTGAGGTGGCCGCGCGGCACTGGAGGCCGGTTGCGGCCGCGGCGGCCTTTACACAATGCCCCCAAATAAATTATAAATGCGGCCGCAACGGGCCTTCAGTGCCGCGGCCGTCCGCGGCCCACTTTAAAAGCGCAATACCGCGCTGCGAGGAGTGGCGTGCGTGAATGCACCTGACTGTACACAACACAAACGGGGGACTTCGTTTTTGGCAATTTAATTGATAGCACTGCAGTCTGCAGGAGGTGCTTTCAATTAAATTGCCAAAAACTAAGTCCCGCGTTTGTGTTGTGTGTCCTCGCCTCCTGTGTCCCGAAATAAATTATAAAGACGGCCGCAACGGGCCTCCAATGCCGCGGCCTAGTTTAAAAGTGCAATGCCGTGCTGCGAGGAGTGGCGTAAGTGCTTGCACCTGGCCTGACTGCTGCACAGTGAGTGCACACAACACAAACGCGGGGCTTTAATTGAAAGCACGGCAGTATGCAGGCGGTGCTATCAATTAAATTGCCAAAAACTAAGTCGCGCGTTTGTGTTGTGTGTCCTTGCCTCCTCAGACTCCCGGACTCCTCGACCGTTGTTGCCCCCCCCCCCCCCCCTCCCAGCCTCCAGGGCTGTCAATCTTGTTGTAGCGCGCGCAGCGCGCGTGAGCGCTACCAATGATGGCCCTTTAGTGACATTTTCGCCAGCCCTCATGAAATTGACCTGATAGCCCCCTTAATGAATGGTGGTCACAGCAAAACAGACAACTGCTTCCAAAAGGTGAAACTATTAATACAATCAAAGATACTTTTACCTTTCTGAACCAGTTGGCATGAACATTGGTTAGAGCGTTTTGCCCGCATCGAAGACAGATCAGGTGTAATGAAAAGTGTACTATATTAAAGTAGCTGTTGGAGGTCTCTAATGAGCGATTTGGCAGGTGGAAGTTACAGCGCTGTTTTCTTTTCTAGCGATCACACTATGAATTATAGTGTAATGGTTGCCAGTTATGTCTGCACGTGAGTGTGTTTAGAATTAAGATCATTAATAAGCGCTTGAAAGTTGTCTTTGCACATTTTCTTCTAGCAGTGAATAAATAACCTGTCGAGGCACATTCAGTCTATTGCATCGGATTGCAGGCGTTTAGCTTTCAGTGTGGTCCTTCGGGCACAGTAAAATAAATCTACTGAACGTGAATCCGCCCTGCAGCAGCAACGTTTAATTCCGCTCAGTGCCGGGGCCTTTGCGACTCCATGGATGGAGGCGTTTTCAAAGGTTCATTCGGATGCTGTTGAAAACTGTTAGCTCTCTTTGCCATGCAGTAACGAATTCTCTGTTTTCATTATGAACAATCTAGACTATTAAGTGGCGTTACTACGTGCAGTCTCCGTGCTCAATATATGAAAGGAAATTTGATTTGTTTCAGTTTTTATTTCAATTTGTTTGCCAACGATGCCTTGCGTGAAATTTATACTCGATGTATTTCTGTGTGACATTAGACTGCCAGGAGCAAGCTGCATAAATTGTGTAATTTCCTGTACATTATAGGTTACATGTGGAAATATCATGCAGAATTCCATTCGTCCATGTGCTTGGTTTCACTTGGCGCTAGGACTGCACTCAAAGTCAGGCCATGTTTAGTAGATCTTGCTTTGCATTAAACCTTCAGCGAGGTTGCACTTTTCCTGCCCCGCCATCCCCACTTTGTATACATAATGAGTGATTGGCTCGTCATGCTGCAAAGAGACAACTATTAACACCCTGCAGTAGCGGATGCTAGGGGCACCTAGTAGCAGTTCCTGTACTGGAGGTTCGTGCTGCTCACTTTCAGGACACCTAGTAACAGCCTACAGTACCGGATGCTAGGGACACCTAGTAACAGCCTTCTGTACCGGATCCTAGGGGCACCCAGTAACAGCCTGCTGTACCGGATCCTAGGGGCACCCAGTAACAGCCTGCTGTACCGGATCCTAGGGGCACCCAGTAACAGCCTGCTGTACCGGATGCCGGGGGCACCTAGTAAAAGGCTGCTGTACTGGAGGTTCGTGCTGCTCACTTTCAGGACACCTAGTAACAGCCTGCAGTACCGGATGCTAGGGGCACCTAGTAACAGCCTGCAGTACCGGATGCTAGGGGCACCTAGTAGCCTGCAGTACTGGATGCTAGGGGCACCTAGTAACAGCCTGTAGTACCGGATCCTAGGGGCACCCAGTAACAGCCTGCTGTACCGGATGCTAGGGGCACCTAGTAATAACCTGCAGTACCGGATCCTAGAGGCACCCAGTAACAGCCTGCTGTACCGGATGCTAGGAGCACCTAGTAACAGCCTGCAGTACCGGATCCTAGGGGCACCCAGTAACAGCCTGCTGTACCGGATGCTAGGGGCACCTAGTAACAGCCTGCAGTACCGGATGCTAGGGGCACCCAGTAACAGCCTGCTGTACCGGATGCTAAGGGCACCCAGTAACAGCCTGCAGTACCGGATCCTAGGGGCACCCAGTAACAGCCTGCTGTACCGGATGCTAGGGACACCTAGTAACAGCCTGCAGTACCGGATGCTAGGGGCACCTAGTAACAGCCTGCTGTACCGGATGCTAGGGGCACCTAGTAACAGCCTGCTGAACCGGATGCTAGGGGCACCCAGTAACATCCTGCTGTACCGGATGCTAGGGGCACCCAGTAACAGCCTGCAGTACCGGATCCTAGGGGCACCTAGTAATAGCCTGCAGTACCGGATCCTAGGGGCACCCAGTAACAGCCTGCTGTACCGGATGCTAGGGGCACCTAGTAACAGCCTGCAGTACCGGATCCTAGGGGCACCCAGTAATAGCCTGCTGTACCGGATGCTAGGAGCACCAAGTAACAGTCTGCTGTACCGGATGCTAGGGACACCTAGTAACAGCCTCCAGTACCGGATCCTAGGGGCACCCAGTAACAGCCTGCTGTACCGGATGCTAGGAGCACCTAGTAACAGCCTGCTGTACCGGATGCTAGGGACACCTAGTAACAACCTGCTGTACGGATGATAGGGGTACCTAGTAACAGCCTGCAGTACCGGATTCTAGGGGCACCCAGTAACAGCCTGCAGTACCGGATGCTAGGGGCACCAAGTAACAGCCTGCTGTACGGATGATAGGGGTACCCAGTAACAGCCTGCAGTACCGGATTCTAGGGGCACCCAGTAACAGCCTGCAGTACCGGATGCTAGGGGCACCAAGTAACAGCCTGCTGTACGGATGATAGGGGTACCCAGTAACAGCCTGCAGTACCGGATTCTAGGGGCACCTAGTAACAGCCTGCTGTACCGGATGCTAGGGGCAACCAGTAACGTCCTGCTGTACCGGATGCTAGGGGCACCTAGTAACAGCCTGCAGTACCGGATGCTAGGGGCACCTAGTAACAGCCTGCAGTACCGGATGCTAGGGGCACCTAGTAGCCTGCAGTACTGGATGCTAGGGGCACCTAGTAACAGCCTGCAGTACCGGATCCTAGGGGCACCCAGTAACAGCCTGCTGTACCGGATGCTAGGGGCACCTAGTAATAGCCTGCAGTACCGGATCCTAGAGGCACCCAGTAACAGCCTGCTGTACCGGATGCTAGGAGCACCTAGTAACAGCCTGCAGTACCGGATCCTAGGGGCACCCAGTAACAGCCTGCTGTACCGGATGCTAGGGGCACCTAGTAACAGCCTGCAGTACTGGATCCTGGGGACACCCAGTAACAGCCTGCTGTACCGGATGCTAGGGGCACCCAGTAACAGCCTGCTGTACCGGATGCTAAGGGCACCCAGTAACAGCCTGCAGTACCGGATCCTAGGGGCACCCAGTAACAGCCTGCTGTACCGGATGCTAGGGACACCTAGTAACAGCCTGCAGTACCGGATGCTAGGGGCACCCAGTAACAGCCTGCTGTACCGGATGCTAAGGGCACCCAGTAACAGCCTGCAGTACCGGATCCTAGGGGCACCCAGTAACAGCCTGCTGTACCGGATGCTAGGGACACCTAGTAACAGCCTGCAGTACCGGATGCTAGGGGCACCTAGTAACAGCCTGCTGTACCGGATGCTAGGGGCACCTAGTAACAGCCTGCTGAACCGGATGCTAGGGGCACCCAGTAACATCCTGCTGTACCGGATGCTAGGGGCACCCAGTAACAGCCTGCAGTACCGGATCCTAGGGGCACCTAGTAATAGCCTGCAGTACCGGATCCTAGGGGCACCCAGTAACAGCCTGCTGTACCGGATGCTAGGGGCACCCAGTAATAGCCTGCTGTACCGGATGCTAGGAGCACCAAGTAACAGTCTGCTGTACCGGATGCTAGGGACACCTAGTAACAGCCTCCAGTACCGGATCCTAGGGGCACCCAGTAACAGCCTGCTGTACCGGATGCTAGGAGCACCTAGTAACAGCCTGCTGTACCGGATGCTAGGGACACCTAGTAACAACCTGCTGTACGGATGATAGGGGTACCTAGTAACAGCCTGCAGTACCGGATTCTAGGGGCACCCAGTAACAGCCTGCAGTACCGGATGCTAGGGGCACCAAGTAACAGCCTGCTGTACGGATGATAGGGGTACCCAGTAACAGCCTGCAGTACCGGATTCTAGGGGCACCCAGTAACAGCCTGCAGTACCGGATGCTAGGGGCACCAAGTAACAGCCTGCTGTACGGATGATAGGGGTACCCAGTAACAGCCTGCAGTACCGGATTCTAGGGGCACCTAGTAACAGCCTGCTGCACCGGATGCTAGGGGCAACCAGTAACATCCTGCTGTACCGGATGCTAGGGGCACCTAGTAACAGACCACTGTACCGAATGCTAGGGGCACCTAGTAACAGCCTGCAGTACCGGATGCTAGGGGCACCTAGTATCCTGCAGTACTGGATGCTAGGGGCACCTAGTAACAGCCTGCAGTACCGGATCCTAGGGGCACCCAGTAACAGCCTGCTGTACCGGATGCTAGGGGCACCTAGTAATAGCCTGCAGTACCGGATCCTAGAGGCACCCAGTAACAGCCTGCTGTACCGGATGCTAGGAGCACCTAGTAACAGCCTGCAGTACCGGATCCTAGGGGCACCCAGTAACAGCCTGCTGTACCGGATGCTAGGGGCACCTAGTAACAGCCTGCAGTACTGGATCCTGGGGACACCCAGTAACAGCCTGCTGTACCGGATGCTAGGGACACCTAGTAACAGCCTGCAGTACCGGATGCTAGGGGCACCCAGTAACAGCCTGCTGTACCGGATGCTAAGGGCACCCAGTAACAGCCTGCAGTACCGGATCCTAGGGGCACCCAGTAACAGCCTGCTGTGCCGGATGCTAGGGACACCTAGTAACAGCCTGCAGTACCGGATGCTAGGGGCACCTAGTAACAGCCTGCTGTACCGGATGCTAGGGGCACCTAGTAACAGCCTGCTGAACCGGATGCTAGGGGCACCCAGTAACATCCTGCTGTACCGGATGCTAGGGGCACCTAGTAACAGCCTGCAGTACCGGATCCTAGGGGCACCTAGTAACAGCCTGCAGTACCGGATCCTAGGGGCACCCAGTAACAGCCTGCTGTACCGGATGCTAGGGGCACCTAGTAACAGCCTGCAGTACCGGATCCTAGGGGCACCCAGTAATAGCCTGCTGTACCGGATGCTAGGAGCACCAAGTAACAGTCTGCTGTACCGGATGCTAGGGGCACCCAGTAACAGCCTGCTGTACCGGATGCTAGGAGCACCTAGTAACAGCCTGCTGTACCGGATGCTAGGGACACCTAGTAACAACCTGCTGTACGGATGATAGGGGTACCTAGTAACAGCCTGCAGTACCGGATTCTAGGGGCACCCAGTAACAGCCTGCAGTACCGGATGCTAGGGGCACCAAGTAACAGCCTGCTGTACGGATGATAGGGGTACCCAGTAACAGCCTGCAGTACTGGATTCTAGGGGCACCCAGTAACAGCCTGCAGTACCGGATGCTAGGGGCACCAAGTAACAGCCTGCTGTACGGATGATAGGGGTACCCAGTAACAGCCTGCAGTACCGGATTCTAAGGGCACCTAGTAACAGCCTGCTGTACCGGATGCTAGGGGCAACCAGTAACAGCCTGCCGTACCGGATGCTAGGGGCACCTAGTAACAGGCTGCTGTACCGAATGCTAGGGGCACCTAGTAACAGGCTGCTGTACTGGAGGTTCGTGCTGCTCACTTTCAGGACACCTAGTAACCAGTGGCGTAACGAAACTTGAGGTGGCCCCCCCTTCAAAGCACATTGAGGGCCCCCCCCTCAGCAGCCCAGCCCACCATTGACCACCGTCCACCAATTAGCTATCACTAATCTGCATCTCACATGGGTGTCACGGAGGTCCACAAGAAGGGTCCGCAGGGCTTTTTTATGGGGTCTTTATGGCTGTACAAATGAGCTGTGCCCCCGACCTGACAGAATGTGCATGGTATGTGAAATGTCACCCTCTTACAAACAGAGATGTTAAAAAAATAAAAATAAATGTCGCTCCTTAACACAAAGAGCGTCTTGTGTGTGAGTCCACGTCAAAATAAGTGCACGGAGGTTTGTGTACACGATCCTCAGCGGACGTGATCATTATGAGTGAATACGGGTGTCTGGCCATGCAGGTTATACGGCAAACATATAGGATCCTCATCAGCTAATTCGGACACTAATTATCGCTTTTCATGCTTTAACCGCTCTATCTGCGCTCTTAATCCCAGCGCGAACGTTAGAGTAACCGCGTTTTCTTGGGATTGTTTCACTAGGCGGGCACCACACATATTGTTTTACAAGGTCATCCAGCTTGCACACTCCCATGGTCCATATGTAGGACCCCTGAAGGGTTGTGTTGGGCGGGGGCTCTACACAGTGTAAGAGGGCAGCTGCAGGTGCCCACGTGCCATAGGAGGCACCTGGTTCAACAGGTGCTCGGCTGACACAAGTACTGGAAATGCAGCAGTAAAAACTGCTCCAAGTGCCACCGCTGCAAGTGCAGGTTGCCCCAAGCTTCCCGATGAAGTGTGCTGCGAAATACTGACTGGTATGGCATCTTATGCTACAAGTTGTGTAAGTGCCTGGAGCAGCGCCCTTGTGCCCACTCTAGCAAGCACAGTCAAGTACTCATGCTGCAGGTTGGTGTGAGCGCTCCTCCTGCCAGAAGCCTGACACTTAACGAAACAGGAGAGATTGCTGTGAGTGCTGGAGGTAGGCATTCTCTGGGGTGTTGGGGTTCTCCTTGGTAATTTTAGGGCACACACACCTCACTGTGCAAGACATAGATGAATTGCAACTGCTGAAAATTACTGAGGCATGAGACTGTTGTTGCAAAAATTGCCAATAATGCAGTTTGCCTTTGTGGTGAATTGTGGAACTGTAAGCATCTCTGGTCCTTGTAGTGTAGTTTGCCTTAATTGCTGCATCTGCACCCCGCGAAGGCTACTACTTTATCCTCTCCACCCTTCGGTGGCACCAAAGTGCCCAGATACCATAATTGCCCTCACTGTGTTTCAACAAAGTGCTAACTGCAGTAAGTGCCATTGCGAACGTGGTGTCATGCATCTGCCAGCACACGTACCAGGAGTAGATTCCCGTAAATGGTGACACCCTAAACCCCTGCCCTGCTACCCCCGGCACCAGAGCATGAGATGTCCAGGGGAGCTAGAAGTGCTGACTGTAATAAGTGACCCGGCATTACGACTGCCGCAAGCGCCATGAGGTGAAGGAGCTACAGAATGCGTAAAGTTCCACGAGTGCAAGGTGCGATAAGTGCTCCGACGCTGTCACTGTCCCCGGGTGTGTAAGGTGGGTGTTGCTTTACGTGCATCTTGTGCACGCGCTCCGATACTGTATTTATCCCAGAAGGGCTGCAGCCTGCGAGATGATGTAAATGCCCTAGGAGTAGGGCAAATTAAGCACCCAACACAAGGTTCTGCAACTGCTCCGATACAATATTTGCCCTGGGGACATCAAATGACGGGGTTTCATGTTGGCGTAAATGTCCCTGGTGCAGAGCGAAGCAAGTGCTCAGTACAGGACCTTCAAGTGCTCCCGTACTATATTTAACCCCCAAGGTGATGTGGGGTTAGGGGCGGGCATATGTTCAAGGGGATGCAGTACGACCTACATGGCTCTTGTACATGTTGCCAATAAGTCCCCTTGGTGCTGTCATACTAGCTCCTCTGTTGTAACCGTCCCAGTGTGAGGGGCGTAACTAGTGAATGCCAAAGAACCAGGGACAGTTACAAGCTGAATTACAATCAATGTCTAGTGCCGTAAGTGCCCCAAGATGCAAGATGAGACCAATTCCTCTGTCCAGAATAACTGCTGTATGTTTAAGTGTCATAGATGCAGGCAAAAGCCCCCTCACATCTGCAGCGTAAATGTGCGTAATTCCGGTGATGTGATTTCTCTCTGTGCAAGTTGTAGTTAGTACGCTTGATGCAGGCAGGGGTAAGTGCACTTGGTGCAGGGTAAAAGTGCCCACGTGCATTTTGAGGTAAGTGCAGGTTGAGACTAATCTTACACCTCCCGGAGCAAGCAATAAGCATTCCCAGGAGTGGGACCCTCGGTACCCCTTTCCCTAACACACCGGTGCGGGCGAGTTGTCCATGCAGCTGGCATCCCCATGCCTCAGCTCTGTGCGGTTCGCATCGCCTGCTCTGTCTCTGCACGAGCTCCGCGCAGCGCTCAGCAAATCAGCAGACCGTGATGTCAGGGCCACACGCCTGTGGAGCTGAGGACGGTGGGGCGCGCGCTGCGACAGAAATCAGAAGCCGGGTCAGCGAGATGGTCGGGCTCCTACAGGACAGTAAACCGGGGTCAGTGCTTTTCCAGCACAGTCGCCCTAAAATCGAGCATTACACCCTGTTTCTGTGCTTTCCTGGCAGGTAACATTTTTAGCCCTGTAGTCGTGGGTCAGTGTATTTTCAGTCTGCACGTACTTTACACCGACTGCGCATGACAATTCAGTCAGTCAGCCCAGCCCTGGCCCCTGCCCTTGCCCACCTGATGCCCCACCCTGAGGCTGAAGACCACACAGCTGGGCCGTGCGCAGGCTCAGCATGCAGATCTTCCCTAAAATGCATATGGTGTGGTATTTAAGTGACATATTTCCTTGCGCTACAAGACATAGAACTTGCAGCCAGGTGCAGTGTTATACTAAGTACATTTGGCTAAAAAGGGTTTCTGCCGTGAGTGGCACACAGGGGGCTTTGGGGTAACTCAGAGCTTCTGGCGCGGAATCGATATCAGAAGATTTCGGAAACATAATGTTTGTTACTGGGGCTCTTGGTGCCTGGACCTTGTAATATATGAGCAAGCATTGAGCGACGAGTTAACTTTAACACTAGGTCCCAGAGTTCAGACGAACCCTGTCTAATAGCTGCCAAGGTTTCAGATTGCTATGTGCGACATTTGCATAATTTCAGTGTAATTATGAGTGACATTTCAAGGACTACGAGTGACACTTTCTACTGACCAAAATCAAGCAATGTAGAAGAGGGAAACATAAAATATCAGAAATTACACCCATTTAAGCAATGTGAAACTCTAAGGAGATCTTAAAACAGCTGCAAAGCACCAGAAATGGAAGGGAACTAACCTAGTGCCCATTTAAACTGATCGGGCAGTGACCGCAGACATCAGGCAAGGCTCAGGAGAGTGAGGCTGGGACATATGTAGATTACAGCCAGCCAGGGCGCTGTTGTGTGTAAAACAGTATGTCCCTTTATGAGAGCTTCCAAACATATGGCAGATGTAGACAGACCAAAAGAGAACTGGTTAAAGTTTGACACAGGCAACAAAAGGGGTGTACAGGTTCACATCATGAGATGATCTGTGTTGTGCGTGCACTGTGGACAGTAGGTACAGCGGTGTCAGTCAAGTCAGTCTGGAGATTCCGAGGGGCAGTCCAGAGTCGCTGCCAGAAATCACATCAATCACCAGAATATAGAAATGTTGATCAGTAGAAAAGCATGAACTTATTTAAAGGGTGTAGATCAGAAAGATCACAGAGTTTATCACCTGTCACAATATGTCCATTAAATAGCTGAAAAGAGATATGTGCCTTCAGTGTATGGGATAAGGCCCTGATTGTAACACAGGGCCATTTACATACAATGCAATAAAATATAGCGTGCACTGTTTTAAATAGTTTATGCGTATGTATTTAACAACATTCACTTTTCAAATTATGTTGCTCAATGACACTAATGCATGTTACTATTTTCAGTGTGACAGTGCTTCAGGATTGTGAATGGAGAAGCAGAGGAGCTAATTAAATATAAAACAGATCTTGCTTTAAATTAATGTAGGTAACAGTCACTGTACGGGACCTATATTCGGGTAAAACACCAACCTTTCCATCGCAAAGCTCAATGTTAGCACATTTCAGTATGTACTTTCCCAATATCAATGAAAAAGTTATCTTACCGTCTTGGGTCAAGTGTCTGCTGACGAGACCCTGGACACTTTTTGGCAGCTGGTTGGTTGCCAGACTCCCATAACAGTTTTTAACCCTCTTATCCAATTCTTGACTTCCGCTTTCAGCACTCCATAATGGAGGGCAGCAACCGTGGTCTGCAAGAGTGTTTGCAGACCGACTCAGGCCTTGAGTCACCACAGGCCGTAGCAATTTCAGTTTGCCATCTGACCCCAGTCCGCCTCCAGTGATAGTCAACCAGGCCGCTCAGCTGTCCTGACTCCTGCGGGGACGGCCTGTGACAGACTGAATTCTCCCAGCTCCCAACTGCGGTTATATAGGAAATGACACAGGGAAGAGCAGGTAATAACAGCTGATAGCAGGGGTGGCCCGGGCCGGTGCGAGCTACAGCAGGCAGAGCTGAGAGCGCTGCGGCCTGTGCCATGATTATTTGCAGCGCTTCTCCGCAACACTGTGTCATACTAGACAGCCGCCCTAAGCAGTTCTGCCAAGTATCACGCATTAGGTGTGACGGTCTTGCATTTCAGTGTGGTGTTCCGCATCACCGCATTGAAATGCATTGTCACCCCTTTCATAGCTGCCAAGGTTTCAGATTGCTTATGTGTGACATTTTCATAATTTCAGTGTAATTATGAGTGACATTCAACGACTATGAGTGACACTTTCTTGCAAGCAAAATAAAGTATTGACAACGAGGGAAACATATAAATATCAGAAATTACACCCATTTGAGCAACAAGAAACTCTAAGAACATCTTAAAACTACGGCAAAGCGCTAAAAATGGAAGGGCACCAACTTCATTGGAGGGCCGTAGTGATAAATGGATGAAATATTGGCAGTAAGATTTAACTGGTTTAATATTAAAGTAAAAGCTTGTGAAGAAGTGCACCAAAGTTACAAACTCTGGACCGCTGCACACTGACATTGCAGGGATAGCCCTGCAGCTGAGCAGTAACTCACACAGTCCAGCTCCCGACTCCTCTCAGGACAGCTCTGCTCTCTGTAGGTCTTGCATGGCTGCTTGATGGTGATGGCGCTGTCTACTGACAGGCAGTCTTTCTGTTGTAGTCTCTCTCCCATGAGCCGTGTTATGAATACAATCGGGCCCTCTTATCAAGACTGTGACAAACGTACATGACAGGAGGCCTTCACTGGTAAGGGTGAAGGTAGGGGGCCCGAGGCCGCCAAATCCCTGCCAGGGGCCGCCACGCAAATATGTATCTAAGGATATATATTGGCGTGGCGGCCCCTGGGGTTTGGCAGCCCTGTGCAGGTGCACAGCTTGCACATGCCTTAGGCCGGCCCTGGAGGAGGGCAGCAACTGTCACGATCCATAGCCGACTGCTATCTCGGGATGTACATACAGCCTGAGCCTCCGTACCACACTGTGACTTAGACTACGGGAGCGGCTTAGGGTGAACCTCAAACTGCTGTGCTGTTGGCTGACGCTGAATGAGAAGGAAGAGGAGGTTAACAATGCAATAGGGTTCAGTGAGGAACTGTAATTGGGACAGCTCTTGGCAGCAACTCACTCCTTTGTGATTCTTCATGTAATCACACAGGAACCCGTAAAAAGCATGTCTGAAACCACGACAG
Source organism: Lissotriton helveticus (assembly GCF_964261635.1). Taxonomy (NCBI): domain Eukaryota; kingdom Metazoa; phylum Chordata; class Amphibia; order Caudata; family Salamandridae; genus Lissotriton; species Lissotriton helveticus. The sequence continues at coordinate 609,645,398 of NC_136059.1, read as the reverse complement.
CTGCAAGGTGCAAGCAAGCAGGCGGTGCGGTGCAGTGCAAGCAGGCGCAGGAGCTTGCAGGCGGCGTTCTTCTGTTTGAAACTATTGAGTCCCGTGCTGCTTCTCACCTACCTCACTTCCTATCTTCTTACTTCAGGACGTAACGAGGCACTAACGATCACATCCGGATTTAATCCCGGGCCCCCATGCTGTGCCACAGCCATAGCAACAACCACTGCTGAGGGCAGGCGGTCCCACTTCCCATCTTGATTGGAACAGTGTGAGTCAGTCTCAGTTGTGAGTGTCTGAAAAGCAGCGCGGATCCGCGACTGGCGCAGGAAAAATGCTGTGTCTGTGAGTGCAACTGTAGTGTACAGTGCGCTTAGGGAGCCCCTGGAGCTCGGGGGCCCCTCAGGACCGCGGGTGCTGTGGGGGCCTTTGTTACCACCCTGTTGCGATTCCACCCGATCGCAAACCCCACCCAACTCCCACTCGCCACTTCGTGCCCTTCCCGCCTCCCAGCTGCACTCTCCCTCTCCCATCCCCTACTTAATGTAGGCAGCTGCGTGGACGAGCACAGCGTACACGCGCAGTGTACGCGCTGCTTCAGCGCGCCAAAGGCAAGCCCATCTGCGCCTGTCCGTGACCCGACCGCGACCCGACCATGGCCAGGAACCGTGGATCTTCTACTCCCCACCGTTATGATTCCACCAACCTCCTCACACTCAACCCCGGAACACGCAGAGACTGCCAACGGGCCTCACCGAACATGACCCACGGCCAGTTCTCCTGCCTCCACTGCTTTCGGACCTTCACCACCGCCTCGGCACCCAACACCACCGACACCAGCACCTACGACACCTTCAGATACAGCCTCCTCAATGTGCACTCCCTACACAAATAAGCAGTGGAAATCTGGAACCTACTCGACTCTCTCTCGTCCGACATTGCCTTCTTCACGGGGACCTGGACCAACGCCTCATCCGCCCCAACATCAACACCGCCATCCCCGACGGATACAAGATCCACAGGAAGGACCGCCCCAACCACCCGGGAGGGGGCCTTGCCATCGCCCACAAGAGCATCCTCCGCCTCACCACTTCCAGTGAAACCTTCACCCCGCCGAACACTTGCTCTTCCAGATCCAGACCAGCCCCAACACCACTCTCCGGGGACCCTCGTCTACACAGGGGTGGCTCTAGGCTCATGGTGGCCCTGGGCAGGGAGCGTAGGTAGTGGGCCCCGGAAGAGGGGGTCTGGGAGGGGCGGAGCGCCTAGGCCAGTAAAGAGGGGGAGGTCAGGGTGTTTGGAAGTGGAACAGAGCTGGAGGCCGCCAAATTCCTGCCAGGGGCCGCCACGCAAATATGTATCCATCCTCAGAGGAATCTTATATTAAGGATATATATTGGCGTGGTAGCCTCTGGGGTTTGGTGGCCCTGTGCAGGTGCACAGCTTGCACATGCCTAAGCCGCCCCTGGTCTACAGACCCCCCCGGCCCACCTACACCCTTCGCCACCACTATCACTGACTTCATCGCACCCCATGCCATCGCATCAATGAACTACATACTCATCGGAGACCTTAATTTCCACCTCAACAACCCAAGCGACCCCAATTCCACCACCCTTCGGGACAACCTTGCCAACATCGTACTCAACCAACTCATCACCATCCCGACCCTCAGAGCAGGACAAACCCTCGACCCCATCTTCGGTGCAGGCAACAGCGTCCACTTCAGCCACACAACGCAACCACCATGGAGCGACCACCACTGTATACATTTCACCGTCAGAAAACCCAAGGCACTTAAGCCAGCCCCTCACCCTCCATGAAGAAACTGGAGCAATTTCACCGACGAGCAACTGAACTCCGCTCTCACCCGATGGAGCCACATCAGGGCATCCGATGCAAACATCGCAGCGAGAACTCCACACCTGGATCTCCATCGGCGCTGACCAGCTGGCCCGCTCCACAACCCTGGCAAACTGTGCCCCAGGAAAGTCACCTGGTTCACCACCGATCTCGAAGCTGCAGACGCCTGGAGAAGAACTGGAGGAACACCAAGACAACCGAAAACGCCATGACGAACTACCACAACCAAGTCAGAACCACCAAGAGGAACTTCATCCACTCAAAATCCTCGCCAACTCCACCAACTCCAAGGAACTCTTCAGTGTCATCAGGGAATTCACCAAGCCACGCAGTGAAGCTACAGACATCACCCCATCCCAAGACCCCTGCGACAAACTGGGAACATTCTTCCACCTCAAGATCAAAACACTCTACAACAACTTCATCGACGACCCTCAAGACGCCACAGCAACCTCCCCTCCTCAGAGACACCAGACATTCCACCATGTCCAACTGGACACTGCCACGACCATGATAGGCATCCACTCGGTGGCCCCCACCAACCCCTGACCCCGCACATCTACCACAGAGCCGTAGACACCATTGCACCCGAACTACAACACACCATCAACATCACCTTCAAGATAGGCATTTAACCAGACTACTGGAAGTGCACAGAAGTCAGGCCCCTGCTCAAAAAAACCACGGCAGACCCCACCAACCTCAAGAACTACCAGCCATTCTCGCTCCTCCCCTTCGCATCCAAAGTAGCAGAGAAAATAGTCAACAGGGAACTGACATGCTTCATCGAAGAGAATGCTGTCTTAGACCCATTCCAATCCGGATTCTGGAGCAACCAGAGCACCAAGACCGCCCTAGTCGCCACCACAGACGACATTCGCACCCTCCTGGACCAAGACCATGCTGCCCTCATCCTACTCAACCTGTCTGCAGCTTTCAACACCGTCTCCCACCGCACACTAGTCACCAGACTATACGACGCAAACATACAAGGAACAGCCCTGGACTGGATCCGATCGTTCCTCACCGGAAGAAGCCAAAGAATCAGACTTCCTCCATTCCTCACCGCCCCCACAGAAATCACCTGCGGAGTCCACAGGGGTCATCACTGAGCCCGACCCTCTTCAACATCTACATGGCCCCCCTTGCAGCCGTCATCAGACAACACGGCCTCAAAATTGTATCCTACGCCGACTACATCCAGCTCATCCTCTCCCTCACCAAAGACCCCAACACCGCCAAACTTAACTTCCAGAAAGGAATGCAAGACGTTGCAGTTTGGATGACCAACCGCTGCCTCAAACTCAACGCCGAGAAGAAAGAAGTCCTTGTACTCTGAACCATCCTATCAGCATGGGACCATACCTGATGGCCCAGCGCCCTCGGAAGCCCACAAACCTACCCCCTCTGACCACGCCAAAAACCTCAGCATCGTACTCAACTCATCACTCACCATGAACCGACAGTTCAACGCCGTCACCTCCAGCTGTTTCAACACCGTCCGCATCCTTCGAAAGACCTTCAAATGGATCCTGACAGAGTCAAGGAAGACAGTCACTCATGCACTCATTACCAGCAGACTGGACTACGGAAACGCTCTCTACGTCGACATCAACAAGTCCCTACTCCGCAAACTCCAGACAATACCAACACCGCAGCCAGGCTCATCCTCGGCATCCCCCGGCACGAACACATCAACCAACACCAGCGGAGACTCCACTGGCTCCCCATGGAGAAGAGAGTCACCTTCAAAATCCTCACCCACGCTTACAAATGCCTTCACAACAATTGGCCCAAATACCTCAATGACAGAATAAACTTCCACGTACCCAAAAGAAACCTCCGCCCTGCCAACCTTGCACTAGCTGAAGCTCCGCACATCCAAAGAGCCAGGGCAGGCGGAAGATCGTTCTCCCACATTGCAGCCAAAACCTGGAACGAGCTACCGGCAGACATCAGACGCAATCCCCCGTCCCCTTCCCCCGAACACCTTCAAGAAGATTATCAAGACCTGGCTCTTCGGCTGAACGAATCTGCTCTCCCCCGACCTCCCCCCCTCCCTCCTCCTCCTCAGCGTCTTGAGACCCTCACGGGTGAGTAGCAAGCTTACAATTCCCTGATTGATTGATTGAGGGGCACCTAGTAACAGGCTGCTGTACTGGAGGCCCGTGCTGTTCACTATCAGGACACCTAGTAACAACCCGCAGTACTGAAGCTCATGTTGTTCACTCTCGGGCACCTATTAACAACCTGTAGTAGTGCAGTCGTGTGCTGTCTCTCTCGTGGCATCGGGTGCTGCGGTGCTGCAGGGTTCTGTGGCAGGTGCGAAGGACACCTGGTAACAGCTGGATATGGCTACCCACTGGACCGATTACTGGGGCAGTGATTAAACAGACAACAGTTACTGGAGAAATGATCATGGGAAATACTTTTCAACGCGAGCAAGTGAATACTGTGAAAATGTTTACTGAAGCAGCGATTCTTTAAAGCTTTATCACCAAGGACGCGCATTATACTTGCAACTTTAATCAGGGTAAGAAATGTCAAAGCATTGTTTACAGAAGCAATGATTACTCCAGGCTGTGATCACTGTGGCAGTGGGTTCTGGCTCAATGAGAACGAGTTACTTGTGGCAGGTATTAATACGTGACTGAAGGAGCTCTCATTACTTGTATGTGATTACTGGAGCAAAGATTCCGAAGATGGAGATTCCTGAAGCCAGTAGTGATTTACTTTGTTAGCTTTATTGAGAACAAAAAGGCACCATAGAAACTGAAAAAGGGGATGGTAGAGCACATCATTGTCATAGGCTTCTATTTCTTTAATATTTTATCAGCGTGTATTATTAATAGGGCTTGGTTCTGGGACATATATAATACAAATAAGCCTATGACGAATACAGCGCCACAGCCAGCCCTGATTTCATTTTTAAATTGAACTGCAGAGGGTGCTGTCTTGCCAGTACTTACTGATAAATACAATCTTTCACTGGATAGTGGCAGTGTCCCAGAGGCGTGGAAGCAACTATTATCAGATCCTTGCTAAAGAAACCGTCTTTGAACCTTGCGTTCGCCGAAAGCTCTAGGCCGATCTCTTTCTTCCTTTGTAGTTAGTAAAATCCTGAGGGCCGTGCCGGTAGAAGTGTTAAGAGCCACTGGCGAGAGGGATCTGATCGTTCTGGGCCCTGGGCTAACAAGTCCAGTACTAGCCACCTAACCTGGCCTCACGGAGATTATTAGGGGGAAGTCGATTTCCCACCCCACTGTGAGCAGCATGAACCTTCTTACACTCTAGTCAGCCTGGCGGCATTTCTCCTTCATTTCTCATAGTTCCCCCGATATTTTTCTCTGGTGTTAGAGGTATCCTCGAGGGCTCCCTGCGGCGGTGTCAATTCAATCCGACATCTTCCTTCCCTCCAGAATCTCCACCCACGCAATGCACTCAGTTTGCTTCCTCCACCTAAACATCCGGAGCCACGGGTCCTAATGACCGCTGCCACGTGACATGACGGACTCTTAACACTGGCCACTTAAATACACCGTATGAAGGATTTGGTGAGGTTTGTTTTTGGTGTTTTCTTGTGTTTTCATACGGTTCAACTGACTGCTGCCATCTCCAGGGATCTAGGCAGGGTGCTGTGTGTTTATGCATATTTTGTTATAGCATGCCAATCGCCAAAGGCTAGTCGTCTACAATCCTAAGGGCCCGGGCGCCCCTTGGGGTTGTAGCCGACTGGCTGTGTTAAAGCTTCACTGCGGCATCAATAAAAATAATCGATCCATAAAACTAGATTTCCTGCCTCATCCTTATTTTATTGAGATTCTTAATGACTACGGTGATAAAGGCAGTCCATCTCGAATGTTATGTGGATTAGTTTAGACTTGATTGAGAGGATTCGTGTGCGTGTAGCTTGTGCTTCAGGCTTGCGTGATCCACTTTTGGGCCACCTACTAACAGCTGTGGGAGCGACCTTGTGCGCTTCTCACTGTCGGACGCTTCGCATTGGCAAAGCCGTTAGGTCTGGCTTTAATGTGGTAACATGCAAAAAAAAAACCTGTGAGACAAAAAAAAAACAGCCCAATCAGGAGTCGTGATTGGGATGCGAAATACAAGATACAGTATTAAATGCAGTCACCGTTTAACATAGAAAGTTCATAACCGCTGTGCACCGGGATGCGACGACATAGAGAAGAAAGGCAAATACGGTACATGGTGCTTGAATATGCGTTGTCATGTATTATGGTATGACTTCTAATGAAATATCTCAATGCCAGACAGCCAGGCCCTCCAGCGCCTGAGACTGTCAGAATTGGTCACAGTCCAAGTTAGGGTAGCGAGGTCATTAACGTACAGGTGCGCTCGGTACATTTTTCACTCGGTATGTGAACATTCATTAATATGCATGCGGTGAAAGCTGGCTTTGTGCCTCATTGCAGACAGCTGTGAATACAAGGACGGAACCTGCAAATGATGGTAGACTCGCCATTCGCTTTCGCCGTCATAGAAAACGTTGCATCTTACAGTCAGAAAAGCACAAAAATGGGACACTGTTGGGGGTGACGGGGACGTCGGATGTGGATGGAGACTGGAGAGCAGGCCGTGGTCCTTCAGGCTGCAGCAGGCGCCCCTTGGGCATCAGCTGAGCTGTCCCAAACTCAGGCGAAGCTGTCCCTTGTAGTCAGTTTCCGTTTGTGAACGTCATTTGTTAGAGACACAAAGCCAAATCTCAGCACATGCATATTAAAGAATTGTCACTTACCGAGTCAAAAGTATACCGTGCGCATCTGTAAGTTAATGACCCCGCAGCTGCAGATAACATTCAATGCTCAGCACCAGCAATCGCAATGCATTTATAAATTTCCTTGCCAGTCACGAGCAGTGAGAGCCCTTTGCTAAACCATTTCCTTGCAACACTCTAAATCTACGCAAATCGAAATTTCGCTTGAGGGCATTAAATATTGAAAGCATGGCACAAGTCCTAAAAAAAGAAGTGGGGGGACTAACCTAGTTAGGCAGTATGCAAGTGACATCACGGTGCATGACATCACGACACGTGACTTTACATGTGGCATCACAGGAATAGACATCATAGGAAGTGGCAGTCCAAGCCACGACTTTAATATGTAGGTGTGATATAAAGCACCCTGACACTGCTTTGGGATGAGTAGCGCTATACAAGAACAAATTGTGGTACTCAAATTGTTTCAACGCCTCCCTGGGTAGTAAGCACATATATATGACATTTATTTTGTGTAAATACTGGGAGAGACATTCTTACAGTGCATGCATATCTAGTAAACAGCCTGAAAAAAGTGAAAAGCTGCCTCTCTTAAGTACGTGTGAAGTGCTAACCAGGGCACAAGTCCTAAAAAAAGAAGTGGGGGGACGCTGACGTCACAACAGGAAGTGACGTTACGAAAAGTGGCTTGCACCATCAAACTCATTGCCTCCCCTCGCTCACCCCTTAGATGCGATTGCATCAGAGAAGCCAGCGTGTGAGCAGCCTTCTGAATGAGCTCCGATCTCGCCCCAGAGAGGCCAAAGAGTGAATGTGTGGCTCCATTTGCTCCAGTTATCGAGCTCCCGGTTAAATAAATGGGGGGACACGGTCCACCCGCGTGGTACCCCGACTCGAGCCCTGGTGCTAACCTTTGTGTACCCTCTGCTCCATTTGCTTCTAGGTGTGAGGGTCTTGACTGCTCCCAGCTAGGAGACTCAAACAAAAAGTGGCCTAATGACCCCTCATATTCAGCCTTTGTTAGAGGCCCAGCATGGGTCTAAAATAAGAAAGCCCCTCCCTGTACGTTGTTGCTTGTTACAGATGAAAACCAGACAACGTGTAATCGCTGCTGAAAGTCAAAGTCAAAGTAGTCTTTATTTCCATAATGTCATCATTAAAGACACATAAAATACAATACATTAATCATTACTCTCCACTAATTACATGTTTTCAATAAAGTAGATAATACAAAGTCAAAGTCAAAGTCAAAGATGCTTTATTCGGTTTGTAAAATATTACAACCATATAGCAACAGACATAAAATTTACACAATACAGAAACAAGCTATGGAGAAAAGAAGGAACATGTAACAGGATGGCGTTTAAAAATATAGACATTTAGCAGATTAAGCAGATAATACGATAATAAAATATTAAAATTTTTAAAAACTGTTATAAAAGATAAAATATCTGTTTAAAAGACATTAGTCATTTTATAGTATAAGACTGGAAATATATAATGTGCGGTAGATAAACCATAGATATACATTTTATCAAGGACTCAGCATGTAGGCAGAGTGAACATAGAGTTCCAGTAATTCTCACAATAGATACGACTCCTAACTTCCCAATTTTGAAGATCATAAACCCTTAGTCATCACAGAGTGGTTTTACATTCACAGCACCTAATTCTTTCATATTATTTTTACAAATGTCCCACATCCAGCTAAAAAATGTAGCCAATGCTACAACTATATCTTCATCCAAGATTGTTTTCAGAATGCGTAAAGCAATTTTGCTTGATCTTGTACCTAAATTAAAGCATATCGGCTTTAACCATGTATTTTTTGGAAGTGTATATGCAGCACACACAAACAATATGTGCATTATAGACTCATCCATCAAATGGCATGATGAACATTTAATATCTTTTGTATTTTGCCATTTTAACGTAAACGTTTTTATGGGTAAAGAGCCTACTCTAAATTGATGGAACAATTTCCTATCAAATGGTTTCGTAATGAAATTCCAATAAGCTTCAAATCTTGCTTCAAGTTTATGCTCCATAAACATACCGGTGAGCGAGGTGTTTTGTATAAGTGACAGTGACTTAATATTCACAATATTCCAATATGCTGCCTTGTAATCTTGTTCTGATGGAAACATTCTGCCTGCTGGATCCTCCCACAAGTGACCAAGCCCCATATCAACCAAAGTACTCTTAATCTTTTGTCGCCATTTAATTTTCCCTGACAGATCGATTTCTTTTACGTGTTTCAGTGCATTAGAATATGATAGAAGCTCCAGCGTAGTCCACAGCCTTCTCCAATATGGTATAGGCCTATAAGGTGCTAGCTCCTCCAGTGCTGTACAACCAAGATCTAAGAAAAGGGGTTTGAGAGGGGATGATTGTGGTAGACCTGTCAGCGATCTCATACACTTATTTTGGGCTGTAGCTAGCGCTGTTACATTTTTGAAGCCCCATAATTCGGCCCCATACAATATTGATGCCCTAGTCCTTGCATTATAAATCATTATTGCGGGGCCTACCAGCTTTGTATATGAAAGACGGTGCTATTTTAACAGGACACTGGCAAGTTGGGCATGTCTTAAAGCCAGTAGGTCAATCTGGGGTTTCCAGTTTAACCTTTTTCCCAGGGTAACTCCCAGATATGAAAAGGTGTCAGTTTATTCCAGTAAAACTTTATCCATTAGTACTCTCCCTTTCACTGATTTATGTCTGTGTAAGACCATGAATTTCGTTTTTTCTACATTTACTACTAATTCATGGTCTTTGCAGAAGACCGTAAACGTGTCCAAGGCACGTTGCAAACCTATTTGTGTCTCGGACAGAATCAAGGTATCATCCTCAAACATTAGTAACGGTACCTTATGGCTAGCAAGTGAGGGAGTATCTGATGGATATGTTAGAAAATAGGGGACAACCCTATCAATAAATAGCGAGAAGAGGGTGGGGGCCATGACACACCCTTGTCATACCCCTTTACTTACTGGAAACCGTTTGTGACCTTTCCCTGAGATCCCCAGCGAACCTGAGCATAATTGGACTCATGCAGTTTAACAATCAGAAAAATAAGTTCTGGGGGCATTCCTACATCTTTTAGAGATTCCCATTTTTTTCTTCTTCGTGGGACTAAATCAAATGCAGATTTTAAATCTACAAAGTCTGCATATAGGGTCCTCCCAGCCATGATTACAGTGCTCCAATAGATCATCATCAATCTAAAAACTTGGTCTATGGTGCTAACATGGAGACGGAAGCCAGCTTGAAGTGTTGATAAAATGTCACATTCACCTATCCACATATTTATTCGGCTCAGCACGAGCCTGACCATGATCTTTTGCATCGTATCTATTAGACTTATTGGCCTGCAATTTCTTGGGAAGTTGCTGTCCCCTTTTTTATAAATCGGTATAATTTCGGCGCCACGCCAGGAATCAGGGATAGGAGCCCCCTGGCTATAGCATTTACTAATATATGGATGTATTTAAGCCAGTTCGCTTTATCATGTCTAAATAAATCGGCCGGGATGCAATCCGGACCGGGCGCCCTACCAATTTGGATTGCATCCAAGGCAATTTCAACTTCCCTGATCTCAAAGGAGAGCGTCACCTCTGGTGCAAGTTCCAACTTTCCACTGGAATTATCTAACGGGGCGGCAAATTGTGCCTGAAAGTAAGAGACCCACTGATCTGGTGGTACATTGTTAACCGGGGTCTGCATAGTTTCACCACTTCCCCATTTTACAGCCTGCCAAAATTTCTGCATATTTTTTGCATTGCTTGTCTGCAATAATTCATTCCATCTTCACTAATCAAACTCCTTTTTTGCTACATATTGGACCTTTTTATACGCAGTCGGTGCAGTTCTTACCTCCTCTATTGATTTCCCCCTTATAGCCTGAGAGAGATGCCTGTAAGCGACTTTGCAGTCCTTGTTGTACCATTTGGCTGATTTTTTGGGTACTCTGCCACTAGGTTTTTTAGTCTTAATGAAAAAGCTTTTGAGCTTACGAAACAGCTCTTCGTGTGCCTTTATTATCGCATTATTACTATCTACCGTAGGGTCTATTTCTGAGATAGCTACTAATGTATTTTCCACTGCGGTCCTCATCTGCTCTAAGCTGTAATCATTTCCCAATAATGTTACCCATTTTACCTTTCGCATATCATTAGTTCAGTGGCGGCTCTCCCATTGGGGCGTGGGGCGTTGCACCACTGCTTTCTAGCAGTGTGAGAAGGCAGAAACATAAATGGTAATAACTATCATTTACATTTCTGCTTCTCGCACTGCGAGAAAGCAGAAGTGCCTGGTTGGGGGTGGGCGGTTCTGCTCGAGGGTAGGGGGGAGTGGCTTGCCCACTGTTCTGCATACTGGCTGTTTGGTCGGCCCTAAGCCGCCCAAACAGCCTGTATGCAGAACAGTGGGCAAGCCACTCCCCACTCCCCCTGCCCTCAAGCAGGACTGCCCACTCTCCCATTTTCTCTATGTAGAGAAAATGGCCCGCCTGTGGTGCGCTCTCCGATGCGGGTTACCAATCACAACAATGCCATTGCATCATTGTGATTGGCAGAGGGGAGGGAGTCTGCCTTTCCTGATGACGATGCAGGAAAAGGCAGGACGGCGGGAGTTGGAGTTTATCTGAAGCTGAGCAGCACCAGTATGGTAAATGGCGAATGTGGCCGAAAGTAGCCACAGACGGGGAGGGGCTGTCGATATTTGTCTAAATTAAGACAGAAAGTGCAAACTCATATTTTCGATCAAACTTAAACCCTTGTTTCCGCGACGTCGGCCCCCTGGTTCTTAGTTCAGGTCCATAGTGCCAAGAGATCACATTCTGGGCGCGTGTGTATGTTTCTCTCTTCAAAATTCCAAATGGAACAGAGGCTTTTAAAAGTGACCCAGAGAGACGTAGGATGGTGATGGGGTTAGGACGGCGGCGAGAGAGGCTGTGGTCTGGAGATGGTGACAAAGACTGGGGCATTGGTGAGCGATATTTTGGCGGTTTTAAGAGGGGCTGTGGTGTAAAGCAAACATTGCACCCGTTGCTGACTATTATGAGGGGCCCTCAAGTCTTCCGTTTCTCACAATATTAATTGGCTGTGTGATGTGTTGGGGAGATCTTAATGTTTGCCCCTTCCTCAACTGCCACACCCCGGGCCGCAGGGGCCTAATTTAACCACTTAGGCTATTGCTATGTTGGGGGGATCTGGAGCGTGATGCACGTCTGTGGAGATGGTGGAGGAGCACCAAGAAGCAGTGGTTAGGAGAAGTGATGGAAAAAGAGCAACAGAGCTGGGTTGTGATGGAGGGAAAAGCTAGGAGGGAGTCTGTGAGGGGAGAAGTGAGGGTTGTGGTTAGAGAGGCAGGTGACTGGGAACAGTGGACAGCTGTGGGAGGAAAGTCAGGGTGGCAGGATCTGGGGGTGATATTCGAAGAGTCGGATGCATTGGGATTCCAACCTGTGACGCTTGCTGCTGTGGCGGGGTGTCGGCTTAGAGCTGGGGTGCGTGTCTGAGACACTTTGTGCACAGCCGAGCCGGGTGAGTGCCCACCGTAAAGCTGGCCAGGGGGACTAAGGGACACCTGCTGCACATGGGCGTCTGGTGTACAGCAGGCTGCCTGACACACTGGTGCACAGCTGGGACGGGTGGGTGTCTGCCATAAAACAGCCTGGCACCCTGGAGCACAGCTGAAGTGAGTGGGCGTCTCATGTACAGCAGGCTGCTTGAATCACAGCTGACCTGGGGTGTGACTGTGTGTGTGTGTGCCTAGTGTAGAACCAGTGAAACGCTGGATCCACAGCTGGGGTTGTGTGGGGTGTGTGTGTCTAGTGTAGAGAAGTTTGAAGTAGAGGTTTGGTGCACACCTTGGGTGGGTGTCTGGTGTGCAGCAGGCTGTATAACACACAGGCTGCACGGATGACCCGGGGTGGGTGTGAGTCTGATGTAGAGCCAGTGACATGAAGGGTCCACAGCTGGGGTCGTGTGGGGGGTGTCTAGTGTAGAGAAGTTTGAAAGAGATGTTGGGGGCACACCTAGGGTGGGTGGTGTTTGGTGTAGAGTAGTTTGTAAGAAAGATGGGTTCACAGTTGATGGTCTGGTGTAGGGCAGTCTTGTTTGGCTTTTGTTTAGTGTAGAGCAAGCTGGGTGCACAGCGGAAGAGGAGGACTGGTATCTGGTGTAGTGCTGCCTGTATGAGATGCTGGGTGCACAACTGGTGTGGGTGTCTGGTGTAGTGCTGGGTGCGTGCGGTTGTCTGGTGTAGTGCTGGGTCATGGATGCAGGGCCACCATTCCCTGTGAGTTAGAACTGGAAATCAAAAAGATGCAGTGTGATTCAGTAGTGTGAGGTTGAAGTGCAATTAGGAGTGCAGTACCTTACTTCTGTATGTGCTGTGTGTGGTGGAAGTGTAATTAGAAGGTATGCTCCGCTTGCTCGCTACATGCCGCTCATCCTGAACTTTTACGCCTCACCACTTTCAAATGTCACCAGCTGCCACTGCCAATGCGCAGAGCCTATCAGGGATATATGAACTACACTACATGGAGCCCAACAGTTTGGTAAAGCACTAATTTAACGCTACATACTGAAGTAACTCAGTCGCGCTTTTCTCAGAGACCCCTAGTCATAAAACTCTATAAGACGTCTGGAGTGGGTAGGGATAATATCCGCCATAGTTGAGTAGGACAAAAATCCTATTTATTAGCTTTTTTGGTTTGTTCAATGTTGAAGGATACAGTGTTCCAAAATATTGTGCACCTTATCTTTGTTCCCTTGAAACTTGCTCTGTAATTTTCATTTCACAATGACCGAAAACGGCACACACTACGGCAAAGGTGGAGCTGCGGCTGACCAAGCTGAAGCAGTTTTTAACTTGACAGGTTTTACTGAAACTGATGAGGATGCTATTATCATTCCTTTTAATTTAAGGAGAGCCATCCCTCTAAAACTTATAAAACATGCCTAACACCAAGAGGTGGTAGAGCAGTTTTTGTAATAGACGCACATGAACCTCATCAGACAGAGGTATTCTACTCATTGATAGGATTCTCTGAATCAAATCCAACACATTTGTTTCACTTTTACAAAGAAGATGATCCACCAGAGGAATATATTCCTTTCGAGGATGTTGAAATTCCACTCCCATACCAGGAGCAAAATCTCTGGTTTAAAGGCGCCCTAAAATCCTTAAATCACATTACCAGGCTCGATCGACTAGGTAGACCAGACGCAACATGGCAGATTTTAGACGATTACACACCTCATCCTGGAATCGAAGACATGACAGACGTAGAATTACTTGCTCAACTCAAAGAGTTAATCAAAATCGACAGCCAATTGGTCCAATATGTCATGCAGACTTTAGCAGTCCAACTAACATTAGTTATTCCACAACCAACCTCTCACCAGGGGAATACACTAAAAATCCGTCCACAGACTTTGCATGCAGTCATGGGTAATTTGCCAGCAAAACATGAACAAATTCCATTCTGGATAGTACAGAAAACTACCCAAATCGAAGCGGTATTTCCTAATACCAGCCCTTTTGTGAAACAGGATTCTAACAATCTGTTTACCAATGGGGATTACACCACATATGGAAGACTGCCCCACTTGGGGCACAGTCTTTGCTGCTATCTATATTAAAACACATGGTGTTCCATCCATGGCGGTAATACCTGACATCCTGAAACAGATTCAGAACGAATACGGGGCAGAGCCTGCTCTGAATTTAGGTATGAAATTACTGAATATTTGTAACCAGGTTTCATCAATAATATTATCTAATATTAAAGGAGAAGCAGCATCTGTGGCAATCCGCCAGAAATTAAGGGAATTTGATGTAACAGAACAACCACAAGAACTAGCCAGAATAATTAAAAAATCCTATGAAGAATTAGGCAGAGACAGTTTGGGTGGGAAACCAGTTAAACCACAACTGTCTGAAAGTCCTGAAAAGGTCTTTACTAAAAACTGTCCTACATCTTCTAAAAAGAAGTGGGAAAATACCAAAAACCATTCAAAAGAGAAAGATTCTTAATCCCATGGTAGGTCTCCTCAAAAGGAACCCTCTGAAAGGAATAGGGATAATTTGAGAAAACCTGACAGGTATCAAGATACTGATACACGTTCCTCTCGTACCTTTTAGAATCAATTGTTTTTATTGAGCAGTATAATGGCACATAACACAGCTCAGCTGCCTACATCCACTGGCCGGCAGAGCAAGTTCTAGTTGGATTGCACACAGCCTGTGGGCCTACCTCCCGGAGGGCGACCCGGCGAGGGCGCATGCAATGCCAGGACAAACAGCCAGCACTGAGAGCATTTTACTGCAATTAAAATAAAGCAGACACAACAAACCAAGCAAGACCAACCCCCATCCCCACTCCCCCTCCCGCCACCCTCCTCCGCATCAGCCTCAACTACCCCCCTCTACTCGCTAAGTTGCCCCCACCCCAACCCCTCCTCAAGCCTCCGAGTCTATGGGACTGCGCTCCGCGGCGCCACCGGGATAAGCTGCAGATTCTGCAGGTTTTTTGGGCAAGTCACCTCGCGCATGTCTTGAGATAAAAGATGGATGAATGGTTCCCACAGCTCCGCACATTCTGCCCCCCTGCCATCTATACATGAAGAGAGCCGTTCCATTGCCAATAAATGCCACAGCCGCCAGATCCAGTCCCTGGGGTCTGGAGGGTCAGAGGATCGCCACTGCGCAAGGATAACTAAACGCGCTGCCAACAAAGCCAGGGCGATTTGCTTACCCCTCGGAGAGCGCAGGGGAAACGCTTTGGGATGTGGGAGGCCTAGCAGCACATGTTCGGGAGCCCTGGGGAAAGGGATGTGAAAAGCCTCATCTATATCATAGAGGACCACCTTCCAGTAGCGCTCCAACTTCAGGCAGTGCCAGAGCAGATGCGTCAATGTGCCCGAAGCACCACATCCCCGCCAGCACAGACCCGAGTATTTTGGATCCCAGGACTTAATAAGCGCAGGGGTATGGTACCAGTATGACATCACCTTATAGCTTATAGGCCGACTCAGTGCCTGCCACGTTGGCAGCGGTGTGATGCGTGCGATAAAACACCTTCTCCCACTCTTTGCGCGATAGCGGGCGCCCCGACTCTGTCTCCCAGCGAACCTGCGCTTTAGTACGGGGAGCCTTATGAGGCGCGATGATCAAGGCGTATAAATCAGATATAAGTTTGCGATCATCTTTTTTGCATATCACCCAGCATTCGAGGGCTGTCGGAGGGCGGGACATATCAGCAATGTTAGACGGCTGAGTGACCCAGTGCGCTACCTGCGAATAAGGGAAGGCATCATATTCAGAAAGGGAAAAGTGGTCCCGGCGCAGCGAGGAGAACGAGATTAGCCCATTAAGGTCAAAGAGGTGACCCACTCTTTTGCAACCTTGCTCACGTCAGCGCTGAAAGGTCGGGGACGAGCAACCAAGGGGGAAGTCTGGATTATCAACAATAGGCGTCATGGGCGACGGGAAGGTAGTCCAGCCCTTACGCCGCGCCAGTTGGTCCCATGCCTGCATGGTTGGCGACGTCACCGGGGACGAGTATAAGCCCCACGTTCCGTGTTTCCGCGGGAGCCAGATTTTGCGCCAAATGTTGCAGCCCTCCACCGCCTGATCCATGAAAAGCCAGTGCTTACTGGAATATGGCCTGTCCCATTCGAGGATAAACCGCAAACAGGCCGCCTGATAATACGCCCGCAATAAAGGAAAGCCCAGCCCACCGACGGCCTTAGGGGCCGTAAGCAACGAGGAGGCAAGCCGTGGATGTTTGTGATTCCATAAAAAATTGGTAATCAGTCCCTGCAGTGTCTGTAGAGCGCCCGGCGGGGGGATCAGCGGTAGCAGCTGGAAAAGGTATAGAATGCGAGGAAGAACCATCATTTTGACGGCAGCTAACCGCCCAAACCAGGCAAGCTGGAGACGGGACCAGTCTGATAGGGATTTGGTTGTTTGGTCGATTAAGAGCTTATAATTGAGGGAAACCGTCCGCGCAATTGAGGAGGCAAGGCGAATCCCTAGGTACGGGATATCTGAGTGCACCCATTGGAAGGCAAAATCCTGACGGAGGTCTTGCACCACAGCAGCCGGGCCCGAAACATTAAGGATCTGCGACTTGGAAAAGTTGACCTTAAAACCTGCAACGTCACCAAATTCGCACAGTTCAGTGGAGAGGTGCCGCAAGGAGGTGTGAGGGTGCGTAAGCAAAAGGATCACGTTGTCGGCGTGAAGGCAGATTTTGTGTGTGTCGGCACCAAACCGCACCCCCCCTATTTTGCCATTGGACCGCACTCTCTGGGCAAAGGGCTCCATATAGAGCGCAAAGAGCAACGGTGACAGGGGACACCCCTGTCTCGTCCCGTGAGAGATGGAAAAAGGCGCCGACCTGCAACCGTTCACTCGGACCGCCGCCCTCGGCGCCGCATACAAGCAGCGCACCCACCGGAGAAAGTTAGTCCCCAGGCCGAAAGCTTTCAAAACCGCGAACAAATACGTCCAGTCGACGCGGTCAAAGGCCTTCTACGCATCAATTGATAAAAAGAAGGCCTGTGTGCGCGAGCGATGGACTGAGTCCATGAGGTGCAGTAGCCTTTTAGTGTTTTCCCCTCCCTGCCGCGTCGGTATAAACCCCACCTGGTCAGGCTCGACGATGCCATCCATCAACGGGCTAAGGCGTGCCGCCAGTACGCTAGCGAAAAGCTTGGCATCAATGTTGAGGAGGGAGATTGGGCGTTATGATCCGCATTCCATGGGGTTTTTCCCCGCCTTGGGGATAACTGTAATAGAGGCCTCTGACATGGACGGGGTCACTTCTCCCGATTCCAGGAAGGAATTAAAAAGGCGAGTCAAAAAGGGCGCTAGCTCCACACAAAACTTCTTATAAAAGATGGCGGAGAAGCCGTCGGGCCCTGGGTATTTGGCCAGTTTTAAACGCGCAATCGCGGAGATGACTTTCTCGATGCAGATATCAGCTTCGAGTGCCACCGCCGAGGTCTGGGAGAGGGGTGTTACCCCACAGGACGCCAGATATGCCTCCACACGCGTTGGATCCGTGGGATCCCTGCAGTACAGTGTGTGGTAAAATTGTCAGAAAGAATCTGAAATATTGGAATCGCAGGTTTGTTCTACCGCATCCGCATCCTTGATGGCCCGGACGCATGTCTGCTGCGCACGAGCTCTCAGCCTGTGTGCCAGCATCCGGGCCCCCTTATCCCCGCTGAGATAAAACTTGTGGCGCAAGCGCAAGAGGGCGTACTCCGCTCGGTCCAAGTCGAGATGCTTGAGCATACGCCGTTTCGTTTCCAACTCCCGCCATACACGTGGCGCCCCGTTCGCTTATGGACCGCTTCCAGAGCTCCCACCTCCTTTTCCAACTCCTCACGATTCTCCATACGAATCTGGGCATGGGGCGCAGATATCGCAATAAAGTCCCCCCGGACCACCAACTTGAGGGCTTCCCAGACGGACCCCAACACCATACCATCTTTGTCATTATCCACGAGGTATTGAGTAATCGTGTCCCGTAGGCGAGCAACTACGGATTCTGAGTTGAGGTGGGAGTCCCGAAGACACCAACTGGATGAAGGTGGCCCCTGTCCGCTACATGTAAGCTGCACAGAAATAAGGGCATGGTCCAACAAGGAGCGCGGGGAAATATCTGCTGCAGACAAGTGGGGCATGAGAGGTGTCGTAGCGAGGAAGTGATCCAAACGCGCATATGTTTTATGGGCTGCGAGTAATATGTGAAGTCGCGATATAAGGGATGCTGAGAGCGCCAGATGTCATGCAGCCCCCCCCCCCCTCTTGCAACCACTGCCGCCCTCCTTGGGATATGGTCCCCGTCTGATGTGAGCGCGCAGTAGATCTATCCAGCGCAGGATCCATTACATTATTCAAGTCTCCCCCCACCAGCACAGATACAGCTAGCACCTCAGCAAGCGCTGTCTTCAAGAAGGGCTCTTGGCGTTCATTAGGGGCATAGAGGGAGCCTACTGTGAAGCGCATGTTTCCCCATTGGACCCTAATCGCCAGGAAGCGCACTTTAATATCAACTATTTGGGAGAGGACCTTGCAGGGAGCCTTAGCGCTGAACAGGATAGCCACCCCCTGCTTTTTTGCCGGACATGAGGACCACAACTGCACAGGAAAATGCCTGTCCCTCATCCTCTTAGTATCTTTGGAGAGAAGGTGAGTCTCTTGCAACAGACATACATCCCCACCCGCATTCTCCAATAGCTATAGTATGGCTGTGCTCTTAACAGAGTTATTAAGACCCGAACATTCAAACTAACAATCTTCAGGCCCTTACCCATACTCGCCTGCGAGGTAGAAAGGCATTAGACAAGACGCCCGTTACTAGACCACTGAGGGACATCTCGGAGGAACCCCATCCCTCCTACCTACCCCTAACCCCCCCCGAGCACTGATGCAGAGCCCCCAAAACAAACCCCCCAAACCCCCTTCCAAACCCCAGAACAACGGAACACAATCTCAAAGCAGGTGAGAAACAAACTTAAAAATGACAAATGTTCGTCAAGTAAATCATCTTTGAAGGGGAACGCAGCACCCTTCAGCACCTTACCTAACCCTGATACAGGGCACTGTCAGCCACTGAGCACAAGGAGGATGGAATATCACAGTCTCACTCCCGGTAACCCCTCCCGGCACCACCCTGTAACTCAACCCTGGCCAAGCAAACTACAATCATGGAACCCCATCACCGTCAGTTACCAATGTCACCGAAGAGACGGCAGCCTCCTGTTCCATCAAGCTTGCAGAGGGGCCAGGCTTCCCCATTGGGGGCGATCTCCCCACCGTCTGCCATTCCTCAGAGCGCCGGCGTCGTCGAGGAGGAGACCTAGTTGCACCAACTGCCGGGTCCGGTTTCTCCAAGCCCAGCACAGCGAATGCTGCCTCCAGCGAGCGAAGCTGCAGAAGTTTCCCCTTAAACTTGAAGATAATGCGGAAGGGATGACCCCAGGAGTAGGGGATGCCTTGCTCCCGCAGATACGCGGTAATTGGTTTAAAACTGCCGCGCTCGATAAGTGTGGAGGCCGCCAGATCCTGAAATAGGGCAGGCTCATGCCCACGAAACTGGACTGATGGCAGAGCCCGTGCCTTGCGTAGGATCTGTTCCTTAACCTGAAAGTCATGCACACAGACTAGGATGTCCGGCAGCGGGGCTTTGGCATGTCTCGGCAATCCCACTCGGTGCACCCCTTCATCCAGGATCTGCCGGAACAACGCCGTCACGTACTCCCGAAGGTTGTCCCCCTCTCCCTTCCAGGGGACCACTCGGATCCTGATGCTATTCCGCCTTGAGCGGTTTTCCAGATCCTCGGTGTGCGCTTGCAGGTCCAAGTTCTGCTCCGTCAGCCTAATAACATCCTGCTGGAGCTGGTGGAGCTCGTCGGCTGTACCCACATCATGCTCCTCCAGGGTCGCCACCCTGTCCCCAACAGTGTCGACATCCCGCCTCATTTCTCGCATGTCAGAGGAGAGCTGAGAGCGAACCTCCAGGATATCCTCCTTTATGGCAGTGAAAAGCTCCAGCATAAAGGCCTTGGTTGCCGGTGCCTCCGCATCCTCTGTGTGTGCCGCCAGGGCGTCCGACTGTGAGGAGACCCGACTCCCCAGCTTCAACAATGAGTCTTTAGGGGCCTTGTCTTTCTTGCCCCTGTTGGAAGCAATAGGTGCGTCACTTCGGGCCCACAGCCCCTTCACCAGCTGCCACAAGGAAATGCCCCGGCGACAGTCGGATGTCCAGTCACCGCCCCCTACTGCCGGACTCCCGCCTTACTCCAGGCCACTCTGCGGAGCACAACCAGCCACTCCACCGCACAGCGATAGCCAGGCAGGGACGTCCTAAGGAGGCCGTGAATCCGCCTTCGGCCGTGGAACAACTCTTTATTTAAGCCTCTAAGAAATAGCGGGAAAGAAGAAGGGGGCCCTAACTAGGCCGACGCAGCCCGGCACTCCCTTTGCCCGCCAAACCCCGGGCCGAAACTCCATGCTCTGTGCCCCTCACCTCCAAGCACCGGGCCTAGCGAACCACAGTCAAGCACTGTAGGGGGGGTCACCGCCACCACCCCCCTCATGGGGCGGTCTCATCAGCAGGCGCCGGAGGGTTCCATGTTGCTCCTAGGACCCAGGCATACACCCAGGCCGTCGTCGCAGCAGGGGGGGCCACGCCTGTCAGCGCGCCCGCAGCCAGCACCCAGGCTCCCCGCACCGGGCCCCACCACTTCCGCCGAGCCGCGGACCGACCCCCAAGGCCCCGGGTGGCGAAGCCTCCGCGCCGCTCCGCCTCACCGCCAAGGAGAACGGCTCAGGCCCACCGCTGGGGGGGCCCCATCTGTCACTGCTCACTGCCGCGCCACCGCTACCAGACCTCAATGCGGTGCCCTCATGCCCGCCGAGATGCAGACCGACCACCCAACTGCCACGGGGCCGCCCCGCCACTCCTCACCTCCGGCGGCGGCGGCCGCGTCCAAAGCTGCCCGGCTGACTCACTCTCCGCCGGGGCACACAGTCCGCTCCCCAGACACCGGGGCCAACCACCAGTCAAGGCCGGGCGTCGTGACGTCTGTGCCCAGCAATCATCGCCAGCCCGGGGCACACAGGCCAGCACCAGTCTCCAGCAGCTCGAAGAACACCGCCCCGCCGTCCGCAGGCCACTCCCAGGCCGCAGCGCAGTACACCACGCGGTGGGTCCGGCCCAGGGGGCGCTAGGCCACAGCAGCAAGCAAGGGCGGATTCCCAACAAATTTCCCCCAAAATAGCGGCACCAGCAGCACCAGCGCGATGTTAGGATCGCCAGCCGCCCCGTGGGAGCGTGATGGGCACCAGGGAAGTTGATAACAATGCTATTTGCCAGGCGGCGCGGGAGGGACAGAAGGACACGACCTACACCGCCGCCATCTTGGCCACGCCCCCCTCTCGTACCTTTTAGATATCGTCACAGTCATCCAAAAGAAGAGGACGGTCAGAACACAAGGAGGAACACGTGAAGTCCAAAGGTGATCAACACGTTCAGAAAAGCAAACTAAAACCTCAATTCACCAAGAAGAAGGTAGCAGGTCTAAAGATCAGACATGCCGAGGATTCTGAGAACACAGCTCAATAACAGAGAATGGGCTCAGAAAATGTTGGACAGCGCTGCAGAAGTAACAATAGCTTGCCAGAACCTGAAGGGACTTCTGGAGACAGTGGATTTGAATGAAGACATTGAAGTTGAGACTGCAGATACTAGGGTTAGCTCTCCACAAAGGTTATATGAAATAACACTCCGGATAGAGGGAGACATACCAAGAAAAGTGAAAGCACTCTTTTGGGAGCAACTTTTGAAGGGTTATGATATACTTCTAGCAGAACAAGACTGGCCACCAGAATTTGTCATTGAGTACCCACATGGCAAAGACATCATCATGCCAGCCTTCTCTAACCATATTCCAGTACATTTAAAATATACTTATGCCAGGAAATGGGCAGTGTCCCAAGCCGCAGCATTATACAAAAATCATGTAGGATGGGATGAGGATTCATCTCACCAAAAAATCTAGTTTAAAAATCAACCAACTGCACAAAGGCAGTACCCAGTTAAGCAAGAAGTAAAAAAACAGGTCAGGGAGATCTTAGATCAACTTGAATACCAAGGGGTGATTGAAACATGCACCTTACCTATGAACAATCCTTTGTTTCCTGTTTCCAAACCAGACAATACATATCGTCTAGTTTTGGATTATAGACACCTAAACTCTTGTAAAACATTTGCAGTGTAAAATACACACAGTACAGCATTAATAAATAACATTGTGAGTTGAAAATATAAAACCACATTTGATATTTCAAATGGTTTCTTTTGTCAAAACATTGCACCTGAAAGTAGGTATTTGACCCCTTTCTAAATAATGGGAACACAGCATCAATTCTGTCGTCTCCCTCAAGGATTCAAGAATAGTCCGGGGATATTCTCAGCAAGGGTAACAGAGTTACTGCAAACAAATGATGATGAGCCATTGTCATATGTCGATGATATCTATCTGACAGACGATGACCTGAACATGCACTTGAACAGGGTGAACACCATTATACTTGACTTCGCCTCTGAAGGTTATAGATTAAATTTAAAAAAACAAGAATTCCCCCTCTCAATGTCCTTTTCTTAGGATAAGAGCTATCAAGTTATGGCAAAAGCCTGGCAGGCAACTTTTTAGAAAAGTGTGCGCTGCTCCAACCTCCAAAAACTCTGAAGAACTTACAGTTGATTCTAGGTTTCCAGAATTTTGGAAGAACGTATATTCTAAACTACGCAGAAAGGGTTAAACCTCTCTACGAATTAATAAAACCTGATTTGAAAACAAAAAATTTGACACATAAACACACAGAAATCTTGCGTTCACTTCAAGCTGACATGTTAGCAACAAAACATTTACAAACACGCGTAAACATACGCAACTTAGTGATCCGAATCATTCCAGGTCAATGCGGATTCACCTACTTAACTTTTAACGGGGGTGAAAACGTACCAATTGCATACAAATCACATTTGTATACACAAGCAGAAATGAAATTCACTTCTACAGAAAAAATTCTGCCAGCAGTTCAAACCGCTGTAGCAAAAGAGAGAGCCCTAGCGCAGGGAAAACGCATTATGGTCGTAACCCCTGTACCATCCTTAGAGGCAGTTACAAAAGCGAGCATTCCGAATGCAAAAGCTTTACATCCAAGAGGGATACAATGGGTTAACTCTCTTGCTGCAACTGATGTTGAATCTATTTTTGATCCTTATTTAAAAACACAGGTATTCCTGCTATACGAACACGAATGTCCTCTGCCTACTGAAATTCTACCTCTAGACCAGTATGAATGTATAATTTATATGCACGGAGCTGCACAACCTGCTAAGGGGGGGTAAGCAAGCTTATAGTGCAGCATGTGCGATCGTTAAAGGTCACATGCACCATGGCAAGTTCAGACCTATGGTCACAAAAACGCAATCTGTAGGAGATTGTACAGCTCAGTGAGCTGAACTACAAGCATTCATAATGGCACTTGAAAATACGGATCGCCAATTCCCCACACTCTTTCTACTGTGTACAATCATATAATGAATAGTTACAGAATTGGCTTCAAAACGGTTTCAAAGATGCAAAAGGTGGCACAATTAAGCATAAAACGCGTTGGCAACAAGTAGTTCAGTTGCGAAACGGACTACAAAACACTCCCGTGATACACACACTGAGTCATCAACGTGATAACGTTCACGTTGAAGGGAATTCACTGGCTGACGAAGCTGCGAAGGGGGCTGTGCAAATGGCTTCCGTAGCTGCAATCACTCGTTCAAAAATGAAAATAGACTGTGAAATTATACTGGCTCTCTATGCTTCAAGCAAAGGCAGCGGTGCAATGTTACTTAAAGGGTTTACACTCAAATACTCATATACAACCGATGAGAACAATGTTCAGTTTGCTCGAATCCCTGGAGTGGGGGATAGGGTAATTCCAAACATGGAACATAGATTAGGACTAATCCTAGCAGCACATGAAGGGCTCGCCTTTGCTCATGCAGGTGTTTCCGCCACAGTGTCGTTATTAAAACAGAGATACTGGTGGCCAGGCATTAGGAAACAGACCCGAAATTATGTTTTGGATTGTGAAATATGCCAAAAGATGAAAGTCTCTACTGTGAAACGTCCTGCGCAGACGCCCCTGCTAATCTCAGAAACAACACTAGTGTGTGTTTACCTGGACCATTGCGGCCCCTTTCAAAGGGATGATAACTATACATATATCATGGTTGCAGTGGATTTGTGTTCAAGGTTCATTTGTATGTGGCCTCAGCGCTCGGCTGACGCTCGAAATGTTATAAAAGATTTGTGAGTCTTTATCGGCACATATGCAAAAGCCACACTACACTCTGACCAGGGCCCTGCGTTTAGCTCTCGAGCTTACAAAGAAGCCATGGCCAGTTTGGGCGTTGAATTGTGAAATTCTTCTCCATTCCATCCTGAGGAAAATTCTGTTGTGGAAAGAAAAAAACAGGGACATAAAGCAGTCTATAACAGCTAGGGTATTAGGTTATGGGTGGGTCAAACATCTGTATGGGGTTCAATGTGCTTTAAACAACTGCCAAGAAGTTCTCTAGGGGGTGTCACTCCATATGAGGTCCTATTTGGGACAAGAATGTTGGTTCCGGATCTTGATTGTCATGGAACAGTGGTGAAAAACAAAAACATTTGATATCAAAGATCTTTTGGCTATTTTACAGGACTTAAAAGAACTAAGAACGAAACAAAGCAACGTGTTCCTGAAATCAACCACAACTGGGGAAAAAGCAACGTCCCAGCAAGGCTTGTCTGGATCCCAAAGCTTGGTGATCTATTCAGAGAAAAGATCACGGACAAGAAGGAAATTGGGCCTTCTTACAGACAACCAGTACCTGTCCTAGCAATCCACGGATCAAGAACAGTGCTACTGCCGCCCCTTGCTGGTAAAAAGGAGAACAGATTTGTGTCCATCAACCTGATCAAACCACGCTATGTGACCGATACTAAGCAGTAGGCCAAGTGGACTCCGACAATGTAGCAGACGCACTCCTCTAGCTACAATCCAAAGGGTTCAAACGGAGAGACTCATCACCTTTGAAGATTCTACAGTGAGAAAAGAAGGACTAAGCAACAAAGCTATGGAACTTGTTCCTCTTGAGACCCAAATAACAGTTCGTCCTGAAACCCCTGTCTGCAATGAAGTAACAAGTGATCAAGTGGTTCCAGCGATTTCAACAAATCTGGATGCAATTCCAACCATTGACTCATTAACTTTGATACGTTTTCTGAGGATCCCAGCAAACCTGAAACAACACCAGCAAAAAGAACTTTCAAAGAACAAGCAACTGACTTTTTTCATCACCTGGAAAAACGTACTTGGTTTCGCCATGGATTGAACTTTGGATTGTGTTGGGAATATTTTTCTTTCTACTTTGGTTAGCTCCGGTAATAACTCTGGGTATGGTGATAAATGGAAGATATATTCAAATGGACACAGCAAGTAAGAAAGTGAACTTACTTATCCAGCCACACAAAACGTCCCATCGTGAACAAAGAGACTTGTCAGCAGTGAACATCACAGCCGTTCCTATACAGGATGGTATAGATTTGGACAAAACAGAATATGACATTTTTGGCCCGTCGTAGC
Source organism: Lissotriton helveticus (assembly GCF_964261635.1). Classification (NCBI taxonomy): domain Eukaryota; kingdom Metazoa; phylum Chordata; class Amphibia; order Caudata; family Salamandridae; genus Lissotriton; species Lissotriton helveticus. The sequence goes on along the minus strand of NC_136059.1, from coordinate 609,619,585 downwards.
TCTTGAAGATTCTACACTTATTCAAGATTTCATTAAGTGACTTTATCACCTTTAGTACCTTTTCTGATGATTGGGACTTCGAGACTGTTAATAAAATGATGTCTGATCTAGAAATATCTGCAGTATTCACAAATCATGAATATTTAGAGGGTTCATCAGACTATGAACAAATGTATTGTTACAACCATTATGGTCATCTTTTCGTGCACAAATCTGCAATGCCTAGAAATGTATATTTGTACAACCAGTGGGAACATTGTCCTACACCTCCAAAGGGTAGCTCAAAAACTTTTGCAAAGAAATTTCCATATTTTTACAGGGTTCAAGGTATCCGATGCAGAAACATTTTACTTTAAAAATGTGAACAAAACAGGAATGAAAAGTAAGTTAACAATACAAAACAGATGTATTCTGCAGCCTTTATTGCCCAACTGTCTAGACAGGGTTTCGACCTTTGGAAAGACAACATTGAGACAAAATCTGTCTGGGGTACAAAAGATAGGCAAGTGCAGGGGGTAGAAGCCTTGTTTAGGGCCTGTATCATCCCTGCGCAAATTATGTTTTTTAATGACACTGTCCAACAAACACACCGACCATACCAATACCTACACGTAATAGCACTACACGGGGGTGGTCGACGTACACAATATTTTGCATCACAACAGATCAGATCCAGATTGGAACAAATCGTTGCTCTGGCCCATAGACACAAACAACTGTCAAGATCGATTCCTGAAAAAAACTCAGAGTTTCACTATCAATAGGTCAGGCCCAAGATATGTTCAAAGACAGCATCCTGGGGTAATAACAACATACAGTGTAGGGAAGTTATGCCTTGATTGTCTACAGAAAGCTACACTACAGGATGTGAAATAACAACACTTATCTTTACTTAAAGATGGCGCAGACGGGGGCGCTAGAGGGCGCACAGGCAGAATGGCCGCACTTGCGTGAGGCTCCTGCTGCCTGGATCATTAATCCTTCAATTATCTGCTAAAACCAACTCCTTATCTGTCAGAATTACGATCGAGTGTTGAGAATATATAATTGCAGCAGCGGTGGAACTTTGACGGCTCTACGACCTGGCACGGTGGACCTAGGAGCAGCGGTTCCCTGCCGTGACCCGCGCTGGAAAGTGGCGGAGCAGACTGCGGGGACCGGAAACCTACGCCAGACCGCGGTGCACCACGAGGCGAACAGGCCTCACACGGAGAGATAGCCGAGGAGGCGCCCGCCCTCGGAGTTGCTGCCTCGCAGAAAGTACAGTGCCTTTTCGGATATTTGTGACAACAGCCTGGCACACAAAAGCGACCTACGCGCTGCCTCTGAGGGGACTGTGAGCCGGAGCAGAACATACTTAGATCTGCAGTAAGGAGCTGGGGCTCGGGACAATCCAGCAGGCCTCTATCGACCACATCGGCCGGCTGGGGGGTCGAGAGGGACTGACACAACACGATCAGGATACAAAAGGCTCGACTCTCCCCTCCGCCCCTTCCTGTGATAGTGACCGTGGGCACTTTGGACGCACCGCGTCTCCCACAGCAGTGGTGACCGGGAAGCCCTGTGCTTGCCATACGTGGTCTTGGTGGGTCACAGGGCCCGATTGACTGGGTGACGAGGGGCCCTACAATTGAGACCGGAGCGGTAGCTGAGCCAGCGCAGGGATTAACTGACGCCTATACACGCTACAAAGATAGATCCACGGCTGCTGCGAGACTCAGGCGGCGGAGCAGGGTACAGGCGATGCGGGCGCTTTGACGGCTGTGGGGCCCTGTGGCACGCTGTGGGGCCGGCACGCAGTCCTGGGGCGCCGCAAAATCAGTGCTACCCCACTGGATTCTCCCTTTTGTCTCGGCGAAGATATAGTGCAGGAACGTATTTGTAGTGCATTGGCGGCATATGGGACCATCGGCGCTGCAGGGTGCCGCGCTGCTCACAGGCTCGGGGACAGTGCACGAGGGACAATATTTAACTCGGCTCAAGTGTAGTGCCCTACAACGCTTCAGGTGCCATAGTGCGAAAGCTGTGAGACTAATTAGGTGGACTCCATCCCTGAACGACCACCTTTGAGAGAGGTGAAAGCACGGGTTGTGGACTTTCTGTTCGCCCGACCCAAGTAGCGACCGCGTGGCCCACGTTGCCCCCTCAGATATTCCAGGCTGAAAGACCTGCCTGCAACAACGCTATAGTATCTTGCCGGCCTCTTGTTGCACACTTACCTTCGTCCTCCTATTGATCTGTATAAAGAGAACGTTGCTCTGGTGGAGGTGGTGTGGTTGCCCCTTCTCCCGCCCCGGTGGTACGCCTCTGTGGTCTATCTAACCTGTTTTGAACACTAGTGATACAGACATCCGATCGCACTGCACCGTGCATAGGCCGACGAGCACTTGCCTTAACCGAGTTCCACGAGAACCGCGACCAACATCTGACGCAGCAAGCCCATACAAAAAGCCTAAAATGGGGAAACCGGATAACAAGCAACCTAAGCTGACATTCGAAAGTACAAGCAGCAAGAAAGGACTGCGTCATACGCAGGATGCAGCGTGTACCCAGAGCCCCTCGACAGTTGAGACAAGTCTTGCCTCCTCCGAATCCGCAATACAACAATTGATGTAAGATATGAGGCAGGGGTTTGCTACGATAGTAGACAAAGTGGATCGGATTTCATCCAGAATGGACGCCATAGCACAAAAAATGGATGTACACGAGGAATGCATCACGGAAGCTGAAAGGCGCATATCTGATCACGATTATACGACGGCCTCTCATTCCACGCAACTCTCGAGAATGGACAATGTGCTCAGAGTCATTGCGGCTAAGAACGAGGAGTTGGAAGCCCGCAGCCGCAGGAACAATATTCGCGTGGTAGGTGTGCCGGAATCCACCAACACGGGGCGAATGGAAGACTACGTGGAAAAGATACTGCTAGCTGCAGTTGGAAGTGAAGCATTTTCCAAGCAATTCATTGTTGAGCGAGCACACCGATCGCTTGGACCGCAGCCTAAACCAGGAGCCCCGCCGAGGCCTATAATTGCGAGTCTCCTCAACTACCGTGACCGCGACACTGCACTGAGAGCAGCGCGCACCAACCGCAATCTCTCCTGTGATGGAGTCAGCTTCTCCATTTACCCTGACTTTACACCTGTGGTGCAGGAACAACGGCGGAAATTCCTGGATGTAAAGAAAAAACTCCGTGCTCTACAGATTGACTATGCGTTATTATACCCTGCTAAGTTAAGAGTAACCCACCAAGCAAAGCAACGCTTCTTCACAAATCCACAACAAGTGGAAGACTTTTTGAAAAGCCTGCGTCGTGCAAGATCTGATCACAGAAACAATGAAGACAGAGAGCGTGATGTCGAACAATCGCTACATGAAGACCTGTGATTTCAGGGTCCGATCTCTTTCATGTTAAGCTGTATTATGGATATTGCTCTGGCGGCCTGAGAGGTCGCTGATTGAGGGACGACGCCGCTGCTGTGCGACCATACTATGGACGGATATTGGACTGTTGGTGGTAATGTACTCCAGGCCCCACCCCCCTTCCCCTTGGCTATGCCCATTGGAGGCCGTACGGGATGCTGGGTGTGGTGGAGGGGGGTGGCTTTGCGCTTGCCTCTTGAGAAGCGTGGCTCAGTGGTTAGAGGCGGCAGACCCGGAAGCTGAGATCGACCGTGGACCAGGGTTCGATTCCCCACCTCGGTGGGTCTCGGGCTCAAAATTCCACGGACTCGACAATTCTCGCTCCGGTGCCTACTCGAATCACGGGGTCTCACTCTGCAACTCTGGGCAATAGCTTGCTTAATCTCCACTACGGCCCCTCGCGGCTGGATGCCTGGCTTTCACCTCGTGGACACCCTGCCGGGGTTTCTCACAGGGGAATACCAGGACGGGTTCCCTAAGCAAGCGCCAGGATGCCCTTTGGGTGACAGGTTTGCGCTATATAAGTACACCTACATTTACATTTACATTTACATTTACACATGTTCCCCATAGGGTATACCCCATTGACTGTGTTGCTTAGTTTGCAAATCTTGAGTTGTTTGGATGTTGTGGGGGGTGGAGGGTGGGATGGGGATTCTGGCAAGTTAGGGATGCTTCAGTGGGTGGAGGGTGGAATGATGATCTATTTGTATGACTTGTTATTCGGTAGTGTCACAGGCAGTATTGATGCATATATGACAAGAATGTTTGGCGGTGACTGCTTCAGTATTGGGATAGGTTCCCTTTTAAAAAAAGGAATGGACAGCACCGATGTTTGGGCCCGTATCAAGATGTCTGCATTGGACGTCAGTAGGGAGGGGGGAGGTTCAGCTGTACCTTTCAATAGCCAACTAACGCTCCGGAACGTAGGCCTGTCATGTGATGTATCTGCGGATATCGATGCTGCTAAGGCACTGGTGTTTTTTGTCACTAAAAGGGGTGGAGATTTCAGTTACGGGGCGCGGGAGGGGGGAGTTCGGGAATGTTCTTGTTAACTTGGAAGTAACGACTGTCGAAGAATTGTTAAAACTGGATCCTATGGGATTGCTTGATGAGCATACTAACAGAACGTACATTGAGGTGCATATGGTACGCATTCACACTCCTAATGGGGACACATTGGCATGTACGACTCGGGGAGGCTTGGATTGGTGGGTAGGCACAGCAGTGACACTTAATGCTCTACGTCTACCCTTTGATCGCAGTGTCTGGCTGCTATGGTCTTTACTGACACAATCTACAGTCCTTGAACACAGCCACATGCATGGAAGGTGCTGATTTGAATGTACTGTCGTGGAATGTGAGGGGCCTAGGAGACCCGAGAAAAAGGAGGCAAATCTTATCCTACCTGGATCGCCATTCAATACACATAGCCTTTCTCCAGGAAACCCACTTCGGCCATCGACCAGTTCCCACATTTGCTGGTAGATGGGCGATGTGCACTGCCTTCTCCTCTTACTCGACATATGCGAGAGGCACAGCGATCTTGGTAAAGAGAGGCACACCCTTTGTCTTAGCGGGTACCAAAGTGGATGGACACGGGAGGTATTGTATAATGTGGGGCAGACTGGGAAATATAGCTATCACGTTGGTATGTTGTTATGGCCCCAACACAGATGACCCCCATTTCTTTGCAGACCTATGGGCGGCCATTGTAGGCACGGGTCCACAGCACCTTCTCTGGGGGGTGATTTTAATACTTCACTTCACCCTGTTGTAGATAGATCGCACCTTGCCCCACATCACTTCACTAAAGCTACACTGACATTACTTGAATCTATCAACGAGCATAATCTTCTGGACGCCTGGAGACGTATGCATATGGATGTAAGGGAAGGCACACATTTCACGGCACATGTGCGTTCATGGGCGAGGCTTGATTATATATTCATCTCACCGCAGCTATATGCTGCGCTTACTGAAGCACAGCATCTCCCCAGAACCTACTCTGATCACTCGCCTGTCCGAATCACATTGCGATCAACGGACCTTGGTCCCCCTCCGACTGCTTGGCGTTTACAGCCCACGATGTTGTTAGATAATGCATTTCAGGAAGAGTTGCGGGAGGAGTGCCTAGACTTCTTCAGGCGCAATAAAGATTCTGTAAAAGATGTGGAGACTTTCTGGGACGCCTTTAAGGTCACTCTGAGAGGCATATGTATAGCAAAAGGGTCGGGAATTTTGAAGAGTATAGTGAATCGATTGACGCTTTTGGAGGACAAACTTAAGACCCTTGAGAATGTTCTAATTGACAATCCTGACAATGCCACCCTTTCCAGCATACGCGACACACTGACCGAATATACAGATGAGGCCATTAGGGAAAGCAAATTTAGGGGCAAATATTGGACGGCTCGTCGATTTGGTGAGGGTGAGGGGCCGGGAAAGGCGCGAGCTGCGACTATAAAACTAATGAGGCCCTCTAATGTAATATTGGAACTAGAACACTCAGAGGGACTGATATATAGGGACACTATACAGATTCTTAATGCATTTGTGAACCACTACAGCGCTCTATTTACGTCCACTAGAACGGACAGGCTAAATTTGCAGGATTACCTTGCTGATGTATCCCTAGCATGGCTAAGTGATGCACAAAGAGCATTCCTGAATGCCCCATTTGAGCTTGATGAGGTGAGGGACGCTATCATGCACATGCAATCAGGGAAGGCTACGGGACTTGATGGAATCCCAATAGAATTCTATAAAACATACATTGATTTTATGGCTCCGGTATTGAGGGAGGTATATGAAGATGCCCTGGAAGTTGGCCACTTACCCCCATCCATGCGCTTCGCCCTAATCACCTCATTGTTGAAACTAGGTAAACCGGCAAATAAATGTGATTTTTATCGACCATTCTCATTGCTTAACTGCAATGTGAAAATTCTGGCTAAATTGATTGCTACACTATCAGTCTCCTGCTCCCTAACCTGATCTTACCAGACCAATCGGGCTTCGTGTCTGGCAGGGCAACGTCCCATAATTTGCTGACCTTTTTCTCGATCCTGAACACTGTCTCTGAAGATCTCCAATGGCGACTATTTTCCTTGACGCCACCAAGGCGTTTAACACCTTGGAGTGGGATTATGTGTTTCAAGTGATGGAACGCATGGGATTTCCGGCCCTATTCCTCTCATGGATCAAGCTACTATATGAAGCTCCAGAGGCTAGGGTGCTCATCAATGGTAAACTCTCCGCGGCATTCCCTATCACCAGAGGTACCAGGCAGGGATGCCCCCTATCGCCGCTGTTGTTTGCTATAGCAACTGAACCACTTGCGGCAAGACTGAGACAGCAACACAACGACAAGGCGCTGAGGTGTTTTCAACGACAAATACTTATATCTCTGTACGCAGACGATATTACTTTATATATATGGGACCCCAGTGATAATTTAAACCCGATTCTTCGTGAATTTGTGCGTTTTGGTAGACTTTCCGGAGTTCAGATCAACTGGGGCAAGTCTTGTATATTTCCTCTCACGGCCTCTACGAAGCAGTTTCCGCTAGATTATCCTATTGCTTGGTGTGAGGGCGATTTCAAGTACCTAGGTATCCACATAGACAAGAACCGAGACGAATTGATGAGGGCCAATTATGGTACGACAATGAATCGCATCACAGATAATATATCCCGGTGGATCACATTACCCCTTTCCATGGCGGGTAGGACTTCATCGATCAAAATGGTGATCTTGCCTCAATTGTTATATTTATTTCTCAATATTCCTTACTACCCAGGCCGATATTTTTTTTCACAACTTAGAACGGAACTTATCAGGTTAGTGTGGGGCGGGAAATCACCTTGGTTCCAGTGGGATATCCTCATTAAACCATATAGTAAAGGAGGATTTGGCATTCCTGATTTTGAGCTATATTATCAAGCTGCGCAGGCTCATTATGCCTTTTACTGGGTGAAACAACCTCGATATATGCCTCAGTTAGCGGCAGAACACTGGCTGGCTCATCCAATACCTATCGAAGGTGCAATGTATACTTTGGTCACCGGCAGAGATAAAACGGCTACACCGGTGCTGAGCACAGTAACGGCATGGACCCAATTGACTCGCAAATTGGAAATAGGCATGGTGTACGCACCGCTCTTGCCCCTTGCCTATCACCCTACTACAAGAGGCAGGATTTCGTAAGCTACTTCATAAAACTAATGTCAAGACGTGGGGTGACCTATATCATAATGGAACATTCCGTTCCATAGAGCATTTCGGTGAAGGTGTACAACTGACCCTACTCGATGTCTTTCTCTACATTAGACTCAAGCAAGGACTTAAGGCCCTTACACCCGAATTTCTGAAGGAACCCCTTATTGTTGCCCCCCTGCAGCGCATGCTCAAGACGATATCCCTAGCAAATTAGTCTCAACTATCTATAGATCGGTCCACTCATTGATGGACACCCCGCGATTACCGGCTAGGGCTAAATGGGACCAAGAACTGGAGACCCCACTGTCGGACGGGCAGTGGGAGTTCTGCCTTCGGCAGACTGAACGCATCTCCTCTAGCAGCAGATTCAGAATTATTCATGATAAATTTGTGCATAGACTTTATTGCACTCCGGCCCGGATGTATCGCTTCAAACTTCGCTCTACCGATAATTGTGATAGATGTTATGCCCCAGGTGCGGATTTTCTCCACTTGGCGTGGGCGTGTGGTGCTGTTCAGAGGTATCTGTGTCAGGTGTTTGCCGCCCTCTCAACAATGATAGATTTGACAATTGACCTGTCCCCTATCATGGCACTTTTGGGATACGTAGAATCTGTACAAGCAACACACCGCAAATTTATTGCACTTGCCTTCCTAATGGCCAAGAGGCGAGTGGCATGCAGATGGGGCAGGGGGAGGGCTTAAAATTCAAGGACTGTCTACGTGGGATTGGTGTCAGTACAACGCGTTGTATTACAACGCATTCCGTTACAACGCAGATTTTACAACGCGGGATCCATTACAACGGATGTCATTACAATGCATGGCATTACATCGCAGATGCTATTACAACGCATGGCATTACATCGTAAGTATAGGTAAGTTGAATTTTTTGTTAAAAATGTTATTTAGTTTATTGTAAATAATTTTTTTTAAATAATTTAATTAAAAGACATTTAAAAATTGTCATTAATTTAATTTAATAGAATAATATCTATTTAATAAATGTAAATATAATAAAAATTGTAATTAATTTAATTTAATTAAAAAAAGTAATTAGTTTAATGTACATATTTTTTATAATGAAATTAAATTAAATTAATAATATTAATTTATTTAATTTAATTAATTTAATAAAAAACTAAAAACTAAAAACTAAAAACACCCCTGTACCCCAAAACACAAACCCTACCCTAAAACCTAAAAACACCCTTGTACCCCAAAACCCAAACCCTGCCCTAAAACCTAAAAACACCCCTGTACCCCAAAACCCAAACCCTACCCTGAAACCTAAAAACACCCCTGTACCCCAAAACCCAAACCCTGCCCTAAAACCTAAAAACACCCCTGTATCCCAAAACCCAAACCCTGCCCTAAAACCTAAAAACACTCCTGTACCCCAAAACCCAAACCATGCCCTAAAACCTAAAAACACCCCTGTACCCCAAAACCCAAACCCTACCCTAAAACCTAAAAACACCCCTGTACCCCAAAACCCAAACCCTGCCCTAAAACCTAAAAGCACCCCTGTACCCCAAAACCCAAACCCTGCCCTAAAACCTAAAAGCACCCCTGTACCCCAAAACCCAAACCCTGCCCTAAAACCTAAAAACACCCCTGTACCCCAAAACCCAAACCCTGCCCTAAAACCTAAAAACACCCCTGTACCCTAAAACCCAAACCCTGCCCTAAAACCTAAAAACACCCCTGTACCCCAAAACCCAAACCCTACCCTAAAACCTAAAAACACCCCTGTACCCCAAAACCCAAACCCTACCCTAAAACCTAAAAACACCCCTGTACCCCAAAACCCAAACCCTGCCCTAAAACCTATAAATACCCAAACACCCCAAAACATATACCTCAGTACCCCAAAACATATACTCCTATACTCATACTTATTTAAAAAATCACTTAAATTAATATATTTAATTTATAATATTTAAAAACAAAAATAAATATTTTTTTTTATAATTAATAATAATTAAATCAATTAAATAATATTAAATGAAATAAAAAAAAAATTAAATACTTACCAATACTTACGATGTAATAGTATGCGTTGTAATAGCATCTGCGATGTAATGCCATGCATTGTAATGACATCCGATGTAATGGATCCCGCGTTGTAAAATCTGCGTTGTAACGGAATGCTACGTAAAAGTTGCGTTGTAGGTGTAACATACCGTCTACGTGACCTCACATATTGTCAGGAGCAGATTACCACGTACTCGGAGCTATTGTCAATAACCTCACGACCTGCTGATATCTGGGGCCCGCTCAAATGTTATCTGAGTAGAAGGGATGATGACAAAGGGGATGAGATACATACTTAGATGCACATCCGCCCATTTGCTGTGACACAACTATGTACACATCAAAACCACCCCCATTATTTCGATGCACTCGCGACATCAGAGACACAGTGACATACTATGTGTGGGTTTCGAGGGAGCGGTGTTGGAATTAGATGCTCCTATGCCTTCCGATCTGACTATATGAAGTCGTGGAGCGCACTGTGGTATTAACACATCATTGTAACTGATAATTTACTGAACTGATTTATGCTCTTTAATGAGATCGGACACGACAGAAGGGTGTGACTGCGATGTGGCTTTGGCCGGGAGGGTTGGGACCAGCTGGCATGATGCTGCACTGGGATGATAGATGTGTCTAGACTCATAGTCCCTGCCTCTGTACATGCCCTTATCATTGCTGTATATGATATGCACTGTGTATTCGTAACTGCACCTCTTGTTTGATGTACTGTCTCTTGAAATCTCAAAATAAAGGTTTAAAAAAAATAATAAAAAAAAGATGGCGCAGACCTTAGGGAATACTTGCTAGGACCAAGAGAACCGAGTCAAAAACATTTTATATATGCCAGTATCTATCCTGCATATAACGAGAAAATTGAAGATTACCCAAGCAGAGAATACGGAACGAATACAAGAAATTGATCTTATTAATTTAGAGAAATCTCTCTCTGTAGTAGACAATGGGTTAACAACTCTGTCATCCAGGATATATTCATTGGACAGCATTGTGTCTTCAGCCATAGACATCATGGAACAAGACTTGGTCATGTTGCAACATGGTCAGTCTCAATTACGTTCTCTCATGCTATTAGGCTGGACGCTACAAAACCTGCATGCAGGCTATGTGCCTTTGCGGTTAATCAACACTAAGTCACTCTTTTCAGAATTCAATCTCACTGATAAACAGATCAAACTGGCACACAGTGGAGCAGACTATACAGTGCTGAGCATTGAAAAACTGGAAAAATTACCATTCACGGTAGCAGAAAAACTAGCTACTGAGTGGATAATACATGGTAAAATCACTCTGCCTGTTACAATTTTCCATTTTCAGTATTGCCTAAAAAATATACCAGCAGGCAAACATGAAAGGTTGGGTAAAGAATACATCAAGACATCCTGGAATTTACCATACACACACAGATGTTGGAGTGGGGGGCGCGAAGTGTTTCTTAGCCGCACTGTGAAAACGCACTAAGCGGTTCTCTCCTTTGTCAGGGTATTAATTTACATGGTGCCTGCGATGGTTCCACTACCAACTTATCCTGTCACCTGCAAGGCTCACCAGCTGCAGTGATTGATCCAATTTTTGGACAACTTTCAAATGGAAGTTACCTCATAGTGAACGATCCCAGCTGCTGTGGCATGTTGCCAGGTATCCCATATCTAGTGACTGTTACATCCAGGGTCCCTTGCTGTATGCAAGTATTGTTTCCACAAACCAAGACAGCCAGGGAGTCGCCTTTATGGCCTTCACTGAACATCTATTCTTTTGCAACAAACTGCCACTGACCTCGGCCAAAGAAACCTATGATCTACAAGTCGCAAGGACTTCTGCCGAGATAGTAAGTAGACGAATGTTTAGGATTTAGTAATGTCGCTCATATGAAAGTGGAGTGGGTGTTGTGTGCTGATTTAGATACCATATATAGATTTCCTGAATTATGCCCTCATGTAGGTACAATTCATATTGCCCTTATTTTTTTTTTGATAAGCAAATTTTCATTGATTTTAAAACATAAAAACAAGTCAGCCAATGCACGTAAATCACAGATATAAGTTCATTCACACCATCACTATACCCCCAATCACGATCCCCATAAAAAGACCTAGTCGAAACTCGTGTCCAGTTAATCCGGACCCTCCACAGCCCCCAGCCATTTCCCCCACACTCTACGATAGTTCTTAACACGCTCCTTAGCTTTATACATGACTTTTTCTTGGGTCGCACACCAGTCCACCCCTCCTTGCCACCTCTCCAGGGTAGGACGATCAGGGCTTATCCAGGCCGCAGTAATGTCCCGCTTGGCCACCATCATAGCTATGTAGTAAAACCACTAATCATTCCTGGACCCATTCAGTCCATCAGTGATTCCCAGCAAGGAGTGACGTGGATCGTGAGGAACCTCCCAGCCCAATACCTCTGTTAGCTCCACTTCAATGGATCCCCAGAACTGCTCCAAGCGAGAGCATAACCAAACCATATGGAGGAAGTCGACCGGGGCATGCTTACATCTGGTACACGCCGCATCTGGCGAAAACCTGCTCGCTGTAGTCGCAGGGGAATGAGGTACGCAGAGTGTAAGTGATATAACTGAATCAGCTTGAGTTTGGGGGAGACAGTGACTATTCCGGAGGGTCATAAGGGCATCGCGCCAGTCTACATCATCAAGAGGGCCCACCCGGTCCACCGATTGGTCCCTCAACTTGTCCAGAGATGTGGGAGTGTTATTAACTGGGGTGCGGTAGATTCGGGAGACCCCTCCCTACCCAAGTCTCCCAGCAGAGTCTGAGCCTCGGTGGGGCTGTATTCGGGGAGCCTCGTGTCACCCGCGATGTGTTTGAGGAGGTCATGTCTCAACTGCAGATATTTATAGAGCTGGGATGAGTGTAGGGAGTATCGAGTTTGGAGCTCCTGGAAGGACAATATCTGACCCCTTACCCACACATCCCCTAGCTGGGAGATACCAATAAGGTCCCAAGTTTTAAATCCTCGCAAACCAATAACCTCCCAAAGCCAAGCCCTCGGCCAAAGGGGAGTACACTGGGTTAGCTTCCCCAACCACCCCGTGTGTTGGAGCGAGGCCCGCCAAGCCAGCAACACCGAGTTTGTCACATAAGGTAGTGAGTTCGGAACGGGCTCCCCATATAGCATGTCTTGGATGTCTGTAATCCCCAATTCGTTCAATTCGAGCCTATAGGCTGGGTCTGACCAACCACCATTAAACCAATCATGGACCACCAATAGGCGTACCGCCAGAAAATACAAATTCAGGTGCGTCATCCCGATGCCGCCGTCATAAGAGGGAATCTGACAAGCAGACAGAGCCACCCGGGCCCGTCCTTCACTCCAGAGAAACTTAGTAATTAGACTGTCCAGCTCCTTAAACCAGGCCCTAGAAAACCAGAAGGGGGTATTCTGTAGGATGTAAAGGAACCTGGGGAAGATCATCATTTTAAACAGGGCCAAGGTTCAGAGGCAGCGTTTTCCATTTGAGGAGATCCTCCTTGGCCTTCTTAATCAAGGGTATCACGTTGAGGGACCAGCCCATCCTCTGCCCACTGCTTCCTTAAATAAGTTTGCTAGGTGGGGCACTAGAGTGCCTTGGTAGGCCGCATAGTATTCCTGCGGCAGGCCATCTGGACCCTGGTTCTTACCCGGGGAGACCGGAGTGATCGCCTCCTCAAATTCTTTCAGGGAGATGGAAGCTCTAGATCCCTCTGGGTCGCCGACTCCAGCATAGGAACGCGCACCCTGCCCCGGTCAAGGAGAGCAGCAACGGTCAGCTCAGGGGCTTGTGCGGTAAACACCTTCCGGTAGTACGCAGCAAAGGTATTTGCCATTGCCGTGGGAGCACGGTGTACCATTCCGACTGTCGACCACCTCCGTGATGATACGGTTTGCCTTGGGATATTTGGCAAGCCTGTGTAAGATAGTACCGTTGTTGTCTCCCCAGCCATAAACTCTTGCCACCTCCAGAGGAGCTTGGCAGCATCCAGGGACAATTGCTTAATATCATCCCGAATAAGGGCCAATTGCTGAGTCTGAGCGGCATCCTCTGACGTGGATAGGAGCTGTTCCAAGCGAAGCGCCTACGCTTCCTTGGCAGAGATCTCCTGCAGCTGTGCTTGCCTCTGAATTTTACGCTGCCGCTTTGCGAAACCTCTGATGGTCGCCTTCCCCGCCTCCCACAGAGTACCCGGGGATGCCACCGAACCCTCATTGGAATCAAAGTATCGCGTAAGCTCTTTCCCTATCTCTTTCTTGACATCTTTGTCTTGGAGAAACCAGGCATTCATCCTCCATATTTGATGGACCGCAGGATGGGGGTCCCCCGAACTAAGGAGTATCGGGGAGTGGTCAGAAATTACTCTAGAGAGGATACGGACATCGGCAATCAGTGAACAATCGGGCGCGGGGACCAAGATCGCATCTATGCGCGCTTGGGTGTGGTGGGCCACGGATGTGTGCGTGAATTGGATGATGCGTGGGTGCCAAATGCGCCACGCATCACAGAGCCCCAGAGACTCAGACCATTTCCGCAGTTGTTTTGCACTCACCGCCCGAGCAGTCGAAGGGATTCCTGATGTGTCGAGGGCAGGGGCTAAGACTGCATTGAAGTCTCCCGCAATGACCATGTTGCCTGCGGGCATGTCGTGGAGCAAAGAATCTGTGTGTGCCAAGGTGGGCGCAAGCAAGGAGGTAGGAGCATATATTGACATAAGAGTGAGGGGTGTACCAGGAAGCGACTCACAAACTGTCACAAATGAACCTTGGGGGTCATGCACAACTTGGGAGAGGACAAAGGGCAATGTACGCCTTAGGAGAATTGCAACCCCTCGCGAGCCCCTGGAAAAGCCAGAGTGCCATACCCTGTCGTAGCCATAACGAGCCAAGAAGGGGCAGCAGTTACCGAGAAGGTGTATTTCTTGAAGCATGAGGATGTCTATGTGGAGGTGCTGCGTGTACCTTAAAACCACTATAAGTTTGTGGCGGTCCAGCAGACCGTTTACATTCCACGACAACACGTGGAGAGATCCCATTGGGGAGGTGTTATCTGTCATGGTAGACTGCTCTTGGTCTAAGCGGAGCGTGTGGCTTGGAGTGTACAGTCGTGCCTGGGAGCCTAAGGTGATGCACGTGATCGTTGACTGCGGGGACACACCCACCCCTCCGACCGGTAAGTTGTGGCATTCCGTGATAGCTGAAACTAAAACCAATGCAAAACAGACAACATACAGGGAAAAACAATCTCAAACCCCCCTCATCCCCACCACCCACCCTGTCGACCCCCCTAGCAAACAGCACCCAGTACACAGGGTGAGGAACCAAACTACAATGCTTGGAAATGGGGAAGCGTGGAGGACCCTTCCTCGTGAGGGGATGCGTGATTACAAAGACCATCCAGTAACTAGGAATAAATCATAAACACTGCACCGTCTCTGGCCGCGGAGCAAGGCCCGGCGGGCAGAGACCAGTTCAGGCAGGGTTCCTCAACAGCATCAGGCTACTGGAGAGGTCTGTGTCTGGAAGATCAGTCACGGAGGGCTGGGACGCACCTCCACCGTCATCCAGTCGGCCAGAGGAACCTGAACGCCTCCCCCCCGATGCTCCTTCCTCAGCCCGGGGAGGCTGTTGTGAGTGACCCGGTGGAGAGTCCGAGCGGACCCTCCTCCGATCACGGCGCCTTTGGGGAGGCTGAGGAGCGGAGTGGCCCGGCCCAACCCTGCTTCCCTTTCCCCTCCATGGCGCTTCTCTGTTGCCCAGGTCCAGGCCTCCGTTGGGCTGTCGAAGAACAATGTCTTTTTCTCAAATACCACCCTCAGACGAGCTGGAAAGAGGAGCCGGTACTGAATGTTAAGTGCCCTCAACTTTTGTTTGACCTCCCCGAATGAGTGCCTTTGGCCCTGGACTTCACGGGTGCAATCTGGAAAAATCATAATAGCACAATTCTCATGGAGAAGCTGAGGCTGTTTGCAGGCTTCAGACAGGATAATGTCACGGTCTTTGAAATTAAGAATCCACATGATAATAGGGCGGGGGGAGCGCCCGGCAGTGGCCTGGGGGCCAGGGACCAGTGAGCCCGCTCGATCACGAACCAAGGGGACACAGCTCCTTCAGGGACCCACGATTTCAGCCACCTCTCCAGGAATTCCACCGTACTGCCCTGCTCCGCCCCTTCTGGAAAGCCCACCAGGCGGAGGTTATTGCGTCCTCTGCCCGACAATGCAACTCTTGAGTGTGGGACTGAAGACGGGCCACCTGCCCCTTAAGTTGCTGCACGTTATTCTCCACAGTGGAGATCCTGGACTCAGCCTCTTTAATCCGGGCGTTTGTGTTGCGAAGATCTTGCCTAATGGGAGTCATATCTACCCTTACTTCCCCGATTTTGCCCTCCACTGAGGTCTGGGATGTGTGGATGGCCTGGAGGATGGCAGCCAGTTCTGCGAAGAGAGGAGCCGCCTGTCCGCCCCCCCCCAAGAAGCCCCTCCCTCTGGGATGGTGAAGTGATCCATTTTGGTTTGGTTGACAGGGATTTTCGTGGATTTGTCCGATCTGCCCATGTTCTACCCTCAGTGGGGACCAGACGCTCAAGATCCCCCCAGTCAGACTCCGTTCCTGACCACACCCAACGTCCACAGAGACAATCCCAGCTCCGGGACTGAAGGGACAGCTGATCACAGAAGCGCAGCACCAAGCAGGGCCATGCCCGGGAGGGAGAGACCCAGCCAGGTAAGTCCGCAGGGCACAGGAGAAGCGCTGGGAGTGGGGGAGAGGGGGAGGAGATGGGGCAAAAGGAAGTAAGCCGCATTGACCATTGCTCCCACTCACCCGCCTGCTGCTCGACCGACGGCCCAGTCCTCCACCCCAACCCTGATGCCGCAGCTCCCCCCCCTCATTACCACCACTCCAAGGCGATGAAGCTTGCCGGGGCCCAGGCCCCACGTCCAACATGAGCAGGCGTTGATCAGCAGGCCTCACCACCTGCCTTCCTCAGATCCTTCTCCTCCAGAGATATCGTTCAGGCCCAGGGGTTGATGGGAGGGGGGCCCCCTCCCCCAATGGCCGTCCAGGGCAGTGGTGGTGTCTCCGCGTGGCTGTCCACACCCCCAGCAGAGGCCACAGCAGGCAGGGACCAAAATGCAGGAAGCAGTCCACCTAGGCCCCAGCAAGCAACAGCCCAGCACAGCTGCCTCCAAGCCCCAGCAGGGGGCCTGCGGCACCCAGGGCCTCCAGCCTAGGCCCCAGGGGGCCACCTAAAGCAGACCACAAGTCCCCGGACTTCTTTTCAGTGGGGCACCTCTGCGCTGCAAACCCGCAGACCAGGGCAGCAGGGCCCACCGCCGCCACTCGCAGAAACCTCGGGCAGAGGCCCACAGCGCCAGGTACCTCAGCTCGGCGGACAGGGCAGCACCGAAAATTCCCACTCACAGAGGGGCACACCATACTCACAGCAGACGTCGCAGGGCCTCAGGCCTGCAGGCCTCCGAGGTCAATGTTCCGGGGAGTCACCACACCTGGACCTCGGCGCCCGTCCGGGGGGCCGGAGAAGCAACAGTCACCAATCCGCGGCGGAACGAAGCCTCCGTGGAATCCCCTCTTTGAAACCAGTGTCGGAGTCAGGCTTGCAGCATGGCAGCAGTAATCCCCCACTAGGCAGCGCTGCAGGCACTCAGTGGGAGAACACTTCTGGGTTTATCTCTGTGACCAGTGCGTGCTTGCCTCCAGGCCAGGCACAATCCTCAGTGTGCAACAGGCACTCAGGAAAGCGGCCGCAAATCAAGCAGGGCCCCTGTCGGTGGCAATTGAGGTCCTGCCGGGCGGCGTGGGAGGCGGACTCGAAGGAGGAAGGCACCTGCCCTCACCACTACCGCCCACCCTACAATCAAGGCCACCGCCTGGCCAGGCCTCTGGACGGGGTCCAGGCCACAACCCCAGCAGCCCCCAGAAGCCACCATTGGGCAGGGCACCCGCCTCTCCCATCTGTCAACCACAGGCTTCGCTCAACAGACCTCAGTCACAGCAGGCATCGCAGTGCGAGATCCGCCCCAGGAGATGCCACAGGCAGGATCCCGCGCCTCTCTTTGCGCCCTTCGCCCAGCCAGGCACACACCACCGGAGGAGGGAGTAAACACAGTGCCTCTAGCGCTGCCCGGGACAGCGGAATCGCTGCACAGCAGGCACCTCAGGAGGAGATCTGAGCCGGAGGACCGGCCGAGGAGGCGGAAGGCAGAGCCACCATCTTGGGGATGCAGTGAGGCCAAGGTCTCTGCAGGGGCCTCACGTGGTGCCCGGGCACCACACAGACCACCACTGAAGGAGGCACAGGACTCAGGACAGACAGGTAAGTGGCATGGGATGGTAGGCGCTCCCCGATGGCAACAGATGCAAGAGAGGATGACGGAGGGGTCCGGAGCACTACGAAAGTGCGACCGCCATCTTGACACTCTTGGTCACGCCCCACATTGCCCTTATTTAGGCATAGGAATCCAGCCCTTATTTAGGCATTGCTCATACTAACCAAATACTGGCATGGTCAACTACATCCGTTCATCTTTGTCACAACGAGTTCTTGGAAAACCAGACTCTTAAGTCTTTAGGACTTCCCCTTGCCTGGATATTAATTTCTCCAAGAACTCATTTATTACACCTGAACATCTATTCCTTAGGGGTTCATTCATGACGTTCTTATGCCCGACTTGTACGTCAAAACTGGCATTCCTAAATACCTTCAAGGTATAAATATACCTTCACTTGCCATGGCAAACCACAGTGCGGTTCGACTACCTACTTGCACGATGCGGCTCGCCACAGCAAGTTCGGAAGGAAGTCAAGTCCCCAACGGACGCACTGACCAGACGCTGTCATCCTCCTCGCAGAGAATCCAGCTCCAGTGTTTCTGACACCCCTTGCGAGTCCTGTAAAGAGATACCAACCTCTCTCCTTCTAAGGTATCGAGCAGACTAGAAGCTAGAGAAACTTTTGGCAACTCTTGGCAAAACTAAACTAGACTATATCTAAGCAGCACCTACTTCTTCCCTCGTACTACACTTGGGTTAGGTACACTGGGGTAGTATTATTTTAGAAGCACCAGTTGAGTATTTTAGCCTGTGTTATTTATGTATGTATTTTTATATATGTCACAGCTACAGACCATGCTATTACAGTATTATTTTATCTTACTGCTAACGCTGTACGTATTATACTTCGCATTCTGTCTTACAATTGTAGCAGTTCATATCTCTTGCATGAGAAATAAGACTGTTCAATCAGGGGCGTGGCCAGGCATCGAGTCAAGGTGACCGCGTAAAGCATAGCTCCGCGACCGACCCCATCCACACGTCTATCCTGTTTATAAATCAGACCCGTCTGACTGTAGTCCCGCATGTCGGAAAGGCAGCGGCCGCGAACCCGCCTGCCCTGGTGTGCCTCCGATGCCGGACACCGTAGTTATGGCCATTGATGAAGTGAAGCCTACCACAGAGCTCACGCCGGAACCCACAGTGCGGCAGAAGGCCAGGGACGAGACCCGAACGATTGGGTGCCTTCGCGCGGTGGCACCCCGTCTAGTGAGCACCTCTACTGGAGAGTGGAGGACCTCTTCCCCGCTTGAGGATTGGAGCCCGGTCACCCCAGCAGCGGATGGCGACTAAATATATGAGCCCGGTGAGACGAGAGAAGACCCACAGTTAGCGCCGGACCCGCGCTTGAAGGTCTGCAAAGGGCGCCATTGCATCTCTGAGTCCTGTTGTGCCCTGACCTCCTCCCGACATTGTACGCGGTGATCGGTGACCTTGCCAACTGAACGCGGCCTCCCGGTGACCCCTACTACGTTGGCATTGCGCCCCCCTGTGCCCCGGTATTTCAGAGGGTGCGGAGGCGGGGCATTGGGCCTCCTACATCATTACTGGAGACGAGGAAGGATCCACCACGAGAGAAGGGAGAAGGCCCACAGCCTGGCACAGGAAGCATTGCCAGCATAGGGACCCGATAAGACCGGGGTAGTTCCTGGCGCCGACATTGCTCTTCCGGCCGGTGCAGGGGCAGATATCCCCCCAGCAGGAGGCAGACCTAGAGTGGGCCCATTGAATACCCGCAACTGCGTATTGGCATTCTCATCAATCCATCAACCCTCAGCGTGCAATCAGTGGCAGTTTGGCCACTCGGCCTGGATGCCCTCAGACCGGCAGGAAGTGGACAGTAAGTCACACAATGGAACACAACAAGAACACAGGGGCTCGTGGGTTGAAGGCAACACAAACCAACAAACTGGACCAATATACTGTGTCCAAAGAAGTGCAACAGTCGCAGCCCAGTGGGGCTTGGGTGAGGAGGAACATGAGATATCACTGAAGGACGTTATGGAAGCCATCACCGATGTCAAGACCTCACTGGACACAATGGCGATCGATGTGAACCTCATCAGGGCTGACTTGGCGAAACGGAATGAGAAGGTCACGCAGGTAGAACTCACCACCACTAGTCTCGTTGGTGATGTTACGCAGCTTCTGGGCTCAGCCCTCCGGTACGAAAATGCAGAAATGTCCTTTTTTCCGGACTTCACGCAGAGGGTACAACGGCAGAGGAGGTCGTTCCTATCAGTGAAACACGACCTCAGGGAGCAAGGTCTGAAGTACTCCATGTTGTTCCCAGCGCGTCTTCGGATTGAGGCGGAGGAGAGAGCGTGGTTCTTCGAACATCCTGAAGCCACAGCAGAATGGATCTAACGTCGCGGAATGAGGAGCTCAAACGATCATGGCGGCAGAGAGAATGCGGACAGTCGACCGCCCTGAGATGGTGACCTGTTTGATGGCGGAATTTGAACTGAGTAAATGGGGCTTGGAATGGGGTGGGCCTGGGAGGGGGGGGTTCTTATTTTGTTTTGTTGGGGATCGTGGACTCAATTGGACCTGGGGTATTTACTTTCATAGGGTTGTACATTTGACCTGACAGAGGATGGGAAGCGGAGCGCCTTAATTCCCCCCTTTACTCTTTTCTATCTTGAACTTTTTTCTAGGGGCGACAGGCACTATGCAAGTTTTCGATGGGCAGTTCAAGGCCCAGAGTGCAGGGCAGCGAGGCGCGGGGTTGTTGGAAGGGGGTGTTTTGTTATGTTTTTGTGGCATTTATTGCATCTGCGACTTCTATTGCAATTTTAGTAGGGGAAGTAGAAACATGTAATGCACTTTCTGTAAAGGAAATGGAGAATTTTATAATTAACTATGGCAACACGGTGAAATTAAATTGTTAAGCTGGAATGTCAACGCGCTGGGGCACAAGATAAAACGTAGTGCGGTCTTCCAATAGAAAAAGCACCAGGCCCCTGACTTTATCCTACTTCAGGAAACTCATCTTATTGGTAAGGCATGCAAGGCACTGCACAGAGGGGGTTATGTAATGTTGGCTCATGCAGGGTTCACCACGGGCTCCCGAGGAATAGGCATTATTATAAAGAAGTCCTTCCCCCTTGTAGTGCAGGGGACCTGGACAGACGACGGGGGCGATATATTGGGATGTTAGGCGCTTAGGAGGGACACCCAATTACTCTTTTGTTGGTTTATGTGCCCCCGGGCCTCCAAGCCGTCACCTTTAGGGACCTAGGAACACTACTATTGGACATCCCAGAGGGTCTGTTACTATTGGGGGGAGACTTAAATTAATTTGTTTCGGGTACTTTAGACTGTCATCCGCCAACAGGTGGGAGTCCGTGGGACGAGTGGCCCCCATTAACCCGCTGTATCTTCGAGATCCCCACATCCCTAAAGAACTGTTTGTGGCCATGGACAACTACTTTATTGATAATGAGGGCTCAGTAGAATCCTCGCAGACACTATGGGAGGCCTGCAAGATGGTGATTCGGGGTCAGGCCCTCTCTTTGAACCCCGGAGGTAGATGGAGGCCATGGAGGCAGAGGTCAGACTTGGAATCAGATGTCACACCCGACAGACTCCACCATCTCAAACTCAAACAGCAGGACTAAAGGGTGTTGGCGACTGGTTAGGCTAAATCCCTGGGGAGAGCAGCACAGGGACGGTTGTATGAGGTAGGTGACAAAACCCGGACATGGTTGGATAAGAAGGATTGGGCAAGCCGATTAGTGCCAGAGCTCCATGGGCAAGAGGGTAGGGTATACACCCGTTACAACGGATCTTTTACTCCGCAGACCCATTACAACGCGACCATTACTCCGCATACCATTACAACGCATTGCGCTGGGGGGCGCTCTAGGATAGGTAATAAGTATAATTTACTATCCAACACCTTCCCTAGGGTCCACGGGGACTGGAGTTAGAATAGTAAATTATACTTACCACTATCCAGCGCCCCAAGGCGCTATGCGTTGTAACGGTATGCGGAGTAAAAGTCGCGTTGTAATGGTCTGCGGAGTAAAAGTATGCGTTATAACGTCATACATCCAGAGGGTAGGTCTCTTATGGATCCACAAGACATTGTGGACCTGTTTGCGGACCATTTTGACACCGTCTACTCTTCAGCTGCTCCCTTCTCTAAAGAAGACTCCCATCAAATGTTAGCTGACATAGCACTGCCCAGGCTGTCGGTGGACAACCATGATTTCTTGGAGAGTAACATATCCAACGACAAAATAGCAACAGCAAACAGATCCCTTACATCAGGCAAGGCCTCTGGCCCTAATGGTTTGCCGATCAAACTTTACAAACTCAAACCAGATAGATTGGCACCATACCTAAAGGCTATGTACGAAGACTCTAGGGATATAGGGCTCCTGCCTCTAAACCAAAGGACGGCCACCATTGTTACAATTCATTAGGAGGGGAAGCCTAAAACTGATTGCAGGTCATACAGGCCGATTTCCTTATTGAACGCAGAATCCAAGATTCTGGCTAAACTATTGGCCAACCGGCTTTTAACGATGGCCGAGGCCCTAGTTCATCCGGACCAGTCTGTTTTTTTTCCGCATCGTAACACTGCGCTTAACTTGCGCCGGGTACATGGCGTGTTGGGCAGAGCAGCCTCTGTCCCGGAACCGGCTGTCATAGTCTCCCTAGATGGCGCCATGGCATTTGACACCATTGAATGGCCATATTTGTGGGCTGTGTTGGAGAAAATGGAATTTGGCCCGAAATATATACAATGGGTGCAACTATTATATTCTAAGCCTTTAGCCCAAGTTGTGGTTAACATTAAAAAGTTAGCCACTTTTGAGTGGGGTCGGGGGACCAGGCAGGGATGTCCACTATCTGTTTGCCTTGGCATTGGAGCCATTGGCAGCCTGGTTATGCAGAGACCCAATGATTCGGGGCATGCGCTGGTCTCCGGAATGGGAGGACCGTATCTCCCTTTACGCGGATGATATCCTGCTTTATTTGACCTATTCGAGGTGGTCCTTGATTGTGGTCTTGGATATCCTCACGATCTTTGGCAGATATTCTGGATATTCAATCAACTGGAGTAAATCCCTTTTGTTTGTAGTGGCAGGAGAGCCGCTGATCCCACCGGGGGGGTGTCCCATACAGATATGCAAAGAAGGCTTTAAATACCTGGGAATTTTTCTTTCCCTGGACCCCTCCCTTCATTATACCCATAACCTGCACCCCCCTTGCTTAGGCTGCGTAAAGATATTGACAGATGGAAATCGCTCTCCCTTTCCCTGCTGGGAAAGGCGGCCCTTTTTAAACTGATATCTCTACCCCAGTTTTTGTATGTCCTGCGGAACTCTTTAGACCAGATACCTGCGTCCTATTTCAGAGAAGTGGAAGGCCTCCAACAAGACCTGTTATGGAATGGCAAGCTGTGTTTCGCTGTCAGCAAGCTTTCCCTGAATTTGTACGATGGAGGCATCAGCCTTCCTAACATCAAAATGTACTATTGGGCGGCCCACTTGTCCTCCATCAACAACTGCACCTACGCCCAACCTGGGGACCCGGGTTACAGTATGGATAGATGGCTCCTCTCTTGGGGAACTTCAATAGAGCCCTCTACTCTAAGCCCCGGCGTTTTACACTTACGGGCCCCACCAAACATGCTGTACATGTCTGGCACACTGTCACTAAATGCCTTGGTTGGGGGCACAGGCTTACACTCGCAACACCATTAAGGGGCTGTGAACAGCTGGGTAGTTTGTGGAAGAGTAAAGGGTTTGAGAAGTGGGATCTTATAGGCCTTTCCCGTATAGGTGATCTGTGGGAAAGTCAGACATTAAATCATTTGCCACATTACAACAGCAATTCAAATTAGCCGACTCGTAACTCTTCCGCTATACACAGGTTAGGCACGCCTTATGCACTCATTTGAAACGTGGGGCCACGCCTCCTGAATCCTCCCCGCTAGAAGGAAGGCCCATAGGAATGAATTGGAATTACCGAATCGGTAAAATGGGGAACTCATTCAAGGGTGGCAGGGTGTCACATTGACACCCTGTTGCACCCCTGAATAGTGCATGGGTGCACATGTGGCAGATATATATGCCCTAAGGGCATGTATGTCTGCCACATCGCACTGTTGTAAAAGCAAAATAATTGCTTTTGCAAAGGTTTTCGATATTTACCACCAACTTGTAGTTGGTGGTAAATACTGAATCCTTACCTATGCAATGCACTCATTTGAGTGCTCTCTACATTGCAAATTCGGTAATTTACCGATTCGGTATTTTAAGGAATCGGTAATTTACCGATTCCTTAAAATACCGAATCGGTAAACACCGAATTTGTAATTTAGGCCACCTACATCTCAGTAGCCTAATATCGGTCGGTAACGGCCGAAATTCGGTAATTTCGGCCGTTACTGACCGGTATTGGGCAACCTACATCTGGCCCAAAGTGTTTCCTAAATACCCCTCACATACTAAAGGGGCCCTTGGTGTCATGCTTCATCATTGGTATCTTTGCGCCCCTCTACGGGACGCGGCGTGATACGACCTATGGATACGTGGGAGCACTGATGTTATGGACTATGTGTGGTGTAGGAATGAGTGAGTGGAAGGGTCAGGGGTGAGTGAAGGTGAGTTTAAAAAATACCTAGCTCCTGTGGAGTAGAAAACTTTAATATTCCATGGGGCCGGTATCGTTAAAAAAGTGGGTCGGAGGTGTGTTGCTTCAATGTACAAAGCCTCCTGTGTGTGTCAACATGTTTCAAAGTGTGCTGCTTCTTCTTCAGGACAGGTTAACAAATCCCTTCCGTTCTCACATAGCTCTATTGACTAAGTCAAATTTTATAAAGTGCTATATATACAGGTAGTGAATGCTACGTGTTTTGTCTTAATTAAAATACAATACCAAAAAGAATATCCTAAAGGGTAATCTGAAAGAGAAACACAGCATTTTAAAAACCGTCAGGTATGCGATGCATTCCGTGTACAAAAGTGGTGACCTGCAAAGAAGTGATATTTACAGTGCTTATTCATCATCATAGGATTAGATGTGATCTATTCACACTGGTGCAGTGCCCTGTAAAAAAAAAGTAGACAATACAAGACGTACAAACATTTAACAGAAAACACACACTTTACATGGAGCATTCCATGGGTGACTCTGTAGGACTTGAAGAGCTGTTGTAAACAGATTTAGGATGCAACAACGAGGAAACAAAGGAATACATACTTGTTGTATGAAAGGGCAATGCCTCATGAGCCTTTGTAACGAGGGGGACAAGTGCCTTTATTTGCACTCCGTAGATGAGAAATGGGGTGATTAGATCTACATGATCATGGGTCCATTGTAGATGAGAAAAAGGTTGAGTAGATCTACATAATCATGGGTCCATTGTCTGACCTCCCTAATCCAGCTGTGCGGTGCTCACATGCACAAGGGTACTGCCTCGCATGAACATCTCCTCCTCGCGGCTCCGTAGATACACAGAGCCTGCGAGGGGGCTTCTATTTATACTGGCTCTAAGTGGTTCATTTTGCCATCAAACTTGCAGTCTGATTGCAGCGTCGGTACCGTTGTTGACCCGGAAAAGGAATGTCCGATCTGGCTGCCGGTGTGGTGTCTAGTCACTAGCCCGCTAACCTGTCTGTGGCGTCTACACTGCCAGAGATGACCCAGATATTGATCAATTGAAGCACACTTCCGGTCCTCGTGCATCTAACTCGCTTACCTGTATGGCTGGCGCTTTGCTGCATGTGAGGTCCCGTGGGGGCCATGATATACCAAGCGATGAGAGTTTGCAAAAGTAGAACTTAATGGGGCAGATTTATGTTAACTGGCTCATCCCCAGGGATGCGCCAGTTAATGTGCACCACAGTGCGCCACTGCTCCGCCACCCATGGTGCGCCGCATTTACAATGCGGCGCACCATGGTGCAAGGCAGTGAAAATGCGTGACGCATCTCTCGGCGTACGGGCGGCGCATTGCTGGAGTCATGTCGCAAGTGCGACATGACTCCTGCAATGCACAGGGGCCACCCCTACACTGCATGGTGCGTCACCCTTACGCCTGCTTCAAGCAGGCGTAAGGAATTGACGTAGAAAGTGACTGAGTGAAATCTCATAGATTTCACTCAGCCACTTTTAGGAGGCGTTCCTGCACAGGAACGCCCCCCCCCTGCGCAGGAACGCCTCCTTATGGCGCAGGGGTTTCCAACGTGACGCATCTCCTAGATGCGTCACGTTGTAAATAGGGCGCATTGTTTGCGCCGCCGTTGCGTCACATTACGTGACGCAATTGCGGCACAAAGAGGCGCAAGGGCCTCATAAATCTGCCCCTTTGTATTTAGAGCCCAATAATGCAACCTCGTGTGAGGCAGGTTACCACAAGTTGGTGCAGCGTGAGTAATAAAATAGACTACCTGTGGGTGTGGCTCAAAGTCGTGGCATATTCAGCTGTCAGATCGTTTGGATCTCAACATTAATGCAGCCAAATATGAGTGTGGTATTCCTTTGAGAAAAAAAAATCTTAGTGGCTGCTGTTTTCACGGTTGGGAGGCATCAATCTTTTAGCAGGCAACCTTACATCATTCCAAATACAACTTTCAGTCGTAGTTAAATGCAAAAAGGTAACTGGGTGGTTCCTAGTTGGTATTCCACTAGGGTCTCTCCTAAGTTACCCATCACTTAGCGACCTCGTAAATGGTGGCTGAATTGACTCCATGGTATGTCGCCGTTCAGACCCTCTATATGGGTGCCCAGACAAAACACCCATTGTTGTTCTTTCTCAAGTAAGCCACTCTCGGATTGTATTTGTTCAATGACCGTTCATAGTAGATCATCCACTCTGTGTGTTGCTGTCAGGTAGTGTGTTGCCATCTTGGTGGTACTCCTCTTGTACTGGACGTTGCTCCATTTCGGATTTTAATTGGTCGTGAAGTCATGCCAAGATACTCCAAACCGCATGGACCTTTAATCATGTATATTACATTTCTACTATTGAAATTCATGAAACTTCTCTGTTCCCACTCACTACCATTTCTGAATCGGATCTTTCTTCTTTTTTTAGTGAGATAGCAAGTGCTGCAATTTCCGCACGGGTGGTGCCCCTGGACTGGGGGGGAGGAGGAGGTTCCTTGTGGTTGTCGGTGGTCCTGTGTGGGGTTGTGTATGGACACGCTTTTCTTTCAGGTTTCTCCCCCTCGTGTGCGAATATAGGTTTCTGTAGATTCAGATTCCCACAGGTTAGGATTCTTCACTGTTTATTCACAAATTTCGATATTTGGTTTGAATGAGTGTTAAATGTCGTGACACAAATTTGCCTCTCCTCTTGGTCTTTTTGTACGGTCTCTTCCAAGAGGGCCTCCCTGTTGTTATTACGGGCCCTTTTCATGGCTTTGTCGATGATATTGGTGGGATAATTTTGATTAGTGAGTTTAGTTCTCAAGTCAGAGGCTTGTGTTTTGTAGTCTTTTAGTTCTGTGCAATTCCTCCGCAAGCGGAGAAACTGTCCATTGGGAAGGTTGTCACGGAGGTGGCGTTGGTGAAAGCTGTCGTATAGTAATAGACAATTCTTGGCAGTTGGTTTGAAATGGGGGAAACATCCTTTACAACGCAACTTTTACCACGCAGTGCCTTTACGACGCAACTTTTACAACGCAAACCATTACAACGCATTGCGCTGGGGGGCGCTCTTGGATAGGGAATAGGTTTAATTTACTATCCAAAACCTTCCCTACTATCCACGGGGACTGGAGTTGGAATAGTAAATTAAACTATTCACTATCCAGCGCCCCAAAGCACTATGCGTTGTAAAGGCATGCATTGTAAAAACAGCGTTGTAAAGGCATGCGTGGTAAAAGCATGCGTTGTAATGTCAAACATCCTTTGAAATGTGTAGTGGTCTTGAGGGTGCCTCTGTCAGGGTTATGTTCAGATCTAGAAATACTAGATTGTAACGTGGCGTGGTGTTGGTAAATTTGAGGAAACCATTTTGCTGGTTGAGCCAGACCCTGAAAGCTTCGGTTGATGGGACATCCCCTTCCCAGATCACCAACACATTGTCAATGTACCTTTTCCGGGATTTGATCTAGTGCCAGAAAGGGTTGTCTGGATGTAGGATCTTGCTGGTCTCAAGATGGTGCACTTAGAGACCAACCAGACTGGGAGCAAAAGTGCTCTCCATGCTGGTTCCGTGCTTCTATAGATAGAATGTGTCCTCATATAAGAAGAAATTCTTAGTGAGGGCTAATGAGATGCACTCCATTACTAGATTCCGAGGTATCTGGTAATCCCATGTGGTAGAAAAAAGGATCTCCTCGATTATGTTTAAGGTCTCTTCGTGGGGTAGACTCGTATAGAGACTCTCCACGTCAAGCCCCAATAGCAGGTGGTTGTTAGGATCAAAGGTAATACCTTGCAGCAGTTGGAGAACGGCTTTAGTAACTTTTAAGTAGGTTCCGGTTTCTTGAATGAGGGGACGGAGGAAAGCATTGGCAAATTTGGATAGAGGCTCCAAGATAGAGCCTATGCCCGAGACTTTTGGACGGCCTAGAAGTTGTTGTAGTGCGTAGGCAATGTGTGTATAAATCCTTCTCTTCTGCTTTTGAAAGCCATTTTCTAGGCACATTGATAGAAGAGGCCTATGCCTTTTTGTTTTTTGTTAATTTTTTCATTTTTGCCCTGATATGATTTAAATGTGCTTGAAGATGATTGCAGTACAGTGTGTTTTTTTATCAATTTGTCCCATTTTACCCCTTGGCTCCTTGCCTCCCATAGGATTTCTCAAAGTCACTAGGGGGGCATCAGCAATTTTATTTCTTCAATGATTTGATTTTTGTAAGCAAATCCTGCCTGCCATTGGTGCCTCATAGGCCATAGGCGCATTCCAGCAACAATTTTTTAAAATAATTATTCCATTTTCCTCTGCACTCCCTGCCTGCCATCCATGTCTCATAAGTTGGAGGTACACACCAGCAATGATTTTTTAAAGAAAGATTCCATTTTCCCCTGCACCCTCCTGCTTTCCACAGGTGTCTCATAGGACATAAGCACACATCAAAAATAATGTTTTGAAAAATTATTCCATGTTCCCCTGCACCTCCTGCCTCCCATAGGTGTCTATTCATAGGCCATAAGGGCACAACATACCAGCAATAATTTTGTTAAGAGTTATTCCATTCTCCCCTGCACCCCCTGCCTGCCACAGGTGCCTTATAGGTCTTAGAACATACAATATTCAGGCATTACAGTAAGGATCAGATTTCACTAGTACAAAAACAATAGAACTTCACCAGTTAAAGCTACCTGAGCTAACTAGAACGTATATCCCTGCAATGCACTACTTATGACCTCACATATTACATCACTCATGACATGGTAAGTGACATCACTGATGACATCTCAAATGACATCACTGATGATATCATCCACATCACCACTCACACAGAGCCACAGCCTCTCATACACCTACTTACATGCCCCTACAACCACTCACATACCCACTTGCTCATCCACAGAGCCACTCACACACCCACTTACACTTACAGCCACTCACTTATTCATACACTTACTCACACAGCCACTCACTCACACAGATACTCACTTATCCGTACAGCCACTCACACACCTACTCACTTGCCAAAACACCTACTCACACACGCAGTCACTCACCCATACAGCCTTTCCACAGTCACTCATACACCCACACAACCATTTACATACCCCTTCTCACATCCATATAAGCACTCACACGTCTACTCACCCCTACAGCCACTCAATAGTCTCTCCCCAATACAGTCACTCCCACACCCACTAAGTTAACCAAACACTTACTCAATCTGATACTGACTCACTCATACAGCCACTAACATGCCTAGTCACTCAAACACCCACTCACCTACCCATACAGCCACTCACTCACCCATGCAGCCATTCACACATCCACTCACTCACCAATACAGCTACTTACACAGCCACTCCTTCACTCCCACAGCTACTCACACACCAACTTATAAACCCACACAGGCACTCACACACCCTCTCACACACCGATACCGCCACTCACGCCCCACTCATGATACACAAAGTCACTCACATTATATATGTTTGAAATAGTATCACTCATTAGTAGTACACAAGGTATACTAATTTAAATGTTGTAGTATCATAGTATATATTTTAACAGTCAAAATCCTTTACAAAAACATTCACAATCATTGGATGATGTCACCAGTGGTGTAATTTGAGATTTCATCAGTGATGTTACTGACAATGTCATTAGTCATGCAATATAAGAGGTCATAAGTAGGGCTGGGCGTAGTTTGCGAAGTAGCGCTATGCGAAGCTACGCAAAGTGCACTTCGCACTACACGAGCTACGCTTAGCACTACTCGAACTGCGTAGTAACCTGTTCGCACTGTGCAAGATGCCGTTTTCAATGATTGCGCAGTGCGGACAAGCATTCGGCACTGTGCACGTGTAGATTTTTATTCAAGCGGCAGCTTTCTCAACGCGGACTGGTAGTTTCTCATCGCGAGCAGTCGCGAGCATACGCGACCACTCGCAATGAGAAACTTGACCTCCCCGCGTTGAGAATCTCGCTGGGAGGTTTATTTTCCACGCTCACGATCGGCAACTTGATGTTGCTGATCGCGAACAAGGAAAAAGTCTCGCCGGGATGTCATTTTGCTTGCTCGCAGTCGCCAACTTGACGTTGAGGACCGGGAGCAAGCAAAGAATGACCGCTGCACTACGTTACTCTACCTGTGTTTGCACTGTGCTACGTGCAGTTTGTGCAGTGCGAAGTATCGCAAACTTCGCAAACTATGCAAGTGTAGCGTAGTGCTTTGCCCAGGGATAGTCATAAGCAGTGCATTGAGGGGCTTAAGTTATAGTTAGCTCAGGTAACCAGAACTACTGAATTTCTATAGTTTTTATGAGTGAAATTTGAGTCTAACTATTCCTTTCCTGTTGTCATGTCCTGTAGGTTAGTCCTATCACGTACATACCGATTATATACATTGTGGCCCATCCACACGACATACTGGTTTTACACAGGTGACCTTTTACCTAGTAGCTTACTTCTGTGTCTCGGACATCAGGCTCTTGGCACCATATCTTAATCCCTGTACCTGATGTATATAAACATGTCCCCAGGTACAGTAGATTTATTCTGTACAAGGGTCACCACTTTTTTCATCCATGGCCAACAGCCAGCTGTGCATGACCATATTTGTTTAGGAAAGGATTGGCAGGGGATTAGCAAATGTTTTCAAAACATATTGATTCGAGAAAAACCCTGGAGTGACCACTTTAGTATAAAAGACCCTCACTCCCCCTTAGACAGGCAGAGGAGAATTCCTTTCAAGCAGAGACGAGGCTCTACCAGCTGACCTTCGACAAGCAGAGATCTGACATCCCTTGAGGGGTGCCATCCTTAACGCAGCGACAGGGTTCTTCATTCAGAAGCATCAGGTGAGGGGTTAGCACTTCCCCAGGGAATTCGTGCTCCATTGGGAAATATCCTAGCACTTACACATACATGCTCCACCTACACCTCTAGGCTAGGCACGGTAAGGTAGGCTATGCACCGTAGGAATATGCCAATGCTTTTGTTTTATGAAATATGCTTTTATTATTCTTATTTGCACTATTTGCACTATGGTAGAAATGTATCTACTTTTTACGATATTGGTACTAGCGGTTACGTTTGTCTGCTCCTGTATTTTGATTGCCGCAGCTAACATGTTTCATAATAGACTGACGCTTGACCAATAAATAATGATTGAAACCATTCTAATCGTCATGCTATGTATTCTGAGAAAAGTAAGCATGAGTTACTGAACAAAAGATACCGTATTGTTTCCACGATATCTGAGGAATCAGGGTTGTCATGTTCAGTGGTTGCCAGAAAGCACTTACCACACTGTATACTACAGGTGGGTGGTAGTGGCACTGTAGACCTAGCAGGTCTAATGGCTGACTCATCCTGTGGGGGTGTCCAGAGTCTGTCTGCATGCCAAGCCCTCAGTTTAGGTAATCCAAAATGCACAGGTCCTGGGGGGTCCTACGACCTACAAAACACTGAAACCTTTGGTTATTGCAGTGAATTTCTAAGGTTTTTTAAATTGTATTTCCTAAGTATAATGTCCCTGTAACCTATGTCTTTTCAGTGAATTTCCTAAGTTTTTTTTAATGTTATTTGCTAACTATCACATCCTTGTAACTTTGCTTTTTTAATTGACTTTCTACGACTTTTTACCCTTTGGCTGTTGGAGTGAATTTCTAAGGTTATTTCTAAATTCTATTTCCTAATTATAATGTCCCTGTAACCTTTGGTTTTTTAAGTGAATAGCTAAGGTGTTTTAAATTCTATTTCCTAACTGTCCCCTTAAACCTTTGAGAGTATGTGAGTGAGTGCATGAGTGTCTCAGTAGGTGAGTGAGTGCATGAGTGTCTCAGTAGGTATGTGAGTGTCTGAGTGGATCTTCGAGTGGTCGCTTGAATGTCTGAGTGGGTGCATGAGTGTCTGAAAGAGTGGCTGAGTGGGCCTGTGAATGGGTGTATGTGTTTGAGTGGGTCTGTGAGTGGGTGCATTTGTGTCTGAATGGGTCTGTGATTGGCTGTGAGAGTGTGTGTATGGTTCTGTAAGAGGGTGCATGAATGCCTGAGTGGGTTTGTGAGTGGCTCTGAGAGTCTCTGAGTGGGTCTGTGAGTGGAAGTGCGAGTCTGTGCGTGGATGAGTGATTTTCTGAGAGGGTCAAATATTGGACGTCTGAGTCTCTGAGGGAGTCTGTGAGTAGGTGCATGAGTCTCTGATTGGGTCTGTGACTGGGTCCGTCAGTGTCTGAGTGGATCTGTGAGTGGGTGCATGAGTGTCTGAGTGGGTCCTCATGCCAGCTCCTCCTGTCCAGCTTGCCAGGAGTCTGCTACCCTCTGCAGCCTGTCTGCCTGTTGCCCTGTTTGTGCCTACTCTGCTCATTTCATGCTCTGTTTAGCCTCTTCTGCTAATTTTTCTGTCCTCTGTTTTGATGTTTTATGCTCATTTTTCTGCCTTCTGTTTTGCCTCTTCTGCTCATTTTTCGGACCTACGTTTTACATTATCTGCCTATTTGCCTGCCCTCTGTTTTTCCTTCACTGCTCATTTCTCTGTCCTCTGCTTTTCCCTCTTCTGCTCTGTTTTGCCTGTTCTGCTTGCTTCTCTGCCCTTTGTTTTGCCCTTTCTGCTAATTTTTCTGCCCTCTGTTTTGAATTTCCTACTCATTGTCGTTTTGTCCGTTTGTTTTTCATGCTAGTTTTTCTGCCCTCGGTTTTATCTTTTCTATTCATTTTTCTGCCGTCTGTTTTGCCTTTTTCTGCTCTCTGTTTTGACTTTCTTGCTATTTTTTCTGCCCTGTTTTGTTTTTCCTGTTCATTTTTCTGTCCACTGTTTTGCCTTTTCTGCACTCTGTTTTGGCATTTTTTGCAATGGGGTTCCACGTGTCCCCCTTCCATGGGCTGGTTTCGGCCCCTGGGACACCATCCCCCCGGGCCAGGCCAAAACCTATTGGAGGAGGGGGTCAACGCAGCCTCCCTCCCCAAGCCGATTTTGATCCCGGGGACCCCATATCCTGAGGCCAACAGAACATATTGGGGGGGCCACGCGTCCCTACTCCCCAGGATGGGTTTGGCCCTGGGGACCCATCCCCGGGTCAATATTCTGAATAATCAAATATCTGGCCAAAAATGTTTAAAACTGTAGTAGAGTTTCAAGTTCAGCAAAGTGGAGGCAGTAGGTACACTAAATGTAACAGTAGTAGTTTTAGAATCCTGGCTTAGGATCTAATGGCGAATGAGCAGGGCCAGGCTGGGGAACCAAAACAGACATGGCAAAAATTCTCAAACCAGTGTTGGTGAGGAAATCTACATCAAATTCTAACTTATGGGGAGCACCAACATCTAGGACTGGGAGCGGTGTAAGCCCGATATGGTCTTGGGTGCTCCTCAACTGGAACGGTCTCTCATTAGTAGAAGGACTCATACAATTACGCTGAAACATTGTCATAAGAATGACAGACAAAGGTTCTCTTTTCAATGCTTTATATAAATATTAATTGGCAAAATGAAGAAAAGGTACCATGAACCAATTGAGCAGCAAAGCATATGTCATGAGTTCATAGAACGCAGGACAGCTCAAAATGAAATCTGGCATATATTTGCCTTCTAAGATAGAGAATAGGGAGTCTCTCCTGCTAGCAAAATCCACACTCTTATATAGGGCTTTAGACAAAGGGGTTCAAACATTCAGTGGGAAAACGTGATTCTCAGGGTTAAAACCAAAAGGAAGCATCCTAGAAAAATATTTTACATACAGAACACATTCGAAGATTTTCTCAACATAGGGGTACATTGAGATTCAGCCATTTTCAATCTTAGCTGTACAGTTAAGCTGATACATTCAAGACAAAAGGGTTCAGCACTGTACAATATCATATACAAATGTTGTATCAAGGTTCAAGAACAGTTGGCACACAAAGAGACATCCAAATCCGAGATGTGTATTTCTTGAAGTAATTTTTCTTTATTTTCTTAAAAGGATTTTTTCTCTAATATTCTATGAATAAATGATCATAGCCAACGCATTTGGTTTCCCAAAGAGACTTCTTGAGGGCTCCACAGTATAGCATATATTGTATTCATGAGATGGTCGAGCAATTCCACCAGTTTAAAAATCCAATGTTCGGAAACTTCTATACAGTTCAATGACTCTGCAGTGGCATGATAACCAACAGCATAAGCGATCCACGTGTTGTCAGCTCGAAAAAAGCTGATACATTGTTAACATATCCTGAGACAAGAAGAACTGTCCTTGATTCAGTACGATGTAGACATTTCTCAAGTAAAACTAGACAAGTTTATATTTACAAATGAAATCAACAACATTCATCACATGATATATATACTGTGGTGCTGAGGCATGATGGAGGACAGTGTAACCACAGGCTCGTGTTAGCACAATTTCAAATTGTGGTGTTCTTTTTATATTGGCAGAAAATCATGCTTATACCGCCCTGCTCTCTTCATCTCCTTGCACATTATCCATCCATCCATCTTCTCTCATTCTTCTACCCCTCTGATCACTTTCTCTTGAAAATCCCAACGACACTCTGGTCACGGTGGTACCAGAGTGCCTCATGTTTCTCACTACAAGACAAACAATGTAGGTTTACATCCATCAAACGCTGTCTTTCACACTTCAGACATTCGTTGGATAAAACCCTCAGTATAGTTGCTACAAGTGGTCCTATAGTACCTGTTATCTGTTACAATAATACAGCGCTTCTTGTGATATTACTCGAAATTTAGGTGGGCAAAGCTTCTAGCCAGGACCACTAACTTGACCTTCGTGAGGGTCATTTCTGGTGGCAAAGATTAACAAATAAAGTGAAGGAGTATGTCAATCTTGTTTATGAGACAAGGCCGACCACCTCCAACTGCCCCCTTTGCTGTCAGTGCCCTGGCATACAGCGCTCATTAAATAATCATGCTCATGTTCTTCCTACCAAGGAAATCCCAAATGCTTCTGTGCTGGCAGGCTTGTTGTACATGATTTACAGATCATATTTTTATACTTTGTTCAGGAGTCCTTGTATCTGGAAGAGGCTTACAGTTCACTGTGCAGTTTTAGCATGCACCCTGCTTTGTCCTTAGTACACAGCAGTATCTATCTTTGGCTTCGATACCTTAACCTGGCAGTCAGACCAACAATTAGCTGCTGTAACTGTAACTTTGCTGCTAGTCATCTGTATGTGGGTTGTCTGGGTTGGGCTAGTTGGGTGTGAATGAGTTTGCTTACATCTTAATCCACTACATTGTGGTAAATAAATAAATAATACCCTATTTTTGACTAGACATATATCATAACAGATAGCTCAATAAATAAGAGTCAAGATTCGAGGTAGTAGGAGTTTTGCAGGTTTAATACAGCATAAGGACCGGAACAGGACAACCTGCATAGGAATAGGATGGCAGGGCCCAGCAGCTGCTGGGGCTGGATCTGGGATGAGCGCGCTGGCTTTTAATAACAATACATGAGCATATATACATAACGTGAACACATAGCATTACATTGCAGTAGGCGTAGCAGTGGGTGGAGCAGTAGGTGTGACGCGTAGCAGTCGCGAAAGATAAGGGCAAAAGTAGGTGTAACTGGGCGTATACATAGACATGTGGTGCAGACGTAACAGGATATGTCATGAATGGGGCGGAAACCATGGAGGGGCTACCTGAGGAGCCGGGACCTCTAACCTGATGGTGCGCGCAAACTAGCAATGACGTATCACTAGGAGAAGCTGGGGGCTATGAACTCTGTGCTAGGAGCAGAGACTGAAGTCTGGAGGGTCGGAGCGACATGTACCTAAACCCTATCTAGTATCTGATGTTTAGGGAACATGTTGATATGAACTAGAAGTTAGGAGGGGAAAGGCTAACTTGATTCTAAGACTGGACCATGCATTATTCTACATGTAGTGCGTGATGAAGAATATGAAATGACCATTAAATGCAGTATTTCTCTAACGTGGAGACGTGAAGGCTAGACAATGACGGAAACTATTGATGCAGTTCAGTAGCTTAGGAATGCAGAGAAGGAGGACTGAACTGATAACTGGACTCATAACATACTCTTGGCAGACTCAGAGACTGAGCCAGGCTGGGCCGGGCACTGCGAGGCAGGAAGTAAGTGAAGGGTCGAGGATACAGGTGGGGGCTGTATCCCTCCTCAGCGAGGCTTCAGGAGACAGGAGCTGAATCTGGTGTCCGGGCCCTTTTGAGGCCTAGAAACGGAGACTTTATAATAGAATAACGTGCACACTGAGAAACGTGGCAACGTAGCTTTACATAGGCCTGATATTCGTAGTATTCACGAGGACTGGAAACTAGCATACTAGAGGGGGACACAACTGTAATTGCGTCATTAATCAGACATGGGGAGTACATATGCATATTTAATCATGCACACATAACATATGATGGATGACACGTCAGGACACAGAACATGGCAAAATTTACTTTTCCACATTCCCTCCTTGTCACTACGTTTCCATCAGGAAACATCAATTTTCATGATACCGTCTATCATTTCATACAGTATCATTTGCTCGTCTCGAATTATCCTGGAAGGGGATTTAGAACGGGGCTTGGGACTAGGAATACAAGAGGTAGCACAAATGCCACAAATCGCAGGGCCACATTGTATACAGAGGCAGCAGCTGAATATGATCGCTACTGCAATACCTAGGAAGGACAATATTTTCCATCCCCATGCGGAAAATATATTCCAGAACCAGCCGGACCATGTCCAGGTGCCTGGATCTTGGTGTAACAGATGGGCAATTTTATGGAGTCTGGTTATAGCTGAATAAACAGACGGCGCGTTATTTGGAATGAAAATGCAGCAACTAGATCCGATGACTCTACAAGCCCCGCCCCTATCGGCCAGTATGACGTCAAGGACGAGACGATTTTGCAAAACGACAAATCTCATAGCAGATTGCTCTTCAGTTAAGTTACCTAGAGCAGAGGCAGTCTCATTTACTACAGCTTCAAGGGTTCTGGTTAATCTACGGATTAATTTACTATTCTGGATAGGTCCTATAAAGAAGAAGAAACCTTTATTGAAATCGGTATATTGTTCTAGAGCAGTTTCAGTATAATCGACAATTGGGGACTCCCTTCTATGTCTAATGTGTACTAGATGTGTGTTTCTATGATAATCAGGTGGGGCTAGAAAAACTGGTGGCAGTAGGAAGGCAATGTAACAGGTTCCCTCCCAATCGAGGGGCAGACGAACATATGCAGTTTGACCACAAATAAAATAGGAATGACGTGAAGCTTTAAAGATAGATTTCCCACTGTCACTATACTTGACAATAGTAGTACAATCACTATGTCCTACATGTACAGAACCCTTATTTCGGACACATAATTCGCCTTTGACTGGTAGTACTGAAATAGCGGGTAAGTCTGGAGTAGTATCAGACTGAACATTCAGGACCATAAAATTCGAAGAATAATTACCTAAATTATACACTTCATTTTCTAGATCTAACCCGGTTCTGTGGGGGAGACCTTGCTTGTCTGGGAAACATGTACTGTTAAGAAAAGACATATCTGTTGAGGATGACGTTAACGTGGACCATGCTCCACACGAACCATTATGTGAAAATGGATAAGGAAAAAGTGGCAGAACTCCCTTCGGGGTCTGGAAAGGGGGGAGTCGACCACACACCCAACAATTAGTGGCATTGCTGGTCTGGTGTGAGTAATGTAACATACGGATAAATGAGTTATTACGCATAGCGAGGCGGTAGGACAGTTCATGAGGGGGCAGATCACTAAACGTGTGCTCTGCTGTAGCATTAGCAGACTTATTTACACGAAGAACTGGGAGATACAGGAAAAATGCATAACTGGTGCAGGAAATCATAATGCTGAGAAATAATATGAAACATAGAAAAACGATACATCG
The DNA here is from genome assembly GCF_964261635.1 of Lissotriton helveticus. Lineage (NCBI taxonomy): Eukaryota > Metazoa > Chordata > Amphibia > Caudata > Salamandridae > Lissotriton > Lissotriton helveticus. The sequence continues at coordinate 609,581,047 of NC_136059.1, read as the reverse complement.
GATTGAGTTTTGACTGACTCTCTCACTATGGGGGTCTATTTTATACATGTCAGAAACAGTCTAACCGTTTCACCTAGGGGAGGACTTAGACAATCAAACTGACTGACTTATTTTACTAGACCTTAATTTCTGTTTATACTCTTGCTGCAGAGTTTTCTCTAACAGGGGAGGGGTTGTAGCAATGTCTTTTGCGGGACAGTCCTTGAGAACAATATTCTGGCAATCCTTTGAATCCTGGGAAATGTTCTTTAAGACGGGTTTCAGTCCATTAAAAAGTCTAACATGAGAAAGGTGCACCCAGCCCTTGCGTCCTTCCAACTTCACGGCTGTACGGGTGGTGAGGAGGACCTGTCGGGGCTCTTTCCAACGAGGCTCCAGCGGACTTGATCTGTCAAAGTTGCGGACCATCACCATGGATCCTGGGATGATTTCATGCGGTGCCACCTCGGTATTGTCTGGAAATGCGGCGGCAACCTGTGAACGACATGAGTTGAGGGCAGACATCAAGGAAGCTAGGTAATCTGTCAGCATATTACTTGAAACATCGGTAATACTTCGGGGTCTAGGAGTACCCCACATATTAGGGGGGCGGCCGAAAACGACCTCATACGGGGACAGACCTGATCTGGAATGTGCGACCATGCGCATATAAAATAAAGCGACTGGCAGAGCTACTAGCCAGTCCACACCTTTTTCTTTACATATTTTGGCGACTCGGACTTTCAGAGTCTGGTTATGTCTCTCAACGAGACCGGCTGCTTCAGGATGGCGTACACAATGGAACTTCCACTGGTACCCTAGCAAAAGGGAAACATGCTTCATGAGTTCAGATGAGAATGGCTGGCCGTTATCAGAATATACGACTCTAGGGAGTCCATAACGGGGGAAGAACTCACGAACCAACTGCTTGGCAGTGGTCGTGGCTGTGTAATCTGGGACTGGATATGCTTCTGTCCACCTGGACAAAGCGCATACAACTACAAGGACATACTTGAAACCTCGACATCGCTCCATCTGAATATAATCCATCTGGAGGACTTCAAAAGGGTGGTCAGGGGGCTGGAATCCACCTTGTTCCACCGGGACACTTTTACCTGGATTAAACTGACAACATATCATACAGGTACGGACTTTCTGCTTGGCTGCAGCTCGTAAATGCTTGTTGAACCAAATGTTCTGGATACTGTCTAACATAGCTTTTTCCCCTAAATGTGCTGGACTATGTGCGGTATTGATAATGACTTGAACCATGGAGTCGGGGAGAAACCATGTGGCTCTACCCTTTGTTAACCATCCTTGGTCTGTCTGGACCCCTCCTTGTTCGGACCATTTCTGGATTTCTTCGGGAGTAGCGTGTAACTGGATGTCTATGACATCTTGTGTAGGGTCCTTAACTGTCATGCATGTAGTCGGATCTGGAGCATGTGTCATGTTAACTGGAATGTCTGGAGTCTGTGCTGTAAGCTTGGCTGTGCGATCTGCTAGTTCATTACCCTGGGAAATAATGTCAGTGACTTTCGTATGTGCTTTGCATTTCATGATAGCAATGGATGTCGGTAAGTGTATGGCATCTAACAGAGCTTGAATAAGGAGACCATGCTGAATCTTGGTTCCATGAGAAGTCATGAAACCTCTCTCCTGCCAGAGCACTCCGAAGTCGTGTACAACTCCAAATGCGTAACGTGAATCTGTGTAAACATTAACTTTCAGGTTCTTGGCGTGTATGCAGGCTTGTGTCAGAGCAACTAGCTCTGCTGCTTGAGCGGACAGAGTGTCAATACGGTGTGTCTCAATAACTTCGGTGTCAGTAGTCACTGCATACGCGGCTACTAGTTCTCCTGTACTAGTTCTCATACATGAACCGTCCACATAAAGTGTCAGGTCGGGGTCTGGTAACGGAATATCTGTCAGATCTTGTCTTGGCTTTGTCGTAATGTTAACTACTTCCACACAATCATGTGTGGCAGAATTTGAATTAGCTGATGGTAACAATGTAGCAGGATTTAAAACGTTGCAGCGTCTGATTTCTATGTGTGGCTGGAACAGTGTCAATTCATAACCTGTTAAACGTGCAATTGTCAAGTGCTGAGTTTGTGTTCGGTTTAAAAGAACTTCCACGGAGTGTGGGACTTGTACTGTCAAGGTATGTCCTAAGACTATGGAATCACTTTGTCTGATAGCTAGTGCTGTGGCTGCAACTGACTTGAGGCACGCAGGCAGCGCCTGGGCTACAGGATCTAATGTGCTCGAAAAATAAGCACAGGGCTTGTATTGTCCTGCTTGATCTTGTGTGAGAACAGATAATGCTGTACCTTCACGTTCAGTGACGAAAAGTGTAAAAGGCTTACTGTAGTTCGGTGTCGCTAGAACTGGAGCTTGGCATAAAGCTTTCTTTAACTCGTTGAAACTAAGTGTATGTTCAGATGTCCAAGGGAGAACAGTCGATACGGCTGCCTCCTGTGTCGTTAACTGTATCAGTGGCTTGGCTAGAAATGCATACTGAGGAATCCATTGTCTACAATAAGAAGTAAGGCCGATAAAGGCACGTACCTCCTTCTGGGTCTTGGGCTGAGGAAGACTCGCTATTAACTGGATACGGTCTGGTGTCAACTGCCTACCCCTCTTGGACAGTAAGTGTCCTAAGTATACCACTTGCTGGACACAGAATTGAAGCTTCGAAGGGGACACCTTGTGCCCCATCTCGGCCAGGAAATACAGAACCGTTAGTGACGCTCGCTCGCAATCACGTTCAGAACGGGCTGTGATCAGTAGATCATCGACATACTGGAGCAGGGCAGTGTCAGTTGGCATGTGAATGTTGTCTAGTTGTCTCTTGAGTGCTTGACTGTAAATACTAGGACTTTCCGTGAAACCTTGAGGAGCGCGTGTGAACATATAGCTCCTTCCATTTAAACAGAATCCGAAAAGAAACTGGCTGTCTGGATGAATTGGAACACTAAAAAATGCGTTCTTGAGGTCGATTACTGTAAAGAACATGGCTTCGGAATCAATGGCTGTCAATAGGGAAGAGATGTCTGGGACAACTGGGTACTGCGGAATAATACATTTATTAAGCTCTCGTAGGTCGATCACTAATCGATATACTAGGGGTGCATTTGGATCAGTACGTTTCATGACTGGAATGATCGGAGAATTGCATACGTTGGAGTCAGTTTCTACAACCACTCCTTGAGCGATGAGCTCGTCAATAATTTTGGATAAGGCTGCTACAGCCTCGGGTGGCAATCTGTACTGTCTGATTCGTGGTAACACTACACCTGGTTTGAGAGTCACACGATAAGGTGTGATTTGCATATAACCTACATCAGTTGGACCTTGCGCCCATAAATGCTGTGGAACATTAGACAGTCTTGAATCAAAATCTCGTAATACATAGTGACCCTTAAAGTCACGTAGGAACAATCGTATTCCCTCTGGGGAACAGCATATAACTGCACCTAACTCTTTCAGTGTCTTAATGCCTAATAGGTTTTCTGGACATGACTTAGTAAGTAACAGATCAGTAGTGCGGGACAATGGACCTACTTCTAGAGTAACTGGCTTTGAAATCTCATTTACGATAGGTTTTCCTGAAAATCCAAGGGAAACATTTCTTGAGCCTGAGAGCGGAGCCCCTGGAACTTCGGCATGACTAATTGTGGTCCTACTTGCCCCTGTATCAATCAAAAACTTTCTGTCTTTCCCTAATACTTGACTGTGAACATAGGGACCTTCTTGATCTACAGGTATCTCGATGAGAGGCAAGCCTACCTCCCTCTCTAGGCTGTTTCATGAATACTGCTGATACTCTGGATACTCAGACTGTGCATACTGGTACATCTGCGATGTAACATGCTGTGTTGCAGCAATAGGCTGCGGTGCTGTAACTGTCTGTGGTGCATTCTGTGGCTGAGGAATCTGTGAAACTTGTTCTTGTCTAGGCGGACGTGGTCTTTCCTTAGTTTTACCAGTAGCTATGTTGTGTTTCAGAACTGCACACTCATTTATAAAATGACCTGGCTGTTTACAGTAATTGCAGTTCCCTTTAACGGGAGCTGCAGGATGACTGGCTTGATTCGGACCCCTCTTCTGACTGTCTTGAGGAACAGATTGTGCAACTAGTACTTTCATTTTCGTGTCTTTCATACGTTTTCTCTCGTGTTCTTGCTCTTCCCTGATTCTATTCTGGTGATACTGAAGCATCTGCAACATCTGGGACGGGGTATTAGCTTGCCAGGTACTCTCGACTTTCAGAACTCGATTTTTAACTTGTGGGCTTGAATTCTCGACTAATTTAGTAACAAAAAGGTGAGGGTATGACTCACTACTTGTCTTGAGGCCACTATTGATGCTAAAACATTTTTCAAACCTAGAATAAAAATCGCTAATATCTTCCTCTTGTTTCTGTTTACAGGCTGAGATTGCATCCCAGTCTTCTTTTCTAGTTGTCAATAATCTGGGTAAAACTTGAATCAATAATTCTGGTAATTCTTTACATTTATCTCCAAGACCAGTACCTGGTACACGTGACTTATCTTCAGCTTCTAGAACTGCCCAATCTATCTTTTTCTCTCCCACCTCCCATTCTTTTTCCTTTAGCTTTTCATACACCCCTGCGGGCAACAGGACCTTTAACATTTTAATGATATCTGGGTAAGTGTATTCTCCCATACGGAGCATGTCTTTTAATTCTCTATGGAACCCTGCTGGATCTTTGTCATGACAGGGAATTAATTTCTTCATCTCGAGGAGTTCCATCTTTGTAATCGGGGTGTAAACAAACACTCGTTGCATTTCACCGTCCTCTGTCTTAACTGGATGCACTTCTCGTAACGGGTTCTGTCTTTCCATGTAAAATGGTTTATTTTCTGGGGGTGAGACATGAACAAAATGCGGGTTCAGAAACGTTCTATATTTGTGACGCTGTTCTAGAATGACACTAATTAAATCGGTACCTAGACCTCTCCATCTATACTGGAGTAACTCGTTCAGGATATCGTGTAACGGACCTGAATCAGAGTGCTGACCCTCATACAGAGTAATGAGGTACTGGATCATATACATACCCACCAGTCGCTGCTCGGCTGGGGGCAATTTCAGAAACATTTGTGCCACTATTTCGTCTGGAAAAGTGGTAGAATCAGTAATCCATCGGACTGCTGATCGGGCTAGTTCTTGTTCATGCATGGTACTTAACTCACTGTAACCGATTCGTGATTTCAGAATGTGATCGGTAGCTTGGAATACTTGTTCTAGGGAACCTTGTTCTGGTGCTGAATGATGGAAAATTGACTTGTGTTCTAGGCGTAAATGGCGATCTGGAAATCTAGATTTTCCTACATAAGCTATTCTGGCGGGATTCTCGTCCTCTACCTCTTCAGTATCAGAGTTACTTTCTTTCTCGCTTACTTGTGCTGCTTTACGTTGTTCGTGTATCTTTATTATTTCTCTACGGATTTTCTTGTACATACTCTCCATGGCACTAATGGTATTGTGCTTACCCTCGGCTATATTATCACTCCACTTTGTCAGGATTTTCATTTCGGCCTGATCTTTAGACGGGTAATCTTGTTCTCTTATTAGACAGTTAATTAAAAACTTTAATATCATACGCTGGATCTCAGCTTTCCTTTGAGACATGGCATCACTAATACTTTCTGGATCATCCCCTGTACGGATGAAACGATATATTCTGTCTAGATCTTCTTTCATATTGGGTAGGGTGACTAGATACTCGGTCACCCTCCTTACGCGTACTGAATATAAAACCATATTATTCTCGCCTGGGACTGGGTCATAGGCACATTCGCCAAGGGCTTGCCTGATTTCTGCAACAGACTTATTACTCTTGGGAGTACGCTGTGATGCTTGAGCATGTAATTCGAGTGCTGATAAACGCTTGCGTGGCGGCGGGGTTTGAGGAGGACCTCCTCCTGCGGCCCCTAGACTAGAATCGTCGACTGATATTCTTCGTGGTGGAGCGGGAAATTGAAATGCTGGCTGGACCGGGGGTACCGTAGCAGGTACTGCATGGGGTGCCCCGGTGTCTGGAGGAGCAGGATGTGCCTGATTTACAGGGACTGGCGGAGCGCGAACAGGATCTGCATATTCAGGGACTGTGTCGTCCAGATAGGACGAAATAAAAATATCAGCTGCGGTCTGTTTGTGACGTAGCTTGGTCGGAACTAGTGGTGGCGGGAAATTACTGGATGCCTCCGGGGTCGCTTTTGGCAAGCCCTCGGCAAGAAGAGGATACATACCCTTAATAAGGGCATTCCTCTGTCTGTCTCTCTGTTCAGTTTTGACTTGTTCACCTATCTCGATTAATTCTTTTTCTTGGGCTCGCTCTAAGGATTCTCTACTTAATTCTGACTTTCTGATTTCTTTTTCAGTTCTTTTATGAGCTTCTTTATGCCATAACTCGATGGCATCTTTCTGTGACTGTCTGGCTTTCTTTTTCCATAATGCTTCTTCTACTCGCATGATGCATTCGGCATCCCATGTACCCGATACGGGCCATCTATACTTTTCTTCTAACTGTTTGGTATACTCCACCCATAAGTCTAGATACAATATGGCACTTATGCCATGTTTCTGATACATAAAGTGACCTGGACTGTCCCTGGGCGGGACGGGAACTGCTGCTTCCAGCAGACCCTTTCTAGTTTTTAACTGACGTAACTTGGAAAATATGGGCATGACTGAACTGTAATCTAGACACAATACAATACACAATGAACACGATACTTATTCCCCATTCATACCACGACATTAAAATACATGAAAAACATTTAAAATAATCAGTTCGAACAGAATACTACCTAGAAATATTGAGAACAGAACACATAAATTTTCTCGAGAACAGAAACTGACTAGAACAGAAACTAGATGCACTGCTGAAACAGTACGAAACTTACCGGTCTCATAAAGAGACACGTCAGGACCCGCATCCACCGAAGTGGACACTTCGTTTGTGGGACTGTGTACCACCAACCCACAGACCAGAGTCAATTAAATTGACCCTGTCTAGATACCACCCCAGTAACGGTACTCACCGGGCAGCAAGAACGGAAGGCCTCAGACTGGACTGGACTGCTACGACGACGGACGACGAACTTCGGACTTCGGACTTCAGTTACGGGTGGACCTCCGGATACCTCGGACCTTGGACTCTTGGCTTGGGCTCTGGTCGGGACTCGCCGCGTTCCTCCACCGTCTCGTCTGGATGCTGGACCGCCTCCTCCGTCTCCTCCGTGGGCCTGAGGGATACTTGAGCAGAAATATCTGCCACTGCGCAGAAGAGTTCCGTCACGACTGCAGAGGGTCAGGGGGTCGGCGTGGCTTCACCGACGCGTGGGGAAAGGGCAAGTCCCTGTTCGGGCGCCATTATGTGGTAAATAAATAAATAATACCCTATTTTTGACTAGACATATATCATAACAGATAGCTCAATAAATAAGAGTCAAGATTCGAGGTAGTAGGAGTTTTGCAGGTTTAATACAGCATAAGGACCGGAACAGGACAACCTGCATAGGAATAGGATGGCAGGGCCCAGCAGCTGCTGGGGCTGGATCTGGGATGAGCGCGCTGGCTTTTAATAACAATACATGAGCATATATACATAACGTGAACACATAGCATTACATTGCAGTAGGCGTAGCAGTGGGTGGAGCAGTAGGTGTGACGCGTAGCAGTCGCGAAAGACAAGGGCAAAAGTAGGTGTAACTGGGCGTATACATAGACATGTGGTGCAGACGTAACAGGATATGTCATGAATGGGGCGGAAACCATGGAGGGGCTACCTGAGGAGCCGGGACCTCTAACCTGATGGTGCGCGCAAACTAGCAATGACGTATCACTAGGAGAAGCTGGGGGCTATGAACTCTGTGCTAGGAGCAGAGACTGAATCTGGAGGGTCGGAGCGACATGTACCTAAACCCTATCTAGTATCTGATGTTTAGGGAACATGTTGATATGAACTAGAAGTTAGGAGGGGAAAGGCTAACTTGATTCTAAGACTGGACCATGCATTATTCTACATGTAGTGCGTGATGAAGAATATGAAATGACCATTAAATGCAGTATTTCTCTAACGTGGAGACGTGAAGGCTAGACAATGACGGAAACTATTGATGCAGTTCAGTAGCTTAGGAATGCAGAGAAGGAGGACTGAACTGATAACTGGACTCATAACATACTCTTGGCAGACTCAGAGACTGAGCCAGGCTGGGCCGGGCACTGCGAGGCAGGAAGTAAGTGAAGGGTCGAGGATACAGGTGGGGGCTGTATCCCTCCTCAGCGAGGCTTCAGGAGACAGGAGCTGAATCTGGTGTCCGGGCCCTTTTGAGGCCTAGAAACGGAGACTTTATAATAGAATAACGTGCACACTGAGAAACGTGGCAACGTAGCTTTACATAGGCCTGATATTCGTAGTATTCACGAGGACTGGAAACTAGCATACTAGAGGGGGACACAACTGTAATTGCGTCATTAATCAGACATGGGGAGTACATATGCATATTTAATCATGCACACATAACATATGATGGATGACACGTAGGGACACAGAACATGGCAAAATTTACTTTTCCACAACATGCTGGGCTAGTTTATTTTTTTCTCTTCATATGGCCACATTTGTTCACTTTACTGGCTGTCTGAATGATATCAATGATGTAGTGCATGCTTCATGAACCCTTTTAGAGGAGGCTAAACCTCAGTATAAGGACTGAAACGGCTGTGGGAATAGGACTACGGGGGCGGTTGCAAGCCCCCCTTAACCCGGGGCCCTTTGAATCGGTTGCATGGGGGTACCCAGAGGTCCCCCCTTTCCATGTATGCACAGTGTGGGGTGCACGTTTTTCCCCACCCACCCCTTTTTGCAATGGGAGCCTGTATACACGTTTGGTACACAGGCTCCCACTGAGTTCAATGGGAATACAAGCAAACCGAGTCTGTCCCTATACGGACACATTGGAAGTGCGTTGGAATCCGTTGCTCGGACTCATGGAGCACAAGTCGTTCAGAAAGTTCTCCAGATCCGAGTAGTCTGGAGGGCTTTCCAAATAAGATCGGAACCGGGCCCTAAGTTGGGATCATTTTTTTATTGCTACAAACACACATTCCTTTTACCATAACACATAACACAACATGTATTTGTAAAGCGCACGTTCACCAAGGGTATCTTGGTGCTAAATAACAAATGTTTATTGTTACCCAACTCAAAGATACTCATTTTATTGACCTCAGGAGGATTAAAGGCTGAGTGGACTCACCGGGATTTGAACCTGTGAGCATGACGTAGAACACAGGCCAATAGAGTCAATCAATCAATCAAACAGCATTTGTAAAGTGCAACACGATCACGCCAATGGGTATCTGGGTGCTGTGTCTCTGTCGAAAAGCTAGATTTTGAGTCTCTTTCTCAAGTCTGCCAAAGAGGGGGCTGTACGGAACTGGAGAGGAAGGTCTAGGCAGCGATATAGAAGAGGGAGCGGCCACTGCTGTGGCTGCGATGGATGTGTGGGGTGTGTGCGAGGGCAAGAGAAGAGGAGTTCAGGTGTGGAAGTTGAGTTGATAGTTGTAGTAGACAGGTCCTACGTCGTGGAGGGCTTTGTAGGTGTACGAGAGGGTCTTGAACTGGTATCTTTTCTGGATGGGGAGTCAGTGTAGGTCTCTCAGGTGGGGGCTGATGTGGGTGTTTTGGGAGGTCCAGGATCAGTCTGACTGCAGTGTTCTGTATGGTTTGAAGTCTTCTGAAGAGTTGGGTGGAGATGCCAGAGTAGCGGGCGTTGCTGTAGTTGAGGCGACTGGTGACGAGGGCCTGGGTGACTGGGTGACTGTATTTCTGGTGTTGGTCAGGATCCATCTGAAAATTCTGTGCATACATTAGTCTACTAAGCCACCAGACCCGGCAATTTTACTGTGCTGCGATTTTGCTCTGGCCAGGAACAACTTGCTGGATCACACCACACATTCCTACCTCCCTGGCTGTTTTCCCCTAATCATTGCAGTTGTGCAAGACTAGAGTTGGTGAGTTAATGTGCATTACAGTTGACTCTTGCTGTCAAAATAATTCACCAAGTGCCCATCTGCTCATGAAGGAAAGTTAATAATGGATGCCTTGCTCCATTTCCCTGAGCCAGGACTTTGAATAAAGAAAGATTTTCACAGCCTACAAAATTTCAAAACAAAAAGAAAAACATTGAATTAATGTACATTTAAAGAACAATTTAGGACTCACTAAATTAAACTGTTCTCCACAAGTCTAAGGGTAGGCTTTGAATCAATTTACAGTGACTACATTCCTCCTACTTTTACAGTGGTAGCAAATGAAAATGGGTACAGTGAAGAGTATATTGAAACCTGGTCAGTGTGTCTGCTCTCCTCTGTGTAGCTCCACCACTAAGTGCTATCCTGAGAGACCTGTGCTCTCCGCTCTCCTGCAGGTTCGAGGCCCTCCTCCACCTGCAGACTCCTGCCTGTGCCTCATCCCTGGTGGGCCAGTGGGAGAGCACTCTGCTCTTCTGCTGTTCCACCTCTCTCAGGGGCGGCTGGTGACATTTGAAAGTGGTGAGGCATAAAAGTTCAGGATGAGCGGCATGTAGTGAGCGAGCGGAGCATACCTTCTAATTACACTTCCACCACACACAACACAAGGATGCTTTATTCCTTCTTCCGTGACACAACTCCAGCTGTGGATCCAGCGCTTCACTGGTTCTACACCAGGCCCACACACACACACACACAGTCACACCCCAGGTCAGCTGTGATTCAAGCAGCCTGCTGTACACGAGTCGCCCACTCAATCCAGCTGTGCACCACCAGTGTGCCAGGCTGTTTTAGGGCAGACACCCACCCATCCCAGCTGTGCACCAGTGTGTCAGGCAGCCTGCTGTACACCAGATGCCCACGTGCAGCAGGTGTCCCCTAGTCCCCCTGGTCAACTTTACGGCAGGCACCCACCCAGCCCGGCTGTGCACAAAGTGTCTGAGACACGCACCCCAGCTCTAAGCCGACACCGCCACAGCAGCAAGCGTCACAGGTTGGAATCCATCCAACTCCTGCATCAATGACATCCATCCATCCTGAATCCATGACATCCATCCATCCTGCATCAATGACATTCATCCATCCATCCTGCATCCATGACATTCATCCATCCTGCATCAATGACATTCATCCATCCATCCTGCATCCATGCTTCATCCATCCATCCTGCATCTATAACATTCATCCATCCATCCTGAATCTATGACATCCATCCATCCATCCTGCATCCATGACATTCATCCATCCATCCTGCATCTATGACATTCATCCATCCATCCTGAATCCATGACATCCATCCATCCTGCATCAATGACATTCATCCATCCATCCTGCATTCATGATTCATCCATCCTTCCTGCATCTATAACATTCATTCATCCATCCTGCATCTATGACATTCATCCATCCATCCTGAATCCATGATATTCATCCATCCATCCTGTATCTATGACATTCATCCATCCATCCTGAATCCATGACATTCATCCATCCTGCATCCATGACATTCATCCGTCCATCCTGCATCTATGACATTCATCCATCCATCCTGCATCTATGACATTCATCCATCCATCCTGAATCCATGACATTCATCCATCCATCCTGCATCTATGACATACATCCATCCATCCTGAATCCATGACATTCATCCATTCATCCTGCATCTATGTCATTCATCCATCCATCCTGAATCCATCTTTTTTTTTTTGTAAATATCTTTTTATTGCAGCATAAATAGTGATAGCGTTACAACGTATGAGACATTTCTGCTGGTAAGCACTCTCTTTACGAGTTATCAACATTCATTTCACACAGCTCTGTGGCTCACACCCCGGAGGTCGAGCAGCGTAAAAGCAGAGAAGTATGTGCGGATGTTGGAGTCCCACTGAACAGTTGTTACCAGCTTCCTAGGCAAGACAGTGCTGCTTTGTAATCCTCACGCTCTCTCTCCAAATCGCGTAACCTAGCAACATGTCGAAGCAAGGCCTTCCCAACCCCCTAGCCCACCCCGACCCTCTCCGCCTCCCCCCCTCTTCCCGAACTATCCCCTCTTCTCCCAACTCCACCCCCCACCCTCCCAGGCATGCCAGCACGTCAGCAATGCAAGGTCACAGTTATCCCGACCAATACAGACTCGAAGTAGCCCAACAGGAGTAGTCGGCTAAGGACTGGTGGCTCTCACTCGGGAATTAGGGGGATAAGGGTTGGAGCCTAGGACGCCATCTCTTCGGTCAAGCGGTCCACCGGGGCAGGGCTATGTGCCGGGGTGTCCTCCTCCTCCAGGTCTAACAGTGTGAGGTCCAAAATCAGCCTCTCCCATGCCCTGGCCTTCTCAATTGCCGTGTCATTATCTGTTCTAAGTGCGGCCTGCATGCGGAGTTCTCCTTCACACCTAGCCCATTTGAGCAGCTCAGCCTTCCACCTCCCCACCACAGGGCCCCTATTCGCTTTCCATTGTGATGTTATGGCACGTTTCGCCAGGAGCAGACCCAGGTCTAAGAACTTGCTAGTAATCTTGGTCTTCGAAGTGTGCGGGAACCAGTGCAGGATGCAGTGTGCCATGGTAAGGTGTAGGTCCCTCTCCGTGACCTCCCTCAGGGTGTCCACCACCTCCCGCCAGAAGGGGCTCAACTCTGGGCAGGACCAAAACATGTGCTGGAAATCAGCTGAGGTTGCCGGGCATCGCGGACAGGCCGCCGGGTGAGTAGGGAAGTATTTATGTAACTTGTCAGGTGTCAGGTAGGCTCTGTGTAGGACATAGAAGTGCATCAGCTGAAATCTAGCATTGCGCGTTCCGTTGCGGGCCCGCGCCACTATGCAAGGCCACGCCTCATCAGGGATCTCCATCTCCAGATCCGCCTCCCATTTCGCCTTCAGGGCCAGAAGAGGAGCAACAGTCTCCGAGACCATGCGCCTGTAGAGGCACGTGACTGCCTTGACCGTTCCCGCCATCATCACCACGTACTGACAACCCAGGGACAGTGGCGGCTCCACCAAACCCATCTTCCAGTGCTTACGGATTGCCGATGTCAGTGCCGCGTGAAGTAGGAAGTCCCCCCCCCGATAGATCAAAGCGGTCCTTTAGTATGTCGAAAGGCAGCATCGCTCCGTCTTCATAGAGGTCCCCCATGGACTTGAGTCCTAGTTGTTCCCAATCCCCCAGGCCGTGCCACGATCCCCCATGCGGCAGTGCCCCGCACAAGCGAAGCGGGATCTCAGGGGCGTATGGTACCCCAATGCGGCCCCTCCGGCGGTATCTATTCCAGCTCCTCCGGGCCGTCGCAAATTCTTGCGTGAGGTGGAAGTCTCCCATCGGGAGCCCCAGAACAATCCGGGCTAACACCTGCACCGGGCCCGCCGGTTCTCCTGAGCCATCGCCTTCCCCCCTGGTTCGTGCAATCCATTGCGTCAGCCACTGCAGTTGGGCCGCCAGGTAGTACAGCTCGAAGTCTGGTACCGCAAGCCCCCCCTCCTCTCTAGGGCGGAGAAGAGTGCTGTGCGCCACCCTGCGTCTGCCCGTCCCCCATAGAAAGCCGATTACTAACGATCTCAGGCGTCGGAAAAGGCCCGCCGGGATCCAGATCGGGAGGGTCCTAAATAGATAAAGCAGCCGTGGCAGGGTCACCATCTTAAGGAGAGCCACTCTCCCCATGAGTGACAACGGGACTGCACTCCAAAACTCGAAGTTCTCTCTGGCGTGTCTGATTGCCGAACCGACGTTCCCCTCAAGAATATCCGCATTATCGTGGAATATCGAGGTCCCGAGGTAGCGCAGGCTCCTCCCCTCCCATGTCACCTCCTCCGAGGTCTGTGGGCATATTCTGCGCGGTCGGACTGGGAACAAGTATGACTTAGTCCAGTTTACTCGGAGCCCTGACACCCTACTCAGCGATTGCAGGAGGGCCTTAGCACCGTGCAGAGAGTCACCCGAGTCCGCCAGAAACATTAATAGGTCATCTGCATACAAAGCTATGTGGTGTACCTGTCCATAGACATCTAGTCCCTGATACGCCCGCCCTAGTCGGGCCCTTGCCGCGAGTGGGTCGACAGCTATGGCAAACAGTAGGGGAGAGAGAGGGCATCCCTGGCGGGTGCCCCTGCTCACCACACACATCTCAGAGATAATTCTCCCAGTTCTGACCCTCGCCGTCGCATTTCGATATAGCAGCGCTGTCCAATCTATGAAGTCATCGCCCAGCCCCATCGTGCGCATAACATGGAAAAGATAAGGCCATTCCAGGCTGTCAAAGGCCTTTTCCATGTCTACAGCAAACACCGCCGCTTCATCGCCGTCATAGGTGTCGGCCTCCAACACGTGCAGGAGTCGTCGCACATTAAGCGCCGTGTTGCGGGCCGGGATGAAGCCATACTGGTCCGCGTGGATCAGCGAGGCCATGTGGGGGAGCAGGCGCGTTGCTAAGATCTTGCTCAAGATCTTGTAATCTAGGTTGAGAATGGACAACGGGCAATACGCTGTCCTGTCCCATGGCTGTTTTCCCGGTTTCAGGAGGGGGACTATGAGTGCTTCGCCAGCGGTCATCGGTAGGCTGCCCAACCTCCGCGCTTCATTGTATACTACCGTCAGTTTAGGCGCCAGGAGGTCGATATATGTGATATAAAACTCCGTTGGGAGTCCGTCTGAGTCCGGCGTCTTGTTCCTTGCCATGTTCTTGATGGCGACCCTCACCTCCCTCTCTTCGATTTTGCCCCCGAGCAGCTTCGCGTCCTCTCTAGCCAGCTCAGGCAGGTCCAGGCCTTCTACAAACCCCTGGAATTCCTCCGCCGACGTTAGGATCCTACTGCGGTAGAGTTCCGTGTAGTAATCGTAGAATACCTCATTGATCCCCTCCTGATCAAACCACGCCACTCCCGAGTGGTCCCTGAGCTCAAGAATGACCGAGCTCCGACGAGCCGGATTGGCCAGCCAGGCCAGAAGAGCTCCCGACTTGTCCCGTTCCGAGTGTGCGCGTGTGAGGTAGGCCTTATAGTCGAAGCACCTGAGGCGCTCCACTGTCGCCGCCACTGCTTCCCGCGCCTCCAAGAGCGCCCCATGTGTGTCTGGTCGCTCTCTCCAGGACTCGCAACTTCCCGTCTTCCTTAGTGATGTCCGCTAGCAACGTCCTCCGAACACCCAATGCCGCCGCAATGCATTGATCCCTTACCACCGTCTTGAAGGCATCCCATTCTATCGTGGTCGAGCCCGCCGTGCCCGCGTTGACCTGAAAATAGTCCTCGATGTTCGAGGCTATTGTTGTGCGGAAGAGACGGTCTTCCAGCACCTCCGGGCGCAGCTTCCAGGCAGGGATTCGCGGGCGATATCGGGACCAGCCCAAGTGCAACAGCAACGGGTTGTGATCCGAGATCGTGCGCGTGAGGTATTCGCTGTGGCCCACCTCTGTATGTACGCCCTGAGAGCATAGGAAGGCATCGATGCGGACGTGTAGCTCATGGAAGGCCGAAAAGAATGAGTAGTCCCTGTCCGATGGATGGTTAGCCCTCCATGAATCGACCAGGCCCCAACGGTTCTGCCAAGCAGTGCGCGCAAGTGCTAGTTTGCCAGCCGGTGCATTGGGTAGTGGGGGGTGCGACCTGTCCAGGGTGGTGTCGGTGACGCTATTAAAATCCCCTCCAAGGAGCAAGGGCTCCACCAGAAACGGGGCCAGTTTTCTGGACAATAAGGAGAGGAACGCAGGTTGGTCCACGTTCGGGGCGTATACACAACCCAGGGTAAGGTCCCTTCCATCTAGTTTGCCCCTAACCATGACATACCTCCCCTCCGGATCAATCAGGTGTTGTGTGCATTGGAAAGGTACCCCTGCTCGTATCCAGATGGCCACCCCCCTGGCATATGCTGAATATCCAGTGTGGTAGACCTGTCCCCTCCACCTCTTCTGTAGTGCCCTACCCTCCTTGTCCAGCAGGTGTGTTTCCTGGAGGAAGGCAAAGTGAACACCCCGCCTGACTAAATAGGAGTGGATCTTGTGGCGCCTCTGCATCGTGTGCATCCCCCTTACGTTCCACGTGAGACATTTGTACCCTAGGTCGGGTCCCATTGCAGCACCCATTGCGCTTCATCTACGTTCTTAGTGACCCCTTTGGCATGCCTGGATCCCGCCCCCATTCCCCTCCCAAACTGTGCAAAGAAACTTCCCCAACTCCCACACCCCCGGACAGACAACCAACATGGAAACCCCATCCAAACTCTAGCAACGAACGTGTACTTCAAGTGAAAAGGGCTAGTGTGGTCAGCACGCCTACCCAAGCAGGTCCGAAGCCCCCTGCCCCCGCCCCGCGCCTCTCGGAACAGTCAGGAGGAACCCCCCCCGCTCTACCCCCCCGCTAGTGAGGAGCCCAGGCGGTCTCCGCGCCTTACTGTATAGCGTCCGGAGGCTGCTCCCACTCACAACCCAGTACCTGTCAAATGTGTCCAACTGCTCGCCGTCCACATCAGCCAAAGATGCCGTCCGCCGTTTGGGGAGTCACCATCGGCATGTCTGTTTCTGAGAGATCTTGACCACTACTGGAGCCAGGACTGGGAGCACTGATCTTTGATTGCTCCGACGTGCCACTGGCGGGGCTGGCGCCCCCCTGGCTGATGGCCGCCACCGCCAGCACCGCCTTAGCTCGTTCCTGCTGCCAACCCGACGGGGAACCAGATCTCCTCAGCGGCGTCGTCTCAGCGGAGCGTCTGCCAGGCGAGGTCTCCGGCCGGGCGCTCACGTCCGACTCCCCCCTGGTATCCAACCAGCTCCAAGCCTCCTGCGGTGTGTTGAAGAAGTGGGAGCGTTCTCCAGCAATGACCCGTAGCCGAGCCGGGAACAACATGGCATAGGGTAGTTGCAGTGACCTTAGCTTCCGCTTGACCGCCAGGAAGGAGGCCCGTTGTTTTTGCACGTCTCTCGTGAAGTCTGGGAAGATAATGACCCTGCTATTATCTATTCTCAGGTCCTGCAGGTCTCTGGCTCTACAGAGGATGTGGTCTCTATCACGAAAGTGCAGGAGGCGCATCACGATTGGGCGCGGCGGCCTCCCCGGCTCGGGAGGGTGCGCCGGGACCCTGTGGGCTCGTTCCAGGGCGAAAAACTGGGAAAGACCCTCCGGTGCCACCTCGGTCCGCAGCCATCCCTCCAGGTAAGTGACCGCATCTTTTCCTTCGGCCTTTTCGGGAACCCCCACGAGGCGTAGGTTGTTACTTCTGGAGCGCCCTTCACTGTCCTCCGCCCTGAGTTCCAGCACCCGGACCTTTTGTGCCACCTCCGTCAATGACGCTCTCAGTGCAGCCACATCTCCAGGTATATCTTTCAGGGTTGTCTCCGAGGTCGCTACCCTCTCTTTCAGTTTTCTGTGGTCATCTTTTAATAGCGTCAGGTCTGTGCCAATGGTGTCCATACGCTTTTCGAGAGCTTCCCTCGACACCACTATCGCCTGCATTATGTCGCTCAAGGATGGGTCTCGCTGGCCGGTCGAGCTGCTCGCTCCAGACGCCGACGCATCCCCCTCCACTAGGTGATCCGGATCGTCCAGTGTCAGCGCGAAGCCCTTCTTCTTGCCTCCTCGTGCCATTCTGCCGGACGGGATCGTCCGTGTAGCTCAGCTGCGGTCTTAAATAAGTTTGAGCACTCCCAGGTCTCCTTCCGGCCCTGCCTCAGTCGTTCGATCTCGTGTCTCGCAAGTCCTCGCTAGCTGGGGCTCCAGTCCGTCGTTCAGACCTGGTGTCGCAGGCCGGATTCGCGCCCTCAGTCGCCAAGGCCAGGTCGGTGTGCGGTGTGCCGGCGCCCCCGGGCAGGAATCAGACCCCCACCGCTAGCTGTTCAGTTGACACTTTTCAGCAGCTACGCCAGCGCCTCCAAGCCCCCATCAGGTGAGGTCCCAGGCCGTATGCGTCGCGCTCCCTTTCAGTGCATGCGTTCTAGCGCCTCCAAGCGCAAACCCCAGGTCAGCCGCAAACACTTGGGTGCACAATGGCTCACCGCCTCTGGTCGGGTAGATCCCCCGCTTCCCAAGCACCTCGGGGGCCTCCTCGCAGTGATCGATTAGGGCTGTAGGCTATGCCCACGTCACTGCCTCATTCCGCTTCCTGTCAGCCAGTGGGGGAATCAGGGGCCGCACTCCCCAGGGCCCAGGACACCGGGGCCCCTTTCTCCACAGCAGGACAGGTCTCTGCAGCCTGCAAAGCCCGGGCAACCAGTCACGCGGGCGGCGCCATCTTGGAGTCAGGCAGCCCGTCGTGACATCGCCCTCAGCGCTCCCCGATCCCGCAATTGCAAGCGGTGCCCCTTACTTCTCTGCACATCGAGAGCGGCCTCTGGTGTGCGGGTGATGCCTCTTGCCTTCCCGCTCTTCTCGCCGCCGCCTCCTCCGCCCCGTCAGGCAGGGACATCAGCCGCCATTTTAGGCGCTCGCCGCCTCGGCAACTCCGCTCCGCTCGTCGAGAGCCCCCAGACGAAAGCAGGGCTCCTCGGGGGGGGCAAATACTTCCCCAGCGCTCCCCAGATCCTCACACGCGGGTATGGGGGGCCAAGGTCCGAGTCAGGGGTCAGGATATTAGGTGGAGGGAGGCGGACTCGGAGGAGCCCCGGAGTCCCGCTTCCCACTACATCGGCGTCCTGGCCACGCCCCCCCATCTTGAATCCATGACATCCATCCATCCTGCATCCATGACATTCATCCATCCATCCTGCATCCATGACATTCATCCATCCATCCTGCATCTATGACATTCATCTATCCATCCTGAATCCATGACATTCATCCATCCATCCTGAATCCATGACATTCATCCATCCATCCTGCATCAATGACATCCATCTATCCATCCTGAATCAATGACATTCATCCATCCATCCTGAATCTATGACATTCATCCTGAATCCATGACATTCATCCATCCATCATGAATCAATGACATTCATCCATCCATCCGGCATCCATGACATTCATCCATCCACCTGCATCCATGACGTTCACCCATCCACCTGCAGCCATGAATTCAAACTCTCCTACATGACATTCATCCATCTACCCTTCATCAATAGAATTCAATTCATCCATTCTCGCCGCATCCAGGACCACCCCCCCTCTCCCTCCCCCATCCACCAGTATCCCCAGCAGGTTGCTGTGCCTGATGTCCACCAGCGGGTGCCGCAGGGTCAATTGAGGCAGATTCAACATGCCCTTGCGTCACAGCCTGCAATGCTTAGCAATATGGACTTTGTAGGCCCCAGCAGACCCAGCGGCGTCCTCGCTTTTCACACAGCTCCTTTGCGTGGCTTTATTTGACCCCTCTGGTGGAGTCCATTGCATGCATTGCAAAGACCAGCCGTGTGCCATAAAAAGGGGGGCCGCTGGCGGTGCGGGGCCGGGGGATTAGAAAGGCCGCCAACCAAACTCTGCTCCGCACTGAATGTTTCCCAAAATACCGACACATGACGATTGGCGAAAGCAAAAAAATAAAAAAGAAATGATAAAAATTAAGATAGCACTCTAACTTCAAAGCGCGGAAGGTGCAGCTCGCAGGATGTCGGGGGCTCGCACAAAGCCGGCTTAACACTTCCCTGCAGTAAATCAAAGTGACATGCCCTGGGGGCACAGGGGCAAGCACCCACCCCACCCCAGCGCCACCCCTGAATCCAGTCAGCAGCAACATTGTGCGTGCAGATGCATTGCAGTCGCGCGGAGAGGGTTGTGGGGGGGATGTCGCGTGGGGTGAGTGGGTGTCGCGGGGGTGGGGGTGAAGGTGAGTATTAAAATAAAATGAAGAAATCCTACCTGACGTCCTGAGCAGGTCCGTGCCGCCTCAAATCTGTCCGTTGGCGCCTACAGCCCCTCTAAGCCAGGGCATGGCTATTCTTCGCCCACTGCACGCCCATTAGGACCCCAAAGGGCTCCTAAGGGGCATGCGCAAACAGGTCAAAACACAAGTGCGCATGAGTGGGCACGATGTGAAAATTCGCCCTCCGTCCCCACTCATGCGCACTTGTGTTGTGCTGCTGCCTGTTGCCCCCCACTGGTCTGACAATGTCAGTCAACATGACGCGGACCGCCCACCCAGCGTCATGTTGACTGACATGATTGTCAGTTCTCCCTCGGCGTCTTTGAACTTAAGTAAACTGAGAGTTTACTTAAGTTCAAAGACGCCGAGGGAGCTGCGGGTGGGGGGGCTACGCCCCCACGCCCCAATGGACGCACCGTGCCTGACCTCTCTTGTTCTTCCTTGCCCTCTATTCTCTTTTTTGCTCTTTTTCTCTCTTTGCCATCTCTTTTCTCTTCTTGCTCTCTCTTTTCTCTTTTTGCTCTCTTCTTTCCCACTCCCGAGTCCCAGCTGATCACCCTCCTCGACCCCTACTTCATGGCAGTCGCTGCGTGACAAGAAGAGTTGGACCACTGACCTGGTCAGTGTGTTTGCTCTCCACTGGCGCAGCTCCACCACAAAGGGCTACCCTGAGAGACCTTTGCTTTTCTTTCTGCTGCAGGTTTGAGGCTATCCTCCACCCGCAGGCTCCTGCCTGCGCCTCATCCATGGTGGTCCAGTGGGAGAGCACTCTGCACTTCAGCTGTTCCGCATCTCTTGGCTCATTCTGTGCCTTCTTTTCTCTTTTTTGCTCTCTCTTTTTCTCCTCTTTCTCTCTTTTCTCTTTTTGCTCTCTCCTTTCCCTTTTTTGCGCTCTATGCCACTGCTGCCCCCGTGGCCACCCCCCCTCCAGTGTGCCCTTCCCGCCACCCAGCTGACTACCCTCTCCGACCTCTACTTAATGGCGGCGTGGCATCACTGAAGGCATGCCAAAGGCAAGTCCGTACACAACCAGCGCCAGAGACCCTGGTCCTCTGACCCACCTCCGTTATAACTCCAGCACCCTCCACGTTCTCAACCCTGGGCGCATCAACGACTGCCAGCTTTCAACGATGAGCGACACCCAAGGCCTGATCTCCTAGCGACACTGCCGCTGCACCTTCGCTGACCTCCGGACACCGGCAGCAGCCCCCAGCCTACCGGACGTCATCGCACACAAACCACTGAATAGCATCCTCCTCAACGTGCACTCCCTACACAAGCATGCCATAGAAATCTGGGACCTCCTCTACACCCGGACCCCCAACATTACCTTCCTCACGGAAACCTGGACCAACACCAACTCTGCGCCCGTAATCGCAACCGCCATTCCCGACGTATTCAAGATCCTGGGAAAAAACGCTCCTCCCGCTCAGGAGGCATCTCCATGGTCCGAAAAAGCTCCCTCCGCATGACAATCACTGACTCAGACAACGCTACGACCCTCATGGAACATCTCCACTTCAAGATCCAGACCGACCCTAAAACAGTATTCATTCAAAATATCAAGTTTCAAAATGTCGACTTACACTAATATCGAGTTTTAAATATCGTAACACAGAAATATCAACAGCAAAAATATCGTGGTCAAGAATATCGACTTTAAGGTAAGCAATATCGATTTTAAAAATATAGAAGCCATTAATATGATTTGCAAAAATATAGTTGTTTAAAATATCGATTTTTTAATTAGTGTTATGTATTTTAGTATATATTTTAAATGTATGTGATGTATTTTTTGTACAAGTATTGTTTTTTTTTTAATATATGTGTTTTTAGTAGTTATTAATTTTATTTTAATTAAATTTAGCATTTTTTAATTCCATAGCGGATTGTGGGTTTATAGGGGAATAGGGTGGGAAGTAATTTAATTATAATAAATTAATGAATCTACTTATTTATGAATATTGTTTAATTGACATTTTATAATGTTCATTGTGATTTTAAATTTTTTTGGGTACATTTTGGGGTGGGAAGTAATTTATTTTTAATGAATTGATAATTAGTTAATTATTATTATTTAATTAACAATTATGATCATTGTGTGATTAATTTTAGGTGCGGGTTGTGGGCTTTATTGGGGTAAAGGGTGGGAAGTAATTTATATTTAATTCATGATTATTTGATAATTAATATTAATTAAGTGTTTACTAATTAGTGTAATTGTTCAATTATTTTTTGTGTGTGGGAATTTGGGTTTATAGGGGTGGGGAGAAAATTAATTTTATTTCCTTTAAAATTAGTTGTTAAATACTATTAGTTAGTCAATTGTAAAAGTTTTTTTATTATGTCATTATTCTTTTTTACTATTTATTTTGGGTGTGGGTTGTGGGTGTAAAGGGTGGGAAGATAATTAAATTTTGGGGTCAAATCCGATTCGGGAAAAAGCACTCCAAATAGCCGTAGGGAGTCATTTTCCTGTACTAATCGTACCCTGCAACGTCCCCGTACCTACGACGTAGTACGATACTCACCCAATGCAGCTCCCCGTACGAATCGTACCAAGAACCGTACAACTCGAATTCCCGTACGATTCACCGCAGGAACACGCAGCAAGCGACGTTTGAACGGTTCGAAGCAGGTTTTCCCGACCCAGCAAGTACAATTCGTCCCACCGACCCTCCGTACGACTCTTTTCCTACGGGAGCTGAAAACTGTTGGAAAAGCAGAGTACGCCCCGAAACAGGTACGGAACGGACCCCCCCGGGTACGGTTCGTACACCCCATGATCACAGGGGTATGCACCCTACCCCTGCGATCATGGGGTGTACGCACCATACCCCATGATCACAGGGTGTACGGTGTGTACCCCATGATCGCAGGGTGTACGGTGCGTACATCCTGCGATCATGGGGTACGGTGCGTACACCCCATTATCGCAGGGGTACGCACCGTACCCCTGCGATCATGGGGTGTACGCACCGTACGGTGTGTATGTAAATGTGTGACCCTCCATACGAATCGCACTTACCTGACGTGTACAGTACGAATCGCGTCTCCATTCCACGGTCCGGATTGTACTCGTCGGGTCGTACAGCATTTGTACGAATCGTACGGTCCACGTTGAGGGTCCGAGTCGTATGGAATCTCCGGTGCAATTCGTATGGATCGCAACGATTCGGACGGAAATTGTCCGTACGAATCGTACTAGGCGATTCAGACGGACATGTACGATTCGTACGGAAAGGGCTCCGGATCCGATTCGGACAGACACTTTTTTTCCCGAATCGGAATCGACCCCTTTATGTGATTTAATTTGTTTTTAAGTAATAATATTTGCTTAGTTGATAATTATGTTAAACACGCAAAAACATTTTTTTTTCTCGATGTGGTTTGTGAGTTGTGCGGTGTAAAAAGGTAGGAAGTAAATAGGCAAAATGTATGTAAAAATTTATATTTTTGTTAAATAATTTCTAAATTAAAATATTAGTTTGTTTCAAAATGATTTTTGTATTTTGTTTAATATAATATTTGTAGGTATTTGTGATATGTTTTTCACATTATATATATATATATATATATATATATATATAGTAATATTAAATATATTTTATTTTAATTTGTTCCATATTTATACTTTTTTAAATTTACTTAAAAAAAATATTTGTGTTATGTTGATAATATTTTGCTTGTTTTTAATGTTTAACCGACTGGAGTGAGAATAGTAAATTTTACCCCTCCGCAATCCAACACTTTCCCAAATTGATGCAGTGACTGAATTGGGAATAGTAAAGTTTGTCCCTCCGCTATCCAACACTTTCCCTATTTATGCACTGACTGGAGTGAGAATAGTGAATGTTATCCCTCCGTTATCCAACACTTCCCTACTGTTGCACTCACTGGAGTGGGAATAATAAATGTTATCACTCCATTATCCAACACTTTCTCTTCTGTTGCATTCACTGGACTGGGAATAGTAATTTTTACCCCTCCGCTAGGTAACACTTTCCCTACTGTTGCACTCACTGGAGTGGGAATAGTAGTTTTTACCCCTCCTCTATCCAACATATTCTCTTCTGTTGCACTCACTGGACTGGGAATAGTAATTTTTACCCCTCTGCTATCTAACACTTTCCCTACTGTTGCACTCATTAGAGTGGGAATTGTAATTTTTACCCTCCCCCCGCTATCCAATACTTTACCTACTGCTGCACTCACTGGAGTGGGAATAGTAATTTTTACCCTCTGCTATCCAACACTTTCCCCATTTGTTGCACTCATTGGAGTGGGAATTGTAATTTTTACCCTCTGCTATCCAACACTTTCCCTACTGTTGCACTCATTGGAGTGTGAATACTACGTTTTTGACCCTGCCGCTATGTTGCATTCACTGGAGTGGGAAATTTAGGTTAAAAGATTTTTAAATAAATTAATGTTTTAATTCATAATAGAATTTTTTAAAAATAGATTTTATGTTATTGATATATGTATATACATTAAAATTATTAGTTTAATAATTGGTTTAAAGTAAATATATATATAATAAATATTATATATGTGTGTTTAACTTTTTAAAATTAGGTTATTTGTTATATTTTTTTAATGTATGTTAAATCTAATTAAAAAAAATATATTCTTTAATAAATTTAATAGTTATTAATTTATTTTATATGTATATAGAAAATCATATTTTGTATAACTATATTCATGACCGATATTTTTTTCTATATATTTTTGTACTTACCATTATAAGTATAGGATGTAGATATTTTTGACATCGATATTTTGGTCACAATATTTTGTATGTGGATATTTTGAGTCTCGATATTTTGTTAGTGTACCCCCTAAAACAACTCTCCACGGAACCCTCATCTACAGGCTGCCTGGCCCTCCCCCTTTCACTGACACCATCGATGACCTCATCGCACCCCACACCCTCACCTCCACAGACTACATATGACTCGGAGACCTAAACTTCCACCTTGACAACCACAACGACCTCAACACCACCGCCCTCCTAGAGAACTTCTCCAACATAGGAATGAAACAACTCATCACTGCCTCTACGCACACAGTGGGACACACACTCAACCCTGTCTTCGCATATGGAAACAGTGTCTCCAAGAGTCACGCCACAGAACTCCTCTGGACAGACCACTGTTGCATCCACTTCTTCAGAAAACCAACTGTACAGAAGCACGCCCACCACCGTCCCTGTAGAAGCTGGAACATTGTCACCGAAGACAAGCTGACCACTGCCCTCACCAGCACCCCGACGATGCCAGATGACAACACTGTGGCACGCAATCTCCACAGCTGGATCACGAACTGCGCCAACACCCTCGCACCTCTCAAGAAAGCCAGAGGGCAACACATCAAGAAATAAAGCTGGTTCTTCCCTGCAATCCAAGAATCCAATCGTTCCTGCTGACGACTCGAAAAGACATGGAGGAACAATAAAACCCCAGAAACACACACCGCTTACAGAGCAGCCACCACAGCACATCATCACCTCATCAAAGCCACAAAAAAGAGATTCCTCCAAGACAGAACCATCACCAGTGTCCTCAACTCCAAAATACTCTTCTCCAGCATCAAGGAATTCACCAAACCCAGCAGTGAAAAAACAGATGGCCCACCCTGCCAAGACCTCTGCACCGACTCAGCACCTTATTTCACCAAAAGATTAAGACGATCTATGACAACTTCGACATCCAAGTCCTCTGCACCACCCCAACTCCCACCCCCAACAATGCCACCCAACAGCCCCATCTCATGTGGACCCCGCTCACGACAGAAGACAACCTAAAGATCATGAAGAGCATCTGTTTTGGAGCACCCTCAGATCCTACCCACCCCACATGTTTCACAAAGCTGCCAAGATCATCGCACGCGAGCTACGCTTGGTGATCAACTGCTCCCTCGAAAGCGACACATTACCCGATGACTGAAAAAATGCCAAAGTCAACCCATTCCTTAAGAAACCCTCAGCAGACCCGACGGACCAGAAGAACTTCGGGCCCATCTCCATGCTCCCATTCAAAATCAAAGTAATTGAAAACGAAGGGGAACACCAAGCTAGCGTACATCATTGTGCACAATAATGTCGTGGATAAATCCCAATCCGGATTCTGCAGCAACCACAGCGCAGAGAACGCCCTACTCGCCACCACCCATGACATCCACTCCCTCCTCGGCGAGGGCCAAACAGCAGCCCTCATCCCCCTGGACCTCTCAGCTGCCTACGATACAGTCTCCTATTGCACACTAACCACCAGACTACACAATACCGGCATACTCTGATAGGCCCTTGACTGGTTATGCTTATTTCTCACAGGCATAACTCAGCAAGTCAGACTCCAGCCTTTCCTCTCTGAACCAACAGAGACCAGATGTCGAGTGCCCCAGGGATAATGCCTCAGCCCCACCTTCTTCAATATCTAGATGACCCCCCTCGCAACCATCGTAAGAAACCATGGGCTCAACATAGTCTCCTTCCCCGACGACACCCAGCTCATCCTCTCCCTCATCAAAGACCCAACATCACCAGGCACAACTTCCAAGAAGGGATGAAAGCTGTCTCAATCTGGATGAAGAGCTGCCTGAAACTCAACTCCGAGAAAACAGAAGTACTTATCCTTGGCTTTACCCCTTCTGCCTGGGATGACACCTGGTGGACCTCGGCCCTCAGAACCTCCCCCACCCAGACAGACCATGCACAAAACCTCAGCATCATACTAGACTCAGCGCTCATGATGAACCGCCAGATCAACATGCCCTCATCAGCAGCAAACTGGACTACGGCAACGCTCTCTATGCCGGAATCAACAAGAAACTACTTCACAAGCTCCAGACTGTCCAGAACATCACAGCCAGATTAGTCCTAGACATATCCCGCCACCACCACATCACCCAACACCTCTGTGATCTCCACTGGCTCCCCATTAAAAAAAGAATAACCTTCAAGCTCCTCACCCACGCTTACAAGGTCCTCCACAACACTGGACCAGCATACCTAAACGACCGCCTCTCCTTCCATGCACCCGAGACACCTCCGATCAGCTGACCTCTCTCTGGCCACTATCCCACACATCTGCAAGACCATAACAGGAAGGAACTCCTTGTCCTACCTCGCAGCCAAGGCCTGGAACGCCCTCTGCCTCAAGCAAACCCCCACACTGCCCCAGTTCAGGAAAGACCTCAACACCTGGCTCTCTGGATGACCCCAGCACGCTACGGGGTTACTCCCCTAGCGCCTTGAGACCCTCGAGGGTGAGTAGCTGCACTTCATAAACCCTTGATTGATATATTAACAATGTTTAGTTGTGATATCTTCTACTGTGACTAGATGTCACTGTCAGGCTGTATTCCAAACAATGTTTGTGCTTCTTGTGTGAAGAGGATCCATTGTTGTGTTCTGTAACATGCCATCTCAGTCTCTTAGGCCAGGTCCGCTCTCATCCTGAACACTTACAACCACAGATATGTTTTGAACTGCTGGGCCTCATCAGTGAGGTGAGCATGAGGGAAAAACTAACAGCAGTGGAAGAAATGCTTGAATCATTGTCAGCCACTGATAATTACTCTGTGCCACACAACTATCTGTTATTTTTAGCTTTCTGAGCAAATATGGGCAGGGGCTAGCCATTTGAGAATCTGTCTTGGCCATGACTCAAAAGGGCGGTTAGGCTAGGGATCTCCAACCCATTCTGCAGTGAGGGCGACTTCTGGACACTAAAAAGCATTCTGAGCTACCACCTAATCATATGAGTGTTAGATAAGGGTCTACTTTAGACTTGTGTTCTCACTGTCATGAAATATATAAGGTGACACTGCTCTCGTTTTAAGAGTTAGGGCACAAAGGGCCATTAATAATTATGCAATTTTTGAGGCCCATGAATATATCAGAGCTATCTACAAACAAACCTATTTCGCCAGTGACCAGCACATTGTACAGCAGTCAAACTATAATGACACATCATTTAATGTACGAAGAGATTTCTTTAGGAAGCTAGGCAATCTTTAAAAAATGGAAAAAAAGAAAAGAAAGACAGAAATAAAGCAATGAAGAACTTAAGCGAAGGAAGGAGAGGAAGAAGGGAAGACAAAGAGAGTAAAGGAAAATATAACTAAGGAAGTAGAGGGAGAAAGAAAAGGAAATGTGAGTAACGAAAAGAAGGAGAGGAAGGAAACAAAAGACAATGAAAGTAAGTAAGGAGAGGAAGAAAGAAATGAGGAAGAAGAAAAGAAAGGAAGAGAAGGAAAAATAAAGTGAAATAGAGAGAAAGATAAACAGATACATAAAGAGATAAGCAGTAAGAAGGGGGAGTGAATGAGAGGGAATAATTCAGAAAAGAGAGAGAGAGAAGTGGGCAGAGACCATGCGAGGGGGAATGAGAATAGGAAAGAAGGAAAGAGAAAAAAGGAGAGGAGAAAGAGGACAAGAGAAACAAACTGAAAAGAGAAAATGAGAGAAAAAAGACAAGAAGGCATAACAACAAAGATAAAGAACAAGAATAAAAAAGAAAAGAGAAAGAAGGGAAGGAAAAGGAAACAAGCTAAACAAGGAGAAATAAGATAAAGGAGAAAAGTAAAAGAGAGTAAAAGAAAGAAACAGTAAGAAGTAAAAGAGGAGGAAGAAAGCAGTACAAAAAGATAAGAATGACACAAGGAAAGATCAACTCAGAAAGAAAAAAGAATGTGAATGAAGGAGAAAAGGAGAAAATAGTGTGAAAGTCGAGCAGGTAAGAGGTAGAAGAAAGTAGAGCAAGAAAATGAAAGAAAAAAAAACAGGAAAGAGGCTTTTAGGTAGCAGCCTACAGATGATGCTTGGGGATTGAATTCCAGAACTTTGATCGCAAATTTGACAGGCTTAATTTCTTTCCACATGCTTGTCTTGGATCACTGTGCCCAGTGTTGGCAAAAGTGGAGCACAATGATCTTTCTGGGACAGCCTTTCGACTTTATGCTTCAATGTCGCCAGCGCGGCCAATGCAGGTAAGAGCGGTGGGGCGGTGGGGCCGGGTGGGGAATTTCGACAGACAATGACTAGGGAAAATTAAATATTTATTTATTAAATTTTCCCTCACCATCGTCTGTAGAAATCCCCTCTCACCCGGCCCCACTGCTCTTACCTGTGCGGACCGTGGCTGAATGTAGCGAGGAGTGGCCTGCGTAAGGCTTTAATGCAAAACGCAGGCCTTTTAATTTAACCCTATGTTGCATTGGGAGCCAGTGAAGGTGTCTTACTGGTCTTCTGACATTTGTTATCTTCTCCCTAGTCTCACGCAAAGATATGCTCCTGCATTAATGAGCTGTTTTGGGCAATTCAAGATTGATGTTCTTCAGCCCAAATATGAATTGACGACAGTTCCATTTACTGTTCCCGTACAACAGTGAAGAATCTGTTTTAGTCTCAAATCTGAAATCATTAATTATCCACTCTACCACCATTTGATGTTTAGGTGGTCATCACCTACAGACGTAAGAAGTGAAAGTGTGCTATGAAAATGTCAAGCATCCATTCGATTAGGTTATAATAATTTGAATACCAGTACACAACTCAAATGCACCGAACAGTGTATTTAGAAAAGAGTAAAGCAGGAAGAGCCAATCACCAAGAAAAAAGCCTGAAGTATCCAAATCGTGAATTAAGTACCCTAGATATCCAAATCCAAAAACGAACGAAAATTTAATCTGTGAATAAAACTTGTATCACTATACATTGTCAGATTACATATAGTAAAATTACATATAGTAAAATTAACACTCGCGTAGACCTGGCGTTGATATGGCACAACTAATATCGGTGCCACCTCAGCTGTAGAAATGGGTTTATTTCTGTGTCCTTTTTGAATTTCTTTGAGTCTTTTGTTAAATTTGTGTGTTAAGTTGTCAAGTGGTATGTATGAGTAAGTGTGTATGGTGGTTGGTGTGTGACTAACAGGGTATTATGTTTTATTGTAAGGCACTGTAGGCTTTCAAACATACTGTATGAACATTATAACATGAATTAAATTATGTTTGTGACAGGTTATATATTCAAGTAAAAAAAAATTTTTTAAAATGAAAAATACTTTCGATACAAATATGAAAAAAGAAATAAAATGCAAAAATGAAATAAGAAAAAAACTCTTGTCGTACCTGTAATCATTGTTGAAGGGTCTTGATTTAATGTTGTGAGCTTATGCCATATGAAGAATCATAAATTGACCACGGGGGATCCCTACTAGTATTAGTTGTGTTTTGTCCTCTCTTATCCCCGGTCAACTGAATTAACCATAGAGACGGTCCAAAATCTCTTGTGATAAAACTTGTATCACTATACATTGTCAGATTACATATAGTGAAATTACATATAGTAAAATTAACACTCGCTAAGTACACATCAAAGTCTAAGTTCATTATTAGTACTCAAAATAGCACACGCTATACACTTCACAGTAACGTCTCTCCACAAATTATCCAACTAAGTACCTGAAAAGAATAAGTAATTCAAAATCCAATTTGTCCGTTTCCAAGCGAGTGTTAATTTTACTATATGTAATTTTACTATATGTAATCTGACAATGTATAGTGATACAAGTTTTATTCACAGATTAGATTTTCGTTCGTTTTTGGATTGAGGAAACTGAACTTATCTTGAAATTTACGTGCTACATGATCTGTTATTTACATTATTGGTGAGTTAATATGGTGACAGTAATACATTATATAATGACTATGTCCGTACGGTATAGTTTATGATCGGGTCTCATTTGGTATTTTAGGTTATTTACCAGTATCTTGCAACATTGGATTTAACGTGGTACGTTTTTCAACTATAACTGTTTTTTCTTGAGTGCTTGGTACTCTTACTTGGATATCTAGGGTACTTAATTCACGATTTGGATACTTCAGGCTTTTTTCTTGGTGATTGGCTCTTCCTGCTTTACTCTTTTCTAAATACACTGTTCGGTGCATTTGAGTTGTGTACTGGTATTTAGTACATGATTGTGATATGCATTATTGGTTATTGTATTATTGCAGCCCTGAAGAAGTCTATATGTCATAGACTGACTAGACGAAACACGTGTTGGCTGTTATTGTTTAACTCATTGGATGAAGAAATCGAATGACGATAAGAAGAAATTAAAAAACATGAATATTGGGACTCATTGATTCAATTGAAAGTAGAGTGCTTGGTGGATAACTGTTTATGTCTAGTCACTTGTTGACTTACATTGTAGTAGTGGTAACCTACTCTTTCCACTTGGAGCACCAATTGGACTTATATTTGTATATACATTGACTTACACATGCAGTGCGCTCCTGTATAACTGTTACCTCTGATTATTGTTGTTTATCGTGTTGTAGGAGCAGCCGCATAAGTTAAGATGAATAGAGATAAGGAGGCTGAACAACTATTTGAAAAGTTAGTGGCAGGAGAATCAATAGGATCTGCCATGGGACCATCTAAAGAAACTAAAAAGGAAGGCCTTAGAGCCAAGTTTGTTAAGCTTGAATCCCTCAAACGCACAGAATTGAACAAATGGTGGGATGCCGCGACCCTAAGACAATATCTAAAACTTAATAGGATTCCACGCGGCCTCAGGTCCCAGATCATACCAACATATGAGGATCTGGAGCCGGACCTTTATGTAACATGGGAAAAGGAACTTAATACCAGTTCTAATAATTTGATTAACATTCTTATTGAGAATGCTGAGAGGAAAATAGCGAAATTGTTAGTTGAGATACAGAAGGTGGAAGACGAAATTAAAGAGATGAATCTTCCCGAATCAACCATCAAAAATTATACTGTCTTAGATGAAATACTAAATGACTTACAAAATGATATTAAGCAAAGGAAAGCAAGAAAGATCAAGCGCGACGAAAAAGACTACCGTTCAGGTCGTGTTTATGCCTTTGCGAGAAAGTTTGATTACTTGATGACTAAACCTATGACTGGTAAACAGAGGAGCGGCACCCCATCTGCCAGTGATAGTGATCCGGGTACGAGTAATATTTCTAGTAGTGACAATGAGGAAATTCCGGATTCCTCTTCCCTCCCATCAGTTGAGAATAACTTTTTTAGTAGAGGTGCGCAGGCTACGCCGTGGGAACAGGGATACAGAGAGGAATCGAGCGGCAATTGCAAAAAAAAACAGGAGAGGTGGCAGAGGCGGTAGGAGGACAAGGGGGAAGGGTAGGCATGCGACTGAGATCATGGAAACCATAGTTGAAAATGATGCTAATGATGTTGGAAATATTGAAATTGTGAATCTGTCATCAACTGAATTGTCTGAGAATATGGTCAGTTTACTTAAAAAAGGAATGGGATTTTGCCCTATGTCTATGCCCGATTGGTATTTGACTAAAATTGATGTATTCAAGTTTGTAAGGAAGCTGAAATTAAAAAAGTTTTTTGCGAATGTACCAGAAAAGATCAGACATGAGAGAATAAAACCCTTAAGCAATATTACGATTCAAGAACTTAAAGAAACCCAATTATTATTGTCCCTCACTGAGAGAGAGGAGGATCCTGTGACTTTATTGAAGTTATTAGATGATTTGGAGATTGAAAGATTTCTGAGTGAGGGTAGTGGGTTGAAAGAGCGATCAAAATGGACACCACAGGTGGCATCTGGTAGTACCATCGAAGCCTTCTTTAAGGCGGTCAATCAAGATGTTGATAGAATTACAGATGCAAAATGTTGTGATAGAATGCAGAGATATAAAGACAACCTATTGCCTGGGGAGAGGCTGGCACTAAAAGAACTTATGAATAATCCTGATATCACTATACGCAAAGCAGACAAGGGTGGGAACGTAGTAATTTTGAATACAACTGATTATAATGAGGAAGTTTACTCTCAATTGAATAATACTATGTATTATGAAAAATTACCAGGCAATCCTCTTCTAACCCTGTCTAAGACTAATAATGACCAATTGAAAATTTGGTATGAACAATCGCTTATTGATCATAATGAATTTCTTTATTTACAGGTTACTACACCACGTGCACCTTGCATGTACACACTGCCTAAAATTCACAAATCAATGGTGAAACCACCTGGCAGACCTATTATTTCCGGTATTGGGGGGCCAACTGAGCGCCTCTCCCAATATGTTGATACTTTCTTACAGCTTTATGTTAAAAACCTACCTTCATTTATTGAGGACTCTAAGCATGTACTCAATCTAATGAATGACGTGATCTGGGATGACAGGATGATATTGGTTACACTAGATGTGGTATCACTTTATACTAACATCGATCATGAACTGGGTATTCGTGCCATTGACTTCTTTCTGAGTAATAGAAGTGCGGAATACTATGACCACAATCAGATGATCCTAATGATGACGGAACTTGTGCTTCATAATAACGTGTTCCTCTTTGATGATAAATGGTTCAGACAGCGCCTTGGAACCGCGATGGGTTCTAGGTTCGCTCTGTCCTTTGCGAACCTCTTTATGGGGTTCTTCGAGGCGGAGAGAATCTGGGGCCCATCCGGTAATAAATGGATACAATATATATACTATTGGGGGCGGTATATAGACGACTGCCTCCTGATCTGGACAGGTTCAATTGATGAACTCAAGGTTTTTTTTGATTATTTGAACGATAACGCACTTAACCTGGCATTTACTACTCATTATGACAGAAATAGCATCAGTTTCTTGGATATTGAACTTTTTATCGAAGATGGTAAAATTTGCAGTCGCATGTTTCGAAAACCTACCAGCTGTAATGCTGTTTTACATGCTCGAAGTTGTCACCCTGTGAGTCAAATAAATGCGATCCCTTATGGTGAGATGGTAAGGGCACGACGGAATTGCTCTACAGACAGTGATTTTGAGCATAACCTTACAGATTTATCACAGAGATTTAAGAAACGTGGGTATCAGAGCAAAGTGGTCGAAAATGCTGTGATGCGAGCAAAAAAACTTAAAAGGTCTAAAACTCTTGAGATAAAATCAGGTGAGAATAAAAATTTTCTGATCCGCTTGATTACTAACTATAGCACTGATAGTGCCAAACTATATAGAATTTTAAATAGACATTGGCATTTACTGTATATGGACAAAGACCTGATACCATACATTGGAAAGAAACCTGGACTAACTTTCAGAAGGGGACGTACCCTTTCTAATTACGTCAGTCCGAGTTACCCTTTGAGGAACACTATTCCTGATTGGCTCACTGAGCGATCTATAGGTTTCCACAAATGTGGGAGATGTAGTTCCTGCAGATGGGCCGTGAATAAGATTAAGACTTTTAACTATAACAATACTGGAGAACATTCAATTAATATGTTTATTAATTGTGATACTACTTTTGTTGTTTATGTTATAGTTTGTTCATGTAAACAGATTTATGTTGGGAGCACCATCAGAAAACTGAAAGAAAGAATGGTAGAGCATTTCAGAGCATTGAAAACAGGGGATACGCGTTATCCTATTGCCTCCCACATTGTTAGAAACTGTCATGAGAAAGAGAAACATGTGTTTAGGTATCATGGTATTGATCATATCAAGCGTGATGTTAGAGGTGGAAACAGGCAATTACAACTGCGACGCAGAGAAGTGATGTGGTTGTTGAAACTTAAAGCAGTCGAACGTGGCCTAAATATTGACCACGAATTTGAATATTATTTAGGGCAGGAATAAACTGTGTATGAATATTGTAGTTCAAGTTTTGCTCTGTAGCTTATTTGAACTTACTGATTGTATTAAAACTGATTGTATTGTTGATATCATAATACATAACAAATGTAGTATTTATGCGGGTGAATAAGGTTACCTAACTGTTTGTAGATTGTACTCTTCACCCTGTACCTTTTACCTATCCTTCCCTTTTCCTGTGTTTGTGGATCTTACTTTTTGGCAGTTTAGTTTTACTGCAACAATATTTGCCACCTGGACCCTTTCATTCACGGATACCGTCAGACGTGGGACTGTTAATTTGCATACTTTAGATATGTAGTATAATGGCACATATTTTTATTTTTATTGTGAAATTGTAGTGCGGTTTTGAGCTATCACTTGGTTCGGATTATATAATGGCAAGGTGCAATTACAACTCTGTGGATTGTTGATACTGCAATAATTTTATAACACGTACGGCGGAAATCACAAATAATTCAAATTACTGAATTTGTATAAGGTTGGTCTACACAATATAACTAATTCTGTTTAGATATTACTAAGTAATTTGTACTATTAAGTAATGAGAGTGGTAAGACTGAGTACGAATGGGCAATTTCACCATTCTAAGATGGCGCCCGCTGTTTTTCCCTACTTATTGCCACTTTAAGATGGCGCTCGCGTAGTACGCGACCATTTCGGATACTGACAAGGCAGAGATACGGTGAGTGGCTTTACGAAATATGTGGCTGTGATATATCAGGTTCCATTACCAGATAAATACTGATGCGATTTTTAATTTATTCGCAGCTTGCCGACACGAGGATATTGTGAATTTATAATTGACTTCATGAAGGTTTCACCTTCATTACGCTGATATGCGGGTATTTGATTTGAAGAGGCTTGGAAACGGACACATTGGATTTTGAATTACTTATTCTTTTCAGGTACTTAGTTAGTTGGATAATTTGTGGAGAGACGTTACTGTGAAGTGTATAGCGTGTGCTATTTTGAGTACTAATAATGAACTTAGACTTTGATGTGTACTTAGCGAGTGTTAATTTTACTATATGTAATTTTACTATATGTAATCTGACAATGTATAGTGATACAAGTTTTATTCACAGATTAGATTTTCGTTCGTTTTTGGATTGAGGAAACTGAACTTATCTTGAAATTTACGTGCTACATGATCTGTTATTTACATTATTGGTGAGTTAATATGGTGACAGTAATACATTATATAATGACTATGTCCGTACGGTATAGTTTATGATCGGGTCTCATTTGGTATTTTAGGTTATTTACCAGTATCTTGCAACATTGGATTTAACGTGGTACGTTTTTCAACTATAACTGTTTTTTTTGAGTGCTTGGTACTCTTACTTGGATATCTAGGGTACTTAATTCACGATTTGGATACTTCAGGCTTTTTTCTTGGTGATTGGCTCTTCCTGCTTTACTCTTTTCTAAATACACTGTTCGGTGCATTTGAGTTGTGTACTGGTATTTAGTACATGATTGTGATATGCATTATTGGTTATTGTATTATTGCAGCCCTGAAGAAGTCTATATGTCATAGACTGACTAGACGAAACACGTGTTGGCTGTTATTGTTTAACTCATTGGATGAAGAAATCGAATGACGATAAGAAGAAATTAAAAAACATGAATATTGGGACTCATTGATTTAATTAGAGTGCTTGGTGGATAACTGTTTATGTCTAGTCACTTGTTGACTTCCATTGTAGTAGTGGTAACCTACTCTTTCCACTTGGAGCACCAATTGGACTTATATTTGTATATACATTGACTTACACACGCAGTGCGCTCCTGTATAACTGTTACCTCTGATTATTGTTGGTTATAATAATTTGAAGATGTGTTGAGAGGGCTGGGTGAACTAGTAATATAAAGATATCCTTACTTCCAATAATGGAACTTAAAAAATCAATCTTATTCAATTTTTAAACCATTGCATTGATTTAATAAAAATATTCATATGTTACATTTCAATTAAATATACCTGATATGCTAAATGTGTATTGTTTTTAATGCAATCAAAACAAATGAAAGATAACAGAATTAGACATTACATTACAGAAATAACAAGCATACAGAAATGTCCTGCTTTAATTTCAGCAGTTCTAACAGCATTTGGAAATTAAGATTTGTACAATTTTCACAAACGTAAAGGATATTAAATATTAAAAAAATTATTGCATGCCCCACTGAGATGACATAGAAAACACAGCTGGTCCCAGCTTTCAAAAGAATTGTTCCTGTCAGTGTAAAATCTATTGAAATCTGGGCGACACAATTTAAAAGAAAACTAAGTCATACATGAAAATGTGTGTTATTTAATCTTGCATACTCTTCTGTTTGGTGAGGGAAAGTAAATGTGCTCTGCGAGATCATATGTGCTTGCCACCACATATAGTGGGTGTGCAACTTTCTTATCTGGAAAAATAATCTGCTCTATTTTACCACTGCAATTTGAAACGGTTGTAGGGCTTTACAACGCGTGCTTTTACACCGCGGTTTTTATTAACGCAAGTCGTTACCACGACTTGCGTTGGAGGGGTGCGGACTTAGGAATTTTTAAATTTACTATTCTAACACCAGCCTACGTACAGTAGGGAAGGTGTTGGATAGTAAATTAAAAAATTCCTTGTCCTGCAGCGCCCTCCAGCGCAAGTCGAGTTGAAAAAAACGCGTTGTAACGGCACGCGGTGTAACAGCCGCGTCCTAAAGGCTGTTCCCCATTTGAAACAGAAGCGAAGAAGAAGCTGGAAGTTTGAGGACGAGCTACAATGTGCTGTGATGACCTGAAGGCAACAAGGATATGTGCACAGGCAATAATACTGACAAAATGTACACCTTGTAAGAAACAAGAACCCAACAACATAGCCACGTCGTCCTCTTTTCATTGGCTTACATGTAACATCAAAGAATCTTTCCTCACAGTTATATGCACACGAGAGGAACAGCAGTTGTGAGAAAAGGACACATTATTTTCTGCCTGGTTTACCTCTATTTTTCTACCACTGCGAAACCTCTGCGGCAGAATGAGGCACAAAGATGTTGGGAGTGAGGGGCACCAAGGCTTACATATTGAAACCCCTGCCCCGGTCGTTGAGGCATGAATTAGCCCAGCATGAAAGCAGCCTGGACCTCGAGCTGAATAATGTCTGCTGCTATCACATTTGTGGTGGTGCTGAGCTTGCAATCTGACCTCGCATTAAAGTAATAGTGCTTGATTTGTAGTTGGATGGTAATGGAAAAACGTTCAGTTTCTGAGCTCTCTGATTAGCCCCCTATTTTCCTCCTTCCACGGTGCTCTAAATACGTCATGGGATCAAATAATTTAACAGTGTTTGCAATGCAACTGTTATTTTTTAACACTGACCAATTCAGAGTTCACCTAGGTGGTATGGAGTGTTTCTCCTGACCACCTTATAAGAATTCAGGATAGAGGTGTATACTTGGGGGTGTCTAAGCCCGGATTCCTCTAGATCTATCAGCAGCAATCGATCACTTCCTCCTCCTGTATCGGCTGATGGTGATTGGAGTTACCTATTTGGCATATGGTTGACTTTGAACTTTTGTTTTATCATCTTCAAACACTATTCCTTCCTCTTTATCTTCTGTGTCTCTGCGCATTCATCATGGTGTTCATCAGTGTTTTCCTATTGCATAT
Source organism: Lissotriton helveticus (assembly GCF_964261635.1). Lineage (NCBI taxonomy): Eukaryota > Metazoa > Chordata > Amphibia > Caudata > Salamandridae > Lissotriton > Lissotriton helveticus. The sequence continues at coordinate 609,542,891 of NC_136059.1, read as the reverse complement.
TTAATATTCATGCAGGGCATCTTGCCAAACTTATCTGCACTTTAGGATTTTGTTTTTACATGTACATCGACTATATCGATTTCGTTTTTTGCTTTCATAGCTGGCCTACTTCTTTTCAACCATGTTAAATCCAATTCTGGGAGTAGATGAATGGCAACTGGCTCAAACACAACAAATGCTTCAAAAGAAATCTTGCTTTTCTCTGTAGATCATGAAAAGGGTCCTTTTCCTTGTCCTGCCACCAATGTACACAACTTGGGGGTCAAATCTGAGGCCCTTTCCCACCTAAGCCTCACATTTCTTTAGTGGTAATAAGTTGTGAACATCACCTTCACCACATTAGGAAAGTTCTTCCTTTTCTTAGTCCCAGTGAAAAACGACTGATTAGCTCAACCAATATAGGACCATGCCTTGGTATGGCAATTCTCTTTATTTGGGATTCCTACAATACCTTCTACAGAAACTTCAGGTATTACAAAATCAAGTTGCCAAATGTTCACCAACTCTCCCCAGTTGACTCATTCCACACGTGTCAGCTGCTCTATGCTGGTTTACCATTAAATATTGCATTATTTTCAAAGCTATATGTATCGTTCATTGATATCGTAATAGTAGAGCTCCAGTTTTTTGGGGAAGCTACTCTACCTTACCTTCTACGCCTCATGGTTCGTAACGGATTCTCAGGTGTCTGCAAATACTTGGAAAATTAAATCATATTAACAGATTAATACAGTGTATAGAAATGAAAAACCAAAATTAAAAATTGAACATTTTAAAACGTTCTGTAAATGTGAGATTACAGGCTAAAAATTAAGGCCCAGATGTAGGTAAAACTTATTTACCGATTCTTAATTACCGAATTTTACCGATTCGGTAATTAAGAATCGATAAATAAGAAGGGGGGGTATGTAGGAACATCCAGATGTTCCATTTACCGAATCGGTAAATATCTGTATTTACCGATTCGGTAAATACCGACCGGTAATGCTCCATTCATTCCTATGGGCTTTGAAGCCCATAGGAATGAATGGGGCATTACCGGTCGGTATTTACCGAATCGGTAAATACCGATTTTGACAAGGGTGCAGGGGGTGTCACTTTGACACCCTCTAGCACCCCCAAAAAAGTTTCTGGGGCCATGTGGCAGGCATACCTGCCCTAAGGGCAGGTCTGCCTGTCATATGGCACAGGTGTGCATGCACACATGTGCATGCACACCTGAATCGGTATTTTACCATCAAATTGAATTTGATGGTAAAATACCGATTTTGTAGGCCTTGTGGGACTCAGAAGAGTCCCACCTACATATCAATTTTACCGATTCTGTAAAAATACCGGTCGGTAAATTTACCGACCGGTATATTTACCGACTCGGTAAAATTACCGATTTGACCTGTTTCCGTCCCCCTACATCACAATAGCCAAATACCGGTCGGTAACGGCCGAAATCGGCCGTTACCGACCGGTATTTGGCTACCTACATCTGGCCCTAAGTTTCTTTCTTCAGATTGATTCATAGGACTAGTCCAAGTGCATCAAACAGAATATAGTATGGACGATTGGTGGCCTCAATTGAATTTAGAAAAGCTCCAACTTTCTCAGTAAAATAATAATTCAGATTTTTTTTATATTTGTTTGTTAATTGAATTAAACTTTGAATCATTTTTACATTTGTTTGATAAATGCTTGTTTCCGTAACTTTGTGTGATGTTTTGTAGTTCAAATCACCAAAATTACTTAAGATGGGGTCCCTGGAATTCAATAATGATTCAGTGGGAGCCCCTAGATTCCAGTAATGATTTAGCGGAGGTCCACAGACGTCAAAAGGTTAAGAACCACTCCTCTATGCAGAAACAAACCCTTAAAGCAGGTTCCATAATAATTCCACACTAAAGTATTGCACCGGAGAGGGAAACATCCTTTACAATGCAACTTTTACAACACACTACCATTACGACGCAACTTTTACAATGCAAGTCATTACAACGAATTGCGCTGGAGGGCGCTCTAGGATAGGGAATAGTTTAATTACTATCCAACACCTTCCCTACTATCCACAGGGTCTGGAGTTGGAATAGTAAATTAAACTATTAACTATCCAGCGCCCCCCAACGCAAGTCGTTGTAACGACTTGCGTTGTAAAACCTGCGTCGTAATGGCATGCGTTGTAAAAGCATGCGTTGTAACGTCATACATCCCACTGGAGAACGGTGCATTCAATTATATGCACGCGTATCTCTCTTCTAGCTATATATTCTCTTCTGGCTCTCCACAACTCTCACAAGTCTCAACATTTTTCATACTCTTCAAAGTTCATTCTCTGTCAATTGCTGCATTTCACCACTAGCTTCAAGAAATTATGTTGGTGTTTGAGCAGTCTACAACAGACCCATAACATAAAGTAGGTGCTAAAATTTTACTGGTGGATTCTCCTACGGATTTAACACTTTCTATAGAAAATGAATGGTTTTCTGTTAACACCCAACTTTAAATCAGGCTCGAATTTGGAATAACAAACAAGGATTACATCGGAGTAGTGATTCTGTAGAACGAAATTTTAATTGAAATGTATATTTTCCTTGAGAGAAGAGAAAACTCAAGATGCGTGAACTAATTTACAATTTAGAATGTGGCCAATTGTGTACACATTTTCTTCAGTATTGACCAGTACTAGAGTGTTGCATGATGGATTGGTGTGGAATTGTTTCAGCTGTGTTGGCACATTAGGACGACACTTCATCAAGAAACAGAGGAATTACCATGCATTATCATGCATTTACAGATATGGATTTTATATCACATCAGGAAGTACCAGAGACTTCTCAAATACCAACCAGTGGATTGGTCAGTGAGCACATCTGGTAAAATGTGTTAATACGGCCTCTTTACAGGCATGAGATGCTGTACCTGCTTTTAACCAATGCAACCTAGCACAAGACAAACATTCACCCCATTTCTGCATCTGCAATGGTAGGACCTTAAGTCCCTTAATATGTTCACGAACACAAAAAGATGAAGGCTCATGCTTCCTCAAGTCATGCTCGCAAGTGACACATGAGATTATGCATGCTGCAAAGTAAGACATCAAAGCAAAAATACACTACACAGTAGCTGCTTCCACCTCTCCATAGTGCATGTTTAGAACCATGGTCTGCTGTCTACGGTTTAACACTGGCTTCCCAAACCAAGCTTAGAGCATTTGCTACGGCCTTCCTCTTGTGAGATGCTTCATATGTGTGTAAATAATGAACATGGGCCTCACTTGTGAAAATATCCATATGTAACATACATCAGTTCAACGCTTTACAAAAGCCAGTGGACCAAAGTTGCATTCGTGCAATGACTTATTGAAGAACACATCACAAATATGAACCTGCAAGCTGTCTTTTCACCCCAGCGCAATAGGTTCATGAATGTTTAGCAATGGCTTGTGACCTGGTGTCATATACCATCGGAAATGTCTGTTTTACCACAAATGTGTGCTATAACAATTTGATAACAACTGATTTTTTACCGGACAGGATCATATTCTGATCAGTATTGCACCATTCTTCCTTTTATGTTTTTTTAAATAAAGGCCTGATTTGGAGTTTAGTAGTAAGTGCCTATCCTCCAATTTATAGAGGAAATCTGTGTTTATCACCGAAAAAAATTACAATCTTAATAGGTTCGCACTGGAATTGTCAAATAAAAGTAATGCTTAAGAGGTATTTTTCACAAAATCTTTGTTATTTATCTCCCCTCTTTTATTTTCTGATAACGTTTCCTGCTTTCTCTTAAAAAATGGCAGCAGGATGTTTCATTTCTTTGCATGTATGTACGTATGTTATTTCAATAGTGCCAACCTGACAACAGCCAGCAGAGTGCTGTACATGGTCAAGGCAAGCAAACAGTAGGCGAGTTATAGGAGAACCATTAGTTCAGAATATTCCATGGAGCCCGGGCACCACTGGTTCATGCTAGCACCAGTTTACAGAGGGCTTCTTTTTGGGCATGCTTTTGCACAAGTTTCACATTTTTGAAAAACAACCCTGACATCTCCAAGAATCGTTTTCACCATGTGACATCTGGGTGTGAAGGACATAAGAGACAATTCGAAGTCTAATACTCAGCAGTTAGAGAGAGTTTCGAATAGTGCCAAGAGGCTGCAATGAGAGTCCTCTTCGAACATGCGGTTCCTACTGTACCGATCCACAACTCCATGTCACATGCACCCATGACCATGATTGGGACGGAGGTATGCATTACTGTTGTACACATCCTTGGAAAACGCTGGCACCTCCATTTGCATATACACGCAGGCAATCCTCTGCAGATTCTCAGCTACCTCAATAATGGGCAATCAATTTACATTAGCAAGTTCTTTCTCACACTATTTCTATTGCTGGAATTTCTCTAGGTCAGTGTTCAAGAGACTTCTTTTCTATTCTCCAGTAACCATCCTCGCTTTTTCACTCCTTTTGTCCATTGTGCTTTGCCCGAAACAACTTCAGTTTTTTCCGTTGTTGGAAAAATGATTTCTCCCAGGATGTCTTCACCTTTGTGAAAGAGAGTTGTTTCTCGGTGTCCTGGAAAGTGAGACATGCACAAATTGGTGTGTTGACTTGAGCTGGTTTTACCAGTGACGACCAATGTGGCTGTCAAGCGGGGAGTCTCGGCTCAATCTTTAAGGATAATTCGTAGAGGGTGTCTTCATCCAGTATGAGAGACCTGTCCAGAAGAAACTGTGTGACCTGCGAGAAAACAAAATAATGGTTTACATTGAATAGAGTGGCACATAAAAAAGGCGTTAATACCCATTACCCGCTCCTCTCCCAGTCCTTACTCTATATGTAGGGAAAGGCGACTGGATAAGTTGCTAATACTAGATCAGGCTTCTAATCTCGAATTTGGTACTTGACCAAAGATTGTGTAGTTCTGGGCAAATCACATCAGCAGTGTTTGACAATATGTCGTCTAATACTGTCCCAATTACATGTTCCTGTTCCTCCTTCACATCATGTCCAGGAAACTGCTTCTCTGCGATTTTAACTAGACTCTTGATACCATGCTGTTCTAGGTACAGCATCTCCTGCTTGAGTATTCTCTGTAAAGGACTCTGCATTTCTTTGAGGTCAGTCCTGCACTACATGACATTGCTACATAAAGGAAATAATAAATAAATACCATCAAGGACCAATTCCTCATTGAGATTTGCAGTTCAGATGCTTCAAACTAGCACATTTAATTTTGTCCCTACCAAGGGGCCTAACTAAGACATTTACTCATTCAATGCTCCAATATTTAAAAACCCTTCTTACGCTGGGAAAGTGTCCACTAAACATTTGCCAGGTAGAGGAATTTATTGGTGTGGGGAAATCTTCAATGCATACAACACCAAATGGAAAATGCTTTATTGAGTTGAATCCCTTTTTTAAAATACTTTCAAGATCACAATTATGTTACCTTTGAGCTGCATCTGAATGGAAACCCTATTCATTTTATTGAGACATCATAACTTGATAAAATCTACGCTTATGTGTGATGTCACAGACAGGTTTTTGAGCCCCATGTTAGTGAGGTTTAGAATTGATAAGAAGGTGACCTATATGATAAGTTGAGAGAAGCTTCTCTTAATCAATTGTTATCTTTCTCATGTGCCTCGCAATATCTTTGACAGCATTTATTGGGTGTTTGGTGGCTCTTTTGTGCATGGAAACACCTGATTAAATTTCAGCCAGGGAAAAAGGAAGCATGTCTTAAAGGCTATGAATGTCCTAGGAACATGGATCACATACAGGGTGTTTTGTGGCCTGCCATTTATCCATGGTTTTTAGGTTTGTCATGGCAGTGCAACTTTCTACAAGATGTATTGTTTACAAGTTCTTTAAAACATACACAAAGTTTTTACTGAACCTGGAGTTTTACTCTTTCACCTTCTCTTATAAACTGCTTGATGCATCATTCTGCCTCTTACGGAGTGTTTTCTTTGCCATGCATAATAGTCAATTTTACATCTTAAAAGAAGTCTGAAACATCCCAAATTAAATTCTGTATCTTATAGATGCATTGTATACAGAAAGCAATACTTGTTTTGTTAATGTATTTATTTACTGCTGCAGGCTCTTACGGCCTGACAATAGCCAATACACTTTTATTTTACTAAAGTTATATGTATAATAAACTTACATTTAGGTTTTAAGCCAGTCCTCTTCAACCATTTGCCTGATATTGTGTCATTCACAATTTTCTTTCATCCACTACAGCCGACTTCACCCATTGGCTAACTTCACTGTGAGTGATGGCATTCTGCACTTTCAGAAACAGTACATCCACACACAAATTAGTTCCCTTCAGTGACAGGGACTATGTCACTATATGCTTTTTAAGATCAAAATTATTTTAGATTTTTTTAGATTTATTTTAATATGTGGGAGGGCCCATCAGCTCCCACAACAATGTTGTATAAAAACCAGGGCAAAATAAGTATTGGCCAAGCCAACAGGCTGGCAGACAAGGCTAGATTGTTTGGTTTTGCCAGTGCTTGTTTATATGTTTAGTGAGATGTTGTATAAATTTAAGTCAGAACTATTGGCTTTGCATAGGCTTGTTCTTATTCTATTTTCCATTATACTTCAAAGATCCTTAAAATAGTAATTTCTCTCGAAATTGGTTTGCTTTTGTTAGGGAATTGCAGTCATAGTAAAATTGTTTATTCGGGGCAATATAACGAAAAGCAGTGGACAAGCTGTGCCTTAACATCAAGCTTTACATGGTTCAGCGATGCCTACATGCATTTTCAAATTGAGCTCTAATAGAAGAATACTTATTGGGTAAATGAAAGATGAAAAGCAAAAGGGAAATAGTTTGAAAGCATCTCAAGGAACAGGTGCATACCAACTTTCTCCTTGCTGCCTGCTACTACTCCCTTCTGCGGTACATCACTCACAAGATGCGATTGATTATATCTTGCTCATAAACTTATCCTAGATAATGAGCTATCTGATCCAAATATTTCCTACACTACCATATATACTGTATTTGTTTATTTCCACTGTAAATATAAAGTATCCATCATTTTAACGTAGGTGGTGTGTACCTATTACTTTCTGTTGATGACTAAGAACTAGTACCTCTGACAAGCCTCCTTACAATATCAACATGTAAGTACACCATTTTCCAGTAACAGCAGCTTGTAATGGTCACACAGAGTTCTAATAAAGAACTAGAACGTTCACCTTCCTCACAAAATGTGCCTGCACTGGGAGACATGCTGCTGGAGAAGATAGCCTTTGAATCATACACTTTCCTGTGGCGAATGATGAATATACTCATGCAAATGTTTCTTTCCTCTGCTGCTACAAGTTGTTGAAATTATAAAGCCCTAAAAACATGAATTTCCATGTGTTTGCATTAGATATTTAAATTGTCTGAAAATGTTGGAGTATGTGACAGTTTTCACTGTTTTAAAATAGCAGTCTCATTGTTCTATCTGAGTTACAATGTTACCTATTTTAAAATATATTCTAATTAACTTTGTAGGCAGTTGTTTGTAATATATGAAGAGCAATATCTTTTATAGACGATAAATATATATATATATATATGTGTGTGAGTAAATGTATTTCATAATTTCCTTATATTGAGTTAACTATAAAACTATTTTGAAACCAGAGCACATTTAGATGCAACTACTGACAAAGATGTGGAGAACAGAAAAATAAATGTACAAATAACAGCTCCTTGAGAGGTTCCCACTACCCACTGGAGCACAATCTTTTTTTAAATTGTAAATATGAAATCCATCTGTAAATAGCTTTCTGCGCCTCTATAACAGTCTAATCACATATATTTAAATGGAAGATTGAAAAAAAACTTTGATGTATACCAAAATGTTATTCTAAACACACAGAGGTATTAAGCAAAATAAATGATGGATAGGCTAAGTAAACAGATGTGGAAAGGTGATGCTATGCTGGAATTGGCTATGGAATTAACTCACTTTAGCTATTTTTAAGCCCATTAAAATATATTGTGCTTAAACTGACTAAAACCTCACACCTTCTGTCACATTTGTAACCAGCTGGTTTCATATCAGCATTAACACCTCATTGTTTATTTATGTTAGCCTGCTCCACATGAAAGGTTTAAAATTCAACTTCCTAATTCAACAAAATGAAATCATGTTTAGAAATATCTCACTTTTGTCTTGAAAACTAAATATTGGTACTCTAGTTCTTCATTAGAACACTGTGACAAAGCTACTATAGATCACTGGTGAGTCAACTGGCACACGGCTTCTGGTGCTTGAAGTATATATTTCACTCAGCATGCCAGACTTTGTTTCTGACATGAACAAGGAAGGTATTCAGAATTTATAGAAAATGCATTCTCGTAGATTTGTAGAGCCCTAACTATGGTTTCTATAACTAATGAAACTCCCTTATTTTGTTTACCTACTGGAGTCTCTTCAGTAGGAAATGCTTTCAACTCTATAGCTCTGATTCCAGAAGAGTGTCATTCAGGAGTTCTTCACTTTTACCTTGATTATAGAATGTTGCTGCTCTAATTGTTCATAAGAACTGTGCGGCAAAACTACTGTAGAACACTGGGCAATTAAATGACAGAATGCTACTGCAAGTACATGTTTGACTCGGCATGTCAGACTGTTCTCACTGTGAATTTATAGAAAGTATGTCCTCATTTTAGCTACTGGAGACGTTCAAATACTTTTTAATTGAAAATCATGAGAGAAAACCCTTTTCTGTCAAGCATGGTTCCTTACATTGAAGTAGCAGATCAGCATTTTTCACAGGGCAAAATCATCACACTAAAACTAGTATGACATATCAAGAAATGATTCATATTGTGGTTAAAATGTGTTACCACCCTTTTTATATGTGTTCCTTTTTTGGGATCCTCAGAATCATGCATTCACTACAAAGAGAAAAAATCGCAGAATCTTATAACCCCCACCCTACCCAAAAAATCAAACAGCTCTATTTATTGAAGCATTCACCCAAACAATCCCCGATAAAACACAACATATAATACCGACTTTTGTGAGTTTCACCCAAAATGTTAAGGGTCTGATTTACAATAGCAATATTATCCAAGAGAGATGGTGCTCCCATGTTGTGATTGACCAGATGGAGTAGTGCCCTTGGCTTTGACTCTGAACCCTGTGAATCCACCATGGGCAATAACTACCCGGGAGCGCTCTCAACTGAACCATACTAAAGAAAATGCTGAAATATCCTGCAGGTAAACTTGTAATTGATCTAATCTCCACACAACATTGCCTACATCATAGCAATATTCTGCATTATGTTTATCACTATGAGAATTAAACTGATTCTGAAAATACTTAAAAGGAAACAAGAAATTGTGCCAACAAGCGCCAAAAAAATGCCAGCAATTGAATCAAGAATGCAAACCATATAAGCAATAAATGACCCTGCATGGGCAATGAATTTATGAAGACATAAACATTGATTTTTCTTTTGTAGCACGCTTCATTCTATTCTGTCAGTGTCCCATCCTATTCCATTGTTTACGTCTCAAAAACATGATATTTGTGCAGGTAGTACCTCAGCACGGAGAGATGCTCAGTCCTTTCCTTCTTTTTACACCAGAGAACATTTCATAGTTGTGAGTGAATTTCCTTGTGTTTTCTAAATGGCAGATTGAAAAACATCCTGCCAAATGGTATTGCTCCGGGGATAATGCAGTTTATTCCCAGGTTACTAGGTCACAGAATAGTTGCTTTTTCATGCTTTATACATACTTTGTATGTGTATATATATATATATATATATATATATATATATATATATATATATATATATATATATATATATTTATTGAAAAAACCATAGGTTTCACACATGTTATAGTTAGCTGGACATTTCACTCATACAAAACCTTTGAAATTCCCCTTTATAGTTAGTTCAGCTAACTATAACTCGCGCGCCCGCAATGCACTGCTGATGACATCACATATTACATCACGCATGACATGGTCAGTCACATCACTCATGACATCACTGATGACATCTCAAATGACATCACTGATGATATCATCCAGTGAATGTGTGTCTTTCTGAAAAATAAATATTTTTATATATGTATATCTAAAGGTCGATGGAAGAATAAATGGGTAAATAAGTGTCTAAATGGATGTTTTTTTTTGTAAAATTGATTGGTTAACTGACTTATTAAGTGTATCTCAGTGAATACATATATTAGCGAGTAATATTTAAATATTTAAATATATGTATCAGTGTCTCACTTTGTGTATAAGTGGCTGCATGGGTTGGTGCGTAGCTACATGAGTGTGTATATGGGTTATTAGTTGTTTTTTTGAGTATCAGTATGAGTGTCTGTATGGTTTGGTGGGGGGTATTACTTAGCGCATAGATGCATGAATGACTGACTCACTGTTTGTATGTGTTTTGAAGACAGCATGTGTGCAGGACTGTATGGGTGGATGAGTGTGTGTATGGGTGAGTTACTGAGTGAAGGACTGTCTCAATAATATCTTTATGAGTAACTACATATGTTTTAATCTAGTATATGTGAGCATTGATGTATATAAGTGAGTATATTTGAGAGTGAGAGATTGGAAGAGTTCCTGTTTAAATAAGTATGTGTTTCTATAAGTGATTGTTTAAGAGAGTAAGTATGTGTAAGTTTCCGTAGAAGTAAGTGTGGTAGTGTGTGTATAGCTGTATATGCAAATAAATGGATGTTTGATAGTTTATTTGCATGTGTGAGTATGTGTGTGAGTAACTCTATGGTTGACTGTCGGTGTGTAACAGGATGTATAGGTGTATCAGTACATATGATGACTGAGTACATGTATGAGTGACTATATAGAACTGTTAGTGAATGAGTGGATGTGTATATAGATGGTGGAATTACTGAAAAGGTTGTTGTAACTGGTATTGGTATCTCCATTTTTTTGAAAATTTTAGTTTCTATTTTTGAATGTGTGTATCAAAGGTTATATTACGCTGAGAGGAGGTCTGCCACTCTTTCATAAGGATGATGTCATCAGTGATGTCATTTGAGATGTCATCAGTGATGTCATGAGTGATGTCACTGACCATGTCATGAGTGATGTAATATGTGACGTCATCAGCAGTGCATTGCGGGAGCGCAAGTTATAGTTAGCTGAACTAACTATAACGGGGTAATTTCAAAGGTTTTGTATGAGTGAAATATCCAGCTAACTATAACATGTGTGAATTTGTAAGGTTTTGTAAATGCTAATTCTTAACTATAACGTGTGTAAAACCTATGGTTTTTTCAGTGAATTTGCAAGGTTTTTTAAATGCTAATTCCTAACTATAACGTGTGTAAAACCTATGTTTTTTTCAGTGAATTTGCAAGATTTTCAAATGCTAATTCCTAACTATAAAGTATGTGAAACCTATGGTTTTTTCAGTGAATTTCAAAGGTTTTGTAAATGATAGTTATTAAATGTATTAATTGTTATTTTTTTTATACCGATTTACTACATTATTTTAAACTATTTATTTTTAGATATTTTATTTTTTAAATTACATTACATATTTTTAATATAAATTGAAAAAAAATGTTTTAAAAATATTTAAATTGTAATATATATTTTTTTAATTTAATATTTATTTAACATATATATATTTTATATAGCAGACAATTATATTCTATGGAAGAAAATTCTAGTTACTGGTAAGTACAGTTAAATATACTTCTCAGGAATAGTAGTGAGCTAGATTGGGGAATTAATTCCTCTTCAATCCTGAGAGCCCCTGTGAGCCAACTAGCCCACCAGGTACCTCCAGTATGCGCCAGGCAGCTGTGTTGCAGAGAGGTGTTCAAAGGGCACACCCCCTTTTTACAACACTCTGCAACACAGCTCCGTGGCGCTTACTGGAGATACCTGTTGGACTAGTTGCCCCCTAGGGGACCTCTGGATTGAACCGGAATTAATTCCCCAACTTAAAACGCGCCTCTGGGCATGTTTGCACTCACATCACCTCAAGCCCCGCCCCCTACCTTCACCACTGTGCTAACGCGCCCTGTAGAGTGTTCTGCATTGGGGGATTAAGTCCCCTTACATACTGGGGGTCTCTGGGGCCAACTAGCCCACCGGGAACCTCCAGTATATGCCAGGAAGCTACGTTGCAGAGAGGTGTAATGAGGCCACGCCCCTTTTTACACCTCTCTGCAACGCAGCCCCGGGCGCGTTTGCAGAGGGGGAACTAATTCACCTTGCATACTGGGGGTCCCTGGGGGGCAACTAGCCCACCAGGAATCTCCAGTATGTGCCAGGGGACTGCATTGCAGAGAGGTGTAATGAGGCCATGCCCCTTTTTACACATCTCTGCAACGCAGCCCCCTGGCCTTGGGGGTCCGTATGGAACCACCTGAGCAGGCCTAGGGGGTCAGGGTGTTTCTACCCTGCCCCCTTTTTGCATTCTACACGTTTGTTTTTCTGTTTTCTTGTGCATTGGTCTACCGAGCGCAAGATGGCTGGCAACACTTCCTGGTTTGGAGTGTTGAAAGCCAATGAGCATGCAGCTCGTGCTCGGAAAGGTACGCGTACGGTACGTGTACGGTACGCGTATGGTACGCGTACCCGTGATTTTGTTGTCAACATTGTTTCTGGGGGGGGCCTTGGGGGTCCTTGTGGGACCCCATGAGCAGGCCAAGGGGGTCAGGGTGCTTCTACCCTGCCCCCTTTTTGAGTTCTAAATGTTTGTTTTTCTGCTTTCTTGTGCCTCAGTCTACCGAGGCACAAGATGGCTGCCAACAATTTCTGGTTTGGAGTGTTGACAGACAGTTGGCAGCCAATCAGCATGCAGCTCGTGCTCGGAAAGGTACGCGTACCGTACGGTACGCGCGCCTAGATATATATATATTTTTTCTTTTGCTTTTCTCAGGAACTACTGGAGGGATTTACACCATTTGAGCAAAAGCGTGATCTGCGAACCGGACTCTACCATTTTGCCAAATTTCTTGTAATTCCGTTCAGCAGTTCGGGCTGTAGCCGTGTCTAATCGTCCTATGGAAAATAACATGGGGAAAACACGTTTTGGGAGCCCCCTTTTTTCTCAGCCCCACTTGACAAATCCCCCCAAAACTTTCGGGGAAGGATCGGAGCGGGCCATCTTCTTTGAGAAATTTGCGAAGATTCATCAACCGGCGCCAAAGTTATTCCCAATAGAATGTTGCAGATTTCCTATGGAAACTAGGTCCTAACAATACCTATATATATATATATATATAGATATACTAGCAGCCCGTCCCGACGTTGTCCGGGAGCAATCAGGCTTCTGGGCCCCCGCCTGCCCCGACGTTGTCTCAGGCTTCAGGGCCCCCGCCCGCCCCGACATTGTCCGTGGGTCCCCCGGAGCGCACCCGCCACTTTCAGGGCCCCCAATGAGCCGCACACGGGCCGCTTCACCTACCTCAGCCGCCGCTCCTCCCCGCCTGTCCGCCGCTCCTCACCGCCTGTCCGCCGCTCCTCCCCGCCTGTCCGCCGCTCATCACCGCGCCTGTCCGCTGCTCCTCCCTGCGCTCATGTCCGGCGCTCCTCCTCGCACTCCTGTACGCCGCTCCTCCCCGCGCTCCTGATGTCAGCACGCACGTCGCGGCCGGCGCTACTTCCAAGGGACTAATTTTTTTTAATTGTAAATATTTTAAAGAACGTATATTTTATTTTTTTATATAGCCTATGTCCATCTGCAGACCCTGACAATTACAACGATGTATCGGGTGTTTGGTTTGGCGCTGTGGTTTCCGAGTTTACCCGCCTCAAAGGTTCAAAGTTCTCTCTTTATAATAGTAACTAGCGTTGCCCGGGGCAGAAGGGGGCTGGGGGCAGCATTTCAGGCTTCCGTGCACCTTACCTCAGCGCTTGCTCCTAGTCGCACAAACCCAGGCCCCCGCACCAGTCCGCCTCACTTCACCGCCCCCCACTACTCTCACTTAAATGTCTGCACCAAATGTGAAAGCCGTTTTAAAACCTATCATTTATTTTGCTATCCCGCTCCAGTCCGCCTCACTTCACCGCCCCCCACTACACCAAGCCAGTCTACACGTCCCGCTGCAGTCCGCTATCCCGCTCCATTCCGCCTCACTTACCGATCCTCCCCGTGTACTTCACCGCTCCTCCCCGCGTTTCACATACCTCATGGCGCTGCAGTCTTGCTACGTTCTCCGCTCCTCCATGCGCTGTTGTCCTCCATTCCGCTCCAGTCCGCCTTACTTCACCGCTCTTCCCCACGGTTCACGTACCTCATTCCCTCCAGTCTGGCTAAGTTTTCCGCTCCTCCCGCGCTGTTGTCCGCTCCTCCTCACGTTCCTGTCCTCCGATGATGTCAGCACGCACGTTGTTAGCACACACGGCCGGCGCTACTTCTTAGGGACTACTTTTTTTTATTGTTTATTTTTTAAATAACGTTTATTTTTATTTTTTTTATAGCCTATGTCCATCTACTGGACCCCCCCTTTCCAACGCTGTATCGGGTGTTGCGATTGGTGGTGTACTTTTCGAGTTTACCTGGCTCAAGTTTATTTTTTATTTTTTATAGCCTATGTCCATCTACTGGACTCCCCCTTTCCAACGCTGTATTGGGTGTTGCGATTGGTGGTGTACTTTTCGAGTTTACCTGGCTCAAAGGACACAGTTCTCTCTTTATAATAGTAGTATAGATATATATATATATATATATATTCACTGAAAAAAAAATAGGTTTTACAGACATTATAGTTAGGAATTAGCATTTATAAAAACCTTAGAAATTCACTGAAAAAACCGTAGGTTTCAGGGACGTTATAGTTGAACATTTGACTCATATAAAACCAGAGAAATTCGCCAGTTATAGTTAGTTGAGCTAACTATAACTTACGCGCCTGAAATGCACTGCTGATGACTTCACATATTACATCACTCATGACATGGTCAGTGACATCACTGATGACATCACTGATGACATCTCAAATGACATCACGGATGACATCACTGATGACATCATCCAATGAATGTGTGTTTCTGTAAAATTTAAATATTTTTCATATTTTTCATGCCAAGGTGTATTGAAGAATGAGTGGATTTACAACTGCCTGAATGGATTATTTAGTAGGTGCGTGACTGACTGTATAAGTGAGTGATTGAACGTGTCTTACTGAATGCATGAGTTAGTGACTAAACTGTGTGAAAGTCTATATTAGTCTCTCAGTTCGTATGTAAGCGGCTACATGGGTTGGTGAGTAGCTACATGAGTGTCTATATGGGTTATTGATTTGTTGTCTGAGTATCTGTATGGGTACCCGAGTGTCTTTGTTGGTGGGTGGGAGGATGTTTGACTCTTTGCATAGATGTCTGAGTGGGTGATTCACTAGTTGAATGCACTGTGACCCTTGACCCTGCTGGCAGGGCCGGTCGCTCCACGCACCGCAAGGCTCCCCATGTGTTTCCAGGACTTCACCACTGCTTCCGCGAGTTTGCCACTGCTCCTGCGCCCTAAGTATTTTGTGTTTTGCTGTTCTGTGCCCCTTTGCATTTGTTTGTGCCCACTGTTGTTCTGCCTGTATCTTTATTAATTTTTGCTCTGCCCGCATTTTTTTTCCGGCTTTGTGCACCCCCTTTGCTGCTTCCTGGCGGTACAAAAGGGGGTGGTGATGGACTGAGCATCTGAATCAATCAAAAACTCACACCCAGTCAAAAGATCTGGGTTTAATCCATCACCGTTCTTTAGCCCACTCTGCCACCCCAGTTCAGACATGGCTATATGCAAATCAGTCTGACCCTGTGCCTCATGGGAACAGTCCAGCCCGAACTGCCAAGCCATGTCTTTCCTGGACTGAAATCAAGCTTCCGAGGACCGGTTTCTGGCATTCCAGCCGTCTTCAGCCCGGCTTGCTTGAATCCAGTGGCAAAGTGAGCAAGGGACTCACGTCTGAGCATACCCTGCCACACTTATGGTGGCCAAAAGCGGTATAAAAGGGGGTGGTGATGGACGAAGCATCTGAATCAATCAAACACTCACACCCAGTCAAAAGATCTGGGTTTAATCCATCACCGTTCTTTAGCCCACTCTGCCACCCCAGTTCAGACATGGCTACATGCAAATCAGTCTGACCCTGTGCCTCATGGGAACAGTCTAGCCCGAACTGCCAAGCCATGCCTTCCCTGGACCGGAAACAAGTCCTCTCTCTGGTCTCCGACACGCATGGGAGTGACTGCTGTGTGCAATGGTCTGCTGTTTATTGGTGAAAGGAGGGTGATATGTGCTTGACTGCCTAGCAGGGGTTGTTATTGTTGTGTTCATCGCTGCAGGTATAATAATGTTGGATGTGCTGAGAAGGTACTATGGACTTGTCCTGACCCCCCTTGGTACCACCATGGGGTCGGTGGGCGACTGGTGTCCTCCAGGAGGGAACAACCCGTGTTTTTTCTTCAAAAGGGGTGTAGGACGTGAGAGGGCTAGCTTCTCATGATGGAAAGGGAGCGGGGCTTTGTTTCTGATTTTTCTTGTATTGGGGTGCCTTAGCATGATTGGGATGCTTAAGTGGGTGGGGGGCTTTGTTGGGGAACTAATTCATGATTGCTTTTTGCAGTGCATAGTGCAGAAATGGGTGGAGGGTGTTATATGTGACATAGGTGCAGAAGGTATAGCCATTACTAAGGTTTTGAACATCAAATATACTGCTGGAGGGTGGTAAGGTAACATGCATGACATGGAATGTCAGGGGATTGAACAATCCCCCCAAAAAACAGGCAGATACTTGCATTCTTGGATCGGCACAGTGTGCAAGTGATGTTGTTACAAGAAACCCACTTAAACAACCAAGCGGCGGATAAAGTAGCCACTAGATGGGCAGGGGCAAAATTTGCATCGTCTTATTCCACGAATGCGAGGGGGGGTTATGATTTTGATTAAGAAGGATCTTGTGTTTGAAACATCACATGTGGAGATGGATGCTGATGGTCGGTACATAATAGTGCAGGGGAAGTTGTGTGGAATGATGGTTACCATTAGTAATATGTACGGCCCTAATGTGGATGATCCTGCCTTTTACGAGGTGTTATGGAACAAGATTTATAGACTGCAGCCGACCTCTATTATATGTGGCGGCGATTTTAATGTGGTATTGAATCCAGATCTAGACAGACACACTAACTCAGACCCAGCTGTTAAGAAGGCCGCGCAAGCTGTACAGACTGGGATGCACAACTTATCCCTCATAGATATCTGGAGATTGAGACACCCTGGGGCACGGGAGGGTACTTGCACTCTTACGCGCATCAATCTTGGTCCCGCCTGGACTATTGGCTAACCACCAGTGGCATAAACTCACTGGTTACGAGCGCTACCCATTTGCCTAGGATGCTTTCCGATCACTCCCCCTCATTATTCACTATGATCATACCTCTGTACACGCCGCCACTGTTTCAATGGCGATTGCAATCCTGAGCTCTGCAAGATCAGGTGTTTCATGAGGGAGTTAGGGACGCTATCACACAGTACTTTGAACACAACTAAGGCACGGCAGACGACCTAGGCACATTGTGGGAGGTATTCAAAGGGACGATTCGCGGGGCATGTATAGGACTCCAAGCTGGGATACTTAAGTCGCTTTGGGGGTCGATGAAGGCTCTTGAACTGGAACTCCTTGAGCTTGAGAGACAGTATGAAAGAGGGCTAGATACTGCTACGTTAGCGACCATTAGATTAAAGATCACTGAATATAACGAGTTGGCGGACCTGGAAGTGAAGCACATGGCACAGCGCTGGACGGCTAGATACTATGGAGAGGGAGGACGGCCGGGTAGAGTGCCGGTGGCAAAAATAACTGAACGCTGGGCTAAGAGCAGTAACATCAATGCAATTTGTGTGAATGGGGACAGGCATTGTGACAGTGAGGGCATTCTGGCCTCTTTTGTCAAGTATTATGAGGGTATGTACAGCAGAAGGCAAACGGTTGAGGAGACTGAGATAGCGGAATATTTAGCGGGCGTGGCTCTAGTGTGGTTGTCAAAGGGGCAGCAAGATTTTTTAATGCATCGTTGACCTTGGATGAGATACGTGATGCTGTCAATGCACTGCCTAATGGCAAAGCAATAGGCACAGATGGACTCCCAGTGGAGTTTTATAAAGAATATTTGGATATATTGGCGCCGCATGTTCAGGCTATGTTTGTGGATGCATTCGAACAGCAGAGCTTGCCCGACACACTTCGAGAAGCATTAATTGTGGCTCTCCATAAACCAGGAAAAGATCCTGAGCGATGCGAATCATACCGACCGTCATCATTAATGAATACGGATGTTAAAATCCTCGCGAAGGTCCTCGCTACTAGACTGCAATTGTTATTGCCTGTGATGGTGTTGCCAGATGAGTCTTGTTTTGTCCCTGCCCGTTCCACAGCACATAATTTAAGAACGCTATTGGCAGTAAAGCACCTTCTGAAACCCACACTACCGGCAGCGGCAGTTCTGCTGGATGCCGCGAAGGCATTTGATTCTATCTCCTGACGGTATATGCTGGCGGTGCTACACCGTATGGGGTGCCATTTATTTTTACCAATTGGATCAGGCTGTTATACACGGCACCAGTGGCACATGTCTGCATTAATGGTAGGACTTCTGATACTTTCCCGATTGGGCGCGGGATGCGGCACGTGATGCTGTCGGTGGATGAGATACGTGATGCTGTCAATGCACTGCCTAATGGCAAAGCAACAGGCACAGATGGACTCCCAGTGGAGTTTTATAAAGAATATTTGGATATATTGGCGCCGCATGTTCAGGCTATGTTTGTGGATGCATTCGAACAGCAGAGCTTGCCCGACACACTTCGAGAAGCATTAATTGTGGCTCTCCATAAACCAGGAAAAGATCCTGAGCGATGCGAATCATACCGACCGTCATCATTAATGAATACGGATGTTAAAATCTTCGGAAAGGTCCTCGCTACTAGACTGCAATTGTTATTGCCTGTGATGGTGTTGCCAGATGAGTCGGGTTTTGTCCCTGCCCGTTCCACAGCACATAATTTAAGAACGCTATTGGCAGTAAAGCACCTTCTGAAACCCACACTACCGGCAGCGGCAGTTCTGCTGGATGCCGCGAAGGCATTTGATTCTATCTCCTGACGGTATATGCTGGCGGTGCTACACCGTATGGGGGTGCCATTTATTTTTACCAAATGGATCAGGCTGTTATATACGGCGCCAGTGGCACATGTCTGCATTAATGGTAGGACTTCTGATACTTTCCTGATTGGGCGCGGGATGCGGCAAGGCTGCCCTTTATCGCCGCTCATCTTTGCGCTCATGTTGGAACCCCTGGCCTGCATCCTGTGGCAGCAGCATACACAGGCAGCGCTTCGCTTTCAGCAGCGGCCATTGGTGGTGTCAATGTACACCGACGATATGGTCCTGTATGTACGTGAGCCTGAAGCACACCTAGAGCAGCTGATACAGGAATACATTAGATTCGAATGGTATTCGGGGCTGGGTATAAATTGGGACAAGTCAGTGGTATTTGCTTTAACAGATTGTACAGAGCGGGTGCAGTTAGAATACCCAGTGATATGGAGTGATGAACCGGTCAAATACCTGGGAGTCTGGGTGCACAAAGATCCACAGACTGTTATATGCGATAACTATGGGATCGCGATAGCTCGACTCGAAGACAAAGTTGCTAGGTGGATACAGCTTCCATTGACGTTCGCAGACAGAGTGGCACTAATTAAAATGGTGGTCCTCCTGCAATTTTCATATTTGTTTGTCAAGATACCCGTTATTTTGCAGCAATTTTTTTTTAATACATTGCGTGGGATATTGATCCCTCCGGTCTGGGGGGGGGGGAAAGCTGCGCATTAAGTGGGAAGTGCTGACTCTACCTTATGAGGAAGGAGGTTTCCGTGTGACAGACATGCAATTGTTATCTGTGCGCGTAATATGCGTCATATTGGCAGAATGCACCGCCATACACGCCGCACGCAATGACACTACGGTCTTCGAGAAAGATGAGATTAACATGGTGCAATGTACTAGACACGCCTGGGGGAGCTTGGGAGACAGGCCGGGCGGTTACCGTTGTATGCGCCAGCAATGCCGCTACTACACCATGGGAAGATCTCTGTGACATGTGGAGAAGGGCGTTAAAAATTCTGCAAGCTGCAGGTAGGCGAACTATGGGGGATGTGTTCCCAGGTGGGGAATTCATTGGATTGCAGGCCTTCACAGAAGGTGGGACTGGCTCGGTTATGGCCACCTTTATATATAGTAGGCTAAGGGCCGCGATTAAAGCTTTATATCCCTGTTATCCTGCCGAACCTCCCACCCTTGCGGCACTACAACACGTTTATGTTGCACAATCTAGGGCAAAAATGATTACTTGTAAGTATAATGCCTCACAGGCTGACGAAGTGGATGGGAGTGTGGGCCCATTGACTAAATGGAACGACATATTGCCACAAGCACTGACAGAAGATGAATGGGATACATGTTGTAAGCTCACAGGGCAATTTACTGCTAATGGGAATTTGCGCCTGATTCACTACAAGCATATTCATCAAATATACTACACGCCGGCGCAACTTTTTAAATATGGGCTGAGAGATTCTATCAGTTGCAGGCGCTGTGGGGTGGACGCTGCTGATTTTCAGCATCTGGCGTGGAGTTGTGGTAAAGTGGCGGAGTTTTGGGAGAAAGTAACTGAAGCATTAACAGCTATGGTGGGAGAGTCTGTACTTTGTACCATGCCCACCTGCCTATTAGGCAATGTAATGCATCTTAAAGCGTGTAATCGCAGATTAGTGGCTTTAGCTCTATTATTGGCCAAACGCAGAGTTTCGCTCCACTGGGATGGAAGGCCGGCACCGAGATTTCCACAATGGCTGAAGGATATTGCTTTCTGCAGTGACCAACTTCTTTGTTATTGGGAAGAACTACCAAGAGCCTCTAGACTGAGGGACATCTGGGGTCTATTCACTGCATATGTATTAGCTAATTCGCCTGACTGATGATATATGTTATGCTGTTATGATGGTTATCGCTGTAATGTAAGGTGACGGATGTTCTATATCAACATGTTTCTGTAAAACTATGCTAATGTGCGGATGAATCACTATCCACTCTGGACACTGTACTCTGTAATGTGTAACTGAAGAATATGTCTGTTGCTACTGTTATATTTTGAAACTATAAATAAATATGAATTAAAAGAAAAGTATTGGATGACCAACATCATGTGGGTAAAAAGAAAAAGTTTTCCGGTAAGACAACTAAAGAATTTATTAAACAACTTTCAAAGCCTAGAAACAGTGTGCAAAGTACAAAGTATGCTTCGATCAGAAAAAAGAATATGAATAAAAGCAAAGGAAAAATTGGAAAATCGTATTCAAAAGAAACAATGTATGGTAAAATAAGGCACAATTAGTATAAAGAAATCAGAAAAAAGATTTTTTATAAAAGAGTTGTTTTTAACTTGCTAAAAGAAGTGAAATAAATAAAAAAAAAGAGCACTATTTTATAAAAAGAAGAGGCATTTTGAATCCATTGTTCAAAAGGCTTTTGAATTGAAAAGGAAATTATTCATTTTAGTTTTAAACAGAATGCGATCACTAGATAAACCAATCCATTTAATGAAGGCCAAAAGTAAGAGGAAAAGAGTAATTAACAGAAATAATTTTTGTGATTTTTTTTGGGTGTATGGAAACACAGTTCAAGTTCAAAGCCTTTCTTTAAGAAGAAAGTTATTTTCAGACCAATAATTTATTGCATGCAGTTGATACCAGTGGTCGCGCTTATGAGGTTAGAAATGGTTGTCCAATTGAGAAAGAGAAGCTGGTTCCCAGACATGCAGAAGAAGTGTTAGCTGATGAAGTTCTAGGGAGACGTCCTAAAGCCCCAGTGTACACTTGGGATTGCAGTAGTATTTGTAGTGTACAAGCATCTATTGATATTTTACGCAATTTCTTACGAGAGTATAGTAAAAAAAAGTGTTAAACGAAAGATTAAGATATTGCAAGTACTAGACCCTTGCAGAGTGAGAAAAAATACTGATTTTCAAGGTCATTTTCTGGCTTGTCTTTCTAGAAAAGTATGTCAAAGTGTTTTTCATTTCACTATGTTAGCAGTACTTCATTCTCAAATGCGGAAGTTAGTCATAAGATTGTATTACGCAAAAGTCCAGCACTAATGTTAAATGAGTTGAACAGTGCTCTTTTGCGTGGGTCAGTATCAGATGTGAAGAAGGTTTATGATGAAATTGAGTTTTGTTACTTTGGTCCTGAACAAGAGAGTGCAGAAACTGACACATTAATAATAGAAAATGTTGAAGAGAATGTGCAACATACTACTACCAAAAACTTGAAGAACAAATTACAAAGTTTAAGGTGATTTCAGGTGAAAGGCCAAATTATTCTTGCATTTGCTGTCGGCGAACTTATAATATAAAAATCAGACTAGAACTGTTGATCTGTATTTAAAAAGTAAAAGAGAAAATAATCATAAGTTGAAGGAATTTGCAACTTATTTGTTGGTAGAGAATTGTTTTGATTTGAGTTCTGACCAGTGTATTTGCAAATATTGTTATAACAAATTAGATGAGAATAAAATGCCCGCTAGAGCTGCCTATAATCTAGAATTGGTAACTATTCCTCCAGAACTGATAGATTTAAATACGTAGGAGTCTATTCTGATTCAATGTGTACACCCATTTCAAGATATTGTTCGTATGGAGCCTAAAACAGGTAAATTGCCTCCTTCAGATTTACAGAGAGGATTAAAAGGAAGAGTTGTGTATTTACCCCTAGATTTAAAGAAAAATATTGAACCTATTGGTGTAGAGAATGTAGAAAGTGAACCACTAGTTATTCAAGTTAATGGTGTTCCTTTTAAGAGTAAGAAAATCTGGCAATAATTAGGGGATGTTAGGAAAGTGCAAAAGACAACATTATATTTCATGAAGAACTATGAAAAAGTGTATGTGGAAGAAGAAGAAATACTTTTAGGAGATGATACGGAAATGTCAAGTGGTCAAATTGAAAAAGTGGATATGTCCAAAAGTGAAGAAATCTATGAACATTTTAGTGTACATCCACTTCATTCAAAAGAAGTAATAGGGAATACTATTGAATTATTCCAAATGAAAAAAGCAAAGGAAAGTCCCATGAGTGTATGGGAAAAAGTTTGGAAGCTGGTTGTTTTCCGCAATTGTTTCCAACAGGAAAAGGTGGACGATATGATGAACGATCAGTGCAGATTCCTGCATCTGAATATCGGACTAGATTGTACGCAGAAGATCCAAGATTTCGACAATGTATCCCATATATATTTCATCTTTTGTTTGAGAGTGACTTGTCTGGACTTTCATATGCAGTTAACCACATATTCAAAACAGGAGTAAATCTTAAAAATGTTTCAGCAAAGGAATTTATGGATAAAGTACATCAGAGAGATGATCATTTAGAATCTCAGCTGATTAATTTGATGGCATGTCAGCGTGGTACTAATAAGTATTGGTACCGTCGTCATGGAGAACTTAAATGTATGCTAAGGAACTTAGGAACTCCTACGTGGTTCCTTACCCTAAGCTGTGCTGTATACGTTTGGGATGATGTACTTGAATTTCTTCGAGAGGTAAATTCGAATATAAAAAATATTAAATACAAGACAGCTGGAGAACTGTGCTCTTTGGATCCTGTTAATGTACGCAGATATTTCAATCATAGATTTGAAGCTTATCTGCAATAAAAAGAATCCTCCTCTTGAAGAAGTTGGGGATTTCTTTTGGAGAAAGGAGTATCAAGCTAGAGGTGCTCCTCATATACATATGCTGATAAGGATCAAGGATGCACCTAAATTCGGAACTGATTCAGATGATACTGTTTTGTCTTTTTTTGAAGAATATGCCACATGTGCTATACCAAAAAGAACAGAAGAAGACAACTTAAGACAACAAGTCTTACGATTCCAAAGTCAACGATGTGGAAAATACTGTTGATGAAAGTACAAATCTAAGGAAAAGTTTTATCCCAAATGTCGTTTTGGATTTCCACGTCCTGTAATATCCAAAGGAAGAGTAAATAATTTTATGTCAGCTATGAGACATACCATCACTAGAAAATCTAAAAAAAATACATACAATTTGAGAAGAAGTGAAGAATCAAAATACATAATTTATTTTAACCCAGTTATTCTCTCAATGTGGAAGGCTAATATGGATATTCAGTATGTTGCGGATAATTCCATTGCAGTTGCCCGGTGTGTGACATCCTACATTACAAAATCAGAAAAGACGGAATTGAAAGAAATGTGGGAAGAAATTACTCACGAGAAGAGGATTAGTAAGACATTGTACAGTTTTAGTTTGAAGATGTTATCCCATCGAGAAATTGGAGCGCATGAATGCTCAGATCGGTTATCATCTGCAAGTTTATATTCAAAATCTAGAAGAATCATTTGGGTGACTCTAGGTCTTGCTGCAACGCGAAATTGAGTACTTAAATCTGTACAAGAAATTTAATATTTAGCAGAAAAAGATCCGGAAAGTACAGATATTGTCAAAACAAATATGTTGGATACATATTATCCAAATAGAAGTCATCATCTTGAGAACACATGTCTCTATGAAGTGCTGCAATATTAAAATTTTCAACGGAATACTACAGAAAACATCAATAAAGGAAAATATCCAGTGATTGGTTGCGAAGGATGTTTGGTGAAACAAAGGAAAGGAAGTTTGATTAATCACAGAAAACTGAGTTGTGATACTCCTGATAAAAGGGAATTTAACTATTTGGCACTTTTGCAACTGTTCAAACCGTGGTGTACGGAATTGGAATTACTTGGAGATTTTCAAAACTATGAAGATTCCTTCAATGCTTGTAAAGATACCATAGAATGTACAGTTTTTGCAAATTATCTGAAAATGTTGAACTATGAAATTGATCAAGAAGCTACTATTGCAGCTGAGATTGCTAGAGACAGTTCTTAAGGCAGTCAAAGTTCTGCTCCACTGAGTCAAGATCCACTAGGACAACCAATTCTTGAAAATGAAGTGGCAATCACCAAGAACGAAGTCGAAACAGCAAGGCATCAAGCTCAAGAAGATATTATGGACTTAGGAAATTTGGAAGAACAACTAAATGTTGAACAGAAAGAAATACATCACCAACTGAGATAACTGATTGACCATGGATTTTTTCATGAAAAGAAAGAATGCACATGCACATCATTTCAACCTATCCGTATGTATGTCAGTGGTCAAGCTGGAACAGGAAAAAGTTTCTTAATTAAAGTTTTGACCACTTATCTACAGAAAATAACTGATTCCCATTTGTCTTGTGTTGTAACTGCTCCAACTGGATTAGCAGCACACAACATTAAAGGAATTACATTGCATCGTTTAGTTGTGCTACCTGTAGAGCTTGAAAACAAATTGGAATATCATAAGCTATCTAGAGAAGCTTGTTATGAAGTTTCAAGAGTGCTAAAGAAAATGAAACTTCTAATTATTGATGAGGTAAGCATGGTCTTAAACTTAATGCTTGCTTTTGTGCATTTAAGAATGCAGCAAATTCTTAAAACAGAGTACGATGTCTTATTTAGAGGAAAACATGTCATAGTGTTTGGAGATACACAGCAACTTACTCCCGTAAAAGGACAACCAGTATTTAAAACACTTGTGCATGAATAAACCAGAAAGTCTTTGGGAAGTGTTGGAAACGTTAATATTTGGTCACATTTTGAATACAAAGAACTCATTACAAATATGCGACAGGCAAATGATGTTGATTATGGAACTATTCTTCAAGATATAAGAATTGGAGTACTGACAGAACATGGCAAACAAGCTTTGCAAATTCGACTACTTTCAAATTTGTTTCCAAATGAAAATATAGTTCCTGATAAAATATATATGAAAATTGCAGAAAATAAATCTATAATCTTCTTAATGCCAACACTGCGCGAGTGTTTTATATTCAATGAACAACTTTTGAACTTAGAAAATGAAGAAATAATAAAAATGGAGACATTGATAAAATAGAGCATGAAGGAATTTATTATTTTGAGGGAAAAATTTAAAACAAAATTGGATTCTTTAGAAAAATCGATATCTAAAACTACTGGTTTAGTAAAGAAGCTACATGCATGTGTAAACTGTCGAGTAATTTTAAGGCGCAATTTGGATGTAGAAAAAGGTTTAGTAATTGGAGCAATGGGTAAAGTTGTTGATTTTGTTAATGATCAAAATAGACATGGAATTGAATGTTTAAAAATCAAATTTGATCAAACTGAAGAAGTCAAACGAATCGGTCGTTGTTCAGTTCATTTATTGCTTGTTAAAGATTTATATGTCCGTAGAAAACAGTTTGCACTTTCTCTGGCATATGCAGTGACTATTCATAAATCTCAAGGATTAAGTGTAGACAGTGCTTTGGTGAACATTGGAAGTATCATGTTTAAGGAAGGTATGGCATATGTTGCTTTGTAACGGGGTCAGAACTTTATCTGGTTTGTTTTTGATTGATTTTGATGAGACAAAGATTACTGCAGATGCAAACTGTGTAAAAGAGAATAATAGGCTAAGAAGAGCGTATGCTCCCAATTTAGGTCAATATCCTGTGTTTGAAAAGCGTGTGGTAGGTCAAAAAAGAAGATATGAGAATATCTGTAGTGAAGTTATAGAGAAGGAAAAAAATCAAGATAATGTTGAGATTGCAAGCAAAAAGAAAAAGGACACTATTGAAGAGATTGTTAGTTATCAGTTTGAAAATAGTTCAGGTATCAACTGCTATGCTAATGAAGTGGTCAATGTTGTTTTTTTTCTAGAAAGTTTGCAACAGTAAATTATGGAGAATCGGGAAAAAAGATTTTGTTCCTTGTTGCATTGTATTTATGAAAGGTTGAGAACTGATAAAAGTAAAATGCAAAGCGTTTCTGATATTCGTAATCTTTTGGATATATGTTCTGGTTCTACACAATTCACGCAGAATATCCAACAAGATGCTCAGGAATTTCTAATGTATATGCTGGCAGTATTGGAAAATGAAGGAATAGAAATTGAAAATCTTTTTGGCCTTCGTTATAAATGGGAACATCAGTGTGAGAATTGTATGTTTACATCTAGCACTAACATAGACACTGAAAGATTTATATATTTGACATTACCAGACTGTAAATTAGTGTCTTTCAACAAATTAGTTAAAGCAGCAAATCAAAACATGGAGTGTAGCCAATGCAAATCAGAAATGTTATCAACATTATTTATACGAAGATATGGACAATATATAATTATAATGACACAACGTTGTACAGCTGATGGAAGAAAATTGGAAACTTTAATAAAAACATTTTGTAGCAAGTCAAATATCAGGAAGAACATTTGTAGCAGTAGCAATAATTTTCCATGATGGTCCTTCTACAACATCTGGACATTACACTGTCTATTTAAAATGCGATGAAGGATAGGATGGACATATTGTAATGATGCTCAATTGGTTTTTAAACAATGTTTGCCTAACAAATTACCAAATTCCTACCTAATATTTTTAAAGCCAACGTTTTAGGAACATAATTCAGCCGATTAGGAATATGTTTCAATGTATTAATACGAATACTATATGACAATTTCAGTTTAAAGGATTTCAGGAATACCATTTGGCCTAGAGGAAAGGTATAAATTTAAATTATGGACTTTTTCTTGCACATTCTAACAGCATATATTTTTAAAGAACATAATTTACAGTGTATAGAAATTAAACAAGAATTCTTTATTGAATTATTATTTGGGTTCTTTCATATTCAAGTAAGAAAATTCTCTTAGAAGGAAGCATTTTATATATGTGTGATTTGTATTAAATGGTATGTAATTGAGGATGTACTTTATAGAATGTTCAGAAATAGTCGAGTATATTAAAAATATTTTAAACGCACTTTTGTTTTTTTTTAAACAATCTTATTGATTGGTTTTTTTTGTCCACTATTATGTGATGAGTAACATTGAAATCACTGTTTGTAGTGAAATTCAATATATTCTGATAACAGCAAAAAAGACAAAGAAAATAGTTTATATAATGTTAAAATGATGTTGTGTTTTAATAAATATAATATTATATATTATAACTGTATTTTTTCTTCTCTTTCAGAGATCCTAATTCTAAAATATGACATTTTCAGAAATATCAATTATATAAAACAACCGAAAAAAATGTTTAGCATTTTTTATGTCTATTACTGTTAAGGTAAGATTAACTAAATATTAAATTGCATAATGGGCTGTTTGCACACTGGTGAAGAAAGGGGGGTGGACAGAGTAGATAAGTGTGGAAACATGCTCTGTGGGCGTTTTAAGTTTACGGGATAAAGTCGCCTTGAATCCTGAGTGTCCCTGGGGGCCAACTAACCCACCAGAAATGCGCAGAAAGTGGCAGAGAGTTGCATTGCAGAGAGGTGTAAAATGGGCCATAGCTTCCGACCACCTCTCTGCAACGCAGCTGTATGGGGTACAATAGAGAGACATGGTGGGCTAGTAGTACCCAGGGACTTTCAGGATTAAAAGAGACTAAATTCCTCAACCTAAAACACGTCACAGAGTGTGTTTGCACATGTTACATCAGGCTTCATCCCTTCCCTTCACCACTCTATAAACATGTCCTATCACTTTGCCAAAACCTAAGTACTTATACATTTATCTTGTACTCTCTTTGCAGTACTGAAATTACTCTATTTATAAGTCATATACTTAAGGATTGGCCTAGCCACTAACTCTAGTACAAGTCAATGTCTTTATATACTATGCAAGAAGCTACAAAGTATTAATATACTCTTCAAAATACTCAGTTTAGAAATCTGTAGTTTTGGAATCTCTCTGTCATAGGATCCCATGTGACCTGAAAAAAAAGATTTGATTGGTTCAACATTTCCCATTGTACCTATTGAAGGAGCGCAACCATTTCAATCATTCTTCTTTGAGCATCTTTGGAGAGATAATTCTGTGCTTACCTCCTGTCACTCTCATGCAATTTTTCAATGAATCAACAAGCAATATGTTCTTATTGTAACAGTCTGCCTATACCTAAGCACTTATGGGGCAAATTTAGAAGCATTCTGTGCCAACAATATGTTACTTTTTGTAACATAGTGATGGCACAAGACACTCTTTCCTATTTACAAGGAGAGGAAAAGGCCCTCTGTTTAGCTTGTCTTCTCCATGTAAATACGACCTCATCATACACACCACTTTGCGTTGAAGGGGCTTTCTATAGGTGTGGGTGTTTGCACACAACACTCACAGAACAAGACACATCTCCAGATTTAGCAGAAATCATAAATCTGGACATGTGTGTGAATGCTGCACCATCCTCGAGTACGATGAGGAGGTTTTGAGCGTAGTCCGTGGGGGTGGTGGGGCTGCGAGGGTGATGGGCCACCAGATGTTGTCCAATGGAGAGGGGGAGGGTCTGTGGACAAGGACCTCTGTCTTCTCCGAGTTGAGCTTCAGGCAGCTGCTGCTCATCCAGGATGCAACCTCCTTCATTCCTTCCTTGAAGTTGAGTCTGGTGGTGAGGGCGTCCATGGAGAAGGAGAGGATGAGCTGGGTGTCATTGGCGTGGATATAATGCTGAGTCCGTGCTGTCTGACGATGGCGGCGAGGGGGTCCATGTAGATGTTGAAGGGCATGATCCTGAGCGATGATCCTTGGAGTACTCTGTACTTGAGCTCTCTAGGTTCGGAGAGGAAGGGTGGAAGTCTGATTCTTTGGATTCTGCCGGTGAGGAAGGAGCAGAGCCAGTTGAGGGTGGTTCCCTGTATGCCAGCGTCGTGGAGTCTGGCGGTAAGTGTGTGGTGAGAGTCGGTGTCGAAGGCTGCAGTGAGATCGAGAAGGATCAGGGATGCAGTGTGTCCTTGGTCGAGGAGGATGCAGATGTCGTCTGTGGAGGCGGGTTGAGTGGTGTCAGTACTGTGGTTGCTGCAGAATCCAGATTAGGAGGGGTCGAGGATTGAATTTTCTTCGATGAATTTCGTTAGTTGGATGTTGACAGTCTTCTCTATGACTTTGGCCGCGAAGGGGAGGAGGGAGATGGGACAGTAGTTCCTGAGGTCCGTGGGATATGCTGAGGACTTCTTGAGTAGGGGTCTGACTTCTGCACGTCCAGTTGTCGGGAAAGATGCCGGTTTCGAAGGTGGCATTAGTGGTGCGTCGTAGTTCCGGTGCGATGGCGGCGGCGGCTCTGTGGAAGATGTGCAGGGGGCAGGGATCCATGGGGGCTCCTGAGTGGATGCCTTTCATGGTTGATGTGGTGTCTTCGGTGGTGAGTGGGGTCCAGGAGGAGATGATGGGCTGGCTGGCGTTGCTGGATGAGGGAGTGGTTTCGGAGTGAGATGTCTGGTCGTTGAAGTTGTCATAGAGGTCCTTGATTTTCAGATGGAGGTATGACCTATGCTGATTGCGCTCTCCTATTCCGACCGTGTGCTGCTCCCCGCTTTGGACTTGACAATGCACCCCCATGAATCCTGCAACACCCCCTCTTGGACTCTGTGCTGCACTGCTTCTTGAACCCTGTGATGCTCCCCTTTCTTGGACTCTGCACGATCCACCATCTTTCACAGCTCCCATGTGTTCCCCTCCTACGACTGCTTGATATGGGCAGTCACTTTGACTTTTGTATTGCAGATACATTCATCACACTTTGCCAACTTAAAACACGGTTACTACGAGCAGCACCAATGTAAGCTTCTGTAACACAACAACACAGTTACAGGACTGGTGGTAGCATTGTATTCTTGAACACACACATGCCTGTACACACCCACGAGGTCAAGTCATCCGAACACATCCCCATGTTCTTACCTTTGGCTGATGTTCTATCCGGTATGGTGTCTGCTGGAACTGGCGTATCTCACGGATAATATGTGATATCTACAG
Source organism: Lissotriton helveticus (assembly GCF_964261635.1). Classification (NCBI taxonomy): domain Eukaryota; kingdom Metazoa; phylum Chordata; class Amphibia; order Caudata; family Salamandridae; genus Lissotriton; species Lissotriton helveticus. The sequence continues at coordinate 609,511,975 of NC_136059.1, read as the reverse complement.
AACAAATACACAGAAAACATATTATGGACAAAGGTTTTCTTACAGTCCTGTATTAACTTGAACACATTGCCATGCAACTCATTTTCCAGTATTTAGTCTCAGGTTAATGTCAGTGGAAATCATGACAATATATGAAAACATCTTGTACAATAAAAAAAACAAATCTTTGTATGATTTTGTATGTATGGTTTCAAAATAAATTACTTATTTTCTATTAGATCTACAATATGCTTTGGAATTCCTGTGCTCTTTTACTATTTCATTAAACCACAAGATGAAAAATATCAACTAATGGTAGTGCTGTCCACTACATATACCTTTTATCCATTCCTGATGATATAGTGTCATTTAAGAAGAAATTAACCGCATCTTGTCATCTGCCAGTGTGGAGCTCTGGGCACAAAACACATTTTCTTTGAAAAATGCAATTTTCAAATGGAGATAGTTATAGGTCAGAGCAGAACGCAGAACCTTGGTATATGCACAGTAAATGAACAAGTTACTTACCTTCGGTAACGATATGTCTGTAAGCAACATTAGTAGTGATAGATTCCTTACCTTAGCATTACCCCCAGGCGTCAGAATGGATCCGGAAAGTTTTCATCAGCAGTACCCCTTCGCGTCCATTGTTGGCGTTGTGGTCGCCGAGATGACGTCGCAGTAGCTACTCAGACGCCGCCCTTGCGTGGTGATGTCAGTTCTGTAAACGACTTTCCGCTCCAGAAACGCAGAGCCATGCAACATACTGACCACTGGTGCCTTGCAACCAAGCCCCTGAAAGAGATGACCTTAACCCTAGAAATCAGTTTGTAGAACGGGGAGGATGGGTGGGGCGGTAAGGACTCTATCACCACTACTATTTCTTACATATATTCATATATTGTTACCGAAGGTAAGTAACTTGTTCATCTGAGGGAAACACATAGTGATAGATTCCTTACCTTAGAATAGATACCCCAGCAATACCAACACCGGTGGTGGGTCTGTGAACCAAGATCACACCAGGAAGTCTCGGAGAACAGAACGGCCAAAGAAGCCGTCTCTCCGGACTTGGCTGTCCAGGAAGTAGAGCTTAGTAAAAGTATGCAACGAGGCCCACCTAGCTGCCTGATAGATGCCTTGTAAGGGAACACCATGTCCCAACGCCGTAGTTCCAGCCGCCGCCTGGTGGAATGGGCATGCAGCCCCACGGGAGGCTGCTTTTTAGCCAGAGAATAACAAGCTTTAATACACAAGACGACCCATCGGGACATAGTCCACTTGTATATGGCCCGACATTTCTTGGCGACAACGAAGCCAACAAAGAGCTGGTCATCTACCCGGAACTGTTGTGTGCGGTTCAGGTAAAATGAGAGCACACGTTTTGGGTTCAGACGGTGGAGGCTCTCTTCCTCTCTGGAAGGATGCGGAGGCGGAAAGGAGGCGGGCAAAGTGATGATCTGCCCTATGTGAAAGGCAGTGACAACCTTTGGCAGAAAGGATGGACGTGTTCTGAGCACAACCTTGTCCGGATGGACAGAAAGAAAAGGAGGTTTACAAGGAAGAGCCTGGAGCTCACTCACTCTCCTGGCAGAGATGATGGCAACCAGGAAAGCAGTCTTCAGAGTCAGCAGACGAAAAGGACAGTTGTGAAGAGGCTCAAAGGGAGCGCGCATTAAATATGTAAGAACCAGATTCATGTCCCACTGTGGCATTACGAAATGAATAGGAGGGAAAAGATGAGTAATCCCTTTGAGAAATCTATTTACAGCAGGGTACTTGAAAAGAGAGGGATGATCAGGGAGCCCGAGAAAAGCCTAAATAGCAGAAAGATAGCCCTTGATAGTGCCCTGAGCAGAGCCCTGCTGGGCTAAGGAAAGAAGGAACAGAAGAACTTCTGAAATAGGGGTAGGAAGGGGATCCACAGCCTTTGCCGTGCACCATGCCACAAATTGTTTCCACCTTCAGGCGTATATCAACTTAGTGGAGGGATGCCTGGCTGCCAGAATGACATCACAGACTTCGGAAGGCAAGCCAAAAGGAATCTACTGCCTCCGCTCAATCACCACGCAAATAGGTGGAGACTGGACAGGTTCGGGTGGAGGACCGTTCCCTGCTTCTGCTACAGAAGACCTTCCCAAAAAAGGCAGTCAGATCAGGGGATCGATGGTCATACTGAGTAGCTCGGGATACCAAACTCTTCTAGCCCAGTCCGGCGCCACCAGAATGACTTGGGCCCAATTTTGCCTGATCTTCTTCAGCACTCTGGGCAGAAGTGGTATAGGGGAAAAGGCGTACAACAGACCCCAACTCCACTCGCGACAAAAAAAGCGTCGCCTAGCGAGTGCCGCCTTGGAAATTCCAAAGCGCAGAATTGCTGACATTGCGCGTTCTCTTCGGTGGCGAATAGATCTAACCAAGGCTCTCCCCACTGTCAAAAGAAACTTTGCACCACGTCTGAGTGAAGACGCCTTTCATGATCCATCCTGCACCTGCGGCTGAGTTCGTCCGCCCTGGCATTCAGTGAACCTGCCAGGTGTTGAACCACCAGGGAAATGCCCTGCTGTTCCAGCCATGTCCAGAGGCGCAGAGCCTCCTGACATAGGGTCCACGACCCCACCCCACCCTGTTTGTTGCAGTACCACATGGCGGTGGTGTTGTCTGTGAACATCTACACCACTTTCCCTTTGACAGAGGGAAGGAATGCCTTCAGTGCAAGGCGCCTGAAGCTCCGGAAAGTTGATATGGAGCCTGGACTCCGCCAGAGACCAGAGGCCTCTGATATCCGCCTCTCCCATGTGGCCCCCCATCCAGGAGGGACGCGTCCATCACCACTGTATGTTCCGGTTGGGGAAGGGAGAGGGATCTGCCCTGGACCCAATGTCGGTTCATGGGCCACCACTGCAGCTGCTGTGCAGTGCCCTCGAGATATGGACGTAATCGGACAGGTTCCCCATATGCTGTGCCCACTGGAACTTCAGGTCCCACTGCAGAGCCCGCATATGCCATCTGACATGAGTAACCAGCAGGATGCAGGAGGCCGTGAGGCCCAGCAGCCTCATGGTCATCCGTACCGAAACCCAGAATAGAGGGCGAAAGATCGAAATCATAGCCTGAATATCCTGGACTTGGCGTTCGGGAGGATAGGCCCGAAACTGCGTCGTATCCAGAACCACTCCGATGAAGAGGAGCTTCTGAGAGTTAATCAGGTGCGACTTAGGCACATTGATTAAGAACCCCAGCAAATGCAGGAGGTCGGCCATAGTCTGGAGGTGGGAGATGACTAGCTGGGGCGATCCCACCTTCAACAGCTAGTCGTCGACATAGGGGAAGACTGGAACCCCTGATCTGTGCAGATGAGCTGCAACCACCGCCATCACTTTCGTGAACACCCGAGGGGCGCTGGTAAGGCCAAAGGGGAGCATGGTAAACTGAAAATGCTTGTGGCCTACAGTGATCCGCAGGTAATGCCGGTGGGCCGGCAGAACGGGAATGTGGATATGCGTGTCCTGCAAGTCCAACGCTACCAGCCAGTCTCCAGGGTCGAAACTGAGCCAGAGTTAGCATCACGGCTTCTCCTTCCAGAGGAAGTGATTGACGTCCCTGAGGTCCAAGATAGGACGCAGGCCCTTGTCTTTCTTGGGCACCAGAAAGTAGTGGGAATAACAATCACATCCTACTTCTGGTGCAGGGACGCGCTCAATGGCCCCCTTAGCCAAGAGGGCCACAACTTCCTGTTGAAGAAGTGCTAAATGATCCCCCGACATGCAGTGGTACTGGGGTGGCATGGCTGGAGGGGTAGCCTCGAAGGGGAGGGAGTAGCCCTTTCGGACTATTTGGGAAAACCCACCTGTCCGAAGTGATGGTGCACCAGTGGGGGAGGTGATGGCGAATCCTGCCGCCCACTGGCATTAAATGGGCCTGAAAGACCGGACTAGGAAGGTTTTAGAGCAGTGGTGGCCGGGGTGGAAGTGGACTGACCTGCCCGCTGGCCCCCTGTCCCGCCTCTGGTGGTCCCACATCAGCGGTCACATTGTGACTGCTGCTGCTGCTGCCTTTGGCTCTGAAGCGAATGTCCGTGGCCACGAAAGGAGCGAAAAGCAGAAGGCGGAGGAGGGCGAGTGGCTGAAAGGTCCAAGGACTTGGCCTTAGCCCGCGAGTCCTTAAAACGCTGCAACGCACTATCTGACTTGTTGCCAAAAAGGCAAATGCCATCAAATGGTCCTGTCCATCAGGGTGTTCTGGACATCCCTTGAGAAGCCAGTAGTCCTTAGCCAGGTGTGGTGGCGGAGCACCACTGTCATGGAAATTGCTCTGCCCAGCGAGTCGGCGGTGTCAAGGCCACATCGTATTGTGAACTTGCCTGCATCTCTCCCCTCAGCAATAGCCTGAGAGAGCACTGTCCGCGCCGCCTCTGGACACTGAGGCAACACCTGCACCACCTTATCCCACACAGAGTAGTTATAACGGCCCAAGAGGCATGCAGTGTTCACAGCCCGCAGCCCTGAACTGGCGGAAGAAAAATTCTTATTCCCAAATTGTTCCAGTCTCCTGGATTCCCTGTCCGGGGTGGATGTATGACGTTACAACGCATGCTTTTACATCGCATGCCTTTACAACGTGGTTTTTACATCGCATACCATTACAACGCATAGCGCTTTTGGGTGTTGGATAGTGAATAGTTTAATTTACTATTCCAACTCCAGTCCCCGTGGACACTAAGGAAGGTTATTGGATAGTAAATTAACCTATTCCCTATCCTAGAGCGCCCCCCAGCGCAATGTGTTGTAATGGTTTGCGTTGTAATGACCGCGTTGTAATGGTAGTGCGTTGTAAAAGTTTCGTTGTAAGTGATGTTTCCTGTCCGGGGTGCTGTAGGAAATGCGCTCTGAGATGTTAAGGCTTGGACAACCAAGCTCTCAGGGGTGAGGTGTTGGGAGAGGAAAACAGGGTCGCCCGGGGCCCAGCAATGGCGTCGGGCCACGTTCTATCCACAGAAGCCCCTGTGTTGGGCCTGGACCAGGTGCCCAAAAGAACATCAGAAAGTGCCTCATTAAAGGGCAGCAGTTGCTCCGCAGAGGTAGCCGCCAGCTGATGTTAGTTCTGACAGCCACTGTAGGTAGTTGCAGGTGGAGGGCCTCCACCACCCTACGCAACACCACGGCATAACTTGCACTCTCCTTCGTAGCCACTGTAGGAGGAGTGAGCTTGCCAAGGTCAGGAGAGGTGTCCAGACCACTGACGTCACCCAGTTTCTCTGCCCAGTCCGGGTCATACTCACACTGAGCTGTGAGAGGGTCCTCAGACCCCTCCAGTCCTCCCCTTCCTCCGAAGTCTGATGTACAGGCCAAAAATAAGGAGGCTGAACATAGGGGTAGAAAGGCCCCATCGGAGTCAGAATCGGCGTCGAGCGACGCCCTTCCGGCTCCGTGTCCATGTCAGGGCTGAAACTGGGGGCGACGTCGTCCGATGCCACTGGCGATGTCGGAGGTGGTGCCGGTGGGGTCAACGTCGGTGGAGGTGTAACGAGGTCCATCGGCCTCGACCGGGATCCATGCCTGGATCCTTGGGGGCACTGTGGCACTGGGGCTGGAGCCAACAGCGATTCCGGAACCGGAGCCACCAACAGTGAAGGGCGAGGACCCCCAGTTGGGCCGCGGGGTCTAAAGGTGCATTGGCAGGGCCTGACGGCCCAAAAAGGCAGGACATGGCTGACAGAAATTCCTGCAGCTGGGCCGGCATCGCCGACGGACCCGGGAAGGGTGGTAGGCCGACAGCGACACTGTAGGCTCAGCCGGAGCTGCTGGAGAGGCGCCACCCACACCCTTAGCAGCGTCACGCGACGGGCGAGGGGAAGTCGTCGATCGATGTCGCTTCTTCGACTTCTTGTGCTTCATCTTACCTGACCCAGAGTGCGAAGACTTTGATCCTGACGATCGATGGTGATGGCTCCGCCACCAGTCCCTCGACCTCCCACGGGACTGGGATCTTGAGCGGTGCGGAGCTGACTGATGGACCTCCAGCAACTTTCGGAACCGCTCCTGCAAAGTCTTCGCCGCCATGGCCCAACATTCAGGGCACGACTTGGGGTCGTGGTCGTGTCCATGGCAGTAGAGACACAAGCGGTGCGGGTCCGCCCCCGCCATCATCCGATTACAGTCCCCGCATGACTTGAAACTGGGCATCCCTACAACACCAGGAGTCGATCGACTCGAAAAAAACAGAGACAAAAAACCTAAAAGAACTCAGTCAAAAAATTACTGTGGGTACCTTTCTCTCTGGACCTGCGATTGCTGGCACGGAAATAGAAAGAACTGACGCGAGGGCGGCGTCTAAGTAGCGACCACGATGCCAACGATGGGCGCTCAGCCACCTTCTGTCGTGCAGGGGTACTGCTGACGAAAACTTTCCGGATCCAATTTTGTGGCCAATGTGGCCAAGTATCTGTCACAGTTCATTCAAAAATCATCTAACTTCCAGTTGCTTGGAGACTTAAACTTCCTTTTAGAGAAACAGGATATTAAATACGCCGAAACTTACTAAGGTGCTTCAGGTTTTAGGTCAGCCTATTGATCAGGCAGGACATATTTTGGACTCTCTTTTCTCCTCATTGGATTCCTGTTTGGTCCGACCGCATACCAGTTACTTAGTTTGTTCGTTTTCTAGTTCCATTTAGTAGTAGGATTTCTCCAGTACCAGAAGTTCCTGCTCAGATAAAATCCAGAATGTTTGGCCGGACCATGGCACAGGGTCACGGAAGAAAAAATTGTAATCTTCCTTACAGGCTACCATTCGTATTGCATCATCATCCTTATCGGATGACATATCTGCGTTTAATGACTGGTTACCTACCCTCATGGACACAGTAGCTCAGCTTCAGATTAAAAAATCTTTCAAAGCGAAACCCTTAGCTGATATTCTGAAGAGATGAGAACTGCAAAACTGCACTGAAAGACTCTAGAACATCAGCAGTGAAAGGAGTATAAAGAGTAGGCTAAAGGGTTATATATAAGTCCCATTAAGCCATCTGCACCATGTAGCCATGTCTCCAATACATTTTCACGTAGCCCGGAGATCACCGTCCGCACTCCGACTGTCGACTCAGGCCTGTACTGTGGACCCACTCACCTTGCGGCCATATCAGTGGGCTCCAATCTTCAGGGTGCAGGCTGGGCCTCTCATACCCCGGCTCCTGGTCCCTACATTGGCAAGAACATCAGCAGCCCTGTCATTCTCTCCTTTAACCCATACCGCCACCACACAGGAGCTGAGCTGGCAACACCATGCTTAGGTTTGGCTCCCAGCGCGGCTCCAAAGTTTCTCTTTGTTGCCTCACCCAAGAGGGTCGGGCACAGTCTACTGCACAGGCAGTATCCAGGCTTCACAAAGCATCAATCCACTCCCTGAGTCCTCTTGAGGGTTACTGAAGCTGCCATGTCCTTCTCCTACACAGGATTTCCACTCTAGTGTGCCATTTTGCTTTGATGCCTAGCCAAGCCCTGTACGTCAACTACTTTTGAGTGGATGAAACACAGCTTTTTAAAACTCAATGCAGATAAAACTGAGATACTTTCCTTTGGAGCCAATGGTCCTAGCTGGTTTTCCAAATGGCTGCCAGAACAACTGGGATCATTATCTGCCCCTGCTCTTTGCGCCAGCAATTTAGGCATGCGTGTAAATTAATTTTCATCTTTCATTCTCAGCACAAATTACTGAGGTAGCATTTAAGTGCTTTGCCTTGGTTAAGGCCATCCGCAAAAACCTCCCACAGTTTTCTATCTCTGCCCATAGGAATATGGTCCATGCTTCTCGCCTGGACTAAGCAAAAGCTTCCTGTATAGTTCTATCCGCTTATCATTTTGACAGGCTATAAATAGTACAGAGTGCAGCCACTCGAGTTATTCTCAATCTTTCTCGGAGGAATTAAGTCAAATCTTTACTCCTCATGCTTCACTGGCTACCTATTTGGCAAAGGTGTGCTTTTAAGGCACCCTATTTGGCTTTTAAACCCTTAAGGGTACTGGACCAGTTTGTTTGTTCACAAAGATCTGTTTGTATCTATCCTCACACACTCTTCACTCTTTTGGAAACAAATTTCTGTAGGTCCACAGCTTTAGGTGCTATCATGCTGGATGTCGCACTTTATTTTAGCACACCACCAAACTGCTGAATTCCCTGCAAGCTACCCTGAGGCTTGTTTCTGTTTACCGTTCATTTACAAAAGCTTTTGAGAAACATGGCTGTTTCAGCAGTTGCAATGAGCTGACTTGCTTATTAATTGACAGCACCGGAACATCCTGTTTTGGGGTAACAGCGGGCTTCAGAAGTATCTATCATTGATTCAGAGTAGATACTGTAAATATAATCAATGCCTCCACTTCTAAAGGGTGCATTCCAAAATCACTGAAACGTGCCCTCATTGTTTGTTCCTGTAGAAACCACCAGGGTGGATCCAGAACATCTGGCCAACTACTGACCAAACTCCAATCAGCTATATTGCAGCAAAATCTTGGAAAGTGAAGCAACAAAATATTTGTAAGAGATGTTACACTGCACAACGTCCTTTGATACCCTTAAACTGTGCTGAGGGGCACAGGTGACCAAAAGACCAACTCGCTGTGTTAGGCCAAAATGTAATGTGTATTTAAATTCTGGATTGTCACATTTGTAGGAGTGTGATGGTAAGTTGTGTTGGTCCTGTCATTGGCAGTACTGGGAGGGGCAATGGGTGGTGCAAGCTCCAGTGGCCTCTTGACAAGCGCCCTGGAGCTTATATTTTATTTTACAAATTAAGCACTGGTGAAGATACTGACTCGATAATCCAGATGCCTTAAAAGAACCTCATAAATATATGCAATGTGTGTCTTGGTTAGATGCACAAAGTCCGCCGAATGGACATACATTTCTTCTGGACTGACTGAAACTTTCTCGGGCTATTCAAACCCTAACAAGTCCATGTGATGATGTGCAGATCACTGAACTAATAAATATTTTAAACATCATTGCTCTTATATACCATGCAGTAATCAGCCAGAAATATTCAACAACCTACTCACTTTCTCCTTTTTCCAGTGAACCACCAGTCCCCAAGACCCATTCACTCCACTTACATTCACCTGAAAAAAATCTTCCTTGATGTAGCTGTCCGCAAGATGGAGCGCAGTATTACTCCTATCCCTTATCTGAGTCTGCCCCTCCCATAAAGCCCCAGTCAAATTACCTAGATCCTTAAGGAGCTATTTTGCAACAAATCATGAATAAAATCTAGACTAAGTATGAAGGAATACAGAAAATACACAAAATAGAAAGGCGTGAGAGGAACAACTAAATGGTCGTATGCCAACTCTACGTTGACCACAAAGGATCAACTTTAATGGTTGCATTACAATTTAAACCTTGGACCTTTCAACAAGGAATAAGTAGTCGAGGGTTGGACTGACCTGTAGGGCAGTCAGGCAGTGCCCGATGGGCTGGTCTGACAGATCAGTGGTTGCGTTGGTTTTTAAACTATATGCTTTGCTAATTCATTTTGGTGCCCAAGCCTATTTTTTTCTGACCCTGCAAGTAGTACCCTTTATGTGCCAAAATCACAAGAAATCCACTTTTCAAGATTCTCAACTCTACATATTCTTAACAAAAATCAGGGGTGCATGTAGTAGGCAGAAGACTGTTTATCTGTTTAATACGACAGCTGCTGCTTCATGGTGGCATGGCAGGAAAACAAGCACGCTTCACCTTATGTGCACCTATGCAGGTGAACTTGATCATAAATCATTTTGGCAAATTGAGTCCATGGCTGTTGGTTAGCATGGTTCAGCAGTTGGAAGGCAAAATGATGAGCAAACTGTATCCGAAAATCAAAATTTAATTCCAACAAGTCGGAGAGGGTAAACTGAAAAAGCTGTACTATAAATTGACTATTTTTATACCACAAAATAGGAATAAATGGCAGTGGTGTGTTCTCGTGGCTCGCATCATGAGAAGAGAGAGCACCATGTCTTTCATTCACACACCCATAGTGTGCTCTGCCTAGCCAGTGTCAACAGCTCCATGACCGCTCTACAGGGCATGCCATGAGGATTGTGAAGCTAGAAGAGCTTGGAAATATGGAGATATCAAACTTAGGGTCTTCTGTCTTCGTCTGCCATTTAGGGGAAACACAATTCCCCTAAAAGAGTAGGAGTGACTACCCTTCTCTCTATGTCTATTCAAAATAGATGATTGTCTTTGAAGTGTTTGCTGCCTGAAGTACCAAATCCAATATGGTGCTAACTTTTTCCTCTGATATCACTTGCTGCCTAAATCCAATATAATGAAGCTTGGACCACAGAAGGAAGCATTGAAACATATTGCATTAGCCCTTTAGTTACCCTTTTTCTCTGATTTTGGCTCCTTTGTTCTGCAACAGGCTTTCTTTAGGATTCTTTCTTCTTGAAGACCTCAAATTCGGCTCTTTCTAAACCTTAATACCAAGGTGATTTTGAGGCCTTGCTTTTCAACTTCTTAGCAGTCATCAACTACAGTCAAGAGTTAACAATATTACAAAGGGGTTTTTTCCTGCTCTTTTAAGAATTTTCCTTCTAACTAAGACCTTCTTACGGAAACCTTTTACACTTTACACTTTTCACACACATACTACAGTCCTGGGTGGCATCTTGCTTACAGAAAGGAGCCATCCTTTCCTCTGCAATCAAGTTGGATACTAGAGGGACCCTTGCTGTTTGCAGTATTTGACAACTAGGGTCATTATCCTCCATTGCCTCTTTGATACACAGAATGCAAATGTGATTCCTACATGTTGATTTTCATTGTCTTTGATCTCCAATTGCAAGTACTGAATTGATCTGATAACATTCCATTTTGTCCTTGAGGTGAGCGCTAAAGACTTTTGCAATTTTGCTAATTGCTGATAGACTCTATAAATTAGTAGCATCATTAGTCTGATAATAAATAATGCAGGGTCTCTTCTGGATGGGCATATACTAAACACTGAGTAGACTGAAGGCTCTTCAAGAGAGGGTATTCCTTGTTAATGGTATTTCCCCTTTTCTCATAGGGCAAAGTTAGATCAATACTTTTATTAGTGCCAGAGAGTGGATTCTCTGAAATCAATTGTGATCCCTGAGGAATGAAGGTAGCATTGATGCAGATGATAACCTGCTGACTACAAGACCTCAAATGAATGCTTTCCCACCACCATTCATGCAGTCCATGCAGTTGCCCTGATTAATCACTGAGCCTGCCTCTCCAGTGTGCTCCTCATCACAATTAAAGGGCTACAAAATGTGAGTGTAGGAAGAAATCATTTTGAAAATCATACCAGTCTCAGATACGTTCCTAAGGTCAATGGGGTTTTCAGTCTCCCTCTCAATGTGCCCTGCAGGCAGCTTATCAAGAATCAGTGTTACTGGATCTTTAATGCGTACAGGCTATGTGGGATTGAACATATTCTGTATCTCTGTGGTGAAGGTTTTGCACACTAGTACTGCTGGTGTCTTTAGGCCGACCCCAAAGGCTACAAGGTAATGCCGCTACTGTCTTTTTGATGCAATGTGGTTTACTCCGCTTACCAGTCGACCCTTTTCTTAGCCTACCTTGACCCTCATAGGAAGGCTTGGTTCTATTCTTGCAGATCTCAGGGTGTAAAACCAGAGCAGCCTTATCTAAACCTGTGCTGCTCTCGGCTTGCTGTTACATCTTTCTGTACTTCAAATCAAATCAAATTAACAAGCTTTATTCGATTTCTATTTAAGAAAATCATAAAAGCACATCATACAAATTAATAATTATACAAATTTAACAAACATCAGCTCCTTTCCTTTAAAAGTAATATTATAATACAGATAATCCATCACAGTACTATCATCTTTCTACATTTTATCACATTTTTCAAAAACTTGGTTAAGATCCATATCATAAGTTCGTTATCTAAAAATTGTAGAGCTAAAAACGCCGGTCGGCATCTTCTAAAAGTGGTACTAACCATTTTATTCTTTGTAGGTTGTAAAATTTACATAAAAGGCTACATGAATTGTTGTTTGCTCTGATCTATTATCACAGGGGCATAATTGCATCACCCTGGCCCATTTGTTCATGTTTGGGAAGCTGGTGATACAATGAAATATGTCTAATCTGAATCTTGTTAACAACAATCTATCGTAGGAGCCACGCACTAAAATGAGATAAGGTTGGATACTGTAAGTTATTACTATCATCTGGTGATGCAGTACTGTGGGCTTAGAGATTTCTTCTGATAATCAACATGATTCAAGTAATGATAAACATTTAGCTTTCTGTACTTTAATTTGTAGAGTGCAAGGGCTCCAAAGCAGATGGTAGTGCCGCCTCAAAATGATTCCACAAGTCCTTTTAGGGAGGGATTGTGTGTGAAAGCTAACAGTTTTAAGAGTATCATACGCACCCTCAAGAGTGTTCTGATTCACGTAGGCTTCTGTGTCCCAGTCACCAGCTAGGAATACAGCTCCAACTCTATTTGAGGGAGGCAGAGGGTGAAGGAAGGGTGACATTTCCTCCATTGTCCTTTCTTCTTTGACAAGGATGGCAATCTGCTGGCTAACGATAAACAATTGGATCATTCGCAGCGAGACAACCTAGGGGGCAACTGACTTCTTCACAAGAAGAAAAGCCAACACAGCTTCCTCGGCTGAACTGCCAGGTGTACACTCGCATGCCAAATCATTCTCTCAAGCAGCAAATCCTGCCATCCTGGTTACCTCACGTCAAATGGCTCCACCAGAGCCCTCGTGCAGGAGACCAACAATTTTTTTTTGTGGTCCCAACGTAGGGCAGCTTTCTTACTTCTGCTCCCTACTCTACCAACAATCCTGCTTCTATTGAAGTGTGGGGCTGAAGCAGACAGGAGATATCTTTAACAGATGCTGCCTAATTCGAATGAACTATGTCACCCAATTGGATACTAATGCTAGATATTAATTCACTTTTTGTCTAATTTGTTTCTGCCAAAACATACAAAATGAAAGACTTGCAAGTGAGGTGCTTTTAGTTAATTTAGGGGCAGCACCATTCTGCAGCTGTGGATCATTTGGCTGCCACCTTTCCTCCACAGCTAGGGCTGGATGAATTACTCACATTTGATGTGCATAGCTTTATGGTTTAAGGGTTTTTATTGAGTTTAAACACATAAAGGCTTCCATACAAAAAGTCAGTTATCATTGATCAAAAACTAGACAGTACAACTGGCCATCGCCCCTAAGGGCAGGAGCCCAGCCTCTCAGACACGTACATGGAATACCAACCTAGGAGGAAGAAAAAAGGAAACAAGCAAAATAAACAACCCCCCCCCAGCTAACCCCCCCTCCCCCCAACATCCAGTGCCCCGTGTCTCTCCCCTACTCCCTGTCTCTCCTCCCCAATCACACCAAGCCCCCAGTGGCCACCCTACGCTCCGACATCTGTGGTTCTGTGAGGCGCAACAATCTCAGACATCGGAGACAAGTGATTTCTCGGAATTCAGAAACTAAGAGAAACAGAAATTGTTGACATAAATCATCATATGTAGATCCCTCTCCCGCCATAGTAAGTGACAATTTCTCCATCCCCAGCACCTGCCACAAGTGGTGAAGCCAACCCACAAAGGAGGATACGGTGAAAGTGCGCCAATGCACGAGTATGTTCTGCACCGCTGAACCTAATGCAATAGCCATCTGCCTGCCCCTATGGGACTTCACTGGGTAGGTCAAGGGGTTAGGGAGACCCAGTAGTACACAGCCACGGCCGGTGGTAGGTGTAACGGCAATGCTGTGACGTGGGGAGGGGGAGGGGCAGGGTGGGGGGTTGTAATGTATGGATTACATACTTTAACAGGTAAGTAAACATATAAATTAATAAAACGAATTTCGTTGAGCGCACTGCATCGCATTTGGTGATGCAGTGCACACAACGAAATTCGTTTTATTAATTTATATGTTTACTTACCTGTTAAAGTCCGTAATCCATACATTACAACCCCCCACCCTGCCCCTCCTCCTCCCTACGTCACCTCCCTGCCGTTACACCTACCACCGGCCGTGGCTGGTAGTACATAAGCTGGGAAGCGCGGGATGTCTGTCTCGAAATGCTTATCTACCTCATCTAGCACCTGAGTCCAGTAAGGTTGAATATGCACACATTCCCACAATAAATGCACCAGGTTGCCAACTTGGCCACAACCACGCCAGCAAGTGTAGTCTCGATCATTGGTCCATCTCGTGTAGCCTCTCCGGGGTATAATACAAGACGTCACCACCTTTGTGAATGTCTCTGTCAGCCCCATATGGTATGCAGAGTGTCGGGCCCTGTAATATATCCCCTACCATTCCTTCCGAGTGAGTGTCCTACCTAGCTCTCTCTCCCAACGCTCCCTGCCAGGGTTGTGTGTGTATGTCTGAGTGACCTGTAGCATCTTGTAGAGATCGGTGATTAGTTTGGAGTCTGACCTGTGAGTAATGAGCCATCTTTCATAAGCGGATAAATGTCTGTTTGCACGTTCGCGAACCTGCGGTTGCAGTGCCCAATGCCGCACCTGCAGATATCGTAATTGCTCTGTCTTCAGGACCTCATACTCCTGCCTAAACTGGGGAAAGGGCAAAACACCTTCAGGTCCATATATGTGATATAAGAACCGGCAACCAGCCGACCTCCAGTGTGTGAAGGCCGCATCTACTACGCCCGGGGTGAAGTCAGGATTGTCAATCAGCAGAGTGAGGGGAGACGGGAAAGTTGTAAGTTCGTGTTTGATATTAGTGGGGTCCCACACCTCAAGGGGAACTCTCGTTACGTGAGAGGCATACAAGTTAGGTGGCCTATGGGCCTTGTGCATAAAGGGGATTTCCTATAACGTCCTTGCCGCCACCGCCTGATCCTGGATATGCCAGTGCTTCTCCGATTTCCATCTGCTCGACTCGACCAAGTATCGCAATTGTGCCGCCTGATAGTACAACTTAAGGTCGGGAACTCCCAGTCCACCCATCTCCGGAGAGAGCATGGCTAGCGTGCCTCGTATGCGCGGCTTCCTACCATTCCAGATAAACTGGGCCAAGTCGGATTGCGTCTGTCGGATCCATCCACCAGACAGACTGAGGGGGAGAGCACAGAAGAGATAGAGGATCTGAGGCAAAATCACCATTTTAACCGCCGCTATTCTCCCCAACCAGGAAAGAGAGTAGTGCTTCCACCGCCCTAACTCGCGTCGGATTTTCCCGCGTAGGAGAGCATAGTTGGTAGTAGCCATAGCAGAAAGGGAAGGAGACAGCTGTATCCCCAAGTATGGATTAGTATCCGCCACCCACTGCATGGGAAACAAGCTCTGCAGATGTTCCCTGGTGGAAGGGGACTGCGAGAGGTCCAAGGCCATTGACTTGTCCGCATTCACTTTGAATCCGGCCACCCTGGCAAAGGCGTCTAAGTCTGCCAAACAGGCTGGCAGTGCTGTCCTCGAGTTAGCAAGGGAGATCAGCATGTCGTCTGCGTATAGACTAATTTTGTGGACATAGGCACCAAACTTGATCCCTTCAAAAGCCGGGTTCTGTCGCATTTTCTGAGCCAAAGGCTCCATATACAGGGCAAAGAGGAGGGGCGATAGCGGGCACCCCTGCCTCGTGCCCCTTCCGATGCTGAAACTAGAGGAGGTGTACCCATTCACCCTGACCGTGGCTGTCGGGAATCTGTAGCAATTAAAAATAAAAGTGCTGAACTTCTCCCGCATCCCCACCCTCTCCAGCACTCACTCTAAATAGGGACAATGAACGCGATCTAATGCCTTTTCGGCGTCTATAGCCAACTTCATATATTCCCGGGCACCCGGGCCGCCTTTTCTATAAGATGAATAATCCGCTTGGTGTTATCGGACGTCTGGCGTTCTGGTATAAAGCCCACCTAGTCCGGTTCAGTGGGCATAAGAGGGGATAGGCGGGCGGCCAGAATCCCTGTATACAGCTCAAGGTCGACATTGAGGAGGGATATCGGGCGATATGCCCCGCATTTAGTCTTATCCTTTCCAGGCTTCGGGATCACTGCTATAGAGGCTCCTAAAAGGTCAGGTGGTATCGCCCCCAATTCAGCAAAGGAATTAAACAGCTGGGTAAGAAGCGGGGCAAGCACCGTGCAAAACTTCTTATAAAAAATAGCGGGGAAACCGTCCGGCCCAGGGGCGTTCGCTAACTTAAGGCGGGATATAGCGGCTATGACCTCCTCCGTGTGAATATTCCTGTCAAGGTGCTCGGCCTGAGTCGCTGTCAGAGAGGACAGGGAAACCAAGTCCAAAAAAGCAGTCCCTTCTGCGTTATCTGACAGGTCGTGTAGAGGGAGGCATAAAAGAAGCGAAACGTTTCCGCTATGCCCGCGTCTTCCGATGTGCTGGTCCCATCTGACCTGATGATCTCTCTGACCCCTTGATGGTGACTATACTCTCTTAACCTGTTAGCCAAGAGCCGCCCACACCTATCCCCCCGGTGTAATATGCGTGCCTCAGTCTCAAAGCCGCAAATTCTGCTCTATCCTGGTCAAGTGCCATCAATTGGTTTCGCATGGACTTAAGTTGTCGCCACACCCTCGGGGCTCCTGTCCTCTGGTTCATCTGCTCCAGTTCACGGACGCGTTGAGTGAGTTCATCGCGTTTACCCTGGCGCTCCCTATTCTCAGCAGACGAGAGCGCAATGAATTCCCCTCTAACTACGGCCTTCAGCGCCACCCATTGCGGTGCAAGGGAGGTATCCGAGTTCGCATTATGGGAGAGGTAGTCAGTGATGGTGACCTGTATGTGCTTAACAACATCGGCCCTATGCAAGAGAGTGTCCCGGAGGGGCAAAACCCTAGAGGGGCGTGAGGCTGGCAGAAGAGTGAAAGTGGCAAAAACCAGGGCGTGATCAGAAAGGGAAGCCACCCCTATCTCAACAGTGGTCGCAAGCGCGCGCATCGGAGCAGAACCCAGCAAGTGATCTAGCCTTGCGTAAGTCTTATGTGCATTTGAGTAATAAGAGTACTCCCTGTCTGAGGGGTGAAAACTACGCCAAAGGTCATGTAGGTCCAGGTAGTGCAGTCCCCCAAGTTCCTCCGCAGAGATCGCCCCTACCTGATGTGTGCGCTGGCTAGATCTATCTAAAAGATTGTCAAACACTAGGTTTAGGTCGCGCCCTAAGATGATATTACGATCTGACATGGCTGTAGCCTCTGTAAGTGCGGCGTGTAGGAACTTCTCCTGGCCTTCATTCGGGGCATATATGGAGCCAACAGTGAAGGTCAGTCCGCCGAGGGCAAAGCAGTAGGTCAGCAGCCTCCCCCTAAGCTCAGCACCCTTGTGTAGTACCTCCCCCTTGAATCGCTGTGCCACCAATATTGCCACCCCGGCTGTCTTAGTGGAGCATGAGGAGAAGAACTGAGTGGGAAATCTACGGGACCGGAGCCTGTGACAGTCGCGCGTCAGCCGAAGAGTCTCCTGGATCAAGCATATGTCTGCTAGTACGTTCTCTAAGCATGAAAATATTGCCCTGCGCTTCACCGGATTATTAAGACCCCTCACATTGAGGGTTAGGATACTAAGGGTAGCAGCAGGCATGACCAAAAGCCAACAGGGCAGAACTTACACTCAAGGGACCATGTGTTGGATCGCCAGCTCAGTGTGCCGCTAATGAGAGTAGGGCGCCTCGGGCATGCAGAACTACACTAGTGCTAGGAAATGTTTCGACATGGAGCACTGGACACCCTCCTCTACCCCACAACAAAACCCAAACTACCCAACATATTGAGGAAACAGCATAGTACAGAACCATACAGTCCATCAACCATGGTTGATCAGAGAAAGGATATCTGGGTAAGTTACCAACAGGAGAGCTCCCTCTCTCCCGCCATAGGCCTAGGCCTTAGGAAATCATACAAGCGGCCTGCTACAGAGTCAAAAGTCAGCCAGGCGGGGTGTTGGGGGAATCCGCGGAAACCGCCTCCAGAGCCGACCTTCTCTCCTCCATAACGTCCGCCTCTCTGGGTTTCCTGAGGCGCTACCTGCGGCCCTGTAGACGCCATCAGGGCCGGGAATCCTCAACCTCTTCTTTGGAATCTTCCTCTTCACCCTCCGATTCCGACAGCTTCACGCCCAGCAGTCTGCTGGCCTCTATCAACGAACGTAGTTGGTAAAGCTTATTGCCCATGCGAAACACCATTCTGAACGGATGGCTCCAGCTATAGGTGATATTGTGCTGTGGCAGGTGTGCAGTGATAGGCTTGAAGGACCTCTTCTTCTGTAAGGTGAGGGCGGAGAGGTCCTGATAGAGGACTGGGGACTGTCCTCGAAACTGTAGAGGGTGCATTTGTCGCGCTTTTTGGGAGGATAGCCTCCTTGGTGCGATAGTCTTGGACACAGACCAATATGTCCGGCGGTGGGGCCGTCTGGGCCCTTGGGGGACCCACTCTGTGCGCTCGGTCTATTTGCAGGTCTGACTCCAACGGCCGGCCTAGAATGTGATTAAAAAGCTCCCTGGAGTAGGAAAACAGATCCTTCGAGTCCTCGCCCATCCGCACTCCTCTAATGCATATGTTGTGGCGTCGGGACCTGTTTTCCAGGTCCTCGACATGGGTTTGAAGATCCACCTGTTGACCATGCATTCGGAGTATCTCTTTCTGCAAGGCCGCTAGTTCCGTGTCCCTGCCATTGCTCTTACCTTCCAGGTCAGCGACCCTCTCACCAATGCTGTCCATTTCCCGGCAGACCTCACGGATCTCCGAAGTGAACTCTTGCTTAAGGGTATGGATGTCTTCCCGGAGAGCGGCGAACATGGACTCAAGGAATGCTTTGGTGATGGGTTCAGCTCCATCTTCCTTGCTTGACTTTGGCCCGGAGGAGTCGGCCGCCGTGGTAGAGGTCATTGTATCCGCCTGCGCCTTGACAAACAAATCTTTGATGGTTCTGTCTTTCCTGTTTCTGGAGGAGGACATAGCCCTCCCCGGAGATGCACAAGCAATGCGCTGAGGGTCCCCACCTGTCTCACCTATCGGCTCCCTTTCCGCAGATAACCTCGAGGAAATTCATTACTCCTGAGGCGGAAAGCCGGGAGCTGTATTTTGTGTGTGCTGATTTTAAAGCTTTTAACATTTGAGTGTGATTTAAAACTGTGTTGTTTTAAAAACCATCTTATCTGACAAAGCCCTCTTGCTCACGTCCTGGGACCCTGCTGAAAGCGAGCAGCGCCTCCCTAACTCCGACAACGCCCTCTGGTTGCCGCCATTCACGGCGTGCAACGAGGCCACGCCCCCTCTCTGGCCACGCCCCCCCGCCCAGCTTAAAAGGCGCTGAATGCGAGCGCGCTTTTAAGATTCATTACTCCTGAGGCGGAAAGCCGGGAGCTGTATTTTGTGTGTGCTGATTTTAAAGCTTTTAACATTTGAGTGTGATTTAAAACTGTGTTGTTTTAAAAACCATCTTACCTGACAAAGCCCTCTTGCTCACGTCCTGGGACCCTGCTGAAAGCGAGCAGCGCCTCCCTAACTCCGACAACGCCCTCTGGCTGCCGCCATTAACGGCGTGCAACGAGGCCACGCCCCCTCTCTGGCCACGCCCCCCCGCCCAGCTTAAAAGGCGCTGAATGCGAGCGCGCTTTTAAGATTCATTACTCCTGAGGCGGAAAGCCGGGAGCTGTATTTTGTGTGTGCTGATTTTAAAGCTTTTAACATTTGAGTGTGATTTAAAACTGTGTTGTTTTAAAAACCATCTTACCTGACAAAGCCCTCTTGCTCACGTCCTGGGACCCTGCTGAAAGCGAGCAGCGCCTCCCTAACTCCGACAACGCCCTCTGGCTGCCGCCATTCACGGCGTGCAACTAGGCCACGCCCCCTCTCTGGCCACGCCCCCCCGCCCAGCTTAAAGGCGCTGAATGCGAGCGCGCTTTTAAGATTCATTACTCCTGAGGCGGAAAGCCGGGAGCTGTATTTTGTGTGTGCTGATTTTAAAGCTTTTAACATTTGAGTGTGATATAAAACTGTGCTGTTTTAAAAACCATCTTACCTGACAAAGCCCTCTTGCTCACGTCCTGGGACCCTGCTGAAAGCGAGCAGCGCCTCCCTAACTCCGACAACACCCTCTGGCTGCCGCCATTCACGGCGTGCAACGAGGCCACGCCCCCTCTCTGGCCACGCCCCCCGCCTCTTCCTCACTATAAAATGTGCCACTGGAGGAAGCGCAGCGGACGAGCGCAGCGGGAGCGCCGTTTAAGGCAAGCCCGTCTGCGCCCGTCCGCGCCAGAACGGGCCTAGGGCCAGGCACTCTGGACCTTTCCCCTCAAACCAGGCTGCTGTACTCAAGGGACTCTCTGCTACAGCTGAACCAGCCTCCACAGGCTTCTTGCGCCAACTCCCTTAAAGGTGAGGACCGCTGCACCCAATGTTTATACTGCCCATTCAAACTCTCCCCCACTCCTAAGAATCAATTACCTCCGACAATCATTAAGATGGCGCTTCTGAATTGTAGATCGCTACCCAAACACTCCCAGGAAATACACATGCTACTAAAAGAGGAGAAACTTGAGATCTTGTTCCTTACAGAAACATGGCTCACATCTGACTCAGACTATGACATTGGGCAGGCGTTACCTCAGGGTTACCTCCTACAACATCTTGATCGAACAAAGGGAAAGGGAGGAGGCATTGCTATTATCTACAGGGACCAATTCACATGTCGATTTCACGACAGCCCCTTATCAAACTGTGAAAATGTCCATTTTAGCATCCAACTATCCCCATGCAAATCCCTTTCAGGACTCCTCATCTACCGCCCACCAGGGCCACTGGGTCAATTCTGTAGCTCCCTGGTGGAATCTTCAACTATACTGTCCAGCACCTCGCCCAACATGATAGTCCTAGGGGACCTTAATATTCATTTTGACATCAGCGAGGATAATACCGCCTCAGAGCTACTGGCAGACCTAGCAACTCTCCAACTCTACCTCCAGAACGATAAGCCCACGCATATGCTCGGACATCTACTTGATCCCATCATAACCAACATGAACAATCTTAAAACTAAGGCCCCGATTCCGGTGCCTTGGTCGGATCACCTACTCATCCCTTTCAGGTGGGAAATACCCCATTCCCTTCATCCTAGTAGACCCTCAGACAAACCCATGCGCCAAGTTAGACACTGAGAAGTGGAAACAGGCTCTGGAATCCCATAAACCACCCCTGGATACAGACCCCATCATAGCGGATACGAAGTTCCATTCCTGGATTGAAAACTCCCTTAACAAGACCCTCCCAAAAAAATCTCATCTTACCTCCTGTAAAAAAACATCTGCTCCTTGGTTCTCCCAGGAGATGCGCCAGCTAAAGAAACTGTGCAAAAAAGCCGAAAGAGAATGGCGGAAAGATTTTGACCCCAGCCGCAAGAAGGAGTACAGATCGTCCATCCTTGCGTATAAAAAAGCCCTGAAAAATGCCCAGACCGCGTTTTTTCAGGAGAAAATTAGCGCGGCATCATGTTCATCGAGGGAGACCTTTCGAATTGTTAAACAACTTCTCAAAAAACCAGAGCCCTCTGGCTCTATTGATCCCTCTAACAAGCACTGTGATGAACTGGCTAGATTTTTTGACCAGCAGATCCAAAATATTCTACAGTCACTCCCATCCCTCTCCCAGTCGAACCAGGCATTGCCACCGCTATTGCAGAGCAACGATCTGAACACGGGATTTGACTCTTTTATCCCGATAAGTCCAGAGTCCCTGTCCCCTATCTTTCAATCTCTTAAAAGTGGCTCACCTTCGGACCCGGCTCCAGTCAAAATCTTAAAGCAGGTTGCACTCACTATTCTCGAACCATTGGCAAATGTGATCAATGCCTCACTGACCAACGGATTGGTTCCCCCCAGCTGGAAAAAGGCGAAGGTGAGGGCCTTACTGAAAAAACCTAACCTGGACCCCCTCAACCTCTCCAACTTTAGACCGATTTCCCTCCTGCCATGCACCAGCAAGATCGCAGAAAAATTTATTAACGCCCAGCTATCTAAGTATCTTGAATCCAACGAACTACTTAAATCATCTCAGACAGGCTTTCGCCTGGGCCAGGGCACTGAAACAGCGATGGTAACTGTGGTCGAGGAAGCCAGGAAGATCATGGATACAGGAGGATCGGTGGCAGTGATCCTCCTGGACCTAAGTGCGGCCTTCGACACGGTTAACCATCAGGTCCTGGCCCAGCGACTCAGCGATCTTGGGATCACAGGCATAGCCTTGTCTTGGCTGAAATCATTTCTGCAGGACCGCTCATTCCAGGTCATAGAGGGCAATTACACATCTAAAGAGACCCCTATACGTTGTGGAGTGCCTCAGGGCTCCTCCTTGAGCCCTACACTCTTCAACGTATATATGTCCCCCCTGGAAAAGATAGTCACCGCACACGGGATAAAACTCCTGACATACGCGGATGACACGCAGCTGGTGGTGTCCCTATCCCAGCAGAAAAATCCCACCACAGACCTCTACTCCTGCCTAAAAGACATAGTCAGCTGGATGGACACATCTCACCTGAAGCTGAATAGCGACAAGACCGAGATCATGGTGATGGGGAACCAAGCCCACTTTCATCCAAACTCCCTCTGGCCCCCCTGCATGGGTAAGCCCCCAACCCCCAAGCCTGAAATTAAAAGCCTTGGTCTATGGCTTGATAAAAACCTCACCATGCAAACCCAAGCCAGGAAAACGGCAGGAGTCTGCTTCGGTCTCCTACGATCCACCCGAAAAATCCTGCCATTGCTCCCTTTCCAATTAAGGAAACTCTTGATTCAAGGTCTTGTCCTTTCAAGGCTGGACTACGGCAACGCACTGTACCTGGGTGTGCCCCAAAAGGTAACAACTAAACTTCAAGTAGGGCAAAACGCCGCCGCGAGGATATTGACCAATACCAAGACCCGCTGCTCGGCCAAACCAGCTATCCGCGAACTGCACTGGCTACCCATCATTGAAAGAGTGCAGTTCAAAGCGCTGTGCCTTACTGACAAAATTCTCAATGGAAAGGCCCCCCCCATACTCAAAGATCTGGTCACTCCGTATAGTACCTCTAGACCCCTCCGATCCTCTAATGCCCACCTCACACGAGTTCCGAAGATCAACAGAGCACGAGCAGGAGGCCGCTGTTTCTCCTACAATCCGCCTAGGCTGTGGAACTCCCTGCCCTCTGACCTTCGTGCACAACCCAATCTGCTAGCATTTCGAAAAGCATTGAAGACGTGGTTGTTCCCGTGAACACCCCCACTTCTACTTCATCAGTAATGGGTCAGCGCTGGGACGCTCAAGGGCAGCTACGCACTTTAGAAATCTTGAAATAAATAAATAAATAAATAAATAGGAACTACCCACAGGGAAGGGGGAAATCCAAGACCGCTCTAGGAGACGTGTGAAGGGCGCCGCTTCTGCTCAGGCCTCTAGGCGCTGCAACCCCTCCAGGTCCTGCACCTCCAGCCCCACCACCGCCCAAAGCCTCTCAGCTATCCGTCTCTCCTTGCACCCTCTCAAGGCCAGCAGCCGTTCCAGACGAGGGATCACCACAACCAGACATACCGTGCCTTCCACTCTCCGATACCCCACTGGGAAGCCTATGTCACCCTGGCCACTCAGGTGCGCTGCAGGCTTCGCAGTCCCGGCCCTCCACTCACTGGCAATGTCTCTAGGATCCCCGCTGGGGCCCGCCGCACCCCAAGGGTGGCAGATCTCTCTTAAGATGACGGTGTCCTTTCCCTGCACAACGCTACAGTAGGGCCTCGCCACCCGCAGGGCAACAAGCCACAGTGGAACGTGTTAACCCAGGGGCTGGACTCCAACTCCAACCCCCGCACTGCAGTGGCAGAAGATGTGGCACAGGCTTTCTTGCTCCGTGCACCAGTGCTATGCCCCAGTGCTTTCCCACAATGGCAGCCGTCGCTCCCTGCCGACTCAACCGCCTGTGGCGCCCATCTCCCGTGCTCCTCGGGTGTTGCAGATGTTACCGCCGTCCCCCCCAGCCAAGCGCTCAACCTCCGTCAAAGAGTCCCAGGAGGGAGCGGGCCGGCGGGGACGTGCGAACCATGTCCCGGGCTCACCCCAGGCCTCAATCACCCCCAGACGCAGCCAGCAGCAGCCCGACCGCCCTGCAATTCTATACGCCGCAGTCCACGTCCCCGAGGCCTCCAGACTCTTCCTCTCCGGCTGTGTTGGTGGGCTGCGTTCTTGCTGATCACGTAGGTGATCCCGTCCTCGTGGATCCCCTGCCGCAGCGCCCAGTGCTCTCTTGTTAGCTGGGAGGGCCAGACCGCTGTCGCCACCCGTGGTTCCCTGGGTAGTACCCTCCGCATGCCACGTGGGAGGACCCTGCTCTCTCACCTCTGGTTCCGCGGCCTCATGGCGTTCTCGGCTCCGGTCCTAGCTCTGCTCCGCACCACAATGCCAAGGGGGGTCGCTAATTTGCCACTGCTGGCCCACCTGTCGTGTCGGATCTGGCTCCGACGCCGCCCGTCTGGCTCGCCAACACCGCAGAGCCACAGACCGCCGCCTCTCGCGGCCCAGTTGCAGTCTCCGGCCTCTCCTCTGCGCCAGGCCCCGGAATCTCCAACTGCTCCTAATCCAGCGAAAAACACCTCCCTGACGGCCGCCACCACCGGGAGCCACTCTGTGTTGCCGGGCTCGTTCCACCAG
This sequence comes from Lissotriton helveticus, assembly GCF_964261635.1. Lineage (NCBI taxonomy): Eukaryota > Metazoa > Chordata > Amphibia > Caudata > Salamandridae > Lissotriton > Lissotriton helveticus. Next base: position 609,487,333 of record NC_136059.1, on the reverse strand, counting down.
GCATATAAAAGGCCGACCGGTGCAAAAAGGCCCGTAGGCCGGTGCTTGTTTAGGCCGTCAGCGGGAGCTCCAGAGCAGCACATCTGCTCACACCGCCATCTTGGCCACGCCCCACGTGCATAGCTTTAAATCTCAGAAATAAAACACAGTAGCCCTATTTAGCTCGGCCCAATGCCATTTAGGTTGACCTTTACTGTAATTTCATAATAACTGCTGGTAAAAATGCAGTCTCTACTCAATCTTGTTCTAAATGAAGAAATACTCATGTTATCTCCTTAATATAGGAAGTCGATCACAAATGCATCACTTGCAAATATTTTTAGAAACATTTCAATGCTAGCAAAATCCATGCACCACATTTTTTTTACCACATAAAATAAAAAAACGTATTCTGCCGTTACAGTCCCTCACTCCAGTCGGATGCCCACCCAAAACATTGCCAATCTCACTGTGAAAATTATTTACTAGTAGGGGTGATTGAAACTCTGTCCTTCATGCACCCATGGGTTACCTACATTGATCTATAAATGTGCAGTTTTACGGACATATTTATCATGGTGTAAAGTAGAAAAATACCAATGGGTAAGTTACTCATCCATCATCTACATATATTCAATGAATTTAAAAATTTCATTTATTCCATTCACTCATCAAGAATGTACTATAACATATTGCTCAATGTACACAACCAGTGCTACGGTCTCCATTGAGAAAGGACAGTTGGTCAGTGGAGGTATAAAAAGAGATTTTGGGAAGTCACCTCACCTCACCCACTATTTATCATATCATGCTTCCTCATTGGTTACTTCTCCACATCAAAGTTAATACCACCTTGATGGACTCAACCAGTGACAGGAGTTCCAGATACATTTCAACTGGATAAGAGCAGAGATCCAGATATGTTATAATAATATTTTAGAGTATAGCCAAGCCAAGGACATTCCCTTTATTTGGTGGGTACCCTATATATTGTTAAAAAGATTTAACTGTGGATGTTTGATGCTTTGTATTGACACGCTGTACTCGTAGGACTCTGGGGAAGCTTTTTCTCTCTCTATTGTCGCAATTCAAGTTTCTTCCTGCCTGTGCCTCTGAAAAGGCATCCATCCAATAAGCTTGTCATGGTGTTGTTTGTAACTAGATTTGTACTGTCAAATTAATTTACATTATGTCAGTGGGGAGTAATTAATATTTTATTTAATTTGATATCATTACATAATGATGTACTGTGATTGGCTGTACTATTAATATATAAGAGCTTGTTGTTGGAGATGAGTCAGTATGAATTGCCAAGACTCTATGAGAGCGGACCCTTGTCAGTCTGTCCCTTGCCTAAGACTTGCAATATGTTTCTCTGAGACTTGATTTCATGTTATACCTCTCTACTGCTTTTGATTGAGTCATTTGCTAATTCCCTATATTGATATACTATGCATTTGACTAACGATTATTTTTGCAGTCTCTAAATAACTTTAATTATGTAATAATAATTCATGGCTTCTAACTTTTACTAGTTTCAACAAGGCTCATTTGACTATGCTGATTGATTTACTGTCTTTCTAATCTCCTTAGGGACACATTGCCTTATGTATTCATTAGGACTGCACAGTTCCCGATCCTGCACTTTATCTTAGAATATCAGAAAAGATAGCATTGCAAGATAATAAATTAGATAAGATCTAGAGATGTTTATTTTCCCTGTTTGTGAACTGACGTCAATAATGGAGCCTATGATCTGCCAAAAATGTAATTATTTTCAGTGTTCCAGTATTCCTGAATCTGTTCCTGAACAAGAAATGTGAGTATCAATAGGGAAGAAGCATTGCAGTGGATTGTGGCTTTGTCTGAGTGTATTGCGTTACTTGTAGTTTGTTGCATGTGGATTTTTATGGTGTCATGAGTTAGAGAGTGTGCAAACTTTTTGGTTGTGCGTTCTTCATTTGTGGGCTATTAGGATTCTTATGTATTGTGATTCTGATAATTCTGATGATTTTGCTGTATTTTATGAGTTTGATCATTGGTGATTATTATTGTGACCGTGTAGGTGTCACTGTCAAATGTCTTGTAATTGCTGAATGATTATGATTATGTTTATGGTGGAGTTTTCTTTTTCTTGTAAATGGATTATTCAAAATCCATACTTTCAAGATATATTCATGTTGTTGGACTTGTTGCTGTGGGTTGTGCTGTGATTGGTTAGTGAGTGTTAAAGCCACAGTGTCAGTGGTTGATTATTGTCGTTTATGGCAAGTGGATTTGTGTAGGATTGGTTTGAGCGAAAATGGGTGCTACATTGAAAAAGTGTAAAGTTCCTGTGATTAAGGTACAGAAAATTCATTCAGATTCTCCGGTTTATGAAATTATGCTAAATTTGGGGTTTCATACATGCATGTGGCTAAAAGAATGGGATGAAATCACATCTGTTGACAAGAACATGCACTTTCCTTTACAGGATATTTTTAATGTGAGAAAGCTTGACGATTTGAGGAATACGATTTATGAATGAAAGAATAGGGAATGCAGAAAATGCACACAGAGAGGATACGATGATTGGTGTAGGTGTGCTTCCTGCAGTTGTCAATGAGGCAAATAAAAATAAATAATTGAAAACAAAAATGAGAAATAAAAGGAAAAGAAAAACATACACAATGATTTAACTGATGAGGACAGATTTTTAGAGGATTTAGTAGATTCAGGACTTCCTCCATATAATGTTTTATAAACACCCAGACTACCTCAGGAGATGGGGGCTGGAGCACAGAGTACAGATGTACATACATGGAGAATGAAAGCTGCCCAAACTGAAAGTGCGAATATTACTCCTACTCTTGAAACACCTAATCCTACAATGACTACAGTACGATGGTCCAGCATCAAATGGTTATTATAACGTATAATACCCAACCATACCTATTGTGCTGTATAGGGGGATACGATAGGTATGTGCTAACACGTTTTAGATTTGGGACCTTCCACCGATTGATTAGTCACCCAGATATAAACGATTGGACATGGGAATTATGTGTGTGTCCCTGAGATAACATCTCCTTACAAACAACTATCCATGCAATTTTATTCTGTAAATTTTATGTAAATGAACGACGTAGATGGATTGTACCTTTATTAAAACAGGGGGATGGAGGCAATGTCGCCCTGCTTTTTTATACTTACAGATGTTGGATAATGACTATTGTATTGGAACTATGGTGGGTTTCCTAAAAAGCATACTGAGAGCAAGGAACATTTTAAATGCTTGGACCTCCGAGGAAAATATATGGGAGGTGTTGAATTTGAGTTGGATTATTTTTAGCATAGATGCCAAATATTTTTACTTTTATGCATAAGAAACAGTTAAAGTAAAATGAATTGATTTATGAACCTGAATATATTTATGTCTATCTATGTATTTTTAGAAGTGTGATGAGGCTTTTTAAATTGTCTGCTTTTATGATTTTACATGCCTAAAATCGAATAAAGCTCCTTTTGATTTGATCTGATTTGACTACAGTGCCACTCAAATTAACAGATAAGGAGGGAAATTAATATTCCCCAATTGAAATCTGAATTTGCAGAACTTCTAAGGAGTACAATTGGTACAGAAAAACTGATAACATATAATGAGGATTGAATGAGATTTCTGAGGAGGAAGCAGCTAGATGTGCTTGTGATGTTGATGCTAGAATTTGAGGAGTTGGTGGAAGAGTATGAAATGTATTTGTATAAAATAAAAAGTTTGGTGCACTCACCATACGATTTAAAGAAAATACAGGGATAATTGGAATAAGAAAGGGGTGGCAAGGCAAAAAAGAAAAAGACTGAAACAGAAAGAGAAGCAAAAACACTTGTGAGTGAGCCGGAAATGGGAGTGGTTGTGTCTGGATTTGCTTTGCAAGAAGTGCATAGAGGGGATTATCTGCATGTTCCTTGGCAGCGATCCAATCTCCGTGCAATTAACAACAGACTTTCCAAAACTTAGACAGGATCCACATAAATGGTATACGTGTAGGAAAGTGCCCTTTTTTGCATAGTTACCCCCCACTGTTTGCCTAAAATCTGATGCAACCTGAATGTTTGTGCCCTGGGTCCCTGTCAATCAGGTTCCCAGCAGGGCCTGTGTTCTTTCACAAGACTGTACCTTTGTACCCACAATTAGCACATCTCTGGCCATAGGTAAGGCCCTTATAAAAGGTACCATGGATACAGGGACACTGTGACCAGGGAAGGACTATAAGGGCTGCAGCACCTATTATGCCACCCTTAGAGGCACTGTACCATAACTCCCACACACTGCTTTTGCAGGCTACATGTTTTGGTGAAGAGAAAAGTGAAAAGTCGACATGGAACACATCCCTGTGTGCCATGCCTGAAACCCATTGCTTAAAGTCTAGGTAAGTCACCCCTTTAGCAGGGTGCTCTACCCTCAGTTGAGGGTAAAGTGGAATGAGCCTTGTACCCCTACAGTGTCTAAGTCCATTCTTGGACATCGTAAGTGTAGTGAAGCCATAAGGAGTATATGGTCTGGGAGTTGGTCATTACGAACTCCACAGGTCCATATTGACTTTACTACAAACTGGGAAGTTTATTAGCAAACTTCCCAGCACATTACACCCACACTGATGCTAGTGTGGGATTTAATGTAAGATCCACTCAGAGAGCATCTTAGAGATGCCCCCTGAAAAACGAACAGCCCTCGTGCAGTTCCTGAATGGCTGCCAGCCATTTGCCACCACCAGACAGGTTTCTGGACCCTCTATTCTCTGGGTCCAGAAACAAAGCCCATCCTGGTTGGAGGTATCAGGCCGCCTCCTCCAGGATGGACAAGGTCCAAGAAAGGAAAGCTGCAAAGGCCTTTGGGAGCTGTCCCTGCCTTTTGCTGCCCCCAGTAACTGGCTCCCTCCGGTTCAGGCCTCCACTTTGGTTGGGAGAATCGATGGAAAACCAAGCTAGGAAGAGATGTGTGCTCACCTTTGCCAACCCCACCCCTCAGGTGGGGGAGACGTAGTGAAGCACACTTCTCAGTCCCCTCCATCTTGATGAGGGGATCAGCTAATTGGGGAGAGGCTCATGCCCCTCCTACTGGAGGGCGGCATAATATTGGGTGCACGCACCCAAAGGAAGGGACCCATTGGTCCCAATCTGCATACTCCTTTAAACCCCCCTAAATGTAATATTTAGAGACAACCCTGAACCTTGCCTCCTCAGATTTGAGGAAGAAAGAAGAAGGACCGAAGGGCCGTGCTGACGCAGGAAGAAGAAGACACTAGTGGCCAGATGTAGGAAGGCCTTTACCGGTCGGTAACGGCTGATTTCGGCCGTTACCGACCGGTATTTGGGTTTTGAAATGTAGGGGACAATTGATTTACAGAATCGGTATATTTACCAGTTCGGTAAATTTACAGAGTCGGTAAAATACCGAATCGGTAAATATACCGATTCTGCAAATCAATATGTAGGTGGCACAGGCCCTTTAGGAGTCGGTATTTACCACCCAATCCTATTGGGTGGTAAAATAACTAATTCTAGTGTACATGCACATCTGTGCATGTACACCTATGCCATGTGACACACAGACATGCCCTTAGGGCATGTCTGTGTGTGTCACATGACACACAAGTCCGAAAAAGGGGTGCAACAGGGTGTCAAAGTGACACCCTGTCCCCCTTGTAAAATCGGTAGTTTTACCGATTCGGTAATTACCGAATCGGTATATGCCATTGAATCCTATGGTCTTCAAGGCCCATAGGAATCAATGACAAATACCGATTCTGTAATTACAGAATCGGTAAATACCGATTCCTACCAAATCAGTAAAAATTATCGAATATTTAGCTACATCTCATTTACCGATTCATGAATGCCGAATTGGTAAAATTCGGTATTTATGAATCGGTAAATGAGATTTACCTACATCTAGCCCCTACTGCTTTCTCCCTAGCTCTACCGGCCTGTCCTGACTACGACCTGCCTAAAGCAAAGAAACCGGCGTGTCCAGCATCCCCCAGAGCCCGGAGGACCTGCCCTGCACTCACCTTACAGAGTCTGTCTCCGGTGAGCACCGGATTCGCTACAAACGGAGTCCAAGACCAGAATCCATATTCTAGCGTCTCAGTGATTTTGCGCAAATCTGCACCCTACGCCAACGGCCCAAGTTTGAGTGGCACAACAACATGAGGAGGTCTCCCCACGATCCTTATTTGGGATATGATGATCCTCGACCTCCCTCAAGCTTCAAGATGACTCCTGCAGCCTCAACCTGAAGGGTCACATCGACCATGACCAGAGTTGGTATAGAAACCCCACTCCAAAAGACACCCCTGCACCTGATGCCCCATGGCCTTGCGTGGCCCAACCGACGGTCGTCTTCAGGAAGCCTCCCCGCCTGAGCCTGCAGCAACTTTGCCAAATCGAATGTCTACATTGAGAATCACCAGGTCCCTCACATCTTCTTGGCACCCTTCACCCGACCGCCCCAGTACCGCTGGTGGTGCAGCTCCTGTGCTGATTGTTGGACCCTGCAGTGCTGATGTTAACCCCAGGAGCTGTGCTGCCACATCCAAGTGGCCTGCTCGTAAGCAGTCCCTAACCGAAGGCACTTTTAGCCTCATTGGCTAACATTAGACCCCAGCACCCTGCACCCGGACACCCCAGGGGTGCTGGTGATGCAACTTTAGTGCCTACCTAGACCTTGGGGAACCTTGTTCCTAATCCCCAAAACTCCCACTAGTGAGACCTTTACTTACATGTAAAAACTGATAACCATTTTTCTCCAATAGGAACCGATGTTATGAGTATTGGGGCCTAAAATGTTCGAAGTGTTGAACTGTTGTTTTGTATGGAGAAAAATGGCAGTATAACTTAAACCAAGAAAGGTATTACTTACCTCAGTGGGGTATCTAGGCATATCACCCCCAGTAGTCGCAGTAATCGAAAAGTAATTACTATGTAATTTAATCCGATTTTTAACAATATACCAAACTGTAACAATTGCAAATCCATCTTCAATTGCACTTCTATGTAAAGGTTTAATTTGAAAGTATATTGTACCTACCTGTACCAAGTCCTGCTTGGTTAAGAAATATAAGTGTACCTTTTTTATACTTACCCAATTGGTCTGGATTCTGTCTCTGAGTGTGTGCAATCAGGTTTAAGTGAGTGAATTCAATAAATGCTTCACACCCTCTCCGGATAATTCTAATTGCTCACCCACACTACCGCATAGACAGCTGTTAGTACTTACCTAATTTAGCCTCTGCTATACCTCTGGAGACTCCCTGGACACTGTGCATAAAATACCTGACTTTGGTATTGTATATACAGAGCCAGCTTCCTACAATACAGAGGTAGAGAGATTAGTGACAATTTCAAAGGTGCTTTAAATAGATTTGAGTACATTGTCTGAAATCACAATTTCGAAGGATTTGTGGGCTGAGTGCGAAGCAGCTTTGGCATGGACAATGGAAGAACCTCAGAGAGTTCTTCCTCATAAAGGTCCAGCTGCTATAGTAAAGGAAAAGTACAAGGAAGGGATTATGCATTTGAAACAAAAAGGCCAAGAGAAAGAGGTGAATTGACCGATTTATATGAAGCATAACGGAGTCAAAGATCCAACAAAAAAGGCATTAGTAAATGCGTATCTGCTTTTGTATAGGGTTTCCTTCCGGAGCTTGGTTCTTATATGCATCAGAGCATGATATGTTGGCAGACTAATAGTACTGATGAAATACTCCACTATGCGAAGTATTGTAGTGATCGCTTTCATGCAAAGCAGAAGATGTTGAAGTAAAAACTAAGGACTGCACAGACAAAGCACTTTCAGAGAAATGGTAAGAATCAGGTATCGATTTGAGTTTTGAATCTGGGTCAGTTGATAGTGCAAATTCAAACATGCACGGTGTAAGTGTGCAGGGAAATACAGTGTCGACTGTTGTTCTTCAAGGATGAGATAGAGCTTTTCTTAATAACTAATAGGATGAATGTGAAAATTCACTTGTTAAAGAAAAGCGCTCCTTGTCACTATTGTGAGGCTTAGGCAATGGAAACGCAAATGTTGACAGAATCCATAACAAATTCAAAATGATTTTGATCGTCAAATGCAGCAGCAACCAGACCAAAGAGTGCTGAATGGGATGGTGCAGCAAACTGCGGCAGGCCGTCTGGCTTCTGTGCAGAACAGGCAGAATTAGAGGCAATTCAATGCAAATAAGCTTACAGTTCCAGGATGTAGCAAAACATTTGAAATAAATGGCCTCAGTTTCAACAGAACCCCAGTTTTCAACAGAGCCTTTTTCATGATTAGTATTGATTTTCTCCAGATTTCAAAGGCTTTTGGATCTCCTACAACCGAATCAGTCGCGTTGACAGTGCATGAGGGGGAGGAGGATTGCATGCTTGTTGCACTACTAGAGGTAGATAATAGTGGCCCATATAAAGGTGAGGTGAATGGTCACCCAGTATCAAGGATATGGAAAACCCTTCAATGTGTAGCCAAATTCTAAAGAAAGATTTGGAAAATCTCCAGCTACTATGTAACTCAGTGCTGGTGCAGTACATTGATGGCCTGAGGGTCACATCCAAAGCAAAAGAAGCTTGTACGATGCACTCTTCAACAGTCTTGCAGACAATGTATCTCCCACAAAAATGCAGCAATGTATGAAAGAAGCTGTCTATTTTGGACACCATATATAAAAAGGGACATTAAAAGTGTCAAAAAACATGTTTCTTCAATCCTGAGAATAAATCCACCACAGATACAGAGAGTGAGGATGTATTGGGGAAGGGTTGGCTACTATAAACAGTGGATTCAAAACTTTTCCCTGATCACAAAGACTTTACTGAGGCCTACGCATAGTGATATAACTTATCCGGTATCATTTGATGACGAATACATGAGTGCCTTTCTCGAGCTCAGAGATAAATACTTTAGTACCCACGAACCTGAAATGCTAAATTACGAGAAATATTTTTACTTGTTCTGCCATGAAAGAGACGAATGAGTACTGTCAGTCCTTACACAAAAATGTGGCAAAATTAAGGGACCTTTGGCTTACATTTCTGACGTGTTAGAACCAATTACTGCTTGGCGTCCAGGAAATTTAAAATCAGTAACAGCAATCTGTCTGGCAATTCAGTAAAGCAAAGGAATTTTGATGGGCTACATACTTATTGTGTCAGTCTCTCATTCAGTTAAGATCTTGCAGACTTGTACTTGAACCAAATATGAGCAAATAGAAGATTTAATACTTTGAATCTTGCAATGCTTTTGCTTACAGCAGATAGAGATAGTGATGAATAGGAATGGGATCATGATTGCACTGTGGTGACAGAATTGTGTACTAAACCAAACTAGGCAATCATAATGCACAACTTGAACTGGCTGATTAAACTCTATTTGTGGATGGTTCTTGTCTGAGAGACTATCATGGTACCTTGTGAGCAGCATATGTATGCTGCACCATATCGAACACCATGGAAGCATCATATTTTTGTGATGAAACTTCAGCACAAGTAGCAGAGTTAAGTACGCTAACAAGGGCATGCTTCTTGTCTGATGGATTAGGTATTTTGAGTTACACTGACAACAAGTATGGTTTTGGGGTGGTCCACGGTTTTGGTCAATTCAATTAAAGTCACAAAAGGGTTTATGACATCTTCTGGAACTGCAATGGGAAGTATATTTTGAGTTTGTTGAAAGCATTAGAGCAACCAAAAGAGACTTCAGTGTTCAAGTGGGTTGTCCATGAAAGTGGAAGCAATATGGCACTGTTGGGAAATAGTTATGCTGAGAAGGTAGCAAAATATTGTGCCCTCGAATATGTTACAATCAATATAAAAAATAAAAGCAATCTAAAACTGTAAATTACATTGTGAACTGTTTCTTGATAACTTCAGTCCAGATATTGAGTGAACCTAGAGAGCTCTAGGACAGGCCACCGGAAGACAAAAGGGAAACAGAGGAATCAGCATGTTATTGTTTTTTTCTTCAAAATCAGCATGTTGTATAAAAGATCACAATGAGGTTTTGGGAACAGCTAAAAAACAATACACTCTGCCTCATATGAGGTTATCTGCAATGTCCAGGTTAATTCATGATCCTACTCAAATTGATCAGGACTCAATGGTTAGACTCTTATATGAATACTGGTACAACCCTCACTTAAGATCTTTAGCTGAGAGTTTGTGTCAGCTCTGTTTTACCTGCCAGTGGATCAAGGCAGGTAAAAGAACATTGTGAATATGAGCCACATAGGCAAGTCGGAGGGACTATTTACTAGAATTCAACTAGATTTCACTGAAATATGTGTGCATGAGATACATTTCAGTGACTGTGTTCTTATTCTCAAGGTGGGTGCAAAACTTCAGAATTTGGCGATACAGTAGCATGACAGTGGGCAAATTATTGATCAGGAAATTGACCCCTGAATTCACTTTGTTGACTTCTTTAGAATCAGATTAAGCTACAAACGCCTTATAAATTGAGCAGAAATTCCATTGTAGTTACAGACCAGAAACATCACGAGTTGCAGAAAACATTAGCAGTACACTGAAGACCATCTTAGCAAAGGTGTGTGCCTCAACAGCACTAAAATGGACATATGCACTTCCACTTGTACTGATGAGCATTAGGAATACTCCACATACAGTACAGATAGGGAGAGTCATGAACATTTCTTGCTTTCCTTCCGCTGTCTGTGTATGTATCTATTAGAGATGCCATTGTACTGGATTACTGCAAGGGCCTGGCTGATGTTATCTCATATAAAGACAAATTGGCAACCTTGCTAAAAGAACTGTGCCATCACCCACAACCTCCAGCCTTGTGACTGGGTTGTGGGGTGAAGAAGCACGCTTAAGAAGTCCTGCCTAGAGCCAAGTTGGAAGGCCCCTTATCAAGTGATCCCTGTGTTGAACACTGCTGTGAAATGTGAAGGTTTGCCACAATGTATCTATGCATCTCACATGAAAAATGCGAAGACTGCAGACGAAGAAGTAATGACTACAACTGCTGGTTTACATTGTCAAGCTTGAGTTCACTGGGTGGACCCAGAAAGGGGGGAGGGGTGAAGATTGAGAACAAGTAGATCTCAATCAGTATCAAAATCAAGAACAAGAACAGACAGGATGTCAAGAAACTTGGGAACAATGTGTAAAGCTGAAAATTTGAGTTTCCAAAACCCTTGGAGGAAAATAGCTTCTTTTGGAAAGAGAGAATCAAATTGTTCATGGCATAAACATGACTCATGTGGCAAGTGAAGATGAAGATGAGAATGTACATCAAGGATATAAGTGGCCTGAACCTGGAAGAGGTAGAAACAAGAGAAAACACAGAGACCACGCATAATCGGAGAAGAACCAGAACAAGAAGAGCAAGATTCTGACTACAGTGAAAGTAGCAGTCAAAAGATTAGCAAGTGTAAGAGTGCCAAATAGAATTTATGGATCTCCTCTATGGTCCTATCTAACGGAGGATGATGAACTGAAAGTCAATGAATTTACAGATGCCAATTCTTTTGAAGATGAAATCTCCATGAACATTGATAAATGAACTTGCAAAAGATCAATATTGAATAACTTCCTGAATTGAATTTTGAGATTTTTTAATTTTTCGTTTTGGGTTACACAGTATTTATAGTCATAGTCTAGTTTGTTTTGTGATGTGGGTATTCAGTTGAAGATAAAGGAGTTTCCTTGAATTTACAATTTATGGACTAATTCAATGAACTGAACTTAAAAAAACATGTTTTCTTGGAAGTTTTTTCATTTAAAGATTTGGGGCCAGATGTAGGTAATTCTATTTTACCGATTCATAAATACCGAATTTTACCGATTCGGTATTTATGAATCGGTAAATAAGAAGTAGTTAGATGTAGGTACATTTCTTTTTACATTTACCGAATCAGTAACATTCGGTATTTACCGATTCGGTAAATACCGAATCGGTATTGCCCATTGATTCCTATTGGCCTTGAAGCCCATAGGAATCAATGGGCAATACCGATTCGGTATTTACCGAATCGGTAAATACCGAATCCTGCAAGGGTGCAGGGGGTGTCACTTTGTCACCCTCTAGCACCCCAAATACAGGCATGTGTGCCATGTGGCACACAGACATGCCCTAAGGGCATGTCTGTGTGTCACATGGCACAGGTGTGCATGCACAGATGTGCATGCACACCTGCATTCGGTATTCTACCACCCAATAGGATTGGGTGGTAAAATACCGACTCTTAAGGGCCTGTGGCACTCTCAGGAGTGTCACCTACATGTGGAATTACCGAATCGGTAAAATTACCGATTCGGTATTTTACAGAATCGGTAAATTTACCGAATCGGTAACTTTACCGATTCTGTAAATTGCAGGCCCCTACATGCCGATTCCTAAATACCGGTCAGTAACGGCCGAATTCGGCAGTTACCGACCGGTATTTCCTCTCCTACATCTGGCCCTTGGCACATTATAGATTTAGCTGTGGATTTTTCACTTTTTGAGTTTTGTTTATAGACTTGACAGCAGAAGTATGGCAATTAGCAACCAAAGACACTGCTCAATTTTATTTGATAATCTTAATAATTATAATAGTATATGTTTAGTTGGCTTACTGTTGTGTTTAATTTCACCAGTGGGTATGATTCACCTACAAATGAGAGGGAAGAGTTAACTGTCAATACAAAGGGGAGGGACTAGGATAGGACAATATTTTACGGGGTCCAGTGTACTCGTCCAAAAGACTAGTGACACAAAGGGGTGTACAAAGTTCCCCGGGAAGAGTGACGGAGAGGGGTGTGTGTGCTGGTAAGTGGGGGGAATCCCCTAGTTGGAACTAGAACCCTCACACACCCAGCAAGCTAGGTGTCATGCTTCATCATATGGGCTCTGCTCCTCGTCAGACTGGCGCTGCAATGTCTGACGGGCTCCCGAAACCGGGGCTCTTTATCGGAGATCTTTTGTTCCCGCCATATGGTGCATGCGTGTGAGAGGGCCTGGGGAGTGTGGTCGTGACGTGAGTGCTTGATTAAAAAAGGTGAGTCAGTCCACACACTGAATTTATTCTCGTGGTAGACTCCCTTGGTTAAAAACAAAGGATGGTGGTGTGTGAGGGGAGAAACAATTACCCTAAACCTCTCAGAGTAAATTGGACTACTACCCTCAATTATTGGTCAACGTGTTTCTTGCCTGATGGCAATTCTTCAGGACCTAGTTAGATCGTACCACACAGTGGCTGGGGAGGTATGGTACCTAGTTGCAGGGCATAGTGGTTATTTAATGAATGGCTAGTCTAATGAAATTATTAGCTGGAGTGCTGACGTCCAGGTGTAGACTAGCCAGATGGAATGAGAGACAAGGTAAGGTAGTGTACATCCCCTGCAACTAGGTACCATACCTCCCCAGCCGGTCCCACGGGAGCAGACTGAGAGGTCCGTCAGGGAACCTTTTAGGGTAAGGTCACCTAGATAACACTCCTCTGATTTTACAGCACTATACAAAATTGTTTCTTCATGTCACTTCCTACCGATGCATGTTATGGCTTGGACTAATTGATCACATCAATGGTTTGCCAGTATTTACAATATATATGCTCGGGTTTTAATATCAAGCACGGTTAGTGTGTGTGTGTGTGCGCTCACTAGTTTCTAAGGGTGAAACTTCATGAATGCAGTTATCCTGTATAATGTCTTTGATTTAATTTCATTTTCACAGGTATTTACACTGCAGCAGGACCGATTGGCCTGCACTCCGGTATTACTGACTAAATAAGGTCGTATACCTATCTGCAAGTTTTGACCCTTCACTCTTGTATATATTTTTCACTGTGTGGTACGATCTAACTAGGTCCTGAAGAATTGCCATCAGGCAAGAAACATGTTGACCAATAATTGAGGGTAGTAGTCCAATTTACTCTGAGAGGTTTAGGGTAATTGTTTCTCCCCTCACACACCACCATCCTTTGTTTTTAACCAAGGGAGTCTACCACGAGAATAAATTCAGTGTGTGGACTGACTCACCTTTTTTAATCAAGCACTCACGTCACGACCACACTCCCCAGGCCCTCTCACACGCATGCACCATATGGCGGGAACAAAAGATCTCCGATAAAGAGCCCCGGTTTCGGGAGCCCGTCAGACATTGCAGCGCCAGTCTGACGAGGAGCAGAGCCCATATGATGAAGCATGACACCTAGCTTGCTGGGTGTGTGAGGGTTCTAGTTCCAACTAGGGGATTCCCCCCACTTACCAGCACACACACCCCTCTCCGTCACTCTTCCCGGGGAACTTTGTACACCCCTTTGTGTCACAGGGAAGAGTTAACTACCACAAATTATATAGAGTCAGTAATTGTTACATTTGCACATTTCTTCCAATTGTATCTCAGGTTGGTAACATATCTACAGCTTCCCCATACCTATTCTGTATCCTGCAATGTTTTTGTTAATGTTTTCCTGGAACAAGAATTTCTACCATCTTACCTTATGGTCTACGGCAACTCCTTGGAAGGTCTTCCCGAAACTGAAGATTTAAAAACATATTCCAAATAATTTGAGACTAATTAGGCGATCTAATAATTTTTTTAAAGAAAAGACTAATAACAAATTTGTGGGTCAATTGAGTGATGTGCTGTGTAAATGTATTTAAGAATACAATGAGAGAAAGGTGAAAATTAACTAAAATGAGTAGAAAGAAGAGGCTGGGAAGAAATGCAACATAGACTCAAAGTGGAGCAAAAAAGGAAGGGAGTAATGTGTATGGTATGAGGGAAATCTCAGACAGAGGAGTTTGTTGAAGTGGTTGGTCAGATAGAGTATAATGTGAGTTGTATAGTTGATCATATGCTTTTGACTTGTAAAGAACTAATTCTGAGAGGAATTTAATATGTTTGTGGTAAGACTGCCTAGGTTAACCTCCCACATAATTGGGTGTGAAGCTGCTATCTTGCTCTAGTCTTCCTGCGTGTTTATCATGTGAATGAGATGAGTGAAATGAGTGATACTAGGCTTAGAAGAACAAAACATGAATTTGGGTAAGTACTGTTGGATGTGTTTGGTGTTTTGATTCATCCTACAGGTGTGACTTTGAATGATGTGAAGATTAAAATACTGTCTGCATTAGTTGGTCACTTATTAACTTATAATGCTGGTGCATTACCTCAAATTAATGAGGAGCTAATGAAAATGAATGCAATGGTGAAGCAAAACTGCCTTGCATTAGATATTGTTCTTACGAAAGAGGAGGATGTTTGTTGTGCATGGAGGGTTTAACAGTGCTTCACTTTTATACTAGATAGTAGTAGGTTTATTAATAATTATATCATTAACATCACTAATATTTCGCATGAGGCTAATGTTCCTGAAGAACAAGGGCTGTAGGATTCAGTTGGTGCATGGTTCAGTGACATTGGAAAGGGTTTTAAAAGATTGGTGAATGGTTTAATAGTATTGGTGGGGGGGTGTCTCAGAAGATACTAACCCCACTAACTTTTATTTTCTTATGTATAATTGGGCTCATTCATTTACGTAAATTTTGTAATTTGTATCAAAAGGGGTTTCAATTGTGGGTGTAAAAAGGTGTCAGCAATAAAAAAAGAGATGACCTTGCATTAGAGAATATTAAGTCTCTTACTTATGAAGATGTTGGAAGAATGGAGGTGCAAAAGGTAGAAGACATTAAAGGCTGTTGTAAATAAAGAACTGTGGGATTTCAGATGATTGATTAATCAGTCAGAGGGGGGATTTGAAAAAGAAATGTTTTATTTAGCAAATCATTTCTGCTTAGCATCATAAATGTTTTGCATCGGGGCGTGGCCAGGCGCCAACGAAGATGGCCGCCTAGTACCCGAGCTCCGCCGGGACGACTGCTGTCCCCGACAATCCGTCCTTAAATCCTGGCCGGAGCGCACTCAGACTCGCGCACCGGCCCCCTAGAGTGTCCCGCTGCCGATCCGCGCTTGGAGCGGCAGACGAGCTCCTGCCAGGGGCGAAGCGCCGCCACACTGGTCACCCGGCCGGATCTTCAACTGCGGCCTGGAGCCCGAGACCGGAGCGGCCCAGCACTTTAGACCCCGGCTTGCGGCCTACGCATCGGAGCCCGAGATTGGGCCGAACTCCCGGTTTTCGGCGGGAAGCGGCTCCGAACCCGGTGTCGCTGGACAGACCTACTCCCCCTGTGAGTGCGGGGGTTGGGAGACGTCACGGCCAGAAGAGGCGCCAGGAAGGCCGGGGAACACGGTGCTGCCGGCCAGCAGGGGGCAGGCGACCCCCTGCCGCACTCCCGCGCACGATCCTGGACTGGGGCGGAGGACTGGAGCGATCTGCGTGTCACCGGCATCTACCGGAGGTGAGAGCCAGGCGCTGAAATAGCGGTGGGCCACACCGGACACCACGCGCACGGGAGGGGACCCCCTACAGACCTCACAGCTGGGCCTTGGGCAATTTGCAGTGCCAGAAGGAGAAGTGCCGGGAGATAAGGCAGACCCAACAGCGTGCAACAGAAATTCAGGCACCACAGGGGAAGACACGCAAGGCCTAGCTAGACGGCGAACTGCTGGTGTCCACGTGCACTCTGGAACTGCCCGCGAGACACTGATTCCTGCCTGCTCGGAGGCCTCCATGGGTGGCCCGAGTCACACTACTGCCGGAACGAGAGTGACTATCGCCGACTACTGACCCGGGCTGGGGGCCCACAGGAGATAGTGCCGGGATCCACGATGAGGCCCAAACGGGAGTTCCGACCCAAACGAACAAGCTGGACAAATATGCAGTGGCCACCGGCCCCACGCAGTCGGGAGCGAAGGGGGGAGGCACCGCGGACGCAACTGAGCCCTCGCTGACCTCTATAATGGCCGCTATACAAACGCTTGGCACCACTCTTGAATCAAAAATGGACAAGGTAACGATCGAAGTTAATCTACTGCGTACTGACCTCGGCAAGACCACCGAAAGGTCCAAGACCATCGAAACGGACATTGCGACGCTCCAGGCCTCCTCGAAGCAACTGGAAGGACGGGTAAACGAACTCGTCCACCAACACCGCCTAATGGCTTTGAGACTCGAGGACCAGGAAGGGAGAGCCAGGCGCAGCAACATACGCGTCGTAGGTGTGCCGGAGGATTCA
The DNA here is from genome assembly GCF_964261635.1 of Lissotriton helveticus. Lineage (NCBI taxonomy): Eukaryota > Metazoa > Chordata > Amphibia > Caudata > Salamandridae > Lissotriton > Lissotriton helveticus. The sequence goes on along the minus strand of NC_136059.1, from coordinate 609,470,230 downwards.
GAGGGGCATAGTGCGGAGCTGTTTTTGGAAGACCTAATCCTGCACCACCTTCGGCCAAAGAGGCTTTCAAAGTTTTTCACCATCGAGCGGGCCCACCGAGCTCTGCTCCCCAAGCCCAAGCCGGGCGCCCCGCCACGCACGATCATTGCAAAAATCCTAAACTACCGAGACCGGGATGCTATCCTTCAAGCGGCCAGACAACACGGAGACCTGCAGTACGAGGGGACCACCATCAGATTCTTTCCCGACTTCACCTTACGGGTCCAGCAGGAACGCCGCTCGTTCATGGGTGTGAAGGCAGCACTCAGAGAGCGAGGGATCAAATACATGATGTTCTTCCCTGCGAAACTCGAGATAATATTTGAGGGCAAATCCCGATTCTTCACTTCGCCGGAGGCGGTCCAGGAGTGGCTCGACGGACAGGCACCGGAGGCGTCGGCAACGCAGAATCGAGACGTCTGGAGAGAACCTGGAGCCCCTTCCTCGGGGTCGGCGGCTGAGAAAACCGTAGGGGGCGAACAGAGCCAAAGGTCATGGCGTTCCAGATCCAACAGTCCTCGCTGGAACTCCCCCCAAGACAACGCAGCGCGGTGAGACACCGGGCAGCAAGACCACGCTACTTGACCACGACTGCGCTGGCGTCCACAGCGGTAAGACTCCTTTCACTGATTTGGGGTGCGGGCACACTCATCCATGACCACAGTGTTCCTGGGCTGATCGCCGAATTTCCATAGACTTAAGGGACCAAACTTTTGGGGACACGGGAATGGCGGCTGGAGTTGGGACTGGCACACGTGCCTACTACCAGAGTTCCTCGGGGGGGAAGTGGTTTACTCTCTCCGGGGTGGGGTTGGGGCGACAGGCGCTCTGCTAATTGGGGTTGTGGGTAGTTTGGAGCCTACAGAGCAGGGGGCAGGATGGGGGGATTGTTCAATGAGGGTGGAAGTTCTACGGGCGGGGAGGGGGACTGAGGGACACTGTTCCACACACAATGGTATTGTTTGCTTCATATATGGATGTTGGGAGGGCGAAGGAGGGGGGGAGGATTGGGTATGTTTTATGGTCATGTGTAGTTTATATTGTCAGACTCGACCCACACACCGGTACGCAGCTACAGGTTACCTCACACAGTCATGGTTATGGCTAGGCACTGGGAGAAAAATCTCAATATCCTTTGCTGGAACGTTAACGGGCTAGGAGACAGACTCAAGTGCACCATAGTCCTACAGTTCATTAGAAGGCACAAACCGGACGTAGTACTGCTGCAGGAAACGCACCTCCTGGGAAACGCATGTCAGGCCCTCAACAGGTGGGGGTACACCCTTGCAGTACACTCGGGCTTCACATCAGGCTCCAGGGGGGTGGGGATTTTGCTACGTCGATCATTTCCCATCCACATAACCCACACCGAGTCAGACCCGCAGGGCCGCTTTGCAGTGGTGTCTGGTAGATGGGAAGGCCACCACCTAAACCTGCTCTCAGTCTACATCCCGCCAGGCCTCCAAACCCAAGCATACGCTGACCTGGGCAAATTGCTACTGTCTCTCCCTGACGGTCGCCTCGTGCTGGGAGGGGACTACAACGCTATAGTGTCAGGCACCCTAGACAGACACCCCCCCAGAGACACACCACAAGGGCAGAAATGGCTATCCAACTTCCTAGAAGCCTTCCGGCTCACTGACGTTTGGCGGCTGCTGCACCCGACGGGTACACAATATACCTTCTTCTCTGGCCCCCACGGCACATTCTCCAGACTCGATCACATCCTCACTCTACTACACCATGACATGACGATACACGACGCAACACACCTACCACGTGGCATATCTGACCACTCACCAGTTATCGCTCACTTCACGTTTGGGACTCGGCGGGAGGGCTGTATCGCGCCCATCAGCGCGTGGCATCTGAAATCTGAGGAGAATAGGGAGGCGCTCACCAAATCAATTACTCACTACTTCAACAGCAATGTAGGTTTGGTGGACTCCCCTGTTATCCTCTGGGAGGCCTTTAAAACAGTCATCAGGGGGAGGCACTGTCGACTATAGCCGGGAAGCGGAGGGAAAGAGAACGCCAGCTCACCACGGTGGAGGCAGACCTGGCAATACTGGCAAAGGAGACAAGTGCAACTAGAGCACCTGCTGCACATCATAAGCTCCGGCTCAAAACAGCTGAATACAAGGAACTAGTCACGCAAGACGCTCAGAGGGCAGCCCGACACGCGATGGCCAGGGTATATGACCAAGGTGACAAGGCCGGGAAATTAATAGCGTGGCTCGAGAAAAAGCAACAGGCAACTAGAGTGGTCCCCGAACTCCTGACGGACACTGGGACGATAGTAACAGAACCCCGGGAGATAGTGGCAGAATTTGCACACCACTACAAGCAGGTATACAGCCGGGTATCGGACCGTCCGGAGGAGGACTCGGTAGCCCTCCTGGCAGACATCCGAATGCCTTGCCTGTCGGAGACAGAACGAGACTCCCTTGAAAGCCCGCTCACTCTCTCCGAGCTGCAACGCGCCATTATCGACCTCCGCCCAGGCAAGGCCCTGGGGCCAAACGGCCTCCCAATAGAACTCTACAAGTTACAACCGGAGGCCCTCAGCAAACACCTAAAGCCCATGTTTGATGAAAGTAGAGAGAAGGGAATCCTGCCCAGAGAGCAGCGATTGACTACGATTGTGGCGATACCTAAAGAAGGTAAACCTAGAGAATTGTGTGCCTCATACAGGCCGATCTCGCTGATCAACACGGAGCCAAAAATACTGGCCAAAGCACTCGCAAATAGACTCCAGCCGGTACTGTCCTCCCTGGTCCACCCGGACCAATCCGGATTCATGCCCCGCCGTAATACGGCACTTAACATTCGCCGCTTGCATGGGGTACTTGGGCAGAGGCATAAGCTGCAAGAAGATGCGGTGGTGGTCTCCCTCGATGCCACCATGGCATTCGACACACTAGAATGGCCTTATATGATCGCGGTACTGCGCAAACTGGGTTTCGGACCGAATTTCATATCGTGGGTGCGCCTCCTTTACACCGAACCCCTGGCCCAGGTGGTCGTGAACGGCAGGGCGTCTGAGGTCTTCATCCTTGAGAGGGGAACTCGGCAGGGCTGCCCTCTCCCTCCCCTCCTGTTCGCGCTCTCACTCGAGCCGCTCGCGGCCTGGATAAGGCAGGACGTGTACCTTAAAGGTATAGCCTGGACGGAAGGGTGGGAGGACAAGATTTCCCTCTACGCCGACGATATCCTTCTATACCTGTCCAGACCGCGTAGATCCATTGTGGCAGTGCTCGACATCCTCACCAGCTTCGGACGAAACTCAGGGTTCCGAATAAACTGGAGTAAATCACACCTATACATGTTACGCGGGGATCCCCCGAGGCTCCCGGCCACATGCCCTTTAACAGTGGCAACGGATGGCTTTACATACCTGGGAGCCTTCGTCTCCACAGACAAGACCCTGTTATTCGAGCGCAACCTTGTCCCTCCCCTCAGACGGCTCCAGCGGGAGGCAAAATCCTGGCAAAATCTTCCACTGTCGTTACTGGGCCGCGCAGCCCTATTTAAAATGGTGGTGCTGCCTAGGTTCCTCTACGCGTTACAGAATTACCCTGATTTAGTACCCAACTCATACTTCTTGGCGGTGGAGGCGGCACAGCGAGAGCTCCTTTGGGCGGGGACGCCCAGGATTGCACTACATAAACTCACACTGGGGTGGTATGACGGTGGGATTGCCCTTCCCGACATACGTAAATACTATTGGGCAGCACACCTCTCAGCCATTAACCAAGGGACGTACAGCTGTGGGGATGACCCCGGATATGGGATGGACAGGTGGCAACTCCCTGGAGGGAATTATGAGGCTGCACTCTACTCTAAGCCGGGACGGTACCAACTTACCGGACCGACCCAGCACTCGGTACAAATTTGGCACATCGCCCAGAAAAAGCTAGGGTGGTCTGATGTCCTTACCATGTCAACACCTCTTTGGGCTTCTGAAAAGCTGGGCACCCTGGGACGCACCAAGGGGTTCCGCGGGTGGGACCTGATAGGGATTTCCCAAATTAGAGACCTCTGGGGGCCGAATGGTATCCACACGTTTGCGCATCTACGAGACACATACGACATGGCACGTACTGAATACTTCCGATACCTACAGGTACGACATTCCCTACTAGCGAATATCCCACCAGACGCCACCATACCTCAGGCCTCCCCACTGGAGGACAGACTACTAGATGGACACCTCCCAGAACACGCCATCTCCCTCACATATAAAAAGTTAATTAACAACCCCCCTGACACCTTACTTCCCCTGAAAGACAAATGGGTTGCAGACGGGCTGGAGATAGACGAGGAAGAATGGTCTCACGCACTTGCCTCACCTAGGGAGGTGGCGATCTCGGCCCGCCTACGCTTAGTCCAACTAAAAATCCTGCACAGAGTCTACATTTCCTGCACAAGGCTGGTGGCGATGGGTAAGGGTGGAGAGGGACTCTGCAGAAGGGGTTGTGGAGAGACAGGCACCTTCTTCCACATACTGTGGGAGTGTCCAAAAGTGCAAAGATACTGGAGGAGGGTGGTACATTGTATGCGCGATGTTTTAGAGGTAGGGCTCCGCCTCGAGGCCAAAAGATGTCTCCTGAACATTTGGGAACCCACAGACCTGTCTTCCAGGGGGAGGGTCTGGGTGACACTTGGGCAGATGGTGGCAAAGAGGAACATAGCAAGATTGTGGGGTGGCCCTACTCCACCGACATTGAGAGACTGGCAAAGCGACATGGACTGGCGCATGCTGCAAGAAAAGACTGTCTACGAGACAAGAGGCTGCCCCCGCAAATGGAGGGATATATGGTCCAGCTGGAACGAATTTCGGGGTAACATATGCGAACCCCCCCTTATCCCACAGGATGGGCCTGAAGACATAGACTGAGTTCTCTACCATGTAGAGCTAACCGCCAGACAGGTTATACAAAGGCTGTGCCGGTGGTGCTGTAACAGAGCCGAGACTGATGTACCTCACTGACCAACATTTATTCTTTTTTGTTTTTAGGATAAGGGGGGGGGGGGTGGGGGGGGGGAATATTTAAAGGTTTGGGGCTGTTACAACGCACACCTTTGTTCTACTGCACGACGTCCTATAATGCACTTCCTATTCCACTGCGAGGACCGACACCCGCTCCTATCCTACCTCCGGTTAACGCCACCGGGCCTCCGGGATGCCGGTTTAAGGCTGTGTTCAGGCGGATTGCATGGTAGCTGCCGGCCTCCGGGTTGTAGGCGTTTGAAGCAGTGTAATGAAGTCCAAACATAATAAAAGCAGTTGAACCAAAAATAAATAAATAAATACATTTAAAAAAAATTTTTTGCATCACAAATAATTTTGCAGTGACATACAGAATTGTGTATTATGTAGCTAGGACACAATAGGCCCAAACTAGGCCTGTCACACTCTTGCATTTCTACGCATGTGTGTATTTTTATTTCTCATCTCCTCGCACGCAGCAAAATCTGCACTTGTGAATTGCTCTGTATTGACATGTTGTTCTCGAAGAACTCTGTGAGAGGTTCTTCCCTTCTATTGTAACAATTCCAATTTCTTCCTGTCTGTGCCTCTGGAAGGCCTTTCATCCAATAAGCTTGTAGTTGTTTTGTGTCTACCTAGATTTGTACTATCACATGTGTTGATGTTAGGTCAGTAGGGATTCATTATTATTTTATTTAGATCATTATTATTGCATATTGCTGTACTGTGATCGGTTGAGCCTATGAAACATATTGTTCATTTTATGGTGACTTTGTGATTTTTGCTGTGCACTTCATTATATAAAAGTTCATTTTTGGAGGTGAGCCTGTCTGGTTTGTGCCGACTCCGAGAGCGGACCTTTGTTAGTCTGTCTCTTGCTTAGGACTTACAATTTTCTTTCCCTGATACTTGACTTCATGTCATACCTCTGTGCTGCATTTGACTAATCAATATTTGTACCTTCTGTAATGAAGTATAATTAGTTAATAAACCTTCATGGTTTCTAACTTTTACTCATCTCAAGAAAGCTTTTTTAATTGACTGTGCTGATTGATTTACTGTCATTCTAATCTCCTTAGGGACTCATTGCTTTGTATGTTCTTGAGGACAACACTGTCCTTGAGCCCGCGTAGGCTCTTTATCTTAGATTATCAGATAAGATAGCTTCATATCTAAATAACTGAAATCAACTTGGGTTTTTTGAATAGGATAACCAATAGTATTCATCTCCTGATGCACTAAGTTCACCACCTGATCAGAAAAGACAAAGTAGAAGTTGGGTTGAAACATAAATACAAGAATGAAGATGTACTTTCTGCTCAGTGGCATCAAAGACGATACACAAAGAAGTGATAGCAAGAGATTAAGGAACACCATTCAGCTCCTGATGTTCAGCATAGGATTCTGAGAAAATTGGTTGATCAGATTTATTTTGAAGCCAATGGCACATCATTAAGGTAAATACACTGAATACCTTGTACTGACTGAACCAGCCCTTTAAAAAGATAATCTAAACTTGTTTAAGTATGAAGTACCAATATTCACTCCTGGACACTCCGAGCTACAAAGTAGTGATGGGCGGAAGTCATGCAGTTTCATTCCGAGGAATTCCTCAGTTACATGAAAACTCTGTGAGATTCCACAGAGTACTGCGAACAGGCATAATTAGACATATTCTGCTGAATTTTAGGACAGGGACCTTGTTCTGCGCTCAAACATCTGTGTGAAAGGCACCAGGGCACTGCTTCTCGAGTTGATTACGCTGCAGCTCGAGCAGATTTTCTACTCAAGCAGCAGCATAGGGGAAATCTCCCTGGGTGCCCTACTAGTGACCGAAAATCATGCTAGGGGATGCCAAGACTCGGTCCGGCTCATAAACATACTGTTGGGGAGCCATGGTGAGTAAAAACTCTGCCATGTGGCTGTTGGCAGAATTTGGCCAGAACTCCGCGTTTCATGCATAAAGCAGAGGGGCCAAATCTCCACCAACTTCGCTGGCGGAGCAGAATTTATCACCCACCCCTAATAGAAAGATAGGAAAGACCCTTACTGGGCAGGAAGGCTAATAAGGGAAAATTAGATTGTAGTCAATCAATAAAAAAACTGCTTAGATAACAATTACAAGATTCTTTAACTTGTGTTACTTCTGAAAGACCTGAGTCACTGCCTATGGTGTCTAATATGAATATGTTTTCTTTGTTTGAAAGTAGAGTTTTGTATGTAGTGTTTAGGGAATAAATAAAATGCAAAGACAATAGTGTATCCTACCCGAAACAACAGAGAAATAGGTTGGCAATAAAAGTAGAAAAGTATTGACAAAAGTAATTGCACACTAATTCTGATGCATTGGTTCCTAAAAGTCCTCCATTTACAAATTCTTCCTAATGTATGATTCTCAGAAAAATACTAGTAAAATGGATTGCTTCTAAGAGGCATTGCTTATGACTTAATATTGAAATTAACAAACAACAGCATGGAGTCATCAGCATTAGAACCCTACCTCTCTAAGGCATCTATGAAGTTTTTGGCATCAAAGTCTTACTTCTCTGTAGCTTCTCTATATTCATTGTCATCAGAAAATTATCTCTCTAGAGTCTTCTTAGAGTTATCAGCATCAGGTTCTAACCTATCTAGATCTTCTCTACATCTGTTGACATAAAAGCTCTTCTTCTCTAGTCCCTTTCTATCGTTGACGGCATCAGAATCCTACCTCTTATGGCCTCTCTAGAGTTCATTACAATTTGAGACATAGCACTCATAATAATAAATCCAACCAATGTATGTCAATCTACATCTAAGTATTTAATAGGTGTTTGTATCTGTGGTTGTTTTTGACAATAATTTAGTTGAGACAAACACCAGGAGATGATGGACGGAGCGCTGAAACTGTTCAGACAACCACCCCCATCATCATTCTTCAGCTTACTTCTCCACCCCAGTTCAGACACAGCTACATGCAAATCAGTCTTGACCCTGTGCCTCATGGGAACAGTCCAGCCCGAACTAACAAGCCATGTCTTCCCTGGACCAGAAACAAGCATCCTGGGACTGGTTTCGGGCTAACAGCCCTCATCAGCCAGACTGTCTTGAATTCAGTGGCAATGTGAGCAAGGGACCCAAGTCTGTGCATACCGTGCTAACTTAGGGCGTACAAAGCAAACACAAGGAGATGATGGACGGAGTGCTGAAACTTTCAGACACTCACCCCCAGTCACAGATCTGGGTTGAATCCATCATCTTTCTTTAGCTCACTTCGCCACCCCAGTTCAGCCACAGCTATATGCAAATCAGTCTTTACCCTGTGCTTCATGGGAACAGTCCAGCACGAACTACCAAGCCACGTCTTCCCTAGTTCCCTAGTTTAGTTGACACTTGTTTCACATGGGCTGATACTTTCCTCACGTGCTTTTTCAAAGTTTAGTATAGTTGGCATAAAATAACATATGAGTAACAGACATTGTCAAGTGAACTCACACTCCGGTGCCATCCACTGATGCTACTGGAAGGACTGCACTCAAGGATAAGTGTCTGTTATTGGAATATGTGAGCAATATGGGTATTAACCAAGTTCCCGAATTTAGTCAACACAAATTTTCATGAGACAGGCATCAAAATAACTCAAACTAAATGTGTATTCTGACAATTTCCTACACTGTAGGGGCACATTTTCAGTACCCACATATGGTTTCAGACCACCCACTATGATGGATCTCTCATTTCCGATTTTTCTCCTGAAGTGTTTCCTGCGACGGCCAGGACAGCTACCTTGTGGAGAAACCTCAACCCTTGTGGTGGTCACTTTTATACAGAAAACCATCCACAGCCAGTAGTAACCTCTACCATGTAGGCAGATGGAAGGGGGCGTCTTATAAAAACGCATACACTGGGGCTCTTTGTCCCTAAATAGGTATCACATTTGGCATTTCTAGGTGCCATATTTCTGTTACAGAAATATCTCAAATGCTGAATATCTATGTGAGAAGGTGCTCTGCAACTAAAGCTCATTCAATATGAATTTATATTTTTAATTTTGGTCCTCATATAAGAAGCTGTTTCATGTAACATTTAGGTGTGCAGATTTTTAAACCCAGTTGATGTTCAGAAGTAGGTGCCTAGATTGCAGAAGGTGAAAACTAGAGCACACCAACATGCCCCACTTTCTCTTTTAGATGTGTGCCCCTAAACATACTATAAAAACTCTTATTTAATTTTAAAGCACCAGCATCTTGGGAATTGGACAAGAAAAATATCTATTTTCACACCTGTTAATAAACACATAATGTTTCCAAATATGATCACATACAAACAGAAAGAACATTACCATTCTCATTTTAGAAAAATTTACAAGACCGTCTTCTGTAAAATTTGGGGTTCCTTCTTCTATAAATGCGAGATCCGTTAAATACATTCCAAGATATGGGACGCAAGGAGGGTTGCAGCTGTAGTGAGAAGGAAAACATTTAATTACACTGGAGAACTTACCCTTTAATTATTTTTTTTTGATTCACATCAATGTTTATTGTGAAAAGATTCCAGAGATATCTGTGTCAATATTTAAATATATTTTGTATTTTTATTATTTATTGCCACAGAAAAAAATAGACATGAGTATATATAAGGCAACATTTTCAAATACAAATACATCAATATGAATATGCAGAGCATAAAGGAGCATATGGAGAAAAAAAGAAAAAGGAGGCAAAAAATAAGGAACAAGTAAAAGGAGAGAAGGAGGGAAAGAAAGAAAAACACAGGGAAACAAGAAGAAAAAAGTACGAAGAGAAAGAAAGAGAAAGTAAGAAGGGAATACATACTATCATTAATACCACTGAAGACAAGACCAAACCCTACGCAATTTTAACAAAGATCGGGGGCCTCTAGCTTTTGCCAATGCAGTTTCCATTTCAAAGACTTCCCTCATCAGAGACCAAAATTAGTTAATACTGGGAGGTGTAGCATGTATCCGAGACGGGCTACACAGAGACGAGTACAAGAAGCAATAATAGAGGCTAAGAGTTTCGTAAAAACACCCAGATTCAGTGAATAGTCCCAGCAGCAGCTCTTTCCCTGAGACCGGGCTATCATAGCCGACCCAAGTTGACAGAGTCAGAGCAATGTTAGACCAGAAATCCTTCAACAGAGGGCAGGTGAAAAACATATGGTTTAAAGCGGCAGCACATTCCTGACATTTAGGGCCGTTGGTCTTAGCAGCAGTTATTAGCTCATTTGGAAATTCGCTCTGGAGTGTAATACAGCATAAAAATAATTCTATGCTGTTGTAGTTTTAGATTGACGGATGTTACAGCCTAATCAATGGTTTGAAGAGACTCTCGTATTTCCTCCCTAGAAATATCAAAGCCAAAAACCTGCTTGTGTTTAGCTGCAATTTGTAGACCATCATCACCGACAGCCCCAATGAGTTTTTGATACGTTTTACCAATAGATCCTCGCCCTCTGGTGCCGACAAGTATAGACAAGATCTCACATGAGCTGGACAGCTCAGATAGTCCCCGACCTCGAGTAAAATATTCTCCAACTTGCAAATATTTGAAAAAGTGGGTGTATGGGAGATCAAATTCTCTTTTAGTGATAAAAAAGTTTGAAAACTCCGATCAACATACACCTGACCCATCCGCGTTATGCCCTTAATTTGTCATTCTTTCCCGATATGATCGTGGAATATATTAGGAAACAAAGGGTTCCCCCATAGCAGCGTATATTGGTGCAAGTCGGGTATTGCCTACGTTTTGCAGATTTCACACCATATTTTGGTAATGTCTCTGACTACCTTAAAGCGAACTCGTTTAAAATAGTTAGGGTCAGATGTTTGGTACAGTAAAAACCCAGTATTAGGCCCACACGCCAGCTGATATAGAAACCAATTGGGATTTTTTTCCGTTCCTCTGAGTAAACTCTGTATCCGTCCAATAAATGCTGCCCAAAAGTATAACTTAAAATCGGGGAGTTTTAATCTGCCCTGTATGTATGAGAGTTTTAAAAATCGAATAGCTCTTCTAGCCCGTCGATATCCCCAAATAAAACTGCCTGTAACACTATCTAGACATTTGGAAAAAAAAGATTGTATAATTAGTGGGATGGTACGAAAAAGATATAAAAATGTTGGCATAATATTCATTTTAACCACATTGCACCGCCCACAGATACTGAGAGGGAGATGGTGCCAGCTCCGTAACTTCTCTGCTACTTTCTTTATTAATGTATCATAGTTTAGTGAGACAATTTCGTTGACTTGGCTTGGCCCAGATATATAGCTGTCTTTGTAACACCAAGAGTTACTGGTGGAGGATTAGTTGAAAATTTAGGATCGTCTGTGTTTTGTGTAAATTTAGCTTGTAGCCAGAGAAGAAGTCGAATCGTTGTGCTTTAGTCATGATTGCGGCCATAGCTTTGACAGGGTCGGCTGAAAAGATCGCAATGTCATCCGCGTAAGCGGTTAGTTTTAGATTGGTCCAGTTCAAAATAACTGGCTCAACATTGCCATTGATCAGTAGATGTTGGATAAAAGGCTTGATATAAATAGCAAATAATAGAGGGCAACCCTGCCGGGTCCCCCTTTGAACTGAAAATGATGAAGAAGAAAGCCCATTAAGTTTAATTGTAGCTGTTGGATGATTATATATTTTCTGTATTGCTGAGATGAACCTTTGACCAAAGCCCATACAAGACATAAATATCCATGATGTTTCCCATGTCACCCGGTCAAAGGCCTTCTCGGCATCTAACATCAGCATACCCATCTGCTGACCTATCTGACCAGAGATATTAAATGCGGCTATTGCAGTGTTGATATGACCGGAGGTGTCTATTCCGGGAACGAAGTCGTGCTGCTGCTCAGAGACTATTAGGTGAATTACTGAAGCTAGACAGGCCGCGAGAATTTTAGAAAAGAGCTTAGCATCTGTATTAATCAGCGCTACTGGTCGGTATGAACTCATATCATCCCCTTTTTTGGGAAAACGACAATGTTGGATGTATTCCACGAGAGAGGGACCTCTTCTCCTTGAAAAATAGAGTTGCATACCTTAAGGAAGATGGGGACCAATATTTCTTTAAAGATTCTAAAAAATTCCAATGGGATCTTGTCTTTGCCGACTGCCTTGCCAGCCGGCAGAGCCCTAATACCTTCCTCGATTTCACATGTATCAATATCTGCATCCAGTGTCTCGGAAACCATTGGGCACAGGGTTGATAGCTGACATTCCTGCGCATAATCCAAAATGATCTGTTCTCCTGAACTACCTGAGCCACTATATAAGTTAGCATAGAATAACCCGAATTGTTCGACAACGTGAGCAGACCTAGTGTATATCAAGCCGTCCACCCCTTTAATCGTTTTTATGTGGGTTTTAGCATTTTGATCTGCAATTTGATTGGCTAGTAGCCAACCGACTCTTTCACCGTACTTGTACTGTTTAGTTCGGAGCTTGTGGTAGTTATTAGCGACCTTGTCTTTTAGCCGTCTTTTAAGCTTGGCCCGTGATTCTACAACCTTTTGATATAATAAATGTTCAGTCTCACTCTTTATGATAATAGCCGCTGCATGCTGGGGCTCCAAGTCTAAGCCCCATTTTTGCTCCTGGTCCCACTGTCGATAGCCCAACCTATTTTGCCTTATGATAAATTGGAGTGTAACTCCTCTGGCATAAGCTTTTAAGCAGTCCCATACGATTACAATTGATGCCGAACCCATATTAGAGTTGATATACTCCCCAAGTGCCTTACGCATCATCTCAATGTATTCCAGATTGCTAAAAAGGTGTCTAGGAAAAGTGAAATCCCTGATTGGTGCTTGCGTACTTTGCTGTAATAGTGGTGTTAGAATAACAGGGTTATGGTCGGAGGTGATTTTAGGACAAACTGCCACCAGTGCATTTTTCAAAATAGAATATTTGGCAAAAATCATATCAATTCTAGAGTAGTACTTATGGGGAAATGAAAAAAAGGTGTAGCCTGGGATATTAGGGAATAGTCTCCTCCAAGAATCTTCCAATTGATGCAGGTGTAGGAGCTTGTGTATGGCATTTCTAGTCTTACACATCCTAACGCAAGCAGAAGCATTAGTGGTGCCAATCCTCCTATCCATTATGCAATTAAAATCACCCCTCACTATCTTATCGCCAGACCATTCCAGCAGCTCAGAGTTCACTAGGTGGATAACATCTGGGCGTTCTGTGTTGGAGCCATAAACCATACATGTTGTGAGCGTGTGCCCGTTGATCAAAATTTGTGAGATTGCCCACCTCCCCCTAGTATCTGCTAGTGAGCGAACAACAGTGGCCTGACAAAATCTAGATTTTAACAAAGCCACCCCACGTATAGATTCTGATTGTGATGTACACACCATAAGGTCGTATCCCATGTGTTTAAAAAGTGCTTTGTATTTCTAAGCAATATGCGTCTATTATATGAGGTTTAAAAGTACGTAACTCTTCCATTACTAGTCATTGTTTCCCTGCTAGATTCAATCCTGCTACATTCCAACACATACACTTAAGTTCAGACATTGTAAAATATTCAAAATCCAGATCACATTATAGGTACTCAGTATAACAAGCTCCTCTGTCTGTTCCTCTGAATGAATAACAATGTTTGACCTTTCAAAGCTGTGGCTTTTACCTCCCTCCCCCAGGCAACCTTCCCTGCCTGACCCTTAGCCTGCCCCCCTCCCGGTTGCTAGAAAAAGGAATCGCCCCTTTCCCTGCTGTCCCATGATGACAGCATTGCGAAAACCCCCACTGTCCCCAACTTGTAAGTCAATCATACCATTAAAAAAAACTCAATATGTGCTTGCGAAAAAGGAAGAGAGAAAACAGAAAAAGTGAATAAAGAGAGGAAAGGGGAAGTCTCTTAGGAGTATCCGTTATAGTGTCCATTATAATACAAAAGTAAAAGTCTATTTCCACATGAACATCCTCTCTTATAGTTACTGCGATAAGTTTAAGACTATAAATACTACTTGCTAGCCGATTGCCATTTACACAAACCTTGCTTGGCATCTTGCTAATTGAGAAAAAAATATTGTCTGCCATCCTTAACTATTATTAGGCGTGCGGGCTCTTGCAAAAATACCTGTGACAAGACAATCTTAAAGGGATTGATAAGTTGGCGAAGCCTCCACTGTTTGTCCATAGTAGCCTTGCATTGGTCAGATCGCACAAAAATAGTCATTGTATCTACCTTAACTGGGGCTGCAGGACGGGCCTTGAAGCATATTGCTTGGCACAGAAGAAAATTACCCAGGAACACCAAAACTGGTTGGGCGAAATTGGTTTTAGATTGATTACCCTGGGAGGCTGAGATTGACGGTGGTAGTTTATGTGCTCTTTGGACTTGAGTGTCCATATCCCAATCTGCGAGATCAGGGAAAGCCTTTTGAAGAAGATTAACGCTGAAAGCACATGGATTGCTGCCTTCGCTGCCCTCTGGAATTCCAAAACCTCTCAGATTCTGTCTCCTCTGGCGATTTTCTAGATCTTCGATCCTGAACTGTATTCCTGACATTTGAGTGTCCTGCGCTTTAGCAAGATTAACTGTAGATGTATTGGCATCCTCCACCTTCACCACTCGTTGTTATAGGTCAGTGACTTCGGAATAAAGTTGGGCGACCTTGGACGTAACCTCCACCAATGCTTGCTTTATTTCAGAGCTGTTGATTTTAGCCTGCTGGTAGTATTCTTGGGCTTCTGCTCTCTGAATATTCAGTGCTGACAGAATGCTGGAGAGAGGAGCATCTTCTCCCATACCGTTGAGGCTCTTGACACTTTACTTCTGACAGATTCAGAGGTGACACCTGGGGGTGGAGAGCAGGAGAGAAGACTGAAGATGTTGAAGATGTCGATGAAGTACTACCGGGTAGAGGGTCAGACTTCTCCAAAGGAGCCGATTAAGGTTGTCTCTGGCTCCCTCCATCGCTCCAAAGGTCTGCCCGATCTCCATCAGATGTTTCAGTCGGGGAGGCCACAGATTGATTGGCATTTGAAAGTCTAGAGATAATAGTTTTTACCTCTCTCTCGGACGCCACCCACTTATGAAGAGAACTGATCCTAGTCCCGGCCTTAGAAGCATTGACAGTTGCATCCTTCACTCGCACCATTGCCTCGGTTACTTGCTGGATACCCCCTCATCCACGCCCTTTCCCTCCTTTAAGTTTTTTAGGTATATTAAAATTCACATTTTTCTGAGCCTTCACCCCATTAGGTGTATTCCATCCATTCTTTATGGTGGACGCCGAACCCTGGACCAGGTCGCGTTGTTCTGGATCTGGCGCCGACTCTGTTGGAGTCTGAGCGTTTAAGTTTTGGACTGAGATATTGCTTTTAGATTCTCTATGAGTCTCTGTGTATTTAGCGGGACCCTCTGATTCCTGGCTGATAAGACCCCCATGACCAGCAGTTGTAGCTGTGGCTATTGCTGTATCTATAACATTAACACACCCAGCCATTTCAACCTGAATAGTACATTTATCATTATCATTCTCTAAACCGTCCACTCCCTCTATGTTTACTCCGTCTCCTCTGTCCCATTATAGGAAAAAGGAAGATGGCGGTGTGATGCAGCAAATGCACTGATGTTCTCCCTGCTCTCCCTACCCCTCCGTTTAGTGCCTTAGTGACTCCCTATCTGTGCCCCCCGCAGACAATATGTGTCAGTGGCTAACGGAGAAACGTCTGTGATTCAAATTATTCGGCATGCAACTCAAGGACCGGGAGCAGGGTGCCTTCATCAAGGTCTGTTCTGAATTTGCTGGGCACTTCACTGGCATTATCACACACTTGCCTGCCTGTCTGTCCACTGTAGTGAAGCCGCAGGAGCTGTTTGAACCTTGGGACGCGAGCCTCAGGACATCGCTCGCCCCGGTGCAGTGGTTGGCCCCGCTGGGCTGCAGGGCTGCCTCGCTGGGTTTTGTCTGATCTACGGCTGTTCTACAGCTGCCTCCCCGGCTTCTCTCATCGTTCTTTCTCCAGCTGTGGACCTGTGGGAGTCGCGGGATACTCTCTCCGTGGTTTCCTTCTGCTTTGTTGTTGACTGCCTATCCTCTGATTCTCGAGGTGGCTTTCACAGACCAGCAGCTTGCTGGAGCGGTTAGTCCGCGGCGAGAAGTGGTGGAAGAACTAAGTGTGGGGTCGCTGTGGCACTTTACACTGAAGGACTGCTTCCGGTTGGGAATTTTTCTTTTCTTTTCTCTTTCATACTTGCTTGTTGTTGAGACTTTGGGGGTACTTTCAAGCAATATGAATTGCTTTTTGTCTACTTTTTCTTGACTTTTGGGCTGGGCTACAGTCCAGTCTCTCCCACAATCTATTTACATCAGACACTGTTGTTTTTTTTCCTTCATCCTCCACTACAAGCTCGGCGGATGTGTCGCATCTCGACTCTAAACCGAAGGGTTTCCTAAATCGCTCGGTGGTTCTCCTCATCAGGTCCGCTCCAGTTCTCTTACACGCCTTAAACCCCCTCAACTGCTTTTATAGTTCGTCCTGCTTCCACTAGCTTCTCAGGGAAAGCATTTGCACAAGAAATGGGTCCACCACGCAATGTAAAGACCAGGTGCAACAAAATCCTTACACAGGCGGAACCAAGTGAAGTACTTTGTGTGGGGGCAGAGACAAGGAGAAGGAGAAGGCTACTGGGACAACCGGGAATAACGGGGCAAGCGATACTACTTCCTCTGCAACTGGAGAGCCACAACCCACTTTAAATATTTTACAAACAGCTACTGGCCGCATTGGTAGACTTAAAGCAGAGGCTCAACCCGGGCCTGGGTCACAAATAGGGAAGTCTATCTTGAAATTATTGCAATCCGGCCATGCAAACGAAATCCGTTGTACATGTGGCTCTGAAAATTCCATTCCAGGTCTTGTAATGGACGTGGTGCTAAACATTGCAGTGCAGGGAAGTAGGAGTTGTGTCAGTCTTGCATTTGACAGTAATAACAGCAATACCAGTCTAACCAGCAGTGCCTCTCCTACAAATATCTTATTCTCTGATGCTCCTGCCACAAGATCTCTTTCTACTGATGAGAACTTACCCTTTAAATAGGTACACCATTTGTTAAGGTTTCAAATTACTCTTTAAACTCAGTAGAGTGAAAGTCAAACACAGGACCTACAATTTTGTGAATTGACTTCAAAGTACAGGCATAAATCTACCCAAGCTGTTAAAAGTGTGCTTTACATTTCAAAGAGAAACAAGAAAGGTGATTATAATATTCAGCACAGGATGACCAGAGATGTTGCTGGGTGCCGATGGCACAACGCCAGAAGTTTCACCACCCTTGGAGCGGCTTCAGAACACCATGATATCCAGAGTAAAGTGTATGATTCCTACACAGACATGGAGGTCCTACTGTGCATCCAGAAAACCAGTTAATGTGCATGCACTGTGGTCATAAACCCTATCTGCCTTCTTATCCATTAAGGCAATCTCAAAACTTCACAAAAAGGTATGAAGCCTAGTGCCCGCACAGAATGCAGAAATATGGAGTTATCTGCTGAAAGCAACAGCCTAGAAACATAATTTATGCTATTGATGGCAGACAATATACAACATCCACCCCCCTGCGCCCTTTCTACATGGAATGCCCCTCCCAGAAATACCCTGAGAACCACTATTGACGTAAAAAAGTTCTTGTCTAAAGTTTTCATTGCTGCCATGCAAGATGCAAATTCATAACCTGCCTTACCTCTGCAAAAACGTAGCTCCTACACTGGACACTCTTGCCAGTCCACTTCAAAAAATTAAAAAGAGCAAGAAAAACACTCCCACTTGTATTCCTATTAAGTTGATATTCAGTGCCAAACAAGCAACTCAGTAAAAGTGAATGTATCCTTTCAAACTTGACATGAGCCACTGATAAGTATAGAACCAAGTAAGGCTTTTATAAGGAAGCCTTTCTGAATAGAATTGAAATACAATGGGCATCTCTTCTGCAAAATCATTGGATTTCATCCAAGACTCATCATGGTCATGCACATCAAGGCAGTAAAACAAACAGGAATTGTCATCTAATAATGGTCTTATCTTCATCACATAAGCCAATTTTTCTACATATCAGATCTAAAGATCTTAGTCATTGTCATATCTGGTCATACCTAGAACTGATGGTAATGCTGTACTAGTAGGTCTCCCTAAGAGCCATTGAAAGCAATCAACAACTCTGCTTCTTCCATACCTCTAGGAGGAAAGTTGACCACAACAACCAAGCTTCTCTTGGCTGAATTGGTTACATATAAAGGTACAAAGCACCTACAAGACTGCCTGCATCATGTACAAGTACAAGGAATGACAACTGAATACCACAAACCCCATTTACCACCAGCCTTGATGTTCTCAGCTATTAAAAAAGGTTCACCATGAAGTGACTTTCTCAGGCAATGGCCCAAAGCCTGGACTTGCCTCCCACCATACGCATGCCATCCTCATTTACAATGCTTAAAGCTACCCTAAAGAAGTATGCACTGTTCATCCTCTGTTTTAGCCTTCTATGTTGTTATGTTTTTCAGTCTCTTTTCTGGGTCTGGAGCACAAAGCGCCGGGACACTCCTTTGGAGTAGCCGTTGCGCTATACAAGACCCATAAATAACATAACATAACATAACATAAATCTAAATCCTTTGTAAACCAGACCTGTGTACTTGATGTAATGCATGACAAATATATCCATTACATGTATATGCTAATCTGTGCAAAGGCACCCTTTGCTAAGGGTGAAGGCTGTTCTATAGAAACATTAATAAGTAAATACAGAAGTAGGAGTCTGTTAGAACACAACAATGGCAGCCTGGAATTTACGGCATTTCCATTATATAAATCTACTGAAATAAAGTTATAAGCCAGAGACACATCAGAAGCTAGGTTCTTCTTTAAGAAACTCTCGTAGAGTTATTCTCACAACCCTTGTATACCTTCGAAAATACACAGTAAAACATCATAGGCAAAGTGCACTACTAGACCTATCATAACAAGGGATGATAAACAGCCCCTTTCTATTGACATTAGAGGGGCAACCTCCAAATTCACATGAACGTCCTGAAACTGGAGTTGGGGATATTTAAAAGGGTCTTTTGTTCTAAGTATTTCTTGAAATGAATAAAGATAACTATATGTGATAAATGCCCAGAGTTTACTGGAGACTGTCACTGTCAGAGGATGACCCCAAAATCCAGCAGTGGTCTAAGGATGTCAAACTTGGTCTGGTTCTCAGGAAAAAGATGTGGTAAAGCCTATGAAATACTCTTCCCAAGATGGTGGCAGCGGCGTAGCTAGGGGGGTGCGGTGGGGGCGGTCCGCCCCAGGCGGCACTATTTTGAGGGCGGCAGCCACGCTGCACTGGCCTGTTGCGGCGGCCTCTATATTTTATTTGGGGACACTGACTGACACTACTGTCAGTCAGTGTACCCAAATAAATTATAAAAAAGGCCGCCGCAACAGGCCAGTGCAGCGCGGCCGCTGTATAAAGGGCAAGCACTGCGCAGCAGCACCGCACGTCAGGTGGACGCGCTGCCTACCGTCCGAATCATTGCCCTGAGGGGGTGGGATTACTGCAGGAAGCAGAACGTCAAAACCGCGAGGTCAAAGCTGGTGACCTCCGACCATTTAGAGTGTGTGTGAAAGGAGCGCGAGGGCAATCAAGACACGAGCTGGAGCTGGACTCCAAAACGGTGAGACCCTTTTTCTTGAGGGTGTTTAGATGTCAAGTGTCAAGGGCACAGAAGAGAAGAAGTTGCGTCTGAAGACTGGTGATTTTACTTTGCTCTGACCTGTTTTTAACAAAACATTTAACATGATTAGTGTAGGTGTAGACTTGTGTAATTGCAACTGGTGATGCTGCATCTTGTTGATCTGATTATCTTCGTCTTGGTTCAATACTGGCATAAAGTTAGAAGATGAAAACGTAATCCATGTGAGTGAATTAATTTTTTACCTCTTACTGCTTATCTTTTAGGAGCTCAGAAAAGCAAGAGGACTTGGAAATAGGTGTCTTCTTGGGAATCTTTAATTTTAGTAATGGTTTTCTGGTACAAGTAACCTGCGTTAAATAGATCAGTTCGTACACTGACTGCAGCGTTTGTTATGTTGTGAATTTTCAATATAAGTAAGCCCGTTTGCAGTTGAGAATTGTAAGGTGCCTGCTGCCTTTAAATCGTTTTTCTAACTATACTTGGTTAGCTTTGGCTCTACCCTCTGAGTATTTCTCAGCTCTTGTTCTTGGCTTCTGGTGTATCATTCCACCCTTTCTGTTGGAAAGCATGATGGTTTATTTCACTTTCTGTTTATCACGTACATCTATACAGATAGCAGTATATTGTTGCTAAAATTTGACTCTATTGGCAAAGCCAAATGGTCTGACCTTGTTCGTCGACAAACACATGCAAACAGCAATTGTGCTTGCCTGTATTTGAATGAGATAAGCACATTAAGCAAGTCCCATTGGTTTTTCTAGTGCTTGCATCTGCTGGGGTCATTGGAAGACTGGCTAAGTGATGCCAAAATGTTACCCAAGGCCCAAATGGGTTTCCATAAAGGATACTAGACTACGGACGGTTGTTTTATATGACTGCGTTGGCTGAAAAATATGCTCTTAAAGGGAAACTGCCCCTTTGTGTCATACGTCGAGTGGTCAACAGAGTTTGACACTATAAACAGGGTTGTACTCTGGGAAAAGATATTTAGATGGCATTTTCCACTGGGCTTAATAAAGTTGATAATTCAATTACATCACGGCTTGTAGACTATGATGAAACTCGGGGGCAATAGTGCCATGTCCAAAAAGATGGGCACTGTCAATGATCTCAGACAGGGGTGCATCCTGGCCTCTGTTCTCCATATATATTATGTTTAAGTGGTGGTTGAGCGGTATTGAAGTGGAGATGGTAAACGAATATAGATATTTAGGCCTCCTTTATAGTTATAACCTACATTTTAAACTTCATATAGACCATCAGGAAGTTCGCTCCAAAGCTATTGCTGGAGCTTTACATAAAATCGAACTAGTTTTGGGGCATATGTCCTTTCAATTACCATGACAATTGATGCAAAAAATGTCATTTGCTATTGTATGGTTGCGAGATTATGCCAGCAAAGAACAGAGGGTGTGCAAATTATTGAAAGTAATACCTGGAAAAGATGGCCGGGGCTGCCCATCGGCTCGAGCTTGTCGTACCAACATATTATTTAAATATGGACAGGGCATCATTAATTATTGGGCCTACCTCTGAAGTGGAAGAAGGCTCCTTAAGGCACACTTTTAAAATCTGCCCCTCCCAACCCTCTTCCCCTTCATCCGGACCGGTACTGCCCCAACTGCAGAACTCAAGTTAGTCTAGTGATCAGGTGCAAAAGACTCACCTGTAGTATCCTGAAGGTGCTGCCATGTGGAATCGTGGTCAAACCCAGTGTAGTGGACCAGTCTGCAGACATTGCTGAGGTCATGTATGGGGCAGATAGGGGACAGGGGACTAGTGTCCTGCAAAAACTGTGAGGTTATGAGTGAGATGTCACAAACAGGGTAGGTAGAACTGATGTAAGTTTTGGGTTTCCTTCTGCTTTTCCTTCAGCGGCGTAGTTAGGTGGGGGTGGTGCGCCCCAGGTGGCACTATTTTGTGGACGGGGGCTGATCTAGCCCTGGACCGTGTCATTTATGTGCATGTAACTTGCATGATCCAGGTAACTATTAGCGTTGATACTACGTGTCTCTCGGACCTCTTTCAGGTGCTCGCCGTCCTTTTTCCCCAGGACCACCAGCAGGGGGCGGCAATCTGAAGGATAGCCCCGGGCGCCACAAGTTCTAGCTACGCCCCTGGATGGTGGATTGTCCAGAAAACTCTACTGCAGAACTCTACTTGGAGAAGTGTGGCTCACTGGTTAGAGGAGGCAGATCCGGACGCTGAGATCAGACCCGGGACCAGGGTTCAATTCCCGACGCGGCAGGGTCTTGAGCCCAAAATGTCCACGGACTCGGTAATTCTCGCTTCGGTGCCTACTCGAATCACAGGTTCACACTCTGCAACTCTGGGCAATAGCTTGCTTAATCTCCACTACGGCCCCCCGCGGCGGGATGCCTGGCTTTCACCTTGGGGATACCCAGTAGGGGCTATCTCACAGGGAAAAACCAGGACGGGTTCCCAATGCAAAGCGCTTTGAGACCTGGCGGTGATATTGCGCTATATAAAAACCCATCCATCCATCCACTGCAGGTTCCAACTCCAAGATGAAGCATTAATCTTTCCTGTGATGCTGTTTCCTGACTGAACTAAGACTCTGTCTTAGCTCTACAAGGTTTGTTTTCCCAATCACGGATGCCTGAACTTAGTTCAGAGCGTCGACGGTTGAATGTGAAAGTCGAGGTTGTTGTAGCACCACACAACCCCACTCAGTACATAGTTGATGTGGTGTTCTTGCTTTCTGGTTTACTAACAGTCCCCGAGAAAGGGGTCAGGGACACAGAGGCAATTCAAACCCATTTTATTCTTTAGAATATCACACACAAGTTCTGTACTAAGAGAAAATATACTTTAAATATGGTTTAAATGTCATATCTTGCTGCTTAGCACAAAATAACCACACAGAATATTGTTAAAGGAGCACTTATGCACATCACTAACAATGAGAATACTGTGAATTTTTCTACCATAGTCAAAATGTAATTTGGCAACCTAGCACTCTAAAACCTAGTTATATGTGCTTAACTTGCATCCAGAGGGCGTAATTTATGAGGTTTTAGCGTAGGGCAGTGCCGCAAGGAATCTTGCAGTACTGCCCTACGTCAAAACAAAAAGGCAGGAATGTGCTGTATCTATACGATACAGCAGGTTCCTGTCCTTTTCTGGCACACAATGGGCAGCCATGCGCCATGGAGCAAGGGTGCCTGGCTGCGGGCTGATTGATTTTGTGCAACCTTCCAGCACAAAATCAATCACAAGAGGCGATTTCCTATTAGAAAACACGAGGAGAAATTAAAACATTTCTACTTGTTGAGACTCCCTAACACCACCCCTGGGGTGGAGTTAGGATCTGATGCATTCCCAGGTTTCCATGGATGTTACGTGGAAACACCCACACCAACATCCCTGGAACACCCCTTTAACGCAATTTTCTGCGTGGAAGGGGCACATATGTATAGGGCCAGGAAGAGGCAAGTAAACCGGCTTCATGTGGCCTTGTAAATATACCATGGCACATTGCTCCACCAGAACATAAAAAAAGTGATGTTCCGTCTGCGCAAAAGTGCCAGTATAACCTCATAAATGAGGCCCAGAGATTCTTAGGATTCAATGCACTGCATAACTGTCTACACCAAGAGGCTGTAGTTATGTTATCAGTAGCTGGGAGAGTGTTCCATAAGACAGAAAACAAATATCAGCTGGGCTCAGCTCCTCACCTCTCCTCGCATTCTTGGCTCCGTCTCAGCTCTCAGCGTAGGACTGGGTGATGCACCAGTATGGCAATCTGTTGTTCTCTGTCAGAATCATTGGCAGTATCTTGTGTGATATAACCTGTGCGAAGGACCGCTCTATTCCAATGCCCACTTGATAAGCCTTTTATACTGCTAATCATCGATCTCATCTTAAATGGAGAATTTGTGAGGAGTTTGTGACATAATCCATCCGTTAGTATAAACAAATATGGTTAAAAAAAAATGTGATGTTCATATTGTTGTTATTAACTGACCTTGGCATATAGATAACAAGGCACTTATCCCAGACTGATGTTGCCTTAGGTGTCCTATCGATGTCATTATCAGGATGACTTGACACCTTCACAAGTTTCAGGAATTGGAAAATATAAGGAAATACAGCATCTACGTCAAAGATAGACACACTGATGATCAGGCAGAAAATGGAGTCTTGGCTTGCTCAACATGAAGTATGGCCATAGGGTCTTTATATCAGTAACCATGTGTCAAATTTTTAGCCCAGAGCTTACCGGTGACTGTCCATTATCTGTCAAAGACTGAAAAATCCAGCAGTGGGCAAAGGATGTCCAACGTGGTCTGATTCTCAGGAAAAAGATGTGCTCAAGCCTATGAAATGATCTTCCCAAGATGGTGGATTGTCCAGAAAACTCTACTGAAGGTTTCAAATCCAAGATGAAGCTTGAGTCTTTCCGGTGATGTTGGTTCCTGACGGAGCCATAGAAAGAGGAAGTAGTCACAAGAGGAAGATGCTTTAGAATATATTCCTTCCATTTTTTGCTTCTTGTAGTGGGATTCCTCTGAGACTCTTTTTGTGGATTCTTTGGCCTGGTTGTCCTCTCTCTCTGATGACAGGTAAAGTTTGGTGCCTGGCCTTTCTATGCAACATAAATCTCCACCTTCAATCAAGCATCAGGATATTGGCAAGTATTTTTTGTTTTACCTTACTGATTTTTCACCCTAACCGGGACCTTCTTAAAGAGACACACACATTTCTAATATTTTATACTGTGCAGGCTGACACGTGGCTACTAGGAGAAGTCACCCATTTTGGCAATCAAGAAGGAAACATGAATTGCGTTCACCTTGTCTATTACTAATATACTATAATCCAAAAAGAAGACTTGGTAGAATTTGATTATTGAAAAGTCAGTATTAAGCTTTGCCTTTCTCAGGAGTGGGTGTGCCTTGCCGGGTGTACTCAACTGGGTGTGGTGAGTTGACCACTGTCACTAAGTACCTAATCAAGAAAATAACAAATGACCGATGTGCCTCCATCTTGTTCTAGTGATTCGAGTCAGCCAGTAAGGGCCCTCACTATTATAAAAAGCACACATTAGCAAAGCCAACAGATCTTGCTTTAATGTGGTAAATTTGCACAAAAAGCATTTGTGCATGACTGTGTTTGCTTGTGTTACCACTTTAGCCAAAGCTATTGAGAGCAGTATTGGTAACAATGGTAATGGTTATGGTGGTAATGGCAGTTGTAATCTTGGTGATGATAGTGGTGGTGATGGTAATGGTGGTGGCAATGGCAATGTTGGTGATGTATCTAAGGTAGTGATAACAGTGGTAATAGAAATAGTGGTGATGGTATTGGTAGTGTTGGTAAATATAATGGTAGTGGCTGTAGTAATGATGGTGATAGTGGTAGTAGTGATGTTGGGGCACTCTATAATCTGATAATAATTACCATAAAGGTTGGCTGCTCTGTGCTCCACATACCAAATAAGTTACCCGAGAAGTACTCTGCATTGAAATGAAATGAGCCAGCTGCATTTACACTTGCAAAGTTCCCAGACACATAGATATGAAACATATAAATGTCCTGGCAAATATGTAAGAGGAGCTGCTGGGGCTGGTTGAGGGCAGAGGCTGAGATTGCTGTGAGTTGCAATCAAGTGCTATGAGTTGCAGTCAAACGCTAACACGAGGGAAGGGAGAGTAGAACACAGTATAACTATGAGCCACTGCAACAAGGAGGAGGATTAGAGCAGGAGCCAGTATCTCTTAGCCACAGGGAAGCAGTCACAAGGTAGGTGGGGCAGACTGGGACCACTATGAACACTGGTAACAACAAACATTTGCAATGCAATAGGTCTTGCATTTCTGAAAGTTTGAGCTATGGTGTTGCATCATTATTTGCAATGCCAATAGCTCAAACTTTTAGTATTGCAAAACTTATTGCATTGCAAATGCTTGCTAATGCTGTAGTAAAAAATCATTGGCGAGTCATACATACATAGAGGTACACATGTAAATTTATCCACACATATACAACAATATGCACAATCAGATAGTGTAAAACAAAACAAATATTGGCAAAGGAAGGACATCAAAAGTGTGGATTCCCGTATTGTCCTTATTGCAGGGACAAAAGCCCTGGAAGTTCTATTAACAAAATGGTGCCTTACTTTAGGAAGTTGGGCGAGCCATGTAAAAAAAAGGAAGGCAGGGACATCATTGTTAAAGTTGAAGGTGTCATGCTGCACTGCTCACGATAAAATTAGAATATTGAAAATGTAGAGTTTGGCGACCGGCGCCGAAGAAAAGAAAGGCGCGGCACGCTAAACTCTTTTTCTTTTCAATATTGGAAGTTTTTTGTAAGCAGAGCAACATGCTTCCTTCATCTTTAAGCAGTTGACAGGCAGCCACGTGCAGTGCTGCTTACTGAAAGCATATAACATTGAAAAAATAGTTTGGCGAGCTGCGCCGTAAAAAAGAAAAGCGCAGCTCACCAAACTCTATTTTTTCAATATTGTACTATTTTCATAAGCAGCGCAGCATGCCACCTGTGCCGCACTGCTTACGAAAAGCATAAAATATTGAAAAAAGAGTTTGCTGAGCCGTGCCTTTTGTTGGAGTGGGGTGATGTGTGCATTTTGAAAATAAAGGCGTGAAACCACCATTGGCTGTATACTCTTTGTAAATGAAAAGGTGCAAGTCGGGCATGCAAAGCATTTTTTAAATATCAGGTGTGGCCGCCATTGCTAATAAAAATGAAGAGCTGGGGAATAACAAAATTAAATGTTACAAAAGTAGAGTTGGGCGAGCTGCGCACAACAAAAGAAATGTTCCAATGCCGCCATTGTTAAAGTGCAAGCGCGGCCTGCTGTTCGGCAAAACAAAATTATTAACTTGTGGGACAGCTTGTTGTGCCTGAAGCAGCAGGTAGGAGAAAGTAATGTAAGAAAATAGTGCTCACAGACTGAGCATACTGAGTTACAACACATGTAAGAGGGGCCGTCTTTATGGGAGATTATAACATGAGAAAAGAAGGTACTAAGGAGGGACGAGTAAGCCTATTAGCAAATCAAAAGCCACCATTTACATAGGACAGTAACAGAGGCCAATTGAATAGATGGGCGGAAAATAGGCGGATCTTCAAGTCCATACCTGGATACAGCATGTCTCGAAGAGACAGCCCATGCCCTGCCTAGGCAAGATCTAAAAAGGGTGGGGTAGAACAGGAGGCAGGATATTGCGTGATGTTGGAACTGCCATTTTTGGGGTCTGGCTGTCCCTCTGTGTAAACACAAAAAAAGCAATTAAAGTCAGGCTCACACTTTAATTCTGACAAACATTTTTAAAAAGGCCTACTGCGTAGGAACAAATTACAAGAAAAGATTGTTTTCTGTATACAATGCATATATGATACAAACAATTGAATGTGTAATGTAAAATAGTGCCTTTATGAATTTCAACGAATTACTACCTAAGAGGCCAATAATGCCCATTGAACAGCAGCATGTAAGTGAAAGAGAAATACTTTTCCGGGCTGATCTCCATGTGGCTGACAATGTCTCAAATCAGTGGATAAAGGGAGAATCACATAAAGAAGCCAATAGCTGAAGAGGGATGACCCAAAGCCCATTGTCTAAATAATAGTAACACTAGATTTTTCCGACAGCTCTGCTAGCCAGTCAGATGCAACAACTCACCATAAAACTGTTTCCCATGTACAAGTACATTATTATGTGCATGTTCTCTGGTCCCTCAATTTCCATGTGAAACATAGGTAACAATACAGAGACTCCAAGCGCTAATCTAAGAATAAGAATGACATTCCAATAGTTAAATTAGGGGATTGCACTTTTATGTGAGCAGTAGCTCCCTTTTGAGTCAAAGTTTGGGTTAATTTCACTGTAAAGGTGATAGCCTAGTCCCTCCACATGTATTTCTTTTTCTTTATAGTGCTTCATTTAAACAGTTTGTGATATTAAATAATATATATGTACATTTTTGCATAATTTGCGCTGTCTTACATCTGTTCTCATTTTTAAACCTATTAGTTAGATCTCAAAGTATGGACCACAGCTATCAACAGAGAAACAAGGAAACTATGGGCTCATGTGTAACCATTACAATCTTAGGACCTGATATCGGGCATCAGTTACAAAGGTAAACGTACATTTTAAGTACGTTTACCTTCTTTCTGGTATTCAGAAACTAAGAATTAATAGGTTTCTGATTGCAGAGACTCCGCAGATGAGACTAAGAGACTAAGAACTTCGCACATAAAAATATATGGCAGGACTCTTTTTTAGTACAGGTATCCACCTCAACTGTAGAGTCTGTGTAGTCATAGCTTCCTATTAACTCGTAGTTTGAGAATACCAAAAAGGAACGTAAACGTACACAAAAGTGTAAGTTTACCTTTCTGATTCAGGCCCGTAGAGTTTGGCAGACAGGGCTGTCTGTCACAAAATGAATGGAGTACACTGACAGCCAATCCCACGGTCCACATACCTACTTAGAGATTGGTGGGTCATAAATATTCCATCAACAGAGCCCCCCAACATAGGGTGGACGGTGTAATGCTCTTTTTTTACTGGTCATCACCACCAGGAAAAACCTGCTGGTGTGAGACAGGAAACAAAACAATAATGAGCAGGGGGAAACTCCCTGTGTGTAAGGGTCATTAGTTTTTGTTCTTAAAACTCCCCTCTTAGGAGTTTGCTATTGACTAATGAAATAATGTCAATAGTTTGGCTTACAGCTGTCAAAACCAATGGCGGCCACACACCAAATTTTTATTATTACATAGATTTTTATTGAATTTTTGCACTGAGAAGAAAAACAATATACTCACCTACAACCAGTGGCCGGCGGGGGCAACAAGATTATGAGGACAGAAAAAGAATGGGGAAGAAAAAAGAGGGGGAGTGAGGAGGGGAGTTAGAGTAAAGTAAGGGGAAGGAACGAAAATGAAGACCAATGGAATGCAGAGATGCAGGTAATCAAATATCTATGTTGCAACACCGTTTTAGCTCAACAAGGGGCCAAGATGACCCGGGGTTGTCTACGGTAAGTAGGACACATAGATATACCGGGCAGGAGAGTTCTCTAAAGGTACGAGATAGAAGTTTTAGACATGTCCCTCAAGTCTTTTTAGAAGTTGGAACAATGTGTTCCACAATAGAGGTCAGCTTTTCCATACCAAGTAGGACCCAAAGCTGGTGCAAATAATACGTATGTGTGGGAACGGTTTCTGTACGACATATGGATAGCAAAACTTGTTTACAGGCAGGAAGTGCTGAGGTAATAGCCCTCCCTCTCCTAGACTTCAGTGGATAAGTTAATTTGATTAGGTAACTTCTTAACAGAATGTAACTCGGGACGCAGGCAGGTGGGGGCAAATATATGACCTATGTCCATGAGCACTTCTGTCCTGTAGCGGTGTAGTTTAGGACAGTGCTACTGTAATTGTATAAGAGTGCCGGACGCCCCACAGTGGCGCCAACACTGGTCATCGTATCCCCTCCTCCACCAAACCACATGTGCAGGTGTGAAGTACCAACAGTGGGTAAGCTTGGCAAGGGTTTCCCTAACCGATGCGCTGCGAGCGGGTCTGTTTAGATTAGAGATAACTGTAATATATTCTGTGCTGTGTTTGTCCTCCTACTGGTAATTTCCCCGGGCTTATATAGTTTAAAAAAAAATATTGCAGGGGTAGCCATGCGTTTGTCATTACACATTGCCAGAAAAATATGAAATTAATCCCACTGAGAGGGAATAATCTCATACATAACTGCAAATCCTCTGCCAATGTAAGACATTCAGTTGCAGAGGAACCCAGGAAAGCGTAGTGCACTAAGTCCAGACTTTCTCTGGCCTGATGCTTGAAAAAAAGTACACCCAATAAACTGTCACTGGGATGTGTGTGTGTGTGTTTTTAAACAGCTTAATGTATTTATTTTTTGTTACAAAATAACTATCCACCTCTGGGAAACATTTTTTTATCATAGGGGATATCAACATTTCCCCTTCATGCTTCACATCAGCAAAGCACTGGCAGAAAGAAAAACTACTGTCACTTTAAACTACACATAATATAAAATAATCGTTCGTGGATCACATTGTACTTTGCATTACTTTCCAAATGCTAAATAAAACGATCAGAAAAAGGAACAGTATTGTGGACTACCATTAAACAAAAAGTCAAGGGTAGCGTAAGTGGCATTATGCAATGTTACATTGTGTTTAAGGATCATTTTATTTGTAGAGCACACATACGAGAAACAAAAACAATTGATCAAGACGGGAAAAAAGTAAAACAAGTGAAATAAGAAAATGAAATTCAAGAAAAAATTCAAAGATCCAGACTAACAAAATGGAGACACAAAAAGATTTTTCTGAGTCTTACTAAACTTTAACAAAAAAGCAAAACAGTTTTTAAGTGCAGTGGAAGTAGAAAATGTTTTCAATTTACGGGCAACTGCCACAGTAAAAGCTCTATCCCCAAAGGTCAAATAATAACAGTGGAAACCCAAACAACTGTCCCGAATTTGGCACAGTAAAATTAAATAAAAAGAAACTGGTTGCTTAGAGCACAAGTATTCTCAATACAGTCAATGGACCCAAAGAAAATAAATGTCTTTCATTGGACATACGAAAAATGACAAGACAATTAGAAAACACTTTGTGCTATTTTTTATTTTATTATTCACATATATAAAAAAAGCTTAAAGTGCTGGCATAGTAATCATACTGGCAAAAACCAAGGGGGCGGGGGTGGGTGTGTGTGTCCTTTTATTTTCCACTGACGTTGCCAGTTTGGTTCCTGTGTTTTTCAACCTTCTATTGAATTCTAAATTAAATAGGAAGCCACGCATATGCATAACGCTGTTCATTTGATGACCTTGCTTCTGTGTTTGCTTCATCCTGATTTCCTACTGATTGATTCACAATCATTAACATCTGTAAAATATTCAGTCATTTCAGCTCCATTTGAGTACTTTAATGATGATCACTGCTTTTGTTCTTTATGGCTGCTATTGTTAACCTTCCATGTGCTGGTTTTCATCTTTTAACCCACAGAAATTTTTTAGGTCTCTGTTTGCTCTCCTTGTCTTGGCCTCTCCAAGATCCTCTTTTGCTCCAATCCCGCTGTGAGCCAAGCAAGGGAGAAGGGTGTCCGCTCGGTGTGTTTCCCTGCTTCAGTTTTCTGTTGTGGTGAGTGTATCTGTGACACTTCAGTCTTTTGTTCCATGTCCTGGCCACTGTCGGGGTGTACGGGCTGGCCTGCAGCAGCCTCCTGACGTTTGTGTAGTGGCCCTCACACGAATGGTCCGCAATAATACCCGCTGTTTCCCTCCCACTAAACTATTGTTATGGGGGGGTTCTAGCAATTCTGGGAGAGGGGAATAATTCGGATTACAAATGTTGGGTGAATAACTTGCAGGCATTGGATTTACCATACGATTCCTGAATATTTCCCATACTTGTTCACCTGGATACTTCACCTGTTGATTGCAGGTAAAATCTCCAGGTGGGACACGACTCTAGCAGTGTTCCGGGTAACCTCCCCATCCGATGGGAGTGGTGTTTCTCATTACTGGGCTCATTAGATTGAATGAATTATGAGTCTGCATTTATGCGCTTCATTCCTGGCATTTATATGGTTTCGTTAGCTTGTCTTTCAAGAGACATAACGCCGATGCCCTTAGGTAGAAAATACTTAAACCTCCAGTGCTTGTTATGACCTTCTTTCACAAGGGATTCAAAAGAAAGATCATTAAATGCCAGGGGCACACAACCAGCATACTTTTTTAAGACTGGTAAATGTTAACTTAAAATGACCATAATAAACATTTGCTGATATCTGATCATGAAGGTTTCTCACCCTGTTGACATTGGTGGGAATGAGTAAGCAGCTATGATGAAATGCTGTACACATTTTTCTAGTTACACCCTTCCTACCAGCCGCCCCTAGTAGACATGGTGATTTTAAGCTGGGTTCAGAACTTCTGCACCGAGTTGTCCCAGGGGTAGGAACACCGGACCACCTATGATCCGGCAGAGTTGAATCCCCTCAGGCAATACTGCCTTGTCACACCTGTACTGAGGTCTCAAATGTGTGTTTTTTGTATTAGCGGACTTGTGGACAGTGTTCAAAGAAAGTGACCCCCCCTCCTTCCTCTAGGTACCACCACCATAGAATGGAGTTTCTGGAGACTGGGATGGCTGACACGATTCCGGAGAAAACCAAGACCAGCAAGAGATTGCGGAGAGGTCCTTGATTAATGCCCATCGTCTCCGCATAGAGATGATCTCTGCTTGTTTAACACGTGGAAGGGAGCTTGATCAGCTAGACCGCTCCATACCTTCTTTTAAACTAACTATATGATTCTTGTGGATGTTATGTTGTATTCAAAGACCATTGCTAACAGGGATTCCCGGAGAGTTTCCTAAAACAATTAACGGGAAACATTTCTGCGAGTATGATAGAGCATGTAGGCTTCGTTTTAGGGAATGATCAGCAATTCTACTGTTGGATTAGACCGAGACTGGACAAGCCCGTGCTTCTGGAGTTAGCAATTTAGAGCATCCAGGACACCTTTATACTCTTACTGGAGACATCACTTTGCTTGACATCAACTAATGCTTAAACCAAAACTGGAAATGAATAACTTTTTCTCTGTTACTCAAACTCTATATTCTAGAATGGTTTATCGTGTGGTCTGTTTACGGTAGTTCATTGTGTTAAATCTCATAACATAATACATAGGAGAGTGTGTAAGCTCCTTCCCACTACAAGCACCCATTCCTGATGCTTCTCATTCTTCCTCAAGGATTCACACAAACCACCAGTTTCAAAAGAAGCAGCGAGCAAAAGTGAAATGACTACAGAACCATATTGCCAATGAAATGTGCACAAAGGTTACAAAATTAACATGTTAGAAATAACGCAGAGAGTTTGTAAAAACATACTTTCTTAGTGTTTCTCTGAGATTTTTAAATCTTCCTTCTGAAGAAACCGTCTTTTGCAGTTTGTCCATAAGTGCTTTTGTCTAGAAACAGAGAACAGAGGTGCATGTTTTAAAGTAACCCCACATTAAAAGAGACACATACATAATATGCATCACATAGCTAGCATCCTTTGAACGAATATGCTACAAAATACTAAAACATAATATGACACAGAAGCAAAAAAGAGAGGCAACTGGTAGAAGAGGTTTCATATCGTGCTGCTTGAAAGATGAGGGTGAGATTCAGAGTTGAGTGGTGAGCTAACAGGGAAACAACCTTTACAACACAACTTTTAATACTCACTACCATTACAACGAAACTTTTACAACGCAACATCCATTACATCGCATGCCATTACAATGCAACCATTACAACGCCTGACACTACAACGCATACCACTACAAGGCATGTATTTACAACGCATACCATTACAACGCATAACATTACAACGCATAGTACCCTTACACTATCCAACACTTACCCTACTGTTGCACCCACAGGAGTTAGAATAGTCATTTTTACCCCTACACTATCCAACACTTACCCTACTGTTGCACCCCCCTGGAGTTAGAATCGTAATTTTTACCCCTACACTATCCAACACTTATCCTACTGTTGCACCCCCCTGGATTTAGAATAGTAATTTTTACCCCTACACTATGCAATACTTACCATACATGCAATGTAATGTTATGCGTTGTAATGGTATGCGTTGTAAAGGTAGTATGCGTTGTAATGGAATACGTTGTAAGGGCAGTTTTTAAAAATGTGTTGTAATGGCATGCGTTGTAATGGAATGCGTTGTAATGGATGTTGCGTTGTAAAAAATGCGTTGTAAAGGTATGCGTTGTAAAAGCATGCGTTGTAACATCATACATCCAAGCTAACATGGTTTGAGTTCTACAATAAGTGTCAAATCCGGAAATCCCACCTCTGGAATCTCTTATGCCACAGGGAAAGAGTAGTGAAGTAAATTGAGAATCATTTGATTTTGTATTACCACCCATCCATAGAAGAGACTCTAGGGATTTAACAGTACATTGAGCAGAATTGCTGCTGGTTCACAGATTACCTTCAAACTCTAGGAAAATGCAGACATACCATTGCACAAAAATGAAATCATATCATAATGAACATGCGTATTGATAATTAAAAGATCTATATAATAAGGCAATCATTATATAACATTCGTAAATGTATGCAGAAGGGGTACAAAATGCAAGTAAAAAGAAGAAAAAAGGAGTGACATATTTAAGCTAATATAGAGTTATTACAGTCGAGTTCTGACATAACAACGTTTGCTGTCCGAGTCAGCAGTCGAGGTGAAAGGCAGGTCAGCTCTTGGGGCATTAACTGAAGCAGCTGTTTAGAACTACGAAATGAGAAAGGTTGATTTTCTTTCTTCTGCTCTACTTCTCTAGCCCAAAATAACAAGCAGAGAAAACATAATTATTTTTTACACTCCTTCTAGAATCTTTCTGCATGTTCTGGCCACTGCAGCTTTTTCTTTTTGTAAAAACTGACTTGTATTGAACTGTTTCTAATTTCTGTTTACAACAAATATCGAACAGGTTGTTGATGTGTTTCATTTTGCAGTAGAGGATTTCTTTATATTCTTCATGTTTGAAAACATGCTCGCTCTTTCATATGAAAGAGCTGTGAACCAAGGTTTTTAGTGGTTTGTGGGAAAGGTGATGGGGTGACCATGTATTATATGTGGTAAAGCTCATGGGTTACAGGATAACGATATTGCAAGTCACCTGGGAGTTTCATAATCTTATAAAAGAACTCGGTCTTTGGCATCATTCCTCTATATGGTTACGGAACTCCTAGGTAACTTGCAAAATCTTTATAATGCACGGCAGGCCATATATATCACCTCTGCACTTGGGCATGTTTGCTACCAAGTAAGTACTTTGATAAAATTGATACACTTACAGAC
The DNA here is from genome assembly GCF_964261635.1 of Lissotriton helveticus. Taxonomy (NCBI): domain Eukaryota; kingdom Metazoa; phylum Chordata; class Amphibia; order Caudata; family Salamandridae; genus Lissotriton; species Lissotriton helveticus. The sequence continues at coordinate 609,435,571 of NC_136059.1, read as the reverse complement.
TTCATATTGGGGGTGTCTCTATGGTGTTAATTGCCTTAATAGGAAATGCCCAGAATGCACAATAACTCCCCCTTTCCCAATGTAAGTATGCAAACACAACAAACAAGTTATTTAATATTCACATTACATCCTTATGGGGCACAATTAGACCCGCACTTCGGGGGGTGGAGGGGAGGGCTATCGGGTCAACCGAGGAAGGCAGGGCTAACACTGGGTCAGAGCAATCCTTAAGGCCACTACAAGAAAATAGGGTGGTAAATTCATATATCTTATAAATAAGCGAGCACCATTCTGAATCTTCAGGAGCATTCCCTGAGATCCATGGTCTAGCAATACAAAGTCTGGCGGATACCAGCATAATTGTATTGAATTTCTGAGACCCTCTCTCGAGTCCATACTTAATACCCATCATTTACTCCTTAACAGATAATTATATGGAAAAGCCCAGAGTTAGCTACACACAGTTCATCACCCCTTCCCAAAAGTTTTGTAAACAGGTGCAAGGTGCGAACATGTGCAGGACATCAGCAGCAAAAAGATTACATTTAGAACATCTTGTTCTATCTGTAAGGGCAGTTGCTCCCTATGTTAAGATTACATCTGGGGTATAATATAGAAGACACAACGTACGCCACCGTTGTAGCTTAAGATTGAGGGAGTGCACGGAGCTGTCAAGCGAATCTGAAACCATCTGAATTTCTCCAACCGATACTTCAGACGAAAGGAGTCTGCTTCATTTTGATGTTAATAATGGAATGTCTTCAATAGCAAACTGCAGAAATGCCTGCTACATTGTACTTATTGTAGGTTTAATACCAGGCTTAAAATAGCATGAAGACAGCTCTGAGCTGGCAATGTCCTTTGCATGTTCGCTGCTTGTTCGTATGTAGTCCCTCAGTTAAAGGTATTTAAACAAAGAATGAAAGGTGAGCCCAAAGGCATCTTGTAAGTCCGAAAAGGACCTAAAGCCATTCGGATCAAATAATTGACCCATTGTTATAATTCCGCAATTTTCCCAGACTCTACAGGGTGGATCTCGAGAAACAAGGGGAAAAGCAAGGTTGTCCCATGTGGGGGTATCTTTGTTAATAAAACCAAAAGAATATTTCTTACAAATCCCCTTTCAAATGAAAATAATATCTGTAAGTATTTTGAAACGCACCCTTTTGTAGTAGTTGGGATCATCTAGTCGATAAAAGAAAAGCCTAAGTTCTGCTCCAAGGGCCAGCTGGTAGCAGAGTGATGTTGAATCTGGCTCCCCGTAAGTCAGTAGACTACGCAATGGTCCAGTAAAAGCAGCCCAAAAGTATAGCATAAAATCCAGAAGTGAGAGCCCACCTCTCTATAGGGAGATTTTAGAAATCAGCTAGCGTGCCTTGCCCTCCTGTAATCCCATATAAAACTACCAATAGCGCCTTCCAGGCATTTAAAAAAAAAAAAGAATTCAAGAACATCAGCGGAATTGCCATACAAAAATAGAGAAATTTGGGGAGAATATTCATTTTAATAATATTTACTCTCCCAATAATGGTGAGCGGTAATTTATTCCATGATTTAAGTTTAGAAATCATTGTAGATAACAAATTTTCGTAATTTAATTTAATAATATTAGAGATCGTACAGCACAGCCTAATGCATAAATACACTGCTGAGGTAGTGGCCACTAGAAGTGGAGTATTAGGAGTGAAATTCAAAAGAATTTGAGTTTTAGATAAATTCAGCCTATAGCCTGAGAAATCGCCAAAAATACATGCTTCGAGAGTAGTCTGAGTGACTGCTGTTGCTGGGTTGAAAGGAAAATTGACACATCGTCGGCATATGCGTTTAATTCCAGTTGTTGATCACGGAGAGCCCATGATTGAATATCTGTATTCCTAAGGAGGGACTGTAAATAGGGCTCTATATAAAGAGCAAAACAAGGGGGGGAGAGTGGACACCCCTGTCTTGTCCCGCAAAAGATCCAAAAGAATCCAGAGTAGCTCCCAGCATGTGGCACCCAAGCGAGTGGGATCTTATAAAGTGCCTGAATCCGTTTAATAAAATCTACCCCTATACCAAAGGCAGACAGGGTGGCCCAGAAGCAGTCCCACGCAACACCTGCCAAATGCCTTCTCGGCATCGAGTGCTATCATACCCATGTTGATATTGCATTTCTCAGCAATGTCAAATGCAGCAATTGCTTTATTGATATGCGGAGTGGTATCTCTGTCTGGGACGAATCCGTATTGCTGTGGGGATACTAAGACTGAAATTACTGGAGCGAGACGGCAGGCCAATAGTTTAGAAAACCTTTTAGCATCAGTGTTAATCAATTAAATGAGCCTATATGATCCCAAATCATTGGCAGGTTTAGCCTTTTTAAAAAGACCACAATATTAGTGGTGTCCCAGCTTTCTGGAACAGCCCCTTCTGCCTGAATTAATTGGTTAACAAAGGTAAGTCCCGCGCTCAGTATCTCTCTGAATGTCTTATAAAACTCGGTAGGCAGCAAGTCTTCCCCTGCTGCCGTACCCGAGGGTAGTGCCATTAAGGCAGCCTCAATTTCCAGCCTTGAGATATCTATATAAAGGTCCTCTGCCTGGTCCTCCGTAAGACATGGTAGGTGGCACTGTTTAATATATTCTACACATTTATAGTGATCAAACTCTTACGAATGGCTATATAGCTTCCTATAAAACAGAGAGAATTGTTCCAAAATGAGTGTGGTCAAAGCTTGCCATCTACTCCCTTAATGGCCTGAATTTTACCCTTGTTTCATTGTTCTGTAATTTGATACGCTAATACATAGCCAACCCTTTTTCCCATATTTGTATTGGAGCCTCCTGTATTTTACAAATAAAGCAGCTATCTGCTCCCTCAGTCTGCGTCCAGCACGGGATCGTACCTCTATGAGTTGAGCAAATACTTTACGTACATCTGTAGCACCCTGAGTAATTCTAAGTGCATTAAGTAGTTCAAGTTGGCGAATCATTTGGTGTAGTGAGTAAGCTTCTTCGGTGGTGGCTCTAGTTTGCTTACCCACATATTTTAACGTTATACCACGGACATATGCTTTCATGGTGTCCCATAATATTGTAGGCGAAGCCGATCCCCCAGTAATATTTAAAAATTCCCTAAGTAAACCCAAGATAAAATGTATGTATTCACTATAGGTTAGTAGATGGCGAGGGAAGGTAAACCTAGGACTATTGGGCCTGTCAAAGTTCAAATCAAGTGAAAAGTGAAAATAAATCAGATTATGATCTGAAACTACCCTTGGACATGCAGACATTTCCATATTTTCTAACCACAAACGTTTAATAAAGACTATATCTATCCTTGAGTAATGCTTTTGAGGATGAGAGTAATATGCATAGCCAGGGTCTGTTGGGTATAAAGTCTACCAAGCATCGTAGATGTCATATAACTTAATTAGGTCGTTAAGGGAGGTCCGAGTTCTAGGTTTGCATACAGTAGCCCTGCGATTAGTAGAGTCAATACTGTAGTTCATTACATGCTTAAAATCACCCATTAGAATCAATTCTCCCACCCAGCTCAATAATTCAAATGAAAGTGTATCAAATGTTTCGAGCTCGTCAGTGTTTGTTCAATAGACAACACAGAGTAGAAATTTAAATGAATGTAAAAACAGCTGCATTAATACCCATCTCCTAGAGAGTCTGCCGCAGTCTTTAACACCTGGTCCTGAAATTTCTTTAAAAGACATAACCGCCACCTCTCAAATTGCTGTATTCTGGGATGTACAGGCAACTATGTTATAACCTAGCTTCTTAAGTAGGGCCCAATCTTTGTAGGCCAAATGAGTCTCCGTTAGAGCCTCCAAATGGGGTTTATAGTATCCAATCTCCTCCCGTACCAATTTTCGCTTAGACCGTGCATTAATCCCTGACACATTCCACTCCATGCATTGAATCTTAGCCATCTAAATAATATACAAAAATCTGGATTCAAAAATCTTGGTATTCCAATGTAAACTTTGCATATCCTGCGATAACTCCCTGACTATGACCTATTCCCCCCGCCACCCTCTGCATGTGAGCCAGACTGCCTGCAAGAGGCCACCAGCAAAATCAATCGCAGTGTCGTCGCCCACTGCAGCCACCAACCCATTAATACCCACCCCTCCCCGTGCCCTAAGGAAGGAATCATCCCACTCAGGAGCCGTTGATGGAAACAGCCAAGAAAGAGCCCCCAGTCCATCCACCCAGGAACCCCACCCAGCAGAGAAATCAACACAATTGAAAGATATGGCAGAGACTAAAAATTAAGTGAGAACAACAGCAGAAAGCTAACTATAACCATTTATCTCCCTTCCCCTTTATAATCCATCAGAATCGATGGTGCCAGAAAAGGGGGATGGGAAAAGAGAGAAAAAGACGGGGGAATATAGAAAAAAATTGAGCTAATATGCAATTATTTTCATACATTATTTAAATGTTAAATGTGATTGTTCGTCCCCCTTAACCGAGCCAAAGTCTGGGCTGCATTTTCTTTGGAGAAGCACATCTGAGACTGACCATCTTTGATCATTTTGAGGTAGGCAGGTTCCTGCAGGAAAGCTTGAGCCCCTGCGGCTTTCAATGGATCAATAATCTGCCGGAGTTTACATCGCCGGTCCATTGTGGATCTACATAAGTCTGACCGTGCAACAATTGACAGATTGTCAACTAAGAAGGGCATTGTTGGTCAGGCTGTAAGAGAAACAGCCTGTTTCAGAAGGAAGTTCCCCAAATATATCAGTATAGGCCGGGGCTGTGTTACCTTAGTCCCAGAGGCATTACGGTTAAAAGGAAGCCAATGAGCGCGCTGTATTTGCGAATCCCAGTCCCAATTGCTCACATTGGGAAAAGCCTTCCTGCACAATTGGACCATGTACTGCCGGGGGTCAGAGCCTTCTTTGCCTTCTGGTATCCCAAAAATCCTCAAGTTGTTCCTACTGTGTCCGTTTTTAATGTCCTCAATCTTAATTTGGAGAAATTTCAGCTGCCCCTCATGATTCTCAATAGACTTAACTGTTGGTGACGCCATTTCCTCATTATAGGCAACCCTTTGCTGTAAGTCTGCCACATCAGTTGCAAGGTTACTGATCTGTCCGAAAACCTCATTCAGTGACTTTTGCATCTGTAAATTATCCGCTCTTGTCTGGGTGTAATAGGCCTGCGCCTCAACTCGTTGGACGTGTAGGGCTATCATAATTGATCCTAAAAATGGTTCTGGTACAGCTTCCTCCATATCCTGCATATGCCCCTTCTTGTTCATAAGTAAGAGGGAATGGTCAGTTAAAGTTCCAGAAGATACCTCTGAGGGAGAAGCAATATTTGGGGTGGAACAAAGGTGTTGAGAGTGTTGAGCCTGTTGCTGTGGGCGCTGTTCTTTCACTTCTGATCCTAAGAGCATAGCAGATAATCGAGATATAATTGATTTAACTTCTCCCTGTGAAGTCACCCATTTCTTGAGTGGACTGCTCTTGGCGACCTGATCGCCTACCTTACCAGGCTGACGCTGTCTAGCAGGCTTGAATAATTGATGTGCTGAGGCATGATCTGTGGGTTTTTTCCTCTTAGATTGTCTTAATTTATTATCATCTTTAAGCAATGCCCCCCCCCCTTGAACAGAGGTAATCTCTCCTTGTAAGATAGGCAGCATACTACTCTCAGACTGTGCAGTAGCAGCCACAAGACTCAGAGGACTACCATCGACAGATAGGAGATCTCTTTCAGCCGGTATCTTTAAATCCACCCTTACCTTGGAATGACATCTTGAGACTCCATTATTGCTTTCACCTGATGAATCCTCATCTAACTCCTCGCTAGGAGCATAACATGGCGGGCCCACGCCGTCAATACCCCTTATTATTATTATTATTAATCGGGTTTTATAGAGCGCAAACAACCCGGAGGCCTCGTAGCGCTGTGTACCGTCAGACTATTGAAAAGGGAGGAAAGTTAAATGAACAGATAAGTTTTCAGATCCTTCCGAAATTTTAAAAGGCTGGGTTCACTGCGAAGGAGAGTGGGCAGAGAGTTCCATTCCTTTGCGGCATTCCAGGAGAAGGAACGCCCACCCCATCTGGTGCGTCTGATCTTATTGACAGTAGCTAGAAAAGCAGTACTAGATCGCAGTGATCTGTGAGGAAGGTAGGGGTTTGCTAGGGAGCAGATCATGGTAGGGGCAGTCTTCCACATGGCTTTGTGCATGATACACAGGGATTTAAACAACACTCTGGCCTTAATGGGAAGCCAGTGCAGTTTCCTCAGGGCCATGGTACCTGATTGCCGTTTGTTGAGGCCTAATAAGAGGCGGGCTGCGGCATTTTGTGTCACCTGCAACTTCCTTATTGTGGAGGTGGGAGCCCCTAAATATAGGGAGTTCCCATAGTCCAAACGGGACAAAATAATGGCTTGCACCATTACTCTGCGAGCTTCGAAGGGGAGAAGTGGTAACACCTTTCTCAGCATACGCATGAGCCCAAAGCATGTGGCGGACAGAGTAGTAGCTTGCTGCAAAAAACTGAGGTTAGTGTCCAGCCAGATGCCTAGACTCTTTATATGGGACTTTGGTTGGGGCGGGGGGCCCATACACGAGGGCCAGTCCAATAGAGGGCTGGGAATGGCTGAGTTGCCTAGCATCAAGAGCTCCGTTTTCTCGCCATTTAATTTTAAATGCGAGGTAGCCATCCACTGAGCGACCGCTACCAAACAGTTGCTTAAATTAGAAGAGGAAGAGTCCGCCTGATTCATAGATACGACTAATTGCGTATCGTCGGCGTAAGTCACTATGTCAAGGCCGAACGAGTGCACTATATCAGCTAAAGGCTGCATATAAATATTAAAAAGAGTCGGGCTCAAAGCAGAGCCCTGGGGCACACCTTGATCCAAGGGCCAGAATTTTGAATGGGTGGTGCCCTCGACAACCTTAAAGGAGCGGTTCTCCAGAAAAGACTGGAGCCAGTGCATGGCCTTCCCAGAAATTCCCATTTGATAGAGGCGGTGAAGGAGAATGCTGGTGTTAACAGTGTCGAAGGCGGCACTAAGATCGAGCAGCATGATTGCCCCTCCTGACCAAATGAGTAATATCAAAAGCAGTACTTACATTTGTGGACTCTGAGGTATCCTGTAAAGCCTCTGATAAGACATCTTGCACAATTAGTGCAGTGTTACCGCCAGGTTAGTATCCTGTTTGAGACGGGGTCGGTGAATCAAGGGCACAAAGTTGTGAGGCCTTCAGCATCAGCTTGGCACTGCAGGGGTCCTGATCGTGGTCTCGACTGCACTCCAGAGGTGAAGGGAGAAGAGATGTACTTGACATTGTGGTTGCTGCACCTGCCGCCATCAAGGTTTCTGCCAGATGGGGAACTTCTCCTGGTTCCAGTTCTTTTTTTTTTTTTTTTGGTGAAAAACTTTTATTGAGCAATCAAATAAAAATTACAAAGATGGGCCTACAACCACACGGGCTGGCCGCTAATAGCAACGCACAACATAAGAAGCAAAGGATCACTTCCGTGGCCAGGCACAAATCAGATACCAAATATTGCTCAGAACATAGGACAGGACATAACAATTTTCTATATTGAACATAAAAAACAACAACAAACTCTAAACAAGGCGAATGCACATTAATCAAGGTCAGCCCAGAAGGCGGAGGGGAAAGCCACTAATCAGGAAGAGGAAAGCACAATCAATGGGACTCGGCAAGGCTGGGGGGGGGGGACAGCGGGGAGGACAGGAAAATCCTAGAACAGTATGAAAAATTTCGGTAACGCCAGCCTAGGGAGATAGGGTAACATCGGGAGTGTCAACCAAGGGAGGGGTACAAATGTCTCCACGATATTCGTTCCACTGACCCCAAATCTTTGTCCTCGCCCTGGGTCTGCCCCTAGCTACATAGACGGTCTTCTCTCGGAACATGGACCAGTCCATGTTATCCTCCCACACCGAGACGTCGGGAGGTCTGGATGCGCCCCAGAGCTGCGCAATGTCCCGCTTCGCGACCATGTATCCCAAGGTCGCCCATCTGGTCTGGGCCACAGAATAGTCGGTGGGTTCCCACACATTCAACAGGCATCGTCGGGCCTCAGGCCGCAGGGTAATACCAGTCACAACAGTCATCACCGCAAGCACATCAATCCAGTAGGCTGCTACCACCGGGCACTCCCAAAGAATATGCAGAAATGTAGCACTCATCCCACAACCACGTTTGCATAAGCCATCCGGGGAAAAACCCATTACTACCAGACGCGGACCAGTTACATACACCCGGTGGAGGATCTTAAGTTGAACCAAACGTAGACGGGCGGGGATGGCGACCTCTTTCGGAGAAGAGAGTGCCGACTGCCAATCCTCGTCATCCAAGTCCAACCCATCACCGACCCAAACCTCCCTAAGTCGGAGCAGTAAGTCAGCGCGATTGTGAATCAGTTTCTTATAAATCAGGGAGATAGTGCTATCGGGCAGGTGTCCATCCAGTATGCGATCCTCAAGGGGGGAGGACTCGGGTAGGGTCACATCAGGAGTCAGAACTGAGGCCAGAGCATGCCGGACCTGCAGATATCGAAAAAACTCTCTATCACTCAAGTCATATTCGGCCTTAAGGGCCTGGAAAGACTTCACTCTACCCTTCACACAGACATCACCCACTTTACATATCCCAATCATATCCCAGCGGTCAAAGCCCTTAGTAGACCAGAGACATCCCAAACGTTCGGAAGCATAAAGCGGAGTCGCCATTGTCAGTCGGTTCTCCCATCCCAAACTCACATTCGCGGCGCGCCACACATTGACTGCGGTCCTGGACGGGCCCGTAAGATGGCGCCCAGCCGATCTGGAATAAAGCGCTCTATTAAAATCCCCTCCCGGCAGCTGGAGTCTATCCATCTCAAAGGCCGGATCTCGACCCGGGGAATACATTGCGTGGTTAATGGCAGACAGCTGGGTAGCCCAATAATATCTCTTGATATCGGGGAGCGCCATGCCCCCGTCGTACCAAGGGATAGTAAGTTTCGCAAGGGCGATACGTGGACGCCCGTCCCAGATCAGTTGCCTTTGAAGACTCTCGATCTCTCGGAAATAGGTAGCGGGAACGTCGTCAAAAGAATTTTGAAGTGCGTATAGGAATTGTGGCAAAGACATCATTTTAAAAAGGGCAGCCCTGCCCAGAGGAGACAGGGGTAGTTTACGCCAGCGGGCCACATCCAGTCGCAGTCTAAGAAGCGGGGGGAGGAGATTACGCTCGAACCGGAGTGAAGAGTCCAGCGTAATAAAGATCCCCAAATACTTGAAGCCAGACTGGACGACCTGGATAGGAAATCTGTCCGGTAATGGGGGCAAAACACCGGAGAGTACATACACACAGGACTTAGCCCAATTAATAACCAGACCTGAGTTAGCACCAAGCGAAGTAAGAACGTCAAATAAGACATTTAAAGATTTACGCGGGGAAGTAAGATACAGAAGAATGCCATCCGCGTAAAGCGAGACGCGGTCTTCAAAATCCGGTGACCAACGGATCCCTTTGAGTGAAGGTTCCCATCGAAGCCACGCAGCTAACGGTTCCAGGGCAAGCGCGAAAAGCAACGGAGACAAGGGGCATCCCTGACGGGTCCCTCTACCAAGGCAGAAGGGGACAGAAACCCGACCGTTTACCACTACCTGTGCCAAGGGTTCGGCGTATAACAATTTCACCCAACCAATAAACTCAGGTCCGAAACCAAATTTCTCAAGAGCTGCCCAAAGATAGGGCCACTCTACCGTATCAAAGGCCATCGAAGCGTCTAGCGAAGCCAAAATGGCCGGCTCCGTCAGAAGCCCCGCCCTCGCAACAGCACCGTGGAGACGACGTAGGTTAAGAGCCGTGTTGCGATGCGGGATAAATCCGGATTGATCCGGATGAACCAAGCCACCGATGACCGTCAAGAGGCGGGTAGCCAGAAGCTTAGCCAGAACCTTGGGTTCAACATTCAACAGGGAAATGGGCCTATAAGACGAACAAAGGTCCCGAGGTTTACCTTCTTTGGGAATAACAACAATCGTAGCCAGACGCTGATCATATGGGAGAATACCCCGCTCCCGGGATTCCAAAAACATGGTGCGAAGATAGGGCGCCACCTTATCAGGACGTAGCTTGTACAGTTCAATTGGCAATCCATTCGGGCCCAAAGCTTTGCCCGAACGGAGTGAGCGAATGGCCGTCGCTATCTCGTCCGTAGTGAAAGGGGACTCCAAAGAGACTCGGTCTAAATCGGAAACACTGGGCAGAGCTATATCACGCAACAAAAGGCGAGAGTCATCAACATCCCGTTCAGACACAGGGGAATAAACCACTCGAAAATAGTCCGCAAAACATTCAACTATTCCAACCGGGTCGGTCACTCTCACACCACTCAAAGTCTGAATCACAGGCACCACACGATTCGCCCTCTCCTTCTTATCCAACCATGCCAGCAACTTACCCGCTTTGTCCCCCACATCATACAAGCGACCCTGTTGCTCTCGAAACATCAGTTTAGCCGCATCTGTAACCAAAGACCTATAAGCAAATTGTTTCAGACCCAGGGCGTGGAGTTTACCAGGTGTAACATCCGACTCCAGGTCAGCCTCTATCTCAGCAATCTCCCTCTCAAGGTCCACCACCTCCCGATTCCTCGCCTTTTTAGATTCAGCAATAAGGGAAAGGGCCTGCCCGCGAATCACTGTCTTAAAGGCCTCCCACAGGGATATCGCAGAGGAGACGGACCCCTCGTTGTCTAGAAAATAGTTGTCCAAAGACTTAATCAAGAGACTGCGGGTCTCGGGGGAGGTGAGGTACCATGGGTTGATAGGAGCCACCCGGCCCGCCGCCTCCACGCCAACCTCAAAACAAAGCCAGAGCGGTGAATGATCAGAGATGCCCCGGGGGAGGTGTCTAATCTCGCGAACCGCCGGCGACTGCGCCGCAGGCATCAGGAAATAATCCAGTCTAGACAAACTCCCATGGGCCCCAGAATGGAAAGTGTATTGAAGCTGAGTAGGATGCATAAGCCTACAGCAATCCACCAAGCCAAACGTATCCAGAAACCCGCCCAGCCACTGTTGGGCCGAAGGAGTGTCCCTAGGGGGGTGACGATCGCATAGACCGGAGAACACAGAATTAAAGTCCCCTGCTATGAAAAGAGTACTATCAGGGAGGTTCAACAACACCCGGCCCAAATCGGAAAAGGTAGAGGTCTGTAGACCGGGGGGCACATAAACTGCAAACAAGGAAAGGGTCCGACCCTCATAGCGTCCCACGAGGATGGCGTAACGCCCCCGATCATCAAGGATCACATCATCAATAGCCAGGGGGAGGGAAGCCCGAACAAGGATACCCACCCCCCTGGAACCCGTGGTAAACCCCGAGTGTGCGGCGAGGCGATAGCCCCACCTATTCATTGCACGACATGTATTGCCCACCAAATTAGTCTCCTGTAGAAAAACAATATCCGGAGACAAACGTCGTAGACATCGCAACACCACACCCCGCTTAATACGATCCCCCAGACCATTGACATTCCATGAAATAAATCTCAACCCGCTACCCCCCACCCCACACAGCAACGCCGAAACCCTCCCCCAATGAGCATGACATCAAAAACATCATTAGCAAGATAGAATCGCCTTGATAAAACAAAACACAAACATCAAACTTCCCATCCACCCACCCCCCAACAATCAAGGAAACACCCCCCACCCTGCACCCCTGCAAGAAGCTAAAAAGCCACCCCAACATGCAGTGTGCCTGTCGCCCAAGAACCCCCATTCTACAAAAAGACCCCGGAGGAGGAAAGGCCCTGGCCCACCCGCCACCCCGATCAAGACAAATAACGAGGAGAACACACAGACAGTAGAGGTACTTAGGCATAAAATCCCAGAAGAAGTTACTCTACACGAAGACCCGGGCAAAGACAAGTAGTTCAGCTCTCTACACCACCCTAAGCACCACCCGGGTGGTCGGCGGGCTCAGTCGCAGGAGGTCGGTCCGGCAGAGAGTCCAGCCAGTCATTCACTGAATCAGGCCGATCAAAGAAAAAGGTTCGGTCATTGTACTCAACTCGCAGCCTGGTCGGAAAAAGCATAGCATAGCGCAATCCCATGTCCCGGAGGCGCTTCTTGACTCCACGGAAGCCCATACGCTGTTTCTGCACCTGTTGAGAAAAGTCCGGGTAAAAGTTCACCGTGGCATTCTCAAAGGCCACCGGGCCCTTCACGCGCGATGCCTGCAGGATAGCGTCCCGATCCCTATAGTGGAAGAGTTTCGCAACAATAGGCCTCGGCGGGGCGCCCGGCTTACCCTGGCCTCCCGGAACACGATGGGCACGTTCCACTGCAAAGAATTTACTCAACCCAGACGGAGAGAGGTAGTTCTGGATCAGGTCCTCGACCAGGAGATCAACAGAGTGCGGGTCTGGAGTCTCCGGAACGCCAACCACACGCACATTACAGCGACGTGCCCTGTTCTCAAAGTCCTCCAGGCGCCGGGTCATGAAATCGTTTACCCTACGGAGATTGCCAATCTCCGTCTGTATCTCCGAGACGTCTGCCGTGAGGCTGGCTGACTTGAGACCCAATGACTTCACCTTCTCATTGGTTTTAGATAGGTCGGCCCGAATCAAGTTCACATCAATGGCCACGGTGTCGATTTTGTGGGCCAAAGCTTCATACTGTTGGCCTATTGTTTCCTTCATGCCAGAAATGGCGCCCATGATGTCCTGCAAGGACGGCTCCGTTGACGCGTCCACAATGTGGTCAACCACACTTGGGCCAGGCAGGGCGGCTCCAGGGGACCCCTTCGAATGGGTGTAACGGTCCATAACATTGGACTGGACCGGGCCCCCACGCAGGGGCGTCTTGGTCTTCCGAGTCTCTCGGTCCCCTCTGCCCGCCATGTCGGAGACTGCGTCACCAGGAGACTCACTCGACCCGATGGAAATGGTCGCAGGAAAGTAGGGCGTCGGGACCAAAAAGCAGCGGCGAGGGTACCACTAGGAGTGAACTAGCCTGGAAGGAGAATAAGCTAGTCAAAGGCCCGACAGCCGTCTCGTGTGCCGGACCCAACAAAGGCCAGACTCCCCTGCCAGTTGTCTCAGTCTGAGGCAGAATCGAAACCGAAACTTAAGAGGGGGACCCACAAGTCCAATCCCCCTGCCGCTGTTGTTCAACTCCAAGACGGCCACAGTGCCGCACCCAGTCCCGGGCGCACCTCAAGGGCGGACCCCGAAAGTTCGAGTCGTCGTATCTTCGGCGCCCCGGGTCCAAATCAAATTCCAAAAATCCCAGGAAGATCAGCCCAGCGTCCTCTACACAAATCCTCGTGAAGAATCAGGATATGTTCAGGATATCATGCCGGGAGTGGCGGGGGTCCGGAGAGCGCTGTGCTCACGCGGCCATCACGGATGCCCGCCAAGCTCCTCCTCCCTGGTTCCAGTTCTTTAGATGCGGCTTCCAATCAAATCCTTCACTGCGCCTGTTTTTAACATCTTCAAGAGGTCCCACTTGTGAAGGTGTTGTGCCCATGAGCGTGGCTGTCAAATCCGGTGCAGCATCTTTCTCTGGTAGAGTGCCATGTTCTTCAAAGCGAGGCTTCACTGTCCCCTGCGTTCCACATACTCCTCGTGAAGAACTGGCGTTTTGTGGAGCCATTGCAGAGTCCTGATTAATGTTTTTTAACCAATATAGCCATAAACATACAGCTGGGGCACATGACCGTAAATATGTTGCCCACAAAGCTGCAGCATCAACAAGACGGAACACCACAGTATTGTCTCCCGCACACTTTAGACCAGCCAAAAAATTCCCCCCAAAAAACACAGTTCAGGAGTGAGCATTTGGTGTTTTGCTGCTTAGCTTGGTGCCAAGAATCACTGGCCAAGGGGCAGCTGTGAGTAAGGAAACCTGGAATGGAGTGGAGCTCTTGGCGAAATCAACCCGCCAACAGGTTTCAGTGAATTTTAACAATGTTTATAGGCTACTGACAGAGATCTTTAAAAAGGGGGATGTGATTTAAGAACTAAAAAGCAGCTTCTACAGACAGCACTTTAGAACCAGTTTTCGAAAAGTTAGCCAAGACAACTACTCTTTTTGACAATTCTCCAAACATTCCTTCTATGAAATGACAATAAAACCATGAAATATTTTTAATTCTATTGTCAGAAAGACTCTTTTAATTACTGTAAACTAAAGATACATTTTGCAGTCTTTCAATTGCGCTATTGTCGAAGCTGCTTGCATATACTTGTCCAAGAATATTGAGCTTGCTGGTTTAACACACTAAGGGGCATATTCACAAGAACATGTGATAACCATTGCACAGAGGTGACAGAACACTACCATCAACTGACCCACAACCAGACTAGCGTGAATGCAGACGGAGTGTCGAGGAGGCCAATGGAGGAGGCCAAAAGGCCCTGGCATGATGTGAAAAGCTAAACCAGGCACAAAGCCGCTGCCAACAGGAAGGCAGCAACGGCGACAGGAGGTGGGAGTCCTGCGCCACAGGAGGAGCTGGAGGAAACGGAGTCCACAGTCATTAGTGTGGAGACGGTGCAAGGAGTCTGGAGTCTGGACACAGCTCAGGAGGACCTGACACAACACCAATAGGGTGAGTAACGACCAGGGACTGGGGGGACGGGGGCAGAGGTGAACAATGGCACACATGCACAACGATGTGTAGCACAGTGCACACCCACAATGACCCTGGATCATATCCCTGATCCCTGTGGCACACTGCAGCACACACACATATAGTAATTACAGCACATCCACATTGACGACAATGTGGATCAATGTGCAACCCCGACACTGCAGAAGAGAGGACACAACTGGCTCTGCACATGCGCAGAAACATGCCAACTACATTTGACAGAGCTGGCAACTGTGAGATGGAAATGTACTCGTACAACCTCACATCCGTCATGTAGTCCAAATGTCCACAGTCTTGCATCTAATTCCAGCACCTCCAAAACAGTCACAATGTACATTGTCATACAGTCTGCATGTAAACAAGAACAATGCACCAACATACATGTCATCACAATGTCAACATGCATCTCCTCTTCACATTGCCATGGGACACACAACACCTCCAGCAGAGCTGACAACTCTTCAGTGATGCCGGAGAGGACCACCACACCTTCGACACGGACGCCCTACAACAGCCCATGGACATCCCAGGCAACCCACCACCAGGACCAGGGCAGCCAACCTACATAGAGGAGAACACAGCCCCTGCAACAGACCACACAGCAGGAAGCACCCACAAGCAAGGCTGGCTCCCAACACTTCACCAACCCACACATGGCACCAGGTGTCAGAATGCCAAATGGAGGTGGCCGAACAGGTGTGGGTGGGATCCAAACCCATGGAAGACGAACTAGATCACATACATGGGTGTCTAATACCCTTCAGGGACCAGCTACACCCCACAAAGGAGACCCACACTGCCACAGAGACACATGCAGATGCACATTTCCAATACAGAGCCACGCCCAGTGGCACGCAATTACCAGTCACACACCCACTTTGGCTCCATGTACCAAGGCCCAGTCCACTCCTCTCACGCATTGAGTAGGTGACGACAAAGCTACATGTCCCAGCACTAACACGCTGCCAACGAGGACATGGCTGCGTTCGCTGTACACAACACAATGTAATGTTGTAGGGTCTGGGGCCCTCATGCACACATCATGACCCCACTGACACACGCAGATAGTATGTGGAAGTGGCTACAGGCACGTGCGCCTGGCCCCTTTATTGGCACGGTCACATGTACAGTGATGCCTGTGCTGGATGTGTGTGGGGTGAGTGTAAGCTAGCCCTCACAGAATGGATGGTGCTGGCAACAAATACAACAAGGAACACTATTAAGACGGAAACAGTAAACACCAGCATTACAGAGACAACAGCGGTGCATTATGGTGGTAGCCGGTGCAGGCACAGGAGTCACCCAAGGGGCTAACAGAAGTGTCTGTGAGTTGCAGTGCACTGAGGTTGGGGCACTATAGCTGAGCGCGCTCATGTGAACAAAATGTCTAGGATTAGGGCCCTTCAGGATTTTCCTGATGCAGCTGAGTCCCAGGTCTCCCACACTGCCTGAGGTGACATTGCTGCGTGAGCTCGCCACAGCACATAACCAAAACAGAAATGGACGATGACTCGCGGTGCACTGAGTTAGTGGCACCTGGAGTGCTGAGCAGGGCATCAGGCAGATGATGGCATCCACGACAGGTGTGAGCAACTCCGTTAGTCTGCCAGTTCCACTGTTTCGAGTCTGGCAGATGGCAGTTGGTGGTGGTCCCGGCGATGGTGGCGTGGGCCTCCTGCGGTGATACAACATCCGGGCCAGTGAGGACTCAATTGGATGCGTAAGCCTTGGTGGACTGCAGTTGAGGCCGGAGGCAGTGGGCAGCACAGGGCCACAGAAACATAGCATTGATGAAACCTAGGCCATCGTCTCAGAGGCCATCCAATATCTCAGAAGACAGGGTCCCTGACTTGACCAGCACAGAGTTAGTGCCTCGGATGCACTGCGTCCGGCACAGGCACCCTGCCACAGGACGGTGACTTGCTGTGCACTGAGGCAGGGCCACGCAGACTGAGTGGGACCTCAACAATGTCCAAGGAGACTGGGGCGGAGGGTCATGAGGGACAGTGGAAGGTACCCTCCAGGGCATGGTGCAGAGGGCGGTAGCCGTCCGGAAGCAGCAAATGAAGGAGTGGAATGCTACAGCCTCGTTTTCACCACCAATTCGGTATCAGCTACATAAGGATGAAAACTACACCCTAGTCCATAGACTCAGACGCCACCAATGTTCGACCACTTGATATGAACTCCGCCGTTTCTAAATCAAGACTCAGTGTCAACTGTATGACCTACTTGACGACAGTGTTGGCCGGAGGCAGCGGTCAGCAGTGGCTCACAGCCACGTGCCGTTGGCTCGTGATGCACAGAGTTAGTGACACCAGGGCAGTTGTCGGTAGTATTAGATCACCTCCATAACGATGATCCTTTTTTCCTCCTGACTGCAACACGTCATCCTCTTACACCTCTCCTTGCATGCAAAGATATGTACTCTGCCTTTGAAAAATCGATGCTCAGTACCAATTGTGTGACCTACTCGAGCGCAACGTAGACCGAGGGCAGTAATCCGCGTTTGCCTACAGACATGTGTGGTTGTGGTGCTATGCACAGACTTGGTGTCACCACATCGAAGGGATTATAGTGACTTCAAATCAGCCATAAACATCGTCCTCTGCCATTATGTAATCAAGACTCAGTTCCAAATGTGTAACCTTCTTGTCCGCTGTATATGCCGGTGGAGTATGTCAACGAGAAAGGAGCACTGCGGGACTCGGCTTTGGAGCTTGCACCGGCACATGGTGGGCCCTCTTCAACACACACCGGTGTCAGCAGGTGGGCATTGAGGCCTGGGTGAGCAGGGGCAGGCAAGACTGGTCCAGGGACCTGCGTCCCGGGATGCAGCAGGCACACAGGATCACAGGCACAGTCGGCCTCGAGGCGGGGTGAGAGGCATCGCCCTGGCAGAGACGTTGGGCATTCCAAAGAGTACCACACCCAGATTTACGTGCCTTTTATTCACACCCCTACGCTTGCCTGGCAAAGGCGGGGCGTCCCACTCCGCTCACCCTTATGGAGGGGACGTAACAAGCTACATTTCCGCGATCTTCCCCACTGGATGGGGTGACATGGGTGCGTCCACTGTGCACTACACTCCAAACACCAGAGGTGTGTGTCGACAAGGATATGTGTGTGGTCTGCATACTGCAGTCTGTCCAGCACATCCATGCCACACTTGGCATTGTGTACATTCTCATTCATTGGCCACTTGCCTCCTTCGCACATGCCTGGGCCCCACCTATTCCCACATCCTGCTATTGTGTGGCTGTGGTACCATGCCGTTGATGGCTAATGTACATGGCTGGCCCAGGTTCCCACAGTAAATTGTGCTGTTGTGTCTGGTGGGTGTGCATGTTGTTTGCCATGTTGTATGTGAGCTTGTGATGTGTACAATCCCAGTGTTGTGAGTTGTACGATTGTGGAGTTGAGGTGTGTGGTGTGTTCATTTGGGATTTGCCAACGAGCAGTGCATTTCCGTGGGTGCCATCCTGGTAGCGCTAGTTGATGATGGACTGTCGGAAGATGTTGAGATCATGCACACTGCCAGGGTGGTTGGTGACGACGTTGGTGGAGATTCCCCGGTGGTCTAAAATTGCCTGGACTTTGGTGGAATAGGTGCGCTTTCTGTTGCGGTTATTGTGTGCAGCGTTGCCAGGGGGCATACGTAGGACATGTGTGCAGTCAATTGCCCCCTGACACGTGCGGGAAGCCAGCTATGGCGCAGACGCCTTGCTTGGTCTCCGGATGTTCCTGCGCAGTGTGGGTGAAGTATAGATAGTGGGGTACCAAGCTGATGATGTCATTCATGACCGTTGTGAGGGACTTGGATTGGGCTGGCTGTGAGATTCCTCCGACTCGGGGGGTTGTTGGTTGGAGGGTACCAGAGGCCAACAGGTGTAGCACGTCCAGCAGCTCAGTCTGAGGTGGGATGTTGGTTGTCTGCTGTGTTGGTACCGTCGGTACAAAAGAGGGTGGTGATGGACCCCCTTTTGTACTGTGTTGGTACCGTCAGCCTGTGGACAATGGTGGTCAGGATGAGGAGGATGGTTGTCCCTTTGGGCCTGTAGTCGGCAATGACATTCTCTGGTGTTGTTGTGTGGCGTTTTAAGCTCCGAGTGAATTTTCCCGATTTATGCCCTTATATAGGTACAATTCACATTGCGCTTATATAGGCATAGAAATCAAGCCCTTATTGAGGCATAGCCCTTGCTACCCAAATACAGGCATGGCTACTTCCACCCTTACAAAACGTCACAACGACTTCTTGGAAAACCAGCTTAAGCAGTCAGGGACTTCCCCTTGCTTGAATACTGACTTCTCCAAGAACTCAGTTACTTTACAATGAAAAACTAGTCCCGAGGGGTTCATTATGACGTTCATATGCTCGACTTTACGTCAAACTATGGCATTCCTAAACACCTTCAAGGTATAAATATACCTTCACTTGCTATAGCAAACTACGGTGGTTCAGAGCAAATCGACAGCCAACTTGCCCAACGCAGCTCGCTACAGCAAGTGCCGAAGGAAACCAACTCTGCAGCTGACGCACTGATCAGGAAGCTGCCTTTCTCCTGCCGAGAATCCAGCTCCAGTGTTTCCGGCTCCCCTTGCGGGGGGGTTGGGAAATCGAGATACCAGACCTCCTTCATTCTAAACCAAGGTATGGAGCTGATTAGAACCTAGAGAAACCTTTGGTAGATTCTTGGCAAAAGAACAAAATCCTATGCTACACAATACTTACTTCTTCCCGCGTACTAGACTTAGGTTAGGTACTTTGGGGTAGGCGTATTTTAGAAGCACCAGATGAGTATTTTAGCCTGTGTATTTATGTATGTATTTTTATATGGCTTAGAAACCATACAATGCTCTTACAGTATTATTTTATAATACTATTCTCGCTGTACTCATTATACTTTGCAGTCTGCATAACGATTGTAGCAGTTCACTTCTCTTGCACGAGAAAGAAGGCTGTTCAATAAACCTTTTATTGAAAACGCCTGTCTCACTATTTCTCTGCAACTCTGTAGAAGCGAAGCATGCACGATTGACTGAGTGAAATACTTATCTATTGTTTCTGCGTCTCTGAGAGATATATTCTTGTTCTTGGGAAACAAAGTTGTCATGTTTATGCGGTTGTCAGAATCTAATCCCTTCTTGTGTATTCAAGAAAGTTTCTAGTGACCTCTGAGTTAGCTGGCACACACACAATTAAGTTTAGTATATTCGATAGAGATCTAGTTGATCTCAGTCCTACGTCACATCTATAGGATATATTATTCCAATGCGCAGAGCCTATTGGGAGTATAGGAACTACACTACAGTGTTGGGTCTGTGATGTTGGTGCGTTTTCTGAGGGTCGCTGTCTATGTCTGCGCTGCCTCTGTGTTGGTCCGGGGAGTATCCTGGGGGTGGTGGCGGTGGGTGTTGATACCCTCTTGGGGCTCCGCACTACATGTTCATTCGCTCCATGGCATCTGTTGTTCTTCAGGTGTGGCTGTGGGCTGCGCTCCCTTTTGTGGTGCATGCAGTCGTCTGACTTTACACCAGGTCAGAGCAGGTGTTATTTTCCTACTGCGAACACGCCTTATCTAATTTTTTGGGTTCTTATCGCCGATCTGGCTGGTCGTTGAGAATTTTGCGGAGTGGTGTTGATGCGCCTTTTGGCACAGGAACGCCTACTCTGCATCTCATTAGCGATAGTTGCAAGGCTCATCTGTGGCGACAATTTTTGCGGCTATTATCGCAGGTAAACTGATGATAAGGGCTGTTAATACCAGCTTGTGAATGGGGCGATATATTTATCCAAGTGAGATTGAAGCGGGTAACTTCAAGTTCGAGCGCGCCGCATTTGCCGGAACGGCGTATATCAAAAGTTCATCAATCATTTCACATTTTAATCCTTTTATTTTGTATTCAAATTGTATCCTCAGTTGTGCTTGTTACAGGGTAGACCGTAGAAAGTGACACTGCTTCTACACGGCAGCTGTGTTAAAAACTTCTTGCTGTCGCATGCTTGTACTTTCAAACAAATCTTTAGTGATTCTGCTGGTTCCCAATGCATTTCGGGCTTATAATGTAGCCCTTCTTCAGGGGGATCACTACAAATTTAAACAAACATCACTGTTACGTATAAACATGTCCCAACTGTGTTGTACACATAGCCTTATTATCCATAGCGATAAACATTTTCCAATAGACATTTTCCCTCTATGCGCTTAAAAAAGCGCAAAAACCTTTAACCAAAATCACCTGGATGTTATCATGTTATAATAATACTGCAAGTTTGGGAAATTCAGTTATTTCATACCTTCAAACGGGGTCCGAGCAGCCTTTAGTTTCTAGAAATGAGTTCTTACGCTACTTTCTAACATGCTCATCATTAATAGGTGTTCCTCGGGACTCCGCCCTGTTATTTTTGACCAATGAAACGATATATTTATTGCCACTTTGGCTGCAATAAAGTGCTGTTAACTCGGCGATAAGACCTTGAGAATATGCCTCAAAATTGCAGGATGTCTAACTGTAAAGTCTTAGGTTTGATTCCTAATTAATCTTCCATTTACTGAATGCCAATCAGTTTGCAATATTAACAGCTGTTAATTACCCTGTCTGGAATTTGTGCTAGTCTAAATCAAAATAAAATATATTTGGTAGCCCCCCCCCCATATTGAGCATTTCTTATATGAGATGGCTCAGTTACATCCATGCAGGAGTCCAGCAGGCATAAAGAATTAGCACATAAGGTATTTGCCTTGAAACAACTTTGCAATGCATATGGCAGATGGGTAGTGTCCTAACAGAAGACACCGCAATAAAACAGTGCCTCTTAATATATTATAATAACAACCATACTTTCAGTTCTGTTTTGAAGCCCCAATACATAATGTATCAAATCAAATACAATATCAGTGTTGTTTAAGTTCTGCAAGGCCAATGTGCATTATGAAAGGCAATATTTGTATGCATTTCTCCAAAATTCCTTAGAGAAGAATGACCATATGCTATTTAGCGGTTGTTCCTAAGTGTCTATTCTAAATATGAGCAATTAGCTAGGTATGGGTCTAGAAAGGGACACACTTGAATGAGGAACAAGGGAGACACCAGGTACACAACATGGTTACCAGTAAGTCATGGTAACACTGGAAAAAGTAGAGCACAAAGTTGTGTTTTCATTGTGCAGCGCTTTTGCATTTCTAATCTATCATACCCAGTATCCTACCCTTGAGCTACTCCTCATTTAACAATGTTTCATCACCAAAGGACAAGAGGCACAACCCAACAAATTAACATTAACGTTAGTTTGTTTAGTAAGGGCATATACTCTATATATATTGAAACAAAGATATGAGTTGAGTTGATACACTGAAGGCATCTTTGTACAGAACTGACAATATCAAAAAACATATGAAGATAATCAATATAATACATGAATTATCAAATTGCTTCCTAAACATAGAATGGCCATCTCTTTTGAGCAAGCCAAGATGGAGAAGGTTCCTAACAGAGGAAGCAACAAAAGAAAAAGGGACATGCCCCTCAAACCCCCTCACCTCACTGAGCCTTCTAAATTGGGGGAGTGCTACTGTTTAATCACCAAATGTATGACATGCGTCATCATTGGGTTCCCACCCTGGTCGCCGAATGCTTCCAGGGTGTGCTATGACGCCTGAGTACAGCGGAGCTGTTTTTTCTTGGGGATCTGTGCTTGTGCTTGTGATAGTGAATAGTGTTGTTTAAAATTGGCTCAGGACCTACTATCACCAAAGCTGAATATTTTAATAATAGTGGAGGTCCCGGTCAATGGTGAAAAATGTGGTCGATATTTGAGGGATACGAGCTTCATCCCACTTATCCTGTTGTGGTCAACATATTTCAGCCACTCTTTTTCTTGCCTCTCAGGGTCAATGTGACTTTCATCATGATAAAAAAACAAAGTACATATGCCTTAGCATACGACATTCTAGTTTGTAGTTACTCAGCCCTTTAGGCATTGGAGATAATCACTCTTCCGATTCATCCTGAAAAAATTAATTTAGGAGAAAACAACCTAATTTGTCAAATAGGTAGTTCTGCGATAGAGCCATGACAAGCATTGTCTTTTTTTGTCCTTGGTTCACATCGACAACGTATGTATGATCGTTTCAACAGAAAACTTTTGCACATAGAGTATAACATGTATATTCTTCTGAAAAGTAAAATTTCACAAGGACAGGACAAATACGTTTTTTGCACAATATTACAATACATTTAGCAGATGTATTTTCGTTGATAGGAATCCACCCACCCCTACAGACCACACACGAAACCTCGGCATCATCCTCGACTCCATGAACCGCCAGATCAACACCGTCACCTCCATCAGTTTCAACTGCCTACACATCCTCCGCAAGACATTCAAATGGATCCCCCTGACTGCAGAAGGATCGTCACCCACGCACTCATAACCAGCAGACTCAACTACAGCAACGCCCTATATGCCAGAATCAACAGAACCCTTCTACACAGACTCCAAACCATCCAGAATGCTGCAGCCAGACTCATCCTCTGGATTCCGCGCCACAGACACACGACTCAACACCTACAAGACCTCCACTGGCCCCCCGTGGAGACGCAGATCACCTTCAAACTCCGCACCCATGCCTACAAATCCATCAACATCATCGGGCCCAAATACCTCAATGAGAGAGTATCCTTCCACGTACCCAAGAGGAACCTCCGCTCCGCCGAACTTGCCCTGGCAAAGGTCCCCCACATCCGCAGAATCAGAACTGGAAAATAGAGCCTTCTCCTACATCGCGGCCAACACCTGGAACAATCTCCCAGTGAACATCAGATGCTCCCCGACCCTGCATATGTTCAAGAAGGACCTCAAGACTTGGCTCTTCGACTGATCCGGAGCTGTTCCCCCTCCCCCTCCGAGCACCTTGAGACCCTCACGGATGAGTAGCGCGCTTTACAAACCCCTGATTGATTGATATATGGAAGCACACTGTGGCCGACTGCGCTGCACACCTTTTTTCTCGTAATAGCCCAAATATTATTGTGCTATAATGAGTGTGGGTTTCAATATCATGTTTTATCCAATTTGTTTCATGTGGAGACCTTTTGGAAAACAAACCTTAGGCAGAAACATATTACAGACTACTGCACTGCACACCATGGTAATTTGCTTGTCTCCATGCAGTGCTGTGAGTGAAATTCATAATGCCATGGTATTAGTATTGATCCTATTTAATTGAGTAGTTTTTCTAAGTCTATCCAGTCGGTAGTGCCTTTACACCGGAGCATGCGTGTATGTTAATTCATTTGCTTGCTGGGGGCATGGCTTGGCACCGGCCAAGATGGCGGCATAGTCTGTGAGCTCCGTCCGGGCCCGGAACGAAGCCTGTATTAACCGTAAATAATCAGATGGCTGGAGGTCGGCAAATACTTGCATTGTTCCACAACGGTGTCACGGAGCGAGGGAGGTGACTTTTACCCCTTAAGAGGCAGCGGTTCGAGTGCTATGGAGAGGGGGCCTGCTTCCCGCTCGGTGCCGCGAGCGGAGGCGACATGGGGTGGAGTTGAGCAACAACGGCGCCTGGCCCAGCATCGAGGAGCCCGAGATCACTGAAATCGAGATCCGCTGCGCTGGGCTGAGGGAGGTGCCTGACGACAACCCTGTGCTGCCATTCAGGGAGGGCCGAGTCTTGCGGGGACTACCAGCGGAGTGCTCCCTGAAGCCTGGGGAGTGCCGCATTGATACGCTAAGAGGTGAGCCTGCTCGCGGTCAGTGAGACGGGCTGAACCGGCCAGTGATGGAGTTACCTCAAATTACCCTGTAAGTGTGAGTGTGCTGGGCTCCAGACTGCATTCCTCCATGGAGTTGGGCCAGGGTAATGGCCAATTAAAGATTTGTTGAGTTTTCCGCTCTCAATCGCGGGCAGAACTGCTAATATTAAAATGGGGATACTCCCTCACTTTCTATACCATTTTTTAATATTCCATTAGCTTTAACAATGTCCTTCTTCAACACGCTTCGCTCCCTACTGTTTACGAATAAACAACCAAAAGTAAGCTGGACCACATTAACCATGCCTTTTGAAAGAGGTGGGTCCGGCGTACCTGATCTCTATTACTTGATTGCCACAACCCACTTTACCTATTATTGGTATCATCCAAACACTCGAGAACAATATCTTAAACCCGACAGATCACAAATATAACCGTAATCTCTATCGACACTGTTCCAACCACTTGCTGGGCTTGGACCAAATTACGAAAATATTTAAATCACACATCTCTCTATTCACTACACTTACCGTTAGCTGACAACCCATCGCATCCAAACATCTCTCCTCTCAGTCAAATTCTTTATTCTCCACCAGATACCATAAATCTATAGACTTAACTTTATACCACTCATCGGACAGCAGAGGGGTTAATACTGAAGTTTTCTGTTGTGTTGACATGTTCACTCTTAGGAGAAAATGTCCAGATGGGCTCAACTGATATAACTTCGCTCCTCCTGCTTGCAAAGTGCCATTATTTCTAAAATGTGTTACCAACTGTCAACATTAGGCCTTCAGTTCCCCTCTGCAAACCTATTTTTTGTAAAGTAGGCAAAAAACTTTGTTTGAAATTGTTAGTGGCTGTTATATTTTTCTGGGGAAAAGGTGGCAATGAGAAAGATCGTTACCAGCTTACAGTAAAAGTTAAGTTACTTGAGGGCAACGTTTTCAAAGCACTAAACAAATGACTGTACTGCACTGTGCTTTTCTGTTTTGGTAAAGCTATTAAGCCCTAACAGCCTGATTCATCAAGCTAAATTGCACTCGCAAAGGGCAAGATTCTCAGAATCTTGCCTTTTGCGAGTGCAATTTTTGCATTTGGGATTCATCATCCCAAATGCAAAAATCGCTATTTAAGAATTCGCATATTTGCGAGGAATTGGATTTAAGGAATCTCTAATAGAGATTCCTTAAATGCAATTCATCAACCAATTAGAAATTGCGAAATTGCAATATTTGGTCGCAATTTACCACCAAGTCTGACTTGGTGGTAAATTGCGAAAATAGTGTAAAAAGCACTTAAGTGCATTTTTTTCTTTTGCATGTTACACACACACATGTCCTTTGGACATGTGTGTGCGCAACACCTGTTCAAATGTGCATTTAAGGGGTGCTACAGGGTGTCCTTTGGACACCCCTGGCACCCTTTAAATCGCTATCTTATTTGCGAGTAGCAAATTGCTACTCGCAAATAAGGGATACTCCCCATTCATTCCTATGGGCCTTTTGGCCCATAGGAATGAATGGGGAGTTATTCCTTATTTGCGAGTAGCAAATTGCTACTCGCAAATAAGGAATATGTAGGAATCGCTATTTATTTAGCAATTCCTACATGAATACTGTTTTGCAAGTCCTTAATAGCGATTCGCTATGAATCGCTATTAGGGGCTCGCAAAACGGCCCCTTGATGAATCAGGCTGTAAGAGGCTTAAGACCACATTGTAGGAAATGCAATGCTCGCACACCAAACCTCACTAACGTTCACACGGTTGAGAGCTACAAGAGCCCTTGTGGAAGTCAGGGAATACTTTCACATCACATCGGCACGAAGCTCTATGCAGGTACATTACCTCTACAGAGCATTTTCTGTCAGTGTCTCTGACGGGTCCCACAGGAAAGGCTGTCACTGCTTTATTACTGAACTTACATATAATTACCCTGCTTAAGCCGTGTCGCGAAGAACGTATTGTTGCCTGTTACAATTGCCCCACACTTTGTGGTTTGGTCAAATGAGCTCTGCATGCTCTTGCTTTTCCTGAGCCATTGTCGGTTCTGGTGACTCTTAAGTTTTAAATGAGATGAATGAAGTGGGGCTGGATAGGGATTGTGCTTCTGATGATTTTATAAATCTGACTGGTTTGAATTTTAGTCACTTAACTTATACTGGGGCCCCCTTTAAAAAATGGCAAAGGGGAGTAGTAGATTAATTCTGCTGTAGAGTTTGAAGTCCAAGTTACAGAGGAATAATTTCTTCCTTTGCTTAGGACGTAGTAGTGTGATTTTACTTCCTCCAAAGGGCACTGTTCTTGACAGCTAGAAAGTTTGCTGCTTATGTTGCCCATAAAGTACACCCTTTTTTGTCTGCTCTGCTAACTTCATTTCCTGATTTTGGAGTAAAAAAAATTGGCTAAAGTAGCTAAGAACAAAGTGGTCTGTCTAGTTCCTGCAAAGTTTTTACCCTCGAGCACCTGCAATGTGCACTGGGATGCATGCTATGTTGAGCTGGTGATTCTCTTTGGCCTTTAAAGTATGCTGCTATTCGGGCATGCAAGCTGTGTAGCATTTGGAGTGGTATCACTGTGTGTCCTCAGTGCACTGATGCATGTATGTAAAATTTAGCTGTTTGGAATCTGCACATTTACCCCCAGATGCATCAAGCATCCATTTTGCGATTCCTTATTAGCGAAAAATAAGGATTCGCTAATAAGGAATAGCAAAATGCCATGCATGAAGAACTCGCTTAAAAAATTGCGATTTCTTAATATTCCTTAATTGTGATTCGCAAATTGCGAGTCGCAATTAAGAAATACCTCCCTATTCATTCCTATGGGCCTAGAGGACCATAGGAAAGAATGGGAAGACAATCTCAATTTGCAATTCTCAATTAGAGAATCGCAAATTGAGATTGCAATTTCCAGGGTGCCAGGGTGTCAAAAGCACACCCTGTTGCACCCCTGAAATCTGCATATGGGTACATCTTGCACATAGACATGCCCTAAGGGCATGTCTGTGTGTGAAATGGAACTTTGAAAAAAGCACTTTAGTGCATTTTTCAAAGTTTTGCAAATTACCATGAAGTTCAACTTCATGGTAATTTGCACCCCCTATTAGCGAAATCGCAATTTTTTTAACTTTAATGCATTGCATTTAAGGAATCTCAATTTGAGATTCCTTAAATGCAATAGCAATTTAAGTAATCGCAATTTTGCGATTTCTTAAATTGCGATTTTTGCCTTTGGGATGATGCATCCCAAATGCAAAAATACCGGTCGCAAAGGGGCAGATTCTGAGAATCTGCCCTTTTGCGAGCGGTTTTTAGCTTGATGCATCTGGGCCTTAGTGTCTAATCCTTAAGTGCATACAGGGGCCAATATAAAATAGCAAATTAGAAAGGCCTGCATTAAAAAACAAGCATTTGCAATGCAACAAGTCTCCCATTTGCGAGAGCTTGAGCTATTGGCATTGTAATGACAATGCATTATTTTAATATTTGCTTTGGAAACCTGCAAGCGGTGTGTCAACATGCACTTTGTACTCATAGACTTTGCTTATGAGAAGCAAGGCTGGCGGGAACTAACTGCCTGATTCATCAAGCTAAATTGCACTTGCAAAGGGCAAGATTCTCAGAATCTTGCCTTTTGCGAGTGCAATTTTTGCATTTGGGATTCATCATCCCAAATGCAAAATTCGCTATTAAAGAATTCGCACATTTGCGAAGAATTGCATTTAAGGAATCTCTATTTGAGATTCCTTAAATGCAATTTATGAATCATTTTAAAATTGCGAAATTGCAATTTTGGGCCGCTATTTACCGAGAGGTCAGACCTCGTGGTAAATAGCAAAAACTTAGAAAAATGCATTTAAATGCATTTTTCTAAGTTGCATGTTACACACACACACATGTCCTTTGGACATGTGTGTGCACAACACCAATGTAGATTACATTTCAGGGGTGCTACAGGGTATCCTTTGGACACCCCTGCACCCTTGAAATCGCATCCTTATTTGCGATTAGCTAATTGCTAATCGCAAATAAGGAATAACTCCCCGTTCATTCCTATGGGCCTGTAGGCCCATAGGAATGCATGGGGAGTTATTCCTTATTTGCGATTAGCAATTTGCTAATCGCAAATAAGGAACATGTAGGAATCGCAATATTTTTTGCAATTCATACATGAATCCCGTTTTGCAAGTCCTTAATAGCTATTCCTTATGAATCGCTATTAGGGGCTCGCAAAACGGGAGATTGATGAATCAGGCTGTAAGCCTCTTTTACTGCCAGCCTTGCTTATCGAAAACAAGGACTAGAAGCACAAAGTGCGTTTTTATGCACTGCTTGCAGGAATTCAAAAGACATCAATAAAAGGCATCGTCATTTAAAATGCCAATAGCTCAAACTCTCGCAAATGCGAGACCTATTGCATTGCAAATCCGTGTTGAATCTGTTAAGAAACCCAGATTCTTTAGATTAGTGACTGAATTAGAAGAGAATCCCAAAGACCTAATCCAGTGTTCCCATAACCAGAGATAGTCTTGGACTCTAAAGGTAATGGCCTCAGATGACAGGTTTTAGCTGTCCTTCATCCGTGACTCTGCATTACTTACACAAGAAGAAGTTATATGATTCATCAAAAACCTTTACTATGCAACAAAGCAAAATCAAACACAACTGAGTACTGAGGAATCACAAACCATGCAGGATAAAAGCCTCAAATGTACTATTTCAAGGTGCTGTGAACCTCACTATAATTCCAGTTCCTGCACTTGCATACTACTAGGGTGGTAAAGAATACAGTAAATATTTCATTGCTTTGCATTAGTGACCTGCCTGGTCATATTCAGCACCAGTTCAATTACAAGCTATTACTTTTAGAAAACATTGCTGTCTGGTTACAATCATGATGGGCTGCATGCTTTTCCCCTTCAGTGACTCATCATTCATTCCTAGCTATAAGGAGAGTTGACCTACTTGTTTGGAAACTTTGGCCCAGGTCTTCTTTAGCCTGTAGATTGCGCTTCTGTTTAAGGCAGACGTGATTTCCAGTACTCCGTTGTAGTTGTGCATACACCGACAGATATCTGCTACCACGACCCATTTCTCGACAGAGCTGGCGCGGAAGAGGACTTCATCGTTGCTCAGTATTTGTGAGGCAACAAGGTTACTCATCTGACCAGATAAAGCACATGGGACACAGACAGCAGATTTTGCCCTGGTTAGTAAACCCACAAAGTTGGTTACATTCTTCAACACATTTCCTGTTCAGGATCATCCTGTGCAAAAATTACTAGGTTGCCAAAAATGGATCATAATGTAAACCAAAAACATTCTGCTAAACATTCATGCAAAGTCTCTTGAAAAGATTACTGGATGTGAACTCCAGTAAGCAGCACCAATGCCCAGAAATCCACTATAGGGTTAGTCATTCCCATTTACATCTGTATGCGCCATAGCAGCCTGGCTTTAGCAATGCTCACCTGTGTTTTAGTGTGTTTGTTTCATTGCCTTTTGTGTGGCACAAAGTGACACTTTATCGTAAGTAGAGCCAAACAGTTATGTTCATGTAATGAAAGTATGTACCTGGCGCTGTGCAGCACACACACTGAATGTGGGCGGTGTATAAATAGAGTCTGTCATTTGTTTATGTGAGAGTCTGGTGGTAGGAGCTGCAGTAATGAATGTGTAACAGCATAAGGGACATATTTATCTTTATTTACATTCATAGGGGACGTGATCTTACACAGTGAAGAGGCCCTAAGCAATCCTGCGGCCAGCCCTAAAACATTTCAAACTTGGCCTCCTGGGCATTAGGTTAATGGTCAGTCCGCCTCTGGGAAAGGTGAATTTACAGGTCCCAGGAAGTAAGGTTGTCTAGGCTCAAATGCCGAGACTGCAATAGGTGTCCGCACTGCAAAAGGTGAACGACATTATCACAATATTCACAAAGTGCACGATACAGATACATGCTTGGCCCGGTTCGTGCTACCAAATACGAACGCCTAAAGAATGAATGATGAATGATGAAATGCTAGTGTACAATGAATGTTGTAGTAAGCACAAGTTCTTCTGAGTGTTTTCTGCTAGTGTTTGAAACAGAGTCAAGCAAAGGCGAACCCCCTCGTTGCAACGGAGGAGTCGGACAAGTAAATAGAAAGGGGGGGGGGGGTAGGTGGGGAGGGGGCTTCCCTGCAACAACAAAAAACAGCGCTCTAATGTGTGGTTAATCAAATCATCTGTCAAAAGCCTTCAAGGAGACGCTTCTGTCGTCATCCAATCCGGTTAGGTAGCATCCTATAGGAGAAAATACACACATTCTGAACATTACCCGGGCCACTCCGGACCCTTGCGGCCTCCCAGAGAGGCGGTGTGAACTTTAAGTGTTCTTAACCGATGGCCCCTCATTGGGTGACAATGCGCCGGCGCCGGGCATACATTTTTGACCTTATTGTGCGGGCATATTAACATGTAAGTATACATAACATTGTTTATGCGCGTGCATAAATGTTGTCATACTTATGTAGCAAATGTATTCTGAAAAGTACGCCTAACTTCCAAATGAGTATGTATATAAAATGTATGTTTCAACCCGCTGCCTGCAATTATTTACCTCAGGAAAAGTACTTTGTGTAGCGATTCTTAATGGGTGCCCTTCATCTGCTGCACCCCCAGCTTAAATACAAAAACGCTAGAGTTCAGAATACAGTGTTTCTGCTTCGAACGTTTTGCACAGACAATAGCACCCTTTCCTACACATTTCATCTGAAGGTGTTCTTGTGATTAGCTCCCCTTCAGGTGAGTGCTTGTAGTTACTCTTAATTGAACATTAAACGCTGATAATGATCATTACATCATTATGACTTTACAGTTAGATATCATGGCTCTAGAGAGCCGACTGTGTGTGACCTCCAAAAACAGGAAAGTAGATGTGTTTCCCTTGTGTATGTCAATAACTGAATTATATTGTCATTGACTAACACGGCATATTCGAGAAGCGACTATCTCGCAGCCAAATCGACGTTTGGGGCGCACCGGCTGTAAAGTCTGATATAATATAATGAAGGCACCGATCTGCAGACTAAACTCTCGATTTTTATTTATTAAAAATAATTGGGAGTCTCTTCTGACAGAACATCAAAGAAATTCAGTTAAAACCTTCAGGATCTAAAGAACCATCAGTCAAATAAACGCAGGAGGCTTCTTGCTTTCACTGGCCTTCATATTCATAGCGCTGCGCTGTCATACTATTGTAGAAGGCGCTAAACACTTACCTTGTTTTTAATTATAGCATAACTCAATCCACTTCTAAGTGTTTGGCCGCCCAGAGCGTATATTACCTGTATACTAGCATGGGTGAAAGGTACAATTGAAAGAACCCCTCACTTATTAATGTCAGAAATGGAAGAAAAAGGTGAACTCCCAGCTCTTTAAGAGCATTCACCTAATCACAACACAGACACTCCACATTTATTTTCAACAGAAATGTGCTTGGAATCTGGGAAAAACGATTGAAATTCTGTAAAATAAACACAGGGTACCCAGGTTTATTATGTAGTTTTTAGGTCGAGCCTAGCGCAGCGTGCATGCGCTACTCATCAAGACTTTATGTAAGGGCTCCAGAAGGTTTCAGAAAGCTCACCACAAGCTCGTAAGTGTGTTTTTTTTTGTGTCATAGGCAATTGGGCTTTGCGTGCATCTTTCTAAGAAAGACAGCACGCAATTAGGCAAAGGCGGGTGCATGTCCCGCCTTTGCTCCGCCCATGGCCTATTGCTTGCGGTTACCCGCGCTGGCCACATCTGTTTTCAATTATCGTGCCCAGACACGGGCGTGATAATTGAAACCAGATCGCTTGCTGTGGCGCGCGCGCACCACTCGCGGACTTGTTTTAACTTAGGTTCTAGCACCCCATTAGAGTGCACATGTTTTCTGACGGTCTTCCCTTCTCCGATGCACTCCTTCCACATCATTCCTTGCACCCAGAGCATCCCCCCCCCCCATGTCGTTGCTAAACCTGGAGAACAGGTAGCACCTGTGAGTAAATAGCAGGCAGTAAAGGGATCGCCTTGGTAAGCCTGGAAATCTTTAACCTGCAGCCGACCTCTGTTTCTAAGAAAGCATGTCCCCATTCCTCCTATATTATATGCTCTCCATAAACGTCTCTTTGATGAAGCCCAGTTGTTTGAAGAAGGCACATGCTGTTCTTCCGGCCAAAAAATGCACTTTGGGGGAGCCCGCAGGGGTCAAATATGACAGTCCAGCGCACATGGTTCTGTGCTTTGCAGACAGCCCCCCGTATTGCCACTGAGAATACTTTATGGTAAAGCAAAACATGTTAGGGAAAGGAAGCTGTCACTACTGGACTTAACCCCTTCCCTGCGGGGCATATCCCCAGCTGTGCTGGGGGGAGAGGGGGCACGCACAGCGCCCCCATGCTCATGACGAGGTCAGCTCGTCATGAGGCACAGTGCTCGTGTGCTCATAACGAGCTGAGCTCATCATTACCACAACCGTTTGTGTGGAACGCTCGCACAGCAGGGGAATTAGCCCAGCATGCGAGCATTCCAACGGTCATGACGAGCACATGAACACCGTGGCTCATGACGAGCTGACCTCGTCATGAGCATTCAAGGTGTTAATTAGATTTCACTGGTGACGAGGAACCATCGCCTGAGTATTTATGGCCGAGCTTGGGTTTACAGCCTTCTGAGGAGCGGGGCAGCCCTGAAGGAATCTATAGGATTGTCTCTTTGACTTAAAACAGTGCTAGCTTAAAGCTTCCATTGTACTCTCTACAACAAACACGCTTATCAGCATTCACAGGCGGTGTCGTATTTAGATTCGAATGGTATGTGGTAGAGGGGGATGTTATGAATATTTATGTGTATAAGAAATCCTAGGCATGCAAAACAATTCTCTACCTTCCTCTCTTGATGAGGCTTTAATTTTGGCGGGTGTCAAGAGCTATTCTTCTTTAGAGGTACGTCTAGAGCCCACTTTACACATGGTAATGTAAAACGTGTATTTTAGTACTACGAAAATTGTTGTATGTTACATGGTGTTGTACGCGTTTTGCCCACAGGTCATTATGTTATAATTTAGCACAGACTGGGTGCTTCTATTTATAACTTACCAGACCTCGCAGAGAATATAAATGCAAATAATGACCCCAAAACATTTTATAGGAATCTACGGGAAATAAATACAAAAATACAACTTAATGTGCCAATCAGTATACAGAAATGATTATAGCATTTTCACAATGCCAGAGGATGATGTAGGTGTCTCTGTCAACAATTTCCAGAATCGATACCTGACTTAATCCTGCTCTTCAACCTCCAAAATTAATAATCACCTTCCCATTCAACTTTCCTTCAAAGTAAGACCCCCAAACCACAGACACATCCTTAGTTCTTTACGGCTAATTGGTGACTTGTAAATTTGGGTCAAATAGTTTCCAGTCAGTAGTACATGCGTATGAGAATTGTTAGTGACGTATTACATGTTAGTCTCAAACTTTTTGTAAGTCATACACATCATAGCTTTTTTCTTACAAAAAAAATTGACAAAGCAGCAGTTGTCCGTGCAGGTAACAGGGGTGGGGCCGGTAAGGGGGGATTTCGAGGAACGATGCAGAGGGAAAATTATTTCAGTATTTAATTTTCCCCCGGCATCGTCCCTCAAAATCCCCCCTTACCCAGCCCCACCACCCCACCGCTGCTACCTGCACGGAGGCTGTGACAAAGCCGGTACGTGAATCCATTGGTTGTTTACATTGTGGGTTTTAGAACACTGCATATATTTGCCCACTAGGGATATCTTGGCACTAGCACACGCAATGGTCAGGAAACTAACTGCTACAGGCAGTCACTTGCTGCACAGAATAGTAAATGGAAAATCAGGAAAAGAGTCAAATTTTAGCAGTTTGCGAAATTTGGTCAAATTATATTCATTGCGAAGGTGAAACAGCAACCGGTTCCACCACATTGCCACAACCTGTGAAATGGCTCCTCTGCCCATGATCTTTATGGGAAATGTGGTAATCTTGAATAAGGATATGTCATTTGTGCAGATATCTCTGTAAACATTGAAAGGAGGGATATTTCCCTGTGAAAGAAATATTTAAAGAAATTAGGTAAAGTAGTAAAATTTACATCACATTTTCATGTAAATTTCCTAATAAGCCACAATGTATGAAAGGGCACTACAAAATGTTCGACAACTTCGAAACCTGGGTTAAGAAAGTTCATTTAATCTCAGAACAAAATGGAAAACAAGCATTGGCATAGCCAATAGGTCTCGCCTTTGGGACCTTATAAGTGTTTAGCCATGCAACACTTGATGTTGTTGCAACAAAGATATTGTGCTGGATAACTAAACACTTATAAGGTCCCAAAGGCGAGACCTATTGGCTATGCCAATACTTGTTGTGGATGTCCCCAGAATGGACAGAAGCCGTGTTACAAAGGTATGTTTGTCTGTGAGGGTGTGGAGCGGGGGTCCAGGGGGCAGATGTGCAGATTCTGTGATGCACCTCTGACAGTAAATATTTAGATATAAGTGGGTGCATTTCAGTCACTCTCTCGACCTCTCTCCAGACACACTAACATTGGACAGCACGGATCTACAGATTCTGCATGCGAGGAGCAACAAGTGTTTCTTGAAGCTAGGAAAGTGCACTTGTGTCTTGATTCATTCACTCATTCATTAAAAAAAGATGCAGATTAGCGCTGAAGTTTAAAAGCTTGAAACGTTAACGTCAGGCATTCAGCGCACATTCTAAGAATACATGGATCCCATTTCAGATGTCTTGCATACTATTCACACTCTCCTCAGATTATGCGAGGACATGAAACATACTTCAAAAAGCTTTAATGAGTGTTTGACTCCACCTCTAAACATTATTCCCGAGAGGGTTAGCCATGGTATACACAGCAAAGACAGTTTGAGCTGGAGAATAAGAGTGTGTGGATTTCTTTCCCAAAAGAAATTCACTGGCACTGTTGAGACACCAGGAGACTCTGAAGCCCTTAGAGAATGCTTGACCCCAGCTCAGGTGTTTTTCTTTCAATCAGCCACCCCTGAGGAGGTGGCGATCCCCAGGTCCAAGATTTGCCATTGAGAAGGGGGCCTCGTGCATACCCCTCCACTTATTTAAATTATACAAAATCCGCCGGGACCTGGCCTACCCAGAGGCCCATGTTTGAACAAGCACCGCTCCCACCAAGCGATAGCAAAGAAGTGCTCTGGTTTCAGTAACGAGAGCAAAAATGCTGTGAAGCGGACAGGGAAATAGATATTGCTCAGCTCCCTTGATCTTAAAGCAATGCCGACTCCTACAGAAGGCTCCTCCCGCTGTCTCCAACATTGGCAATGGGTACCCTGCGTTGGCCCCAGGGCACACTGCCTAAAGGGAAGGCCTCGGGGAATGAGGTTTTAAGGGACAACATCTGCCTAAGGAGGGGGCCGCGTGGCCCCAGTCCCTTTAAAAACAAACACATTCTTTTTAAACAGGTGAAAGCCCTGGGGGATGGGGTCCGGGGGGGGCAAAAAAGGCCTGAAAGGGGGGCCACTCAGGCCCCAGGGGATGGGACAGCATTGCCCCCTCCCTTTAAAGTAAAATAAAATTTAAAAAAGGGGCAGGCCCCGGGAATAGGGTCCCCAGGGAGAAAATTGGCCCTGGAAAGGTGCCGCTTTATTTTTTTCACATAAAAAAACAAAAAAGGGTCAGGCCCCGGGGGATGGGTCACCAGGACCCAAAACGGTCCTTCATACAAAAACAGGAAAAAAAAAAAGAAAAATAAAGCTGGCAACTCGCTGGAGGCCTGCCCCCTTTCTCCACCAATCTGCAAACACGCCTCCTGGCGTGCTGCTGGTTGGGGGATGAAGTCCCCTTGCCTGCTAAGGGTCCATAGAGGGCAACAACACATCTTGTTACCTCCAGTAAGCCCCACACAGTGGGATTGCTGAGAGGTCGTCAGAGGCCACACACCCTTTCTCCACCACTTTGCAAATGCGCCTCTCTGTGCACTGCTGGTGGGGGATGAGGTCCCCATGCCTCCTGAGGGCCTCAGGACTAAAGTGGAATTCATCCCCCAAGCAGCAGTGTGCCAGGAGGAACGTTTGCAGAGTGGGGGAGAAAGGGTGCGTGGCTTCTGACGACCTCTCAGTAATCGAGTTGTGTGAGTGTTACTGGAGGTAATAGGAAGGCTTGTTGGCCCCCAAGGATCCTCAAGAGCCAAGGGAATGTCATCCCCCAACTAGTAGGGCCCCAGGAGGTGCATCTGAAGAGTGATGGCGAAAGGGGGCCTGGCCACCAAAAACATCTCAGAAAACCCACTGCGTGGGACTTGCTGGAGGTAACAGGAAGGGTAGTTGGCCCCAAGGACCCTCAATATCCCAGGGAACTTCATCCCCCTACAAGTAGTGTGCCAGGAGGCGCATTTGCAGAGTGGTGCAGAAGGCGTGGCATCCTACCAGGTCTTAACAATCTCCCTGCTGTGTGGGACTTTCTAGAGGTAACAGGACGGGTAGTTGGCCCCCAAGGACATTGGTGGGGGCCAACTACCCCTCATGTTATGCCCAGTAAGTCCCACACAGTGGGACTGCTACGAGGTCTTTGGAGGCCACACCCCCTTTCTCCACCACTCTGCAAACGTAGCTGCTGGTGCATTTCTGGGTGGGGGATATGTATATGTGTGTCTGTATATATTTATATATACATATGTGTGTGTGTGTATATATATAAATATATTGCAATTATATCTTCAACGCAAAATCGATGGCACTTACATCATTAAAGTGTTGGCTAGTTTTCATGATATACGGCGTTCTTCCATTTTTATCTGGTTTCATCCATCCTTGTCCCAGGAACTCTCTGGAAGGTAGCATAAAAAGGCACCGATTCTTACTAACTAAATACAATATGCACATTTCTACTAGTTCCAACCTAAACAGTGAAGTTGCTCTCAATTACGAAATCTTCAAACATTCAATAATTAATCTACACCAAATGATTCACAGGCAAACATTACTCTGCATTTAATTACATTCTATTGCATTTTGAAGTTTCGCCAAATCGCTGCACCTATAGTAAGAAAGTGGTATTAAATGCAAATGGAACACAATTATGAATCAGTATCATAAACTTATCAGAAGAAGCAAGAAGAAAACCAAATGTGAATGTACAAGACAAGAATGAAAGAAGCGAAAGGGAGAGAGAATTTCAATGTATTGCGGCCTATGTGGACTCTGGAGAATTAACGGAAACAAGTCTAGCACAAAGGGATGATGGCCACCACAATTGAGTTCAAGAGTAAAATGCACTCGAGGGAGGCTTAGTGTCAGGTGTAGAGAAGTAAGATCACATATATATTGAGAAGTGATGCAGAGGAATTGAAGCAAGAAAGTGGGGTTAGGGAGTAGCATAAGACGACGGACAAGCAGAAAAACTGAGCTCAGACCAAAGTAGGAAAAGAGACCAGGGATGGAGATTAACATACATAAATGTTTGTGATAGTATTCATAAGAAGTAAGGAGAGTACCATGCAAAATTCTAAAATTCTGCGAAAACAAATGATGGATAGAATGCTGACCACATCAAACATTCACCCCCAGTCACAGATATGAGTTAAATACATCGTTTTTTGTTCACCACACCATTCCAGCTAGGACCCAACCATATTCAAATATGTCCTGATCCTGCTCCCTATATAGGAACAGTCCAGGTCCTCCCTGAAACAAAAACATACATCATGAGACCGGTTTCGGGGTATCACCCCTCATCAGCCAGATTAGCTTGAGTCCAGTTTGCAACGAGCATGGGACCCATGTCTGGGCAAACCCATCCCACTTAGGGTGCAAATTACTGTGTAAACAAATAATGGAAGGAATGCTGAACAAATCAAACAGTCACCCCCAGTCACAGATCTGGACTAAATGCATTGCTTTTTTGCATTTGGCTGGATCGAAACTGGTTTGAGATGGAGAGCAAAAGAATGATGGATTTAACCCAGATCTTTTGACTGGAAGTGAATGTTTGATTTGTTCAGTATTCCGTCCATCATTTGTTTGGGCAGCATTTTTTGCCATAATTAGGGTGGGTATGCCCAGATGTGGGTCCCTTTTTCGCTGTGCCACTGGATTCAAGCTAGACTGGCAGATGAGCAGGGCCGGACTGGGAACGAAAACCGGCACTGACAATGTGCTTGGATGCCCCCCCCCCTCCGACGTGGGTTGGGGGTGCGGCGGAGCTCTTTGCCAGGGCCGGTTTTCGGATGATTTTGTTACAGGGCTGATGCCCTGAAACAAAAACGCCCCCCAGGGACCCAAACCCGGTCCCCACCCGTGCGTCGCACCGGGGAATTGCCCGGTGCCCGCTACGGCCAGTCCGGCCCTGCAGATGAGGTGTGATACCCCGAAACCAGTCCCAGGATACTTATTTCCGGTCCAGGGAGGATCTGGCTTGGCTGTTCGTGCTGGACTGTTCCCATGAGGAGCATGGTCAAAACTGATTTGCATATGGCTGGGTTAAAACTAGGGTGGCATGGTGAGCAAAAGAACAATGGATTTGACCCAGATCTCTTGACTGGAGGTAAATGTTTGATTTGCTCAGCATTCTATCCACCATTTTTTTTGCACAGAACAGTCTAAATTTGAGCGTGCAGAAATGCAACCAAATCCCGCAATCCAGTCACAGAGCCCAATAGATGAAGCCAGCCTTTGAAAAGTTGGAAATCTACTCCTGTACAATTGCTGCTACACTTGCAACACATTTTATTGCATTAACAAGGGATCACATATGTAATGCTAGAAAATCTACAAAGATTTTCAGAAATATTGTATGAGTAATTTATGAGTAAATGTGTATTGGTACGATTACTTGAAACCAACAGGGAAACTAGAGGAATTGGTCGGCCTGTCACAAGTCCTACTGTTGATTATGAAAAAAGTTAATATTGAAACCCTCTTTACATAGTGCTCCATCATTTTGTTCACACACACACACATATTTATACATACATACTTATATATATATATCTATATATATATATATATATATAGATATATATATATAGATATATATATAGATACATATATATATACATATATATTCACGCACACAATTAAACCCCCTCCATCACCACTGGGAAAATATTTTTCCAGTGAAACTTACGCGTTCTCTGCTCATTCTCACCCTCTGAAAGAGACTTTTGACGTCTTTTCACTTTAGACATCAGCGTTGCATAACACCTCGGAAGGACTCCTGTAGAGACCGCAATCACTGCTTGTAATTAGCATCTATTGAAATTATAATCTTGACCGGTTTAGGATTTTTTGAAAAATTATCCCTCCAAGGTATTTACTATGAGAATTCACAGGAAAATACTTACTCATATGGAATGCTTCTGAAGACAATGTGATCTAAAAGAGTAATCTGTTCTGCAAGCTCCATGGCAGAGAGCGTTTCCAGACATTCTGATTTCGGATATTCCGGCTGCAAGAAAAATAAAAGTTCCAGTTATGCAGAATACTGAGTTCAATCTCTTCTCAGGGCTTGGATCGGGGCAACTGAATGATTCACGGGAAGGAAAGAAACCCTTGAAGAGCCATTAGCCAATTTGCCCCAAGCAGGCTAGAAGCACTTTCACATCCCTAAGTATCAGTAGACCCTTACAGCCCCTAAAAAAACTCCCCCAACCTGATTTTAAAACCCTAGATTGATTCTCCAAGGTTGTGTGCAGCATGCCGTGTAGCCTGTGTGCATCTTCATGCACATAGTCTTAGAAACAATTTTTTTACCTCCTTCTTTACTGGTGATCATCATTAGGGGTTCCTCCTGCTTGACTCAATGCCCCTCAGCGGTGGGATTCGAGGGGTAGGAAGTTAGAAAACTGTCCTCCTGCAATATCCGCCCCAAGACTACTGGTAGGATTGGATAGCACTGCATGCATGTGTGCGCACACCCACGCACACACATAAACATGTGAGAGGCGGTGCCATCAGTTTCCACATGTAGAAACCTATTCCTCCGCACTCCTTCACATTTTGGGGAGGTTCTGCTCCCATTCTCACAGAGGAAAGAGTTTCACTCCCGCTCTTGAGAACCGGAAGCCACTGAGCATTTCCTGTATGGGTTGGGCTAAGAAAATGTTTGTGAACACAAAAACCAATGGCAACTCCACACGCATGGGAATAGATGTAGTCACATGAAAATGTTTGTGTAAGTACACCTTTTTACAATGATAAACCATGTGGTATTACACTTATAAAAAGAACTATTTGAGAGTTGGACAGGAATGTATCATTCTGCATAGTGTTGCTATATTGACCCTGGTTATGAGGTGGATGCTAAAGAGTAAGGGGCCTCATTTATGAGAAATGACGCATCCCTGCGTGAAAGCAGAGATGCGTCACTTCTCAGTGCAAACTCCTTGCGACATACCTGATGCGTCATATTTAATGTATGACGCATCATGTCGCAAGGAGTTACTGATACGTCAGTATTTCTGACGTATCTGTAAGCGTAAAAGTGACGCATTGCTGTAGTGTGTCACAAAAGTGACGCAACTCCAGCAATGCGTCCTTTCACATGGGGCAAGCCCCATGTGAAAGGGCCTGCGTCAGTCTTATGCCTGCTGTGAGGCAGGCGCAAGATTTTGACACAACGGCATCCTAGAAGTGACGCAGTGAAATCTCAGAGATTTCACTGCATCACTTCTACGAGGCTTTTTGCGGGGGAACGCCCCCCTGCATACATTATACCTGACGCAGGTATAATGTAGCGCAGGGGTTTACAAAGTGACGCATCTGCTTAGATGCAGCCGATGCGTCACAAAAAGTGACGCATCAAAAGCGCTAAACTGACGCAAGGCCTCATAAATGAGGCCCAAGATGTTTACCACACCGGTTAATAAAAACACCCCTGTGTGCAGTATTTATCGGGTCCAGTAAATGCTTCATTGTCATGTGGAATTTAATCATACGAACCTTGTCACATACAAGGTAAACTAAGCAGACAAATCGACAAATGTGCGCTGTGTTCTAAGGCAAAAAAAAAACACATGGAATTGAACAGGTGGCAATTTTTTGTACCGGTAACAGCTTTCATTATGTGATTATACACACACTTGCGAATCAATGAAAGTGGCAAATTCTTTTAAGCCAGCGCTAATTAGTGTGCTTGTTACACCTTGTATGTGACATTTGTCAAAATTCCACGTGGTCTACAAATTACTACACTACATGTGTAGTTACTGTACTTTTCGGGTTTAATTAAAAGTACTTATAAGTCTAGAGTGTATACGTGGTTTTACTGCACTAATTGTATGCTTAGAATATACTTCTTTGTCTATCTACAAAGTTCGTATACATGAATTTGAGTACATACTGAATTCACAGGGTCTACTCACATAAGAGATGCTCCAGTCATATATAGTATAATTTTCATCTGGAGAATGAGGAATCACGTGTAATTGGTGTTTTTCAAATTGAGCTCCACATGCATTACAATTTTCTGCACCTTTTCTTCCAAAACATTTGAGTAGGTTTTACTGCAGAATTCATTTAGAATTCATGCTTAAATTAACCAAGAGACAATTGGAGGGTTGCTGCAATTACCTTATTACTCAGAACAAACAAATATTTGCACAGGGTTTAGAATTTACGTCCATCTCGTAAACAAGTCCAGAATGTCTCATTTTGCAGATTGATTGGGAGGCCCAACTACAAATTGCTTTACCAACCAACCTCATTATGTAAATAATAAAAACAATCTTCACTTTCCCATATCTCTTCAAAGCAAGCACCTTTATTCCTTAAATAATGCATCTGCCCTACCACCTAACCTTAGCTGGTCCTACATTTATAGTGATATTTTAGTTTGTGTAGCAGAGTTAGAAGCATTCAAGCCTCTATTTTGGCTGGATCAAAGACACTGATGGTCATCCTATCCCATGGCTAGTGAGGTTAATAATACACAAAAGTGAAATGGGCGAAAGGACAACTTTTTCACACGGTCTTCTTTTTTTTAAATGCACCAGTTGCCAGGTCTCATTAAATTGGCAAGTTACCAATCTTATTTTAGCCTAGGTGCGCCAAGTTGTGTCAGAATTCATCAAGTTAACATGGTTTGTCAATAACAAAAACTAGAGTGATAATACTTTTTGTTGTAGTTTTATTCTTATAGAAGGCTGCACTGGTTTCACTTGGCCCAATGTTAATTTCCCCAAAATAGTTTGCCAT
Source organism: Lissotriton helveticus (assembly GCF_964261635.1). Taxonomy (NCBI): domain Eukaryota; kingdom Metazoa; phylum Chordata; class Amphibia; order Caudata; family Salamandridae; genus Lissotriton; species Lissotriton helveticus. Next base: position 609,392,919 of record NC_136059.1, on the reverse strand, counting down.
GAATGTGAATGAGGGGCATAAGGCTCTAATTTACCTGGACCTGTGCGGAACTTCTTGAAGTAGATCAGTATACTACTTTCATGCCCGGAAAGATAAGCAAATACTCTATCATCCTCCTTGTCAGGAAGCAAACAACTCACACGAGTTGAGCCTATCATAGCCCAAGCCTCCATCCCTTCAAGATCCATCTTTAAATGTTTTTCGATGGCGTGGTTTAATAAGAGCATGTATGAACAGGCTGACGTGTTAGAGGGGTGGACATTAGGAAGGAGGAAACACTCTGAAACTGTTTTACCAAAATTAACAAATGACAAAGAAGCAATAGCAACTGTTCACTTTTATTGATGCCAATAAGAAGGCAGAGAAGTGATCGCTGTGACTGACATATCAAGACTACCTTTGTAAAGAGCAGAACATAGTGGAAGGAATTTTAACATAAAAAGAAGGGGTGTTCAGTTGTAGCTTATAACATCAGATCCCATTTTCGTAAAGTATTCTCCAGCCCCCACACAAGCACTTCCAAATAATGCAATCAATAATCTGTACCATGGCAAGAGCCTAGTGTCTCCTAGTCTTGTGTTTCAAAGAAATGCCCTATAGTTTGGTACATGTTGGTAAAGAGAGAACTGCCTTAACTCTTCTGGTCATAATAAAAAATATATATATCAGTTTATTAAGACATATGTCTTTCGAAACAACACACCATTGCATACATTAGAATTTCTTAGGACGCAGATTATTTTACTCTTGTTAAAAATTAAAATATAGGTATGGCACTGTCTAAAGTTCTCATTGTATATAACAACTCTTTAGCCACAATTCTACTTGTGGCACCCTACCCATAAAACAATGTGTACACAATCTTTTCACGTAAAGGTAAAAATAAAGTACTGTTAAGGCACGAATGAGTAAGTTCATAGCTAACTTTCGAAAAAAGCAATACTTCCCATTATCACATAATCACCTTAATTTAGAAAGTCCCTAAACGTGATGGAACCTAATTCTGTACTTCAGTACCTCGAGGTACAGATCTTTGTATCTAGATTAAATAAAGAATGCTTCATTATCTTCCAGGAAGGTGAAAGGCAATGCTAGTGACAATTTGTTCTCTAGGTATTGAAAATCCATACTTGTCCTTTGTCACTAGGCAGACATGCGTAAGATCTTTTTATTAGAGCAATATATGTAAACAATGGTTGGGATATATCAAACTATAAGACAGATAGGATTCAAATAGCAGAGACAATTATCTTCCCTTTTTGCCAGACCTTCTACACAGACAAAAGAAATATAATTGGAAGGAGCAAATTTGAGAGAATACAGGAATCTCAAACACCCGCTTCCAGCTAACAAATGCCTTGCTAAAAATTCGTATTCCATCCAAATAGTCAGAATCACAGTTGAAGTACGGAGTAGCTTTTTCAAAATTACATTTTCTAAGTGTGATCAAGTCATCCTCTCTTCGAGAGCCAAAACGCCTGAATGACACAGCATGAAACGTGAGACCTTACCCACCCATTCAATCTTAATGATGAGACAATATGGATAGGGTCATACTCTCACAAATTTTGAGTGGTCCAACCACAACAGTTTTGAAGTAATGAACAAGGTACTTACCTTCGGTAACGCCCTATCCAGTAGAGGCTCTATCCCATTCCTTAGCTTAAAATTATTCCAAGGCGTCAGACTGGATCCGGAAAGTATTTCATGAGCAGTATTCCTGCGCACTGGGAGGTGGCATTGTTTTGCTCTGCATGGCGTTGTCGGCATCATCCGCACTGGAAGTGATGTGCACGGTGCAAACTTAGGTGCCACCCCAGCACGCTAAAGATTTTTTTTGCAACTTTTCACGCCAGGAGCGCGGAGCCACGATGAACAGGGACCACTTGTGCATAAAAACTAGGGCCCTGAAAGGGAAGAGAAAAAGCCCTGTTGCTAGAAATCTATTCCCACAGCGGGGAGGATGGGTGGGTCGGTAAGGAATCTGCAGCTAGATGGTATCTCTACCAGATAAGGTGTTACCCAAAGGTAAGTAACTTGTTCATCTGATAGAGACTTCTAGCCACAGATTGCTTACCTTAGCATAGATACCAAAGCAATACCATTGCCGGAGGTAGGTCTGCGGACCAATTTAATACGAGGGAGTCCTGAATGACCGAATGGGTAAAATGCCCATCTTGACAAACCTGGCTTATCAGGCTGTAGTATTTGTGAACGTGTAAGGAAGCCCATGTTGCTGCCTGGCAGATGTCCAGGACCGGAACTAAAGCAGTGGTTGTAGCTTTCGCTCAGGTGAGGTGAGCTTTCAAACCCTCAGGGGGTTGTTTCTGAGCCAATGCCTGGCAGAACTTGATACAAAGCACAATCAATCTGAAGAAGGTCTGTTTCTGCACGGCTGTTCCTTTCTTCGCTCCGACATGGGGAACATCGTTTACAACGAAACTTTTACCACGCACTACCATTACAATGCAGGAATTACAACGAAAGTCGTTACAACGAGTTTCGCTGGAGGACACTGTTGGATAGGGAATAGTTTAATTTTCTATCCAACACCTTCCCTACTATCCATGGGGACTGGAGTTGGAATAGAAAATTAAACTATTCCACTATCCAGCGCCCCCCAACGCAAGTCATTGTAATGACTTGCATTGTAATACCTGCGTTGTAAAGGCGTGCGTGGTAAAAGCATGCGTTGAAACGTCATACATCCCTCCGACATACACCATGAAGAGTTGGTTGTCAACTTGGAACTCTTGTGTGATCAAGAGCTTGCCAGATGTTGAACCAACAGGGAAATGCCCTGATGTTCCATCCATGCCCATAGATGCAGAGCTTCCAGACAAAGGGTCCACGATCTCACCTTGCCCTGTTTGTTGCAGTACCACATGGTGGTGGTGTTGTCCGTGAACGCCTGCACTAGATTTCCCGTGATGGAGGGTAGAAAGGCTTACAATGCCAGTCAGATCACTTTGAACTCCAACAGGTTGATGTGGAGTCTGGGTTCCACTATAGAACAGAGTCCTCTAATCTCCATCTCCCCCGATAGCTGTCCCATCCCAGGCGTGATGCATCTATCACTACTGTTAGATATGGTTGAGGAAGGGAGAGAGGTCTGCCATTGACTCAATATGGCAAGAAGCAATGGAAAGGCCCACAGACCTGGCTATAGCCCTGCTGTCCTTTAAGCATTCTACCACTCAATCCGCCTAGTCTCTGAAGAGACAGGAGCCATCAAAGGGCATGTCCATAAGCGATGCTTGGAAATCCCCAGAAAAGCCAGTTGTCCTCAACCAGACGTGGTGTTGTAAAGCTACTGTAGATGAAAGAGCTCTGCCCAATGAGTCGTCATGTCTAGTTTACATCGTATCATGAATTTCGCTGCGTCTCTCCCGACAACAACAGCCTGGAAAAGCACGGCCTAGGCCTCATCTGGGACTGTTGGCAGCACCTGCACAACTGTATCCAGTAGAGTGTGGGAATAGTAGTCCAAAAGACATGTGATGTTTACCGACCGCAGTGCCAGGCTGGTGGGAGAAAACATCTTCCCTAAGGTATCATGCCTCTTGGATTCCCAATCTTGTGTTGCTGTTTAGAATGCTCCAGGATTTACTTGGGAGGTGGAGGTTTGGACCACCAGGTTCTCCAAGGTGGGGTGTTGTGTGAGTGAGTTTGGGTCCCCTGGAGTGGTGTAGTGGCAGCAGGCAATTGTCCTATTCACAGGTGCCTCTGTGCTGGGCTTGTACCAAGTCCCAAGCAGGTGTCAGTAAGTGTCTCATTAAGAGGAAGAAGCGGTTCTGATGGGGAAACTCCCGGCTTAAGTACTTCAGTCAAGACATTCATCCTGACTACCGCCTAGGGCAAGCTGAGGTCCAGAACCTCTGCCGCCCCCCTCATCACCATTGCAAAGGAAGCTCTCTCCTCCTTAGCACTGGTAGGGGAAGAAGGCATGCCAATATCTGGAAAATTTTCCAGTACACTGGCTTCACCCAGATCCCCACACAAGTCCAAGGTGCAATAAGAATGGCATTCCTCAGGGTCCAGCAACTTCTCCCCGAGTCCTAGCCCATAAAAATAGAGCTCAGGGTCCGGCCTGGAAGGCATGGCTCCAGTCGGCGCCAGAGCAAGTAACAGACAACGCCCCTTCAACTCCATGCCGTTGTCAAGAATTAGAATGGGGACGATGCCGCAGATAGGTGCTGGCACTGCTGGGAGTTTTGACATTGGGACTGATGCCGGACCCGCGGAGCCTGAAGGGAATGGGCCTCCCAAATATTAGGCGCATGGCCTCATAGAATTCATTTTGCTCTGTGGGGATCGCTCCGGCTCCCGGAAACTTGGAGAGGCTCGGAGATGGCCCAGGCACTGGCTTAACCACAGAGTCAGGCCACGAATGTGAGTGCTCCCTCGTCATATCGGCCTATGAATGTGGAGAAGTTGAAGATCTCTTTCACTTCTTCTTGTGGTGTGTGTCTTACCTGAATGAACTGACAACTTCGAGTGCGACTGGGACCTTGATCGTCACAGCGTAGCACATATAGCTGCCAGGTGCTTGAGGGATCGCTCCCTTATCCCCTAGGGGTTCACAGCACAGCAAGCGGTGAAGGCCTTTCAGTCGTGGTCGCGCTTGAAGCACCAAAGGCGTACAAGGTACGGGTCCATCATCGACATCGATCAGTGACAAGCACCGCAGGGCTTGAAGCCTACTTTCCTTGATGACATCCTGCTACACCAGGAGGAAACCCTCAAAAAGACTTCGACAAAAGTCAAAAAAAGTTTAGTAAAAAAATGACTGGGGGGAGCTCTTCCCCGGATTTGCGCTAACTGATACGGAGTGAAAAGGACTGACATCAGCTCGCTGGGGTGGAGCGTATATAGGCATCACACACGTCACTACTGGTGCGGTCGATGCCAACGAGGCCACATGCAGCTGATAGACACCACCTACCGGATTGAAGGGGTACTGTTCATGAATACATTTCCGGATCCAGTCTGACACCTGGGGGTAATTCTACGGTAAGGAATCTGTAGCTAGAAGTCTCTATCAGATATGTAATCCCAGATATTTATAAAATGAGACCAACTCAATGGCAAACTCTACCAGGTACAATGTTTTGCCGGGAATTTATCCCTTATAGAATTAAAACACCTTAGTTTTCTCCACATTGTTAATCAATCTAGTTTGAGAGAAGTCAACAGAGTCCCACTGGGGTATACTTCAATAGGATTCCTCTGCATTTAATTATATTCTATTGCGCTACAAATGTTTGCCATAAATTAACATACTATGTATAGTTCTAAAGAGCACATTCACTCAAGTGTATCATGGCACTGAATAATAGATGTTTATTGCTACCCAACTCAATGGTACTCATTTTATCAACCTCGGAAGGGTGAAAGGCTGAATGGACCCGCCGTGATTTGAACCTGGCACTATGGGGTCGAACACAGGACCCTACAGCGAACACATTAGTCCACCAAGTCACCAGACCTGGCACCAAAGAGCTGCAAATTAAGTTATCAGTGTTAATACTGTTTTGTACAGTCCAAATTTTGTCAGTTTGCTCTATCTCAACTCTAGTAGGCAGCCGATGGGGAAAAGAGACTGACGGTGCTAACATCGATTTCACATGTGTACTCAATGGAAGCTTTAAACTCAAAGAAAGGACAAGATGGTCATTTGTTCCCAAGTCTTTAGCCACAATTATTTTGAAACAATGAAACAATTCCAAATAAACAAACACAAAATAAAGACAGCCCTTAGCCATACTGGTTATATCGTGGCATTTGCTTGAAGATCATTACTAATGTGTCCATTCAAACAGTAAAGTACATTTGAGAGAAGAGATTGCATTTTTTTGCAACAGATACACGTTTGTTTCTAAACTAACATCTAGGGAAATCAAACTCATTTGGCAAGTCCACAGTGGGGCTACTTGGGCCAAATATCTCTAGCTCTTCCGGATTTTCCATCTTTTCCAATCACTCTGACAACAGGGAGATAGGAGGAGAAGGCAAAAAAGGAGGAAAGCTGTCTGTCCTTATTTGGTAGGGGGTTAAAGTGAGGCCCCCAAAAATCTAAGGCTCCACAGAGTATTAGCCAATAATTTGTTGGCCAAGCTTATTTAATTGTCTCCAGTAGGCTACCGACTTTTGCCTCTTACAGGGACCATTAATGGAACATTTTGCTAAAAAGTACAGTTTATTGATATGATAGTTTCCTTGGGATAGCCTGTGCTGCATTATCAGTCTCAATTACTTTACAGAGTTTGATGAACTGACACTGGGTTTGGAAGTGGAGCACACCTCACATGAATTCTGTGGAATGTAGAAGATTATAGATTTGTTGAAATATCCTCTTTTAAAGTTTGAAGAGGATTTTCAAATGTTTGTTGTCAATTTAAAGGGCGTGCTTTGTTTATTTTTTAACTGGGTTTGTCTAATTGACAATCACATTAATGGACAAAGTTTGAGCATGAGAATAGCAAACAAGTCAACAGCAGTGACTATAAAAATGGTCAATAAAATGAAATCATTTAACATACAAAATATTTGTGTCACTGCCAAACTGATCACACATCCAAGTCGTATAACAATTAGGGAAGTGATAATATGGTAGGTGCTCACATGGTACGTACACCCTACCACCTTGGGTGAAATGGCCAAAACCAGGAATTTCCCAACCTGCAACCAATACAAAAAACAATACTGAAGCTCTCACTGAGTCCAATGATACTAATGTTACAACCAGAAAGACAAAGTAGCGAAGGATTCCAAGTTAAGTTGATTGTTTTTATGCTTTTTCTTTGTTATTCACATTCCGACCAAGGGTACTATTCGAATCAACAACGTATTTATTTGCTATTGTAACAAATTATGTAAGGTGACATACTTGTTGATTTGCAGCCTTGACAAAGTTGCGATGACAAAACATGTGACAGCTTCCTGTGTGGATATTGCGTCTTTGAAGAAAGAGATGTGAATAACAAGGAAAAAGAATAAAAACAATCAACTTACTTCTCTGAATGTTTCGGTACTGTTTTTTTTAATAATAGGTAATACACCTGGCAAGCTAGTGGGGACAGATATAGCATTCTAGGAGTTACCTACCAACTTCCCAGGAAGTATACAACAGGTTACCTTTAAAAATAGTCTTTTATCACAAGTTTCACTAGAGGGCAGGAGTGCACCAAATGCATACATTAGATGAACTCAGCATTTCACGAGTGTTCAAAGAGGCTGAGTAGAGACACTCCATTTCTCTGCGATGATGTTGTGGGCCTTCCATTGAATAGGCTAATACACCATAAGTAGGAGCAGTACTATCTAGACACCATTTTCTAAATCTTTAGAGTAGTCACGTTCAAAAGCACCAAGGCGTCTTTGATACAGCTCCCGTGGGAACACCACAAACTGCTCAGCTGCTCTCAGTCCTTCCAGGCATAGGTCTGCATACTTCAGACTTCCTTCATAGTCCAAAGAAAATATAATAAAGAGTTGCCAGGTCCGACATAGGATCCTAATGATGATAGGCAAGTGCCTCATTTGTAAGTTCCTTTGAACCAACTCTTGGCTGCCCCTATCATGTCCCATTCCCTCAGTTATCAAAATGATGTCAGTATTTATTTATATTATTTATTTATAACGTTTTATATAGCACGAAAAAGATCCAATAAGGATATCAGAGCGCTTTACATTAGGAAGGAAAGGAAGGACAATAATGCAAAAACAACATCAGGTAGGGACAAAAACAAGAGTGATCGCAGATTACACGAAAAATGCAACACAGAGGTTATAATAAACAATTGTACACGGGTAGCGAAGGGGGGCAAAGTATCTCGTAAAGAAGAGTAGTACATGATGGTACCATAGTAGTAGGAACAATGTCATCGGACAGGAGAGCCTAGCCCACTTATGGTAGGAATGTATTCATAAGGAATCTTTTGACTTCTCGTTTGAACACCGTTGTTAAGGAGATTCTGCGTACTTCTGGTGGTAGAGAGTTCCATATCTTTGGGGCAGCGCCAGAGAAGGCTCTGTGACAAGTTCTCTTTTTGCTAAGGATAAGTGGTTTCAAGAGGAAAGTAGTAGTGCTTCTTGAGGCTCTTACACCACAAGATAGTTCAAGTTTTTGCGCCAGGTACCTGGGAGTATTGAAGTGGATGGCTTTGTTTGTCAAAACGCCAATCTTTAACTGAATTTGTATTCGTAGGGGAGCCAACTAAGAGATTTTAGGACTGGAGATATGTGCTTATTGCGTTTGGTGCCTGTAACCAGTCTAGCAGCAGCATTCAGTGATGCCCTTAGTGGAGCCAAGGTGGATTTGGGAAGGCCACAGAGGGTAGCGCTTCTGTAATCTAGTCTCGGCAGGACAAGCGCTTCGACCACCTGCTTGAAATTATTAAGTGGAAGGAAAGGTTTGATATTTCTGAGTGTCCTCGTCAAGTGGTTTGCTCCCTTACATATATTGCTGATATGATTTTTCATATTCAGGCGCTTGTCCATGGTGACTCCTAGAGATTTGGCTGAGTCTATGATTAAAGGAGTGTCGTTGAAGGCAGTGAGGGGACTCAGCCAAAGGTCTAGGTTGGGGATGTGGTTCGGAGGGGAGATGAGCAGGAATTCTGTTTTTGAGGTGTTGCGTAGGATATGGTTCTCAGTTAACCAGTTTTGGGTAGACGTTAGGGTAGTGTTGAGTGAGATGATGTTTTCCGGGGATGCAATTTTCAAGTAGAGTTGCTTGTCGTCGGCATACATATGGAAAAGAATACCCATGGAGTTTAGTGAGTTAGCTAATGGTTCCAAGAAAAAGTTGAAGAGGATAGGAGTTAAGGCAGATCCTTGGGGGACGGACCTCCAAGAGTACTGGAGAGGGCTGGGAGAGAGAGTGATTTGCCCTGACTCTTTGAGATCTTTGGTGGAGGAAGGATGAGAAGCATTGTAGCACCTGATCAGAAAAACCCATCCTGTTTCGCAGAATGGATTGGAGGTTGTCATGATTAACCATGTTGAAAGCGGAGGAAAGGTCAAGGAGGATCAGGAGGCAGGATTCGTTTTGACTGAGCATTTTTTAAATGTCATCCATAACATGAGTGAGAGTCAATTTGGTGCTGTGCCCCTTCCGAAAGCCGGATTGATGCTGGTCTAGAAGTTTGTAGTTCTCTACGTGAGCACAGAGTTGGGATTAAATGAATTTTTCAAGGAGTTTCGCTAGGGTGGAAATGTTGGAGATAGGGCAAAAATTATTGAGATCAGCTTTGTCAGCATTAGGTTTTTTAGTATGGTAATACCCTGTAAGATTTGACTTGTGATCTTGGATATCTTTCGAAACAAAAATGCAAAACTCTCTTTCAGAGCAAGACCGTGCTGAACTGAGCACATTCCTAATGAAATAGTGTCAAGAACTAACCTGATGCCTAACGTCATACTATTGTTGAGTAACATGCATCCCACCTCATATTAAGGCCTGTTGTAATCCTGACTTACCAATGTTGAGTAGGGCAGGGGGAACAAGGGAAGGTTTTGTCATAGGTACCTTTCTCTAGACACTGATGTCTGGATAATGTTGAGCCCTCCTTTGGGATGTATCACCTTGCATGACAGACCTAGATCATTAAAACTGTTCAGACAGCATAACAAACAAGGGATACTACAATGTATACGATAATAAAAAGCTGATGATGTCACTGGCTTAACAGATATCTGGAGAATGCAAAATACCACAGAGAGGGAGCCTACACATACTATTCACCATCTCATAATTGTCATTCTAGGGTAGATTCCTTTCCTGGAAACAAAGTTCTATAGAAATTGATAACCATCTCACTGTGGAGCATTTACATCTCTGATTACGTATCAGTAGCTTTACAACTAACTTAGAGGCTAAATGAATCTCTCCTACAAAACAATATTTTACTTATTTGTCTGATCAGGGGGGTAATGCAGGCACTTGGAGCCCTTGTTATGCAGCGAGGCCTCCAACCCTTCAGTGGCCCCAAGCTCTTCAGAGTGGCCCATTACACCCAAGAGCAATGCAAGACCCCGGTGCCCATTTTCACATTCTGATGGGGGGGGGGAGGGGTGTCCCATCATTTTACATTACACCACTGTGTCTGATGTATTACATTCAGAATTCAATTGCAACACATAAGACACCATTAACAAATCTGAATATAATGTAGCAATTTCTGAAGGCTTATCTAAAAGGCATCCTGATTGCACAGTTATTATATTGAAATAAAATACAACAGTATAAGCTAAAGAAAATGGATCATATCTGGAGAAGAGACGCTTTCCAAATTAAATGTGGTAGGAAGACACAAAGTCAGATCGCAATATGAATAAATACTACACCAAGTTAGTGACTGCATGTTTTTCCACCTTGACATAGAAGCACTTAAATCACGGACACAAATGCAGGAAGCTGCTGGCTTACAAGGTCAAGATGTTAAACCTAAATCGAACTGTCCTCAGAATAAGGAACAAAATGTGTGAGCTAAAGTCTGCAAATGTGTGAGGAATTCATGTGCTTCTATAGCCACATATATGTATCAAGTGAAAGTAGAAGAGCAGAAGTGGATCAATTTCCAATGGTCTGAGATCAATTTCCTGATGGTCTGACAGTCCTGACTGGAGAGGGAAATATTGAAACTCCCAATCAAGGAAATGACCATTAGGAATCCTAAATCTGGGAAATCTCCTGAACTAGATAACATCTTCAGTGCATTTTTTAAGATGTTTAGGAAAGAAATTACTTTCATAGCTGTAAAACAGACACATTTTATACTGATAACGGTAGATATCTTAGGGAAATGAAAGAGTTTCTCATAACAGTGATGCTTAAAGGAAGGAGGGACCCTCAAATATGCAATAATTACAGGCCGATATCATTACTGAACATATATGTGCAAACTGCTAACAAAATGCTGCACAACAAAGACTAGAACGCGTGGTGAAGCATTTACCATATAAGACTCAAAAGGGTCTTTTGTTTTAAAAAAAAAAGCTATTGACATGATAACATATTGTTTCTTTCTAGGACTTTTAGGTAGTTTAAGAAATGTAAAAATAACAACATAGTGTTATGACGCTAAAAAGACATTTAACAACTACAAAGATTTTACTTAAAGTACTTAAAAGAATGATGTTTTGAATCAGATTTGCTGACAAATTATCCCTGTGCTTGCACAAGGGAAATTAATGGGTTAACACCAGATTAAATATAAATGGAAACATTGAATAAAGGTCTACACTTGTGCAAGTATTCTCTAGCTGCAAACACAATGCATTAGGTGGTATTGGGAAATTAAATTAAGAGGGAAAAGAAACTTCCTCTTGGAAATGTACAGTTTCCGACATCAGTGAATGAATTCCATCATTTGGACGGAAAACGTTGTCTTTAGGAAAGGATATGATACAATAAAATGTATAGAGCACACTAAAACACATAGGTGTCAAGGCCCTAAAGCAGAGCAAAGGCAAAGAAAGGGGTACTAAGATGAGAAAAGACAGGTTTTCAGATGTTTTCTTAACGGACACGATAGAGTCCACATCTGAAATATAAGTAGGTAGGTCATTCCATAATTTGGCAGCTTCTACTGAAAAGGAGCGTCCACCCCATCTTTTCCTTGAGAATCTGGGGATCCTAAGTTTCTTGCAAGAAGAGGTTCTCAGTACCCTCCCCGAAATGTACCATTGAAAAAGCGCATTCATATGAGAGAGGCCCTTATGATGAAGGGCCTTAAAAACTAGGCACAAAGCCTTAAAAGCAATATGTTTTCTGACAGAAAGCCAATGAAGGGAATGAATCCCCTCCCTAACAGAATGCTACTTGGGAGTGTTCAAAATGAGGCAAGCTGCCGCATTTTGTACACCTTAAAGTTTGTTCAGAAAGGAACTATTAATGTTCAATTACAAAGCATTGCAGTAGTCCAACCATGTGGGGACCAGGGCAATGATGACTGACTGGGGCAATTTCGATGGGATGTAGGGGTTGACCTTTTTTAGGGTCCTAATGATGTAGAAACAAGTGCTGACAGTGAGACTACCCTGAGCATCAAAGCTCCGAGAGTCATCAAAGATGACCCCAAGGTTTTTGGCTGACGTGACAGGGGTAGGGAGAGGTCTGCAGACATCTGGCCACCAAGTGTTTGACCAAATGGAGTTTTGAGAACCAAACACAAGCACTTGGTTCTTGTCTGCATTAATCTTCAGGGAGATGTCCTTCTTCCAGCAGATGATGCTGGGTATGCACTGGTTTAACTTCCCTGCCACCAGCTGCATGTTCTTAGAAATAGAGATGATGAACTGCGTGTCATCTGCATATGACAGCACTTGAAAACTAAATGAACAAACCAGGTCAGCAAAAGGGGCCACACTGAGATTGAAAATGGTAGGACTCTGAGATAAGCTCTGTGGTACCCCACAGGGGAGACTGAAAGCCTTAGCCTTGAAGCCTCCACAGCTGACAGCTTGAGCCCTGTTATACACAAATGAGTAAAGAAGCTGCAAAGCTGTCCCAGAGACCCCCCTTACTGCAGTTGCTGAACCATCCGTGTCAGTGAGACAGTATTGAATTTTTCCGAGAGGTCAAGATAGCCGCTCCACCCTGATCGACCTAGGCATGGATGCTGTTGGTGGTCACAATGAGGGCAGTTTCTGTGCTGGGACCAGGGCAAAACCTGTTTTGAGAGAAATCGAAAATCCCCTGGGTATAAATTTTATCAGCTCTGATTGATACATTTTGCAAAGATTTAAGAAGGAGCTGGTAATAAGTAAATAGGGTGGAGATTTTTCATATCTTGGGAACCGGAGTTAGCTTTCTTAAGGAGTGGTGTGACAATAGTTTCCTTCCAGGTGCCAGGAAAAACTCCAGAATGGAGAGAAAAATTGAACACCTTGTATATAAATTTGGCAATAGGTTCCGGAGCAAGTTGAAGTATGGAATGCGTGCACGGGTCCAAGGGAACTCCTGGTTTCAACTCAGCAATAGGTCCTTGATTTGCTAAGCAGAAATCTGGGTAAAGGCAGCAAAAAGATTCTCAGTAGGACAGTGAGCAGGTTTATCAAAAGAGATTTTATCTACAACGGGTGGGTCAAGATTCCGGAGGATGATGAGAACTTTATCTTGAAAATAAACTGCAACTTTATAGCAAAACTCTTGGGAGGAGTTAAGCGCCCATTGCGTCTGGGACCCTGATAACTCCTTTACTACTTTAAACAGCAGATTGAAGGAGTTATTAGCAGATCTAATCTTCTCTGTAAAAAAGCGTGCTTTGACTTGTAATATGGCCTGTAGGGAGCTGAAAGGAAGCTTAAGCAACCCTGAACGAGACAGGAAGCCAGTTAAGATGTAGAAAATAGCCATATTGGGCTGTAGGGGGGGTTGTGAATTTCCTAAAAATACATAGGATCTGCGCATTTGTTGGACAACATAAATTGGTGTCTTGACTGATTCCGGACACCACCACAGGATATGTCAGCCTACAGACCAGCTAGCTTACAGTGCCATTATAAGCTCCTAATCCCTACCAAGGAGTGAATAGTGGCAACCATAAAAGTTGAAAACCCTTGACTCTTCAGGGATCGTGGAAACAGTTGAGTACTTTTTGCTCACTTAATTGTGCTCACTTAGTCTCAGAGAGATACACAGAACAAACATTGGGGACATTTTCAATAAGCATTTATTGAACTAGCATCTTTCTAGTATAAAATAGGTTTGCTGTGACAATCAATAGACAGAAGCAAATGTAAGAGATTACAAGCCCAACAGAGTAAACGGTAGATATATTTCTAATATGGTGCTAAGCAACGAATATATGCTGGCATAGATAAAAACAGTAATCTTAGCGTACTCCTACTATGCGTACCCCACCTAAGTGTACCTAGCATGTATATGGGCGTGAAGTAAAAGAATCCTTAGGAAAGAGCCATTACCTGATGGCAGACAATGAAGGACCTCGTCTTGGTCATGAGTTAGACACCCTGCAAGGGATGTCAGACCGCTGTGTGTTGAAGCTTCAGCAGTCAGGGACCTCCGTGTCAGTGTTAAAGTAGAAGCATCTCCTCTCCTTCTCCTAGTGAAGGTGCAGTGCTTTTATATGAAAAAGGTAGCCTCTGGGTTTCTATCACAATCGATATGTTGAGAGTACGATTATGTAGATGAACCTAAATCAATAATTGTAACTATGCACAGTAGCCCTGTCGCCCGAGGATGAAGATAGCGATGACTTTTCTACAGAGTATGTCAATCCTGTTACGTACGTCATGTGCAGGGGATTAAGATATGATGCTGAGAATCCTTATGCATTATAGATGAGGGTAGTTTCAAGGAAATCAATCGACATTTATTCAGCACATAACTGGGTAAAAAGTAATAGCTAGAACTGTTATGCAGAGCAAGGTAGGACAAATGTAGGTAAAAGGTCACTTTGCTACTTGGCCTAGGTTAGGGAACATAGCGGGGGGGTCAGAGAATGTCACATTAAGAAAGCTAATAAACAACAGAGAGTGCTAGTGCTAGTCAATTAAACACAACAACCTTATTTCTCCAAGAACATTGGAATTAAACCAAATGTTTTTTTATTTTTATTTTATTTTTATTTTATTTCATTTATTCAGTATTTCTTTTTCCACGTGTTATTATTTTCTTTTTTAACACTCTTTACAATTTTTCAGACCTTATGTACAAAACCTAAACATTAATATTTCAAAAACATATTTCTAACAAAATCATTCAAACTTTCAAACATACTCCACTCATCCCATTACAGATAAAATACAGCTGGAATTGTGATATTCACAGCAAATCCATGTAACACGGCATCAGTGGTGGTTGGGGTTACTTCAATTTGATCCAATTCACACCCATTTGGTGCCCCTGCACTTTTATTATTTTTAACCTTCCGAAGTCCCCCCTCCCCCCGGGAATTAAATCCCATTAGGAAATCTTTGGATGTTTTACCTTCCCATATTGTCTCACTGCAGTTTAATATCTTTGGCAGCAGAATTGATTGTGCTTATGCAACTACTTTGGACATTAATCCTTGTTCGCTAGCAGCATTTAAAGACACATCCAGCCCGATACACTACATCCTGTACCGTTTACAGCTGAATCCGAGTAGTTGAATGGGAGTAAACACAGCATCTCCTTATCCTTTTGTTGGTAAGCTACAATTCTTGATGTGTTCTAAAGTAAATATTGTTTGATCGTTATGACACCAGAATAATGTGTGGTTAAATGTTATACAGAAACCCAAAGGTTACCCAGGAAATAATGCAGGATATTGAAGGTTCAAAGACTATAGGATCACACCATTATGCCAGAATATCACCTGTGTGTCTCTCTCTCTCTCTCTCTCGTATCTCCTCCTTCTCCCCCGATTAACATAATTCTAAACCATACACCTAGACAGTCTAAAAGGTTTCTGCAATGAGGAGAGAGAGTGCAGACTATCCGACCAAATTTTGGAGTTCTGACAATCTGCTAAGCCTAAAAAATTATGGGTTTCATTGAGTCAGAGGTGAACTTGGTGCAGGCAATTTCTCAAGCTATTAATAAGATCCAGGATGAATTAAGAATCTGCTTGCTAGGAAAGGACAATTTTTTTAGACTGCATTAATAAGATGGTACCTCATAATCCCACAGTCTCTCAAATTAGTAATGTCACCTCCACGTCTTCGACACTTTCCCACATCAGGAAATATCTCACCATGAGATGGAGAAATGGTAAGGGCAGGGAGTCCCTAATACGCTTGTGTTTGCTTTGCTTGCCCTAAGTTGGCAGGGTAGGCCCAGGCGTGGGTCCCTTGCTCACTTTGCTACTGGATTCAAGCTAGTCTGGCTGATGAAGAGTGTTAAAACCGGTCCCAGGATGCTTCTTTCCAGTTCAGGGAAGAGCTGGCTTGGCAGTTCGGGCTGGAGTGTTCCCATGAGGCACAGGGTCAAGACTGATTTGCATATAGCTGGGTCTGAACTGAGGTGGTGGAGTGAGCTAAAGAATGTTGATGGATTCTACCCAGATCTGCGACTGGGGATGAGTGTCTGAAAAGTTTCAGCGCTCCGTCCATCATCTCCTTGTGTTTGCTTTGTTCACTCTAAGTTGGCAGGGTATGCCCAGAAGTGAGTCCCTTGCTCACCTTGCCACTAGATTCAAGCAAGCCTGGCTGATGAAGGGTGTTACCCAGAAACTGGTCCCAGGATGCTTGTTTCCGGTTTAGGGAAGACCTGGCTTGGCAGTTTGGGCTGGACTGTTCCCATGATGCACAGGGTCAAGACTGATTTGCATATAGCTGGTCTGAACTGAGGTGGCGAAGTGACCTAAAGAATGATGATGGATTCAACCCAGATCTGTGAGTGGAGGTGAGTGTCTGAAAAGTTTCAGAGCTCCGTCCATCATCTCCTTGTGTTTGCTTAGTCCCTAATATGCTACCAGAGCAGGAATGGCTCCTCCAAAAGATATTCATGTGATCATCACACTTTTGCACATTTTTAGGTCAATTTAATCTACATATTTGACGCCTCTCCAAAAATGTGCCACAGAACACAACAATATTTCCTTTGACTTGTCTCATTTATCCAAGGGTGCCTAGGCATGGATAATTCCCTTGATCCTAAATCAATACCCTGTTTGAGAATTATATCCATTCTCAAAGGATTTTAAAGTAATCTTCTGTAAAAGGCAAGCCAAACAGAAAGGTTATTGGTGCGCAACCAAAGGCCTTAAGGTTTGATTTGATATAGTACTTTGTTGAAACAATTACTACCTGAGACATCATGCACGGATGCTGCTGCCCGCTACCATGGGCTGCGAGAAGAGACCAAAGATGACCTGCCTGACCTTAACTCTCAACAGAGAAGGACCTATGCAGGAAGAAGATGAACGCTGCAATAATTTCCAGCTAATCCTACAAGTGCAACAGCTACTCTGTCTGAGGTTCAACTGATGGACCAATTCACATATGCAATATAAGAAAAGGCTTGCTCTGTAGGAACAAGAAAGGAGGAGGCAAAAAATACTATGCATCTTTTGCAGAAAAGTAGATCACTTTCTATGTAATTGTCCCGAGAGTCCAGGAAACATCTTGGCTTGACATGAGGAGGCAAACACAGCTTGAGTTGGAGTCTGGTTATGGGTTTGGTCGCGTTCAAGCCACATTATTATATCGCCTTAGAAATACCAAATCCAAGGCACTTGTTACAGGAATGCACATTAATAGATTGCACAGTTTCATGGTGCATAACCTTCCAACAAGAGAAAACTACTCCTTGTGTTAAAAAATAAGTACCAGAAGAAGTCAAAGGGATGGATGGAACCCGTGAAGCACCCTTCACATTTAACAAGACTGACTGCGAATCGATTCCTTTGGGACACATCAAAATAGCATTTATTTGATTGATGTATATGGTTTTATGTGGAGTTGTGGTGATTTTAGGGACTAATTGGCTGGAAAAACATAATCCTCTGACTTATTGGGTGGCTGCCAGTATTCCATTATTAGATCCATTTCGTGAAGACCATTGTTTCTCTAGAATGGGCATTTACAAAAAACAGCATCTACCCTAAAACTACATAAATATCAGAGGGTTATAAATTCGAGGATGTTTTCAACAACAAGGGAGAGGGCCTTTGCTTCCTCGCAGACCATACAATGCAATAAAGCTACGACTGGATATTAAGCTAAAACATGGGCATATTTATCCCTAAAATCCATAAGAAGATCAAGTTCTCAATGCCTAGGGCAGCCATCTTCTTTATTCCAAAAACTAGGATAAGGATTTTTCCCCGACATTGATAACAAAGAACTAAATCAGATCACTTTCAAAACCAGTATCCATTGCCTTTAATTTCAGTTCTACTTTATCAAATCCATGGAGTCTGGACTCTTTATAAAACTCGATTTAAGAGGGGCGTTTAATCATGTTTGTTATAGAAAGGGAGCCGAATGGAAGATACCCTTTAATACTTGATATGGATATTTCAAGAATGTATTATGGTCATTCAGGGTATGCAATGTACAGCTGCCTTCTATCATTTAATAGATGACATCTTGTGGGACTCTTAAACTCATATGTCATCATCTATCTGGATGATATATGAATCATATTTATCTTCCTAGAGGCACATCAAAGACTTTTGTACATGGTCCTAAAATGTTTAAGCACACATTCTCTCTATAGCAAGGAGGAGAAAAGTATATTTGAAGTCAAAGTCATCTTTCCTCAGGTACATATATCTGAAAAAGATGATGAAAAGTAACAGAGTATCCCTTCCTATCACATTTAAAGAGAATCAACTTTTTGTAGGATTTGCTAACTTCACCAGCAGTTCATTCAAGATGTTTACACCATTTTTTTTTCAATAACAATGCTTACAAAGAAGAGAATTCCTTTCCACTGGGTTACAGAACCAGAAAAACCCTTTGTCCATCTAAATGGAAGCCTTACGACCACTCCGATTCTTAATTATCCACACCATTCTTTTCTGTTCACATTGGGAGCTTCTGCGTCCTCATTTAACATAGGAGCCATTGTTTGGTAGAGACATTCACATTTTCAAAAACTTTAAGAGCAGCTGCACAATTACACCATTTGTGATGAGGAGTTATTTGCTATTCGGGAAGCATTTTGCCATTGGAGGCACTATTCAGATCATTATTCTTCTCATAGTTTCAATATATCATCGCATACTGCCTGATATTGGCCATGGTAAGGCTGATGGTTTATCCAGAAATTCTGACAAATCACTTACAGTAGCATAACTTACTATGATTCAAGGGGCTCACCAGGCAGAAACAAAAATGTTGCTAACTGAGATTCAGCAACAAAAGCAATCCATTCAAGAAAACAAAAGAATTGAAGAACACTGGGGTAAAGATGATGCAAATAAAGATACTTAACACATGAGGATAAACTTGTACCCAACGTAACCTCACAACAGAAGATACTGCAACGGTGTCAAGATAATTCTGTTTCTGGCCATATTTTAGCCAGCAAAACCGAACAATATAGCCTGACGTGTTTGTGCCCTGAAAGAACCTTACTCTAAAAGTCCTTTTGCAAAATGTCCACAAGCCCAAATGTTAGCCCTTAAACCGTTTTGAAAAGCAAAGGCTGAATAGGAGAACTTTGTTAAACACCACTGACAGACCCACTTCAAATACAAAGTTGTTGATCTAGTGTGGCTTTATTGTAGGAATATTTCTATCCCAGTGTTTCTCCCAAGCCTACTTTTTAATTTGTGGGTCGTTTCCAGATTTTGGGATTAGTAGAAATGAGAGCAGTCAAGTTAGCCCATGTGTGTGTTCCATGTTTCTAGAGTGCAAAAGGCTCTTGCTTCCTCCACCACTTCCAGTAAGGAACACTGGCTCCCCTGAATATGAAGCAGAGGGGTTGCTAGATTCTCAACTAATTTGGCGTAAAATCTAATACTTGATGTAAGAAATATGTTTTCTCTGAGCTTTCACAGGAACCTGTATTTTTTGTAAAAGCCTGAAACTGGCCAGGGCCAAAAAAAGATTCATTTTGAAACAAGGTGAAACAAGACCTTGTTTAGGTAATGGAGAAGGACTTTCAGGGAAAGATACTCCACTCTGTTTGATTCTCCAGCTAAAAGCTGTTAGCGGGTGGGGCGGGGGGAGGAGGGAGTCACAGCACATCTTCATCCTTTCTTTGATAAACCACCATCCTTTGGTGGGTTCTAAACTAAATTTTGTGTGAATCAGAATAACCTGTGCTTATATTGTAATACAGAAACCCAATGGTTTAGCAGGGAATAGTATGGGCCATTGGCAATTCCAAGATTACAGTCACACCATTATGCCAGAATATCGCCTGTCTCTCTCTCTCTCTCTCTCGCCACTTACCCTTTCTCCTCTTGGTAACATAATCCTTTGCCTCGCAGTTTTAAAGTCTGGGAGGTTGCTGTTGTAGGAAAAGTGTGAGGACCATCTGTGATCCTGAGAAATCACAACTCCTCTTAGGGTTTTGACAATATAGTCAATGGAGCACACAGAAATAAAATCTGTTAGGGATTGATAGGCACATCCTCAATGTTATTGTTAATGTTAATGTTATCAGAGCTTATATAGCGCACAGCTCTCCCAGAAAAGGAGCGTCCCGGCACTTCCAGCATCAAAAAACGGGCCTAACCACTACAAAAGGATGAATTTAACAAAACAAAAGACCAGAAAGCTAAACTAAGGGAAAGAGGAAGGTTTTAATGGCTTTTCTAAAATCCAACAGACCCTCCAAACCACGTATTTGAACCGGCAGGGAGTTCCATAGCTTGGCCACCAGGCAACGGAAGGATCGTCCCCCCGCTCGACAACGTTTTACACAAGGAACAGTGACCAGGTGCTGCCCTAAGGAGTGCAGCGGGCAGGGGGGAGTATACGGGGTAAGCAAGTTACTGAGCAGGCTAGGCGTAGCGAGCTTCAGTATCTTGAAAGAAAGACATAACGTCATAAATTGAATCCGCTCCGCCATGGGAAGCCAATGAAGTTGCCAAATGGTGTCAGCAATAGGGCAGAACCGAAGGAGCCCCAACAAGGTTCTGGCGGCAGCATTTTGGACACGCTGCATCCGAATAATTTCAGCCTGATTGGCCCCCAACAGCAGAGAACTGGCAGAGTCCAGTCGAGATAAAATAGTCGACTGGACAATCAGCTGGTGTGTCGGTGGTTACGAAAAACTTCAAGAGGGGCTTAAGACCTCGCAAGAGGCCAAAGCACATACCAGCAACTTTTTTGGTATGGATTTGAAAACTAAGAGAGGAATCTATCCATACACCCAGGTTCTTAACCACCTCCTTAGGTTCAGGAGTGTTACCCAGGGCACTCGGCCACCAATGCTCACCCTACAAGCTTGCGTTCTTTCCGACTAGGAAAACCTCGGTTTTATTTGCACTTAGCTGCAAATAATTAGTGGTCATCCATTCAGCTACAGGCGTCAGGCCGTCTCTAAACCTGATTGCAAGGTAAACACACGGGCTTAAGTATCCTGGAGAGTGTCTACTGAAAATAGAATTCGAACGAGCAGATTCAATGTAGACACGCGGGCATAGAAACGAGTCCGCTGGTTGCGATCACACAGGGTGGAAGGATAGACGCCGCCACGTAAGAATTTGATTTCGAGAGTCGGCCAATGGATTAAAGATCATTCAAAACCATCAAACAAAGACACAGACCAGTGCCTCCTCCCTCTGTGAGCAACATCATTCCTATACAAGAGTACGTAGGAGCTTATTATTCACACTCCGTGATCATCGAAGAAAAGTTCGCCGAAGTATGCATGTACATTCTTTGACAATGCAAAGTTCTGACTGACCGGAACAAGGTTTATGAAAGCTGCGTGGTCCTGAAGAGAACTCTAGAAAGGGCAAGACTTTGAAACGCGTAGACTATTTTGTGTTATAAGCCATAAGATTTAAAAAAAAAAAAAATGGGAAGAATCGTAAATATGCATGTCTAGAATGTAAACTATGGCTAGGTTTGGAACAAGGATTAAAAAGTTTCTTTTTCAAAAAAACAGGGTGTGTGGGTGTGTGCAGCGATTGAATGAAAGAGAAGAATGTGTTGAGATAGGAGAGGAATAAATGGTTGAAAAGAATAAGAGTGTGGTGTGAGTGAGTATTAGGAGTGTGATGTTTAAATAGGACAAAAAGAAGAAAGTAATGTTTAAAAAAAATTTGATACGTTAACATTTTTTAATAAAAATAAGATTGATTTCTGACAGAAAAAGTAGTCCGCAGTCCATGTTGTTGCATTTTCAATAGGACTAAGCAGAAGAAAGAATTTGAATAAGGAAGCAGTATTGGCATTTGGTAAGTTCTGTACTAGTTGAAGGCTTGGCCTTACTGTTGGGAGCCTAAACCTAGTGGTGATCTTTGTCTCTAAACCTGGAGGCATTCAAAGTAGAACCTTCAGCCAGTGCCACCACTAGCTGCGTATTGTCCGCATATGACACAATAGTGAGGTCCCACTGCCTGGCGACCGCTGCCAGCGGCTGAACGTACAGATTAAATAATGTGGGACTCAGTGCAGAGCCCTGAGTCACCCCCTGCTCGATGGAATGGAACTGAGATAGAAATGGGGGGGCAGAGACTCGGAAAGATCTTCCGGACAGAAAGGATCTGAACCATTCCAGAGCCGAATCCATTACACCTGCCTCCTCC
Organism: Lissotriton helveticus; assembly: GCF_964261635.1. Classification (NCBI taxonomy): domain Eukaryota; kingdom Metazoa; phylum Chordata; class Amphibia; order Caudata; family Salamandridae; genus Lissotriton; species Lissotriton helveticus. Next base: position 609,370,750 of record NC_136059.1, on the reverse strand, counting down.
AGTCGTTGTAGCAGAACACCATGCGGGACTGTGTCAAAGGCGGGACTAAGATCCAACAGGATCAGTGCCGCCATCTGACCAGAATCGAGGATGGTCCGCAGATGTTCAGTCATGGCCAGGAGAGCAGTCTCTGTACTATGGCAGGAGCGGAAGCCATTTTGTGATACATCCAGAATGTTATTGGAGTGGAAAAAATTGGTTAATGTGATGTTAACATGCGCCTCCACTATCTTAGCCACCCAGGGAAGGAGAGATATAGGGCTGACGTTCTCAGGTTTAGCCGAGTCAAGCGATGGTTTCTTCAGAATAGGGGACACCCATGCCTGTTTCCATCGCACCGGCACCGTTGCTGAGGAGAAGGAGGAAGTAATTATCTGACAGAGAGGAGCCAGAAAGAACAAAAAAGACTCCTTAAACTGAGCTGGCTTTAAAGAGTCCGCTGGGGAGCCAGATTTAATTTTCGCGCTCAGCCGAGTAAGCTCATCTTGTGAAATCTCGGGGATAACAGTAAGACTGTAACGTGGCAAAGATCTTGAAGAAGAGGAAATAGGGGGCAAGGTCATCATAGAGGTCAAAGTGATCAACTACATCTTCAAAGGAAGTTGGGAGTGAAACCAGAGGTCTCAAGTATTTATCCAATTAAAGGTAGAACTGGAATGTGAATGTACTTGCCCTTGAGACTTGCAGCAAATGAATGGGTATGGGCATCAATAACCAATTACAACAAAGGGGGAACAAGCATGCATGAAGGTCAAGCATACATGCTCCAAGAATTGCTGGTAGGCAGGTGGGTATGCAGTTCCTATAGAGGTGAGAGAAGGGAGAAAACTGTATGGTGTTCTCATGCTAGGTATATTGGAACCAGGAGGGTGGTTCCTTTTAAGAAATAGAGCCTTACACACTCTTTGAAGTGTTATGCTTCAGCATAGGGCTTTGGCCCTCGTTCAGCCGGCACTACAATGCTCAATGGGCACCCTCTAGGGGGCTCTTTGAAATCTTTATCCATAGCCGTATGTCCTATGCCGCATAGGGATCTAGGTGTAGATGAGTCAAACGTGAGAGTTAGGATGGTGAGTAATAGTGATTTGAAAGAGATCAGCAAATCTCTAGACTAAAGATTTTTAATTCAGCAAATCTGCCTGTTAGTGAGTCCACCTGTCTGGTTAAAATCATGTGTGCCAATGGAGGCAATGAACTATGGTGGCTTTTTAGAATCAAGAGGTTGAGATGTTTCTAGCCAAGATTAGTCAATATGTGGTCGGGAGCAATTCTTCAGGACCAAAGAAAAGGGTAATCTAATCAACACAATGATTAGAACCATAAGTGTGGAGCATGTGTCCAGGTAATGGAGTATCTTTAATAATACACCATAAGAACCTGATTAGGCTGCCTTTCAGAGCCTAATAAGGCTGACCTGTTAGAGTAATGGAAGAGCAAGGCACAGACATGATAAAGTGAATAAAAACAATATCCTTTGGACAAGGCTGTTTTATCCAAGCATCACTTTGCAAACTCACTCGTCCATGCTGAGAAAGATTGAACCATATATAGTCCACAGATAAACAATGCAAAAGAGCTAGTAAAAATCTACAAATTAATTTATTAATTATTCAGAAAACAGATATAAAAGGACCGAAAATTGGTTGAGATGGTCTCTCACAATAATCATTAGCAGCAGTCCTACATACAATACAATAACATGGGATAATAAAAATCAAAACAATAACAAAGCGAGAGTAACTAACACAGACAAGCAAAATATGTAATTAAAGATTTACACATCCATGATAGAACAATGCCTAGAGCACTGAATCTGGTACTTTGTGGTTTGTACTCGTTGTCCACCGCACCTGTTCACGGATTGTGTTGTTAATTGGGCGTCAACGTATTCTCGATGGATAAAATATACCTCCATCTTTCTCAAGACCAAACACTTGACTCTCTTATATCAAAACCTTGCAAATGACCGATTAAAACCTATTGTTGGTGAGGAAAGCCACAATCCATGTGCATGTCAGGTGGTTTTCCTAAGACTAAGGGAGTAGCCTCCTTAGGTAATCCGGATAGCCCTGCGATTTATCTTCACTTTCCTTGATCTTTTCCCTTCAGATTGGCTTGTTATAAACAAATTGGCCAAAGTGTATCATCACAATCCAGACACAGCGAAAAAATGGCTCTTTGATTTGAGCGGTTATAGTTTAAGGATGGACTCGGGGCTCTTTAAGAGTTGTACCGTTAGTCCTTACTTATCAATCACGCTATCTACTGCCGGTGATTGATTCTACGCGGGAGCTTGCATTCTTCAAAACCCTAATTATGTAAGGGAACCTACGAAGGCTGAAACCTCTTGAATAACCTAAGTAGAACTAACGGTGCGACTCTTAAAGAGCGACGTTTGACCACTTAAGACTGGTCGTGTCAGTAATCACTCTCCGGTGTGTTCCGGAGTTCAGAGCGGAAGTCAGGCACTAGTGAGGTTGCCTGGAGCTAGTAAGCACAGACTGTTAGTGCTGAAAGGGCTGGGAATGGTGGTGCCATCTTAAAGAGTAGAAGTCGGCTTCTGTTGGGTGGTAATAGTTAAGATCACAGTCCGAATCAGGGGTCACTGGGGGGGGGGGGGGGTGCAATGCCCCTGCGTTGTTTTATATTTAAATAGTAGGGGGAGGCTGACAAAGAGTAATTAAGGATACCTCAAAGCTTACAAGTAGGGACTCCCCACCCATAGAACATAAATGCAAAAATATTAGACTGTTCACATGCGCAATCTATGCTGAAGTTTGTGAACGGGTCCCAGTGGTTCTTGGGAACAGGCTCCGTTGAAATGGTGTCATGACTAAAGTAGGCATGGTCAGTAGTTGCAACGTGTAGGTGTAGTCAGGAGCTCATGTGAGAGGTGATATTCTGTGAGTTTCTTTAGGTTGGGAGGGATGGTGAACATTTGTCATGGAGGTATGAAATTCATCAGGTAGGAACTATAGCTCCAGTAAGGTTTTAGCAGAAATGCTCTAGCTAGATGTTGGTACACCATATATAATGAAGGTCATAGGGCAATTTCCACCCAAGGTATGTCCATATTCAGTCTATATATATGGGTGGACAATCGGAAAATCCAATTCTGCACTTTTTTTAAAAGTGCAGCCTGTGAGGTGGGGTAATTATTTAAGTACAGTCCAGCATAAATCACCTGGTGAATGTTTATGATTCACAGTGTGCGCACATCTTTGTGCTAGTCCTCTGACATCTAACACTACTCTGTAATGTGAGTTTTCACTGGTCAGGTTGTCATCCCTATGTATCTTTTCTCACATGGGCATGGCACTGTGTAAATACAATTCTTAGTGTTACAATTAGTGTGGGATTTTTTGCATCCAGGTAAAGGTACCCGTAAGCTTGACTTCCATAGTGGCTGTGGTAAGGTTACATACTAAGCATGAGCTACAAGGAAAATGACCCTTTACTGGGGGGTAGTGACCAGAAGGTACTCTGAGGAATATCAGTCATCTGGGGTCTGATATGGACCAGCTTGTCTTTGATGGTGGGGGTCTGTTTAAATGCAAAATTCAGCGGAGGAAAACTTAGGTTGCCTGAACTTAGAATGTACCAGTTTCTTTCCTATAATCTTATGTATTCTGTTAGAATCTGCGGTGTTTATAATGACACAAGTGAGCATGTTAGTAGGCCGTCTAAAACAGCTTCTCTGTTATTGTTCCTAGCCCGTTCTTGGCTATTTTGATAGAGTGTAGGGGATACTCTCTTGTTTCTAGATTATTTGTTGGTTCCTGTGCTTGGGTGTCGTAGTCAGTGATAGAGCTGCAGATACAAATAACAAGGGGGGGAGAGAGATAGGGGGTGGATTCCTTCTCCCATTTAATATAAATAAACAGCAAGAATCCACCAGATTTGGATGATGTGTTCCCTACTGTGGTGAGGAGCACATAGTGTTTTTAAAATACCCCTCACACATCAAAAGGACCCTTGGTGTCATGCTTCATCATTGGGGTCTTCGCACCCATTTTAGGTTTAAGTATTTTTTATTGAGGAAGTACAGAGACATAGCAAGGTAAAGCATGAAAGAGGTCGGGCAATAATAGACAGTTCCCAGAGAGCAAATTAACTGCCGATACAGTCTTCAGAACTCACCGCCACCGTCGTGGTCCAATAGTCTAAATCAAGCGAGAGCGGTTACAGGTGGCATCCTCAAGCATTGCGGTCAAACGTCGACCGGGAAGCAAATACCAAGCTCTCTGTACTTCACTAAGAACGTAACAAACTTCCCCAACAACCCCCCCGACCTGCCCCTTCCCCCCTCCCCCCAACTCTCAGTCCGGTGCCGCGCAAGAAAGGTTCACAGACACTCACAAGCCTTCTCTCTTCGTGTACCCAACCCACTGGCCTATCCCTCTACCTTCCTCCTGTCCATTCAGGTAATCGGTGGTGTAAGCCTAAGGAGTCTCAGATACCTGGGGCACGTAAGCTCCCTGAATTCAGTAGCTAATAAAGTATGGAATGGTTGCCACAGCTCAGTGAATTGGTCGACCTCCCCAGCTAGTGTAAGTGAAATTTTCTCCATACCCAGTACATGCCACAGCCTGTGCAACCAGCCCGTGATCGAGGGGACCGTGGAGGTGCGCCAGTGTACTAGAATGTTCTGCACGGCAGAGCCCAAGGCAATGGCTATGTGTCTCCCTCTCCGGGATTTCAACGGAAACATTAAGGCATTAGGTAGGCCCAGTAAGGTATAGGCCGGGAAACGAGGTATTTCTATGCCAAAACATTTATCAATTTCATCGAGCACCTCCCTCCAATAGTCCTGTAGCAGTGGGCAGTCCCATAAGATATGTGTTAAAGTCCCAATGTGCCCGCAAGCGCGCCAGCATGTATTGTCTACGAGCCTGTGCATTTCGTGCAAGCGTTCAGGAGTGCGGTACCAGTATGTCGAAACCTTCGTGAAGGTTTCCGTGAGCCCCACATGATATGCAGAATGTCGCGCTCTGTATGAGATCTGTTCCCATTCTTTGTGGCTTAGTGTTCTCCCAAGTTCCCTGTTCCACCTCTCCCTCCCGGGGTTATAGATATGTGTGGACGGAGGCTGTAGCATTTTGTATAGATCCGATATGAGTTTCGCGTCCGAAGTGCGCGTCGCCAACCAACGCTCATAGGGGAGCAGGTTCCTATCTGCCGCATCCCGTACCTGAGGGTGCAGTGCCCAGTGTCTAACCTGCCAATATCGCATCCTATCCGCCTCGATCAGCTGGTAACTCTCCTTAAGGGCCTCAAAGGGGAGGACCCCGCCCTCCCCGTACACATGAAAAAGCGCCCTGCAGCCGTTCTCTCGCCAATGCGCAAAAGCACCCGGTTCCACCCCTGGCGTGAAGTCTGGGTTATCCACAATAGGGGTGAACGGGGAGGGGAACGTGGTTAGCTCGAACCGTTCGCAGGTAGCGTCCCACACCCTCAGCGGGACCCTAGTAACACATGAGGCGTAAAGGTTCGGGGGTCTGTGTTGTCTACGCAGGAATGGTATCTCCTGCAGCGGACGGCCCGCCACCGCCTGATCTTGGAAGAGCCAGTGCTTGTCCGACTCCCATCTGCTCCACTCCACCAAGTACCTCAGCTGTGACGCCTGGAAGTACTTGTGAAGGTCAGGGACACCCAGTCCACCCGCCTCCGGCGCCAGGGTCGTCAGTGTTCTCTTCATCCGAGGCACCCGGCCCTGCCAGACAAATTGGGATAGAGCTGTCTGCATCATCCGCATCCAACCTCTAGGGGGCTGTAGCGGAAGTGCTCGGAAGAGATATAGGATCTGTGGTAGCACGGTCATCTTCAGCGCTGCTATCCTGCCTAGCCACGATATCGTCCCCTTGCTCCATCTCCCCAGTTCCTCTTTCACTTTCTTGCCTAACGCCTCATAATTAACCGCTACCGTCGCCGACAGTGTGGGGGCCAGTAGGATGCCTAGATAAGGCACATGGTCCCGTGACCACCTCATTGGGTAACGCCTCTGCAAATCGAGTCTCGTCCCGGGTGTCAGGGAGAGATCCAACGCTGTGGATTTCCCCATATTCATCCTGAACCCGGCCGTTGTCGCAAAAGCCCTGAGCTCTTCCATACATGCAGGCAAGGCCCTCCGCGGATCCTCTAGCGCAAAAATGACATCGTCTGCGTACAAGCTTACTGTGTGGGTATAACCCCCCATCCGCACTCCCGTAGCATCTGCATTTTGTCTCACTCTCTGGGCAAAGGGCTCCATGTAGAGGGCAAAAAGTAAAGGGGACAACGGGCACCCCTGTCTCGTGCCGCGTTCGATCTTGAAACTCCTTGAGCCACAGCCGTTGACTCGTACTGCCGCCGACGGGAATTTATAACAATTAAAGACCATGCACCTGAATTTCTCCCCTATGCCCATTCGAGCCATCACCCGTTCTAGATACGGCCAGTGCACCCGGTCAAACGCTTTCTCGGCGTCGACTGAAAGGAGCATCCTTTCCCCCGGGATCCGGGAGGCCTTTTCCAGTACGTGCACCAACCGCTTGGTATTGTCTACCGTTTGCCTGCCGGGTATAAAGCCGGACTGGTCCGCCTCAACCAGTCCGGGGAGATATTGCGCCAATCTCGCAGCCAAGATCCCTGTGTAGATCTTCAGGTCCACGTTTAAGAGGGAGATCGGTCTGTACGAGCCACACTGAGCCCTGTCCTTCCCCGGTTTGGGTATGACCGAAACCGTGGCATGCAGAAGATCCGACGGGATAGCGCCGGGACAGCTAAAGGAGTTAAACAGTTTGGTCAATATCGGAGCTAGGGCGGTGCAAAACGTCTTATAGAAGAGGGTGGTGTAACCATCCGGTCCCGGAGCCTTCCCGAGTTTCAGCCTAGCGATCGCCGAGATAACCTCCTCTATCCTAATCTCTCGGTCCAGGTAGTCAGTCTGAATTTGAGCTAGGGACGGAAGAGTCACCGAGTCCAGGTAATCATCTGGGTCCCCAGTGGCCGCCCCGTCCTCCGCGTAGAGCTTGGAGTAGAACTGCCGGAAAGCCTCAGCTATATCGGCGTCGTCTGTAACTGTGCGCCCATCAGGCACCGCCAGTTCTTTGACCCGACGGCATTGGTGTGCAACTCTAAGCTTAGCTGCCAATAACCGGCCACAGCGATCCCCCCCTGTGTAAAAAGCGTGTTTCAAGCGGAGAGCCGCATACTCAGCCCTGTCCAGATCTAGAGACGACAGGAGCTTCCTCGCCGCTTTCAGCTGTTTCCAAATTCTGGGAGCCCCCGTGCGCCGATGCACCTGTTCCAGTTCCCTGACCTTGTGTGTGAGTTCTTCCCGTTTAATTTTCCTTTCCCTATTTTCGGCTGCCGATATTGATATAAATTCCCCCCGTAGGACCGACTTAAGAGCCCCCCATTGGGTCGCCAGGGTGGTGTCGGAGTTAGCGTTATGCAACTGAAATTCAGTCACAGCCTCGGTGACACGCTGCACCACAGGTTTTTTGTGTAAAAGGGCGTCCCGCAGGCGCCAGACTCCGCGTTGAACAGGGACCGATGGGGGCAGAAAGGTACCCGAGACCGGAGCGTGGTCCGAGAGGGAGATGACCCCGACCTCCGAGGCAGTGGCCATGTCCCGAACCGGGCCTGAGACCAGCAAGTAATCTAGCCGTGCATACGTTTTGTGCGCGTGTGAGAAGTATGAGTAGTCCCTATCTGTGGGGTGAAGCCCTCTCCAAAGGTCGTGCAGGTCGAGTTCAGCCAAATGTGTTTTCATAGTGTCCGAGAGTTCCCCAGTCTGTGGAAAGCGCTGTGCTGATCTGTCTAGTGAGGAATCTAATACCATGTTGAGGTCCCCCCCCAGAATGAGATGTCGATCGGGGGACGCAGTGACATCTATCAGCGCGGTGTGGAGGAAGTGTTCCTGACGCTCGTTTGGGCAGTAAACCGACCCCACCGTGAAATGCAGGGGCCCCAGCTTGAACCTGTACACCAGCAGTCTCCCCTTCTGTTCAGCTAATTTGTGCAGCGCCTCACCCCTAAAGGATTTAGATACCAATATAGCAACTCCCGCCGTTTTAGTGGAGTGGGAAGAAAAAAACTGAGTGGGGAAGGCACGGGACCGCATTCTATGGCAATCACCCATCAACAAGTGCGTTTCCTGTAACAGACAGATGTCCGCCTGCGAGGCTTCTAACAGGGAGAGAACTGCCCTCCGCTTCGTGGGGTTGTTTAGGCCTTTCACATTCAAAGTCACCACTTTCAAGCCTGCCATACCAGATCAATGTAACCTTTCAGCACTAGGCAGGCGAAGGCGGCCAGTGCCAATCCCGGCTGTGAATCGGCCCGTAAGGTCCGGTTCAGCTGAACACACATAACACAGACACCGGACTGAGTCGCCCCGAACTCCCCCCTCCCGGATCCCCAGGCCCCCGAACTCCAACTCCCCAACCCCCGCATCCCCTTCCCCCTTCCCCCAACTTGAGCCTCCCAACCCATCCCCTCTCAACCGTTTGTAGTCCAAAGAGTCCCAGGCCTGCCCCTTACGGACAGGTCTGTGGTAAGGTACCTTCGTGGGCGATCAGCCACCAGCACCCTGCCTTCGCATTCCCGCACCCACCTCCACCCCAAGCCCGCTTTATCAACAATGCACTGTCAATCTCCCCCCGGAGTCCTGTTAGGCGGTCAGCGCTACTTCTCCCTCGACCATCGAGGTCTCAGTAACAGTTCGAATTGCGTCCGCCACTCCAGATCTCACTGTCGGCGAGTCCGGTCTCTGCGTGGCCCTCTGCGGCCTGTGTCTCGAGACTCTCCGCCAGCCACCGTCAGTTGAAGCCCTCCGTCGTCGGGGCGTGGACGACTCCTCTTCCTCCGCTGTGATCCCTAGGACCTCGCAGACATCTTGAAGAGATCTCAGCTGGTGCGACTCTTCATTCCAACGGAAAATGAGGCGGAAGGGGTGCCCCCACGAATAGGGCGTGTCGTGCTGTCTTAGGAAGTCCGTTGCAATCTTGAATGCCCTGCGTTTCTGGAGTGTAGTTGCAGCTAGGTCTTGGAAAAGCGCCACTTGGTGATCTCTGAACACTATCGTTTGCTTCTTCCTCGCTTCACACATGATCCTCTCTTTTAGCGGGAAGTCAGGAAGAAAAGCCAGTACGTCCGGCGGAGGTCCATTCGCCCGTCGTCGCGGGCCTACTCTGTGAGCCCTGTCAATCCTGATAGGGAATTCCGCAGGCTCGCCAATGACAGTGCGGAACAGTTCTTGCAGATAGACCACAATGCCGGAAGTCTCTTCCGTGGACGGCACTCCCCGGACTCGTATGTTGTTCCGTCTTGCTCTGTTTTCCAGATCCTCGTTATGCAGTTGGAGGTCAATGTGTTGGTCCCTGAGGCGGAGGACCTCCTGCTGCAAGTGTGTTATCTCATCGTCCTGCCTTTGCGTGGAGCTCTCAACCGCTTCCACCCTCTCCCCAAGACCATCCACCTCTCTGCGCAGTTCTCGTACTTCACCGGCCACTTCCCTTTTCAACTCCTGAAAATCGTCCCGCAAGGTCCCAAACAAGGACTCCAAAAAGGATCTGGTGACCGGAGGCTCACCGCTGTTCCCTCCTTGCGATCCGCTTGCACCTCCTGACTGAGTTGAGGGCTTGTCCCCTTTGCTGGCTGGTTTACTGAGCATGTCTGTGAGCGTCCGACTGCCTCCTTTGCCGCCTTTCTGCCCGGCCATCTCCTCCCCTGTTCCGCTGTTCGCGTGTGAGCTCTGGCAGTCCCCAGCTAATCCGTTACCTGGGTAGGCCCGTACCTTCGGCCTGCACCCTCGGGAGCCTGCGCTATGTGGGTCGGTCCTCAACAAGTCCAGCGACCCACGTTCGGGCCCCCGGCTTCCGGCTGCTCAGGAAGAGCCCAATGGCACTCGGCGCTCTTCCCAGGTTGCCCTACCGCCGTCCCAGCTGGTAACAGGCGTTGCCTCGGTTCCCCTGCCTCTGTGGTGTGAAATGCCTCAGACTCCCGAACTCCTCAGGGCAACCCGGGGCTCCACCGGGGGCCCGGCGCTTCGATACACACACCCAGCCCACTCCTCACCTCTGGTGTCGAGTCCTTGGTGTAGAGGGGGGGGGGCCCCTCGACCGGCGCCCCGCTCTTGGCCGGCGTCGCGACTTACCACCGCCCCTCAACCCCTGGTATCGGTCACAGTCACTCCGCGATGCTCCGGGGCACCCCGCGCCCCCCTCGCGCCTGTCCCAACAATGGCGTCTTAGTGCTGTCCAGCCACTGCGTTCCGGGCCCCTATCCGTCCCTCCAGCCGTGTCCTAGGGGGTAGGCGTCGTGAAAATTGTAGGATCACCCCTGTGTGGCGCACCACGAGTCTTCACTCCTCCGGGTACCCCCACTCGCTCACCCGGTCCCCTCCTCACCTCTTCCGGTCATGGGGGTTGGGAGCCAGGGCCCTGCTCCGTCTCCGTGCATGTGCCCCCCTTCGAGGCCTGCCGAGTCAGCCGTCTGTCCCGTGCCCAAGCCCCGATTTCCCAGAAGTCCGCTCCGGGCTGTGCACTATCTCTGTCCGGTCCCGGTTCCGGACCACCGCCGACTAGGCCGCAGCCGCGGCCTCAGGTAGATTTGGGGGCGGGAACAGAGCCAGAGCACTCCTTCTCACCAGAGTGCCGTCCTGCGCGCTCCCGGTGTCGGTCCGCCGACCGCTCTTCTGTGAGCGCCTGGCTCTCCTGCACCTCGTTCCGACGGTGTTCCGGGCCTCTGTCCGTCTCTCGCTGGGCCGCAGCCGCGGCCTCGCGTAGCTCCGGGGCGGGGCTGGGGTCCTCTGCGACTCCAAGCGTCGGGCACCACTAATCCCGGGGGCCGGCGCAGCAAAAGCCACCAACGCGCGGCCGTTCCCCTCCAGGCCCGTCTCTCTGCTGTTCGGAGGTTCGTCACATTGCCCTCCGGGCCGGCACCGCCTCCGGTGGGTCCTCAATGCGGGCCGCTGCGTCACCACCGCTTCGTGCTCAAGCGGCCGAGACCTCCGCCGTCTGTGCTGCGGCTCTCTAAGGGACCGGAGCTTCGCTCTGCCGCACCTGGGGATCTCCTCGCCCACACCCGGCCACCAGGCTCGGCTAGGGGGGAGAGAAGCTGCGATTAGGGCTTAGGGCCTTGGCGGGCGCAGGAGCTCGGGCAGAACACGTCCGTTCACTCCGCCATCTTGGCCACGCCCCCCCTTCGCACCCATTTTAATAGTACCAGCCCGGGGGCTCATTAAAATAGTTCTGACCTACCCCACGAGCCAGGCACTTTTTGAACATTCACTCACTTATACTACCTCACCACATACTCACACCCAACCCTCACATGCACCACGCATAGTCTGCCTTATCAGTGCTCCCGCGTAGTCGTAGAGCTGCAGTTACAGCATAATTGCAGAAAATGGCCATAATAGAGATTCTCTTGTAGTGCCTTTGCGAATTCCCCCCCAGCGCCTTGAGAACATTACAGGTGAGTAGTCGCGCTTAACAAACACCTTGATTGATTGATTGGGGGATGGCACCTGAACAGTACAAGCCTATTGCAGTCTATGGTCATTTTGAATGTGCTGGTTTTTAATTTGTCATCAAATCTAGATAGAGTAGAGCACTATCTGGGATATTTGTGAAATGGAAGAAGGGGTTGAGGGAGTTGACCCACTCATAAAAAGCCTCAAAGGTAGTCCTATCCCCTTTCCATAGGAAGAATATGTTGTCAATGTATCTGCGGCAGAGATGGGCATCATTATACATTTCTCACCTGAAACATGCTTAAGAGACTTAAGGACTGAAAAAATCTAGGTTTTTATTCTTTTGTTTTTCAATGCATAAGCAATAAGAACAAAAGCCTTTTCTCCCACTTTACTGATCTTAGCAAAAGGTCTGCTTCCTGACAAAAGTTTGGGGCAAGGAAAAAGCAGATTCTGTAAACTGAAGAATGTAGCCTTTATTTAGGCTCCAAATTTCTCGACAAATAAACTCCTATTTTCTATGAAATATTACCGGACAGTCCGTTGCATACTGTGAACTTTCAAATGTGTTTTCATTTTTCTTGTCTTGGGTAAACTGGTTGAATTCCCAAGGTAATCTCCATTCTGAGGCCCTCTCTATCTCTGAAAGCACAGACTATATCATCAAGATAACGGCCTGAGTACGTATGGATAGCATTGTAGTCTAAAGACCACTTGCAGCGTTTTTGTCTGACTCTTTTCTTATATTTACAGACCCCATGGATTGATTTGGAGAACACGTCTTCCACAGAAGACAAGACAGAAGGCAAAACATAATATTCTTTTTGAGAACAGAGGGAACATCTCAGCTATGTTCATATGTGAAAACCATACTACCTATTTTTGAGAAAAACATTCAGCACTAGAAAAATTAAGATCTTAGAGTATCTGTAGATTTTAAATTTTAGGCTTCTCATCCAAAGTCAGAAAGTCTTGTCTCTCTATTCCATCAGCCGCCCATCTTTTTGAAACACTGAAAGGCCTGTATTTGCTGTTGTGTGGCTAGATCATTCCTTCTTCTATCTTATACAAGACCACAATTATATTAGATATATTAGATTTGAGATATTTTTGAGTTCACACTGGTATCCCAGGAGTTTCCTAGAAATAGAAAAGACAAGTAGGAGCAGACCAGAGTACAGGAACTTTGACAATTATGTATCAGGTGAGTGGCAAGTGGGCACATATTCCAACATTTAGGGGTTAGAATAGTGAGAGATTTTTAACCTAGTTCTGGCAGATCATCTTCAGGGAGAGCAAAAAAAGCATTCTGAGAGGATTGAAGAGGTGGGTGGAACCATAACAACTGTATTCACTTTGCAGAAATATATTTTTCTTGTCATAAAAAGCCCTGAAAGTGATGCAGTGTGCTTTAAAGATGCAGAACAGAGTCCACCGGTGCCTGAAAGTTGAGTCATGTCACCTAAATCCAGAAACCAAACAGTTAGCAATACTACGGCAAGGGTATAGGGCAAAAAAATTGACTGCACTACATCCACTATCTCACAGTCTAGTTATGTTTATGGGTGCCAGAACATACCCCTAGGCTTCCAAAGCTAATGCCCAAAGGCACGTTTGCAATACACCACAGTGGTTCAGCACACCATACAATATACAGTAACAGTAGTGATCAAATTAATAATATCAGTAGGCCATAGATTTTTCTTTCTTCCTTTTATTCCCAAAAATCTTCACATACAAGTAGGCTACTTGTATGTGAAGATTTTTGGGAATAAAAGGAAGAAAGAAACATCTATGGCCTACTGATATTATTAATTTGATCAATACTGTTACTGTGCACACCATACAATATAGAGTAACAGTATTGATCAAATTAATAATATCAGTAGGCCATAGATTTTTCTGTCTTCCTTTTATTCCCAAAAATCTTCACATACAAGTAGGCTACTTGTATGTGAAGATTTTTGGGAATAAAAGGAAGAAAGAAAAATCTATGGCCTACTGATATTATTAATTTGATCAATACTGTTACTGTATATTGTATGATGTGCTGAACCACTGTGGTGTATTCCAGATACCAAAAACAGGCTTGCATTCGGAACAATCTGAAAATGATGAATAGGATATTTGGGGAGCCCCAGATTAAGAATATATCATAATAAAGACAGGAAGAAATCAATGTATGTCAATATCAGTTGTCTGAACTCTCCCTTATTTCTTTATCTTTCTCCACCCTGAAGTAATTTGAAATCTCTAAATGAGACATATCGTTTGTAGGAGGTGACAAAATGAACCATAACTATCAACACTGGAGGCTTCCTGGAGAGCCAAGCATGCATGTAATGAAATAAGCACATGTACGAGATATGCCCAGAGCCCCTAGAAATCTTAATGATATAGTCAGCTATTGGAATGCTCTGTTACTTAGCGGTACTCTTCATTACTCCGGGTCCCGTTGTCCTCGTCCCATCCATTAACAAAGTGGAGATAATCATCTCCCGACAGAAAAAAGAAAAGAGGAATGCTGGTATCCTAACCCTAGCCCCTCTCACTGGGAGTATATAATCAGTACTTACCCGGCATTCCCCCTGAACAACCAAGTCCCCACAGGAAGGCCAGACGTCCGGGAGGGAGGGAAGGGTGTATGAATGGGACGAGGACAACGGGCCCTGGAGTCATGAAGATTACCGGTAAGTAATATAGCATTACCCCCTGGTCCCTTATGTCCTCGTCCCATTCATTAACAAAGTAGAGAATACCAATGCAGAAAATCCGGCCTTCCAAACCCTCAAGCACACCCAGGAAACCACACCAAAGGCAGCAACCCAAGAGTAGCAAAAGGAAGAACCACCGGAAACAACACGCAGAGCACCCATACAGGAAAGAGCCCCACCAAAGCAGGGCCGCACCCACCAATACAAACGGGAGACGACAAGCCGAAGATAAGGAACCCCCACAGAGAAAAACCAGCCCAAACCAGGAGTCCCTGTGAACAAGGAAGGGGGGAACACACCAAACAAAAAACGCCAACGAGGCCGCACGCAACAAAAGGACAGCGAGGAGGCAACACAAAGAAGAAGACCCCCAGCAACCGAACAGACCAGCAAGCCAGAACAGGCCAGCAGGGAAACAACCAAGGACCAGAAACGAAACCAAGGAAAACCGAAAGCAACAACAAGGAGGCAGCCAACCAGAGAAACAGGAAACAGAGGACCCATGCCAACCACGGGAAAACCCCAACCTGCTCAACAGAGGAGAGCACGCACAAAGGGCGACCAGGCCAAAAAGGAAGCTGAAAGGAAGCCCCCAAAGAGTAACCCAAGGCAAAGCCCAGAAGGGAAACAGGCACGAAAGAAACCAACACCCTGGGACCGCAGCGGACTAGAGAAGAAGGAGCCCCAACAGGACACGACCAAAGAGCGCACCGGACAAAAAGGCAGACAAACCCATCTCTAACAGGCAGGCACACAGGACCCCACAGCAGCCGCTGACAGAGCCAGCCCCAACAAGAAAGAAGGGAATCCCCGACAGACCAATCAACACAGAAGCAACCCCAAAAGGGGATGACGGGAAGGCCCCACAGACGCAACCAAGCACATAGGGTGAAAAACGAGCCAGACCAAACCAAGAAGGAGGGAAAAACTGGCCAGACACCAGAGAACAGCCAGCAACAACTACCAGAGCAGCCAAATGAGAACCACCAAGCACCCTGAGGGGGAGGCGGAGCCACGGCGATAGCCCAGGAATTGGCAGAGAGCCAGCAAAGGCCAAGGCACACACAAGAAAGCCGGGGAAACAGGAACACAACCCCAGGAACACCACCCCACAAGGCCCACAGAGCCAGAAGTGAGCAAGCCTGAGAACCCAACAGAACCAGTCCCAGACAGAACTCCAAGAGAACCAGGCAGCCAGACCCCAACCAAACCGAAAAGGACAGGGTAAGAGCCAGAGACCAGAACCCCAGAAGGCCAAACGTCCCACAAGGAACAAGGCCCCAACCAAACCAGGGACCGTCAGGAAACGACTGAACAGCAGGGGCAGGCGAGGCCAACCCCGAAGGCCACAAAGACCAGGGCAGAAGAAGAAGCCAGCCAGAAAACGCCCCCAAAGAGACCAAGAAGACAGCCGACCAAACAACATACAGGCCAGAAAAAACCGGGGACCAACAACCTGGAACCCGCACAGGCCCGAAAGGGGTGGGACACAGCCAACGGCCCAAAACCCCCAAAGGGAGGGAAACGAACCCCCAAAACCAGCCAAACCAGAGAGGCAACAGTAGCCAGGGTGGAAGCCAAACAGACCACGCAGGCCCAGCAACACCACGGTCCAGCACCCACCAAGGGAGGGCCGGAGCAGGGGAAACAAAATGCCCAGGGCAGAACCCAGACAACAGAATGCCAAACAGATGGGAAGCCAGGGCTGAAGCCAAGCAACCCGCCCGACCAGAAGAACCCAGTGGCCCAACCCACAACGGGGAAGGTCCCAAACAGGGAAGGCCCCAGCAGGGCACAGGCAAAAACAAAGTCCAGGAAGGGCCAGAGGAGCACCAAGCCCCCAATCACAACCCCAAAACACAGCAGCCAGCCCCAGAAAACCAGCAGGCAAGTAGGCAGGCAACCTAAGGGGCAAGAGAAACACCCAGCGACTGCCCCTTCCGAACAGAGGGCGGGGGGCACAGAGAGACAGACACCAACAATGAGAGCAGGCCCCAGATAAAGCAGGGGGGGGGCACGCAGAGAAGAAAGGAATAGCCGCCCAGGCAGAAGACCAGAGCAGCCGGAAAGGGGAGGCCCAGGTCACAAGGGGCAAAACAAGCCCACCCCAGCAAGAGCCAGGAAACGACTGCCGATGAAACAGCCACCCACAGGCGGATACCCAGAGACCACAGGACCGGGCCAAAAGCCCAAACCTAACAGAGCAGAGGAGAACAGCCGGCAGCAGAAGCTGAGAGCACTCAACCACACAGGTCCAGACAGGCAGGCCACAAACCAGCCCCGACTCACCAAAAAAAAGGGCCAGGTCCCGAATAGACCAGGGACCAGCAGGCAAAACGCAGCCGGAGGCAGGGAAGGCCCGAAGAAGAAAAAGGCCCCCAGAAGTCCCCCCCCCCACCCTACAGGAGGAACAAACACCAAGGCCCATTGCAACCCCAGGCGGACAGAACAAACAGCCAACAGCACCCGGTTGCCCCATGTGGACACCCATTCAGGCACCAAACAGACCCCACACCGCTCAATAGTGCAGAGTAGACGAGACCAGAGCTGACAGGATGGTACGGCCGCCGGCCGCAAAATAAGGAAGAACCAAAGCCAAACAAGACCTACACCCAGCAACCAGGCAAAACCGGGAGTGGACAAGGCGGCAAAGATGCAGCCCAAAACCAGACACAGAGGGGCTAGAGACCACAGCCTCTACAATCCCAGGCAGGCACGCAGCCAAGGAACCACAGGGACAGAACCCCAAGAGGAAGACAGAAGCAAAGGAAGAGAGGAACAAAGGACCACCCCAAGAGGAAACGCGGCACAGGAGCGGCAAGGAAAAGCGACCAGGCGAGGAACAAGGACACCCAGGAGGACGAACCAGCACCAAGGACAGGT
This sequence comes from Lissotriton helveticus, assembly GCF_964261635.1. Lineage (NCBI taxonomy): Eukaryota > Metazoa > Chordata > Amphibia > Caudata > Salamandridae > Lissotriton > Lissotriton helveticus. The sequence goes on along the minus strand of NC_136059.1, from coordinate 609,353,692 downwards.
CAGAAGAGGCAGACGTCACTTCCCGGTCGACCCAGGCAGCCAACCCGCCATGCGGCCCACACCTGGAGGAGGCAGGCCCAGCAGACACAGAACAAGGACCCCTCCCTCGCACAAAGAGACGAACCCCACAAGAGGGAAAGTAGAAGGAGCACGAAAAAGGGAACCACAGGAGGAGCACAAGGCAACCAGAGCGAGCCAGCCAGCAACAGCACACAGAGGAAACAGCCCCAGCCACGCGGAAACACCACGGTGGCCAGAAACAGGAACAAGGCCCACCCCATCAGGAAGCCAGGGACCCGTACTGAGGACCCAGAACGCCAGCGCAAGGAAATAGCGCAAAAGACCAGGTCCAGAATGAAAGACCGAGCGCAGCAGGCAACAGCCACCGCAAGGAGCAACATGGTCAGGGCTCGAGAGACCCTGAGCAGAGCCAAAGCACAGCAGGAGCAGGACCCATCTGCACCCGGTACGCGACCATAGAAGGCAGCAGGGGAGACAACCGCTCAGACCCACAGCACCCAAACAAGCAATGGATGTACACACAGAGCCAAAGGAGAGCTCACAAAACATCCAACAATGAAAGGAACATGCCTGACATTCTTGAATGAGAACTCACAACCCTCGCAACACCAGGAGTGGAACTCACAACCTATGGAGTAAGAGTCAGTGACCTCAACCACCAGGCCACAATGACCCAACGCCCATAAAGCGACCTCAGAAACCATAGGAACAGCAGAGAGCAACCCCAACCACAAGGCCACAGACAGTCGCCCCCCGAAGGCAGGGCAGTAGGCAGTCTGAGCAAGCCCTCAAGAAACCCTGGAAAAAACAGCCCCACGAGCTACCAGGCAGTCCAGCAGCAAGGATGAGAGGCAGAAGCGGGGATGTAGCTCAGTGGCAGAGCGCATGCGTCGAATGTATGAGGCCCCAGGTTCAATCCCCGGCATCTCCAGGCTTCCCGTTTGTTTTTTCCGGAAGGCTAGCCCACCATCATGCAGAAGGAAGAGATATGTCCAAGGACCCTGAAAGCAAAGGCAGGTCCTTCGAGGACACAGGAGATGCACCCGCACCAGAATATAGTAATACACAACTCCACCCAGGGTGTAGTGTAGTTCCTATATTCCCAATAGGCTCTGCGCATTGGAATAATATAAACAGCAGTGTAGACTTAGGACTGAGGTCAACTAGGTCTCTACTGACTATTTTAGACTTAATTAGTTTTGCCAGCTAGCTTAAAGGTCACTAGAAACTTTTTTGAATGTTCAGGAAAGAGTTAACTCTCCTGATTTAGACAAGAAGGGATTAGCTTCTGACAACCGCATAAACATGACAACTTTGCTCCCTCAGAATAAAGAGTGTATCTCTAGAGTCGTGTGAAAACAATAGATAACTATTTCACTCAGTCAATCGTGCGTACTTAGTTTCACCAGAGTGCAGAGAAATAGAGAGACGGGCGTTTTCAATAAAAGGTGTTATTTATTGAGCAGTCTTCTTTCTCATGCAAGAGAAATTAATTCCCACAATTGCAATACTTATCATGAAGTAAAGTGCGTACAGTAAAAGGAGTATTATGAAATAATACTGTAAAAGCATTGATATGGTTTCTTAGCCATATGATACTTTAAAATGGATAAAATATATACATACATAAAAACATTGACTAACGTACTCAACTGGTGCTTCTAATATACGCCTACCCCGGTGTACCTGACCTAAGCCTAATATGTGGGAAGGAGTAAGTAAGTTGCAGTTTGTGTTAAGTTGGTTTTTGCCAAGGATCTGAATCAAGAATTCTCTTAAGGGTTTAGTCAGCTCCGTACCTTGGTTCTAGAATGAAGGAGGTCTTGTATCTCGTGTCTCAGGACTCGATCTCCCAGCAACCCGCAAGGGTGACTGGAAACACCGGAGCTGGATTTTCTCGGATGGAGAAAAATACAGCGTCTTTCTCAGTGCGTCAAAAGGGAGGGGCGGCTTCCTTCAGCTCTCGCATCAGCTGGGCTTCGGGTAAGTAGATAGCCGCTCTGCTCTAAACCACCATGTGTTTGCTTAAGGCAACGTTGGGATATTTATACCTGAAAGGTGCCGGGTTTGACGTAAGGTTGGACATAAAACGTCACTAAGAACTAACAGTTCTTTCTGGACTCCAGGAGTTCTTGTGCAAATCAAAACAAAAGCAGGGGGAATTCCCGGGCTGCTGGAGGCTTGGTTTGTTTAAAGAACGCGTTGTACTTTCTAGGAGTCTAGGGGAGTAGCCTTGCCGTATTTGGACTGCATGGGCTATTACTAAATATGGATATGATTCTCATGCCTTTATAAGGATACTATTTATTATAACCACATAAGGGCATAAATCGGGAATATCGAATTAGGGTCCTAGATAGAAATACAACACCCACTCCACGTATTAATGTCCATCATTACTAAAAACTAAGCAATATTAAACATATAACGATGCATGTGTTTTCCAACCCACCCCAAAATACATAATTCGCATTCGAAATGGTATGTGGTAAATACACAAAAATGAGTATTGGTACTGTACGTTTTTCAAGCAGTGGTATCATTCAGTTAAATGCTTATATATTTTAGCTGAATGTATTGCGAAAATTACACATGAAATGGCTCTGAATACAGAAAAGAAGGTCGAGACCATTTCATCACATATTTATACAATACTGTACATGTGCTAGAGGCTGAGGTAAAATATTGTCTCTAGTATCTCTAAAAATAGAAGCTCTGTTCTCTAAGAATAGTTCTACTTTAAGCAGATTACTGTGTGCCAGAAAAAAGGTAAATATTTTGGAAGTGGAAAAAATAATTTCGTTTTCAGGGGAAAAAATAGTTCCAAATGTTTTCAGTAGTTTTGTTTATCAAAATTGAAGGCCAAATTCAGAGTTCAGGGAACGCTGTGTGCTCGTCGTTTTAAAAAGTTATTCTTTTTGTTCAGGGGAGAACATCATATCAGACAGGCTTGCGACAAATTGGTCTACAACAGTTCGACAAAGTTCGAAAATGCTGAAATTGTGCATATGTGAGAATGATTGCTATCATCGATGTCGGGATCAGCAATGCTCACAGAAGGTTGTACCTGTTTGGTGCTGCTTTCCTCTCGTACTTCACCGCCACCTACTCGTAGTGGTGAAGTCTCAATGAATGCCGTCATCAGAATAGGTAGCCGCTGGGGACAACACGTTGCATGAGTCGTTACCGGACCTAGCAAAGTATCGATATCCATTGGTACTGCTGATGGTAGTGTAAGACAGACGTCCAACACGCATTCTTTTCCGTATAGCAGACATCGAAGCACAGGTAAGATGCAATCTTGCCAGATTGGTCTGAATGAAAGAAACCAGGTTGCACTTAGATCTCTTAGCCGGGCAAATCCGAGCACTTTAGTGATGCGGTCTCGGTAGCGTATCGCTAAGATCGTTTCTTCCATTGTAGCTGGAGCTCGGTCTGTGGCTTGGCTTGCGATATCGGAGCAGAAGGATCAAAAATAAAATTCCAGCTACGAGTCCCAAAAGAAGAGGCATGCCGCCGAAAAAGGAATGGACAAAATTCGGGAAAATGCCCAGAACGGTTTCAAAGGGGGCTAACAGTCCCGAAAACATTGTCTTAAATACATGTGCGATGCCACTGGTATCAGACATGTTTAAGATTTGACCTAACATTTCTACGAAATGCACAGGGCAATTTGTTGATAATAGGGAATGTATCTCTGCTGCTGTCCTTGCAACTTGCAGATCATACGTCTCTTTTGATGAGGTTAAAGGCACAGTTGTCTATAAAAGAATGGACTTCATTCTGCTTAAAGTATCAATTCGAATAGAAGAGATATTCAAAGAAGGCCATATTGCCGCCTCCATGTCTGGATTGCTGTTTGGATACAATACTTGCATACAGCAAGTGACCATGGAACTAACGCTCACGAGATAGGCTTTTCCTGGCACCATGCCACAACAGCTGTGGTCACTTATTAGAACATAACTGCCGTTGGAAAGTTGTCTAAAGAATGGCTCTATCTGTGTTACAGGAGTGCCATGCAGGTGACATGAAAGGTTATTTGAAGACCCTTCGCAGGCTCCATGCAAGTTAATACCTTGACACAGAAGTGTACCGCTTAGTGATTTTTTACAATTGTTACCACTAAGGAATACCTTTTTTTTCCTTCACTATAACATTTGTGTGTATAAGGTAAATTCCATGTTGACTTGATGTATCCTTTACCCAACCTTTCATACAGGCCTGCTGGTACATATTTTTGGCAATACTTAAACTGGAAAGTTGTTATTGGGATTGTAATCGTTGCATGTATTATCCATTCAATGACAGGTCTCTCTGACATTATTTATGGTAATCTCTCAAGTTTTTCAATGCTCAGAATCGTACAGTCTGCTCCTTTTTGTGCCAAACTGATTTGTTTATCAGTAGTAAGGTTAAAGATAGAGAATAATGACGTTGTGTTGATTAAACGCCATGGCACGTAGCCTGAACGCAGGTTTTGCAACGTCCAGCCAAGTTGTACAATAGAACGTAACTGGAACTGACCATGTTGTAACATTAGCAAGTCCTGCTCTATTATATCAATAGCAGATGATACAATGCTGTCCAGTGAATATATTCTGGAGGACAGAGTCGTTAACCCATTGTCCACAACAGAAAGTGATTTTTCCAAATTTATACGACCAATTTCTCGTATTTTTTCTGCTGTTTCAATTTGTGTTACTTTCCAAGCTTCGTTGTAAGCAGCATATATACCGGCGTATATGAAACGTTTTGACTCTGTTTGCGTGGTCCCAGTATGAAATCACGCAAGTCAGCACCGTCTTTAAGTAAAGTCAAGTGTTGCTTAATTTCAGCCAGTGTGAATTTCTGTAGCCATTCGAGGAATAGTTTACCTACACTGTATGTTGTAACTATCCCTGGATGCTGTCTCTGGGAGTATCTAGGGTCTGGCCTGGTCTGTATCAACCCCTGTGTTTTGTTCAGGAATCTATCTTGACAGTTATTTGTGTCTGTGGGCCAGATCAGCCATTTTTTTCCAATCAGGATTTGTTCTGTTTTGGTGTAAAATATGGGATACGTCTATCTCCACATCTGTAGTGCTATCACTATCAGGCAAAGGATTCGGAATAGACGGTTTATTTAAGTCTTTTATCTTGGCTAAACTAAGACAGGTTGTTTGCTGAATTGTGTCATTCAGGAATATTATCTGTAATGGGATCATGCAGGCTCTAAATAGTGCTTCTAGACCTTGTACCTGCCAGTCTTTTGAACCCCAGATGGTTTTTGTTTCAATATTGTTTTTCCAAAATTCAAAATCAAATGTAGTCATTTTTTCATAAAATGTTTCAGAATAAATCAATTTAGTATTTGTCAACATTGTTTTCATTCCTGTCTTATTTAACATTCTAAAATAAAACGTTTCTGCATCACTGTTGTTAAACCTGAGAAGTATGTGAATTTCTCATAAAAAAATTTTGAACTGCCTTTTGGCGGTGTTGGACAATGTTCCCATTGATTATAATTTAAAACATTTCTAGGTTGAGCAGATTTATGCAAATAGTGATGCCCATAGTGGTTAAAACAGTACATTTCTTCATAGTTCGATGAACCCTGTAAATAATCATGTTCTCCGAATTTGGCTGACATTACTAATCTGACATCATATTATGAATATTTTCAAAGTCCCAATCATCAGAGAAAGTACTTGGTGTCACAAAGTCACTTAAGGAAACCTTAAACTGGTGTGGATATTTCAAGAGCTCAATCGGGCCATAGATTTCATAATCCGTTTTGTCCCATGCTACCCCACCGGGTATTGGATGGGCTGTGATGTTCACTGATGACAGTTCTCTTTCCTCGATGTGAGAGGATCTGTGAGGCTTTAGAACCAAGTTGATGTTCTGACTTGCTGTGTCCATTGTACTATATTTTCCATCAATGAATTTTCCCAAACATAAAACCATGATGAGCCAAAGCAGGAGGAAAAGTACACCTAACACAATCCAAAATTCAATCCATGGTGAAATCAGATAAGTTTCTTTTAGTTGGTGAAAAAGTTCAGTTACTTTGTTTTTGAAAGTTTTTGTTGCTGGCGTTTCTTCAGGTTCGCTTGGATCTTCAGAAAAGTCATCGAAATTGATGAAGTAGCCAGATGCAGTTCTGTTAATTGTTGGAATTGTTTCCGGATTTTCATTTGCTTTTGGATTTTTCTTTGTTTCATTAGCATAGTCTGTGGCTACATCTTTGTAGACAGGTGTTTCTTGACGAACTGTTGCAATTTGGGTTTCAAGAGGCACAAGTTCCATTGCTTTGTTGCATAGTCCTTTTTTATTCACTGCAGGTTTATCAAATGTGATTAGTCTTTCAGTTTGAACCTCTTGGATTGTAGCAAGATTTGGTCTTCTGCTATTTCTTGGGAGTCCACTGGGCCTACTGCTTATTATTGGCCACATGATTGTGGTTTTACCAGGTCGATGGATACAATTCGGTTCTCCTTTTTACCAGCAAGTGGCGGTAGTACAACTGATCTTGTTCCGCTGACAGCTAAGACAGGTACTGCTTTTCTGTAAGAAGGCCCAAATTCCTTCTTCACCGCGATCTTCTCTCTGACTAGATCCCCAATCTTTGGAATCCAGACAGGTCTTGCTGGGACAGGTGGTTTTATCTTCAGTGGCTGTTGGCTTTAACTTTGTATTACTCATACTTCTTCTTGTTTCATTTAAGTCCTGTAAAACAGCCAAACGGTCTTTGATATCAAAGGCTTTTTCTTCTACCACTGAAGTGTGACTATCTAAGTCCTGAATATGCATTCTAGTTCCGAACAATAGTTCGTAAGGAGTGAAACCTTTTAGAGAATTTCTTGGCAGATTGTTAAGACTACGTTGGACACTTGTTAAATGTTTGACCCACCCATCACCCGAACCTAATACCCTCACCGTTATAGATTGCTTTATGTCACGTTTTTTTCTTTCCACTACCGCGCATTTCCCTCAGGATGGAAGGGAGAAAAGTACCGCAATGCAATGCCCATGCTGGGCCTCTTTGTAAGCTCGAGAGCTAAACGCAGGACCCTGGTCAGAATGTAGCATGCCAATTGCGTATGTGCCGATAAAGACTCGCAAATCTTTTATAACAGTTATGGCGTCAGCCGAGTGCTGGTGTCTGCATTTTAAGTGAATCTAGTCTTAATATTTATGGGATCGCATTTCTCCTGCTGGATTTTTGCGTATAGATAGCCTTATGCTTTCTAATAGAGGTGTCCTGGCACTAGTCTGGTCCGGTTCACGACTGCGATCTCGGTTGCAGTTTGGACAATCCTTTGCAAATTTGTAATGTTGCATGCTCATCCCCGACCACCAGTATTCTGATTGTAATTCTTTTAGAGATTTCACGATCTCTTTGTCATATAGCTCCTGTATATCCTTATATCGTGTTAAGTTAGCATAGGTACATTTGAGGTTTAAACACCATTTTTCTTTCTTGCAACTTCTGCACACGACACTTAATTGTTGACTTAGCTTTCAACCTAGTAGTTTGCCGTGGTGTATGTGGGAATAATATGTTATTACTCTGATATCAGCTTTGCTTAATAAACTATGTCTGCACGAAGAGTGCTGAAGTTTCAGGAACAACACGATATGGAATTGTTATGAGGTCTGATCTCCACGCCTTCATAGTCATAACACAAGTGCAGCCTTTGCCAACTCTGGCTTCAGGCGGGATTGATATTGCTTTGCACGAGGCACATAGAACACACTTGATGCGGTGCACATGCAGAGAGAGCTGGTGTATGCTGATGTGATTCCTTCATGCTAGGACACTAAGGTATGGGCCCGCCCTGAAACAACCCAAAGAGACCTTCTTAGCTAATAATATAATATATGTGTTAGGGAGGGTGAGATATAAGTGTTGTTAACTCTTATTCATTACAGTATGTTAACATGCTGTCACCATTCGCTTTTTATGTCTTAGTAACTATGCTGATAATTTTGCTACTGATAATAAGTATACTTGTATTATCTAAGATACTGCGCCTGAGAAGACGGCATTAGTAAATAAACATTTCAAATGCACATGTGTCTTCTTTACTCCATGTTCTGGTTTGTAATGATAATATAACGAAAGAGTGTTCATGAGTCCCACGTACCCTGAGGTACTGTAAGTTCATGTTCTGGTTTGTCTAAACATTGGGAGTTTGATATGTCCAATGAGACACTGTAGCTAGCTCGGTAAGGGGTGAGTTGGTTGCTAAGGTGAGTTTTGGGACACCCTAATTTGCCGAGGTTCCACTCCTCTGTGCACAGTTCTGTGTGAGAACAGAAACCCTGCGACATGGCGCCCAACGGTTTCGGTGGTCTTATATCATGACACTCGAGTAGTATATCGTTCATACCTTAACCCCTTCACCTCCGTTTCCGGAAAGCGGGGTGTCGGTGAAACCTACCTATTTTTTGAGATAGGTCTTTTTTCAAGCTTGATTCTTTCTTAAACGGTTTCTTTGAATTACTACCCAGTTGTGCTACAAAGTATTCTTTGTGTTTTCTAGTTTCCAGTGTTGTCATGGCGGCGGTGGCCATTGCGCAGCATAGTCGCGTGGCGGTGCGCAACCATCTTCAGACGTACCAAGTACCGGTGGATGGGATGGCTGTGATTTTCGTGGTGTGTGCAGATCCGGCGTTCCCTTACGAGTTGTTTTACTCTTGGGTTACGTTTCCGGCTGTGGACGCTAATTCTGGTTTGTTCCACTCCTACACCGCCTCGGCTGTCCCGGCTGAGTATACACCGTACAGGGCATTGGAAATACCTATTGATCATTGGCAGCATCGAGTTTGGTTTGATGGCGCCCTCCCCCACTCTTTGTCCGCTGCGAGGTTAGGTCCACTCTCAATTCCAGGTACAAATTGGCCTGCGTTGGGTGGCTTTACCCCGCACCCGAATCACGGCGCTTGTACCCTGCAGGAAATTCGTAGGCTGCATGTTGTTTCCATTTCCGTGATTCGTGCATTAGTGCAATACATCGGTCGCCACCTGCCTGGTGGTCCCCAGGGGGGTGCGGCCGTTCCCATGGATCGAGGCGGAATGCGTCTCAATCCAGTGATGGTTAATTCGGTTTTTGGTGCTCGTCCAGTTGACAACGATGACTTCCCATTCTGGCTAGCAGAGAAGTTTGATCAACTGGAGGCGGTTTTTCCGAATTCTACTCCTGCTGATAAGCATAGAATGTTGACGATTACTTTACCGAAGGATTTAACTCCTGAACTTGTTGACTGTGAAAGCTGGGGAAAAACATTTGCGGCAGTTTATACAAGGTGCTTCGGCACCCCGTCTATGACTGCCCTGCCTGACATCATTAGACGTGTTCAGAATGATCACGGTCCAGAGGCAGCGGTTGAATTGGGTATGCGCCTGTGTGGTTCTTTTGAGATTGTATGCGATCTCATTCTCTCCAATGTTAAAGGAGATGCAGTTAACTTTCAGGTGTCGAATGCTTTGGCTGCTCTGCCCGATGCCGACAAACCCCGTCAGTTGGCAAAAATTGTAGTGGCCGCTTATAAGACAATTGGCCGCACAAGTAGAGGTCTGAAATATTTTGCAGTAAAGGAGAAAAAACAACCTCAGGGACAATCTGCAGTTGCAGATGTCCCGCCCAAGTCCAAAAAACAGAATTGGCCTAAAAAACAGACACAGGGGAAGCAATATAAGCAGACTCAGGATTCTTTTCCTGCGCTTCAGGCTCCTGCGCCGACAGAGAAGGTATATGATTTGCGCGATCGCGCGATGATTAAATCACCTGATCGTTTTCAGGGTTCTGATCAACGCTCTCCTCGTTCCTTACAGGAAACATCGGCCCCGAAGACCGGTGGAGGAGGGGGTGGACGTGGACGTGGTGGCCAACAGGGACGTGGTCAGTCCCGCCAAGCTGACGGCGCAGTGAAGCAGGAGGATTCTACGCCTAAAAGGCCGCAGTTTGCGAAAAAGAAAGTCGCAGCCTTAACAGCGCATCGATATGCCACAGATAGTGAGAACGCGGCTTCGGAATCTGACGTGGGCTCTGACCTTGCTGGACAGCGCGGCGGAGATAGCCATAGTCAGAGAGGCGCTGCGTCCACTACTGAGGGTGACAGCGACTGAAGTGTTCGTTGTAATTGAAACAGCCGATACACGACTGGCTCCCCCTGAAAGACTTTTTGAAATTGTCCTGTTAATTGAAGGTGACATACAGCGTACTGTCAGAGGGGTATTTTGGGAGAACCTTTCGTCTACGTACAACATTTTGCTTTCTGAGGCTGACTGGCCCCCACCTTTTGTGCTCGCAGCGCCGCGAGGGGAGGAGGTAATCCTTCCCAGTTTCGCGCACACTGTCTCGACTGAGCATGCGCAGCATTTTTTGCAGAAGAGTGGGCTCGGGCTCTTGCACCGGCTCTGTACCGCAACCAATGTGGTTGGGATAAATTGTCTCCTTCCCACGAAATTCCTTTGCGGTCTGAGCCTCAGCCTCAGCCTCAATATCCCATACGGCGTGAAGCTAAAGCTGCCGTCGCAGAAATCCTTGAACAATTGGAATATCAGGGAGTTATTGAAACGTGTGTGTCACCGATGAATAATCCCCTTTTTACTGTGACCAAACCTGACGGATCATATCGTTTGGTATTGGATTACCGTCATTTGAACTCGCATTGCCGTAACTGTGCGGTACAGAATACTCACGGCTCTGCGCTAGTGGATAGTCTAGTGCGTAAGCCTTTCAAGACAACGCTTGACATATCTAACGGTTTTTATGCACACAGACTGGATAGCTTCAGCTCCCAATGGACAAGTTTTACGTCCGCTGGTGTGCAAAAAAGCTTCCGGCGACTTCCAATGGGCTACAAAAATTGTCCTGGAGTCTTCACCTCAAGAATAGTCACTATATTGGAGAGTATCGATCCAGATGCATGTTCTTATGTGGATGACATTTATCTCACAGACGACGAAATTTGGATGCATCTGTGTCGGGTGAATTCAATAATTTGTAACTTTGCTGATATGGGTTACAAGTTTAATTTTGCAAAATGGCACATTGCAGAACACACAGTGTTGTTCCTCGGCTATGAGCTGAACAATGAAGGTCGAGGATTGGCTCCTCACTTCCTGGAGAAATGCGCACAGTTGCGCGCTCCTACAACACTGAAGAAATTACAGTCTTTACTGGGCTTCTTGAATTTCGGCAGAACTTATGTTCCGGAATATGCCCAGCGTATCAAGCCTTTGTATGCTTTGATACAACATACTTTTTCAAAATGATGCTGGCTGCCTGAGCATTCGGCCATTTTGCAATGTTTGCAGGCCGATCTGCTCGCTTCTAAATACTTACTGACTCGTGATAACGACACCAACCTGGTGATAAGAATAATTCCAGGGGCGGTGGGTTTCACGTACTTGACTTTTAATGAAGGTGACACAGTACCTATTGCTTACAAGTCACACTTGTATACTTCGGCTGAATTGCGGTTTCCCACTGTGGAGAAAGTTTTAACTGCTGTACAGATGGCGATTCTTAAAGAACGAGCACTGTCGCAGGGGAAACGCATGTTAGTGGTAACACCCTGTCCTCATTTGGAGGCAGTCACGAAATACGAGGTGACAGTATGACCTAAGTCAAAACGGGGATCAGATCTAACAGTTTTAAAACCGTCAGTTAAATTCAAAAATCTATGTTGGCAAGAATCAGCACTACGGTGCCAAAGCAGCCAACCCTTAGGATTCACACTGGAAATGTTAAAGGAGGAATTAAGAAGTAGAGTCTGTAAGTCTCTAATGGACAACTGAGTAAAATTACTCCAACCATCATATTCCTCCAACTCCGGGAAAGAAGGAGCGTTTAATTTTTTAGAAGTAGCCAATCCAAAGCATGTGGTCTGGGAAATTGTTTCATTCAGAAACAGCATATGATTCGGGATGAGACATGCACGGTGCAAAGCCTCAGTGCCTTGTACCTGCCAGGCCTTTGAACCCCAAACTGATTTAAGGTCTATCGTATCCTTCCATAACTCATAGCCTCCAGTAACTAATTGATCAAGGAAGGACTTGGAATACAACAATTTAGTATCGGTAAGTCTAACCTTGGACATTGGCATTTTTCGAAACTTAAAATAAAAGGACTCGGGATTGGACTGATTAAAGTCAGTGAAGTAAGTATACTTTCTCAGAAATGTTTCAGAACTCCCCTGATGTGGCGCTGGGCAATGTTCCCACTGAGTAAAGTTAACAGTATCCCTTCTGGATGATGTTTTGTGTAAGAAGTGATTGCCATAATGTTGGTAACAGAATAATTCACCATAATTAGCAGATTCTAAATATAAATCCTCAGCATCAAATGCAGCATAGTATTGCAAATCAGAAAATAAACTTTCTACAGCATTGACATCCCAGTCATCAGAACGAATGTTTTGTTTCACCACATCCCCCATATTCACTCTAAGTACATTAGGGACATTAACGACTTCCGTTGGGCCATGAATCTGAAACCGAACTGCATCCCACACGATTCCATCAAGGACAGGCCATGCTGTGATGTTAACCAAAGTCAAGTCTCTTTTTAATCTGTGTGTAGAATGTGAAGAGGAAAGTGGGGCCAAAGTTCCATTTAAATGAGTAATGCAAGTTCTCTCCTCGACATAGTGTCCATTCATAATTCGAAAAAAATAAAACACAAAACCAATTGACATAAAAAGGTAAACTGAAAAAAGGACCAGCCAAATGTAAGTCCAAGGGGGTATCAAAAAATGTTTTTTACACAGGCTAGCATAAACTGCAATTCGAGAGGGTTTCTTCGAGGCAAGGGAAGCAGAGTCAAATGAAAATCTGGATTCCGTGGCTAAACGAGCTTGCAGGTCAGGCATGGACAAATCAGTGGGGTAGGTATAGTCTATCTCATCAATGTTAGTTCCGGGTAAATTATTTAATAACGGACTGGAAACAGCAGGTAATTCGATGGCCACTTCAGGTTCAATATTAGAAGCAGTGGGCATAACTGAATTCCTCACAATGGAAGGACAGGAAACAGCCGGTGTCATGCTAAGAAGAATCGGCCACTCTGTGTATCTTGACATTGTCAATTGAAATAAACCTGTTTTCCTTACGTCCAGGAAGTGGTGGTAAAATGACAGTTCTTGTGCCTTTCACTCCAAGGACTGGAACCGGAGCTCGATAGGAAGGACCAAATTCTTTCTTGTTATCGATCCTCTCCCGAACCAGTTCTCCAACTTGGGGTAGCCAGCCAACTACCGGGATCTGCAACGCATCATCCGACGTGGAGGGCAAATGTTCCTTTGCAAGACTGTCTCTGGTCTTTTGTAGATTCTGTAAAACATTGCAATGTTCATCTGCGTCAAAGGAAGTGGCGCGAACCACATAGTCTAGACCGTCAAGGTCAGGGACGTACATCTTGATGCCAAAGAGCATTTCGTATGGGGTCCGCCCACCCAGAGACCTTCTAGGGAGATTATTAAGAGCACGCTGCACGCCATAGAGGTGAGCCAGCCAGTTTCTGCCAGTGCCTATAACTCGGGCTGTCAAAGATTGCTTTAAATCACGGTTCATTCGCTCAACTACACTATTACCCTCAGGTCTGTAGGGAGACGAAAACTTGACTTGGACCCCCATCGAAGTCATGGCATCCTTATACGCCTTAGAGGCGAAAGCCGGACCCTGATCCGAATGGAAAGTACCACAGGCAAAAATCCCTATAAAGACACGCAAATCTCTAATGACAGTCCGTGAATCAGCGCTGCGATGTGGCCATACCCACACAAAGCGTGTGCATGAGTCAACTGCTACTAAGATGTACTTATACGCAGTATCAGATGAAAAAGGACCGCAGTGATCTAAATAAACACAACCTAGTGGTTTATTAGAAATGTACAACTGAGTCTGTGGCGGACGCGTAGCAGTTGAAGGTTTAATCTGCTGGCATATGTCACAAAGAAGGACATAATCACGCGTCTGTTTGTACAGTCCCCGCCACCAGAAACGTTGTTGTAATTGAGTTACAGTGGCCGAGACGCCCGCATGCGCAGACGCCACACCTTCATGTGCTGCTGTAATCAAGTCTGCTCTGCGATCCGAGTTGGGAATCAGCCGTTCCCCAACGTCAGGAATTGTCACAAAAGGAACCTTATCGGGACTTAAGTGGTATTTGTACTTCGAAGGGAATCCCGCAGGATGTTTACTTCCCTTCTCAGAGGCAGCAACTGCCGCCAAGATGTCGCTATCAATCTTGGTTTTTGATCTAGTAACCGCTGCAACTAAGTATGTAGATACTGCAGATTTCGCTGCTTCATCAGCAAGCGAATTGCCAACAGCGTGTACTCCCACGCGCTGATGACCGAGAGTATGAATCACATAAACGAGTGGCAACATAGCCTTAAGCTCTGCCACTCGAACCCAGATCATTTTATGTTTTATTGCGCTACCCTTGGAATCATGAAAATCATTTTGAATCCAAAAGAACAAGTTTTCATTGTAAGACTGGACACAGTAGTAAGAATCACTTACAATCAGAGTAGTCACACTAGGATCTGCGTACTCCAACGCTAGTAAGAGAGCACGAAGCTCCGCCAATTGTGCTGTACAATCGCCCAGGGGCAAGGTGTGCACTTCCCTGGAAATGAACTCATCATTCAACATAGCACCGACCACAATGGCGCATGCGGAAACGTAGGCATGTTTAGAGCCATGCGCAACCTGCGCCGACCCATCAGTGTAAATGATGCAATGGAAGTCCTCCAAAGGTCGCATAGCCAGAGGAGCAGGATGAACGAACTCATACTGCAAGAACTCTTGCGACCGTAAGGAAGCGTCAAAAATGAACGTGACATCCGTGGATGTCAATGACGCAGCCCACTGAATCCACCGAGGGTGCAAAGCTTTAGAATTTGGTACACTGGTTTTCGTGACTGCCTCCAAATGAGGACAGGGTGTTACCACTAACATGCGTTTCCCCTGCGACAGTGCTCGTTCTTTAAGAATCGCCATCTGTACAGCAGTTAAAACTTTCTCCACAGTGGGAAACCGCAATTCAGCCGAAGTATACAAGTGTGACTTGTAAGCAATAGGTACTGTGTCACCTTCATTAAAAGTCAAGTACGTGAAACCCACCGCCCCTGGAATTATTCTTATCACCAGGTTGGTGTGGTTATCACGAGTCAGTAAGTATTTAGAAGCGAGCAGATCGGCCTGCAAAGATTGCAAAATGGCCGAATGCTCAGGCAGCCAGCATGATTTTGAAAAAGTTGGTTGTATCAAAGCATACAAAGGCTTGATACGCTGGGCATATTCCGGAACATAAGTTCTGCCGAAATTCAAGAAGCCCAGTAAAGACTGTAATTTCTTCAGTGTTGTAGGAGCGCGCAACTGTGCGCATTTCTCCAGGAAGTGAGGAGCCAATCCTCGACCTTCATTGTTCAGCTCATAGCCGAGGAACAACACTGTGTGTTCTGCAATGTGCGATTTTGCAAAATTAAACTTGTAACCCATATCAGCAAAGTTACAAATTATTGAATTCACCCGACACAGATGCATCCAAATTTCGTCGTCTGTGAGATAAATGTCATCCACATAAGAACATGCATCTGGATCGATACTCTCCAATATAGTGACTATTCTTGAGGTGAAGACTCCAGGACTATTTTTGTAGCCCATTGGAAGTCGCCGGAAGCGTTTTTGCACACCAGCGGACGTAAAACTTGTCCATTGGGAGCTGAAGCTATCCAGTCTGTGTGCATAAAAACCGTGAGATATGTCAAGCGTTGTCTTGAAACGCTTACGCACTAGACTATCCACTAGCGCAGAGCCGTGAGTATTCTGTACCGCACAGTTACGGCAATGCGAGTTCAAATGACGGTAATCCAATACCAAACGATATGATCCGTCAGGTTTGGTCACAGTAAAAAGGGGATTATTCATCGGTGACACACACGTTTCAATAACTCCCTGATATTCCAATTGTTCAAGGATTTCTGCGACGGCAGCTTTAGCTTCACGCCGTATGGGATATTGAGGCTGAGGCTGAGGCTCAGACCGCAAAGGAATTTCGTGGGAAGGAGACAATTTATCCCAACCACATTGGTTGCGGTACAGAGCCGGTGCAAGAGCCCGAGCCCACTCTTCTGCAAAATGCTGCGCATGCTCAGTCGAGACAGTGTGCGCGAAACTGGGAAGGATTACCTCCTCCCCTCGCGGCGCTGCGAGCACAAAAGGTGGGGGCCAGTCAGCCTCAGAAAGCAAAATGTCGTACGTAGACGAAAGGTTCTCCCAAAATACCCCTCTGACAGTACGCTGTATGTCACCTTCAATTAACAGGACAATTTCAAAAAGTCTTTCAGGGGGAGCCAGTCGTGTATCGGCTGTTTCAATTACAACGAACACTTCAGTCGCTGTCACCCTCAGTAGTGGACGCAGCGCCTCTCTGACTATGGTTATCTCCGCCGCGCTGTCCAGCAAGGTCAGAGCCCACGTCAGATTCCGAAGCCGCGTTCTCACTATCTGTGGCATATCGATGCGCTGTTAAGGCTGCGACTTTCTTTTTCGCAAACTGCGGCCTTTTAGGCGTAGAATCCTCCTGCTTCACTGCGCCGTCAGCTTGGCGGGACTGTGCGGTACAGAATACTCACGGCTCTCCCTCTCCCATATGTGCGTCTGCTATTAATAAGACTCTCCAGTTCGTGTTTGGAATTACTCTGTCCCCCACTCCAGGG
This sequence comes from Lissotriton helveticus, assembly GCF_964261635.1. Lineage (NCBI taxonomy): Eukaryota > Metazoa > Chordata > Amphibia > Caudata > Salamandridae > Lissotriton > Lissotriton helveticus. Next base: position 609,336,950 of record NC_136059.1, on the reverse strand, counting down.
ATTTGAGCAAAAGGAACGGAGTTTGCATCAATTATGTATGTATTACTGAGTGGATAGCCGAGAGGTAATGCTGCATAGTCGCCTTTTAATGAGGCTTTTACCGCCAGCATGGTTTCTCCGTCTATGTGCTTTTTTGTGGCTACCGAAGCCGGTTGGACCGCTTCCGCTGTTGCTCTATGAGCCAATGAATTCCCTGCAACGTGAACGCCATCACGTTGATGACTCAGTGTATGCATCACGTGAGTCTTTTGTAGTTCTTTCTGTAAAAGAACTACTTGTTCCCAGAGCTTTTTATGCTTTATTGTGGCACCTGTGTCATCTTTGTAACCGTTTTGAATCCAGGTCTGCATGTCATTATTGTAAGACTTGACGCAGTAATGCGAATCGCACACTATTAGTGTGGGGAATTCGCGATCAGCATTTTCAAGCACCATCTTTAAAGATCTTATTTCAGCTCGCTGAGCTGTACAGTTTCTGAGTGATTCAGTTTTGGTAATTAATGGTCTGAATTTACCAAAGCGCCAGCGACCTTTAACAATCGCGCACGCTGCGTTGTAGGATTTTTCCTCTACATCGTAGTGTTGTGCAAATCTGTCCATGTAGATTATACATGTGTACTGTTCGAGAGGCAGAATTTCGATTGGCAGAGGATATTCTTCTTCATATTCTAGATCTTCTAGTTTTTTCATTTTCGGGTCAAAATAGTGCTTCACTTCTTCTGCAGCAAGAGAATTTTCCCATTGTATCCATTTTGGATCTAATGCCACTGCATTTAGATTGCGTGGGCTTGTTAATGCCTCAAGCGCTGATTCTGCTGTTAAAACAGATATCCTCCTGCCTTGGGCTTGGGTTCTTTCTTTTGCTACAGCAGTTTGAACCGCTATTAGAATTTTTTCATTAGAACTGAATTTCATTTCAGCTTGTGTGTACAAATGTGATTTGTAAGCTATTGGTACCGCTTCTCCCTCATTAGAGGTTAGGTACGTGAATCCGCATCTTCCTGGGATGACTCGGATTACAAGGTTGCGTACGTTTTCGCGTGTTTGCAATTTTGTTTTAGTTAACATGTCTGTTTGTAATGATCTTAAAATTTCTGTGTGTTTCTGAGTCCAATTGATTGGTTTGAGATCAGGTTTAATTAATTCATAGAGAGGTTTAACCCTCTCTGCATAATTTAGAATGTATGTTCTTCCGAAATTCAGGAAACCTAGTATTGATTGTAAATTCTTCAGCGTTTTTGGAGCCTGGAGTACAGCACATTTCTCTAAGAAATTGTCTGCTAGGCTGTTGCCTTCACTTGATAGTTCATATCCTAAAAACAGGACAGTTAGATGGGCAATTATTGACTTTTTAAAGTTGAATTTGTAACCCTCAGCTGCGAACCCAAGTATTATGGTATTCACTCTTTTCAAGTGAGTCTCCAGGTCATCATCTGTAAGATAGATGTCATCGACATAAGATAATGCCTCATCATCATATATTTGTAGTAACTCTGTTACCCTCGCTGAGAATAATCCTGGCCATTCTTGAACCCCTGTGGGAGTCGACAGAATTGTTTTTGCGATCCCATTATTGAGAAAGCGGTCAAATACCTGCTTTCAGGTGCAATGTTTTGACAAAAGAATCCATTAGAGATATCTAATGTCGTTTTATATTTTTGCGCACGATGTTATTCATTAGTGCTGCACTGTGTGAGTTTTGTACTGCAAATGTTTTGCAGCAGGAGTTTAGGTGTCTGCAGTCCAAAACTAGACGATATGAATCGTCTGGCTTGGAGACAGGAAACAAAGGATTGTTCATTTGTGAGGTGCATGTTTCAATCACCCCCTGATATTCAAGTTGATCTAAGATCTCCCTAACTTGTTTTTTAGCTTCTTGTTTAACTGGGTACTGCCTTTGTGCAGTGGGATGATTTTTTAACTGGATTTTGTGAGGAGGAGAATCCTCATCCCATCCTACATGAGTTTTATATAATGCAGGAGCTTGGGCCACTACCCATTTTCTTGCAAATGTATATTTTTTATGAATTGGAATATGATTTGAGAAGGCAGGCATAATCATTTCTTCGCCATGAGGCACTCCCTGACAAACTCTGGCGGCCAGTCTTTCTCAGGTAACAGGATGTCATAGCCTTTCGATAAGTTGTCCCAAAAGAGACCCCTTATTTTCCTAGTTTTGTCACCCTCTATACGCAATGTTATTTTGTATAATTTATGGGGTTTGCTAACTCTGGTGTCTGCAGTTTCTACTTGAATGTATTCATTCGTGTCCACTGTCTCCAGAAGATTCATCAGGATCTTGCAAGCTATGGTTACTTCTGCTGCGCTGTCTAGCATTGTCTGGGCCCACTCTCCGTTTTTCAGTTGTGTCCTCAGTATCCTCGGCATGTTTTATTCTAATACTAGCTACCTTCTTCTTTGGAAATTGTAATTTTTTACTTTGATGAGCAGGTTCCTTGTCTTTGGACTTGACGTGCTCTTCCTTGTGTTCTGACCGTCCTCTTCTTTCCGATGTCTGTGAGGAAGTCTGAAAAGATCGAGAGGGACGTGTATGAATATCTTGATATCTATCAGGTTTTCTCAATGTATCCCTATCTCCAAGGTTGTGTCTTTTCTCAGAGGGCTCCCTGTGGGGAGACCTGCCACCTCGTTCTGGAGATCTATCTCTGTTGAGGAGACCTTCCTCTGGACTGGAATTGTTTTTCTTTGGGAGTGGATTGTTTATTTCCATCCCAACTCTTTTTTGGAGTGTTTAGATTATTTTTAATAAATGTTTTTTTAGGATTTTCAAGTAGTTGGGGTTTTACTGGTTTCCCACCCAAACTATCTCTACCTAGTTCTTCATAGGATTTTTCTATGATTCTGGCAAGTTCAAAAGGTTGTTCTGCTATATCTGTTTCTTTCAATTTCTGGAGGTATGTTATATCGTCCATTGCCAATTGAACTAATTCTCTGTATGCCTTTGTTAATTCTTTTATTTTAACTAAAAGTTCTTCACTTGACATCTTTTCGATGTCGGGATGTGGTGTGTAGCTGGCTATAACTGGCCACGTGGCTCCTGGTCTACCTAGTGGACCTAGCCTGGTGATGTGATTTTGATGTTTTAGGGTGCCTTTAAACCAGAGCAGGTGCTCTTGGTAAGTTAGTGGGATTTCAACGTCCTCGAAAGGAGCGTATTCATCCGGAGGTTCCTCTATTTTGTAATAGTGGAATTTGTGTGTTACAGCGTGTGCTGCTGGAAAATGTATCCATGAATAGAATACCTCTGTCTGCCGATATTCATGGGCCTCTACCACGAATATGACTGTACCACCTCGTGATGATACTCCATTTTCTATACGTTTTTTTGTTATAGTTCTTTTTACATTTACCGGAATGATTATAGCATTTGGGTCTTCATCTTGGAGACTTGTGTCATCCGCTAGGAGTTGAGCTGCTATTCTAGCCTTTTCCCTTTCATCGTCACTTTCCGCCATTTGTTGACTGAAAGTTTTGTTGCAGATCAAGTTTCAAGGAAACAAAGATTAGGTGCACAATATTTTGGAACACTGTATCCTTCAACGTTGACTAAACCAAAAACTAATACATAGGAATCTCTTCCTACTAGGTTCCGGCGGATATTAACCTTTTACCCACTCCAGACGTCTTTTGGAGTTTTTACGGGAAAAAGGGGTCTGTGTGAAAAAGCACAGCTGAGTTACTCTAATGTCTTGCATTAGATTATCGCCTTACCAAACGTTGGGCGCCATGTAGTGAATTTCCTATATTCCCAATAGGCTCTGCGCATTGGAATAATATAAACAGAAGTGTAGACGTAGCACTGAGGTCAACTAGGTCTCTACTGACTATATTAGACTTAATTAGTTTTGCCAGCTAGCTCAGAGGTCACTAGATACTTTCTCGAATGTTCAGGAAAAAGTTAACTCTCCTGATTTAGACATGAAGGGATTAGCTTCTGACAACCGCATAAACATGACAACTTTGCTCCCTCAGAATAAAGAGTGTATCTCTAGAGTCATGTGAAAACAATAGACAACTATTTCACTCAGTCAATCGTGCGTACTTAGTTTCACCAGAGTGCAGAGAAATAGAGAGACAGGCGTTTTCAATAAAAGGTGTTATTTATTGAGCAGTCTTCTTTCTCAAGCAAGAGAAATGAATTGCCACAATTGCAATACTTATCATGAAGTAAAGTGCGTACAGTAAACGGAGTATTATGAAATAATACTGTAAAAGCATTGATATGGTTTATTAGCCATATGATACTTTAAAATGGATAAAATATATACATACATAAAAACATTGACTAAAGTACTCAACTGGTGCTTCTAATATACGCCTACCCCGGTGTACCTGACCTAAGCCTAATACGTGGGAAGGAGTAAGTAAGTTGCAGTTTAAGTTAAGTTGGTTTTTGCCAAGGATCTGAATCAAGAATTCTCTTAAGGGTTTAGTCAGCTCCGTACCTTGGTTCTAGAATGAAGGAGGTCTTGTATCTCGTGTCTCAGGACTCGATCTCCCAGCAACCCGCAAGGGTGACTGGAAACACCGGAGCTGGATTTTCTCGGCTGGAGAAAAAGACAGCGTCTTTCTCAGTGCGTCAAAAGGGAGGGGCGGCTTCCTTCGGCTCTCGCATCAGCTGGGCTTCGGGTAAGTAGATAGCCGCTCTGCTCTAAACCACCATGTGTTTGTTTAAGGCAACGTTGGTATATTTATACCTGAAAGGTGCCGGGTTTGACGTAAGGTTGGACATAAGACGTCACTAAGAACTAACAGTTCTTTCTGGACTCCAGGAGTTCTTCTGCAAATCAAAACAAAAGCAGGGGGAATTCCCGGGCTGCTGGAGGCTTGGTTTGTTTAAAGAACGCGTTGTACTTTCTAAGAGTCTAGGGGAGTAGCCTTGCCGTATTTGGACTGCATGGGCTATTACTAAATATGGATATGATTCTAAGTATACTATTTATTATAACCACATAAGGGCATAAATCGGGAATATCGAATTAGGGTCCTAGATAGAAACACAACAAGGGCAGAGAAGACACCCGCAGCACGAACCACCAACAGATCGTGGATGGACTGCCGGACATCACAGACCACAACCCTGACCGCAGGGGTGCAGGCCCCCAAGGCTGTAGGACTTGTGAACCAAGCCGCAGTGTACTGCAAGGAACAACAGAGGAAGCATCGGTCCACGACCTCGCCAGGCAGAAGGATCCGCAAAGACAGAAAGAGGGAAAAATAGAAACCGCTATGCGAGACTTAACGGGGGAATGGTCGGAGACAGGAACAAGGCCCCCCTCCCAGCTGCAGCCAGCCCATGGCGACCGGACACACGTCCACCATGGCAGGAGGAAAACAGGAATCCAGGAGAACCAGGCAACATGGCTCATCTTCCACTCGGCCAAGCCCCAGGAAGACGAGTCCAGCACCCCAGAAGGACTTGGGAGACCGGTGCACCAGCCACAAAGGGCCAGCCGGCATGCAAGAGCCAGGCCGGGAAAACCAAGCCTCCCAGCAAGCCCGACAGGCCGGTAGGCAGAGCACCAGACACCCTGACCGCACAGCCAGGCAGCCGGACAGGGTAAATTCAAGGAAGAAAGCCACTCAAGCCCAGCAGGAGCAGCACCAGCATCCATACCTCAATTCTGTCGATAGACAGAAAAAAAAGAACAGGCGGAATGCTGGGTAAGTACTGCTTATGTATTCCCAGTGGGAGGGGCTAGGGTTAGGATCCCAGCATTCCTCTTTTCTTTTTTCTGTCGGGAGATGATTGTCTTCACTTTGTAAATGAATGGGACGAGGACAGGACATAAGGGACCAGGGGGTAATACGCCTCTCTCCTGCCAATAGGGGTTAGACTGCCATAATAGAGATGTTAAGGATTTCTAGTGATACATTTTTAGCTCTTGGGTACTAGTTGCTGCAACCAAACCGTGTCCTACATGGATCACAAACACCTTCTTGATGATAATCATAGCGGACTTTTAGGGAAGCAAGAGACCGAACCTTAGTATGACTTGAGGTGAACCTACTCCGAAATGTGAGCCTTCTGAAGTTGGCAGAATCTCTAAGTAAACACCCTCTACCACAGCTCTCTGAGAGACATGCCACAAGGATAGGCTGAGAAAAGACATGTGTCTCCTGAAAACCTGCGAGCCAATACAGTGTTCCCACCAGCCTCTGGCTTTTTCTTTTTAAAGTATAAGTTTAAATCACTGTACTTGACTCCATGCTGACTATTTTGTACTAGTTTCTTCTCTCCCCTCCCAATGAACTGTCATCAGCTTGGCCTTCTAGTGACCATTGAAAACCAACATTAAAGAAGGTAAGAACACAAAGAGCTTTTTGCCTTCGTGGCAACGTCTTGAAAACTGCGTGTCATATTTCCATTTGTGGAACAATAATCAAAACTCCTGGAACAGAGCTAGAGCTTGCGAAGTTTGGTGGTGTCTGTCATGTTGTGCTGCCCCCAGGAATCACATGACGCGATGTCTAATTGTAAGTTACTTTATTCTTTGTCCTTCTGCATACATATCCCCTGACCTCATGTCCTGAGGTTGTCCTCTCGATTGTGTGTGTCCTTCCTCTCCCCGTCCCCTAACCGGAAGTGGGGTCCGGTGTCCCCTGTCCCTTGCTCCTTTCCTCAGGGTCCTAGTGCCCATTGCCGGGGCACGACATCTCCCCCTTTGTTGCAAACAAAACATTTCGCAGGACGGTGCCTGTGGTCATAGAGAGAGAGAGATGAGTGGGAGAGAGAGAGAGAAAGAAAGAGAGAGAGAGAGAGAGAGAGAGAGAGAGAGAGGGAGAGAGAGAGAGAGAGAGAGAACTTCATAAGCCTTTGTCGCTTTACATCTCCTCAATCAGTCTTTGTGTCTTTTTACACTCTCTTCTCGGTCATGCTTCTCTGGTGTCTGCTGGTGCTTCTTCTTCCTGTTTGTCCTCCTTTAGCACAGGTGACTGCTGCTCTTCTTCTTTTGTCTTTAGTTCTCTGAAATGCGAGCTATTTCTGGTGATGTGGTATCGACCTGCTGACGCAGTTATCATTGGCCCCGTCACTTCCGTCACCGTCAGTGGGTCTTTTGAGAATGCACTGTCTGATTTCCGCAACTGTCTTTGCCTCACTACCACAGTGTCTCCTTCTTTGATTCTTGTCTTTGTGGCATGCCTCCTCTGATCGGCGTATGCTTTCATTTTTGTTTTCGCTTCTGTGTCACAATGTGTTACAATTGGGAACCTGGAGAATTCATCTATTATTACCAATAGGTAGTTTCCTGTCTCCAGGGGCCCATAGAAGTCACCCGCCAGTTCGGTCCACACTGCTTTTGGGAGTTCGGACATCTGCAGTGGCTCCGGCTTTGATGGGGGCGCTGTCACTTGGCAGATGTGGCAGTACCTCACAGTTTCTTCGACCATGCTGTCGAGTCCCGGGAACCACACTTTTTCTCGTAGCATTTTTTTTGTCGCCACTATACCTCGGTGTGACTCGTGTGCTAATTCTACTGTCCTTCTTCTCAGTGTTCTGGGCATCACTATTCTAGTGCCTCTCATCACTATCCCATTCTCGCTTTCTGAGAGCTCTTCGTTGATCTTTTTGAACGCCAGAAGTTCCTCTTTTATCACTCCTTCTTCCAAACTGCTGTTGTTGTTTACGTGCCTCCACCTTTGTTGTCTTGTCACTTTCATTATTGCTTGCATGGTGAGGTCTTGTTTCATTTCTCGTTCTAGTTCTTCCATTGTTATTGATGTCGGTGTGTTGTGTTTGAGTGTGAAATTTAAGTATTCCTCTGCCATTGTGGTAGCTTTTGATGCTTGTGGCAGGGGGTGCCTTGACACGTAGTCAGACGGATTGTGTTCCTTCCCTGGTTTGTGTATTATTTTGAAATTGTAGTCCATTAGCCGTATCCCCCACCTCTCTATCCGGGGTGGTATTTTTGCATTGGGATTTCCATAGATTGTGATCAGTGCTTGGTGATCAGTTATTATTGTGAACGGTTTTCCAGAGATGAACATGTGATGGTGTTCACATGCCCATACCACCGCCAGGCTCTCTTTTTCCGGCTGGGAATACGCTCTCTCGACGTCCGATAGGCTTTTGCTTCCATAGGCTACTATGCTTCTTGGGGAGTTTTTTCCTGGTTGGTGTTGTGCCAGTATTGCCGCTAAACCCGCCGGGCTGGCATCTACGGTCAACTCAGTGCACAGCCTTGGATCAAAGTACGCCAAGTGGTCTACTGCCGTCACAGCGTGTCTGATCTCTTCAAAAGCTTTGCTGCATTCCTCTGTCCATGTGAAACTCTGTCCCTGTCTTGTTAGTTCTCTCAAAGGTGCACTCACGGTGGCAAAATCTTGAATGTATCTTGCGCAGTAACTGGCAAGGCCGAGAAATGACCTCACCTCTGCCACGTCACCTGGTTGTTTCGCTCTTTCTAGCATGTTCACTTTGCTGCGATCTGGCCGCATTACTTTCTTGGAGAAAATGTGGCCAAAGAATACTAGCTCGTCTTGCTCCAGTTCACATTTTGCTTCATTCAAAGTCAACCCCGCCTGCTCCAGTTGGGAGCACACCTCTCGCAATGCCTTGTCATGTTCCTCGTTCGACTTGCCAAACACCAAAATGTCATTGCTGTAGTTTAAACTGTTTTTCACTGGCCTTATTACTTGTCGTATTGTCTCCTGAAAGATCTCAGCAGCGGACGATATTCTGAAACTCAGACGTTTATATCTGAACAGGCCTAGGTGTGTGGAAAACATTGTGATGTATCGTGATTGAGGATCAAGCTCTAGTTGGTGATATCCTTTACACAAGTCTAACTTGGAGAAACGTCTTGCGCCTGTTAGGCAGCTGCTCATATCATCAAGATGAGGTCCGGGGTGTCTCTCACATTCCATCGCTTTGCTTGGTATCCTCATGTCGACACAGATTCTTATTTTTGACGTGTCCTTTTTTGGTACAGCCACTATTGGTGACACCCTGGGCGTTGGTCCTTCCGCTGGTTCTATGATATCTTGCTTGGGCAGCGCCTCAAGCTCCTCTTCCACTTGCGGTTGCAGGTGTATTGGCACCCGCCGATGATGTTGCGCTACTGGCCTCACTGTTTCATCAATGTGTAGCGTTATTTGGCGCCCTTTTAGCTTCCCTAGTCCTTGCAGTAGCTTGGGTATTCCTTCAGAATGCTTTTTTTTCTGACATGTTGTATGTCATTTCAAGGAGACCCATCACCTGGGCCGTGATATTGCTTAGTAAGCATGGTGCTGGAGTGTCACCTTTTAGTACGTGAATCTCTTTCTTTGTCACTTGACCTTTGTATGTTAGGTCCTCCGTGAATTTTCCCATGTTTGTTACTGGTTTTCGGGAACCCCAGGTGAATACTTCACCTCTGGATGGTTTTAACGTTGGCTTTACTTCCATCTTCTCATATTCCGACACGCACATGATGTTGCATGTTGCGCCGCTGTCTAGGACAAACTTTGCTTTGTGTGGTCCTACGCTTATGGTCACAGATTCTGTCTTTTTTATTTTGTTTTTGTATATAAGGCAGATGCTTTCATCTTTTTCGCCCTCATCCGAGGATATGGCAGCAGTATCTGACATGAGGTATAGTTGTTCTGCCTTTTCTTCTTCCCCTTTTTCGCCTGATTCTATGGAAGAGCTTCTGTTTCCTGTTTCGACATGTCTGACATGTCTGCTTGTCATCATTCCCGGTCTTCCTGCTCTTCCTCTTTCATTCCTGAACTGCAGTCCCTGGCATACACTGGCAAAGTGATTGCTTCTGTTGCATTTCCTGCATGTTTGGCCAAATGCTGGGCATGGACCTCTGTGTGGAAATTCAAGTCCGCGCCTGTAGCAGGTCCCATCTTGTTGTTTCTTTGGCATCTGTTCATTTCTATCTTTCTTCCAGCCGCTCGTCCGGTTGTTGTTTGTCATTCGGTGCGCTTGTTCCATTCGTCGTTCTTTTCCCCGCTCCATCTCCTTTGCTTGCGCTGTCGCCCTGGCCTCAGCCCTCGCTAGTGACAGGATCTTTTCTAGCGAAGTCGGTTCTTTTAGAATTCTCGCACGGAAATCTGTGTCACGGCAGCCCTCAATGATACGCAGTCTAATTGCCTGTTCATTGTCATATTTGTCGAATTCGCAGTGAGTTACGAGCTTTCGCAGTCGCGTTGGAAAATCATCCAGTGTTTCATCCGGTTGCTGAAAAGCGATTGTGAAGGTGTATCGCTCAAAATCGACCTTTCTCTGTGGGTCAAATTTGTCTGTTAGGCACTTTATTAGTTTCTCGTAGGTGGAGGTCTCTTCCTTTGGTAGTGTCACTAGTAGGTCCTTGACCTCATCACCTATGAAGTTTAGGAATAGGCCCAGTCGTTTGGCCTCGGTCACATCTGTGGCTTCCATGTACCTCTCAAATCTCCTGACCCATTTCTTCCATCTTATAGCCACTTGTGGCTCAGATAGGTTGAATGGGAGAGGTCTCCGATATTGTGCGCTTTTGTCGTTCGCCTTTTTGGTCTGCCATCTTTCTCTGTTGTCTGGATGTCTTGGTATTTGTCTTGCCTTGTGCTTATTTGTTTTCTTGATTCTCTTTCTGGCACTCTTCTATTATTGCTCTAATTATTTGTCTTGCCTTGTGCTTATTTCTTTACTTGGTGCTCTTTCTGACACTCTTCTACTGTTAGTCTTGTAATTTGCCTTGTCTGGTGCTTGTTTGCTGTTCTGGTGCTCTTTCTGGCACTCTTTCCGCTTTTTCTTTTTGTTTCCTGACCATAAGATGGCTGCCACACTGTTTTCTCTTCCTATTGGTCGATTTGCCTGACTTCAAAATGGCCGCCGGTAGTCTCGCGAGACTTCGGGACCAATCAGAGCACTGCCTGGCTTCAAAATGGCCGCCCGAATTTCCTTCGCGCTGATTGGCCCTTGCCGCCTGACTTCAAAATGGCCGCCTGGATTCTCGCGAGATCTCGCGCTTGAATCTGCTCAATTCGCACGCTCACTCCGCTTTTCAGTCTGCTTACCGAATTGTTGCAGACGCTTCTTTTCCTTCTTCTGCGGCGGTCTGGGTGGGCTCCCGCGCCGTTTCCTGAGACAGGGTGAGCTCCTGGTCTCGATGACGTCGTCGCTCGTCCCTCGACGCGACACACGGCGGGCTCCTTTTTACTTTCACAATCCTGCTGGGCACTCGATGCACGTTCCTTCGTCGCCAGTTGTCATGTTGTGCTGCCCCCAGGAATCACATGACGCGATGTCTAATTGTAAGTTACTTTATTCTTTGTCCTTCTGCATACATATCCCCTGACCTCTTGTCCTGAGGTCGTCCTCTCGATTGTGTGTGTCCTTCCTCTCCCCGTCCCCTAACCGGAAGTGGTGTCAGGTGTCCCCTGTCCCTTGCTCCTTTCCTCAGGGTCCTAGTGCCCATTGCCTGGGCACGACAGTGTCAATATTGGAAAATGGCTAAATATTATTAGTATGTATCTTGCTTACCATTTTACTATTGAAATGCAGGTGAAACAGTAGACGTATTTACACAATACATTTGGCAAGTAATTTTTGGTAAACGCATGAGTCTAAAATGACCAGAATAATATGGCAGACCAAAAGGATCATTCTTGTAATGGCAACATTTAGTTTCTAGTACAGTTTAATCCTTTGGCATCCCTAGCAACCACGCTCATTGTCCCTGGTAACCACCCTGCAGCTGCTGCAAGGGGACAGTTCACATTTAGCACACCTGGCATATTCTCTACCACTGTTCAGATTGAGTACACCTGGTGGCCAGCCTGAGACCGTTGCTGGGCTTTTGCTGAGCCCTGTGGCTCCTGTGATGCTTCTGCTGGTTGGCTGATGACATTCCTTGTACTCAGTGGCATTATCCCAGTCAGTAGATCTGGCTAATGACTGAAACTGCAAGAACGGATATATTTGCTTTGCCAAATCTTGTTGTGAAGGTGAAATATTTAACTTATATTTTATAGTGGTCCATTAACCGAGCACTTCACTGAAAGAGGGAATGATGAAAGTGAAGCATCACCTTACCAGGTTTGGAAAGATGGAGGATGTGAGCTTAGCATTTGTGAAGCATAATGAAAGGTACCAATGTATTTTGTTTTTGTGCATAACTACCCATAGTTTGAGACCTTCAAAGTGATCTATAAGTGGGAATGAAGTACATGGGGCTACAACAGCACAAAGTCATGTCAAAGGTCTTGAATTTCTGGATAAACCATTGAGGGCAGATATCAGCCCTGGCTAGTACTAGGGGCAGGACCTCACCTGGAGGTGTACGCTGTTTTACTATTGACTATAATGTAACTAGATGCTTAATTTATAGCAGTCGAACAAACTTAAGCAAAAAAGCTCTGTGAATCATATCTACTGTGACTTATATTTAGGCATGATGAAAACCTGAATCAATTTCAAACTCACCGAGGGAATTATATCTTCCAGGCTGTAGTGCGTATCATCCAGCTCATCTTGACAAAGGACACTGAAGACATAAAACAGTTATTTTAGTGTGTATTGTGTATGCATGACAGACAACACCAACAATCTGCTTTTAAAAATTAAAGCTTTTTTTAGTTTGTGTGAGAGCTTGTAGCAGACCTCCCCATTTTCTTTTTAGTTTGCAAAGAGGAAGGGTTCCCACCAGCACCCCATCCCTTCTGTGAATGGCTTACCACCTCTTTTGAGATCTATGATACTTTTCAGTGTTGGATTTTGGTCGCAAAACATTGATACATAGCATACCAATGTGGTATTGGGAAGAGATACATACAATATACACCCCTTCCAGATACCGATTCGGTATCCATTCACAATCCCATTTTAAAACACGTTTCCGAACCCTGAAATGTGCTGAGTACATTTTAAAAAGCATTTCAAGTTCACAAATGCCTAATAAGAGCATTTGCTTCCAGATAAATGTTTACTACATCTGGCCAATATCCGTTGACCTCAATTACAACTGTTGAATTGATCACAGTGAGCTACTGCTCTTATTATCCAAACACTGTTGTTTACTACTAACAAGTTGTACAATGAGAACCAGATTTAACAAGGACTCCTTTGTTTAACTCATTTGTTTGCGTTCCAAATGAGATAATGAAACACTGTGGGTAGGGACACTTTCTTCAGCTCAAATACCTTTTACACCACTGAAATAAAAAACATGTTTTTGCAGTTGAGAGAATTTGGAGAACAGAGTAGCATATCCCTCTCACTAATGCAAGAGGAACAATAAATTCTATTAAAAAACTGACAAATATTAAAATCTTTACTGCTTCTTACTGACAGCAAAAATGGTAGGAATGTTAAATGAAGGAAATTGGTAAAATAAGTCATTTAATTTTTCACAACCAATAGAAGATGAGCAGTTAATAAAGTCTGGTTCTAGCAGCTATTCTCCTTCTCATTCAGAGGCTTGCAGCTCATACCACGGTGAACCGTGAACCGCACAAAAACCATTGTCAAAATTGGGAAATCCAGGATTATCAAGAGAAGCTGATGTATAGTTTTAGTATGCATGTCAACATAAATGCAACGGCAGACATCACCCTGGTCTAAATATTTAGAGGGGTTATTTAATGACATTTTAAGTGGGCGTTATAGTAGCGCAAAGCACTACATCGATCTACTTGCATAAAAATAAATGTGACGCATGAGGACTCACCCAACCCTCAGTAAATCAAGGACATAATACCTATGTGAGACTGTCTATGTAAAGAACTTATGCATAGCAACATTATTAGTTTAGCAGGCACATGCTTTAAAAAGAACTTGAGTTTATGGAAATGATTACATAAAATAACAAGAACCATAGCTGCCAAAGTTTCAGATTGCTATGTGTGATATTTTCATAAATTCACTGTAATTGTGAGTGACATTTCAACGACTATGAGTGACTCTTTCTCGCAAGCAAAATCTAGCAATGAAGAGGAGGGAAACAAGTAATTATCAGAAATTACACCCATTTGAGAACAAGAAACTCTAAGACGATCTTAAAAATCTTGAATTAAGTGCTCAGGGCTAGGCAAAACATGAATGCATATACTTTAAAAAATTTAACTGCTGATGACAGATAATAATCTAGAAACACGTGTCCAGAGATGGCCAGCACTAATCTGCACCCACCTGGTGAAACACTCGAGAGACTTTGCAAGTGTACTCGCTTGTCGGACTGCATCAACCATGATGCTTAGGGGCGACTCTGCTGGGAGGTGAAGCAGTGTGCTCCCACACCTATTTTCTACTTAAAGGCTCCCTCGAGCCGCTGTGGGCTGACGAGCTCGTGGAGAGGCACCTGCGCGCCTGGAGAGATACTACGTTCCAAGGATACGGCAGCCTGCTCAGCAACCCCAAATAATGCCTAATCTCTGCTGATGACAGATAATAATCTAGAAACACGTGTCCAGAGATGGCCAGCACTAATCTGCACCCACCTGGTGAAACACTCGAGAGACTTTGCAAGTGTACTCGCTTGTCGGACTGCATCAACCATGATGCTTAGGGGCGACTCTGCTGGGAGGTGAAGCAGTGTGCTCCCACACCTATTTTCTACTTAAAGGCTCCCTCGAGCCGCTGTGGGCTGACGAGCTCGTGGAGAGGCACCTGCGCGCCTGGAGAGATACTACGTTCCAAGGATACGGCAGCCTGCTCAGCAACCCCAAATAATGCCTAATCTCTGCTGATGACAGATAATAATCTAGAAACACGTGTCCAGAGATGGCCAGCATTAATCTGCACCCACCTGGTGAAACACTCGAGAGACTTTGCAAGTGTACTCGCTTGTCGGACTGCATCAACCATGATGCTTAGGGGCGACTCTGCTGGGAGGTGAAGCAGTGTGCTCCCACACCTATTTTCTACTTAAAGGCTCCCTCGAGCCGCTGTGGGCTGACGAGCTCGTGGAGAGGCACCTGCGCGCCTGGAGAGATACTACGTTCCAAGGATACGGCAGCCTGCTCAGCAACCCCAAATAATGCCTAATCTCTGCTGATGACAGATAATAATCTAGAAACACGTGTCCAGAGATGGCCAGCACTAATCTGCACCCACCTGGTGAAACACTCGAGAGACTTTGCAAGTGTACTCGCTTGTCGGACTGCATCAACCATGATGCTTAGGGGCGACTCTGCTGGGAGGTGAAGCAGTGTGCTCCCACACCTATTTTCTACTTAAAGGCTCCCTCGAGCCGCTGTGGGCTGACGAGCTCGTGGAGAGGCACCTGCGCGCCTGGAGAGATACTACGTTCCAAGGATACGGCAGCCTGCTCAGCAACCCCAAATAATGCCTAATCTCTGCTGATGACAGATAATAATCTAGAAACACGTGTCCAGAGATGGCCAGCACTAATCTGCACCCACCTGGTGAAACACTCGAGAGACTTTGCAAGTGTACTCGCTTGTCGGACTGCATCAACCATGATGCTTAGGGGCGACTCTGCTGGGAGGTGAAGCAGTGTGCTCCCACACCTATTTTCTACTTAAAGGCTCCCTCGAGCCGCTGTGGGCTGACGAGCTCGTGGAGAGGCACCTGCGCGCCTGGAGAGATACTACGTTCCAAGGATACGGCAGCCTGCTCAGCAACCCCAAATAATGCCTAATCTCTGCTGATGACAGATAATAATCTAGAAACACGTGTCCAGAGATGGCCAGCACTAATCTGCACCCACCTGGTGAA
Source organism: Lissotriton helveticus (assembly GCF_964261635.1). Lineage (NCBI taxonomy): Eukaryota > Metazoa > Chordata > Amphibia > Caudata > Salamandridae > Lissotriton > Lissotriton helveticus. The sequence continues at coordinate 609,321,284 of NC_136059.1, read as the reverse complement.
ACACTCGAGAGACTTTGCAAGTGTACTCGCTTGTCGGACTGCATCAACCATGATGCTTAGGGGCGACTCTGCTGGGAGGTGAAGCAGTGTGCTCCCACACCTATTTTCAACTGTGGTTTCCTTTCGGAGTTTCGAAACCTATTTTAATGATTTAATGTAGCAGATATTCTTGGAAGTAGTGTATTGGGCTAGGCAAAAAATGAATAAATATACTTAAGACTACTGCCCTTTCAGAAACTCAGCTCTACCAGGGCGTGAAAACGCATGGATTTGTGGATATTCAGCAAAACAGACGAGACTCCGGCATGGGTAAGGTGAGCCATAACACATGTGACGTAAAGGAATGAGACTGCATTATGAGCCACAGAAAGAGTTTATTGAGGAACGCTGTTAGCACAAGCACCACTTTAAATATCGGGTGTTCCTGCCGAGCCCAAAAGGAATGAAGTTATTTCTACATTAAACATACCTGCGTGGAATCAGGGATCCAGTGACCAGACCTCCATTTTGAACACAAGTGAGCACATGGCAGTTCATACCGGCATCTCCTTGGCTCTCAGTGACACCCTCCCTGTTTAAACAAATTCACTGTCCCGAACTCCCCGGGGTCTCGTGCCTAGGAGTCTGGGAGCAGACCTCCTCTATCTGCCGTCTCAGCTCTGGATCAAATACGGAAGCCGGCTGCAGCAAGGGCCTGCATTGCTGTTGCAGTGATTTTAGGAAACTCGCTCCTCGAAAACGAAAGCACCAATACACAAGAGCGAGTATCACCTCATCCTGCCTCCCTGCTGTGGTGAGAGCGGCGAGGTCAGGAAGAGCCGGAGCTGCGCAGAACTTCAAGAAGCGCGGGCGGCAGGAAGTCAATTAACTTCACCAGTGGGCACTGACTGCAGTGACGTCAGTTTAATTTCGGCGCCACATGTCTGCCCGTGTGCGCCTCTACAACTTCGATACATTGTAGCTGTACTTGTAGAGCTGCAAGTAGATTTTGCCAGCCCCATTAGCCTCTGCATGCTGGAAGCAGTGCGCACCGCGCTGACAGGCACTGCAGCTCAGTTCATCATGTGCATTTATATAGAGGCACAGGAGGCGCCATAATGAATGACAATGCCTTTCGGTGTTGTGATGCGGATGGCCGCAATGAAATGCATTAGCGTCACACCTGATGCGTGATACTTGGCAGGACTGAACAACGATTATGACGTTCCTTACTGCGATATGTTTCCCTAATTAATCTCTAAATCATAACCTACTGAGACGGCCGAGTGAAACATTTTAACCATTACTAAGCTCTTCCGTATACCAATGGACCCGAAAATCTACCACCTCAACTGGTGTTAGTGATAGGGCACTGTGGGTCACACTCCAGTCGGCCCAAACTGACACAACACTATCTAGCTGCTATTTTTACCAGCTGTGACCTCACTCAACTTGTAGACCTGTCACAATAACAATGACATAAAGTTATCAATTTTGCGGCTCCCATACTATATTTAGGTTCAGCCAGTGCTAACAAAGTTCAGAAGCGTCCTAACACATGTTTCAAGGTCCTTGCAAATCAGTTGAGAATGTTGTTTTAGATGTGTCTAAGATGTTTCCCCAGGAATCCTCTGAAGTTGTATTTAACCAAAATACCCTGAACTCCAATGACCTCCCAAGACGGAAAGCTTTTTTCTTCTACTTAGTGCTGTGGTTTATCTGACACCCATATGGGTGTTACTGCTACTCTGCTACAACATTTATTTCTTTGGCAACTATGGGGAAACGGTCTGTTTATACATCATAATATGGCTGCTTTATGAAGAGCCTTTCCTCTAAGAAATACCAGATTTTGTGCTGAGTATATGGAATTAGTTAGTTGTTCCAATATCTTAATGTACTGAATCTAAAGGTACATGTTGAATCAATGATGTGTATGTGGAATTTTAGTTCGCGAACTGAACATCATCTGCGCCATCTTGTCCATTCCTCAGACTCACGTATGAACATACACGACAGCCATTTTAGGTACCATGATCTCCCTGTTCACGATCGATCATCAGCGCACTTCCCTGACCCTGCAAGCCTCCCCCATGCACTCTGGCTGACCCCGCATCCACATGCATAAGTCATGAACCCTCCTCTTCCACATGACTCTGTCTCTAGGAATCACACCCCGCGCCTGACCAACACCTCCTTCCGATTATCCACACTGATCACACTGATCCTTTCCTTCCATGAATACCTCTCCTTTGATGACCCCTTCCTCTGAGCCCGATTGTCTGTACGAACCGCTGGCCATCCCTTGGCCTGAGGATACAGTTTATTGCCCACTACTGTATGCACTCGACCCTTTTCAAAGGAGCTACTATTGATCATGACCTCCCCACCCCTTGAGATTCGATCAGGCGCACACATTCCAAAGGAATCGACGAAACACTCAGCTGCGTGATAGACCCCTCCTGTTGTATGGGGGGTGAGGACCTCTACTGTAGCCACGTGTTGGAATGAGCCGGAACTGGGGGGGGGGGTACCGGGGATGTCATCTTTCACTACTTCACAATGTCTTTATTGTAATAAAGAACGGTCACATGTCATAAACCAGTGTATAAAAGACCAGGTCTCAGAGAGGCTGTCAGAGAGCACCTCGAGACGATACCTTGTTGTCCGATCTGATGTGTTCTGCTCCGTCGGAATAAAACGTGTTTCCTGTCTTCCTGTCTCTAGCGCCTGCCTCTTTATTTGATAATCTTCATAAGGTATTAGAGGCGTTTAACGCCGGGCAAAATTACTTAAGAGACATCGACTAAATCGCCTGACCATTTTGTATTGATCTTCGTCAATTGGCGTCCCAACGTGTGGGGCCCATCAGCGACACGTGGATCCGGTGGGAGAGGTCCCAACGACAGAGTGAACGACTGCAACGATCGGAAGAGCTCCTGTCCGATAGACCCTCGTCTGACAGCCGATCATCTGAACTTCACTGGTTCCGAGCAGACCTCTCCCCGAGTGATCTTCGGTCCTGACTGGGAACCATCAGGAGTGCCACGGTAGCAGCAGAGAGTAGAGGACGATCGGGCGCTGGAAGCGGAAGACAGGAAACTGTCCATACGGTCCGGGTAAGGTCGTGTAACACGACAAACTAAGAAATATTTGATTGTTTGATTGAAAATACTAGTATTACTCTTCGAATTGTTGGTTCTCTTGGAGATTCTCTGTCTGCAAACTGAGAGGGATAAAAGTATTCTCTCTTCCTTTGCATGCAGCGAAGGGTAGGTAACGCAGGCTTTTGCCCCCGTTGTAATCCGTCGTGCCTATCTTTTCTCCCCCACTGATTGATTGTCTGCCCGAACATTGTTTGTTCGAGGATTGCTTTTCTCGAGAATTCTCTGTCTACAAACGGGGAAGGGTAAAAAGTATTCTGTCCTCCTTTGCAGATAGTGAAGAATAGGTAGTGCAGGCTTTTGCCCCCGTTGTAACCCGTCGCGCCTATTTCTTTCTCGCCACTGATTGTTTGATTGAACGAACATTAATTGTTCGATATTGGTTCTCTCTTTGGGTATTCCCTATTTGCGAATACTGCAGAATAAAAATATTCTGTCTAGTCTTCGCGAAGTAGTGAAGGATAGGTAGTGCAGACTTTTGTCCCCGTTGTAACCCGTCATGCCTATCTTCTCCCCATTGGTCAGTAGTTGGATCAACCCGGACCGCTTATTAGAGATGAACCATCCAGCTCCATTGGAAGGCACCCCTAATAAGGACATGTTCACTAAACAAGGACTAGTCGCCATAGCTTATAGTAAGCTATGGCATAAATATACGAAAAGGGACCCCAAAAATCAGTGGCCACTGATAGGTTCCTTTGATGATCATAAAATAAAAGCGCTAGAAGCAGCTGTTAGAATAAATAAGGCAACACCCACTATGCTCGATAGTATCGGCATGTGGCGCAAAGAAGCAGAGCAACGAAGGAAAAGAGAAGAAACAAAAATAGGGAAAGAATTACGAAAGGCAGCCCACCTGGCAGCGAAGGAACTAGATGAAGAGATAAAAAGGAGAGAGGAAGGTAGACAAACGCAAGAATCAGGGTCGACAGGCCAATGCCCTGTTAGGACCCCCTCTACGCTCTACCCAGAGATGCCCTCCAAACAACGGGCAAACGACGAGTTACTGCTAGGTCCTCCGATCATCTACATGCCCCCTCCTTATGCCCCCTGCCAGCCACTGGCACAGCACCTACCAGTCCTGAGCACGGGCGAGGGTGACCCTAGCGCTAGTGCCCCGGCCCTTACGGCCTTCGCACCGGCCACATCGGTAACAACATCAGATGAACTCGAGACTAGCAAGCAGCTATCGGCAAGACCGAATAGGTTGAGCAAAGATGAGCGGGATGAGATTGATAAGATAGCAAAGACACTGGTAGAACGGAAAGAGAGCGAAGAATATGCGATGGATATGTGCAATTCACATGCCGGTAGCCACAAACGGCATTTCATTTTACGGTTCAGCTTCCACACCCTGAACGCATATGAGGATAGGTATCAAACTAAGGGTCCTGCTAAGCTGACGGCTCTATATAGAAAGATCGATGTTGGAGATGGGACTGAGCATGACGTGACGGACCTCTTCATGCAAACGCTTGAGGTCTTCCGCCACCTCACTGAACAGAAAACAGAGGTTAAGCTCACAGTCTCTGAAACGGCTGAGCCCCCATTAGAAGTAGCCAACACTATGATGCCTATCAGAGAAGCCGCCCCCTACTGGGTTCCCCCAAGAGGTCAGGGAACAAACGACGATATTAACCACGCAGATGCAAAAGGGAGGGTTGTGTACAACTGGGTTTATCAACAATGGGATCGACAAGATATTTTAACCTTTAGGCAAACCCTGCCCGATTTAAGAAAGAACCAGACAGCATTTTATACCGAACTAAGTACAGCCTTGGGCTCAACCATAATGACTCTAGCGGACATTGATTTGTTTTTTGGGTTATGTCTGCCGGCTGACGTGTGGAAGCAAATCCGGAAGGCCAACCACACAGATCTGTTTGGACATACCTGGAATCAACTCGGTGAACTAGATAGGCAGCGAGAGCCCGGTAAGAAACCTGTAAAAGACATACTGGAACTCCCGGACAAAATAGTGCAGAAGTTAAAGACATTGATCCCAGAGAGAAAGGTAGACTGGTCGATAGTCACGGCTTGCCGTCAGAAACCCCAGGAAGACGTATCAGAGTATTTCTCCTGATTTGAGACAGTGTTCTCCGATTACAGTGGCCAAGACATGACCACCGCAACCGGACAGCACCTATTCGTGCAAAACTACGTAAAGGGGCTATTACAAGAGGTCTCCCAGAAGTTACAGACAAGCGAGAGTAGTTGGGGGGCCTCAAAACCTGCAGCTATCCTTCAGATGGCTCAGTATTACGAACACCAAAAGAACGAGAACGAGAGGGCAACTGAGAGAAAGAAAAAGGACTTAAAAGAACGAGTGATGATTGCTCAATTACAGGGAGTGACTCGAGGAAGGGAGCAGTATAGGAGAAATTACCGGTCAAATGCCCCTAGAAATCCACCCCCTAGAGACCGCACACCCACACCTGGCGCTCCACGAACAGACCTCGATGAGAACCAGTGTGCGTTTTGCAAAGGATTTGGCCACTGGAAGTCTCAATGCCCGGTCCTCCGAGAAACGATTAAGAATAACGAGACAAGGGATATGGCAAATGGCCCCAGGACAAGAGGGCAGGGACGAGGGCACACCCACGACACCAACAGTGACCAACCTGACAGACCGAACACATTTGACCGCCCCCGACAGAATCAGTGCCAACAGTCCAGCTGCGACAATACTCACGACTTTGCATAGGACTGCCAAGGGCGAGGGAGGGATCCAGTCGAGCTCTGTGTTGACCAGCAAGGTCCTTACGTCACCGCTAAGGTCCTGGGTACAAAGTCTCCATTTTTGGTAGACACTGGAGCGACACGTAGTGTATTATCAAAGCGACTGATTCCAAGGGCACCCTTGTCTGGCTCACACATTACATCGATAGGTTTCGCTGGAACGCCCTCCACTAATCCCCTGTCTGTACCTATCTCTTTTGACCTAGGAAACAACCCCACGGACACAACATTTCTGCTCTCCTCCAACTCCCTTGACGCCATTATGGGTATTGATCTACTAAAACATTTCCGAGCTACTATTAGGTGTTCCCCAGATGGTGTCCGAGTCATCCTGTACGACAACCCGAGCATGTCCAGATCCTGCCCCGCACAACATATGTACTCTATAACTGATGCTAACCAATCCTTGCTCGACACCCTACCCCTGTACCTGTGGGCCAGCAACGACTCGGATGTAGGACGAATGATGATCGATCCTGTGCACATAACTGTTCGACCAGACGCCATACTCCCGAAACTCCCACAGTACCGGGTATCGCCCGAAGGCGAGAAGGCATTGGTAGCGATTATTCAGTCCCTGGTAGATGCAGGAGTGGTAGAGGAAGTGGTTAGTAATATTTGCAACAGCCCTATCCTACCCATTGTTAAGAAGCAAGGTGAGGGAGATGAGAAAGCGTACCGCTTCATCATCGACCTGCGAGAAGTCAACAAAGTGGTAGTGCCACAGTACCCCGTAGTCTCAGACATCACCACCATTCTGACCCTCATCCCGTCCACTGCCACCACCTTCACCGTTATCGATCTCAAGAATGCATTTTTCTCTATCCCCATCCATCCAGACAGCCGTTATCTCTTCGGCTTCACCTTACAAAACCGTTCGTATCGATTTTGTAGAGCTCCCCAGGGGTACACTGAAAGTCCCAGCATCTACAGCCAGGCCCTCAAAAGACAGCTGGACACCGTCCAGCTACCAGATGGAGTGGTGTTGATCCAATATGCCGATGATATCCTTTTGGCGGCCGACACCACTCCTCTTGCAATCACAGCCACCATCCAACTCTTGCATTTTCTTGCGGAGAATGGCCACAAAGTCTCCAAAAAGAAACTGCAGTTCTGCCAACCTCAAGTGACCTACCTAGGCCATCTCCTGTCCAAAGAAGGGAGGAAACTTACACCCGACCGAATCCAGACCATCCTAGACACCCCCATCCCAAAAACACAGAAGCAAGTCCGTTCATTGGTGGGCCTTACCTCTTTTTGCCGACAATGGTTGCCAAATTTCAGTCTCATCATAAAACCCCTACTCTCCCTGTTGGCCAAAGATGTTCCTTTCCCACTCCCTTGGACCCCCGAATGCCAAGCGTCCTTTAAGGAGTTGCGGGATGCCCTTTGCTCGGCACCCATCCTAGGAACACCAGATTACTCCAAGCCCTTCTCTCTCTTCACTCACGAAAGGGAGGGATGCGCATTGTCTGTTCTAACTCAGCCCATCGGCTCCAAACAACGCCCTTGTGCCTACTTCTCTGCCACTCTTGACCCAGTCGCCAGAGCTTTACCTGCCTGCCTTCGAGCAGTAGCCACCGCTGCTGTCTCTATCCGTCAGAGTGAGGGAATTGTACTTTCAAACTCTCTCACGGTGTTAGTACCCCACGCAGTTGACACCCTTTTGAACCAGACCAAGACTCAACACCTGACTAGTGCACGACTGACGGGGTACGAATTGACTCTACTTGCACCCCATATCACTCTTAAGAGATGCACGACTTTGAATCCTGCTACACTGTTGCCCTTGCCTGAAAATGACCCCGATGTGCCCCCTATACACGACTGTGTGACCCTCACGGACGAACAGACCAGAAGTAGAATTGACCTTAGAGACACTGCTTTTACAGACCCTGATGGAGAACTATGGGTAGACGGTTCTTGTATCAAACTCCCAGACGGCACCACCTCAGCTGCCTATGCGGTGACGACAGCCCGAACAGTAGTTGAAACCGCCCGCATCACACAACGATCCGCACAGGCGGCAGAGCTAATTGCCCTCACACGAGCATGTATCATAGCAGCAGGAACCACGGCGAACATTTACACGGACAGCCAGTATGCCTTCGGGGTGGTTCACCATTTTGGGCTCTTGTGGAGGGAAAGGGGATTCCTGACGTCCCACGGCACACCCATTCTCCACGGAGATCTAGTCTCCGCCCTGATTGAAGCAGTTCTCCTCCCCAAGCGATTAGCAGTGATCAAATGTCAGGCACACAAGAAGGTGACAGACTTAGTTGGACAAGGAAATGCACTAGCCGACATCACTGCCCGAACCACAGCTGAGAATAGGGCGACGACACGCATGTACGTGACCAGGTCACAAGCAGAAAAATGGACTGACGCTAGGGAAACGATTAGGGACATCCAGTCGGCCAGCACACCTGACGAACAGACTGAGTGGGCACGGGTGGGTTTAAAGGACGACGAAGGCTGCTGGCGGACAAAGGACACAAACAAGTGGTTGCTGCCTGACTCATACTTGATCCCCATACTGACAATGGCACACTCCCCTGCACACATAGGTTCTGCCCCCATGATTGAACTCATTTCCAAAGTCTGGCACAACAACAAAATCCCCGACTCGGCCAAACGCCTGGTCCAGCAGTGCCTTATCTGCCTACAACACAACCCCGGGAAAGGAACTGTGGTACCCCGGGGAGGGTTTGGGACCCCCGACCACCCCTTTGAAGTCCTTCAGATGGATTACATCCAGCTGGAGAGATGCCAAGGCTTGAAGTATGTACTAGTCATTGTATGCGCCTTCAGCAAATGGGTGGAAGCCTATCCAACCCGTGATAACACTGCCATGACTACTGCCAAAGTACTACTGAAAGAGTTTTTCCCTCGCTACGGCCTTTGCCGAATTTTATGGAGCGACAATGGCGCCCACTTCATAGCTGAAGTTATCCAACTAATCCTGAAGGGGCTGGGAGTAAAACAAAGGTTCCATGCGGTCTTCCACCCCCAATCCGCTGGCCTAGTTGAGCGACACAATGCTACACTGAAACTGAAACTGTCAAAAATAGTGGCCACCACAGGACTTAAGTGGCCAGATGCCCTCCCACTGGCATTGCTATCGATGCGCTCCACTCCCACTAAGCACCACTTGACCCCCTACGAGGTGGTGTTTGGGCGACCAATGAACCTCTGGACTGCCCCCAAACCAACCTCCATTCACGACGTCCCCGACGTCCTGTTGTCAGATTATTTGTGCAAATTAACTAAAACATTGTCTGTCATTCATCAACAGGTGCAGCAGGCCATCCCCGATGCTTCCAGGGGCCCCGGTCACGATATCCAACCGGGAGATTATGTTCTAGTCCGGAACTTCCAACGGTCGAAGAATCTGGAACCCCGGTGGACGGGCCCCTGGCAAGTACTGATCACCACTCGGACGGCTCTTCGAGTGGAGGGAAAAAGGCACTGGCTGCACGCCCACCATTGCAAGAAAGTCTCCTCGACCCTGGCCACGACAGAAAACGTCGACACCCAAGAAGAGCTCCTGAACAAAGACCGGCCATCACTGAACTGCTATCCTGATACCGAGGCACTTGAACTTGCAAAATTCTCTGATCCCACTGTGCCATCCCGGGAAGGGTATTTCCTGCGTCGAAAGGGGGGAGCTTCGGCTAAGTAGACCACGGACTAAGTTAAAATCTCAGAACGGTGACCTAAAACAACCAAGGGTCACCTGGAGAGAAGCTAAACAAAGTCTGTGGTTCTGCCCACTACCGAGCACCTTGAAGATGAAGATGATGGAAGCGCCAGACAAGAAGATGATGGAAGCGCCAGACAAGAAGATGATGGACACAACCGGAAATACCCACTACAGGAACCCAAAGACTGACAATTTGCACAAATCAAAGACAATCGCCTACTTCATCCTTTTCCTCTTTTGCCTCCTCCTCATGACTTCCTTCTGGATCTTGGAGGACAGCACACCCGCTCATCAGATATTGCTGGCCACTGTACAGCCAACCACCATGAAAGAGCATCACTTGATCCCCCTTTCGCCTCAGCTCCGAGAGAGGCGTAGGGAGTTCTGGAACAATTCCTTCGTGCAACTGCTGCACCAGCACAACCTTGCTACAAATGCCACGAACTGCTGGATCTGCGGGTTGCTCCCGCATGCCACTGAACACTTCATACCTTTCATCCCTTCTCCTTTCTCAGTTCATGGCTCCTGCCTCGCCTGGTTGATCCTCTTGCAGGAGAGCCACAAGGACAACGCCGCTTCTGGTCAGACAGTGTCACACTTCTACTATGGGTTCTGGCTGAACAAAACAGGAAGAACGTCTGCCCCCATTTGTCCTGTGGCCTCAGGTTCCGCCTTCCTTATGAACATCCCTGCCAAAGAAAGAGTCGAAATGCAAGTGCTCCACAATCCAGCCAGACCCACCTTCTCCCACCTGCGGAAGCAAACGGCTGCCACCCTGACCGTGGCCCTGTCTGTCATCAATGTCACAGGACTCGTGTGCCTCGAAGGCCAGGGAACGCAGCTGGTGGGTCACAGTTCCTGCCGCATCACCAGAACATTGGTCTCAGTTGATCCCCCTTCCTTTGTTGCTTCTCCGAATATGTACTTTGTTTGTGGCACCAAAGCTTACACCTGGCTCCCGAAAGGTTGGAGGGGTACGTGCTACATCGCCTTCATTCTTCCTCCCACGTATGTGGCCTCAGCCTACCATCACCGGCAAAAGCGTGCCGGAGACGTTGAACAAGCCGACTCCACCGGAGCACAGTTCCTGGATGCAGCAAAGGGACTTGTTCCTCTGTGGGGACCAATGGCAAACAGCCGCGCTATCCGACACCTAACTCTGGCAGTAGAAACAACCATTAACATCACGGCTGGCATCCTTGCTAACAACACGGCTGAGCTTCAGGCAGTCCGCCTGGTGGCTCTCCAAAACCGCCTTGTTCTAGATGTGATTCTGGCCGACCGTGGAGGAGCATGCCGCATCATCGGCTCCAGCTGTTGCACCTACGTGCCAGATAACTCGCCTTCAGTCTACAAAGCAATTGAACACCTCCACAGACTATCCTCAGAGGTTCACCAAGAGCAAGAAGGATGGTCGCTTGGAAGCTGGTTTTGGGACACTTTGAAGGACTGGGGATGGAGATTGTTTACATGTATACTGATACCAGTCGTGGTACTGTGTGGGTCCTGCTTAGGTATTCAATGTCTGCCACCTTTGTGTTCACTCATTTCTAACTGTATGTGCCCTAAGACTTTGGACTTCAGAACTGAACACATGAGTCCCCTCTATGAGGTAGAAATACGTGGTCTTATGGGGATAGATCCGAATTGACAAACTGGCGAGACATGTTAAAAGGGAGGACTGTGGAATTTTAGTTCGTGAACTGAACATCATCTGCGCCATCTTGTCCATTCCTCAGACTCACGTATGAACATACACGACAGCCATTTTAGGTACCATGATCTCCCTGTTCACGATCGATCATCAGCGCACTTCCCTGACCCTGCAAGCCTCCCCCATGCACTCTGGCTGACCCCGCATCCACATGCGTAAGTCAGGAACCCTCCTCTTCCACATGACTCTGTCTCTAGGAATCACACCCCGCGCCTGACCAACACCTCCTTCCGATTATCCACACTGATCACACTGATCCTTTCCTTCCATGAATACCTCTCCCTTGATGACCCCTTCCTCTGAGCCCGATTGTCTGTACGAACCGCTGGTCATCCCTTGGCCTGAGGATACAGTTTATTGCCCACTACTGTATGCACTCGACCCTTTTCAAAGGAGCTACTATTGATCATGACCTCCCCACCCCTTGAGATTCGATCAGGCGCACACATTCCAAAGGAATCGGCGAAACACTCAGCTGCGTGATAGCCCCCTCCTGTTGTATGGGGGGTGAGGACCTCTACTGTAGCCACGTGTTGGAATGAGCCGGAACTGGGGGGGGGGGTACCGGGGATGTCATCTTTCACTACTTCACAATGTCTTTATTGTAATAAAGAACGGTCACATGTCATAAACCAGTGTATAAAAGACCAGGTCTCAGAGAGGCTGTCAGAGAGCACCTCGAGACGATACCTTGTTGTCCGATCTGATGTGTTCTGCTCCGTCGGAATAAAACGTGTTTCCTGTCTTCCTGTCTCCAGCGCCTGCCTCTTTATTTGATAATCTTCATAAGGTATTAGAGGCATTTAACGCCGGGCAAAATTACTTAAGAGACATCGACTAAATCGCCTGACCATTTTGTATTGATCTTCGTCATGTACCCTACAGGTATAGATTATGTCAGTAATTTGTTTGTTTTCTTTTTGTCTTTTTTCATCCATACTAATATTATAAAGAGAGAGCCCAAACCTTTGAGGCGGGTAATCTCAGTAACCACAGCACCAATCACAACACCCAATACAGCGTTGGAAGGGGCAGTTGCAGCAGAAGGACATAGGCTATGCAGACGGCCACCATATATATATATTTTTTTTTTTGCAGAATATTATATAGCGCGAACTTGACCCGAACTGAATCAGGTATCAGAGCGCTTTACATAGCACCAGTTACATTACATAAGGACACACATTCATTTTTGTTACGCACGGGGAGATTAAGTGATTTGCCCAGAATCACAGGATGTTTGGCGTCATCACCAAGACTCAAACCCAGATCCCCAGGTCCGAGGTCGAGCGCCTTAGCCGTTAGGCCAACTCCTCTATACATCTAAAAGATAAAAGAACCGTGCCAGCAAAGTAGTCACTTGTGGGCATTTCTGCATTGTGCTGTGAGCGTGGTCTAGGGGCGTGACTAACGCGGGGGGCGTGTGGTACGGCCATCACATCGTGGGCTGTGGGCGTGTGCTGGGGGCGTTACAAACGCTGGGGGCGTGACAAACGCTGGGGGAGTGTGTCCGCCCTTCATGCTATGTGAGTCATACATACAAGCGCCAATTATGTTTCTGCGCAGCATCAAGGGGCATGCTGGGGGCGTGACACGCTGGGGGTGTGAGAAACGCTGAGGGCGTGTGTCCGGCATTCATGCCAGGTGAACGCAATTGCACCGCATCAAGGGGCATGCTGGGGGCGTGTGCTACGTTCCGCCCTTCATGCCATGTGGGTCGTACAATAATCAGAAGATCGTCTGCTGTGGCCGTGTGCTGGGGGCGTGACAAACGCATTCACCTGGAGGCCTGGTAAAGTAACGTTACTGCAGCCTCTTCTGCGCGCTGTTACTGAACTCTCTCATTCAACGAAATTACACGCGCCTGCTACCATCAACCAGGGCTATAGCCGGGCTCAGGTGGCAAATCAGTACACTAATTACACGCGCCTGATAACATCAACCAGGGCTGCAGCTGGGCCTCAAGCGGGGGAACACGCGCCGGCTAACATCAAACAGGCCTGCATCTGGGCCTCAAGCGGGGGAACACGCAAATGAGCGTGTCAGCAGGGACCATCACTGCAGCCTCTCCTACTCGCTGTCACTCAACTCTCTCATTAAACGGATTTACCCGCGTCTGATAACTCTCTCATTCAACGACATTGCACGCGCCTGCTAACATCAACCAGGGCTGTAGCCGGGCTCAGGCGGCGGATCACTACACCAATTACACGCGCCTGCTAACATCAACCAGGGCTGCAGCTGGGCCTTCTCCATCCCTATTCTAATGAAACAAAAAATGTTGTCTACCGCAAGATTTTAAAATAAATTGCCCTTTCCAAATACATACATTACACACATTCTATTTCATACCCGGACAACGTCGGGACAGGCTGCTAGTATGTTTATAAAACAGAATTAAAAAATATATGTTGGCCCATATCTAGCTGGCGTCAAATACTTTTCAACTTAATTGGATTGTTGGTATCCAGAAGTGTCTGATGATAGGCAAGGACTCTGATAAAAGGCATAGAAGCACCTGTGAAACTAACATCTTTCATGCCATTAATGCCATGTTTGACTGAAGAGTTAGGGCATGAAGAAAGAGGGTGAGGGCTGTTAGAAAGAGAGGAGGAGAAGGAGAACATCTGGGAAATGTTTGCCCATTCTGTAAGAGGTGGGAAAAAGCTAGTCCAGAGGGCTTACCATGTTCTGAAACCCAAACCAATTCAGTTAACGAAATACACTTCAATTAATAAAATCACACTAAATACTTAATCTGATGTAGAGATCAGGAGTTATCAACAACTAACTGGATTGCTTTTTTAATCAAAAGCAGTCATTGGTAATGAAATATTAAACACACCAATAAGCTAGTTGTGATTCTCAAAAATAGTCACTAACGTATAACCTACAGTCTACCTTCATCCTCTCACTTGTTACGTGCAGCTTACATTTTAGATTTAAATATTATGCAACTTGCAAGACATAGTGCCCAAATGAAATGTTGGTGGAGAGGGAACTCCATTGCAACGGTGATGGAGTTTCCTCCCCGGCAATATTGAGATCCCCACTTGATTTTGATCTGGGCAGACAATAGTTTAATGACGGCGGAGACTACTCCGTCTCTGCCTTGGGTAATGGCCGTCAGAGATTTGGTTATATGTTCGCCCACCTAATTTAGATGGGTGGACATATAACTGTTTTTTGATGCCCATCATCACCAGGAAAAACTTGGTGGTAATGGACACTTAAACGCATTGTTTTTTTTATTTTCCTAAAGAAAATCAAGCTTTGGGATTTTAATCCAGATTTATTCTTGGTGGAGAGGGAACTCCTCTGCAATGGCAACGGAGTCCCCTCTCCTCCGAGACTATGGTGAGCCCACCTGACGTAAATACAGGTGGCCCATAGTTTGATGACGGCAGAGACTACACCAGCTCCACTGTGATCGAACTCTTTTGACGGCCCGAAGGAGTAAGGTCGGAGGTTTGGCTATATGTCTGACCACATAATTTAGATGGGCAGACATATAGCCGTTTTTCAATGCTTATCACTGTCCTGAAAAACCTGGTAGTAAGAAGCACTGAAAAGTGCTCAATGCTCCCCTCGCTATGGACAGAAGGCAATCAAATCTAGAACTAAAACTGTGCTTCCAAAATAAGAAAATAGCTGTGACAACAAGGCAGGATGCCTCAGAAAAAAGAGGGTCCTGCTGAAGAGTGGAGAGGGGCGGTGGCGGTCATAAACAGTGTGGAGGAAATCACAATAGCTCTCTTGTAGCCAAAAACACTGCTGACCATAGAGAAAATCAATGATTACATTCAGGTAGAGACACTCAATTTGCATTTTGAATAAGCTGAACTTAATTTACACAAAACTGATTCAAATTGAAGGGGATAATGAGTAGACAATCTTTTTGGTTTTCTGGACTCACTTAACAGATTCCAGGAACACTCCTATATTCCTGGTTTTGAAACAAGACAAATACAGTGTTTTAGTGCAAAACTAGTGTAACTTGAACCAGCATTTTAAAACATATGCTGTACAAAACGCACATAGAACTGGATTACTTATGTCAATAACAGGCATACATACAAAACCACCACTGGTATGGCAAATAGGTTTTTCACACAAAGTATAGTTCCTGAATCATGCCATCTAGCATCATTGACATTCGGATGTTGCAGTACGGATTTGTGAGATTACCTCATATCTCATATAAAAATAGGTCATGTTTTTTCAGCCTGTATCATTGAAATTTTCAGGTGGACTTGAGAGTGCTCTCCTATATAGATCGTGTACATTACAGTGGAAGAATTAAACAAACTTCTTCAACATGTAAATAGAATGGCAACAATGCCTGAAGATGGAGGTTATAAAACTGAATTTCAGAAAATCCAGGATATGCCATTTGAATTTAATATTTCTGGGTTGGCAATTATCAGTTGAAAGGAAAGTCCTTGTGAATTGTTGAACACTGGAGCCCAAAATACTCTTCAAATGATGCGAGCATTAATGGGATTTGTGAATTTTGGGCACATTTATCTCCCACTTTATGAGTAGAGAGTGAAACCATTGTCATTTTTTCTACAACCAAACTTACACAAGCCTGACTCGTGTGGTTTCGCCTGGACACAAAATGATGCATTGTCCTGCATTTTCGAGTCACTATGTCAAACAGTAGTTTACACTATTGAATAAAGCAATAACTTTACAGGGGAAGTAGGGAACTGAGGAGTTGCAATTTCAGGGAACATATACTCTTTTTCTTACATGTGACTTGTTAGAAATTGGGTCTCTAGTTGGCAGTGGTATGCACCCTGTCCAAGTAGCGACCTATACTCTAGTCAGGGTAAGTGTAGTACACACTAAAGGTTTATCTGTTCTCACCCTCTGGTAGCTTGGCACAGAGCAGTCAGACTAAACTAAAGAGAAAATGTGTAAAGTATTTGTGCACAAAGAGTAACACCACAAAAGTATTCCATACCAGTTTAGAAAAATTGCCAATATTTATCTGAATAAAACAATACCAAAACGACAAAAATCCAACATACACAAGTCAAGATACGAATTTGGCAAGATTAAATCCAAATGCAGTGCTTAGAAGTCTATTGCTCCAACTGGGGCTGTCTGGTCATGCCTGCCCGAGACAAATTTAAAAGCTCAGTCTGACCGTGATGGAACTTGGGACGGACTCTGGAATCTTCAGACCTCCTTACAGTACCTTGAATACGTCGTAAATCATAGATAATGTGTCACGCAGAGGAGGTGAGGCATTGCAGATGCAGGTGATACGTTGGTTCCTGAAGTCGGTGCAAGTTAATTGAAGCTTTAATGCCTGGGGACGGGCTGTGTCGGTTACTAGTGCAAAGCATCGGTTCCTGAAGGTGACGCAGCGTGGATGATGTGTTGATGTCAAGGGCGCGGTGCGACAATTCAACGGCTGCGAAGTTGAACTGCTGAGCTGAAGGTGATGCATCGGTCAAAAGCAACCCAGGGCCTGGGATGCTTCGGAGTCAGTAAGGTGCACCACAGACGGCAGCAGTGCGGTGTCCGAGACTCGCGCAGAAGTGGTTGTTTGGAAGCCTGTGGCTAAGATGGGGCTGCTTTGAAAGTCAAGGACATTGCTTTCTGCACTCGCCGAGCACTGTCCACGGCTTTGGTGCAGGCAGTGGCGATATAACAGGGATACTCCTGTTCCAAACTGATGCTTTGGAATTAAGGCGTTGATTTCTTGGTTGCATCACTAAATTCACCTCCAAGGGCCCAGGACTGGTTTTGGCATGACTTACCAGCAGGAGAGCCTATTGAAGGGAGCGCATCTGCGGCGAAAGCAATTTTATGCCAAGTGGTTACTTCATAGAACCCCAACAGGTTTGCACAAAATTAACCCTCAAAGGGGTGGTAGTTGAAATCATATTATATGGAGATGCTCAAAATTAAGACAATTTTGGGCTGAGATTGGTAAGTATTGTTCTCATACATTAGAATTAGATCACCCAATAGATACCCAGACAGTGGTTTTAGTGTATTCACCAGATATAAACGTCGGCCTCCTGCAAAAAAGCCATCATATATTATTGATCTAATAGCTTAGATTAATAACATTGTGACGATCCACAGAAATTCAAAAATGTCAGCATTGATGGTCCAAATTATGTAGAATCAGGGAATCTTAAAAGAGATATGAGTTAAGATGATTATCTTAAGTACAATTTTTAATCTCTGGGAGGCGTTTGGTTAGGATGCATATTATTTATTTATGCAATGAAAGGAAGTGAAGGTTTCTTTTTTTTTTAAACGTGCAATGTAAAGTTAGTGATTGTTTTTTAGCAAGCTGTGGGGTGTTTTCTCTTTCTCTTTTAATTTATGGAACTTTAATAATTGTAATATCCCTGATATTTTACCAATATTATTTTCTAAAAGCATTTCTAAAAGTTTGTAGTGATGCAATTGGTCTTTTTATGGTGTGATTGCGGATTTTGTGATTGCTGAACTCTCCCAATAACAGATACAAAAAAATACAAAAAAAGGAGATGGGCTAAAGGCGTTGTAGGACCACTAGCAAACAGGTAAGTATGATAAGGTCAATGTCACCACTTAAAGTTCTGATAAACCCTGTGAATTATGATCTATGTATTCCTTTGTTGTAAGAACAGAACAAATTGAGTTATTCAATGAATGAATACATCTGAGAATATTCCTTGAGAGACTACAACAGAAAAATAGGTAAATACCAGACTTGATATCATGGATAACGTTAGCATTAATCCAAAAACCAGGCAATTCTGCAAGGGAAGTTGCCAAGATGATTATGGAGACAGGAGCCTAAAATATTAGAGGTGCTCTTACAATGGGTAGGTAGAGACCTTAAAATGCTATAAGAAAGAATGTATTCAGTTTTCAAACTGATGTCATCTGCACTGTGAAAGATACATTAGACATCTATAAACAAGAACAAGAGCAGTACAAAGCTTATTTTGCATCACAATTTTCCTTACAGAAGGTGAAATCTTACATAGTTTCATAGAACCATATTAATGACTCCATAATATTTGATATCTATTTTATGAATGATTATCAAAATACTATTGAGTAACTGGGACTCAAAGGATAGCTTAGTTTCAGTATAAAATCGTTTTTCACTTCATATGAAAAACCAAGTACTATAAGTTTAATTCATGGCTTTTTGGAGATACCGATAAATGTTTTATATTTTTGAGGGTTATGTGTTTAAGAAAGGAGACTCGCACAATGAATTAGGGAATGCTCTTGTATCTTTTTCTTGGAGAATCCTGTACTCATTACACTGTCTTCTGGAAAAGGGCAATTTATTTTCATGAAGAACACTTTGTGTTTACCAATTAGACACTTCCCTTATAAGAAGGGCCACTGGCAATGAGGACAAAATTATAAGGCAGGGTTGGCTAAATTATGCAGCAAGAAAAGAAAAATTTGGTGTAATGCTGCACATGTTGTAATTGTATTATTTCCTTATTTTTACACAGGTTTATACTGTTTGGGCACATGTTTCACCTCATTAGTACCAGTTTAACACCCAAATACAGAATAAGCAACAAAACGAGCACTGGTCAACTTTTGCAATGGATTTTTGACTACACAGCAAAACGTGAGGCTGTTTTTTTAGCACATTTTTATCTGTTTGAGTTTGTAATTTTGTTTTTGTTAAGATCTGGCAAATCCATAATTAGGGGGAAAACATCATGGTCACCAAGTCACAAAATTTCAATGGCCCTGTTTATAAGTATTTTGTGTTGCACAGTGAATGCAGCACAACTACATTGAATGACCCATGCACACTGATAGTGTCTCTAAAATCAAACAATTGCTGACGAATTTACATTGATGAAGAATGGTTTCTATTTGGTTTGATTTGCCAACTTGTGCTGTTCTTAGAGAAAAACATACAGTTGTGTGCTTACTATGAGTAAAAGTCTCGAATGTTTTGGACAGTGGCATAATGAAAAATGATGGGACCCACTTGGACAATGTGATAAGGGGCCCGAGTCACCCATCTCTCACAGATAGTCATTGGCCTTGCTTGAATGTGCCTTAACCCCCACCCCCTCCCCCCATAGGGTTGGTGGCCCACCTGCGCAGCTGGGGCTGCAGGGGCCTGCGTTTTCGATATAAATTGTTCCCACCATCATAGGAAGCAACTATGATGCTCCACCGAATGGATAATAACAAGTTTTCATATGCAAGCCTTGACAAATTAGCTAATATAGTAGCACTATTATTAAAGCAAGATATAACACTAACGTTTGCAGATAAATAGTATTCTTTATAGACAACACATCGTGCAAAATACAATATACAGCTTCTACAAACAGCATGCCCTCCAGCAATTCTAGCAACCTTGAAAATATTTTACATGCATCAAAAACAATAGGACTGATTTGACATATAAAAGCAGATGGTAAGGGAATATTAAATGCAATTAAATGTACACTAAGATCAGACACACAAAACTAAAGTAATTCAAATGTATTCTTTTTATCTGGATTGGCTCACCTATTACTGGTCAGCAGTGGAATTCTAATCATGATGTTAGTAATAAAAAAATACATTCGCTCAGTAAACCAACGCCATCTTCAAAGTGTGAAACACAAGATGGTGGATTAAGAATAACCTTTTAAAGTATCAGTACAACAAAGAAAGCATAAAGCACCAGGACATTTCTGGTATAGGCATTGTTGTTCACATGGAAGTACATGATTTAGCGCATTAATTATTCACTAAAGACTAACACCAAGAAGTAATAAAGGTCTGAAGCGCTGACCGATACAAACTTAAAAGCCCAATTGAGCAATTTTTTATATGTGACCGGATCCATATCCTTGCTTTGAGTACACGGGAACTTACCTTTAAGAACTCGTAGGTTATAAAGATACAGAATGTAGAATGTGCTACCCTATTTAATGAACAAAGCATAACAATGGTAATTTGATAGACACTGTAGCCTATTTTGCTACAGTGTGAGAAGCAGGCTGTGAACTTTTTGTAGAAACTCCAGGCTTAACTGTTTGGAGATGTTTTCAGTGTTCTTACAAAGTAACGTAATGGGACCATTGCTGTACTAATTACTTACTGGCAATCTTCATTACTTTGAGTTCCCATCATCATGGTCTTTACATTTGAAAGGAGAGTCCCCACTAACGGATAGGTAATCCTTTACTCTAATTGGTAAACTGCTTTTTTCTTTTTTCCACCTCCTAGCTAAGCCTTTAGGCCCATTCTAAGCATTAGGCCCTATGTTCTTCATCATAACAAAGTTCCCTTCTTGGAGTTCCCTGGTAATACAAATTGTAGCATTTTCCCCAGCCCAGGAGCATGCAGAGTAACTATGCCACGCGGGAACTGAGGTCAAACACTACTTTATTCTTCAGCATATACTCACACACTGTGCATTTCATCATAATTCCCATTAACCATACCCTAACACTCCCCACATATTACGTAGTTTCTGTTCAGAGTCCGCCCAGAACTACGAGGGTCCTACTGCGCTTTAGCTAGGCCTGGCTGCATGCTGGGTTGCCCCACACATGGTTTCAGGACTCGACAAGGGTCGTGGCCAGTGTTTAAAATGTAATGTGTCCTGAGCAATGGATTGCCCAGGATGATGTGATGTCACCATACGACCATTGCACGCCACAACCTGTAAAGAATAAGCGGCAAAAGGAGTGTACGTTTTCCTTCTTCGTCTTTGCTTAACCAGTACCCAATCTCCTTTATCAAACACTGTCTCCTGGGCATGGCAGCGCTAATCTGCATATGTTTCTTTTTCCTTTTCCAAGTCATGTCAGTGTCTCGAACCTTGTCAGTATTCACTGATCGATCATGTGTCCATTGAGGTGGGTTTGCTTGGATGGCTCTCTCAAATAGCAAGGTGGCTGGACTCTCACCAGTTCTGGAGTGAGGAGTTGATTGATAGGCCCAGAGGGCCTAGCACATGAATTGGTTCCAATCAATTCCCTGCATTGGTACTCGTTGAATGACCCTCTTGAGGGTGCCCATGAATTGTTTAACTACACCATTGGCTTGGGGCCAGAAGGGTGTACTCTTTTGGTGTTTGACATTAAGTTGGTCAAGAAATTCTTTGAACTCTTTGCTGTTAAAGGGCAAGCCATTATCATATTTGAGGATTTCAGGGATATCCCACGTTGCAAAGATGTCATCAACCCGTTCTATGACTTTGTCATGGATTTGCAAAGATAGGTCTCCACCAACGTGAATATTCATCTATGACTATCATGAGATGGTGTCTCCTTCCTTAAAGCCCGAAAAAGTCAACAGCATCCATCTCCCAGGCAAGGGCAGGAACGCCAGACATGTTCACTGGTTGCTGCATCACCTTGGGTCTTCAACTCACTCTTGACCCACTCATCTAGTTGAGGGAACCACACTCGATCTCTTAAGGCTCCTTTGGTGGCTACAATACAAAGTGTCCTTCATGGGCCAGCTGGCCGTATTACATATTCTTGGAAGGCAATATCATCAGCAAGGGGCTGGGTACTTCTCCTCCATTAATGCGTGGTAATAAGCTCTTTGAGTATGGTCATGTCATTATCTGCTTTGCTTGCAGCAATGCTTTGTTCCAATAACAGAGCTGCTGGTGTGCTGGATTGCACAAAAAAGTTGAGATAAGATTCAGCTGTCCTTGAGGTCATATTTATGACGAGGTAGCGGCACTTGTGAAAAGTAATCTGCTGGGTTGTGATCCTTTCCTAGTTTGTACGCGATCTCATAGTCATACTCTTGCAGTCATAACACCCTCCTCTCTATGTGAGGTGTATCTTAGCCTTCAGGCTTCCAAAAATTGTAAGCAGCGCCTGGTGATCCGAGATGACAGTGAATTGTTTCCCTTATAGGAATACATGGAAATGTTTGCTGGCTCTCAGCACAGCCAGACTCTCCTTGTCCAGCTGAGATTAGGCATGTTCTGTAAAGTCAGACTTCAAATGCCACAATGTGTCTCTGAGCAGTTGGATGGTATTTATGTTGAGCAAGGATTTCCCCTAGCCTTACAAGGCACACATCAACCATCATTTTGGTATGTACCTGGGGGTCGAAGTAGGCCATTTCAGTTGCATTTCAATCACATGTTTAATGTCTTTGAAAATCTGGTTACATTCCAGAGAACACTGAAACAGTACATTTTGCTTTGTCAAGTCTCTCAATAGGGCCCTTATTGTAGCAAATATGCGAATGTATCTTGAGCAATAACTGGCCATGCCTAGAAAGGATTACAGCATGGTAGCATCCTGTGGTGAGGTAATTGAGGGGACAAAGGGATGACAGTGCTTGCTTGCACCTGGTCTGGGTTTGGAGTCATTCCCCCATCAGAGAATATGTGCCCAAAAAACTTGAGTTCTGTTTTGTTAAACTCACACTCCCAGAGTGAGACTTGCATGAGCAAGTAACTGGCACACTTTCGTAAGGGCTTTGTTGTGTTCTTTCTATGTTCTCACAAAAAACAGTATGTCATCACTGTAATTGAAAGAATGTGTAACAAATTGCATTACTCAGTGAATAACATCCTGAAATATCTCAGCAAAGATACTCCAAAACTCAGTCTCTTATATCTAAACAAACCAACATGAGTTGAAAAGGTAGAAGTGTACCTAACGTATTGGATTGAACTTGGCCTCCAATGCTTCTTTTACCTTTTGGAACGATTTTACATCAGTCAGTGAGATTTTCTTTAGCGCTTCTTTCACTCCATCACCTGCAAGGTTTTTTAAATATTTGTTGATCTTCTTGTTCTCTTCTCCAGTGCATGTATAAAGTCACCAAATGTTTCAATCCACACAGCCCCCCAGGCACCAATGCTCTGTTTCTTAGTGTTGAAAGGCAATGGTGGCTTCAGGATCAAAGCTGCATTGTGTTTTGCGCTAAAACACACCGTAGAGGGTCGCAGGAAAAAGTTTAAAGACCAGCGTGGACACAATCCCAAAATCAATAATGTAACATATAAAGTCTGCGGGTCTCTAGTGTTCCTAAAAGGAGCAACACAGAAGCACATCAAGTGCTGACATAAATCCAGTGTGAAAAAACTAGGAAAAAAGTCCTATGTAAGAGGGACGAAAGCCCATCACCCACCAAGGTGGCATGCTTCATCATCTGGGATCTCCTCTTAGTTGCAATTCCTAGTGCAACCAAGGGCTACAACCCTCTCACTGTGAGGGGGGACCTCACGGATGTTTTACAAGAGGAACAGTAGGTTTAATCTCCTAAGATCTCTGACGCATGTGTAAAATTATATGGGGTGAAGTATTTGCAGTGCCAAAAAGGTATTAAAGTGATTTAAAATTGGCTACCAAGCGAGAAAAAGTATCTTTAATGTTTATCGCTAGGTGTCAATCACAGCCCCCAGGCACCAATGTTCTGTTTCTTAGAAGTGTTGAAAGGCAATGGTGGCTTCAGGATCACAGCTGCATTGTATTTTGCGCTCCCTTCTGCCGCCATTGTGTTGCTACATGCCGTTCAGGCGATCACAATGCAGGCTGGCTCTGACAACTCCTGCAAGTAGAACTTGCCTTTGAAGCATGTGTTACAGTGTGCTTAAATAACCCGCAACGGTAAGTTCTCTGTTTCTCCTACTTTTATTATCGTTTGATTAGTTACTCTGTATTTGGGGTGCGGAGTAGCGTCTCTGTCGACCAACTCATTGGCGGGTATGGCAGGCGTTTTGAATATGCTCCTCTATAGGGCCTTCGAAATCTTCTGCGGCTGTGTATGGGCTAAATCAGGGCTTTGACTCCACATTGATTCTGCGCACACGTGCCATGCATGAACAGTTTTCCGTATTGTTGCAAATTCTCGGGGAGAGCAGTTTTGTCTTCTCGGGCACGTATCCCCTACTCATTGCCAAATGTAGCATCCTCCCCAGCCCAGGAGCAGGAAGAGGAATTAAGCCACGCGGGTGTTACAGTCAGACACAACTTTATTTTTCAGGATACACAGCACATTACATCATACTTCCCATTAACCACTTCCTAACACCTCCCCACATATTATGTACTTGCTGTGCAGAGTCTGCCCAGAACCACAAGGGTTCACGTGCACCTAACATCAATATGCTACGCAATGTACCAACCACGCTGACCACCCAGTCTAAGTCTTGGGAAGATAGACAAGAATAGGACTTTAGCAGTGAGGAAGGATGTGAAGGAGGATTGTATCAAGGAAGGCTAGGCAGCAGCAGCCGGTGTAGGTAAGAGTGGTGGGCCCGGTGGGGGGGATTTTAACAAACAACAAGGGAAAAATAATTATTTATTTAATTTTCCCTCGAAGCCGTCTGTCGAATCCCCCCCCCCCAACCTGACCCCACCGCCCCACTGCTCTAACCTGCACTGGCCCCTCCTGAGGCTAGGACATGGAGTTATGAAGATTCCTGGTCAGAAATTGGGGCATTACTCTTTTGCCTGTCTTCCTCATCCCAGTTATTATGTATGTGAGGATTCACTAAGTCACAAAGCTGATTCCCGGCACCCAAACGTTACAGCACATAGTGCAAATCAAGTTTCATGAGTTGAACATTTCACATATGTGCACCTTGAAGCCTTCTGGCAGCAAAATAGGCAGAAT
Organism: Lissotriton helveticus; assembly: GCF_964261635.1. Lineage (NCBI taxonomy): Eukaryota > Metazoa > Chordata > Amphibia > Caudata > Salamandridae > Lissotriton > Lissotriton helveticus. The sequence goes on along the minus strand of NC_136059.1, from coordinate 609,296,392 downwards.
GGCATCCCTGTATATTCATCCATTACGTATGTTCAACAAACGTATCGGGTGAGACCCGGAAGGCAAGCTTACAAATCTTGTTCAAGGGCACTCCACTCACAATAGTCCGAGAGACGACTGTGCTACAATTTGAGTAACCCAGGTCGGGCAACCATACCCAAGAAAGGATACTCCTGAGTAATGGTCCACCTACACATCTAATTAAAGTAGCAGTTATTAATCTCTTTCCACTGCTAGCTGACCTGTAAGTACCAAGAAGAGAGTCTGTGGACCTGAAATCATATCTAAGTAACAGAGGAGAGCACTGTGAACATCAGTAGAATGGAGATCCCGTTCGATCTATAAGGAAGGACTGGGATAGGGACTGGTGAGACTATCTTTTGGAAGTCATGAAACTGGGAGATGATCTTGGGGACAAAACATAGATCTGGGTACAGGACAACCCTCTTAGGGAAATGTTAGTGATCACGAAGGAGTCCAATTCACCCACGCATCAGCATGAGCTGAGTCCCAGCTGGGCCAATAATGAATAAGATAAACGGAGCTGCACAATGATCCACTGTCAGGGTCAGGGTAGGTGAGTACGAAGAAAGTTGGTGAGTATGAAGAAACCCCTGTGACAATATCCGTATTAAAGCGAAACGTATCATCTCTATCACAGAGTAGGTGTAACTGAGTCAGTAAAAATGAGGAAGCTGAGTCTCTGTAAGCCCTTGCAGCCAGTAATTTGACACTCAAAGCATGTGCCTCCTGCCCCAACTACCCAGTGGTTGCCTGCAAAACGTTACATGCTACAGTTTCATATGTGTATGAGACTCCCTAATCCATCTAATAATAATTCAACAAAAACAATAGCAACCCTAATGTCCACGCAAACATGGGTATTAAGTAGAACTTGTAACAAGCATTCACATGGAAGTAAGCAAAATAATATGACACAGAATTTTCTGTGTAGATTTCATCTAAACCAATATTTACATTTCTATTTTATGATAGGCAAAATTTAGTTTTAGACTTAATCTATGCAGGCATTTGATTCAAAAGAAAGAAACCAGCCAGTATCTTGTAGTTGAATCAGATTCAGCCGATTCAAATGTTATTTAATTTGCAAAGCAATAAACTCTTAGCATTAGCAAATATGTGAATGATCATTTTTTAATGACAAATAGAAGGAAAGAAGAGAAGAACGCCAAGTGTAAGCAAAAACAAAACCAGACAGAAAATGGTGGTCAATTGTAAAAGCATAGATGGTACATTGGTTATTTTATCAGTAAGACAGTCAAATCTGTTTTATACAATGAAAGACACAGAGGAGAATTCTCAATGGGTCATTTGATCAAAGGTCAAGTCTGTCTTTCATATTAGTCAACTGCGTTTTGAACCTTTATCCAGATACTAGGGTTTCATCAGGACTATGATGAACCTGCGGATGGATGTGTATTTGAAGTGGTTTCATTCATTAGTTAATTGACCACTGGAAAGTACAGCAACCGGGGGTATGAGTGACGTAGAATGGTCACTGGTGTGCTTGAGTTACTTTCGACTAGTGGCAGATTAGCACAGTCAAGAAAGCGTCATGTCCTTAACGCGGCCTCGATGGGCCAGAAGTGGGACGCTCCTAGGCTGGATTGGATGGAGGATTTGTTCAGCCCGTAATAGAGGCCAACTACTCCCAGAGCAGTGAGTTCATGGTGCTCTACCAATCTGCTGCTCTTTCACTGCATCTTTGATCGGGAGAACACTATGAACTGACTGCTCAGTCTAAAACAGAATTTCACCTGTCATAAAACAGAAATGTAAATGTTGGTTTAGATTCAATCTACAGTGAAAATCCAGTGTCATCGTACTTTGTTCACAAATGAGTACCATGTGGCACCAAAGCCTGCAGGTGCCTGCAGAAGATGCGGTTGTTACTCATGTATTGATCTAGTATGTAATGCTTGAAGGCGCTTGAAGGGAATGGGAAGATCTGCTTACTTAGAACCTGAAGGGGGTAGGTGCTGCCAACAAACAATCTGTGTGGATCCAGTGAAGGCAGGGTACAAGGGGATGTATGACGGTACAACACGTACCCTTTACGACGCAGTTTTAACAACGCCAGTAGTTACAACGACTTGCGTTGGGGGGGCGCTGATAGTGAATAGTTTAATTTACTATTCCAACACAAGTCCCCGTGGATAGTAGGGAAGGAGTTGGATAGTAAATCAAACTATCCCCTATCCTAGAGCGCCCTCCAGCGAAAGTCGTTGTAACGACTTTCGTTGTTAAAACTGCGTCGTAACGGTACCGCGTTGTAGCGGTTCCGTTGTAAAGGATGTTTCCCAGTACAAGGAAGCCGTGCTTGTATGGGAGTCATGGTGTTGAAGATGACTCATGGTCCTGAGGGCAAATGTGTCTCTCAAAGTGTCACACTTAAGAACAGGCAATGTCATTCATTGGCAGACAGCAAACATGGAAATGTCAAACAAGAGCACACTTCAAACTCGTGAATGGTTTATAACTCAGGCAATGACAAATTAAAATTGGGTTTTACGTAGTCCATCAGAAATGTCATGATATGTACTAACATGCACGAGTTAAACGAAAAATGGCTGCCACACATTTTCGATGAGACTTGCGCATTATTTATAAAAGAGGTACCTATCTGAGAGAGTGGGCCAAACTCTATGCACCTTATGTTGCTCTTGTTTACCTATTTTTATGAGGCATATGTATAAGGAAGTAAAAGATCTTATGAACACAGAGCCTAAGAGGATAGAACGCAGGCTCAATCATGAGAAAGAAAACATGTATATAGCTATTCACACATGCATGTAAGTATGATACATTCTACACCTGACATGCATGTATCGCAGGATTTCAAATAGTACATTTTACTGCGAGTAAAACAATGTTTTACCTTAGGATGTTGGCTGTTGCTTTTCTCTCTTGGGGTAAAAGGTCAGGATCTCTCAAAATTTCTTCCAATAAAGTTACTACATTCGTTTTCATCTCAATATTTAGTTCGAAGTCCTATAAAATGACATATTTGACTGTTAATATTGAAAACATAAGCTAATAATGCAATAGATAGTCCTTTTGTGTGTGTACAGTTTGGCATTGCTTTAACGGAGTTGCAGGAGTGATGTTCCATAAACACAATGGGTCAGATTTCCAAGACTCTTGTGCCACTTTTGCGTTATTTTCCCATGTTAAAAATGATGCAAAGGTGGCGCAGGGGGCTTGTAAATTTGCCCCTATATTCTATAAAAGCTGCGAGAACTGATAGGAAATATACAGTCCTGTATATTCTATCTAGTTTAGCACTGTGTGATAACACTCTCACTAGTCGATTTCAAGTACTGGCTCTCAGTCTTTTAAACATAACATAAATCAAACGACAAGAAACCAGGGCATATGGTCGAATTACTTTCTTTACATATATTCCCCAGTAACGCTACTGTGCCAGCTCTATCATGGCAGACACGCCTTCACAGAGAGGGGCCCGCATCTGCGCTTGGAGAGAAGTGGCTGGGCAGAATTTCCAGAGGTCAGCAGGGAGGGGACGAGGCTTCACTGATAAATTCCGGGGATTAGACGGATAAAGGGTGCGTGAAAAGGTCAGGTTTTTAGTCCCGTGAGAGTTTCCGTCAATTATATCACTCTGGCGAAACCACTGCAGAGAAATGAACTGGAGCAAGCCACCTCTTCTCTGAAGTTTGTTATTTTTAGGTCTGCTAGAAACAGCTTTAACTGTTTGTAGAACCTCATGCAATGACTAAGAAATACATTTGATTGGGCAGCATTTGTGTTAGCCCACCTACGAAGTAGTTCCATTGCTTATAGCTGATAGAAACATTAATAAAGCAGACCATGCGTCAATTACAGTAGGATGGGGTTTCAGTGTGGTGTAACCCTGTGACAAATGCAAAAGGAAGCAGTTTTATACTGTAAACTCTGACAAATACTATAAGAAGGGGTTTACATTGTGAAATGTCTAACACAGGGGTCTCAAACCTTTTCTGTATTGAGAGCAACTTATCTTCAATGAAACATATTGACAGCTAATCATATTATTAGTGCTGCACATAAGTGAGCTACTCAGAGGTAGCTGGAGAGCTACAGTAGCTCACGAGCTACTGGTTCGAGACCCCTGATCTAATAAATGCATTAAGAAGGGATTTTACATTAGGAACTCCCTGAAAAACACCATAAGAAGGGGTTTAAATTATTTAACACTGACATACTTTCTTACACAGATATATAATTCAGGAAAGGCCAGAGCAGTCTTGGTTTTATTCTGTATATTTGTGATCTTATGTTTAGTATTTGTGAATAGTTGGAATGGATGGTAGTCCAATACAAGTAATAATGGTACCATTTTTGTTAGGTCCAGTAAATGTTTCAGTAATTTAAACCTGAGCACAAACTGTGGAAGCTATGGCACAGAGCAGACAGGCTAAACTTAAAAAAATGATTAAAGCAAATAAAATGACCAAAACAGTGCAAAAGTTGAAAACACAATGCAGTAAGTATCACACTCCAATTTATAAACATAGAGAATATTTTACTGAAATAAATGAAACCAAAACAACAAATATCCAAAACGGTGAACCAGAAATATAACTTTTTAAAGTTTTAAATAAAAATAGCACCTAAAAGGGCAAAGTGTCGGCTGCAGGCTACTGGTCGCATTAGACCTTGACAAGGATAAGGTTTAAGGGCAAGCACAAAGGAGTGTGGGTCGGATATGAGGAACAGGTGGTCCGGTCAGACACTTACCGCCACACTTGGAACATTTTTGAGAAGATAAAGTCCTCAGTGGGGCAAGGAATCAGACTGGATTGGAAGACTGGATCGTCGAGGAAAGGTTAGCAAAGCACAAGGTCTCGATGAAGTTGTCGGCGGAGGCAGGAAAAAGCTCAGAGCAGGAAAAGTTCAGAATTAGCGCCAAGGAAATCATCAGTGACAATCAGATGTTGCTCAGTGTTGTGCCTGGTTAAGATTTCTGATTAGACTCTTTCCTCGAAATCGGAATTCTTCATCGGGGCAGGCTGTAACAGAAGAGGGTTTAACGTCGTTGGATGCCGGTCAGCATCGCGCCACTAAAATTGCTGCTTCGGAGAAGAATGTAGTGGGAGCTACCAGGAAGTCAGGCCCACTGGCGCTGCACCCTCATTGAATTGGCTTAGCAAGTTGGCCCTGGTAATCTGTCAGATTTCCATGTAAAAAGTCTTGAAAACATTTCTAAGTCCCAGGTTTTTGGGTTAGGCAAGAGGTGTACACTCTGACAAGAGCCAAGGGTTCCAGGACCTCAGGAACAGCACTTAGTGGTCAGGAAGCCACCTGCAAGGTTCAGGGCATGTCCAGGTGAGGCTAGGGTCTTTCAATAAAATGGGCTCATTGCAGTTTTTGAGTCCCTGTAATTTAACAGGCAGTCAGCCAAGCGACTCTTGGAGTCCACTTCTTTGTCTTGGGTACAAGTGGGAGAAGGTCCAGTCCTTAGAGTGCTTCTCACAGGTCTTAACAGCGGGTGCAGTCCTTCTTCTGTCCTTTACATGTCCAGTAGTGTTATGGGCACAGGGGTGTCACATTATGCCTATCACAAGCCTGTGGGTGGGGTTGACTCCTTGCCCCTTCCTAACCAATAGGGAATAGTTTCCAGGGAATATATGATGTTACAACACATGCAATTGCAACGCATGCTTTAACATCTAAACTACCGTTACATTGCATGATTTTACAACGCATTCCATTACAACGCATTTATAAAAACTACCATTACAGTGCATTCCATTACAACGCATACCATTACAACGCATACCATTACAACGCATATTACTTTTAGGGCAACAGCAAGTAAGTGTAGGATAGTATAGGGGTAAAAATTACTATTCCCACTCCAATGAGTGCAGCAGTAGGGTAAGTGTTGGATAGTGTAGGGGTAAAAAATTATTAAGTGTTGGATAGTGTAGAGGTAAAAATGACTATTCCCATGCACCCCAAACCCATACCCACCCTAATACTGAAAAAATCTCCATTACTTACCTTATAATGCTTTGTAATGGCATGCAATGTAATGGCATGTGTTGTAGTGACATGCGTTGTAATGGCATGCATTGTAATGGCATGCAATGTAAAGGCAGTTGCGTTGTAACAGTTGCATTGTAAAGGTATGTTGTTGTAATAAATGCATTGTAATGGATGTTTCCCTCTCCAGGGGCAACTCTACCCGCTTTTGCAGCAGTTCTTGTGTCCTATACTGTAAACAATTCCACAGTGCCCCACTCAACATAAAACCAAATTCCTGAGCACTGGCCAGGTCGTCAACCTGTCAGAGGAACAGAACACCTCCCCACACCCAATGCCCTTGTTTCAGCTCTGGAGCAAGTTCACACATCATAAAGGAGCTATTCGGCTCCTGGGTAACAGTAGGAAGTTCATGCAAGTGGCCTTCTTGAGGCTTTAGGAATGCAAAACATGATTTTCCAAAAGTACCTGTAATGCAAGATTTAGTAGAAATCTGACTTTACCAATGCATTGTATTTTAATAGTTATTTAAGAAAGTTAAATAATTACTTTGTAGCTGGGTTTTAGGTGGAGATAACATAATTTAATTTTAAAATTAACCCAAAAAGCTTTCCAATGTAACAGCTAACCATGCTATAGTGAAAATAGCTTTTGGGGCTTTGTCACTATAAGGACACAGTTTAAAAGTAGCATGTAGCATGTCCTACTTTTAAACACCAAGCACCCTATCCTACTGGGAATTAAGACTTACACAGGGGAGACTTATTATTAATTAAAAGGAGGGTTAGGTGTGTCAAAAGGGGATATTTTTTCATGTCGAATGTGCAGTTAAAACCTACACAGCCAGGTACTGTTTAGCTTTGCCTCTCTAGTGGTGGTACAATGTGTGCGGCAGTCCACTAGTGACATTTGACATACAGGCCCTGGTTAAAATTTTCACTGTATGTTAGTAACACATAGGTAAGTTAATGGTGGAAATTAGGAGTACAGCCAATTAAAAAAAATTAGGGGTCAGAGCACATGCACTTGGGGCTCGTTAGCAGAGTCTTGGTGCACAGAATTAAATAAACTGCAGCATCAGTCCAGAAAGTGGGGAATATCATGCCAAAAAGAAGCATTTTCCTACAGTACTTATAACTAAATGCTAAACATGCTCAGTAACACAGGTCAGTAATTCTTATTTCTGAGCTCTGCTTTCAACAAAACATGCACTAACTTGAAGATCTTTAAGTTAATTTATGCGCTCTAGACAAAAATAAAAATGCATTAGCGCAGCACAAAGAATGGGATCATGGTATGACCTAAGTGTGACTCATTGTAAAAGAAGCATCATGATTTTGACTGGTGCTATTCCCTAAACAAATTCATCTTCAGATAAAATACATTGACACTTCATGGAGTACGAGTCTATTTTACATCTTAGACAATTGTCCATAAAGGATTTCTATACATATATATATATATATATATTTAAATTAAAACCTAATAAACCTGTGACTTTGCTCTGAGCTAATTCCATTAGCCTTAATTGGATGTTTTGTTCGCCCACTTTATCTTTTATCTTTCCTTCCCTACCTGCAGAGATTCCTTTGAGCTGGTCTAGAAAGAGATGCTGAGCACTTGCATTTTGAACATTATGTCCTTTCTTCTTTACCACCTATTTTGGACTACCAAAGTAATACTTTTAAGTCTGTCTGAAAGTGAGAACAATTGGCTTTGCCTATGCTTGTTCTTAATGCATTGTACCCTGCTACGGTTGTTAACATGATATTTCGGAAGAATGATCAATGCCTGAAATGCTTGGCAGTTGTGTAGACAGTGGGGCTGATTCACTAAGGCATTTATAAGTATGGGAAGTAGTAATTCAGGATTATACTTTCATGTAATCTTACAGGTCATTGTGAATTGTCCAGAAATATACAACTTCCTGTTAGAAAATGTGCATAGACGACAGTCTCCTTTCTATTTGTACTAACAGTATATACATATTCCCTGAATATTACTATCTTTTCAATTTGAAATGGTTTACAGCCAATTCACAAAGGCATGTAAGTGTACAATGAAGAGTACTAGAGGAGTAAAGAACTTTTGGTACTCCAAAATGCCTTCATGAACAGGCCTCAATGCATTCATGTTTGCCACATTCCCATATCTCCGATGCTATTGGAAAGATACTTTTAAAATAATGTCTCTGCCACAGGACACATTTACATATCTACCTGTGGCAGCCTGAGTGGAAGAAATTACATCAAGGTCACACACTGCAAAACCTTTATGAGCTTATTGAAATACCCTTATAGTATAGTTTCATACTTTGTGCAGATTGCTCATGACACGTTTGGTAACCTTATGTAAAAACATTTCAATTATCTAGCTGCCACACCCAACACTAGGGTTGTTATCTTTTTTTAAATTATCCACAAGCAATATATTACTGTATTTACATTTCTCCTATAAATATCATATATTAATGACCATCAAATATCATTTCACATAAAGTTATTTCTTTGTTAATAGTTAACAGCATCGCAAGGCTGTCCATTTCATACCAAACCTTGGTTAAATCTTTCTTTTATAAACGTGTTGTATTGATTTTCGTATGAAATATATATAAACGTTTTGAAACATACTGAAGCATAAAGACGTTGCAACGCATCCCCACCCCAGTCCTTAAGTGTCATGTGATGGGCCTTCAGCAATGGGGGTTGTGTCACCAAGCAAGTTCAATAGGCTGTTCTAGTCTCACCCCTGTCATGATGTGGGATTGGATGGGTCGGCCTTATTGAATACTCATCATATTGTCATGACCGAGAGGGGCCAACTCATCTGGTATTATGGGTCACTCCAGAGTCCGTTCATTCAATCATTGATAACAAGAAGCTGGGATGTTGGGTAGTACAATTAAATTTCCGCTGCCCCTGCCCACCATCGTAGACCACTCGGCAGCAATTGTTGAAGGGCCAGCCCCTTCACAGAAAAGAGCGAAACAATGCTGCAACCCCAACATACCGGGAGTTAGGGATGGGGATTGAGAAGTTCTGTAACAGGTATATGAAACGTGGAAGCATCATCATTTTGATGAGCACTACTGTTAGAAATGGGTGTCTCTAGTTGGCAGGCTGTTACCCTGTCCAAGTAGGGACCCTTCTTCCTAGTCAGGATAATGGAGTTACACTCCTAAAATAACCCCTGCTCACCCGCTTGGTAGCTTGGCATGAGCAGTCAGACTTATCTCAGAGGCAGTGTGTACATAAAATACAGTAATACAGTAAGAACACTACAAAAGGACATCACACAAGTTTAGAAAAATATCCAACATTTATCTGTGTAAAACAAGACTAAAAAGATAAAAATCCAACATACAATAATCAAAATGTGTACTTTGCAAGAATAACCTTCAAATGCAGTTCTTTCAAGGCGGTAGCTCCGTACGGTGCTAACGCAGTGCTGAAGGCAACCAAATCCAATAGTGTCAGTCGACCGCGTCAGTGCGGACCAACGTCAGCGTCAGAAGACTTGTAAACCGTACCCTTTATTCTGGCCAATCATTGGTGGTGTGGGCCGGCGGTGACGGTCATCGAGGCTGCAGTCTCAAGATGAGGGGTGCGGCCTGTGGTGCCCTCAGGTGGTAGTCATCCAGCAGCTTTGGTGAGACTAGGGCTGTGGTGCTAAGCGGGGCAGTTCTCCTCACAGTGCTGACGGTCACAGTGTAAGCAGTGGCGTCCGTCGAAGATCGTCAGTCAATGGGGATGCGTCGGTGGGATGCAGTGTGGAACGGGCAGTGCTTCATGTAGCTTATGAGCGGTGCCCCCAGACCATGGTGCAGAACCCAGCAGTGGTGTCAGCTGGCAACGGCGTCATCGGTGCCACCACAGCGGTGGAGTGAAGCGGGGCGGTGCAGAATGCGGGCCCCCAGGTTGCAGTGCAATCAGCAGATTGGTGGCGGCGCGGTCAACTGCAGCGGTGAGACGAGGGTTGTGGTGCAAAGTGCGGCTGTGCCCTCTGCAGTGCCTTCATGTCACAGAACCGTCAGCGGTCTTGGTGACGGCGTCGGTTGCGGTTTCCCTTTGTGGCACCTGAGACACGCAGTCCCAGAGGCGGTACCCAGAAGAAGGTGAAGTCCTTGCTGTTCCTGAGACTTCTTGAACAGGGGACACGCTCTACTTAAAGCCCATCGAGAAACTCATACAAAGAACTTGCAGTTCAGTCCCTTTTCTGTCCAAGACAGAAGTAGCCAATGCAGGCTAACACAGCAAAGCACATAACAAAGTGGTAGTTCCTCCTTGCAGCTTCTCCAGCTCTTCTTCTTGGCAGGTTTCTGAGCCAAAAGAGTTCTAAAATTGTGGGGTCTGGGCCAAACATTTTTAGATCACATTTCCCTTTGCTCACTTGTGGTTAGTTCAAATCATTTCTGTCCTCTCTGGTCCAGCTCCCTGGCAGGAGGTGGAGACAGCATTGTGTAAGGCAGATCAGGCCTTTTCTGGTGCAAGGAAATCTCCTCACACTTCTCTAAATGCAGCCCAGGTCTATTCAGCCAAGCCTTGACTCATCCAGAAAAGGCAGGACACACCTCAACACCCCCCAGTGGCCGTGTACAATTAATGCACATCCCTAGCCTCTGTCACTCCAAAGCCAGACAGTCAAGCCACAACTCAGCAGAGGCACACAGGGTGGTTAAGCAAGAAAATGTCTTCATTCTAAACGTGTCATTTTCACCCACATAATTTAAAAACCATCTTTACTAAATGTTGTGTGATTACATTCTGAGTTAAATTTCTCTATTTTGTCCCAATGGGAAGTTGTAGTTGTAAGATGTTACAAAGTATCTCCCATTCTATCCTATGGGACAGATAGCCTTTTAATGGTGAAAAACAAAATACACTGTATTTCACTATCAGGACATGTCACACACACCTTTACATGTCCTATCTTTCACCTGCACTTCACCCTGCCCATGGGGGTACCTTGGGCCTACTTGAGGGCTGACTTACAGAAGAGAAGGTTTGGGGCCTGGCAAATATGGTGCAATTGCCAGGTCGACATAGCAGTCACAACTGCACGCAGACACGGCAGGGGCAGGTCCGAGAATCCTTTGAAGGGCTGCTGGTGTGGGTGACAAAACCAGTGCTGCATGCCCACTAGCAGCATTTGATTTACAGGCCCTGGACACCCATAGTTCACTATACTAGGGACCTAACAGTAAATCAAATGAGCCAAACATGGAAACACCAATCCATAACCATCATTTACCACAGGAGCACTTGCACTTTAACGCTGATCAGCAGTGAGAAAGTGCGAAGAGACAATAAACCAGCAAGAACAGAGTCAAAACCTGGAGGTCAGAAAGCAAAAAGACAGGGGAAACACTCCAAAAGATGCCATGTCTAACAACTACACATCACATTACATTCAGGGGGAGTTTGTTCCTTGTATTTAGGTTGGCTTTAGATGTGTTTAAGAGAGGGGTGAGGTTGAGGTTACGTGTGAGTTCTGGTACAGTGTCTATGTGAACACCTAGATAAGTATCTAGGTGTTCACATAGAAGCTAAGGCAGCTAACTGGAATGTCTGATTGTCGGGTGGTTGGAACACTATTCCCTTTTAGGGTGACTAGAAGCGATTTTCCCCAGTTTGCACGAAGGCCGGAGGTGTCTTCGAAGACCTTCAGGATGCCTAGGACCCGAAGGCAGACATTTGGGGGTCTGCAAGAAAAATGAGAACGTCATCAGTATAGAGTGTTTTCCTGCCTTCCAGCATCCCACTCCAATTCCACCCCCATAGCTGAGTGTTGCAACAGATGTTTCTGGCTAGGGGCTTGATGGACAGAGTAAAGCGGAGCGAGAATAATGGGCACCACTTCCTGGTCTTGTGTCTGATAGGAATGGTGTCTGATAAAACCCGGTTTACAAGGACTGGCGCTGAAAGCTCCTTGTAGAGAGGATTAACGTACCAGGTCCAAAGAGTTCCAATCGACTGTGTTGAAGACTTTTGCGAAATCTACTAGCAGGAGTGCTGTGGAGTCAGCTATCTCAAGGGTGTGGGCTAGTGCAGTGTGGATGCGTCTAAAGCAGTGGAGGGTCCTGTGGTAGGGAATAAAGTCACATTGGTCCATATGTATTAAGGTATCGAGAACTCGCTGAAGCTTGTTTGCCAATGACTTGGCAAAAATGTCTGTGTTTATCAGGGAAATAGGGCAGTATGAGGCACAGCAATATGTTGAGTGTTCCGCTTTGGGAAGTACCACTATACTAGCTATGTCTAGGTCGGATGAGAAGGAGCCCTTCTGCGTCGCTTCAGTAGAGAACCATAGCAAGTGTGGGGCAATACTGTCTCTAAATTTACAGTAATACTAAAGAGGATACCCGTCGGGACTGGAAGTATTACGAGTTTTCAAACTACACAATGTTTTTGCCTTCTGTAAGTGGGGAGTCCAGTTCTTACCACTGAGACTTTGTGAGGTGTGGAAGGGTGTTTCAATAAGCAGGGTACTGGCTTCTGGACTGGCCTTAGCTGGTGGGCAAATAACTGTCTGTAACAGTCTGCAAAGGCTCCTGCTATCTTGGCTGCTGTGTGTAGTGAGCATCCTGATGGGTCTGTAATGGAGGTGATCAACTTGGAGCTGGTGTCTTTGGTGGCAATCCAGTAGTGATGTTTACCACTTTTATACCCTTGCACATACATGCATCGGATAAATTCGATGGATCAGTTCTCCTGTTTGGGATCATCTGCGCTCCGTGTTAGAGGAGTCAGGGAAATATTAACATGGATTGCACTCACTCTGGGATTTAGTCAGCCGGCATGTCTTGAGCAGTATGGCATTATTGGCAGCCGGTGGACGGTCCTCCCTGCTGGCCAAACCTGGAGATTCATGGAAACAGATTTCTTGCTTTTCTGAAGCCCATTCCCAGGCCCCCTTTGGAGTTTTGAAGAAGTAGAAGAAGGATTTGGGGACCACTTTAATTTCTGCTGGGAAAAGCAGCATGCATTGCAAGGACATTTCCTTCAGTTTCGTTTTGAATGATTTGCATTGTCTGTGGACAGTCTTTGTGTAGTCAGTGAACATCATAATGTGGGCTGACTGGAAAAAGACTTTCTTTTGGGTGCGTGCTGCTCTCAAGATGCTGTCGTGGTCGCAGTATTTTGAATTTTAGCTATGATAGGATGTGGGGTGCGCCCGATAAGGGGAACTGTGTCAAGGGCCGGCATGCATATTCCACAATGAACTACAGGGAGAGGACTCCCTCTGGGACCCAGGACCGGATCCAGGAGGTCTCCATGAAGGTTTCTGGGTGGGAAAATCCAGCACCTTCGGTAGTCCCACAAATCAAAGATTGTTGCACCTAGAATCATTTTTTAAATCCTCTGCTTTAGCTTTCAAGGTGTGGGTGGTGGAAATCATCTCAGTCACCTTTGTTTTTAGGTCTGCCTTCTTCTCCTCCACGATGCAATCACTCCCTTCTGTCTCAGTGACTCTGCTGGCCACATTACGAAGGTCTTGGCGAAGAAGAGCAATGTCCACACTTACCTCACCAATGTTTGTGACCACTGCTTCCTGGGAGGTTTGGATAGCTTGCAGGATTTCTGTGACTCCTGTGGCAGCTAGTGATTGTTGATCAGACGTCAACACTATTGAACCCTGAAGTGCACCCTGCGCTCCCTGCACAGATATGCCATAGAAATTTGGGACCTCCTCAACACCCTCTCGCCAGACGTCGCCTTCTTCACAGAAACCTGGACCAACGCCTCCTTCACCCCCAACATAGCCACCGACATTCCCGACGGCCACAAGATCCAGAGGAAGGGCCGCCCAACCACCCAGGAGGAGGACTCGCCATCGCACAAAAGAGCTTCCTCCGACTCTCCACCTCCACCACGAGCTACTCCTCTGCTACCACGAATACCTTCCCTTCCAGATCCAGACTAGCCCTAGAACCAGTCTCCGCTGCACCCTCACCTACAAACTCCCCTGACCCTGTGATTAGTTTGCCACTACTATTGTTGCCGACTTCATTGCACCTCACGTCATCGCCTCCATGGACGACATGCCCATCGGAGACCTGAACTTCCACCTCAACAACCTCAGTGACTCCAACTCCCCTGCCCTCCTGGACAACCTCGCCAAAATTGGACTAAAACAGCTCGTCACCACCCCTACCCACAAGGCAGTACACACCCGACCCCATCTTTGCAGAAGGGAACAACATCTGCTTGAGCCACACCATGCAGTCCCTCTGGATGGACCACTGCTGTGTACACTTCTCCTTCAACACCACTACCACTCTTAAACCCTCTCCTCGCCCTCTGCAAAGGAACTGGAGCAAGGTCACAGAGGAGCACCTCAACTCTACCCTCAGCCGCAATCCCTCCGCCTCGACCAATGCCAACTCTGCAGCCAAAGAACTACACCACTGATTCACCAATTGCGCAGACAAGCTTCCACCCCTCCCCACCACCGACAACCAAAGTCCCCTCAAGGCCACCTGGTTCACCACTGACCTCCAAGAAGCCAGACGCTCCGGCAGACATCTCGAAAAACTATGGAGAAACAGCAAAACCACAGAAGACCTGACCACCTACAAGAACGCCATGACAGACTACCACCAATGCAGAAGATCCATGAAGAAGACCTTAATTCGGAACAAAATACTCACCAACTCCAGCAACTCAAAAGAACTCTTCAACATCATCCAGCAACTAACCAAGCCCAACAGCAAAGCCACAGACGTTACTGCCTCCCAAGACCTCTGCAACGAGCTCAGCTCCTACTTCCACCTGAAAATCAAAGCCCTCTACAACAACTTCTGCAAGCAGACTTCAGAAACCACCCTTCCCCCCAGTGACAACAGCCAGACCACCATCACGCCTGGACCCCGGTCACCACCGAAGATACCACCACGATCATGAATAGCACCCACTCAGGAGCCCCCACGGACCCCTGCTCTCTGCACACTTTCCACAGAGCCACCGCCACCATAGCGCCCCAGCTACGATGCACCATCAATGCCACCTTCAAATCCAGCACTTTCCCCAATGACTGGAAATGCGCAGAAGTCAAGCCACTCCTCAAGAAACCCTCTGCAGACCCAACGGACCTGAAGAACTACCAACCCATCTCCCTCCTTCCCTTCGTAGCCAAAGTCACGGAGAAGATCGTCAACGCCCAGCTGAAAAACTTCATTGAAGAGAACTCCATCCTCACAGTAGCCCTGATCCTACTCAACCTCTACGCAGTCTTTGACCTCGTCTCCCACCACACCCTCGCAGCCAGACTCCATGATGCTGGAATACAGGGAACTGCCCTCGACTGGCTGCGATCATTCCTTGCCGGCAGAACCCAAAGGATCAGACTTCCGCCTTTCTTCTCCAAACCCTCAGTGATCAAGTGCGGAGTTCCTCAAGGATCATCACTCAGTCCCAGGCTCTTGAACTTCTACATGACCCCCCTCGTCGCCATCGTCAGACAGCATGGACTCAGCATTGTCTCCTACGCCAACGACACCCAGCTCATCCTCTCTCTCACAAAGGACCCCGAAACCACCAGACTCAGCTTCTAAGAAGGAAGGAAAGACGCCGCAGCTTGGATGAGCAGCAGCTGTCTGAAACTCAACTCGGAGAAGACAGAAGTCCTAGTACTCGGACCCATCCCCTCTGCGTGGGACAACTCCTGGTGGCCCTCCGCCCTCGGCACCCCTCACCCCCACAGACCACGCCCGGAACCTCAGCATCATACTCTACTTCTCCCTCACCATGACCTGACAGATCAACGCCGTCGCCTTCATCTGCTTAAACACCCTCCGCAAGACCTTCAAGTGGAACCCCCCCGAAGCCATAAAGACCGTCACCCACACACTCATAACAAGCAGACTGGACTACGGGAACATCCTCTATGCTGGAATCATCAAATCCCTGCTACGCAAACTCAAGATTATACAGAACACCGCAGCCAGACTCGTACTTGACATCCCATGGCATGAGCACATCACCAAACACCTGCAAGACCTCCACTGGCTCAACCATCGAGAAGAGAGTAACTTTCAAGCAACTCACCCACACCTACAAATCCCTTCACAACATCGGACCCAAATACCTCAACGAAAGAGTCTCCTTCCACGTACCCAAAAGGAACATCCGCTCCGCCGACCTCGCGCTGGCAGAAACTCTGCGCATCCGCAGAACCAGAGCAGGTGGAAGAGCCTTCTCCAACATCGCAGCCAAAGCCTGGAACAAGTTCCCAGTCAACTTCAGACGCTCCCCTACTCTGCACACCTTCTGGAAGAGCCTCAAGACCAGGCTCTTCGGCTAAACCGAAGCTGCACCCCCTCCCCCAGCATCTTGAGACCCTCACAGGTGAGTAGCACGCCTTAAACCACCCTGATTAAATGAGCTCATAAAACCAAAGCTCTGCAGTAGGTGGCCTTGACGTAATTTCTGCCACTGAAGCTGCCATAGGAAGACATGTAAATCTGTATGTGCATCGATTCATTGCATAAGGTAGGCTTGGAGTAATCCACGCTTGCACTTGAAAACTAGACAGCCTATCTGAAACCGGATCCTTTATTTCACCGGCAGCCAGTGTAAACGTTTTATGGCTGCCATGATGAGATCACACTTGTTGAACTCCAAAACAAGTGGCAAGACTGGATTCAGCACCCTCTGTTGGCTGATATGAAAATAAGGAGTTGGGTAAAAAATCAAATTCGGAAAAACCATTTGTTAAGAACAGCACCACTGGCACTCACAGAAGAGCAAGTGACAGTTGTGGCTTACCTGCAGCCTTGTGGGGACATTTACACAGCAGAAGCTCAAACGTTGTGAATTGGAGGGACTAGAATTGCACAGTGCAAGACTTGAGACTAAACATCCACTTCCTGAATGCTAAGAGTTGTCAAAATTATGCAGCACATATGCAATGATCCAAGTAGCCCTTGATATATTAGCAGATTAGGCTTCTTGGGGTCTGGAGGCGCCGTCAGAAAGCGCTGACTACCACTACACTGCGCACCTACCCACCTTCCTGGCCTGCTATTCACACTGTTTTGGCAGGCTGTCCAGGTACTGCCCTCTCACATCATGGGAATGACGTATAACCCCCTAGGACTCTGCTATAAATGTTCTCCTAGGGCTAGAATATATCTGAATTCATTTTACTCAAAACATAATAAATGATGCTACATTGTTACTGTGGTATTGACAACAATTTATCAATTATTTATTTATTTATTTAAGTTTTATACAGCCCAAACATGACCCTTGCAGGTAACAGAGCACTTTATCCTTGTTCAGAGAGCTGAGACATATAGAAACCAAGAAGGCTCCCCGGATACGGGAGGGGTCACTACAGTATATGGATAAAAATGGATTCAATAGTACAATAACAATAGAAAAACAAGGATTTGCAATGCAATCGGTCCTTATATGTATTTAGCTGTGCAGCACATTAGCCTGGGTGCTGAAACATCTACTGTTCTTTAATATGAAGGGAAAGTAAGCCCCAAACTGCGTGAGACGCCAGGTATGGGAACACATGGAGAGAAATATTGCCTTTCAGCAGGAAATGGTATTGTCCAAGGCTCTGTTTTTAATATAAAATCAGGGCTTTTGATGGTCATATCACTAAAAATACAAGATCTAAAAAAATATTATTGTCTACGGGTGCTCGTGGAAGACAATTTTTATGCACTAGAATCTAGAGAATGCTAAAGTGATTCTGGTATTTTACTACCCTCTGCTGGTCGTTTTCTATCAAAAAAGTTAAATAGAGGCAGTTGTCAGAAAAAGAAAAAAAGAAAGTCTTTTAGCATAAAGGAATTCTGATATTTTACTGACCTCTGCTGGTCATTTTCTATCAAGACAGTTAAATAGAGGCAGTTAAACGGAAAAAAAGTCCCTAAACGGAAGCAGACAAGTCCTACGGCTGATCTCCAAAGCCCACATAGTACATACACATATAAGTATATAATAAGTATATACTAAAGTATATACAAGAGGTCTCGAATGCTTGACCTAACAAAAACCACAACTATACCAGGGAGAAGTAGTCATGAGAATTATTGACGAGTCAAGAGAGGTACGGGGAGTGGAGATCCTAGCATCCAGGGCATAAGTTTGTTCATGAGTAGTACCTTAACTTCTTTCTTGAAAGAAACGGCTGAGTAATTTAGACTGGTTTCAGGGGACAGGAAGTTTCAAATTCTCAGGGCAATCCCATAGAAAGCTTGGTGGTAGGTTTTCTTTTTACAGACTCTCTGAGGTTTCAGAAGTAAGGTGCTGGAGGTTCTGGAGGATTTGCAGCTGCCAAAAAGATCCAACTTCTGAGCAAGGTATCTCAGAGTAATAAAGTGCAGGGCCTTGGGGTCATGCAGGTGATCAATCATCATCCTGTGGATAGATTGCAGTGCCAACTCTTTCAGGACATTAGCTTGTGCTTCACATTGATATTTATTCCTGAACTACAAGGTCCATTTTTGCAACAAAAGCACTAAAAACATTAGTCTATTGATTCAATTATCAGTCCTTGTATTTTTATGGTGTGATATCTTTAGTCTGGTGTATTTCTTAGTAGTCGATGAATGAGGTGTTTTCCTTCTTTTTCTTTTTAGTCATTCTCCTTTAATCAAGCATCTTTAGTTTATCACTCTTGTACTCCTCAGGAAATATTGAGATGTTTTGGCCTTGAACAACTTCCTTGGCCTCTTCAGGGCATTTACTAGGTTGTAGAATTACTTCATATGGATTGTACTGTTATGCCCAGGTGAGCATTATACATAAGCGTCATCTATTTTCTGAATGCACTGCAGCCCTTTCAATATAGTGTTGTGCCATATGTCACAATTAGCTGTAGCAGGTAGAGTACTGGTATTGGTTAAGGAGGGGGTACTGACTTGAGTGGGTGAGAAGAGAGTGGGTGTACACTTGGTGTGTGAAAAGCTGTATAACCGAGTTGTTTGTGTGTGTGCCATTGCCTTGAGGTGCATTTCTGTATCTGTGTGAATGCAGAGTTCTCTATCCGAATGCTATTGCCTGAACAAATGTCTGCATGTATGTAGTTCTATATGTGTCTTATGGCCAGAGTTGCACCCGGTAGTCATCACACTGATAGCTGGTGGTTGCCATCTGTGGTCATGCAATGCTTCCCACCACCTGCCATGTTGTGGTTAATAACCATAATTTCTCGTGGTTGCCACTCTGTGGAATCAAGCAGTTCCTACCCTCCAAGTGGTGCCCCTCCAATCCTGGACTCTTGGTTGTGATGTTGAAGATGTTCAGATAGCCAAAATCCAAAACGTGGGGACATTTTTGGCTGAAAACTGCTCTGAGAGCATAGAGGATATCGGGACCAAGCTGCTTCTCTACTCACACAAGGTGCAGCACTGGTTGCCCTAACTTCACGGCAACTCCCACTACGTTCTTCAATGCATCAGCAAATCCTGTTCAGTGGTCCTTCTCGTCAGCTACAGCCTCCGCTGTACATTTTTTATTTCCAAAAAACAAACTAATCCAAATGTAGAAATCTTCACCGGAACTACATCAAGCGGCTCCACAACGATGATGCCTCCTCCTCTGACACTGCCTGCATCCTTGTTATGCTGAATGTTACCTACTGCAACAACTTTTTACTGAAATTTCTAAGTTCGAAGGTAAGTGCCGACTGGGCTCAATCCACTTTTTGCATTCAACCCACGCTCCATCCTGATAAGCCATATCTTTCGACTTTGACATGGTCTTGCATTTCGAGGTGTCTGCAGCTGGCGCTTTGCTCTTTTAGGCTATCGTTTTTACGATAAACTTTAAAAATTCATTTTTGTTGTTTCAGGGGCAAATCCTTTAATAAAATGTAATTTTTTTTTGTGTGCTGCATAAATACGTTACACATTGCCTCTAAGGCAGAGGTCTTCAACCTGTGGGGCGCGACCCCCAGGGGGGTCGTGGAGTCCTGGGAAGGGGGTCACAGATTCTGTCAGAGCAGTTTCTTAAAACGCGTGGCGTAGGGCTGATTGAGCGTGTTCAGGCGGAGGCCTAATTCACACCGAGGGGTGAAAACCATCAAGCCTCATTAACAAGTAAAAGGTCTTTTAAAGACCTGTGAAGTACTCGGTTGTGCCTTTGTGTGTGTGTCTGAAGCTGTTTCAGTCGGGCTCACATACACAAGTGGGGGTTGGGGGGGCTGGTGGAGGCTGGGGGAGGAGGCTGTAGCCCTTTGAGTTCAATGGACGTTGCGCACCTGGAGCTGTGGGGTTTATTTTTATTTTTAACGTTTTATATAGCGCTAGCTTAACCCGTAGGTATCTGAGCGCTTTACAAACACACAGTAAACAGCAGAAGTACATTACTAAAGATGAAAGGGTTGATGGATGGATGAAGGATGGATGGATGTGTGAAAATGTGGGTGGATGGATAGATGAAAGGGTGGATGGATGAAGGATGTATGTATAGATGGAAGGACGAAAGGGTAGATGGATGAAGGATGGATGTATGGATGGATAAAAGGTTGCATGGATGAATGATGGATGGATGGATGTATGAAAAGGTGGGTGGATGAAGGATGGATGTATGGATGGAAGGATGAAAGTGTGGATGGATGAAGGATGGATGTATGGATCGAAAAAAGGTTGCATGGATGAATGATGGATGCATGGATGGAGGTGTGAAAAGGTGGAGGGATGAATGATGGGTGGATGGATGGATGGATGAAAAGGTGGGTGGATGAATGATGGGTGGATGGATGAAGGATGAATGTATGTGTTGAACTGCATTTTTAAAATTCCATTTTGTGTTGCCATGCTCTAGGCAACTTGTCTGAAAACTGTCCTCCACATCCCCATTGAATCTTGCACAACCCCTGCTCCTTGTGGTCGAGCCAATTCCAAGAAGCCTGCCTGTGTGCCTTCCCCCAGTTGTGCCAGAGACTCAGCCACATCCTGTCCATTGTTGGTAACTCAGCCTGTCACACCAGCTATACTGTGACCACCCCCAACTGAAAGAGGAAGCACGAGGTTAGGCCCTAAAACCACACCAACTAATAGAGGAAGCACAAGGCTGTACACTGTGACCACACATTCCTGTGGTTCTGCCAATTCTGGGAACCAGCAGCAGATTGTTCCTGTTTTAGGAAATAGTTCCTGTTCTTGACGTAAGACACCCTGCACCTGGCATCTTAGTTCATTGACCACACATTTCTGTGGTTCTGCCAATTCTGGGAACCAGCCAGATAGTTCCTGTTTTAAAAGAGAGTTCCTGTTCTTGACTCTAAGCTGAGAGGTAAACCCCCCCCCCCGGATGAGGAAGGGCCTTCAACTGGAATGAGCACATTTCGACACATTGCATGCACTCTCACGAGACACAAGACACGCCCATACCTTGACACATCTTGTTGGAAATTACTGCTTGTCACTTCCCTGTTTTTGCCTACTAACTGAATCTGTATAAATATTCTGCTGAGTGAATAAAGCATCAGACCACTCCTGAACCCGCTTGGTGAAGGAGCTCTCCCTAAACTCGAGTTATTGAATAAATCCCTCTTTACTCGAATACCACGGACTCCTCTCTTTACTTAATTTAAAGTATTTACTAATATAGAAATTCTAAGATACGGTAATATTAATTATTTACCACATTTCTGGCGCCTGAACAGGGATGTTCCCTCTCCCCCACGCGCCGGCGATGTCGGACCCGGTACTGCCCCCTCCTGACCTTTGACGGACTTCAAAGTGCACAGAGTAGGGTGGGTGACGGTGGCAGAGTCATCCGATCCACTTGCTCACTAGAGGTAACAGAATAGAATTGTGCCTTGCGCTGTGCCTAAGTTGTTGCACTGAGAGAATTGTTTGCTTATTTTACACTGTCTGCTGTTGATTTAAAAACGCTGCAGTTGATCTTAAAAAACGCAATAATAATACCCTGATATGCAATCATTTTAAAAAATCAAACTTCTTGTGTCTCTAGACATTTTAAAAACGTGTACATTTCACTGTGTTAGCGCTACCTGCATTATTTCGCCTCAGCCCTGAGCCAACTGGGGGAGGATGACATCTTTGGTCAGCAAGGAAGGCTGGGCTCGATTCTCACTCCTGCCCGCCCCGGTCCGACGCGGTAGCCAGTACCGTTGCGCGGAGGGCGGGTCAGGTAGAGCCAGGCACTTCCTGTGGGCTGTTTGCTAGAGCGGTTAGCGCTCTAGTTGCCTGCATTTCTCTGGGCTATTTAGGCGGAGCCATTAGAGCGGCGAGCTGCGGTAGGGTGACGGTGGCAGAGTCATCCGATCCGCTTGCTCGCTAGAGGTAACAGAATAGAATTGTCGCTTGCGCTGTGCCTAAGTTGTTGCACTGAGAGAATAGTTTGCTTATTTTACTCTGTCTGCGGTTGATTTAAAAACGCTGCAGTTGATCTTAAAAAACGCAATAATAATACCCTGATATGCTATCATTTAAAAAAAATCAAACTTTTTGTGACTCTAGACATTTTAAAAAACGTGTACATTTCACTGTGTTAGCGCTACCTGCATTATTTTGCCTCAGCCCTGAGTCAACTGTGGGAGGACGACATCTTTGGTCAGCAAGGAAGCCTGGGGTCGATTCTCACTCCTGCCCGCCCCGGTCCGACGCGGTAGCCAGTACCGTTGCACGGAGGGCGAGTCAGGTAGAGCCAGGCACTTCCTGTGGGCTGTTTGCTGGAGCGGTTAGCGCTCTAGTTGCCTGCATTTCTCTGGGCTATTTAGGCGGTCCCATTAGAGCGGCGAGCTGCGGTAGGGTGACGGTGGCAGAGTCATCCGATCCGCTTGCTCGTTAGAGGTAACAGAATAGAATTGTGCCTTGCGCTGTGCCTAAGTTGTTGCACTGAGAGAATTGTTTGCTTATTTTACACTGTCTGCGGTTGATTTAAAAACGCTGCAGTTGATCTTAAAAAACGCAATAATAATACCCTGATATGCAATCATTTTAAAAAATTAAACTTCTTGTGTCTCTAGACATTTTAAAAATGTGTACATTTCACTGTTTTAGCGCTACCTGCATTATTTCGCCTCAGCCCTGAGCCAACTGGGGGAGGACGGCATCTTTGGTCAGCAAGGAAGCTTGGGCTCGATTCTCACTCCTGCCCGCCCTGGTCCGATGCGGTAGCCAGTACCGTTGCGCGGAGGGCGGGTCAGGTAGAGCCAGGCACTTCCTGTGGGTTGTTTGCTGGAGCGGTTAGCGCTCTAGTTGCCTGCATTTCTCTAGGCTATTTAGCCCTCGCCCCCTCCCGAGCGCGCAGCGGTCACGCGCGAGGGAGCCGAAGCTACGCCGAAGAGTAGCCAAAGAGTTGCCCGTCTGCACCCGTCCGCGACAGGACGGGACTAGGGGCTACACTCTCTGGCTGATTTATCATGGACCTTACGAGGGCCCCCAGACTCAGATATTCATCCCAAGCCTTACATTATCTCCGTCCTCTGAAGGAAGGGGGCTGTGTCCGTGATCAATGGCCATGTTTGGAGGGTCCCTTTTCGTGTATACATTGCAGATTTGAAGCAACCCTAATTACTATCTCTATTGGACATGTGGTTAAACAAATACCAGTGTCTAAGGGCTGGAAAAGCCTTCTTCTTAACGTACGCTCTCTGCCCAAACATCATCTGGAGATTTGGGACCTTATACATACCACCAATCCCGAAATATGTTTTCTAACAGAAACATGGTTAAAACAGCATGCCACCCCAGCTATTGCTTTGGGAATTCCGGAAGGATATAAAATTCTCAGGCCCGACCGCCCTATAAAAACTGGAGGCGGGATAGCAATAGTATATAGAGAAAATTTGCAAGTCACCATAATTGAGCAAAGTTGTTGTCCAACGATGGAAATGATGATTTTCAAGATAAAGTCAAGCTCCAAACAAAATTGGAAAGGAGCTCTGATTTATCGCCCACCTGGGCCTAGTAAGGAATTTACCTTCTCCTTAACAGAACTACTAGCACAACACCTAAAAGCCAAAGAACATTTTTTGTTAGTAGGTGACTTTAATTTTCATGTTGATATTCCTGAAACCTTGTCCCTGCTTTCAGACCTTTCCTTATTAGGATTCCAGTTACAAAATAATAGCCCTACTCATATAGGAGGCCATACCTTAGATTTGATTTTCTCTAACGGTCCCAAGTTATGTTGTCGACCCCCTACTCGAGTCAACTGGTCAGATCATTGCCTTGTTGAATTCATTCTCCCCGGATTAGCAAAACCAATAAAAAAACAGCCTGCTCCTCCCATATGGCATAGACAATGGCATAAGGTCACATTAGAAGAAATACAAAAGGTATGGAGAGAACCGATTATCACGGCAATAGATAATGTGGAGTCAGCTCTTGCCAAATATAACACAACCCTTAAAGAAGCTGTTGATTTCATAGCCCCACTGAAGCTTAAGAAATAATATCCCATGTCAAAACAGGAGACATGGTATACAGAACAATTGAGGGTAGAAAAGCAAGGCTGTAGGAAATTAGAAAAGGTATGGAGGAAGACACATACGGAAGAAAGCCGGAAAAATCACCTAGAAGCTCTAAGCTCCTATTATAAAAACATCAGGCTAGCCAAAAAGAACAGCTTAACATCACAGCTAGCAGAAGCAGGGAACTCCTCTAGAGAGCTGTTCAAGATCCTACAGACCTTTGTAAAGCCCCTGGCTTGTGAGAGTCCTGACGAATTTACCCAATCATTATGCAATGATATTTCCCTCTTTTTTGAGAAAAAAATTGACTCCATTTATCAAAAAATCACAATGGCTAAGAATCCCGGGACTAGCATTAAAAACACTCTGATATCCCCTGATAATAACCAACCCAAGCTAACTGATTTCCCTGAAATCAGTCATACAGAAATCTTATCCTTGATCAGTAGTATTAAAACCGGCTCCCCGTTAGATCTGATTCCAGCAAAAACAACGGCCTTAATAAGCAATCTTCTGTATCCTATGATACAGACAATCATCAATTTATCTCTCAAAGAGGGACAAATTCCACAAGACTGGAAGAAGGCGGTAGTAAACCCCATACGTAAAAACACGGCCTTGCCTTGGTCAGACATATCCAACTTACGCCCCATTTCCCTACTTCCATTCCTAAGCAAACTGGCCGAGAAACATGTAAACACCCACGTGTCACGGTTTGTTGAGGCTACAGGGGGTCTGGACCACTCTCAATCTGGGTTCAGACCCAACTACAGCACCGAATCTGCACTCCTCTCCGTGTCAGATAACATCAAAATGACACTGGATAGAGGAGGCTCCATGATTCTGGTCCTGTTAGACCTGTCTGCAGCCTTTGACACCGTGTCACATGAGATTCTTCTCGGCCGGTTGCAGCAGGTGGGGATTGAAGGCGTAGCCTGTCCTGGCTAGAGAGCTTTCTCACAGGCCGCTCACAAAGTGTCAGCTTGGGCTCCTACCATTCCATCTCTAGGGAGCTCACCAAGGGGGTCCTGCAGGGCTCATGCCTAAGCCCCACATTATTTAATGTGTATGTGGCCCCCCTTGCTGACATTGTGAGACAATATGGGTTTACCCCTGTGTCGTATGCTGACGACACTCAGCTCTTGTTCCCCTTTCAAACTTTAACTTCAGAAATAAAGAACTCCTTTGCTGAAGGCATGAGAGCGGTATCACACTGGATGGCCTCAAATTGCCTCCAGTGTAACGTAGGCAAGACAGAAGTCATGCTATTTGGGAACGCAAATCTCTTGTGGTCTCCAGATTGGTGGCCTCTGGAATTGGGACCTATTCCTTGTCCAAAACAATTAGTTAAGAACTTGGGAGTCAGACTAGACCAGAACCTGGTCCTAAAAGAACATGTGAATCTGGTGACTGGATCCTGCTTCCGGACAATTGGCCTACTGAGAAGGGTTTTTCCCTACTATCGGATATCTACAGAAAGACCTTAGTCCAGGCGCTTGTAATAAGTCAGTTGGATTACTGCAATGGCCTCCTAATCTCGGCAAATGAACATGTAATCAACCGACTCCAAGTGGCCCAAAAGACCGTGGCCAGATTGGTTCTCAATGTTCCCTCAAGAACTCCATCTAGACCTCTTTTGGAAGAACTTCACTGGCTGCCTGTACGCCAGCGGATCAAATTTAAAATCTGTTGTATCATTCATAAAAGTCTCTTTGGATCAGGTCCCTACTACCTAGCTCAGAAATTTCAAATTCACAAATCGGAACGTCTTTTGCGGTCCAACAGCCAACTCTTACTAAAAATTCCATCTATTAAAAAGGCAAGGCAGGGTGGTCGTGCTCTCTCTTATGTAGGACCCTCCCTTTGGAACAAACTCCCCTTGGACATGCGTCAGAACACGAATCTTCTCTCCTTCAGGAGGGCACTAAAAACTTACCTCTTTAAGGAAGCTTAGACACCTACCCCTTTCAGTATCCAAGACACTCCTCTCTGATATCTACAGCGTGCGAAGCGCGGAGATACCCCTCAGGGGGTCGAGTCCGGCGCTATAGAAGCAAATAAATAAATAAATGAACAGACGCGGGGAATTCCCGCCAACTCCCTCGAGGCGAAGGGGGGGACCGACTGCGGCCCGTCATCCACACGAGGCGGTGAGGAAGATTGCGGAACGTCCTGACCCAAAGCCCAACCCGTGAAGAAGACGAGTCCGAGGTCTTGTGAGCCCCGTCTTAAAAGCTGCGCGCATTTCAAGATCAACAGGCCTTCTAGTCTGCTTCTCGGTGAGTACTGCTGAAAGTATAAAGACCGACACACAACTTTTGTGGGTACGGTAAAGATATATGTTTGTTGTTTCTCATTTCTATTTCTAATAGAAAGTCTGCCATCATGCCTATTTTTTCGAAAATATGTAAGATGGGAACTAGAAAAAGTATTTGGAGATTCCCCTCCCTCCTCGGGATACTCCAGGACATTTTATGTACACAAAACATGGTGTCGGTGCGCTACCTGTTCGCCCTTCCGCCCCTATTTCACGACCACACCCGGCCCCATTCCTCCTAAGTCATTCTAAACGGCCATCTCTGGATGAATTATTTGAAAATACATCTAACACGTTAGACTATTGGTTAGACCAGGAACCCCCGCTTACACCGGAGGAAGAGGAAATAGCCAGAACTGCGACTCTATGGGTCTCTCAGTATAAGATATATGACAGTGATCTCATAGCCCGACTCTTTTTAGCATTACCATGCTCACATCAAAGATAAGCGAGTCTCTACATGGTACAGCATCTCATCACTCTCAATGACACTTTTTTTAAACATGATCCAAGACTAGAAGATTTTTTGTCTGACTGCGCTGATAACATTTTCATCCACAATGGTTCAGTTTTTCTCAACAGATTCATAGATTTTAGACAGGAATACCAGAAAGCGGTTGAATATAAATGTTTCACTAATACTTGTGGACCAGTTAATAGACTTCCTCAAACACGCCAGTTCCCCATGAGGGAGGTCCACCCCAGAGCTGACGCAAATGGTGCGTTACAACGCGTTGCTATTTATGTACCCTTGACAAAACTTGAACTGCTAAGGATAAAAGAGATGGTTCCCCCTCACTCAAAAGATCCTGCTGGATTTTTTAAGGAATTAGGAGACGTATTAATGATGGGGACATATACTCTCTCTGATATTACAGAAATTCTGCAATTATTGTTGCCATCGGGTATATATGACAAACTACGAGAGAAAGATTGGGAGGTGGCAGGCGAACACATTAGATGGATAACAACACAGAAACAAGTTAAGTCTATGAGGAGAAATTGTTTCAGAGAAAAGTTAGGCCTGCAATGCTTGATTCCTTTCGGGTTTGGCGCAAGGAGTCCAAACAGAAAGAAATCAAACTAAAAACAAAAGGTGAACCTAGAAAGATTCAGATTTTCACATGCGCCTTTTGCGTATATTAAAATTATGCCTGTCACTCTCTCTCTCTCTCTCTCAACTGGCATCACTGTGAGTGACAGTATTCTGCTGTCTCACAAGGAGCATATTGACACACAAAGTAGTTTTGCACAGTGCACAGAATTTCTGTGGCAATATGCAATTTCTGAGACCAAAAACGATTTTTGCTTTTGCCCATGCTTGTTTGAGTGGTGAGGGACTTACTGGCTTTGGCAATGCTTGTTTATGAACATTTTGGGAAATACTAGCATACATCCCCATGTTACTAGGAGCATTATACATAGCCTCACTGGAACTTGCGTCAGTGGAATGAGAGGTTTTTGTCCGCAGCTGTTGACCCAGGACGTGTCATAGAGTAGGAGGTAGCCCTGATGCTCAGGGAAATGCTGGGGGGTATACATGTTTAAATGGATTAAATATACCATTTACTTCCTCAGAGTTTGTTTATGCCCAGTTGCTACAAATAGGGGTTGCTAAGTGTTGACAGAAGTAAAACATGTTTCAGGGTTTACTACTGTGAAAATGGGGGAGGAGGCTCGCTCCCTGTACAAATTAAGGGTAAGAAAAATATGGTTGCTCTCTCTCTTTTCTTCAATCTCTTTTTGAGCCCGTCTAAACCGTAAGTAAGTAAAGTAAAGTCCACATTTGTAAAGCGCACAATCACCCGTTAGGGTCTCTAGGCGCTGGGGGCCGTCGGGAAGATTAAGCGAGCTATTGCCCAGAGTCGCATGGTGCTGGGCAGACCTGCCGCCGGAGCTGAGGATCGAACCGTGGTCCCCAGATCCCAGCGTCAGTCGCCCTGGCCGCGGCGCCACACCTCTCCCACCGTCTATGAAATAGCCATGAGAAATTTAATTGACTATTCTGGTATGTGTGTTATTATGTTCTGTGAATTATTCACAGTAAATATTTTAATAATCTAAGAACAGAAATAAAATTGTAGCCCCTAAAAGAAGTAATATATATATATATATATATATATATTGAGGCTCCAAGTCGTACCGGTCATCCCAGGGCACTCTAAACAGCGGGTGCAAGCTCCGCGCCGATACTCGCGGAAAATATTCAGCTCCTGAACCGTTTCCTTCAAGAAACGAAAAGCGCACTCCAGGGGTAAAGCAGCAAAGTTTATTCAGCCCACCAACACTCGTGCAACAGACGCGTTTCGGACGTCAAGTCCTTCGTCAGTGTTTACACAGTTTACACTCTTGCGATAGTATTTAATGAATACCCACAAGATAGAAAACGGACATCATCCATGGAGCGCTAGCGCGGCGGCCATTTTAAGATGGTTAAATACCCATTGTCATAAGCATTAATATCAGACAAAAGAGCTTCAATTCTCCCTATTTTACTATATTGCCGTACTATATTCAAAGTAAGAACTAACAGTAATCATCTCCATGATTACATCTATTGTTCTTAAACATGCATATTCATGTCTTTCGCTTACCTATAGTAAGAACAATTGTTTAAGACAAGTCTAAAATCAAGCCGTGTATTGTTAGTTCTTACTTTGAAATATGGAAAAATGCCGGCAAGTGAAACATGCAAAAAAGGCCCAGTTGTTGTCTTATTGTAAACGGAAGCCTTGGATATTAATGCTAGCAATGTGGTGATCTGCCGATACACGGCAATATAGTAAAATAGGGAGAATTGAAGCTCTTTTGTCTGATATTAATGCTTATGACAATGGGTATTTAACCATCTTAAAATGGCCGCCGCGCTAGCGCTCCATGGATGATGTCCGTTTTCTATCTTGTGGGTATTCATTAAATACTATCGCAAGAGTGTAAACTGTGTAAACACTGACGAAGGACTTGACGTCCGAAACGCGTCTGTTGCACGAGTGTTGGTGGGCTGAATAAACTTTGCTGCTTTACCCCTGGAGTGCGCTTTTCGTTTCTTGAAGGAAACGGTTCAGGAGCTGAATATATATATATATATATATATATATATATATATATATATATATATATATATATAAAACATGTTTTTTTTATAGTGTTAATTATTGCAGGTTAAAAAGAGAAAAGTAGGAAGGTTTTTTTTTGTCTTTGACAGCTTCAGAGTGAGGAGAAAAAGGGGGCTGAGGAGCGCAGAGCTCAAGGCAGATTTTGACCCTGAGGTCTGTAAGGTGGGGGCCAGGAATGCTGGCAGAGGCTGGCTAGCAGCCCAGAAAGTCCTGCACTGAGGGGTTATTCTTAGCTCTTGGAAGACTGTGCGAGGCCTTCATGTAGACATCTGCAGCCTCATAAAATAGGGTCTTGTCTCACAGAAGTGCATTCCTTTCTATTTCTGCTCTTGAAAAATAATGTCTGCACAGTTGCCTTCATTTAACCGAAAATAAAATGTTGTATTAGTCTTAGACAGAAAATAAGATGAAGTTCTTTCTTAGAATTTCGTAGGCCACATGCCTAGGTAAAACCGATTGGCAGATTCAGATTTATTTTTTTATCAGAACAATTGTGGCGCAAAGGACACACAAAGTTTTGCTTTTAGACAGTCAAAGTTAAGGTGGCTTAACATGCTTACATGTTTTAGTCATTGCTAAGTTGACAAGATGGTTACAGTTAAGTACATTTTTCGATTTTGTGTTTTGTTAATGTGTATTAAGTTTTGTCTTCTGATTTAAAGTTACAGTTAATATTTTTGTTGTGTATTTTTGCTTCTGCCCACAGATCATTCATGGACTGTTCTGGGTGGTTTTTAAGGCTGACAAGACACGTGAGTTGGTTTGACAAAAGGTCATAGTTGTAAGAGGAAAAAGGTGAAATGTGCGCACTGAATGACTATAGGTAGGTAATGAGGGTAGAAAAAGTTTGGAACGGACCAAGAATGTTACAACAGGTGTAGGAAAGTGGTGGAAAAGCAGAGGTCAACAGCAAACGCATCAGTGATGGTCCATTCCACGAGGTGGTGGAACAAGTGTTCCATTTGTATCTGTGGGACCTAATCAACATGCAAATTGCAGAAAGAAGGGTGCTCAATATGTTGAAAGAAGATGTGTTTTTTTTGCATAACTCCTTTAAAAAGAAATTTTTGTATGTTTTTGTTTTTGTGTTGTTTTGTCAATGCTATATTTTGATACTGGTACAAGCTCCCCTGTGTTGTGAGGGGATGGTCATGACAGTGCCCATCACTACACAACATTAGGTTGGACTTGTTCTGGTTACTAAATTTCACAGATATGATATTTCATGCTGTGAACATGACAGACAACACTTCAACAGTGTATGTCTATTTGGCTATAATGGTATTGAAGAAAAATAAAAGAGTTATACAGGATTAAAGGTGTGTCACCTGCAGTTAGCCATGACTGCCCCTTCCCTTAAAGGACAGGCAGCCCTTGATTAAATACTCCCTGATTGGACCCTAAGGAGGAATTATAAATCTATGGCTTTTGCAAAAGGTGACCTAAAATCTGTGCACTATTTTGGATTTTGTGTATCACCTGTACTCATGGTGTTGTGTCACAAGCCTGACTATCACCTAAGTAATTTTTTTTGTTCTTCTATAGATTTTCCTTTTGCCGCCTCTCCCCTAATCGATGTCGCATTGTGCCTACTTATGGGGGACTTTAGCTGTGTCCCAGTCCCATTTCCCTTTTCTGTATTCCTTTCATCAGTCAGCCCTTTTATTATTGTTGGTGTATTGTTCAGGTCCACACTCCCAGATTGTAGCGATATATTAGGGACCCCCATATTATGTATAATTCCCTTTTGTATGACCAGGCTGGTTTTCAAGAATTTTCTTCATGCCCACTTGGATGTTTTTTATAGCCTGACTGTCAGGGTAGTGATGGACTGGTTAATTGACCCAATAGGATCTTTTACTATAGTAGACAAGTTTTCCACCTCAATAGAGAATACCTTACGTTTATTTTTTGGAACATGACATAATTTCAATGCCTATTTTAGTTGGGTTTTTGTGCCTGCTGTTTTGATTTTTGGTAGGATCAGATGTGTACTAATCATGGAAATGCCAGAACTCTCTAGTTCTTGTCTTTTGTTTCCACATTTTTGATCATTAGCCTGTATTGATTCGTGCATGTGATGCCCCATTATTAAAAAGAGGTATCTGTATGCCTCTGACAATCTATCATGCGAGTTTTCTTTTGAGAGGTTCTAGATAAGGAATGTAGGAACACACAGATGTAATCATTCAGAAAACAAAATGTTTACCCTATTAGACAATGCCACTATGAAGTCCAATGTAGCTATCTACCCTTAGATGGCAGAGGATATGCTCTCACATTGTAGTTAGTGAGGACAATGAAGGGGTACCCAATTGAAGAGACTAGAAGTACTGCCTTTTTCTTTTATATCCTATGATAATGACAGTGCATTCTAGACCACAGTAATCCCATGGCATATGGCCACTCCCTCGAAGATTGCAGGCCACCTGCTTGCAGTCGCATTGTTAAATACAATTAATTGTTTTTCCTTTAATTTGAAGAGAACTAACAACTGTGTCACATTTCATACATCACTAGGTTCTGCAGGATCTTCCAGAGTAAAAGGAAGACGCATGATACCCTGCAGAACAGTAATGAAAATGAGTCCTAAACTCCCATCAGTGACAGCTACAAATGAGGGGCGAACTTCTTGAACCTACAGTCCCAGCACCCAGAAAGTGACAAGGCTGGATAGCGATTGCCAGTGCTTCATCAATGCCATCTCCAAAGCATTGTGCCTGCTCCATCAGACGGCGTTGGACATCAGAGAATAAGGAGGAGCTGGTTTCCTGTTTATTGCTGAAAATGAGTTTCAGTGCAAAAGAGCGAAAGAGAAGGATCCCTGTTGTTGATGACAGGGCTGGTTTGAGGCTTCAGTTTCTTACCTGTCATGTGCTAGTAACCTCTGACAGCGCGCGGTCCCCTGACTCCCTTGGCCTGAGTTTTGGTCAACCCCCTTTTCCTTTGCTCCAACAGAAGGGCAGTGCACCGGAGGATATAAGATTGGCAAAAGGCACTACATTTGTGGTACCCATGTGGAAAGGAAATTAGAATGAAAGAGCAGCCCGAGCGCCTTCTGACACTGCATAACAAGTGTTGTAGCCTGATAGTGTTGCTGAACGTGAAAGCCTGTTGCTCTATCCTGATTAACAGCACTTGGGTCCGCACGATATGATCTGCGCTCATGACCACCGAAGAGCATGGTATCTGTAGTGCCTGCCGCAGAGGAGAGATATTGGTGCACTGCCTTGAGACATTGAGACTTTCGAGTGAGCTGTGAATGTTTGCCAGGAGGACACTCCAACAGACACTAAGAAGCACCATCGTCATGGAAAGGCATGGTTCGAGAGGCCCTACGCGGAAGGAGGAAATGGAAGCAGATTTGATGGACGATAGAAGCCTACTAAAGAGGCTTAAAACAGACTTTGGGCAGAGTTGCACAAGCAATTACAGTCTAATAATTTAGAGCAAATGTTAGATATGTTCCAAAATGGTCCAACAAAAAATGGATTTGTGTGACTGTTCTTACTGTTTTCTGACATCGTTTAAGAGTAGTATTCTGTTTAATAGAACAGTATCAGGCCTGTATTCAGACAAAGAGTATCACCATTTCACCTGAAAGCATTGTTAATATCTAAGGCCCATTTGATACCACACAAGGACTGACACAGATGGAGTAGTGATAGTCTGTATTAGCTGTAGGGCCCATAGATTGCTTCCCATTCTGATTAGTAAAGGATGATCTGGTTTTGCCCCTATTCAAGTTATATGTGTGTAGGTTGAGAGATCTAATTATGGTAATATATATATACATATACTCCAAGTTAAGTAATTAGGGAAAGGAAGATGTCCTGGAGTACAGTGCATGCAGATCGAGAAAGGTCCAGAAAATAATGGACATTTGATCTAGACACGTTTGATTGTTGCCTTGGCATGGCAAAAGGAGCGCCTGTTGAACTGCATTTTTAAAAATCCATTTTGTGTTGCCATGCTCTAGGCAACTTGTCTGAAAACTGTCCTCCACATCCCAATTGAATCTTGCACAACCCCCTGCTCCTTGTGGTCGAGCCAATTCCAAGAAGCCTGCCTGTGTGCCTTCCCCCAGATGTGCCAGAGACTCAGCCACATCCTGTCCATTGTTGGTAACTCAGCCTGTCACACCAGCTATACTGTGACCACCCCCAACTGAAAGAGGAAGCACGAGGTTAGGCCCTGAAACCACACCAACTAATAGAGGAAGCACAAGGCTGTACACTGTGACCACACATTCCTGTGGTTCTGCCAATTCTGGGAACCAGCAGCAGATAGTTCCTGTTCTTGACTGTAAGACACCCTGCACCTGGCATCTTAGTTCATTGACCACACATTTCTGTGGTTCTGCCAATTCTGGGAACCAGCTAGATAGTTCCTGTTTTAAAAGATAGTTCCTGTTCTTGACTCTAAGCTGAGAGATAACCCCCCCCGGATGAGGAAGAGCCTTCAACTGAAATGAGCACATTTCGAAACATTACATGCACTCTCACGAGACACAAGACACGCCCATACCTTGACACATCTTGTTGGAAATTACTGCTTGTCACTTCCCTGTTTTTGCCTACTGACTGAATCTGTATAAATATTCTGCTGTGTGAATAAAGCATCAGACCACTCCTGAACCCGCTTGGTGAAGGAGCTCCCCTTAACTCGAGTTATTGAATAAATCCCTCTTTACTCGAATACCACGGACTCCTCTCTTTACTTAATTTAAAGTATTTACTAATATAGACATTCTAAGATAAGGTAATATTAATTATTTACCACATATGTATGGATGGAAGGATGAAAGGATGGGTGGATGGATGTATGTATGGAAGGAAGGATGAAAGGATGGATGGACAGACAGATGTGTGAAAAGGTGGGTGGATGAATGATGAGTGGATGGATGTAAAGATGAAAGGGTGGATTGATTGTTGAAGGATGGATGGATGTGTGAAAAGGTGGGTGGATGGAGGATCGATGGAAGGATGAAAGGGTGGGTGGATGGATGTATGGAAGGAAGGTTGAAGGATGGATGGATGGATGTAAGGATGAAAGGATGGATGGATGTGTGAAAAAGTGGGTGGATGAATGATGGATGGAGGGATGGATGTGATGAGGTCCAACAGGCGCATTTATGGTTGTCTATAGGTGTTGATGATGAGGAGTACCAGTTTCTAGAATCTTTTGTCGGAAGGGAGTCCTTACGCCTAAAAAGGTTTTACAAGGGGGTCTCGGCATCAAAAAGTTTGAAGACCTCTGCTCTAAGGTAAGCCTGACTGATGTTGTGTCAAGCTCAGAGGGTTAAGCACAGGTTAATTTAGTGATTTATGTGGTTCACCCTGACAGAGATTGTGGCCGTTGCATGAGGAGGATTTACAATTTCTCACATGGACATGGGCATGTATGAACCCATAACTAGTATGTACAGTGCCATGTACTATGGCCGTGCCAAGCATTGTTCTGGTTCATTTGGATGCAGGTGCCTCATTGTCACCAATTTTGAGCATCGTTTTACAAATTGCAGTGGCATAACGAAACTTGAGGGCTCCCCCCTGCAAAGCACATAGAGGGGGCTCCCATGTTCCAGACCCAGTAAGGATCTTGCAGGCCAGGGACCTGCCACTTGTGCACAAAGCCAGAGGGGGCCCCTGGAGCTTGGTGGTCCCCCAAACTACGGGGGCTTCGGGGACTACTGTTATACCATTGTGCAGTTGTGTAAAATGCAGAAATAGAAAAGATTACTGAGTGTCATCCTCT
Organism: Lissotriton helveticus; assembly: GCF_964261635.1. NCBI lineage: Eukaryota > Metazoa > Chordata > Amphibia > Caudata > Salamandridae > Lissotriton > Lissotriton helveticus. The sequence continues at coordinate 609,260,785 of NC_136059.1, read as the reverse complement.
GGACAACACCTGACTTGCCTCTCTTTGAGGGTTCACCCACATTCCTCACTTATTACAGGATATCTGTCTGACCACTGTTTTTTGAAAATGTTCTTTACCACTCCTCCCTTGCGTTGTCTTCAATGCCCCAGCATTTCCAATGTAGCTTTTTTCTAAATTCACTAGTCAGATATTTTTATACCAGTCTTGCTGAAAATATCTCCCAGATTATGCACTGCTTGCCACAATCGATACTAGAAAACACTTTACATTTCACCAGGTAAGATCAGCCAGGCCTGTGGTCATTATGCAACCTAGGCTTAGTATTGCATTCAGGAATAGGCGCACAACAACATATCTGAGTTGATCCCAACTTTTTAAAAACAATATTCTACGAGCATTTGTTCTAGACAAAAGGCTAGATATGATCTGAAATACTAGCTTGAAATCTTCTATAGTTGTAAGTTGTAGTTGCCTTCACTTTAAAATGAATTCTTTGTAGTCATTTATCCAAGAGGTTGGTATACTAGGTGGTTGTCTGTGAAATAAGCTCAGAATCAGGGCATGCTCTTTGACAGCGATGTTTCATTTTCTGTATGGAAAAATGTGGTTCGCAAATGAGCATTTTTCCACCTGTGACAACCCAAAGAGATTCTGCTGTCTCTACATTCCTACGAGAAAATCACCTCGAATGAATGAATGAATGAATGAATGAGTGAATGAATGAATATAAAACTTTTAAAGCGCAAACTTAGCCCAAAGGTATCAAGGTGCTGCAGACAGGGTCAGTATATCAAAGTTCACAAATTACAAGGGAGATGAGGAGTGGAGCAAGAGAAAAGCCAGGTCTTCAAAGATTTCCTAAAGGCAGAATGTAGTTCCAAATTATAGATTGAGAAAGGAAGCAGATTCCACAAATTGGCGCCCAACAGCGAAAAAGCCCCCCCCCTCCTCCATCTGACTTTCCTGAACCTAGCAACTGTTACCCAATTCCTAGCAATAGATCTCAGGTTCCTGCTCGGAATATAACGGTGAAACAGTTTTTTAATGCCTTCAACACCCTTGTTGTGCAAGGCCTTGTGTACCATACACAGTGCTTTAAACACAATTCTCCTCCCCAGCGGGAGCCAGTGAAGGCTCTTAATGGTGGATGAGATGGCATGAAATTTAGGGAGACCCATCACCAGCCTAGCAGCTGCATTCGGCACTAGTTGGAGTCGATGCAAAAGTCCCCCATTTATTCCTAAATAAAGGGCATTGCAATAATCCAACCTAGATACCACAAGGGCAACCACTGCCTGTTTCCGAGCTGAAAGGGAGAGAAAAGGAAAGATCTTCCTAAGAGTCCCTAGCATCCCGAAGCAGGTTGCGACGGTTCTATTTATTTGTGACTTTAATGACAGAGAGGAGTCTACAATAATGCCAAGATTCTTGGCACTTAGACAGGGAACAGGGCAGGCTCCTAGAGACCAAATATCAAGCTTGTCTCCTTGTCAACCTTGAACCTCAAAGTTGTCTTGTCAGGGCTGGAATACTATAATAGTCTTGAACAGACATACCAAATGCACCCTTCGCCAAGTTGCAATGAGTACAAAACCAGGCTGCTATCATGCTGCTGGATCTGAATCTACATGATCACATGGGGTTTGCTTCCGGATCACTCAACCTGCCCCACATAAAAGAAAGGGTATCCTCTAACACTCTCTATATCTGTACCTTTTGACTGTAAACCTCAGGCCAGCTAACAGAGGTCTACTGTCTACCCATCGATTCTGATATAAAAGATTTGGAAGCTCCTCTCTTCAACACCAGAACCATCTGGAATATTTTACCCACCTACCTGAGATTAGAAATTGACTACATCAAATTCAAGACATCCTTGAAGACATCTCTTCATCATGGCATATGGGCAAACCTGTTGTCCTAAGAGAGGTAACAGACTGATTTACACAAATCCTATTGGTCAGATGGCTGTGGCCAGACATCCCCTCTCTACCTGGTTTCAGACTGCCTCACTTCCAAGGCTTTGTTACCTGTACTAAAACTCTAGTGGGATTATTAGACAGCGAGAGGTACACAAGTGAGCCAAACTCCCTTGTATATCTCTTCACCTCCCCTCTCCTGGTGACGTCAACCTTAGTGCCTAGAAGCCACTAACTGGGGCATTTGATGCCCTTTAGAAAACCCCCAAATACAAAAATACCCGTATATACATTCGATCTTTAGGTTACTGCTTTACTCACTTGGATTAAGGTAGAAAGCTTGATGCATTGATAATGGACAGATGAAATTCAAAAAGGGCTTGTGCATGCACATATTGATACTTTTTCTGACCAAACATTAGGGCAGTCTATATTACCTGCTCACTGGGTATATTTCCTTAACAGTAGATCTATTTTCTCACTTATGGCTTGTCTGCAGTCTGTTTGTGGGTTCGTCTTGAACTGGGCTAGCTGACACAGGGATTTGAACTGAAAGGGTAGGGGTGGCAATCGCTCTACAGTCTAGATACACAGCATATGCAGTCAACAACATGACTGCTTTCACCATGAGATCAGTGTATGAGGCAAAATTGTGGCTGGTGGTGGCCCCCAGCTATACCTGTAAGACAATTTTCAACCCAGTAGGGAGTGCTACCAAATATATACTAAAGCAATCACATAGTCTAAAAATCAAAAAACACAGTTTGTCAAGATGGAGATAGCTTAAATCAGTTCATTGATATACGAGAGCCATAAAGTTAAATCTTCAACAGTTTTTATTCTTCAAATACAAAACATCTATCCCAGTCACTGCGTTTAGCCCTGAGAAAGGACTTCATCAGGACTATAAAATAGATATATACAAAACCAAGTTTAAAAAACCATATAAAATACATAAAACTAAAACAATTCTTTTAGACTAGTTCAGTGCTGTCTTAACTAGTCAACCAGGGCTCAGCAATACAGAGAAACCAAATACCTTGTCCCATCTGTCTTCTGTTTTTAAGTTTGACGGTGATAGTGTGCCTTTCTATAGAGTTGTCAATAAGAGCATAATATATGGGAAGGTTGTGGCGATTGGTCCAGAGTTTAGTCAATGGGTATGGCTCTGAGAAGTTAATGCAAAGCAAAGTAAAGGTGGGACTAATGGATAGCAGTTCTTTGGTGGGGGGGAAGGGTCAGTTGGTGGACTGAAGCCTAGGAATGTTCTGATTGGCTATAACCTTGACCAATGAAATGATGTATAAATATCTTAGAACGTGTTTATTTTTGCATCAGAATGGTCAGTAGATACTCGTTCTCTGGGGCTTTAAGAGAAAGCTAGTGGATTTATCTCTATTCGAGATACGATTTTGGAAATGTAAATTCATTTTCAAGCGCAAATTAATTTTGAATGTATACTTCTCCCAGATTCACCTTCTACTGAAATACTCCTGCAAGATGGCACCAGAGAAAATCTGGTGTAGAGGGCCGGCACAGCATCACTGGATGCTATTGCACAACTCAATAAAGAAACTACATGTGGTTACACAGATTTCCTGGACTCGTTCATCAGGGTTACAGCTCAAGTTTTAGAGGCATAACAGGTTCAGGCAACAGACACATCAGTATAGTTATAGCAGCCTTAGAGGCTTTGTCCTTAGATACTCCAGAAGAAAAAGTTATAAAGTGGTAATAAAACGTGCACTTCCCTAAACCTTGTCTCAAATGATGTAAATTGAACAGGTTACTCAAATTATTTGGGCATGCAATGCGACCTGGCCGCTTATCATTTACAAACATGTATGTATCACCTTTCTTGCCTTCTAGCCTCTACTTCTTTTGAATTTCCCATCTTGCCACTTCCAAGTGTATTTTAAGTGAAATTAGTTGGACAGGACATGATGTGAAAATAAAAAGTTACATATTTCTCATAATCTCCATCACTAGATAGGAAAGCTATATCGGATAGATCTCACAGACTTAGAAACCAGAAGCAGAGCAAATATATTTCTAGGATTACAGCAATCTAATAGATTTTCACAGAGTATTAGTGATGATAATTCTATAATAGCAATCTTATAGTCTTTCACACAGGATTAGTGATGATAATGCTAAATAAAGCTATATCAATATATATGTCGAAATAAGAGCCAGAGAGATAGAAACATCTTGAATCCAGGCAATCACATAAATAAGTGTCCCAAACTCATTATGTAGTATCACCAAATTTCTAAATGTATCCAAAAATCTTCACCCCAAAAGTCATTGTGATATTTTCTGAAATTGTACACTTTCATACCAAACATACATTTGTCTTTTTATGTTAATATTTCCCCTATTCCCAAAGAAAATTAAGCCCTTCCTTTTTTTTTAACAAAAATAACCCTTTGTGCCCAAACTATCAGTTTTTCATTTTAGCAAATCTGTGAATTTGGACTCAAAATACCAGCTTTTAATTTCTATAAAGTATACTCCTATGCTTCAGACCCACGTGGGCAAAATCTACTTTGCATGCTCATGCATCAAATTCACCTGCCAATGATGCCCATCAAATGCTAATAGTGACCTCTATATGCTTGGAATGCTACACATATACCTGAATGTTCTGTTATCTGGATTTGTCTGGTGCACAAGTGTATGGTGAGTAGCCAGGCATCCATTAGAAGTCAATTTCTGGCCATTATATGTCAAGGATGGCCAACAATATGCCTGTGAAGGACAAAATAATACAAGGAATGACAATGTTCCAGATAAGCCAGTTTTTTACATACAAGATCATTATGCTGCCGGATAAGGCAATCAGAATGCCGACACTGCTCTAACTCAGGCTGGATCCAGGTGCAGTATCAAGAAGTATGGAGCTTTTTCTGTCCCTGATGATCTAATCAGGAATCCAGCCAACTTGCCCTTGGAGTCACTCCAGTAGTCCTGAGTTCAGCAGTAGAACTGGGCTCAAACAGCAGGGCAGGCCTCTGAGGGTTCAAGGCAGGCTTCGGGCAGCAAGGCAGTCTTCTGAAGTACACAGCAGGCAACAGCAGCAGCGAGTCATTCTGCAGGTCCAGAAATTGAAGTGAAGAGTGGGTCAGAGGGTCCTATTTTTATACCTGGTGCCCTCTTTGAAGTAGGAGAAGTTTCTAGAGAAATCCCTTTGAAGTGCTTGAATTTTCCTGCTTCCCTTGCCCTGGCTCCGATCTGGCTGCATGAACAACGCAAAGGTGGGAACTCCTTTGTGTGAAGGCAGGGCCCAGCCTAAACAGTTGCAAGTGAGACTGTGCTCAGCCCCATCTCCCTATCCTGCCAGCGATGGCCCATCCAACCACACCTAACCCCTCTACTGTGTGGGTGTCTAGGAGGAATAAAGTCCAACTGCCAACTACAACCAGTCGTATGACCCAGGAACAGGCACCAAATATAATAGAACAGGAAAATGCGACATTTTCAAAATTGTAACTTAAAGCCCGACTTTAGCATTAAAGAAGAGCTTTGATTACAATTTTTCAGCCACCAAACATGAAATTTTTACCTGTTCCCAAAAGTTAGCACATATTTAAATGTAACAAGGCAATCCAATGGTATTTAATGGGAAAGGAAAGCCTCACAGTAGTGAACAAACAATTTTTTAGATCTTTTTAACTACCGGACCATGTAAAAGTTAAACAAACAGGTCCAACCTTTTAGTTAAAATGCTCCCTGACCTATAGGCACCTAGGGCCTACCTTAAGGGTGTCTTATATGCAATAAAATGGGAGTCAAAGGCTTGGGAAGTGGGTTATGTTGCCGAGTCGCATTGACAGTTTAAAACTGCATTCAGACTGCAGCGGCAGACCTGGGACATGTTTTAAGGGGCTACTTAAGTGGGTGGCACAATAAGTGCTTCCGGCCCACAAGTTGCATTTAATTTACAGGACCTGGGTATATATTGTATCCCACTTTACTAGGGGATTATAAGTAAATTAAACACGCCAATCAGATGTAAGCCACTTTTGCCATTACATTTTAGGCAGTGAGCACAAGCAGTTTAACTGTGATTAGCAGTGGTAAAGTGCACAGAGTCCTAAGGCCAACAAAACTGCACATACCCTATTGTACGCAGTAGGAAGCTGGCTTTTTATGTGGTAGTGCCAATGTACGAGCACACCATGCAAAAAGTACAGATGACCCTTATTGGTTTACAGGGCTTACATTAATAATTCCAAGAGCTCTATTTGTGGTAATGTGATCAAGCAGCTTAGGCTTATCAGAAGGTAGTGTTAAGCATTTGTTGTACACACAGAGTCAATAAATGAGACACATACTCAAGAAGAAATTTGAGACCAATCTAGAAAAATAACACATACTTTTATATATTAGAAGATACCAAGATCCTTGGAATCAGATAAGTATTTTGGGAGTTATAGCTTTTTGTAGAAATAGAAAAATACAGTTGAGTAATGGTTTTGCGGTATGAGCCTCGATTGTGGTAATTTTATCTATTGGGAGAAACATACACTGCATAAATATACTTGTGAGTTGTTCCTAAGGGTGACTTTTGGGCCTTAAGGTGCTCAGGGGCCAGGGTCCAAGAAACCACCAGTAGTTTGCTTTTACCTGCCCTGGTGAGTTCAGGTACAGAGGTGCTGGTCGCATTGGTAGCTTTGAGCACTACACAGTAAAGTCAATGGTAAAGGTACCTGAAAAAGAAAGGCTGCAAGCGGGGACTTGGGGATAAGTATAGCAGAACCCAAAGTAGGGCTCAGCTCTTGAGGGTCTATGGAGCACAGGGGCACATCTGGTTGGGAGGCTTGTGTGCAGAGGTATTTTATCCAGGGGTCGCTGTAGTTAAAGGCTCTAACTTGGTTTTGATGACACAGAGAAAGAGAGAAAACAGGAAAGCAAGGCCAATCTGATGAAGATCTTGTGGATCCTGAAGCCCCTCAACAGCAAGTCGGTGTTGGCATTGGTGGTGTTTGGACTGGACATGCAACAAACCCTGGTAGTTGCAAGGGCTCCAGTACACAGGGTATTGTTACTGAGAGGCTCCAGGAGGGGTCAGCGGCTAAAAGTACCTGCGTTGTAAATACATGCGTGGTAATGGTAGGCGTTGTAATGGATCCTGCGTTGTAAAAAATGCGTGGTAATGGTAGGTCGTTGTAAAAGTTGCGTTGTAAAGGTTGTATACCACTCCACCCCCTATATGACAACTTCTTGGGGAGAGTGGGCATAAACCTGACTCAGAGATCCTACTTTCACCAAATTCAAAATGGTGACCCTTCCTTGGCTGTCCACTTCAGGTGGCCCACCTTAGGGATGTGCCTAGCCTTGTAGTGTAGGCAGTATCAGACTACAGGAGGTGGTCCATAAACGCTAAAGAGACTCGGCCAAATATGTGTAACATACAACAATTTCTCTTAGGGTATTAATTAAAAGTCAGTTTTAGGTTGCACAATTAATCGCTGAGAGCGGAAAGAGGAAGGGAGAAAACCAGGGAGACAAAAAGTTTTGTTAACATAGAATGTACTTTAGAAATTGCATATGTTTGTCATATTTAACTTCATATCTTCAAACATATGAGAGGGTGACACTGAGTTACATTGAATGGCATGTAACCTGTGGGATACTGTGCACAAGTGCTCGTGAAAAATTGTGATTGCGCAAGTGATACGTGAGGAAGTGTGTACTGCGACAAAAGGGGCACAACAAAGAACAAGTAAGAGTGAAATTTACATAGTTCGGCTACCCAAACAATAAATGGAAATATATACAAAAGGGGTCAAGTGGGGCATCCTTGGGGAAAAAGAGCTGAAATTTCAGCTGTAAAAGTCGATGGCATTTAGGCCTGTAGAAATGTTTAGGCCATCATCAGAACCGAGTTACTGTTATTTATATGGCAGTGGCGACATATCACAACTGGCAACTAATGGGGTTAGGATAAGGTCCCAAAATAATTCAAGTTGGACCTGAGAAACCTCTGCTGGAAGGGACGGTTTTGGAAGTCCCAGGTGATCCAGCAAGGATCATGGATGATCGCTCAGAGTAGCGATAAAAGCTGCTAAGCAATGTACTTCGGGGAGTCAGCAGAAGGATCGGTGAGGCGCATCAAGAAGCCGGCATTAGTCAGACCTTAGCCTTGAAGTGTGACACCCTTCTGACTAATTTACCACATGCTCTGGTGCCAAATAGGCCTTAGGGTGGCGTTTCCGAGGTCTGGGGGAAGCCACTGTCACATATCTAAGGCGTAGAGGAATTGAAGCCTCTGGCCTTGACATGCTAATTCACTAGCCATCCTGCTGGAGGAGGTGTGAACACCTTCATTCAGAACAGATATTGTTTCTGGCCTCTGAGAGCGCGGGCTCTCACCTACAGGGGGTCAGAAACTTGTCTGCAGTGGCAGACTGGACATTACCAGTCCGCCAGCACACTACAGGACTAGCAGGGTTTCAGGGGACCCTCTAAGGTGCCATCTGGGTGCATGTCATAATACATACAGTACAGGCATCAGATTTATTAAGATGATGTGTTTGGTACCAAAGACCATTGGTTTCAATGAAGTCATCCTGTAGCTGGGTAACTCGTAATGGCCAGTGCCCATTACATGTCCTTAATATGGCTGTCTGATCAATTGCAATATCTAGTAATGGAACTAGACATCACAGGAGCTTATCTGCTCATGCAGATGGGCCATCATATATAATATAATTCACCCTGACTTAGGGCTTTGAGGTCTGCTCTAGGGGTGACTTACACATAATATATGTAGTGTACTTTGGCATGGCACGCAGGGAGTGTGCCATGTTGTGTTTTAAAAATGGTTGGCACCATTTCACACATCCTGCTATAGCCGGCTGCATGCATTTTTTGTGTAGGTCCCTTTGTGTGGCATAATATATGCTGCAGCCCATAAGGACCATCTTTAGTACCCATGCTCTGGGTACCATGGGCACCTATTTACTACAGACTTACAGGGGTGTTAACACTCTTGCCAATTGGGTTACAATTAGACATTTACCTTGTTTTAAGGGAAAAGGTACTGGCACTGGGGCCTGGTTAGCAGGGCCCCAGGGCTCTTTCTGTTGAAAAGTATCAGTATCAGGGCAGAATAAGAGTCATATCTGTCTGATAGTAGCCCCTTATCAATTATTAGCCAGTGCCTGTGAACAATCCTTTGGGCCAGGGTAAGGGCCACCACATGCACGTTTTTAGGTCGAGCCTAGGCAGCGCACATGCGCTGTCTGCAAGACCTGTATACAGAGTGTAATCCCGCCTGCTGCTTGTCATTGGTTCACTTCTATGTTCCTCTTGTTTCCTGGCTCCTTATTGGTTGGCGCTCCTGAAACATCACTTCTGTTTTATGGTAAGAAGCACCGGCCAACAACAGTTTACTTATGCTACTAGCTGTTTAGGGGTTTCGTTTAATGACTACTTCTTTCCATTTGATACTAGTGATATTATATCACCACAGTGCCTAGCACGGCACCCGCTTTCATTTGTATCACCATGGCGCCCACTTCACAGGCCTCCATAAGCATAAATTTAATATGTACAGGGGCCGAGCTTCATGATGTTACACATCACCTGCTTCCATGTCTTTATTTGTATAACCATGGGGCCACTTCAAGGGCCACCATGCTCATAAATTTATTATGCACAGGCGGCGCTCTTCATGTTTAGCACGCACCAGCTTTCATAATTATTTTTTAAAAATCATGAAAACCAGGCCTCTGAGGGTGGGCCTGCTGCCTATCCATTCCCGCAGATTAGTGCAGCAGTCTGGAGCCAGTAGCACACTGCGTGTCTTGGGATCTGCAGTCAGCTGCCCAGGGAGCAGGGCGAAAGTGGGAGGCTCACCTTCCAGTGTCCCCTGGATAATCACAGCCCAAGAACACCATCAGAGGTAATAGTACAGCTCTAGACATCGGGGCAGCACAATCATAAGAGCAGAGGTACTGCAGAAAGGGGTGCAGGCGGTAAACAACGGTTACCACAAATCTTTCTCCCCGCAGGGAATCACAATGCGGTTGTTACAATGACCGTGTTGTGATTCCGCATACCATTACTCCGCAAGTCGGAACAACGACTTGCGGAGGGGGAGGGGAGGTGGGTTGGATTTAAAATCCAACACCTTCCCTATTGTCCGTACAGACTGGAGTTGGAATAGTAAATTATACTATTCCAACATCCAGCGCCCCCCCTCCGCAAGTTGTTCCGAGTAATGGTATGCGGAATCACAACGCGGTTGTTGTAGCGACCACATTGTGATTCCCTGTGGGGAGAAATACAGCAGAATAAGATCATACATTCTGTGCAGGCACCAGCTAATTCATGAGGCTTACACTGTGGTCTCCACTCTTAGCAGGGCCAGTACCGCACCCCTCCCCCTCCTCCCTCGCTCCCGTTACACTGTCAAGTATGCTACTTACTGGTTCATGGAGGCACAATGTGAGGCTGAGTGCATTACCCCTCTGCAGTCTCCTAGACTGCATGGAGAGGGGTAGGCGGTCACTTTCTACAATTATCAGTTATGCAAATAATCCTCCTCCAATCCTGGAATCTTGTGAACACGTGTATTTTCTTATTTTAATATTGCCTGCTTTCATGTTTTTATTTGTTTTCCCATGCGCATAAATTTAATATGCACTGGCACGCGCTTCATGTTGTAGCACTATACCCGTTTGCATGTTTTGGTCATTGTTCTGGGAGAATGAACATATAGATCCCTTGGGAAGACTGCAACAAGCAGCTTCAGGAAGGAGTTCGCACCAAGATCCTTTATTGCCTAATAACAGCACTTTCAAACACAAGACTCCTCTGCAAAAAGCCTCTTGCCCGTCTCTTCGAATGTATTGTCAGAACTGCAGTTTTTTGGCCACTCCACATTCCCCAGAACCACATAGTTAGCCGGGTCTTTATTTTTAGGAAGGCAGTTGTGAACATCTGGTTAACAGAAATACAGATCCTCAGTGTTTGATGGCTTTGGGGATACACAATCGCCTTTTAAATTGCAATGTTTGTAGTTTTATATGTAGTGTCCCCGTTGGAAGGCAAGACTTTATTTCTCTTGAAACTTGTAGCACATGTTGCTTCTTGCCCCAGCGAAGATGCTTGAGGCACATCTTAACAAGCACCTCGCCATCTTTGTGGAAAGCTCGGGATGCTTGGACTCCTCCCAGCATGGATTCAGGAGGGAACACAGCACCGAGTCAGCCCTTACCATCGTGCTTGATAAGATCCGCACGACAGTAGATGGGGGCCAGACCACCCTCCTGGTCTTACTAGATCTAACAGCGGCTTTCGATACCCTCTCCCCCTCTGTGCTTACATCTCGCCTGAGGGAGGTGGGGGTGAGGAATGCTGCCTTGGATCTTCTGACCTCTTTCCTAATTGGGAGGGAACAAAGAGTCAAGTTGGGGGAGTATCTATCTCCATCCCGACCAGTGCTGTGTGGGGTCCCCCAAGGGTCGGCGCTTAGTCCGACCCTTTTCAACATCTATGTGACCCCACTAGCCAGGCTAATAAGATCTTTCGGGATGGAGGTAGTGTCTTATGCAGACGACACCCAAATACTCGTCTCTCTCCCCCATTCAGATGTGCTTATCGCCTCCAAGTTTAGATCTTGTATGGAGGCGGTTGGTCACTGGATGATTCAGAACTCTCTTAAACTGAATGGGGAGAAGACTGAGGTGTTGGTGTTCGGGGGGAAAGAAAACATTTGGTCAGCAAATTGGTGGCCTGACTCATTAGGAACATGTCCTTCCCCCACAACATCTGCTAAGAATCTTGGGGTGATGATAGATCCAGCCCTTGATATGGGCAGTCAGGTGAGTAGAACGGTCTCCACCTGCTGGGGCTTGATTCACACCCTGCGAAGAATCAGGAAATATCTTTCCTTGCAGGCTAGAAAGCAAATAGCCGTTGCACTCATTGGCTCTCGTTTGGACTACTGTAATGCGCTGTATGCTGGGCTAAATCGGAGCCACCTACAGCGCTTACAGGTGGTCCAAAACGCCATAGCCAGATTTGTCCTGGACATTCCCAGACGCTCCTCAGCCACTGCGGCTAGGAAAATGCTGCACTGGCTACCGGTAGAACTTCGAATCCGGTTCAAAGTCCTTTGCATGACCTACAGAGCCATCGCTAAAAATAGCGACACGGGTATTGGGTCTATCATCTCCCATTACATTCCCGGTAGGAACTTGCGTTCCGCCGGGAAATCGCTCTTGACTGCCCCCCGTGTACAAAGAGCTAAATGGGGAGGCAGGGCTTTCTCTACGCTGGCCCCCAAATGGTGGAATGAACTTCCTCTTGATCTGAGATCTCTTCCATCCATACAGAAATTCCGCATTGCCCTAAAAACTCTTCTCTTCCGACAAGCCTATATGTAATGGACGTCTGTTTTAATTGTGATTGTATTGTTAGGCGCCTTGATACCTGCGGGTTATTGTTTTGCGCATTATAAATTGTTTTCATTTCATTTCATTTCATGTGCTTATTTCCCTTCCAATCATAGCCTGACTGACCTCGTCACACTGTCCGAGTCCTTCATTTAACATTGATGCCTCCTCTGAAGAATGACCAATGCTAGCATTCACACCTTGAACCTCTCCCATCATGCGCAAGGTAGGCACTCTGCCCATAAAATACAGTTTCAGGGATGTGGCTGTGTCTTGAGCCCATTACTGATGCCCCGTCAGTCTTCCAGTGAGCAAACTGACGAGTAGTTGCTTTAGGCCATTTCCTTTTTTGTCAACAATATTCTGATGAATTAAGCTTTCCTGCAGGCGTGGCTGTCACAATTAAGAGTGGTGAGACGAGGCAGGGTGGAGCAGAGTTGGGGAGGAAGTCGACAGACGACGGGATAGGTGAAATATAATAAAAAATAAATAAAACCACTTGCCATCCACCTGACGCATCGCCGTCGTCTGTCGACTTCCCTTCTCCACCCCTCACACCCCCGTCCTGCCTCACCGCTCTTAGCTATGCAGGCCACACCTGCATTCCTGTAACATCTGGTTTCTGTCTTCAGCTTCCATGTCACAAGATGATGGGCTGTTAAGATGAACAACTGACTGGTCAAAATACAGATTGCAAAACTCCCCCTTTTCTGGAATATGTAGAATTTCCGTGGAAACTGGATTTTTGAGCAACATTTTTTTCTTCTACAAAATCAATATTCAAGTTCTTCACATGAGTCATTCTGTGGCTCACAATTGTTTATATTGCTAGAATTATACTTTTGGCCTTCATGCTTCGATTTTTCCCTTTTCCTGAGAGACCAGTTTTTCCTTATGGAGGCGCCACTCCTGAGCCATGGGCTTGGGTGCCGGGTGCCATAGCTCTTTGGTGGTGGCCACTAGAGATTGTTGTTTCCAGCACAAGGTGCGCTGCTGCCGATGCCTTGTTTCACTGGAGCATTTACCTCCTTTCACGCCTGTGCCATTGAGAATGGATGGAAGCTGGGGCAGTCATGGGAAGATTCCACTGGTTTACTTTCCAACCGGAAAGGACAATGCAGAGGAAATCTCATTCCCAGTGAACACAAAATAGTCAGAAATCTGCGAGAAAGTGCTGTCCATTGAGTTTATGGAGGAGCCTGAAGGGAACGTCCCTAAAGAAGACAAACTGGAGTAGCCGTTCCTCAAGCAAACAACATGGGTCTGATTACGAAGCAGACTTCCCGCTCACTGCATTGCAATGCTGGCGGTCAGACAGTAAACCGGACAGTTATTCAGGCTGGCTTCCTATGGGCCAGTTGGATCCGGCTCGTAATCCCAGAGGGCAGGCCTTTCCGCCCTTGGGATTACGTTGCACAATTTCCGACATGGTTTCCATGCTGGCCTGTCCAACATGGACACCATGTCGAAAAGTGTGTTTGGGGGCTCACAGCAGGGCCCCTTTGGGTGCACAGCCTCCAGTTGGAGGCCGAGGGGGTACCTATGGTGTCCCCTTGTTGATCACTGCACCTTGTGGCAGGCACCTTCAGGTGCCTGCCATGGGGTGCAGGAATGAACAACACCTCCCATTTCTCAATGGGAGCTTGTGTTACGGCCGGTTGACTGCCGTAACACGAGCTCCCATTCAGAAATGAGAGTACGACCAAACAGTGTTTGGTCGCATTGTAATTAGCAGGGCGGTACCATCGACCAGAGGTCGGGCCCGAAATCGTAATCAGGCCCTTAGTCTCAAAGTGGCATGTGGCGAAAGCTGATTCGCAAGCTCCTTTGCCTCCTCAATTTGCCGGATGCTGCCTCCCTTAGTTACATTAATACCCAATGTCAAACTGCCGTCAATACATTTTTACCCCTCCACTTGGAACAAACAGGGCTGTTGAAGGTAGCACGCTTCTGTGTGAGAAATCACAGTTGGTTTTGCGGGCAGCACTGTCATATGACCCACTGTTCATGGAGGCACAATTTAAGGCTGAGTGCATCTCCCCTGCGCGGTCTGATGCTACAGTGAGGGTGAGGCGGTCACAGTCTACAATTAGCAGTAATGGCAGATAATCCTCCTCCAATCCTGGGATCTTGTGAGCGCATTTGAATGTATCCTTGTTTCATTTTAATAACACTCCTTATATTATTGCTTCACAGTTCTTTTATGTTTCACCACCTTAAGCCAACCAAATCACTATTCTATTTAGACAATAGCACTACCTTGTATATTTGTTCTCCCCTGCCCATGGTGCCTTTACTTTTATATAGCTGTCTACCTAAGCCAATAGGATCCCTCCGTTTGCATATCTGTTTCCCTCAGTACAGAGGTTTCACTTGTCAATGGGATACCTGCTCTTGTTTCTATCCTTCTCTACCCATATGATACCGGGCCTTGTATATCTGCACTCCTGCGCCCAAACGATCACTAAGCTGTTATATTTGTTTGATGCTGCTCATGGGATCACTACAGTAATATATCTGCCCTCACAATCAGCAGCATTGGAGCACTTATACATTTGTCCTCCACCCCTGTGGGATCCCTGCACTTGTATATTTGTCCTCCTCAGTCCAACAGATCATTGTGCGTGTTTGTCTGTCCTTATCTGTCACAACATGTCTGTTAATGGACCTGCAGTTGCAATACATATAAAGTTAATGTCAAAAACTATTGCTGCCCAATTATAGTGGCCAGCAACAGTGAACAAAGATTTACTTTCCAGGCCTACTTCAGTTGAAAGAACCATGGGGCATATTAGCAATAGATGGCGATAAATATCGCAAAGCGCGCTTAGCGTTTTTTTATTTATAAAAAAATTCCAGCGATAGAGGGGATATCGCTGTTTTCCATGGAACAACGCTGATTTTCCAGCGATGTTCCATGTAAAACTGCGATATCCTTGATGATAGGGCCTGTGGTCTTAGCCACACAATCCACCCCCCATGTAAGGTAAGCCTTAGCCTGGAATTTAACAGACGTTAAATGTCAGCGTTAAGGCCCAGTTTGCGTGAAAAAAATCTGCGCTAAACCGGATGGGGCTATGTTGTAAATACAGCGAAGCACCGTTACTGATATTTTATGATGTAGTTGTGAGGGGCACGCCTACCTTGCATCTCATTAGTGATGCGAGGTGAGGTGATATAGAACCGCGCGTTAAGGCAAGGAAACACGCGCTAGTGTGTCCTTGCTAATAGTGCGATACCATTATCGCCGCTTTTCGGCTGAAAACAGCCGCTAAATCGGCGATAATGGGCTTGATAATATGCCCTTCTAAGTGTAGTTGGTGATACTAACCATAGCTGGTGAATATCAGCACAGGGGTGTGGAATTTGTATCGTCCAACATCCAGGAAAATACAACATGTTTATTTTCATCACTGGACAACCCCCCAACCCCCGCCCCCCCCCCCCCCCCCCCCACCTCCTGCAGCGCAATCCCAGTGGCTGGTACTTTACAGCACCACAGTATGGATCTGTCAAAGAGGATTGTTTCCTACTACAGCAACATTTGTGTCCCTATATATTAGTTAAACTTGTATATATGAATATATGATTCATTCATGCAAAGCCTTTCCTTCAGGGATGGTGTTGTGAGTAAATGATATGACCGCAGTTGGCATTTCTACGTTAATATAGCTATAGCTTTAGTGTACAGTTCCTGTAAAAACTTGTAATATAGTATCGCGTGCACTTTTTCATTAAATTAGCACTCCACAACAATCCAAAAACTATTTTAAAAAAAAATGCGAGACCTATTGTATTACAAATGCGTATGCAGTATGTGAACACATATTACTTCTCATGGTCAAACCTATTTATGATAAATTGCACACGGTGGCGCTGTTGAGAAGCGTGAACTAGCTTAGCCTGTTTATACATCTCTGCAATTATTCTACTAGTTGGATTTTTAAAGTGTTTGCTTTTAAATTGCTCAGAAAAGATGCAATAACGATTTCCTTTTTTCGTCTGCCTGGATTTTAGGTGTGATCAGGTACATCTTTTTACAGGCTGTATTTAGACTTGGCAATTACATTACCGAAAGCAGCATGAAATAGTAAAGGGGAGGTGTAATTTAGTGTTCGCAACGTGTAACAGGCAGTGAACAAACGCAAGCAAATATTAGTTTAACTACCACTCCAGGCAAGCCTTTCGGTGTAGGAAACTATGTGTTACACTTGTTTCCAAGGAGACGTGATGCCGTTATTTTTATGTAAAGTCGCAGGCTCTATATACAGAGATGAGGCTCGAGATTCTTCAGACACATCATTCTGTATTCATTCTATCTGCACTGACCCTTGATAGGGCGAGCAGCAGGAAGAGGACAACACGATCATTAATATACCTTATTAAGATTTCAAATAATAAATGCTACCAATTCATTTTCATAGAAATGCACAAGACCACGAAGTATGAAGACATTCTCCCATTTGATCACACAATAAATACAACGAACAGGAAGAAAAGAACATTACAAAAAAGTGGATAGGCTTTACTGTGTCTCCCCTCTCCTAGCCCACACCCTTCCTTTTCCCCCACTGGACATACAGTTAAACGCAGTATGAAAACTATATTTTATAGCAAACGACCACAAAAATATGTGGGCCGAAATGGAGTAAAAGAATTCAACACTAGGATCCAAACATATTTATCCAACGTATAATTAATAGGTAGGGATCCAAACATATTTTCCCATCGTATAATTAATAGGTAGGGGTGGTCCAGAAACTGCCTGTGAGAGGCTGTCCAGGTATCTGATGTCCACTAATGTAAGTGGGCACCCTGCACCAGTCCAGACAACCCTTATGATGATTTAAGAGGTCCCAGACAACCTTAGAAAGCTATCCAAGTGGTAGTTGTGGAGAGGAGCCTTCAGGCTTAGTCTTGAAGGAGTGTTAAGTAGCTTGTTTTATCATAATGCAATTTTATAGTATAGATTAAATCAAAAGAAACCACACAAAGTACGCATAAAAATATGTATTTATTATATAACACTCTCTAGTATGTTACAGTATCTCCCACACGGAGGTAGACACAAAGCACACAACACTTTAGCAAAGAAATCACAGTAAATAGCATTAATACACAGTGGACCCCAGGGGGGGACCAAACCATGACTAAGAAAGTGGTATAAGAACCCCGACCCCAGTCAGGAAAATGTCGAGCGGACGTAGAATTGTTGGGGACCCACCAAACCACCCAAGATAAGTAGATAGGGACCCCATGGAGAGCGTGTGCAGCGTGAGAACACGACTGCGTGCTCCATACAAGTTTATGTGCAAGTCACGTTGGAATTTTAAAGATTAGGGACCCTTCCCAGTAGACCCTGAAGAAACCCTGTGGAAGACAGAAGGTGGGAGAGCCACTCCACCCATAGATACCGTGGTACCCCACTTACCTATCCCAAGGAAGCCGGGTGCATAGGTGTGAAGTGGTGTTGGAAATCGCAGTTGAACCCAATGGAGGACTTCAAGAAAGTGCCGCTGCTGGAAGAGGAGAAAGTGTCCGGAGAAATCCAAATGTGGATTTTCAAAGAGGAGTACCTGAAAGCAGAGGGGACAGTGTCTATGTCACTCAGGAGTGACCAGGAGACTTGAAAGAATGTTGCTGCTTAAGGAAGGATGACAGTGACCTTGATTCTGCAGCTGCGAGGACCAAGAGGCACTGAGGACAACCAGGATCCGGATACAAGCTGTCCCATGAAGGATGTTGAGTGTTGATGTGTTGGTGTCCGGCGGGAGCACCATCAATCCTTGGCAAATGCAACCCACGCAGGAAGTCAAGAAGGTGCACGGTTGGGACCAGCAAGGTCCAGCGGACTCTCGACAAGCAGGAGAGTCAGGGCAGGCCTGAGGACTCAGGGAAGCCCAAGGAAAACAAAGGTGACCCTCAAATGGACCCATAGGCTGGAAGGACTGGAGTCGCGAGAGGACCTCGAGCAGCTCCCCAACAGGAGCAGGCCACGGTGCCCACAAGGTGGTGTGGCTGAAGATCTTGGTGAAAGAATTTGCTGGAGGTTGGGGCTGCATGGAGCACAATGCACTTGTCGCAAAGTTGCCAACAGGCATATGCACTTGCAAAAGTATGCAGTGCACAGGGGTTCAGTTAATGCAGCCCCCACAAGGTATTCTGACCTCAATCTCAGTGAGAGGACATCTTGGGCCTCAAGAGACGTGAATAACTACCACCTGTGTTGTTGAACCCTTCGTAGTCCGCAGGAGCTCAGGATCAGCAGGCCGGTCAGCAGTGTTGAGGTGCCTGCGGTCAGCAGTGTTGAGGTGCCTGCGAATGCGGGAAAGTGACTCCTTCACTTCTATTTTGTTGTTGTTTTTCTTAATTTTTTAGCCACAAACAGAAATAAGTTGCATAGACAAAAGGATTCATGAAAAATATACCAATAGTGATCATAGGCAGGACAAAGAACATTTATTGGCATAAACCAAGAAAAAAAAACTGTTTGGCCAATACAAATACCTTTTGATACTGTTATAATAACAAAATACTTTAAACTCTCAGTCCCATTGAAGGCAAGACCATATCCTTTTAAATTTAAGGCAAGACCGAGGGCCTCTAACTTTAGCTAATGCCATCTCCATTTCATAGATTTCCCTTAGTAAGGCCCAAAATTCATTAATACTTGGACTCCTGCTCTGGATCCAAGAACGAGCTATACATAGACGAGCACAGGCTGAAATAATAGAAGCAAAGGACTTAGTAAAACAGCCTAACTCTGAGAATATTCCCAGCGTTAGCTCTTTCGAGGTAACCGGATTAGCATACCCGGCCCAGTCTGCAAGAGCGAGGGTAATACCAGACCAAAATTCTTTCAGTTTAGGACATTTAAAAAACATATGACGCAAATCTGCTGCAAATTCCTGGCATTTCAGACAGTATGATTTGGTGTTGTTTGAGCTAGTAGCCCATTTAGAAATTCACTCCGGAGTATAATAAAGTATAAAAATTAATCTCATTTGCTGAAGCTTCAAATTGACTGATGTTACTGCTAAATCTATTGTTTCTAGAGATGTCTTCATCTCCTCTTTAGTAACATTGCAGTAAAAAATCCAACTTAGTTTAGCCGCTATCTGTATGCCATCGTCACTGGCCCCCCCTATAAGTTTCTGATAAGTTTTGCTGATGACACCTCGTCTAGTAACACTAAAAAATGCAGACAAGACCTCAGAGGGGCTAGATAACTCTAGCAAACCTTGGCCTCAAATAAAATAGTCCCTGATTTGCAAGTACTCATACAAATATATTAGTGACAGGCCGAATTCTTCCGTCAGGGACTGGAAAGATCAGAAACCCTGTCCGTCGTATAGGTGACCCAGCCGTATCACGCCCTTACGTTGCCATTCTTTTCCGACGTGGTCATGGAATGTACTAGGCAATAAAGGATTTCCCCATAATACAGTATGTACATGCAAATCAGCAAATTTGTATGTCTTAGAAATTTTAAGTTTAAGTTCCATCCCCGTTTAAAGTAGCCGGAATTACATCGGCACTAGACAATAGATGCTTAATAAATGGCTCAATATAAATGGCGAACAGCAGCGTGGATAGCAGACAGCCCTGCAGCATACCCCTATGTACTGCGAAGCAAGCAGATGATTGGCCTTTGAGCTTGATTGCAGCTGTTGGGATCCTATATAGCCTTTGAACTGCTGAGATGAACCTTTGACCGAGGCCCATAGAAAACATCGTTGTCCATAGAGCTCCCCAACTTACTTGGTCAAAGGCCTTCTCGGCGTCCAACATCAGCATCCCCAGCTGCTCGCCTAGTAGTCCCGAAACATCAAATGCCGCAATCACGGTATTAATGTGTGCCGCTGTGTCTCTTCCGGGGACAAAGCCGTTTTGCTGTTCTGAGGCTAATCGATGAATGATGGAGACCAGTCGCGTAGCGAGGGTTTTAGAAAAAAGTTTTGAATCAGCATTTATCAATGCTATTGGCCGGTAAGAGCTCATTTCGTCTATAGGCTTCCCCTTTTCAGGAAAAACAACAATAATCGTGCCCTTCCAAGAAGGGGACATTCATCGCCTTTCATAATTGAATATTTTAACAATGTCATTTTATGTATGTACTGTATGTGATGCACTTTTATGGTTGAATGAAACCGAATAAAGTCTCTTTTGATTTGATTTGAATTTCAGAGCTCGAGGTATATTGGGGCTAATGTACTTTTGAGAGCTTTATAAAATTCCAGCGGAATCTTATCCTCCCAGACTGGCTTGCCAGCGGGCAGAGCCTTAATTGCTTCCTCGACCTCCCTAACCCCAACATCTTTTTGCAGAGTCTCGGAGTGTAGAGAATCCAAAACCGGCATTGCACACTCCTGTATGTAAGCTGGAGATTTGTTGATCAAAGTAACCAGAGTCACCGTACAGGTGGGACCTTTGTTGTGGGCCTTGAGACCTTTGTTGTGGAAAAGGAAGATGGTGGAGTAATGCCGCTGGCCTGAAGACGCTCTGCATGCCTCCTCCGTTGAACCTCCAGTTACCCATCATCCTGTATTATCCCGCCGGTCCCACTGCCTCGGATCAATGCAAGTTACGGCTAAGGTTTGGATACTGATACAGATACAGCGGGCTGCATACCTGAGCGCGGCCCATTCACTGCACTCTTCAATGAGCCTTGACCCAGCAAAATATGCCGTATTTCTTCTGCAAGTAAGGGGATCTCTGCGTGCCAAACCAAATGGTGGATTTCACGGCTGGCTCTGTCCCGGGTATTCCAGACTCCCCTGACGCCGCGAATTCCACACTCACCGGTCAAGTGCTTCGCGCGGTTCTCCGGGATTGTTCGTCTCTCAGCTGCACACTCGAGGGGAGCTGCGAGCTGTTATGGCTCCACCACGTATGGCCAAAGGACCGTGCAATTAAAACACAAGCGCGATTTGCAAATCCGCAAACAAGGACAAGGATGAATAAGGTAGTGGCGCAAATACTTTGCCAACAGGTGAGCAGAGCCTTCTTAATTCCTCTGTTGACATTCCTGTGGTCCATGCTGATACTATCATTGCTACTGGTTCTAGGGTCGAGTCTGGGATAGGGTCACAGCTTGGAAAACCTATCTGGCAGTTACTTCAATCCAGGAGAGCAACTGAACTGCTTAGGTTATGTGGCTCTGAGAACTCCATCCCGGGTGTTGTGATGGCCGAAGTGCTGAATGCTGCAATACTGGATGTTAGAGGTGGCGAGGCTAGCCCGGACAGCACTAAGGTCATACTTGCTGTGCAACATGTTTCTATACTACAGGAAGTCAGAGAAGCAACTGATTCGGTTATTAGTTCAGCTGGCGACTTTGCACCGGAGAAAGTTGGCTTTATGGGTACGAGAGATCGACATACAGACAGTCCAATGGATAAAAAGACGAATAGCCCTGCAACAACTACTGGACATGTTGATGTAACTTTGAAGGAACGCACTGACCCCATGGAGATCTCTGATCAGACAACAGGGAAAAAACTTCAGGTGGGTAACTATAGCGATACTAGTGATACTAGCAGCGGCTGAGGAGTCATTAGTCCTGGAGGGGGACTGCAATCAGAGCAATCAGGGCAACGCGCGCATAATCTCACCAATACCTCTGTTGATATTGTCTCTAGAGCAGGGACGGTTGGTCCAAGTTGCGCTGCAGCGGCACTAGCGGCTCCAGATATGGAATGGTATAATATGGCCCAAAGTTGGGAGGACAACCAAGACAGCACCACTGGCAGAGAGGGGTGGGGGGGGCTAAAAACGTAATAGTTAAAGGCCCCAAAACTACCAAGACATGCAAAGGTGGTAAAGGTGGGAAAGGCCGCGGCGGGGGAGTAAAGCAACAAGTGATTGATGCAATGGGGCATTTAAAGGAGGTTTCAACTAGTACTGCTAAGTCTGGTCCAGAGGCCAGTCCCTTACGGAAATGTGTGTCTTCGAAAGGTGAAGTTAAAAACATCATCTCTAGGCTATCCAATGTCAGCAGTACAGCAACCACTCCTACAGGACTATCAGAGGGAGTTAGAGCCAACACCGATCAGGCAGACGCCACTTAAAAATCTGCAACTGTCATTAGTAACCGCCTCCCAATATCTTCAGTCTTCTCCTGAACAACAAATTCCGTAGCGCTACTATCACCGCTAACTGTGTCAGGACCAGGTCCTGTAGGTAACAGTCTGGGGCAGACAGGAGAGGAGCCGTGATTGTTCAACGTCATGCAAGCACTGTATGCTCAGAGAGCAGAAGCTCAGGCACACTTTAAACAGGCTAATGCAGATAGTAGAGAAATCAAGCAAGCCTTGGCAGAGGTAACATCAAAGGTCAGTCTGCTCTCTTCCAAAGCAGCGAGTAGCTGCGGTGGAAGAATCTAATTCTTATACAGTTAATCTGGCGAAGACTCAGGACTCCCAAATGATGTTAATGCAGTCTAAGGTTGAAGATCTTGAAAAACGACAGAGGCACCAGAATTTACGGATCTTCGGCATTCCAGAAGGAAGGGAAGACAGCGATCCGCGGACTTTTATAGTTAAACGTTTTGTAGGAGTCCTTTCCAGATCTTGGAGACTGGGATATGGACACTCAAGTGCAACACACAGATAGATTGCCACTATCAATCTCCCAAGGCAGCCAAGCCAAATCCAACTTTGTTAGACCTATTCTAGTCTGTCTGGGCAACTTTTTGCTACACCAAGCTATATACTTCAAAGCGTGCCCATCGTCTCCAGTTAGGGTGGATGCAATGTCTATTTTTGTGCGGTCGCACTAGTGTAAGGTAACAATAGACAGACAATGGAAGCTTCGCCAGCTAATGAATCCTCTCAAAACTGTATGTTCACAAGTGTTCCTACAGCAGCCGGCCCATCTCAAGATCCTAAAAGATGGTTGGCGACAGTTCTTCTTTAATGAGCAGGACGCTAAACAAGCTTTCTTAAGATGGCAAGCTACCGGCAAGGAATGATTTCTAGTTTGTGACTTAAGGATTATAACGATATAAGAGAGGTCCCTCCATCTCTTTCTTTTTTCTGCAGATACAAGGCCTAAGATTTATGACTCTAAAATGACTCTGAAATCGGCAGCTGTTTCATTAGATACGAGATAAAAAATAATATTGGTATGCTTGGCTGTGCTGTGCTGGGCTGCGTGGGTATGATGTTGTCACGGGGGTTGGTGGTGTGGGGAACGAGAGGTTGTCTTCAGCATGCTGTCAACATGGGACAGCAAGGAAGGGAGTGATTCTTTTTGTAGGTACTGGGGTGGAGGAGGGGTAGGGGAGAAGAGGAAGGGGTTTAGGGAGAGGGGACTTAAATAGCCACAGTTTAATGGATTTCACATGGGCAGAACATTGGGGGAAGGGGCACGCATCTGGGGTGAGGACGACGGGACCGGGTTTACATTTATTACCCGATGTTAGAAAATAAATGTATGTGTTGGACTATAGCCGGACTTAATCAAGTTGGCAAGCGACGGTTAGTATCAGAAGAGCTGCCCGTATTTAAGCCTCACACATATTAGGGCTGGCAGAAACACATATCGCATACAAAGACAAAGCTCTGTTAAAGCAGCTGGGATACGGCGTTATTGTGTGTACGTCGCCAACTATTTCTTTTCGAGGGGTGGCTTTATTAAAACCTAGGAGATGCAGGGCTGTTGTCTTTCGATCAGATGCTGACCCTAAGGGGAGATGGACTATTTCACAACTGACAATTTGTGGGCTTAAGTTTACAATATGTATGGTATACGGCCCGAACATTGATTGCCCGGATGTTATTTTTCATTTGAGTTCTGAGCTCCTCGAGTGGTCTGGCGAAAAGATTGTGATGGGAGAATTTAATTGTATTCTGGATAGAAAGATCGATACCACCAACACTACTGCGCGTTTCAGAATGTGCAAAACCAGGGTTGCAGTTTTAGAACTCCTCCATTTACACCAGTTGGAAGATTCATTGAGAAGGCTAGTTCCAAACATACAGGTTATACTTTCTACTCTGCACCGCACAAGCACTATTCAAGGATTGCCATGATATTCGCTGATAGGGCTTTTTTGGAAAACGCATTCTTTACGGTATGTCCCAAAATTACATCTGACTACAATCCGGTCATGTTAACAATGCAGCAGCAGTCTAATGCTCAGGAACTTACTAGGGAATTTACTTTTCCTAGATATCTCCTCAGTAATTTGGACTATCTTGATTTTATAAGAATTACACTAGAGGAATATATTGATAATATTCGGGGCACGACTCCTATTGCAATTGTATGGGACTGTCTAAAAGCCTGTGTAAGAGGCGCCACGCTGCAATATATCATTAAACAAAATCGACAGGGCTTCCTACAGCTGGAGCAAGAACAAAAGAGCTGTTTAGACTCCGAGCGCCTACATGCTACAGCTATTGCTTTAAAAGCTGTTGCTGAACAACTGATTTATCAGCAAGTTATCGAGGCTAGAGCCAAGATTAAGAGAAGGCTAAGGGACAAAGTTGCAAATAGCTATCTCAAATTTAGAACAAAACAGTACGAATACAGCGAAAGAGTTGGTCATTTGTTGGCTAATCAAATAGCAGACCACAGGGCTAAATCATGTGTCAAATCAATCAAAGGGGTATATAGTCTGGTTTACACAAGATCTATGGATATTGTGACTACTTCACTTCAAGGGAGATTATTTTCAAGTGTCTTAGATGGTCCACAGATCCTGCACTGATCCTGTATGGTGCACAGGCACAGACAATGCTGCAGACTGAAAGGGACACGAACTCAGGCCCAAACGAAGTCCAGCGAAGTCCAGAGTGCTCAGAAGGTAGAAGTGCGGTGGTTTCAGTTCTGAATATTGTCCATGACGAATCTAGGAACCTACACCCAGGTAAGCCCTTAAGTACCCTAAGGAAAGGGTTGGGAAGATTCAGGGGATCCTCCCAGAGGAGAGTCTGGACAGGGGAGAGATTACTCCCATGTCCTTTGTCCAGTTTTCACATCAGAGTGGGAGCCAAAGGCTCCCAGGACTGGTTTGAACTGGACTATGCACAGGGACGCCAAATGTGCCCCTCAAGCAGACTTTCAGGCACTGGCAAGCACACCCACCCATCCTTAATACACTAAATCTTGTCTGGAAGGTGGTCACACCTCCCTGTGACAGGATGCTTATTGTTCTGCCTTCTCCGCTTGAGCTTGGCTCAGCAGCAGGAGGGCAGAAATGTGTCTCTGCTCGACAGCAACCAATTTGTGCTGTCTGGGACTAGAAGGCTGGTACCAGTAACACTGAGAGCCTAACAAAGGGATCTCCCAGTGCTTGGAATCATACCTCCCCCACTGTTTATGATGTGGGGGTATGATTCCAAAAGTTTTGATACCAAACATGATAGGATTCATTGCAGCAGTTTTCGAGATGGTGATCGTGCGGTCAAGCGATGCCCCTCTATATAGTATATGGCTGCTTTACTGACATCCCAGTGGAATGGACTCTGTAGGCTGCCGGGGTGTCCTGCTCATGCAGGGGCACCCTCTCACTTAAAGCCAAGCACCCTGCTCTCAGGATTATAAAGGCCTGCTAGAGGGCTTAGAGGTTTTAAGTGCACTGACCCTTAGTTATAGTGAACCTATATCTTTAGTAAGTGGTGCATGCACCAACTTATACAGGCCGCAATGGCAGGCCTGTGGTTCCATTTTGAATGGTCTCTCATGGGTGGCATAACACATGCTTCATTCAGCCCATGGGAGACCTCTGGGGTACCCATGCCCTGGGTACATGGGTATCATATACTAGGGACTGACAAGGCTACCCCAGTATCCAATCTGGGATGTACATAGGTCCTGAACACAACAGCTTAGGGAGATAGCAGATAGACGGGGTCCTGATTAGCTGGATCCCAGTCAGACTAGTCAAAAACAGCATCACATCATGGGTTGGACTATCGCCAAACGTGATATCGCCCAGAAATGGGGGGTGGACATGACACCACGCATAAAGGACTGGGCGAAAGACATGGACTATGCCATGATTGCTGAAAAACGGGGTTTAAGGTGGAGGGGGTGCCCTTGAAAATGGGACCATAAGTGGGGAAAGTTGAATATATATAGGGGTGAACTTTGCATTTCTCCTACGGTGGAATTGAGGAGGGAGAGACGTACATTGTTGGATTGAGTGGGTGAGTCGATGGTAGCCCCCACACCGGGCAGCCGAGGATAAGATGCTCTAGCAAATGAACCAGTGGCTGGTTTTCTCACAGTTTTGACCCGGATACACTGCTGTAACTATTGAGGAAGAAACAACCTTTGACGATAGCGGCTTTATGTATGACTGATCCTGAAAATGTTGTGAAACAAGCTGAGATCTTGTGTAGCCTTGCCAATGATGATTGTATAATGCCTTGCACTGCTTCATTTTGTTATCAATAAAAACTGCATCACATCAAGCAAAAAATGGGGGTACTCATAAGAAGCAGATCCTACTTTCCTACACTGCCCGCCCAACAATTTCATGCCACACAGAAAAATGGGTCCAATAGGGTCATCCCACCAGGAAAACTCAATCTTACCTGAAGGAATCCCCACTGACCACATCAATTTCCAAAACTGTAAAGGTGGTGGGATGGCCCCATCAGGCTGTTCCCAAAACGTACCACAAAACCTCTGTACTCTGAGCAGACACTTTGCTCCCAGGGATCCCCACAACAAGATTTAACATTCGCCTGATCTACCAGCCAGGAGGAAAAGACAATTGCTTTGCCCAGACCTTCCCACACTCTTCCTTCATAATCTTCATCAAGAGGTTGCTAGTGGCCTACCTCCATAACTTCAATCCCAACACTCCGGCTTCTGAGACTCTCAGCTGCAAAAGAACCTTGCCCTTAGTGTTATGCCTTCAGAAGGCATGAAACTAAGTGTTTGCGCACCCCCAAATTTAACAAATATTTTGGCCAGGCATTTTTTTACTTCAGTAACAAATGTCAGTGATAGCGTTTAGGGCTGACAAATACAACCTCTATGTTCCCCCATGCAGCTTATCTTAATTCTCTTTATTTAAGCCTCTAAGAAATAGAATGTTTATTAGTTTTATTCGTTTTATAATTACTATAGAAGTGTATATGTATAATTAAAATCAATGATCGGTTGAGATCTCTTCCTGTCATTCAGTTACAAAGACCCTGACCACCAGCTCCTCCATCACATTGTTTGTAAAGGCTGATCCATTGCCGTTGGCTGACGGGAGCACTCCCTCACTGGTGTTGCGAACGACCGTTGGCCGGCGCAGTCCCGCCCACCCTTTAGAACGCCAGCACCGCAGCGGAATTGTCGCCGCGGTTAAGGCGTTAAGCATGACAGCTTGACACACAGCACAGTTTATTTTATGGGACTCATTAGTGTAGAAGTGTTTGGCAAGTATATAATGGTACAAAATTTAAATAAGCATAATATGTATTCACACTTGAATCCTGTGCACGCTTATATGATTGCCTTTGAAACGATTTTTGCTATCCCTTATTTTGGTGTCTATCCTTGGCTTATGCTAACTAGGCCGCAGCTAGGCCTCAACATCATCTTGTTCAAAACGGATGTCGCACCATGCGCTGTTTATTGTGTAGGCTACACATATTCCATCAAAGTCATATTTGTTTATTTCCAAATGGCATTGTTCTTGAAGAAGATTTTCAAGCTTGGGCCAGTAGTGTTTCAACCTTCAAGGTTTCTTCCGCCAGCACGCTGCATTTCATCCATTCACAGTAGTTTACTGTTGTTTTGTGACTCATTTGTTCTGATTTCTCCGGATTATATTAGCATAGAGGGGGCTGAATCATTATTCATGTAGTGTGATAGTGCTTTGGTGGTACCTCTAACTCTATGTGACACTGTATAAAGCTTTTCATTCTGATGCTCTGATTTGCTGAGATTGTAATTCTTTTGCTCACACCATGGTTAATGTGCAGTTTTCATGATATTCTCTGAGAAGATTTCCTACATAATCCCTCCAATGTTGAGATGAGCTAGAATGTTTTGGGTGCTAATAGGGATGCTGTTCGATTTCTTTCTGATTTTACTGCTCATCTGAGACTCGGAATATTTTTGATTTTGCTTATTATTTTGTATTGTCCTACTGTTAATAAATAATCTTTATATGGTTATAATACAAAGTACAAATTGATACAAAAAATACATTTATTTAAATTAAGAAGTTAAGAAGGGTAATTTCCCACAAACAATAAAATCACATACTGAAAATATATACATTAAAATCGCAGTTGAAAATGTAGTAATCATCGATATAGCGAAGGTACAATAACATTTTATAAACTAATGTAGAGACAGGATCACAGCCACAGTCATACAATTAGTACTCCTCATATACTAACTACAAGGTGCATCCCATATTAAGGTTACATTTGCCACAATTTGAGTCACATTCATCTTAGAAACCCAGCTGACACCCACAAGTAATAATTGCTGATAACGTTAATTCGCTAACATCTGAGGAAAAAGAATGTCTGGTCGGACCTTTGTAAAGCCTTTCTCTCTCAAAAGTGGATGAATAAAAGCTTGTGAGGACCAGAATAAAATTTGCAAAACATCACAAAATGTAAGAGGGTTTGTGGAGACTTTCAGGTGCAAGCACGAGGCCCTGGCTTTCTCGCAGCTATGGGTACACATACAAGATATTGCACCAAGCTGAGTCTAAATCATGTTAACAAGTACCAATGATAGCTCTTCCTGACAAATAATAAGTATGGCTCTATCCTATAAAAGTTTCCAAAAGTTGATGTGCTCTGATAGAGGGCTTGGTTAGTTCATTAAGTTCCCTATTGGCTTCTCACCATTGCCAATAGTGCGTGCAGGTCCATACTAAGTCAGCTCGAAGGTCGCCTGCCTCCCCATACCAGAACAACTAATTTGGATATATGTAAGCCAGTTGATGGTCTGTCTGCCATCTATTCAGAGAAAAGCAGTCCTTCAGACTCAACCTATTAAGTTTACATTCTGGGTTCATCCATATTGTGATCCATTTTTTTAATTGTCTCAGACCAATTATGCCCGACGAAAATCTTAGGCGTAGATTATTTATGATGGACGATGAAGGCTGGGGTACTCATAGGAGTTCATATACCCCATATATCGGCCCCTTATACTACCGTAGATACACATTTAGCGTTGTATATCTGTAGCACGGCCCCAACAGTTTTATTACCTAACCTAGCAGAAAAAGCCCCTGCAACCTCTAGAGTGTGGTGGGAGGAGTTTCTTTTGGCCTCTAAAAGAGGAGACCAAGAGACCTTACTACATAGATGACACCCAGGGTAGTCAGACAAAATATCGAAATTAAAATATCGATATACAATAATATCGATGTTTTAATATCGATGGTATAGAATATCGATGTGCCATAATATCAACAGACAGAATATCGAGATTAAGGTATGTATGTTAGTAATATCGAAATTTTGCTGTTTAGTGTTATGTATTTTATTTTGTTGTTTATATGTTTGCTAAATAAGTTTAGAAATGTATGTTTGAAAATGAGTAATTTTGTTAACATTTTGCGTTTTAGTATTAGAGCGGGTTGTGGGTTTATAGGGGAATAGGGTGGGAAGTAATTTAATAATAATTAATTAATTAATATATGTTTGTCAATATTTTTAATTAATAATTAATTGGTAATTAATTAATATTAATTAGTTAATTAATTAATATATGTTTGTAAATATTTTTAATAATAATTAATTGGTAATTAATTAATATTAATTAGTTAATTAATTAATATAAATTTTTACATATTTTTATTTAATAATTAATTGGTAATTAATTAATATTAATTAGTTAATTAATTAATATAATTTTGTACATATTTTTAATTAATAATTAATTGGTAATTAATTATTATTAATTAGTTAATTACATTAATTAGATTAATTTTTTAATATATATAATTTTTTGTTATTGTTAATTAATTATTTGGGAAAAATTAATATTATTAGTAAATTAAATTAATTATAGCTAATGTGCTAATATATTTACTTTATTGTTATTGTTAATTAATAATTAATTGGTAATTAAATAATGTTAATTAATTTTGGGTAAAGGAGTATTTTTAGGGTTCAGGGTCAGTTTTCAGTTCTTGGGTAAAGGGGTATTTTTGGGGTTCAGGGTCAGTTTTCAGTTCTTGGGTAAAGGGGTATTTTTAGGGTTCAGGGTCAGTTTTCAGTTTTTGGGTAAAGGGGTATTTTTAGGGTTCAGGGTCAGTTTTCAGTTCTTGGGTAAAGGGGTATTTTTGGGGTTCAGGGTCAGTTTTCAGTTTTTGGGTAAAGGGGTATTTTTAGGGTTCAGGGTCAGTTTTCAGTTTTTGGGTAAAGGGGTATTTTTAGGGTTCAGGGTCAGTTTTCAGTTTTTGCGTAAAGGGGTATTTTTAGGGTTCAGGGTCAGTTTTCAGTTTTTGGGTAAAAGGGTATTTTTAGGGTTCAGGGTCAGTTTTCAGTTCTTGGGTAAAGGGGTATTTTTAGGGTTCAGGGTCAGTTTTCAGTTTTTCGGTAAAGGGGTATTTTTAGGGTTCAGGGTCAGTTTTGGGTTTTTGGGGTACAGGGGTATTTTTAGGGTTCAGGGTCAGTTTTGGGTTTTTGGGGTACAGGCGTACAGGGTAAAAATAAAATAAATTTAAATTTAATTTAAATCAATTAAATGAAATTAAAAAAAATAAAATGACATTAAATTATTAAGTTTTTAATTTATTTTAAATGTATATGTATTACTTTTACGTTTTTTAATTATGTTTTAATGTTTTTATTAATATTTGTTAAATTATATGTATTTTAACATTATTTTTACATTATTATTAATACATTTAAAAAAACGATATTTTTAATTTCGATATTTTTGTACTACGATATTATTTTTTCGATATTTTTGTACTTACCTTTATGAAGATAGGATCCCGATATTATTGTCCTCGATATTTTTGTTGCGATATTTTTGTATTGCGATATTTTTGTGGTCGATATTATGTCATACATTCGACACCCAGATATGTAAATTAACTCACTTTCTCCAATGTGTGCCCCGTCGTAGAGGATCTCCTGCTCTTAGTTGATTTAGGCCCAGAAATTAATACAAATGATTTAGATAAGTTAGTCGGAAAATGTAGCCACTGCATGTAGACCACAAAAGAGTCTATTAAATTCTGAAGGCCCCTGGCGATCCTGGACCTCAGCAGAGCGTTGTCCGCATGTAATAAGGTGGGATGGGATTCTAATTTGTAAATATACAAAGTAAATAAAAAAGGGTCCAATATTCACCCGTGACAAACAAAACCCCCTTTGATATCTCAAAACACCCTGTACATAAGCCATCACTAATAAACTTGACTGCTGCTTGCATAGTTTGGTGTAAATCCCTCAAGAAAAATACAATGTCTGGATCCACTCCCATGGATAATAAGATTGCCTATAACTTTGACCTGTTTACACGATCAAAGGTCAAGGAGAGGTCCATAAAGGCCAGATGGAGAGACCCGCAGCCGACACAAGGTGATATAGTCTGAATTACTCCCTGGAATATACAAAGGTATATTAGAGATTCCCCTAAAATGATTGGCCCACACGTGCGGGTTTATATGTGTGGTAACTAAGCCATGCTCTCCCCTATTGAGAAATAGTTGATTGCTGACAGACCAGAATTTACAGCTGTTCTTATGATTGCTTACATCTGTAATATTATCCCAAGCTTAGTTTTTTATAGCAAGTTTCCGGGACCTTAGTTCTAGTTTATAGGATGCTCTGGCCCGATAATAAAGTTGTTGGCACTTGGCACAGTTTTATGGGCCATTTTTAGCTTTTTAAGAGCAAACAAATACTTTTTGCCAATCCACCTGGGATTTGTAGGAACTCTATGAGAGCTGGTCCTAAACAGCATTGTATTTACTGTCTGAGCTATCCAAATACAAACCCACTAAGATAGTTGCGTCTGAAGGTGATTTATCAAGACAGATGGCAAACTCCCCATCACACTTACAGAAGAGCTAAGCTGAAACATCTGCATGGACTATTTTAGTTCATTTTAACCTTCTCTATTCGTACGTTGGTTGTAATCCCCCAGCACTACCCAGGTGTTGGGGTGTTGGTTCCCATGAAATGAGGCTTTTAAGGTTGTTGATAACCAAATTGGATTGTGATCACCTGACCCTGTATTTCCAACTCCCACCCCGACCGCTAGATTAACCATAGAGTTTGAACTTGAAAAATAATCAACAGTTGTTGAACAACCATGGGCATTATCAGTAAGGGTGGTGGGGTCTTGGCAGTCCTGAATATCCAAACCACATATCAAACTAAATTCAGAGAACAACCCCTTAAATAAATTACCCAACCGAGTATGTTCAAAGTGGGTCACAAGATTAAAGGGACTGGAATGATCAATTACACGGCTGTTCCATGTACCACAACAAAGATGGAGATAAAAATTGCCTATAAGAAGCTCCTGGTGCAAGATGTTATCACTCAACTAATCTGATTTCAGGAATGAATCTAAAGCTAAGAAGGAATGAGAAAATGAATGTGAAAAGATAGCATTATAAAATCTGAAAACTAATAATTTGGATTTATCACAAAGATAAAGCTGAATGGCTTGTACGTTAACGGATCCCATTCTAAGTACCTTGAACCTAGCTTTTACCCCAAGAGATACCAATAATAATAAACCCCTCTTAGCTTTACCAACACTGTGGCAGTTGCAGGAGCCACAAACAACCGATCCTCATTCCGATGGAATGAATCACTTGAGTCTCAAGTTTCTTGGAGAGCATTAACATTGCATTTAAAAGGAAGATCAAGCAGGGTCGTTAAGCTTTGATTTAATACCTGCAACATTCCATGAAGTGAAACATGCGCCCATGTACAGCATCTAGGCTGTACATGGGTGAATTCTATTTCTGGGCAAGTGGCTGAAACTGGCCTAACACTATTTACATGTGGTAGTCAATCTACCTGGCCAAGAGAATTTAGCAGTTCATAATGGTTAGAAATGGGTATAGCAAAAGGAAAAGGGTGGATCTATGGGTGGGTCTGTGTAGGCTCTGTTGTATCTCTAAGCAGCGCATTTTAGATTAAAACCTCATGCTAAGTCCGCCTGATCTACAGCCCACTGGGCCCAGGGATGAAGTTCCTTACTATGTGGGGACAGGTTCTGGAACTGTTCATCATGCCCCCCAATTTTACTTTCTTAGCCGACTTCAATTTTCCTCTCGAGGACTCCACGAATAAAAGACGCCACCCTGCTTTTGGAGCTTATGGCCAATTTTGGCTTTAATCAACTAGTTCACTCCACCACCGACAGTGCAGGACACACCCTGGATGGCATTTATACCAATTCACTGACTGCCATGTTAAAGAGACTCTCTCTCTCAGCTAATCGGATCACTGGGTGGTACTCTTCATGTCCTCTCTCCCCCTCTTATCAAGTAGCATGAAACAACCCCATAACAAGCCTCAAATCTACAGAAACTGGAACAAGATTGTTCCAGAAGAGCTTCAACTAGCTCTTAATGCTTCAGTATCGGATGTAGACCATTATTGGAACCATCCAGCGTAAATTGATGCCGGCTGGTTTAATACAGCTTTGGATAAGGTACCACCTATGTGGGTTAAATGCCCAAATAGGAATACACTGTCAGCACCCTGGTACTCTGAAAAACTCAGAGAGCTGAGATAGCAATGTCATAGGCAGGAGCAGAAGGGGTGCGGCAAGCTAGACTCTAATGAGAAGCATTAAGCATTATTAGCCATATATAATCTTGCGATTATCGAGGTTAAATCCAGTTACTACACATTAAAAATTAGGTCAGCCAGCAATTCAACCAATGAACTTTTTAAAGTGGTCAAAAACTTGTCGAACCCCCACAGTAAGCAACAAACCAATGCCTCCAAAACTTTCTGTGATAGCCTGGCTACTTTGTTTTTTTCAAAACACAGTTGTATTAAGTCAGCAGATAAAACAGTCGCATCTCGAACAGGAGAAAGACAGTTAGTTCTGGTCAGCATTATAAGAATCAATCTGGTGACTTTCATATGACATTTACAAAATAAGGAAATACACATTTCAGGCTTGTAAACAGCAGCCCACAAGCCTGGCTACTTTTTTTTCAGGGACAAAATCCTCAACTTATACTTGAAATGTAATTCCACTGAGACCTTCGAGGAGATGAACAGAGCTCAGGATGTACCCCCATCAGCACTCTTGCTGCCGGCTTTTCCGCCGATAACACAGCACAACAGGTGAAAGAGGAGCTAATGAAGCTATCATTATTCCTCTTCCTAGAAAGCAAACATCGATTCTGAAGAGCTGAAGAACATTCTTTTTGAATCCCACCCCAGCGAAGATTCTTAAAAAACATCTGAATAAAAAGTTAGTCAAGTTCATCACTAACCATGACCTTCTGTACCCCTCTCAGAACGGAGTCAGGAGTTGCAATAGGACGGAGTCTGTGCTTATCACGGCAACTGACTCTTTCTGAATGCAGGTTGATCAGGGCGGGACTGCTGTCCTAGTCCTATTAGACCTGTTGGCAGCTTTCAACACTGTCTAACCCACATTCATGGTCAAATGGCTACAGAAAGTAGGGGTAGGTGCTAAGGCACTAGAACTGTTTCATTTTTGGCTTGTCGAGAGGCGTCATATAGTAAGCTGAGGTCAGTTTATAGCTAAGGCAAAGCCCCTCACTTAGACCCACTCTTTTTAATTTGTAAGTCTCTTACTGGCAGCCTTAGTAAGATCCTTTGGATTCCAGGTTTTACCATATGCCAATGGTACACACATTATTTTGTCACTCTCTAACAATCTATCTGAGACGGCTGTAAAATGTTAACTTTGTATGACCGGTGTGAGCAGCTGGGTGAAGCATAACTTCCATAAGCTTAACGCTTAGAAGACCAAAGTCATGGTCTTCGTAGCTCAGCATTCAACCTAGTCAGAGCTGTAGTGGCTGGAATCCTGCGGGCCCCTCCCTGCGCCTGTGGAGTCAGTAAAGAACCCAGTGATGCTGTTTGATACCGCCCTCAACGTCAATCTGCAGGTAAACAATACCACAAGTACCTGCCTTTTCATCATTAAATCTCTTAGGAAGATCTTCTCATTCATCCCTGAGGAACTTCATAAGTCAGTGGCTATCACATTGATCACATTGTGATTAGACTACTGTAATGCTCTATATCTCAATATAAATAACACCACCTTGAACAAACTCCAGATGGTTCAAAACACAGCTGCGCATCTCATATTGAATATCCATACATTTCTCTCAGTGAGAGAAGACCTCAGTAATCTTCATTGGCTTTCTATCAGTAAATGTTTAAGCCACTTAGCAGAGTCCACCGAGCTCTCAACGTGAGGGCTCATTAGGTCAAACTTTAATTTTGAAAGTCTGGATGTGGCGCTCACTCCATTTGCGTCACCGCTGCCAAATAATGGAACACTATGCCAATCCACAATGCAGAGATCAACACCTTCAGCTCTTTCAGAAAACACTTAAACACTTGGCTCCTTACTTCTTAGGCCAGTTTTTTCTAGGTCCCTCTGATTAGAGGCCCTCTTCTGTCTTCCCTTTCTCTAGGCTGTGACACTGCTCTTTATTTTTATATGTTCCTGGGGCAGTTTTCTCCTATGGGGTTTTAGAGAGCTTTGGACTGAGTGCCTTGATACCTCTGGGCTTAGAGTGCTATATACGTTTTTTGTTTTTCATTTCATTTCAGTTCATCGTGAAATATTAGGTTGTCCCAGGGAAAAGGGTTAACCTCCCTAACATGGGGAAGAATGTCTTAGATGCTTATGACAGAAACCCAACAGTACAGCTGATATTATAGAACGGGGAGTTGGGACTCTAGAAGCCAATAAAAGTACATACCCAGCCACCAAACTGCTGTTGAAATTAATTACAATGCCACTCCATGCGACTGTTTAGAGTCCCTGCCCTATCCAATCCACCCTTCTAGGCAGTATAATATGTTGCCCAATGTCAACAGACACGCCCAAATTATATTTAACTATGAGAGCTGGTCCTAAACAGCATTGTATTTACTGTCTGAGCTATCCAAATACAAACCCACTAAGATAGTTGCGTCTGAAGGTGATTTATCAAGACAGATGGCAAACTCCCCATCACGCTTACAGAAGAGCTAAGCTGAAACATCTGCATGGACTATTTTAGTTCATTTTAACCTTCTCTATTCGTACGTTGGTTGTAATCCCCCAGCACTACCCAGGTGTTGGGGTGTTGGTTCCCATGAAATGAGGCTTTTAAGGTTGTTGATAACCAAATTGGATTGTGATCACCTGACCCTGTATTTCCAACTCCCACCCCGACCGCTAGATTAACCATAGAGTTTGAACTTGAAAAATAATCAACAGTTGTTGAACAACCATGGGCATTATAAGTAAGGGTGGTGGGGTCTTGGCAGTCCTGAATATCCAAACCACATATCAAACTAAATTCAGAGAACAACCCCTTAAATAAATTACCCAACCGAGTATGTTCAAAGTGGGTCACAAGATTAAAGGGACTGGAATGATCAATTACACGGCTGTTCCATGTACCACAACAAAGATGGAGATAAAAATTGCCTATAAGAAGCTCCTGGTGCAAGATGTTATCACTCAACTAATCTGATTTCAGG
Source organism: Lissotriton helveticus (assembly GCF_964261635.1). Lineage (NCBI taxonomy): Eukaryota > Metazoa > Chordata > Amphibia > Caudata > Salamandridae > Lissotriton > Lissotriton helveticus. Next base: position 609,223,822 of record NC_136059.1, on the reverse strand, counting down.
AATGAATCTAAAGCTAAGAAGGAATGAGAAAATGAATGTGAAAAGATAGCATTATAAAATCTGAAAACTAATAATTTGGATTTATCACAAAGATAAAGCTGAATGGCTTGTACGTTAACGGATCCCATTCTAAGTACCTTGAACCTAGCTTTTACCCCAAGAGATACCAATAATAATAAACCCCTCTTAGCTTTACCAACACTGTGGCAGTTGCAGGAGCCACAAACAACCGATCCTCATTCCGATGGAATGAATCACTTGAGTCTCAAGTTTCTTGGAGAGCATTAACATTGCATTTAAAAGGAAGATCAAGCAGGGTCGTTAAGCTTTGATTTAATACCTGCAACATTCCATGAAGTGAAACATGCGCCCATGTACAGCATCTAGGCTGTACATGGGTGAATTCTATTTCTGGGCTAGTGGCTGAAACTGGCCTAACACTATTTACATGTGGTAGTCAATCTACCTGGCCAAGAGAATTTAGCAGTTCATAATGGTTAGAAATGGGTATAGCAAAAGGAAAAGGGTGGATCTATGGGTGGGTCTGTGTAGGCTCTGTTGTATCTCTAAGCAGCGCATTTTAGATTAAAACCTCATGCTAAGTCCGCCTGATCTACAGCCCACTGGGCCCAGGGATGAAGTTCCTTACTATGTGGGGACAGGTTCTGGAACTGTTCATCATGCCCCCCAATTTTACTTTCTTAGCCGACTTCAATTTTCCTCTCGAGGACTCCACGAATAAAAGACGCCACCCTGCTTTTGGAGCTTATGGCCAAATTTGGCTTTAATCAACTAGTTCACTCCACCACCGACAGTGCAGGACACACCCTGGATGGCATTTATACCAATTCACTGACTGCCATGTTAAAGAGACTCTCTCTCTCAGCTATTGGATCACTGGGTGGTACTCTTCATGTCCTCTCTCCCCCTCTTATCAAGTAGCATGAAACAACCCCATAACAAGCCTCAAATCTACAGAAACTGGAACAAGATTGTTCCAGAAGAGCTTCAACTAGCTCTTAATGCTTCAGTATCGGATGTAGACCATTATTGGAACCATCCAGCGTAAATTGATGCCGGCTGGTTTAAGGCAGCTTTGGATAAGGTACCACCTATGTGGGTTAAATGCCCAAATAGGAATACACTGTCAGCACCCTGGTACTCTGAAAAACTCAGAGAGCTGAGATAGCAATGTCATAGGCAGGAGCAGAAGGGGTGCGGCAAGCTAGACTCTAATGAGAAGCATTAAGCATTATTAGCCATATATAATCTTGCGATTATCGAGGTTAAATCCAGTTACTACACATTAAAAATTAGGTCAGCCAGCAATTCAACCAATGAACTTTTTAAAGTGGTCAAAAACTTGTCGAACCCCCACAGTAAGCAACAAACCAATGCCTCCAAAACTTTCTGTGATAGCCTGGCTACTTTGTTTTTTTCAAAACACAGTTGTATTAAGTCAGCAGATAAAACAGTCGCATCTCGAACAGGAGAAAGACAGTTAGTTCTGGTCAGCATTATAAGAATCAATCTGGTGACTTTCGTATGACATTTACAAAATAAGGAAATACACATTTCAGGCTTGTAAACAGCAGCCCACAAGCCTGGCTACTTTTTTTTCAGGGACAAAATCCTCAACTTATACTTGAAATGTAATTCCACTGAGACCTTCGAGGAGATGAACAGAGCTCAGGATGTACCCCCATCAGCACTCTTGCTGCCGGCTTTTCCGCCGATAACACAGCACAACAGGTGAAAGAGGAGCTAATGAAGCTATCATTATTCCTCTTCCTAGAAAGCAAACATCGATTCTGAAGAGCTGAAGAACATTCTTTTTGAATCCCACCCCAGCGAAGATTCTTAAAAAACATCTGAATAAAAAGTTAGTCAAGTTCATCACTAACCATGACCTTCTGTACCCCTATCAGAACGGAGTCAGGAGTTGCAATAGGACGGAGTCTGTGCTTATCACGGCAACTGACTCTTTCTGAATGCAGGTTGATCAGGGCGGGACTGCTGTCCTAGTCCTATTAGACCAGTTGGCAGCTTTCAACACTGTCTAACCCACATTCATGGTCAAATGGCTACAGAAAGTAGGGGTAGGTGCTAAGGCACTAGAACTGTTTCATTTTTGTCTTGTCGAGAGGCGTCATATAGTAAGCTGAGGTCAGTTTATAGCTAAGGCAAAGCCCCTCACTTAGACCCACTCTTTTTAATTTGTAAGTCTCTTACTGGCAGCCTTAGTAAGATCCTTTGGATTCCAGGTTTTACCATATGCCAATGGTACACACATTATTTTGTCACTCTCTAACAATCTATCTGAGACGGCTGTAAAATGTTAACTTTGTATGACCGGTGTGAGCAGCTGAGTTAGGCATAACTTCCATAAGCTTAACGCTTAGAAGACCAAAGTCATGGTCTTCGTAGCTCAGCATTCAACCTAGTCAGAGCTGTAGTGGCTGGAATCCTGCGGGCCCCTCCCTGCGCCTGTGGAGTCAGTAAAGAACCCAGTGATGCTGTTTGATACCGCCCTCAACGTCAATCTGCAGGTAAACAATACCACAAGTACCTGCCTTTTCATCATTAACAGCCTGATTCATGAAGCAAAATTGCACTCGCAAAGGGCAAGATTCTCAGAATCTTGCCTTTTGCGAGTGCAATTTTGGCATTTGGGATTCACAATCCCAAATGCAAAAATCGCTAATGAGGAATTAGCAAATATGCGAGGATTAGCATTTAAGGAATCTCTATTAGAGATTCCTTAAATGCTATTCATGACACTTGCAAAAATTGCGATTTAGCAAAATTGGGCCGCTATTTACCGAGAGGTCAGACCTCTCGGTAAATAGCAAAAACATAGAAAAATGCTTTTAAAAGCATTTTTCTAAGTTGCATGTTGCACACACACATGTCCTTTGGACATGTGTGTGCGCAACACCTGTTCAAATGTGCATTTTAGGGGTGCTACAGGGTGTCCTTTGGACACCCCTGGCACCCTTAAAATCGCTATCTGATTTGCGAGTAGCAAATTGCTACTCGCAAATAAGGGATACTCCCCATTCATTCCTATGGGCCTTTTGGCCCATAGGAATGAATGGGGAGTTATTCCTTTTTTTGCGAGTAGCAAATTGCTACTCGCAAATAGAGAACATGTAGGAATCGCTATTGATTTAGCAATTCCTACATGAATGCCGTTTTGCGTGTCCTCAATAGCGAGTCGCTATGATTCGCTATTAGGGCCACGCAAAACGGCCCGTACATGAATCAGGCTGTAAATCTCTTAGTAAGATCTTCTCATTCATCCCTGAGGAACTTCGTAAGTCAGTGGCTATCACATTGATCACATTGTGATTAGATTACTGTAATGCTCTATATCTCAATATAAATAACACCACCTTGAACAAACTCCAGATGGTTCAAAACGCAGCTGCGCATCTCATATTGAATATCCATACATTTCTCTCAGTGAGAGAAGACCTCAGTAATCTTCATTGGCTTTCTATCAGTAAATGTTTAAGCCACTTAGCAGAGTCCACCGAGCTCTCAACGTAAGGGCTCATTAGGTCAAACTTTAATTTTGAAAGTCTGGATGTGGCGCTCACTCCATTTGCGTCACCGCTGCCAAATAATGGAACACTATGCCAATCCACAATGCAGAGATCAACACCTTCACCTCTTTCAGAAAACACTTAAACACTTGGCTCCTTACTTCTTAGGCCAGTTTTTTCTAGGTCCCTCTGATTAGAGGCCCTCTTCTGTCTTCCCTTTCTCTAGACTGTGACACTGCTCTTTATTTTTATATGTTCCTGGGGCAGTTTTCTCCTATGGGGTTTTGGAGAGCTTTGGACTGAGTGCCTTGATACCTCTGGGCTTAGAGTGCTATATACGTTTTTTGTTTTTCATTTCATTTCAGTTCATCGTGAAATATTAGGTTGTCCCAGGGAAAAGGGTTAACCTCCCTAACATGGGGAAGAATGTCTTAGATGCTTATGACAGAAACCCAACAGTACAGCTGATATTATAGAACGGGGAGTTGGGACTCTAGAAGCCAATAAAAGTACATACCCAGCCACCAAACTGCTGTTGAAATTAATTACAATGCCACTCCATGCGACTGTTTAGAGTCCCTGCCCTATCCAATCCACCCTTCTAGGCAGTATAATATGTTGCCCAATGTCAGCAGACACGCCTAAATTATAGCAAAATCAGTGGATCGCCTTCCTCCTTAAATTAAGAAGTCTTTCCTCCGCATCGGTACTTAGGTTGGGCACATTATATAGAATAACTCTGTAATGCATGCTTGCAGTGGTAAGTCTAAGCAGACCTTTGCTTGCTGGCCTTAGGGGCTATTATTGGTCTCAAAGTGAGGTGATTTAGTAATATAATGCCTAAGTCCTCCTTGTGACAAGGTCGGCTGTTGATTCAAATCGGATTTGGAGATTGAAGGGGGGGGGGAGATCGCGCATCTGGTAACTGTCTGCTTGGAACAAAAATTGCTTCTGTTCCCCCAGGGATACTTGCTAATTTGGAATGTGAACCCCCATTTAACATAGAAACCTGATTAATTCCATTACTAAGCATATGAACATCCATATTTGTAACAGGTAAAGTAAATGACTCTGTACCTAGAACAGATACAGAGTTCTCACTACAGACATTCAGAATTGTGCCATGCGAATCCATTGTTGATTCAATCCGGATCAACCTTTTAACACAATGATCCAAACATGTATTAATGAGTGTTTCAATCCTTATCACAAATGTTTCTAAGATACCCTCCAAATAAACAAACCCCTCTCCCTGAGAGCTCTCACGGCTCTTCTCGGACCTCTTCTCACACGTTGGTTTTCTCCCTGTTCCTAGCCCTTTTTTCCTTTTATATGCTGGTTGGTCAGTGTTCGACATAGAATCGTTCAAGACTGTGGATTTGAATGCTGAATTATGTACTTGCGCAACAGTTGTAATGGGTACAGAGTCCACCACCCCAAATGTTATAGAATTTAAGTTCTGATGATGTTCCATGTTGGCATTCATATTCCCCTCACCGCCCACCATGACTCTAGTGAGTGAGGTCCCTTGTGAGGCCAATTCCTCCTCGACTGTTAAAATGTGGTCATTTATTACACCCACTGCAGAAGTTAGGTAATTCATGATGGTTTGATTGGCGCAAGAGGCCTTCAGGGCTTCAAAGGATTAATTGCCGAGGCTTCTTGTCTCACCTTTGGTCCCTGCAAAAGACGTTGCTGGAAAAGGTGACATTAAGGCGGGTTGCCCAGCTCAGCCTCTTCCTTGCTCTGATGGCTGTGGACGGGCCCTCCCTTGGCCTGTACACGTCCCGCCCAGCGGGTAGGGTAGCATGCTCTTGTAGCGCCACATGGTTGGGCCCCTCCTCCTTCCTTTGGCCCAAGTTGATTTGGGACCTGTGGTCCAAAGCAGCAGAGCGGGATACCGCACTCTTGTTGCTCTGGATGGGTGGGCCCCTCCTCCTTCGTCCGACCCAAGGTGATGTGTGAGCTGTTGTTGAAAGAAGCAGTATGGGAGCAAATACCTTGCACTCCCACGTTAGACATCCCGTGCAGCGGATGAGGTAGCACTCTCTTGTAGCACCAGATGGTAGGGCCCCGCCTCCTTCCTCTAGCCCACGGTGATGTGGGAGCTGTAGTCCAAAGCAGCAGTGTGGGAGAAAATACCTCGACTGCCAAGTCAGGCACCCTGTGCAGCGATGTAATACACTTCTTCAACCCCTCAATTGGGGCCTAATCTACAAAGTTAGTTTTGATGAAGGGAGATGAGAAAATAGCATGAAAATCCTTGGCAAAGGACAAAAAAATCCTTTCATAAAATGAGGACATTAAGTATATCAAACATGCATATTCAGCTTGCATCGACTTGTAACCAAAATATCTTAACCTCATTTCTCTTGGTCCTTTCCTCTGGGTTCAATATGTTCGTAATGCCTTCTCACAACATGTGTGTCTTGATGCCGAGCTACTGGCTTTCAACTTACCCGGAACTCACTCAAATGAACGCAGTTTGTGCCCGATTTATGGATGGGTTACCTTTTAAATGTCCAATTGAGGACAACATCATATGTTGATTATTTTAGCCTTGAAGAAGTTCTGTGAGACAGTTGCTTCCTTCCTGAAGAATGATGTTCTAGTGACACTGCCTGGACAAGCCCCTATTGCTGAGGGCCTTCCTGGCAATGACTCAATGATCAATGACATAATTCCTGTACTGTACCCTTTGGATTTTTGTAATAAATCTTTATAATTTTCTAATAGCGCCATAGAACCCACTTATTATGTCTACCTTTAGTTAATTGACTGTATTTTTAATATGCATCTTATCTTGGGAGTGAGGAAAATGAGGTTCCCCATCCACTCAGCCATGGGTGTGTTTTGGGGTGTAGGATTTTAGGGGTATCCTACACCCATACCAGCTTGTCTAATTGTCTAATTGTGAAACAGACAAAGTTTTTAAACAAGGAAAAAATGTAAAATGCCTAAAAAAGTGTCAAACAGTGCATTCAGAACTTTCCTGCTGCCACGCAAGATCAGGGGTGGCACATGATTACTTCTTTCATTGGCAGCACAAGTCCTTAGGCAGGGCTTATAGGAGCGCCAGGAAGGGAATAATAGGTTCAGAAAATCACTGCCATTGTTTTTTACTTCCGCCCCTAGGTTACATCAGGGATGGACAATGCTGCAGCTTGATGCCCCATTAGGGGCAGCCATCACGTCGCAGAGAATGGGTGAGTACAACATTTCCCCAACATTATTGCACGGGCTCAACATTATGAGAGTTGCAACATAGTCCGCGCCCAGGCACTTTTCCCGAAGCACATATCGGTGGGTTAAACCTGCTTATATACACTGGTACATGGTGGCAAATAATCACACCTGTTACATTCCGAACTACAGGTATCAATTTTTAATGGGTAAAGTAAATAGAGTAGAGTAAATATCGCATCACCCTTCACAACACTTGTAATCAGGCCTAAGTGTGCAGACTTAAATCCTCACCCACCCCATACCACGAGCTTCTTATCAAACCACCTGAAACAGGCTGTCAGGCACATATGTATGTATGCACTTGCCAGGTCGAAATATCGGTTTAAAACTGCACACCAAGAGCTCGGGGAGGTGCTGGACAGTGCCATACCTTTGAACCCTAAACTTGTACTTCTGGGAATGACGAATGATGTGGATTTGGCTCGCCCATTGCTGATTTTCCTGGTGCTTGCATTAGTGGTGGCCAAGAGAGACGTGACCCGGAAATGGGGGTCACCTGACATACCCCAGCCGGAGGAGTGGAGGAGGGGTATGGACATATACATGGTGGCCGAAAGAGTCACATATAAAGGCGAGAGGGTGCCCAAAGACGTTTGGTAGGGTGTGGGGCAAATGGCGTCGATACCATGGACTGGATGGAGGACTGTGATGTGACAAGGAGGCCTGGGTTCCTGGTCTCCGCTGACCGGAAATGGATGAAGGAACTGGGGCTAGTATCGTTGTGGACTCGGGGAAGAGATCTGGACGAACTATCGGCCACAAGAAACTGTGTCCTGGACCAAGTGGCGGGAGGGGAGGGCGGGGGTTGGGTATGTGGGGGTGTGGCTCGATACTGACATGCATACCAAGACACTGCCGTGGCAGGCCTGAGGCAGGTTTGATGGCTACTGATGTGGGTGACATAATCAGTGCTGCAGGCCCACGAGTAGCATTTAATTTACAGGCCCTGGGCACATATGGTGCACTGTACTTACTAGTAAATCAAAAATGGCAATCATGGAGAAACCAATCACCATTACATTTTAGAAGAGAGCATATGCACTTTAGCACTGGTTAGCAGTGGCAAAGTGCCCAGAGTCCTAAAGCCAATGAAAAGATGGATGTAAAAAACAGGAGGAAGAAGGCAACAAGTTTGGGGATAACCCTGCAAAAGGGCTAGGTCCAACAGACTACTAGATGGCTTACGTTTTAAATGTTTTACATCTCAAATATATATTATTGTTTTAAAAGTCACAGTTCTGGATGCACTGTCTTACCACACCATATTTCTTGTAATAAATGACATTTCTATAATTTAAAGTTGAACAACTAATGCATTTGTACTATAATATGATCAAATACACACATTCTTGTTGAATGACTCATGTACATGTACTGGGTAAGATTCATATGTACAGATAATATTAAATTTCAAAAGGGGTAAGGATAATTAGCCGTTTTTGGAACTTGTCTGGGACAGTGCATGTTTTTTCGCATGTGTCCTTCCACTGCTTGCACTTTTTCAAGGGTATTTTTTTCTTTTTCACTTGCAGAACTCCATAAGTGTGTATGTGTTTTCATGTCATCTCCCCTCATCCCCCTTGCCCTGTTCCACGTCATTCCTTGGCTCATCCTCCTCCCTCCCGCATTGTTGCTTGACCTGTTCCCTAGTCTCCTAGTCCCCTCCCCATTTTGCTGCTGATTGCCCCATCCCTTCCACATCGTTGCTTGCTCCCCACCCCCATCCTACCATTTATTTGCTTGCCCCATTCCCCAGCTCCCTCCCCTGTCATTGCTTCTCCTTTTTTCCATCCCTCCCGCCAGAAAAACAAAATGCTATGATGCGGTCATAGAACCTTTTTTCTCTAACTTTTAGTCATGCTGTACAGCAGCCATGATGCTGTATAACATGGCTAACACACATTGACAAAGCCAAAAGCTCTTGCAATGGGCTGACCAATCGCCTTTGCCAATGCTTGTTGCTTTTTTTGCTTTTGACACTGATTTAAGCACATGACTTATTGTCAAACTGGTGCATTTATTTGCTAGCATAGTCATATATAACATATTACTTAACTTGTGGTAAGGAACATCGTAAAAACAGACTACAAGGGACCTTTCTTTTTCCTTCTACAAGAGTAATTCTAATTAGGAATCTCTTTTCATACAATGCTAAGACTATCTGCCAACCAAATATAAAAACATTACCCACAATTAATCTCACATACCACCAACAGAAACTACCACATTCAATAATATGCATAACACCCTTCAAGCATAGTGCCAATTACTGTGTGTCAAAGGGGCTATCCAGTGAAAATTAAAAACAGTTCTGTTCACCCAGTCCTGCATTGCTAACAATCACCAAAAATAGCTTTTAAAGAATGTTCTTTGGTTTAATAATGTCAGTTTGGGCCAGCCTGAGTTTTAAGACATATTGTAGCATCATTTACTGGATGGCCCCTTTAACATTTCCTGACTCGTAGCAAAGCACCACTCATCCAGATAAAAAGTCAGACGTAGTCCTGGCCTCTTGATATACCTCCATACAAAATTGATTTCCAGAGATTTTCATTGTTGATTGGTGTTTTTGTATCTTCAGAGAAGTAATCTAGCTTGAGTATATATTGCTAATTGGGCCTTTTTTTTTTGGATCGTATTTTTAAAAATGGAAGATTTGTTGCAGTGATGATGTAATATTTCAGGAGCCATGATACCTATATACTTCATTATGGTGTCAAAACATAGATTTTTGGTGTAAAGTAGTCTTACAGAGACAGAAAATACCTCCTCAGAGCAACCCTTCTGCCATTTTTCAAAATGACGGCTCTATAAGCATGTGTTTTAGCCATGATATTTGTAATTTATTTTAACATTGTTTTTGTTTCAGGTTTTCGGTTGATGTCAAATTTGTGTAAACATGAGCGAAGCAGGTGGAAGTGGAGGATCTTTACCTCTTGTCAAAGTGTCACTAACCCAAAAAATCTGAGACTCATTCAACAAAGAAAAATGTGTCATATGCCAAACTAATCCAAAAGAAATGCTAATATCAAGTGTGGCTGGACAGAAGAGAGTTCTAGATGCTGCAGAAATACAGCAAGATGAAGTTCACAAAAGATTGAAACTGATGGGTGAAGAGTATCAAATATGTTATCATTGTAACAACAAATGCTACAAGGCATATACAAAGGAAAAAAGCCTAGAAAAAAATTGTCAAAAAATAGCAGTGAATCACAACAAGTATCGAAGTCTTCTGCGAAAGCGACGAAAACCAAACCTAATGCCCATCCACTTAGAAGATCGATGGCTACCCCTCAATCCACCTCCAACAACTGATCAGAAAGCTGAGGATTTCACTGTGTTATCTGTGGTTTGCCCAGAACAAGGGCCAAAGGGATTGATTAATAAACAAAGTGCAGAGTATGTGAGTCTCAAAGGGCAAACATGTTTTTATCTGCAGCTTATTTTTTCCAAGACAAAGTTTTCAGCCGAATAGCTGATCTAAACAAAGATGTGAATGTATTTGCAGAGGATTTATATGCCCACCCGAACTGCATGCATGCATACATTCAAAAATATGAATGTACAATGAGCCCCCAGCAGCAACGTAATTGAGAGCCTTCAGTTAAGTTTTCACTCTTTGAAAAAGTTTAAAGCCACTCTTGAGTGCTGGTACAGGTTCAAACTCAGTGAGATCATAAAATAATGGTCAACATTGATGAAACTGTATAGGTCCATAATAATGAAATCAAGATTTTTCCTGGTGGGAATGTACAAAAACAGAATATATTTTTGTCAGTCTAACAAAAAGAATGAGCAACTTATATTGTTCTCAACTGATTTGACTCCTGAAGTTCTTGTTCCCAAAATAAGATCACAGGTTGCAGTAAAATCAACAGGAACCATTTTAAGAAACGTCCTAAAATATTTAGTTTTTGGACTTAACAGATTTTGTGATGCCCCAGAGCTCTGCAAATCATGAGAGTCAACAAGAATGTCTGATGTTGTCTTAACATTTTTTTACATCATTGTTGGATATTAGCATAGCAAATCTGTTACAAACTAAAGTTCTTGAGTTTGGAACAGAAGCCCACAACATTGATGATGGCTTTGAAGATATAAGCGGAGAACCGAGAGGCTTATGCTGTGCAAATGTACTGTCTTTTCCAAATCATGTTTTATGAATTACATCACAGCAAAAAGAAAACTCTTCTAAACATGATGACTGCCCATGCAATCTATGACAAGTGCAAAAATTAGAGAGCTAATCACTTCAATGAATAGGATTGGTGTATCAACAAGTTATAATGACATAGTACGGAGCAGGAACTTGTTAGCAGCTCAGGCTGTAAAATCTTGTGCATCCAACAGCACAACACTTCCAAGTCACTTTACCAGGAAAGAATTTACAATTGCTGCTCTTGATAATTTTGATTCTGAAGACAGCTCTTCTTTGTCTGGAACATCCAGCACACATGATACTGCCATGGTGCTTTTTCAAGACTGTACCAATGAAGTAGCTTCTGGAAAATAAGCTGTGTCAGCTGTAGGCATAAACAAACAAAGCTGCCAACTGCCTTGGCAACGTGCGCATAATCACTACACGCCATCAACATGTCATAGTCTACCAGAAAATTTTAAAGTGGTTCAGGACATGGATCTTCATCTACCTGATGCTGCAGTCCGCAAAGCTGATTTAGCTAATTTTATCATAATTCTTAATCGGTGCAGACTGAAGGATAATGAATAGCCAATTCCTCCGTGGGCTGGAACTCAAGCTCTGATCTCCCAGAATACCGTCTCACTGAAGAAGGTTGGGTTTTTACCAGTAATACCATTTCCAGTCACAAACTACGAAACAGTATACAAAGCTCTAAAAAAATACAAAATGTGTGTGCTTAGTTTGAATACCAGCCTATTCTGCAAATTTTCGTTGATAAAGGTGTTCTCCATGTTGTAGCTGACATTTTTATGAGCAATATAGTAGAATTCGATGATCTTCACCCAATGATGCAGGAAGTTATCTCAGTGAATGTGGCATAGATGATGTACTTATTGAGGCTGAAATATTTGGAAGAAAAACTGTTCAGTCAGTATTGAGTGGAACTCATATGAAGAAGAAGGAATGCTTTATTTATTGATTAATAAAAATTATTGAACACAAGATTAAAAACACTTTTGGTTGTGACAGGAACATGATATACCAATTTGATCTGACTGGAATCACATCTTTATCTTACATCTAGCATCGATAATGAAAGAGCGCTGAATTATACCAATTCAATCGGTCTAATATCGCAACTTTGCAAAGCAAAAACCCATATAATACATTTTGTTGCGAGCAATATCAGGGAACATTTTAAAATGAATTAATATTTCGCAATAATCACAAAAACCATTACTCCAAATGGATGGTAAAAATGTTCTCAAAGGAACTACCTACCCAACCCCCAAATTTAAAATACATACATAAAAGTACCAAAATTAAGGTGCAATAGATAAAGTGTACCTGTGTAGAATCTCACAGCTAGCAGCAGTAGTTAAGGAGCACTTGTGCAAGACTTACATTTAGCAGCAATGGTTAAAGCGTGACTGTGCAGCATCTAACATCTAACAACATTCTAAACAATGAATTAGAATGGATAATTTCTCCTTATCAGAACAGGCCCACACAAGCAAATAATTGATTTGGTATTGGGATTAAACCCAGTTACTACGAGCAATTAAAATCTTTTAACATTTCGGTTTGAGGACCATTCACATAACTTCAGGAACAATTTTATGGGATTGCAAATTTTTCTTTAAAATTTTTGAGATTGCCAACATTGTCCTGTAAACCCAGTTATTAATATTCTAGGCATGCAACTGATGTCAGGTGTCACACTCAGAAAGTAGCTTTTTTCTGCAGTGAGGACAAACTTTACAAACTGTGAGATCAGGCGAGGCGTGTTCCCCGGGAGACAAGTTATAATAGCTTGTCAACATGTTCTCACCCGTAATTCGTTAAAGATGTATTTTAATAGAGCTTTCCTTTCTTCTAACAGCTGAGGGCAAGCAGTTACAATATGCAGGAACGATTCTTTATAAAAACCACATAACCTACAGCTGTTTATGGGCCAAATTTGTTCCCATAATGGGATTCCATCCTTTGTGGGATATCTCCCATATCGTACCAACATAAATCTGTCCCTTAAAAATGATTTTAAATGGGTTGTGAGATATGATTGTGGTTCTAATTTAGTGAATGAATTGGTAACTGGCCAGGAGTGACTCTTTTTGGCGAGCTCATCCTTGTCTAAGAGAATCGATAGGAAGTTAGCTGATTGATTTATTGTCTGCTTAAACACCACTTTGCTCCAGGCTATGTCTTTGAAAGGCGGCAACTTAAAGTTATTTAAACTCCCCATTAAATATGCTCTCCAGCCCTTAGCATTCTCATACCTCATTATCTCCTGCCAACATTGGTACTCAAGGGTGCCCTGGTCTGAACAAAAAAAAGAATGTGACGATTTAAAAAAAAGGCAGATTGTCTTATCAGGGTATGTCTTTTCAGACCAAATTCCAATCTGACATTGGCATGGCCAATATATCTTGGAACCCTAACAACAGATTTAAAACCTTTTATTTGTAGGTTATCAAGGAGTTTTGAGTCTTCACCTCGAAAAATTATTGAACCATAAGCCAAAGAGGAAATCAACTTTGATTACATGACCTTAAGTAAATGCTCATGGTTTGGATATTCCAACGTATCTCTCAACTTTCTAAAAGCAAAGGATAAGGCTGTAGCATTAGCTTTTTGGTTGATAAAATGCTGTTTAAAAGACAATTTGTCATCGAATGTAATACCCAAATATTTATAGAATTTCACAGTTTCAATATGTAACCCATTAATCTTCCATACTCTCTTGTCCGATCTTATACCGCCAATTGTCATTATTTTGTCTTCTTGGTATTCATTTGTAAGCCATTAGCAGATATGTAATTATTGAATCAATCAACTAGTTTTCCTAGACCTATAACAGTGTGGCCTAACTGTATGGTATCATCTGCATATTGTAAATACTTGATATCTTGTCCTAAGAAGGTAGGTGAGTGGGCATTGACATTTTTAAGATAAAACGGTAGATTGGCCATAAAAAGATTAAAAAGGCATGGTGCCAAAATGCAACCCTGTTTAAGACCACTTTTAGAATCGGCTAGTTGTCCATCTACGATCTCTGACTTTAACCTGGACCCACGTATTAGTATATAGCAATTTAATCATGTCAAGCAATTGATGTGGAATGCCCCCTTCACATAGCTTAGCCCATCGAAAATTACAGGGGACGGATTCAAAAGCGGCCCTAAGGTCATTAAAACAAATAAATAGCTTTTGCTTTCTATACTTTGCTCTTTCGTCCAATAAAGTCAGTAAGGTCAAGTTCGTGGTCGCTGGCTCGCCCCTTCGAAAGCCAGTTTGGAATGTTGGAATTAGATTTTCTTTTGAGGCCCATTCTTCCAGGTCATGCTGCAAACAGTTTGAGAAGATTTTTGCCTCTACATCTGTTAGGGCAATTAGCCTATAATTTGCTGGGTTGTCTTGTGGGCCACTTTTATAAATCGGCTGTATTATACTTCCCGGCCATGACTCGGGAACTACTCCTTTACAATGCGATCGTAGGAGTCACCGTTGTTTTAGGGAATAACAATTACTGGCCAAAAAAACCCTAAGACGTTTTATCAACAGTACAGGCGAGCCTTGATCATGCCTGTAATTAGAGTCACGATGTCTTTTGATACATTTGACATAGACGGACTGGTAAAGTTGCTATCAGAATGGTGCAACGGGGAAAATAAAAATTAATCTGATACAAATTGTATGGCCTCCCTACTCGCTACGAACGACTTCCGGTTCAGGATATATCCTGTACTGTTGATAAAACATCTTTGTTTTTTTGAGGCCATTTATTGATATTCCCTAAAACAATGGTGACTCCTACGAACACATTGTAAAGGAATAATAGTCCCATAGAAAAAGAGCATTCCTGTTTTATTTTGCACCAAGAAGAAAGTTATTTTTGTCCCAAGTACATAAGGGATTAAAGACTTCTTTGTCCGCTGTATCTTCATCGAAAACCCTGTTCTGAAGAAGGTGGTTGATCCATGTCTCACCGAAACGCTGCGTTGACATCTGTGTAGTTTTCTCTGTTTTTAACAACACCTTTGTGTCACATTCTAATGAAATTGTTTTTATTGTGTACTGTATAAGACCTTGTGGTGCTCATTTTTAAAAAAACATGATGAATTAAAAACTGAATTGTAAGACGTTATATGTTATCCTTTTGCTGTCCTGCTTTTGATGTACTCACACAAAACTGTAATTCTCCTTGTGACTGGGCCTGTAGGAAATGTGGAGTAACCATTAATGCTGGCATACTGCAATATTACTGAAACACAACTCATGATCTAGATAAATTGCTAGATAGGGACTTTATTAGTATTGTTTTTCAGGTTCTAAAAATTCCCATATTTCCTTCTGGTTTCACGAGTTCCACACTAGCCTTTTCAAGCTAAAAGCCGCTAACCCGGTTACCATAGATCTTGCTTCTTGCAGGTGGGGGACTGATAATACCAGGGGGATTGATTGTGGATTGTGGTCACTTTCTATCTTAGGAATCACTCGATAATCGTGGAAGGAGGATATCAACTCCATTGAAATGATGGAATAATCAATAACGGAAGTTGACCTGATTTTTTGAAGGTAAGTAGACTCTTGTTGGGATTTTGAGAGTCTTCCTGTAGTATCATAAGAGTATATTTATTGAGCTGAGAATGGCACATCTGTGTCAGTACTCTACTTGGTTTGTTAGCACGGTTTTTGGCGAGCAAGTGCATGTGAAAGTCTCCTGCGATAATTAGCTTAGTGGCTAGATGTTCATGGTACAACATTTTGACTACTTCCCTTAGTGCAGTAAATTGGGATGTCTTGACAGTATTTTTTGGACTTAAGTGAACATTTATAAATATTATTGGTTGTTTGAGGTCTAATTTAATGCACAGAAGCCACGCAAGTTGAAAGTCGATTTCATAGTGTTGGACATCCAGGGTCAATGACATGTAAATTGATGAGCCACCACTAGCGCAACCAAAGACAGACATGCGGGATGCAAAATTCGAATCCTCGTAATATCCAATACGGGGTTCCTTTTCCGTATTCCATGTTTCCTGAAACATTGAAACATCAAAATCCCTTTAAAAAGTTACTATGTCTTGGTCCTCTATTAGGGTTTTAAGGCCGTTGGTGTTTTACAAGCAAATGTTAATAAGTTTTATTTCCGTGATTGAACTTTTTAAGCGTCATTTATGCGTTCCAGTCTCCCTTTTGTGAGTATTTTCGGAAACCAGCTCTAGTCATCACATAGGGCCATATGTATCAAGGCCAAATGGGTTCGCAAACGCCGAAATTCGCATTCGGCATTTTGCGAACTCATTTTCGCAAATTGGTATGTATGAAAGAATTTGGGTGCAAAATAAGGAATCGCAAAATTTGCCATTCCTTATTTTGCGATTGCATTTAAGGAATCGCAAATTTTGCGATTCCTTAAATGCAATGTATTAAGCAAAAAAAAATTCAAAAATGCCCTTAAGGAATCGCAAATTACCACCAACTTCTAGTTGGTGGTAAGTTGCGATTTCCTTGAAAAATGCTCATTTCAGCATTTTTCAAAGTGCCATGTGATGCACATACATGCCCTTAGGGCATGTATATGCACCACATGTGCACCCATACTTATTTCAGGGGTGCAACAGGGTGTCCTTTGGACCCTTGAAATTATTCTCAATTTGCGATTAGCAAATTGTGAATCGCAAATTGAGAATAAATTCCCATTCCTTCCTATGGGCCAGGAGGCCCATAGAAATGAATGGGAAAGTATTCCTTAATTGCGATTTCGCAATTTGCGAATCCGCAATTCAGGAATATCAAGAAATCGCAAAAATATTGTGATTTTCTTGATACATACCAATTAGCAATTTTGAAATAGCGATTTCTTAAAAATCGCTATTACAGAATCGCTAATTGGTGTCTTAATACATATGGCCCTAAGTGCTGTATTTTTCTTTAACTCCTCGCAAATTCGAGAACCCAAGTTGCAGCTTGTAACTTTGATCCTGGGTGACAGATCTGGATTAAATAGTGGCATGTTGGCTCCTTTAAATACCCTGGTATGACCTCCTGATCTTATGGTTGTAGAGGGATCTATTGAAGCAGGACTATTAATTATCAACTTTGCGATCAGTAAAGTTGGATATTAATTTTCATTGCTTTTCTGTATATTGATGCCCCATTTCTCAAATTGTGAGTGATTTTCTAAAATTTTGAAAATAGTCTCACCACAGTGCCAAGTTGTGAAAGTCACCTCTTTAGTGTGATTATTGGGATCTTGTTTGAATTCAACCAAACCTAAGCCTTCCGATGTTAAATCCTTAAGCTCTTGGATAAAGTTCAACAATTTCAGAATATTACCACGATTCAATATATCGTGAGGGCCCCTTGAAGTATACTAAGGAGTAAATATAAATTTGGTAGTGGGAACTGGAACTGGATACTTGTTGTTCACTAACTTTCCCTTTTTTATGTTACCATTGGTCTCAGGTGACAAGTGCATGCCTTGAGTGTTCCTATCGCATGGTCCTATGCCTTCCACATCTGGTAGTCCTGAAGATACCGTTGGCTTGATGTTAGTTGGAATATTTTCCGGTAAGACAACATAACATTATCAACACGCTTCTCTCTGACCACATTTTGCACTGCACTCTGCTGGTCACTTCCTCGTTGAACCTGATCTTGTCCAAGCACTTGAGAATAAGATGCTGCAGTTGGTTGTGACATTATAATTTCATGAGTCGCTTCAGCAGAAGAGGAGGATACGGCTAATTCATTTGGGCATGGGGTTAGCCCTGCCATTGTTTCACACTGACGAGAATCTAAAAATCTAAAAATTGGATACATTTATTTTGAATTGGCGAGCTACTGTTTGTATATTTCTTTAGTTTCTTTGATTTGTTATGGGCTTTTCTTAATCTTTTTCTTGTTCTTTTAGTTAATCCTTCTTTTGTATTAGTGGTTGGCACCAGGTTAGAGGGGGATTGGAAAGCATTGACAACAGATACTGATAATTTTTCAATGGGTTTGTTTCCTTCCATCGAGTCCTGAGGTTTCTGAGGGTTGCTTTGTAGTCTGAACCCTTGGTAATTGATTTACACTATCCTTCTCCTTCCTTATTGATTTGAGTGTGTTCTGTTGCTGATCTTTATGGGTATGAGAGCTATTGGTGTTTTTTCTAGGTTTTCTGCTGATCCCATTTTTTTCCTGTGAATTCCCAGTTTTGCCTTTTGTATCTGGGTGATGGCCATGATCTTGTTCAATTGAGCCTGCTTTGTCTTCAGCAATTCTGGCCAACATTGTCTTTACCTCTGTCACCATGAACATTATTATAGTTGGTAGCTTTGAAATGTTATTGATTATATGAGAGCATGTAAATGTCATCAGTTGATTGTCTTTGTCAGATTGAGCCTTAACTACCAAGTTTGATAGGTGGAGTAGCTTTGTGTCTATTCTGGATACATGGAGAGCCAGTCTATTTAGTAGAGCCAGTCTATTTAGTAAGTCCACCTAAATGTTCAACTTGACTGAGTGGTAATTAAGGGCATTGGTGTTATTGTCCATTGTGTTACGCAGACTACCCCATATTCCGTTTTCGGAATCTTTTAATTTCACCCCAGGAATACTAGTGCCATCCTGAATAAATTCATCATATTTGGCTAACAGTGATAAATCCGCCAAGTTAAGAGGATTAATCAGAGAGTTAGCTTGCGCAACCTTGCTTTGTTCGTTCTAAGTGAGCACATTCTCTATAGAAAGTTTGCTCGGAAATGGGTTGGCTTGTGATCCTTATTAATGATACTGGTTTCCAAAATAAGGCTGGAAGGATCCATTTTAATTGCATTCCTACAACCATTTAGGCTTGAGGAGGCCTCGGGTATCATATTTTGGCAACCATCGACCAAATCTGGATTGGGAAGAGTAAGGGAGGGTATCCGGATGGAAGAGGACATATAAACCTCGTACTTTGGTCAGGGCCCGAAGATATTTAAGTCAAGGAGCTGTTCGAATTTTGACTAAGAACCTGGTGTGTTCGAGAAATTGTGCCTGCATTTGGAGCTGACGTTGTCTTTAACTCCAAGGTAGATGATGCTGAAAGGTCAGGAGTTGTTGCACCTCTAAGCCCACTGGACGAACATGTTTGCTGTGATCCACCTAGTTTTAAACTGGGGGCGTGAACCTGAGCTTTTACCAAGAGTGGGCCTTTGGGTTGTGGTTTTGGTGGTGGGGAGGCAACACTGGCAACTGTTGGTAAAATACAGGGACTATTATTGGCTAGTGAGCGGTTGCTGTACTCTTCCTTGTTCCCTGGAAGAAGTAGAATGATTTCACGCGAACACCCTGGGTTGGGTCCTAGGTATTGCATTATTTATGCTTTGTTCAGAGATATTTGATCTCTATCTGCACCACAGGCTATTTGTCCTTTTCCATAGTCTTTGTTTGCGATTTCACGTTTGTTTTTTAAATATCCTGTGATAGTTGGTTGGCTAATCCCACTATGAACTCTTGAGTATTGGGTATCTTCAGGAGAAGTTAAAGATAATGCTGCTAAATTGTCTGACTCTTGGATATCTCCTGTTGGAATACTCAGACTGCTATGCAGAAATCCATCTCCATTCTCTCCATTCTTTCTCCGCTGCTTTGTTTGGGGTCCTGGCAATGTCTCACGCAGCCGGCCTGACATTATTGCGTTAATTGCTAGGAGATTTTTTGGGATTGCAAGGGGATTCCAACTAAATTCTGCTGCCAATTAGACCTTGATGTTGAGTGCGAAGTAGGAGGCAGACAATGGCAATGATGTTTAAAATGATGGTTAGCAATGACCACAACCCATTCAGCCAAAACGAGGGTGAAGACAGACCGTTCACCAGCAGCTTCCTCCGCTGCCCCCACATACTCCACCTATGTCACGCGCTCCCAAGAACTGCTCAGCAGAGAGAGAAGAAACCAGCAAGCAGTAATGCAGCGATGAACAAATGTGGCATCACAAGGGTATGACGGAGTGGGTCCCGGTCTCCTGCTGGTATCAGGCCAATATCAGACCGATATTAAGCTGGTAACAGACTGGGTATCTCGCAGGCATCAGGCGAGTAGAGGCCAGGAGATGTCAGGTTCCCGCAAGCCGCACCCAGACCTAGCAGGCTGCATCCGCAGGTACCCGGCTCCCACTCAGCGAGGGCCTGCTAAAAAGACCCTCAATGTGAAGATAATGAAAATTTAATGGCTGCGCATAGCTGCTGCGGTGCACCTTTCCTTCCACTTCATCACAGCTGTCAGCTGACAGCACAACAATTCGTCAGACCCAGGGCCTGGGGTCGGCTCTCTGGCTCTCCTTCCGCCTCCTTTGCGGCTTCTGGCTCCTTTGTGGCTCATTATCCCTGCTGCACCGCAGCTGGCACAGCCCCGAGGACCTGGACCAGGCAAAGGCTTGTGGCTCCTTTCACTTGCGGCACCAGTGGCTAACACCCCTTGGGATCGAGACAGCTTCACTGTATCTGGCAGCCCACAGGACCGGACCGGGCTTTGCGGCACCTGCTGCCACAGTTGACTGCCGCTTGAGAGGGATCCTCTCATTTGTTCCTCCAGTCTTGTAACTGACAGCCCCCAGCGGTAAGGACTGCCTCATCGCAGCCACCAGCCAGCAGCCCCCAGGACCGGGACCAGGCTCGGGCACGGTTGTCCCTCAATTCGTGGTTTGTGATTTGCGGTTTGTGGCTCGCACAGCCAACCGCGCTTGCTCTTGCCTGACTTCCAGGCTCTTGCCTGAGTTCTGGGGCGTTCTCATATGAAAATGTACCATGCGCATTTACGCTAATCATAACAGAAGGAACTCATTATATTTGTTTGTTACAAGGTATGCTCATCATATCTGATGCTATAGAAACATTGCGTTGGACTACTTTTTGGAACATAATGAAAATTTGGCTTTACATATCTCATCTCAGAACTGAACAAGGCACAGGGTGCACTTCATTAAAAAGACATAATGCAAAGCCAGGCAATGATCAATACACTCAGTTCAAATTCAGAAAACCTGAAAACCAAGTTAATAGAGTTTGTCAAAGAATGTGAAGAAAATTCATAACTTTGCAAGTACTGGGAAATTGTTTTACACATGACAGCTCTATGTGGCAAACTTGGTACATGCAGATACGGATGGTGATCAGGAGCTGCACGTGAAGACTGTGGAGTCACTGATAACTGTGTTTCGCGAATTCTATTGTATAAACTACCTGAGATATGGATCCTGGTATTTGGAAAGAGTGAAGAAGTTAGAGGTGGAAAAACCATATCTCTACAGAAAATTCATCCAAAGACATTTTGTGATGAAAGACAGAGAGGGAAGTTTCAATGCTGTGGCTCCAGATATTAAACGGGAATAAACAATCTAGCGATCAAAGACATGTAAAAGTGAATATGTTGCTCAATGGTAAGTAGTTTACCATGAAGTCCTTTCTATTAGCAATGTTTCAGAGAGTTGACAAATTCAAACCTAATGGACCATCGTGAAACTGTTCCTCATCATAAAAGAGAGGAGAATGTTTTAATAAACATGCTGACAGCCTTCTTCTTTCATGCAGCAGCAAGAAAATCCCTTTGAAATGACTGTGCCTGTGTGACTACACAACTTCATGACCAAACAATATGTGGATAATGATATAAAGACACGCCTACTAGATGTCCGAGAACAGGGATCAAAACTATATGCAGAACTTAAGCCGGAGAGATTTGTATTGAAAGAGAAATTCAATTCAATTCAATTCAGGGACATTTGTATTGCGCACAAATCACATCCGGAGTCTCATGGCACTCGCAGACGGCTCTGACAGGAAGTAGATGTTAGAAAGGCTTAATTAGCAAAAAGCCAGGTCTTTAACTTTTTTCGAAAGAGGCTGTGTTCAGAAATGATGTGGAGATGGAGGGGCCTTTTGTTCGAGGAAACGGGGGCAAGAAAGGAAAAGGCACGACCGCCATTTCTGGAAGTTTGTATTCTCAGGGGTGTCAGCCTGGACTCATTCCTGGATCTGAGTTCTCTTTGAGGCTTGTACCATCTCAGTTTCTTGGACCAATAACTAGGACCGCTTTTATACATGTGTTTATGCACCAGGCACAAGGTTTTAAAGAGAATTTGCTTCTTTACCGGAAGCCAATGAAGGTTTTTCAGACAGATGGTGGCTGAGGATCGTCGCGGGAGGCCCAGAACCAACCGTGCTGCAGTGTTCCGAAGAACCTGGAGCCTGTTCAGGTAGTGCTCATTTATGAAAAGTAAAAACGCATTCCCGTGGTCCATTCTGTTTATAATAAAACCCTGCACTAGGGGTTTCCTGGCCTCAACAGGAATCCATTTAGAAATCTTCCTCAAACTGCGCATTAGCCCAAAACAAGTGCCCACGATATGATTAATTTGGCTTTCCATGGACAATTTATTGTCCATGAAAAAGCCCAAATTTCGGACTGACTCCTTCGGCGTTGGACAGCTGCTAATTCAATTGGCCACCAATCATGAGTCCAATGTTCAGCTGCTCTGCCGAAAAGCAGAACTTCTGATTTGCCACCATTTAGCTGCAGATGATTGGCATTCATCCATGACTCTACTTGGATCAGGCAGTTTTTGAACCTTTGTTTGGTTTCATTCAAATCTGGGTCCAGTGTGAGTAGGATCTGGGTATCATCGGCATAAGACAACACGTCAAAGCCGTAAGCCCTGATCACTCTTGCCAAAGGTGTCTTATAGACATTAAAAAGGGTAGGGCTCAAGATTGAGCCCTGTGGCACGGCCATTCTCATAGATCTTTTTTCTGCCGTGTTTTTGTCAATCTGAACAGCTGTTGACCTGTTCGATAGATAGCTGGAAAACCAATTTAGCGCATTTCCTCTGACACCAATCTCCCACAGCCGTTGTATTAAAATGTGGTGGGAGATGGTGTCAAAGGCCGCAGACAGGTCGAGCAGGACGAGGATAGTTGATTGGTGGTCATCTAACGCCAATCTGATGTTATCAACAACCTCGACCAGCGCTGTCTCAGCACTGTGGAGTGCCCTAAAACCCGACTGCGATGAGTCTAGTAGTCCATTGTTCTCAAGATGACTCACAAGCTGTGTATTAACAAAGGATTCCAGCATTTTTCAAAAATACGGAAGCAGTGAGATGGGTCAATAATTTAGCAAGATGTTAGGGTCGGCTGTGGGCTTTTTTAAGATTGGTCTAATTTTCGCTGCTTTCCATATTTCAGGGAAGTCTGCGTCTAAAAATTATTTATTAAAAAGGTTAGTCAGATATCCTGCTAGCACAGGGGCAAGTATAGAAAAGATTTTAGTAGAAATCTGATCAGAAGGCGATCCAGACTTTATTTTCGAACCAATTGAAATGAGTGCGTTGCAGTCAAATTTTACAGATACCAAAGTCAGTGTGCACCTTGCAAGAACTGCACATTGTCTTTGACAGTTATCTTGAACTATCTGTCAAAGAATGTGAGACAATAAGACTAATGTCTACAAGTGGAACAATTGACCTTACCTGCAGCAAAAATTCAACACCTATACCTGTTGTGGACCAAACGTTTTAGTCTCCTCCCACCTTTTATGGGGGAATAAATAATCTTGCTCACCTTGGTACCCTTGATTAGAAGATCTTGTACTTCCACTATGCATTCTTGAGCCTCTCCCTTTTTGGGGGTAAAAGTTGGAGTTCTGGTGATAACCTCTGCTGTAGTTAGAAGAGCCTCTATGATCTTGTGGGTAGAAGTGGGACCTAAATGTTCCGAGGCTGACAGCCAGTCCACTCGTGTCAGCCGGTTGAGAAAAAGGATGTGAGTCGAAGACTCTACATGTTAGTTTGAGCTTTGCTAAAAGCTATGAAGGTGGAAACATATTTTCCCAGTGATTTAACGAAATTGTCCCCGAAGCAGAGGCCCTTGGTATCTCCCATGTCCTCCCTAGAGGATAAGTCCGCTAATTTGGGGTTCATTCTCAAGAAGAATGCTTTTCGTCTTTCTGTGATCAAATTAGCGTTG
Source organism: Lissotriton helveticus (assembly GCF_964261635.1). NCBI lineage: Eukaryota > Metazoa > Chordata > Amphibia > Caudata > Salamandridae > Lissotriton > Lissotriton helveticus. Next base: position 609,199,892 of record NC_136059.1, on the reverse strand, counting down.
GCATTACCCAGTAAGCATATGGCGTGTTGGAACCAGTCTCTCAAGAGGTCAATATTCACTGGTGCATTCTTTCCTCTGGCTTCCTCAGCCATATCTAGGATGCGGCTAAGCAGGCCGAGTATGTCCAGAAGTTTGTCCTGCCACTGTTTTAGGCATTTTTAAATGCCCTTCCTGGGATCCTTCCCAAACTTAAATTAGAAGGTTATGAGTTTGGGGTCAAGGTTGGGTGTATTGCATACTTTGTCCCGGTTCACTGACAGAATATCGACACCTAAAATATCCGAATACCACAATATCGGGTTATAAATATTGATGTATAAAATATTGACATCCTACATTTATAATGATAAGTACAAAAGTATTGGGAAAGAAATATCAGTGTCATAAATATAGTTGTACAAAATATCGCTTTATTTATATATATATATATATATGTATATATATATTACCTACTGGCGGTCGCCAGTAGGTATATATAGTTAGGATTTTTTCTCTATGGGATTTTTGAAAATTCTATGTCTAATAACTTTGGCGTTTGTGGACGGAATTGGCTGAAATTTTCAGGAAAATGGCACATTTTGTTTCTGAGCAGCCCCTGAAAATTGGGGGGGGGTTCGTCCAGGGGGGGTCGAGAAAAAAGGGGGGTCCCAAAACGTGTTTTTAACATTGAGTTTTCCATAGGGCGGTTGGCCTCACTTTTAGCCCGAACGGCTGAATGGATTTGCACGAAACTTGGCAAAATTGTAGGGACTGGTAGCCCGATGTGCCTTTTGTAGGTCTCAATATATGTGCTCCAGTGGATTTTGAGAAATTAACGTTTAAAAAAAGATATATATCTGTAACAGCGGACCGGGCAGCGCTCCAGTTCGCGTACTTTTCGCGCAACGGAGCTTTGTGAAGCGAAGCTGATTGGTTCTCCGGCGTCTGTCAACATTCCAAACAGTCCGTAGCGGCCGCCATCTTGTCTCTCGGTAGGATCGAGAGACAAGAGGAGGCGAAAGCGAAGGGGCAAATGACCATAAGGGGGCATAGTAGATCCTCCCTGACCTCTTAGGTTTGATGTACCATTTTGCCAAGTTTGGTGTAATTCCGTTCAGCCATTCAGGCTGTAGACGTATCTAAATGTCAATAATCGAACGGCTGAATGGATTTGAGTCCGTAGCGGTCGCCATCTTGTCTCTCGGTAGGATCGAGAGACAAGAGGAGGCGAAAGCGAAGGGGCAAATGACCATAAGGGGGCATAGTAGATCCTCCCTGACCTCTTAGGTTTGATGTACCATTTTGCCAAGTTTGGTGTAATTCCGTTCAGCCATTCAGGCTGTAGACGTATCTAAATGTCAATAATCGAACGGCTGAATGGATTTGCACGAAACTTGGCAAAATATTAGGGACTGGTAGCCCGATGTGCCTTTGCTAGGTCTCAATATATGTGCTCCAGTGGATTTTGAGAATTTAACGTTCAAAAAAAGATATATATCTGTAACAGCGCTCCGCTTCGCGTACTTTTCGCGTTACGGAGCTTTGCGAAGCTGATTGGTTCTCCGGCGTCTGTCAACATTCCAAACAGTCCGTAGCGGCCGCCATCTTGTCTCTCGGTAGGATCGAGAGACAAGAAGAGGCCAAAGCGAAGGGGCAAATGACCATAAGGGGGCATAGTAGATCCTTCCTGACCTCTTAGGTTTGATGTACCATTTTGCCAAGTTTGGTGTAATTCCGTTCAGCCATTCAGGCTGTAGACGTATGTAAATGTCCTATGGAAAATTGCATGGGGAAAACACATTTGAAAGTGTTGAAATTTAGAACCAATTAAAATGTTACTTTGGTTTTGTATTTGTGTGTGATGAAAGTTAATTGGTTATGTATATATGTCAAATGAGAGGAAACCACAGCCATTTTGTGATACTACTGTCTGAGGTACATTTGTGAGGAATTTTTGGTGGTGAATTTCTGGTGTTTGATTTACACAGTACTAACACTTCTCCTACTTTTAAAAAGGTGAGTTGTTAATTTGTAAGGGGAACTATGTTGTACACTTGAAGATAATTTGAAAAATGTTTTCTGTTATTTATTTGCAGTCCTTCTGTTATACTAAATACTTGATAAAGTTAGTTTTATATTATGTATTACTAAAAACGATAAATGAAAGTGATTATTTTTTTCTGCAATTTACAGCAAGCAATTTCAAAATAAAATGGCTCACAATGAAGAGACCGTGGCAATTTCTTTTGAATTGTCCACTACATTGATTGAAATTGAGAGCACCAATAATGAAATATTGTCACAAGGAGGAGATGACGTGTATGATTTCATTAGATTGATTGAAATTGACAGCACCAATAATGAAATATTGTCACAAGGAGGAGATGACTTGAATGATTCCACTACATTGATTGAAATTGAGAGCACCAATAATGAAATATTGTCACGAGGAGATGACTTGAATGATTCCACTACATTGATTGAAATTGACAGCACCAATAATGAAATATTGTCACAAGGAGGAGATGACTTGAATGATTCCACTACATTGATTGAAATTGACAGCACCAATAATGAAATATTGTCACAAGGAGGAGATGACTTGAATGATTTTTTTGATCAATCTGTTGATGGCGAATTTATCGAATGTTTGGAGACCATAGAGTTACAAGAATCATCATTGCAGACTTTTCATGAGGAAATTGCTGATGAGGACATGTTACTAGTTCTTTCAAATTTAGAAAATTCTGAAGAATAAATTTATATTTAGAAATCAAAAATTGTTTGAGACATTATTCATTTTTATTTTTAATTTATGAGGTTGTAGCGAAGTGATTGTAGTATAAAATGAGACTTATAGTATAGAGTGCAACATTTTTATGTTACATGGTAAGTTTACTCATATTTACTTCCCTTCTGCCACTATATTATCTCCAATGTGTATTTGACATCTCTTCTTCATCTCCGGCCTCCTTTCTCTCACTGTGTGTCTCCGATGCATCTTATCGCTGCTATTTTGTGTAATTACAGAAGAGAGTAAAATAAAATAGTTCGGAACGTGAAAAGGGGGCAAAGTAGAGTACCCCTCACCCCCTAGGCCTTTTCAGGCGGTCCCAAAAGGATCAGTTTCTGCTTTCCTGAGAGATTATGGTATGAGTTCCATATACCACAATAATTTGCATTACAACATGCAAGATATCTATCTCCTATTACCAACTTTTGGAGATATTCGCGCTAAGCGCGAATATCTCCATAAAGTAACACCTGCCCTGAGCAGTTCTTAGCCATGTTATCCAATGGGAGGTGGATAACATGGCTAAGAGCATTAGCTCGGTAATGCATGAATATCGCTGATTTTTTAGCGATATTCATGCATTGCGGCCGTTTTTTATCGCATTTGCGATAAACCTTGATAATAGCAAGGTTTATCTTCGATAATTTCTGACGATGCTTAGCGGTAAAAAATTCTTTGGTAAGCATCGTTAGCGATAAATATCGCTTAACTTTGGTAATATGCACCAACGTCTGTTAACGTTCGATTCGAAGGAAATGAGGAAGTGTTGAAAAACATTGTTTGCGCCATCTTGCCTTTTTTGAAATGCCACACTTTTGTCGTGCACGGCAGCCATTTTAGATGCCTTGACCAGACCCACTCTCTGCACGCTGTCGATTCGTAGCATGGCTCCCCACCCTCGCAAGCATCTTCCCCAGGCACTGGTCACCCCCGCTCTCTGTCTTATGCATCGGCAATAAACCTCCCCCCATCTGCGCTGCTCTTCCCTGAGAATCACACTCTGTGCCCGCCCGACACCTCCCTTTCGCCCTATTCACTACCGCACCCTCTGACACTCCTCTTCCTCTGTGTCCGATTGTCCAGGCTATCAGCTAGCCCTGCAGATGTAGTTTATGGCTCCAGCTGTGAAGAATCACCCCTCTTCAAAGGAGTTATAGTAGATCAAGGCCCACACCCGATGAGATCCGTCACACCACACGTGTTCCTACTATCTGAAAACCATCCTGTATTGTGATTGGGGAGGGGACCGAGCCTGAAGCGGAAGATTCCAGGAATGACTCTTTGTACATCAAAGTTTTTACAATTATGTGTCACATTAAAAATATATAGCACTCCAACAAAGTAGTAGGAATATAAAACTTTAATAACATATAAATATATACAACAAAACAAAAACAGTAAAAACATTTAAACAACGAAGAGACCGTGGCAATTTCTTTTGAATTCCTGATGAGGACATGTTACTAGTTCTTTCAAATTATGAAAATTCAGGAGATGTTGCCTGGGGGTGGGTCGTCAGTAGCAGTCTGTTGTGCGAATAGTTCCAAGGCAGCAGAACGCGCTGAAATCTAGATGGCACGAAAGTGATGTCTAGTAAGTTGCCGCCCAGAAAATAACGGCGTGGGGCGCCGCGGGGGTGAGTGAGTCCAGTAGGCACCACAGCTATTCTTACCGGCATTGCAGAATTACTGCTGGGGACAATGCCTGTGCTGTAGCAGGGTCACAGCAGAAACAAAAAGGATTCTGTTGAAGATGTTGTTGGTTTTCAATTTGAAAACAGTTCTGGTGTCAACTGCTATGCTAATGTAGTGGTTAATGTTTTGTTTTCTCTAGAAAATGTAAAAGAGGGGGAGGCAGTCCAAAGTTCCGTTAAAAGGGCAAAGGAAAGGATCGGTGGTTTGAACTATCAGTCAAAAAGGGGAGGGGGTGCAACAATTTTTCCTACCGGGTCACACTGTGCTTTCACCGGAACTGAGGTCTGCAGGATTCTAGTAATTCAAAGTGAGGCTGGTGCCAGCATGGGAGCGCCGACGTCCCGCGGATACAGTTTTGTCACTCCACGGGCGATCATGGCAGTCATTCCCCATCGGGGGTGTCTGCGGGGGTCGGAGACTCCCGCGGCTCCTCTAGAATCTTCAAGGTCGTGGAGGACTACGGTGGTGGAGTCAACCAGTGACCGGGCCATTTCTTTATGCTGGGCCCGCTCTTGCCAGGTCGACCGCCATTTTGAGAGTTCGGTAGCTACTGGCGATCGCGGGGTCAAATGAGCGGACGGGCTCCACCCTGCCGGGCGAGACGTTGCAGCATCGCCACAGTGGAAGAACCCTTTTCCGGGCGCTTGGAGCGCTGAGGGTGCAGGTGGGAAGCCTCCACTGGGGAGGCGGGAGAGGCCTGTTCGCATCGTCTCTCCCTCCCAGTGCACCCCACGGCGTCTCGCTTGAGATTTGTTATGGCCGGACCAGGCGATGAGGACGAGGGGTGGGGGGGGTCAGAGGCATGTGCAAGACATCCCCCCCCAGTGTTGTCGCAGCCATTATTCAAGAAAGAAGAAGTGTCCCGTCCGTCTTCGGGCCGGGCTTCCGGTGGATGTCGGCCGGACGCCCCTGGCTCTGGTCCCATGAACGGGTTCCTTGGTTTATCGGCTGCAGCCGGATCCCGTCGGCCTCGGCCCCCCGACCGTTGGTGGCCGGACCGGAAGAGCATGTGGCGGGACTACCTGAAACTCTCAAGGGCCACCGCGGCCGGACTGGGAGAGAGAGGGGAGGGTCGAGGAGACATTCCCCCCCCCTGCAACTCTTCAGCGTTGTAAAGGCAATCCCCTGGCCGGGTCCCGCTGGCCTCGGCCTCTCCTCCGGCTACACCCTACGTTAGGATCTCCTGGCCGAGGCGTGGCAGCAGGACCCGCCTTATATGGGCTGCTCCCGGCTGGGCGTAGCCGCAACCCTGCCCCACCTTGGAAGTTTCCAGAGTGGGGGCGGATGTTCTACTGACTTGCATTTTCCCTAGTCTATCGATTTTTTGGCGTGGCAGGCGGTGGGACAGCGAGGGGTGATTTGGTTTCTCTTACTGTTTTTCTGGTCTCTCACCACTGGCATATTTCTAACGTTTTCTTGTTTCTAGGACATTAATAGGTTTTATCATTACGTTATGTTATCGTTTCTTTGTTCGTTGTTTAATAAAAGTTCATGTTCATCAGTGGCCTACTGATTTTCGTTTTCCTATTCTTTTCTTTCCAGGTTGTTTCATGCTAAAGTTTCTGTTAACAGGATACAGTGATCACTTCGTTATTATTGCATATGTCCTTTTCACTAGGGGTGCTCTCTGGTCGGGCCAGATGACGTATCTCTAGTAAATGGTCCGGGTGAAACAGGTGCATCAATCAGTGGGGAGTAGATAGGCATGACAGATTACAACGGGGGAGAAAGGTCCGCATTATGTACCCTTTCACTATTTGCAAAGATTTTCCTACGTATATTTGCAAACAGGGAATACCTCCAAAAAGAACCAATTCCCAAACAGTCAATGTTTGGGGAAACAATCAATCAATGAGGAACGAAATAGGCACGACGTGTTAAAGGTTTGCGTTACCTACCCTTCACTATCTGCAAAGGGAGAGAGAATATTTCTATTCTTCCTCGTTTGCAGGCAGAGAAGATTCTTAAGAGAACCAACTTCGAACAATTCAATGCTCGATTCAAACAATCAAGAAGGGGTACTGTGAACACAAATGAACGCCGCTTATGTACATACACATTGGTATTATCAACAGGTTGTTCCTAATGTTTCTATTTTAGGGAGGTCAAAAAGAGATCCCATTAGTGGCCTACTGATTTTGCTCGATTCCTTTTGTTTTTTTACACGATTTTTCGCTATCTGCAAAGACTAAACAGAGTATTGCGACTCTGTGCTTGTTTGTAAATAGAGAATGAACCAAAGAGAACAATCAAATGGAGAGAGAAGCAGGCACGACGGATTACAACGGGGGCAGAGGCCTGCGTTAACTACCCTTCACTATCTGCAAAGAGAGAGTACTCCTAATAGAAATGAGGGGTGGGGGGCAGCATTCAAAGCAGATCAGTGTGCATAAACACGAAAATGTTTTTACTTACCACGTACTTGACATTCGACAGCTTATGATATTTGCTATTAAAAAACCATTGAAATTCACTGAAAAAACCATAGGTTATAGACCATATATAGTTAGGAATTAGCATTTAAAAAACCTTATTTTACTCACACAAAACCATTGAAATTCCATATATAGTTAGTTGCACTAACTATATATCGCGCACCCGCAATCCACTGCTGATCATGTCACATATTACATCATTCATGACATGGTCAGTGACATCACTGATGACATCACTGATGACATCTCAAATGACATCACTGATGACATCACTGATGACATCTCATTTGACATCATTCTTGTGCTAATACGATAAACCTCTTCAGACTCTAATATAACCTTAGATACACTCAGTGTATACAGACACTCACACACTGCCACTCATCCATGGAGTTACTCACACACCCAGTCAGTCATGCAAAGAAACAATCTCACCTCCATTTCTTCAACTATACAGTTAAACACACCTTACTTATTGAAACATATACTAACACATATTTACTCTCTTATACAATCCCTGATACAAGTTCACAATGATCGATACAACCACTCACTCATTCAGTGGCTCTCATGCAAAGTTATTTATATATGCCAACTCTCACATGTACTGTGTTTTACATATGTACTTACTATGACATGTAGCATTGAGATATCCATTCACTCATCAATACACTCATGCACACAGTCAACTGCCCATGTAGCTGTTTCCACATGCACTCTTGAACTCATACACCTAGTGAATAAACTGCTCAGACATCTATGCACAGAGTCACACACCTTTCAGCCACCCCCACACAAACTCAATCTCCAATAGAAATACTTGGGCAACCAATTAATAACACATATAGCCTCTCGTATAGCTAATGATCAACACATGCAGCAGTTTACATCACAACAGACATAATGATGCACAAATTAAGACAGTTTAGTCACTAACCCATGCATTCAGTGAGACACATTTAATCACTCACTCATACAGTCAGTCACGCACCTACTAAATCCTTCATCCAGACACTTATACATCCACTCATTCTTCAATATGTAAGACATATTTTAACTTTACAGAAACATACAGTCACTGGATGTTGTCATCAGTGATGTCATCAGTGATGTCATTTGAGATGTCATCAGTGATGTCATCAGTGATGTCACTGACCATGTCATGAATGATGTAATATGTGACATGATCAGCAGTGGATTGCGGGTGCGCGATATATAGTTAGTGCAACTAACTATATATGGAATTTCAATGGTTTTGTGTGAGTAAAATAAGGTTTTTTAAATGCTAATTCCTAACTATATATGGTCTATAACCTATGGTTTTTTCAGTGAATATATATATATATATATATATAACTTCTCCCAGTGTAGTGAAGAAGTACGAAGTCTTGTGCGGTTTTTCAAATCTTTTTTCATCCATCAAAAGTTCATACGCGTTTCAAGTGCTCGCGCACTCTCGTTCACTGATAATTTGTTTAGTGGCGCGCGGCCATTTTTAAAATCATATCACACATGATGCAATTAAAACTACAAACTTAGTGCATTCAAAGACAGACTTGTAGTTTTTACAAAACCTTCAACATGACTGTTTGTTAGCGCAATTGCATTCAGTCCCATTGTTCCATAATGAACCAATATTATTGCGGACCTTTTTTTTCAACAACACTCTTTATTTGAGCAATGTTGCTGATACCATTAGTAAACACATAATTTATAGTTTACCCAAAGATTTGCTGATACCGCCAAAGTGGCCATACACCACCTTACATGAATCGTCATGTGAAACAACTGCTTCTTTCACATTTACTGTTACCAGCATAAAGAATGATCAATATTACATTTCACATTATTACCATATTGCCCCAGTGAGCATAATTATTCGTGCATACCAGTTCTCCCAGTGTAGTGAAGAAGTACGAAGCCTTGTGCGGTTTTTCAAATCTTTATTCAGCCATCAAAAGTTCATTAGCGATTCGAGTGCTCGCGCACTCTTGTTCACTGATAATTTGTTTAGTGGCGCGCGGCCATTTTTAAAATCATACCACACGTGATGCAATTAAAACTAAAAACTTAGTGCATTCAAAGACAGACTTGTAGTTTTTACAAAATCTTCAACATGACTGCTTGTTAGCGCGATTGCATTTAGTCCCATTGTTCCGTAATGAACCAAGATTATTGCGAACCTTTTTTCAACAACACGCTGTATTTGAGCAATGTTGCTCATACCATTAGTAAACACATAATTTATAGTTTACCCAAAGATTTGCTGATACCGCCCAAGTGGCCATACACCACCTTACATGAATCGTCATGTGAAACAACCACTTCTTTCACATTTACTGTTACCAGCATAAAGAATGGTCAATTTACATTTCACATTGTTACCATATTGCCACAGTGGGCATAATTATTCGCGCATACCAATTCCACACCAGTGGGTAAACAGTCAAAAAATGATCATTAACGTCTGTGAATTTAGTTGCTCTACTCAACATTTCAAACTGCATTTAATCAAATTATTGCGGAAAAAAAGGTCTGCAATAATATTGGTTCATTACGGAACAATAGGACTAAATGCAAACGCGCTGACAAACAGTAATGTTGAAGGTTTTGTAAAAACTACAAGTCTGTCTTTGAATGCACTAAGTTTGGCAGTTTTAATTGCATCACATGTGATATGATTTTAAAAATGGCCACGCGCCACTAAATAAATTATCAGTGAACAAGAGTGCGCGGGCACTCGAAACGCGTATGAACTTTTGACGACTGAATAAAGATTTGAAAAACCGCACAAGGCTTCATACTTCTTTACTACACTGGGAGAAGTTAAGGTGTGTAACTTACGAGTCTCACCTGTGAACAAGGCGCATGCGCGCCGAAACGCGTCAGGTTAAAGAGCTGAGGTTGCCACGCATTGACCCAATAAAGCGTCAGTGAGAGAGGACATCATAGCTGTGGGCTCTCCTTTCTGCATGTTGTGACTTACAGGATTCTCCATTCCTGTTTTTTAGAGCCTGCCCTGCAGAGTCAGTGGCCCCAGTAAAGTGGAGAAATTTGTGATGTTTATTGAGGGGCATGACTCGCTCGATACCACACCAGCACTATGGACTTCCGATTCGACTTGGTGTTGGCAACGAGAAAGGGAGACGAAGGAGGTGTTTCCTCTTTCTGGCAGACTGTGATTTTATTCTCGAACAGGTATCGTTGTGTGTGGCAGCCAAGAGCACTGTGCTTGAAATTTACGCAAACCCTGAATACACCGTGCAAACAGAGGATTTTCCGTGACATTTATTTGAATATTGGTGCATGCTGGGAAAAGTGGTTTTAACTGAGCCACAGACCACTTGGAAATTACGAGTCTCACCTGTGAACAAGGCGCATGCGCGCCAAAACGCGTCAGGTTAAAGAGCTGAGGTTGCCACGCATTGACCCAATAAAGCGTCAGTGAGAGAGGACATCATAGCTGTGGGCTCTCCTTTCTGCATGTTGTGACTTACAGGATTCTCCATTCCTGTTTTTTAGAGCCTGCCCTGCAGAGTCGGTGGCCCCAGTAAAGTGGAGAAATTTGTGATGTTTATTGAGGGGCATGACTCGCTCGATACCACACCAGCACTATGGACTTCCGATTCGACTTGGTGTTGGCAACGAGAAAGGGAGACGAAGGAGGTGTTTCCTCTTTCTGGCAGACTGTGATTTTATTCTCGAACAGGTATCGTTGTGTGTGGCAGCCAAGAGCACTGTGCTTGAAATTTACGCAAACCCTGAATACACCGTGCAAACAGAGGATTTTCCGTGACATTTATTTCAATATTGGTGCATGCTGGGAAAAGTGGTTTTAACTGAGCCACAGACCACTTGGAAATTACGAGTCTCACCTGTGAACAAGGCGCATGCGCGCCGAAACGCGTCAGGTTAAAGAGCTGAGGTTGCCACGCATTGACCCAATAAAGCGTCAGTGAGAGAGGACATCATAGCTGTGGGCTCTCCTTTCTGCATATATATATATATATATATATATATATATATATATACACACATATATATATTAACTAATGAAATTAATTTAAAAAAATTAATTAAATGGAATATACATTTTAACACATATAACAAACAAACTTAGTTTCAAAAAGTTAAACATAAACACACATATATAATAATTGATATATATATTTACTTTAAACCAATTAATCAACTAGTAATTTTTACTTATTTTATAATTTTTAAATGATATTATAGTGTGCTAAATAAATATATATACATATACCAATAGCATAAAATCGATTCAAAAATATGATCCTATAAATTAAAATATTAAATTATTTTAAAAACTTCAAACTTCAATTTCCCACTCCAGTCAGTGCAACAATAGGGAAAGTGTTGGATAGCGGAGGGGTAAAAATTACTATTCCCACTCCGAGTGCAACAGTATGGAAAGTGTTGGAAAGTGGAGGGGTATTACTATTCCCACTCCAATTAGTGTAACAGTAGGGAAAGTGTTGGATAGCGGAGGGGTAAGAATTACTGTTCCCACTCCAGTGAGTGCAACAGTGGAGAAAGTTTTGGATAGCGGAGGGATACAATTTATTATTCACACTCTAGTCAGTGCAACAGTAGGGAAACTATTGAATTGCGGAGGGGTAGAAATGACTATTCCCACTTCCTTAAGTGTACCAGTAGGGAAAGTGTTGGATAGTAGAGGGGTACAATGTACTATTCCCACTCCAATACGTGCAACAGTAGGGAAAGTGTTGGATAGCGGAGGGGTAAAAATTACTATTTCCATTCCAGTCAGTGCAACAGTGGGGAAAGTGTTGTGCAGCGGAGGGGTGAAAACTAATATTCCCACTCCAATGAGTGCAACAGTAGTGAACGTGTTGTATAGCAGAGGGGTAAAAGTTACTATTCCCACTCCAGTAAGTGCAACTGTAGGTAAAGTGTTGAATAGCTGAGGGATACAGTTTATTATTCAAACTCTAGTCAGTGCAACAGTAGGGAAACTATTGAATTGCAGAGGGGTAAAAATTACTATTCCCACTTCCGTAAGTGTAACAGTAGGGAAAGTGTTGGATAGCAGAGGGGTACACTTTACTATTATCACTCCAATAAGTGCAACAGTAGGGAAAGTGTTGGATAGCGGAGGGGTAAAAATTACTATTCCCACTCCAGTCAGTGCAACAGTAGAAAAAGTGTCGGATAGAGGAGGGGTCAAAATTACTATTCCCAACCCAATAAGTGCAACAGTAGGTAAAGGGTTGGATAGCGGAGGGGTACAAATTACTATTCCCACTCCAAAAAGTGCAACAGTAGGGAAAGTGTTGGATAGCGGAGGAGTAAAAATGACTATTCCAACTCCAGTAAGTGCAACAGTAGATAAAGTGTTGGATAGAGGAGGGGTCAAAATTACTATTCCCAATCCAGTGAGTGCAACAGTAGGGAAAGTGTTGGATAGCTGAGGGGTAAATGTATTATTCCCACTCCAGTCAGTGCGACAGTAGGGAAAGTATTGGATTGCGGAGGGGTAACATTTACTATTCCAACTCCAATGGGTACAACAGTAGGGAAAGTGTTGGAATGCAGAAGGGTAAAATTTACTATTCCCAACCCAATAAGTGCAACAGTAGGGAAAGGGTTGGATAGCGGAGGGGTACAAATTACTATTCCCACTCCAAAAAGTGCAACAGTAGGGAAGGTGTTGGATAGCGGAGGAGTAAAAATGACTATTCCAACTCCAGTAAGTGCAACAGTAGAAGAAGTGTTGGATAGAGGAGGGGTCAAAATTACTATTCCCACTCCAGTCAGTGCAACAGTTGGGAAAGTGTTGGATAGCGGAGGGGTAAAAATTACTATTCCCACTCCAGTGAGTGCAACAGTAGGGAAAGTGTTGAATAGCTGAGGGGTAAAATGTATTATTCCCACTTCAGTCAGTGCAACAGTAGGGAAAGTATTGGATTGCGGTGGGGTAACATTTACTATTCCAACTCCAGTCAGTGCAACAGTAGGGAAAGTGTTGGATAGCGGAGGGGTAAAAATTACTATTCCCACACCAATGGGTGCAACAGTAGAGAAAGTGGTGGATAGCGGACGCATAAAATGTACTATTCCCACTCCAGTTAGTGCAACAGTAGGGAAAGTGTTAGATTGTGGAGGGGTAAAATGTACTGTTCCCACTCCAGTCAGTTCAAAATGAAAAACAAACAAAATGTCAATTTTTTTAAAACCAAATAAATTAAAAAATTATAAATATGTAAAGAATTATAATACAAATATATTTAATATTAATAATAAAAAGATATTATAATGTTAAATACATATCACAAATACTTACAAATAATATGTTTAAATAAAATAAAATAAAATTTCAAACACATATTTTTATTTTGAAATTATTTATAAACAAAAACATGAATTATTACATACATTTAGTTTATTTACTTCCTACCCTACAACACCACACAATTCACAACCCACATCTAAATATTAAATAAAGTACTTCCATAGTTAACATAATGAACTATAAATTAAAGAAATGTTATTAATAAAAAAAATAAACACATTATAATTCATTAACTCCCCACCCTTTAACCCTATAATCCTCACAACCCACACCTAAAATTAAACTGTCATAAAATAATTACATAATTAAAAGGTATTTTTTGATTTACAAAAAAAAACTAATAGTATTTAACAACTAATTATAAAATAAGTACAATTATTTCACCCCCCACGCCTTACCCCTATAAGGCCAAACCCCAAAAACATAAAAAATAAGCAATTAGCCTAATCAATTATCAATTATTCATTAATACTAATTATCAATTAATTATTAATTATTTAAAACTAGATTACTTCCCACACTTTACCCCAATAAACCCCAAAACCTGCACCTAAAATTAATTACACAATTTCCATATTTAATATTCAATTAATTAATTCATAATCATTAACAACTAATTCATTAATTAAAAATAAATAACCTCCTACCTTTTACCTTTCACCACAATTCCTCAAGTAGAGGAAAAGCGGGACACACTCCTGTAGTCGTGAGCAAAGTATCCGTAATACCGAAACGCGTAGATCTGCTCGCTTTTGCCTTTAAGGAGATGCAAATATGGTAATAAATAACGTATGCTGAGAACAACTACAGGAGTGTGTCCCATTTTTCCTCTACTTGAGGAATTTTGGTGAGATAATTGAGCGGCGTGGTTCTGCCGCAGGGAACCGCACCCATGGTGAGCGCTGCAATCCCCAGTGTCCTGAACCGACGTGGAGTGACCTTTTACCTTGATAAACCCAAAACCCTCACCCCCAAAAATATAATTACACAATTACAAAACTAATTATCAATTATTAATAATTTTCAACTAATTATTACTTAATTAAAAATAAATTACTTCCCACACCGTAACCCTATAAACCCCACAACCCGCAACTAAAGAAAAACACACAATTACCATAATTAATTACTAACAACAAATTAATAATTAATTTAATATAAATTACTTCCCACATTATACCCCTATAAACCCCACAACCCACATATGAAGTTTACACACACAAAAAAACACGTTAACGCTATAAAATCTCAATTAAATAAAAATAAATAAAAAATAATCATTAATTTATTATAATTAAATTACTTCCCACCCTATTACCCTATAAACACACAACCCACTACAGAACTTCTTTCTATCATGTGGCTATGGGCAACCTTTCTATGTGCCTTTCTCTTTTGTGCTGCTAAGCACACCATTTTCTGCTGTAGCCCAAAGTCTACCAGTGTCATATGTGTGGTTAGATGCCCCTTCTAAGTGCTTCCTCTTTTGGTAAAACCTTCCCGTCTTTGGGGTTCAGAGGTAGAAGGGGATTCCACTTCTGAGAGGGAAGAAAAGTTCTCCTCCAGAGTTCTTTCCCTCTTTCTCTTAGATAGTGCGTTGTCCACCGCCTCCTTTGAAAAGGACCTACATTCCTTTTCTAGAAATCTCCTAATGCTCATCCCTAAGCTCATTTGGCAGTGCTTTGGTTGGGGGTTGTTGGTTTCCATATTTATAAAGTTAGAATATTATTAGGTTTTTCCCTTTGAATCCCTTTTCCTCATAAAATAGGTTAATTTGCCAAGACTCTAATTGCAGATTGTATCTGCGGTGTGGATTTTTCTCTTTTCTCCTTTTTGTAATATATTTCTTAGGCAAGCATTCCGTTTCCTTAGATATTAACGTGTTGCTGCCAGTAGATGATGCTAATGTACCCCTTTTAGTCACAAAAGGCATTCTGGGAAACTGGACCAGCCATCAGTCGTCCCTTAATTACCCCTACCTCCCTAGCAGACAGCTACGGTCTACCAACGCTTTATGTGCTGTTGTGCCTAAGGTCAAACGGTCTAGATCAGGAGGTCGCTCTTTTTCCCTGAATGCGGCTAGGCTTTGGAACAGTCTACCCCTGCATCTAAGGTCCAACTCAGATCTTACCTCTTTTAGGAAACACTTGAAAGCTTTTTTGTTTAATAAATAGATTCGTTTAATGTTCTGCTCACCAGTTCAGCTGTCTATACACTGTTAGCATCAGCGCTTGGACGCCTCAGGGCAGCTATTCGCGCTCTATAAAATTCATTTTCATTTCATTTCATTATGGAACAGGCAAGAAAAAATACTTAAGCCCGCTTTATATTCCATACAAAAAACTTGACCCAGAGATGCCTAGCGTTCTTATCAAGGCACATATTATTATGGCTGATGACACTATGAGCAAAATTGGAACAAAGCTTGGAGCTTTAACGGCTGAACCTGTGAAGTCTCTAACAGGATTTTATTAGACAGAAGAAGAATGTGACTTTAAAGATGCAGAAAAATACCTTGTGCCTATGTGGAAAATGAGTTCTGACTTACACATTTGACGATCTTCGGTACAATGAGTTCAAGAGATCAGTCCCGCTAAGTGACCTTCCACTGACGTCATATTCTGTGCATGGGAACATTAAAAGTGTGTTCTACTTACTCTGATGTGCAAATGTTTTGGATCATGCATATGTAGAGAAAGATCTGGGTGAATTTGGTTGGGAAAATATTGATGGGGTGATAAAACCTATTAAATGTCAAAATTTCCTGTATACAAAATGTCCATGTACCAGTACTTGCAAAACCTGTGCTACAAAAAGATGTCCCTGTTGATATGCTCCTCTCAAATGTTCCACATTCTGCAAAGGTACCACGCGCGATTGCTGAAACAAATAAATAAAGTGAACTATGAAAATTTGTCTAAAGCAGGAGTGGCATTCCTTTTTTCACATGCAGATCGTAAACATTGTTTGGTGTATACATAAAAGGATTAAAAAACATTATTATTTGTTTCATTTCTATACATGTCTTTTCTTCCCCTATTATAGATGCCATTTGGAAAATGGCAGAAGGGTTGCTCTGAGGAGTTATTTTCTGTCTCTATAAGACTACTTGACACAAAAATGAAGTACATAGGTCTCACGGTTCCTGAAATATTACATCATCACTGCAACACAGCCGCCATGATTATTAATTTGTCGAGAAAAATTCGGCCCAGATCAGCAATGTCTACCCAAGCTAAATTACTTGTCTAAGAGCCAAAAACACAAATCAAAAATGAAAATCTCCAGACAACAATTTTTTACAGAAGTATATCAGGGGACCGGGATTAAAGGAATGCAAGAGGAAAAACAGAAAATATGGGAATACAAAATTTGACAAAAAATAAAGTGTGTGTGTGTGTGTGTGTGTGTGTGTATATGTAAACCCACACATGCTCACATAGATGGTAATCATACAGCACAAAGCAAGCCAAAAGTAATGGAGTGCTGTTCAGGGTCAAAGGAAAGAGAACACTCAGCGAAAGATTTAAGGGCTACTTGGGTTCTAGGAGCAGAAGTGGACTGTTATTGTATCATGATGTGGTGTTCTTTAAAGAGTTGGGCGCCTTCAGCTCTTTCCTAAATTGGAGCAGAGTTGGAGTGATACTGATAGATATGGGATAACGTTGAGTGCATTGATGGAGAAGGCCGCGTACCTTGCTTTTTTAATTTTGTACTTCGCCTCCATTTTAATGGGATCATTTCAAGGGGTGAGCGGATTTTGCGTAGTCGCGCTGCACAAAGCTCAGCGAAATGGTAAAAAATCGGGGGAAATATCTTGCGAACACGCATTTTGAAAGCGTGAACAAGCAGATTGTGTCATTTTTGGCAATTCTGCATTCTCTGCGGAACGCAAAATTACTCAAATTCCACAAGCTGAACGGAATTTACTGTACAGGCCTAGTCATTTCTGAGGGTGTGCTAAGAGGCACTACAAATGGTAGCTTGTCAGCAGCAAATGTGGGGTGCCGGTCATGCTCTGAAATGACTGATATGAGGCATGTGGTGCAATATAAAGCACTGACAAATAAATACATACTGGGCCACCATATTAAATGGGAAATATTTTAAACATAGAACGTGACTAAAGTACTCAATGATAGGACTACCTGACTCCTCTTTTTGTGGTAGAAAAAAAAAGAACTGAACATTAGACTCTTCGCTAAAGAGTTAGTGAGTGGGGTTACAAGGTGTAATGGGTAAGTATACTTGTAAATTACGTGACAACACCACTTTCAATTGCGAATATCTATGCTGCCCCTTTCTCACGACGCAGAAAATTCCTAAATGAGTCAAGAAAAAGAAGCATATCAGCGGACAATTGCCAGCTGGAAGGTCTGGTGTGAAGAAGGCTGTGTTGAACGTGGTGGGCACACACCCAAGCACCAATGGGGTGCATTGATGGCGAGGGCGTGTTAAACATGCGACCTATCTTTGTTGACCCGCCAGGGGATGGGCTTAACAAGTACAATTATGTATGCAAGTGGTCGGCAGAGCCCAGTATTTTAAGTTCTACCTGCCAATTCATACAACATATGAGATATCAGTGGATAACGATGTAAAAGAGGTTTTCCAAGTGGGAGAATGCTAATTTAATTGCTTCCCTCTGAAGAGACTGACAAAATACATAAAAGCAGTATAACCTAAAAATGGAGCGATAATTGACCCCGCACATCACTCCAGCATCACAGGCTAGGCGTATTGTTGCCTATGGCTTGTGCCAGAAGAAACCTAGAGAGAAAGCAGTATATTGTCGGATGCGGTGTTGTTGCAATGACACGAGGAGAGTCCAGGCTACTCTGCCTTTCATCCGCTGAAGTGGTCCATACCGCAGAGCACGCCAAGGGATCGCGTCAGCGCAGGAGTCCTGGGCGCATCTCATTAGCGCGGCTGATTAAGCGCGTGGACGGCGTTGATTCTCCCGGAAGGACTGCGCGAGACATCGCATCCTCTTCTTGTCAGCAATTATGTCACTGAATGAAGCGGAGCCGGAGCATCGACATGTTTGACATAAGTCTCTGCAGCACGTTACACGCACAAGGACACCTCAGAGATCACAACAGGGACGGCGGCATCTATGCAGCGTGACCTCTTTACAAGCCTGTTTATGTTTTTCCCGACATCATTATGTGTAAATTTTTTATGTGTCCTCAGCTCAGCAGGCAGCACTGGCTCTGCAGAGCTTCAAAGGTATTCAACTAGTTGCATAAGCAGCCGGCCGTTTATTGACTGTTTGCAGGACACCTCCAGATCTGTTCAGAACCAGCGATTATTTCAAAGAAAACAATAGCCAGCTTCCACCTACCCCACGACCACAAACAGCAGATACCAATAAATTGCAGCTGATGCTAAAGTAAGGATTTTGCGTCCTTATCCCTGAGTGGAGGGCAGGGCGGATTGGTTGCATTGCATCGAGGTGAATGTTGAATCCCTGAGTTGTTCTTGTTTTACAAATTGATGGGTATCGTTAATCCCTCTAAAAAGCTGATATTGTCGTGTTTGCCTCACAGTCGCAGGGACAATTAAGCACTATCAAAGGGGAAAGCACTGCCGCTCACCACTAAAGAGGACACTAGCTACTTGTTCCAAGATCTCAAAATAAACAAATATATATGTAGATAGATAGATAGATAGATAGATAGATAGATAGATAGATAGATAGATAGATATGCAGTAATGCAACGCAATACATTTATATACAAGGGTCACTGCCTATAAGCACTATATACTGTTCACAAAAATGTAGACAATTGTGAATGCTATAAGAATGTCGAAAACTAGACAACCAAGTTGTTGCAGTAGAAGCTGGAAATTGTGGAGAATAGGAAAATGGCGGCAAGGTCAATAGGTTGGCGGTAAAGTTTCCGCTTTTTTTGTTCCTGCTTCCAGGTCAGTGCTGGTCTGTCTGCACAATAAGTGTTGTACTTCAATTGCTCACTATCTCGCAACGTTGGGCTTTCCTTATACACATAATTTGGTAATCTGGCCTTCCCATCTCTCAAATTTCTTTTGTTTTCCCTATATCAGTTCCTTGGGTCTTTGATACTGCTACTGTGTTTTAGAAGGATTTCTTTGTGCTGTGCTGTCCCTGCTTCCTTCCTCTGTAGGCACTGTCTCCCTCATGCTCTCTGCTTTCACCTGCTTGTTTGGAATGTCTCTTGGTCTTCTGCAGCAGTCATCACAGCCTCAATGCTGATAGCACTAGTAAGAGTATAATCAAATGTGCCACTGTGTTACTATTGTTGTGGGCATATACGGTGTAAGCAGATTACGCAGGAAGCCAGGGCCTTTCCCCTGAGCAATCCTGTGGCTAACACAGAGGGCTTTAAACTGGATGCGTTCCCTAATGGGAAGTCAGTGCAGTACTTCCAAAGCCTTTTTTGAAGAGGCTCTTCTGGGCAGCAGCAGCACCAGACGCGCAGCAGCATTCTGGATATGCTGCAATCTCTGGAGACACCTCGCATTAGCTCCTAGATAGAGGGCATTCCCATAGTCCAGCCTGGAGGTAACCAGGTTATGGATCAGGGACCTCCTAGCTGACATAGGGATCAGGTCGAGTGTCTTTCTTAAGCAGCGGAGGATGCCAAAACACGTCCCGGCAACACGCCGGGTATGATAATCAAAAGAGATTTTGGAATCAATCCAGATGCCAAGGTTTTTAGCCTGATCCTTGGGAGTAGGTAGGGGGCCTAGAGTATGAGGCCACCAAGCAGAGGTCCAAACAGACGGGGACTTGCCAACAATTAGCTCCTCCGTTTTGTCCCCATTCAATCTGAGACAATTGTCAGACATCCAACCAGCTAGATCCTGAAGGATCTATGGCCTAAGGCAAGGGAGTACAGGTGGAAACTGAAGGAATATCTACTTCATAGGAACAAGATACAAATACAGATTCAGAATGGTGCCAGGATAAGAGGCACACTGAAAGCTCTTGAAGCCCAGACCAACAGGAGTTGATGTATAAGGATAGATTAGAAAGTAGCTGAACTCCAGGAACAAGACATGTTTAATAGGAAAGACACACCAGAAGAAGGTGGCTTTTTAATTAAGTTGAAAAGCCAACTAACACTTTTATTAATTAAGTTGAAAAGCCAACTAACACTTTTAGAGATGAAGAAAGGAGAGCACACATTGGTTAGAATTAAGTAAAACGTTTTAAGATAAAGTAAATAAACACAACAGGACTGCAGTACGACAACTGAGAATGCAACAATATAAGACTCGTATATTAGAACTCCTTATCTCAGAGGGTACAAGGGTAATGGGGAAAAGACTAAGGTGGAAAATTTAGAAAGGTGACGAAGCTCAGCAGAATCACAGTATTTCGAAGCTTGGCCCCTGGGGACTCTACTAACACCACTGAGCGGGTAGCTAGATAGACCAACAGAAAATTGAGAGGTAAGGAAAGAGGCAAAGCATCTCAGGTATTGGAAGACACCTGGTCCTGATGAGTTCCCACATAGTTTTATAAGACATTTTTGGAGATCCTACTGGTTCCATTAGAAGCATTGTTTAACACCTTCAAGGAGGAGGTAAGGTTCAGACATGGCAGAGTACACTATGGCAGAGGCAGCTATCATACTGATTCCCAAGCGGTTGAATGGCTGAAGAGAATGTAAATCATATGGGCTGTTTGACCTGCTCGATGTAAAAGTAAAGATCTTTACTAAGGTTTTTGGCTCAAGACTATACACATAGATGCCAGGTCTAATATACGCTGATCAACTGGGATTCATATGACAATGTCAACCAGATGGCAACATATGAAGAACGACCCAGATAACAGAGCAATGCCCAAAGGGATCTGTGAGACACTGGCAGCCTTGGATGCTGAAAAAAGTATTTGATCGGGTGAGCAAGGCGCTGAACCATACCATACCAAGGGCAAGCATACTGATAAACTGATCCAGGACAGTGTATATACTTTTAGAGCGTGGTACAGAGTAAGGCTATCGTCTATCGCCACTTCTCTTCATAGAGCACTTTGCAGCCGATATAAGGCATAATCGAGCTAGCCATGGCATAATTTTTGACGGAACAGCATCTTTGCTGTTGATGTCCTTATGACCTTGATGAACCCACAAACCTCAATAAATATCCAGTTGAATCATTTGGATTTTTTGAGCACAAGCACATGGGAACATCACTAATGATTACAACACGAGTGGCTGCTGCTTGAGGCACTTGTGTTTTTACACAATTTTTTCACGCCAAATTCATCCCTGTATCGAAAAGAGACACAAGGATGCAGTTCATGCTAAAATATAGTGCCATATGCCAATTTTTCATTTAACATAATTTGTCAACATTTTATTAATTTACTCAAAAACAAATTACCTTAATTTCACACTCTATTATGCAACCCTTTCATAGTGCACAGGTACATGTATTTACAGTAGCGGCTCGTAGTGGGAGTGCCGCAGGGCGGTGAAGCGGGGCGGGGGAGGAGAGGGTGGATGGTAGTAAACTCATTTCATTGCGCACGCTGAAACGCCAAACACGATTCAGCTTGTGCAATGAAATTAATTTTATTTATTTATAGGGCGCGCAATGAAATTTGTTTTATTTATTTATTTATTTACATTACTCCGTTAGGCCATGAGCCGGAGTTTGCTACCCCACACCCAGCCCCTCCCCCACAAGCCCCACCCCCCACGCCCAAGCCGCTACTGATCTTGGGCGTGGGTCGTTTACTACGCTGTCACAACACACTACATGCCTACGCACACCTTTGTTTGGCCTGTCTGGTGCGTTGGTTGTATGCTGCATGCGAAATCTCTGCCTTAAAGGGAGACTGGTAGCATATATAGTCCCTTCAGATAGTGACAGAAAGTCGTGAATAGTGAACATGTTTCAGATTTCCCAGAAGTATGGCACAATTTTCCCTCCAAATTGTGTCCTGGCACCAAATCAGCCTACCTACCATCCTTCCGAGGTGAGTAATTTGACCCTTATTACATGTATTTATAGCAATACTTTTTATTCACAGTTCTTGGAGACATAGGAGTTCAGCATGATGCGCTATATAAAAACAAGTTATTATTACATAAGTATTAAATGTATGCGGTGAGGTAAGAAGCATAGATGTATCAGCTTACAACAATATAACCAGAAAACGTGAATATTGCAACGATTTGACTTCTTAACTCAGTCAAAATTGAATTTACAAACGGAAATGAAATTATATCAGTCACCTTTTCATACACAAATGACACACTTCAAAAACACCCAAAATACCTGAGTGTGCTTTGAGACCCAGTGACGCAGGACATTCAGAACTCGGTTTGTGGCTGCTCTGCGGATTATAAACTCTTTGTCGCACATCCTCTCAGAGTTGTTAAAACCTTTAGAAAAAGAAAATATATACTTGAAAATTCGAAGTGGACTACTTCTTCTACTTTTGTTATTAAAAGTGACTAATTCTTTGTTCGCAAAAGTTCTTTTTAAGAATCTCGTCTTTTGGTGTAAGCTTGTCAGGCTGCAGGGTCCACTCCGTTCTACAGCAGTCGTAAACATGTGCACAACGTTTGTGAACAATTTCATATTTATATTTGAGTGCATATTGTATTTGCACCCGGGTATTTCAGAAAGAAAGTTCTGCCAGTATTTTCTTGAGCAATTTGAAGAAAACACAGAATGGGAAATTTGAATTGAATTTCAATTAGCTGAAAACACAGAAAGGGGAATAACATACTGTTTTACTGGTTGCTGAATACGAAACCCCATTCTTTATTAAGAATGCAAAAACTTCCCTAGATAATACCACGTACTTCTCCCGGGTGTTTTTTGCACTAAAATGTACCTCCCTGCTCAGAATGGACGTGTTTAAGCCTACCATCCACAGCAAATTAAAGCTGAGAAGAGGAGTCAAATGGGGATTATGCTAATTTTGCACACCCATACAACAGCTACGTGGAAAACAAGCACTGGCATAGCCAATAGGTCTCGCCTTTGAGACCTTAAAAGTATTTAGCCGTGCAGCACATTATCCTGGGCCTTACAACATCTACTGTCCGTCAACGTGGAAGCTTTGACACTAATAGGCACATTATAGCACAGCATTGAGAAGTACATAGTTAAAGTGGAATTTTTGTACACCTGGTAGTCTGAACTCACATATCTGGAAGTGCTTTCATACACGATAATGAAGAAAAAAAGAGTCTTAGTGAAATAAATAATTTGCCTGATAGCACTATTTAAGCGAGGAAGCCACAATGCATCCATGTTTTCCGGTTTCATTTTGTACAAATCAGCCAATAAATGGGTATGAACGTATCCTTCCTTACGCTAAGGTTTATTTTTATTTTAGTGCACATTTCAAAATATAACGCAAACTCAACCGAAGGGAATTGGAGCACTTTACATGAGCACCCTTTGCAACACCCTTTGCAACTCTTAAGCGATGCACTCAAGGAATGCATTTTTAAAGTGCTTCAATGCTTTATAAGAGTAGTATATAAATACAATAACAAAATAGATGTTCCGAGCAGCACAGGCCATTTATTATATGTATATGCAAAGGTACAGGAAATGTGCTCACGGTGTGAAAGACTGGAGCCCCACTTTTATTTTTTGCAATTTTATATACAGCAAACTCAATCGTTCAAGGTTCGTTGCATCTTCCTTCTGCAGGGAGCAAATAAGAAAGGAAGGCAGAGTGCTTGGGAGATAGGAAGGCAGACAGCATGGGGGTATCGGAGTAAGGGAAAAAGAAGGCACAGAGCATTGGAGAAAGGAAGGCAAAGTGCAGAGTGCATGGGAGAAAGGAAGGCAGAGAGCATGGGAGAAAGGAAGGCAGACATGGGGAAAGGAAAGGAAGGTACAGTGCATGAGGGAAACAAAAGCAGAGTAAATGGGAAAAGGGAAGGCTTAGATCGAGGAAAAAGGAAGACTGAGAGCAAGGTAAAAAAAGAAGATGGACAGCAAGGGAGAAAGGAAGACTGAGTGCATCGGGAAAAGGAAAGCAGACAGCAAGGCAGATTGCATCGAAAAAGGAAAAGCAAAGTGCATGGGAAATATGGGGCAAAGTGCATAGGAAAGAATGTAAGGTAGACTAGGAAAAAGTAAGCAAACTTTATCATAGAAAGCAAGGAGGGTATGTGAAAAAAGAAGGCAATTATGTGGCAAAAGGGAAGGCAAAAAACGTCAGTAAGGAAGACAGGGCGTGTGAGGAAAAAAGAAAGAGAACATAGGAGAAAAGAAAGCAGAGATAGTAGAAAAATGAAAGCAAAATATAGTACTCAGCAGAAAGGAAAACAGAGCAGAGAAAAATGAAAGCAAATAGAGCATACAGGAAAGGACGGCTTAGAGCGTGAGAGAAAAGAAAGCAAAAAGTAAGACAAATTGTTGAATGTAAGAAATTGTAACTCACTAAATCCTGAACAGGTGATGAATCAGTGCAGAATGGAAAAACATTGATATGTGTCTTTCTGGATGTTCTATTCTTGTGGGGATTCCATAGCAAAGAAAGGGTATGACTTATTTTTTCAAAAATGTCGAACATGATGGTGGTGCAGGTTCTGCAAAGCGCACAACTTCACCTCTTCCTCCCCCTTCCTTAATTTGTTCTAGCAATCTTCAATAAGTAAACTAAGGAAATCGTTAGTCACCTGCCTTGGAACAATCTGGATACAACGACTGAAAGAAAGGAGATAATCTCATGCAGCCTTATTCATCAACGGGCCGTTTTGCGAACCCCTAATAGCGATTCATAGCGATTCGCTATTAAGGACTCGCAAAACGGTATTCATGTAGGAATTGCTAAATAAATAGCGATTCCTACACATTCCTTATTTGCGAGTAGCAAATTGCTAATCGCAAATAAGGAATAACTCCCCATTCATTCCTATGGGCCAAAAGGCCCATAGGAATGAATGGGGAGTATTCCTTATTTGCGATTAGCAATTTGGTACTCGCAAATAAGATAGCGATTGAAAGGGTGCCAGGGGTGTCCAAAGGACACCCTGTAGCACCCCTTAAATGCAAATTGAAACAGGTGTTGCGCACACACATGTCCAAAGGACATGTGTGTGTGCAACATGCAACTTAGAAAAATGCTTTTAAAAGCATTTTTCTACGTTTTTGCTATTTACCGAGAGGTCTGACCTCTCGGTAAATAGCGGCCCAAAATTGCATTTTCGCAATTTTAAAATGCTTCATGAATTGCATTTAAGGAATCTCAAATAGAGATTCCTTAAATTCAATTCTTCGCAAATGTGCGAATTCTTAAATAGCGAATTTTGCATTTGGGATGATGAATCCCAAATGCAAAAATTGCACTCGCAAAAGGCAAGATTCTGAGAATCTTGCCCTTTGCGAGTGCAATTTAGCTTGATGAATCAGGCGGATAGTTCTTCCAGATAACTAATATTTAATAATTTTCGATTAGACTTATTTATACTTAGAATTTCAACACCTATTCTTCTAACAATTATTTTATTTTATTACACCAATTACATTTAATAACATGCTCTCTTCTTAACATATCTAGTCCCCCAGATAAATATTAAGATTAATGTTCATGCAGGGGTAAGTGCCCCCAATTTTGGTTGGATTCTAGCCGGACAGAACACTCCCTTTCAATTGTCAAGGGCCCCAGTCACACATTCATGCAGTGCATATTCTGTTGTCGATCTATGCACCTTGGGTCTAGAATTACATCTCCATTAACATCGGAACTGCTTCCAGTTTACTCAAATTTAGAAAGGAACTTATGATTGACTTATTCAGAAAACACAACCATCTAACCACCACATAAATATTCTTTG
The DNA here is from genome assembly GCF_964261635.1 of Lissotriton helveticus. NCBI lineage: Eukaryota > Metazoa > Chordata > Amphibia > Caudata > Salamandridae > Lissotriton > Lissotriton helveticus. The sequence goes on along the minus strand of NC_136059.1, from coordinate 609,173,850 downwards.
TCATTGTAAAGGATCATGATTCGTCATGAGGGTGTTTCATTGCTTTCTGAGTAGATTTGTACTCTACAAATACCTTTACACACACAGACACACACACATATTCAATAAAGAAACCAAAGTTTTCAGGAATGTTATAGTTGGGCTGAGATTTCACTTGTACAAAACCACTGAAATTCAAGTTATTGTTGCATGAGCTACCTCCAACTTATGCCCCTGCAATGCACTGACATAGCTAGTGACATCGCTGATGACATCATCCACAGAACCACTCACACATCCACTCACACAACCACTCGCATTGCAACTCACATAACCAAAGAATCACTCACTCACACACTCACTTATAGGTCCATACACCCACTCACACACCCATACAACCACTCAGCCACCCATTTCATAGACATATACAGCCACTCACACACCCACTGACAGGCCTATACAGCCACTCACAACCCCACTGACAGACGTATACAGCCACTCGCAAACCCACTTACACATCCATACACCCACTCGCCTATCCACTCACACATCCATACAGCCACTAAGACACCCACTTGCACATTCAAACAGACAGTGACACAGCCACTCAAATGACATATGTTATAAATAGTATCACTCATTAGTAGCTGAGAACATTTAATAATTTAAATTTTGCAGTAGGACAATATATGTTTAACTGTCATAAACATTTATGAAACTCTTACACTCACTGGATGATGTCATCAGTGATGTAATTTGAGATGTCATTAGTGATGTAATATGTGAGGTCATAAGCAGTGCATTGCGGGGGTGTAAGTTAGAGTTAGCTCAGGTAACTATAACCATTCAATTTCAATGGCTTTGTAAGAGTGTAATCTGAGCCTAACTATAACGTCCCTGTACCCTTTGTTTTTTTCTGTGAATTTCTACAATTTTTATTGTTATTTTCTAACTATAATGTCCCTGTAACCCTTGGTTTTCTTAGTGAATTTCTACTTTTTTAATCTTATTTCTTAACTATAACGTTCCTGTAACATTTGTTTTTTTAATTAATTTTGAATGTTTTTTAAATTGTATTTCCTAATTGTAACCTGTGACATTTGTGAGTGGATGTGTGATTGGCTGCATGGGTCTTCCTCTTCATGTAACAATTGCTTCAATATGTAGAACAGTGCCTTAGCCCAGCTTAAAGAAAAACAGACCAGAGCATCCCCCAGCTTTAAGAAAGCGAGAGCTTTTCAGTGTGTATCTGGCTCTTATGGAAAGTGAGCTGTGACCATAAAAATCGACGACCCACCACTGACCTGTCCCGCTACTCTCCAGTTCATTTGCAGCTGGTGTTGGATGTGGGGGGTAGTGTGGCAGTGGGTTGGAAGTGCCAGGGTCCCCGGAAACAGTGATGATAGAGCAGCAGGCACGGCTCTGGGAGTCCACACCAGGGCTCACTAATTACAATCATACTTCTGTCAGCGTTCCAGAGCTGCCCTGCCCCGGGAGCCAGCTGTGCACGCCCTGCCATGGCTTCCGCAACCCTCATTGAGCACTCAGATGCAGTGCTGCTGTAATGGCAGCTCTGACAGTCATGTTCACTTACCTACTTCAACCTCAGTGCGCATGTGGTAAAGCAGCGCTGAAAATGTGTGATTAATGCATTTTAATGCGGTGAGGCAGACCACCACATTAAAAGGTGTTAGTCTAATGCCTGATATTTGGTACTTGGCAGGGCTACAGTGACCTTGTGTGCATGTATTTTTGGCAATGTGATTGTTCCTCCAGCGTCTACATCCACAAATCTATGATACCATGAATACTCATCAAGAGAAGATGACAAGACTACAAAGAGGTGATTCTCCAGCAAACAGGGGTACTTCCTCTTAACTATATCAAGTAAGTGATTGTTTGGTGGAGATGTACTCGTATTCATCTGCATCAAGAATAAGTCACCAGAATTGGTGGGAAACACGATCAGGCCTTTTGGTAAGCTGTCCCTCAGACCTTTGCATACTACTATGGAAAATGGGGTGGGGACAAAAGTGCGCAATCTACAGATGAGTTTAGGTATTTGTATACTTAGGGTAATTAAAACAGAGACCAAGGGGAGGGGTACGTGCCGCCCCCCTCTCTGGGGCGAATTTGGACTCAAGGAACCATCCCCATTCAGCCGGCATCTTCCTCCTGGGTGCCCTGGAGCCTCACTCTAGTATATATATTAAACACTCATAAACATTTGAAAAACACTCACAGTCACTGGATGATGCCATCAGTGATGTCATTTGAGATGTCATCAGTGATATCACTGAACATGTCATGAGTGATGTAATACGTGAGGTAATAAGCAGTGCATTGCGGGTGTGAGTGATAGTTAGCTCAGCTAACTATAAGTGCTGACATTTCTTTGGTTGTGTACAAATGAAATGTCTGCCTAACGATTAGGTCTCTGTAACCTTTGTTTTTTTCAGCGAATTTCTAAGGTTTTTTTAATTCTATTTCCTAACTATAACGTCCCTGTAACCTTTGGTTTTTCAGGGAATTTCTAAGATTTTTTAAATGCTAATTCTTAACTATAACGTCCATGTAAACTATGATTTTTTAATTGAATTGTTAAGGTTTTTAAATTGTATTTCCTATCTATACGGGTTATTTTTATAAGCTTGTGTTTTCTTCAGTGGATTAATAAGGGTTGATTTTTTTCTTTACATTTTTTATATTCATGACGACATCAACAGGGTGTTTTCAAGTAACCGAAAACTCTGCATCGGCCCTATGTATAGTAACCATATGCACACAACCAACACAACGGCTATTGTCAGAGCCACCCTAGTATCCAAATATTGTTAAGTTTTTTTCTAAAGGGTTTTGGTTTCTTTAGTTTTTTGGAATATTCGCGACGACGTCACGATCCCTGCAGACACATTGCAAAAACGGAAAAAACAAAAGCAGACATTCAATGATCACTAACACATCTAAAATTAATATGTCAAAAAATCCATTCTGAACATTACCCTACACATATTACTATATACATAGTTCTTTCAAAACATGTTTAAACGCATGTTTATGTACTAAGTTTCTTTAAAATCCATCTTTCAAACCTATTTTCCTTTTTCGCTATTATTCGAGACGTCGCGATTGACGTCATTTACCGTGAAGATTTGCGCCTTTTGCATAAAATGTAAAACACATATATACACATACTACAGTATTTTACACACTAGGGGCTTCTTACAGTATTCTCTAAAGTCATGTTTTTGTAGAGAGTTTCTATAAAAAGCATCTCTAAAACCTATTCTATTTTTTCGCAGTAACTCTGGAGATCGCGATGTTGTCAGTAATCGTGATTCCCCCAGACACATTGCAAAAGCGGAAAACCAAAAGCACACATTCAATGACCACCGACACATCCCAAAATATGTCAAAAAATCCAGTCTGAACACATATTACTACATACATATTTCTTTCAAAGCCTGTTTAAACTCACATTGTTGCACTACGTTTCTTTAAAAACCAACTTTCAGACCTATTTTCTGTTTTCACAGTTATTCTGGACGTCGTGATGATGATATTAACTGCGATGATTGCGCCTTTTCCATAAAGTGAAAATACATGTATACACAGGCATTACAATATTTTACACACTAGAGGTTTATTATTGTACACTTCAACCTCATGTTTTTCTAGTGTATTTCTAGAACAAACATCTCTAAAACCTATTTTCCATTTTCACAATGACACTGGAGATTCCGATGAAATAGGCAATTGTGATCCCTGTGGTTACGACGCGAAAGCAGAAAGCAAAAGCAGGAATTCTATAGCCACCACCACATACAAAAAAATTATAACTATATAATTAATTCTAACCCGCACAGTAGATCACTCACAATATAAATAACTCTATAAAAACATTTATCAATATCTCTATAAAAATGCAATTTAATTATTCATTGATTTTGTTTTATATTTTCACCAATATTCACAACAATGCTGAAAATCATGAAGTACCCACGATGGTACACCGGGGAGGGGGCGGTCACAACATAGCGTAAATATCGTGTGCAATTAAAAAAAATCAATTTTGGACACATAACTTGTGTCACTAACACTTCCATTTCTCAACCATGGGGTCAGAGTATCTCCACCCTGACCCCTTATGTAGGCTTTTACACAGATTTGCAACCCCAGGAACGGTTTCCGATAGACAAAATGGTGGCAACAACTTTCTATTGAGGTTGCGTCCAGCCAACCAGAGCATTCCCATTGGCGCGTGCATTCACGGTTCATCGGTAAACCATCGCATAATATTTGCAGCCAGAGATACCACTATAATTGTAAACCTACATTTCTCAAAAACGACTGAACAGATTAACACCAAATAAACAAAAGGCACTTCCTTGAACTGACATCTACCTGCCTGCCAAATTTGGTGTAAGTCCGTTCAGCGGTTCGGGCTGTAGAGGTGGCTAAATGTTCCTGTGGAAATTAATATTACAAATGCAACCTTATTTTGCGCCCCACATTCTTGGTCCCCACTGCACGGATCACCCCCAAACTATGCATAACAATAGTACCCACCATGACAAACTTTCAGCAAAATTTCATACAGATTGGTAAAACGACGCCAAAGATATAGCCAAGTCAAAAAATGCTTTTACTATGGAACTAGGTCCTAACTATAATTACCTACTGGTTACCCCCAGTAGGTAAAAAAAAAATATATATAACTGACTGACTGACATACTTATAAAGGGCTCGATTGCCGTTGCGTCTTGGTGCTAAGGTGAGTTGATACCGTTGCCTGGCAAGCCGAGCTGGGTACTAGGGGAATAACCAGTTCTTGACCAATTTCCTGAAAAGAGGCCTGCTGGACTGTAATCTGATAGTGGTTGGAAGAGTGTTCCACAATTTGGCTGCTTGATGGGAGAGGCTCTTGCCGCCACATCTAGCCTTTTTTATCCTAGGAACCAGTAGCAGCCCAGTGTAAGCTGACCTGAGGTTCCGTTGCTGCTCATACTAGGAAAAGAGTTTTGGAATATCCGTGGCTCCCCCTCCATATAGAGCCTTGTGCACGAGATAGAGGGCTTTCAATTCGACTCGCTGTAGAACTGGGAGCCAGTGAAGCTGTCTGATACTCGCTGACGTGGGTTGGTGTTTAGGAAGACCCAGCAGCACACATGCTGCCGATTGTGCAATAATTGTAGTTTGGCGATCTGGCCCTTCTCTATTCCCAAATATAGAGCATTGGTATAATCGATTTTCGAACGGACAAGTGCTCCTATCACCGTTTTCCTGAGAGTAAGTGGAATAAACTGCAGTATTTTGCACAAGATTTTCAGAGTGAATAAGCAGGAGGAAGTTAGCGTACTGATTTGTCTTTTTCAAACTTTAGTTCATGGTCAAACATGAAACAAGGTTTCTAGCCGTGGTCACAGGAACTGGGCAGTTCCCCGCCTTGGAAGGCCACCATAATTGGCTACATAGAGATGGACCTGACCCAAACTCAATGACCTCCATCTTTTCAGTGTTAAGCTTGAGGAAATTTGAGTTCATCCATGCCATCACTGAATTAAGATATTTACGAAAGCTGACAGCTGTGATGTCCACACCCTGCATGACTGATACCACTATATCGGTATCATCTGCATAAGAGATTAATGTGAGGCCATGATCTTTAATTACTCTCACCAGAGGGGTGACATATATAATAAACAGCGTTGGTGACAAGGCTGACCCCTGTGGGACTTCACAGAGGAGGCAGAAGTTTCCTGACTTGAGGCCATCCCAGTGGATCAACTGTGCCCTGGATGCCATGAAGGATGATAGTAGGGTTAGAACCGTCTCTCTAAAACCTACTGCCTCCAGCCGCCGCAGCAATACCGCATGGTTAATGGTATCAAATGTCGCCAACAGGTCCAGCAGGATGAAGACGGCTCTCCCCCCACATCCATCAGTCTTCGAATCTCTTCTGTGGCCATGATCAAGGCAGACTCAGTGGAATGTTGGGACCTAAAACTGTGTTGGGTGTAATCCAGAAGGTTATTGCAGTCTAGATAGTCAGTATATTAATAGCTCTTTCTAAGATTTTGGTCAGTAGTGGCAAACATGAAATTGGACGGTAGTGTTTCACCTCTGTGGGGTCCAATGTCGCTTTCTTCAGGATGGGCCTGATAGAAGCTTTTTTCCATGGCTGTGGAAAAACCCCGTAGCTAATAACCTCATTTAGGTGGGGAGTCAGGTAAGCACTGATTTTCCCAGAAACCAAGTGCAAAATAGAAGGGGTGAAGGGGTCCATAGGTGAACCGGATTTAGTCAGTAATAGCAAATCCTTTACTTTCTCTGCCCCTAAAGCAGAGAACCTTATCAGGCTGCTATGGGTCAGATTGTCCTCTGAAAGGTCTTCATTAGTTCCAATGGAGTTGGATACCATTTCATGAAGTTAGTTATAAACTGTCTACACTTTGGTCTGGAAAAAGGAAGCCATCTTATCCACAAAGTTTTGGTCGGGTGTGAATTGGCTATCCTGCTGCCGCTGTGATAGAACTGTCACAGTTTTAAAAAGCTCAGTTGAGGAGTTTTTGGCCGTCTGTATGTTTGTTGTAAAATATACCATTTTAGCATTTTTTATTGCTGCTTTATATTACTCTAGAGCTTGATTATAATACCTTTTATGTTCTTCACTATAGTCTGTCTTCCAAAAGTTGTTCAATGTGTCTGCATTTGGCTTTAATAGGACTAAGCTCTGCTGTATACAAGGGTGCAGATGCTTGGTTATATATATATATATATATCAGAATCCCAGATACTCCTTCCGGAAAACACTGCCCGTGGAGGGGTGGCACGCTGACCGGCGGAGCAGGCCGGCAGTTCAATATCCAATAAAGCGTTGAGAAATGCGCGCTCTCAGGTCACAAATGCACAAACCAGTAATCCAAGTTAATCATGATGTTTATTCACATAATAAACCTCTGTGTCGCGTTTCAACCTTCAAGAGGTCTTGACCACACACCGGAGTGAAAATAAACAGGGTCTTACATGCTTTTCCTGTAAAACAGCGAAGACAGACTGTAAGGACAGTAGTGAATACGATAATGCAGTAAATCTCTGGCCATCTTGTGTTGGTTAGGGTAGACTAAGTGTAATGTGGTTCAACAGTAAAATTAAATGACAATAATGAGAAATGTTGTCACCTTACGCAAATATTAATTCATAGATAGAATCACATTACCAACTATGAAAACAGAAAAGGTAATTGCTTGTGCAACCTTGACGTTCGACATTGCTCGTCATGTCTATGCTTGTAACCTTAGTTTTGCTGTAAAGCTGCAATGTGTTTGGTCCTCTGTGCTGTTTAAAAGCCATCCTGGATTGAGTGTTATCTATTATGATGTTTGTGAATGTTCATCTCGGTGACATGACTACGCGTGGGAGCTCCTTCTGTGGGCGGGCCGTGTTCCATTTGTTTGGGAAACTCCCCCAGTGCATTGTGGTGTCTGGTGTCCATACCACATATTTGAGTGACCTGTGCTTGAACCAAATGTGTAGCTGGTACTCTAGTGCTTATGTAATATGTAAGACACATAGGGCCAGATGTAGGTAGGGTTTTACCGGTCGGTAACGGCCGAATTCGGCCGTTACCGACCGGTAAATGGAATTTGAGATGTAGGGGCAGATATTTACAGAATCGGTAAATTTACCGTTCGGTAAATTTACCGATTCTGTAAATTTACCGAACGGTATTTTTACCGATTCGGTAAATATGATATGTAGGTGGGACTCTTCTGAGTCCCACAAGCCTTACAGATTCGGTATTTTACCATCAAATTCTATTTGATGGTAAAATACCGAATCGGGTGTGCATGCACATGTGTGCATGCACACCTGTGCCATATGACAGGCAGACCTGCCCTTAGGGCAGGTCTGCCTGCCACATGGCACCCGGACCTGTTTTGGGGGTGCTAGAGGGTGTCAAAGTGACACCCCCTGCACCCTTGTGAAAATCGGTATTTACCGAATCGGTAAATACCGATTCAGTAATGCCCATTCATTCCTATGGGCTTCAAAGCCCATAGGAATGAATGGGCATTACCGGTCGGTATTTACCGAATCGGTAAATACCGACTTTTAAAGATTCGGTAAATCCACATCTGGATTTACCTACATCTCGGTACTTCTATTTTACCGATTCATAAATACCGAATCGGTAAAATTCGGTATTTATGACTCGGTAAAATAGAATTACCTACATCTGGCCCATAGTCTCTTCTTATGAGTGGGTAGGTTAAAAAATATACACCCCATAGTGGTATAAAGAGTCACTGACCCTGTGCCGTAATCTACTAATGAGTCAGCAGCCTACCTCACCTACGTGTCGGCTCCCTGTTAGATAAGATTTCACCATAGTGGTGTGTGTGTATTGTCGGCGTGTGAACAGATGGATGAGCAACTATTCCAGGATGTGGTGCTCATCCTGTGTGTTATTCACAACCCGTATGTCATCTTACTACAGTGCACAAATATAGCAACTAAAATAAACCACGTGTACAAATGCAAGATGTCTTATCTGTAGCTGGGATGCAGCACGGAGATGTCCTTGAGGGCAACCTTGTTTTTTTTTTATAGTTACGGCTAGTCTAGACGTGGAGACATCCCGCCGCCGGAGAGGCAGATCTTGGTGTTTGTAAACACGAGTACTGTATAAGAACCAGGTGGGCCTCGTCATCGGCAAATTAAATTAACAGCTGTGCCGTTCACAGGAGCGCAGTTTGCCCTTCCGTGTGGACCCGTGCAGTTTTGCTGGCGGTGCAATCCTCCGCGGCAGGACTGGCCAAACATTTCCACCATGTTGCCCTTCGATTGAGGACGCTACTTCACAGCTGTTCGTTTTCACTGGAGGGCTGTTAAATATTTATAATTAATGTGCTCCTCCCAGGTGTTTGAACTCACCTGGGAGGAGCTGAAAAGCAACATTGAAAAGGTGGCCCTTGTGCAAACTCGCAACATACCAATACCCCCATGAAGAAGGAGAGAGAACTCCGAAACGGGTCGGGATTATTATTCAGAGAGCATGAATGCCGGGTTCTCAATAAAAGAGTTTGTGAAAATGAACAGCTGTGGAGTAGCATCCTCAATCGAAGGGCAACATGGTGGAAATGTTTGGCGCGGCCAGTCCTGCCGGAGGATCGCACCACCAGCAAATCTGCATGGGACCACACGGAAGGGCAAACTGCGTTCCTGTGAATGGCACAGCTGTTAATTTAATTTGCCGAACTTTGTTGTTGCTTGTAGCCCACTGGAGGGCTGTTAAATATTGATAATTAATTGTCATGAAGCGGAACCCACTGGAGGGAAAAATTATGCCCAAGTACCACAATGACCAGCATGCAACAGTGTTTGAACTCACCTGGGAGGAGCTGAAAAGCAACATTGAAAAGGTGGTCCTTGTGCAAACTCGCAACATGCCAATTCCCCTCATGAAGAAGGAGAGAGAACTCCGAAACGCGTTAGACAGCATTAATGCAGGTTTCTCAATAAAGTGTTTGTGAAAACGAACAGCTGTGGAGTAGCGTCCTCAATCGAAGGGCAAAATGGATGGAAACATATATATATATACCAGTATGTAGTTATAGTTAGGATCATTTTTCAATAGGACAACACATTTTTTGACTTGCCTATATCTTTGCACGAATCTTCACAAGAATTTTCCAAAAAACAAATCTCATAATGAGTCTAATTGTGATTGGAAAGTTTTGAGGTGATTTGTCAAGTGGGGGCAGAGAAAAAGTGGGGGACAAAAAAAGTGTTTTTACAATGTTCATTTCCATAGGGATTTTGAACACAACCTCAGCCCAAACTACTGGATGGAATAACACGGAACTTGGCAGAAAGCTAGCTGTTGGTCCAGAAAGAATGATTTTGGGTTTTTGGTGTAAATCTTTAAAAAACACGTTTGTACATCTAGGGATGCGGATCCTCCGAGGATCCAACAGTCCCAGTGCTGAAATGTGATTGGCTGCCAACACTTCAAGCAGGAAGTGTTGGCAGCCATATTGGGACTTAGCTTCAGCAAAGTTCCACAAAAAAACGTTAAAAAAGAGAAAGGAGCAGGGTAGGAATACTATGATCCCCTATGCCTCTAGGCATATTTTTGGGCGGTAGTCATGATGGAACTGTGGCTCCTGCCAAAAAAAAGAAAAAGAAGACGCAAGGGCTTTTGCACTTCTCTACAAATTAGCCCCACGGTGGACAAGGTTCTGGGGGCATGTGGCCTTGTAGAACATTTAAACAAGAGGGGCACACAGGCAACCCACTCCTTGGGCAGTTGTATGCCTGCCCTGGGGCCCACCACCTCCCCAGGGCTTATATTGTCTTTTGGGGGTAGTGCAAGGACCCTCCGGGCCCCGGGGACCACCACCTCTCCCAGGCTAATTATAAATTAATCTTGAGGCCTCATGGACACCCCCATGCCCCATGGACCACTACCTCCCCTGGGCTAATTTGTTTGCAATGGGGTCCTCACGGATCCCCCCGGCCCTGGCGACCACCACCTACCTGAGGCCAAAATGCATTTTTTTTTAAATGGGAGGGAGGCTGAGTGGCACCCTTCCTTGGCAGTTCTGGGCCCTGGGGACCACCACTTGCCCATGCAGCCCCTCTCATGATTTGTTAATGTCTGGACTTCAGGGGATGGGGTCCCTGAGGGTGAAATCGGCCTGGGAAGGGGAGCCGTGCAGCCCCCTCCCATATTATGATTCTTTTTTTACACTGCCAGGCTCTGTGGAATGGGGTCCCCTGGGCTGAAATCGGCTGTGGTAGAGGCATTGTGGCCTCCTTCCTCCATTTGTTAATGGCCGGTACCCAGGGGATGGGGTCCTCCGAGGCTGAAATCGGCCCAGGGAGGGAGGTCAATCGGCCTACCATCCGTATTAAAAATAAAATAACTGAAAGGCCAGGCACCTGGGGGATGGGGTCCACGGGGTCAAATTCGGCCTGGAGAGGGGGGCAGTGTTGCCACCCTCACTCATTTGTGAATGGGCAGGCCATGGGGATTGGGTCCATGGGGCTGAAATCAGCCCAGGGAGGATGGCGGTATAACCCCTTCCCCCATTTGGCACACACTCACAGACCCTCCTAGAGACTTGTGCAATCACTCAGAGACCCATTCAAAGACTTATGGACTCACTCACAAACCTACTAAAACACTCATGTGCCCCCTCACAGACACACTCAGACACTCATGCACCCAGTCACAGACCCATTGAGACAGTGATGCACCCAGTCACAGACCCACTGATACACTCATGCACCCACTCACAGACCCACACAGACTCACGCACCCACTCACAGACCCACTGAGACACCCATGCCCCCAATCTCAGATCCACTCAGAGAGTCACGCACCCTCTGACAGACCCACTCAAACACTCACGCACCCACTCACACACCCAGTGAGACACTTATGCAGCCACTGCTAGAACCATACAGATACTCACACACCCATTAGGACTCTCATTCACACACCCACGGAGATACTCATGCACTCACTCACACACTCACTGTCAAAGTTACAGGTTGCATTTAGAAAATTAAAAAAAACTTTAGAAATTCACATAAAACACCAGAGGTTACAGGGATATTGTAGTTAAGAAATAGAATTTAAAAAAATTTAGAAAATCACTGAAAAAAAACACAGGTTACAGGGACGTTATAGTTAGGAAATGGAATAAACAAATCTTAGAAATTCCCTGAAAAATAACAAAGGTTATAGGGACATTATAGTCAGGCTCATATTTCACTCGTACAAAACCAGAGACATTCAGCAGTTATAGTTACCGTAGCTAACTATTGCATACGCCCCTGCAATGCACTGCTTATGACCTCACTTATTATCACTCATGACATGGTCAGTGACATCACTGATGACATCATACACAGAACCACTCACACACCCATACAACCTCTCATATGTCCACACATTCAGCCACACAACTACTCACATACCCATTGACACAATCATACAAGTACCCACAAACCTACTCACTGATCCATACAGCCACGCACAGTTTCACTCACTTATTCAGCCACTCAAACAACCAATTTCTCACCCACATACCCACTCATGCACTTAATATATATATCTATATATATCTCTCTCTATATATAAATATATAGATAGAGAGAGAAAGGTAGATATATTTATAGATATATATATACCTAAATACACTTCAGTGCAGCCATATACACACGCTGAAATTTGTGGAAATTACAAGTTATGGTTAGGGACACAATCTGCAACTCGCACAACAACCATGCAAAAATTATTTGCACATCACATACAAAGCCATAACGTGTTATGGATTGTGCTTCTAACCATTTAATTTATAGCCATACCTGTAGGACTTGGCCTTGTTGGCTAAAGTTCCCTAAACCTTTTGCTTTCCCCCTAGACCGTTTTCCTGACATAGAGTTGCTTTGAGTACTTTGCCACTGCTGATCACTGTCAAAGTACAAGTGTTCCCTATGTAAAATGTAATGGGAATTGGTTGGCCATGATTGGTATGTTTGCCTTACTAGTAAAGTCCCTAGAGATGTGCACTGTGTGTGCAATGGCTAGTAATGCAGGGTGCGCGGAGAAGGGAACTCAGGCCTGCAGTGTAGGGCTTGAGCGCAGTATGCTAAGTTAGCATGTTGTCCTGACTTCCCTTTTACATACACATTGGGCACCCCGTGGTAGGTATCGGGTACTCCCTGGGTAGGGTGCAGTGTAGGTAAAAGGCAGGGTATATACTACGGTATGTGTTATGTCCTGGCAGTGAAAAACACTCCATTTCGTTTTTCACTGCTGAATGGTCATCCTGCCCATAGGACAGAATGGGGGAGCTGGGTGTTGTGTTTGTTAGTCTAGTTTCCTATCAGTTTGTAATGGAGAGGTGAAGTTTAGTATGTATGAACTCACATCTTTCTGTGAAGTTGGTTTTGTCACTGCATGTTCAGAAACCACTCTTTTAGAAAGTGGCTGAGTTTTGTGCTTTAGGCTTTTCTGTGTGTCTCTGATGGAATGTGAATTGTCTGTCTGGATCTGAAAGGTGAGAGGAGATGGGAGAGGTCTTGACCCAGGGAGGGGTTGAGATGGCACCAGGCTGCCCTACATCTGGAGAGTAGGGGGAGGGGAAGCCCAGGAGGTGAAAAGGCCTGGGCTGGTCCTATAAACCAAGTGACCCATCTCCTGCTGGGTGATTAAAGATCCAGACCCCAGTATCAAAGGGAGAGAGGTGACACTGGGAAAGAGACACCCAGAACTTATTTACGGATGGGTCAGGGACCCCTGAGCACAAACAAACTTCAAAGACAGTAAGGGGTATAACTATGAGAGCTGAAACCCCTGAACGTTGGAATGAAACAGAAATGGATTGAGACTGAAAATGCTTGGACCCATTCTGTGGTCAAGAGGAACCTCTGCTAAAGAAGGAGCAACTGAAAAGACTGCTGTGGAAAGACCAATCCTTACTTCGTGATCTGGGGCTGGTCTGCAGTTTGCTGTTCTAACTAAGAGAGAGGCTGTTGGGACTGGGCTTGGAGGCGTTGGGTCCCCCTGCTTGAAGAAGACTGTGTTTTGTGCTGTGTCTTGTAATCCCAAGGGCCCGAGGTGAGCTGGCTCCCTGTTTGGAAATACAGGATCATAAAAGTTTCAAGAGAAGTCTCGAGCAACACGGTGTGCGATTGCTTTTGCAGCATGAGACCCTCAGAAGTTGTGCCTAGTGATCGTGGGCATGCAGGAGTAAGCTGTCGTGGTGCAGCCCGGGCATTGGTAAAGAGCGCCTGGACATCGTGTGCACCGAAAGAAGAAGTAAGTTTCGGACGCGCAGGGCCTTGGTGAAGAGCGCCTGGTCATCGTGTGGAAAGGGGAGAAGAGGTGAGACTCAGACGCGCGGAGTGCTTGTCGCGGTGCAGCCAGGGCGTTGGTGAGGAGCGCCTGGACATTGTGTGCATCGGGAGAAGAGGAGAGACTCGGATGAGCAGGGTGCGTGTCGAGGTGCAAGCAGAGGCGCTGGTGTAGAGCGTCGGGTCATCGTGAACACCAGAGAAGAGGCGAGTCTCGGACTCGCAGTGTGTGTGTCGAGGTGCAACTTGAGGCGCTGGTGAGGAGTGCATGGGCCGGGTGTGCACCGCATTTGAAGTAAAGTCTCCACAGTGCTGAGGGCGGGTCTCGGTGGTCACTGAGACTGCCAGAAGGAGTGCCAAGTCATTGGCCCCTGTGAGGGAAACAGCAGTGGCCCGGACTGGCAGCCCCGGAGGAGCTGAGCCGGCGGCCCGAGCTCGTGGCAACGCGTGACGGAGTTCTGGATCAAGGCCCAAGTCGCTGACGTTGGAGAGGAGAGTGGGATGGCGCACCCCCAGGTAACGTGGATTACCACCTGGGGTGGGGTGCGGGCTCGGAGGGATATTCTCTTGGCCTCTCACGTCTGTCAGCTGCGCAAGCCTGTTGCTTCGGCTCAGATCTCAGCCCGTACTGACCCAAGGAGGGCCAGTACTGGGGCAGGAGTGGGAAGCAGTACTTTTGTGTCATCATTGATCCATGTTGGGGGCATAACAGAGCACCTAAACTGTCGTACTACACTTTGCATTATTGCTGCTAATGAACTATCGAACTGTCGTATGATGCTTGACCTCATTTGTGCCTGACGAACTACATGCTTGGTGCGCTACGCATTGCATTATTTTTCCCTTGCAGATTAGCTGATTGTAACGTGGGATATTGCATTAATTCTTCATTGCACAATACCTGATTATAACGTGGCGCTGTGCATTATTTCTTCATTGCACAGTACAGAATTGTAGTGTGACGCATTGCTTTGTTTCTTCCTGGTACAAGGCATGCTGGTAGTGATACGCATTGCATTATTCCTTCTATTGCGAAGTACATGAGTGTGGCTCTAAGTATGGCATTGTTTCTCTGTTGCACAGCACCAGAGAATATCATTACGCATTGCAGTATTTTTCTTTTCTTTTGCAATGTGAGTGATTCTAGCAATACGCAGGCGCGGTGCGTCCATTGGGGCGTGGGGGCATAGCCCCCCCGCCCGCAGCACCCTCAGCGTCTTTGAACTTAAGTAAACTGATTCAGTTTACTTAAGTTCACAGATGCCGAGGGAGAACTGACAATCATGTCAGTCAGCATGACGTCGGACTGCCCACCCCCTTCAGAGACTGAAGGGGGTGGGCGGTCTGGTGTCATGTTGACTGACATGATTGTCAGACAGTGGGGGCAACAGGCAGCAGCACAACACAAGTGCGCATGAGTGACAACGGAGGGCGAATTTTTGCACCGTGCCCACTCATGCGCACTTGTGTTTTGTCTTGTTTGCGCATGCCCATTAGGAGCCCCTCCTAATGGGCATGCTGCGGGCGAAGAATAGCCGTGCCCTGGCGCTGCTGGCAGCACCAGGATTGGCTTAGAGGGGCTATAGGCGCCAACGGACCCAGGACAGCGCGGACCTGCTCAGGACCTCACCTCAGGTAGGATTTTAATTTTTTTAATGTATTTTAATTCCCCTCCCTCCCGCGTGACACCCCGGCCCCCCCGCGCATTCCCCCCCACCGCGACTGGTTCTACAGATTGAAGCCAATGCGAACAACAGCCCGTGGCAATGTGTCTTTATTTGCGGAGTGCGCACATGTTCAGCGGCAATATCTGCTCCAGATTACAGGCTGTACACAGAGAGGCGGGTTGCGATTCTTTACAATGTTTTATGTGCAGCCACAAGGTAACACATAAAGCATGCCATGCTTACTGCAGGAGGGAGGAGGCTGGAGCCAGGGGTTCAAAGGACACTAACACTGGCAACTCCTCTAAAGCACGATACTGCAGTCAGTGTAACACATCTGAATATCCTTTTATCACTTTAATTTAGAATCTCCTGCACACAATAGAATCGATAAAACACATGCCCATACCTTATGTTGCCACACGTGTTTCGTTCCGGCATTCTCCTCTTCAGCACAGATTATGCCATGCAAAGATTGAATTCGGAAAATAAAGAATCGGCAATCAACATATACGTCTAAATTCGTAAATCAGAAATGCATGAATTAAATCTATTTTTAATCTCCCATGCCATTTGATCATGAACAGTTTTAATCATTTGACATGCAAGTGGTAAATAGTAATCAGAATGGTGGAAGCGGTTCGAAGGTTTCTATTTGAAAGGAAGGACAACTTTGAGGTTTTCTGCTAAGGTTCTATGTGCATGGTAGGAAATTATGTCAGACTCAGGCTGCCCTGGGCCCTGACACACTGGTAACATCAAGGTGAAAGCACTTATAAATTGAAGGCCATGCATACACAATATTAGAATGCATAGGGCCTAGGGCGTCTCCACCAATTCCAGAATGGAGCTCCACTCAGCATGGAAGGAAACTGTTTATTTAACTTCATAGTTAGAGTTCTGATGCGACTCAGTGTGATAAAATGAAAACATAAATTACGGCATGATTTAGAAATTTTGCAACTGAGCTCGGAGAGCTCATTTAAGCCAATAATATCTGTCCTTATGTAACGTGATCCTGTGCTCGTGTAAAGCGATGAGCTCCAATACCTCCGGGTTAAGTTTGAGCTTTATAAACTGCAAAACGGGCCCGGCCGCTTTTCATCTCATCTGGCAGTCACCACTCCACTCATAGTAGGGCATGAGCCAATCCAGACGCTGCACATTAGAACAGAATTGGATGGAGCTGGTTGGCTGAGCCCTCCCGAAGGCCCTGGAGGCCTGTGTTTTCTCTCCAACCAGCCGTCTTTATTATGGAGTAGGGTGTAAAGAGAAGGAACGGGCCTAGACAAAAAAACACATTTTGTACACTTGTATCTATATGAAAATATTAACAAATAAGTGAAAACAAGCATTCCAATGGGAAAATCCTGTATGTGCACACAATGAAATGCATGGACGGTTGACCATTTCTCTAAGCGCATTATCAACAGTGAAACACTTTCTAGAAGTCGCAGCGCAGGGGCCAGGGATTGAATGAGAGTGTAATCAGTAGCTTCCTTTCAGGCGCAACACAGTCCCTCCTCTAGAAGACACGCAGAGAAGTATGCTCTTCAGCCTTCATTGTGACTGATTCATGGAGCACAGAGGCACGTGGTGTTAGCATCAGGTACTTTTCACAGTCGCAAATTCACACTCCCAAAAACACGTCATTGTCCCTGTCACTGATGCCAATAATTTTACGCCCCAGCACTATCAAATGTCACCAGCCGCCATTGGCAATACGACTGGCCTAACCTTTAGGAAACGTACCAATCCACCGGAACCTACCAAATCACGGGACAGAATACTACTCATTCTTGTATGTTGATTTTGTAGCATGTTGTAATATTGTATAACCTCTTATATAAAGTTTATACTTTTATAAAAACTTGTGTGGAGTCTATTTGTGGTGATATCATTGGATTGCTGTGAGTGTGGTTGCACATACTGTACACTCGTGCCTTGGAGATAAGCCTGTCTGCCCGTGCCAAACTCCTAAGGGGATGAACAGGGCTATCCCAGACGATGTCCTTACTTAGCCTAACGTTAAAGCGAGGAGTCCGGGACTCCCGCCTCCAGCATTTGGTGGTGGCGGTAAGCAATAAGGACCCCCACTTCCAACAATAACTGTAACTGCACTTTTGTGTGTGTGTGTGTGTGTGTGTGTGTGTGCGTGTCTGTGGGGGGGGCTGCGAACACACCCCTTTAAAGCAACAGTTGAAGTACAATCATGATTGCAAATTAAAACTAAAAATTTAAATAAATTTGCACATTATGGTTAGCTCTGTAATCCCTAACCCTTCAACTGCTTTGTTTATATGCATGTGTGTCTGTGTGTGTGTATACCCCTTAAAGAACAACAGTTGATGTACAATTATGATTACAAATTGAAACTAAAAATGAACTGAATTTTGCACGTTATGGTTCACTCCTTAATCCCTAGTCCCTACAACGGCTGAGCAAACCAAATGCCTTACTCAAAAACTCCCCTTGATGTGACAGATGTAATGTTACGGGTAAGATAACTTGGTATTATATTTGTGAGGTCATTAGCACTGCGTTTTGTGTGCGAGTGCGAATGCATGGCAAGTTATGAATTGCGAACTAATCATACCTTGAGAATTTCAGTGGTTATTCGTTTTTAATACGGAACTGTATTTTAACAGTTGTTTTTTCTGTGAATTACGCTATTTTTTAAACATGCGTTAAGATATTATAACCATAGCTAGCCAGACCTTCAAATATAACCTTGTTTTTTTTCAGTGAATTTCCTGTTTTTAAAAAAAAAATAATATCCCACAACCAGCAGTTGGGTGCATCTGTGCCCAACTATCCACAGATAGTCAACCCCAACGCTGCGCCTGGCCTTCAGTCAACCAACCAGGGGCTTGCCCATTGAATTTATTTTTTTAACATTTTACATTGTTTAAATGTTTAGGAGTCTCCTGATCCTGTGTGTAGTTTTTTTATATTTGCAGACTTGTGGTTCCTTGTTGGACTTCCAACCGGGTTTGCAGACTTAGTAAGAGTCAGCGGACCCTCCGGGAGTTTCAACAGGGCTCATGACCACTTACTGTTGGTTTATGAATCCTTAGCTGTGGTTCATAAACCTCAGGTGCATCACAGGGGTCCTCAAATTGGGAGACAAATCTGCTTTTAAAATATATATATATATATATTCCTGGTTAATCCTTCTGGAGTTCACCCTACCCACCAGAGTCAGTGGATCAGAGTTACTACTCCAGCCCCATTTTGACTCATTTTCGTAGGATGCAGGGAATGAACCCTGTGTCCTGTAAAATCAGCTGCTACAGATTTTTCTCCAGTGCTGCCAGTCTATCAGAAGCTTTAGATCCGGATTTAGATTTGCAGAACCGAAACAGATGATAGGAAATAGCTCCCTCAGCCAATCAGTTTTGATGAATTTTCAAATTTAGGCCACAGATGGTCAACAAACTGTATTTCACTGACTATCCACACACTTATTGTCCAGATTTGTTTTTAACTTTCTAACTGTTTTAAACCAATCCCAAAATATTTTTTAAACAATAATTTCTCAAAAAAGGTGGCCTATAATTTTCCTGCCCACGTGGCCTTGAATCTGGAGACCACTGTGGAACGATAAACAATTGTATTCCTCCTTGAAATTAATGCACGACTCTGCTGGTCTGTATGCTGGCCTTTAGTGGAAAGTGTCTATTCTTTATCAGTTGATGTGTGGCGGTGGTCAATAATTGTTCTGTACTGCTGATAGAAGAGTCTGCTGGCCCTATAGAGTGCGAAGTCCTTGGCTGCAGCTGCAATGAACCATCTAGCTGCTCATTTTGTCATTCTGACTAATCAAGTACCTGGAGAAGATGTCTGACATCATGATACAGGAAGTGTGGCGAGGAGGCTTCCTGGATACAACAGAAGAAAAGGCATTGACCTAGAGAAAGGAGGAAGGAGTAGATAGGAATAGTGCTGGAGAGAGGGCAGAAACTACAGGAACAAAACTGGAGAGATACTGGAGAGAGAAAGAGGAAGGATACTACAGAGATAAAGCTGAGGAGGAAAAAGTCTCCCCATATGCACCAGGAGCGTCCCTACCCCGCTCCCCATCAGGAAAGAGTTGAAGACATACCTCCTCTAAAGAGAAATATATGGTGATACAATACCAGTCTATAAACCAGCTACCTCTCAAAGCATATAAATACACCTTCGAGCACTTTTTTCCCAAAAAGCAGGCAATACAGTCATCAGCTATGTTGCGTATTCAGAATCTTCTTTGATTCTGATGCTGTTGGCACCATTCGAGCCAATGTTCACTCTGTACAAATAAGGCCTACAAATATGACCACATCGTATTCACACATTAGACACTTATGTGCACTTCAAGTGTAGATGCTGGTTTGCCTATGGGTCTCATCATTTCCCTCCCCGGCGTACGTCTGTTTTTGTAATCTGTCTCCTAACACACAGTTTAATATTGTGGGTCTGCTATGCGCCCTTTGTTTCACAAATGCTTTGGCGACCGTTATGTACTCCTAGCCCGGCGTGTCTTCCCTTTGCTGCATGCACATCTCTCCCTAATGCAGGTACTGTATAGGATTGTGATGTGTACCTTGGTGCTAGCGCGATTAACAGCGGTGCCGCCGTAATAATTACACTCGGGACACAGTGCGTTAGTTAGATCGTGGCCATGACTGACTCCGTTGGCCAGGCCCCCTTTATTATATAGCAGGTGCGTGAAGACACGCGCCCGCGCTAACGTGACCTCGTAGGCGCGGGTAGACTGCACCGCTACCCGACGCCCGAGGACACTACATTCCTTCTAACCTTTATTGAACAAGACCACAATAGACATAATAGCAATAACGGTGATCTGTTACCAGTCACTAGGATTCCAGTCCCTGGATAATCACACCATGAAATCAGCCAGCCGGGAGGATGGTGTTGGATTCTTCCGCAGCCCATATCTGGCTTGCTCTCCCCTTGACGATGGCACCGATGGTGTCACTCCTGAGGGGGTTCCGTTTTCCGGGGATCTCACCGGAGAGCTCGGCAGGCTCTCCACCATGGTTGCCGGCAGTGGCTGAGTGTCCGGGTATGTCTGGCTCTCATCTTCGTTGGGGTACTGCCCTTGCAGCGCCATTCCGTCTTCCTCTGTCAGTTGACTCGGCCTGGTCCTGGAGCGATTTGGTTCATGTCGATATGGTGTTCCGGGGTGTACTTTCTTGAAGAATGAGATGTTGCGGGTGACAACTTCAGTTCCCCTCTGGGCTGTCACCATGGTGCCAGTTCGGCGGAGGACGGTCCATGGTCTGTGCTCAAACGGGAGTCGGAATTTGCTCCCGGGATATCTGTCCTTGATGTACACGCTGTCTCTTACGTGAATGTCCGACTCCTTAGCTTGGCTCTTAGCGCTGGCCTGGTCATTGGAGTAGGTCCGGTTAGCCAGGGTTTTCCTCGCGTCAACTGGAGCTGGGACCCAGTCTGGGTGGTTCGGGATAGTGTCTTTCACTACTCGGCCCATGGTCGCCGGCTCGGGGGCTGCCTCGGTTGTGTGGTGAGGCATCAGCCGGTATTCCCTCAAGAAACTGTAGATGGCCTTCTCCACCGGTGATCCGTCAGCATGCGCAATGCGTATTGTTTTGTTGAGCGTGCGCATAAATCTCTCCACCTCCCCATTTGCTTGGGGCCTGCGTGGAGTCACTTTCCTGTGGTGAATTCCCCAACTCTTTAGGTAGTCCGCAAACTCTTGTCCTTGGAAGGGTGGGCCGTTGCCTGTTTTGACCACTTAAATATACCGTGTGTGGCAATAGTTTTCTCGAACTTGGTGATGACATCCATGGCGGTCTGAATTCCCACAATCTCCACCTCTGGATACTTTGTGAAATCGTCGATGATCACTAGTGCATAGTGCCCATCGGGAAGGTGTCTGAAATCTGCACTCACACACTCCCACGGCCTTTGGGGGTTATCTTCAGTGATGACCGGGTGTGGGCAATCTGGTTGCCCTGCCGCTTGACACCAGGTGCAGGTTCTGACTGTCTGGTCTACCATTGCGTCCATTCCCGGAAACCACAACTTAGCTCTCAGTCTGCTCTTGGTTTTCACCATGCCTTGGTGACCCCGGTGTGCCAGGTCTACGGCTTGCTGGGTCAGGCTGGAGGGCATTACCAGTCGCGGTCCTCGTAGGAGGCAGCCCCGGCTGTCCACAGACAGTTCATCTTTAACCCGCATCATTGATTCTAGTACCGCTTTGGCTTGCAGTGTCTTCCTGTTCAAGGTGGCTTGAACAGGGTGCCAGTCATTAGATTATACGGAGTCAGCGGCCAGTCGTAAGCATTCGTCTCCTTGGGTGGCTTCAATGATAGCTTCAAGACTCATGGGCAGAGGCCGGGCCCTTTCCAGCACGAGCCGGACATATTCTTCTGTATCTTCTGCATCTTCTCTTTCTGCTTGGGTGGCCGCTCGGGGGTGTCTTGAGAGGTAGTCAGCTGGATTCGATGAGCCTGGTTTGTACTCTACTCGATAGTCATATCCTTGCAGCTGGAGTATCCACTTCTCGATCCTTGGTGGGAGTTTGGACACCGAACCTTGAAACAAAGGTATGAGCGGTTTGTGGGCCGTGGACACGGTGAAAGGATGTCCATACACATAGACATGAAAGTGCCGGCAGGCCCAGTGGATGGCGATTGCTTCTCGCTCAATTTGCGAATATCTCTGCTCTTTGTCCGTTAAGGAACGGCTGGCATACGCTATTGGTGCCCATTCCCCATTGCTTTGTAGTTGGGTGAGGACTGCCCCTAGTCCATAGGGGCTGGCGTCCACTGCAACGTTGGTGGATCTGGTCGGGTCAAAGTAGGATAAGGTCGTGTCTGCCGACAGGGCTGATTTTGTGGCTTTGAAGGCTTGTTCTTGCTCCGGGCCCCACTGCCATGTAGTGGTGGACTTCGTCAGTTCCCGGAGGGGTTTGGTGAGGTTGGAGAGGTTGGGGACGAAGCGTCCGCAAAAGTTCACCATGCCCAGGAAGCTTCTTATTTCCGAGATGTTGGATGGGGCTGGGGCTGGGGCTACTTGGACGTCCCTCACCTTGTCGAGGTCTGGGGCTATTCCTTGGTCCGAGAAGGTGTATCCAAAAAAACTGATTTTGTTTCTCAAAAACTGACACTTCTCACGGTGTAGGGTCAGACCGCATTCCTTGATCCTTTGGAGGACTCCTCTCAGCCTCTGATGGTGATCTTCTATCGATGATGCGTAGATGAGTAGATCATCGCTCACATTTAAAACTCCTGGGAGCCCGCTGAGGACTTCACGGATGGTGTTTTGAAACACCTCAGCAGCACTCGAGATCCCAAAGTTGAGGCGTCGGTATCTCCTGAGGCCTAGATGCATGGAGAAGGTGGTTATGTATCGAGAGTCCGGGTGTAGTGGTAGTTGGTGATAACCGGACCGGAGGTTCATCTTTGAGAACCATCTCACGTTGTTTAATTCTCCCAGTATGTCCTCGATTGTTGGGGTAATGTGTCGTTCCCTCTTCACCGCTGCGTTTGGGAGGCGCATGTCCACGCAGATGCGGACTTGTCCCGGCTGTTTCAGTTTCCGGGCCACTACAATCGGGGACACCCACGGGGTGGGCCCACTGACTTTTTAGATAATGCCTTGTTTCTCCAATGCCTCCAGTTCTTCCTCGACCTTCTTCCTCAGGTGGAATGCGATGCGTCAATGCCACTGGTTGGACCGACGGGTCGATATGGAGGGAGACTTCCTTCCCCTTCAGGCATCTGATGCCTTTGAAGATGATGGCTTCTAGTTCATCTTCCAACACTGCCATGGCGAACGATATGAGCCTCAGCTCTTCTGCTGACTGTCCACTTATTAGCATGCCGCTGCCTTCCTTGGTAACATACACGGTGGTGGGGACTTTAAGGCCTTGGTGTTGCAGCTCCGTTTTGAAACACCCTATGAGTGGAATAGGTGTCTTCTGGCCATATGCGAATACTCTGATCCTTGCTTCGCGAAGGGGGGGGGGGCGATTACTAAGCTGGTTGTACACGTTGGCCGCCATCAGCTCAATGGATGCTCCCGTGTCAATAGTGGCTCTCACCTCCTGCTGGTGGATTTTGATTCGGCATTTTGGCAGACGTCGCTTCTTCCGCCGTGGCTGATCAATCGCAAATACATAGTGGACTGGGTAGTCACTTGTGTCGTCGCCCATGTCTTCGCTGTCTTGTTCCACCACAACTGCTAGAGCAGCTTCCTTCTTTGACTTTGTAGACCGGCATACCGCCGCATAGTGGTTCTTCCACCCACATGCACTGCACCTCTTTCCTTTCGCCGGGCAGTCCTGCATGCGGTGGGGCGGTCCTCCACAGTACCCACACTCCTTTTGCTTATCTTGCTGTTTCTTGCCAGCATTTTGGCGCGCTTTTGGTCTCACCACGTTTGCTTTCTCCGTCATATTGACTTGCTCCGTTTTGACGGGTCGGTGGAGGGCTGCTTCCATGTGGGAGGCTCTGGCCTGCGACAGTTCCTTGGAGCGGCCCAGTTTGAGGATGTCTGCTAGTGGCTTGCCGTCTTCCTGAAGGATGGTGACTCTGAGTTTGGATGAGTAACACCCTTGGATTATCTGCCCTCGGATTTCTTCCTGCTCATCACGGAATCCGCACGTGCTGGCCAACTCCTTTAACCTTCCGTGGAAAGCGTCCAACAACTCCTCTGCTTCCTGCTTGGCCTGGCGAAAGATGAATCTCTCATAGTCTTTGCTCGCCATTGGTTCAATGTGCGCGTTTAAGGCGTTGAGGAGGGTGTGGCACGTCTTTGGCGTAGCTTCCACTATCGTTTTGTAAATACGGTGGATATATTTTCCTCCTAGGTGAAGAAGTAGGGCTCTGCGCCTCTCACGGGCTGTGCCCGCCCCTTCGAAGTAGATCTGGAGATGATCAGTCCAGTCTCTCCATCGCGGGGCAAGGGACGATGGGGCCCCATCCACAACAAAAGGTTCGATGGCGGGGATTGACGCCATCTTGGTGCATGTGTGGCACTCTTCGCTGCACATGCTTCGCTCACCTCCTGGGTGCACTAGTAGCTGCCTGGCCAAGGGTGGATACTACGTTGCCAGAGTCTTCTCCTGTGGCCGGCCTTCCCTCACTCTCACCACAATGGCTGTCTCTCACTCCACCCTGGTGACTGCCTGTCATTAACTCAGCCCTTTCCTTGAAGGCGGGCTTATGTGGCACCTGAGTGTAGGCTAGCTCCTGGGCGTAGTATGGCTCGTCCCTCCTGCACAGCATGAGCGGGGGCCTCAGAGGATACTTCAGCAGCACCACCCAAAACCAGGAGTGCCTAGCAGGGGACCACGAGGCCGGCGTGATGTCTATGGGCCCAAAGCACTCGGGCTCGCAAGGTGGAGGAAGCACCAGGATTATGGAGGGATGCAAAGCACAGCATGGGGTCTTTTAGCCTCTTGTTGCCAGTGTGATGTGTCCCTTGGCGCTAGCGCGATTAACAGTGCCGCCGCTGTAATAATTACACTCGGGACACAGTGCGTTAGTTATATCGTGGCCCCGACTGACTCCGTCGGCCACACCCCCTTTATTATATAGCAGGCGCGTAACGACACGCGCCCGCGCTAACGTGACCTCGTAGGCGCGGGTAGACTGCACCGCTACCCGACGCCCGAGGACACTACAAGGATAACTTTATTTGAAAAAATGCGCGCCGGGGGTTTCTAGTTAGTAATATTGGACCATTCGTCTTAAAACCTATGTATTCAAAGTTTCCATGACAACACACTTCCGTTGTATTCAAAGCATGGCACATAAAAGCAACGCGTGCTAAAATGTATTTAAAATATATTTTATCCAGAAAACGCCTTCATTATTATTCAGGTTACCGAAGAGGCCTTTGTTTAAATTAAGAACCAGCCTGTGCTTGGCGGAAAGTGCAGATCTAAAAAGAGAGAAGCAGCGGGGGCTGCGCAAGACACCCATATCTATGGAATGGAATATGTTGTTGGAGGAGTTTAACGCTATAGACATACAAGCGTACTGATACATTTTTTTTACTTTTTCCTTTAGTGCGTATCACATTTAGGCAATAGAGGTATGGAATCTGGGCTACAGTATAGTCTTGTGGTATAATGTAGGATGCTGCCAGGGTTCACAATATTGAAATTGTTTGTATAATTTGCTATCCTGGGTTGGACTGTTTACATGATTCAGTCTACGGGGGGGGGGCGGTGGGGGGGTAAGTAAGCGAGTTTATGTTAAATTCAAGGTTTCATGATATGTAATAGTAATATTCGGAAATGGCTCCTCTGTCTGAGGTATGTCCTTACAACATCGACCACAAAGAGGTCATGTCCATTGGCAATAAAAACCTAGGGAGAAGCAGTGATTGATTGTATGTGTTATGTACATGCAACAATATGGTCCATAATTTACATTACGGATTGTTGATATGTTGATAATTTGATTGCTACATAAAATGTACCGTTATACTGAGATTGTAATGGCTAATATATTCTGCGTTGTACTGTGATGACAATCTCTAATAAAAAATATGTTAAAAAAAAAACAGCCCGTGCCAAAGCAAATGGAAAAGGTGCGTTTATACTTTTCAGCTGTACTTTGTGAAGAAACAATGACTGATGTATAAAAGCATTCTAATCCCATTCCTTTGCTGACCTATCCCCATTATAAAACTGAAAATCGTGAAACGAAATGCTCCGCATGCGTGTTTTTCTGCTCTTCTGCAAAAGCAATCATGTATAAAGCATAACACGTAGCCCAATTAGCCTCTAAACTTTGCCACGGAATAAAGCCATGCTGTAAATTATATACAGCTCGCACTGCTGACAGATAGCACAGGTCAGGGGAAATTACTCAGTGCAGTAAGTCAGAACTAAGGTGGAGATATTTCTCGATGTTATGCCTAGCACGCAGTTAGAGGCCACGGAGCGCGTCATAACGCGCGTACCTGCTGAAAACTGTGACAGCTCGCGCTTGTGAATTAAACCAGCGACGACAAAAGGAGCCTATAATTAACGAAAGTGCTTCTTACCGAGAACATAAATGTCAACCCCGAATGTAGGCTTAATTTTAACACTTGTGTACACAGGATATCAGGAATGATGTTCATAATTGATAATAATTACTGTATTCTATAAAGTGATCCTTTCTAGTTTCTGCAAGACCTGTAAAAAAATGTTTTAGGTGCGACAAGAGTACAGGAAGGAAGACCTATGACAGAACGGAGCACTTGTCTTTGCACTCAACTCCATCAATCACCGACACCGAACCATTAACTCAATTAACGTTCTGAAAATTATTTCCTTTCGAATGTTTTTCTTAGAAAAATATCAAATAGAACAAATATGCATTTCAGTATATTTTTGAAAACAGGAAATACAGGAAGAAACATGGACCAGTGAGTAGGGAGAGAGGGGACGTATAGGTGTCAGCAAGACAGCAGTATAAAACAAGAACTGACAGAGCAGAGAGACCTGGCTTTTTAACAATGAAAGTGATGGGTAACCTATGGACCGGCTTGTGTGCTGTATGGATGGAAGAGTGACTAAAGAACAAGTTCAGAAAACGATCAGTACCCACTATTTTCAATTAGCTACTTTAATATATCAAAATTGAGATAGGCTACTGCAATACTGTTAAGTCCCAACCGGTGTTCCAAATCGCATTTAATAAGACGCAATCAGATTCATCGAGACATTTTTGTTAATTCTGAAAATCTTTATTCTTGTTTTTGTATGTGTGGATATTCTCCACTAATAGGGGATTAGGAGGATTTCTCCCCTGATTGTAGCAGCACTTAGATACTACCCCTACAGTGTAACAAGTGCAGTATTTTATGTCTAAGGTCTCTGTTGTAAATCGCTTACTAAAGAACAAGTTATTTACCTTCGGTAATGCTCTTTCAAGTAGAGACTGTATCTAGGCACCTATTCCTCACCTTTTGAATATTCTGCAGGCCTCAGACTGGAGCTGGAAACTTTTTTGCAGTACCTCAGTGCGTCGTCAGGTGGCACACTTGCGCCATTCCACTCCGAAAATGATGTGCAAAGCCTTTGCACCCCTACACGCTGATGTAAGTTGCTGTCAAAGTTGTCCATGCCCCCAGGCGCAGAACATAAAGAGCAAATTGGTTGTGACTAGTATGCAGATTCCTAAACCCCCTCCAGGTGGCGAGTCGCCCCCTCCCCTTTCCTGCCATTCTCCCACCACACTGCATTCCTCTACTTCCTTAAATCACCACTGACAAGCGTGCATTGGTGCCATAACATGCAGCAGTTTATTTAACATCACATATTTATAAATTTTCAACATTCATGGTCATAACCTCTGATTGTTTAGTGTCCATGCTACACGTTTACATTTACTGGTCTTTGCCCTTGTTTTGCTCGCAGTATGGACCCAGCCTCCTCTGTATGGGCCTCCGATTTACGGGTCTAGGCTTCAACTTGCTACCGACTTGGAGGGTGTCCGTCTGGACCTGCCCGGGCAGCAAGTGCTGTGCCGCTCGCCGTGTACCCTTTTGTGGGCTCTCCCTGCTCCCAGCGGTCCCTGCCATTCGGCATCCCAAGGACCTTACTTGAGTATCTACTCTATCTCTCCTGAGGCTGAGTCCCTGCATCTTTCTCCCTCGGTACCCCTGCCGAGAGGCAACCCAAGGGTCCTGCGGGAGCTTCACATCTACTCTTTCTATGGCGGCCCGCCGGCCCTTGGGTCCCTCAGTGCCCCTGCCGTTAGACATCCCAAGGACCCTGTGGGAGCCAGCCATCTATCTTTTAGTAAGTTGTCTCTTTTTACTACCTTTTTTTGTGTTCGTTCTGCTTCCCCTCTTCCCCTGCGGCTGTGACGCCTGCTTTCTTTTAGGTGTTGGTGGGTGAGATTCTTCACTCTCTGCTGCGAGGAGGAGGGGGGTATATGTGTTTTACCTGTACCCTGTATCAAAGTTTTCCATGCCCCCAGGCACATAGTACAAGAGCAAATTGGTTGTGACCAGTATGCAGATTCCTAGTCTTAGGGTCATATTGAAGGATAGAATCCAATCACGGAATGAGGAGAATGGAAGGGTCAGTGAGGAATCTGCAGCCAGACAGTCTCCCCCAGAAAAAGCGCTACTGAAGGTAAGTAACTAGCCTGTCTGATAGAGACTTCTAACAGCAGATTCCTTACGTTTTGAATAGATCCCAAAGCAGTACCTATTGAAGTTGGGTCAGTGAATTGGACTCAAACCAGAAAGTCCTACAGGACAGAGTGGGAAAAATGCCCTATTGGCGAACCTGACTGTTCAGACATTAGTGCTTTGTGAACGTATGGAGGGATGCCCATGTAGCTGCCTGGCATATGTCTAGGACAGGGACACAGTGTGCTAATGCAGTGGTAGAAGCTTTGCCCCCATGGAGTGAGCAGTCATTGCAGAAGCTGCTTTTTGTCAAGTGAGCAGCAGATCTTAAAGCAGAGCATGATAGCGTGGAGATGGGTTTCTTCTGCACTGCCTTGCCTTTTTTCACTCCAGAGAACCCTACAAAGAGCTGATCGTCCACCCAGTGTTCTTTAGTAAAATCACTGAAAATGCTGAGGGCTCTTTTGGGATCTAAGCGATGGAGCCTCTCCTTCTCTTTAGAGGGGTGAGGTGGTGCATAGAGTGCTGGCAGGGTGATCGTTTGACCAACATGGAAAGACATCACAGCTTTTGGTAAGAATATTGCTTGCATCTG
Source organism: Lissotriton helveticus (assembly GCF_964261635.1). Classification (NCBI taxonomy): domain Eukaryota; kingdom Metazoa; phylum Chordata; class Amphibia; order Caudata; family Salamandridae; genus Lissotriton; species Lissotriton helveticus. The sequence goes on along the minus strand of NC_136059.1, from coordinate 609,144,627 downwards.
CAGAAACCAGTATGTCTGGGAAAAAGGTAGTGAATGGTGGATTGACACAAAGTGGCCGAAGCGCACTCACACGCAGTGCCGAGGTGATGCCAAGGAGGAACATAGTCTAAATAGCAGGGATCTGTAGGGGACAGGTGTGAAGTTGCTTGAACAGAGTGCACATCTAATAAGTGAGGACCAGATTAAGGTCCCATTGAGGTGCTACTTAGGGAGAAGGGGGAAAGATATATTGTAGCCTTTTCAAAAATCGCATCATAACTGGTGACGTAAACAAGGAGAGCTGATCTGGCAACCATAAGACGGTCAAAAGATAACCTTTAACCATGCTGAAGTCAAAGTGTTTCTGGGCAAAAGACCAAACAAACAATAGAACGTCAGATAACTTTGGTTGAAGGGCATCAATCTGGTATGTGCCTCACCGAACCACAAATTTGTCACAACGACAGGCGTATATAAGTTTCGTCGAGGGAAGCCTGGCTGCCAAGATGACATCAATCACCTCTGGAGGAAGGTCGAAAGTGTTCAGCTATCACCACTAATCTCCGAGCATGAAGGTGGAGATTGCGAAGGCCCGGGTGCAGAACTCTGTCCTGTTACTGTAACAACATGTCCTCCCAGTGGAGCAACCTTATCGAAGGACATATGCTCAAGCACAGTAGTTCTGTGTACCAAACTCTCCATGCCCAATCTGGAGTCACTAGGATGACTTGGGGCCTAGTTGATCCTGAACTACTTGAGAACTTGGGGTAAGAGTGTTATCAGCGGAAAGGCATACAGGAGTCCTGCGTTCCACTCAATGCGGAATGCATCTGAAAACAAGAGACTCCTTGGAAACTCCGACATACAGAAGTGCTGACATTCCACATTGTTGGCAGTTGCAAACAGATCAAGCCAAGGTTCTCACCATTCGCTGAAGAGGCTTTGCGACATCTCCGGGTGTAACTGCCACTCATGATCTGTTAGGCACTGACGCTGAGTTCATCTGCCCTGGCATTCAAAGAGTATGCCAGGTGGTTCGCCACCAGGGAAATTTCCTGTCAGTCCAGTCATTTCTTGAGTTGCAGTACTTCCTGGCACAGAATTCAAGACACTACCCCATTCTGTTTGCTGCAATACCACATGGCGGTGATGTTGTCCATGAACACCTAAACCAGCCTTCCTTTTACAGACGGAAGGAAGGCTTATAGTGTCAAGCAGATGGCCCTCAGTTCCAGAAAGTTGATGTGGAGCTGGAACTTCGCCAGAGACCAGAGGCATCTGATCTTCACTTCTCCCAGTTGGCTGCCCCACTGAAGAAGCAATGCATCGGTAACCACTGTCAGCTCTGAGTGGGGAAGAGAGAGGTGTCTGTCGCTAACCCAGTTGAGGTACAGCACCCACCACTGCAGGTCTTTGGCAGTCTCCTCCGAAATCTGAACGTGGTCAAAAGGCCCCTTGATGTTGGGCCCACTAGGACTTCATATCTCAATGCAAAGATCGAGCCTCTAGCTATAAGAATTTGTGGAAACCCTGGACGTAAACCCCCAATAGAAGGAATGGCGAAATAAAAATTATTTGCAGACGATATAATCTTATATCTGTGACCTGATTAAAAAAATCTCGATCAAGCTCTACATGAATTCAGTCAATTTGAATTGATTGGCAGGTATAAAATAAACCAAAACAAAACCAAGGTTTTAACACTGAATGTGGACTGTCATTTTTTACCTTTAAACTTAAAACCCCAAGCCCGGAAGGCAGAACCTATTAGATATTTGGGTATTTATGTCTCCAATCAATTTGAACAATTATTTAGTTTGAACTATTTAGCGATGCGTAATAAAATTAAAATTTTGCTCGACAGGTGGACCCTTCTACCGTTAACTCTGATTGGCTGCGTAGCGCTCATCAAAATGTCTATTCTTCCCTTATTGGTTTTTCTTTTTTTATAAATGTACTGCTTAAGATTAAATCTCATTACTTCAAAGAGATTGAGTCAATGATCAGGGATTTGGTATGGAATAGGAAAGCTTCTAGGAATAAGCTGCCCATATTACAGTTGGGAACTGCTCAGAGGGTTTAGCGCTACCAAATATCCGCACTTATTATATGGCAGCGATCTTGGATTTGTCAGCACGTTTATTGGAACCTAATGGTAGATATTTTTTTTATGACAGAATGATACAGGAGTCTGGATCGCAAGTTCCTGCATTTTTAAAACAGCGAAATTACAAAAAAAGACCCGATACAAGCCTGTCTGGGATTTCTCCGATAGACTACAGTTCTTTTTTAAACAAGCTCGGTTTGCTGGCTTTTATTATTTCAAATTAGAGGAGTGTAAAATCTTCGGGCTTCAAATCCATTTCAGCAGGCTCAAAAGATGGAAGGACTGTGGTCTAGGAGAATTGGGTCTCTTCCTTACCTCACGGGAACTTATCACCTGGCAAGAGGTCTTAGATAGATCTGATAATCGACTAAAACCTGGGTTTTTGGAGTATCTCCCAATTGTAAACTTTATAAATAAATATAATCTGTTGTCATGTGGGATACCATCAGTTCAGGCTAACGCCTTATATAATGCCAAATTGAAGGGGGTGGGAAATTGGTATACCTTACTGAGAAAGGGTGAAGGGTCCCCCCTGGTTGAAGAAGTTCTGGCCAAAATAACCTGTGAAACTAATTGTTCCTTCTCGGGGCAGGAGTGGGAGGAGATAGCTCAGCTAGGAAGTAAGGCCCTTAGAGCAGCCAATTTTAAAAGGATGGCCTTTTTATCTCGGTGGTTGGCCTATTTCACCCTAAAAGCTCTTAATAAACGTTTTCCAGGAGTGGAAAATAAATGCTTTCATTGTCAGACTCGAGGCGAGGGCAATTGGCTCCATATATTTTTTTACATGTCCGAAACTTGAAATATTTTGGCGTAAGATCTTCTCATCAATAAGCCAGGCCATTAATAAGACGCTTGATCCCGAGGCAGCTCTTTTTGGAATCTCCAAAAAAAGGTCTGACCTGACCAAAGCTGAAGAGACATACAGGGCCATCTGTTCCCTAGTAGCTCGTTCCCTAATCCTCCAAAATTTGAGGCCCAAGGATGTACCATCTTTTTCTAAATGGGTGAACAAAATGCTAAGTACAAGGTTGTTTGTAGAGTCGTACGCCAAAAGAGTCGGAACAACGAAAAAGTTTACTAATGTTTGGAAATTCTCCAATAGCTGGGAGTCCATGACTGATATTTAGCACTTTAGCACTCAGCACTTTATTGTTATATATTCAAGGATAGTCACAATTGCACTTCAATGCTGCAGGGCTCTTTGCCTAGGTAGAATGTTTATTCAATTAATGAATACTATCTATATTGGGGGCAAAGGTAAACAACAACAATAATATTGTTTAACCCTGCAATATTTTAGTATTCAGCACTGTTAGCACTTTTGAAATTAGAACGGTAAGAATGTTAGCACTTGGCACGTTCTTGTTATATATTTAAGGGAAGATACAATGGTATTTTAATGTAGCAGGGTTTTTCGATTAGATAGAATGTTTATTCATTTAATGAATACGACCTGTATTGGGGGGTAAAGGCCAACAACAACAATAATATATGCTATTGGTCAACCCTGCTGTATTTTAACATCTAGCACTGTTAGCATTTTAGAAATCATGGTAGTAGGAACATTGTTTTCTTCTGTTGTCTCCTGATAATGTTAGTGATCAAAGGATCTTACCAGACCTCGCTTGTCTTTTTTAAAATAGTTTTTTTTATTCCTGATCATTGATTATTGTATATTGTATTATTTGCCCATCTGCTCTGCTCAATAAAAAAAAACTTTGAATAAAAATCTCACTGCAAAGCATGCACATGCCACTTGTATGCTAGATAGAAGGATGCAGGAGTCCATCTGCCTCAGTAGCCTCAGTGTCAACCCCTTGACATCCAGGACGGTAGTTGAAAGATCTGGATCATGACATGACTGTCCTGGACTCTCTTTCCGGGGGGAAAGCAAAAAACTGAGCCATGTCCAGAATCAATACTATAAAAGGAAGCATCCAGACAGAGTCAGGTGTGACTTAGGGGCATTGATAGTGAACCCCTAAGGATGACAGAAGCTTCGCCGTAGTCTGGACGTGGTGGACGACTGCCTTGGGCAAGCCTGCTTTCACCAGCCAGCCGCCAAGGTAAGAGAAGACTGGCACCCTTGACCTCCTAAGGTGCACTGCTACCACCTCCATCAGTTTTATGAACACCCTAGGTGACTGGTGAGGACAAAGGGGAGAGGGCAAAGCTCTAGAATTGTCACAGGCCTCCGTCTTTCATAGGCATCAGAAAGTAGTAGGAATAGCAACCACATTGTACTTCTGGTGCTGGCATGCTCTCGACAGCCCCTTTGGCCAAAAGGGCTTACACTTCCTGCTACAAAATGGAGAGATGGTCCTCTGTCAGTCACTGGGGGGGACAGTGGAAGGTGCGGTGGGGAAGAGAGGAAGGGTAAGGCATGAACACTGCAAACGATCTGTAGAACCCACCTGCCCCAGGTTATTGCTTGCTAACTTTGAAAGAATTGGTAGATTCTGCCTCCCACTGGGGAGCTCTGCTACTATAAAGGCCCACTAAAGTGGGCTGCAGGGGGAGGTGGAGATTGAGTGACCCAATGGTCATGGCTGTACATCGGTGGCCACACAGCCTTAACTATGAAACTGCTTGGTTTTACGTTGAGGCTGGACAGTCTGGCAGTGTGGGGCACCTCTACCAAATAAGAGAAAGGAGAAGTAGAAGTGTTGTGGTTAGCGAAGTGAGGCAGACAGGCCCAGAGAGCGTGCAGTACCTCAACTCTCTTTAAAACACTCTACAGCTGAATCAGCCTTGTCCCTAAACAGGTGAGGCCCATCTTAGCTTGGTTTGCCTTGGCAATAACCACCACTGTCTTTTTTAGACAGAGGCAGAGGGAGGTGGAAAAACAAAGACCACAGAGTGTACTAGAAAGAAACAGAGTCCGAGCAACGAACACCAGGGAACCACAACCAAGGACCCCCAGGATGTAAGCAATAACATCATTAACTTGACAATTACAGCACTGGCAAATGCCCAAATGAAGGTGCTAAACAAGGGGTTAGGTTTTGTCCTGACACCCAGGGATTATTACTTCAGGTTAAAAATTGCAGTTGCAGAATTTCTAGGAAAATTTTGACTACAAATGTTCTTCTCCTCCAAGGAAATAGAAGGCGGCATGAGCAGAACGGTCACCAATAAAGGCTTCCACAGATGGTTGACCTTCTCCCCAGCACTTCACCAACTACCCCCAGAGGTAACAGCATTTGAGCAAGCCTAAGCTTAAGCATTGACGCTCTAAAAACAATAGACAAAGCAGTTTCAAACATTTCACAACAGCAGAAAGAGAGGCTGTGGTATCCCACTGGCTTGCATTTGCAAAATCTGGCATGTGATAGTAACCATGGTTGTTGAAGTTCTTAAGGTCACATAGTGAAGACTGAGAAAGAGCAGAGCAGAGGAGAAGCTGCAGTTGCCAAAGAAATCCCAAATGTATTCCCAATTAATAGTCCCAATTGGGAATATAATTAGGAATTTGTGGGTTCAACGAGTTTGGCTTGAATTCATACGGATTAAAACGAAAATTAAGTGAATAAATACAATTCATGAAAACATGATCAACTTGTTCGAAATTGATTTCATTTGAATCTGAATTAACGGACATCTCACTGTGCATTGAGGGGACACCCCCTCCCCCAAGGGGAGTGCTATTTTCATGTTTCATCCACGCTCATGGATCAGTGAGTGATACTCGATCTGCAGCACAACTTTAGGAACCTACAAGTGAAAGGATAAGTCGCAATAAACCTGGTGTGCATGAACTACCGCCTCATATCTTTTGTGAGACAGAAACATGTTGGCAAAATGGGGGGATCTATGGGCCATTATACCCAGTAATATCTTATAAATATAAGTTTTAGTATTTGCTATCCATACCTAAGGTACCACCGAATAAGGTATCACTTTGTGGTTTACCTTAAGGTATTTTTAATATTTTTTAACTGGATCCCTAGAATACTAGCCAGAGGAATAACATTCTAAAAACTACCTTATTAAACTCTTGAGGTCTAGTCCGCCCTGGTAGTACTACCATACCAGGGTGGGATGAGGTGGCTGATGATGAAGCATGCCACATTATATGGGTGAGATCACCTCATCCAATATCTTAAATGCTCTAAATTAGAATAAACCCTTAAGGTAACCAGATGATAATTGAGGGAAGGGTACAAGGTATCCCTTTCCATCATCACAGAGGTCAAAGCATTTCTTGGCGTGGGTGTCACGTATGAGAATAAATGGCAACACTAGTGCTGGTCCATCCGAAGAAATCGGTGGCGTCCAAACCACAACAAATCGTGAACTTGGTCACATCACAATCATCTTCAATCACCTCATTGAGAACAGCTCAAATATTTTCAGGCACACTAGGCGAGGACTTGTGCCACCATGCTCCAAAGAACGTGGGAATAGCAACCCAACAAGTAGCTGGCATTGACTGATCAGAGTGCCAGACTGATAGAGGGAAACACTTGTTTCCTAAACGTTTTGACCAGCTTAGATTCCATATCCGGAGGAGAGATAGAGAAGATGTTGGGGTTAGGCCTGCTCATGGAGGCTTGCACCAGTGTACTTTTGGGGGAGGGTGCTGCAAAAGAAAAGCATGCTCTCATAGAGCAGGGAAATGGCGCCTAACAATGTGTCGACTGACTGGGGGGCCAGAACAAGGTATAGCCCAAGCCCCCAATAAGGTATCCATCAAATGCTCATCTCATTAAATGGAAGAAGGTGCTCAGAAGATGTTTGCTCCAATGGGAGGTCTTCTGTCAATACATTAGTCTTAACCTCCAAGGTGGTTATGTTTATGATGACTTATAAGGCACTCGTTCATCCAGAGGTATCATGGTACCAAGTCCTCAGGAAGCATTGATCCTATTGTGCCAGTTGCTACCTCCTAGAGCCAAAGGCTTTTTTAAATATCCAGGTTTCCAGCGCTTGTCTGAAAGATTTAAGGGAAATTTTTCCCTGGATAGCTGTTGGTAGGGAGTTTCATATGTTTCGGGCAAGCACCGAGGCTCTGGGACCTCCTATTCTGGTTTTCTGATATCTAGGTACCAGTAGAAGTGTGGCAGTGGAAGAGAAAAAAACCCTAGTACGAATATATCTAGATATGCGCTGAGTAAGAAACTCTGGATAAAGCCATCAATAGCGTTGAACACTAAACAGCAGATTTTAAATTGGATGCGTTGTGCTATTGGCAGCCAGTGTAACTGTTTTAGCAGCTGGACAGTATGCCACCATGATAAAAGTTCATAGCTTCATTAGAGACATAAGGAGTGAGCTTCTTTGTTGCCTAAAGAGTAAAAACTCCTTTCGAGACCACATTGTTAATTTGTGGCCTCATTTGTTAGTTTATGACCTATTATTATGCCCAGACTGCTTGCTGTCAAATTGGGTGGAGGTACTGATCCCATTTCCCTGGGCCAGTAAAGCTCTGATCAGATTTCTGTGTGACCAATGAAGACAACTACTTCTGTCCTATCTGCATTTAGTTTTTTACATTTTGCCTTTATCCACCCATGTATAAAATGCATTGAGTCTTAAAAGCAACGTTGAAAGGACTCCCCTTTCTCCCGACACAGTAATATCTGGGAATCGTCCACATAATCAAAAATGTGGCATTCTCTTCTAGCTGGCTCCGTTATCAGCTGTTGTAAGACATGTTGAATAAATAAGGGGAGAGAGTGTATCCTTGTGGGGTTCCACAAGTGACTTTTACCTCATCGGCTATGAATGGAACCATGTGTACTACTTTGGATCAAGCACTGATAAATGACTTTATCCATTCATATGCAGCATCTGAAATCCCAGCCATCTAGAGACAAAAGAATACAATCTCATTATCCACGGTATCAAAGGTTGCAGACAGATCAAGCAATATTAGAGCCTTAACATGTCCTCTGTCCCATCCCTTCCTTAAATCATCAATCACTGACAGTAACACTGTTTCAGTGTTGTGTTTAGGACGAATGCCTGATCTTTGAGAAAGTAGGATTTGTGACACCTGCAAGTGTGTACATAGTTCCTTTGTTACATGTGATTACAAATGTTTAGCGCAGTAAGGCAGCAAAGATATTGGTCTATAATTTTTCAATATATCAGGATCATCAATAGGTTTTCCATTCGTGGAACAACTGCAGCATTCTTAAACATGTCAGCAACTCTACCTGACTGCAGAGACATGTGGAACAGGGAGATGAGTTGCCTATTGAGACTGGAGCTAAAGCAAGCATGATTCTGGTCGCGGGGGGGGGGGAGCAGGGATAATTTGGCGACCCAAAAGACAAACAGAGTCCCAATGCTACGGGGCTGTGGATGCTGATGGAAGTCAGGCGGCTTAATATGTTGAATTAAAAAGCCTCTTTTTCAAATTACGTTTAAAAGATCCTGCGTCTTTTATCACTCGAAGATGTCTGGGCAGAGAGTTCAAGCACCTCATTTTTTCCCACAACTCAAAGGAGGGATCACCCCATCTTCTCTTTTTAGTTTTTGGCATAACAGTCAATAGACTATCTGCGGAGCGAACAACTCTAGAAGGCTGATGTTTAGGTCATAGTGAGCTGTGTTCTAACATCAGTCCTTTAAACTGCACTCTCGCCTTGATGGGCAGCCAGTGCAAATCCTTAAGATGTCTTTAAATAGAAGTATACTTAGGAATCCTCAGCAGGAGCTGAGCTGCCACCTTCTGTACCAGCTGGAGTCTCTTTAGGAGGTACTCCGGGAGACCTTAGTAGAGAGCACTGGCAAAATCCAGCCATGATGTTATGAAGGCAGGGATCACCAACTTCTAGCAAATAGTAGGTAGGTCAAACAAAAACTTCCTCAACATCCGCAGAAGGCCAAAGCATGTCCTGGCGATGTTCTCCACCGGCAGGCTAAAGGAGAGGTTGCTGCCAAATTTCACACCTAAATTCCCAACCACTGTCGAATGTGAAGGTGGGGAACAAGAAGAACTGGGCCAAATCTGACCTCCCCACAGTGGTGAGTGGGAGCCAAAAACCAGAACCTTCATCTTGCAGTGGTGGTCTCTCTGAGACATCCACTGGAACATTGCAGACAGGCAAGATTTGAATTGGCCTTGGGCACATGAGATATCCCCGTCCCGCATCAAGATTACCTGCGTATTGTTGGTATAGGAGATTATCTGAATGCCTTAGGATTCCACCAAGGATGCCAAAGGTGAGAGATATACATTGAACAAAGTCGGACTGACAGCAAACCTTTGGGGGAATCTAAAGTCCAGAACTTTGAGTTCAGACACAAATGGCGGCATCCATACCGATTGTGATCTGCCCATCAAAAGGAATGGAGCCATGACAAGGCAGCCCCACCTAACCCCGTTGTCCGCAAATGCTGTAACAGGATAGGATGGGACACCGTGTCAAAGGCCGTCAAGAGGTTTAACATCAGTAGAGGCCACCTTTTTCCCCACTATCCACGGGCAGTAGCCCTCTATGGCTCTGTGAGACACAAAGGAAACTCTGATCAATGTCTGGTGGAATGGAAAGAAAGGAATTGATGTCAGTCTGCACGGGTAGTGCAACAATAGGCTCCGCATGTCATTTCCGGAGCGAAAAAGTATCACTGCAGTGTCGCACAGCGCTACCTGATGCCAACTGGGAAATATTCAAAAGGCGAGGAATCTGAGGCTAGAAATCTGTATCAGAATGCAGGGATTACCTGAATGAGTGAATGTGAGTGACGAGAGAATGATGAATGGATGAGTACCATCATCTGTGTGTCCTTTGTGTGAAGCTGCGTACAAGAATACCTGTGCTTTCGTGAGACTATATACCTGTTGATTTGTGCGTGGGCATCAAAATATGCATTGTGGTATGCACATGTATGTGCCATCTATGCCTGAGTAAACAGCACAGGTTGTAGTGGGCAGGATCTGTAGGGCATGAAATGCCTGTACTTTTTAATTTAACTAAAAGAGTTTCTCTTAGTTTTTGTTAAAAGACAACTGTCACGTGATGCTTATTTGAAACTGTTGAGATGCCTCAGATGAAATGTAAAGGAGGATGTCTTCTATGCTGTGACTAAGAGGTGGATATCTAAATAAGAAGCAAGCCTTCTTGCCAGGGTGCCTGAAAGAAATGTAAATGTGTGCAATTGGTTAATCTGCAAATGTAAAGTCTGCCTGGAAGCCAGTAGGGTCTTTCACTGGTGGACTCACTTTAATCTTCTTCATGGCAGCTAGTAACATCCTTACAAAACTTCTCAAAAATAATACATCTTTTATTTTATTCTTTTTGAGAGGTTTTGTAAGGGTGCTACTGGATGAACCATGGAGTGCGTGTATTTAATGGACACTTGGAAATATGTTTGCACGAGGTACGGTCTGACTACATATTATTAGAATCTTTATTTTGAAAGCTCTTGTTTATCTTAAACCTTTTTGTGCCTTTTGTGGCAGCCTATACTGTGTCTTGTGCTTTATTTACCTTTACTGGATTAGCTGTATGGCTTCCTTATTGCATTTCCTAACATTCCAGCAGATAAGTTTGGCGCACTCAACTAGGATTGAATACCTGATGCAGGGCTCCTAATAAGGTCTGTGCATATGGTTTATCCGGTGTCACTTTGGGGGATATTATCAAGACAGGTGATAAAATTATCGCCACTTTAGCGGCAGAAAACTGCCGCTAAAACGGCGATAATGAGCTTGATAATATGCTCTATGGAATTCCAATTGAAGTCCATGTTAGATGTCCTTAACATTTAATATGGGCTTTAATTGGAATTCCATAGAGCATATTATCAAGCCCATTATCGCTGTTTTAGCGGCAGTTTTCTGCCGCTAAAGCGGTGATAATTTTATCGCCTGTCTTGATAATATGCCCATTTTTTCTTTAACACAGAGGTTTTGTCTTTAGTTATGCTAATAAACATTATTGCATTAGAGAGAGAGTCACTGGCTTGGTGAAGACAAAAGGAGTGCCAATGATCCTGGGAAGTGATTCAGCCCAAAATCAGAAGAGGGAGCAGCCTAGGAGTCTTTGTTGAGGCTGGTAGACCAAGCTTTCACAAACAGGTTAATAATGTCAGGTACTCCTACCATTAGTCTAATAAAGGATGTACAGCATGTATGTAGATAATTTATTGTGCTGCACTTGAATTTATATGGTTGTGTGTAAGAATACAATTTACATAAATAGTGTTCCACTGAGTGCAGATTTCATACCATTAACTTCAATAGGCAATAGCTTTGTAAACAACATTTAGGGCACACTATTTATGTGACACGACTTTTAATCCATGATATTCTGATACCAGGTTATTCTATCCATGACGAGGCACTGCACTTGAGGAAGTGTGCTACTCCGCAGGGGTGCAGTGGATGGAATACTTTGTGTGCATTTGTTATAAGGTCTATGTATGGGAGTGCCGAAGACATGTGTGTGGGGCTAGCTTTGTGCTCTATCTTTTATTTCTTGCTGCAACCATGCATGGACATGAAGTGAATTTAGCAAATGACAGAGGCTGTCATGCAGATGTTCATTCTACCAGCCATACAACCTGCTGGCAAGCAGTCATGGATTCAGATGTGTAAGTGTGCATTCCTAGCATATGATATCATACTCTAAAAATGCTATTGCTCTGTTGAGTTGAGAACATGGGCAGTTCTGATAAGTCATGGTTAGTTAAATTACATCTCAGATCTATTGGATTTAGTAGATTAGACATATGCATATGCTTGTTAATAAAGCAATTTAATTAATTTTCAATTCTAGAGGTTCTTAGGAGAGTAAAAATGGTCTTACAGGACTTTTATTTATAGAGGGCACTGCGATTTTTCACAAGGCGTCAGCAGTTAATTACATTTCTGTTCCAGTGGACATAGAGACAGCATGTCAAAAATAGCACAGTATGTTAGAGGTTCCCCAGAGATCCAGTTTATGCTAGCATGTTAATTACTTTTCAGCACTAGTGAGAATTACCAGAAAGGGCATAATAAGAGTAGTAAAATAATCTACATCTTGCCTTATAGCTAGATTAAAAAAGAAGAGTCTCTTTTGGTCCAGTTTATGTTAATTTAGACAGTTTGGAGTAGTTTTCCATCACAGTCGGTCCTGCATGCGGAGGCATCTGACTTTAGTAAAGCTGTAGTGTAAGAAATTCGATTGTTGGTTGACAGGGGTATGAGCCATGGTCAAGTAGCAGCCACAATCCTTGTTAGTGTAAGGCACAGGCCAACTCTAAATTAATCTGTGCTCGCCCCTCTAGTAGCTTGGCACAGAGCAGACAGGCTAAACTTATAGGCAATCAGTAGACCCGGAGATATGCAAGTTTAAAGATTTAAGTGAAAATAGCTCCAAAAAGCACAAAGCATCAACTGTGCATATCTGGTAACCGTGGACCGGGACAAAGTCACAAGCTCAGGTCAATCACGATGGAGAGCAGGCTGGCTGCGGGGACCCACTTAGGTCAGCTGAACAGAGTACCTTAAATCCTGGTTTGAAAAGTGTTGCAAGGGTCCACATTCAAGATGCGTTGCTCAGCCGAAGCGATGCGCCGGTTCTGAGATGTGGCAAGACACCAAACATGAATGAGAGACCTGTTCCCATTTGGAAGTTACAGCTTATTAAATTTGGTAAGGTAACTCCAGTGTTACCTCACAGGAGAGCTAGGCCTTGCAGTAGTGAAAAACACACTTAAGATTTTTTCACTACCAGGACATGTAAAACTTGAGAGTACATGTCCTTTTTAAATGCATTGCACCCTGCCCTCTGTGCTGTCCAGGACCTAACCTAGGGGTGACGTATATGTTTTAAACAGAAAGGTTTAGGTCTGGCAGAGGGTCTATTTTGCCGGGTCAAAATAACAGTTGAAAACTGCACATACAGGCTGGAATGGCAGACCTGAGACATATTTAAATTGCTACTTAAGAGGGTGGCACAATCCGTGCTGCAGACTCACTAGTAGCATTTAATTTACATGCTCTGGACACAGATAGTGCCAATTTACTAGGAACATACAAGTAAATGTAATATGCAATTTAGTATAAGCCAACTCCACCATGTTTTAAGGAGAGAGCACAAGCAGGTTAGCACTGGTTTGCAGTGGTAAAGTGTGCAGAATCCTAAAGCCAGCAAAAACAAAGTCAGCAAAACCAGAGTTCTGAAGTCAAAAGTTAGGGTTAAAAAACATGCCAGGTCTAGCATGGCCACCCTCAGCTGAAAGTGGGGAGAACTACCCCACCATTTGGGAGTTCTCTTCACTAAGGTGGAAAAATCTGGAGAGACCATCAGTATTGGCATGGTCTGTTCAGGACAGTGTTCCACTGTAAAGTCCATTCTCTATTTGGAGATGTACCACATCAACAGTTTGGGATTCTCACTTCCCGTCTGTATTAGCCATCTGAGTGGTCTGTGGTCTGTTTGATCTGGAAAGTGAGCAACAAACAGGTATGGTTCGAGCTTCTTCAGTGCCCATACCACTGCAAACCCATCCCTTTCTATTACACTCCACCTCTGTACTGGGGATGTAACCCCCTATTGATGAAGGCTATAGCTTGGACTAGGCTCTCTTCATTCAGCTATGAGAGCCCAGTTCATATGCCATGCTCTGAGACGTCTGTCTGTATGATAATTTTGTTTGAGATGTCGGGGGCATTTAGCATGGGTGCTGTACACATGACTTCCTCCAGGTCGTCAAAATCATTCTGGTACGCCTCCGTCCTGATCACCTGTCTGAGATGCTCATTAGAAGTCAGCTCTGTCAAGGCTGCAAAAGTGGGACCATACCTCTTGATGACTCTCCTGTAATAACTGGTGAGGCCTAAGAAGGATCTTACCCCTGTCTGGGGCTTGAGAGGTACGATGACAGAGTGGTTTGGATCTTGGCCTTATTGGGCTGCACCTTGCCTCAACCCAATTGGTGATCAAAGTAGACCACCGAACCCTGCCCTATCTGTCAATTATTGGACTTGAAAACCAGGCCTGTCCTCTGCATAGCCTGAAGCAATTCTTTGAGGTGGCACAGGTGGTTCTCCCAGCTTGAACTAAAGACCGCAATGTCATCTAGACAGGCGGCACTGAAGTTCTCCAACCCAGCCAGGACTTGGCTTGCCAACCTCCGAAATGTTTCAGGGGCATTCTTCAACCTAAAGGGCATTATCTGGAACTGGAAGTATTCTGCTGGGGTAGCGAATACAGACCTCCCGTTGGCCCTCTCTGTCAAGGCAATCTGCCAGTGCCCAGATGTTAAGTCAAACGTGCTGAGGAATTTGGCAGCACCCAACCAATCTATGAGCTCATCAGCTCGGGGGATGGGGTTGGCGTCTGTATTGGTGACAGCACTGAGCACCAGTTAATCCATGCAGAACCTAAGTTCTGGGATGACACCTGGAGGAGCAGCCTTGGGGACCAACACCACTGGGCTGGCCAGAGGACTGTTTGCGGGCTCCACAAACCCTAACTCCAGCATTTTAGAGACATCTCTTTTATGCTGTAGCCTGTATAACTGCAGCTAACCTGTATATTTTACTTTTCATAGGCATACTTTCCCTAGTATCAATATCATGGGTAGACCAGGTAGCGAGCCCTGGGGTGATGGAGAAATGTGAGGCAAACTGACCCAACAACAGGCGGCAGTCTCTCTGTTGATCTTGGATCAGGGTAGGTGAGAGGCTAAAACCCTTTACTTACCCATCCTGTTCCTTGGAAGAAAGGAGGTCAGGAAGAGGTTCCCTCTCCTCCTCCACTCCATTGTCTATGGCAGGAGCATGGTTACAGTGGATCCCTCGAAGTGGGGTTTGAGGCAATTGACGTGCAAAACCCTTCAAGGGTTCCTGGGGGTCTTGAGATCCACTAGGTAGGTGACTTCACTCTTGCACTCTTTCACCTCATAGAGCACAGACCAATGATCTTGCAGGACCCAGGGCTCCACAGGCTCCATAACCCACATTATCTGGCCAGGCTGAAATTCAACCAGAGTGGTTTTCTTGTGATACCACCATTTCATTGGGGTTTCTTCTAGAAGTGCTTCACCTGGTTACAGAGTGCCAGCATGCATCTGACTACATTCTGGGAGCTTGCTCCCAGCCTTCCTTTACCAGACTGTGATGCCCTATCACAGGGTGCTCGTACAGAACTTAGTTAACAGGGGCTGAAGCCAACCCCCTTCTGTGGTAACTTCCTGTAGGCATGGCAGGAGGACGTCCTACTTTTGCCCCAAAGGCTCTGACAGGCCTATGATCGTGCCTTTTAGGGTCTTGTTGCTCATCTCAACAAGCCCATGTTTTGGGGGTGGTACGGAGTGAAGCACTAATAGGCTGCTCCACACTCTTTCCACATGGACTTCTTGTAAGCCAACATGAATGGTACTTCAGTCAGATACAACCTCCGTGGGAAACTCCACAAGAGGAAAGATCGCCATCAGTGCCCTAGCCTCTGCGTGCACAGTCACTTATCTCAGAGGTATAGCCTTCAGGTACCAGGGGGCATGGTCTACCAAGACCAGGATGAACCTGTTTCCAAAGGCTGTGTTAAGGTCCAGAGGTCCAACAATATAAATGTGCACCCGTTCAAAGGGAGTGACAATGACAGGGAATGGTTGCAGAGGAGCCTTGTGCTTTCCTCCTAATTTCCTAATGGCCTGGCAGGTAGGGCATACTCTGCAGAATGCATCTGAAGCCATCCCCAACTGGGGCTAGTAAAGGTCTTGTCCTGCCCTAGATGAACTGCCAGGGGTATATCATGAGCCAGCTTCTGTAGGAAGTCCCTGTAGCACTGGGGGACCAGCAACACATGGGTTGCATCAAGCTCAGGAACCTTAGGCTCACTGTACAGGAGACCATTTTCCCAGTAAATCAGGGGATCACCATAGGTGTGGCCAGCTACCTGGGCCTTGGTCTGTCACCCTAGGTACTTAAGAGTAGAGCACTCCACCTGTGCCTTGCAGAACTCCTCCCCGGTGGGACCCCCTTCCTGCTACCAGTTGGTCAGCTCAGGTAGGTTCACCTGGACAGCAATGTCTTCCGCTATATGTCAGGGATGTCATTATCAGGCTCAGCCTCCTTCCAGACTGTGGGAGTTTCAGAAGCAGGTTTCCCATGCCCCTTCCCCTTCCTCTTTTTGGCAGGCACCTGGGACATTCTTCTAGGCTCCAGGTCCTCCTGACTACCCTCTCGGGGGCCATGGATCGTGTGGTCAAGCACACCTACTCAGGCATCCCTACCATCTCCAAGACCACCCCAACTCAAAGGGAACCAGATTTACTGGGTAGTGAGTGACTCTCATGATTGGCAGCTGCAATAACCTGGTAGAATACCTGATATAAGGTCACTAGATGACATTTGACAGTTATCATTCTGGTACCAGTGTCACTCAGAGCCTCCAACCTCTTCCCATTGGCCCACTGCCTGTATTTCCTAGTGTTACTAGGCATGTGGATTCTCTGCACCTTCTCTTAGTCACCCAGGGACACTAGAGTTACCTCAACACTTTTCCCCACCATATCTGGGGCTATATCCTACCCAAGCGCCATACTAACCAACTTCGGTGTCTGCCCACCAGTGGTCGCTGTGGCTACTGCGGACACTTCTCATCCCCCTTGTAGTGCTCCACCTGTTGGGACTCATAGCACTTAGGGGGTACCTTGCCCGAGGACGTACTATCAGGCAACTATTTATTTTTCTGTTCAGGTGGTTTGGGAGTCTTGAGCCTTAGAATTAGTTTGGGGACCTTTACAAAACTCCCTGTTTTTATGTTTGTGTCCCCACTATTTCTTCTGGTGGGGATACTACCTACCCTTGTGGTGATACCGCCCCCCACACCACTCCCAGATACCTTCTTACAGACCCTGGTGCTTTGCCAGCGGTCCGCCTCCTTGGCAAGCTCTCTGGGGACAGTGAGCTTACTATCAATAAGGTGCTGACGCAGACCTGCAAAACAAAGACTGAACATGTGCTCTCTCACAATCAAATTGTGCAGCCCCTGATAATCTTTCATTTCACTGCCCTACAGTGCCTTGCAAAAGGAGTCAACACAATCCACTCAGTCCTGCTGTTCCAGCTTAGGTCTGTCCCAAAACTTCTGCCTGTACTTTTCAGGGGTAAGGGCATACTTTCTGACAAGGGTGTCCTTCATGGGGGATACCTCACCCTGTCCCCCTTATCTAGGGCCTGTAGGGTGTCTTTCTCCTCACTAGGGATGTGCTTCCAGAGGTTAGCCCCCATTCTTTCTCAGGGATCCTTTGCATCTGCAAAGCCACATTGTGAGCTTGAAACCTCTTGTTGATGTCATCCTCCACAACAAAGTCAGGTACCACACCTTTGGGAATATGGGCCCTTTTGTCTTTGGAGGACACTGTGGTAATACTGCTATCACTGCTGAGCACTGCCTTTTAGGCCTTGAGATCCAGCTCCTTTAGACCCAATTAAAAAAACAGCAATATTTTCTCTCCTTCATGGCCAGTTGCTTCACTTCCATTTTCAACTGGGCCGTTTGCAGCTTGAACTCCTTCTGCGCCTTCCTGGATCTGACTTTAATAAAGCTGCAGTGTAAGAAATTAGATTGTTGGTTGACGGGGTGTAAGCCCTGGTCAAGTAGCAACCACAGTCCCTCTCAGGGTAATGCACAGGCTAACCCTAAATAAACCTGTGCTCAACCCTCTGGTAGCTTGGCACAGAGCAGGCAGGCTTAACTTAGAGGCAATGTGTAAAGTATTTGTGCAAAACTTCAAACAGTAATAAAATAAAAACAGCAGCCAAAAAGTGTCCCACGCCAGATTAGAAAAATAGGGTAATTATTAATAAATAAAACAAGACAAAAATCCAATAATTAGAATCAAAGATATGCGAATTTGAAGATTGTAGTGGCAATAGCACCAAAAAGCACAAAGCGTCAACTGTGAATATCTGGTTTGGACCGGGGCAAAATCATAAGTTCTGGCCGACAGCGATGAAGCGAAGGCAGGCTACAAGGACCCAGCTGGGCCTACTGAACAGAGTAGCTTAAATCCTGGTTTGTGGAGTGTTGCGAGGGTCCGCGTTAAAGATGTGTTGCGCAGCTGAAGTGATGCATCGGTTCCAGGATGTGGCAAGGCAGAAATGCAAGGTCCTGATTCATTGCCGAGGATCCCGTTGAAAAGGGCATGCAATGCAAAGTCTGCCACCAAGAATGCATCGAGCAGTTATGTCACTGCAGAGCAACGAGGCCGCTATGCCAAGTCTGTTGTCGAGGTTGCCACCGACTTGAGATGTGAGGGCATGTGCCAAGGATGTGTCATGCATCAGCGATTCCAATTAGGCATCCGGCTACGATGCATTGCTGGCCTTTGCGAAGAAGCATACGGTGGTGGCGGTATGTCACTTCTGCTCTGGGTTGTGCCGCACAGCACAGCACAGGTGATGCACTGGTTCTGCTGGATCCACAAAGGCTGGCAGAGCACCTAAGACCCACTTGAAAGAGTCAATGACTTGGGAAGCACCACTTGGCGGGGTAGACTCACAGATGGCTGAGTCCAGGTGCTGGGGTTGACATTGTTAGTGCCTTTGTGGCCGTGAGGCTCTAATCAGGAGACAAGCCAGACTAGCATTTGGAGTCACTCTTGGGTCCTGGGTTCAACAGATGCCTTACCATGTACATTCTAAGGGTTCACTTAGTAGGTAGGACAATCTCCCTCCCAGATCTTCTGGTACCTACTTGGGTAGATCACGCAGTGAGAAGGCCCTGAGGAAATGCCATTGATCCGCTTAGTAACAGATTGAGCGTGAAACTTGTCAACCTTTGTTTTAATGATCAGGGAATCATAATTAATGCTGAGATTTATTGTGCTGTTCTAAGTTTTGACAGAGGCATTGCAGCCCCAGCCCAACAAGGACACATCTCGGTGAGGAAGCATGACACCATTGGTAGGTGAGAGTTTGTGCTCCTAAAAGGAGCAACCTTTGATGACTAGGACAAATCCAGATCCATAATGTAGGCTCATGTCTTGTCTTTGTTAAGGCTTTTTTGTTTGTATTTGTGAACCTAGCCACTATGGGTGACTTAAAGAGAGAAGGTTCGTCTGGCAACCGCATAAATGCCAAGATGGCAAAAAGATAACCCTTAACTGTGCCCAGAGCAGAGCCCTGCTGGCCCCAGTGTAACACAAACAATAGACCGTGACATAGACATGCAGAAAGGGGGGTCAATGTTCTGAGAAGCACTCCATTTGTCAAACTTGACCCAACAGCAGGTGTATACTGAGTTGGTGGAGGGATCCCTGGCTGCCAGAATAACATTAGAGACTTCATTGCCGCTCAATCTCCACGCATGAAGGTAGAGAGGATGCAGGTTTGGGTAAAGAACCCTCGCTTGCTGCTGCAACAGGAGATTGGAGACCGATGGTCATGCTCAACAGTTAAGGATACCAGACACTCCATGCCCTATCCGGCGCCTCAAGGATGACTTGGGCCCTGTCACTCCTGCTCTCCTTGAGAACAAGCGGCTGGAACTCCACGCGATATAAAAAGCATCTGCAAGCTAGAGAAACCTTTCAAACTCCAGCACGCAAAATTGCTGACATTGCTCATTCTCTGCGATGTTGAACAGAATTAGATCTAACCATGGCTCTCCCCACTGCTGATAGAGACTATGCACCACCTCTGGACAGAGATACCATTCTTGATCCACTAAGCAACTGCATCTGAGTTTGTCTGCTCTGTCGTTTAGAGAACCAGCCATATGTTGAACCACCAGGGAAATGCCCTGACGTTCCAGCCATCTCCAGAGATTCATGACCTCTTGATTAAAGGTCCACGATCCCACTCCACCCTATTTGTTGGAATACCACATGGCGGCGGTGTTGTCTGTGAAATCCTGCACCAGTCTTCCCTTGATAGAATGAAGAAAGGCTTTCAGAGGCCAGAACTTCAAAAAGGTTGATGTGGAGCCCGGACTCTGAAGGAGAACAGAGTGCTCTGATCTAATTTAGGTTGATTGTGCCTCAACATAGTCCAACTTGCTTTGGCCTATGCAGGGAGAGCATCATGTCTTGCAAGAATGGTGAAGTTCAAGAATCTTAGCTTTGGCTACAAAATTGTCTGCAATAGAGTTACTGAAGGATTGCGATCGAGAGGTTTCTGTGGAAGTGTATTCAGGGTTTCGTAAATCTGTAACTGCCTTTAGGGTCACTTGGAAGTGGAGATCCTGCAAGTGTTTTCTTTTTAGCATGATTCTTGAATTCTTCCTTTGATGATGAAGTGTGGAGACAATCTGATTTAATTATCTTAATTCCTTCACTGATTGATAACATCTTGCAGCATTATTTAGTGAGCTTTATGATTTGAGGTGAATCCTTTGTAAAGCCATTTTTACAACTGCTAGACACCCAATATTTGATCGGCTGGTGAAAGCACAGACGTTCAAGCTTGTTCCTGTGTTTGCAAATGCTGATGTCAGTGTAGTGGTTCAGTAGCACTTGATGGTATTATTAAGGGAAAGAGATAAGGCTATGGTCACTCCAGCAGATGAGCTCAATCCAAGTGACAGTTGCAATTTCAGGTAGGCTGAATATGATGTCCAGGCTATGGACTGCTGTTTATATAGCTCGAGGGACTAACTAACATAGACTGAGTGCTTCAATATCCAGTGAACTAGTCCTTGGCTGTTGCTTTGAGGGTTAGTCAAACCAAATGTTCACCTTGTTGAGGATGTATCTTTGTATGGTTGGTGGAGATGTCCAAGATGGCTAGAAGGGGGGCATCTGTGAAAGTTCCATTGTTCGGTGCTAGTTAGTATATTAGAAGGAATGCACATGAGTGTGCATGTATTTTACTGGAAGAGATTGAAATCCATCATGCGTATGTCTTGAATTTTCATTTGTAGTGACTTTTTGAATATAATTGCTAATCCTTCTGCAGCTTTCCCCTGGTAGCTCTGTATAAAACATCAATGTCTGGTTTGCATTCCCGATTTGAGTACTGGTTTAGCAAAAGCTCCAAGCCATGTTTCGGTTATTAAGAGCACGCCCGGTTTGGAGTGCAATATTAGGTTGACGATGCTTTGTTTGTTCTTGTTCATTAAATGTAAGCTGATTGGCAGGCAGTTTGAAGTGGTGGATTGGTGAGATAGGGAGGGTGTAAGGTAAGTGGAGCTGCTAGTAGTGAAATCCTTCGGCAGTGGCAATGATGTGAACTATGATGAGGGAGGAGGAGTTTTTTGAGAAGGCAATTCAATCTGCTGAGTGCTCTTCTTCCTGCTTAATAAGGCTGAGTAGAGACCTAACCAGGCTAATTGGGTTTTCATGAGTAAATGATGGGGTTGGTATAGTGAGTATAGACTGCCAGGACTTTCAAGGATGAAACAATGGAGTTGAGAAGGTGAGAGTGGAGGAGGGTGCCATGAGACCTTTGTACCTCTTACACTACCTCTTGAGGGTTGGTGTGTGGGTGGGAAAGGGTTAGAAGGGGCTTAAAAGCTGGAAAGTCTGCAATCAATCTTAGTTGTGTACTTCACTTTGCACCATTCCCAGAGAGAGGGGGTTGAAAGTGCTTGTTGAGAAATAGCGGAGGTGAGAGTAGCTAGATGTGAGGTTACTATGGACTAGTGAGCAGAGGGTAACATATAAATTAAGGAGAGGTCAGAAGGGTTTAAGGAAGCTGGTCCATATCAGTTGAAGTCAGTTGATGTATAGGGGAGAAAGGGATTCCAGAATGCTTCAGAATGGAGAAAGGTGAACAGTGGAGAGAGATTAGCATGTGGCCAGATGCTGAGCAAAGAGAAGTGTCTTCATTTGACTGTAGATGATGAGGAAGTGTTTGTTAGATTTGGGCTTATACCGGATTCTCAAGGCATAGCAGGAGAAGGCTTGCTGTTTGATTTGAATTTGAAACTCCTCACATTTGTGGTGGGAACAACAGAGATGAAAATATATCATTAACTACAGATACCATTTTACAGCTTATTCTACACTTGAATGTTTTTTAATTATCGTCTACATATGTATGTAGCCCAAATAAAAACATGGCTTCTACTTGTAACAGCCCCAAAGTCAAAATAAAGCTGCCTCAAGGCCTGTGATACAATACACTTCATAGCTTTAAGGTCTCTTTATTAGGCTAAATTAGTTAATTTACTACCTCAACAAGCACAAATGTGCGGCTATTATGAATGTTTGTCAAACTGTCCAACTTTGTGCAGCTCCATATCTGGGAAGGGATGAAAAGACTGGGAAACTAAAAAAAACCTGGCAAGAAATGAGAATTTAACTCTTTGTATTTGCTTTGTTTGAGGTACATTTTCTCAGTTTTGAAAAATGTTCAGTACACAATAAAGTGTCAAAGGGTTACAGTTAGTGCTATATAGTCCTTTAATTCACGGATCTTTTGCAGATCTGGATCCTTTAATTATCCCTTCAATAAATGCAGGATTTTGCAGACCCCTGAAATATTCGAGGATCCAAGCAATCTGATTGGCTGGCAAAAACTGAAAATGTGATCCCCACTTTACTGACATGGATGTAGATGTAAAAGTGTATTATACAAAAATTGTGACGTGAACTATAGGTGTTATGTACCTAAATTGTAGTTCAACACGTAGTCTTTGCGCCCATTTGACGTTTTTATCAAGACTTAGGGGGCTATGAGGATCGCCCGCCACCCTATCGGGAAACGGGACCGCCCGCCTCAAGGGCGGGGGTCCCGAAATGTGCATTAGGATGCGCCCGCCACAGTGGCGGGCGCAATCCTCATTTTAACATTGTGGCGGGCGGTTCTCACTGCACCGCCCGCCACAAACTGAAAAGCAAATGCATGCATTTGCATACACGAAGCGGCAGGCACCCCGCGGTGCCTGCTGCTTGGTGCATGCAAATGCGGGGGGGGGGTACCCCCCCCTTTGCACCAAACACCTCGGCCATCACCAGGTGGGCCCGCAGGGGGCCCCCAAACCAAAGACCGTCTGCCTTTCAATGGCTTGCCAATATGCCCATTGTAATATGGATGGTGGTGTCTAACAGACACCGCCACCATATTAAACAATTTCCACCCCGGCCGCAAGGCGACCGGGGCGGAAAACAGACGGGCGGTATTTTTCACCGCCGCGGTCCCTCCCGCCATCCTAATATGGCGGGGGGAATTGGGCAATGGATGTCGGGCGGATTGCCTCCGCCAGGCCGGCGGTGGCTACCGCCAGCCTGGCGGAGGCAATCCGCCCGACATCATAATGGGCCCCTTAGTGTTTTAGGTTATATTGCCTCATGAGCCATTAGCACATTATTGGGGGTTCCATCATGCTAAGTTCAGTGATGGTTTTGCAGGAAACGATCTGCCCTCTTCCCCTCAACGCGGCTCCGATGGTTGTGACAACCATCGGAGCCACGTTGAGGGGAAGAGGGCAGATCGTCTCCTGCAAAACCATCACTGAACTTAGCATGGTGGTACATAACGTCTATAGTTCACGTCACAATTTTTGTATAATACACTTTTACATCTACATCCATGTGAGTAAGGTGGGGATCTTTGTGCATTTCCCGTCCTGAAGAAGGAGTTTCGCACTCCGAAACATGTTCATGTCGACGCACAAAAGAGGTTAATGTACATAATTATACACCAGTAACCTCACACTGCACCCTTTTTAATAATACCAGCCGGGGGCTTAATTAAAGTCTTTTTTACCCCACGAGCCAGGTATTTTTAAGTATCACTTTCACCACTTCACCACTCACATTTAAGTACCCCACACGCATTCACACATAGTCCACAGAAAGTGCTCCCACGTAGTCGTCGGTCGTAGCACGCCGCATCCCGTAGAGGGGTGGGAAGACCCCGATGATGAAGCATGACACCAAGGGGCCTGTTGGTGTGTGAGGGGTATTTAAACAACACTGTGTGCTCCCCACCATTGTAGGGACCACCACCACCTCCCAAGTGGATTCTTTTTTGTTTAGTTAAAAAAAAATTCTGCTATTCGCACCATACGGAACGCAGAGTACTATGGAGCATACTTAATTTCGAAGAAGTGAGGACAAGTCTTTTATAGCTTATATATTTGTGCGCCATTTAAAGACGAACACTTTTTTTTACTTATCTTTAGCTCTATATTCCTTTGTGTGATCCACAGGACATTGGATATAAACAGGTGAGGTCTTTTGTACTAATACGAGTCACACGTATGCATCAGCAGCACACAGTTGAAGGTATTTGTGTGTATTCCAATATTGTTGTTTTCTACAATTCTCCATGTTTTATTTTGCAATATTCAAGCATGGTGATTGCATCTAATTTTTTTCAACCAGCATGCCATGTCCCTGCATCCATCATTATTTTATTCAGCCAGTTCTAGCTTGGGACTCTCAGTAAGTGCCCATTTTCTCTCTTCATTCCAAATCGCATCTTACACTTTTTTATTTGGCATCTCAATTAAGATTCTTTTCTTTTCTGTGGGACTTCGATCTAGGTTCTTAGTGAGGGGGTAACCATCTCATTATAGTTTTTCACACACACACTAACCTTACTCAGCACTATTCTTTATTCTTTGCACAATTGTTTCAGCTTTACACATAAGATTGGTCCGGGTATCATTTCACTTACCTATGTATCGGGTTTAATTGGTGAAAGCATTGGGGATGATTTATCATTATTTACATTGTGATTTGGAGAAACATGTCCATCCTGTATTTGACAACAAGTTTATTTACTGAATGAGTTTTCAGTGCCCCTGAAGAAGGGATTGTTTATCCAGAAATGCATTGGGACCGTTTTTGGAAGAAGACAGACTTGGTTACAAAAGAAACATTGGAAATAATATTTGTAAACATTTTATACGCAGTTATTCTTATAAACCTATGAAATATTGAATACGGTTTCTACATAACATGATTGTGCAACAGCATAGAGTGATACGCAGCCAATAAATATTACAATGTAATTGTATTAAACTATTCTTTTGAGAGTATGCATATTGAACTATACATTGATAGATTTTATTTAACACATCACACTGCTGTGCGGCCAGGTGTCAAGTGAATCTGTACATTTGCAATGAAGACATTTTTCACGAAGCATGCAACCTCATTCCTGACCAGTACGCTAAACGTATAGCAATAATGACAAGCATTTGAGTAAATAGTCAAATTCAATACAACACAGCATAAACGAAGGTATGCGCAACAGACTATAATATTCTTCTTAATTTGCCAGCAACAGAAGAGCCCCATGTCCCAAAGTTTGTTTTTCTTTAAAAAAGGGTAGAAGGGGGCAGGTTAGGAATACCCTGCCCCCCAAGGCCCCATGGGGGCGTCAAAAACCCTCTAAAAAAACATTAGAAAATGTTGCCGCTATCCCGCTGGAGTCTCTTGGCATAAAATTGACATCCACCATTTTTTAATATACATATGGGCAGGAGGCCGTCAGTAGGGCCCCCCATCATAGCCAATTTTGGGCCCTGAGGACCCCATCTCCCAAGGCCAGATACATTTAAGGGGAGGGGGCGTAGGAGGCCCTATCCCTCGAGCCAAATTCAAAATGAAACGGTAGGGGGGAAGTGCGGCCCCCTCCCTGAGCATAAGGAGGCCCCAGGGACCCCTCTCTGAGCCATATTCAAAAATATAGGGGAGGGGTATGTGCAGCCACCTCCCTGAGCCTTGAACCCTATCCCACGGAACTGTCACTTTAAACAAAAGGCAGGGGGACCACATGGACCCCCTTCCTGGGGCTTTAATGAACCAAGGGACACCTTCCTCCGGCTGGTTCACTTACTGTGTCCCGGGGATCCCACCCTCTGGACACAATAGCTTCCCTGCCTGCACTACTGCGGTCAGGGAAACATGTGTTTGCTCTCATCTGGTGGGAGCATTTTTGAATCTCCCACCAAACAGGAGCAAACACTAAATCTGCTCCCCAGACGACAGGAGATTTACAAAATGCTTCCCCTGGCTTGGCATAGACTTTTTACTCCTGCCAAGAGGGAGCATGCAAAAAACAGTTGCTTCCTCCGGACAGGAGCAATGCTGGCTCCCGCACCAGGCGGAAAGCAGGCTGGGGCCCTGAGGCTCCCCCATGCCCCCCAACATGGTGGTTGATGGATGCCATGGGAGGACACCCACCTATTATAAAGGCAGACCTCAGGGGATGGGTTCCTGGGCCAGAGATGGCTTGGTGAAGTGTGCTGTGCAACCCTGCTACCCTTTTAACATACATACAGCCCTGGAGGATGGGTCCCCAAGACCCAATGAATCTCAGGGAGGGGGTGGGCATGTGGTATCCTCCCCCTTTTTACTGAATTTGGTCCCAGGGGATGCGATCCCCAGGATCTTAGAAGCTCTGAGAGAATGGCACACGGCCCCCCCACCCCTTTTTTTATTATATTTGGCCCTGGGGTTGAGGGCCCCCGGTACCTAATAGAGTTCGGAGAGGGAAGCCATGCAACACCCCCCCCCCCATCCCCCCTATTAAAACAAAAAAATATATAGTACTGGGAGATGGGGATCCCTAAGCCCGGGAAGGCTCTGGGAGGGGCCTCCGTGATCCCCAATTTTTTATTTTTGCCCTAGGGGATGGGGTCCCCGCGGCCTAATAAAGATCGGGGGGGGTGCATGCCTTCCCTCCCTGTTTAATTGTATTTGCCCCAGGGGTTGGGATCCCCGGGGCCTATTAAAGGGAGTGGGGGATGCAGTCCATCTTCCTTAAATGGACAATGCCATCAGTGATGTCATTTGAGATGTCATCAGTGATGTTAGAAATGATGTCATAGAACATGTCATGATTATGTGAGTTCAGGAGCAGTGCATGGCGGGGGTGCAAATTATATTTAGCTCAGCTAACTATTTCTAGTGAATTTCTGTTTTTTTTTTAGTTCAAAACATTAACGTTGTCACTGATATATTCACCTAACTATAATGTTACTTTAATCTTCCGTTTTTTCAAGCCAATAAATATACATGAGTAAAATGACGTGGGGCAAATAGGAGAGGAAATCTCCTCTATAATCTTTCCATATTGAACGTAATGTTATCACTGCTGGGCAGAGGTGAAAAGAATCCAAACCTTGACTTTAATGACTGAAATAGTCTGCTCTGTTCACCCACAATGAAAAATAATTGTCTCATTCTCTCCGTGTGCCTTCAGACTGTTATCAGAGAGGCCTGCCTTTCTTCGGCCCTTCCGCTTATCGCATTTATTCAAGAGATACCCTATCTACAATGAAGCCGAGTCGAAGCTGTCACTCCTGTCCTGGTTAATTAAAAAGTGAAAGATTGGTTTTAGTGAACCTGTTTATGTTGAAGGGTTCGGAATCGAAGAAACCGAAGAGTGTTTCCAAACTATACATAATTTCAGCGTGCAGGTCAATTCCAGTTCAATAAAGTAGTCTGTATGTTTTTCATAGAGTTAATATTTTTATAAACATCAAAGGAGATCAAGTGCGAAAAATAAACGTATAGAGATATTCCTTGTGTGAAATGTAGCACAATAGAAACGTTTATCACAGCATGTTGGCATTGTATGCTTTCGAGAGTGGAACGTTTCCAGACATACTCCAGAAAGCGCCTTGCTGAGGTAGATGTAAATAACATGCAACATAGTGCAATGCTTAGAGGTCTATCACAAAGGCTGCCGTGGCACATTCCTTTAAAACTTAAGAGGGGAAACTAATTAATACAGCTAATGTGCAATGACATGGTGTGACGCCACAGGAAGTGAAACTATGAGTTTCCAAAAGGGTCACTATTGGTACATTCAATAGTAATGGCTGTGGGTTTCAGCAAATTATTCTAGGGTTCACTGCATGGGAGAAAATGTGGTCTAAAGCCAGAACTGCACATTTCTGAACTAGGAGGAACACAGCCCGATTCATACAAGGGAGGGAATTTCAAATTTGCTGGCCACTCTGGTGGCATAACCACCACATTTTGGGCCTGGGCTTGATTCACCAGAAACAGTGGTACATTTGAACTTGTTGTGTAATCCGACGAACAGGTACGGATATAGTACTTTTTGGTATCCACTAACAGTTGTTTACCTGGAACGCTGCGCCAGTTGCCAGTTTCGAGGTGTAGTACTGGCAATGCCAAGTGTTGTACCTAGAGTAGAACTACCCATTAGGGAAAGGCATGTTGACCACCATGACCTGAACGATAGCTCTGCTGTTTGCAACTCAACCTGCAAGACCTGTGTGACCATCGATGAGCCAATGGTACATCATACTTATAGTGTCATCGTATGCGTTATTTCTTTAATCGGGAGCGGGGGAGAGTTGGGGGGATTCAGAGAAAAGTAGTCATTACTTTGGTCAGAGACAGTATCATTGCACTGAAGTCTAATATTGAAGATTAGGCCACTCAGTCAAATAAGACT
The DNA here is from genome assembly GCF_964261635.1 of Lissotriton helveticus. Lineage (NCBI taxonomy): Eukaryota > Metazoa > Chordata > Amphibia > Caudata > Salamandridae > Lissotriton > Lissotriton helveticus. The sequence goes on along the minus strand of NC_136059.1, from coordinate 609,116,263 downwards.
GCATCAACACAAGGTAATAAATCATTCTGGCAGAAGGTATACTGAGCCACCAGGAGGAAGCATACCACACCAGCCAAGAAAGGTGCTTCACCAGACGAATGAGTTCAGTGGGGATGAGGATGAAGAGTCGGTGGATACAGGATCGGACTCAAGAGGACAGCACCTTTGACTGTAGCCACTAATCTGCACATCTGCCAGCCTTGGCAACTTATTGATATAGCCTGGCTGATAGGATGTGGAGGAGGTACTTTTATAACAATGAACAATGATGTTTTTGAGAAGGGAGATTTTAAGCCTAACCTTTAAGGGGCTTAATGCTCCTGTTTAAAGGTAGGTTGGGGGTCTTGAATCACCTAAAAGAAATACCTGGTACCATTTACCTTTTTCAGGAAACACACCTGTTCAGGTGAGACTGGCCTAAAATCCATTCCACTGGTTCCCTGTGCCACCGTTTCTACAAGTCCTTCAAGTGAGTGGAGTGGGGGTTCTTTTCTCCAAGGGGTTTCAGGAAACGAGCCGTTGTTTCATTGCTGAAGGCCAGCCACTAAGCTTCGTAGTCTCCATAGCTTTACACATATTTATATCTTCCCCCTATGTTGCTAATGATAATCTAAAATCTTTCTTGAAATTAGTCATTTCTGACATTCCTCGATTACTGAAGGAGAACTCATAGTCTATGGTGACTGCAATATAGTTATGAATTACTCTAAGGACAAGTTGCTTCAGAGGTTTGGACAGGACATGGTGACACTGGAGTTTATTGACTGGCTAGAATTTCTGGGACTGGCCTAGGAGGACCCAACATAAAACAACTTGGATTTACTTTTTACTCAGCAATGCAATGTTCATATGCTCACCTAGATATTTATCTTATCAGTACTAGCCTGCTACATTATGTAACAGACTCTACCACTGTTCATATTTCCCTCCCAGATCACACCTTAATATTCATGACACTATCACAGATAGATATTGGTGGCTCTAGAGGTAGGAAGAGACTATGAGCTGGCGCTACAGTACGGCTAAGAAGGTCTCTTTCCAGAGGTTGTAGTTGTCCAATTCATCATACTTAGAGTGACATTGACATCAATGGACTCAATGTGGTGGACGGGAGAGTTGTCACTTTTTATTGGAGATCCCGGATCCACCAAATCAAAAAATAGGTCCTCCACGATGCCATACTTAAAACGTATATTGTAGATTATGTTGACAATTTTATGCTTGAGAACGACAAATATGGAATGGCATTAGCTAATTTCTGGGATGCTTTTAAGTCAGTTCTCAGAGGGCACGTTATATATTTATGTGTATTTAGTGATTCTTGTATCCTCACGATTCTCTGCTGAATGAGCTGGTCACAACTCTGTTTTCAGGCAAGGATCCAAAAAACAGCAGCTGTTATGACCAATATCCATGGATGTCATTTGGGAGTAGTCAGATTTTGCCCCCTCTGATGCCAGAGGTCACAAAGGAAATACCAGGAGTAGCAGAGAGCGAGCTAGAGGTCACAGCTGTGACCCCTGACTACTCCCAAATGACGTCCATGCTAATATCCTCTTTAAACTTGGATGCAAAGATCTCTACTGAGATAAAGGCAGCATGCTTTTATCCACCCTTGCCAGATTTGATACCACCAGACCAGACTGATTTAAATATGGGAAGGTGATGCAGTGACTTTACAAAACAATACTGCATTTAATCAAAAACATGCAATATACCTGTAAAAAGGATTTTATTCTCTTGCTCGATGTCGAGAAAGCATCTGGTAGGGTTAATTGGTCATTTCCAGAAGATAATCGCTCTGTGAGATTGGCTCAAAGTTTATCACATGGCTCTTGGTGCACACATTAGGGTCAAGGGCATTACCTCACAAAACATTGAGATTAAGAGAACGATGAGACAGGGATGGCCCCTCTCTTCCCTGTTCATTCCCCTCTGCATGGAGTCTCTAGCTGACTGCGTGCAAATAAGTAAGAATATTAAAAGAATCAGAAAATTGATAGGGATGTCTTTAAACTACGTATGTTTGTTAATTAAATTATGGTCACTACACTCTAGGTCCCAGGATCTTGTTTCCGGTCCAGGGAAGACTGTCACATGGCTTGGCAGTTCGGGCTGGACTGTTCCCATGAGGCACAGGGTCAGACTGATTTGCATATGGCCATGTCTGAACTGGGGTGGCGGAGTGAGCTAAAGAATGATGATGGATCAAATCCAGATCAGTTGACTGGGGATGAATGCTTGCAATGTTCAACACTCCGTCCATCATCCCCTTTGGTTTCACTACACTCTAGCAACACCTTGGTGCAAGAGTTAGAACATTTTCATTACATCTTGGTGTTTAAAATTACTCTCCACAAACCAGAAACGCAAGCATTAAACATACCCCTGGACAGGCTTGCAATGCTCCAAGCACTGTTCTAGATCAGATGGGCCACCAAGGCAGTTACTTATCTAAGAAATTCAGATTGCTTCTTTCACTGACGTAGTCATAGCACTAAGTTATTTCCACCTTCTCAGGAATGTACAAAGGGACCTACTAAAATTGTGGAAGGGGACATTTTTGAGCCTAGGACAAAAAACTATGTTAAAAATGTCTGTCTTGGCCAAGATCCTTAATATATTTGAAACAATTTCTCTGCTACTTCCATTTAAACTGATCAAACATTTTCAACTAGCTGTTGACACGTTTATATGGGGAGTAGAATCCAAGAATTATGATAACGAGTTCACTATTATAGGCACTGTCACTGAAATTGTTCCAGCTCCCATAGCTCTTTGTCTATATATCCAACTCCAGTTACCTGGCTGCTGTTATCTATCTATCTATCTATCTATCTATCTATCTATCTATCTATCTATCTATCTATCTATCTATCTATCTATCTATCTATCTATCTATCTATCTATCTATCTATCTATCTATCTATCTATCTATCTATCTATCTATCTATCTATGTAGCTGTCTGTCTGTCTATCAAGATCCTGTGTTGTTATTCATTGCATTATTCAACAAACCACTTATGTCATAATTACTACTGGACTACTTTACAAAGCACTTTATTATGTATGCCTTAGAAATACAACTATCGCAAATCAGTGCAGGGGGAGGGAGGATCATTCTTATGGAAGAGGAAGCCTCACACGCGTAATTGTGTCTTGCTTCATCATCAGCAGCCTCTCTCCACCCTGGAAAGACAGTGCTACCAGGGCGGACTCAACCTCCTGTTGCACTCAGGAAAGCAGGGAATCCTTAGATAAAAAGCTGCTGGATGAAGACATTTTTTATCTTACCTACGGTAGTTGCTGGAATAGGTGGACCCTGGAAGAGGAAGGATTGGGGGAGGATGCGTTGAGGTCAATGGGGCTGGGGCCGGGTTTTGGGTGGGTGGGGGGTAGTTTTCAGAGCTGGGGGGTTGTGGTCATTTTTAGGGCTGGGGGAGGTAGGAAATTTTTAGGGCTTGGTTCGGGTCGGGGAAGTTTTCAGGGCTGGGGGGTCGAGTAGCTTTTAGGGCTTAGAGGGGGGCAGGGTAGTTTTTGGGTATCGGGGGATTGGGGTAGTTTTTAGGGCTTAGGGGAGGGGTTGGTTTTCATAAGGGAGGGGGTAGTTTTAAGTCTCAGGGCAGGGGCCTGGGGGGCTGATTTAGGACTCAGTGTGGGGGCAGGGATCGGGTTACTTTTTTGGGCATGGAGAGACATTTTAGGTCTCTGGCCGGGGGTCTGGAGTCTGGGTGGAAGTATGGCCTGAGGGTGTTTTAGGGCTCAGGCCAGGGGCAGGGGTTGGGGGGTTACACTTATCTGGTAAGTCTTAACCACGCATATTTCTTTGCCATACATGCCTTAACAACGCATAATTCGTTGTAAAGGCATTCATGGTTAAGACTTGCATGATTAAGACTGCGTGGAACTGTCATGCATGGTATTCGCATGCGTTATTCGGTTACACAACCGCCTAAATATACATTAATATGGTTGCTGTTTGTGGATTAAGTAAGTTCACTCAGCATTGGGCCTTAAAACGAAGCCTTAAAATCACTGATTAGTGGTTGTGTCTGATGCTTCTATTGGATTAGGGTTAGTGTCCTCATTGGTTGGGTATTTGAGGGTTCTGATTGGTTTCTGGGTCTGTGTTTCAACCAATGTAGGGTTGGGACTAGGGCTAGGGTTAGGATTTCTATTGGAAGTAGGGACTAGGGCTTCCTGTGTTATTGGTTGTTGGGACTAGGGTGGGGCTAGGGTTAAGCCTTTAATTGGAAGTAGCAATTAGGGCTTCTGGTGTGATTGGTTGCTGGACTAGGTGTGGGACTAAGAGTACGGTTAGGTTTTCTATTGGAAGTATGGACTAGGGCTTCCTGTGCCATTGGTTGCTTGGACTAGGGTTGAGATTAGTGGTAGGCCTAGGACCTCTATTGGACGTAGAGATCAGGGTTTTTGAAACTGATTGGGTGCTTGGACTAGTTCTAAGATTGGCTATAAGGTCCTGGTCTCCTATTGGTTATAGATTTTAGGGCTAGTGTTGTGATTGAATAGTGTTAGGGTTAGGGTTCCCAGTGGCTGAAGGGGTCACCTGACTACTAGGGCTATAAACAGCCAAGGCTTAGGGCGTCTCAACTAAGGGTAGAGAGGACAAGGGTGAGTGCCTGTTTGAGCCTGTTCGAGACTGGTCGGGACCAGGGAAAGGAATACTGCCCATTTTCGCATTCATTAATACCCACCCTATGTATTTGTACCTTTGTATATGAGGTATATTCACTATAGATATGTGCTTATCTTTGTTTACTGCTTTGAATAAACATGTACAATAATCATGTTGTTATAAAAACAATACAAAAAAAATCATATTTGGTCTACATGTACTTGCTTCCATTGTGCATCCATGTACATCCATGTACTTGGATTTGTGTGTCTGTTACTTTTCTCCTGAATAAACATATCCAATGCACTACCCTATTTCTCATCATGTACCTCTATCAATATCTTTAATCTACATATACTTACCTTCTTTATGCAGCTATATACTTTCAATGTACTTATGGATCTATATATTTATCACTTTCTTCTAATTTAGCATTTCCAATGCACTACCCTATTTCTCAGCCTATACTTCTCTCAATATATCTTCTAGCAGAACTTTCTGACTCATCTCAAACTTCTTTCTACTACTCTTTCCAATTGACTAACCTATCTCTCACCCTATGCATCTATCATTATATCCTGTACACCCACTCTCTCATTTATCCCAAACCCCATACCACTACTATGTTACCCAAAATAACCCTTTCTTGACTCTCTCCTACTCTACACCTCCTTGAATTATCTGACACCTCTTTTACTATACCAATCCCTAAAAAACAAACCTTTCTAAACTCTTCCCTCTGACTCTTCCCCTCCAAAAACCCTTTTTACTCATCCAAAAGCCCCCTCCTACTGCTGTGACCTAAAAAAAGAAATCCTTCACTTCACTATCCTTTTCAATCAAAATAACAGACTAACATGTTCACTTCTCTAATTCCATACTCCACTACACTAATTCACCACTAATCCTTTAAGGGTTCCAGAGTAGCGTGCTACTCGCCAGCAAAGAGTTTCAACACCTCATCAGGGTTACAAGCGCTATATAATTGGAAACCTTTTTCCTTTTTTACCCCTCCCCAACCCTTCTCAATCCAAATAACTGACTAACATATCCACCACTCAAATTACTTCATATATCACTATACTAATTTTGAACACTAATCCTTTATGGGTTCTGGAGTAGCCTGCTACTCGCCAGAAAAGCGCTTCAACACCCCCATCAGGGGTAACAGGCGCTAAATGAATGCAAACCTTTCTTTCCCTTCTATCCCTCCACTATCCTTCTCACTCCAAATAACTGACTAATATCCACCACTCAAATTACTTTCATATTTCACCATACTAATTCCACACTAATCCTTTATGGGTTTCCGGAGTAGCGTGCTACTCGCCAAAAAAAGCGCTTCAACACCCCATCAGGGGTTAGAAGCGCTATATAAATACAAACCTTCTTTCATCTTCTATCCTTCTGCTATCCATTCCCAATCCAAATAACTGACTAACATATCCACCTCTTAAAATTTACTTGCATGTTTCACAATACTAATTCAACACTAATCCTCTATGGGTCCCGGAGTAGCATGCTACTTGCCGAAAAGTGCTTTGACGCCTCGTCAGGGGTAGTAAGCGCTATAAAAAATGCAATTACACTACAATACAATACAATACAAAATAAATGAGTTTCGCGCTTTATTCACGTAACGTCAGACAAATCTTTTATTTTGTGTGTGCAGAATGATCACATGCCTTTTTTTTTTTAAACTAAAGTTGAATGGGGATGTTTAATTTCTTCACTTCTCTGTGTTGCAGATAAATTGTAAAGTTTTTGCTGCAGAATCATATTGCCTAGGCTTTGGTTTCTGTACTAACAGGGCTCTGAAAGTAGAGGGGAGAGGAGTTGGCCTAACGGCTAGGGTGCTCGACCTCAGACCTGGGTATCTGGGTTCCAGTCTCGGTAACGACGGCAAAAAACCTCCTGTAATTCTGGGCAAATCGCTTAATCTCCCCTTGCCTAAAAAAATAAATAATCCGTGTACTCATGTAATGTAACTGGTGCTATGTAAAGCGCTTTGAAACCTGGGGGTATATTATCAAGGGGTTTTATCTCCGCTTTTTTGGCTTTAAAAGCCAAGAAAGCGGAGATAAAATTATCTCCCTATTACCAAGCTGTCGCTAACACCAGTTAGTGACAGCTAATAGGAGATAGCGACCATCATGGGCCCCACTTTGCATGTCAGTGATATTTATCACTAATGATATGCAAAGTGGGCGTGCCAAGATGTTAGCGACTGGAAACAGTCGCTAACATCGCTATCTCCTATTACCAACTTTTGGAGATATTTGCGCTAAGGGCGAATATCTCCAAAAGCTAACACCTGCCCTGAGCAGTTCTTAGCCATGTTATCCAATGGGAGGTGGATAACATGGCTAAGAGCATTTGCTCGATAATGCATGAATATCGCTGACTTTTCTGCGATATTCATGCATTGCGGGCGTTTTTTATCGCATTTGCGATAAACCTTGCTAATAGCAAGGTTTATCTGCGATAAAAATCGCCGATGTGCGGCGATAATTTTTGTCTCTAAACAAGTTAGAGACAAAAATTATCGCTAGTTGTTGATAATATACCCCCTGATTCAGTTCAGGTCTAGTTTGCGCTATATAAAACGCTGCAAAAAAAAAGTACTAATAGTGTGATAGCGTGATAGCTGGATGTTGCAATATGGAGTTCTAAGAGAGTGGCCCCTACTATTTCTGTAGATGGAGGAGAAAGGCATATAATATCTCCCTGATAAGGGAAGGAGATGAAAGAAGAAAGCAGGCCATGCCACTTTTATCCCTACTGCTCAATACGTGCAGGGACCCAAATTGTTTCTTAAGAACTCACTGTTGGTACTGCCGAATGTCAATGTTGATGAATACCAAGGCTGCCTAGTTTTGATTCCACCTTGTGCCTCTTTATTTCACTACCCAAAACGTTATGCCCCTTAACGTCACTCTTGCAGGTTCTTTTGTATCTCTGCTTTCCTCCTTTTTCCATGTTTTCCTATCTTTCTCTTCCTCCTTTCTCACTTTTCTACCTACCTCTTTCTTTCTCTGAAGGCTGATAATGAAAAATAAGTTCCAGTCCCCAAAAATGAACGAGGGTGCCTATCACCAGCAACCACCCATACAAATTAAGCATAACTTGTCATACATAAATATTTTCATGTATTGTGGATATTAGTAAAGTTTAGTATCCAAAAGTAAAAGTCTATCAAACGCTGCTTTTAACTTATTTTACTTTTCAGCTAGCTGAAGCACTGAGACTTAAAACATAGGTAAGTACATTGTTAGGCAGAATTACCTGTTAATGAGACCCGTCTAAATTTTTCTTGAACTCGACTGCTCTCACCTGGGGGACTTCCGTGTCCTGCTGCCGCTGTAGCAATGGCAAACGCAGAGGCAGGAGAGACCGGGCAACATCGGTTGTTATCAGTTGTCTGACCTATGAAAACCAAACAAGTAGAGTAAATAGGGAATGTAAAGTAACAGGTATTGTGACATTTTGTCGAGCTAAAGCTTCTAGTACTACGAAGAGCACAGGGAAGACCATCACATGGAGTTAATTGCTGGACCATATTAAACAGTGAAATGTGTGCAATTCTTCTGCACAACGTGCAGCGTTTACAACTGAGTGTAAGGATCAGATGTTAACATTTCTTCAGACAGTCTGCACTATGACAGTGCAGCAAACATGCAACGGACTGCAACCAAGTGACCTATGAACCACTGGAAACGTGATACAGGTACAACTGAGACTACACTGTGAACAGTCACACACTGTGACAAAGCTGTCGTCTGGTAGCATGGGAGAACAACTTGAGGCAGGCAGGTGCACTCAAGCACATTTATCACTTTACAGGTAACAATTAGGATATGTGCACAAGTAGACAGCCTCATCAGCAGCTAGATTGGAAAAGAGTGTACCCATACAATGCTGGTTCCCAACTAACTGGCACACCTAGAGTAAAGACATAAAACAAGATCTCACAGAACACTGAGCCACAGGTCATATCTGCAATTATCATGTGTATCACAGTTCATCTTTGGACACAAACACATCTCCCTTTTTGTGCCAATTAGAATCTGCAATAAAAAGATACAATAGGCCAGAATGAATATTTCATTGCCAAAAGACCTCATAAGAATTCACAAAATCACATAACCACAACAGCACAAAATCATGTCAATATCATACCTTAAGTAACACATTGACATCCTCATGCCACATTTTTCACAAACCACACAATCCAGCCAAACAAAATGAACAGCTACATGCTGCAAATAGGACTATCCCCAGGGTGGAACTGAACTCTTATACAGGCATAAGTGCAAGACAGCCAGAAAAACAGCACCACCATCGAATTAACCTAAGCAATTTCCTTAAGCAAGTCTCATGAAGGAAAACATGGAGAGGTACAGAGATAGAGGTGAGGACAGGGAGAGGGAGAGGTAAAAGCAAGTGAAAGCAAGGAGAGGCGCAGGGAATAGAGATAAGTACAAGCAAAGGAGATGTTGCTTGGTTGTTGAAGTTGCTGGATGGTCCTCCATAGCTTTAGGAGGAGTTCAGCTTTGGACAAGCCAGGTCGGTCCTATTTGTCAAGGTTTCCAGCAGCAAGGCAGGGTGTGGCGCCAAGTATTGGTAGAGCCCTTAGTTCTCTCTGTGTCTGCTTTTCTTTGTCCTTCTTTTGGTCCCCAGTAGATAAATATAAGTTCCTGGTGTTAGAGGAACCCCTAAATACTGAATTTAGGGGTGCTAAGGGTACAATCTTTGGTGTGACTGCACCACATATATGACCACTTCCAGGGGAGAGTGGGCATAGACCTGACCCAGAGTTACTAGTTTCACCAAATCCAAAATGGTGAAACCCTCTCTCCACTGTCCACTTCAGGTGGCCCACCTTAGGGGTATGCCCTGCCTGAAAGTGTGACACCTTCTATCTACTTCTCCCACCTGCTCTGGTGCCAAATGGACCTCAGGGCAGGGGGTGGCATTCACCAGGTCTGAGGGGGAGCCACTGCTGCATATGCAAGTCTTTGGCCTTCACATTCTATTTTGCTAGCAAACCTGTTGGAGGAGGTATAAACACCTTCCTCCTGTGCAAGCATGGTTTCTGGTCTCTGAGAGCATGGAGTCTCATCTGCAGGGGGACAGAAACTCATCTGTGGTAGCAGGCTGGATGATAACAGTCAGCCTGTACACTAGAGGACCAGTAGATTTTCAAGGGACACCTTTAATCTGCCCTCTGGGTACAAAGCATTATAAATCTAGTCCTGGCATCAGTACAGATTTATTAAGATGAGGTGTTTCATACCAAACACCACTATTTTCAGTGAAGCTATTATGTAGGTGGGTAACTCGTATATGTACTTGGCCAGTGTCAAGTACATATGCTTAAGATGGCTTCCTGATCCCTTGCAATGTCAGGGCAATGGAACCAGATATCACTGGGGCATATCTGCCTAGGGAGATACGTCATCACATATAATATAATGCACCCTGCCTTAGGGCTCTAAGGCCTGCTGTAGGGGTAACTTACATATAGTATGTGCAGTGCACAGGGGCATGGCACACAGTGAGTGTAACATGTTGTGTTTTCGGAACAGTTTGCACCATTTCACGCATCTTGCAACGGCAGTCTGCATGCAATTTGTGTGTGGGTCCCTTAGGGTGGCATAATACATGCTGCAGCCCTGAGAGACTCTCTTTAGTCCCCATGACCTAGGTACTAAGGGTACCTATTACTCGAGACTTACAGGTGTGCTAAAGCCCTTGCCAATTGGGTTACAATTGGACATTTACCTCGTTGTGAGGGAAAGAGCACTAGCACTAGGGGCCTGGTTAGCTTGGACCAAGTGCTGAAAAGCATCAATATGAGGGTAAAAAGTGGGGATGATTATGTGAAAAAGGGCAGTTACACAACCCCTCCCCCCAAATGATAGGGAATAAGACTAACCTTTCCTAAGAGAGTCTTCATTGTTTAAGTGGAAGGACTTTGAAAGGCCATCTTCATTGGTCAGTCCCAGGTCTGTGTTCCATTGTAAAGTCCATTCCCTGTAGGGAGGTGGACCACCTCAACAGTTTAGGATTTTCCCCTTTCATTTGCATCAACCACCTGAGAGACCTGTGGTCAGTTTGAACAAGGAAATGAGTCCCAAACAGGTATGGTCTCAGCTCCTTCAGGGACCAAACCACAGCAAAGGCTTCCATCTCAATGGCACTCCAACTCTGTTCCCTGGGGAGTAACCTCCTGCTACTACAATCAATAGGCTCCTTATGATCATCATTGTTGGTCTGTGATAGGACTGTTCCTCTCCCATGCTCAGAGGAATCTGTCTGCACAATGAACTGCTTTGTATGATCTGGATCTTTTAGTATGGGTGCTGAGCACATTGCTTCCTTCAGAGTGTCAGAAGCCTTTTGACAGCTTCTGTGAGGGGTGCAACAATAGTACCATGCCCTTTACAAACCTCCTGTAGTACCCATTCAAGCCAAGGAATGCCCAAACTTAAGTCTGTTGGAGCCCATGGATGTCATTTGGGAGTAGCCATGAGTCACAGCTGTGACCTCTAGTTTGGGCCCTGATACTCTTGGCAATTCATTTGCAACTCCTGGCCTTAGAGGGGGCAAAACACTTTACTCCTCTGAAGCTAGGGCTCGAGTGAAAAGATAACTTACTCAACAGACCCGTCCCTGTGCTTGTTTGAGAGGAGGTCAGGCAGAGGTTCACTCTCTTCTTCCTGATCCCCATCAGTGACTATCAGCATGGTCACATCGGCCCTGTCATGAAAAGACTTTGTGTTTTACATGAATAACCCTGTGTGGGCTCTTAAGTAGACCAGGTATGTGACTTCTCCTTTTCTCTCAAGCACAGGGTAGGACTACCTCAATTTGTCCTGGAGGGTCGAAGGTGCCAATGGCTCCAAACCCCATACCTTATGTCCTGGCTGGAATTCAACCAGTGAAATCTTTTGGTCAAACTATTGGTTCTGGAGCTCTTAGATTGCCTCAAGGTTCTTATTTTCTTTCTCAGTGTACTTCCCCATACTGGAATGAAGGTCAAACACATAATTCGCAATGTCAAGTTTGGGCTCTTTGTGAGGCTTCTCTCAGCTTTCCCTTGCCAGACTTTGTGGGCCTCTAACAGAATGGCCAAACAGAAGTTCAAAGAGACTAAAGCTCACTCCCTTCTGTGGCATCTCTCTGTAGGCAAAACGCAGGCATGGCAAGGAGACATCCCATCTACATTTGAGCTTTTCAGTGAGTCCCATGATCATACCTTTCATGATCTCGTTGAATCTCTCAACAAGACCTTTAGTTTGTAGGAGATATGTGGTAGTGAACTTTTAAGTCACACCACATTCATTCCACATGGCTTTTAGGTAAGCAGACATGAAGTCACTACCTCTGTCTGAAACCTCCTCCTTAGGAAAAGCAACTAACACTTAGGAACACTCTAGCAATGGCAGGAGCAATTGCAGTCCTAAGAAGAATTGTTTCAGGATATCTAGTGGCACGATCCACTACCACCAGTACAAATCGATTTTCTGATGCTGCTCAAGGGTCAAGGGAACCGACAAAGTCAATCACTAACCTTTCAAAGGGAACCCCAACCACTGGTAGTGGAATAAATGGGCCTTTCATTTGACTTCTGTCTTGCCGATGGCTTGACAGGTAACAAAGTTGCAAAACTCCTTCACTTTCTGGGATGTACCTGGCCAGTAGAAGTGGGTGACTAACTTACTCCCAGTTTTGGTCTGGCCAAGATGCCTAGCAATGGAGATGTCATTCACCAAGGTGAGTAAGAACTCTCTGTTTTGTTGAGGCACCACCACTCTCCTATTGGCACCAGGTTTGGGGTTTCTGGCCTCAATATACATGAGTCCCTCCTCCCAATGGGTTCAGTGGGAGCCACTGACATCTCACTTATCCTGGTCAGCAGCTTGCTATCATAGGCTCTTAAGAGTGGGACAGTTCCTCTGTCCTTGACATAGATCTTCCCTAGAGGGTCCCCTGGGCCTAGGAGCTCTGCTGTGTACACAAGTATTAGGAGCTCAGTTCCCTCAAGGGCTGACAGGTCTTCTCCCTAAGGAGACAGGACCTATGTTTGTGTCTCACTAGAATGTGGTTTTCCAGGCTTCAATGTATCTTTTTCACCCTGGGCTTTGCTTTGTGCTCTTGTTTTCACACACACCAATTCAGGTGTTCCCAGCATGGATGCATGGTTTCTCATCTCTACCTCAGCCCATGCTGAGGTCTCCAGATCATTACCTATAGGACATTCTACTGGAAATGCAGAGGACACACCCACCTTCTTTTGGCCAGGGACACCTTCCGAATTTAAGGTCACAATATCCATGGGATGACCCCTGACAATGTTATCAGCACTGATAAATGGATACGTTTGTCCAGTTATGTACTGTTCTTGAGATATCAGTTTTCCAGTCACCTAGGTGTCACTTGCACCTATATCCCTCAGTGCTTCTACTTCAACTCCATTTATATGTGGCTTTTGACTGTATGTCTCCAGATTACTGGGCCAGACAGCTAAGGAAGCTATATCTCCCTTACCAGAGACTACATTAGCTTCAGTGTGTTCTCTGACCTGGTCAGGATACATTAAGGGTCCCATCTGGAGACTAACAACTGAACTGCTGAAGGTGTTTGACTAGTGGAAGCCTTTTTGGGGCAGGAAGAGTCCCCAGTTCGATGACCATTCTGCTCATTTATTTATTTACTTATGTATTTTTTTGTTCTTTTATATAGCGCAAACTTGACCCTAGTAGGTTATCAGAGCGCTTTACATTCACATCATTTTCTACTTAAAACAACATGAACACCTTGCAGTTTCAGTAAACCTGATCAGTATACAGTAAGTTACTAGCAACAGTTAAGCTAAAAATTAAGTTAGTTGTCCATTGCAAAGTAGGAGAAAAATTTGTGCGTGACATTCAAATTCGCAAAATCAAAAAATATGTTATTGCTCACTGTGTGGTAGCTGTGTGTTAAACAAGAAGGTCCTCTGCTAATGTCAAGACTGCTGGAGTTATGGCAGGAATTTGCTCATGAGAAAGGTTTTGGCTGCGTTTTCAAAAGCCGCAATGGATGCGATTCTTCAAATGTTTGGGGGAGAGCGTTCCAAATTCTTGGTGCTGTGCCGGAGAAAGCTTGGTCATCTGTTCTTTTTTTTCAAAAGAGGGCCAGTTTTAGTAGGAAGCCTGGCATCCTCCTGATAGAGTGATTTTCTGACCTAGGTACCTAGGGGTATTGTAATATATCACTTTGTGAGTGATACATGCCATTTTTAGCTGTATTCTTGCTTTTTTTTAAGTTTCAAAAACCTTTATTGAAGTTTACAAATTACAGCATGACAAGGAGTTAACATTCCACGCACATCTGTTACAGTCATCTACTTATCGTTGTTCTTGTATCTCTTCTGTAATATATACCTTCTCTAACTTCTATTACTTTACAACACCCCCTCTCAACCGTCCCCACCCCCATGCACTTTAGCGAGTCTTCCATGCAGAGTCCAGCTCTCATATCACCCTGGAACGGGGCTTCACGTTCAATGTCCCATCACTGTCCCTTATTCAGTCTCATAGTATACATTAATTGCAGTTGTGCCCTCCAGCATGTATATTCATGTGAGTGCTCAATCCATACATGTGCCTTAGGTCCTCCTGACACCCCCAGACACATAACGACTCCCGAAGACCTTCCTGTAACTCATTTGTCCCCTGCCCCCCCTGCCGTCTCCGTCTCTCCATGTTCCCCCTCACTATCTGCCTGTTGTAATAGTGTGCTCACTAAGCCACTGGAGTCAAGCTATCTTGGCTGAAGACGGCTGATAGCCAGAAACCGGTCCTAGGATGCTTGATTCTGGTCCAGGAAAGACATGGCTTGGCAGTTCGGGCTCGACTGTTCCCATGAGGCACAGGGTCAAGACTGATTTGCATATGGCCATGTTTGAACTGGGGTGGCTTGGTGAGAAAAATAACGATGGATTAAACCCAGATCGGTGACTGGGGGTGAATGTTTTGCCATTGTGCAACATTCCATCCATCATCTTGTGTGTTGTGCTAGTAGATAGGCAACCAGCGGTCCCCAGATACCTTTGGGTCGAGATTTAAGTGGACGCAGTTCTGCATACTTGTGAAGTTGTTCTTGCCACATTGTCAAATCTTTAATCCACTCCTTGAATGTTGGTGCCCTACCCCTTCCCCATCTACAGGCTACTTGTTTCCTTGCCAACAGAATCCCCATTGCCAGGAATTTCTTGTGCACCGTCCTTATATCCCCGTGCAGATCCAGGAGAGCCAAGAGTGGGGCTGGCTCTACCCGCACTCCAATCATATCAGACAGTCCCTCAAACACTTCTTCCCAGTAAGACGCCACCCTTGGGCATCGCCATGCTAAGTGCATGAAATCCGCTCCCTCCCTTCCACAGCGTTCACACCTATCGTCTACTCTGAGATGGAATCTATGTAGTTTGGCCGGGGTATGGTACAACCTGTGGAGAAATTTATAGTGTATTAGTCTCAATCTGCTGTTACTAGTAACTGCCTCTGTCTGTGTACACCATACTTCCCATTGGTCATCTGTGAGAGGCGTTTCCAGGTCCTTATCCCATTCCACTCTGGCATGCAAGGGCCGAGGGGGAGGGTTATATCTAATATGCTTGTCCAGCTGGGATATAATATGCCTAGGAGTCTCAGCTTGCAATATCGTATGTATTGGTGGGAATATGTCTGGTTCCTTCGGGATTTCTGGGGTTATGGATTTCATACTTAGCTTTAACCGTGTATAAATGAATGTGTTCATGAAGGTAGGCGTATGCTCTCCAAAAAACTGCTCCTTGTTGCGGAACTGTCACCCGTGTATAGATCCCCCCAAGTACCATAGTGCAGTTTGTCCAGCATTTTGCAGCACAGCCCCTCGTATGTGATTTGTAATATCGGCTTTCGAGTTAGCTTCACCCTTGGGGAGTACATCATTTGCAAGTTTGGCTTCTTCGCCATCCATCTCCATGCGGGAACAGTGCAATCTACAGTGGACAGGTCTCGCCCTCTCCCAGCCACCTGTGTGAATAGGTAACTCTCAGGGGGTGTCGCGGCCATATAGCCATCCTCCACTGCTAGGTGTGGCATAAAGGGGGAGGATGGATCCAATATACAGCAAAATGTGCCTGTGCACAGTAATAGTATTGCTCAAAGTTGGGAACATCATATCCTCCCTGATGGTAAGGCAGCATCAGAGTGGCTAGATTCAATCTCGCCTGTTTCCCACCCCAGATGAGTCTTATTAACTGTGTTTTAAGCGTGTTAACGGAAACCCTTCCTGGGTAATAGGGAATGTTAATGAATAAATATAGGAATTTCGGTAATATTGTAATTTTTATGAGGGATATTCTACCCGCCATTGACAGGGGCAGCCTTATCCATGTGGATACATTATCTGTCACTTTATCCATGGCCACTCCGTAATTAGCCCGCATTAGTTCATCCTTATCACGAGTAATATGCATCCCTGAATATTTAAAGTCCTCTGTCTCCCAGCTCAGGGGATAATCCAATTGGTACCGAATTGCTCCAATTTATCTGTATCCCTGAGATAGACCAATATTTAGTGATTTCTCTCAGTACCGGATTCAGGTTTTCCTGTTTTTTTTTTTTTTACATAGAGGGTCATGTCGTCTGCGTAAAGGGAGATTAGCAGCTGTCGAGATGTGTACACTAAGGCTCTGTTGTTATGGTGCAGCCTCAATTTCGCTGCTAAAGGCTCTATAGCGAGCGCAAATAATATTGGGGCTAGCGGGCACCCCTGTCTCGTGCCCCTTGAGATGGTAAAGTTGGCGCATCGGTTAACATTCAGTAAGACTGTGGCTCGCGCGTGTTGGAATAGTAGCTGCACCCAATTCAGAAAGGTTTGCGGCATGCCCATATATCTCAGAGTTCCCATTAAGTAGTCCCACTCCACCGAGTCCAACGCCTTGGTGGCGTCTAATAAGACTACCACCGCCGAGCAATTTGGATCTATATCTTACATTACGGCTAATAGGGTTCTCAGACTGTGAGACGTAGCTCGGTTCAGAACAAATCCCGTCTGGTCAGGCAGGACCAACCGTTCCATTAGTAAGGTGAGATGGGTGGCTAGAACCTTTGCTAATATTTTGATGTCTTAGTTCAGCAACGAGAGGGGCCGGTATGAATCACAATAGATCGGGTTCTTTCCAGGCTTTAACAGCAAAATTATCTGGGCTTCCCTCATAGTCTCCGGTAGCCTGCCTTCCTCCAGTGCATCAAAGTTCACCGCTTTCAGAATGGGAGGGAGGATCGACACGTATGTTTTGTAGAATTCCACCGGCAATCCGTCTGATCCCGGCGCTCGTCCTAAACTCATGCCCATTATTGCTTAATAAATCTCATCTACTTCTAGTTCCAAATTAAGAAATTTTTGCTAGGTTTCGCCCAGCCCCGCCAGGGCCGTATCCTCAAAATATTGCTGCAAATCCAAAGGAAGGCCCCTCTGAGAGGTGTACAGTTTTTTTTATAATAGTCAACAAATGTGTCCGATTGCCCTGATAAGTTCATATGTGGCTGGCCCTGCTCATCCTGTATTTCTGCTATGTAATTCGCAAATTTGAGGGGGCGTACCGAGTTCGCTAAAGCCTTCCCTGCGCGGTCTCCCTCTCCGTAGATCCGCGCCATATGTGATTTCCCTCTAAACCTACCTTCTCGGTCGGCCGCTTCCTCAAATTCTGTCATTGTGGTGCGAATTCTGGCCCTCGTAATATCTCCCCACCCCCTGATGCTAGTTCCCTCTCAAGAGTTTGATCTCCCCCTCCAATTTACATAGTTCTCTGCGAAAATCTTTAAGAATATCTCCCCCTTTAGAGACGCACCAACCACGTGCTGTGACTTTCAATGCCTCCCACACAGTCGTGACCGGAGCCTGCACCGCCGCCACAACTGGCGTGTGGTCAGAGTAGGTGCAGGCTAGATGCTCAACGCTGTCCAACCAGTGCGCCATTTCCACTGACACTATTAAGTAGTCTAATCTCGCCCATGACGAATGCACCACTGAGTGGTGCGTCCCTTCCTGCTGTGCAGGGTGCTTATACCGCCACGTATCCAATAAGTAATGAGTGTCAACTATGTCTTTGAATGATCGGTGTGTGTTAGTGTAATGCATGAGAGAGGCTCGGGATCTATCATTTTGCGGGTCCAGGACAGTATTAAAATCCCCCCCATATAACATAAGTAGTGCCTATGTCTTGAATTTTACTCCAGTGCATGAGTAAAGTGTGTGGGTCATCTGTTTTGGGTCCATAATAACTGGCGAATGTCACCTCCTGAGAATTCAACCTCCCCCAGAGTAAGCAGTATCTAACTTCACTATCCATATCCGAGCCTCCCATCACAAACTGCACTCCCCGTTTAATTAGTATGGCTACTCCTCTAGAATAACTAGAGTATGACGCTAAGCACTGGTGGGACGCCCATTCCGTTGCAAACCGGGGCATATTTCTCGGGTCTAGGTGTGTCTCCTGCAGTAGGGCCACTTTGACATGATGACTATCTAAATACCCAATCACCTGCCTCCGTTTCCTTGGATTGTTCAATCTCCGTACATTCAAGGTCAAAACATTCAGCTCATTTCTATCTTTTGTAATGTCTGTCATTCCCTGTATTCTTCCTGATATGTTGTACAATTACGTCGCTTTCAGTGCTCATCTCTGTAAAATGCAATCCCCCCCCCCCCTGCCCTCCCTCCCCCTTCCACTCCGGCTTCCCCAACTTGCCAGGTATAAATACCACCCCTTCTAGAAAAAACATTAACTCCCATCAACCGCACTCTCATAGGGGGTGAATCTATGGGGTTCGCCCTTATACGGGAGTCGCTCGAGGCCCACAATCTGCCCACTTCGCTCCTCTATTTCACACACCCGTCACTCCGCTTATTAAGGCAGATGACTTCAGTGGGATGGAGGTGAGTGTCCCGGGGGAACTAAATATAGTGGTAGAAACATTATCATACGTCACCAATTTGAAGCAGTTCACAGGCAGTATAAGTGCCTTTATAGTGTTGCTCACACTGATAACAGTCAATTTCTTCAGTCAGGATTCGCCATCGGCGAGTGGGATCTGGACCTTCTACGTTCTTCAGCTTCTTGGGAGGCTGCTCGGCGAGTCTTCCTAAGGTAGTCTTCAGCTTGCTGGGGGTTGGCAAAGAAATGCTGCTTCCCTAGGTGTGTTATGTGCAGTTTCGCCGGGTACATCATGGATTATGGTATGTTTTGTGATACTAGCTTTTTTTTCTCTGCAGCGAATTTACGTCGGGCAACCTGGCTGCTTCTCCCGGGCCAGGCGTAGCACTGCATCCCTGTCCAGATAGTTGAGGAATCGAACAATGATAGGTCGCGGCGCTGCTCCTGGTGGTAGTCGCGCCACTAGCGACCTGTGAGCCTGCTCCACCGTCAAGTGTGCTGAAAAGGCGTCTCTGCCAAATAATTCCACAACCAGTTTTTCCATAAAGTCCTCAATTCTGCCAGTGTTGGTGGATTTGGCCAGGCCCACAACTCAAACGTTATTTCGTCTGGAGCGCGCCTCCAAATCCTCATTCTTGTCTGCAACCATTCTAAGAAGTTTGTTCATTTGGTGTATCTGTTCTCTGCTTGCCACGGCTCCATCTTCCAGCTCCGATACTCTAGTTTTTGCTTCCTTGATTCGCTGGTTGTGCTGGTTTAACTTATTTACCACTGAGTCCATTCTGGCATTCATGGTGTCCATTTTCACATCAATGGATGTGAGACTCTATTTCATTCCCAGCAGCAGTGCTTTCCATTCTTCCTCCTGTTGGTAGTCGACTCCGGTTCCGTCTGCTCCGATGATCGTGATCTTGGCGGCCTGCGAGAGTCAAACGATAGTTTAGGCTACTTGGTGTCGGTACGCCCCATATTGATCGTCCGTTATGTGCACAGGGCAGTATGTCGGGATAGAGATCCTGAGCGCCCCCCCGAATTGCAGGTACTATCTGCCTACTGGCGCACTTATCTGGCTGTGTTTCGAGGTGTGTCCAGCGAAAGGGCCTCTCCTGTTGTGGCCCTTACCTGCACGCCACTCTTGGTCCGGGGTCTAGTATGGTGTGTCTCTGATGCTCGGACTCTATAGAGCTAGTAACTCCTGCTTGCCCCTGCTGCCAGTCCGTCCACTCCGGATAGATGTCAGTACATAGGGTCCCTAGTTGCGTGAATCTCTACTGTTCCAGGGAGGTTTAAGTTGGCAATGTTCAATATCGCACTACGTGTGCACACCACGGTACTTTAATTTCCTTGTTTGGACCGCAGTCAATCTTCACTGGGGCTCTTCTACTCAGGTGGCTATGCTCTCTTAAAATGGCGGCTGAGCAGCGCGTATGCAGCATTCACTTCCCCACTAGCTATATGAGTCGCTATTCTGCCACCGCACTTCCATGCAAGGTAGTTAGGTTTATGTGTGTTCTCCTTTCGCCAGTTATTGTGGTGGGTGACCGCTCTTGCTGGAGCTTGACCTTGCACTGTGGTCCCTCCTTGCCTCTGTAGCGCGCTGCGCCGAAAAGAAAATGGCGGCGTCACTCCCTCTCCGTGTTGCCAGTGTTTATGGCTGCTTCAGAGGCTGCCTGCCTGCGCTCTCACTCTCCATGTCCCATGCTCCCACTCTCTGGGGGCAATCATACTATATAGTCTGCAGCCGCCGCACTTCCCCGACGGTATATTCTCCGTCCAGTCCTGCTACGGGAGTAGCTGAGCGCCTTTACCTGCGGGTGTTTCACGCGCTCCTCTGCTTGCCTCCCGTTCGCGTACAGTTTGTCTCACATCAGCTTCTTCGTGGCAATTCCTCCACTGCTGTCGGCTTTGTGCTCCGCAGCACTGCAGCGCCCATAGCACGGATCAGGATCGCCTCTCCTCACCCTCTCACCACAGGCCCCATCAGCATCGGCCTATCCCAGCGTCCTCAGCCGGTTCACGGCTCCAGCCGTTCGCCACCTCTCTCGCGCAGATCTTTGCCGATCTCGTCCTCAGTGCCAGAGCAGGCTCGCCCCTTACGAATCACTGCATGGCATGCAGTATATCCTCCGTACTCCTTTTAGGCTCATGATGGGCTTTGATATCGATGCAGGATAGGGATTAACGTTGTTTTTCCGCCCGGTCTGGCGTGGGCCTCACTAACGTGCGGCCATCACGGTCATGCGCCTTCTAGCGCCCCCAGGTGTATTCTTGCTTCGTAGGGCAGCCAGTTGAGCGCCTTCAGATGAGGGGTGATGTGGTCAAATTTTCTTGATCCAGTTATAAGTCTTGTAGCCGCATTGAGACAGGCTTTAAGTGGTGCTCTTGAAATCTTAGGAAGATCGCATAGTGTTGTGCAACCGTACTCAATCCTTTTATTTGTTCTCATTTTATTTATGTTTTCAAAGTTTATTAATTGTGTATTTTAACATTTTTAGACATGTACATATATATTATCTCAATAGCAAACATTTCTATGAAGTAAATAAACATTTCTTTGCATTTAAAAAAAAATGCACATTATATTTACATAGTATTGTATGTTGTTCATTGTCAACTTTTATTTGACATTTATTAACAGTTTTTTACATTTTTTATATTTTTTAATATACATTTTCAAAAACATTTTAACATATGCTTTTAGCAAATATTAAATAATTCTATATCATTTATACTATTATTTAATTTATTCTTTATACATTTGAAACATTTTATGACAACATATTTTGACATGTTTTCCGTGTTTAATATATTTTTTGCTTTTTTATACATTTATTCAACATTTTTACAATAATTTCCTTTCATTCGTATGGGGAGATAGTCTTTTTTTAAATTTTCATTAGGCCTCAATTTTTTTTAACGCTACTTTCTATTTTGTAATTTATTTGTGTTATTCTTTCTTTTTTTTTTTAATTTAGGCAAGACTTAGCCCTTTATCTTTATTCACACAGCTTTAGTGAGAAAGTTTTAACATTTTTTTAAATAACTTTATTCATCTTTTTAGTGCATAGCATCAGTACAAACATTATTGCTCACTGTCTTTGCCATAATCATTAAACATGAAAAAAAGAACATATTGACCATTCAGAAGTATCAAGAAACAGTAGCAAAAGAAGGAGCCAATTGAATTTTGAATATACAATACTGGAGGCCTGCACCGCTCCCCAAATGGCAACGTCCGCCCACTTCAGCACAGACATGGGATCAAAACATAACCTCTGCATCCTACAGAGGGGTATTAGTTAAACGTGCAATTGTGATCAATAAACAAGTTACGCCACCCCGGCCGGGACTATGCCTTGTTCTAGTTGAGTGCTAGTAGCTCAGTGTTCAGACTCCACATAAGTTCTAAAGGGCCCTCAAATATCTTTGGGACGGGAGAAGTGAGGTAGTATGCTGTTAGTGTTACAGAATGCTAGACTGTTCACCCAGCTGTGTAATGTGGGCACTATCTTGCGGCCCCAATGAAGGGCGATTTCCCCTTTGGCCAGCAGCAACTAAGGGAGACAAACCTTCTGACTCTTTTAGGGCAGTTTACCACATAGCCCAACAATGCCACTTCGGGCGTGGGGACGTTGGTCAGTGTGGTTATGTCACCAAGCGTTTTGTGAACCGCCTCCCAGTACGACAGCAGTTTTGGACAAGTCCACGTGAGATGGGCAAAATCAGCATGTGGGGCAACACATTTACGACAGTTATGAGGTCTGGACAGATATAGCCTGTGAGAACTGGCGGGGGTATTGTACATTCTAAGCAGGAATTTAAAATGGAGTAGTTTATGTTGACTGTTTAAAGAGACTTCTTTTGTTATGGCGCAACATTTGGGCCATTGGTCATCTGAGATGGGGTGGCCTAAGTAGTTTTCCAAGTCTTTGCGAATCTTGTCGTCATTGACCGACATAATGTCAGAACATGCCTTGTACAGCTTAGATATGAGATGTACCCCTCCCTAACTCTCAATGATCATGGAGAGTGGAGCGAAAGAGTCCGGCTCGATGGGAAAATCAGGCAAAGAGGCGCGTATAGCCGAACTTATACGTCCCAAAACAAATTGATCCATGAAAGTGCGCTGTGGAAGTGCTCTTCGTCCGCCACAGAGAAGACATGCCCACCGGGATACAAGTCTCCAGTCTTGGTAATAACAAAGTTGGCCAAGGTGGGCTGCGCCAGTCTTTCACTGTGATTGGCAGCAAGCGAGCATTGGGGATAGGTAAAACCGAGGAATATAGTGTAGCTGGGCCAGTGAGCCGCCTCAGTTTCTTCCAAGCCCAGCTGGTGGTAGAGACGGTCTGTATGTCATTGAGGTCTCTGGGTACGCCCTTGGGCAACACTGTAGATAAAGTCTCAGGCAGGATGAAATCTACCTCAGGGCAGAGAAATGGGATCCTAGCGTCGGGGTGGAACCGAGCAAAGGCGTAGCTGCATTGGGCCACTAGGTAGTACAACTGAAGGTCGGGCACCCCGAATCCCCCTCATACGGAAGTGTTAGCACTTGCCAACGCACATGAGCCTGCTTGCCCCCCAGAACAATATAAGAAGATGCAGGCATAATTTCAAAAAGAAACTGTTTGGGAGGAGAATGGGGATATTATTAAAAATATATACAAATTTGGGGAGAACAACCATCTTGATTACTGCAACTCTGTAAGCCATGTAAATGGCAACCGCAGCCATCTCTCCACCTGAGCCTCAAGGGTGCTGACCGCTTGACCGTAACTGGGGCGGAGTATCTGAGATGTGTCCAGATGTATATGAATGCCCAAATATTTAACAGAGTCAGTGCACCATTCAAGGGGGAATTCACACTCCCACTGCTTCGTGTTCGAGGTTAAAGGGAAGATGACTGACTTGCACCAATTAATGCCCAGGCCAGAATGTTGTCCAAATCTGAGTATCTTCCTAATAAGTGGCTCCAAGTTGACCTGAGGCTCCCTGACATAAAGAATAGTGTTGTCCGCATAGAGCGAAACCAGGAGGGGACCAGTGTTGAATTGGAGGCCCCTCTGCAGGTGCTTCTCCTGAAAATGCCGGATTAAGGGGTCCATGGCTATAATAAACAATATGGGCAACAGGAAATAATAAATTCCATCAGGACAGATAAGCGCATGGCGAGTACCTTGGCCAGAATTTTATAGTCTATATTTAGTAGGGATAAAGGTCTGTACGACCTGCATAATATCGGGTCTTTGCCAGGTTTGAGAAGGAGTATAATGACAGCCTCACGAAGGGTGGGGGGTAAGATTTGTCTTTCGAGGACCTCTGCATATACCTTGATCAGTTGAGGAGCCCGCAGATCCTTATAGGACTTATAAAAATCCCCTGTGAATCCATCCGGCCCGGGGGCAGAGGAGCTTCGAAGGGCCTCAATAGCACTAGTGACCTCCTCCTCTGAGATGGGCTCTGCAAAGAAATCCTGTAGATTGTTCTCTAGATATACCAATGCAACCTTGGAAAGGTACGATTCCTGTGCAGAGGGGTCGCTCCCTACTCTAGAAGTGTACAGGGAAGTGAAATATCCTAGGAATTTGTTACAAATCTCTGAGGTGTCCGTGAGTGCCTGGCCTGTGGTGGAGCTCAACTCAGTTATATATGCTTTGCTGTATGGCGGTCAAATTATCTGGGCTAGCACTAGGCCCGGCCGCTCACCCTCACCATAGCGACGAGCAGTTTGGTATTTACCTAGAAAAAGTATTTCGCGATCTGCGGTCTCTCTATATTCATTGAGGAGGGTGAGCTGACGTTTGACCGCCTCTGGATTAGAAGTATTTATTGTTTCGCTGTTGATTTCTGTCAGGTCGTGTTCCAAACGGGAGAGTGTCATTCTAAGTGCTTTTAGCACCCCGGCATGTTTGGCGATGCAGACATCTCTAATGTATGCTTTAAAACCCTCCCACATGGCTGCCCAAGTATCAACCGAGCCGGTATTGATGGCAAAATATTCTTTAATGGCTTCGCGTACCTCCGAGTGGAAGAGGTCATCGTGAGGGCGTGGCTGGGGAAACGCCACTGTGGTTCAAACTCTAAGGACAAGCTTAACAGAGGAGTGGTCAGAATATGTTCTTGGGAAAGTTGTGATCGAATGGTACCAGCTGGAGATGCATGGGGAAACTAGCCAGGAACTAATCCTAGTCCAAGTGTCATGTTGGCCAGCATAATACGTGTACTCACTGGTGGAAGGGTTGTGCTTGAGCCATATGTCGAGAAGCAATAATTGCTCACAAAGATCTAGTAGAGCACAGCGAGTGCGTGGTTTGGTGCCAGGAGATTTAGCGGCGCCATCTAAGGTGGGGTTAAGGCGCAAATTAAAATCCCCCCCACTATTAGTAGGACAGGATCTAACTTCATAAGTTGGGCATGCAGACAATGAAAGAATTCTGGGGAATCTGTGTTCGGGGCATAAACACACACCAGGGCAGCGCTATGACCCATTAGTGCCCCTGTGACAATGGTGTATCTACCCTCATTATCCCCAACGACTGAGTGAAGGCTGAAGGGCACCCTTTTGTGAATGAGAATGGCTGTGCCTCTAGCGTAATTGCTGAAGTTGAAAAAATATCAGTGTACGCCCCAGCTTGAAGCAAAACATGCCATGTCAGATTTGGGCAAGTGCGTTTCCTGCAAAAAAGCAATGTCCACGTTGCACCATCAGGATTCAAGCAAGCCGGGCCGAAGACGGCTGAAATGCCAGAAACCGGTCCCCGGAAGCTTGTTTCCTTCCCAGTGTAAGAATTGGCTTTTGTAGTCTGGTCTGCCCTGTTCCCATGATGCACTGGGCCAGGGACAGACTAATTTGCATACAGCCAGGTTCTGAAACTGGGATGGTGCAATGAGCTAAAAAACGGTGTTGGATCTAGCCCTGATCTCTTGACTGGGTGAGAGTATTCTGCTTAATTCAGAGACTCTGTCCATCACCACCCCTTGTTGTAAACACGTTGTGGTACAGCATATTGTGAACGACATGCCTTTTCTTACGATTGTTTGACGTTTCAGGACAGTAAGGACAAGCCAGAGGAACCATCAACATTACCTAGCTGAGCCATCTAATGGTCGTGGCTCGTCATGAGCACCGGGGTCCTGTGTGCGCCGCCCCCAGCACAGCGGGGGGAAACACCCCCGAAGTGAAGGGGTTAAAAGAAATTTTTCTGATAAGAGTAGTAAGTTCTTCATATCCCTGATAGCTAGTTGCATGGTTTTATAGGTCTTGCTCGATTGGAAGCTGAGGTTCTCACCATATTCCATACTGGGATGAGGAGAACTGAGGTTGTCAGGCTCCAAGCTAGGTTGCTGAGTGACCGGAGGTAGTCTGGGTGACTCTGTTGGTATGTTGGGATGGGTTGTTTCTTGACAGTTTGGTCTACTGTTGGGTTTATCTTTGCATATTTCCTTATGTCTTGTTGCTGTTTCGCATTTCTTAGAGCCTGACCTCCGAGTACATGTCAAGTTATCCTGGTCAGTGCTTGCTGACTCCACCCTAACGACTTTATCCAATATAGAGTTGGGACCTGTGTTAGGGGCTTGCTTCAGAGCTATGTGCTCTGTGTTTAGTAGGGGATAAATTCGATTTAGGTAATTGTGGGCTGTTACTCTTAGGTACAGAGTTTCCAGGTTCCATTTTTGAATGTTGGGGCTCAAAAGTGGTGATGTTTTCTGTCCTGGCAGATTGAAACCTGTGCTGGGAGGTGGCTTGCAAATTATTCTTAGGCAGGTTTCTTGAGTGAGGGCAGTTAAGGACGTGTTCTTTCAAGGTTGAGAAATATTCATCAAAACGTTCCAGATCTTTGTTGGCGGCTTGTATGAGAACCGAGCCATTTTTGTAGCATGTTATATTCAGTGTAGCTCTTAGCTTTCGAGAGAGTGATGTTAGCATCTTCATGCCGTAAGGAATGTTTCTTACAACCTGTATCTTCAGCACGTTATTAAGGGTGTTGCGCCATTAAGTCATTTTAGTAGTGAAGAATAATAGGTTGTTAATAATGGCGCCTTTTTATGTTGAAGGAGGGGTATGAGATTAAGGTTTCTGGGTTTTTTCTAAGTAGTTTGCGTTTAAAGGATTTGGTGGTGTTTTTGTAGAGAGTGGGGGGATATGAGATTGTGTAGGAGTTCCTTCCTTCCAATTTCAGATAGTTTCCCGTCATGATTATATTTAACAATTAGAGTCTTTATTATTCTTGAGGCCTCAGTATTATGTTTGTTTTGTAGCGGGAGGAAGAATATAAAGATAGCTTTGATTATACATTTCCTCGATTGTTTAGTGTTCTGTGACGTGGGATATACACTGACATCTGATGTCTCCTTGAATGAGAGCTAGTCCAACGTGTTGTTTTAATCTCCATTGGTTATGTTCGATCTCTCCAGGGCATACCTGGTTCAAAATATTCTGGATTCCTAAAGGCAAATATATTCTATATTAATTGGTCTATTGAGGAGTGTGGTTGCTCATTCTAATGTGCAGGAAATTGAATAGCACTTACCAATCCAAGATGACTGCCTTCCAAGTCAGAGGATTGCATCCTATCTCTATCTCGGTGGATAGACCAATCCAAGATGACTGCCAGCCTTGGAAGAAAGTTGCTCCCTATTTCTATTTCCGTGGCTACTGTTGTGACGGACCAGTGAAGAGGGCACTGGTCACTTTTTCCATTTTTAGTGGAGCTAACTTCCAAATGGACGCCAGCAAGTAAAATTTCCAAAATGGGCGCATCTCCCTTGCACACAGCTCCCCTTCACCTCACATGTGCAAAAAAGCATTTAGACTTATCGCAACCCCGCTGCTCAGGGCCAGGGGGAACCATGATAAGTCAGCCAGAGTGTTATTGCGCGGGTGCGAGGAATCAGGGAGGCAGCACAAATCATTTGCAATGTGCTCCGATGGAACCAAGCAACCGCCACTCAGTTATCAATGAGCCCAGCATGGGTCAGCAGCGTTAATAAAAACCAGCATGATGCATGCCACAGAGTGATTCCTGGGGGGCAGTGAGCAGGCTCCGCTCCATTAGTGATGAACACAGCGTGGGGCGGCAGCTCAAATAAATCCAGCGCTATGCATGTTCCAGAGTGATTCCTGGGGGGCAGTGAGCAGTCTCTGCTCAATTTACGAAGAACCCAGCATGGGCCGGCAGCGCAAACAAAATCAGCGTGACGCATGTGAGATCCATAGACTCGACGCGGACAGCCTCACCTTCCATGACAGGAGTTGCTCCTTTAATCCATCGGGCAGGCAGGGGGGATGGCTCCGTTGCAGTTGTGTGGAAGGTCAGAGAGGTGGCAGCACCCTGCAGGAGGGATTCGCTGGCCGGTTGCATGTAGCCTCCACCTCCTTGGGCCGGAGCCGCTCCACCATTTCGGCTCTGTCCACTCTGCCACCCTGCTTACAGAGATGGCACCAAGCCTTCTTGGGATCCCAGTTTTTACCCTGGGACCCACCCTTTGATTGTGAAGTGTCTCTTGGCCCACCCTCTTGAACAGGTTTTTGGGTTCTTTAGAAGACTCTTTGGGTTCCCTCTATGTGTACCACATCTTTCCCTTTGGGGGGAGCAGAATCCACTTTCTTTTTGTCACCCGCACCTTGGGTCTTTCTGGACACCCTCGTTTTGACCTGGTAGTCAGCCTTCTCCCCCAGCTCTTGGGGAGAGACTCACCCTAAGTCCACTAAGTACTGATGCAGTTTTTCTGAAGTGCAACTACTCAACAGATGCTCTTTCATTATTAAATTATAGAACCCCTCATAGTCTTGCACCTTACTTCCTTTCAACCAGTCACCTAGTGTTTTGACTGAGGCGTCAACAAAATACACCCAGGAGTGACTGAAGGTTTTGTGAGTCTTTCTGAACTTAATCTGGGACTTCTCAGTGGTGAGTCCAAAGCCCTCAATCAGGGTAACCTTCATGTGGTCATAGGACACAGCATCTTCCTCATACAGTATCAGGAGTCTACTCCTGCACTTTCCTAAGCTGCAGATAAGGGGTCAGGTTGAGCTCCTGGACTATATTCTCTTAGACAGACATGTTTAGCACGTTTAAAACCATTTTAGAACATTGACAAATAATTCTAAAATACTATTTAAGGCCTAACCTATACTTTTAAAATCTCTAATACAATGGACTGGGGGAGTTAACACAATGCCCTAACAGATCAAATTAGAACATTTAAACAAAATAGTTTTAACTAGTGTCAATTGTGGTTTTGTTTGTGGTCTCACCTACTGACTAAGTGGTATCAGCAAATGCAAAGTATGTATCCCACCGCTGCTCCACCAATGTAGGCAGCTGGCTTTTTATGTGGCAGTTGAAGGAAAGTGACCCTTTTTGCATGGTTACCCTCCACTTTTTGCCTGACATTTGATGCATTTTGACTTGATGTGCTCTGGGTCCCTGCCATTCAGGTTCCCAGGGCCAGTGTTCTTTCCCAAAACTGTACCTTTGTACCCACAATTGGCAAATCTCTGGCCACAGGTAAGCCCCTTGTAAAAGGTACCATGGGTACCAAGGGCACGGTGACCAGGGATGGCCTCTAAGGGCTGCAGCACCTATTGTGCCACCCTTAGGGACCCCACACCCTAACAACCACACACTGCCATTGCAGGCTGTGTGTTTGGGGCAGAGAAAAGTGAAGAGTCGACATGGCATACATCCCTGTGTGCCATGCGTATAACTCACTTCCTGGGGCCTAGGTAAGTCACCCCTCTAACAGGGTGCACTAGCCCTCAGGTCAGAGTTCAGTTGCTTGAGCACTGTATCCCTACAGTGCCTAAGTCCATTCTTAGACATTGTAAGTGCAGTAAAGCCATAAAGAGTATATGGTCTGGGAGTTACTCATTACAAACTCCACAGCTCCATAATGGCTTTACTGAAATCTGGGAAGATTGGTAGCAAACTTCTCAGCACATTAAACCCACACTGACGCCAGTGAGGGATTTAATAAAATGCACTCAGAGGGCATCTTAAAGATGCCCCCTGCAAAACAACTAGCCCTGGTGTGGTTCCCGAATGGCTGCCGCCATTTGCCACCACCAGACAGGTTTCTGGACCCCTGGGTACAGAGCTTTCGCTCTCTGGGTCGTGAAACAAAGCCCATCATGGGCAGCCCACGAAAGAGGAAGTTTCAATAGCCTGCCACCTTTGTAAGCTGTCTGTCTTTTGCTGCCCCCAAAAACTGGCTCCCACTGGTTCTAGTCCCCACTTTGGGCGGGAGAATCAGCGGGAAAACCAAGTTAGGATGAGAAGTGTGCCCACATTTGCCAGCCCCAGCCCTCAGGTGGGGGAGGTGAGGTGAGGTGAAGCACACATCTCAGTCACCTCCATCTTGAAGATGAGGGGACCCAGCCAATTAGAGAGAGGCTCATGCCCCCTCCCAGCAAGAAAGGGACCCATAGGTCCTGACCTGCACACTCCTGTCAACCGCACTAAATTTAGTATTATGGGGCGACCTTGAACCTTGCCTCCTCAGATTTGAGGAAGAAAGAAGAAGGATCGAAGAGCCTTGGTGACCCAGGAAGAAGTCACCAACTGCTTTGGCCCCAGCCCTACTGGCCTGTCCTGACTCCGACCTGACGACAGCAAGAACCCCGGTGTTTCCAGTGGCCAGCAGCCCTCCAGAGCCCGGAGGACCTGCCATGCATTCAACTTAAAGACTCTGTCTCCTGTAAGCACCGGATTTGCTCAAGCAAAGACTTACAACACAGAACCAGGATCCAGACATCTTACTGGTTCTTTACCACTCTGCAACCAATGTCCACGGGCCAAGTTCGAGTGGCCCAACACCACAAGGAATCCTTCCCAGCGATCCTGACCAAGGATCTGGTGATCCCCGACATACCTTAAGCTTCAAGCCAACACCTGCAGCCTCAAACTGAAGGGTCCCCCCAGACCGCGACCAGAGTTGGTGAGAAAACCCGACACCAAAGACACCCAACCGCCTTGGGTGGCCCAACCAACGGTGTGCAAGCATTCCCCAAGAACCTAACTTACCTCTCCAGCCAGTTGTTGGCTTCAGGAAGCCTCCCTGCCTGAGTCTGCTGCATCTTTTTCAAACCGAAGATCTCCATTGAAATCCACAGGGCGCCCAATGTCTCCTTGGCACACTGCATCCGTCCGCCTCTGTGCTGCTGGTGGGGCAACTCCTATGGTGATTGTTGGCCCCTGCAGTGCTGATCCCAACCCTAGGAGCTTTGCTCCCACAACCGAGTGGCCTGCTCATAAGCAGTCCCTAACCAAATGCCCCATTAGCCCTATTGGCTAACATTGGGCTCCTGCACTCTGCACCCGGCCGCCCCAGTGTCGCTCACAGGCAGGCAACTCATCCCAACGGGGAACGGGCAACAACCTCAGAAAGGAGAGGTAACTGTCTGGGAGGTAATGCCTTCACATAAACACAGAGGCCATGTGCAGTAAGGTAAACCTCCACAGAGTAAATACCACCCATTCACCGAAATCACTAAAATTAACTATACCTAAGCCAAAAGAAGGGCCAATGAGAAAACATTGGGAAGAGAAACTTTTACTTGCATCTGGGAATTCAGGGCAGATTAATGTATTCTATCGATCGGAAAGCCTCACTAAAATTCACCATTAAGGTCACCTGCAGGAGCAAAGGCCCCACTTGGTTGCTGATCCCTTAGGGCGGAGTTGGCTGGCCACATTCCAGGGCAGTATGCCGAGGGGTCGGATTGCTTCCAGCAAAGCACTTACAATTACTACATCAAAAGGTCCCCATTCTTGGGCATCTGGCCTGGGACCCATGTTACCTTCGTGGCGTGAAGCCCCAACAGCATCCCCGAAAAACTAGAAGCCTCTGGCCAAACAAAGGCCCCCATTAAGTTCTAAAACAAAACTGTCCTCAAGTGACGGGAGCCAGGATTCCCGTAAGCCTGGGATAGTGAAGATCCCATACCCTCCACAGCACACACACAAGACCAATAAGTTGTGAGGCGCTCGCATGGCGTTGAGTCAGTCGGGAGGTTCGCCAGGTTAGCCAGATGTCCCAGAGTTGCGAGGCAGTCCCGGTCCAGTCATCATCCTTTTATTTTTATTTTTTATTTGTAAAGCTTTTATTGAGCATATCATATCCATACATCATATTCATTTTAGACACCAAATAACAGCTGAGTAATCTATAATGAACTGTAAACAAACTGGCAGTCTAAGGTCAATTCAGTTGGTATAAAGGTACAAGCACCATATATAAAGTCAATACATTCCAATGCCATAAATTGCGATCACCTCTCTCCCCCACCAGTGCAGGCTGACACCACATCCAGCATTATGCACGGGTTTCTCAGACATCATCAACATTAGCCCCTTAGCTCATTCAGAATCCGAGTCACTGCAATTCAGTAAGTACTCCCTCAGGGGGGCCCATATGTCTTTGGGTTTAGAAGAGAGTGGGAGCTCTTCGGCAAACACCTCCAGCTGGTCTCTACAATATACATATCTTTTAATCACATTTCTGTTTTGGGACTTCTCCTACTGTCCCACGTGAACAGTAGGCGCCGCTTTGCCAAGAGTAGTGCCACTTTAATAAACCTTCCCAGTCTGCCTTTAAGCTGCGGAGCATGTGTTAGTAGGCATATCGCCGGTGTATTTTGTAATGTTTCCCCTGACATTACCGCAAGTAATGTTAACACCTTTTCCCAGTATTTGAAGACCAGTCTGCACTGCCATGTAAATGTAAATGTAAATGTATTTCGATTTATATAGCGCACGAATCACCCAGGGGTCTCAAGGCGCTTGCTTAGGGAACCCGTCCTGGTATTCCCCTGTGAGATACCCCGGCAGGGTATTCACAAGGTGAAAGCCAGGCATCCCGCCGCGAGGGGCCGTAGTGGAGATTAAGCAAGCTATTGCCCAGAGTCGCAGAGTGTGACCCCGTGAGTCAAGTAGGCACCGGAGCGAGAATTGTCGAGTCCGTAGAATTTTTGAGCCCGAGACCCGCCGAGGCGGGGAATCGAACCCTGGTCCACGGCTGATCTCAGCTTCCGGGTCTGCCGCCTCTAACCACTGAGCCACGCTTCTCCACATGCCATGCCAGATGTAGGAAGCCAGCCTCTTTCGCATTACGTCTTTTGCAGTTAGCATGTGCTCTAAGACCTATCTTCCACAGCCTGTGAGGAGTATGGTACGTTTGATGCAGGAATTTTAGGTGTATTATACGGAGATTGCTATTAGACGTTAATCGCCCTGTTATCAAGCACACTTTTCCCCAGTGCTCCTCTGTGAGAGTAGGATCCATCTCATTATTCCAGGGTGTCAGACTGGCGGTAGTGTTGAGCAGAGTGTCGTTCTGTAAGGCCTTATATAACTTGGTAACTAGTTTCTTTCTCGTGGGAGCTGTGATTATCAGTTGTAAAGCAGACAGCGTCTCCCGTTACTCCGGGAAGTTAGTGTAGTGTCCCCCCATCGCCCTTCGTAGCCTATAGCAAGTGAATTGGAATAGCAGTGTAGGATTGTGTATATAAGATAATCCTCCCCTGTGAGGTATGTACCATCCGGGTATAAGTCACTCAAGTGCGATATGCCCGCTTCGCGCAGTGCCAGAACGGAACCTCTGTCGTTAGTTACCGACAGCGCCGCGTGTCCCTCGATCGGCTGCGTTTTCTTTTCTTTCCTTTGAGTTTTTCAAATCTCCAAAGTCTGGTCGCCATGCCATGCACCTCCACAATAGCAACAGGAGCATGCCCACTAGTCATTAGTCCCTAGCCACAAGCCAGGAATCGCAGACCCGAACGCACTGAAAAGACGTTGTCCAAGGGAGGAGAGGTGCCTGGGAAAGGGGAGTCTGCAAAATCTACCACAGCTCCAGGCGAGAGTAGAACGCAGAATCTGCTTGCCCCCGTCTCAAGCCTAGCAATTAACCAATGTACCAGTCCATACATACTCCATCCAGAAAAAGGAGTAAGACCCGACCTCAGACACCACAAGATGGCATAATCAGGGGTACATGAGGGCCGCAGTACAACTTTCTGACCTCCTCTGCCATATGTGAGATAGCAGATCAAAAGGCACCCAATGTTAGCCCAAAGAAAAGTCGTTAGAGAAACGAAGTCAAGATAAAGAGTGCCACAGGGCAGGGGCACAATGCACCTTTAATGCCGAAAATGGAGAAGAATACACACACGTGATCTCTGGACACTTCACAACCACCCACAACACTTAACAAGCAACATGCCTCTTTCTTGCACAGTTCCATGCACGTGTAGGTTAAAAGCAGCCTGCACCAATGACGCCCCCATGCACACACCAGAGACAGGCTCTCGGAAAACTGGTGGCACCCATAAAACTCTAGATAAATACTGATACAATGCATCCCCATGATCACATAAACATTTGCACTAATCCAAGCAAGAACCCAGTTAGGTAGGAAGAAAAAGGGGGGAGCTCAAAAGCTCATAAAATAGAATAATTTGTCAGTACCAATAAGCCAGTTTTAAGTTTAACCATCAAAAAGATACCACAATAGGGTAAAAAATAGCCTAAATGGTGTGTGGAGAACACACCCCTGTGGCAAATACAGGAACCTTGAAGAAAATATCATTAACGATGGTGCACATGCAATGTTTTTCTGAACTAACAAATGAACCAAGGTTTTATCCAACAGGTCTGCAAACGAACCTCCAAGTGCACCACCTTTCAGTTGCCACATCAACACCTCAATGCAGATCTAAAGTGTGTGAATCAAAATTACGAACTGCACCGTGAAGTTTTTGATTGAACTGTTAAACGAGGAATCCCAATCTCCAGAGGACCACAGACACCTCCCCTGGATCCATGCCAAGACCTGCAAATTTCAATAACAAGTGTGGCATTATTGCACTTCAATGTACCTTCTGTCTATGTTGGGTGCTGCCGCACCTATTCACTGGTAAGAACCAACTGACCAAATGGAGTCTGTTCCATTTCTTGTGCGGGGATCTTTCCATGTTATTTATAATTAGACCAACCCTAACACTGCCATTTCACATGCACTACACAGCGCACTTTTACACAACACATGGTATCAGCACACGGCCGCCGTGGGCTCTAGGATATTAGTCAGGTCGTATTATGTTTATTCAATGATACCGCATGCAGTAGGCGCAGAATGACTTTTCTTGTCCCAAGAGGTAGTCCCTGTAAAAGCAAAATACCTCCTCCACCCATTCTTATGCAGAATCAGGGCCAAAATCCAGTCCAACAAGGTAGAACTCCACTGAGTAGTAGTGAATTTGACCCGATACGAGACCAACCCTATGGCTCTATACCTTTTCACCGAGCCTAGCGTTATTCAAACTAAGCTAGACAGGATGCGCAGAAAGGGCATGATAGCGGAGGATACTGTTTGGCCCGAGGCTTCCCAGAAAAAAGATTCTTGGAGGTTGCAAAACTCTCACCTCAATGCACAAACTCATGCACAAACTCATCCACTCCTGCCTCCATTTGTGGTCTAAGGGTGGTCCTTAGCGTATCTGAGCCAGTCTTCTTTAACAATAGGTGCACCCCTGATATGGAGTTTCTGTGTAGGGCCGTCAAACTCGATGAAACGAAGAGTAATGGGTCTCATAAGAGATGGTTAAACAAAAGCATAGGCACCCCATTTCAAGAAATCTGGGATACCAAGGTGGGTGTATACACTTGGCTAGAAGGGAAGGTCCAACCCCTACTTTCAGGGAAACTTACACTGTCATCCTTATGTTTCAGAGGTAAAGGAAGGCTTCCACTCTGCACGAATGAAAACTGTGGCATGATACTGCACATTCCGGATATGGAATGGGGTACCTCCACACTGATGGATATTTACTGGCAGTGCAGAGGGTTTGCCTACACTCAGTTCGTCCCCGGTTGGAGCGAACTCTGTTCCCTGGTAGCTATACATACTCCTACCCTGGTTATTCCCAGAGAAGAACTATTGTACTTATACCAGCACCAGCAAAGGAAGAAGACAGCATTGCTGCATAAGACTTGTGAAAAAAGAACTACAGATTATTTTGGATGGGCTCAGTACAAAGACAATCAAGAAGAATTCAGACACACAAGTACCAGTAGAAGTGTCCATATTCTTCTTCACTGTGCAGATGAAAACTAAGCCTGCTGGCTCCTATTAACCAGGTGTGAAATGCTTAAAATGATGGACAGCACCGAGCTCAGCCTGAATTAGATCAAGAAAGAACAATATCTGCCTCATGGTGATGCAGCATCTGTAACTGTTAGACTTAATGACGGCAATAGAGGGAGGGGTGTGTGCCAGGATTGGGTGTCCTGCTGCACGTTTATCCCAGGGAATGACCTGGATAATGGGACATTGACTCTTGCCATCCAAGCACTGCACCGTTTGCAAAGATGCATGTGTGAGAAGGGAGGTGCCTCTGAGCAGGAGTGGTTCTCGAATTGGTTCTCTTGGGTCCCCTGCTGGCTTTCCGGTCTGTCCTCATCATTGTTGCCAGTTGAAGTATGGGTTAGATGGTGCAGTTGAAAATTCAACTAGAGATTGAAATGTTAAGATGAAAAAGTCAATGTCAATATGAATAATGATAGATTCATGTATAAAAATGTAGTTTCATCTTTTTTGACAAATTTGCCCGTTATGAACTCCACGTCAACCCCCACCCACAAATACATAGGCAGGCTCTGAGACAAAGGCCCGAGGTCACCGGTGGGGTGGTACATAGTTGGCAGAGAAAGGTGCGACAGGAAACCCCAGATCAAACCCACCGATAGGTTCAATCAACACCACAATGGTCCAGGGAGTTTGGCCCCAATAAAACATACATGACCTACAAGGGATGCACACTTTAGGAGGCTGGCTTAGTATATGATGCACACTTATTCAAGTGAAGCACCTTGCACTAATCCACACAACCCTTATGGTGATTTGTAGTGGTCTTTGACAACCATAAAAAGCTCTCTAAGTGGTAGCTGTGGAAAGCAGCCATCAGGTTTAGTCCAGAAGGAGTGTTAAGCAGCTTGTTTTACTAGATCTAATCATGTAGTGTAGGTTAAACAAAAAATTACCACACAGTGTAGTTATAAAAATATGTCTATTTATAACACAACACTCACTAGCACATTGGTTTATCTCCTACCCAGAGATATCAACACAAATACACAATACTTCAATTGCATGAGGTAAGTAAGCACAATACACAGTGGTCTCCAGAGGGAGACCAAACCATATACTAAGAAAGTTGAATGCAAACTGTTACCGAAGTTGGGACTTGGACCAGGAGACTCTGAAGAGCTGGGTACGCAAGAAACCACCCAAGGTAAGTACCTAGGATCCCAACAGAGTCTGTGTGCAGAGTGGAAACACATCCACGTACTCAGTATAAGTCAACAGGAAAGTCACGGTTGCAGTTTTGGAGAAGAAGGACCCTTCCGTGTGGACCCTGAAGAAACTCTGTGCACGACAGAAGGTTGGAGAGTCACCCCATCTGTGGATACCCCAGGAACACGGATACCTTTACCAGGGAAGCCAGGTGTATCGGTGCGAAGTGACATCAGAAACTTCTTGGAGCACAATGAAGAACTTTAGTAAAAATGCTGCTGGTGAAGACTGTGCAAGAGGCCGGTGGAATCCAAGAGTGGATTCTTGATGAGAAGAACCTGCAAGCAGAGGGGAAAGATTCTATGCCACTCGGAGGTGACTAGGAGACACGGAAGTGCAATGCCCATCAATGACGGAAGATGCAATAGTGGTGACTGTGACCTTGTTGCTTGATGCTGAGGAAGACCAGGAACCATGAATGAGCTGTCCCATGTTGGAAGTCAAGAACAAGTGGTCGGTGTCTGGGGGGAGCACGAACAAGCCTTAGCAGCAGCAAGAGACGTGGTAAGCGAAGGAGCAACATTGGGACCAGCAAGGTCCAAGGGACCAACCAAGTGTAGGAGAGTCAAAGCTGGGGAGCCCACTGAAGCAAAAGAAGACCCTCAAGAGGACTCACAGGCCAAATGCACTGGAGTTGCGAGAGGACCTCGAGCAGCTCACCAAAAACAAAGGCCCATGGTGCAGAGGATGCTGTGAGGACAAAGATCTTGGCAGAAAGAGATGCTGGAGGCTGGAGCTTTTTGTATCCCGAAGATATCTGGAGTGCAGAGCCAACAATCTTTGGCAATGGCAAGTCGGCACAGTGAGCAGGGGTTCGTCCCCAGTGGTTCCGACAAGGGATACTGGCCTCAAATTTACTGAGAGGACAGGCCAGGCCTCAAGGGAGTTGCAGAACCACCAACTGTGTTGCTGAGCCTTTTGAAGTCCGTGGGATGTCAGGAGCAGCAGACCAGTCAGCTTTGTTGCGGTGCGTGCACATACAGGGGAGTGACTCCTTCATTCCAAGTTCCAGTCAAAGTCTAGAGAAGCCCAAGTGTCCAGATGGTCAAAGAGTGACGAGGTTTCAGGTTTGAGTCCTGTCCCACAATGAATATGAGGATCCACCCACCGATAAGCCCTTTTATATCCTAAGAAAGGGGTTAGGACGCCCCCCAGAGGAGAGGCTGTACAGAGGGGAGAATACTCCCATGTCCTTTGTCCAGTTGAGTACCAGAGTGGAAGCCAAGGGCTCTCTCAATTAGCTCAAATTGGAGTATGCAAGGAGGGCACCAAGTGTGCCCTTCAAAGCAGTCTGGTGGTGCTGGCAAGCACCCCCTCCCCTGCCCAATACACTAGGTCCTGTCTGGGAGGTGGACACACCTCCCTGTGACAGGAAACCTATTTTTCTACCTTCCCTTGCTTGAGCACAGCTCAGCAGTAGGAGGGCAGAATTGTGTCTGGGGTCGGCAGCAGCACTAGCTTGCTAGCATACCCTGAAAGGCTGTTACTGGGTGTACTGGGGACTTCCTGGAGGAGACCCCCAGTCCATGGAATCATATCTCCAACACCGGTAAGGGTGTTGGTGTATGATTCCAACATGTTTGATACCAAACATGCCCTCATTCGGCACAGCCACCATATAGTTAACCATCGTGCAAGGACGCATGGCCAATATGTTTCAAAATGGCTGACTGCAATTACAAAGCCTGGAGAATCAACTCCAGGTATGTAGAGGTGTCCTGCTCATGCAGGAGCACCCTCACACGTATAACTTAAGGATGGTAAGGTCTGCCTAAAGGGTGACATAGGTTTTAAGTGTAGTGACCTCAGATATAAGGAAACTTATATCTGTTGTAAGTGGTGCTAGCACCAGCTCACACAGGCTACAATGGCAGGCCTGCAGTCACAGTTTGAGTGGTCTCTCATGGGTGGCACAATACATGCTGCAACCCATGGGAGACCCCTGATATATCTATGCCCTGAGTACCTTTGTACCATATACTAGGGACTTATAGGGGTGCACAAGTAGCCAATTGTGGAGGTACAAAAGTATGTAATCAAATTTACTTAGTACTTAGTCAAATTTAGGAAAGAAGCACAGTGACTGGGGTCCTGATTAGCTGGGTCACAGTCAGACTAGCCAAAAACACACTGACACTGGGGAAAAAGTGGGAGTAACCATGCTAGAAGGATCCTACCTTCCTACACGTGTTTTCCCAAAATACCATTGTTAGATGCCACATGAAGTTAGGAACACAGCCAATCAGGACACAGCACACATAGGACCTACAGTGATCACACCCTCCACATGCTGAACATCTGCACACAATACCCACTGGCTGCGTTGTGTGTAAGGCAATGCCGAGGCCCACCTGGATTACTCATAGAATAAAATAATTTATGACTCCAAAGACAGTGGTTCCCATTCCTTACCAAAAAAGCATCGGCGGGGGTTGTATGTCAGCACAACGCGGGCTATTACCACGCGTGCCATTACAACGCTGTTTTTACAACGCAAGTCGTTACAACGACTTGCGTTGTAAGCGCTGGATAGTGGAATAGTTTTATTTTCTATTCCAACTCCAGCCCACGTTACAGTAGGGAAGGTGTTGGAATAGAAAATTAAACTATCCCTTGTCCAACAGCGCCCTCCAGCGCAAGTCGTTGAAACGACTTGCGTTGTAAAAGCAGCATAGTAATGGCAGCGCATGGTAATGCCCGCGTTGTAAAAGCTGTTCCCCTCGGCGGGACTGTGGCTGTTCTCTCGGCTGCACTGTTTAATAAAATGAACAGATTCTGTTTTGCCAAACACCACTTGTCTCGACTTTGCAAGGTATTTCATGTTCAAGCAGCAAGAAGGGCCACTATATAAAAACCTCACTTATGCATGGTTAAATAGAGAATAAAGTTGTTGCGGAAACAACAATATTGGCCAAATGTACAGAGCACAAGACAAGCTCACATCTCTTGGTTTACTAAAGGCTGTGTTCTAGGTGCGCTGGGGCAGGGAGAGAAAAAGTAAATATTACATTCTTTAAACTTAAATGTAAAAACATTACGTTTAACATGTGTCAATGCAGTGACATAATCTAATGTTCCAACGTGAAATACAAGCATTCAAGAAATACCATTTTCAATCTGATAGAGTCGCCATCATAATTTAACATGAACTTTGCTGTATCATGATGAATCTTTTGATGGCTCTGCTCTTGCTTAGGCTCGTAGAGCCATGCCTGCAGCCTCTGGCTCGGCTCTCTCTCTGAAATTGCTAGTGTGCCCACCTATAGTCATATTTGACATTGGAGAAAAGCACAATTATTAATCGGGTGATGGTTCCGTGACCTCAACGTTCGCTTCTGACTAAATGTCCTGATCCTTTTACATCTTAAAAATAAAGAATGCACGTCATGTTCTAGTGTCACAAGGAGAAGCAAGCAATGCTGCTGCTATAGTTGTTTTTTTTTAAACAAATTGTATTGGGTTTTATTTCACACAACATACATCGTTAAGTACATTTCTCACGCTATTCGGACCCTAGTGGTGGTCCTTCCTCTATCTTCTAAGGTTGGGACCTTAGATATAAACAGGATCAAGTACAGGAAACCCCAGGAAAGGTTTTCCCTGGCATGTCTTACCCAATTACCTAACACATAACATTATGAAGAAACCTCCCCCCACCCCGGATCCCACCATCGGTGCGTGGAATAGGTAACAATCATAATCATTAGCATGCCCAGGAGCTAAACAGACAATGGTGTGTGGTGTGTACCTGACTTGTTACAGGGGTGATCTCCAAACATGATGTTATTCTGCTGGTTCATTTTGTTTGTCATAGTCGCACAGTGTTTGCACTAATGCGTCCCAAGCTTGCGCCATTGCTAGAGCTCTATCGTTCTGCTGCCGCCGCGCTGATTGAAACCTCAACATGCTTTCTCCACCCGCCCATTTAAGGAACTCATTTCTCCACCTTGTGCTTGTGGGCCCTGTCACCGCCTTCCAATGTCGTGTAATTTCACGCAAGAATGAGCCCCATATCTATGAATTTGCTTGTTATCTTATTTTTAGGGGTGTGAAGGAACCAATGCAAAACTCCAACAGCCATGTCAAATACCAATCCCCTCTCTGTTACCTCATTAAGGGTGTCTCCCACCTCCTTCCAGTATGGCGCTAAGATTGGGCATGTCCATAGCATGTGGTCTAACTCAACACCAACTGTCTTGCATCTAGGGCATCCGGCGGAGTCTGCGGCAAAATATTTTTTGATTTTCCCCGGGGTCAGGTATGCTCGGTGGAGAATGTAAAAGTGCACTAGTTGAAATCGTGCGTTACGAGTACTCTTCCAAGCCCTTCTCATCAACTGTTTCCACACTGTTTCAGGGATCTCTCTACCTATATCCGCTTCCCACTTATCCTTTAGCGTCGTTAAAAGAGGTAATCCTTCATTGGACATTCTAGAGTACAGGCATGAGACCGCTTTAAACGTTCCCGCTGCCATCATGGTATATTGGCAAGCTATCGTTGTTTTGGGTTCAGCGAGCCCTCCTCTCCAACGTGCTTGTATTGCTCGTGTGAGTGCCGAGTGAAGTAGGAAGTCCCCTCTAGGTATATCATATCGGTCAAGGAGTACCGGAAATGGCAACAGTGTTTCGTCTTCGTATAGGTCACCCAGGACTTGTATCCCCGCTGCTTCCCATCTCTGCAACTGCGCCCAGTCCCCGCCGTGCGGTAATGCCGTTAACATTCCCAATGGGATCTCAGGGGCGTAAAGGTGCAACACTCCCGCCCTACGCTGCGTTCGGTTCCAGCATAATCTAATCGTTTTTTCCTCTTGTGTGAGGCTCCTGATGTCTAATTTCTGCTGTAGTGCTATGAAAGAAAGCACATGACAAGGTATGCCTAGGCCCCGTTTATGTTCTGGCCCTCGAAATTCGCGGGCTATTTCTTGGGTGTAGGTCTGCAGTTGAGCTGCTAAGTAATATAGTTCAAAGTCGGGGACCGCCAAACCACCTTCCGATTTGGGTCTCATTAGCGTTGTTAAGGCTACTCTGCGTCGGCCCGCCCCCCAGGGGAAGGACACTATCATGGATTTTAGGAGCCTGAAGGTAGTAGTATAGGAGTCTCGGGAGCGCCACCATTTTGAGTAAAGCTATGCGACCTGCCACTGACAGTGGGAGAGTGGCCCAAAAGGATATGCTGCCCTTCAATGCTCTGATGCCTCGGGCAATATTGCCCTCCAATACTTCAGCAGGGGTGTGATAGATGTAAACCCCCAAGTATTTCAGGCAGATGGGTTCCCATCGGACCGCTCTGGTCGTGGAGGGCTGGACCTCGTCTGCGCGTACTGGAAATAAACATGTCTTGGACCAGTTTACTCGGAGGCCGGAAATGTCACCAAAGTTGGTTAAACGATTGTCGGCTTCCACTAGGGCTCTATCTGCGTCTTCAAGAAAGAGCAGAAGGTCGTCAGCATATAGCGATACGTACTGTCGCCCAATTCTGCTCTGCAATCTCCCATAGTGGCCTCCCGTGCGGAGAGACATCGCAAGAGGTTCCACTGCCAATAGCAGCGGAGACAGTGAACACCCCTGTCTCGTGCCTCTTTCCACTGAGTATTGAGATGATATCAGTGAACCTGTCTTCACTCTGGCCACCGCCGAGTCATATAGTACGGTGGTCCATTTCAGATAGTCCTCCCCCATCCCAAAGCGCCTAAGCACTTTGTAACGGTATTCCCATTCTAGGCTGTCAAACGCCTTCTCTAGGTCTACTGACAATATCATAGGGTGGCGGGCCTCGGAGTGATCCTCCTCTAGGAGTCGCATCAGACGGCGTATGTTCATAGTAGTATTACGCTTAGGTATAAAACCCGCTTGATTTTCATGGTCTAGTGTGGCCATGTGGTCTAGAAGGCGGGACGCTAAGATGCTGCTCAATATTTTATAGTCAGTAGTCAACATCGACAAAGGTCTGTATGATGTTGCGTCATCACTTGCTCTCCCAGGTTTAAGGAGGGGGATTATCAATGCCTCTCGCATGGAGTGTGGTAAGTGTCCTAGCTGTCTCGCTTCACTATAGACCTCTAGTAGCCGTGGAGCTACCAGATCTGTATATTTTGCGTAGAACTCGATGGGCAATCCAACTAGGCCCGGGGTTTTATTACGTGCCATGTGTTTTATTGCCCGTCGAATCTCACCCAACTCAATCTCCTTGCCCAGGTCTCCTGCATATTCCGGGTCTAACACTGGGAAGTCGAGCCCTTCAAGAAAAACATCTATAGCTGGGGTGTCAGCTGGTAATCGGCTTCCGTACAGGGTTTCATAATAACTGGTAAAACAGCGTAGGATCTCCGGTTGAGTGTATACTTCCTCACCTCCTGCTGTACACATGGACACTATGGGGGAGTCCCTCCTCGTGGGGTTGGCAAGCCAGGCCAACAAGGCTCCTGATTTGTCGCCCTCTGCGTGGGAGCGAGCAGTATACGCCTTATAGTCGAAGCTGCGCAAACATTCTGTTTCCGCTGCGACTGCTTCTTTTGCTGTGCTGAGTTGCTCCTGGAATTCGGGATGACCAGGCCGCAAGAGCTGCACATCGCGAAGGTTCTTATCAGCTATATCAAGGTCGGCTGAAAGCACCTTCCGTATTCCCACCTGCCTACCTATGCAAAAACCCCTGACTACCACCTTGAAGGCGTCCCATTCTGTAGCTCTCGCCTTCGTTGTACCAGCATTTTCTTCAAAATACTGTCTTATTCTCCCTTCAAGTGCAGTATGGAAAAGTGGATCTTCCAGTGTTTCCGGGCGGAGCCTCCAGGTAGGAACGCAGGAGGTGCCGATATTCTGTCCTCTCAATCATGGGCATCAGGGTTGGAGAGCACAGGATCGCATCAAGCCGTACATGGAGTTCATGCATACTCGAGAAAAATGAATAATCTCGGGTCTGCGGGTGTTGCTCACGCCATATGTCATATAGGCCCCATCTCGATTGCCAGTCCATTCTACCCTTCGCAATGCGGAGTGTTGGGGACTCGGCCAACGGGGGATGTGACCTATCAAGAGTCACGTCTAGTACTGAATTAAAATCACCTCCCATTAACATTGGTCCCACTAGGAAGTGCGCAAGGGATCCCGACAGTTCCATCAGAAAAGTAAGTTGATCAACATTGGGTGCATACACGCTACAGAAGGCAATGTCTCTGCCCCTCAGTTTTCCTGCTATGGCAACAAACCTTCCCTCCGGGTCAATAATCTGTCTGGTGACCTGAAATGGGATTTCAGGTTAAAAACGCCCCTAGCAAATGCCGAATATGTGGTATTATACACTTGTCCCCGCAATCTGCACTGCAATGCTGCTTCTTCAGTTTTCGTCAGATGCGTTTCATGCAGTAATGCAACCTGAACTCCCCTGCGCACCAGATAGGCATGTATTTTGTGGCGTCTCGTCATAGTATGGAGTCCTCTCACGTTCCAGGTTATACACTTCAAATTAGATAAGTCACCCAT
This sequence comes from Lissotriton helveticus, assembly GCF_964261635.1. Taxonomy (NCBI): domain Eukaryota; kingdom Metazoa; phylum Chordata; class Amphibia; order Caudata; family Salamandridae; genus Lissotriton; species Lissotriton helveticus. Next base: position 609,071,826 of record NC_136059.1, on the reverse strand, counting down.
TGTCCATTGAGTGTCCTGCGCTCCCTCTCCCAACCTTTCCGTAAGTGTCCCAAACATGATGAAACATTAGCACCGATGGTGAGCTCTCCCCCCAACTATTTAGTGTATCCCCAAACTCCCTCCCCCCAGAACAGGACCCAAAGATCGCAATCTAGTTCCCATCCATTTTTTTTTAGAGCTGCCCCTCACATGGGCTCCTATTGGGCGATCAAGCCTTGAATATGTAAATACAAAAAAACCTCCACCCGCCTCCCCTCTGTGAAAACAGTAAGGCCCTCTTTCTCGTCTAAACAACCAATTCACCACAGTTCCTGTTTGGGCCGCGACAGCTCACCAGGGTCTCTCGTTATTCGTCCAGCATCCCCTCAGCTGTCACCGGAGTAATCACAGGTAATGGTACGCTGGCCGTGTCTGAGTGCTCAGTGTCCGAAGGGTCATCGCCCCTGCCGGATTCCGCCCAATCTCGCGATGGGGAGTCCTGCGACCCTGACATGGCAGACACCACCTCCAGGACTCCTCGCCTCTCCGCCGCCAACTCTGTCAGCGAAGGCCGTCTGTCACCTCTGTGTCGGTTACGGATGCGCTTTGATTTCCGTTGAGGTGGTCCTTCTGAGACAGTTCCAGGTCGCGTGTCTAGGCCGTCTTTGCCGGTTCTGTACAGCTCCAGCAAGGAGCAGGAGTCTTCCGGAGTGTCAAAGAATTTAGTGGTGCCATCAACGATTATTCGGAGTCGAGCCGGGAATAGCAAGGAGTATTGGGGACCCTCGCCTCTTAGCTCCCTTTTAACTGCTAGAAAAGAGGTCCGTTTGCGCTGCGTCTCGTAGGTATAATCTGGGAAGATATTAACCTTACTGTTCTCCACCTAGAAAGGGCCGTTCAAGCGAGCATTCTGAAGAAATAGATCTCTGTCTCGGTAGTGTAGCAGCCGTGCCACCACCGGACGCGGTGGACGGCCCTGTTGCAGCGGCCTGGATGGAACTCTGTGTGCTCGCTCCAACGTATAGAAGGTGGATAAACCTTCAGGTGCCACCGTTGTCCGGAGCCAGTCTTCAAGATATCGAACCATGTCCTTCCCCTCCACTTTCTCCGGCAGGCCTACGATTCTGATGTTATTCCGGCGATTGCGCCCTTCGGCGTCTTCGGCTCGTTTCTCTAGAGCCTCTATGCGATCCAGCACATTGGTCATGGTGGCTGAAAGGTCTTTCTGCGCTGGTGTCAGGGCATGGACTGTGTCCTCCACTTCTTTGACCCTGTCGGACAGTTTACCGTGGTCTGCTCTGAGCAGGCCGAGTCCCGTGGCTACTTGCGCAATATCTTGTTGAAGCGCCGCACGGGTGTCTGTGATTGCAGTCAAGATCTTGTCCAGCTGGAGCTGTAAGTGGGGATCTCGCGGTGGTTCGGGGTCTGGATGGTCCCCTTTGTCCGGCATCTCTGCATCCGACGTGGATTGTGACGTGCTTTTAACACCTTTAGGTTTTCCCATGGCTGTAGCGTTCCTCTAATTCGTCGTTGACAAGCAAGGGGTGGTGGCAGGGGATCTGGGGGATCTCGCCAGACCGAACTCCGACAGGTGTCAGACCCAGCAGTCGTGAAGGATACCTCTCGGGCGTGTCCAGCACGGGGGCAGTCAATAGCGGCAGAGAAGTGTAGTCTCAGGGACCATGTGTGATGTGCATAAGTGCCTCGCCGCTAGCCGCAGAGATCCGAAACGGAGTTGGTTCCCGACAGCAGTGTTCCCGGTCACTCCAAGCAAGGGGAATGGTCGAGGACCCCCGCAGAAAGCAGCAGTCCATCCAGGGTCAGCCCCCTGATTTCCTTAATTTAGTCCAGCAATGGTTGCACCCAGCCCCCTAGGAGTGACAGTTGGGACAATGATGCGCCGCCATGGAGAGTGTCACGACCACAAAGGTCCCAGACGTTCCAGGGGCGGCCGCCCGAGGGGCAGCGGATGAGGGGGAGCCCCGCGCAGGGCGTTCAGCGGCCACAGCACACCGCCGGTGTGCGACCATCCATGTCCACCCGGTGTTGGAATCGAGCAGAAGCCGTCCAATTGTCGCCCTCTGGGTAGGTGATCGCCCGACCCCGTCGCCGGCTTCCCCCACAGTCCGCCGCTCGAGGCCACAGGTGCTGGCCCCAATGGTCAGGAATATATGCGTGGGTGTCCCCGCTAGCTCTCACGATATGTGTAGAGGGTTCCAGGTCCGCTGAGACGTCACTCGCTGTTCAGCTGCCCAGCTTTCTCCCCGCAGCAGGTCGACCACAGCCCCCGCCTCCGCTCCGGGGCCCCCGGGGTGGCAAAAAGGCGACTCGCCATTGCACGGTCGGGAGGTGTCATGGTTCGCCGCGCGCTGTCATCCCCGTGCGCTAGCCGCTCCCTGTCATTCCCACTTGCACGCACAGAAGTACTCACTTCCGGGCGAAGGTCTGACCCGGTCTAGTTGTGGTCGGCCGGCTGAGGATCCTGAAGCACTTCCGGGGGAAACGCATAACCATCGCGTTTCCCGCCGGCTCAGGGCTTCGGATTCTTCCTGAGTATCCTGAGACACGGCATCGGAGTTGGAGTGCCGTTTTCACTTGCCGGTGCCGGTGCTGGAGCGCTTCCCTCAGCTGATCAACTCCACGCTGGAGCGCTGTTCCTCAGCGGGTCTCCGGCGTGCTGGAAACATTAGTTTATGGTTTGTTTGTCCCCGCCCCAGGAGCGCTTGTATTTGTTTCCCGGGTGGTGCACCGCGCCAAAGCGCGAGACAAGGCTACACGTTTTTGTGTGCTACCTTCGTTACCCCAGTCGCGCAGGAGCGCTATTCATGACTGAAGGACAATAGCACAAGGGTGCTTTTCTTTTGAGGTTTCCTTTTGTCTTATTGGTTTCTTCAAATCACAGGGGCGCTACAAGAAGAATTAGCTCTGCTGAACAAAGAGCCTTGGGCATAGTTGTTTTGTTTATAAAGGATGCCTCAGCACCAGAGACTAAGACCTGATTTCTGTTACATGCGCAGGAGCGCTTTTCTTTTGCTTTAGTCTGGTTGTATCGCGCTGGAGCGCCACCACTTGGTTATCCTGGTTAGAAGCTGTTTTGATTCTGGAAACAACAATCTACAGAATCACTGGTGAGTTCCCGGAAAGAGTTTACTTCTGTGTGTGCTTGTTTGGGTTGCGCAGAAAGAGGGAGGGTGTTTCCTTTCTGATCTGGTTCTTTTTCTGGTTTCCCAGCTGGCCCCAAGACCCCCGCGAGCTCCACACCATTCTCAAGCCTCTACATCCTGGCTCCCTTCCCTGCGTCCATCTCATCCCTGCTGGGTCCTATTTTCCACGAGGGTCAGGTGGGTACAGGGGCGGGCGCTCTTGTCGTCTCTGCGGAATCGCTCCACAAGCAAAGGTAAGTCTTGTGGGGCATCTGACAGAATCCGAAGCCCACGATAACTATTCCGCCCAGACGACATGGGCGACCCAGAGGTTACCTTGCAAGACATAGCCGTCATGCTGGCTGCCATGCAGACCGAGAACCTTGCCTTGCGCCATGACATAACGGCCCTACAGGGCCAGATGGCAGCCGGGGTCACCATTCCTTGGGGTACCACTCCTAGTCCTAGAGCCAGACAAGAAGGCCTGTTGAGACAGCCGAAGTTTACCTTTGGGGGGTCCTTTGCCGCCACCAACCAAGACACAGCCATTCAGGTTGTCACTCCCCATCCCGTACAGTTGGCACCACCCGAACGCTTCTATGGGGACAGTACTAAATATGGAATATTCATCCACCAATGCCAATTGCATTTCATGGCTAGAATCGTGGCCTTTCCCGACGATGCTTCCAAGGTCGCATACATACTATCTTACATGGGCGGGGACGCTGCTCAATGGTCCATTGCCATGGTGGAGAACGACGATCCCATGCTCAACCATCTGCCAACATTCAAGGAAGCTATGCGACGGATGTTCGCTCGCCACACATTTGTGCAAGCTGCCGACAATGAACTGCTCAGCCTGAGACAAGGCAACCAAGACCTGCTTCATTAAATCACCATGTTCAGCAGGCTTGTTATCGAGGACCACTGGCCTGAGGATAAGAAAGAATCTGTGTTCTATCGAGGATTACGTGATGACCTGAAGGATCTCATCTCGCAGTATCCCGATCCGCCTGACGAAATCGGTCCTTTCATCGACATGGTGGTAAAAATGAACTTCCGTCTGCAGGAAAGAAAGACAGACAAGGGGAAAGGCAGCGACAACCGGCTCTTGTCCTTCGGGGACAAGGGATTCGAGAAGGCCAAAGAAGAATCCGCTCCCCAGGGTGAAGCGTCCGAACCCATGCAGATCGGCGGAATAAGAGGGCCCTTGACCAGTCAAGAAAGAGAAAGAAGGAGGAAGCAGAACCAGTGCCTGTACTGTGGCAAAAGCGGCCACTTCGTAAGGGAATGCCCGGCGAAACCAACGAGACCTCGGGGCAGAAGGCCTTTTGCCTTACCCGTGACCAAGGGCGACAAGGCGGGAAACGAGACAACCCAGTAGACAAGGGGATCCGTCCACTGGGTTCTTCTTCTTGTACATCAGCGGTCCCCGCAGTACATGACGGAAGCCGTCATGTCGGCATAGAAGTGTCCTTACGGAATCTGGCGGGCAGGATTTGGATGGTAACCGCCATGCTGGATTCCGGCGCAACAGGCTGCTTCATCGATACAGCATTTTCCCGTGCCTTGAGCATTGAGACAGTGTCGAAGGCCCAACCTGAACCCGTAAAGGCTGTGGATAGAACAGACCTGACTTCCGGCCCCATCAGACACCGAACAGAGAACATGACTATGTCCTTGTCTAACAACCATGCCGAGTCCATCAGTTTCGACGTCATCGACGCTCCTCAGTTCAAGGTGATATTGGGGTTGCCATGGTTGGTGAAGCACAATCCCCGCATCGACTGGGTGTCCCAAACCCTACATCTCGATTCTGAACGCTGCTGTTGCACCTGTTATGCAAAGGACGACCTGCTAGGAGCTCGCTCCATACAAGCACGCACGTTGCCTGTTCAAGGCATGGGGATGGTTTCCCAAGCAGACATACCGAAAGAATATCTGGACCTAGCCGAGGTATTCGACAAGAAGGGGGCCAACACGCTGCCACCCCATCGGTCGTTCGACTGCCGCATTGACCTGATTCCCGGCTCCACGTTGCCATGCAGCAGGATTTATTCGCTCACGGAAAAGGAGAACATCCACCTCCGCTCCTATCTGGACGAATACCTAGATAACGGGTTTATTCGTCACTCCAGGTCTCCGGTTTCCTCTCCTCTTTTCTTCGTATCGAAGAAGGTAGGGGATCTGAGGACATGCATAGACTTTCGCGCGATGAACACCATCACCGTGAAAAATCGGTATCCGCTGCCGCTGATCTCCAATCTCTTGGACCAGGTCAAAAACGCCTCCATCTACACGAAACTGGACCTGCGGGGTGCTTACCATCTTGTCAGAGTTCGGAAGGGAGACGAATGGAAGACCGCCTTCCAGACGAAGTTCGGCCTATTCGAGTACCAGGTCATGCCTTTCGGACTCTGTAATGCCCCCGCAGCGTTCCAGTTCTTCATCGACGAGGTGTTGAGGGACTTCATCGACATCTTCTGTATCGTCTACATAGACGACATCTTGATATACTCACAGACCACCGCAGAACACGTTCAGCACGTGCGTTCCGTCCTACAACGGTTGGAGAAACACCGCTTGTACGTGAAATTGGAGAAGAGCATTTTTCACGTCACGTCTGTTGAGTTCCTGGGACACATCATCACTCCGGCTGGCATCCAAATGGACAACAAGAAAGTGGAAGCTATCCTATCCTGGCCTACCCCGGAGTCCGTGAAAGGAGTCCAACGGTTCCTCGGTTTTTCCAACTACTACCGACGTTTCATCACGGGGTTCTCCGAGATGGTGGCACCCATCACACGCTTGTTGCGCAAGGGGGTACGTTTTGGTTGGGACCAAAAAGCAGACGACGCCTTCCAGGAACTAAAGAGGCGTTTTACTGTAGCCCCGGTCCTGGTACACCCTGACACCAAACGACCCTTCATCGTGGAGGCAGACGCCTCGAAGGACGCCATAGGAGGAGTGCTGTCACAAAGGAGCACCAGCACAGGACTGTTGCATCCAGTGGCCTTTTATTCCAAGAAGCTCCTACCCGCAGAACGCAACTACACCGTGTCAGACCAGGAGCTCCTGGCCATCAAAACAGCGTTCGAGGAATGGCGCCACTTCCTGAAAGACGCCAAACACACAGTGACCATCTACACAGACCATAGAAACCTCCAGTTTCTGCGATCAGCCCGTGCTCTCACAGCCCGACAGCTTCGATGGACCTTGTTTTTCAATGAGTATGACTTCATGATCACCTTACGGCCAGGGAAAGACAACGCCAAAGCGGATGCTCTTTCACGTCTTGAGGAATCCGACGAAGAAGACGAAAGCCTCGAGCCGGTCCCCATAATCCCGGAAAAACACTTTCAAGGCATGGTCGCCTCGACGAATCTAGACCTGAAGCAGGCTGACCAAAAGGTCCCGGATGAAGACAACGAAGGCTTGGTACTGGTGAACGGATCGCAGTACAGGGGAGAACAATTGTACCTTCCAGAGGCACCTGAACAGAAAAAAGCCCTCGGCCTATGCCATGATCATGTCCTCGCCGGCCATCCTGGCTACCACAAAACACTTGATCTCGTACGGAGACGGTTCTGGTGGCCAACATTGGTAACCGACACGAGAAACCATGTGATGGACTGTGCCGTTTGTCTACTTGGCAAAAACAGATCAGAGCCCCCTGTTGGCTTTCTGCGTTCCATTCCTGTTCCACCGTATCCGTGGCACACCATCTCCATGGATTTCGTGGTCGAACTCCCTCTCACCAAGACGGGGCACACCACGGTTCTCACCATAGTGGACCACCTCTCCAAGATGGCACATTTCGTACCCTTGGTGAAACTGCCCTCTGCTGTGGAACTAGCCTTGATCTTCGAGCAGGAGGTGGTTCGACTCCACGGCATTCCGTCCGTGGTCATAACGGATCGGGGCCCACAGTTCGGGGGATGCTGTCATGGTTCGCCGCGCGCTGTCATCCCCGCGCGCTAGCCGCTCCCTGTCATCCCCACTTGCACGCACAGAAGTACTCACTTCCGGGCGAAGGTCCGACCCGGTCTAGTTGTGGTCGGCCGGCCGAGGATCCTGAAGCACTTCCGGGGGAAACGCATAACCATCGCGGTTCCCGCCGGCTCAGGGCTTCGGATTCTTCCTGAGTATCCTGAGACACGGCATCGGAGTTGGAGTGCCGTTTTCACTTGCCGGTGACCCCGCGCTGGAGCGCTTCCCTCAGCTGATCAACTCCACGCTGGAGCGCTGTTCCTCAGCGGGTCTCCGTCGTGCTGGAAACATAAGTTTATGGTTTGTTTGTCCCCGCGCAGGAGCGCTTGTATTTGTTTCCCGTGTGGTGCACCGCGCCAAAGCGCGAGACAAGGCTACACGTTTTTGTTTGCTACCTCCGTTACCCCAGTCGCGCAGGAGCGCTATTCATAACTGAAGGACAATAGCACAAGGGTGCTTTTCTTTTGGGGTTTCCTTTTGTCTTATTGGTTTTTTCATATCACAGGGGCGCTACAAGAAGAATTAGCTCTGCTGAACAAAGAGCCTTGGGCATAGTTGTTTTGTTTATAAAGGATGCCTCAGCACAAGAGACTAAGACCTGATTTCTGTTACATGCGCAGGAGCGCTTTTCTTTTGCTTTAGTCTGGTTGTATTGCGCTGGAGCAGTCCCCCCCCGGGCTCAACGTCTAGGCCTCGGCGGTCTGTGTGCAGTCGTAGGGTGTGTTCCCTGTTGCTGGGCCTCAAAGTTCTGAGCTGACTCCCATCAGGCCTCACACACAATGATGAAGCTCCCTTCGTGTCAGTGCCCCCGGGAGCCGCCCGACAGGCAGCAGGCGGGCCCCGGTTGCCGACGCAGTCCGCAAAGATCCTCGGCCACTAAGACGTCTGGGCCGCGTTCGCGTCCCCTTGGCAGGCCCAGGGCGTCCTCCGCGGCAGCCCCCGGGGGTGTGGACGGGAAGCCCCCGTGGTCCGCAACTGCAGCCGGGTGTGACCTCCGCCTCAGAGCGGGAGCAGGGTCCGGTCCCAGGGGGCTGAGCACTCACCAGTGCAACTCGAGGCGTCCATATCTTCAGCGTGCCTCCGTAGGGAGAAGACGATCAACCCGCCCCCAGCCCGAAGGGCCGTCCTGCATCCGCGTCGGACAAACTTCAGCTCAGCAAGTTCACTCCGCACTTGTTTCCACGGCCGTCGTCTGTAAAGTCATTCGCCCGGGCTCCACCGTCAGGTAGGAGATCTTTCAGGGGTCGTAGGGGCAGCCCCGGTCATCGGTCCACCCGGAGTCAGGAGCATTTCCCGGGTGCCATTTTGTTCGGTGACCACGGACAGCTCAGCAAGCCCGTTTCTCAAAGTTACAGGGCCGGTCAGGGGATGTTCCGCGACCGCACCACAGGAATCCCCCTCCGCTTGCCGTGTGAGGGGAAACGGGGGTTTCAGAGGCTTTGAAACAGGATAATTTGAGGCTCGATCGCGGAGCCCAGCACTCAGGCGACCTCGTCCATCGGCGTCCAAGCCACGCCCCCCGCTGCTGCTATAGTTGTTCTTTAAACATTTTTACATGCAAGGGTATGCCACAAAAATATAAAGAAAAGAAAACAGACTGGTACATAAATGTGACCACCAAATGCTTGCAATACAGATGTTAAACTTGAAATAAAAATCACTATTGTGCCTTTTGTGCTAGGGTTTTTTTTAACAAGCTTTTACATTGTGCCATGCATTTTACCAATACATTTTATGAAGGTGACAGGAACCCATCAGCACCAAACAAACCACTCAAACTATAAGAAGCTACAATGTCAGAAAACACTTTCGAACAGCAACTTTAAAAATAAGTCAGGAAATCACTTAACTGTCATCTGAAGTGAGCACAAAACAAGTGGATTTTTTAATAGAAATAAAATACAAAAATAGAATTTAAAAAGCACTCTTCGAAAGATATCCATGACTGAACAGAAAAGAGCTATTTTTAAGCAGATGTGAACAACATGCACAGGGAAACAGCCATTACAACATGGCTGTTACCATGCATAGCCTTTACCACCTCTTTGTTACATTGCAACTACCATTACCACCCATAGCCTTTCCACGCATTCCTCTACAAAAAATATGTTGTAAAGGTATGAACTGTAGGGGCATATGAGTGGTACAGGTGGTAAGGGCATATGCTTGGTAAAGTCATTCATCGTCGTTACCTCAGAAGACAAAGGGCTCCTCTGAAACCGGCAAAGCCTTCTGCCTTAAAAAAGAACCTGCACGTCAGCCTCGAACAACTGGAACTGGTATTGCCTCCTCTTCACGGAGGCAAGGGGGATTGCACATGAAGGAGTGGGGCAGAGGTACGGGGGATTTAAGGGCTGGTGCCTTGGCAGGTCTGACTTTAGACCTGCCAAGCTTTAGACCTGTGGTTTTTTAGGGCAGGAGGCTCCGGGGTAGACCCAGGGTGTGGTTTTAGGGATCAGGGCTGGGGCCGGGTTTAGTTTTGAGGGTGGGGGGCAGGGGGGTTACGCCGGAGTTCGGAAAAGTCTTTAACACGAATATTATACATGCCTTTACGATGAGATTCGTTGGAAAGGCATGCTTGGTAAAGATTATGCGTGGTAATGGCATGTGCGTTGTAACGACCGCGTTGTAATGGCGAGTGTTAGAAAGGAATGAGTGGTTACACCATACAACCATGTGCACAAGCTTTGAGAAGTCACTCATAGTGAAGGAAGTCGATGGGTAAAGTGGGCTGAACCACTGCCGTATGCTGTGGTGGGTGAAAGCAAAATGTGAATGACACTTCGAAATATCAATAGCTGAAGCCTATTAACCATAAGAGCCTCTATCTACGTATATTATGTATGATATTTTTTGGGGAAAACAATAGGTATCAAAGACCACACATCCCTATGATTTGAGTCTGAGCAGCTCAGAGTCGAACCCAACACCTTTAAATATCTGGGTATCCAGTTTTACAGGCCCTCACGTGACATACTGGATAGGAATTTACTCCATGACATTAATTCATTAAAAACGCAGGTGGCCTTTTGGATTAAATTACCACTGTCCATGGCATGACGATTGGCAATAGGAAAAATGGTGATGTTACCAAGGCTCCTATATTACTTTGTTAATCTCCCAGTAGTGGTCCCGGCATGGGTTTTTAAAATGTTAAACTCCTTATTCATAACGTTGATATAGGGGTCCAGGCATCGTAGAATTAGCCTCGCTAAATTGCAGCTGCCCACAACCAAAGGGGGTATGGGAGCCCGGGATTTCAAGGCATATACATAGATAGCCAATTGCAGTGGCTGGCATATTGGTTGGCTGGGCATAACCTATCTGAAATTGGGTATGCTCCCACACAACTACGGCGTGGAACAGTTCAGACACTGCTTTCTCCAGAGCCTGGGAGGCCGAAAGATATCCCTGTATTGCTCCAAGTAGCGCTTCATTACTGGAAGCTTGCGTTGAAGTAAACAAACATAACCACTCCATATGTGTGGAGGAGTGTGGCTCAATGGTTAGAGCGGCAGACCCTGATGCAGAGTTCTGGCCAGGGACCAGGGTTCGGTTCCCGACTCGGTGGGGTCTCGGGCTGAATTTCCTCGGACCTGTTAATTCTCGCCTCGGTGCCTATTCTAATCACGGGCCCCACGCTGCAACTCTGGGCAATAGCTTGCTTAGCCTCCACACCGGCGCTAAGGATGCCTGGCTTCACCCTGGGTGTGCCCAAGAGTGGACACTTCACAGGGAAAGCCAGGAGGGGTTCCACAGCGGTATGAGTATCAGCGCCAGGAAGCCGAATAGGCGACACCGCAAGGTGACCGTCTGGTGACAGTGCGCTCTATAAGTACCATGACATTTACATTTATGCCCCGGACATACCTCAATGTGGCCTTCCAACACCACATGTCTTTTTAACTGCTCATAGGTTGGCACCATGGGCGGAGTGAGGAATCATGACTGTCGGCTCCTTATTCACTGATAAACAGCTGATGCCCCATGCTGAATTGGTACGCACTGTGGGGTTCCAAATGCGCTATTTCTGACTCACGCTAGCATTTTACATTTGGTTCGCAAATATTGGCTACTCGAACAGTGCGAGCCCCCAACATTCCACTTATTGAAAGCGTTACACATAATGGGCCACAGGAGACATTTGGTCAGATTGCTCTACAGGGGATACATTTGGAAGTTTCACTTTCACCCCTTCGCCTAAAATGGGAGGCGGATATTGAGCGGGCACTCACAGATAAGGAATGGGCAGTAGTCCTTGAGCATCCACAACGGGTACCCCGAAATGTGCGATTCAAGTTTATACAGCTTACTCTTTTCCATAGGGCATATCTGACGCCGGATAAGGTCCACGCAATGTATCCACAAGCCTCATCTAACTGGCCTCGCTGCCGCCTGCCTGGAGCCGATTTGAATCATATGTTATGGTCCTGTTCTACATTACAGGAGTATTGGCGAGAAGACACTGATAGTTTATCACAATTGTCCAAAAGACTTACGTGGTCAACGGTAGAGACATGTTTGCTGGGACTATCGCCCCTACCACGTAAAGCAAACGTTTTACACAGGTTCACAGACCTCTCTCTAATACTGGCCTAAAGACTGCTCATGCAGTGATGGAAGTCTCATACGGCTCAGAGAAAAGGAACTTGGAGGGAGGAGGTAATAGGATGGGCCAAAATAGAAGGAGAATCTCTCAAAAGGGAAGAATATAGAGGGGTCCGCGAGAAACCAATATCACTAGACTGGATTCAACTATTGGAACAATTCAAAAGTACTGTCTCTGTTAATTAATGCAGATGTGATCTGTACCGGCTTATGTGACTGGCTAATACACTTCAATGTAAAGTGCCATGAATAGGAATGATGCCACTGTGGTTGTCTTTTTCCCTTGTCTTAACCCCTTTCCCCCTCACTCCCCCTCCATCTCTCCTACCCTCCACCCATCCCCTCGACCCCCACCCCTCCCTCCCACCAACCCCACTCTAGTTCATATTGTGCCCTCACAAGCAGCGGCATGCGCCGCTCAGACCGGCATCTTCAAGCAAAGTTTTAATGGGAATGTTTTCTTATGGGTGGGAGGGGGGTCGAGTTGAGCGTACTGCTCCGAACTGTTCTCTGTTTTAAAAAGCAATATCATTCACAGATTCTCGCATTCCCAGATATGGGCTTTATATCATACGATCTATGCGAAAAGTAGAAATGTCATGATTTCAAGAATGCACGCTGTATGACTAACTACACAAATGTACTATAACTCTTCTGCAATTTGTACTGCAATGAAAGATCAATAAACTTATGTGTTAAAAAAAAGACCACACATAATAAGGGGACAGACAATTACGTTTTTCTATTAAGATTCCTTAGTGGGCAAACTGTTTAATGCATCAATACGAATGGTGTGAAATTTCAGTGTAAGAAGCACAAGGATGAAAAGCATCGATTATAAAACTTTAAACTGCTGTTTCTAAAGGGAATATAATATGATAGATATATATTTTTATTGCACATTTATTGCTAAATATTACATCGCCAAAGATGCCCCATAACACACATACATGCTATAAATGTATGCCAGCATTTGACATTATATATATTTCATGTGTATTTTACAAATAAAGGTATAGATTGCCATGTGGGTATGTACAAATTAGACAATACCAAAGGTTTGCGCTAGAGCCTAAAGAAGATAGAAGAAGCACTTTATCTCATCCTTCTATTAAGTAACTACAGAAGATTCTTAGTGCTACATGTAAATAACCTTAGGTCAGTCACCACCTAAAACTAAAACCACCAAGAGCTGAAAGAGCCTTGTCTTCTCTCCAAAAAACTACAATCAAAACATGGCTCTCCATGCATGGCATCTCACCTTGGTTCGGGTCAGCAGAAGCAATGAAATACACCACCAAGAAAGGCAAGCTGCACCTGATGCCAATCGAAAGATGGAGAGCAGCAGGCATGAAGAAAGCTCTTCTGTGCCACACACTGAGAATCAGAGTCCCAAAAATCAATTGTCTGTGGAAACACTATGCCGGATGGGCTAAGCAGGTAGTTTTCCCATAGGAGGGGAATGTGCCGCACTAGGTTACAGCTTACATGCCCCAACCCCACTGAAGAGTGAGATGTATGTTCAACCATACTATCATTGAAGAGCCAAGATGGGCAGGCACCCAGTTCATGACCAAGCCTGCTGTAAGCTCCTGGCCTTCAGGATGAGACTTAAACCAAGGGCGCTCGCTATAAGGATGCAATTTTACATATGAAAAGAACTGGAGCTTGAAAGAGGTGAGAGGTGGTTCAGGTTTGTCAGCGATTGTCTTCCATACTTAAACTCCAGTACTTCTATGACACTCCTGAAAACTACTTTGCACAGGGGATACTGCCCTATTACTATAGAACCGTAGTACATAAAACCTAGATGGGGCACTGGAAAGAGCCATAAAAGATGCGTATTTCCATAGCTCACATGAAAGCCAACGCGCAGTTTTGAAACATACCTTGAGGAAATTGATCCACCCTGATTCCGGGTTGGGCATCTTTTCATGATTGTGATCACCGGAAGATTGTCTATTAGAGCATACATTTGTGCCCCTCAGAGGAGATTTACTGAAGAATGAAAGTTTACGTCACTCTTCAAATAAAGGAATCTGGATCCTGAGTGTATATTTAGAAACTGAGGGCTCAATAGTGAGTGCCCCAAATTTGGGCATCAATTCCACAACTCTATATTTACCCTTAGCAGCGGTAATGGGGTGCAGAATTACTGGGGATTCCAGGTTGAACACAGGTTACCCTGGGAAATGAGGAATTACTGGGGAACTTGGCATTTTGGGTCAAATTCCCTCTTTAATTCCTAATTTCTCCCAAGAGTTTCACCCAGAGATCTTAACAGCTTTTAGCAGGTGCAGTCCCCAAGTGAAACGTATTGTGTCTACTGCTAATCACTGGACCTTGTCATTTTGAAATCGCTATTTGAACTTGTTACCTGCACTACTAAAGTTGAAAGGCAACTCTTAATGAAGCCCTCAGCAGTTTACAGAGGAAAATACTAGCAAAAAGTCACTCGTCTGATGACAGGTCCCTTTCTGGTAGCACTAGTCAGCTTTTAGAGACTGGTATCTGACTTAGAGACACACAGTTGTAATTACTTTGAAAATGTGGGAATATAAGCACTTGACTAGTATGAATTAGTATTAGTGTTTAAATATTTTTATGTGGCTTTTTTGTATTTCATATATTTTGTTTTTTGTTATAACATTTTAATTGTAGTATGATTTTATGTTATGTAACTTAACAGATAGGCCTCACAATCAATTCTTTTGATAGTTAAGTGTTTTTGCAAATTCTCCAACTGGGTAAAACCTAGTGGCTGGGGAATACTTTGGGTTGTCCCCCTTGAAGAAGGTTTGACCTGAACTCAGCAGAGATTGCCGCAAGGCATGCTAATGGGGAGCGAGAATGAACTGCAAATGCAGCGTCTCCATTCTTCATCTACCATGAACAACACATTTTTAAGTGTAGAATAGAAATATATGTTTCATTGGTGGGTGGTTCATTCACATCTGTAAATGAGTATTATCTCTGTATTACATGGCTTTCATTAGTGTGAACAAATGGATTCTGAATTCAGTAATTCATCCTCTGCCCCGGCGTAGTCTTTGAAAGCAAGGGCAGATGATTTGAGAGCCATACATCACACACGATTATAGATTGGTAAATGTGAATTAAAGGGATATTTTTCCCGTTGGTGTTCAGAGTGGCATCACAGACAACTTGAGCTTCGCTTTCGGTGTCTATTTTATGTCACTCAGTACCCCTTTGTGAAAAACATCCATGAATGAAGGTTTAAACATCCATATTTCTATATATTAAACCATTACTATGGAAACGAATGTAGTGGTCTTTGCCAAACAGAAACATTCTGTGCAGTGCATCATTTTTGCTGGTGTTACCGGCACTTCTTTCTACACACGGCCACTTATTTATGACAGTCCACCACATGTTTGCTCTGTCGAATTTGGAACACAACTCATAAGTAAGAAAAGGTGTTCAATTTACCTAAGAAAATAAAAAAACTGCAGAGGGGAACCTATCCCTACAGCGCGAGGTGACCTGTGACTGCCCTGGATCCTGGCAATTATAACTTTACAAAGTAATCCCTGATTCTGTGTCCCTCGGATAACAAAGTAATAACTATAAAGAAAGAAGAGGATACAATAACAAAAATAAAAGAAACAGTGACTAACTTCGAGGAAGAACATACATACATAACAAACAAAAGTGGAATATTATTTTAAGTGGCTAAAACATCCATATACATCTTTATGGCAATCCATCGGGTGCACAGACATAATATCGACTCCAAAATATCGTTTGGACAGAATATCGAGTTTTAAATATCGTTTGGAGAAAATATCGACAGGACAGAATATCGACAGCCAAAATATCGTTTTTAAGGTAAGTGAAGTAATATCGACTGTAAATAATATAGAAAGTGAAAATATCCAAGTATATAATCTAGATAGTAAAAAATATCGTTTTTTAAATAATATGTAATTATTTATAGTGTATTTATGTTATAATATGTGTGAAAAGTGTCATTTTATGTTATAATTATTTTTAATTAATGATTTTTTTTTTATTATTGTGTAATTTTATTCTGTAGCGGGTTGTGGGTTTATAGGGGAATAGGGTGGGAAGTAATTTAATTATAATTAATTAAATATGTAAATTTATTAATTGGTAGTAATAATTAATTAATTGGTAATTAAATATATGATAATTATTTAAAATGTAATTAGTAATTAATTTAATTTAATTTATTAATTGCTAATTATGTAAATTAAAATAATGTATTTCCTGTAGCGGGTTGTGGGTTTATAGGGGAATAGGGTGGGAAGTAATTTAATTATTATTTATTAAATATGTAAATATATTAATTGGTAGTAATATTTAATTAATTGGTAATTAAATAATATTTGTTAATTATTTAAAATTTTATTGGTAATTAATTTAATTTAATTTATTAATTGCTAATTATGTAAATTAAAATAATGTATTTCCTGTAGCGGGTTGTGGGTTTATAGGGGAATAGGGTGGGAAGTAATTTAATTATTATTTATTAAATATGTAAATGTATTAATTGGTAGTAATATTTAATTAATTGGCAATTAAATAATATTTGGTAATTATTTAAAATGTAATTGGTAATTAATGTAATTTAATTGATTCATTGCTAATTGTGTTAAATTAAAGGGGTATTTTTAGGGTTCAGGGTCAGTTTTTAGTTTTTGGGTAAAGGGGTATTTTTAGGGTTCAGGGTCAGTTTTTAGTTTTTGGGTAAAGGGTTATTTTTAGGGTTCAGGGTCAGTTTTTAGTTTTTGGGTAAAGGGGTATTTTTAGGGTTCAGGGTCAGTTTTTAGTTTTTGGGTAAAGGGGTATTTTTAGGGTTCAGGGTCAGTTTTTAGTTTTTGGGTAAAGGGGTATTTTTAGGGTTCAGGGTCAGTTTTTAGTTTTTGGGTAAAGGGGTATTTTTAGGGTTCAGGGTCAGTTTTGGGTTTTTGGGTAAAGGGTTTTTTTAGGGTTCAGGGTCAGTTTTGGGTTTTTGGGGTACAGGGGTACAGTGTAAAAATAAAGTAAAATTAAATTTACATTAATTTAATTTAATGAAATGAAATTAAATTAAATTATATTTAAATAATTTTAAATAATTTAAATTAAAAAAATTATTATATACTTACCAATACTTACGTTGTAATGGTAGTGCGTTGTAAAAGTTGCGTTGTAACGTCATATATCCACTGTTGCACTCTTTGCAGTGGGAATAGTAATTTTTACTCTTTTGTATTTGTACGTTAATAATATTGGCTATTATTTAATTAAATTTTGTTACTATATATATATATGTTTTAAGAAATATGATTAAAAAAATATTATTTTTTTACTTTCATTAATTATTTAATTATTAAAAGTTATTTTAAGTATTGTTAATTATATTTTAGTAATTAATTTTTTATATTAATGTAATTAAACATTGTTTTTATTAAAGTCGATATTTTTTACAACTATATTTTTGTAAACGATATTTTGTACTCGATATTTTTGTACTTACCTGTTTGTACATACAAACTCGATATTTTGGTTGTAGATATTTTTTCCTCGATATTTTGGGTAGTCGATATTTTGGTAGTCGATATTATTTCAGTGATCCAATCCATCGATATAAGAAGGACCTACACCAAATAAAAGTTTAAGTACCTCCTTTTCCATAGGACTTTTCATGCAATCACACATCAGTTGCGTTAAATATGTAGTCCTCCACATTAGAGAATTTTTGACCCCAAGGAACATTTTTCACATCAGCTTTGTAGTCAAAGAGTACCAGTTTAACAGGCTTTTTCATATTGAATTCCATAATTAAATCTAACCTTCTACAAATCTCAGTCTAGAATCCAGTAAATCTTCTACATTACCACATGAGGCGCAAAACATTGACAGCTGATGGTTTGCAAGCATAAAAGACGTATTATAGGCATGGACACAGAGGCAAAGGAGCTGTCAAAGAGCACACAACTGTGTGCCACAAAGATATGGTGCACTGCCAGTTTGCCCCTCTCTGAAGGACATCCCTTGGAAGGTGAAAAAGGGGGTCACAAGGATTCCCACAGAAATCTTTAAGCAGGAGGGTTGCAGGCCAGTTGCCGCCTGCACAGTGAAAAGGGGCTGGGCAGCTGGTCCAATTTTAACTAAAGTGTTGCCCCAGCGAAGGCACATGTTTGCCGCTGCACTGGGGACAGCATATTTACTGTATTAGGGTGCATTGTCCCAGACTGCTACCAGTGCACAAGTGCTTAATTTGAGCCGGTGGTCCCCGGGGCTCAGCAACGGAACTTAATCATCAACATCAGAACTTTTCATGAGCACCAGTTATAGACACATTCAATTTCGGTGAGATTAAGTAATTTGTCCTGAATCACAGGATGTTGAGCTGCCGCCAAGACTCGAACCTGGTTCCCAAGCCTTTCATCCTTCAATCAAGTGAAAGCTGGTTCAAGTGTTCATGGACAACACCACCGCCATGTGGTACAGCAACAAACAGAATGGGCTGGGGCTGTGTACCCTTTGTCAGGAGGCCCTATGTCTCTGAACATGACTGGCACAGCAGAGCATATCCATGGTGGATCAATACCTGGCAGGTTCCCTAAACGCCAGTGCGGATAAACTTAGCCGTCAATGCCTAGCGGATGACGAATAGTGTCTCCATCCGGAGGTGGTGCAAGGTCTCTTTCAACAGTGGGGGGAGCCTTGGTTAGATCTATGCGACTCCGCACAATGTCAGCAATTTTGCGTGCTGGAGTTTACAAGGTGGCTCTTGCTTTGAGGCGCTTTTCGACTTCAGTAGAGCTCAGGCCTCCTGTATCTCATTCCGCACATACCACTACTGTCCAGAGTGCTCAAGAAGATCAGGAGCAACTGGGCCCAAGAGTCTGGTATATTGAGCTTCTTCAATTGATCATCGATCCCCCAATCAGGCTGCCCCTTCGGGACGATCTTCTGTTGCAGCAGCAGAGGATGGTCCTCCACCCGAGCCTGTCAACACTACAACTCTGGCCATTACACCACACCCTCTCCCTCTTTTATGGTTAGTAGTTGGTTCTTTTTTAGACGGCACTAACAGGAGAAATAGGCTGGTGCAAGCTGCTTCCTGACAAGAGCCAGTACTTCTTTTTTTCACAAATTAACCACCGCAGTGTGCCCAGTTAAAGGCAGACAGCAGCACAAACTAGGGCAGTTCGCACAGGCATCGTCAGATAGCAGGCCAAAACAATACATCTGAGTGGAATTCCAGTATTGGCAAAATATCAATCTTTGGTGCATAAATGTTAATGTCCACATTTAATCATATATATGTGGGTTGCAAAGGAAAGCAATTTAGTGTTGTGCATTTAGACCTTTGCAATGGTAAGTCAACAGACGATATATTTTCCGCTGCACTCCATCTTGTTGAGCCCATGTAAAAAAATAGCTAATGTGAGCCTAATTCGTGGTTTAGAAGATGCAAATTTTATTTATGCCTAATTGTCCTGAATACATTGGCTATAATGTAAATCTGATTTAACTAGAAACTAATCCTATTACAATCTTCAGAAGGAGGAGAGTTTTTTTCATTAAGAGCCTCTAAAAGCCTGATGTAAATCGTTGCTTACTTTCCATGCAAGCCAGTCAGTTCCACTTTACCAGGAACATTTTCAATGTATCTTGCAATCTTTGCAATCTATGCTGTTATTGCCATTTCACCATTCAAGACTCTCTGTGCTTCTGTTTAGTAAGCGAAAGCCTCAAGATTTTCATGGGAACATCTTTTTGTAAATAATGGTTCAAGATTCCCATATTTTAATAAATATTAGAGATGACCCAGCATTTCACAGATGTCAGTATTTGAAATGAAATACTTTGAAATAATTAAGATAAAAATATAGATGGCTTAATTATAATTTTTTACTTTTCGAATCAACTACGTTGGAACATTTTCTAGAGCTCAAACGTAATACAGAAGAAGCAATTTAAGGTAAACAGAGGGCGGGATTAAACAATGAATAGGAGATACAACCACCTTTAAGAACGGTGATACTTATTATTGTTAGTGAAATACCCTAATACGACTTATGAGTAGGAGAGGAAGGGCTCCGGTCTGAAACAAAGTCAATTGATTTTAAATTGGAGAGATAAACAAATGAATACCTACCAGCCACATATAGGGTACATACAAAGAACAGAATCAGAAAACTATTATAATGGAATCAAAAAACAGGAGGCTGTTTATTACCTCGCTTAGAATGGAGAAGCAACTCTTGTCTGCCCTATAACATTTTTAAAGCTTTCCTAGTAGGACAAGTTACTTACCTTCGGTAACGCCTTATCTGGCAGAGACATGATCTAGCCGTAGATTCCTTACCTTTGAATTTCTCAGGCGTCAGACTGAATCCGGAAGATTTTTCTTTGGCAATACCCCTGCGTGTTGTTAGGTGGTGTCGGAGTGGGCTTCATGTGACGTTGTCGTCTGCGCTGTTGTGGCATCTGCGCCTCCTATATGGTGCGCTGACGTCAGTTACTTTTCATGACTTTCCAAGCCTGAAGCTCAGAGCCATGAAGTCCACTGACATTGGTGTGCTTCTGAAGGAAGAGGTCTGGCGCAGTAGCCAGGGCAGCTGACTCCGGAACACGGGAGCTCAGGATTCGATCCCCGGGGGCAGGTTAGCCCAGCACCATGTGACACTGGGCAATAGCTTGCTTAATCTTCCTGATGGCCCCCAGCACCTTAACACCCTTGGGTAGTTGTACGTGCTTTAAAAATACTAGTATTATTATTGTTATTGAACAACTAGGGCCTTGAAAGGGATCAGCACTGACCCTAGAAGCCTGTCCGCAGAGCGGGGAGGATGGGTACGTCGGTAAGGAATCTACAGCTAGATCATTACGCTACCAGCATTCCTGAAGGTAAGTAACTTGTTCATCTGATGGAGACATCTTGCTGCAGTTTCCTTACCTTTGAATAGATACCCAAGTGTAAGGGAGTAGGGGTGCCATTACAACTGGGGCCTACCGGTAAGTGAGGGGACACACAAATAATGGACACCACGCTTTGGTTACTGTATTGAACCGGAAGCCCCGAGCAACCTCCGTCCTTTTATTTATAGCCTTCTGGCCACGCCTGGCCAGAAGGTGATACATAGTGTGGGAGTGTTTCCGGGTCTCTTCCGAGACCCGCGAAACACTAGAGCGTCACATCCCTTCCCACCTTGGTATTTGTTTTCTTTTCTTTTCGAACAGTCTTGGTAAGTCAACATGCAAAGTCGGCCAGCCTCTGGCTTGGTCTGGGGTTTGGTCAAAGGTTGTGAAGACTTCGCCCCCTGGCTGGCAAGGGTTCAATCTCTCTCCTCATTGGAGATGGCGGTGTGTTGGCAAATTCACCATTCTCAACCTGTTCACCAACACTGTCAGATTGGTCAGCGACCTCAGTGATGGGCCCATCGCAGGTTGTTGGGGTTTCGGGCGCAGATGGAATACGTTTAAACCACGATACATTCCTGGTGGTTTCTTCCCCACTCTATTGTGCATTTAGCGCTTGTACAGCAGCATTATAGTCTGTTGATACTCCGGTGTTCGGTAGGTGTGAGAACAATTTGTAGAGTTCATCACCACCAAAATGCAGTAGCAGGGATCTTTTCACCTCATTGTCCTTTTCCCTCGTTGCCGTGAAATAGTTATTTAACCGGCTCAGCCATACTGCCCACCTCGGCGCCGCTGTGCCTGGGTCAGCCAGGGCACTAAACGGTGGTATCGGGTTAATTTGGGAGTGTGGCGAGGGTTGAACTACTGGACCTACTGCTTGTTGTCCTGCCAGCCCTGCTCCTTGTGCCGGGGCTGCTGCCTGTTGAGCCCCTCCTGTAGCTGCGGCGTCTTGCACAACTGACATTGCTGCGAATGTTTGGACTTGATCTTATGCTCCACGTGTCCAGTCCAACGCGTAATGTGTGGCCGTCTTTGTGGCTTAGCAAGTTACTCCCTTTTAGCTTTTGCTCATGTGTTTATGCCCTTTTCTCATGCCCCATAGTTTCCTCTGTTCATTTCCTTTTATGCGTGTTTTTTTTTCTATTGCAGGTGCCAATGCTTGTTTGGATCTGCACTCGCCGATGTCATCTCCCCCACACGCTACCAGCCTTCAAACAGCAGCTGCGGGGACTCTCTGTCCTCCTGAGCAGATCACACCACCCTTCCGAAGAGACCGAGGCTTCTTCGCGCGTCTCTGACGCTGGGGCAGGCCTCACAACCACTGCGCAGGCGCGCACCACTCCAGGCGCCAGCCGGGCCCTCGCGCTGCGCAGCCGATGTCCGCCACGTCTCTCACCGCAGAGGTGCCGCTGCTCGCCGGCCTCCACGCGGCTCTTCTCACGCTGCTTTCTGGTGCAATCTTGAACGGCGGTACCTTCTTTCCTGCCCTTCCACCACCACGTCAGACCACGCGTAGGGCTGGGGCCGCACCGACACCGCCAACAAGGGAACGTCCTACTCCTCAGCTAGGGTTCTGCCACGGCCGTCACCATCCTCGTCGCCAGTGTAAGGGAGTAGGGGTGCCGTTACAACTGGGGCCTACCGGTAAGTGAGGGGACACACAAATAATGGACACCACACTTTGGTTACTGTATTGGACCGGAAGCCCCGAGCAACCTCCGTCCTTTTATTTATAGCCTTCTGGCCACGCCTGGCCAGAAGGTGATCCATAGTGTGGGAGTGTTTCCGGGTCTCGGCCGAGACCCGCGAAACACTAGAGCGTCACACCAAGCAATACCATCCCGGAGGAGGGACTGCAGACCAGTTTAGACCAGGAAGTCCTGCAGGACACAGTGTCCAAAAATGGCATCCCTTTGGACTTAACTGTCCAGACAGTAGTGCTTGGTAAACGTGTGCAGGGGTGCCCATTTTGCTGCCTGACAAATGTTGAGGACTGGAAGTTCATGTTGCAATATCATGGTAGAAGCCTTACCTCTGGTGGAGTGAGCCCATAAGCCTACAGGAGGCTGCTTTTGGTCCAGAGGGTAGCAAATGTTGATCCAGAGGGCCACCCATCGCAAGACAGTCCTCTTCTGCACCGCACAACCTAACTTTATTTCAACGTACCCCGCGAAGAGTTGGTCTCCTACCCCTCCCCCCCGGAACTCTTTAGTGTGGTCGAGGTAGAACAGCAATGCTCTTTTTGGGTCCAGAAGGTGGAGTCGCTTTTATTCTTTAAAGGGTTGCGGGGGAGTGTGGAAAGTGGGCAAGGTGACGGATTGTCCAACATGAAATGGGGTTACTTTTCCAGGAGGAAAGAGGCCCTAGTACGAAACACCAATTTATCAGGGAACATTGTCAGGTAAGGATGCTTGAGTGACAAAGACAGCAATTTGCTCACCCTCCTAGCAGAGGTGATTACCACTATAAAAGGCTATTTTAATGGTAAGCAGCTGGAGGGGGCAGCTGTGCAGAGGTCCGAATGGAGCACACATCAGGAAGGTGAAAACCAGATTAAGGTCCCATTCAAGTATATTGAAAGGAGAAGGTGGTAACATATGTGCAAGGCCTTTGAGGAATCTATTTACAAAGGGAGATTTATATAATGAGGGTTGGTCTGGCAGCCTCAGGAAGTCATGGTTCTGACAAAAACTCCCAGTCAATGTCAATAAAGCAAACAATATACACAGTATCTATGACATTCAGAAGACCAAGGAAGACAGAAAAAATATATTCAAAGTTATTACCGTTTTAATAATTTCTTCTCATAGTGGCAATATCTTATTATTAGAGTTAATAAAGATATTGCCACTTTTTAACCCTTTATTTATACATATTGATTAAATGTGATGTGTTACATATTGTGTTTCATTTTTTAAATGTTTTGTATAAATATCATTTGTTTAGATAATATGAGAAGAAATTATTAAAACGGTAATAACTTTGAATATATTTTTTCCGTCTTCCTTGGTCTTCTGAATGTCATAGATACTGTGTATATTGTTTGCTTTATTGACATTGCCTAGGAGTTTTTGTCACTACCATTTAAGTCCCTGTCCTAGGAATTGAACTATCCATTGTTCAGGGGGTCCTTGTTTTTTCTCATTTAGCCTCAGGAAGTCAGACAGGGCTAAAAGGTACCTTTGAGAGGGCCCAGATCAGCGCTCTGCTGGGCAAGGATCAAGATAAAAAGCAATTGGTCGGGCGTGGAATCTGAGCTTACACAAACTCCGGGGTGGCAGGTCCCTCACGATCCTATACGCCTTCTTCTGGGAGTTATTGATGGCCTGGTCGGCTCAAGAGCCGACAAACGCTTTCTGGGCACAGCGGTGGCGGTGGCCAAGCAAGACATCGCAGTGGCCTGGGCTCAGGCCAAACCCCCTACCATACGAAAGTGGCAACGGCGGCGGATTGGTACGCAGCTCAAGAAGAACCCCTCTTTGAGGCCCATGGATGACCTGAGAAATTCCATAAGATATGGGGCAAATGGCTAAATCTATTGTCTTGAGTTATGTGCTTGTTCTCTCTGCAATATCGGTACACTACTTTTCAAATGTAGGGGCTAGCCTGAAAGCTTTAAATCATGGCTGGGAATTTTGTTGTTTGCCGGAGATGGACTTTGATTTACTGTGCAATCACATGCTGTCCTTTGTATGCTTGTTTCTTTTAAATGCAAATAAATTTGATTATCAAAAAAGATAAAAAGCAAAACTTGAGAGAGGGAAGCAGAAAGAGGATCAATAGAACTTTCTGTACAATATTTTACATATTTGTTCCACTGGCAGGCATACCCGGTCTTGGTGGAGGGCCGCATGGCCGCCAAAATAATATTGCAAACTTCAGGAGGAAGGTCGATTGCTAACAACTGCTGCCATACAATTTCCACACAAGAAAGTGTAGAGTTGACAGGTTCGGGTGGAGGACCCTCCTCTGCTGCTGCAATAGAAGATCGTCCCGATGGGGCAGCCTGATTGGGGGATCAATGATCAATTGAAGAAGCTCAGTATATCAGAATCTTGGGTCAGTTGCTTCTGATTGTCTTGAGCACTCTGGACAGGAGTGGTATGGGCGATAAGACATACAGGAGGCCTGAGCTCCACTGAAGTTGAAAAATGCCTCCAAGCAAGAGCCAACTTGTAAACTCCAGCATGCAAAACTGCTGACATTGTGTGTTCTCAGCGGAGTCGCACAGGTGTAAAACCACCATGGATATGCTCTGCTGTTCCAGTCATGTCCAGAGACATAGGGCCTACTGACAAAGGGTCCACGGCTCGAGCACATTCTGTTTGTTGCAGTACCACATGGTGGTGGTATTGTCCATGAACACTTGAACCAACCTTCACTTTGATTGAAGGAAGAAAGGCTTTCAATGGCAAGTTAATCACTCGGAGCTCCAGCAAGTTTATGTGGAGTCCGGATTCTGCTGGAGAATGGACTCCTCTCATCTCCACCTAGCTCAAATGGCTGCCCCATCCCAGGAGTGATGTATCTGTCACTACTGTGTGGTCTGGTTGGGGAAGGGAGAAGGGGCTGCATCTGACCCAGTTGTGGTTGGTCAGCCACCACATCAGGTCCTGTGCAGTTCTCTCAGAGATCTGGAACATGTTGGAGAACTTCAAGTCCCAATGCAGAGCCCCCATATGCCATCTCGCATGTGTCACTAGCAGGATGCAGGAGGCCATGATGCCCAGCAGCCTTAGAGTCATTCTCACCGAAATCCAGGATAGAGGCTGAAACATCAGTATCACAGCCTGAATATACAGGACCCAACACTCTGGAGGATAGGCTCGAAACTGCACTGTGTCAAGAACAGTTCCATTGAAAGGGAGCGTCTGAGAGGGAGTTAGGTGTGACTTCGGCACGTTGATAGTGAACCCCAGCGAATGCAGGCTGTTCACCATAGTCTGGAGGTGTGAGATGACAGCCTGGGGCGAGTCCATCTTCAACAGTCAGTTGTCGAGATAGGAGAAGCCTGGCATCCCTGATCTGTGATCATTGCCATCACCTCGGTGAACACCCGAGGGTTGCTGCTAAGGCCAAAGGGGAGCAGAGTGAACTGAAACGGCTCATGATCTACCGTAAACCAGAGGTAGCGCCGATGAGCAGGCAGAACGGAAATGAGAAAAACGCTACCATCCAGAGTCCAGGGCAGACAAGACCTGAGCTAGAGTGAGCATCTTGATCTTTTCCTTTTTGAAGAAGTAATTCAGGGCTCATAGATCTAGGATAGGACGAATACACTCTTCCTTTTTGGGACCAGAAAGTAGCAGGACTAACAACCACAGCCTACATCTGGTGCTGGAACCCTCTCTATGGCTCTCTTGGTCAAGAGAGTCATTACTTCCTCCTGAGGTAAAGTCAGGTGATCCTCCATCAGCCGGTCATAAGTTGGAGGCATGGAGGGAGGGACAGTCTTGAAGGGAATGAGTAGGAAAGTGCCCCTTGCTGCATGGTTACCCCAATACTATTTGCCTGAATTGTGATGCACTTTGACTAAATGTCCACCGGGTCCCTGCTAAACAGGTAGCCAGTGCCTGTGTTCTCTCCCAAAACTGTACTTTTTTCCACAATTGGTACACCTCTGACCTACCTATAAGTTCCTTGTAACAGGTGAAAATGGTACCAAGGGCCTTGTGACCAGAGAGGGTCTCTAAGGGCTGCAGCATGTATTGTGCCACCCTCAGAGACCCCTGACCTAAAACATATACACTGACATTGCAGATTGTGTATTTTGGGTGCAGACAAAACTTAAGAGTCGACATCGCACACATCCCTGTGTCCCATGACTGCAAACACGGCCTGTGGTATGTCACCCCTCTAGCAGGCCTTCCAGCCCTAAGGCAGTATGCACTATACCATAGGTGAGGGCATAGCTGCATTAGCCATTTGCCTCTACAGTGTCTGAGTCCGTTCTTAGACATTGTAAGCGAAGTAAAGCCAAGTCAGTACATGGGCTGGGAGTTTGTCATTATGAACTCCACAGCTCCATGATGGCTTTACTGAATGCTAAAAAGTTTGGTATCAAACTTCTCAGTACAATAAACCCACACTGATGCCAGTGCTGGATTTATTGTAACATGCACTCAGAGGGCATCTTAGAAATGGTCCCTGAAAAATGACCTACTGTCTCATGTGCAGCTGACTGGTCTGCACTAGCCTGCCACTTCCATACAAGTTTCTGACCCCCTAAGGTGGGAGCCTTGTGCTCTCGTGGGTCTGAAACAAAGCCTGCTAGGGGTGGAGGTGCTTCTCACTTACCCCCAAACAGGAGGAGCATTCAGGACAGTGAGCCTCAAAGGTGTCCTTCCCTTTGTTATGCTAGCCAGGGCCTCTACAGCTAGTGGAGATGCCAGCTCCCCTGACCAGGCCTGGTTTTTGGTAGCAAGGTTGGCGGAAAAATCAGTAGTCAGGAGAGGTGTGTCCCCTCTCAGCCAGGACCACCCCTAAGATGCCCTGAGCTGAAGTGACCCCCTCCTTAAAAAATCCTCCATGTTGGATGGAAGGAATTTAGCCAATCAGGTTAGGGAGTGTCTCCTTCCCAAAGGGAGAAGACATACAAAGGGTGTAGTCACCCTAAAGGTAAGTAGCCCATTAGCTGCTACCTGCCAGTACTTTGAACACCCCTAAAGTCAGTATTTAGGGCCCCCCCTGAACCTTGATCCTCACATTCCTGTGACCTAAGAAGAAGAGGAAGGATGAAGAAGACGCTGTGCAGCTAAGCCTGAAGATGACTATTGATTTGGCCCCAGCTCTACCGGCCTGTCTCCTGCTTGAAGACTCTGCAAAGAAGACAACGTCTGTCCTGCAGCTGGCAACTTCCAGAAACTCAAGGAAGACTGTCTTCTCTTCAACAAAGACAGATCTCCCAAGGACAGCGGCCCTGTCCACAAGAAACGCACTCCAAGAGGCTAGACATTTGATGATACAGGTAGCAGTATTGAAATCTGAATTAAATTCTAAACTTAGTCAGAAAGCCGCTCAAATATACCAAACACATAGGAAACATGTTTATGAAAGTGGGGAGAAAGTGGGCAGACAATTGGCTCTTTCTACACGCCAGAGAAATGTCAGGAACAATATCCCCTCAATAGTAGACAAAGGACAGACTTATACCCACCCGATAGATATTAACCAACAATTTCAACGGTATTATCAAAATTTATATTCAGTAGAAACTCCAACTATCGAAAAGGATATAACAGATTATCTGGATAGCTTTCTTACCAATTCTGAAGTTATGAAGCTATTAGACGATACCACTCAGGAAGAACTTGAAAAAGAAATTACACTAGCAGAGGTTGATGCTGCTTTGTCACTATTATCTTCAGGTAAAGCAGCAGGCCCCGACAAATTACCGATTGACCTGCTTAAGGTCCTCAGCCACCAACTATGTCCTATTTTATATGACTTATTTCTTGGGATTCAATACAATGGTGTCCCACCCACCTCTTGGGATGAGGCTACCATAATCGTTTTTCCTAAAAAGGGAAAATCCCCCGAACAGCTAACTTCGTACCGTCCTATATCCCTGATTAATTCGGACTCCAAATTGTATGCAAAAATCTTGGCACTTAGACTCAGCAGGGTCATTGAACACCTTGTCTCCCCGTGGCAGCATGGTTTTATACCTGGCAAAGGAACCACAGACCACACCCGTAGGGCAATCGCCTTATTTGATGCCATAGCTACCACGGGGGGACAAATGTCAATGATCCTGCTTGACGCCGAGAAAGCCTTTGACCGCGTTTCATGGGGCTTTCTTTGGGAAATTATGAAACGCAACAATTTCGGCCCCAAATTTATCCAATCCATTAAATCAATGTATCTTCGCCCCAAAGCAAACATTTTAGCAGCTGGTTCATTATCGGGACATATTAACATCGCCAGGGGCACCAGGCAGGGATGCCCTTGCTCACCCCTGCTTTTCGCTCTATATATTAACCCCCTTATTTTGAAATTATTAGACATTAACATAATTAAACCTATCATTAGTCATCAGTTCGAACCAAAGTGTTGGCATATGCCGATGATATCGCGGTTATTACATCAAACCCGACTGAGGCTATTTGTGAAATAGAGAAACTCACCACTGAATTCGGACGCTGCTCTGGCTATTCTCTCAATAAAGGAAAACCGATTATTTTATGTTCTGATAATACTATCTGTCTGGATCAACGAAGAGTTGAAAAGGCCACGTACCTGGGTGTTGTTCTCTGTACAAACATTAAGCTATTGCCAAAAATTAATTTTGATCCACTGGTGGCTAAGATTAAGAGTGATTTCGAGAGGGTTAATAGCCTTCAGCTCTCTATCATAGGAAGAGCCAACTACGTAAAAATGAACACGCTACCCAGATGCCTCTATCTATTCCGGGCGATCCCGCTAGCCATTGATCAGGAAATGCTAGTGTTGATTAATTCTTTTATATCGAAATTCATATGTCAAAATGGGAAGACTCGAAGATCACTCGCATTTTTATCACTCCCGCTTGATAGAGGCGGCCTTACTATACCTAATATAATTCTATATCATTGGGCAGCATTTTTAAAACAGCTTACTCCTATGATTAGTGGCTATAACTTAGAGAGCCCAGAAGGCGTTGAAGAAATACCTACAATATATGAGCTTCTTTTAGGTCAGGAAGCTAAGGGCTTACTCCTACGGAAAACCGAGGCAAGGAATTATAAGGACTTCAAGGGTGAAGTAATGGTTAGCGCACGAAGAATATGGAATAAAGTGGTTAAATATATTCATATCGGGAAGATCAATCGGTATACGCCGCTTTGGCGCTCAAACCTTATTCAAGGTCAGGATTTTGTTTCCACTGCAAAGAAATGGGACAAGTTAGGAATCAGAACAATCGGGGAGTTTTTAGTAAACGATTTCGATACTACTTTCTTTGATTTGAAATCTAAATTTAATTTACCAAATGGAGATTTTCTAAAATTTGCACAGCTATTTGCTACACTAAAAGCCAAAGAGTCCCTAATTTCTCTTCATAAAATTGAAATTCTGGATGCACTACCTAGAATAAACACCAGGATCGGAACCTTGTATAATATTCTGTTGAATAAACAAAATGATGATCTTGACAAAACTGAAAAGAAATGGGCTATGAAATTAAATAACCCTAATGTAGACATTGTTAGAGTGCTTGAGATGCGCCAGAAGCTACTTATGGCTAGTAATCTTAAAGCGCAACTCTATAAAACTGTATTTGATCTTTATTTTACCCCCGCTAAATTATTTTCGTGGGGTAAACGTGAGAATGACCTATGCCCTAGATGTACCCAAGGACCGGCAACCCTTATTCATATGTTTTATAGCTGCCCGGAATTGACCTTGGTCAAAAAAATGCTAGTATCTTTCTGGGAAGAAATATTTAATCATAAAATACCAGAATCAGAAACTTTGTTTCTATTTGGTCATGATTGCTCTCTAAATCTAACTAATTCTGAAGAAAGATTAATCTTTATAGGCACAGCTGTATTAAGGCTAATTCTATCCGCCCGTTGGAAAGATGCAGATCCACCTAGTTTTCAGATGTGGTTAGCGCGTTTCCTAGCGGTCTATAGATTTGAATCCGCTATATTCGAAACAAGAGGAGTCAGGTCTAGGGCCCGAGGGGTGGCTCTTTGGTCTCCAATTGCAAATTGGAAAGCGGGCATTACTCCTAGTGGTATTGGTTGATTCATAATTATTTTACTTCTATCTAATGTTTCAAGTGTTTAATGGTCTATTCAGATTTCACTTAGCTTTAATTAATGTTGTTCTTATCTGTTTGATTACTTGCTCAGTATGCTTTACCTCCTGTATAACTTTTTTTATGTTATGTTATTTTCTGTTATCTTTGTAAAAATGACTCTTGCCTTTCCTGGTAAAAAAAAAAAAAGAAACTCACTCCAAGGTCTCTGGATCTAGCTGGAACCGGGATGCCTCCCCACTGAGGACCTGAGGCATGAGTCTGAGTAGCTCACTTGTCCAGTGAAGTCTCCCCAGAGACCCTGACCTCAAAACCATCAGTGGCTGAACTCTCCTGGACTCCATGAAGACTCCTGCAGCCTCATCACAAAGAATCCATCTGACCGCAACCGGCTCCTGTAAAGTAGTTCCTACGTCCAAAGGCACCCCTGCATCCTCAGCCCCTGACTTGAGCGGGGGCCCAGCCAATGGTGCCCAGGCATCCAACACCTCTGCTTGCCTGCCTAGCTGTTGGTCACCTTCATCCATCCTCTTGGTCCGAGTCTGCAGCCTCTTTGTGCAACCGTAATTCCCCATTCGCTTGCATTGGGAGCCTGATGCAGATTTTCACCCTGCACCCAGCCACCCCTGTGCAGCTGGTGGTGTATGGTTAGTGCTGTCTTATGCTCCACCCTGTGCTTTCCTAAACCCCTGGGGCCTGTGCCCTGAAACGCAGGTATCTACCTGCAACCTGCACCTCTGTGGGTGCCCCAAGTCTCCATTGACTAACATTGAGTCCATTGACCTCTGTACCTGGCCTCCCTAGTGCAGCTGGTGGTGCAGTACTCACCTTGGTCTGACCCTTGCAGAGATTTGGTCCAAACCCCAGAAGGCTGGATGTGTAAGTCGAGTACTTAACTGTAACTGTTCATAACTATTTTCCTCCCATAGGATTGCATGGCATTTCTTAACATTGCACTTAGTGTCTATCTTATTACTATTGCTTTTGCTAACAACATTCCTACTGTACTTAAAAATATTGCAAATTTGAAACTGATACTTCCCTGCAACTGAGTTCTCCTTGGTTCAAAGTAACAAAGTAATATTGTTGTACAAACAATTTGTTTTGGATTCAATCTTTGAGTGTGTTTAACTGTTCCTTGCCTGAGTGTATACAATAAATTATTAACACAGCCCTCTGATAAGTCTACTTGCTCAACCACACTACCACAAAAGAGAGTAAGGTATTATCTACTTTAGCCTCTGTAAAGCCTTTGGGGTATCCAGTGAACTCTGTAAACACTACCTCACTTTGGTATAGTATATACAGAGCCAGCTTCCTACAGGAGGGAGTAGCCCCTTCGGACTATCTGGAAAAGCCATCTGTCTGAAGTGAAGTTCTGCCAGTAGTGGAGGTGATGGCTGATCCTGCCATCAACCGCCAATGATCTGGAAGGGCCGGTCTTGAAAGGTTTGGAGGCTGAGGCTGCTGGTGTGGGGGATCTGACCCAAACTTTGGCCACCTGACCCATGGAGTCACAATGAGCTGTTTCTACGACCGTGGTGCTGAACATGCTCTGTCTTGTGGATGGGGTATGGCTGGCGTGGCTGAAAGCCCCTTCTGTAGTCATGAAAGGGGCAAAAGGCAGACAGAGGATGTGTGACCACTGAGAGGCCCAAATACTTGGCCATAGCCCATGAGTCCTTAAAGCACTCCAGTGTCATGTCTTCCTTGTCACTGAATAAACGAGTGCCACCAAATGGCATGCCCATGAGAGATTCCTGGAGATCCCCTGAAAACCCAGAAGTCTTCAACCAGGCATGGCGTCAAACAGGCACCATAGATTAAATTGCTCTGCCCAGCGAATCGGTAGTGTCGAGATCACAACGAATGGCGATCTTTGCTGCCTCTCTCCTGTCTGATACCGCTTGGGAGAGGATGGACCGGACCTCCTCTGCGACCTGTGGCAGCACATGAGCAACCATTTTCCACAGGGAGTGGGAGTAATGGTCCAATGGGCATTCAGTTTTCACCAACCAAAATGCAATGCTGGCAGAAGAAAACATTTTCTTACCCCAACTGTCCAACCACTTAGATTCCCTGTGCGGAAGGGAATGCACTGTGGAAGGTAGAGGCTTGGACCACAAAGCTCTCAGGGGTATGGTGGTTGGTGAGGAAATTTGGGTCCATGGTGCAGGGCAATGGCGGCGGATGATTGTCCTATTCACAAGAGAGCCTCTGTGCTGGGCTTGGACCAGGTTCCCAGCAGTACATTAGATACGGCCTTGTTGAAGGGCAGGAAGGGTTCCGAGGAGGAGACACCTGTTTGCAGGACCTCTGTCAAAATATAAATTTTGACAGCCGCAGATCACCACCATAGTGTAAGATGCTCCCTCCCTAAATTGTGTAGAAGAAATCTTTGTGTTCTTCTACTAAGGAAGGGTCATACAGCACTGTGCACACAAAGCACTGTTACAGGTGGGCGGGGTAGGAGGTTCTGGCTAATCTTGTTTTCCCTTTAAGATAACTAAGGTGGGAGCCAGAGTTCTTAAATGTGGATATGAATAATCCCAGTCCTGTGGGGTGCTGGCCGGTCCCTGGATACCTTTGATGAGTAGCAAAAGCTGTGTTTCTATCTCTTCCTCCTTCTCTTTTTTTTCGATAAAGGCCAGACATTTACTTTGAGAATTCTGAAAATAAATAAAGATTCATTTTGTGTGGTAGAGAGCGCTTGCTATTCTCTTCATCTTTTTGAGGATGTTACACAATAACAAGCATTTGCAATACAATCGGTCTCACCTTTGAGACCATATATGTATTTAGCTATGCAGAACATTAGCCTGGGTGCTGAAACATCTACTGTTCTTTAACATGGAGGGAAAGTAAGCACCAAACTGTGTGACACGCCAGGTATGGGAACACATGGAGAGAAATATTGCCTTTCAGCGGAAAATGGTATAGTCCATAGCTCTGTTTTTAATATAAAATCAGGGCCTTCGGTGGTCATATCGCTGAAACAAGCAAGATTTTAAGAAAATATTATTGTCTACCGGTGCTTGTGGAAGACAATTTCTGACTGGAATCTAGAGAATGCTAAAGTAATTCTGGTATTTTACTGACCTCTGCTGGTCGTTTTCTATCAAGAAAGTTATATAGAGGCTGTTGCCATAAAAATTGAAAAAAGAAAGTCCCTCAGCAGAAAGCAATTCTGGTATTTTACTAACCTCTACTGGTCGTTTTCTATCAAGACAATTAAATAGAGGCAGTTGAACAAGCAGAAAGCAATTCTGGTATTTTACTGACCTCTACTGGTCGTTTTCTATCAAGACAGTTAAATAGAGGAAGTTGAACAGAAAAATAAAACTCTAAGCAGAAGGAGACAAGTCCTAGGGCTGATCTCCAGAGCCCACAAAGTACATACGTATATAAGAATATACTAAAGTATATACAAGAGGTCTTGAATGCTCGATCTAAAAAGATGTACACAACTTAACATCCTAATGATGTAAATGAAGTGCCCAGCTTGGAGCAGATTGACAAACACACAGAAGTGTACAGGACAATGTGCAATCAGCTACTTTAGAAAAAAAGGCTGGCATAAAATATCACAAATTGGTAATACAATTGCTCATAGTGTGGCAAGGGAGGATATTGGAACTGACAAGAACAATTGATATTTAGAATAATTTAATAGCTCACTGTACTTAATGTAGATGTCATAACTATACCACATACTTGCAGAATTATTCAACATACTCTAGCACATGAAAATGCCAGACTTTGCCACAGCCACAGTTCTTTGAAATTCTTACCCCCTGCTTGGCGGTATCGTAGGTGTCGTGGAGTGGAGGGAGATCTACAGGGAGACATTTCTGCTGTCTCTGCAGTTTGAGGGCTTTCAGTACCTGCTCTGTCCAAGGACACTGATTCAAGGACGGCAGCTGCCATGAAAACAAGATGGGTAACTTTAGTACCGTATCAGCGGTATTAACAAGGCAACATCGATTAACATTTGCGATTCAAAATGTGTCACAGATATCCCACTTTGAACATATGTTTATTATATTCAAATCAAAACTATGAAACAGCCCAACTGAACAGTTTGCGGAAAAATAGAAACATTCGGGGACTTTCTGAATTCAAGTGCTCACAAGTGGGAACTGTGAAGTGAATAACTATTCCTTTTTATGCTCAGTTACTGTCTATTTCTTATAATATAAGGGTAGCTCACAACCACCAAGTCCATGATGCTCTCCCAGCTTCAAGGTTCAAGCATCCTCAATTACTATAATGATGCTAAACTCCGATACCTAGTTTTGGGTGTTAGTGCAAAACATCTCAACACACCTAGTCGTCATTCTTAGTGTCATGCAGTCCACTACTTCCCACCTCTCAATCCTACTTCTCATCTGGCCAGTGCTGATTTGTAGTATTCTGCCACTAAAACCAGATTACAGAGCTGCCTTCTTACAGTAAACTGAATGTGAGGGAAGTAGCTGAGCCGGCAGTCTGCCTGTACCCAGGCAGCAGAAAGCAGAATGCATGCCCACCTGCAAATGGCACACATACACTGCACAGTGATCATGTCATTGACCTGAGGGAAATTTTGGTGAAATAACTGGCTTCATCTGTGCTTGAAAATAGTCAACTTTCTTCCTGAAGAGCACTTTATTTGTTTCCCCTACTCAAGGATAGATATTGCACAATGAAAAGCACATTTCTTTCTATTGAAGACATCCTTCAAGAAACTTCTCAAGTTCTTAACACTTCACCCATAGACCCTCATTATGAGTAGGGTGGAATTCCTGATCAAGAGAATAACAGTAGTTACCAAGCAAATTGAGAATCCACAGGGGTATGCCAATTACTTACCAGTAATCTTCATTACTCCGATTAATGTTTTTTATTCCAGTACTTACTAATGGAAGTGTGCCCACTTCCTTCCAGATACCACGTGACCTAACAAACTTGAAACTGGCCTCCTTACACTGCCCCTCCCGTCGGGCTCCTCCTCTCAAGTATCTCTAACAGGAGCCGAGACCCATAGATGTTCCTGCAATCCCTAAGTATTAGGGATCGAGGAGATCATGGAAGAGATGAAGGTCCATAAGTAAAGTGACAAGGAAGGATAATTGGAGTAATGAAGATCACTTGTAAATAATCTGCACATTACATCCTCAACCCTTCCTCCTCCCAGTATGTTATAATTGAGGATGTACCAGAGAACTAATCTTGTGACAAAATCACTATTAAATAGCAAGTACCCTTTGGTAAAATAGTATCACAAATGTAATGATGGAAGGGACACAAGAGTTAGAGAACCTAAAACAAATGAGCGATAACTCCATACTAAGGACAATGGTGAAACAGACAGTAACACCTGGACAAAACCCCATCCTGACTAAGCCACACCAATGAACCACCAATGAAAGCCCAGAATATCTAGCCTTTAACTGGAACTGAATAGAGAGTCTGCATGAGTCAAGAAAAAACTATAATAAAAAATAAACATAATTCCCACCCTGGTACCTAGTCCAAAATACCTTAGGGAGCCAATTCCAAATCTGAGATTATACCCAAAAAAAGACCAACATCACCAAGAATAAAAAGCCAATATTAGACAACAATCAGAGAACAATGGTCTAGGAGCCAAAGCCCCACCAAGGAAGTCACATCACAGCCCAGCAGGAGATCATCTTCAGCAAAACGAAACTATGTGAATGATCTGTGAACCAACTAGTTTCAGCCATCCAAATGCCCCACAAAGATACAGCCAAACAAAATTAGTTAGACAGTCTATCACTCTCCTCAAAAGAACCCCGAAGAGGAGTAAAAGAATCAATGCTATTCCAAGAACGAGGATAGAAAACAAAAAAAATGAAGCGAGACAGTCAACTTATGAACCTTATCGAACACGAAAACATAAGTGACAAGTTCTTGAAACTAAAACGTAAGAGCCAACATACATATAAAACTCTAAAGTCACCATTGTGTACCAAAGTATGTGCATACTTCCCACAAGGATAGTTAAGGTTGTCACCATAATCACCCTTTATTATGTATAGTCCAAATCCAGCATGGTAGATTATAGGAAGTCAGACAGCTAAGACTTAATTCATCAGCTCTTGTTTAATTTGCATTCAGGCCTCAACCACACAGTGAGCCATCTCCAGAGAGAGCAAAGTAAAAAAAACATCAGCTAGGTGGTGAAGGTCCAACTCTTGCTGACAATTATTTGAGGGTACAGTCTGGCGAACACATAACAATGGCCTGCAAAATATGTTTTCAACAATGTTAGGTTGCGAGATGTCCATATAACCACACACGTCCCCCATGATACACAGTAGATGCACATCTTGCCTGGTATAATATCAGGATGTCCCCCAAAGCTTTCTTACTCAGCCTTAAGGCAAATCTAGAGACTGCAGTGAGCAATCTCAGGAGGGTGTTTTTGATTCTCATAATTAAATGGGACCTAGAATAAGTGTTATCCAACAGCTGCCTAGATAATTCATGTCGCTTTGCTCCAAACCTCGTTTTTGTAGACTTCGGGCCCGTTACCATCACAAAGGATTTTGTGAAATTAGTGGACAAATCCAGATCATCCAAGAAGGCCACAATGGACTCAACCAGTTTGTGGAGCTCCAACGCCGTTCTGGACAACAATGCTGTGTCATCCACATATAAAAATGCAGGAATAGCATGGTTCCCCATCTTTCTGCACACATGAGCATCAGCGGGGACTTCTCCGCTAAGGCGGAGGAGCACCGCCCCCACTGCTCTTCAGCAGTGCAAAAAGAGGAAAAATACAATTATAATAACACAATGTTATAATAATTGTTTCAGTTCAAGCCAAGTGAGGGTGCGGCGGGGTGGGCTGTCAGAGCAAGAGGAGGAGGAAATATATGTACTTAAGTGCGCATGACGGTTCAGCCGGCTGTCTTGGGCAGGCCAAACAGTCAAGCACAATTAGCATGTTCTCCACCAGCTGTATTGCACATCCTGAGTGGAGAACATGCAGAGGCTCCCATTCCCTGTCTGAGTTCCGAACCAGGTCACTAAGACCAATTACAACGCTGCTGTCATACTAGTGACAGCAGCGTCAAGATTGGCTTATGGGAGTCTGTGTGCTTCCTGCTTCCGGGAGGCAGGAAGAGAATCGGAGGAGAGGTGATGGAGGAGAGACGGCGGCCGTGCTGAGGTAAGTGTTATATATATTTTTTTTCCACACCCCGCCACCCATGTTTCATACCAGCAGCCACTGGTGAGCATACCATTTAGTAGTAAATGTGGGAGGGACAGGAGAGTGGCTAGAAAATGGGAAATCTTCCTACTTAAGTGAAGTTGTTAAGGGAGAAGTAAAGAGGGATTAAGGAGGTTTGGCAGGGGTTTATTGAGGGATGTGTACCCACCCACAAAACAACAGTAAGCCCATTGCTATTAACAAATAACTCTTCTAAAGATAGAACAGCAACAAAGGGACAAAAATACGGT
Source organism: Lissotriton helveticus (assembly GCF_964261635.1). Taxonomy (NCBI): domain Eukaryota; kingdom Metazoa; phylum Chordata; class Amphibia; order Caudata; family Salamandridae; genus Lissotriton; species Lissotriton helveticus. The sequence goes on along the minus strand of NC_136059.1, from coordinate 609,033,987 downwards.
AATAATTTAGTCCAGCACCACCCCAGTGGTGGAGATCCGCTTGTTGTAAAGTAAAAAGTTTAATAAAGTTGGAAATTTTTAGTAAATACATTTTTAATGTTAAATATTATTGTAAATTAAGTTTATATATTTATTCTAAATGTAGAACTAAAGAAATATGATATGCATTAATAACATCATTTTGAATTAGCAATTAAATTAATTTAATTATGTTAACTTAAAATTATTTTGCTGAAGTTTAAATTAAAAAATACATTCCCACCTAAATTCACATTTGTATTATGCATTAATAATTATTAACAGTGATGTATAGATTAAAAGTCATTTGGTTATATTTTATCAAAATGTAATCTACCATTTTTATAATTCAGAAAAGGTTGTTATGAAATGTTATAATGAAATAATAAACGTGTTATTTTTCGATACTTTCTGAACATTAAACTATATTTATTTATCTTCATTTAAAATTATCTATAGTTTTTTTTAAGTCTCTCACACCTTTGATTTCTAAAGTAGGATGTTGCAGTACCAGTGGTTGGCCATGTGTGGTGCTGAACTTACTACAGTTTCTTTTCATGGCCCTCAAATTACTAACAATCTTGCAAATAGAAGGCTGAGGTTTTGTCAGTCTGTTGGCCTGCCCCTCATTACTGTTAGGAAGGAAGAAAGTCTCTAAGCCCTTAAATGAGAGAGAACAACTCTACACCCCATAACTCTAAAGCTAATAGGGAGCAGAAAAGGTTATAGGTTATGGATGCACCAATAGTCAACCCACTGCTCTTCATTCAGAAAGGAACAATAAGTTGACTGAATCACCCCCTTTAACTGAAGACAGTGATAAAATTCTAGAAAAACACAGCATACTAGCAATCGTATCTTGCAAACAACCATCGTAAAAAAGGTGTGCTAAATCCAACCAGAGACTCATAAGGTGAAGTATCAACAAAGATGCAAGCCTCATCAGAAGGTTAGAAATATTGCCAGATCAAACTTGACAAGGTCCCTCAGTTGCCCAAACCAATAAAGACGATTTAATGTGATATCGAGGGCCAAGTGGTCCCAAGGATCTGAGAGTAGCAGAACTTTGTATAGATGGATGAAATCAGATTCATACCCAATCTATGACCCTCAGACCATTCGTAGCTCTGCCTGAGATAAGGTTAATTGCTCACAACCATGGTGTAAACCAATGCCCTCTTCCGTCTCACATCCTATGGACTTACCAGATATATCAGGTAGTACTGAAAGTAATACATGTCGAGGAGAACTCCCAGCAAGTGAGAAGACACCACCCCAGTCTAAAAATATAAAAAGTTTGATGGCGCACTGCAGGCTGCTACTTTGTGACTCGACCGTCTCTTGGCGTCCTGCCTGGGCTGTGAATTTTACATCTAGCTCAAACATTTCTGGGTCAAATCAAATGAGGCTCTAACATGGACATATGATTTCCCCCAGTTTATGGGTTAGAGACATATATCCAGATTTCTTCATCTAGGGCACAACGTGAGCCTTCGCTTCTTTGGAAGATAATGCCCTGATATTGGCACCACACAGGCCATATTTTGTAGTGCTTTTGGGTCAACCCCAGGCTTTGTAGATGGTGATTTCCTATGTCCTACACCTATCCAGTCCAGTCATCTATTTCTCCAGCAGGCTCTGTGCTCTTCCAGGCCTCAGCGATGTCTCTTTTTGTCACCACCAGTCCCAGCTACAGCAGTCCGGCACTGGATCTGTCAGAGTCTATCTCAGTTGTGATATAGAGTAGAAGAAGTCTAGAGTCCTGAGGTAGAGTCCAGCCCAACACGCGCCCCAGGCGCACCATCATTCCCCCCAGAACAGCTTCAGCTTCACAAACATCCTGACTGTGTGGAGAAGGTCCCCCCTCTCAGTGTCACATCATAGACTGTGTAGTGAGGCAAAGGCCGCTATTTTCCAGAGCCTGTGTCACGTATAATACTACCTATGAAAGTAATTCCATTGTATAAGTTAAAACGGCGAGGCTATGACTGATTCACGGGGAGGTGTATGCCTGTCTCCATCATCCTCCAAGAGTTGTGCCAAGTTTTTATGATGTTGTTTGCGCCGTGGCTCCGCTCCTCCCGCCACGGTGGAATGTTGGGGTCTTAACGTTCTATGGGGAGAGTCGCACGCTGACCTGTCAGTTAACAACAGCTGGCTGAAGGCAGCGGGTGCGCTGACGTTGTGTTGTAGTGAATAAGTTTTGGGGTATACTTTTAATTCAAAATGGATGTAACAGCCCTTGATGTTTCAGCAGTGTCTACTCCTCCTCACTTTCTTAATCAACCAGGGAATCCAAGTATAGAATGGGATGAGTGGATTGAGATATTTGATAATTATTTGGAAGCCTTGGACGCGCAGGACTACAGTAGCAATAGAAAAAAAGCAACTTTACTTACTAATTTAGGTAAAGAAGGATACCATCTTTAAGTACTTACCTGTTGCAAACAATGAACGTGGTCAACCCATTGAGAATGTTTTTGAAGAGGCACGAAAAAGATTAGAATTGAGATTTGCTAAAGAAACAAATATAGCGATGAGAAGATACAAATTTTATACCCAGCCACAGAAAGTAGGGGAGTCTATTGATGACTTTGTCACTAGACTTCGCGAACTCTCATTAAAGTGTAAATTTGGCCCTATGACTGAGGAAATGATCCGGGACCAACTGATTGTTCAATGTAGAAGCAGAAAAACTCAGGAAAGCTTATGGGCTGCTAAAGACCCCTCTCTTAAGGATGCAATTGATATTGCTAAAATAATAGAAGAGTCGGATTCTTGCATGAAAGAAATCGATCATAGGGATTCAAAAATTAACATGTCTAATGAGAGTGAAACTTCTGTTGTGGAGGGTTGCGAAGGGGAGGTAGCTGCCTCTACTAGGTTCAAAGGTGTAAAGAATACTTTTGGGGGTAGAAGGTATCCCAGTAGATTTGGAAATAAGACTTGTGGAAAGTGCTGTAGTACTTATCACACGTCTGACTCAAAGCAGTGTTGGGCCATTGGGAAAGAATGTAGAAGGTGTGGCCACAAGGGCCATTTTGCAAGAATGTGTAGAGATGCAAACAAAGGAAAGGTAGCAATGTTATCAGAAGAGACTAATGTTTATGAATGCTCTTACAGACCTGATAGAATCCTGTGTGTTGAACCTTCTTTGTATGATGTTGTTGAGAATGGAGAAATCCTTCTCACTGAACCTCATAATTTAAATGACAGAAGGAAACACAGGCCCAAAGCAGGATTTGTCATTGAAAAGAAAAGAGTTGATTTAATGGTTGACTCGGGGTCACTATATACCATCATACCTAAAAGAATTTTCAAGCAGGAGTGGCCTAACAAAAAATTACTACCCAAAGATATTAACCCTGGAGGGTATCAAGGTGAGCAGATAGACATACTAGGCTACATGGCAACTGAAATTGTTTTTAAAACAGATCTGTCAAAGGTAAAGTGTATATAGCAGAATCGGGCCCCCTATTTTGTGCTGGTATCACCAATATGACCTCCATATTAGAACTGACCCACACGCTGTTCAACAAGTCATGGTGGTGGATGACCTTTCAGTGGAAGACATCTTGGAGGGAGGTAAAAGTGTTTCAGAGATTAGCTGGGCAACCTAGAGGGATATGTTCACAAGATAAAGCTTAAAAGTAATGCTGTTCCTGTGCAACACAAGCTGAGAAAGGTTCCCATCATGGTAAGAGGGGAGGTAAAGAAGATGTTGGACGAAATGTTATCTAATGGAGTCATCGAGCCGATTGAGTGCTCATCTTGGATTTCCCCGGTTGTAATTTCACAGAAAGCAGAAGGAAATTTACGTTTCTATGGTGATCTTAGAAGTTTGAATCAGAACATCATTCCTGACACTTTTCCTCTACCTAACATAAACAAACTTATGGTATTGCTTAAAGGGGCCAAATACTTTTCAAAACTTGACCTTCGTCATGCTTATCATCAGATACGTTTGCATGAATCTTCAAAGCACTTGACAGCCTTCATCACCAATGAAGGGATATTTCAATTTACCAGGATGCCGTTCGGGTTATGTTCGGACGCAAGTGTATTTCAGATGATGGTCAAAGAGATTTTCAAAGATCTAAAAAATGTCATCTATTTCCAGGATGATATCTTGGTATTTGGTGAGAGTGTGAGTGATCATAACACTGCCTTGAAAGATGCTCTAGGCAGAATTCTAGAATCAGGTTTAACGTTACGCAGGGAAAAATGTTCCTTTCTGGCAACTGAGGTGGAATACCTGGGACATTCCATCTCGTCTGATGGTGTTAAACCAAAGAGGGACTTACTGGCATCTATAAAATTGGCTCCAGTTCCTACCAATAGAGACCAATTGCGCTCATTCATTGGGTTAATTGAGTATTACTCAAAATTTGTCAAGAACTTCGTAAGTAAGACAGAACCCCTTAAGGTACTCATGAGGAAAGGTGTCAAGTTTTGTTGGGGGGATGATCAGAAAAATTGTCTTGACAACATAAAGCTGGAAATATGCAGCGCAGGAATTTTGGTTCCTTTTGATGTAAAGGGAAAAACTGTTATCACTGTGGATGCAAGTGACACTGGCATAGGGGCTGTATTATCGCAGAATGATGGCACTAGTGAATAAACCGTGGCATTCTCTACTCGCACTTTGATTTCTACTGAGCGATGTTACTCTGTTATAGAAAAAGAAACACTGGCAGCTGCTTGGGGTGTGGAATATTTCAGGATGTATGTGTGGGGGTGCAGACTTAAGCTACGCACTGACCATAAACCTTTGTTTAAAATACTGTCACCAGGTGGAACAGGGAAGGGATCAGCCAGACTGGCTAGGTTAGCCTCCAGACTACAGGAGTATAATTTTTATGTTGAATTAATTTCGGGCTGGCATAATGTCCAAGCCGATTGTATGTCACGCCTATCCTTAGACTGGAAGGAAGTAGACAACACAGGGGTGTCCAAAAGAGAGAGAGAAGGAGCTATCTGTAGTGTTGAGGACGTGGTTCAGTGGAGTTGTGGCGCTGTCAGTAAGAAAGAGTGGGCAGAAGCTATGTCTCAAGATGAAGTTCTAAGAAATGTCATGAACCTCATCTCGAATGGAAGACGTAGGGAAAGCACCTTGCCCATCAGAATTAGACCTTTTAATGCAGTCATTGACGAGTTAACCACTGTCACAGATCAGGTTATCATGCGCGGTGATAAGATAATTCCCCCATTTAGCATTCATAAGAGACTCTTTGATTTAGCGCATGAAGGGCACTTGGGCCAAACTATTACAAAGAAACGTTTGAGAAATGAATTTTGCATATTGAGAGAAGCGAATTTAAATCCCCTGCCGCTGCCATTTTCACTCCCCCACCACCTAAAACCCGTGCCCCCCCTTACGTCCCCTTTTCCCCCCACCCTTCCTATCCTGCCCTTCCCTCCCCCCTCCCAACCTAGCCATCACATGAGGCCCAAGGACCATAAGTCCCTGCAATGATGGAGTACCGTGTCCCCCCCCCACAAGCCCTTAAGACCAAAACTTTATCCTACCTAAAGAGGAGATAGAATCACAAACAAACAAGAAAAAAAATAAAGAAGAACCATATAGCCAACAACCAATCTCTAGGGCCAGCTACATGAATATATAGATTACATCACCATTATTATTCTATCTCTACGTTCTACAAGGTTTCCAAAAACTCTTTCGCCTGAATTTCTGACTGGAAAAACCTGGTTTGGCCTTTAAACATGACCTTGAGTTTCGCCGGATTCTGCAGGTATACAACAGCCCCTTTCTTTTGAAAATCCGGAAATAACTGCCTTAAATGCCACCTCTTAGAGACTGTTGCCTGACAAAGAAATTACACCCCTTTGCTGTTGCTTTCTTGTCTGGTCTAGCCAGGTCATAAATGTCTTCACGGGCTAGAAAGTTATTGAAACACACTAATATCACCCTTGGAAGGCTCTCTTGTCCTTGACGAGGTTTCCCCACATTGAAGGGAAACCTATGTGCCCTTTGTACTTCTTGTGTCCATTCCCACATAGTCAGTTCCGGGAAGGCTTCTTTCAGCAGTTCTGCAATGAACTTACGTGGATTTGTACCTTCCTGTCCCTCCGGAATCCCAAGAAAGCGCAGGTTATGTCTGCGGGCGTGATTTTGAAGTTCACTCAGTTTATTAGACAAATCCTCACGGTGTGCCTTAATACTCTCCAACTCTTCTTTCTGGACTGCGGCATAGTCTTCAAGTACAGATATACGCGCTTCTGCTTCTGTAACTCTGTCTGAAGTTTCTGTTCCTAATTTTATCGCCCGTCTTACTGCATTTTTCACTTTACTGCATGTAGCCTGCACACGTGTGATTTCAACATTGCTCTCTGCTCTATGGCCCATCATAGTTTCATATATCGTGACAAGAGTGATTACCTGCGGGGGTGATGCCTCAGAAGCGCTTGGCTCTACACTTCTCGTTTCACTCGACATTTGCCTCTCCTCTAGCGTTTCCACTATTACTGAGCCAGAAGCTTGAGGATGATCTAGTTTGGATTGTTGCCTTTCTTTTTTCCTCTTAGTTCTTTTCTTTATAGAAGAGGCGCTGCAGTTAGGCGATGTCCTACTTTCCCCCGTTGACTCATCGCCGCTACTGACATCACTCGAGTCATCCACCGAATCCTCATCAGACGATTTTTCGGAGAGTGAATAAACATTTTCGCCAGACTCTGGCACTGACAAAGTCCCCTGTGAGCCCAGCTCATTTTCCAATAAATTGAGGTGAGTCATTACAGCATTAGTATCTCTTAATGCTACATCTTCCAGGGTATCACCTTCAAAGATATCCTGTTCCTGTTCCTTAGGCTCTTGAGATTATACATTGTTTTGTACTGTATCACATGCTGAGAGATTTTTTTTGATAGCAAGAGGTATAAGAGTGATAAGAAAAATCGAATTTCAATGGCCAGAAAGATTAAGATCTGCACACTAAATGTGTGTGGTTTAAATGATCCCCGAAAACGACAAGTGTTAGTAAAGATTATACAAATACTGGGTATAGATATACTTTGCTTACAGGAAACCCACATTTCGTGGGCTAATAGAGAATATTTAAAGAATATGGGGATGGAGCTGGTAGTCTGCTCCAAGCAATCCCGAGTTAAAAGAGGGGTAGCGATACTGAAAAAGAGGGGGTGGGTGGACTGTATAAAGTCGGCTGCAGACAAATGGGGAAGATGGGCGATGGCGGAATTTAAGGTGGGACGACAAGGGTTCACACTCTGCAATGTATATGGTCCAAATTTGGATGATCCAGAAGTATTTAATTTCATTAATTTAGAATTGGCACAATGGATTACCCCAGTTTCATTGTGCAGAGATTGTAATGTTAATGTGGGAGCAGGGGTTGATAATAGATCTAATTCAGTATACATTGGCAAGAAAAAACTTGGATATACTGCTTTACGGGGGTTACTTCTGGACCATGGCCTCTATGATGTTTGGCATGAGAAGAACCCGAATGACCCGGGGTTTACGTATTTTTCTGCTCCCCACCTAAAATTTGTCTGGCTGGAATATTTTTTTATTTCACATGTCTTTCTAATACAAGCCAAAATTCAGATCCACCCCAAACTAATTTCTGATCATAACCCGGTAGTATTGGAATTGAATGTTGAAATGGAGGGTAAAACAGAAGCCCCACAATGGTCTTTTGAGCGCAAATCATTATTGGATGCACAGTATTGTCAATATATGTCTAAAGTAATAGAGGAGTTTTTCATAGTCAATAAAGGCACGGCAACCCAGGAAATGGTTTGGGACACATTTAAAGCTGTGGTCCGCGGGGAGACTCTTAGTTACTCTGGGTTTAAGCGCAAGCAACTTTTAATTGAGCAACGGAAGGATTTTGATGAAATTACAAGAGCTGAGGAGAAGTTGGCAGAGGTGTTAAGGCAAGGAGTGGAATCTGACTTGAGTAAACTAGCCCAAAAAGATCTCTCGATTAAAAGAGCTAATGCTTACTCTAAAATAGCTGATTTAATTGCCATTAATTATACCCAATATAAGGAAACAGCATATGAGTTTGGGAAAGAACTGGCAGACTGCTAGCAAAGAGAGTAAGGGAGAAGCAGGTATATAACGATATTTTGAAAATCAGGGATCTAACGGGGGCTATGCAGGAGACTAAAGGAGGGGTTTTGGTGGCCTTCCAAGAATTTTATCAACGACTTTACAGTGAGGAAGGGGACCCCGTTGAACCGAGTGAATATTTAAAGGAAACAAGCTCATTAACTTTATCGGAGGTTCAACGATTGAATCTCTTGGCACCTCCTGAATGGGAAGAGATAGAGACCGCAATTTTAGGGTTAGCCCTGGGTAAGGCCACAGGGCCAGACAATATTCCGTTGAAATTTTATGGAACATTTAGAAATCAACTTAAAAAAGAATTGGTGGATGTGTGTCATCAAGCTTTTGAGGGGAGGGCTCCGCGGTCATGGGCGGAAGCAATAATCGTTGTCTTTAAAAAGAAAGGAAAAAAGTCAGAAGAGGTGGGGTCTTATAGGCCAATCTCTTTACTGAATACCGATAGCAAAATTTACTCGAAGCTCATTGCTAACCGGTTAAATGATTTAACGACAGGGATTGTTTCTATAAGACAACATGGTTTCATACAGGGCAGAGGAACCACAGACCATATCAGGCGAATAATATCTTTGCTGGATTGGGCGCAGGGGACCTGCTCTCCGGTCGGGGTGGCCCTGTTGGACGCCGAAAAAGCGTTCGACAGGGTCACCTGGGCTTTTTTATGGTCGGTGTTAGAGAAGATGGGGATTCCCGGGGAGTTTAATAAGGCAATAAGAACACTTTATTCTCAACCGACTGTGGTCATTCGGATTTCGGGCTCATTGTCGGGGTTGGTGCGGATAGCAAGGGGGACGAGACAGGGTTGCCCCTGATCCCCCCTGCTGTTCGCTTTATATATCGATCCTTTTATTAGAAATTTGGAAAGGAACCCTGCAATTAAACCAGTGCAGCTAAATGGTTGGGAATTAAAAGTCTGCGCTTATGCCGACGATATTGCCGTGGTAACAGCGGAACTTAATACGGCACTACCTAATATCGTAAAATCAGCGGAGGAATTTGGCCGCTTCTCCGGTTATAAGTTGAATATTGATAAAACTCAGCTTATACATTCAATGGCAGGACGTCCAGAGAACATGAAGATAGATAAAGAGGCCACATACCTTGGGATTAAAATTACCGCCTCTATTGACAATATTATTCCTATTAATTTGGACCCTGTAATAGCGTCCTCTAATAGAACTTTAGAAAGGATTAATAATTTGAAGCAACGTGATAAAAATGCTAATTTTCCCTAAATTTCTATATATATTTCGTGCTATACCTTTGTTAATATCGTCTGGCTTTTTTTCCTGTTTAGAGAGAATGTGCTCTAGATTTCTATGGGGGTACCGTCAAGCCAGGAGAGCACTGAAAAGTTGTGAGCTATCTCGAGATAGAGGGGGCAGGGGTATCCCAAATTTTCAATTTTATTATTGGATGGCCATAATGCAACACATGGGTGTACTTTTATTGCTGGAAGATCAAATAGAGGATTTTCTGATCCCATCGATCTATGAAATACTCTTGGGCACGGAGGCGAAACAGTGCTTAAACCGGATTATTGAGCAGCGCTTTTATAAAAAGACCAAATATAAGATATTCGATACAGCTTTTTTCATTTGGAGATCTATTAAAAGAAAATTTCGGCTTAGAACTAATTTAACGAAGTATACTCCTTTGCAGAATTGCTCTTTTTTGCCAGCTTTATTCCAGGATGGGGTAATGTATAGGTGGAATAACTTAGGTGTTAAGAAATTGGGGGATTTATTTATAGAGAAGGATTTTGTATCATTTGACTATTTAATGAACACTTATTATATACCTCGATCGGATTTTTTCAAATACCTTCAGGTACGCAGTTTTTGTCTACAGAAGCTATCACAATCTTCAATCTTTTTGGGGAATATTGAAATCTTAGAAGCGATTAAGCAGCGGCGAAGAATTGGGCCTCTCTATCAATTAATCTTGGAAAAGAGGGAGGATGATCTAGAGGCTGTAGCGATCAAATGGCAGAATAAACTGAACCTACAATGTGTAAATATAGAGAGAAGTTTAGTAATTGCTAGAAATGTTTTGTTGAATGGATCACTCATCAGCCAGCATTTTATGTCCGTCTTCGGGCTTTATTACACACCAGGGAAGTTAGCTAAATGGAGTGTAGGGCGTGGGACAAACTGTAATTGCTGCAATCTATATGGGGCCGATGCTGTACACATGTTTTTTGATTGTCCGAAACTGGCAAGGTTCATTGCTGATGTTGAGCACTTTCTTACAGTTGAGCTGTCCATTTCAGTCAAATTAACAGCATCTATGGTTTTGTTTGGCTGTGAAGAAAACGTTAGTAACTTGACCTCGGATACAGATATTGGATTTGTGTTTATATGTATGTCCGCTTTTCGTTTCTGCATAACATCAGGCTGGCTCGATGAAGAACCACCTAATTTCATCTTATGGCGAAACAAGCTTTTATCTATGTACTATCTTGAAATTGCATTATATAAACTGAAAGGTACAAGTAAGAAGACATTCGGTCGTAACCTATGGTCTCCAATTGCTAACTGGAAAGGAATTTGAGATGTATTTTGCTTTTACTCTTCCTTGTGTTTCTCCTTTTTTCTGGTTTATAGCAATTGATGTATTGCTTCGTTAATTCTGTGATATTGTTGAATTGGATTGTATTACTGTTTCTTTTTATCTGATGTAGTGCCTTCTCTCTGCTGCTGCCAAAAAAACTTAATAAAGAAAATAAAAATTAAATTAAAAAAAAGAAGAGAAATGAATTTTGGTGGCCTGGAATGGATGGAGATGTGGTTGATTGGGTTGAGAGATGCAGTGAGTGTTGCGAAAGTGAGAAGAGACTCAAGGTGGGACCCCAATCTGTGCCTAGTTCCATCCATGACCCTGGCATGGTGTGGCACAGCATATGCCTTGATTTTATCGGACCAATGCCAGGTGTCCATCCCAGTAAAAGATTTGGCTTAGTTGCAATGGACGTCCATACTTGGTGGCTCATTGTTTATCTCCTCCCTGAAATAACCACTCAAGTTACCATTAGAGTACTACGCATGATTTTCAAAGAAGAAGGTTATCCCACAGACCTTATTACGGACAACGGGACCCAGTTGACTTCCGGTGAGATGAGAGAATTCCTTAGTGAGTGTGGTATTAAACATTCGTTCACCACTTTGTACAACCCACAATCCAATGGGATTGTCGAAAGAGCCAATCGCATGATTAAAGGCGCAATAAGTTTGGCACTCACCAATAATCTTGACATAGATGAGACTTTGAGTGAATTGGTATGGGCTTATTGCACAACTGAGAATTCCACTACAGGAGTGGTTCCCTTCATTGCCATGCGAGGCAGAAAACCAGCTTCTAAACTGTTGCCTCCTTGGATCAGAGAATTGGTTGACGGAAAGAATGTGAGTGGTAGTGACGAGAGTATTCCTATGCATGCTTCGAAGAAAGTACACAGTAAACACAGGAGACACAAGGAGGGAGCTACGGGGATGAGCTCCGGGACTAGGGATCACAGTCAGTGCAAATCCCGACCGGACCGACCCCTCCCAATCCCCCTCTTTGACCTACACGGCTAGCAACAGGGTCCCTCTTTCGTGACCGAATCCCGGCTCCCTGCAACCATCGAGGAACACGGAAGAGGACAACAGACTAGACGGCAGGTTCTAAATGTGAACCCCCGCTCACCCCCTCCTCAACACGACAGGAGAACCGAATCGCCACCCTACCGCTCAGAAACCCCACCAACAGGCGCAAATAAGATGATCACATACCCGTGCCTGGGAATGGTGGCGTGACGATCTCAGCACACAGAATAACTTGAGTGATGGGGAAAATCGGAACCCCGTGACGAAGCAATTGGCGTAAGCTTCAAGGTGGTCGTAGACAAAGCGCCGACCACAAGGAACAGTTGAGCCTGAAACGGCAGACGGAGGCTGGATTAATCGTCGAGCCGACGCTTCGCTTCTCATCGCCGGTGAGTGCCTGCCCTTAAAATGGCCGCCCGCTAGCCGAAGCCTAATAAAAGAATGGACTCCCAGGCCGATATCACCCCTAGAAGCTCCAGTCTGGGAGCGAAGAGAAAGGTTAAATATCGCGAATAAAGAGGCGCACCATAGCACCACTAGCTCTGAGGTTTCCGAGCCCCAGCGCGCCTCTCTGGCATCGAGGCCGCCTGACCCCAAAATGGCCGCACCGCCCGGACATCTGCCCTTTCCTAAGGAGCCCTTCAAATGGCCGCCCGCTAGCTGAATCCTGATAAAAGAATAGACTCACAGGCCGATATCACCCCTAGAGTCACCAGCCTGGAGTCGAAGAGAAAGGTTTACCATCTCGAATACAGAGGCGCACCATAACACCACTAGGACTAAGGTTTCTGAGCCCCAGTGCGCCTTTCTGGCATCGAGGCAGCCTGACCCCAAAATGGCCGCACCGCCCGGACATATGCTCCTCACCAAGGAGCTCAAAACACACTGAGGCCCTCCGCAAACGCCTGGAGATCCAGAGCAACTCCCCCCCTAGGGACCGGAGAGGCCCACTTCCACGGGACCGGAACCCCCCCCCACAGGACCTAGAGGATAGCCTAATCCAGCTCACGTCTGGACCAGGGGGCCACCTGACCACAAAAGGGCCTACTTGCCCAGACAGCATCTGATCAATTAAGGAGCACGAAATCGACAGAGAGGCCCGGCTTTGAACTGAGCGCGCTCTACCCCACCAGACTCCTCCCCGACTCAACACTCCCCCCCCCCTTTCCTGACGACCGCCTATTCCCCCCCGACCAGCAAAGATGCCCCCGGCTTCGCAATTGGACACTTTTTCATGCTCTACACCTAACTACCTGACACCCACGGTCAAAACACCTTCGCTATAACCTTCCCCCTCACTCTCTCCTTCAAAGCGAAAAAACACTTTAAGCTCAAATTAATCAGGCGTCATCCCGAAACACTAGTTGTTTACATCTACTACTGCTCATCTAGAGGGCAGCGGAAAATGGACTTCATCTTCCATACAGACAGACCAGATCTCTGGGTCACGATCTTCAACTCTCACCTCCCCATCTCCAAAACCTCCATCACAGCCCACAACCGCAAACTAACCATCTCCCTCCTGAAACACCAGTCCCTGAGCGGAGACATCTCGATTACCATCTATGAGAACGGCACCTTACTAATTCAGGCTAAGGATGAGAACCTCGAGTTCTTCGACTCCATCTTCCCCGCACTAAAGAAAGCAACATCACATAACACACAACAGGTGCGACCCACTCCCCCTACCAGCCCAATGCAAGCACTAAACCTCCTGTTTCCGCACGCGCCCGCTCCCAGAGCCCACCCCCTTAAGGTTCGAGAATCCCCAAGCCTCGCCCCCTCCTCAACCACAGCCCCTCCGAATACACACCCTGCCTCCACATCCACCCCTTCCAGCCTCCTGTGTCCTCCGCCCAACCACCACTGATTCACAGCCCCACCGCCCCCACCAGCCAGTCCGCACCCAGGTCCCGGGCACCCGCCCACGGGGAAGCCCGACCTCCAGGCAAAACCGGCTCCCAACCCCACCACCCGCCAGCCCCTACTCAACCAGAGCAAAGCCCCCACACCATAACGGATCACGACCCCCATCCTCACCCAGGCCTCACCCCCCCTCCTGCCTCACCTCAGCCGAGCGCCAGGCCAGAGTTAGCAAACCCAACCGCCTTTGAACCCCCCTAGAAACGACATGGCCAGCAGCCCCTCTCCCCCAGGGCTCAGCTCCTCACTTCCCCCCCTCCCCATCTCCCAGACAAGCTGATGTAACGCCTCGACCTACTAGAAGCACAGCTTAGAATCTTGATTCAGGGCTTGAAGGAAACCCTTTCCTCCGTAGGAAAAATCCATCTGTCACCCCCAAACTTCACACCTCCTCCCACTCCGCCACAATCGAAAAGAACTGACTCACAACCCCTCACCCAGACAGCGGCTCCGTCAGACTCCCGGCCCTCACTCACGAAAAGCGGGGTGGAGTCAACGCCCAAACAGACCCAGAAGAACTAATCCCAAGCTCTCCCCCCAGGAAGCGGCCACACTCGCCTCATCTTACGATCACCCCACCATCCCCTACCACAAGCTCGCTCCCCACCCTCAGATATCGATTCCGTCCACCTTAGCTCAAACTCCGACTCTTATCTCTTCACCCAAATCCGTAATCCAAGTGATCACTGGAATGGGTAGGGACCCTCCCCCCCCAAAGAGCCACCAGACCTCCAGCACACCTTTCCTTTATACCGAGTGCCCACCCTGATAATCAGAAACCTAAAGAGGAACCGCCCATTAAATGCATGCTCATCAACAGCAGATCCGCTTCCAAACACGCGACTGAAATAGCAGAAGCCATCCTCTCACATGACCTTGATGTAGCTTTCATCACGGAAACCTGGCTGAACAGCCTGTCTTATCCCAGCATGGACATGCTGGTGCCACCTGGTTTCTCAATCATCCACAAAGACAGACCTGAGCACAGAGGGGGTGGCGTAGCAATCATTCACAAAAGCGACCTCTCCATTTCAGAAAATCCCTCATGCCTTTATAACTCCTTCGAATGCCTATCGGTCATCATCAAATCGCGTACTAATAGTTCACTACACTGCTATCTCCTGTACCACCCACCTGGTAACCACAACGAATTTGGAACACAGCTCTCGGATCTGATCACCCATTGTGCTCTCAGAAACGAGAACAGCTTAATTCTGGGTGACCTCAACTAAAGATGGAACAAAACTAAAAACCTGCTTATGCAATCTCTGAACAGCCTCTTGCTTGATAACGGTATGATCCAACACTGATCAGAAGAAACACACCACAGAGGAGCGATCCTGGATGCTATCATCTCGGACAAGAAATCAATCACTATTGACTACATCCTTCCCGTTGACTGGTCCGATCACCACATTATTCTTTTTCATATTAACCATCCAGCCCTATCCAAACACCTCTCTCTGGCACCCCCTAAATGGGCCAGGAACACATCCGAGTCCCTCGAGACAAACTAGAAGAAGGGCTAAGCACGCTACTCCCAATGGAAGGGGAGCACCTCTCAACCTCCGAACTTACCTCACTCTACCACTCGAACTTGTCGCTCACATTGGACCGGCTGGCACCCCTGAAATTAAAAAAACCCAGAAACACCCCCTCTAGGTCCTGGTTCACCACTGACATTAATGAGGAAAGAAGACACCTCAGAACAGTAGAAAGAGCTTGGAGGAATAATCCCTCCTCCCTCCATCGTGATCAACTCAAGGAAGCACGTACAAACTATAATAAACACATCAGGAGCAAAAAGTCATCTTTCTTCTGCTCAGCCCTAGACAATGCAAAAAAACGTCCCAATGAACTCTTCAACACCATTAGGAGCCAAACATCCAAAACGGCGACATCCAACATGGCACCGTCAAAAACGCTCTGACAACTTTGCTAGCTTTTTCAATGAAAAAATCGCCAAAATAGATCTTGCACTCAGCACAGACCCCTCCACCCTCAAGGGGACCACGTCACTTGCAACAATAAACAACTCCCCAGTAAGCACGCTTACGCTTTGGTCCTCCTTCCGCCCCATCCAGGAAGAAGAGTTGATCAAGCTGATAGCCGCTGCTAAACCCTCATCCCACTCCCTAGATCAGCTACCCTCGAACCTTGTGAAAGACATGAAGTTCAGCCTAGCCCCAATCTGCTGCAAGATAATCAATAGTTCACTGAGCACAGGACTCATCTCTGACTGCCTCAAAGTAGGTCAAGTTACCCCATTACTAAAAACACCCGGTCTGGACACTGAGGACATGAACAACTTCAGACCGGTATCAAACCTTCCGCTTTTATCCAAAATACTTGAAAGATGTATTCTCCCCAGTTAACCCAACACCTAGAGAAAATCAAACTACTAGGCCCACACCAATCAGGATTCAGAAAGGGATGCAGCACCGAAACTGCAATCTTAAACATCCTAGACGATCTTCACATGTCTCTCAACTCTGACCAATGCAGCCTTCTCATTCTACTTGACCTATCGGCCGCGTTCGATACAGTTGACCACACCCTGCTCCTCAAAGTCCTCCAGGAGCGAGCAGGCATTGAAAAGACGGTACTAAAATGGTTCTCCTCCTTCTTTCACAACCGCAAACAAAGAATAAAAATCAACAACTTTGAGTCCGACCCCTGGCCCGTCAGTAGAGGAGTCCCACAAGGGTCAGTACTCTCTCCTCAACTTTTCAACATCTATATGGAACCCCTCACCACACTTCTATGGAAGTCCAACATCCCCTTCCACCTCTATGCGGACAATACACAACTCTACCTGGAAACCACCTCGATCGAAGACATCCACAATGACTCAATGGCACGCTCAAAGAGGTCCAAATGTGGCTGTGAATGAATCACCTCAAACTCAACCAAGAGAAAACAGAAGTTCTTCTCATCTCGAATAGAGACAAAAACCCTCAAGTTGAAGAATGGCTCAAAGCCATAGATGCCCTCAATGGGACCCTTACACCAAAGGACTCGGTGAAATCCCTAGGGATTACCCTCGACCCCAAGCTGGACATGAAAGAACACATCTCAAAAGCCTCAAAATGCGTGTTCCTAAACCTGAAGCTGCTGTACAGAATAAAACCCTTCCTCCCGCCAAAAGATCTCAAACAGGCCACGCAGGCGTTGGTGCTTTCCAGAATTGATTATGGAATCGCAACTCTGACCGGTTCAGCAAAATCTCACTTAGGTCCCCTGACCACCACCCTCAATGCCGCAGCAAGAATGGTCACAGGAACAAAGAAATTTGAGCACATCTCTCCGTCACTCAGGGAACTGAAATGGCTTCCTATTGACCAACGTGCCAGCTTCCGCACAGCTTGTCTCACGCATAAAGCCTTGCACACAGTCAAACCCGAATGTCTGGCCGCCAAACTCAAAAGGGCCGGTCAGTCCAGGAACCTCAGAAACTCCAACAACGCTTCTACTCATCCCTCTGAAAGCTCGGAAACTAAAAACCGGAAATAAATCCTTCGCGGATAATGCGCCCAAGATTTGGAACTCCATACCTCCTCACATCAGACTAACCTCCTCCTTCCCGAAATTCAAGACACTCCTCAAAACCCTCTTTCTAGAGTATGATCTACCGTAAAGGGTAACGCAGAAAGGTCTCGGGGAAGGTTTACTATTGAATCCCCTCCAATTGGAGATATGTCCCGTAACTGCTTTCTTGTTGCCTCTGAGTTGATAAACTGGAGATGCTTTTGTTTTTGTTTTCTTCTCTGCTCTCGTTTGTCGTTCAGAACTTGTTTGCTCATAATTGTACATGTTGTGAAGCGCTCTGATACCCTAGGGTCCAGCTAGCGCTATACAAAACTTCAATAAATAAATAAAAAAAAGATCTTGACTAATATTCTTGTAGGTGACTGGGTCAAAGTCCGTTCAGGACGCTGGGTCAGAGGTTTATGTAAGTTTCGTGGACCCTTCAAGGTTAAGGAAGTGTACCCTTTCTATGTTGTATTGGACAATGGAGAAAAATGGAACCTAGGTAGAGTAGCAAAATATTGCTTACGAGACCATCCTCCGAAAACCTTTGTTAGAAAGAATTCATGTTCAGGTTACATGTTGGCTCACGATCTTCAATTGCTTAATAGTGCTCACACAGGTGCAGAGATGAGGGCACCAAGCCCCGGTGGGGATAACTTGAGCACTGGTCCAAGGGCAATTACCACAAATGAAGAGTCTCATGATCTTCAAGGAACTCAACCTTACCAGAGACCCTTGTGGGTCAGGAGACTTCCTCAACATTTGCATGATTTCATGGTGGGATGACTCATTGTTTTCTTTTCTATGTTCCTGCCTTCAATCTACCCCGCCCTATTCCTGTCCCTTTTATCTATCTAATTCCCTACCTGCGTGTAGAGGAAAGGGGGGTATGTAATGATGTTGTTTGCGACGTGGTTCCGCTCCTCGCGCCACGGTGGAATGTTGGGGTCTTAACGTTCCATGGCGAGAGGCGCGCGCTGACCTGTCAGTTAACAACGG
Organism: Lissotriton helveticus; assembly: GCF_964261635.1. Lineage (NCBI taxonomy): Eukaryota > Metazoa > Chordata > Amphibia > Caudata > Salamandridae > Lissotriton > Lissotriton helveticus. The sequence continues at coordinate 609,015,816 of NC_136059.1, read as the reverse complement.
CTGGCTGAAGGCGGCGGGTGCGCTGACGTTGTGTTGTAGTACATGAATAAAGGCCTAAATCTACACTCTGTCTCCGCCTCATGTTGTAAGTTACAACACAAGTCTCCCTCCCAAGCCTCTTTCAGGCGGTCGAGGGAATCTGGCATATTTATCACCAGGTATCAATACACTTGGGAGACGTGTTTGGTCAGTTTGTCTAATATGACTTTGGCTTCCAGGGGACTATATACAGGTATGTCAGTAAGCTCCACTGTCTAGGGTGTGAGAGCATATCGGAGCTGTGGGTATCTACAACATTGTATGCAGTTTAAATCATTTCCCACCCGCAAGACTGAAAAGATTTCTTCGTATTGCCCGAAATGATGGCAATTGTGCCCCATGGTTTAAATTCTTGTGTAGCTGAGACCTATTGCAATTAGATCCCACATCACAGTGGGGTTTATTTCTTTAAGCGGGAAATTGTCTTAATTTTTAATGGCAATGAAACAGGTTTGCCACCCATGATTACTGGTCAGAACAAGAGATTTTGTTGTTAATGATTCTCTAGGGTCTGGATTAATTAAAAGACAATCTTAAACAGTTCCCAGTGCACATTTTTTGTTTGATGGTAAAGTGACCTTATGTGTGTAGTCTAGCACTATTCTTATGTGGGGACCTGACATGATAGGCAGCAGGGTGACATTTAAGGGCTCTGAGTACACAATAACCACGTGTTTGAAAAAACTTTTTCTGTGGGCTGTTTTCCCTGCCTATGATGAAACCAATAGTTGGTTGGGATTGTAATCCAATAGGCTCATGGTGGTAGTTGTTGTGAGGTTTCTCCTATTTTTTTACGCTATGGCAAAGCACCTATGCAGAATTGTTTTAGTTTTTGAACAATAATAGATAAATCCTGCACAAACCATATTATTTAACTCGTCTTCTCTCTGATGTAAAGTCTGTTTGGAGGGTGTTAAATCATTTGAATAATACCAGGGGTGCAGCACATAAGTGGATTTGTCTGTTCTTATTGGAACACGAGTGGAGGTCTTCCCTGTTTTCCTTTTATTTACCTCTAAGCTCCGTTTTTGGTGAGAGTGTATCCATTCCAGCCCTTGTCAGAGGATACATCCCGAGCTCAGTGCCCCAAAACTCGAGGGACGAAACAGTACTTACTGCACAGGGCAAGGGGTAGGAATTTGTGGAGATCCCAGCGTTGCTGCTGCTTTTGCCTTTCCACCTTGTGCAGGCATCCACTGTGCATCTAGTGCTCTACATTCAGAGATCCAACCTTGCCTTTATATACTCTACCCGGTATGACTGTGGATTGAAAATACAAATTTTCATAATTATCCTATAAGATGATAAAATCTGTTGCAGATGCACCAACCAAATGTCATTCTTACCAAATGGCCATGGAGACAGTGGGGCTCGAATCCTAAACCTCAGATTGAGGATCTATGATCTAATCCATGAAGCCATAAGTGACTCTGCAGTACAAAGAAACTTAAAAGGCGCAATTCGATCATTCCATGGAATGGCTTTTAATTCATATATGGTACCAGAAACGGTGGGAATTTCTTGAATAGCGCACAACATTAAATGATGTCTTGGATTATAATGACTCAGCTGCTTTAGAATAAAACCTGATTGATTGGGTGATATTACTGGTATTCCAAACATTATCCATGTCAATTTCAATCAAAGAGAACTAAAATAATGTTCTTACAATCCCATTTATACCTTCTTTGTGGATAAGTGTTATCAAAGCCACTTTCATAATTGGAGAGAGGAACCTGTGGGATAATTATTCCCTGCAGCAACCATATTATACAAGTCCTATATCTTTCAAGCACAGTTCATAAAATGTGCAAGCAATCACTATTAGAGCAAATGACTTTCTAGTTTTCATTGATCTAACTGCCTCTCCAAAATCGGGATATTCATTCATCTTTTTTCACTGTTTCTAGCTCTGTTACAGAGAATTTAGAAATTCAGGAAGACATTTAAGATGCTGCTCTCTTCAGAAAACAAATACAGATTCCCATACTGGATTGATTACCATTTAACCTGCATTTTTTAAAGAGTTTTATGGATGTTTCTCGAAGCTTTATGCTACAAGTATAGCAGTCTTATAACCACACCCCAAATAGATGTGGCTTGTTCAATAGTGACATGTAGTAACATATACAGTGTATACTGTTACTGTTCTCCTATTTATGCTGCAAAGGTCTGCAAAGAATACTGCGTTAACCTTCTGAAGACATTTTCCTATTTGTTAATTTTCATCTTAATAGTCTCATACTTTTAAAACTTTAACTTTTATAAGACAAATGTGAGCAGTCATCCACCCATGAATGCACGAATCATGAGCTTTACAGAGTGATATGTTTTCTGGATTTCTCTCCAGAACACAGCAAGGAAATGGGTTTTCTAGATCTTCTGGCACCAAGGAGTTAGTCAGTGTGCCATATTGGGACAAAGTACCCAGTGAACCTGACAAAATATTCTACGGTCTGACTCCATTTCAAATATGCCCCCAATCCCACTTAGGTAAATGGATGTCACCATCTTAGGTGGTGGAAGTCGCCATCTTAGGTAATGGGTAATTAGATGTTAGGAGAAATAGATTTGTTCTGTTGTAATAAATGTTTTTAGTTAAAGTGTCTATCCTACTTAGTGCAGTGTGTGTATGTGATATTGTGAATAACGAAATTAGTTTGTTTCTGTTACCACTGTGTTCCTAAGCCCTTGTCAGAGATTAATAGTAACCCACACGCAATAACTCTACATCAACAATGTATTGGGTAGGGTTCTGCAGTGTTACAATAACCTGCCTTTCACATTCAGCAAAGGTCATTGAACCAAGTTCACTTGTGTCACCCCTGGGTGGGGAAGCAACCCTTGTAGAAGTACACCAAAGTCATAGTTTGTGCAACAAACTGCAACCACCCCACAACCCACTGAGCATTACCTGAGTGAGGTGCGTTTTAGGTAACAACCAGTCCTGTGAGACTTTACAGGCATAGTTAGTGGGACCCTAATCCTCTCATCATGAAAAGGCACACTCAAGAAAACTAGGAAGCTCGTAATAGATTTTCAAGATTTTTTCAAATCAAAATCGTAACCAAGTGTTTGTAATATAGCAGCTATTATATAAATACACAAGATAGTGGCAGTGATTCTCTTCAGAAGGTAGACCAATAGAAACTATTGTAACATTATAGTATTATAAGGCTTTTTTACATTAGTATTGTCAACCCTTTATTTCACTAGGCTAGCCAAGCTAAAGTTAGCAATAAAAATGGCTTTTTCAAGTTTAGTAGATAGTTCACATTTGTAAACCTTTTCTGAACAATGAAAGTAATGTTGAGTAAAGAAACAGCCTGCTTATCTTGTATGTGTCTCAGCAACTATGTACTCGAGTTGGCTGACAAGCAGAGTGGAGGATTCAATGTGCCCCCCTCGTAGCATTCAGCAAAAGGTAAGATGTTGACAGCTACAAGAGGACTCTCAGTCATGTATCCATGGAGAGAAGTTTCTATCTATCCATTAACGCTTTGTCCTAGTGTATATATTCTGTCTGAACTTTGATGAACATTTTCAAAATAAACAATTAATAGTAAAGCCCCTCTAACCATTCATCTGCGTGTACTCTGTGAAACATTGCTTACTGTTAAAAAAACAATAATTGAGAAATCAAGATGTCCATTTATATGAAGCCTTATTCATTATTTAAAAACAATAACTGGAAAAGCCATTCAAACTGTGCAGACATAAACATGAATCAATTGAAGCAAGCAGAATGATCACATTGCAATGAATAACATTAATAATTGTGCATGTATGTTTTAAACATACACCTAAATAAAAAACACGTATAATGCTAAAGTTGATACCTAAAGTAGAAAATATGTATTAATATTAGAACAAGAACCCAGGTGCCTTCACAACACAATCCTCTTTCAGAACCCTAAATCGTCTACCCTCTCTCTTCTATAAAATTACTAAATAATTTTCACTTTAATAGCAAAGTATTACTTCTTTACCTATCGATTTTGCATGTTTTGACAAATGTCTTAAATTGAAACAGGCTTTCTTTAAACCAAACTTTTACACAGATAGATGAAGGAAAACAACTATGACAAGCTAACTTCAGTGTACACCGGTTTATGAGAATTCACGTGTTTTCAATTTGATATGAGTTTAAATGACAAGAGGATACAACAAATAGACCACCTCAATGAGAGACACTAAATGCCAACTACTCTCAGGATGTTTTTTGAATTTACATAACAGTCCTTGTTTGTGCATTAATCAAGTGTGAACAGTATCGAACTCCCATGCAGGAGTCAGAGCAAATTTAACATGAAAAAGAATTAAAAACTCTGAAAGTGCATATGCGGCTCCCACTCAATCTTTAACGGCCAGAGGTTTACCCTTCTCATTGCTTCTAGGATCTGTGTGGTGCAGCTACTGTCAAACAAAAAATACACCAAATGTGAAAATGCAAATAGTAACAACAGTGTGTTAATACTAAACCAGGAGGTTGTATGCTCTTTCTGGTCCAACAATGAGACCAATTAGGTGTGTGCAAGGTACCACAACTGTCCGGTGCTACAATGGGCAAATGGTACAGACGCCAACTGCTCAAGTGGAGTGTTTATGTCAATGGCGGCTGTCCGTCCGGACGGACAGCCGCCATTGACATAACCGCCCATTGTAGCACCGGACAGTTGTTGTTACCCTATGATGAAGCATAACCCCTCTGGGTGTGTGAGGGGAGTCGTCCTTTAAAAGGGATACTCCCATTTGACTTTCTTTAGTTGGGTATTGTGGTTCACATTCTTTCTTGACTGCCTCTCTTGGGCCCGTGGGTTCTTTGTGTTTTCATAAGTAAGTGGGGAGTTCACCCACGCCGGTCCTTAAACCTCCTCTTGCCCTCTAACGTGTGTGATGATGGAGAATGGAACTAGAGCCACAACTGTGCAGTTGAATGACTGTGCCAATTTGTGCTATGACGATTTGAAAGCTTAGTAGCATGTCTACCAGATTTTTAGGCGAAAATTTCAGGCATATCACACATACTTAAGAGATGAACCAGAAATTGTACCTAAGATATTCTTATAGGCTCAGCACACGTTGGACTAAGGTTTGCATTCTCTAGTGTGTTAATGAAATCAGCAACTTTGTACATTTGGATGTGAGAAAATTTTCAAGTAAGATTTTAAGCATATGCTAATAAAAATGGCAGTTAAAACATCTTAGGGGATTTGATTGTCGTTGATATCCTATGATTCCCAACAACCAGGCTTGGCATGGCAAAATAAGTGATAGCAGAGCAGATGAAGAGGTACAAAAGTTCTCTATGGATAGAATAAAATAACAGCATGACTCATTATGCTCTTCCACTATGTCAGCATTTCCAATCTATCACAGAAAGAAATTGATTTTTGTCAACAAGTGCACAGGCCGGTCCATGTGTCAATAAGAAGTGATAACCCTTATCCTGGCTTTAAGAAATATGGCGAAATTACAAAACATATTTACATAAGAAGCTCACAGAAATATAAAATGTGTGCCTGCTTTAATAAGCAGAATCAAACAACTTATTCTTAGGTGAAATATTCTATGAGAAATCCAGCCAAATTTCCACAGAAAAATTTGATACTATCTCTGATTATTTTTGCGGGTGATGTCCCAGCATAACAGCATTACACTATTACATTCCTACTGATAAGAATAAATATAAGTACTGGCGTGCTTCTGTCTTGTGTTTCTGACAGTATTGCTTCCCAACTGTGTACAGTGAATATCTTTTCGCCATACCACAGATCCGCAGAAATGAGACCGGCTTCCCAGCCCCTGGACACAGATCCACCAAAAAAGAATGCCAAGTAGGAGGATGAGCATTAGTCCTTCAGGGACCTCCATGATGGATCCTTTGTAACATAAGCCAGTGATAAACCTGAGCCATCGTAATGGGGTCTGTTGAGGGTCACCTCCCTCTTCAAATACCCCCAACTTCTTTCCAATCTTACCATTAGTGTAGGCTTTAATTGCAGAAAGTGAAACTGTTTATTTTATGATTTTGTTGGTGTTGATGGTTGTAAGCCGAATGATAGACAGGTCCTGTGTTTTAGCTGTAGACTACTGATTAGAGCAGCTTGAGGTTGCATTAAAATGGGCAATTTATTAGTAGGCTGATCAACTTGTAAACTTTGCAGAGGTATTATCTATCAAAATGAAAAACTAACAGTTTCACCTAATTTCAATACGGAGGCCTGCTGGGCCACGACAAGCCAGGCCAGACTGGCTTTTTATTCCACTGGGCATTTCCACAATGGACTGGATCCCTTGAAGGCCAGGATTGAAAGCCTGAGGCAGCAGCTGGTGCCTCAATCACTTTCCCCAGCTCCCTGAGGTTAATTACAGCATGCACAGGGAGTCTTCAAAAGAGGGAGGGGGTAAATAATGGGGAAGGTAGAGAGAAAGCAATCAGAGAGGGAGAAGAGAGAGCGAGAAGGGGAGAGTGAGAATGGTTGCATGGAAAGAGAGAGGTGACAAAGGGAGTAGGGCTGGTTTGAGCATTTTTCTAGGTCTGCTTGTGGCTCCCCAATCCGGCCAGGTAGTTAAGACATTCATTTTTCGATTTTGACTGTACCGCGCTTGAGAAATCTATTGCTTTTAATATAAACTTAAAGAGGATTTACATCCCGCTTACTCTCTTTCCTGGCTTCGCTTTGGTTCCTTTTCACTCCACTTACCTTTCCTCAATTTCTATTGACTGTAGCATATTTGCCTGCATTTACCAATGCTTGTTCCACGTCTGATTTTCTGATCAGTTAACCGCCGCTGAAATACTGTTAATATTCGCATTTGTGGAACTATATTTTCATACAGTTTTGCCTTTTACTCTTGAATCATAATTATAAAAACAATTTATCACCCTGAGTGATTGCATAGAATCACAGGATTTCGCGGGGCGCCAACAAAACTTAAACCGGGATCTGCAGCTTTCAAATTCAGCAGCTCTGGACGCTGCGCCACATCCTCTACACTCCTATGTTATCTGTCAGGGAGCTCTTTCCTTCTCCAGGACAATGATCGAGGAAAACAGCTCTTTATTCATTACATATGTGAAACCGATGCATTACCAATGATTGTTGTTCATTTGCTCTGTGCAGACTGAACAGCCTCACGAATAAACAGGCACCGGCCTACTCCAGTGCCTGTACAAAAAACAGGTGTCCAGCAGACTAAACTCAAACACGGACCTGTTTTACAAAACTATTTTACAGCGGCAGTGCCTGAGAATTACTTAAAGACGGTGCACAGACATAATATCGACTCCAAAATATCGACTGGAAAGAATATCGAGTTTTAAATATCGTTTGGAGAAAATATCGACTAGACAGAATATCGACAGTCAAAATATCGTTTTTAAGGTAAGTGAAGTAATATCGACTGTAAATAATATAGACAGTGAAAATATCCAAGTATATAATCTAGATAGTAAAAAATATAGTTTTTTCAATAATATTTAATTATTTATAGTGTTTTTATGTTATAATATATGTGAAAAGTGTCATTTTTTTAATAATTATTTTTAATTAATATTTTTTTTTAATTATTGTGTAATTTTATTCTGTAGCGGGTTGTGGGTTTATAGGGGAATAGGGTGGGAAGTAATTTAATTATAATAAATTAAATATGTAAATTTATTAATTGGTAGTAATAATTAATTAATTGGTAATTAAATAATACATGTTAATTATTTACAATTTAATTGGTAATTAATTTAATTTAATTGATTAATTGCTAATTATGTTAAATTAAAGGGGTATTTTTAGGGTTCAGGGTCAGTTTTCAGTTTTTGGGCAAAGGGGTATTTTTAGGGTTCAGGGTCAGTTTTCAGTTTTTGGGTAAAGGGGTATTTTTAGAGTTCAGGGTCAGTTTTCAGTTTTTGGGTAAAGGGGTATTTTTAGGGTTCAGGGTCAGTTTTCAGTTTTTGGGCAAAGGGGTATTTTTAGGGTTCAGGGTCAGTTTTCAGTTTTTGGGTAAAGGGGTATTTTTAGGGTTCAGGGTCAGTTTTCAGTTTTTGGGCAAAGGGGTATTTTTAGGGTTCAGGGTCAGTTTTCAGTTTTTGGGCAAAGGGGTATTTTTAGGGTTCAGGGTCAGTTTTCAGTTTTTGGGTAAAGGGGTATTTTTAGGGTTCAGGGTCAGTTTTCAGTTTTTGGGTAAAGGGGTATTTTTAGGGTTCAGGGTCAGTTTTCAGTTTTTGGGTAAAGGGGTATTTTTAGGGTTCAGGGTCAGTTTTCAGTTTTTGGGCAAAGGGGTATTTTTAGGGTTCAGGGTCAGTTTTCAGTTTTTGGGTAAAGGGGTATTTTTAGGGTTCAGGGTCAGTTTTCAGTTTTTGGGTAAAGGGGTATTTTTAGGGTTCAGGGTCAGTTTTCAGTTTTTGGGTAAAGGGGTATTTTTAGGGTTCAGGGTCAGTTTGGGGTTTTTGGGGTACATATACAATATTGCCTATTATTTAATTAAATTTTGTTACTATATATATATGTTTTAAGAAATATGATGAAAACATTTTTTTTTTTACTTTCATTAATTATTTAATTATTAAAAGTTATTTTAAGTATTGTTAATTATATTTTAGTAATTAATTTTTTATATTAATGTAATTAAACATTGTTTTTAGTAAAGTCGATATTTTTAACAACGATATTTTTGTAAACGATATTTTGTACTCGATATTTTTGTACTTACCTGTTTGTAGATAGAAACTCGATATTTTGTACTCGATATTTTCTCAACAATATTTTGGGTAGTCGATATTCTTTCAGTCGATATTCTTTCAGTGATCCCTTAAAGACAGAGTCTGCCACAGCAAAATAATTTTTTACCATAAACAAAAGACCTGCTAACATTTTTTTATTGTCTTTTTGACTCAAAAAGGGCTTTTACAATCCTCTTTGAAATACAAACATGAGGAGAAGTGTCAGGGACATTCCCCTCCTATTTAATATTCCGAAGGAGATGTATCAATAGTTTATGAACCCAAACCATTGAAAAATTACCGACACCCGAGTTGAGGTGAGAACAAATTGACAAAGGGGAACATGTCCTTTTGCAACAAGTTCTCTGTGTGAGGGTGCCCCTCCATGAGCAGGACACACCTACAACCTTCGGAGTCCATTCTTCTGGGTTGCAAGTGCATCAGCCATGGCGATATATAGAGTGGCCATGCGCCATTACACGATGACCATCTCTAAACTGACTGGAATGAATCCTGTTGTGTTTGGTATCAAACATGTTGGAATCATACCCCCACACTGTAAACGTTGTGGGGGTATGATTCCATGCACTGTAAAGCTTCTCTGGGAGGCCCTCAGTGCTCCCAGTACCAGTCTTCTAGACGCAGACAACTAACTATGGCTACTGGCGACAAGAGACACAATTCTGTCCTACTGCTGCTGAGCCAAGTTCGCCAGAGGAAGGCAGGACTATAGGTATCCTGTCACAGGGAGGTGTGACCACCTACCCGACAGGGATTAGTGTATTAAGACAGGGTGGAGGCGCTTGCCAGTGCCATTCAGTCTGCTTGAAGGACCCATTTGGTGCCCTCCTTGTGTATTGCAATTCAAAGCAGCTCAGGAAGCCATTGGCTCCCGCTCTGGAGCGAAATGGACAAAGGACATGGGAGTATCCTCCCCACTGCCCAGCCCCTCTTCTGAGAGGGACCTCTGAATCGTTCCAACTCTCTCTTTAGGGCACTTAAGGGTTTACCTGTGGGAGGGTCCCTAGATTAATTGTGGGACCAGATTCATATCAAGACACTACTTCATCTTCGACTGTCTGGGCACTCTGTACTTTGCTCTGGGGACTGAGACTGCAACTGAGAAGACTCCTGCCTCGTGGTCTCATTGTCCTGCTCGTCTGCTGCAGCATCTGTGCCTGTGCTCCATATAGGATCCTCCAAGGTCTCTGGGCATCGAAACCACATGAAGGAATCTTCCTTGAAGTGAAGCAGTCACTTCCCTGCATCTGCAGGCACCACAAGAAAGCAGACCGGTCTGGGCTCCCACGGACTCTGAAAGGCTCAGCAACACAGGTGGAGGTTCTACAACTCCCTTGAGGCCTGCACTGTCTTCTCACTGAGTTTGAGGCCAGTATCCCTTGTGGGAACCGCAGGTACCAAACCCCTGTACACTGCGTCGACTTGACGTTGCAAAGGCTTGTTGGCTCTCTTCCTCAAAGATCTTCAGGCTCCAAGAAGCCCCATCCTCAGCATCTCCTCTGAGCAAGATTTTCATCCTCATCACATCTCGTGCATCGTGGGCCTGCATCTTTGGTGAGTTGCTTGCTGTCCTCTTGCGACTCCAGTGCCTCCGGGCTGTGGGTCCTCTCGAGGGTCATATTTTGTTTTAGTGGGCTCCCCTGATTGCTCAATGCCTGCTCTGGCTTCCCTGTTAGTAGTGAGTCCCTTGGACCTTGCTGGTCCCGACATTGCACCTTTTTTGCTTGCCACGTTGTTTGCAGTTGCCAATGCTTACTGATGCTCCTGATGGACACCAACCCCTCAACCCTCAACATTCGATGTAGGACAGCTCATGAACCACTCCCGGTCTTCCACAGCATCACCTGGTCCACACAGCTGCAGCTCCAATGTCACCGTCAACTCTCCTGCAACACCCGACATCCTTGGGCATTCGTCTTCTGTGCCTCCTGGTCACCCCTCAGTGGCATAGACTCTGTCCCCTCTGCTTGCAGGTACTTCTCAACTTGAATCCACCTTTGGATTCCACCGTACACTTTCACCTTCTTTGCCAGCTGCATCTTCCTGAAGTCCTCCATTGGGTATGACAGCGGTTTCAACTTCCCACCTATGCATTCGACTTATTTATTTTATTTATTTATTTATTTATTGGGCTTTTAAAGCACGACAGCTACCCAAAAAGGGTTTCCCGGCGCTAAGAGACATTAACCACATGGACAGAACGAAAGACTCTGGGGAGAGGCTGGAGCAAGTTACTGATTAAAAAGCCAGGTCTTAATGGCTTTGCGGAAGTGGATATAGCGGGTTTCCAGGCGTGGGTGCTGAGGGAGGGAATTCCAGAGCTTGGGGCCCAATTGGGAGAAAGATCTACCCCCATCCTCACTAGGCGTACTTTGGGTACACAGAAAAGGCCTTGAGATGAGGATCTCAGGCAACGAGTCGGCGTGTAGGTTCGCACGAGGGCTTGTAGGTATCTAGGGGCAGTGCAAAAAGGAATGTCCCAAGGTATCACATATAGATATGTAAGTACAATTTTAGCAAAAGACAGATGTATGTAACCACAGTCTAACAATGAGAAAAACTAAACTCATTGTGTCAGCCAACACTTGAATAATACACGAATATCCAAAAGTTTAATATATCAAGTTTATAGGTCATTTATTTGTACATATAAATTTAAAAATAATTTTCTAATTTTCTAATTAAAAAACATAAAAATCATACACTATTAAAATACATTATTAAAATACATTTCATTACAGAAAAGAGTAGTCGACGCAGCGTTTCGGTGATTATTGATCGATAGTTCACCTTCTTCAGGACAGTTTTCTCACTGTATTTTTGAGATTTTACAGTGTTTCCTATGAGGAACTCTTTTTTGATGGCGGAGTACCTCGTCTAGAGTATCAGTTGTAATCTTTTCGCTTAGCCGGGACTTTGGATGTAGCCACCGTGGTATGAACTTTTTTTTTTTTTTTTTTTTTTAAAACCATATACATATATATTTTCCTTTTGGATGGACGCAGGGAGGCCGGAATTTATATTTAAGGCCGACTCAAGAGGAAGGGATAAAGAGCCATAAAGAAGATACATAATATACACCGATTGGGGGTGACGATAGAAAGAAAACACCCAGACAATCAGGCGGATAATTATCAAACCCTCGAGGCGTCCCGAGGATTGGAGGTATCGAATTGCGACTGCCAAGTAGACCCCATCAGGCTCCTTGAAATCACAGTGTGATTTATGCAAGTTGAATGCTTTTTATTAATGCATAAAGAATAGGCAGAGAATTACCTACTACCATTAGATAGAATGTGTAATTAAATAAATACCCCTTTTCTTGCTTTCGCTTGATACCTGCAGCATACATCCAGCGTATATGGTTTAAAAAAAATCATACCACGGTGGCTACATCCAAAGTCCCTGCTAAACGAAAATATTACAACTGATACTCTAGACGAGGTACTCCGCCATCAAAAAAGAGTTCCTAATAGGAAACACTGTCAAATCTCAAAAATACAGTGAGAAAACTGTCCTGAAGAAGGTGAACTATCGATCAATAATCACCGAAACGCTGCGTCGACTACTGTTTTCTGTAATGAAATGTATTTTAATAGTGTATGATTTTTATGGTTTTTAATTAGAAAATTAGAAAAAAAAATTAAATTTGTATGTACAAATAAATGACCTGTAAACTTGATATATCAAACTTTTGGATATTCGTGTATTATTCAAGTGTTGGCTGACACAATGAATGTTTAGTTTTTCTCATTGTTAGACTGTGGTTACATACATCTGTCTTTTGCTAAAATTTTACTTACATATCTATATGTGATACCTTGGGACATTCCTTTTTGCTTCTTAGACATTACCCAGTCCCTATTACACGTAGTAGGGTACCTCCCTTTGTTTGAAAACTTCTAGGGGCAGTGCCCCATTTGATTCTGTGCATAAGGCTAAGTGTTTTGAATTTGACCCTGTTTTCAATACGTAGCCAGTGTAGTGCCTTAAGGTGACCGGACATGTGTTCCCTTCTGTGGCATTTGCAGAGCAGTCTTGCTGCGGCGTTCTGCACGAGTTGAAGGCGTCGCATGACTGCCTGTGACGCCCCTAGGTAGAGGACATTTCCGTAGTCCAAACGGGAGATGATTAATGCGTTGACCACAGACTTTTGAGTGTCGTCAGGTAGCATCCAAATGATTTTCCTGAGCCACCTCAGGATGGTGAAGCAGGTGGATGTCAGGTTAGAGACTTGGGGCTCCATGGTTAGGCCGTTATCAATGATAATGCCTAAGTTGCGTACTTTTTGTGACGGGATTGATAGTGAGCCCATTTCAGATGGCCAGTGTCTTGGGTTCCTGAGATTTTGGTTTGGGCCCAGTATTAGAACCTCCGTTTTGCTACCGTTTAGTTTGAGCATATTCTTACTCATCCAGGTGGCGATGTTCCTGAGGCCAGACTGCAGGACGGAGGAGGAGTCGTGGTCTCCATTGGAGAGTGAGAATACGATCTGTGAATCGTTGGCGTAGGTAAACATGTTTAGACCTGCTGCTTCGGCGATTTGGGCAAGTGGGGTTACGTATAGGTTAAAAAGCAGGGGGCTCAGCACCGAGCCCTGAGGGACACCAAAGGGGGATCGATGGACATTTGAGGCCGCGGTACTGGATGTGATTTGAAACGTCCTGAGAGTCAGGAAAGATGATATCCAGTCCAGCGCTTTACCCTTGATGCCCATAGTAGAGAGCGAATTTAACAAAATGTTATGGGAGATGGTGTCGAACGCTGCGCTGAGGTCAAGTAGAATCAGCGCAGCGGAGTCACCTCTGTCGACTAAGAGGCGAAGATTATCCATCACTCCAAGCAGTGTCGTCTCAGTCGAAAAGCCAAGGCGGAAACCCGATTGGGAGGGGTGAAGTATGTTGTTTACCTCCGTGAAACTGGCGAGATGTCCATGGACATATTTCTCCAAGACTTTGGAGAGAGCGGGTAGGAGGGATATTGGGCAGAAGTTGGCCAGGATTTTCGGGTCTGCCAAGGGTTTCTTAAGTAGGGGAGACACCATGGCATGTTTCCACATGGTTGGGACCTTTGCTGTGGCGAGGGAAAGATTCAAAGTTTGGCAGATGACGGAGAGTTGTGGGGTGTCCAGGAGTCTGAGTACGGAGATTGGGAGGGGGTCAATGGGAGAGCCAGTTTTCACTTTCCCTAAGGTGTCTCGAAGACCCTGAACATTTATCTCGGGCCAGGAAATTAGTGGCTCGTAGGACAGATTTGGCGCAGAGGAAGTGGCCTCCCCCTTCAGATCGTGGTCCAGGTCTGTCTCTACTTGAGTCTGGTGCTGTTTTACAATGTCCTGGTAGATGGTCTCAATCTTCTTTGTGAAGAACTGCGCCAATTCTTCACATTGGACATTATTCAATGGAAGGGGTTTGGCTGATGTATTTGCGCCCGCTAACTCTTTTACGAGATTGAACAGAGTTTTGGATTTGTTAGTGGCTTCTGAGACAGATTTCGCCACGTAGTTGGCTCTGGCCGTAGAGCAGGCTTTATGGTAAAGCTTGAGTTCGTTTCGGTAGGTCAGGCAGGCTACAGGGGAGTAGTCTGTCCTCCAAAGGCGTTCCAAGCGTTTACACTTGGATTTCGCTGCCTTCAGTTCCTCGTTGTACCATAACGCAGGAGAGTTGTGGGTTGTGAATTTTTTGCGAGCCAAGGGAAGGCAGGTGTCTAAGGCTCCTAGTAGCCATTTGTTGATCTTAGTGGCTACAGTCTCTATGTCCTCAGTATCAAATAATTCACCCAGAGGTACAGAGTCTAGTACGGACATGAAGTGATTTATGACCAGTTTCTTCCAATTCCTTTTACCGGACTGTCCTGTCCTGCCGGGGGAACTAGAAGTCATATGGTCAGACACGCTGAAATTAATAAGGAAGTGATCTGACCAGTGTAGGGGCAAGGCTGGATGGCAGAGTGACAGGGGAAAGCTGGAAAAAATTGGGTCCAGAAGGTGGCCTCCTTTGTGTGTAGCTCCCAAATTCCACAAAGTGAGATTCATGGCAGCAAGATCTTGAATTAAGTTTATGCCAGGTTTGTTCAGATGGTCGTCAAAATGTATATTTAGGTCTCCTATAATGGACAAATTGCTATAGTTTGCCCGAACCGCGGCCACCCAGTCCACGAGTTTAGTGGCCCAGGGTTGAATGGGGCCGGGTGGTCGATAAATCAGGAGACCCATGAAGGTGAAGTTTGGGTGGAGTTGAAGTTTAAAAAGGGCCATCTCACAGACGTTTAGGGAAACCGGTTCCAAGGTACATTGCAACGATTTTTTTAAAGATGACTGCTATGCCACCCCCTATGCCAGTGGTTCGATCTGTTCTGGCAATGGCATAGTTAGACGGTAGGGCTTCAGCTATATCTGGGCCTGAGCTGGCATGTAGCCACGTCTCTGTGAGAAATAGGGCATCTAGTGAGTTGTCGGACAAGAGGTCATATATGTTTCTTTTGTGTTTGCTAAGGGATCTACAATTCAGGCTTCCGAGGAGCCACGTATGTACCGGCTTACGGCCTGAGGAAAAGGGCCGACAGAGCTGAGGGACATCAAGTTGGAAGTTGCAGGAAGGACAAGAGATGGAATTGTGCCTGTCATTTGGTAGGATCTTACAGTTTAATTTGACAGGGGGTCGCATGGAGAGTAGTAGGTCAGACGTGTAGACCCTTGATAATGGAGTGTGGCATCCAGGGGTTTTGGGCCCTGGGCCCGGCCTGGCGCGGACGGGCGCAGATGGGCTTCCCTCTGGCGCGCCTTCGGCGCGCTGACGGCGTGCCCGCTGCGCGTCCAGGGAAAGCACATTGATATAGGGAGGTGGGAGGCGTGGCCTCAGGAAGTGGGCGTGGCCCTGGGGTTTGGCGCGCGATGGCGGCGATGTTGTTCCCTACCCGCAACAGCGCTAAATTCCGCTGTGCGAAGGAAATTCCAGCAGCTGTCAGGGGGAAAGTGCACGAGGGTGAGTGTTCAGTGGGTTTAAAAGCAGTACATTGCAAGGATAATTTTAAATCAAAATGCGAGCAGCTCTCCCGGCTTCCGCCTCAGGAGTGATTAGGTCTCTGGTGACTTCCCTGGTGTAGGTATCCTGGTTCCTAGGGTATCCACGGGTGGGGTACCTCTCCAACCGTCTGTCTGCCACTGGGTTTCTTCAGGGTCCACTGGGAATGGTCCTTCCACTTTAAAATTGTGACTTCGACTTACACATTGACTTGAATTAAGCACGTGGTCATGTTCCCACTCTGCACACGGCCGCCGTGGGGTTCCTGGTTACTTACCTCCGATGGTTCCTTGGGTCCCCAGTACTTCTACGTCTTCTGGGTATAGTCTTGGCTTGGGTCGTGGTCAGCATCCCACTTTTTTAGACTATGGTTTGGTCCTCCCCTGGTGACCACTGTGTGTATCTTGCTACTTACCTGCTTTCTTTGCAAAGTATTGCGTGCATTGTGTATATTTATGGGTAGGAGATATATGTATATGTTAGTGAGTGTCTTATAATAAATACCTATTTTTATAAATGCATCGTGTGGTTCTATTTCACTTAATCTATACCAATAAGATTATGTTCTGTTAAAACAAGCTGCTTTACACTCCTTCTGGACTAAGCTCGAAGGCTGCTCTCCACAGCTACCACTTAGAGAGCTTTCTGTTAGTCTACGACGACTAAAATCACCATAAGGGTTTTCTGGATTAGTGCAGGGTGCTACACTTACATTAGTGAGCACCACATACTAAGCCAGCCTCCTACACATCCCTATTCAAAATCAGCCAGTGTGCTAATCACACATCCCAGATTTACAAATACGAATGGTATATGTTACCCGTAGTGCCATGTATCAAACAGTCAGGGTACTGCATTCCTCCTGCCCTGGACAGGTTGATTAGGTAGCTCAGTGGCTAAATCACATGTTGCAGAGAAGTGTGTATGATCTACAAGTCAGCGGTTCAAGAGCCATCTTTGCTTTTTTTCTGCTAGAGGCCAGTCGAATGAATACCACAGAAGTGAAGGATGGTGCCTATCTTAGCTCAATCGGAACAAATGCTGTCATGAACATCTGAATAAAATATTTACTATTAATTTAGCGTTTTTACATCCATCACTCATTTTCTAGAGAATGTAGCTACCTTCTTCTAATAACTTTACATATCTGACTATCCGATGTAAAATACCCCCACTAAGCTGTATTGACCATTTGTTGATCAGCATCCAGAGTCGATTGCGACAGATCTGTTAAGAGTTAAACCAGGAATGTCCCATTAGTAGCTGAGGCGCTACTGTTAGCTGTCAGTTCCCTGGAAGTAGCTCTTGGAAGGGAAGCCCAGTCCAGTAGGTCATAGAGGGCCTGGGCACGTTGGAGGGGTAGCGCTGACAACCTGCAAACGCTTGGAGTAACAGCCAAGCAAATCAGTGACAGGGCCCACACGAACACAAACACACACAGTGAAAACCTGGGAGATTTCAGAGGACCGGAAGCAGACCCTTTTTCTCTGTTCTCAATCTAGCACCGCATGTGTGAACACTGGGTCAGGAAAAAAGAGAGGAGTTTTTGAGTGTAATCTTACATGAGAAGTAACCTTAATGGACGTGGTCAGACCTCGTAAAATATTAAAGAATACCATGAATGAACAAAACAAAAAATCGGCATACAGCTGCCAAGTGACAGCACAAACTCTTTATTCCGAGATCAATATCAGCCGAGCACTGCATCAACACAGCAATGTATGGTAAACCAGATCAATAAAGACAACCACTGACAACCCATCCTCACCTTCGCGAATAGTTGCTGTAGCAACACACCTCACTCGGGTAAAACGCGCCCGATCTCCAACCAGAGCCTGTGTCATCTGCAACAACAATGTGTCTGGCTTCCTTCAGTAGTCATTGTTTCTGCCCGAGGGCAGCTCAATTCCCAGTAACGCCGCTAAAACCCTTGCGCCAACCCAGAGCCTCCTCTCCACGCTCACAGACAGAGGCCTTGAAGTGTCATGTCTGACTTTGATGTCATTCAGATGGCTCCTCTGGCCACAATCACAACATGAATAAGAGATCACTACCATTATTCTTCAAGTCATGACATGTGGATTGCTTAATCAATACTCTGCCTGGAGCCCTTCAATGGTAGGCCGATTACTTCAATTTATCTAGGCGGTAAATACGAGGGCAAATCCAGTGATTGGACTCTGTTGTAATGAATGTGTTTATTGTGTACCGCTGACAAGGACGATCACAAACACGGGGAGATTCGGACAATGCTCCTTAGGAAAGAATGCCCCAATTTGTTCTTGTTCCACTATTCCAAGCCTTGCTGGTTTCTCATCATTCAGAACTTGCACCATTCTGGCCACTTATCTCTCTTCATCTTTTGGTACAGGAATTGGCGGCCAGTGTCTGAACTGCAGGACTGGCTCCATCCTCACAGGTCGTAAATACGCAATATATACTTGCACTTAGCACATCTACTTTGTGTGTACTAACGATATAAATGCAATGTGTTGCACCTGACGTCACTATCGAAGTGCATTCACGTTGGGATTAGAGACTCGTGTATACACTGTGTACCTTACTCGGATTAAGCAATATTTTTCTTAGAAATCTAAGGAAAACCATCCTCACACTATTAACATGTATTTACTTTAAAAACGAGAAAAAGACTTATGTACACTGGCCGCTCATCTGCCATTTTATCTGACACCTAAGCAAAGTTAGGCAACGTGTTTCCTTTAGCACCTCTTGAGTTGTTTCAAAGTAAATACATCATTTTAAAACTATTAGTTTGAGATTTTAAGGCTTCATTCACAGAATAAAATTAGAATCAGAATATACACATTGCCAAATGTATGACTGTCTGTGTGTAGTTACCCTCAAAGAGATACTCACAAAGAACTCGTGCACAACTTCCAACAAGGATTGCCATTCGCAGGCCTGTACAACTAGCCTTGAAACGGAAACGTGAAAAAGATGTATTCGTAGAACTAAGGAGAGAAATCTCCCTATAAGGACTGCAGTTTTAAATGTTTATCATCAGCATCATGTGCAAATGTGCAGTGAGGAATAGAGCATCTTCTGCTGGCTAATACAGTGCAGAAGATTTTCCGGAGAAATGCCTGCGGCAGACATTGCACCCGAAGGGCAGACATCACCGTGGACAATGGTACTCACAGGCCTCTGCGGCTGCAGCACAATGACTGCTCTGCACCAGGACACTGTGTCCAGTGACACCCGAGACAGGATAGAGTGAGCAGGCATGATGAAGGCGTGCGTTGGGCAACCCTAGAATGAGCTGAAGAGTTTGACACCAAAGAGGTATGGTACTCGAATATCATTCGAATAATATCGCCAGACATAATTATTAAGCCCTAAAAATAGTTTACAAAAATATTGCCCCATTTGAGTTCAGAATAGAAAATCTACATCCAAAGGGGCCATCTCCTTGATTTTTTGGGGTTGGTTCTAAAACCGTAAATGAGATTTTTAGGGTTTAGAAGAGCCTTATAATGTACTCTAAGAAGTCAGGCACCACGAGCATTTTATTCAATCGATGCCAAACCAAGATAGATCTTAAAAATTCTCGCTGAAGTGTCTAATATCCACTAAGAATGCAGTAGTAAAATAGCTCATACTAAGGCGTAGTACTATGCCACCATTAGAGTTAAAGAGGAAACCAGTGTTTACTCCCAAACCGGCAACAGAAACAGGCTAACAAGGGCCCATCACCAATGGGGAAACATCGTTTACAACGCGGTGTTTACAGCGCACTACCTTTACAATGATGCCATTACAACACAAGTCGTTACTACGACTTGCGCTGGATAGCGCTGTTGGATAAGGAATATTGTAATTTTATATTCCAACACCTTCCCTACTGTTACGTCGGCTGGTGTTGGAATATAAAATTATAATAATCCTCAACCCGCGCACACCAACGCAAGTCGTTGTAACGACTTGCGTTGTAATGGCAGCGTTGTAAAGTACAGCGATCTAAAAGATCGCATTGTACTGACGTACATCCTCACCAATGCACACCACGCACACAGAATATGACTGTTCAGTCGCAGACAGCCTTAGAAAAGGGACGATGTACTGGAGACCAGAAGACAGCTCCATAGGATAGCCATCTTAGCAGGAACCCAGCCTAAACTTGATTCAACAACTCTTGAAAGTAGTAATGGCTAGGTTCCTTCCTATATCCCTTTTGAGAGGCATCATCCTTTTCATTAACTTTGAAGTGAGCCTCTCCTCCTAATCAAGCCATCTTAAAAATTAAATACTAATGGAGATTTTTGGTTTGCAGTACAGCAAGCCTCCAACACAAGGAGCAACCTCCCAGTAACATTAATTGAAGGTGGCGCCTACCATAGTCTATGCCACGCGCATCTCCTCACACATGTGGTGTCCTCTTGTATCGCTCAGCAGCCTTTAAGATCAGCACTGTGAGGCACTGTTTGAAGCAATGGCAGCAACTCAAAGCATCACCCCACACCTTCCACTGGGTCGGGCATTCCCCATGCAACAATCACACTACCACCGCAGGTGTCTTCTGAAAATGACAAGCCCTTAGCTATCATCTATCTTCACAATTCGCCATGGGGACCAAACATCTAACGCCTAAACACCCCACGGTGATGCCTCTTCCAATTATTTTCTTGTTTCTGCACGCTGAGCCCTTGCCTTACCTCAATGGCATTGATTTCACACTGCCTGCACAGTCCATCACTGCTGCCCACAGTCACTGTTTGGATAATAGCAGTTTTGTGAATCTAGAAACCTTCTCCTTTTGTATGAGTGAGAATGTATATATCTCATGCACAAATATAGACCAGTGATCTGCACAGCCTTTCACTCTCCACGTAAATTCACAACATGAATATGATAAACAGACATTCACAGTCAGATGTGGGGTAGGAAAAATCATAATTACAATGTAGCAAAGCGAGATAAGGGAGTGGCACAAATGTAATGCAGGGGGAGATGCAGGATATAGGACATGATTGGGCAAGGTATGGGCAGGAGTATTTTCGTATGACACTACACAATGTTTCCCAGTAGATCCTTCACCTTTTATCTGAAAGGAAGGTTCAAACTAACTCCACTAGCGTTCTAAAGCTGTTATATGTGGCTTGCCAAAGAAACCTTCAGACCATTAGGTATATACACGTAAAGGGTCACCAGAAAAAGAAATAAGTAAATAAAAATCAAATGAAAAGGAGGGGCGTGGTCTGCTGAGCATGGTGGAGGCTGCACGGCTGTAGGGCTCCGGTTCGCCGCAAGGCTCTGAGGGACGTTTATCCTGATCTAATGACCCTCTGTACCGGCTGCGGGACCCTCATCAGTGAGGGGTCCTCCCCCGCTGCCGTGGAGGGGAGCAGGTCCCGCTGGGACGAGAGGTCGGGGTGCCCTGAGTGACGGCCCTGCCCCAGCCCTACTATTCAGGATGGTGTTGCTGATCTCGAGGAGGTAGAGCGAGTGAGTTGGTGCCGTGACGTCCAGTGAGGCACAGGGCCGGCTTTAGCACTGGTGGCGCCCTGTGCGACATGTTTGTTGGCACCCCTCACCGGCTCCCCCACAGACTCCCTCACTACTACCCTTTAACAGTGCTCCCTCAAGTCTCCACAACCACTCTCTCTCAGATGTATTTCATTCGTTATATACGAACCTATACCAATGTTTGGTGTCAAAGCACTTTACATCACACACACATTACACAGAGACAATCAATCATATGTGTGCAAATCAGTGTATAGAAAATGTTACATAAGCCAGAATACTACAAGGTGAGTCACATGTCATCCAACCTGGTAGACACTATAGTTTAAGAGTGCAGCGGTCTGGAGAAGCACAGACTCAGAATTTAAAACATAACCCCATGGTTGGGGGTTACATTTAATAATAAGGATTATTTAACCGAAATTAACCCTTTTTGAAACATTAGAATAATGAAAGACGGAGAAAAATATCATAATGGTCTTATCTATACCTTGCAGTTTGCATGCAGCTCTTTGATGACAGTCATTAGCTCGCCGTTCCATGTTAGGATTTTCACATCTACACTGCTGGTAACAAAAGGATCTCTCTGACAAAAGCACTGACCTATTTAAACTATATGCACTTTGTGATCTGCATGGTACACATTCTTTGCAGCAGGCACATTAACTCTGCGTGCTACCATAAAATGAGTAAAAACTTTCACTTGACAAAACTCCTTCTCTCTCCAGGAAGAACATCAATCACGGTGATATCTTGACATTTTTATTTTTGCAAGAAAATTGCAGAGGCCAGCAATGCAGCAGCAGGTGCTTTTAAAACCATAAAATACTTCTAAACATGGTGCCCCCTCAAACAGTCAGCACCCGGTACGGTGGCACAGGCCGCACCACCCTAGAGCCGGCCCGGGTGAGGCAGATACTGCGCCTGACCGAAGTGGCCAGGCTGACTGGAGCCCTATTGCCGTGGAACAGTGGAGGCTTGTGGACGCGGAGTGATCCCACTGCCGGGGTTGCTGAAATGGCGGTAGCAATGAGGTACGTTGCAGCTCTGCCCCACCCATCCAATCCCATTGAGGTGGGAGGACTGACTGCGGGGCTGTCTCCATGTTGGAGAGGGTGAAGGGACCTTGGCTTCGCTACATCAGCGATTTGGAGTGTTTCCCCTGGTGTTCGCACCATATCGAAGTGCTTGGGGCAGAGAAGCCTGTATTCGGGAGTCAGTGCTGGTGGAGGTGAGCAGGAGCAGAGAGACTAAGAGGTTTGGCTGCGAGGGCCTGGGGACAGGGCTGGGCTCTCCCTGTTTAACAAACTGGAGCCCCTGGGTTCTTCAGCAATAGTAGAACACCCTGAGTAAAATAAAAGGGTTGAGCTTGTACTCGGGGGCTTGACGGACGGTGACTTTGCCCACTAAATAGGAATTAAGGAGTCCTGAAGAGCAGGGAGTCCCTAGGGGCTTGCTATCTATGCTGTGAGGAGAGACTGCTCCTGCCATGGACTTAGAGCAATCACAAAGGAGGGACTGAGAATATTTTAGACAGGTCCAGCATACATGCCCTAACAACAATGAAGATACAAAAGGTATGCTGTTCCAAATTTTGAGACAAGAGGAAACTGGTTTCGTGTGGTCATAAAGTGTAGGAGGATGAGGATTCCTCCTCTTGGAATATAGGGCCCTCACATACCTGGCAAGGTGTAATGCTTCATCATATGGGCTGCTCCTCGTCAGGTCGGCGCTGCAATACCTGGGATGTATGACGTTACAACGCAGGCTATTACAACGCCTGCCTTTACAACGCGGTTTTTACATTGCATACCATTACAACGCATAGTGCTTTTAGGCGCTGGATAGTGATTTATTTAATTTACTATTCCAACTCCAGTCCCCGTGGATAGTAGGGAAGGTGTTGGATAGTAAATTAAATATATTCCCTATCCTAGAGCGCCCCCAGCGCAATGGGTTGTAATGGTTTGCGTTGTAATGACCGCGTTGTAATGGTAGTGCGTTGTAAAAGTTTTGTTGTAAGTGATGTTTACCCAATACCTGATGGGCTCCCTATGAGGGGCTCTTTGAAGGAGATCTTTTATTCCAAATGCCATTTGGTGCCGTGGGGGTGAGGGGCCTAATCAGTGTAGATGAAGGTGTGGAGGTGTTTAACCTGAAAAAATTATTAAAACAGGTCAGGGAGTACCAGCGAAAACTATTTTAATCTATGGGTCTCCCACCTTGGTCCACACTCTGATACGATACACGCCTTAAGTAAAATAGTGACAGAGGTCCCACAAGCTTTGTCGATCATGGGCGGAGATTTTAATATGCTAATGGACCCCTTGATAGATAGGACATACATTAAACAATCCCTGCATCCTGAGGATAAAGCATACTCTTATTACTCTGCGTCTTATAACACAAACTCCTGAATAGATTATCTGTTTACTCCTGCAGTGTCACTACAAAGGTGTTTAGATGCACAATTTAAAGCTAGAGGTATCTCTGATGAGGTAAGGAGACATGCCCATATTGTGAGACAGATGGGCACTTGGCAAATGGTGGCTTAGTGCCTGGCTCCATAGAGAAAGTGGAGAGATTGACTAGAGTCACAGAAAATTATTTCAAAGACAATGGAGAGTTAGTAATGGAGGAATCTGTCCCATGGGAGGCATATAAAGCAACATTAAGGGGAGGGATCTTAGTTGGAGAGGTGGCAGATAAACGGAAGAGAGATAAAAATGTGAAAAGTCGGAAAAAGATATTCGTGTTTAGAGGCTCGATAAGTTCAGGCACAAGCGGGTGATATAACTCGCCAACGAGACCTTAGAAGAGCAAAATACAATGCGGAAGCTACAAATGAGGTAAACAATTAATATATCAATCACAACAATGTAGAATATATGAAGGGGGGACAAGGCAGGAACTGCTTGCCTGGTTCATGACCAGGGACATGAGGAGATGCTATACAGCAGAGAAGACAAATCCAAGGTAACAAGGTATACACTAGAGAGCCTATAGCAGAGACTATACCAGGATATTTGCCGGAGTTTCATATGGGGACGCGTAGTTATACTGATGCAGAGTTACAGGCATTTGTGAATGATTGTCCGTGTAGCATCTTGAAGAAGACAATGGCCCTAGGATTAAAGACAGATTTAACAGCGGATGAGATAGGGATGGCGCCTGCACAATTACAATGTGGGAAGTTCCCGGGCCCTAATGGACTTACGGTTGAAGTATTCTGACATATGGCTGCGAAGGTGGTCCCTCCCCTCCATAGTATGTATATTGAAGCTTATGAAGATAGAGAATTGCTTGTGGATCTTAGGATGGCGACAGCGATTCCTATTCTGAAGCCAGGGAAACCAGCGGATAGTTAGGATTCATATAGACCGATATCATTGCTGAAAATAAATGCTAAGATTTTGGCACAGGTCCTCACGAATAGACTGAGGGGGGTGATTTTAGACCTGATACACCCAGACCAAAATGGCTTTATGCCATATCACTCTACCCGGTTCAACCTCAGAAGATTATACAATAATATGGCAACGCTAGAGGGGATACAGGTACCACTGGCCATGGCAACCCTAGATGCTCATCAAGCATTTGACTCATTGGAGTGGCCATATGTGTTTGCCATCCTAGCGAAAATGGGATTTGGCCCAAAATTTCTAAAATGGATTAATCTCCTATACACTGCACCTCAAGCGAGGGTGAAGGTGAATGGGGTGCTGTCCAAAAAAATCCAGATAGAGAGGGGTACAAGTCAGGGTTGTCCTCCATCGCCCTTATTGTTTGCATTAGCCATAGAACCATTGGAGGAATTGGTGAGACGCGATGCACAAATTGAGGGATGGAGATGGGAGTCACCATTGGAAAAGCATATATCTCAGTATGCAGATGATATATTACTGTATTTGGCAGATCCGGATAGATACTAAGACAGAATTAGAGAAATGTTTGAGGTCTTTGGAAAGTATTCCGGACTTCATATTAATTGAGATAAATCCTTAATTTTCTGCCATGGGGGTATACGGGAGGCGAGTGAGCCATTCCCACTTTCACTAATGATTGAAAGTACACATTTTAAATATCTGTGACTTTGGATCTCTAGGTTCCCCAGTTTGCATTATGAAGATAATGTAGCTCCCATGCTTTGAGATTTAGGCAGAGATGTTAAACACTAGGAAGGGTTACCACTCTGTTTGATGGAAAAAGCGGCAGGTCCTAAAATGGTGGCACTTCCTAGCTCTATTTATATGCTGCAGAATACCCCCTACAGGTAACCCAAAAGATTCTTCACGGAGGTAGATACAAGTCTGCGTTCTCTTCAATGGAAGGGAGGTGCTACAAGAGTAGCGCTTGCTAACCTACAGCACCCAACTTATGAAGAAGGGATTGCTCTTCCTAATGTGAAGAGGTATTATGAAGCAGCGCATTTATCTACAATTAATGATTGGGCATTTGCTCCGCATTCTCATCTGGCAGATAGGATGGACAGGGATATGATGGGACAAAAAAGATATCATGTCTTATATGGGGGAAATTGAGACGGGACGTGCCCCTAGCCAAGAAACTAACAATTTATGACATGAGTTACATAGAGCGATGCAGCGGGAAGGTAGACTGACTCATTGACCTGTTGTGGGTGGGCACCAGACCATTAGATGTCTCAATATTGAAAGGCATTAGAAAATGGGATCTGATAGGGATTAGCACGTTGGTGGATGTGTGGGAAGCCAATGGAATGGTTCAGTTCTCACATTTTCAATGAGAATACCATATGCAACCCTCTAAAATTTTTAAGTACCTCCAGTTGCAACATGCCCTACAAGCGCAGATCGCGGCCAGAGATGAAACTATGGAGTCCTCTTCATTGGAATATAGGTTATTACATGGCCATGGAAAAGAAAATGTTATCACTTAGATAACAGACTCTCATGAGAAACACTCAGGAAGACTTAGGTGCACTGAGACATCAATGGCATAGTGACATTGGGGAGCTGTACGATGAAGATTGGTTGGAGGTGTTACAGGTTCCTAAGCATATAGGAATTAAAGCCCCATATAGACTAATACAACTTAAAATGTTATATTGAGTCTACTACACTAGAGTGCGCTTTCACACAATTAGGAACATTTCTGATCTCTCATGTTTACGACAGTGTGGCCAAGTGGGGTCCTTTCTCCACACTATTTGGGATTGCATAGCATTAGCACTTTTTGGGGAGAAGGCACACCAGAGGCTAGAGAATGCCACTAGAGTTAGGTTGAAGAGGTCTTCGCCACGGATCATACTGGGAATATAGTTGCATTTGAATGCCACTTCATATCAGCAAATTCTCATCAACCTAGGGTTCCTTTTGGCCAAGAGGGAGCTAGCATGTGGGGTACGGCTAGAGCTCCTCAGATAGAAGACTGAGAAAGGGAAATGGATATGAGCTATGTACAGGAAAAAGGAAAATATAAAGGCAGAGGTTGTACTAAAAGTTTGGCAAAGTATGGCATAGATGGCTATGTGATATTAAAAATGGGTGCGTTGGCAATACAGGGGGGGGGGGGGAATAGGGACAGGAGGGGAGGTGGGAGGAATGGGAACCGTGTCTGGATTTGTTATTTCTGTATGTTTTTCAATTTTGTTTTTTTCCAAAATCAATTTAAAAAAAGGTACACATAGAATGAAAATATAACACATGAACATACATTAACTAAAATCTAGTTAAGCACACACTGCAATTGTAACTGATGGACCTAGCACAAACCCACACCTGTTGCCTCCCACATGTGGCTGTGGTGATGTTGCTCCAGTGAGAATATCTAGTCCTCCTGTGGCTATGTGAAAGACCCGACTCCATCAACAACACGTCACCTGTCTGCAAATCCAACCCAGACATGGTCACCCAGCAGGCAATTGACCCAAGAAATGGCACAGCAGCAAGAGAGAATCTGACAGCTACCTCGTGGATAAAGATGCCAGCCCAATATGGAACTTGGACTGGTCGTGCTTTCCTGGGCCACGTGCATGTGCAAAGCCATACTGAGCAGGAAGAAATCTAAACAGATATGTCCAGTTAAAGGAGTGACTTGAATATTACAAGTATCCCAAGTAGAGAGACTAGCTGGGAATGAAACTCACCCCATGCATGATAGCAGTAGCTGAGATTTAATTATTTGCTTCACATGTTTGAAAAGTGACATCCTACCATAACAATAAACCTATGGGTAACAGTGCTGTGCTTTTGGCCTCACTTTAAAAAGGGACCTCATGAGGGGGTGTGGTGGCCAAGATGGCTAAGATGGTAGACTGAATCTTAGATCTCATCCCACTCCCGATAAAATGTTTAATCTCCAGTATGAGGAACACATGAAGGGCAGCTGTAGGAAATTAGTTTACCAGTTGAGGGGGTTTAAACCCTCTTCAAGCAGCAACCACAATCCTCTGCCAAGATGAACCCCAAGCAAACTCCAAATTAACCTGTACTCAACCCTCGGGTAGCTTTGCACAAAGGAGTCAAGCCTAACTTAGAAGCAATGTGTAAAGTATGTATGCTGCACTCCAAACAGTAATAAAGTGAAAACACAACACAAGAAAATCCCACACTCAGTGGTGTAGCACACAATTATGGGTTACCTGTGCAGAATATGATGAGGGGCCCCCAAGTCTCATGTATCTTACAGATATTTATTGGCCATGGACTGAATGGAGGCTCCTATGAAGGTTTAGGCCGCCCTGGAGGTGAGGATACTCCCCTACCCACTCCATCTTGGAAAAGCAGAGTACATTTTACTAAATTATTTGACACCTAAACAACAAAAAGCCAGCTAGTAGACCCAGAGATATGCAATTTTAAAGATATAGGTAAAAATAGTGCCTAGAAACATGACGCGCCAACTGTGGTTATTTGGTCGCGCTGGACAGGGACAAAGTCACAAGTTCAGGCAACCACATTGTAGCATATGCTGGACACAGGAAACAAGTTAAGTCCACTGAACAAAGTACCTTAGATCCGGGTTATGGATCATTGCGAGATCTTGCGTCAAGGATGCGTCATGCAGCAGCAACTCTGGGGAGCTGCAGGGTTGTGATGCAAGGTCCTACATTGATGTAGCATTGTGCAGTAGTGGCTCTGAGGAATGGTGGGGCTGCGATGCAAGGTCATGCATCGAGGATGCATTGCACAGAAGTGGTTCCGAACAGCTGCGGTGTCATCTATTAGGGGTTGTGTTGTGCAGAGGCAGTTGTGATGCAGAGCTGCGAGGTGATGTGTCACACTGCGTCGGTTCTGCTGGGACCAGAGCTGGGATGGCAGAGCACACTTAGGCCCAATTTCAAGTGTCCACGACTAGGGTGGCTCCACTTAGAGGGCATGACTCAAAGCTGACAGAGTCCAGGTGCTGGATTCCAGATGGCTGCAGTCTTTACTGTCCCTGAGGCTCTGATCATGCGGCCAGCCAGCTGGCTATTGGAGTCACTCTGATGGTTCTGAATTCAAGATGCAGGTCCAGTCCTTTTCACTCAGGTAGCAGGGCAGTAGAGTAGCAGTATTTCTTACAGCAGAGCAGTACTGCAGTCCTTCTGAGCCTTACATAGGCCCCGAAGATTGGATCCCAGGGCCCAATATTTATTCCTTGTGCCAGATTTGAAGTAAGAGTAGGTAGAGGAGAGGTGTTTGGAATGTCCTGCCTTCTTGCCCTGGCCCCAGCTTATCTGGGGGCAAAAAATACATGTCCAACTTTTTAAATACACTGCACCCTTCCCTCTGGGGTTTGTAGGGCCTATCCCAGGGGACACTTGTATGTATTAGAAAGGATGGTTTGGGCCTGGCAAAAGGTTTACTTTACCAGGTTGAAATAGCAGTTTAAAACTGCACACACAGGCTGCAATGGGAGACCTGCAACATGTTTACAAGGCTACTTAAGTGGGTGGCACGATAAGTGCTGCAGGCCCACTTGTAGCATTTTATTCACAGGCCCAGAGAACATGTAGTACCAATGTACTAGGACCTAATAAATTAATTAAATGTGCCAATTGGGTTTAAGCAAAAGTTATCATGTTTAAAGGAGAGGGCACAAGGACTTTGGCACTGGTTAGCAGCGGTAAAGTGTGCAGAATCTTAAAGCCAGCAAAAAAGAACTCAGCAAAAACAGGAGGATGGAAGACAAAAAGTTGAGGGAAAATTATGCCACGGAAGTCAGGTCCAGGAGCAGGAAGCACCGGTATTGCAGTCGGGGGCCACACTGACAATGGCAAAACCTGCAGGAGCGGGGATTGTAAAAAACAAGGACCCCCTGAATAGTAGCGTCGGCAAGACTCCTAGGACAGGGATAACAATGTATGCGAACAATGTATATTTTAGTGACCATGGACATTGAATCGCTTTACAGCAATATTCCGCTCAAAGAAGCTGTAGATGCGACAAAATGGTTCATCGACGAGTATAGCATTGTTTGCCCCAAAGATTTTATTATAGATTTACTAAACATTGTGCTTACCGAGAACATCTTTGAGTTCGGGAGTACCCTTTACCGACAAGTAAAAGGGGTAAGCATGGGCGCATCAGTAGCACCTACTATCGCTAATATATATATGGCGGCCTTTGAGACCAAGTATATCTACAATGAAATAGCGCAATTTTTTGAGTCCGTATCCCACTGGTCCAGATATATAGAAGACATTTTCTTTATCTGGACCAGTGGGGTGGATACCTTAAAGGAGTTTTTGACCTGGATTAATATGGCAGATGTTAATTTGAAGTTCAAAGCTCAATTTAACACCGAGCAAGTTGAGTTTCTTGATCTAACGATCAAACATCTGAACAACAAATTGATAGTGGATCTATATGTGAAACCCTCTGCACGCAATACGTTGCTTCATTTTAATAGTTTCCACCCTCGTAGTCAGGGCAGAGCATCCCTTTCTTACAATTACTCAGAGTACCGAGGAACTGTACCAACCTAGCGGATTATGATCTACAGGCAGCTGTGATGAGACAGAAATTTCTGAACAGAGGATACCCACATAGATTAGTACGTGATTCATACAAGAGAGCCAGGTTCTACGACCGTGATCATCTTTTAAGAACCAAACCACCAAAGGAGGACACCCGGCTAGTATGCATTACTAAGCACTCCACCCTAGATAATACAGTAAGGCAAATTGTTAATGCCAATTGGCATATTTTAAACTCAAATCCCACAGCCAATGTCAAACTAGCTAAACCCTTGTTTGCTCATAAAAGAAATAAAAACTTGAAGGATCTGATTGTGCATTCCCGGTTCACTAACAACCATACACAATCAGAATTTACCCAAATATCTATAACGGATAACTTACCGCTCAAAGGTACAGTTAAATACTCAGCCTGTAAATCCTGTGACAACATTCTGAATGGTGAGACCTTGGAACATAATGGATGTCTTATGAGTGCTACTGGTATGTGGAACTGTAAGACGGCTAATTGTATTTACTTTATCTTGTGCCCCTGCCAGCTGGGTTACGTTGGCGAGACATCTAGACCGATTCAAGTTAGATTAACCGAGCATCGCTCAGCAATACGGACTAACAAGTTTGTGGCACCACTAGTAAAACATTTTCAGGAGAAAAAACACAAACCTGAAGACTTCAAGTGGCGGATTATAGAAAAGATCAGATTAGCTGATAGCAAAGGAGGAAGCAAAGTGCGGAAGAAAAGAGAAGGCTTCTGGATTTTAAGCCTAGGGACATTTAAAAATGGACTGAACAGTGATATTTCGTGGGAGAATGCTATTATATGAGTATTTGTTCCCTTCTTCATTTTCTTCATAAAATAAGAGTATCTTCATTCATGCTTTAAATACATATTTAGAGAAGGTAACTTTTTCCTTTTTTCAACTGTCCAGGGCACTGTATACAGCAATCCTTCGACCGAGGAAACATTTTATTCTGCTTTCAAATAACTGATACCGTTATTTCTAATTTAGATCTTCTTTGATATCCTTCTTTGATATCCTTTTTTGTATAATTTTTTTAATTTTTATTCGATGTAGAATTTAAATAATAGAGTGGCTCTTCGTCACCTTCTGGTTAAAATTATTTCATTACGATCTGGCCTATTTCAAAATTTACACTAATTCTGCCGCATATGACAAATCAATCGGTGTGCAGATATTCCAGATGGCGACATCGAATTGGCCGCCATTTTTAACTTTAAATGACCAAGGGCCAGATGTAGGTAATTCTATTTTACCGACTCATAAATACCGAATTTTACCGATTCGGTATTTATGAATCGGTAAAATAGAAGTACCGAGATGTAGGTAAATCCAGATGTGGATTTACCGAATCTTTAAAAGTCGGTATTTACCGATTCGGTAAATACCGACCAGTAATGCCCCATTCATTCCTATGGGCTTTGAAGCCCATAGGAATGAATGGGGCATTACCGGTCGGTATTTACCGAATCGGTAAATACCGATTTTGACAAGGGTGCAGGGGGTGTCACTTTGACACCCTCTAGCACCCCCAAAAAAGGTTCGGGGGCCATGTGGCAGGCATACCTGCCCTAAGGGCAGGTCTGCCTGTCATATGGCACAGGTGTGCATGCACACATGTGCATGCACACCTGAATCGGTATTTTACCATCAAATTGAATTTGATGGTAAAATACCGAATTTGTAGGGCTTGTGGGACTCAGAAGAGTCCCACCTACATCTCAATTTTACCGATTCTGTAAAAATACAGGTCGGTAAATTTACCGACCGGTATATTTACCGAATCGGTAAAATTACCGAAATGGCCTGTTTCCTGCCCCCTACATCTCAAAAGCCAAATACCGGTCGGTAACGGCCGAATTCGGCCGTTACCGACCGGTATTTGGCTACCTACATCTGGCCCCTAGTGACTTGTTCGGTTGACGCAGTGTTATCGGATAGGCTCTACACTACAACGAGTATATATGCTGTATATGCTATACATACTTATTACAAACACTCGATAAACTAGTTATTTTCATGCACAAGTAGGAGTGCTCTCCGTTTGTTATTTATTAATTTCATTTCGTTTTCCATTTTATGGTAAATACCAATCCTGTAACTATCGGAAGTCCATTTTTGATTTCTAGTTACATCCTTTCTACTAGTCTTCTTTCTATTACTATGACAGCGTAACTAAACGCTGTGATTGTGAAAATGACGGGCTATTTAAACTGCACTGCCTCTCGGGAAGGTTGGTTATCCGTTTTTATCTTGGGATCGAAAGAACGTCGGTATTTGGAAACTGCACGGAAGCAATACGTCTCATTTCTAGACGGTAAGCGCTTTTTGAGTTAGTAATTTGACTCTGGTAATCTTGAATGAGTCTGAATCATCAAACTCACGTAACTTTTAGAAACACCAGCCATAAGGGATTTATTTAGACAAAGGGTTTTCAATTATCCCCTTATGATTTTTCTGTTAATAGATTCCTGAATATCTACAGGATACCGTGCAGACTCTCCGCTTCAACCTCATCAGCATAAATACAGACTACATCGTGTTGTTTATAAATGACAGAAACCTTATGCTCTTAAGGTAATACATTCGGTTAATCGCTATTTTCACTGATTATTCATTGACCTGGGGGCGTCAGAATTGCCTCTAAAACTTATTATATCCCTTTTTTAGGAATTGGTACGTCATTCAACTTGGCGCTGTGTATCCCTCATCAAGTGCCCTACATATGAGTTTTCAACCACCTAGACGTTCATCCGACTACAGAAATCCTTAAGGTGTGGCATATCTGGAATATTATCAAGTTTTGTTTATTTCATTTTGCTCTGGTTGACTCTTTTAACATAATTTAGGTTTGAAACTAGATGTTTGAAATTGGTTTCGATATATGTTTTCTTTTTTCGCTATGCAGGAGATATACTGCTCTGCTCGGTGGTGAAAACGAGGAATCGAATATTTACACTCTAACCGTATTTTGAAGGTGCATGGATTTTATAATGACTGTTATTTACTATGATCGCGTTCATGCCTCTATATCATGCAAGCAGGAATGCATCATGCATTATGCGCTAGTCTGTCGTAATAATTTACTCCTATGGATTATCCTACAGTGTGTTGTATCTTTGTTAGTGTCGTTCACAAATTTTAAGAGCGAGTTTTGACCAAGTCATTAGGTAATTGATACGTCTTCATCACATTCTTCATCAGAATCTATTTTCCTTTTCAGTGGTCATTGAATACTGTTTTATTCTAGAATAGACTCTGATTAGGTACATGTTTAATAGTCCATCCCTATTTCACAGGTCTCTGACGTAACTGAACTCTAAATATAGCTATTGGCCGCATGGATATTCCACTTACATGTTCACATCTACTGGAGTGCCCTTCAGATATCCAATGTTATTTTTGTGTAATAAGCATCAGTCAACTCGTTATGAATAGTGGTGAGGACAGACCATAACTAATTCGAGTATCATATTCTTTACTACAGAATTAGGATTATATCAATTCCTGCTCTCTGCCCATTCGAGGAATCAAACGGAGGGCTTCCGTATTTCCAACGACCTTGTAAATGAGAGTGAGTTTGACATTATTGTATCTTTAAATAAAATAATTGTCTATTTTTCATGTGGTCTACAATTTATTGCATTCAGGGATTGATTAGGTAAATAGGACACTACCAATTTCAATGGTTGTGGCGAACATAATCCTGTTAGCCCTATATTATATATGCCCCAATTGTAATTATCGTTTTGATAATCTATTTAAATTTCTTATGTTTTATTTTTTAAATCTTTTCTTTTTTCATATTCCTTTTCTCTTCTTGTGTATTACGTATCTGATGTGATGGGTACTGATTATCATTGTATTGTATATGAAGTCTTTTTTATGTTACCTTAGAAAACATGATGTAATATATAGGAATCAAGATGACAGCAGAAAATTCCTCTTGTGTTTATATAAAAATGTTGAATTATTGTAACTTGAAAAGAATTGTACACCTTATAATGTGCAACACCGTAATGAATTAATTTGATGATGGTGTTTTTTCTCCCCTTTTTCTTTATATATATATGTTCTAGATTTTACACATATCTCTCCCCTTGTGGCTCCTGAAGAAGGCGTTTGCTACGCCGAAACGCTTGTCGATGTTATTTGCCACTTTGTTTGAATATTTAAATTAAAACTGTTAGGTTTTTCTTATATATTGATGATTATTGTTTGAATTGATGTATATAAACTTATGTTTTTAATGTTCTGTCAATAGACAGTTCACAATTGTCATAAACTGTATGATTTTTTAATGTGTTTTTTAATGTGTCCATTAAACTGATGGTACTATCCATTGCTATTTTTCATGGTTTTTCTTGCTGTTATCTGATGTCACATGTTTTCGTATATGCTACTGCCTAGGAAAAAATGTTCACATACAAAACCTGCAGGAGCGACACAGCAGAGGCAGGAAGATCATGTGCAACCGCACCGCACTGAAGCGACTAGAGGAGGTAAGTGGCAACGCAGGTGAACGATATGAGGCAAGTTTTATAACGCGCAACTTAGCCCCGAAGGGCGTCAAGGCGCCTAACCAAATAAAGTGGTACAGTCAAAGAGCATGATTAATGAAAGGCTTTGATGAAACACCACGTCTTTAACGCTTTCTTAAAGAGAACCATGGTGGGTTGGGATTTGATCTCCGAGGGGAGGGCATTCCATAATTTAGGGGCCACAGATGAGAAAGCTCTTCCGCCCCATCTGACCTTGTTTGTCCGAGGGACGGTGAGAAGGTTCTTATTGACCGAGCGAAGGTTTCTGCTGGGAGTGTAAGGACTCAGAAGGGAGCTTATGGCCTCAGAGCTGCCGCAGGATAGAGCACTGAAAACTAGGCATAGAATTTTAAAAGAGACTCTAGACTGAATCGGGAGCCAGTGTAGGCTCTTCCTTGCAAGAGAGACAGAGGCGGTGTTAGGGACGTCCAGAACAAATCTGGCAGCCGCATTCTGGATAATCTGGAGGCGTTGGATGAGGCCTTTATTAATGCCTGCATAAAGGGCGTTACAATAATCCAGCCGTGATGTAACTAGGGCCACCACGGTCTGTTTACGAGCTTGAGGAGAAAGGTAGTGGGCAATTTTTCTAAGTACCTTAATCACTCCCCAACAGGTAGAAACAGTTCTATTGACCTGTAGTGACATGTCTAGAGAGGTGTCAAAAATCACGCCAAGATTCCGGGCGGAATTTGACGGAACGGGACAGGTTCCGAGAGAGGAAGGCCACCATTCGTTAGACCAGCTGTTTTGATCTTTACCGAAGATCAAGACCTCTGTTTTCTCTCCGTTCAGCTTCAGGGAATTTAAAACCATCCAATCGGAGACAGCTTGCATGCAGTTCCTGAAGCTGAGCGCGGAGGTACTCACAGAGTGGGAGAGGGACACCATGATCTGGGTGTCATCGGCGTATGACACCACCTCCATCCCCTGAGCTCTTACCAGTCTGGCAAGTGGGGCCACATAGATGTTGAAGAGGGTCGGGCAGAAGGCCGACCCCTGTGGAACCCCACATTGCACAGGCTTAGCAGGGGAGAGGAACTCTCCTAGCTTGACCCTCTGTTCTCTCTGATCAAGGAAAGAGGACAGCAAGCTCAATGCAGGACCTTCCACCCCTATCTCCCTCAGACGAGCAGTTAAGGTCGAGGGAGATAGGGTATCAAAGGCGGCAGTCAGGTCCAAGAGGACCAAAAAGGTGGTCTGGCCTTGGTCGACCTTAGATCGTATGTTGTCTGTCACTACTGTGAGGGCCGACTCAGTGCTGTGGAATTTTCGAAAACCATGTTGAGACTGGTCGAGGAACCCCGAGGCATCTAGGAAAGCGGTCAGATGATGGTTGAGATGTAATTCCAACATTTTGGCTGGAGCAGGCAGTAAGGAAATCGGCCGGAAGTTCTTAAGGATGTCCGGATCCAGAGTCGGTTTTTTGAGCAATGGTTTAACTATGGCCTGTTTCCAGGAAACAGGGAACATGCCCTGAGACATAGCCAGGTTCATTACCTCAAGAAGCGGGGGCAGCAGGGTTTCCTGCCCTCTGAAGGTTGAGAACCTTCAGAGGGCAGGAGTCCATAGGCGAGCCTGATTTTGTCCTGTTTAGCAGGGAGTCTAGTTGGTCAAGTGTAAGGGGCGGGAAGTTGGTCAGAATCTTAGAAGGGTCCTTGGCCCAAGGTTCTAGAACAGAAGGGGACTGGGGAGGACGGGAGCACATAAGGTCTCTCTGTGCTTCCAGGGATATGAAATGACGGGACTCCCTCCCATTCCTACGGCCTCAACTGCACCCCTCTGGGCGGACATTGGGCATACGTACCTACATGGAAGCTGATACACGTGTGACAGGAGAGACAGGCCACTTAGAAAACAAGTATGTGCAAGACCATCAAATTGGGTTTCTGAATGAAATTGACTTTTTACCTATTGTCTCTGTTTACTACTGAGCATCATTGTGAGCCTACAAAGCACGGAGCTAGATGAAACATTTATGAGTTGCTGATCAACACATCAGATTGACAAAATGCTCCAGGGCAGAGATAGATGGTGATGTCTGCCCTGAAACCCTCAGTGTAAGTGCAGCTTTCACTATACAGACACCCAATTACCTAACAATATGGGGAACGGTTATCTTAAACCAGGGTTCTCCAAAGTCGGTCCTGGTGGGCCAGACCCATGCCAGATTTTTAGCATATCCCCATTTAGATCAATGTAGTTATCTAAAAAATCTGGCATGGATTCCGGCCCTCCTGGACCGACTTTGGAGAATCTTGAGCTAAACTAACCTTTGAGAACACAAGATTCTTATCAGGACGGGAGGATATGGAATCATGGTGAGAAAATGTAGTCAGGGCCTTTGATCCTCCTGGAAGACATGAAGAGTCTATAGACAGACCTAAAATATAATCTAAAAACTGTGACATTAAGACTTGACCAGATGAAAGAGCGCCTTGACAGGCAAGCTAACATAATAGATGTAGCCAAACAGTACATATTAGACCACGAGGATGTGCAAAATCCTCAAATACCCTCCTTACAGACTCACAAAAACAGATGAATCAAATAAGGAGAACAATGAATTTGAGAAAACTGATATATTTATAGAAACTCGAGCGACAGACCTCTTCAGCATAGGCAAATTTACACAATGCTTCATGGTCGAAAGAGCACACAAATCTCTGGCTCTGAGTTTGCCTCCAGGTGCCCCAGCGCACTCATTAATTGCCAAAAGTTTAAACTTTAGAGATCAAGATGTAACCATGTAAATGATGAGAGAGCATGCCACTACAGAACACCAGGGAGTCAACATTTAATTATTTCCAGATTTCACAGCAGCAGTCCAAGAAGGAAGATGCTCATTCACAGAAGTAAAATTGATTCTGTGGGAACAGAGAATGTCTTACTCCTTGCTCTATCCAGCCAAACTCTGGGTGGTCTCTGAGGGTAATATAGTCTTGTTCACCAAACCAGCAGATGCCCTCAAGTTCTGAAAGAAACTACAGAAACGTTCTAAAAGATCTCCTCTGGAGGCTAGCTCCAGAGAGCAACTCAGAGATGTAGAGTGATTGGACCTTGCCGGACCCTTTATCTCTATGTGCAACTTAAGATGATTGTCTTACTGTTAAGATATGTCTACCGTAAGTGATATATGCTTACATAATAACAATTGAGCTTGCTGATGCACAAGTATCAAATGGAAATAAAAACCGAGGGCCTCATTTATGAAAAGTGACGCGTCGCTGCGTGAAAACAGCGATGAGTCACTTTTCATTGTGCCCTCCTTGCGACATGTTGGATGCATCATGTCACAAGGAGTTACAGATACCTCAGTATTTCTGATGTATCTGTAGGCGCAAAAATTACGCATTGCTGGAGTGTGTCACAAAAGTGACGCAACCCTAGCATTTTCGATAATAAATGTACTTTTAATGACCAATTAAATAACCTCTCATCAACCACCTGGTATATATTGAAAATGATCAACAGAATATGCCCATATATTCCTCAAGATTCATGTAAAACATTGGTGACGGCACTGGCCCTGGCCAGATTAGATTATGGCAATGCCTTGTACTCAGGAATACAAGTCCAACATCTTGCAAAGCTCCAGCGGCTGCAAAATGCAGCAGCGAGGCTGGTGCTCAAAGTTCCTAGATCTGAGACAGTTAATCATAGATTGAGTAGTCTTCACTGGCTCCCCATGGAGAAAAGGATCCGGTTTAAATCATTGTGTCTGGCCTATAAATCTTTACATGGGACGGGACCACAGTTTCTAAGGGCCCGATTCACAGAATGAACTTAAGACTAAATCCTAAACTTACTACTATTTGGTATTCACAGAATGCACTTACTACTTTCGGGATTCACAAAGTCAACTTACTACTTTCGGGATTCACAGAATAAACTTACTACTTTCGGTATTCACAGAATTGATTTAAGACTACTAACTCTAAGTCCGAACTCGGGCCGGAAATTCCGGCCCGGAGGCGGAGCTTTCGGCTTGGGGCGGAGCTTCCGGCCTGGAGGCGGAGCTTCTGGCCTGGAGTTCACTGCATCACTTCTACGAGGCTTACTTGCGTGGGAATGCCCCCCTTGCATACATTATACCTGACGCAGGTATAATGTAGCGCAGGGGTTTACAAAGTGACGCATCTGCTTAGATGTGTCACTTTGTAAATACAACGCAACAGGGGGCATGTTTTATGCTGCCATTACGTCACAAAAAGTGACACAACAGCAGCGCAAAAGTGACGCATGGCCTCATAAATAAAGCCCCATGATTTTATGTAACCTTTGATTCAAACTATTTATTAGCTCCTCTGCAACTATATTGTGTTGCGGATACTATGGGTCGTTGGGTATGACACCGCTTCTTTGTGTATTCCACAAAATAAGGTATGAGTTTGGGTTGGTTAATTAAGTTCAGGTCAACTACACTGACAGTTATGGGTCTCACTGTGAGTTGGAAGGGGATAGGGAAATTGCACGGGGGACTGCTTGTTAAGTTTTATTTTACACAACCCAAAATGTCTTGGCTAGACAACAGTATACGACTGTTGTTACACTGATTATTATTTAATTGGCTCCTTCCTGATCCTCAGTGGTTAAAGGGTTACAACATTAGAGGCGTTGCCTGGAATCTCACAATGCTCAACTACCCCAAAAAAGAATGACTTGTATTGGTCTAGCTAGATAGATGTAAAATACATTTTTTATACAAGAGACTCACATAGACCCCAGTAAACTTCAGTCATTAGCCTCCAGATGTGGACCGTGTAGACACTTCTACTCATTTATCTTCTATTCACGACGAGGCACGATCCAAATTAGAAAAGCTTTCTCTTTTGCCTTAGATGGTATAGCTTTCAAACCAGCCAGCTCATTTTTGATGGTTACTGGCATTTATGAGAGCAAAGTTGTATGTTCATGAACTTATATGGGCCAAAAACAATACTTTTTTGATAACATCAAAGTGCTTCTGCATAAACATGGTCTTTGCCGAGTGAAATGCAGTGAAGATTTGAATTTAACTGTCGACTCTGCACTGGACAGAACAGGGTCACCTAGGGTGGGATATGCAAAACTGGTAAGGCCTGTCTTCAGCTGCAGGAGTACTTTACCTTGTTTCAAGCCTGGACACTCATAAGGGGTGGGGAAAAGCTTTCTCCTTCTACTCTAGTGCTGTTGAAAGTAACTCAAAAACCGACTGCTGGCTTATGAGCTCTGAGATAGCATACTGGATATTAGAAGTGAAATGTTACACACACATTGACTGACTAGTAACCTATGGTATTAGAACTCAAGGAGCGAGTTAAAATATCATATTGTATTCATTAAAAATTCCCCTCCAGAACTTTACGTAATAGAATGTTTTGCAATGGATCACGAGACTTGGTTGTTGATTTCTTTGATATAAACCCAAACTCTGTTGATCACTACTCTATTGTATGGAGAGCTTTCAGATTATGTGGGAGCGAATGGTTATTGCCACCCCCTCTGGAGTGCTGAAAGATAAACAACCACAGCGGCACAGGTGCGAGAACGATCTCATCATTCTAGAAAAACAAGTTGGAGAATACTTTGGACTCACGATTAATTGGGATAAAATATAGCTATTTCCCTAAGGTCCTTGTATATCTAATACTAATAGATTAATACTAGACTTTCCTCTGATGTGTTGCGATACCTTGTTAAACATTTGGGTATATAAGTTATTTTCAACAAAGAGAGATGTGCCCATGGCAAGCCAAGCAGAAATCCCAGACTGAGGCATGGACTAGAATGCAGGGCAGATCGCAATCATAAAAACTGTAGTGTTACCTACATTTCTTTACCTCTATATAAACATTCGTATTCAACTCATCTAATAATTTTTAACAAGTTTAGCTCCCTTCTTTCAAGATGTATTTGGGTGGGGAAGCTAACTAGAATCAAGTGGAATATTCTAACCAGAGCTCTTGAAAAAGGTTGGCTGGGAGTACTGGACTATCAACAATACCATGTAACTGCACAAATGTATTTTGCGGTTTATTGGGTAATGGCAGACTCCCACTAACCACACTTAAAATAGGAAGAGATCAGGTAGAATCTGGTACTTTGAAGACCATGTTATATGTCACACAACCTAGACCTGTTAATTCAATTCATACATTTTGGAGTACGCAAAGGGCTTGGTAGATCCTGGCTGGTGAAGTAGGATTAAAAATCCTATACTTTCCAATATGCCCATTGCAGGCAACCCACTCCTTCCAACCATGGTAGAACCCAGGTAATCGCTTCACTTTCGAAAATAGAAATTAGTCAATCTGGATGGCCATTTTGAAATGGGGACTTTATGTAACAAGAGGAATAAAAAACAACTCCCTAGATTTATTTACATACTTTAGACTCAACATGCGGCCAGGATGGTTTTTCCCACATTTACCCTGGCACCTGTGGAGTATACCGCCTTGAGGCAGATGCTGTCATCTGATAGACAGTAATAGGCACTGGGTTTCAAAGCTCTATAAACTTTGCTCTGACACTGTAGAAAATGGTGACCTCCCTGCAAGGCATATGTAGGAAAATAATCTTGGTATACATGTTGCTGATAAACTAGGGAAGCATTATTGGACCGAAGTCAGGTTGATCTTCACGGATCAAAGACACAAACTGTTTCAATTTAAATTCACAAACAGAACATAATCAATCAATCAATCAGGTCACTTGTAAAGCGCACTACATACCCGTGAGGGTCTCAAGGCGCTGGGGGAGGGGTGGGGGCTGCTCCTGATCGAAAAGCCAGGTCTTGAGAAGTCTTCTGAAGGCCAATAGGTCTTGAGTCTGCCGTAGGTTGGTGGGGAGGGTGTTCCAGGTCTTGGCGGCGAGGTGGGAGAAGGATCTGCCGCCGCCGGTCGTTCTTCGGATGCGGGGGACTGTGGCGAGGGCAAGGCCGGAGGAGCAGAGCTGGCTGGTGGGGGTGTAGAAGCTGAGTCGCCTGTTGAGGTATGCTGGTCCAGTGTTGTGGAGTGCTTTGTGTGGTGGGGAGCCAGTGTAGGTCTCTCAGGTGGGGTGTGATGTGGCTGTGGCAGGGGATGTCAAGGATCAGCCGTGCAGATGCGTTCTGGATGCGTTGCAGTCGTCTTAGGAGCTTGGCCAACGTTCCTGCGTAGAGGGCGATTCGGTAGTCCAGCCTACTGGTGGCAAGGGCCTGGGTGTCTGTTGTTCTTGTTTCGGTGGGGATCCATTTGAAGATTCTGCAAAGCATTCAGAGGGTGTTGAAGCAGGATGAGGAGATGGCGTTTACCTGTTTGTTCATGGAGAGGATGGAGTCGAGGATGACCCCTAGGTTGCGTGCGTGGTCAGTGGGCGTCGGGGCTGTTCCCAGCGTTGTCGGCCGCCAGGAGTCATTCCAGGCAGAAGGGGTGGAGCCGAGGATGAGGACCTCTGTCTTGTCCGAGTTCAGCTTCAGTCGGCTGTTCCTCATCCATTCGGCAATGGCCTTCATTCCTTCGTGGAGGTTGGTTTTGGCGGTGTGAGGGTCTTTGGTGAGGGAGAGGATCAGCTGGGTGTCATCGGCATAGGAGATGATGTTGAGGTCGTGCTGTCGGGAGACGTGGGTGAGGGGTGCCATGCAGATGTTGAACAGCGTTGGGTGGAGGGATGAGCCCTGGGGTACGCCGCAGAGGATCTTGGTTGCATTGGAGCCGAAGGGGGGGAGGCGGACGCTCTGAGCTCTGCCGGAGAGGAAAGATGTGGTCCAGTCCAGGGCCTTCTCTTGGATCCCGGCGTCGTGTATGCGTGTTCGTAATGTGAGGTGGCAGACTGTGTCGAATGCGGCTGATAGGTCCAGGAGGATGAGGGCAGCTGTTTCTCTGTTGTGTAGTACGGTCCTGATGTTATCAGTGGAGGCAATGAGTGCAGTTTCAGTGCTGTGGTTGCTGCGGAATCCGGACTGGGATGGGTGCAGGTTGCAGTTCTTCTTGAGGTAGCGGGTCAGTTGTTTGTTGATGATTTTCTCGGTGGCCTTCGCCGGGAACAGGAGCCGGGAGATGGGTCAGAAGTTCTTGGGGTCCTTGGGGTTTGCCTTGGGTTTCTTGAGTAAGACGGTGATCTCGGCGTGCTTCCAGCTTTCCGGGAAGATTGCTGTCCTGAAGGAGATGTTAATTACTTTCCGGATATGTGGTGCGATGGCTTTGCTGACATTGTTGAAGATGTGGTGAGGGCATGGGTCCAACGGTGACCCGGAGTGGATGGTGTTCGTGATCTCGCTGGTGTCCTCATCGTTGATGCTGGTCCAGGAGAGCAGGCGGCTGGTGTAGGTGGTGGTCGTGTGGGCGGTGGTTGTCGGGTGGTCATGGCATTGAGGCTGTCGTGGATCTCGGCGATCTTGCGTGGAAGAAGGTGGTGAGTGAGTCGCACAGGTCTTGCGAAGGCGGGATGTCGTTGGTGTTGGAACTGGGGTTGGAGAGTTCTTTCACGATGTTGAAGAGCTCTTTGCTGTTGTGTGCATTGTTATCTAGGTGGTCTTTGAATGAGGTCCTCTTGGCGGATCTGATGATGTGATGGTGTCTGCGGGTGGCATTTTTGTGGGCTGCGTAGCTGTCCGGTGTTTGTTCGCGGAGCCAGTTCTTCTCCAGTTTTCGGCATGTTCGTTTGGAGGCCTGGAGGTCTTTGGTGAACCAGGTGGCATTCTTGTTGGTGTGGCTGTTGGAGAGTTTTTTGAGCGGGCGAGGGTGTTGGCACAGTCACACCCCGAACAGAATGGACCCCGCAATTAAGGCACATTGTCGATGTTGCCTGCACAAAAAAGAGTGCTTTATGCATTTGGCTTGGGAGTGCCCTGCCATAGCTCCGTTTTGGTGTAATATGACATTAATTGTAAATGTAAATTGATACTTGTATAGCGCACTACTCACCCGCAAGGGTCTCAAGGCGCTTGTACGAATACCGCTGTGGAACCCATCCTGGCTTTCCTTGTGAGGTGTCCACTCCTGGGCACCCCCAAGGTGGAGGCCAGGCATCCTTAGCGTTGTGGGG
This sequence comes from Lissotriton helveticus, assembly GCF_964261635.1. Taxonomy (NCBI): domain Eukaryota; kingdom Metazoa; phylum Chordata; class Amphibia; order Caudata; family Salamandridae; genus Lissotriton; species Lissotriton helveticus. The sequence continues at coordinate 608,972,023 of NC_136059.1, read as the reverse complement.
GCCGTTGTGGAAATTAAGCAAGCTATTGCCCAGAGTTGCAGAGTGGGACTCCATGATTGGAATAGGCACCGAGGCGAGAATTATCAGGTCCGTGGAATTTTTGAGCCCAAGACCCGCCGAGGCGGGGAATTGAACCCTGGTCCCGGGCTAGACCTCTGCATCAGGGTCTGCCGCTCTAACCATTGAGCCACACTTCTCCACATTGTGACAGTCATCATTGAAGCTTGGTTCAAATTATCTCTTCTATATGTAGCAGACATTCCACGGTCTGTCAGGAGGTTTGTTTCTCTACTACTATTACTAAGGAAACGGAGAGTGGTGATGGCATGGTTTAAAGGCTCACCATCAAAAACAAAGAACTGGTAACAAGACGTAGCATACTCCAATGAGTCAGATGATAATTTTGCCACCATGCAGCCCATTCAGTACAATCCCACAGTTAAATAGGGCCCTCTCCACAGACACCTAGAGCAACATGTCTCAGATAGACAGGTGATGTGCTGGTAGCTGATATAGAGTAGTGTTCCAAACTCAATGTGATAATCCTGCTTCGTGGTCTGTGGTTTTGCTTTATCCCAACTGAGATGTCAATGCTGGCCAAGATCTTAAAACTCAGACATGATGTAGACCACCTGACTGAGGATCAATGATGTGACTGTAAGTATATCTGATGCTGGTAAAATCATTTCTATTCAAGTGGTGGTTTTTGCTGATAAGCTATTGCTTGATACCACCAATGTACATGTTTTACCTTGATAATATTTTATCTGGCTCAGTAAATCATTTGATGATTGTCTTATGGTAGCATGGACTTTAAATCTGAACATGTTCTAAATGAAGTATACAAAAACAGAAAAGGGCCATATGCCATGGCACTCTCTTCAAATATCCCTTTGGCAGAATTAAGGAGGACACACTGTGACATGGGAAACAATGATCAGGGAATCGATACTAACCAGACAGCAGGTGCTGGACCAGCAGCTTTCCAGGCTGGGGGATGAAGGTCCATGGTGATGCCCTGCAACACATCAGTGTGGCTGCAAAACCTCTAAGTGAGGTAGCAACAACTGCCACACTGATAATAAGATGGCAAACACGGATTGGTACCTTAACAATTACTTTAACGTGACTAGTACAATGCACAAGGCAATCAAAAGCATCTTACTTCTCCACTATGCCAAGGATAAGATGTCAAGTGGTTCCAAAACTTGCCCAATCACGGAGATGAAAATTACTAAGATGACTTTCAGGCTGCATAGGACATTCAATTTAACCTACAACTAAGCCTGGGTTACAAGCCTTTTAGGCTACGTCAGGACCATCAAAAATAAATAGAGAACATCAATTATTTCTACGCATGACTGTGGCAGATGCAAAGGAGTTAAGAGACAAGATCATCTGTGGCTACCAGCCATCTAATCTTCATCGCATGATACGCCAGGAACCCAGGATGACTGACTTCAGATGGAATTGTGATGCTGGGGAGGATTCATGAACTGTCCACCATCCTGTCAAAACATACAGACTCTGCACTAGCCAAAATGACTGTGAAGTTGAAAACTGATGAGCCATGATCAACAGAACCTGAAACTGCTTATGCCATCAGGGGCAGACAACCATTACATGAGAAGAACTGAGAGAGGAGTAGAAGCACTCAATTTGGGTTAAACTATGGAGAAGAAGGATATCCTTGGCCCCTCACTTCTAACAGCAATCCATGGCTCAGAAGTCTGGGCATGTTGATCTCCACAACCCTCGTACTTATCATGGGCCCGAGAAAGAAGTGTTCATCATTAAAAATCGTAACAGAACAGGGAACAGGAAAATAACCCCGCCCATTTACTTTGGTGCGTCTGTAAATACAATAAATAAGAAATCTGAGTATTCAATTGAACACAGGCCAAAACTGATGGCACTAAAACTAGAATATAAGTGCATCGGGGTTTAACACTGCTCCCCCTCACTGAAACGTTCAATATAGCAATGAAGACAAGTACAATCCAAGCCACGATCTTTGGTTCTAAGAAAGAAATGAGCATGTTGTTTAGCTGAGCTACATCCAAACATCAGGGGATATATTTTGTACATAACATGGGTACTTGTGGCATCGATAAAATAGCCCGAGAGTTGGTTCATCTTTTCTGGGTTGCACTTCTCCCCAGTAGCCAGAGGAAACCAGTTCTTGGCCTGGCAACAGGCAGGATGTAAACACATATCTGATATGGTGGCGATATGGTGGTTACATTTGGGGTTTTCTGCTGAAAGTCTTAAAAAAGAGTAGGGCCTATCCAAAGAGGAGGGCTTGCACTATATACAGGTGAGACACTGGATTTCCCTAACAACAATAAAGAAAGCGGCCATCAGACCACTGGCAACATTCAAGACATGGTTGTTTTTTTAAACTAATGATAAACGCATTCTCTTGGACATATACGAACAATTACATTCCACCCCCCTTCGACCAGATCTTCAGGTCTAAGGAAGTGAGAAGATGAACTAGGTTGCACCCTTTCAGCATTTCAGCTCATCGAGAAAATCGTCAACATGCAACTGGCCCGCCACCTCGAAGACAACAACAGGACCCGTCCCAGTCCGGATTCAGATAAAACCACAGCACCGAGACAGCCCTCATCGCCACCACAGACGACATCAGGCGCCAATTAGACAACGGCGAACCATCAGCCCTCATCCTCCTGGACCTATCAGCTGCCTTTGACATGGTCTGCCATCGCACTGTAAAGACACGCCTCCTAGAAGCTGGAATCCACAAGAAGGCTCTTGACTGGACCACCTCCTTCCTCTCCGGCAGAACCAAGAGCATCCGCCTCCCACCCTTCCGATCCGAAGCCACCGACATCATCTGTGGCGTCCTCCAGGGATCATCCCTCAGCCCAACTCTGTTCAATGTCTACATGGCCCCCCTCGCACAGGTGTGCCAACATCACGACCTCAACATCTTCTCCTACACTGACGACACTCAGCTCACCCTCTCCCTCACAAAGGACCAGCACACCACCAAAACCAACCTCCACGAGGGAATGAAGGCCATCGCCGATTGTATGAGGAGCAGCGGTCTGAAGCTGAACTCGGACAAGACGGAGGTCCTCATCCTCGAACCCACCCCCTCAGCCCGGGACGACTCCTGGTGGCCGACCACACTGGGAACAGCACCAACACCCACCGACCATGCACGCAATCTAGGATTCATCCTCGACTCCTCCCTCTCCATGTCTAAGCAGGTCAACGCCGTCTCCTCCTCCTGATACAATACCCTCCGCATGCTCCGCAAGATCTACTAGTGGATCCCGACCGAAACAAGAAGAACGGTGACACAGGCCCTCGTCAGCAGCAGACTGGACTACGGCACGCAATCTACGCAGGAATCACAGCCAAACACCTACAACGACTACAACGCATCCAAAACGCCTCCGCCAGACTGATCGTCAACGTCCCCCACCGCTGCCACATCACCCCCCACCTGAGAGACCTACACTGGCTTCCCGTTGTCAAGAGGATCACCTTCAAGCTCCTCATCCACGCACACAAAGCACTCCACAACGCCGGACCAGCCTACCTGAACAGCAGATTCAGCTTCCACACCCCCACCCGCCAGCTCCGCTCCGCCAGCCTCTCCCTCACCGCTGTCCCCCGCATCCAACGAACGACCTCCGGCGGCAGATCCTTCTCCTACCTCGCCGCCAAGACCTGGAACACCCTCCCTACCCACATACGGCAGACCCAAGACCTAATCGCCTTCAGAAGACTCCTCAAGACCTGACTCTTCGAGCAGTAGCAGCACCCCCCCCTCCCCTCAGCGCCTTGGAACCCTCACGGGCAAGTAGCGCGCTTTACAAGTACTCTGATTGATTGATTGATTGATTTCAGATAAAGATCGAGATTATATGTATTATCGGAGAACACACAACAGCATGCGCTACCACAAGCAAAGAAACTATGACAAAAGCTAACATTTACTTGGGGGCATATCATGAAGACAATTATCGCTGCTTTAGCGGCCGTTTTTGGCTGGAAAGCGGTGATAACTGTATCGCACTATTAGCAAGGTCACGCTATCGCGTAAATCCTTGCCTCAGCGCCCCTTCCCTTAAAGCCCAGCTTTGCATCTCTAATGAGATGCAAAGTGGGCGTACCTCCCCAAAGTAAAGTGAGAAATGTCGCTAACCGACATTTCTCCAGTTATCTAGCCTCATGCTAACCTGCAGAGCGATAAGAAAAGTAGCGCTAACCGCGCTTATCGCTACTTTTCTTACACCTGCTTTTCATCTGACTTAGCCATGATATCCAATGGAAGGTGGATATCATGGCTAAGTCTGCCCTGCCCTATCATCAAGCTATTGCCAAACGTTGTGCGATTATCGCTGGATTTCCAGCGATAATCACACATTTGGCAGCTTGCACCTTGAATTTTATCGCTGTTGAGATAAGCGTTGCTGATAGCACGCTATCTCAGCGATAAAATTCAGTATTAGCTGGCGATAATTATCCTCGCGCTAAACGCGCTGAGCGATAATTATCGCCGGCCCTTGCTGATGCCCCTAGGTATTACACCCCTGTGGGACATTTTAAATGGTACCCACAAAAAATAAACCTGTGCTGGAGAGGGAGTGGGAACATAGTGATCCTCACTCACCTGCTATGGCACTGCCCCAAACTGGCATGATATTCGCTGGAAGTTTTAGATGACATGGAAATACCAGGATTACCAGCATAGGTTTTATCGAGCCTTCCTGAAAGGCTGACATATCCATTACACTCCATTAAAGGAAAACATGTATCCCTGGTGTTGTCCGAAGCGAAGCCACCTGGGCAATTCTTGTGTAGGGGGGAATAGACAAAACTCCTGACCGCAGATCTTGGCTGCATTGACTGTGAGAACTACTGGGGATGGAAACGTTTATTATGACACTGGAACCCCTAGACAAAGATTTTGAAGCAGCGAGGTACCGTTTCTATCACTTCTTTCCTCTGAATTTAAAATGTTGTCATGTCCCCAATCTCTGCAAGTTCTTCTCATTATTCAGAAATCAGTAGCTACTGATAATAGATGTAGACCAGAGTGTACACCTGTTTCTTTCTTTATTTTCTCATGCTGAATGCGGACCTAGCCTCAGCTTCAAGATTTCGTTTTTTCGGAAATGTATCAGGATTGAACAGCAAGTAATAACATTATGAGTGATGTGATCGGTGATTTTGGGCAAACAATAGTTAATAAAGTCTATTAGTTTGAGGGTGAGCGATCGTTAACAGGGTTTATACACCACGTTAGAGCCTTTCAGTATCTGCCAGCCTCCAGGTGGCAACACAGCACTGTAATTATTTTTAGTTTGAAATGTCACTAAAGAAAATTGATCCACTTTAGAAAATAATTCTCCACATATTTAGGGTTCAGGTGATACAAATAACGGAACTTTGGTATATTTTCTACAGTCAAGTTCTTTCCTATCACCATTGTCAAACTTTGGCTACCTTTAAAAGAATCACAGAGAGTGTTCTTAAACTACACCAGACACATTTATCTATGCCTTCTCAAATGAGTGCATGAGAAGTGAACCTAAAAAGGCAGAAGGCATCGAAAGCAAACCCCCCCCCCAAAAAAAAATTGTGAATTGCACAGCTTTCTAGGTATAACTAACTTCGGCAAGGGGTTCCTCCAAAACCAGAAGACATTGACTGACTTGGTCTGCCAATTGATGACATTCCAGTCCTTATGGATGTGGTCTGAAATGCATCACACCTTCCAAAATGAAAAGAAAGCTATGCTTCAAAAGCAACAAGGAAATATTTTCAACAAAATGAAACAATTTAATCGATGTTAACCCCAGTACAGTTGGATTGGGAGCAGTAGTCCTGTAGGAATAAAACAGGGACACCATGGCTCATTGTTATATTTGTAAGTAAGGCTCTAACGTATACCAAATCAAGACATTAGTAAATTGAGAGGGGGCTCGCCCTATAAAATGGGGCTGTGACCATTTCCATTTCTATAAGTATTGAGTAATGGCTGACCACAAGCCAATAGTGCACTTATTTCTTACCACTTCTACACACCCCCCACCCAGCATTGGAAAGTGGGCACAATGGCTGTAGAAATAAGATTATCTGTGAATTGTAGACAATCTGGCTGACACCCAACGACTGAGCCATGGCAGTGGCACATGGAAGAACACATGCATTTGTGGCCTTGACAGAGTACCCCAAGGCAATGTTGTTAAAGGTAATAACTGACTCCTCTGGTAGGGATTGATGGAGCGAGGTTGGAAACAAAAACTTTTGTATACCCCTCGTGAAGTCGCTTCTCCACAACAGTAACATCAATTAATCATGTGGTTTTGAAATTAACCAACATAGAACAGAATGCACATACACAAACACACGTGGGATACTAATTTGCATGTATTGCGAACCATAATCTACTAATTGTGTAATGTTGTCATGTTTAATCTGTGCGCATTTGTTATAATCTAATCGAAAATTGCATGAATGTGCTTTTTGTTTGTCTTATTGTGGCATAAATGATGGAGAATGGTGAGTAAAACCTGCTTAAAATGCTAGGTAATAACTAATTGGGATATCTTAGAATGGGGGAGGTAAACAGAAGGGCTTTATTTCTAAAATTAACGTTTATTTGTGTTTGTTTCTATAATAGTTCCCAATTGCGGCCTATGTGGCACACCAAAATGGAAGCTGACCGAGTTTGCGATGATGTGCGCATGTGTGACAGAACTTGAGGAGAGCGCAAGCAGCCTGTGCAGAACGGGTCAATGACAGTGTGGCCTGGTTGCTAGAATGATTGCCAACTTTTTTTAATGTCAGCATCGTGAACGTGGGAATCGGGCGTTGAATATCAAATTAAAGGACACAAGCGGAAGAGGAATGCTATGAACAATAGAAACCTTATTTTCTAAATTATAACGATGACTCTGCGGAAATTGAACAATAAGGTGTTGAGGTTATGCTCATTCACCCCTGGAATCGACCAATCCGGACAGTCTATAACCCCAAAGTTACAACTTTTAGATAGATGAGTTAAGTGAAAAAGGGTATAAAAGAGGACATTTGGAAGTATGAAAAAAGCTTGCTTTTTGATTTTATCTTTGCACCCCGACATGCTGCTGGACTGCGAAACCTTTTTCTATGGCGCAAGGACTTTGACATTTTTCTGAACTTTAACTTTTGAATGGTTGCGGAGTCCTTTGGAAGGTGAACATCGAGAGAGATAGAGAGGTGTTCTTTGGGAACTATTCTGTCCTTATGCTGATGTCTGTGTTCCGAAATCTTGGTAATATCACTTTTTGTTTATTATCCAAACTACTATGCTAATAAATATAAATGTTTTGAATTATAAAAACTTTTCTTTCATAGGTTATTGATGTTTAATTGACGTTAATTAGGGTTAATAAAATAGAGGTCATTCTAGGAGATTAAGTCTCTAAATAAAAATTAAATAAATGGAGAATTAAGCTAGTCTTGTTGTCCTTTAGTTAGCTTTTACTAGCAGATCCATTGACAAATAATGGTGGTGTGTTTAAATGTTCCTTAAATCAAACCATGGTAATAGAAGTAAAACTTCAGATGCATATAATGTATAAAATGTAGTACCGATTTAGACACTACGCTATAATCCAGCAGCTCTCCTTTAGGCTTCACCGAACCCTCAAAGCAGAGTAAATGTGTGTATGAGTGACTCACAGTGTTATGGGCCCCACTGATGAATAATGTATGAGTAGCTCTCTGGGATAAGGTGATGGTTTTACAGAGAATGTCTGGAGCCGCCTGAATCAGTTAAATAAGTGGTAGCAGAGCATAGGTTACTATAGGTTAACTAGGATATATAATGTATGGGGTAAAGTATATGGAATTTTGATGTACAGAATTTATGACTAACATCTGTTGAGTTTGTATTGCGTTATGTGTAGTCTGACAAAGGCTTCCGGAAAGTGTGGGATGCTGGTCACTCTGTCTGCAGGCAGAGGAAGTGTGGCATGTAAGTCGCACATCAAATAGTCTGTTTCAAAGTGGTGACATCGTCGTATGTTACAAGTTTAGGGACCGTTACGTGTAAAAGTGGTAAATGTATAGCAAAGGCAACCTGTAAAATCTTGGGCTTTAGTACAGGTATCATTGTGTATTCTGTCTTAAAACTTAACCCTGAGAGAGTAATAGAGTTTAACCTAAGCTTGAGAGAAGGGTAAGGTAGAGGGAAGTGCTATTTTATCGGCAAAACAAAAATTCTGTGGTAGAGAAGAGATAAGCGCTGTCTACTGGAAATACAGAATACTTGTGTGATTGAAGAAACGAATATCAGTATGGTTTTAGTGAAACAGACTAATGGAGTTGTTTTATGTGGTTACTAACTGATTTTAGTTGTATAGAAGTGTAAATACAGTGTGGCGATACATTTTGTAAAGTAGGGTTCAGTCGAAGCTGCAGAACCTGGAGCAGGGCTGATGTCAAAGGTGTCGTGCTGGGATTGGTCCGCGTGACCAAGACAGTGTAAGGCAGAAGTCTTCAAACTTTTGTAGCTTGAGCCCCCCCACCACCTGACAGAAATTTCTGGACTCGACCGCCACGTGCACATTCCGGGCATATTTAGCTCATGTCCCGGTTTTTGGAGAGGGTCGACTAAAAACAGGGGGAGGTGTTTTTTAGGTTTTACAAAGCAGGGACAGTTAGCAGTTGTACCTGATTAACAATCCACTGTGGGAGGACCATTTCCCACTGGGTGATAAACATTTGATATTCTTCAAATATTTTCTGTAAATCCGAGCTCCCTATTCTGGTTAATGCCTTTAAGAGGGGCAGTGGTGTGTGTTCTTCCCAAAGTTGCTGCCAAGGTCTCCTCAGATGTAAAGATCTGATGGCATTCAATCGCCCCCCTCCCGCCTCGGTCAGGCCAACCCATGGTCTCTTTACCCATGTGCCCAGAGCTGATAATCTAAGTAACCGGGGCCCACAGCTCTGCCAATAGCCAGATCAGACCCCCTCTGCTGCTGGGTGCTAGGGTTGCATCTTTAGTAATGGTGCCCTGCGCAGGGTTGCCTTACCATCTGAACCGGTCCCTCCCATTGAGGTGAGGTAGTCTTGCTGGACACAGTCCTTAAGCCCAGTGCGGTGCCTCCTGCCAGTCTTCATGCAGTGGTCTCCTGTGTGTCCAGATCTGTGCATCCCAAACTGCCCACAGCCTCTCTCCACCCAGGCGTGCCACAGATTCTCCCCATTTCAGCCCCGCAGTCTCCTCTCAGGCTGGCACAGCTCTGCATTTCAGCCCCGCAGTCTCCTCTCAGGCTGGCACCGCTCCGCATTTCAGCTCCACATTCTCCTTGCGCTGGCTCAGCCTGGCCCTCTCCTTATGGCACTACCTGGCCCTGTTCTTATTTGAGTCCCTGGGTCTCCTCACGCTGGCCCTCCTCCTTATTTCAGGCAGCTGTCTCCCCAAGCTTGTTCTTCATTGCCATTCCCCTTGGATGGAATCTACATGGCATTTATGAGGGTTTCCCCAGTCTGTTGCTGTTAGTAACCTTGATTGTCCACTTACAACAGTACAAATTTGGGGACTTCAGTGCACTTTTAAATTCAAGTCACACGATTGTCCTCTGTTGAACTACCAACCATCTCCTCCTTTGTACTTTTGGCTTCATGCTGAGAGAAAAGAATTGAGATGTGTGAATTGGCGCATTCAGAAGTAGTCAGAACATGTCCGAGCAGCCTGAACACGTGGCATTTATGTACCAGGCTCTCAAAATCTTAACTTATGCTTCGCAAGTTATATTCCAGTTCCATTGCCTGTGGCTTGGAACAGCCCCCATAAATCTTAAAGATGTGGAGTTTGGACTTAATTCCAGGCAAGTTTGAAGTGTACCTTGTACTATTTGGAACAGCCTTAGGTGTCCTTCTGAAGGATTGAGTGGCAACATTTGTTTATCTTTGGATCCCTCTTGGAGCAGATGGAGTACATGCCGATTCACTTTCTCCCATAATGGGTTCTCTGCAGCCCTGGCTGGGAGAAAATGCAGCATAATATAGTGACATTTGTGATCTTTCTCCCTGTCTGTGGGTGCTTTTCTGGTCCCTTATTTCGTTTCTTTGCTGCCACTGGTGAGGCTTACCAGTCTCTCAAGAGCCAGTTTCAGTGCACATATGTAGACCCATCAAGCTACTTAAATAAAAGACTGGTCTATGGCATTGGTGTCTATTACTATCCCTGTGTTCGAGTAGCATCCCTCTGATACATTGACCTAATCTGCATGTGTTGACTCTGTATTAGTCTTGTCACCTTATTCTTTAGCCACTTGTTTTTGTTAGGCGCAGGGAGATTAAGTGATTTGCTTAGAATCACAGGATGTTGAGCTTCATTGCAGAGACTCGAACTCTGGAAACTTTGTCTCCGTTCTGGGAAGAGCTAACTCTCCCAGGAGGGGGTTAATTCAGCTGCAGTGGGATGCAGGATGTCTCCTCTGCTAAAAACGAAAGCAAACAAACAGACACGCTTTCAGTTTTAGCAGAGGAGACCCCTCGCCTCCCACTGCAGCTGAAGCTGTCAGCTCGTTGAATTAACCTCCTCCTGGGAGAGATAACAGGACAAAAGAACGGGCACCTCCTGCCCCATCGATCTCCTCCCTCCCCCTTCCACATACCGGAGTCTTCTTGTACGGACGCAGGGAACAAAGGTGAGATTGAAGTGGAGTGCGCACCCCCTGGGAAGGTGTCACGCCCCCCCAGGGGGGCGCGCCCCACAGATTGAAGAACACTGGTGTAAGGGCTGATTGGTGCATCAGTTAAAACAGCTAAATAATTGGTTGAGAACAAACAAAACGTACCTTGTTCTAATTGGTGTGTTTGTGTGAACCACGCTGTTATAGGCTGGTGTTACGAAACAGTTTTCGGAAGAGTGTGTGATCGTTTTGAAAGTCAGGAAATTAACAGAAAAATTGAGTTTTATTATGGAGCGGAGAAAGAAAAATCTACATGGTTTCGAACATTGAAAAATGTGTTTAAAAAGATAAGACAATTGAAACGAGAGGGAAAATTACTTCCTCCTCCTAAAACGCCTGCATCATACATGATGACAAAATATGGCTACCATACATGTATATGATTAGGAAATTGGGCTAGATATACCAGACATTATGGTGCATTAGCTTTTCCAGAAGTAGGATCTTTCAGTCTTGCAGTACTAAGAAATTTGAGAGACAAAATGATGAAGCTTGAACCAAGACCTAGACCGACTGAATTTGAAGCTTTGGCTGAGTGGGAAGACGAGATGCATGATTTGGAGAGATAAAGGTTTGAGGATTATATAGGACAAAAGAATAGATTTTGTGGATTTTGGAGAGAAAGTCATGAGAATAGAATGCGAAGATGGAGAAATGTGTGTTGGGATGTATCCAGTTAGAATGGTTGATGAAGGGGTAGGACGAAACTGTTTGGACAAGAGAAATAATGTGGAGACAGAAAGGAAAGGAGGATTGTGAATCAGAGGATGCAGTGCTGGAGGAGATATTAAATAGAAGACCACCACCATATCAACCAAGTTCTATAAGTACAACCCCAAATGCTCCACTGAATGAGAATAGGTTTGCAGAAACCCCAAAGCGATTTTCAAAGTTCAAAGATCTTCCAGAAAGAGTAGAAATGAGATATGATTCTAATGCCCCATTAATAGAAACCAGACCTACTGGTACACCTAGGCAAATTGGTGAAACTAGAGGAAATGTGGTTAGAGTAGAGAGGCAAACTGGAGAACAACCAAATACTTCTGAATATATACGTTCAACAAATGAGTTAACGGAAAAGATACAAGAACTCACTAAAAATATAGAAGCTGTAACTGTTCCGGTAACAATAGGTCCTGTAATCCCAGTGTTTTAAAATCAGAAAATAAAAGAACCGTCCTTAGCAATTCCTTCGAATCAGAGTTTGCAAAAAGTGAGAGAAAAAGTGTATCCAGATTTGTCAGAAGTTAGGCGTACTAGCCATATGACACCGCCTGATTAAACTTTCAATCAAAGTCTTCAGTATAAGTTTCCAACTGGTGCGGAATCAGATTCTGTGACTCCTGAGAAAAGTATAGAGAAAATTGATTTGTCACAAACCCCAGTAGGACCAACAGAACAGGAATTAAGTGATTGGATTAAAACTTTGAAAGTAAAAGAAAACGAAACAAAAGAATTAGATGTGGCTAGACTGAAAATCGACATGGAAGAATTGATAATTGGATCAATTGGAACAGATAGATTAAAAACATACCAAGATGATGAATTAATGTTTATGTGTAAAAGGATTACTTGGAAAAACAAAAATATGCATGACCGGTTTTGAGGATTGGCAAGTGAGTTGGATGTAGATTTTACAAAGTATAAAGCGTTACAGAAACCCTACAAAGTAGACTTTACAGAAAAAGACATTGAAAACATGAATATCATAGGAAGAATAACAAAGATTTTATTATATTGCTGAGAAAATGGGGAGACATTGACAAGTGGAAAGTGATATGGGCAAAGGAAAGAGAAGAAGGTAATGATAAATCAACATTAGCATTCTCAGTAAGAGAAAAGGAGCCCATAGTAAATGAATTCCCTATGAGAGAAATACCAGGAGGAGGATATGTACATGTTCCTTGGTCTAGACAGGATATATTATCATTAACAAATCATTTCCCCAGATTGAGAGAAAAACCAGTAGAGTGGTATCGACAGGTGGATCGATTTGTGAAAGTTTCATAGTTATTATGGGAGGATTTAGATGGATTATTTGACATAGTAGTACCATCAGATTTATGGTCTGAATGCAAAATTACTGTAGATTGGCCTAAAACTGAATATCCACGAGATAAAGTAACAGGTGCTCCTTGAACCTGAAGTAATGCAAAAATATGAACAAATAATAGTATTCCTGAAAAATAAAATCCCACCAAAAGAGAAAGATTGGGTAAAGATTGACAGAACATTGCAAGAACCAAAATAATCAGTACATGCATTTTATGAGAGACAGTTATTAGTGTTTAAACAGTACAGTGGATATGAGTAGTTGAATGAAAAAGATATGAGTAATTTTGTATACTGCTTTGTGTTTGGATTAAGATCAGAAATAGGGGACATGATCAAGCATAATCTGATGGGATGGCAATCCTGTTCCATCGATGAAGTCTTGAGACATGCAAAATACTGTAGTGATGAAATTGAAGTAAAACAAAGGAAGCTTAAAGAGAAAGCAATGTGGGCACAAGTAAAAGTTGCCGAACATCAAGTAGCTCAATTAGAAAATAAAAATGCAGAAGGAAATCAGAGCAGAATGAAGGGAAATTTCAAGAGCTTCTATCGCGCACAGGAGTAAGGAAGCTGTATTAGTTTTAAAAACTGTGGCATTATCCATGTGGAGAATTTGTTTTTAAGGGTCACTTTTGCTTTTTTTGTTACACACGCACCCTTGCTGCATCTTAGGGCTTAGTGGTCCCTGGTCGACCGCGGTCTTTGTGGGCCGTTTGAGTGGAGGGACATAGCTCCTTCCCTTTGCTCGCGTCACTTCCTGGGGGGATAGGTATAAACAATAGATGACTTGCCGGCCACGCGCAGCGGGCGCGACGCCGGCGTGCCGCTGGCGCGCCAAAGGCAAGCCCGTCTGCGCCCGTCCACGCTCGAGCCGGGCTCAGGGCCAGTCCCTCTGGACTTTACCCCCCAGGCAAACCAGAAATAATATGCTACTCGAGAGACATCCTTATGAGTATGGATCCACTAAAGGGAGAGGCAATCTGCCCACGAGCCCTGCCTAATTTTCATTCTAAGATGGGTGCAGGTCTTTGCCCAAAATGCGTGTCCCCTTTACCCCTTATTACTTCGTACTGTAGTAAGTTGCCATCATCAGACGTGTTGTTAAATCATATACCGCCGGATAATATGACAGAGCGGATATATAGGGGGATCTGCGAAATTGTGTTCGGAATATTATGATGCCAGAATCAGCACCTGAGGTTCGGAGAAAGGGAGGCCTAGACTGTGGCCTGCTTAACGTCAGATCACTTCCTAGGCACTCAACGGAGATACAACTATTGCCAGGGATGGATCTAGAGCTGGAACCAGCCTGCCCAATGGGATATAAGGTCAGCACAGGCCTAGTTCCAGGGGCAGGGGAGGTGGAACGGGAATCATCTTCAAGAATGAGCTAAATATCACCATATTGGACATAGATGAAGTCTCCTGTGCAGAGTTTTTAGACTTCTCAATTAAGGATGAGTCAGGTCATTCCTTGTCGGGCATGATCTGTTATCGACCACTTGGGGCAGTTAATGTACGTCAACAACAGGAACTGATTAATGTAATTAATAATATGGCACTTACACACACTCGACTAATAGTCCTGGGGGACTTTAATCTATGGGCAAATGGAAGTATGGATACAGCTTTTCATAACATAATTCAATCCTGTGCTAATTTGAGCCTGTAGCAATGGGTGACCGAACCGACACATAGAGGTGGTCACATTCTAGATTTGATCTTCGCAGAGGGAGACCTTATCGTTATGGGGGAAACCCTGCCAGTGGGGTGGACGGATCACCACCTAATCACTTTTAGTGTCCAAAGCCTGAATAGAATATGGCCTGGGGATAGACAGGCCAGGACGTTTTTCGGCCGAGACTGGAAAGGCCTTTTGAAAAAGGCAGAAGCTGGTGCCCACCTGTTTCATATAGAGGCTCTGTTTAATCCTGAGAAGCAGGTTATAGAGAATTATACCACCTTTAATGAACATGAAACTGTATCAGCTTGCCCCACTGAAAGTTATCAAGAAAAGAGGAAGCCCGCCAGCGCTTGGTACCCAGAAAGCTTGAGGAACCTCAAGCTCTCATGTAAAATGGCTGAAAGTGGAGGAGGGAATATTTGGAAAAAGACAGAATAAGCTGGAGATGCACAAAAATAAAATATAAACAAGAAATAACTACTGCTAAAGCAGAGTACTGTGCATCCACTATACTAAAAAGCTCTAATAAATCGAGGGATATCTTAAGAATAGTGAAAGGCGTGACCAACCCTGATTGAACCAATAGTAAAATTAAACCCTCCCAGGAGTTGTGCGATGGACTGGAACTTTTCTTCCATGATAAAATAATAAAATAGTGGATAGTCTGAAAGATCTATCTCAATCCACCTCGCTAGCTCAGAAAGAAGGGGCAAGAGGTTTAGATGAAGAGGGCGCGGTTGAGCTAGCCGCATCTGGGGTTTTCCTGGATAATTTTCCGATTACATCGGAGGAGGAGTTCACCAGAGTGGCCTTAGGAGTTTCCTCTGGGTCTCCATTGGATCCTCTGCCCCACAAGCTAATGAAGGAATTTGGGTCAGAGATCTTTCCCATCTTACGACAGCTATGTTGCGAGTCCCTCCATACAGGTATTGTGCCGGTTAATTGGAAGCAGGCTGTTATTACACCACTCCTGAAAAAACCTACCCTTGATCCATGTTGTCACAAGAACCAACGACCTATTTCCCTCCTGCCCTACTCAATCAAGATTGTGGAACGTCTGGTCAGTAGGACCTTGTCCCACTTTTTGGAGACGAATAACATACTGGAAGGGGAACAGTTTGGTTTTCGACCAGGTCATGGGACAGAATCAGCTCTGGTGGTGGTGTTGGATGACCTTCGATACGGTGAACCATGACATTTTGCTTTCAAGGCTGGACTCCTTTGGGGTGAAAGGATAGCGCTGAGTTGGCACTTCCTCCGTACCAATCTGAATTGGTGAAAGTTTTACATGGGGTACCGCAGGGCTTGTCAATCAGCCCCATTCTGTTTAACGCCTATATGCACCCTTTGTTGGGAATCATTAAAGTGCATATTATCAGCGTGATTAACTATGCTGATGATACGCAGCTTTTTATATCCCTGGATGGGGACCGGGCAGGACCATTGGATTGTTTTCATGCCTGTATGCATGAAATGGTGAAATGCTTGAAGGAAAACTCACTCCAGTTTAACAGTGAGAAAACGAAGATTCTACAGTGCAAGGTGGGAGGGGTCACCCGAAGTCTGCCAGCAGACTTCTGGCCTCTAACATTAGATGGCATACTGACACCAGTGAACACGGTGCGTAATCTGGGGGTCAGTTTTAATGAGAATCTTAATCTGGAGACCCACACTAATAAACTGGTGGGAAGCTGTTTTTCTTTAACTCGAGGTCTTCGGAAGGTGCTGCCACTGCTACCTGTACAGGCAAGAACAACGGTAGTCAGGAGTATCATCCTCAGCCACCTGGATTACTGCAATGGCCTGCCTCCGGAATCTCCGGGATACCGGATTGCCAGACTGCAGAGTATCCAGGCGGCAGCAGCTAAGTTAGCACTCTCCCGAACCCGTCGGTCATCAACAACACAAGCACTGGTGGATCTACATTGGCTCCCAGTAGCTCAAAGGATTCGGTTCAAGTCATTGTGCATTGTGTTTAGAGCACTCCGCGAAACAGGGCCCTAAGCCACTCCAGGACAAGTTTCAGTAGTACAAGCCTACCCAGAATCTTCGCTCCTCTACAGCCAACTGTGCTAAAATCCCCAATATAAGGAAGGTGATCCTGGGAGGAAGAACCTTTAGCGTGGCAGCAGCTCCCCTTTGGAATGACCTCCCTCTGAAAATAAGGAGAACACAAGGTCTGATGCTGTTCTGCAAAAAAATCAAGACCTGGCTCTTCCCTAGGGTATAATACTTCTCTCCTTGAGGGCATCAGTAGATTTTCTGGATGGTAAGGTCTTTTTTTCTCGTGCAGCCGACAGTTCTTGTGCCGGTTTTTATCTCTTAGCGCCAGCATACCCGCAGGGTTACAGTGGGCTCTATAAATGCTAATAATAATCATAATAATAAAACAAAATTATCGGGAAATTTGGATGAGCTAAAGAAGAAATATTGGTGTCATAATTGCGGCAGGATAGGGCATTGGAGGAAAGAGTGTAAGTATCCACCAAAGGTTAATCCCAAAAATACATCATTGAATTTGCAGGTGCAGAATGAGGTAATTCAACAGCCATCGCCACAGCAGCAGATAGTTACTCAACAAAGTCAGGTGCCACAACCTCCACTTCCACACAGTGTAAATCCACAGAAATACAGTGCAGAGACAGGATTCTGCGGAGGTGAACAGGTAATAAGAAATCCAAGAGTGAGTGTGAGTCCGCAATATTGGTTGAAGGAAGACGGGAGTGAGTCGAATGACAGTTTCTGACGGTG
Organism: Lissotriton helveticus; assembly: GCF_964261635.1. Taxonomy (NCBI): domain Eukaryota; kingdom Metazoa; phylum Chordata; class Amphibia; order Caudata; family Salamandridae; genus Lissotriton; species Lissotriton helveticus. The sequence continues at coordinate 608,954,800 of NC_136059.1, read as the reverse complement.
CCTGAGAGACGGAGAAGAGTGCGTACTTGGCGCTACTCTAGAGGTAGATCAATCTGGTCCTTTTGTGAATGGAAAGGTGAATGGTGTAAATGTGACTTTCCTAGTGGACACAGGTGCTACCTGTTTTACTGTCAGATCAGTAGAGGTTCAGAATCTTCCTCTCTCTGGAGAACACATCCAAGTTATAGGTGTGGCAAACAGGCAGATCAAAACATCCCTAACAAAACCAGTTGAAGTAGAAATTGGAAATTTCAAAGACATGCACCGATTTGTGGTGTGTGACAGTAGTCCTGTTAACCTTCTTGGTAGGGACATTCTGTGCAAAATGAACTGTGCCATTTACTGGTCACCAGATGGCATTGAGCTTCAAACCCCAGATGAAGATAGCTTGTATAAAATGACCATGTCACTGATAGAATCAGGGAAGAATAGTATGTTTCTTGTATTTGATCGAGAAAAGATACCTGATGAATTGAAAGAGGTAGTAAAAGAACAAGTGTGGGATTTCACTGGAGAAGAAATTGGATTCATGAAAAATGTGGACACTGTGAAAGTTCCTGTAAAAGAAGGAGTAAGTTACCCAAACATTCCTCAGTACAAAATGACAGCTGAAATAATTGAAGGAATAACCCCCGTGATAAATAAAATAATTGAACAAGGAGTTTTGAGAGAAATAGAAAGTAGTCCTTGAAATTCACCTATAATGGGACTGAAAAAGACAAATGGAATATTTAGAATAGTGGAGGGTTTGAGAAAGGTTAATACAATTGTTGTTCCATGTTGTCCAATTGTGCCAAATCCAGCAGTAATTCTATATCAGATTCCACATGACGCAGAATGATATACAGTCATTGACTTATGTAATGCATTCTTTACTGTTCCATTACATCCTGAGAGCCAGACAATATTTGCTTTTCGGTTTGGAGACCGTATTTTGGCATGGTGCCAAATTCCTCAGGGGTAAAATGAGAGTTCATCTATCTTTAATCAATTGCTAATCATTAGAGAGTTTATGCATGCCTGGAGAATCAGTTCTTGTTCAATACATTGATGACCTGTTAGTGGCATACAAAACAAAAGATGCATGTGTTTCAGACACAGTTGCATTGCTAAATCATTTGGCAGAAGGACATAAGGTGTCCCCATCAAAATTACAGTTGTGTCAGAAAGAAGTTAAATATTTAGGTCATAAGATTGCTAAAGAAATTAGACAAGTCACCATAGAAAGAATTAAAATGATACAAGGAATGCAACCTCCAAAAACTCAGAGACAAGTGAGAATATTTCTAGGAGTGGTAGGATACTGTCGGCAATGGATAGTGGATTCTCACTAATAGCCAAGGCTTTACAGAGGTTGACAAAAGCAGATGTAAAAGATCCCATAGTACTGAACTAAGCTGAAATGGAAGCTTTTGAGCAACGAAAAACCAGTCTATGTGAAGCACCCGCATTAGGAATGCCTGACCATGAAAAAGAGTTCGAACTGCATTGCAGTGAGAGAAGGATATGCATTATCAGTTCTGATTCAAAGACATGGAAAACTGAGAAAGCCAATTGCATATTTCTCAGCTGTTCTAGATCCAGTTGCAAGGGCATTGCCAGGATGTTTGAAAGCAGAAGCTGCCACAAGTGTGCGTCTGGAACAAAGTAAAGGTATAGTGATGGGATTTCCTTTGAGAGTATATGTACCACATTCAGTGGAGATTCTCCTCACTAGGACAAAAACACAGTACCTCACCAATTACAGAATGACAAAATATGAGAAAACAATCCTAGGTGCAGATAATGTAACAATTTCATGATGTGTGAATGTGAATCCATCTACACTGCTACTTGATGTCATGGATATGGAAGTAAGAAATGAAGTTGATCACAAATGTTTTGATGTTCTTGAATACTGTACCACACCAAGGCCTGACATCAAGGATGAACCATTGCCTGAATCTGCTTATGTTATGTTTGTTGATGGTTCATGCTTAAGAACAGATGATGGTATTCTCAGTGCTGCATACGCTGTATATACAGTGGCAGATGTCCCAGAAGCATCTTGTCTGAAAGGAATCCGTTCTGCTCAAATAGCAGAGTTGATTGCTTTGATTCAAGCATGTGAACTGGAAAAAGAGATAAGGGTCACCATAGTGACTGGCAGTCAGTATGGATTTGGGGTTGTCCATGATTATGGTCAACTGTGGTCCCAAAAAGGTTATATGACTTCTGCAGGATCCCCCATAGAAATGCTGAATTTGTGAAAATGTTGATTGATGCAATTCAGTTACATGATAAAATTGCTGTTGTGAAATGTGCAGCTCACAAGAAGGGAGATGATTATGTCACCAGAGGCAATAGGTATACAGATTCAATTGCTAAATATTGTGCCAAAAACCTTGCATCTATAAATTGAGACTGACAAACTGAACATGTTTCAAGTCCTTTAATGCTAACCACAGTAGTTGAGACATGGCAGGAAGTCAGACAAATGCAGGAAGAAGCTAGTCAGGAAGAGAAGGACAACTGGTTAAAAGCAGGATGTAGGCAGAGAGAAGAGGATGAAATGTGGGTTTATAAAGATGAATGACCAGTAATGCCTAATGACATGATTTCAAATATGGCCCAAATGTACCATGGACAAGCTCATATTGGAAGTGACTCAATGATAAGGATGTTCAGACAGACATGGTATAATCCTAAATTTAGGATGATTGCTAAAAGCCTGTGTAAGAGATGTCTTGTTTGTCAGCAATTGAATCCAAGAAGAAAAACAGTTGTGAGTTTGGGAACCATAGGACAGAAGAGCGGTCCATTTACCCGAATGCAATTAGATTTCATAGAACTGCCACCCTGTAACAGACTTCGATATGTACTTGTGATTATTTGTCTGTTTTCACGGTGGGTGGAGGCTTTCCAACAAGGAGGAACGATGGAGTAACTGTTGCAAAACTACTATTGCATGAGATAATACCACGCTATGGTTTCCCAGTAACTATTGAGACAGATCGTGGAACACATTTTCGCAATGAATTAATGCAGATGATTTGTGAAGCACTGGACATTCGTCAGAAATTACACTGTGCTTACAGACCAGAGACTTCTGGGGTAGTTGAACAAGTAAATGGAACAATAAAAAACAGAATTGCAAAAATGTGTTTGGCCACTGGACTGAAATGGCCTGATGCTTTGCCACTTGTTTTGATGACCTTGAGGAGCATACCTGATAAAAGGACAGGATAAAGTCTGCATGAGATTTTGATGGGAAGAGTAATGAGACAAGCATTTGTGCCAGTTGATAAACTGTTGACTATTAATGATGATATCATACTGGATTACTGCAAAAATCTGTCTGATGTGGTAACGTCTGTGTTCCATCAGGTGGAAACTGAAAGAAAGACATCCAGCTCATGATCTAGTCACTGAAGATTGGGTTTGGATAAAAGTTCACAGGAGAAGAAACTGTTTAGCGCCTCACTGGCAGAAGCCCAGACAAGTTATTCTGGTTAGCACGACTGCAGTGAAATGTGCTGGTGTAAAAAGATGGGTACATGCCAGCCACACCATCCGTGCGCCTGAGCCTGAAAATCCACAAGAGGAGAGTGAAAGCACAACTGACTTAGACTCTGAAGGTGAACCAGAAAAAGATCCAGATACTGAAGCTCGACCCATTCGTCAACATCTGGAGATATCAGATACTAGTTGTGCATCTGAAGGAGAAAGTGAAACTGTTGAAATACCAAATTTTGCAGATCGATCTGTAAGTCGAGATTTGGTAGCAACAGATACCAGTAAGGACACTTAGCTAAGAGAAAATAAAACTGGTAATTAAGAGAATACTGAAGGACAGTCTCAAAGCTCTGAAAGCAGGAACTGAAATCTTGAAACTGGTGAAAAGGAAATATCTCACAATGAGGATGAGCTTCCAAGTACCAGCTATGGAGAAGTTCCTAACAGAGTGAAAGTACTGAAAAAACAAGTTCAGAAAAAGAATCAGACATCATAAAGTTCACCATAAATAAATCTAAAGAGAGATCTGAGATTGAGACTGATGACAGCGATGATGAAACTCAATTAAGGAGAAGTTCAAGAAAAAGAGCTTGGAGAGTGGAACGAAACATTGTTTCGTTGCCATCTGAGGTTCACAAATACGCTCCCGGTTATCTGGTCAGATCATAGGATAGTGTTCTTTGAGGTGACATCAGTAGCTCAAGACATCCTGAAACTAGGGTCGAAACAGACAACCATCAGAGCATGGGGTCGAATAAAGGCCAATGAATTACAAGATCAACTAGTCTCTACTGCTCCTCTGTTACCAGGAGACTTAGATGAGGCCACGTCGGCCTACACTACCTGGTTAGAAGCAGGGACAAACAAACTAGCCCCAATGAAAACTATCCACAACAGAGGGAACGGCCTAGGTCTCCTTGGTCGTCCCAGAGTCTAAGAGAAAGTAAACTTCTATGTAAACATCAAGAAAGGGCATGGAGGAGGGAGTATAATGCCAAGGAAAAAACCAAATACAAACTCTGCCTATCAGACTATAAGAAACTACTGCACAAAACAAAACAAGATTTTTTCGTAAAGAAAATACAGTCTGCAGAAAACTCCACCAAAGAACTATTTAAAACAGTTACAGCCGTAGCCCATTCCCCTTCAAACCCCGTCATAGCTAGTCAAGAGCTGTGCGATGAAATAGCCAACTTCTTTTTTAAGAAAGTTCAGGATATCTACGTTACATTCACAGGAGATATAAAAAACACCCCTCGAATAGAAAAGGCCAATGGGGAAGAAGTGGGGCACATCAGGCCTCAGCGATGCAACTTTGCACCCACCAAAGCAGCAGAGGTCCACACTATCCTGGTAAAAATCAAATCAGGATCCCCAACGGACCCCTGTCCTCCCTCCATATTAAAGTTGGTATCTAAAAAAATTATATCCATTCTGACAGTAATCATCAATAAGGTCTTTCTCGAGGGCTATTTTCCAAAAGCCTGGAAAACAACGTCAATTCTCCCCTTGTTAAAAAAAACCAAGCTAGATCCTATGGACTCAAATAATTTTAGGCCAATCTCCAGATTACCGTTCCCGGCAAAAATTACTGAAAAAATATTAAACACTCAACTCAGTCGTTTTCTAGAGGATTGACATATACTTGATCCTACGCAGTACGGTTTTAGAGGGAGCCACAGTACTGAGTCGGCTCTTATCAAATCCACCGAAGAAATAAGGGCCACTCTAGATCAAGGAGGGATTGGAGCTTTGATCATGTTGGACCTCTCTGCGGAGTTTGACACGGTCCATCACGATTTGCTGATGGACCTGCTGCACGAGATTGGTGTCACAGGCAGGGCATGGAAATTGATCAAATCATTTCTAGCAGACAGAGTACAGACAGTTACACTTGGCAACTTCGCTGCAAAGTCATTCTCTTCCCCTGCGGAGTTCCACAGGGGTCATCTATGAGCCCCACGCTTTTTAATGTTTATGTCTCTCAGCTTGCTCCCCTTATTGGATCCTTTGGCTTCAAGCTGACCTCATATGCCGATGACACCCAGATCGTGGTATCTATGCGTCCAAATGAAATTCAGGAGCCAGCAGGTCGTTTTCACAACTGTATGACAGCAGTGGGTGGCTGGATGGCCCGGCATTGTTTAAAGCTCAACTCTGCCAAAACTGAGGTGATACTGTTCGGAAACAACCCCCAATTTTGGACTCCAGCATGGTGGCCAGACTCTCTGGGCCCTCTTTTAACACCAGTCAGGAAAGTGAAAAACCTAGGGTTCATAATTGATAATAAGCTGTCCCTTAAGGATCAAGTAAACTCAGTTGTCTCAACCACCTCTTATATTTTAAAATCATGTAAAAAAATATTGGCCTATCTTCCCACAGAAAGTCAGAAGACAGTGGTTACGGCCTTAGCAATGTCCAGGCTGGACTACTGCAATGGCCTATATGTTAATTTGCAGAGGGTCTTTTAAGGAAACTGCAACTTGTACAGAATGCAGCGGCTAGACTGCTGTCAGGCATTCCAAAGCAACAACCTATTTCAGCTGAAATTAAAAGGTTGCATTGGCTGCCTGTTAAGAAGCGAGTTTTGTTTAAGGCTTTATGCATTACTCATAAATCACTTCATTCTACGGGTCCAAACCATCTGATCCAAAACACCAATTGGTATGTTCCTACGAGATCCCTGCGCTCCTCAGAAGCCAAACTCATTCGTATTCCTTGGACCAAGAAAGCCAATTGGGGAGGTAGGAGGTTTTTTGTAGGTGCCGCCAAAGCATGGAATTCCCTTCCTCTCTCTCTCAGAGGCATTACAGAGCTAATTGTTTTTAGGAAAGCGGTGAAAACCTGGTTATTCAACTCTTAATGCTTAAAGTAATCCCTTGACCAGGCCTCAGGTGGACATCTTACATAGCGCCAGGGCGCCCTTGAGTAGCAGCGCGCTCTATAAATGTCACTGACATTATTATTAACATTGTTGAACCTGAAACAAAAAGAGTTCGAAAAGGAGATAATTGGCCTAAAGGTACTAATGGGCTGAAATTTAAACTGGTTAATAAAACAAAAGTACCAGAAGATCAAGTTAACAAAATAACCAGTCAAAAGGAGTTGTTGGGAAAGAAAATAGAGATTGTGCAAAGGCCAAAAAGAGTTAGGAGACCAAATCAAAAATATAAGTCACTTGAATGGACCTATATGATATTGCCTCCAATAAGTGAAGTAAATAGCAGCCAAGAAAATTTGAGTTGCCAAGGTGAAGAAAAAGAAAGTGCGTAAACTGTGACTAAAAATAAAGAAAAGAAATATTTGAAATTTTTTGGGAAACTATGAAGAAGAAAAGCATATAAGAAAACAAGATTTGAAACCTTGATGGAAAAGAACATTGTAAGTGTAATATAAAGGTAGAAAGAGAGACAATATAAGGGTGAAAAGATTGTAAAAATCGCTGTGTAAAAAAAAGAAAATGCCTACTAAAGAAGTAACCCAATCAAAGTGTTCTATTTTTAGAAAATGGTGTAGAATGTGGTTATTATGTACTAGGTTATTAATGTTGGTATGGTTGATTCTAGCTATTATTGTTCCTTTTAGACCAGACTTTGAAAAAATGAAAGCAAATGAGAGTATGAAAGAAAAGAATAATGATTTGAAAAATTAAAAATTGCATGTGTATAGGACTGAAATTCATTAAGATAACTCAATTAGTGACTTCTCATGAAATATGTTTTCAAAATTATTATCTGAGTATGTGAGGGCCATGGATGCCAGCGACTGTTATGTCTGTGTGAAATTGCCAGCATCTGTGTCAGAGGATGTGACTTATCACCACCTTCCATTAACTTATGGAGGTACGTGTAGTGTTTATTTTATAGAACAGGAAAGTTAGAGTATTATTATTTAGATTCTGATGATGTATTTGTAAAACTGAAAATTGTAGCTGAATTGAATCAAATTAAGCCTGCCAACATTTTTGGAAAATATTTTCTGGAAACACAAGAATTGACACATGATTATGCATTTAAACATAATTTGACTTGTAAAATGAGAAATGAAGAAAAAATATTTTTAAATATGGTTGAGGAAAGAAGATGACAATACAAGGGGAAAGAAAAAGTGAAACAAACTAAATCTACAATGTGGACGTTTGAGGATGATAATATTGAGGGACATAATGCGAATGTGGCCATAAATATAGATACACCGTTATTAGGGAAATTATGTATTCGGAGAGATAACACTGTGTATGACGATTATTTTGTGGGAGCGAGTCAATGTGAAGATACCTATATCATAAAAGGGGGTTGGGGATTTAAAGGTGGTAATGACTCAGTTTTTCTTGGTATCTATTTTCTGTGTGGGAACAAAGCTTATTATAAATTACCAGACCACTACTACGGGTCCTGTTACATAGGCCTAGTCTTTCCTAAAATTTTACATGTAGATAGAGGTACTAATGGAATTCATGAAATAGGTAAACCTTTAAGTCGTAGAAGAAGAGCAAGTGTGATAGAAATAATAGGTGATGTTTTTGGAGCACTGATACCAGCAGTGGGTATATCCTTTAATGCACACAGAATTCAAAAATTGTCAACAATAGTAGATCGTTTATCAACAGACACAGCTGGAGGATTTTTAATGGTAAACACTGAAATGGTTGCTATGAGAAGTATGGTGATGCAAAATCGACTTGCTCTAGACATAATTTTGGCAAAAGAAGGAGGGGTTTGTGGAATTTTAAAGGTACAACATTGTTGTACCTACATTCCAGACAAAAGTCAAAACATTGAGAGATATATTACAAATTTTACAGAGTTGCATGAGGAAGTTGAACCACTGGAGGTTGATGGTGTTCTTGAGTAATTTGGTAGGAGTTTTTCAGCAGTTAAAAATTGGTTTTATGAAATAGGTAGATCTATTATAGGGAAAGTGCTAATTCCAGTAACAATAATAATAATAGTGATTTTAATTTTAAGATTAAGTTGTCAATTTAGAAAAAGAAGGAATGTCAATAGATCTATAAAGAAAGTGATTGAAGAGAAACAAGACAGAGAACGATAAAAGGGTGATATTGAGATGGAAGAGTTCAAGGAAAAACTTTATCAAGATAGAAAGAAGATTGAAGAAACTAGAGTGTAACTCATACTAATTAAAAGAATTTGAAACATGTTGAGATGAAAATTTACAAAATTATGGAAGTTATTTGGTGATAAATCACCAAAGGAGGTAGTTGATGGAGAGAGGTTGGAAACAAAATTTTTTGGATACCCCTCGTGATGTCGCTTCTCCATAACAGTAACATGAATTAATCGTGTGGTTTTTAAATTAACCAACATAGAATAGAATGCACATACACACACACACGTGGGATACTAATTTGCATGTACTGTGAACCATAATCTACTAATTGTGTAATGCTGTCATGTTTAATCTGTGCGCATTTGTTATAATCTAATCGAAAAGTGCATGAATGTGCTTTTTGTGTGTCTTATTGTGACATAAATGATGGAGAATGGTGAGTGAAACATGCTTATGTGTTGCTTAAAATGCTAGGTAATAACTAATTGAGATATCTTAAAATGGGGGAGGTAAACAGAAGGGCTTTATTTCTAAAATTAACATTTATTTGTGTTTGTTTCTATAATAGTTCCCAATTGCGGCCTTTGTGGCACACCAAAATGGAAGCTGACCGAGTTTGCGATGATGTGTGCATTTGTGACAGAACTTGAGGAGAGCGCAAGCAGCCTGTGCAGAACAGGTCAAGGACAGTGTGGCCTGGTTACTAGAATGATTGCCAACTTTTTTGAATGTCAGCATTGTGAACGTGGGAATCGGGCGTTGAATATCAAATTAAAGGACACAAGCGGAAGAGGAATGCTATGACCAATAGAAACCTTATTTTTTAAATTATAACGATGACTCTGCGGAAATTGAACAATAAGGTGATGAGGTTATGCTCATCCACCCCTCGATTCGACCAATCCGGACAGTCTATTACCCCAAAGTTACAACTTCTAGATAGATAAGTTAAGTGAAAAAGGGTATAAAAGAGGACGTTTGGAAGTATGAAAAAAGCTTGCTTTTTGATTTTATCTTTGCACCCCGACATGCTGCCGGACTGCGAAACCTTTTTCTATGGCGCAAGGACTTTGACATTTTTCTGAACTTTAACTTTTGAATGGGTGCGGAGTCATATGGGTGGTGAACATCGAGAGAGATAGAGAGGTGTTCTTTAGGAACTATTCTGTCCTTATGCTGATGCCCGTGTTCCGAAATCTTGGTAATATAACTTTTTGTTTATTTTCCAAACTAGTATGCTAATAAATATAAATGTTTTGTATTATAAAAACTTTTATTTCCTAGGTTATTGATGTTTAATTGACGTTAATTAGGGTTAATAAAATAGAGGTCATGCTAGGAGATTAAGTCTCTAAATAAAAATTAAGTAAATGGAGAATTAAGCTGGTCTTATTGTCCTTTAGTTAACGTTTACTAGCAGATCCATTGACAAATAATGGTGATATGTTTAAATGTTTCTTAAATCAAACCATGGTAATAGAAGTAAAACTGCAGATGTATATAATGAATACAATTTAGTTCTGATTTAGACACTCCGCTATAATCCAGCAGCTCTCCTTTGGTCTTCACCGCAGGGTAAATGTGTGTATGAGTGACTCGCAGTTTTATGGGCCCCACTGATGAGTACTGTATCAGTAGCTCTCTGGGATAAGGTGATAGTTTTACAGAGAATATCTGGAGCCGCGCTGCATCAGGATCAATGTAACAGCAAATACTAAAGGTGTGGTTCATGGAAAATGTTTCTATCAGGACATAAATCAAAGATGCTGAAAGTCAATGCACTATGCATACTTTGTGACAAATAAACCACAGGTTATGTGGAACTGATGATGGACTTATTCTTCAATGATGCAAGACCATGGTTTTCCATGCAAGACTTTCCCACCAATGATGCAGGGAATGGCAAAAATTAAAGATAGACTATCAATGAATGAATGTCAACTTTTTCAAGTTAGCTGGGAAGAGGATTGTTTTCACTCTGTAATAACCGAAAGGGCAGATGCAATGCTGTTGACAAATAACAGTGCTTACTTCTGCCTCCGTTCCGATGGACTATATTACTTTGTCCTAATGAAGGCCTACCTGGTGGCGGAGAGAGTATCTTCGACACCTTTGAATGACTCAGACCTAAATTGTAAAAGATCATAGCAACATACAGGATTCCTGTTGTTCTTAAGACTGATTATGGTTTACCATTCAGGACAATGTATTTCAGTCAATCCTTGAGGCACCTGGAGTCCCAAACCATAAGATAACTCCATGCTGGTCATAAACCGATGGTGACGTGGAAAGGTCCAGAGGACTCTCATACAAACATTAAGGATATGTGTTGAACAAAATGAAGATCCTGACTGGGTGATGCATAACCATAACGCGTCTACTTGCAACACTCACCCTTACACAATTCTGTGCCTCTAGATCTTCTAATATTTGATGAACTCATAACAGATATCATCCCAATTGAAGTTTACAGTCCAGGACACCCAAGGTACATAGGAAATACCAACAAGATCTCTAGCAGGAGGGAGAGATTCTGACGTGTGACCATTCAAATAAGAGACAAGGTGATTGTCAGAATCAGATATCACAGATGGAAAATGTAGAACCCCGTTTGAGAGTAGTCCATGGCTTGTTATTACAATCGCAAGCCCCATGGTTATTAAGAGGTCGTCACTAAAGCAGTGACTCACACTTGATCGATAAAGATCAACCACAGTCCGTGGAGGAGTTGCCAGAATGGGAATGGGACTCATGGCCAACTTTCATCTGGACGTCGCCAGTACCTCACGGAGCTAGTAGTCTAGAAACAGAAGAGGAGGAAATGTAATCTGTAAGTGGCAAATGACCTTCCCAGAGGGAAGGCTGATGATATTACCTTGTCAGAAACTGAGAGACTATGATTATTGAATTGACTAAACTAATTCTGTTTTCTGTTGACCCACAGTTGGGAAGGCATGTATTGTGAAAACCATCTAAATCATGACACTTGGCACGCATGCCTATAAGCCCGATGCCAGGCATGGTATAAATAAAAATGACAGTAGCACTTGGGCTCAGTCCTACTAAAGTAAGTGGTTGTAGCAAGCAATTAGTTTCCATTGAATATTGGAATTGTCCACAGGTCTAGTAGGCTGTGTGTAACATTCCAGAAGATATTCTTGAAACATGCTTGTGCCCTGTCCTTAAGTTGTGCACTGCCATGATTTTAATTAGTGTGGGAGCAATTGAAACCTAACTAAAGTAGAAACATAGCTTCCTACAAGTTTAAATAGGTAAATTCCCTACAAAGAGACTTTATTGCATACAAATGCAATTGCTGCCTAACAACATTGAGTAGGTAAAATGATAACACAGTTAAGACTTTCCAGTATAAGGCAGAAACATCAGTGCTTTATACTTGGTGGACAGTGGTCCACGAATAAGACTAAGGAAAGGAATTATTAGTTTCACTTATCCTATTTGGCTGTCAAAAATGGCAACTATGATGAAATGCTGAGGGAAGAAGCTAATGTAGTAGGTGAGAGATCCCTTTTATGGCTCATGAGGTACATTTTAGACTTTTATGATCATATTTGAGAATGAGATTGTTAAGCAAGTCAGAATAACATATATTTATGTGATGTACCTCTGAATTCCCCCATGTGCGCAGTACTGAAATTTGACCAACTGTAGTCTGATCTAGCACTTTCAGGAAAATAAAACATATGCATTCCCTGAGTTAACCCAATTAGTTTTTATTTTTCTTGATAAACAGTGACAAAGATTACTTAGGTGACTGGGTGCGAATTTCTTCTTTGTTTGGACTCCAGCTTCCGTCCATCATCCCCCTTTTGTATCACTTTGTTCGCCCTAAATTGGCTGGGTATGCTCAGACGTGAGTCCCTTGCTCACTTGGCCACTGGATTCAAGATAGCCTGGCTGATGAGGATTATAAATCCGAAACCGGTCCCAGGATGCTTGTTTCCGGTCCAGGGAAGACATGGCTTGGCAGTTCAGGCTGGACTGTTCCCATGAGGCACAGGGTCAGACTGATTTGCATATGGCCATGTCTGAACTGGGGTGGCTGAGTGAGTTAAAGAATGGTGATGGATTAAACCCAGATCAGTTGACTGAGGTGAGTGTTTGATTTGCTGAAACGCTCCGTCCATCATCCCCTTTTGTATCACTCCAGCTTCCAGCCTGCAACAGTTAGCAAGGAAGTGCAATCCCGTCTGCCGAAATAGAAATCCTCTAGGATATAATGGGATTTATATTTCGGCGGATTAGATATCTGTCACCGTTGTTACAGAGTAACCCATCAGTCGAGATCTAAATCAGGCGCTTAGCCTTGTTTTAACTCAACGGACTATTATTAACATGAATTTTTGGATTCTTCTTAAGTATAAAAATATGCATCTTCCCGCAAAGTATGCAAATTTTCTCTATAAGTATATGTCAATTTAATGCATGGTGAAAATCATTTTATGTTATGAAGGTGAGTTCAACGACTAACAATACTTAAACTCCTGAGAAATACACAAAGAATGAAAACATCAGTTTCAGGAGTCAGTTCCAGGTAGCTCAGCACACGGGCATAGGATTACTGTGTTAAGAATGACCATTTCCAGTTTGTATTATTACCCCTGTACTTCTCAATTATGACTTTTCAGGACCCAGAATAGAGAATATCATGGAGGGCATGGAATTACTGGGCCCTTTTCTGCATGGTTTTCCTGAACTCTGAGCCTGTTTCTATTCACAAATCCCATGGTCTTCTAGCAGGTGAATATGTGATTGGAAAAGAAAGGGTATTTACTGGAGGCTCATTTGCATCCAGTAAGCCCAAAACTGTGTACAGTAATACCCATCTGTCCACCTTTGAATCTCCCTGTAAGGATGCATTTTCAGCAGGAAATTCTACTTTGGGAATACAATCCCATCTGTCTGGGTCTCTCACAATACTCTTCATGTGATGGAGGAATTCATTAAGTGATTTGTACTGCATATTTAGACTATCCTCCAGAATCTAGTCGATTTTGAGTTAGCACCAAACATTAAACCAGGCCCAAATATCTTTGATCTATGAATTCTCCAAAGTTCATCTCTCATCCCAGTTAGTACCTCGTCCAGTACAAAAAAGCCATCTCAGTCATCTACAACAATGTAGTTTAAAAGACGTAACACGTTGTAAGAAATGAGAGTATTAATTGAGGAGGGTGAAAACATACCTCAAATAATAATTACTATCCTTCTAAGACTGAATCACAAAAGTCAGTAAATTAACCTGTGCTCAACTCCCTGTTAGCTATGGCACTGAGTAATCAGGAGCAACTTAGAGGTAATATGTAAAGTATTTCTGTAGTTCTCAAACATTAACAAAGTAAAAACATGACGCTAAAAATACTAAACTAATTTAGAAAAATAGAGAAGATTTTAATAAATAAAATGACACCAATATGACCAAAATCTAATTAGTATAACCATCATTATGTATTTTAAAGTTTAAAAATGTGAATTTAAAAATGACGCTAAAAGGCATTAAATGCCAACTGTGGGCAACTGGTTGCCCATGGGCCGGGAAAAGGGTAAGAGCAGGTTTGTCCCGTTCATAAAGTTTCATTCTCACTTTTGTGGAGGTACAAAATGTTCTGCAGGGCACAAGAAGGGCTAGACAATGAAGGGGAGCTGCTACACGAGGTCTTGTAGTTGATAACCTGATGCTCGGAATCGGGAGATGAGTCCAGTGACACTGTTGATCCGGTGCTGCTCAACATTGAATCCGGGGAAGCCATTGCTAGCGTACCGTTCGGTTTCGAATCCGATGAAGCAGTTGATGAAGGTTGTTGGCGTCAATCCTCAGCATAGAGTCTGGTGAAGCAGTTAGGTAGAGAGGATTTCACAGTGACCACAGCCAAGGTCAAAAAAGAAGATCGTGTCAATTACATTTGGGACTGGTCAGATGGACTTCAGAAAAGGCCACTGGAAGCTTGTTTTAGCCCTGTAACCCAACTAGATCAGCCAACTGACCGTTGCAGTCACTTCTGGGGTGCTGGGGTCAAGGCAAGAAGGCCCAGTTTTCCTTCAGGTTTTTCAGACAACAAGGGTGGACCTTCTTCTGTTCTTCTTAGTTCCAGGAGTATTCTGAGGCATGCACTGAGAATGCAATATTTATGCCCAGTACCAGCCTATGGGTGGGGACAACCACTGGTCACACCCTAGCAATAAGGTAGGAATTCCCAGAGAGGATTCTTAAAACGTTTACAGCACTTTCTGTGTGTCTCGTAAATTATCCCATAGTGCCCCTCTCTTTCTATATCCAAGAGGACAGGACCTTTCTTCCCTTACTCAAAACTCCCTCGGCACATCCAGAGGTGTGGCTATGATAATGGGCAAGCCGTCCCTTGTGGTCACTCCAAACCAGTTCTAGGAGCAGCTCCCCTTCCCACTGGGTTTGGAGCTGAGTTGACAAAAGGGACAAAGGAAAGGTGCAGGCCTGGTGTCAGGTTCATCTGCATGTGCCAGGGTAGGCCTCCTAAAGTGTAACCAGTCCTTGGGCACGGGCCCCAGGCCTGCTTGTCAAGGGAAGGCCAACACCTCCCCAGACCCAAACCCTTTATCCTATCTGGTAGCAATCCACATCTCACAACAGAGAGCCATCATAAGTCAAGTGGCAGTTGAATACTGGCAGAAAGGCCACCAGAAGTTTAAGAAAGGAGAAGTAACTTTTCTAAAAGTATCTTTTGTAACATCGTTATTCAAAATGTGATTTCACCATTGAATTGAATTTTGAAAAACTATTAAAATGAGTCTTCAAATTATACTTTTTTAGCTGCTTCTAACCCGAAATTATCATTGTACGGTGTTATAATATAATTCAATGTTTTACTATGGAGCAGCTAACCTTTCCACCGTAAAAATGGCATTTGGGTCCTTTTCACCGTCAGGGCATGGGTAACATTAAGTTCTGCATGTCGTAATTCTCCAACGTAAGTCTCCAGCAGGGACTTTTAGATAAACTTCAAATCCTGCAGAATGCAGCAGCACGTCTGATTACGGGCACCCCCAAGTTTGCCTCAGTTTCTCAGGACCTAGTAAAGTTCCATTGGTTGCCAGTTCGCAAGAGAATTATGTTTAAATCACTCTGCATGATATTCAAGGCATTGCACTGCCTGGGCCCCCAATGTATGATCCCTCTTTTCCAGTGGTACAAGCCAGTGCGTGCTCTAAGATCAGCCGAGCAGGGGCTGGCCGTAGTCCCTAGAGTAAGGAAAGCCCGCTGGGGAGGCAGAAGCCTATCCCTGGGAGCCGCCAAGGCGTGGAATGCGTTGCCTTCCAGCCTCAGACAGATTCCCGATCTGCTCAAATTTAGGAAAGCACTCAAAACTCTGCTCTTTACCCGCTAACCCCCCTATCCACACCCGCTAGTGATCAATCAGCGCCAGGACACCTCTGGGTAGCAGCGCGCTTTGAAAATGTCAAAAATAAATAAATAAATACCATGCACACTGCCTTATTGGGCAGCAAGGCCTTCCTTAGAGGTGTCTTGGAAATGTTTAAAAGGAGTGTTAAAGCCTGTCAAAAAGGGGATTTTGAGAGGTTGATGTGACAGTTTAAAAACTGCACAGCCAGGCTGCAGTGGCAGGCCTGGAGACATGCTTTCTAGTGCTGCTGTGGTGCAGGCACAAAGAGTGTCGCAGCCCACTAGTACCATTTCATTTA
Organism: Lissotriton helveticus; assembly: GCF_964261635.1. NCBI lineage: Eukaryota > Metazoa > Chordata > Amphibia > Caudata > Salamandridae > Lissotriton > Lissotriton helveticus. The sequence goes on along the minus strand of NC_136059.1, from coordinate 608,938,537 downwards.
CAGGCCCTGGGTACATGCAGTCCCATATACTAGAGAATTAAATGTGGCAATCTGGCGTTGTCAATTTCAGTGTGTTTTAAGGGACAGCACTTAACTACTGGTCAGCAGGTGTAAAATGCACCTAAAGCCAATAAAAGTCCAGGCAAAAATATGGGGAGTACTACACAAAAGGTGGTCATTTCCAACACATACCATAACAATCATATCTTCCCTCTAAGTATAAAAAATAATATGTAGATTTGAAACGAATTACAAAAACGGGTAGAGACTCAAAGCATAAGTTTATTAAATGCTTTACTGCATGCCTAGATGTATTACCTTGCCAACAATATGAAGTAATACATTGTAAAAAATAATTGATTTACATGACTGAAATACGCTTAGGCTTTGATAAATAATAAATGCAAATAAATGACTTATCAATATCATTTGTTAAAATGTAAGACACATTCTTTAAATGACTACTGCACAACTATTAAATGGCTCATTAGTGACAATGTAAATCATTCTGATACTAATCAAGCTTGAACGGAGTAATGACTACTTAATCATCACACTCCCTAGACAACCTGTCACTTTAAAATACATCTTGATAAACAATATGCTGTTCTTGGTAATGATATTCCTTTCTGTTACAACTCCATTAGTTTTATCACCAGGGACATCATTAACATGGTTTGATCATCAGTGTTTACTCTGCCTTTTTCGACTTTTTAATTTACACGGAAGAAAGCCTTAATCGTTCTCATTAGATTTTTTTGTATTGTTTGTGCAAAACCTTTGGAATCAGCCAACGCAAAAATGCAAGAATCTTTTTAAGTGTTCTGTTTAATGGTCGTTTTTGGAAACTTTTAACACCAGAGAGAATCCTTGTTTCAGCATCTTACTGCAAGTTAACACTTTTCACAATTTTTCAAGGAATTCGCACCCCTTTCCTGCGGTGCGACTCAGCGGCAACAGGCAGGTTCAGAAAGGTCATTTATTACATATGTTGCTTACTCTATAAATAGTTACCACCTAAGTGTATGCATAATATGCGCAATTTCATATATGAACTCTCCCTTCATACTCATTGAAACATTTTCCATGTGATAAAGTATGCATGTTGGGGGGTGGCTTGGCGCCGATGTGAGAGAAGGCAGACTCCGGGGCTCCGTCCGTGGCTTCTCCTCACTCGTAACTATCCTGGCTATGTGAGGGGGTCCCTCATCCCGCAATAGGTATTGGAACAGCTGGTGCCACTGGCGAACGTCCGCACAATGACGGAGGTGCCCCCGCGACGGAGAAAAGGTGACATTTTTCCGGCTCAGCTCTGAGCGCGGAGCTTCCAAGATGGCGGCCAGATGCTGTTGAGCCCAATATCTCTGCACAGAGACCAGTACTGAGGCTCCCTGCCAGACTGTGCGGCAGCGCGGAGGCCGGATTGCAGAATGAATGCTGAGGGATGGAGACCCCTCGGTAACGCAGATTGACAGGCTCGGCTCCGAATATGGAGCCTACAAGATGGCGGCCGTGGGGTGGTTAAGGGAGATGGTTGCGCGAGGACTCTGAGGCCCGCATTTCTTGGCGTGAGCGATCTGGCCACTGACCCGCTCACCACCGCAAGTTGGAACAACAGCGAGCCGGGACCTGAAGGACCTGGAAGCTGGGGACCGGCCTTCTGTGAACTCAGTGATTGCCAGCAAACTGGAGGGGGACAGTGACCAGAAGGACCCTATCAGGCCGGAGCCCACCCGCCAGCAAGGTGACGACTGTGGGAGGACTGTTGCTCCCTCTGCTACCTGAGTAGCAGTTCTGGTGGACTTGCGGAACATTTTGCTGTGGTTGTGGAGTGGGGGTCTATCGTCGGTGGGGACCTGATACGGAGGACTCAGGCTGCGGAGGCCGGTGTTGAGCGAGAGAGGCCAGAACTATAGAACTCACCGCTGCACTGGTTGAGAGGTGCAGGGGCATTATTGCTCTGGTCAGGAGGGTTGGAAGGCCTCAGGAGTGTGCACTGAGAGGCCTGAGGAGGGGACGACCACCCTGCTTTCCTTCCAAGCTGGTGATCTCGAATATCGCTTTCTCCCTGCTGTGAAGCCCCAGGGGAACGGCCTACTGCACCGGAGTGAACTTCCTGAACTTTCCTGTGCTCACTGCCTTTTCTGAATTTGTTCTGAACTTTCCTGAGCTCACTACCTGGAAGACCCGCGTGACCCATTGCAACGAGCCACAATGGGATGAGTATCCCGCCGGAAGGGCTTCACAGCCTTGCATGTGGAAGCAACGGGGCAACAATCTGATGAGGAGGAGGGAGTAGCAGAACAACAGAGGGACGAGGCAGTAGGGGGCCCCACGCTCGTGGACATAATGCAGGCCATCACCTCCTCGGGGGAGGACGTGGAGACCAAGATGGACGCCATAGGGGTGGATCTCAACCTACTGAAGGACAACCACCGCAAGCTTAAAGAACGGGTCAATGCTAATGAGAAGTCCTTGGAGGAGATTCGGGACACGATCCCTACTTTTCAGCGCTCTCTAAAATTGGTGGAGGACAGGGTCAGGATCTTGGAGGTGAGAGCGGAGTACAGTGAAGGGCGCTCTCAAAGTAACAACCTGCGCATAGGGGGGTCCCAGGACGGGAGGAAAGAGATGACGCTGTTCAGTACATGGAAAACTGGCTTAGGGCTGCGTTGGCCCCGGAGGGGCTCACCCCCTTGTTCGCCCTTGAACGTGCACACAGGATCCCAGCCAGACCTCCCAAACCGGGTGTACCCTCATGATCAATGGTTGTGCGTTTGCTCCATTACCGCGACAGAGACCACATCTTACAACATGTGCGGGGGAAACAGAACTTTCAAATTGCAGACACCAGGGTGATGATCTTCCCGGACTTCACCAGGGAGGTGCAGAGGCAGCTCCCTACCTTTCTTGCACTAAAGTGGAAACTCCGACAGCTGCAGTTACCGTACACCATGTTGTTCCCAGCACACCTAAGGGTAGGAGACAGGACCACTACACATTTCTTCACTATCCTGCAGGACGCTTGGCAGAACAGGGAATGCTTCTCCGTCCAGCACTGCGGAACGAGGATCAACTGCACATTTGGGTTCACAGAGGTCCATAACGCCGCCAGGACTCCACCTTGAGAGAGACCGTGCTCTGCAGGTGGTTGCAGAGATCAGCCGGGGTGCGGCTAGCCTGAACTCCACTATCACTAGCCATAGCATGGGCAGACTTGAGACTTCTCCTACCAGCAGCACGAATGGGGACTCTGAGCCTGAACTTCCCAAGGTTACACCCTAGACTGTGGATTTACTCATGTGAGATGGGGTATGAAGTTGGGTGAGAAAAGACTAAGCTGGTGCCAGGGGCTGGCTCCTGAACCTGCTGAACACCGGGGGAGGAGGGAAGGTGGCACCAGACGCGAGCTGTAGATGGGGTCTCCCCTGTTTGATATGGGCGGAGGGGGGTTGCCAGGAGGGCTCTGGGTCCTATTGGGTCACCACGTCTCACCACGTTTAGTGATCAGTTGATTGTTGCACTAGTTTGGATGGGAGCTAGTTTGATTGTACCTGTCTTGGTGAGTAGGAGTTGGGGAGTTCAAGGGGTTGATGGGGTTCTTATCGGGGCCAGGCATGCCACTGGGGGGATCAGGATGGTGAGACGCTGAAGAAAGTGCTATGGGATCCACCGTAGGTATCAAATGTATAACCTGGAATGTCAAGGGAATGCACACTATGGCACGTCGCCATAAAACACACACTTACCTATTGAGGAGACAGGTGCAGATCGCACTATTACAGGAGACGCATCTCACGAAACAAGAGGGGGTGGCTCTACAACACAGATGGCGGGGGCAGGTGTTCTGCACAGCTTATTTGGCCTTTGCAAGGGGCACTTTGATTTGGAGTTGTGCAGGGGTCCCATTTCAGAGTACTGGACAGCTGGTTGACCCAGACGGAAGGTACGTGGTGATTGCGGGGCACCTTGATGGGAGGGACATTGTATTGGGCAGCATCTATGCCCCCAACATAGATCAAGCTGGATTTTTTGCGCCTCTCTCCGGGTAGCTGGCAACCATGCTGACGGAGTCGGTATTATTGGGGGGAGACTTCAACTGTACTGTGGACGTTGACCTGGACCGTTCACATCCTCCTCTTGCGAATGCCCCAGTGACCAGGCTGGCAGCGAGACGGGCATAACAGCAGCAGTGGGGACTGACGGACACTTGGAGAGCTTCTCATACAGGGGATAGGGACTACTCTTATTTCTCTTTGTTGCATGACTTACATGTTGGACTGGATTCGATCCTCTGCTCGCCAGACATACATGGGGGGATCGTCCACAGTGAATACTTAGCTAGAACGATATCGGATCACAATCCGCTGTTGGTATCGTGAATTGGGTGTGGGGTCGCCCCGCATTTCTCACTTGAAGGCTAAAGCCGGAGGCATTGGATCCAGTGTTCCGGGACACAATAGGCACAGCGATAGAAGATCATTTGCGGGTCAACGCTGGGTCAGCGGTGAGTCCGCTTGTGGAATGAGACGCCTTTAAGGCGGTGGTCAGGGGGTGCTGCATAGGGGAAGTGGTGGGAGTCGGGAGGGTGCTGTTGGAAGATGTCCAACGTGCAGAGCATAACCTTTGGGATGTAGAGAAAGAGAGACAGGAAAGACCTGATAAGCAGGCTCGCGAGGCCTTGGTGGTACAAATAGAACGGTTGCGATGCTTTGACTATAAGGCCTACACTGCTCGGGCGCATGCTGACCACGACCAATCTGGAGCACTACTTCCATGGCTGGCCAATCCAGCGAGGAGGGGGACGTCGATATTGGAGTTGAGGGACCAAGGAGGTGACGCAGTGTATACTCAGTGTGCCATTAAAGAGCAATTTCTGCAGCACTACATAGGGCTCTATCAGAGTAAGCTTGCCCCAGGGCTCCCTGGTGATAGGCATTTCCTGTCCGATGTGGAAATCCCCAGGATTGACGAGGAGGTGTTGGAGGAACTTGGCAGGAATATTGAGGTGGGGGAAGCGCGTAGAGCCATCAAACACATGGCTAGGAACAAGATGCCGGGGACGATGGGCTTCTAGTCGAATTTTATTCTGCATACGTAGATGCCCTGGTCCGCTCTTGGTAGCCCTGTATAACAGTGTGAGACAGGTGGGTTCTCTCCGGACCTCTACGGGAGAGGCAATAATTGTCCCATTTCTGAAACCGGGGAAAACGTCCTGGGATCGGACCTCTTATAGGCCCCCGGCCATGCTTAACTTGGACTACAAGATACTGAGTCGTGTGTTGCCTAGTAGATGTCGACCCTAATTCACGTGGACAAAGCCGGATTTATTTAGTCTTGGAACACAGCGATGAACATTCAGAAACTCCTGCGCATTCTAGGGGCAGATACTAATTGCAAGGAGGATGCTTGTATTTTCACGTTAGACTTTGAGAAGGCTTTTAATAGCCTAGAATGGCCCTACCTTTTTAAAGTTCTGAGGGCGTTTGGATTGGGGGACCAATTTGTGGAGTGGATGGTGATCTTGTACAATAACTCCACTGCCAGGGTCAAGACGGGAAGACTGATTTCTGCTACCTGTAAAGTGGGTAGGGGTACGAGGCAAGGGTGCCCGCTGTCCCCTCTGTTATTTGCCCTGGCAATGGAGCCCATGGCTGTCCATGCCAGAACAGGTAGACACTATCAGGCGCTACTAGTGGAAGGACAGGTGCAGCATACAGCTCTTTATGCAGACAACCTGCTTTTGTTTCTAGCCAACTCAGGTGATGCGCTTTGAGGAGCTAAGGAATTGTTAGGCACATTGGGGAACTTTGCAGGGCACCGCATCAACTGGACCAAATCGTGTCTGTTCCCGGCCAGCCCTGGTAGAGTCGATATGAAGAGTGTGGAGGGGGTTCTATGGGAGGTCAGCTGCTTGGCGTATCTGGGGACCCAGATCTACTACGACCCTGCGGATCTCCTGGAAGGCAATATAGGGCAAGCGGGCGGTGCGCAGCATTAAGAGCGACTTCGAATTCTGGGAAACACTCCCGCTGTCTGTGGCAGGTAGGGTTGCACTTGTGAAGATGGTTACCTTACCCAGGCTTCTGTATCTCTCCGGGACGCTCCCCATCTGGATCCCACGTAAGATCTTTGTGCAGCTCAACACCTTGATCACAGGGTTTTTGTAGGGCAGCGGGAGGTGGAGAGTGGCACATATCACTATGCAGCGGCCCAGGGACGAGGGGTATTTTGCTTTACCGGACCTTGAGGCCTACTATCACGCAGCGCAGCTTTAATGGTTTACGAAGTAAGTGGGCGGGGAGGCCAATTCGGGATGATAAGGATTTGGGTGGCCAGGGCCCAAGTTTGACCCAGCTTTCTAGGGTGCTGTTACGGTTTTAATGCTGTGTTCGTTTGTATGTTATTGCAGCTGGTATTGATTCTTAAGTGGAAATATTGCATTTTTATGCATTATATATTTGTGTCTCGTTTTTGTAAATGTATTGCATATAAAACTTTTTAAAATATATTTTCATATGTTTTGCGAAAGTCACTTAATGTAATTTTTTGTACAATATTTTACTGCTTTCTAGGAAACTGTCAAATATGAAACTTTCTAGAATTTTGGATATTTTTTATGATAGTGGGACCTATTGCCAGGGCGGTTCTACTGTACTCTGTGCACAAAATGGTAATTTGGAATCTTATTTTATTTTGAATGTATGTATTTTGAGATTTTACGTGGACCTTGGGTATTGAATGTAACACGCAAGGCCACCCATCGGAAAATAGATGGGCCACAATCAAGTTTGTACAGCCATTGGATGAGGCACTCCTCCCTGACCATTACTGCACCCAGAAGAGATCATCATCAGAGACATAGACACCCTCAAAAGAGTTGAAGGCGGAGAAGTGCGGATGAGCCGAGCAAGATAAACGCCTGACCCTAAAGCTCCCGAGCACAACACCCATTTATTTAAGCATTGGAATGTTGCCGCCCTTGTTTTAGTCCTCTTACAGGGGTTTTCTCTGCAGCACATGCATTTTTCATCCACAAGAGCTTCTGTGCCACCATCTTGAAGTGTGCCTGGTTCCTGTGAGGACTTCCTAGGCTGCGTCATGGCTGAGGGGGCTGAAACTTCCCCTTTTTTGTGCGATTCTGCTGCATGAATTGGTCCTCTCAATGTCTATTTTTACTGGCTAAAGGTCCTTTTTTCATCAAATAGGGATGAATCACACTGATTGACAGTCTCCTCCTATTCTATGTTGGGGGGCATAGGGCTATTGTTTTGCTGAATTGAGATATTTTATCGCTATATTATTACTGCGTTTGCCTGAACAGGGTTTTCTGTGTGCGTCTTCCAGTTATCTGTATTATACTATGCAAAGGGAGTCTAACTGTACTCATTTTAAGTAGTGACATTGCATTGCCTCACTTCCTCGCCATATAGGAGGTCTCCTTGCTATTTATCCTGTTTTTATGGGTAAGACTCAGAAACAGAGGGCTTAATCACCACCCCCTCTATCATCTACTACAGCCATCACCCATCCTACATTTCGACAATGAGATTTTGCCCCTAGATCTCTCTCAGCATTATGGAGAATTCTACAGACCTAGGCTTGTGGTGCTCCTCTTCTTCATCTGGAGCGCTGCCCAAGAAGCCTTCCCCTTCAGTGAAAAGTTCAAAGTAGTACTCGGATTCACCATCCAAAACACCACCTCCTTTCACTCTAGTCGATGTAATGAAGGAAATAAGGGCTCTGAAACCCTTTGTAGTTAAAACTAATGCCTCCCTTATCTGTAATGAGGAGAAATGTTCCACACACGACCAGTGCATTACGGCTTTTGACCAAAGGATCAGTGATGTGGAGGACTCCATTCCGGTGATCTCCCAGTCATCACAGGAAATAGAGCTGCTTAAACGATCTACTAAAGATTTGGAAAACAGAAATAGGAGAAACAACTTACAGCTTTACGGAATTCAGGAAAATTCATGAGGGTTTAGCATGAGTTCCTTTCCACACAAGATCATTCCTACTATTGTGTAGTTACCTGATCAGACCATCTGCAAAGCTCGCCTCAGTACAGACCTTGGGGCATCATTATTCTATTTTTTATAGCACACTGACTTGATGCGTATTCTGTCTGCTGCCAAACGAGTAGGCCCACTCCATCGGTCTGGTAATAAGGTACAATTCTCACAGGATGTCCCTAATGCAACAGCTGCAAGAAGAAAACGTTTCTTGGATCTTTGGCCACAATTAAAAGCCATGAACATTAGGGGCCCGATGTAGGTAATCCCAGATTACTGATTCTTAAATACCAAATCAAACCGATTCGGTATTTAAGAACTGGCAATCCGGATGTAGGTAATTTTACCGAATTAATTACCGAATCGGTATGATTCGGTAATTAATGAATCAGTATTTACCGATTCTGTAATTGCCATTGATTCCTATGGGCCTTGAGGCCCATATGAATCAATGTCAATTACAGAATCGGTAAATACCGATTCGGTAAAATTACCGAATTTGCAAGGGGGACAGGGTGTCACTTTGACACCCTGTTGCACCCCTGATTCTGGCTTGTGTGCCATGTGGCACACATACATGCCCTAAGGGCACTTTGACACCCTGTTGCACCCCTGATTCTGGCTTGTGTGCCATGTGACACACATACATGCCCTAAGGCACATGGCACAGGTGTACATGCACAGATGTGCATGTACACAGGAATTCGTTAGTTACCATGACATAGTATGTCATGGTAAATAACGAATTATTAAGGGCCGGTGGCACTGTTTTCAGTGCCACCTACATCATAGGGCATGTATGTGTGCCACATGGCACAGGTGTACATGCACAGATGTGCATGTACACAGGAATTCGTTATTTACCATGACATAGTATGTCATGGAAAATAACGAATTATTAAGGCCCGCTGGCACTGTTTTCAGTGCCACCTATATCACAAACTTGAGATTCGGTAAATTTATCGAATCGGTAATTTACAGAATCGGTAAATTTACCGATTCTGTAAATATACAGATTCGGTAAATTTAAGGCCCCCTACATCTCAATCACCAAATACCGGTCGGTAACGGCCGAAATCGGCCGTTACCGACCGGTATTTGGTGACCTACATCTGGCCCTAGATGGGGTACTGTTCACCCATGTGTCTTCAAATTAACTTATAAAGAATTTTCTTACACTTTTGAAGCTCCAGCTAAACTAACGGACTGTCTTCATCAACACAGCTTTGAGGACACGGAAATTGGCACGAGTGCAAAGACTTGATTGTCATATATGTTCTGATTGTTAAACTTCTTGTAATATTTGATTTCTTTCTTCCTTCTAGGTTCTGTTCATTCATAGTATTTGTATTTTGTCTTTAGAGGCATACGGCAGGAATCTTTTTTGTATAAGCTGAAATACTCTGATGCCATTTCTGGATTCCAGCTAAATAAGGTTCATGTTAAATTTACGGCCTATGTGGATGATATCCTCCTTTATATCTCTAAACCTTGAAACATCACTCCCTAAATTTTTCGAAGTGTTTAGTGAATACTTAGAAGCCTCAAGATATAAACTTAATGTTGAAAAATCTGAAGTGATGCCTTTAAATAAGTTCTGTTTTAAAGCGCCTTTTGATGAGAAGGGTCTTCAGTGACACCCTGATAAGATCAAGTGTTTAGGTATTGTGTGTCCAGCCAACCACTCCAGAATACCCTACATTGTAATATGGATCCTCCAATGGCTAAAATGTCTAAGTTGATGCACAATTGGTCCCCTCAATTTTTGTCTTGGTGGGGCTGCCTGGAAACTATTAATATTATGTTACTTCCAATTATAATTTTTTCTCTTTTGATGCTACCTATTAAAATTCTTGTAAAATATTTTACAGCTATTGATAGACTCATCTAATTTTTTATGGAATCACATCTACATCGCCTCAAATCACCAAAACCACTTTGTAGGGTTTACTTTCCTGATTTCTATAGTTATCATAAAGCTTTCGGTAATAAACTATGTCAAAACTGCTTTCTCGATCTTTCAAATCATCCACCCAAATTATGGCATCAACTGGAGTTAGCACTTATTTTCCCCTTTTATCATTCCCACATTATTCATATGTCACAACACCCTAAATATTGGGTGCCTGCAGTTATATCTCATTTGGGTACTCTCTTCAAGCCTTACCTCGTTGCTTCTCTTCCTTTAGCCGCTCAATTATTCCACAGTCCAATTTGGTATAATAAAAGCCAACTTGTTAATGGCAAACCACTATTCTGGCGGACTTGGCTTAGCAAGTATCTTTACTGTCTCTCAATTGGTTCAACATAACAATGTCATTATTCCATTTTCCACTCTTCCTCACCTTTAATCTTACTCTGAAGTTTTTCCAACAATATCAATTTTAGAGTCTTTTTTGGTCCCTATGTTGCGGTCACTCCCTAATCCTTCCCTGCAGCCCTCTCTTAGCTGAATACCACAAATCTCCAAGGCCTCTCTAATATATAGACCACTGCTTTTCCCTCCTTTAGATAGGCCAAAATCTAAATTAGAGCATTTATGGGAATTGGATTTGCACCCCAGTTGACCCACCTTACTTTGGCAGAAGATCTAAGAGAAAATTCACTCTACAGCTCATCCTGCCAACCTTACCCAAACACTTTATTATTTCTATAATAGACTATATGGTACACCTGAATGTTTGTTCATATGCAAACTCCTTAAAAGTAATGCTTGCTGGTGGTGCAACTTAAACCCTGGTACTTACCTTCACATGTTCTTCCTATGCCTTACACCGTCAACATTTTGAGAGCAGTTGTGGACATGGATAGTACATATTACCAAAGTTCACTCTTGGTTTTTTCTCGATGCTCTATATTTTGGTGGCTTATGTAGTATCTGGCCTCAGACTAAATCAATTTGTGAATTGGTTGGTCTACTTATTGCCATTGCATTACAGGTTATCACTATTAATTGGAAATCTGTCCATAATATTACATGACAACAGTGGTGCAATTTAATTTGTCATAATCCTTGTTTGGGTCGTTATAATTTGCACTCTTTACCTGAGTTGGCAAAACGAGAAGAACTTTGGGAGCCTTTAATTAGATATTTGTCTACACATGCTTGTACTCCAATTTAATTGTATAATACCTTTCAGTTTTTGGATGATTAGTTGTCAACACTTTATCTTATTATAAACAGCACATTTTTTGTTCACTATATTATGTATTACTAATAGAATTTTATAGTCATATTTCTTCTACCTTGTAGCATTTATACTTTATTTTCCTTTCTCTCTGTCTCTCTTTTTCTCTTCCCCTTTTCTTTCATTCTTTAGTTTTGCTATTCCTTTCCATATTCCTTTATCATCCTTTATATAATCCAGTTCCCAATATATTGTGGTTCTAGTGTTTCTGATGGTGGATTGTGTTCTATTTCTGGTCTTTATTTCTATTTCAAAGCTCTTTATATGTATATATATTGATATGCCGCAACTTATGTGTAACTTCTTTTTCTTCCATATAAATACTAAACTAAAAATAAAAAAGAGTAGAAGGCATGGAAATATTGTAAGCAAAACAACACAGACTTTAGAGGTCATTTATGGTTTGGCTTAGGAGGGACATCTGCTGTGAAGTGGTGGATAACACTCAAGCATGAGGATCACCACTACATTGAGTTGTGGGGGAATGCTTGATCTGACGTCAAAGCCTGTACTGGCTCTTTTATCAAAACCCTTTAGCTGGCAGCATATCTGCAATGCATACTGCTGTCGGCTTCAATTCATAATAAGACCAGCCCTATTTAAGGCATGCTTTCTGACACAGATTTTTATGTTTGTGACTTCATTTCATTGGCTCACATGAAAAACAAAGAAATGTACCTTGCATTGTGAAAGAATACTCCCACAGGTCCGAAACATTTATTTTTTGTTTTTCACAAACAAACTCCTGCTGATGGGCTTTGTTTCTGGAAAGAAATTATGAATGGGCCACCCTGACATGAAGAATTTGTCATAATTGTCTTTTTTTATATAATGAAATCTTTAGATTTTATGATATACAAAATCAGACAGTAGCACAGACATACCCTCCCATACTGATTCACATCTCGCACACCATCTTCAGCAACAAAAATGTAGTCTACATATACGTATCCTAGGTTGTGGTGTTTGGCGAATAAGTATTTACTCCATCAGGGTGACTGAGTAAAGTACGCTATCGCCCTGAGGGAGTACCCATCCACAAAATGTTTAGCTGTCCGCCGGCCCAGCAGATATCATGGCGGTTCCTGTAAAGGTAGCCAAAGTTTAACGGATGGCTATTTCAACATGATGGAGGCAAACTTTCAATGTATTTTTTATTTGCAACAAGAAAATCCCTAAGTGAGATTTAATTTTTGAAGAAGAAAAAAATGGACTTCCCACCATGGGAATTATTCTTGCATGGCATGGGGGTCGCTGTACAGTTTCCACTGTCCCTTACTGCCAGGTTTCATCTGTCAATGACAGACAGTGAAAAGTGGCATTAGTCTGCCCACTCTAAATATGGTGGGTGGACAAATGGTCAAAACCTCTGATGGTCCCTACTCTGTTAGGCCATCAGAGGTGCATGTTGGCAGCAGACACGGAGTAGTCAATGCCGTCGACATACAGAAGGTCCGTCCTTCTCTAAATGAGGCAGGCAGCCTTCAGTTGACAGAGAGGGTAATCTGTCACCTTTGCCACAGAGTACCCTCTCCGCCAAATTATAAATAGGGCCCTTAATGTACAATCAATTCTGTTGCAAATATGCAGATTCTTACAAAACAATACAACAGAAACAATGGTGTGAGTATCATTCCTCTACATTCCAAACGAGAACATAATTTTCACATCATAGGGGTCAGTCATCCAAGGGGATCTCCAAAGACCACATCAAATATCTAAAAAGAAGGCTCTCCACCAGAGGTGGTTGGGCTTTCCTATTCAGACATTCATTCGTCGGCCCATGTCTGAAAATCATGTTTAATGAGTGGGCTAATGGTTATTTCCAATATGTGGACAGCATAGTGTATCAAAAAACAATTCTCATATTATCAATGTTATTATCTGTCTTCCTCTTTCCTTGGCTGGTAGAACACTCAGTGAGCTCAGTCGTGGAGTCAGACTGATGTTTCACCCTGGTAATTCCAACAATTTCTGCATCAATTCTAACCAATGACTATACAATGTAACACAGCCATCACATATGACCTTTTTGTGTCTTACATTTAAGACATTAGTTACTGTCAATCCTAAACATAATTTTAAGAGAAGCAGATACATTGTAGCGATGTAAACTAAAATGGTTTACATGTAGCCTTCTTTGGGACGGTTCTATATAAAGTGTATCCCGTTTGCCACTTGGCTTCTTCAACCACGTTCCCTAGACATGCCTCTCGCTTTTCTTCTAGGCGACAGAGCCTTCTGCTATGTACACGCATGCATGTCTTGTTCATTTAGGAAATCTGCTTGCCACACTCTCCCAACTGTAAAAGTGCATGATTAATGATGACTATTTCAGCTTCCTTAGGCAACTCCAGCCATATCTTGCTTGGCATTGCCACTATCATTGCTTATTGGAGAAATACATATTACTTTTTCCTTTCAGCACAAACCCTGCAAAACCCAGCTGTCTTCACTATATATAAGTTGGCTTTGGCACCTAGGATGTAAACTGGGTAGATTGCAGTGCAGCTCACAAATATAGTTGTAGCACAGGCATTCATCTATAGTCTTTCTGTGCAGTAATGCTTCATCTGATTCTGTTCTGTAGCCATACTCTCCGACAGCTTTTTAATTTTAATCTTGTGTACCAGCAGGAGACACCTGAGTTGCATCGGGAACACCTTAACATTGCATATCCTTCAATTAACCTATAAAAAATATATCGATGCAGTTTGGAAAACAAACACCTGAAGCAGGTACTTTGTGTCCTCATAGCCTATGTTCAAGTATGTACAGCACTAATTAATTCAATATAATTTTATTCAAAGAAATACCATCCATTCAAGACATCAAATTTCAGACACTTTCCTTCAGATTTCACAAGACTACTCAAAATAACTAGTCCATATAAAGGCGCAAACAAATCTCTAGACATCTAAATGGCAGTTGTTGAATTGTCATTGGTGCTGTGCTCAACATCTCTATATCTATGTTATGAAACTTTAAACCAATTTTATGGGATTCTGTTTAAATTCAGATACCTGGCTTATCTCTGCAAATGTCAGATAAAAGTTGTGAATAGTACCCTGGGCTTATAAACATTAACCCGTTTACAGCAGCGGTGCAGGCGTCCTACAGAGTGGGCGGAGCTGCGTATGCCAACGGTCGTTCGCAGCACCTGTGAGATAGTGCCAACGGCCGGAACGGGTTAAAGGCCACATCTATGTTCCTTTCTTAAGGTCGCAAACAGCCTGAATCGTAGTTCCAAACCCTATTTTGCAAATAGGTAGCCTGTGAACGTATCGCAAAATCGATTTGTGATTCGGTATTTGGAAGGGGCGTGTTTAGGGGGTCCATTCCAAATACCGAATCGTAATGGTATGTATGAATGTTTGTAACTGTGAATGCAGTCGCAAAACTTCGCATTTTACCACCTAATTCAAGTAAGTAGTAACCCATTCGCAAATGGACTCCTTCCCCTTTGGGAGTCAGCAAAAATATTAGTTCAATGCAGGCAGTGGTCCAACGGACCATGGCCTGCTCCTAAAAAATGAATAGAAAACTTTTAATTTTTCTTTATTAAATGTAACCTGTTTCCCTTTAAGGAATCCCTGTGATTTTAGCGACTCCTAGGGGGTCACAAATTGCGACCTACCTCATTATTATTCATGAGGTAGGTCACTTGCGACCCTCAGGAATAGCAGAAAGTGTTCAACACACTTTCATAAATGCTGTTGTGCGATTTCCTAATACTGAATCACAAGGATTTGAAATTACGGAATCGCAATGCGGTTACTTAATACATATGGCCCATAAAAGCAAATCATTGATGTACAGAGATGTCAGGTGTGACGGCCTTTCGAACACTACCACTCTTCTTTGTATCTATCCATCCCAGAGGCCCAATAACTAGTTCAAATAATAGCAAAACCACATGTAACATTCCATATTCCTGAAATTAGGTTATTAGGCCTTATACCCTTGCTTTGGTGCCTGCATACAATGATGAAAAAATCATTTAAACAACTAGTAGAATGGAAACTGATGAAAAGCCTCATATATAGAAGCCAATCAACCTGTATCAAATGTAGTGAGGGGCCTATTCACTCAGAAGGAGTAAATCTGCATCAGTAGATTTACATCAAAGTGCAAGTTTACTACATTTTGATATTAACAGCCATCCTCAGTAGTATGCCTGGATAGCTGTACCAGAACCCCTGCAAGAGGGAACAGGCTCACATTTTATTCTGTGGTAACCCCTTAAAAGCCCTACCCCATACACCTCCACCAAATATGGGGGGATACTTTTTCCTTCCCACCCTACAAAGGGATTCACACTAGCTCATGTCATGTCTGGAGTAAAATCCTACAATTCCTAGGGTGCAAAGGGGAATGAAAAGACCATATAAATGCCTACAAAAATACATGTTTGTGGAGGTTCACAAACTTCCAAGGGTAGCCACGCTTTGGACCACCCACTTTCCTGCTCCTGGAGTGGGTTTTACAGGTAAGGAAAATCCCTTAGCTATGTTGGAAATCTCCACACATGTAACTGGGCATATGCCTTCTGGTGATCCCCTATTGATTTTCTGAAAGGTGTACAAAATGTCTATTCATTTGCAAACGTTTTATTAAACACGTAATATACCTTTGTAAAAATGGCCCTTTGTGTCCACTCAACCAATCAATCAATCAATCAGAGTACTTGTAAAGCGCGCTACTTACCCATGAGGGTCTCAAGGCTCTGAGGGGAGGGGGTACCACTACTGTTCGAAGAGCCAGGGCTTGAGGAGTCTTCTGAAGGCGAGAAGGTCTTGGGTCTGCCATAGGTGGGTGGGGAGGGTGTTCCAGGTCTTGGCGGCGAGGTAGGAGAAGGATCTGCCGCCGGAGGTTGTTCGTTGGATGCGGGGAACAGCGGCGAGGGCGAGGCTGACGGAGCGGAACTGGCGGGTGGGGGTGTAGAAGCTGAATCTGCTGTTCAGGTAGGCTGTTCCGGCGTTGTGGAGTGCTTTGTGTGAGTGGGTGAGGAGCTTGAAGGTTATCCTCTTGTTGACGGGGAGCCAGTGTAGGTCTCTCAGGTGGGGGCGATGTGGCTGCGGGGGGCGACGTTGACGATTAGTCGGGCGGAGGCGTTTTGGATGCGTTGTAGTTGTTGTAGGTGTCTGGCTGGGATTCCTGCATAGAGTGCGTTGCCTTAGTCCAGTCTGCTGCTGACAAAGGCCTGTGTCACCGTTCTTCTAGTTTTGGTCGGGATCCACTTGTAGATCGTGCGGAACATGCGGAGGGTGTTGTAGCAGGAGGAGGAGACGGCGTTGACCTTTTTAGCCATGGAGAGGGAGGAGTCGAGGATGAATCCTAGGTTGAGTGCATGGTCGGTAGGTGTCGGTGCTATTCCCAGTGTGGTCGGCCACCAGGAGTCGCCCCAGGGTGGGTCAGAGGATGAGTACCTCCATCTTGCCCGAGTTCAGCTTCAGACGGCTGTTCCTCATCCAGTCGGCGACGGCCTTCATTCCCTCGTCGAGGTTGGTTTTGGCGGTGTGTGGGTCCTTGCCGAGGGAGAGGATGAGCTGGGTGTCGTCAGTGTAGGAGATGATATTGAGGTTGTGTTGGCAGGCTACTTGTGCGAGGGGGGCCGTGTAGATGTTGAACAGCGCCGGGCTGAGGGATGAGATCTGGGGGATGCGGCAGATGATACCGGTGGCCTCGGATCGGAAGGGCGGGAGGCGGACGCTCTGCGTTCTGCCAGAGAGGAAGGACGTGGTCCAGTTAAGGTCCTTCTCTTGGATTCCGGCTTCTAGGAGGCGTGTCTTTAGAGTGCGATGGCAGACCGTGTCGAAGGCGGCCCGACAGGTCCAGGAGGATGAGGGCTGATGTTTTGCCGTTGTCTAGTTGGCGCCTGATGTTGTCTGTGGTGGCAATGAGGGCTGTCTCAGTGATGTGGTTTCGTCTGAACCTGGACTGGGACGGGTCCAAGATGTTGTTGTCTTCCAGGTGGCGGGCCAGTTGCATGTTGACGATTTTCTTGATGACCTTCGCCGGGAATGGAAGCAGGGAGATGAGCCAGAAGTTCTTGAGATCCTTGGGGTCCGCCTTGGGCTTCTTGAGGAGGACGTTGATGTCGGCGTGTTTCCCCGCTTTCCGGGTATGTCGTTGTTTCGAAGGAGATGTTGATGACCCTCCGTAGTTGGGGTGCGATGGCAGTGTCTGCTTTGTGGAATACGTGGTGTGGGCGCGGGTCTGACAGAGATCCTGAGTGGATGGAGTTCATGACCTTGCGTGTCTCGTCGTCGTTGACATTGGATCAGGAGGTCAGGCGGTTGGCGCTGGTGGTGTTCACAGGAGAGGTGGGGTCTGGCGTAGTCGGGCGGTCATGGTGTTGAAGCTGTCATTGATGTCAGCGATCTTGCGGTGGAAGAAGATGGCCAGTGAGTTGCACAGTTCTTGTGAGGGCGTTGGCGTTGGCGCTGGGGTTGGAGAGTTCCTGTACGATGCTGAAAAGCTCTTTGCTGTCGTGTGTGTTTTAATCCAGGTGGTCTTTGAAGGAGGATCTCTTGGCTAATCTGAAGAGGTGGTGATGTCTGCGGGTGGCGTTCTTGTGGGCTGCGTGGTTGTCCGCAGTGCGTTTGTGGAGCCATATCTTCTCCAGTTTCCGGCATGCGCAGGTGGCTCTCTTGCTGGCGTGGTTGTTGGAGGGTTTCTTGAGTGGGGCGAGGGTGTTGGCCCTGTCGTCGATCCAATGTTTGGCAGTTGGCAGAAATGTGGAACCACCATTGAGGAACTGTGCTTCATACACATTGATCTTGAAGTTTGCTTGACATAGATATGAGCTCTTTAGAGCATGATTTATCATTTATCATATGAAGTCAGTCCAAAGGCAATTTGATTACCGGCATTTTAAACATTTATCCTGATTCCTGGTCCTGAAGCAGTCCCACTGGACGAAGGAGTCAAATTGTTCAGGTACAAAATTACCAGGTAAAAGCTGTTAGACTCTCACTTGGGATATGAAGGGAAATGCCTCTTTTTTATGGGCACCCCCAAGTTTTTCGACTAATGCTGCTGGTTTATCGACTCAGAGTGCACTGAGGCCTGCTAACCAGACCTCAGTGCCCGTGCTCTGACCCTAAAGAGTATGTGGAATTGGCTATATCCAATTGGAAATGGCTACCTTACCTCTAGGTCCCTAGTAAATGGTAACCTCGTACCCAGGACATGCATGTTATAGTGGTGTAGTATCTGCCAAGGCTTGTTACATAGGATGTTAAGGTGGAATGTAGAATGTGTATGACAGTGGGTCTCTGTCGAGTTCTGCTGCTGGTGTGGAGGCTGGGACGTTTCTTGTGAACTCTTCTACTACAATAAACATTAACTCAGCTATTAACTGGTAATGTGCGTTTATTGACAGCTGCCTGCTTCATCACACTGGCGATGATCTTGAGCTCTACATGTTACCTGCTGTAAGGGCTTCTGTGAAGATGGGACTACTATTTGCATGGCATGCTTTTATCGATCGAGACTAATTTTGGGGAAACGTCCCAACACCCATTCTTCCTGTCTACAGAGGACTTAGGTACTGTGCAGCATTTGCGGTGGTTTCTTTAAACTGTGAAAACTCCGTCTTTGCCATGAGCATTTGACAAAGTAACCATTTGACCGTTTGCAACAGCTTGAGTGCCTTAGTCAAAATAGAGCGCAAAAGTTGCCTTACCTTTCTTCCTCGCAAGCTCTGAGTGCCAGTGAAGTTGTGGTGTGCATGCATGGTCTTCCTTGGCAACCGCAATTTTGTGCGCAATCGTTCTTCTTTGGCAACCTGCAGCTTTATGGTGTATTCTGTGCCTCGGCTGAGTGTTGCGACACCGCTTGTCACAGTAATCTATTACAGCCACGCTAAAGCTACTCACACAGCTTGGTTGATGAGACGGACGCCAAACAAGTGCACCATAGCAACTTTACTACCTCAACTCTGTCTGGCGAGCGTTAATCACACACATCGGTGTGACGCTGAAGATGCTACTCGGGAGTATCTGACTGACAGTAATACTTTAGCTCCGTCCGATAGATGCTCATCTCACACATTGTGTGACACTGTAGACTCTACCCTGCCCCGATGTTAGAAGCTTTCCTGTGCTCCTTCTTGAATCAGCATATAGCAACACTTGGATTCGATTCGATTCGATTAGCTTTATTCTATTTTGAGATATAAAATCACTTGGATTCAACTTCTGCAAGAACAACCCATACCTCGCATATTATTTGCCTGCATAGGTTATGTTCTGAGTTAATTTATTTGGAGTAAACAACACAATTGTTTTCTTTATTCTTGTGTCGGGCAGAGACAGCGCTGCCTCAGTCTTATTTGGCATTTTCTTTGTAGGTTTTCTCTCCACAGGTATGTGCTCGGTGTCAATTTTGAGCACCAGAGTTTTGTTTCTGGTTATTGTACTTCATACTATTAAGTTTATGCAGTTTCATACACATGTCTCCGTAGGCATTCCTTTGGGTGGAGTCATTGCAGGAAAACGTCAAAAAGCATTTTAGTAGGTTCATTATTGTGATTGAGTTTACTATGTAGCGGAGCTTATGCAAAACATAACGCCTCCACCTTTTTTTCTCTCGTCCCCTGGTGAACCCACTATCAGGTGGGAGAAGTGGAAAAAGGTGTTTTCACATTATGCCTGAGTTTGTGGTACCCTGGGTGCAGAGAGGAAGGTCTCTCTGATTATTCATTGATAAGGGCCAGAGGGACAGGAAATGTTCGAACATCTTTCAGACATTGACGATGATGAAGCAGAGCGGGTAAGTGAGTTTGACTGTATTTAGAAATTGGAGAGGCACTACCGTCCCAAAATAAGCACAGTCCTTGAATGATACCATTTTGGTAAACAAGGACAGAAGCCACAAGAAACTGTCAAAAGTTATGTCACAAGTTTACGCAAATTGGGAGTGACTTGTAAATTTGAGTGTTGTATTGAAGAACGCATTTACGATCAAAGTAAAGGATGAATTGTGGCAAACGAAAACCCAAAACGTGATGAAGTCTTATTGATAGCTAAAAAAATTGAGCACTCCCTAGCCTGTGTTGACATCCTTAAGAAGGAATAAGGTCATTTGTCCGAAGAGAAGGTGCAGGTAGTAAATAAAATGCATAGACAACTGCAGAACAAACACTCTGATCAACTGTTAGTAAAGAAACCATTTGGTGCTAAATGCTTTCGATATGGAGCTTTAAATCATTTGACGAATAAGAAGTGTCCAGTTTTAACAGTGAAATACGGCATGTGTAGCAAAGTTGGGTATTTTATAGAACATTGTAAGTCTCAACACACAGGCAAGGTAAAGAAAGGCAAAGAAGTACTTGTAGATGACGAGTATAATGACCTACATTGTGGGGAGGTGGTACTACAGAGTGAACAAAGTGATACGAGGAATCCTCTTGATGCCGTGAATGTGAATGGTCAATCAATCAACATGTTATATGATTAAGGTGCAAAGATCATTGATGAGTAAAGTTAAACTCTTTAACCCAGACATTAGACCTTTGCCCTTTGGTGGTCAACCTATAAAATTACTTGAATATTTCTTAGGAGACATAGAATGCGTGGGATGTCTCACTGCAGGAAGGATTTATGTTTCTTGCAGAGGAGAAAGCATTATTAGATGGGTGCACCAGAGGAATTAAAATGTCATCCTAGACCCCAATAATGAGCCTTGTATCATACTGAAGCATGTCACCACTGAGGTAAAAGAATGTCAAGACTAATTTTGCAACAGGTATTGAATCCATGGTTGAGGGAGTGACTGGAGAAAGCAAGTTCACACATTTAAAGAAGTTTTTTGATGACAAGCTAGGATGCCTGTCTGATTACACACACACAATTGTTTTACAGGACAAAATAACTCTAGTGGCATGTGAGGTCATGGGAGTTCCCCTAACTGTGAGACAAGTTATGCTCAATGAACTGAGTAAATTGGAGAAAGATGGAATTATTGTCAAGGCTGAGACGGCTCAGTGGCTGTCCCCCGTTGTTCTTGCACACAAGGCTTTGGGTGAGGTTCGGTTGTGTGTAGATTTGAGAGGACTTAAGAGGACTGTGGACAAGTATCCCTTGCCAAATATCTTGGAGATGCTTACCCAGCTAGAGAAAGCTGTTGTTTTCTCCATGTTAGACCTTAATGAGGAGTGTCATCAGAATCACTTGGATGTCTATTCCATGGGTTTGACTTCCTTTATCACGCCCTTTGATATGTTTATGTTCACCCGGTTACCGTTTGGGCTAAATTCCACAGCTGTGATCTTCCAAAGAGCTATGGGGAATTTTAGACAAGTTTTGAATAGGTTCAGTAACAGGGGACTCACCTTAAGAGAGAACAAATGTAAATGTTATCAATCGAAGATAGAATACTTAGGACATAAACTGACAAAGAGAGGTGAGAAACCCAAGGAACAGTTATTCCAAACCATTAACTTGCATGCTCCTGTTAATAAGGAGCAGTTAGTCACATTTGTAGGTATGGCAGATGCTAGTTCGAAAGGGCTAGGAGCATTAATTAATCAAGAGAAGAATGGTGTGGAAAGGACTATCATGGTGATTTCTAGAGGACTAGTGGGACCCGAAACAAGATATTCAGTAATTGAGCGTGAGGCGCTTTGCATCTTTTGGGCCATAAAGCTAATGCAGTTCCTCCGGGGAACAGAATTTGTCGCACCCACCAATCACAAGCCCCTTACGATCTATTTTGTAAAAAAAGTTTGGCTGCTATTTGATGTCGCATTGGTAAGTGGGTCGTGCCATTGCAAGAGTACATATTTATGGTAGAATGCCTCACGGGCATTATGAACAAGGTTCTGCTTGTCACATTTGGTGGGCATGCAGTCTAGTGGTGAACCAGAGGAAGACGAAGAACCATGGCTTTTGGACAATTGAACGGCATGTGAAATCACTGAGGGTAGTATGAGTGAAGCTGAATAGAAATCTTTGGTCATGAGAGATGTGATTTTGAAAGAAATAACCAGTTTACTCCGGAATGGGTGTGGAATTCAAAGAAAATTGTGAGTGAAGGAGGTCTGAGATATTGGAGTATAAAAGATGTGTCCAAGCGAAATCTGAGAGAGACTCATTAGGCTGTGTCACCAAGGATATTTAGGAATTTCTTAAACCAAGGAAAGGGCCAGGTTACATTTTTGTTGGCCAGAAATGGACACTGACATTGAGAGAATTATCTGGGAATGTGTGGTGTTCTACTTTAGTGATAAAACTTATAAAACAAGAGTTCAACCCGTGCTTGTACCGTATACTCCAGAGAGACCACAGCAGGTAGTAGCTTTAGACATATTGCGGCTTGGTCACAGGTAGGATAGGTCAATTTTATATGTTGGTTTTGATGAATATGTTCTCAAGGTGGCAGGAGGTGTGCCTCACGCAGAACACAAAGACAGGGAAGGTAATTAATTTTCTCATTGAGGTGTTCAGCAGAAAAGGGATACCGGAGAATATACTAACTGACAATGGTGTTCAGTTTGTGTCCAAGGAGATGGAGAAATTCTTGACAAATAGGGGTGCAAATCACAAGAAATGTTCTCTATATGATCCTGAAATAAACGGGATGGTAGAGAGTTAACAATGCTTTTGAAAGATTCCAAACAAATCTCCAAATTGCAAAACAAGGATTGGCAGAAAGACATGCAAGAGAGGGTCGAAATGTACTGTTTAACCCAACATTCAGTCACTGGTAAGATGCCCTTTGAATTGTTCTGGGACAGAGTAGCTAATACCTTGGTGAATCCATCTTGGATGTTGCTTAAATCTCTCATGAGAGAGCCCTCATGCATGGATGTGTGGCAGAAAATGCAGCAACAAAGGGTTATTAAGTGGAAGCAGAATTTTGACAACAGAAATACAGTGAAGCTCACTGCTGTATGTGAAGGAGATGTTGTGAGAATGAAACGTCGGTATTGGTGTGGTGCATCAATGTTTTGCTTCCAGTTTCACTGTGAGTAAACTGTTTGCAGATTCTGTTAGACTTAACAATAATCGTATATGGAATTTAAACAGAATTGTTGTGATAGGATGTGGTCCGGTGGACAGTTACATTTTAAAATATGAGTGTTGAACCAAAACGTAGTAGACGGGTTGTGGTTCCTCCTGCACATCTGCAGGGTTATGTTTCCAAGTGAGCATTCAAAAAACATCTACATGAGCTTTTGAAATTTTTCTTTGTGATGTTTCATCCTTTGGATTTCACTGTATGGGAACTTGAAAACATACATTTGTTATGTCTTTATTTTATTATATTGTTTTTTGGGGGGTAAGAGGGGAAGATGTGTAGTATCTGCCAAGGCTTGTTACATAGAATGTTAGGATGGAATGTAGAATGTGTATGATAGTGGGTCTCTCTCGAGTTGCTCTCCTGCTGGTATGGCGGCTGGGATGTTTCCTGTGAGCCCTTCTACTACAATAAACATCACCTCTGCTATCAACTCGTAATGGGCGTTTATTGACAGCAGTCTGCTTTATCACAAGGGGTACCCCAGGGCTGGCAGCACTGATTGTGACATCCAGGAGATCCTCCAAGTAAAATAAGTCCACCACTGCAAACTGGTAGAGCAGTCAGGCACTGCTAGCACCGACGTTGCCATTGAAAGCAGTGTCTAACCCAGGGTGGTGTGGAGTGCAAAAAAACGATGGATTTAGGCCCAGATCCTTGTACTGGGGTGAATGTATGACATTGTTCTACATTCTGTCCATCAACTGTGTTTTTTGCAATTTTCACCCCGAGTGTGCTGGGTATGCTCAGACGTGAGTCCCAGGCTCTCCACACCACTGGAGTCAAGCTATCCAGGCTGAAGAAGGCTGATAGCCAGAAACCGGTCCTTGGATGCTTGATTCCGGTCTGGGAAAGACATGGCTTGGTAGTTCGGACTGGACTGTTCCCATGAGGCACAGGGTCAGAGCTGATTTGCATATAGCCAGTGTCTAACCCAGGGTGGTGTGGAGTGCAAAAAAACGATGGATTTAGGCCCAGATCCTTGTACTGGGGTGAATGTATGACATTGTTCTACATTCTGTCCATCAACTGTGTTTTTTGCAATTTTCACCCCGAGTGTGCTGGGTATGCTCAGACGTGAGTCCCAGGCTCTCCACACCACTGGAGTCAAGCTATCCAGGCTGAAGAAGGCTGATAGCCAGAAACCGGTCCTTGGATGCTTGATTCCGGTCTGGGAACGACATGGCTTGGTAGTTCGGACTGGACTGTTCCCATGAGGCACAGGGTCAGAGCTGATTTGCATATAGCCAGTGTCTAACCCAGGGTGGTGTGGAGTGCAAAAAAACGATGGATTTAGGCCCAGATCCTTGTACTGGGGTGAATGTATGACATTGTTCTACATTCTGTCCATCAACTGTGTTTTTTGCAATTTTCACCCCGAGTGTGCTGGGTATGCTCAGACGTGAGTCCCAGGCTCTCCACACCACTGGAGTCAAGCTATCCAGGCTGAAGAAGGCTGATAGCCAGAAACCGGTCCTTGGATGCTTGATTCCGGTCTGGGAAAGACATGGCTTGGTAGTTCGGACTGGACTGTTCCCATGAGGCACAGGGTCAGAGCTGATTTGCATATAGCCAGTGTCTAACCCAGGGTGGTGTGGAGTGCAAAAAAACGATGGATTTAGGCCCAGATCCTTGTACTGGGGTGAATGTATGACATTGTTCTACATTCTGTCCATCAACTGTGTTTTTTGCAATTTTCACCCCGAGTGTGCTGGGTATGCTCAGACGTGAGTCCCAGGCTCTCCACACCACTGGAGTCAAGCTATCCAGGCTGAAGAAGGCTGATAGCCAGAAACCGGTCCTTGGATGCTTGATTCCGGTCTGGGAAAGACATGGCTTGGTAGTTCGGACTGGACTGTTCCCATGAGGCACAGGGTCAGAGCTGATTTGCATATAGCCAGTGTCTAACCCAGGGTGGTGTGGAGTGCAAAAAAACGATGGATTTAGGCCCAGATCCTTGTACTGGGGTGAATGTATGACATTGTTCTACATTCTGTCCATCAACTGTGTTTTTTGCAATTTTCACCCCGAGTGTGCTGGGTATGCTCAGACGTGAGTCCCAGGCTCTCCACACCACTGGAGTCAAGCTATCCAGGCTGAAGAAGGCTGATAGCCAGAAACCGGTCCTTGGATGCTTGATTCCGGTCTGGGAAAGGCATGGCTTGGTAGTTCGGACTGGACTGTTCCCATGAGGCACAGGGTCAGAGCTGATTTGCATATAGCCAGTGTCTAACCCAGGGTGGTGTGGAGTGCAAAAAAACGATGGATTTAGGCCCAGATCCTTGTACTGGGGTGAATGTATGACATTGTTCTACATTCTGTCCATCAACTGTGTTTTTTGCAATTTTCACCCCGAGTGTGCTGGGTATGCTCAGACGTGAGTCCCAGGCTCTCCACACCACTGGAGTCAAGCTATCCAGGCTGAAGAAGGCTGATAGCCAGAAACCGGTCCTTGGATGCTTGATTCCGGTCTGGGAAAGACATGGCTTGGTAGTTCGGACTGGACTGTTCCCATGAGGCACAGGGTCAGAGCTGATTTGCATATAGCCAGTGCCTAACCCAGGGTGGTGTGGAGTGCAAAAATACGATGGATTTAGGCCCAGATCCTTGTACTGGGGTGAATGTATGACATTGTTCTACATTCTGTCCATCAACTGTGTTTTTTGCAATTTTCACCCCGAGTGTGCTGGGTATGCTCAGACGTGAGTCCCAGGCTCTCCACACCACTGGAGTCAAGCTATCCAGGCTGAAGAAGGCTGATAGCCAGAAACCGGTCCTTGGATGCTTGATTCCGGTCTGGGAAAGACATGGCTTGGTAGTTCGGACTGGACTGTTCCCATGAGGCACAGGGTCAGAGCTGATTTGCATATAGCCAGTGTCTAACCCAGGGTGGTGTGGAGTGCAAAAATACGATGGATTTAGGCCCAGATCCTTGTACTGGGGTGAATGTATGACATTGTTCTACATTCTGTCCATCAACTGTGTTTTTTGCAATTTTCACCCCGAGTGTGCTGGGTATGCTCAGACGTGAGTCCCAGGCTCTCCACACCACTGGAGTCAAGCTATCCAGGCTGAAGAAGGCTGATAGCCAGAAACCGGTCCTTGGATGCTTGATTCCGGTCTGGGAAAGACATGGCTTGGTAGTTCGGACTGGACTGTTCCCATGAGGCACAGGGTCAGAGCTGATTTGCATATAGCCAGTGTCTAACCCAGGGTGGTGTGGAGTGCAAAAAAACGATGGATTTAGGCCCAGATCCTTGTACTGGGGTGAATGTATGACATTGTTCTACATTCTGTCCATCAACTGTGTTTTTTGCAATTTTCACCCCGAGTGTGCTGGGTATGCTCAGACGTGAGTCCCAGGCTCTCCACACCACTGGAGTCAAGCTATCCAGGCTGAAGAAGGCTGATAGCCAGAAACCGGTCCTTGGATGCTTGATTCCGGTCTGGGAAAGACATGGCTTGGTAGTTCGGACTGGACTGTTCCCATGAGGCACAGGGTCAGAGCTGATTTGCATATAGCCAGTGTCTAACCCAGGGTGGTGTGGAGTGCAAAAAACGATGGATTTAGGCCCAGATCCTTGTACTGGGGTGAATGTATGACATTGTTCTACATTCTGTCCATCAACTGTGTTTTTTGCAATTTTCACCCCGAGTGTGCTGGGTATGCTCAGACGTGAGTCCCAGGCTCTCCACACCACTGGAGTCAAGCTATCCAGGCTGAAGAAGGCTGATAGCCAGAAACCGGTCCTTGGATGCTTGATTCCGGTCTGGGAAAGACATGGCTTGGTAGTTCGGACTGGACTGTTCCCATGAGGCACAGGGTCAGAGCTGATTTGCATATAGCCAGTGTCTAACCCAGGGTGGTGTGGAGTGCAAAAAAACGATGGATTTAGGCCCAGATCCTTGTACTGGGGTGAATGTATGACATTGTTCTACATTCTGTCCATCAACTGTGTTTTTTGCAATTTTCACCCCGAGTGTGCTGGGTATGCTCAGACGTGAGTCCCAGGCTCTCCACACCACTGGAGTCAAGCTATCCAGGCTGAAGAAGGCTGATAGCCAAAAACCGGTCCTTGGATGCTTGATTCCGGTCTGGGAAAGACATGGCTTGGTAGTTCGGACTGGACTGTTCCCATGAGGCACAGGGTCAGAGCTGATTTGCATATAGCCAGTGTCTAACCCAGGGTGGTGTGGAGTGCAAAAAAACGATGGATTTAGGCCCAGATCCTTGTACTGGGGTGAATGTATGACATTGTTCTACATTCTGTCCATCAACTGTGTTTTTTGCAATTTTCACCCCGAGTGTGCTGGGTATGCTCAGACGTGAGTCCCAGGCTCTCCACACCACTGGAGTCAAGCTATCCAGGCTGAAGAAGGCTGATAGCCAGAAACCGGTCCTTGGATGCTTGATTCCGGTCTGGGAAAGACATGGCTTGGTAGTTCGGACTGGACTGTTCCCATGAGGCACAGGGTCAGAGCTGATTTGCATATAGCCAGTGTCTAACCCAGGGTGGTGTGGAGTGCAAAAAAACGATGGATTTAGGCCCAGATCCTTGTACTGGGGTGAATGTATGACATTGTTCTACATTCTGTCCATCAACTGTGTTTTTTGCAATTTTCACCCCGAGTGTGCTGGGTATGCTCAGACGTGAGTCCCAGGCTCTCCACACCACTGGAGTCAAGCTATCCAGGCTGAAGAAGGCTGATAGCCAGAAACCGGTCCTTGGATGCTTGATTCCGGTCTGGGAAAGACATGGCTTGGTAGTTCGGACTGGACTGTTCCCATGAGGCACAGGGTCAGAGCTGATTTGCATATAGCCAGTGTCTAACCCAGGGTGGTGTGGAGTGCAAAAAAACGATGGATTTAGGCCCAGATCCTTGTACTGGGGTGAATGTATGACATTGTTCTACATTCTGTCCATCAACTGTGTTTTTTGCAATTTTCACCCCGAGTGTGCTGGGTATGCTCAGACGTGAGTCCCAGGCTCTCCACACCACTGGAGTCAAGCTATCCAGGCTGAAGAAGGCTGATAGCCAGAAACCGGTCCTTGGATGCTTGATTCCAGTCTGGGAAAGACATGGCTTGGTAGTTCGGACTGGACTGTTCCCATGAGGCACAGGGTCAGAGCTGATTTGCATATAGCCAGTGTCTAACCCAGGGTGGTGTGGAGTGCAAAACAACGATGGATTTAGGCCCAGATCCTTGTACTGGGGTGAATGTATGACATTGTTCTACATTCTGTCCATCAACTGTGTTTTTTGCAATTTTCACCCCGAGTGTGCTGGGTATGCTCAGATGTGAGTCCCAGGCTCTCCACACCACTGGAGTCAAGCTATCCAGGCTGAAGAAGGCTGATAGCCAGAAACCGGTCCTTGGATGCTTGATTCCGGTCTGGGAAAGACATGGCTTGGTAGTTCGGACTGGACTGTTCCCATGAGGCACAGGGTCAGAGCTGATTTGCATATAGCCAGTGTCTAACCCAGGGTGGTGTGGAGTGCAAAAAAACGATGGATTTAGGCCCAGATCCTTGTACTGGGGTGAATGTATGACATTGTTCTACATTCTGTCCATCAACTGTGTTTTTTGCAATTTTCACCCCGAGTGTGCTGGGTATGCTCAGACGTGAGTCCCAGGCTCTCCACACCACTGGAGTCAAGCTATCCAGGCTGAAGAAGGCTGATAGCCAGAAACCGGTCCTTGGATGCTTGATTCCGGTCTGGGAAAGACATGGCTTGGTAGTTCGGACTGGACTGTTCCCATGAGGCACAGGGTCAGAGCTGATTTGCATATAGCCAGTGTCTAACCCAGGGTGGTGTGGAGTGCAAAAAAACGATGGATTTAGGCCCAGATCCTTGTACTGGGGTGAATGTATGACATTGTTCTACATTCTGTCCATCAACTGTGTTTTTTGCAATTTTCACCCCGAGTGTGCTGGGTATGCTCAGACGTGAGTCCCAGGCTCTCCACACCACTGGAGTCAAGCTATTCAGGCTGAAGAAGGCTGATAGCCAGAAACCGGTCCTTGGATGCTTGATTCCGGTCTGGGAAAGACATGGCTTGGTAGTTCGGACTGGACTGTTCCCATGAGGCACAGGGTCAGAGCTGATTTGCATATAGCCAGTGTCTAACCCAGGGTGGTGTGGAGTGCAAAAAAACGATGGATTTAGGCCCAGATCCTTGTACTGGGGTGAATGTATGACATTGTTCTACATTCTGTCCATCAACTGTGTTTTTTGCAATTTTCACCCCGAGTGTGCTGGGTATGCTCAGACGTGAGTCCCAGGCTCTCCACACCACTGGAGTCAAGCTATCCAGGCTGAAGAAGGCTGATAGCCAGAAACCGGTCCTTGGATGCTTGATTCCGGTCTGGGAAAGACATGGCTTGGTAGTTCGGACTGGACTGTTCCCATGAGGCACAGGGTCAGAGCTGATTTGCATATAGCCAGTGTCTAACCCAGGGTGGTGTGGAGTGCAAAAAAACGATGGATTTAGGCCCAGATCCTTGTACTGGGGTGAATGTATGACATTGTTCTACATTCTGTCCATCAACTGTGTTTTTTGCAATTTTCACCCCGAGTGTGCTGGGTATGCTCAGACGTGAGTCCCAGGCTCTCCACACCACTGGAGTCAAGCTATCCAGGCTGAAGAAGGCTGATAGCCAGAAACCGGTCCTTGGATGCTTGATTCCGGTCTGGGAAAGACATGGCTTGGTAGTTCGGACTGGACTGTTCCCATGAGGCACAGGGTCAGAGCTGATTTGCATATAGCCAGTGTCTAACCCAGGGTGGTGTGGAGTGCAAAAAAACGATGGATTTAGGCCCAGATCCTTGTACTGGGGTGAATGTATGACATTGTTCTACATTCTGTCCATCAACTGTGTTTTTTGCAATTTTCACCCCGAGTGTGCTGGGTATGCTCAGACGTGAGTCCCAGGCTCTCCACACCACTGGAGTCAAGCTATCCAGGCTGAAGAAGGCTGATAGCCAAAAACCGGTCCTTGGATGCTTGATTCCGGTCTGGGAAAGACATGGCTTGGTAGTTCGGACTGGACTGTTCCCATGAGGCACAGGGTCAGAGCTGATTTGCATATAGCCAGTGTCTAACCCAGGGTGGTGTGGAGTGCAAAAAAACGATGGATTTAGGCCCAGATCCTTGTACTGGGGTGAATGTATGACATTGTTCTACATTCTGTCCATCAACTGTGTTTTTTGCAATTTTCACCCCGAGTGTGCTGGGTATGATCAGACGTGAGTCCCAGGCTCTCCACACCACTGGAGTCAAGCTATCCAGGCTGAAGAAGGCTGATAGCCAGAAACCGGTCCTTGGATGCTTGATTCCGGTCTGGGAAAGACATGGCTTGGTAGTTCGGACTGGACTGTTCCCATGAGGCACAGGGTCAGAGCTGATTTGCATATAGCCAGTGTCTAACCCAGGGTGGTGTGGAGTGCAAAAAAACGATGGATTTAGGCCCAGATCCTTGTACTGGGGTGAATGTATGACATTGTTCTACATTCTGTCCATCAACTGTGTTTTTTGCAATTTTCACCCCGAGTGTGCTGGGTATGCTCAGACGTGAGTCCCAGGCTCTCCACACCACTGGAGTCAAGCTATCCAGGCTGAAGAAGGCTGATAGCCAGAAACCGGTCCTTGGATGCTTGATTCCAGTCTGGGAAAGACATGGCTTGGTAGTTCGGACTGGACTGTTCCCATGAGGCACAGGGTCAGAGCTGATTTGCATATAGCCAGTGTCTAACCCAGGGTGGTGTGGAGTGCAAAACAACGATGGATTTAGGCCCAGATCCTTGTACTGGGGTGAATGTATGACATTGTTCTACATTCTGTCCATCAACTGTGTTTTTTGCAATTTTCACCCCGAGTGTGCTGGGTATGCTCAGATGTGAGTCCCAGGCTCTCCACACCACTGGAGTCAAGCTATCCAGGCTGAAGAAGGCTGATAGCCAGAAACCGGTCCTTGGATGCTTGATTCCAGTCTGGGAAAGACATGGCTTGGTAGTTCGGACTGGACTGTTCCCATGAGGCACAGGGTCAGAGCTGATTTGCATATAGCCAGTGTCTAACCCAGGGTGGTGTGGAGTGCAAAACAACGATGGATTTAGGCCCAGATCCTTGTACTGGGGTGAATGTATGACATTGTTCTACATTCTGTCCATCAACTGTGTTTTTTGCAATTTTCACCCCGAGTGTGCTGGGTATGCTCAGATGTGAGTCCCAGGCTCTCCACACCACTGGAGTCAAGCTATCCAGGCTGAAGAAGGCTGATAGCCAGAAACCGGTCCTTGGATGCTTGATTCCGGTCTGGGAAAGACATGGCTTGGTAGTTCGGACTGGACTGTTCCCATGAGGCACAGGGTCAGAGCTGATTTGCATA
Organism: Lissotriton helveticus; assembly: GCF_964261635.1. NCBI lineage: Eukaryota > Metazoa > Chordata > Amphibia > Caudata > Salamandridae > Lissotriton > Lissotriton helveticus. The sequence continues at coordinate 608,906,914 of NC_136059.1, read as the reverse complement.
TAGCCAGTGTCTAACCCAGGGTGGTGTGGAGTGCAAAAAAACGATGGATTTAGGCCCAGATCCTTGTACTGGGGTGAATGTATGACATTGTTCTACATTCTGTCCATCAACTGTGTTTTTTGCAATTTTCACCCCGAGTGTGCTGGGTATGCTCAGACGTGAGTCCCAGGCTCTCCACACCACTGGAGTCAAGCTATCCAGGCTGAAGAAGGCTGATAGCCAGAAACCGGTCCTTGGATGCTTGATTCCGGTCTGGGAAAGACATGGCTTGGTAGTTCGGACTGGACTGTTCCCATGAGGCACAGGGTCAGAGCTGATTTGCATATAGCCAGTGTCTAACCCAGGGTGGTGTGGAGTGCAAAAAAACGATGGATTTAGGCCCAGATCCTTGTACTGGGGTGAATGTATGACATTGTTCTACATTCTGTCCATCAACTGTGTTTTTTGCAATTTTCACCCCGAGTGTGCTGGGTATGCTCAGACGTGAGTCCCAGGCTCTCCACACCACTGGAGTCAAGCTATCCAGGCTGAAGAAGGCTGATAGCCAGAAACCGGTCCTTGGATGCTTGATTCCGGTCTGGGAAAGACATGGCTTGGTAGTTCGGACTGGACTGTTCCCATGAGGCACAGGGTCAGAGCTGATTTGCATATAGCCAGTGTCTAACCCAGGGTGGTGTGGAGTGCAAAAAAACGATGGATTTAGGCCCAGATCCTTGTACTGGGGTGAATGTATGACATTGTTCTACATTCTGTCCATCAACTGTGTTTTTTGCAATTTTCACCCCGAGTGTGCTGGGTATGCTCAGACGTGAGTCCCAGGCTCTCCACACCACTGGAGTCAAGCTATCCAGGCTGAAGAAGGCTGATAGCCAGAAACCGGTCCTTGGATGCTTGATTCCGGTCTGGGAAAGACATGGCTTGGTAGTTCGGACTGGACTGTTCCCATGAGGCACAGGGTCAGAGCTGATTTGCATATAGCCAGTGTCTAACCCAGGGTGGTGTGGAGTGCAAAAAAACGATGGATTTAGGCCCAGATCCTTGTACTGGGGTGAATGTATGACATTGTTCTACATTCTGTCCATCAACTGTGTTTTTTGCAATTTTCACCCCGAGTGTGCTGGGTATGCTCAGACGTGAGTCCCAGGCTCTCCACACCACTGGAGTCAAGCTATCCAGGCTGAAGAAGGCTGATAGCCAGAAACCGGTCCTTGGATGCTTGATTCCGGTCTGGGAAAGACATGGCTTGGTAGTTCGGACTGGACTGTTCCCATGAGGCACAGGGTCAGAGCTGATTTGCATATAGCCAGTGTCTAACCCAGGGTGGTGTGGAGTGCAAAAAAACGATGGATTTAGGCCCAGATCCTTGTACTGGGGTGAATGTATGACATTGTTCTACATTCTGTCCATCAACTGTGTTTTTTGCAATTTTCACCCCGAGTGTGCTGGGTATGCTCAGACGTGAGTCCCAGGCTCTCCACACCACTGGAGTCAAGCTATCCAGGCTGAAGAAGGCTGATAGCCAAAAACCGGTCCTTGGATGCTTGATTCCGGTCTGGGAAAGACATGGCTTGGTAGTTCGGACTGGACTGTTCCCATGAGGCACAGGGTCAGAGCTGATTTGCATATAGCCAGTGTCTAACCCAGGGTGGTGTGGAGTGCAAAAAAACGATGGATTTAGGCCCAGATCCTTGTACTGGGGTGAATGTATGACATTGTTCTACATTCTGTCCATCAACTGTGTTTTTTGCAATTTTCACCCCGAGTGTGCTGGGTATGATCAGACGTGAGTCCCAGGCTCTCCACACCACTGGAGTCAAGCTATCCAGGCTGAAGAAGGCTGATAGCCAGAAACCGGTCCTTGGATGCTTGATTCCGGTCTGGGAAAGACATGGCTTGGTAGTTCGGACTGGACTGTTCCCATGAGGCACAGGGTCAGAGCTGATTTGCATATAGCCAGTGTCTAACCCAGGGTGGTGTGGAGTGCAAAAAAACGATGGATTTAGGCCCAGATCCTTGTACTGGGGTGAATGTATGACATTGTTCTACATTCTGTCCATCAACTGTGTTTTTTGCAATTTTCACCCCGAGTGTGCTGGGTATGCTCAGACGTGAGTCCCAGGCTCTCCACACCACTGGAGTCAAGCTATCCAGGCTGAAGAAGGCTGATAGCCAGAAACCGGTCCTTGGATGCTTGATTCCAGTCTGGGAAAGACATGGCTTGGTAGTTCGGACTGGACTGTTCCCATGAGGCACAGGGTCAGAGCTGATTTGCATATAGCCAGTGTCTAACCCAGGGTGGTGTGGAGTGCAAAACAACGATGGATTTAGGCCCAGATCCTTGTACTGGGGTGAATGTATGACATTGTTCTACATTCTGTCCATCAACTGTGTTTTTTGCAATTTTCACCCCGAGTGTGCTGGGTATGCTCAGATGTGAGTCCCAGGCTCTCCACACCACTGGAGTCAAGCTATCCAGGCTGAAGAAGGCTGATAGCCAGAAACCGGTCCTTGGATGCTTGATTCCGGTCTGGGAAAGACATGGCTTGGTAGTTCGGACTGGACTGTTCCCATGAGGCACAGGGTCAGAGCTGATTTGCATATAGCCAGTGTCTAACCCAGGGTGGTGTGGAGTGCAAAAAAACGATGGATTTAGGCCCAGATCCTTGTACTGGGGTGAATGTATGACATTGTTCTACATTCTGTCCATCAACTGTGTTTTTTGCAATTTTCACCCCGAGTGTGCTGGGTATGCTCAGACGTGAGTCCCAGGCTCTCCACACCACTGGAGTCAAGCTATCCAGGCTGAAGAAGGCTGATAGCCAGAAACCGGTCCTTGGATGCTTGATTCCGGTCTGGGAAAGACATGGCTTGGTAGTTCGGACTGGACTGTTCCCATGAGGCACAGGGTCAGAGCTGATTTGCATATAGCCAGTGTCTAACCCAGGGTGGTGTGGAGTGCAAAAAAACGATGGATTTAGGCCCAGATCCTTGTACTGGGGTGAATGTATGACATTGTTCTACATTCTGTCCATCAACTGTGTTTTTTGCAAAAGCCATCACTTCCCCTGGAAATGCGTGTAGGTCACCCCTCTGGCAGGCCTACCGAGCCCCAGGGTGCAACTTATAACACAGGCAGGACATGCACTTTACATGTCCTCAGAGGAAAACACGCAATACAACTGTTTTTACTGTGGAAAAACTTGGTTGCCCAATTGGCGAGTACAGGATTACAAGCTGACCCCTCAGTTGTGCTGTGCAACCAAAGTAGGCATTCCAAGGTTTCAAACAACGCATTACATTAAGCCTAACTTGCATCTCAAGTCAAAATAAATGTAAAATGTTGCAGTGTTCAGCTTTAGGAAGGTTGTCACTTTGTTGCCGTTAAAACTCCCTTGCCTTTGTGGGCACACATGGAGCCTGCGCCACAAGATAACTTTCTGCCCTCCTGGAGAGAGGTGCTAGCGACTCTCAGGAAGGAGAACAGTGATGGATTGCCGGCCAGGGAGGTATCACCTTCCTTCTGCAGGAAGCCACTTGTGTATTAGCTCCAAAGGTGAAGCTCCTTTATAGAGCAATTCTGTAACACCAGGGCGGAGGGGTGCAGAGGCAGATAGAGGAAACCAGTTGCCAAACTGTTTTCTCCAGGGGCGTTTAGTCCTGAGGTAACCACATCCCAGGGGTGGGCTAGTGAGGTCTATACACCGAGAGAGTGGTCTAGTTGTGATATTGCCATGTATCTAATATGTGTATCTGTACCTTTAATGTATTAGAGTTCTGAATGTTTGTATTCCATTTTCATGAGAGATTCTGAAATGCATCTTGGCTCTCTGAGTCAGTTGAAGATTTATCCTGTGGCTGAGGCTTTAATTAAAGCTACTCTTTTATCTTCTAAGTTCTTCTTCAATTATTTATATAAGAAGACACCACATTATTATGGCGACGAGGATGGGATCAGTTTGTACTTAGATGTGCACATGATGAGATTAGGAAAGAACTGTGGTTAAAAGATGAACCACCTCTTGAAGAGGTATTGGCCATAGCAAAACAGGTGGAACATATGACAAAGTGTGTTGGCGAATTAAAAAAAGAAAAAGATAAAGGGTCATTGAATGAAAAAAAAGAAGAAACAAAAGTGGAAGAAATTGTTTGTCAAGTTAAGAAGAATGAAACAAATGAGACTCAAACTGGTTTTGGAAAAGAGAACTTGGCTTCAGGATCGACAAATCAGAACAATTTTACACAACAGAGTAACAGGTTTTCATGTTTCAGATGTGGACAGATAGGTCACTTAGCCAACTCTCCAATTTGTCCTGCATTAAAAATTTTGTGTAACGTATGTGGGAAGAGAGGGCATTATGGAAAATGTTGTAGAACAAAAGTATATAGACCAGATTTAACAAAGAAACGTTGGAGTCAATCACAACCTCAAGTTAGAACCATTACTTTTGAGATAAAATGTGAAATAGCTGATCATCCAAAACATGATGTAAAAGTAGGAAATGTCATAATTAACTTCAAATTTGATTCATGTTCTCGTATAACTTTAATAGATGAAGAATTATTTAAAACACACTTTGCTGGGAAAGTAAGAATGATGAGATCAGATGTGAGACCACTTGGGTATTCAGACAATCGAATTAAAATGGTTGGTTGTTTCATGGCTGAGATAGAACTTGGGGGTAGGACCATTGTGGGAAAAATTTATGTTGCCAAAAAGGGAGATACTTTGTTAGGTTGGGTTCATCAAGGTCAACTTGGTGTAACTTTGAATCCCAATGCTAATCCCCAAGTTCAAATTCATCAGATAGACACGGTAGACATTAAGGGGGTGGAAAAAGACTTGTGTGAAGATTTGACAAATAAATTTCCTAATGTGTTTAGAGAAGGATTAGGGTGCTTAAAGGGTTACAAACATCGCATCAGATTAAGAGATGGTGCCATTCCCATAGTAGCAAAAGTAAGAAGAATACCGTTAATGGAGCAAGAGAAGGTGAAAGAGGAGATTGAAAAATTGTTGAAGAATGGTGTGATTGAACAAGTGGAAGCTACTGAGTGGTTAGCTCCTGTAGTGGTGGTTAAGAAACCAACTGGTGAAATTAGGCTCTGTGTTGATCTCAGAGCGCTAAATAAAGAAGTAGTGGTTGACAGGTTTCCTCTTCCAAACATAGATGAAATGGTGAGTACATTAGAAGGGGCTAGATTTTTCCCCACTTTAGATTTGGCATCAGCCTATCACCAGGTTGTATTGGATGAGTATTCCCAAGATTTAACAGCTTTCATCACTCCCATGGGCACTTACAGATATAAGAGGATGCCATTTGGCCTTGTATCTGCGGCTTCCGTTTTCCAGAGAATTATGGCTAAAATTTTAAAAGGGTTACCAGGTGTCAGGTGCTATCAAAATGACTTACTTATTTATGGCAACAGTATGGAAGAACATTATGGTCGAGTATGTGCTGCTCTTATACGTTTGGAAGATGCGGGTACGACACTTAAAAGAAGTAAGTGTAAATTTGGTGTAAAAGAGGTAAATTGCTTGGGTCATAGGATAACTGATAGAGGAATTTTTCCAAAAAAAGAATTAGTGGAGACTATTAATAAGGTTAAAGAGCCAGTGAATAAAGAAGAGTTAATTTCCTTCCTTGGTATGGTGGAGTTTTATGGTAAATTTATTTATAATTTTGCGGATAAAACTCAGTCGTTGAGGAAGTTGACAGCACGAAATGTTGAGTATATATGGACTGAGTTGTGCAAGAAGGAATTTGATGATATTAAATCTGAATTGAATAAGGCTCCTTCTCTTCAGGCATTCACACCAGGGTTGCCCACTGTTTTGTTCACTGATGCAAGTGAAAAAGGTCTTGGTACTGTTTTAATACAGAAAAGAAATGGAAAAGATTGTTTGATTTGCTGCTCTTCCAGGTGTTTGAGAGGTTCAGAATTAAACTATTCTGTAATAGAGAAGGAGGCTCTTGCCATTTATTGGGCTCTGAGGAAGTTGAAGAACCTGATTTGGGGGGCTAAGGTGTCTGTTCTTTCAGATCATAAACCATTGAAGGAGGTCTTTGATAAGAAGGGGCTAGATGCGATCTCCTCAAGAATTAGAAAATGGATAGTATCCTTACAGGAGTTTGATTTCTCTGTTGATTATATTCCTGGTGTATCAAACAAATCTGCTGATTGTCTATCAAGAATGGTAGGTAAGGAACATTTTGTAGAAGAAGATGAATCTGGTTGTTCGGATGAATTTATAAATGTATGTGAGATTACAGAAGGAGCCATTGAAGAGAAAGAATGGAGAGATGAGCTTGAGAAGGATGAAGAGATAAAGAGTGTCATGTTATCTTTGAGTAAAAATTCTCGCTTAGAGAAACCCTGGACTTTAGTTTCTGATGAACTCTCTACAAATTCTGGATTTTTAACTCGTGGTACAAAGATGGTACTGCCTCTGGGTATTAGAAAGAAACTATTGTCTCATGCCCATTCTGGTCATCTTGGCATTGTTAAAACCAAAGAAATTTTACGCATGCAGTTTTGGTGGCCTGGCATGGACTTGGAGATTGAGAGGTTAGTGAGGGATTGCCCAGAGTGCTGTGCCAGTGATAAGATATTGAAAACTAAACAGATGCCCATGGTTAAGAGAGTGTTGCCAAGTCATCCTTGGGAACGGGTAGCTATTGATATAGTTGGCCCCTTGTCAGGTGTGAGTGATACCCCTTATCTATTAGTCTTAATGGATTTATACTCCAGATGGATTGAGGTGTGTGCTGTTAGAGAGATCACTTCGGGAGAGGTAATAAAATTCCTTGATGCTCTTTTTAAGAAAGAGAACTTTCCCAATAGTCTTCTTTCTGGCAATGGACCACAATTTTGTTCTAGGATCTTTGAGGAATATATGAAGAAGTCTGGAATACTACATAAGAAATGTTCTTTGTATCATCCCGAGACTAATGGTGCAGTTGAGAGAGTTAATAAAACTTTGAAGGAGGCTATACAATTGGCAAGGTCATCTAATTTAAATTGGAAATCGGTTCTACAGGAAAGAATATGTGCTTATCGCTTTGCACCCCATTCGACAACTGGGAAATCCCCATTTGTGTTGTTCAAAGGGAGGGCTCCCAACACTTGGTTGTGCCCTGGTTGGATGGATCTCAACAAGGGTTTGGTTGATAATGGAATTGGCGAGTGGCGTAAGAAGGAAGAAAGGAAGTTGGATGAAAGAAAGTTATATTTTGATAAAAGAAATTGTGTGAATGTACAGAAGATACTAGTGGGTGATCTTGTTCGAATAAAAGCTCCAGTTGGTTGCAGATCTTGGTCAAAATATACTGAGGTGAGAGCAGTAGTGAAAGTATTTAGAAATGCCATTAAAACAGAGGATGGGAGGATTTGGAACAAGAGCAGAGTGGTTGTGATTAGGTCAAGAATCCCGTTGCGTGAATCTTTGTGTGGAAGACAAAGATTACTTTCTTCAACTCCTAGTTTTGTCAATGGTGCAAATTTATCCTCATCTTCTCTTAGGAGTCAAAGAATACGTAGACCTCCCATTTATTTAAGAGACTACTTACCATAGTTTCATATCTTTTCAATTGTTTATTATCTGTAATATGCAGTTTCATTATTGTTGTTTATACAGCTTTAATATTGTTGTTTAAACTTTCTTTAGGAGGGAGATGTGTGATATTGCCATGTATCTAATATGTGTATCTGTACCTTTAATGTATTAGAGTTCTGAATGTTTGTATTCCATTTTCATGAGAGATTCTGAAATGCATCTTGGCTCTCTGAGTCAGTTGAAGATTTATCCTGTGGCTGAGGCTTTAATTAAAGCTACTCTTTTATCTTCTAAGTTCTTCTTCAATTATTTATATAAGAAGACACCACACTAGTCATCTGGGAGTGGGCAGAATGGTGTATCCAGGAATAGCCGGATGCCACACTCCACAGAAAGGGGTCACCAGGTGGGAGAGAACCTGGTAGCACGTTGGCTACCAACCGCAACCTGCCCAATGGGGACTTTCTGATCATTAAGGGGGCACTCCTGGCACCCAGACCTATGGTCTTGATGACCAACTTGGAAGAAGGACCAAAGAAGGACTGCCCTGATGCATCGAGAGATCAGCACAGAGAGGCTGCACCATCGAAGACTGCATCTGCTGCACCTGGTGGCTAGAAAAGGAAGGGACTGTGCTTACCATGTCTTCATCAAGGAGAAGCTGTCTCCAGAGTCCTGTCAAGCCAAGAGAACTCTAAGGTCAAGCTGACTGGCCTTCTGTTCTCCGCACAGGAAACAACAGCAGAAGAAGCCTGCTGGGGTAAGGTAGTAGTCCAAAGTCTTCAAGACGCTACCAACGCCGCTGTGCAGCACCAAGGACCAAGACCCGTTGCATCCAAATTCCCTTAGCCCAGTAGTACTGCTGGAGAATTGCTTGTACCCTCAAGAGGAGAGTGATAGATGCAGGAAGGATTGGCTTGTCACTGAGAAAATGGGTGACTGGTGGTCCAGTGGCGACCAGATTTTAGTCAACCTGGTGAGGACTTTGTGGGATATCGACCCTATGACCTAGAACCCCTCACCATCTTCTAGTCCGAAGAATTCCCAAAGGAAGACCCTGATAATGCACCCCATATCCTCACAGGATAGAATGCTATACATATATATACTTGTATATATATTTCAAAATGCATCTGCACTGGAGTCACTGCAAATTGAGCTGAGCACAATACTTGCACTTTCTTGTCCATTTATAATTCCAGTTGTTTATGATTTCACATCTCTCCCCTGAATGTCTCACATGGTTTATACAGCATCTTTAAAACTATGGTTTATACAGCATTTTTAAGACAATTCTCAATAAACTGTCCCTTTGATATTTCTTTCCAATGGTAGCTATGCTTCTGGTATTTTATTTCATTCATTTTTTCTTTAATAGATAAAGCTTGTCGTTATACTACTGTATGCAGTAAACTAATTGGCTACTGGTTCATTCTTCAGTTGGATACGAGATGCTGCACTGCATTGTCAGACAACTTTTAAAGTGTTAGAGACTTATTTAATCATTTATATTCTTCATTGGGAAAAGCTTTTTGTTCTTTAGCTAGTATTAGATCAGCCTCCAAAGCGCCAGGGGAGTACCTGTTCTTTAACAAGTCTTAAGTGGAGAAGTGGCACATGCATGCTTCCTAATTCAGTGGAAATGAGGTCAAACAAAACGGGACGTAGATGAAAACTTCCTATAATTATAGTATTTAAGTTTTTAATTTGGCTACTTTTATATTCTTTTAAAGGTTTTTTTTTTTTTCAAAGGGCGACTCTCAAATATAAGTATTGCGACATGCTGGCATGGTTATTATAATGAGTTTTTTTATAATCAAATCAAGCACTGCACGTTTAGAAAGCAAACAGTGTTCTTTCATTGTCCAAACTGTGTAATTTGTTTTACACCACTTGTCAGCTGACACACGTTCACTGTTAATGGCTCCAAATGCAGTTTATGAGCCTAATTAAAGTTAAAGGACAAACGTAGGCAGAGAACAATGGTGTAAGACTTAGGGGCATTAATTGAGGAGATGAGTACACACCTCAAGTAATAACCACACCACGTCAGGGGAACCCCTACATACACTAAAGTATCAAGACAGTAAAAAATCCAAAACACAAAAAAAAGAAAATTCACATAATTCAGAAAAATATGTAAATTTTAATAAATAAAATGATACCGAAGCAACGAAGTCTAACAAGATAAATCAGAGTCAGTATTTTTTAAAGTTTTATTGGGAAAGTATTGCCAAAAAGCATTAAGTGGCAACTGCAGACATCTGGTTCTGCTAGACTGGTACCTAGATGTAAGTTAAGGTCAACCACATTGGAGCGTGAGTTGGATATACAAACTGGGTTCGACCCGATCAAAATCTTTACCTTTTGCCTTAGTCTCTGAAAAGGAAGTCAAAAATCAGCAGTCTGTGACCAAAGAGGGCTCCACGTCACCGGATAGCTGTTGGACAATGTATTGGTGAAGCTGTTGACTTTTGAAGGGAAATTTGAATTTGGCACCCAGAGACAGTCCCTCGCTGGCTGGAAAATGGTGTTTTCATCCAGTGAAGACTTCTACCTTTGAACTTAGTCACTTTTTTGGAGCTTGGATTCTTCGAGTGGGTCACGGCTGGAGGCATTAGCCGAAGATGGATCTAAAAGGCCAGATACCTTCAATGGTGCCAATTCACAGAACTAATCTGAGACAAAATCCTAAACTCACTACTTTTGGTATTCACAGAAGGCATTTAGTAGTAGTAAAGTTAAGATTCCTAACTTTACCACCACTAAATGCCTTTTTCTGAATATCGAAAGTCGTAAAGTTAGGATTTTTCTCAGATTAGCAGTAGTAAAGTTAGGAATCATAACTTTATTACTACTTAATGCCTTCTATGAATACCAATAGTAGTAAGTTTAGGATTTAGTTTCAGATTAGTTTTGTGAATCTGGCCCTATGTGAGGTCCAGCTGATTCAGATTTGCTGCTGTACAAAAGTTCAGAGCGGGAGCAACCTGTATCTTTGGCCCTATGGCAACGCACCTTCATCAGATCAGCTTAGCAGGTTGGTCTCAGTCGTCCGGGGGCATTTAGACACAAAAAGTTTCTAAGTCACGGGTTTCAGGATATGTTAGGAGGAGTACTCATTAACACTAGCCAAGCACCCGAGACTTTGGGGACAGCACTTGGTAGACCCCCCCCCCAACCAGGACACTGCGGTCTGATTTGTCAAATTTCAGCCAAATAAAGCACAATTTGTCATCTTTTTTCAAAAGGCACAAAATATGCCTGTCACAAATATAATGAGGTGCAGCCAGCAAACCAGCACCGCATAGCAAGTATGAGCTGGGGAATGGGATGTCTGATGTCAGAGAAAGTGAAGAGTACAGTTTCTCTGACGGAATAGTAACAGGAAATATAGGGATACTCCCGATAGTGTTGCGGCTATTCCGGGAACGAGATCTGATCGTAAAAATGTCTCACATAAATCATTGTCACCTAGATATTACTAGGCACAAGGGTCATTAAAGTTTGAGCAGAGATCACCTTGCACCTAGTGTAGGTCCTTCGCATGGCATGGCTGCAGTTAACTTATACAAATCATGTTTTTTGCAGCAATATCGTGAGTCCTTTTGCCGTTCGCTGAGATCCTCGCCAGTTGCACTTTTCTAACTCTATTGTGCAGGTACATATTTTAGCAATTACGATCTCTGCTCAAGCCTTAACTACCCTTGTGCCTAGTAATATCTAGGTGACAATGATTTATGTGAGACACTTTTACAATCAGATCTCGTTCCCGGAATAGCCGCAACACTATCGGGAGTATCCCTATATTTCCTGTTTCTATTTCGTCAGTATGTTAAACTCTAACCAATCTGTTACACAGCAGCCTTTACCACTTAGATCTATTCTGTTCAAACATTGTTTGTATGTTACAGCCAGATATAGGCCAGATTTTCAGATGTACATTTTTTTGAATTTACATGTAACTCATCAAGCCACAAAACGTCTCCATTGTTGTTTTCAATTGCAGTGGATTCTAACCATATTCGGCCTGGCATCACTATTAACCATTTTTCTGGTTATCCACGTTGGATAAATAATCTCTAATGTTTAGTCTCTATTCAGTTTGGGTTCCATTGGACGAAAGGTAGCGCATCTTGCGTAGCCACTATCCCTATACTATCTTGGTTTTAGTGCGGGTATACCTTCGCTACCCTTCTTATTCTTCTATATATTGCTGTCTCTATGTAGGCCTTATCACCTTATATCCAGCTTGAGGCCCACCTGACCTTAGCCCAGACGTCATCCTTCTTATTCCACGAGGTATCAATCTCAGTTTACCACTTCACTCTTTTTTATCATGGACTTAAAAATAACCCTACAGTCTTGGGAGACCTGACTAGTCAATACTCCGATCTCTCCATTTACCTGTAAATTTTGGATTTTGTGATTTTATTCCGATCTCCTTCCTCTCTACCTTGGGATATCACTTTTCTACTCTAATTCTGACACTCAGGTGTTTGAATGTTGAAGTCTTACCTTACACTTGGTGACGGGATCCAAGCACGAATAAGATAATGTATAGTTAATTTATGCTATATGTGCTTATTTTATTTATGATTGATTTGCAATTAGTGTTTTTAACTTGTATCTGTTTTAGTCCATGTTTAGACCCATTCTTTTTGGGCATTTAAAAACTTTGTAGGACCGTCTTTTCTTTAATATTGATATATGTCTATATGCACCCTATTCAGGTTTCATTGATTCTGTACGTGGCTTCCTGATGAAGGCGTACAGCCGAAACACGCGTAGGACACAGATTTCCAAGAGCCATACCAGAAATGAATGTCCTCTATATATAATGAAGTGATAATTTTCTCTGTGCATATGTCTTGACACAAATTGAACTATTGTAAATAATTCATATCTAAGACATCTACTATTGACACTGTGTGAAATGTACTTGGTTTTGGGTCAACATGAGAAGTTTTGAATCTTTACTGCCAGATCACAGTGTAAATTTAAACATAGAGGATTATATGTTTTCTCTCCTCTTTTTAATGTGTTTATTTAGTATAATTGATTGGCAAAAATAATAAAGAATACTTTTGATAACATAAAATAGAGGTTGCATGTATACTTTCATGACATGTAATATTTAGGTCCATGAATATTCTTAACTTTCCTATATTGTTATATTTACATTCTAGTCATTTTCCCAGATTTAGGAATTTGTGTCAGGGGTACCCTTGTTCTTACACACACAGGCTGATGGTCAACCTGCCGGAGAAACAGAACCCCTCCCAACACCCAATGCTTTGTTCTGCTCTGGGGAAGTTTTCACACCTCATCAAGAGAGCTATTCAGCTGCCACGTGACAGCTAGAGATCATGCAAATAAGTCGTCAGAGGGTTTAAAGAGGTAAAAGGTAACATTCTAAAAGTAAACTTTCCACAATATGTTTTATGAATCAGACTTCACCAGTAAATTTGGCTCATAATAAATATTTCAAAAAGTCCAAGAATGAAATATCTAGCAGTTTCCTAGGCGAAGACACCATTGTTAAATGTAATATTGCACCTCAGTGCTCTCCTATAGAACATCTAGCCTGCAGTCATGTTTACACTGTTACCATAGTGGATGGGGCAATGGGTGTTGCAGTCCACTTGTGACATTTAACTTACAGGCCCTGGGGAAACATTGGTATCATAAACTAGGGAATTATAGGTAAGTTAATATGCCAATCAGGGGTATGCCAATTTTATCATATTGAAAGGGAGGACTTGGAAACTTTACCTTTGGTTAGCACTGGTAGAGCCAGAAACATAGGAGTCAGCAAAAAGGCAAAATAAATCAGGGAGACCCTTCAGAAATGTCAATTTACCTACAACTGAACTGAAAACAAACTATAGTCCATAACATGGTACTGGTAGACTATGTTCACATTTATCTAGAAATATTCCCGAAGATACAACTTATAAAAAATACTGGTAAGTATGTGATTGGATATGATGATTAAAGTTAATGACGTTATTGACAAGCAGTGCTGCTAGGATCCTTACACTGCTTCAGAGACTTAGGGCCATATGTATCAAACTCTGATTTTGCGAATCTCAAATTGCGTTTTTTTGCGAATCGCTATTTGAGGATCGCAAAACGCTATGTATGTAGGATTTGCAAATCATTTTGCAAATCCTACATATTCCTTAATTGCGAATTGCGATTCGCAATTAAGGAATACCTCCCCATTTATTCCTATGGGCCTAGAGGCCCATAGGAATGAATGGGAAGATATTCTCAATTTGCGATTCTCAATTAGAGAATTACAAATTGAAAATGCAATTTCAAGGGTGCCAGGGTGTCAAAAAGACACCCTGTTGCACCCCTGAAATGTGCTGTGGCACACATACATGCTCTAATGGCAGGTATGTGCACCACATGGCACTTTGAAAAATGCAAAAAAGTGAATTTTTCAGAGAAATCGCAAATTACCACCAACTTGAAGTTGGTGATAATCTGCGATTCCTTAGGGCCAAATTGCATTTTTCTGTGCTTCGTACATAGCATTTAAGGAATAGCAATTTTCGATTCCTTAAATGCAATCGCGAAATAGGGAAACGCTAATTTTGCGATTCCTTATTTTGCGAGGTAGTTTTTCTTTCATACATACCACTGAGCCCAATTCCGATCGCAAATTGGAATGATACATATGGCCCTTAGTTGGGGAAAGTAAAGTTACTATTGCACAGCAAGCCAAGCAAGTTGGGGTGGTGAAAGGGACACACCAAGGCTGCAATAGGAAAACAAAATATTTCAGGTGCCACTTGGAGGTGGCATTCAAATAATGTTAAGAATATTATATATTATATATCGGATATTATACCAGCACGGGTTATGACTCTTCTTACTGAGGAGCTGGGTGTAAGTATTCAGCAGGTACTTAACCTTTCTCTGAGCACGGGGGAAGTCCCCCTAGGCTGGAAGCAAGCTTTGGTCAGACCCCTACGCAAAAATAATTCCATTCCCTGGACTGACCTCACAAACCTGAGACCTATCTCCCTCCTCCCTTTTTTAGGGAAGCTCGCCGAGAAGTTTGTAAATCGGCACTTATCTACGTATGTAGAAAGTGCAGGAGGACTTGACCCTTCACAATCGGGGTTTAGACCCAGGCATAGTACTGAGACCGCCTTGCTGTCCGTCGCTGACGATCTCCATATGCTACAGGATAAGGGTTATTCCGTTATCCTGGTGCTTTTAGATCTGTCAGCGGCGTTTGACACTATGTCACATCATATTATGACCTCCAGACTTATTAACATCGGTCTGGGTGGCAAGGCGTTGGCCTGGCTAAGGAGCTTTTTCATCAAGCGTACTCAGAGAGTCACACTGGGTCCATACCAGTCAGAGGAGGTGGAGATCTCTAAAGGGGTGCCACAGGGCTCCTGCTTGAGCCCAACACTTTTTAACATCTACGTGGCACCCCTAGCCAACATCATGAGATCCCACGGATTTATTCCTGTATCGTATGCAGACGATACTCAACTCCTCTTCCCCTTCAAAATCATGACTCCTGAGGTACGCAACTCCTTTGCCCAGGGGATGAAAGAGGTGGCTCAATGGATGGCAGCAAACTTCCTCCAGTGTAACGTCTCAAAGACTGAGGTAATGCTTTTTGGAGAGGCCAAACGATTGTGGACTCCCGACTGGTGGCCTCAAGACCTTGGCCCAGTCCCCGTACCCAAAGAGGTGGTAAAAGATCTTGGAGTCAAACTGGATCAGGAGCTCGCTCTTAAACATCATACCAATCAGGTGGTAGGCTCCTGTTTCCATGTGATTGGTCTTCTCCGAAGGGTTTTCCCCTTGTTACCTGATTCCACCAGGAAAACTCTAGTTCAGTCGCTTGTGTTGAGCAGACTGGACTATTGTAACGGGCTGCTGTTAGCCGCCAATGAGGGCATCATTAACAGACTCCAAGTTGTGCAGAACACGGCAGCACGCTTGGTTTTGAATGCTCCAGCACGTACACCCTCGAAACCACTGCTAAATCAACTACATTGGCTCACTGTGAAACAGAGGGTTTTGTTTAAAACGTGCTGCATCATCCATAAATGTCTCATTGGTAAAGGTCCTGACTATCTAACAAAAAAATGTGTCCCTTACATCCCTGCTAGAACTCTGAGATCTGGTAATCAAGAGCTGTTATGTGTCCCCAGGTTTTGTAGGACCAGACAAGGAGGAAGAGCTCTGTCCGTAGCTGGACCAAAGCTTTGGAACGATCTTCCTTATGACATTAGAATCTGTAAGGAACACTTTCCTTTCAGGAAAAAATTAAAAACTTTCTTGTTCAACTACTAGTCCCACTAAGTCTTTACTTAACCTTGTTAGAGCACGCCTTGGTCTCAGATGCTGCTAAAGAAGGCGCGGAGATACTCCTCCGGGAGTCGATTCCCAGCGCGTTATAAGTATGCAAATAAATAAAATAAATAAATTAAATAAATAAGAATTAGAAAGGTGAGCACCACACTATGACAAATTAGAATGATCTGAATAGCTGGGTATTTATGAACAGAACCCATCAGTCTTTTCAAATAATTCCATTAGAACATGCAAACAAAATCATGTAATAAATGAACGCTCAAATCACATTCCAGTCACAAAAACATCACACAGTATGTTTATGCTGTAATACCTCTTCGAATGCTCCTTCGTAACTTATTACAGAGTTCAATTCTAGGGTTCTCAGAATTCTCTTCCAAAGGCCCAGGACTTTGCTCTGGCGAAGAAGGTGCTTTGCTAAGATCAAGAGGTACTTTATTGGAGATAGGTGGCGGTGATGTTGCTGGGCTGTAAACTGAGGTAGGGCTGCTGGCACTGGAAGAAGTGGATAGATCTAAAGCCCCAATCCTTGAGTTAAGTGGGGAATTCAAAGACAATTTTCTGGTTCTGACAGGTGAAGAAGTCCTAGAAAGTGACATTGGGGGAGGAGATGAAAACTTGCGGCAAAGATGTGGTGACTTCCCATCATTCCCGTGGTCTCTGTTATTTTGACTGGTGGCAAAAAACAGCTCCAGTGACCTTAAATGTTACAGAAAACATGTGTTAAACTGCATACTACAAAAAGTGAAATAATTACACAGTGTGCCAAGTATACAACAAAGTAAGCTAAGAAGAGAATTAAAAACTAAAGACAGACAGAGAGAGAACATAATGAGGTAAGTAAGAAAAAAAGGAACTTCCATAACTGTATCTTCAGTGTGAACTTCTGTTTAATAGTTAGACACAATCATGCAATAAACACATTTCCAGGCACACCAGTCTTGACTGACTAACTTCTAGAAAATTGACATACCTTGCTTGTAAAATTGAACAAAATCAAAAAGGACAGTAATGTTACTCGATCTCCAAAGGGCCAACAATTCTCAACAGACGTCCAACACATTGTGAGTTGCCTAAACCCCACTCAGTACATCTTATATCTGAGATCATAGAGATTTCAGCTACTAAAGAACTTGCTCAATTTGAATTAAAACCTCTTCTTCTTCTGAATAAGCAGAATTCTTCTACAGATTCAAAAATCACCTTTGTACTCTTACACTGACCTAAACGAACTGAGCAATGATCGACCCAGCTATCAGACCTGGTCACAACCATTGAAATCTTTCTCTTGAATCAAGAAAGAAATATTACTTTAGACCACTTGTCAAGCATCCAAGATGTGGCTCTGATGGGTCCTGGTTTATGTGTTCCACTTCTTAGGCACATGAGAGGCTTAACTTCGGTCCCTTTGACCAACATTGTTATGGAGAAGACTCACAAATATTCAGTAATCTGGAAGTGACATAAATGGAACTGTTCTGGCTCATTTTCTTTACATCTGGACTCCATCTCCCCCACAACACTATATAGAATCCTACCCTTCCATCATCATTTGTTTCTACTTCATAGGTAACCTGTGGACATGAACATGGGTCTATCAGTCTGACAAGAACATGAAGAGATTAAATTGTAGAGAAGAGTAGCACTGAAATAGGTCATCGCCCCTTCAAGAACCTCCAGTAGGCTTTACAAGCAGAGATGTCTTATCAATGTCATCCAAAATAAATATCTTCCTTAATTTCTGCCAGCTAGAACTGGAGCTCAGCCATCAAATCGTGAACATCTTGCCTCCGGTGATTTGGAATCTATCAACTTTGGGCTTGACAGCCACACGCAAAATATAAAAATCGTGTGAACGGAGCTAACAAAATAAAAGACATTAGGCCCGATGTATGGAGAGTAGTTTACAATTTGCAAACCAGGAGCTTTGAATTTCACACTAGCTGGCTTGCAAAGTCGGTGAGGGACAGTAGACCTCCATACCTCCATTCAAATTCCAAAATGTTCTTTTAAAAGCAGTCAGTGTCCTTTACAAAGCCAAGTGGTGCTTTAAAAAACTTGCTGAATTGCAAGGAAGATATTAAGCATGCATTGTTTCCCCGGCAAACAATCTACTTCTCCTGAGGCCTCCCAACGTGATTTTCAAAGGTGAAGCAGTCCCAGAGAGTAACTTCTCCAGGGCGAATTAGTTATCACACTAACTCTTTGGTCGATAACTGCTCGTTGGTTTGTTGCTGCAATTGCAAACCACTGATACAGTACATTGTGACTTGCATATAGGAAGGGGATGTCCCTCCTATTTGCTATTCATAATAGGTCGCAAACCCCATTTGCAAGTCGGAAAGAATCATTAAAGGGGTTTTGCAAACGGTAAAACATGTATATGGGGATGCAAAGCCTGTGTTCTTGCTATTAACACGTTTTGCAATTGCAAATGTATATTCCCAAGTCTGACATTATCATGGATGTACAGGCACTGATAATGTTAGAGCAGACAAAAGCATCTCACATCTCTCTCTGGCCTCCCATAAACAAGATTTGTCACAACAGACACACGTTATCAAGTGGCTGCGAGGAGAGTTTAGGAACCCATCTTCTCAGCTGCCTCTAGGCAGGGACGCAGCTTCAGGGGAGTGTGTGGGGTATGACACTTCATTAATAATTTCATAGTTGGATCATGGCATGGCAGTGACAGCAGGACTGGTTGCCTGCAATAACAGTGTCATTTATTCACTGTTAAGTGCAGAGTCGGTATGTGAATGTGCTAAACCGATATGCCTTGAAAATATTTGGAATGTAAATCATACAATAAGCATAATTTAAAAATATTATAAAGTCACTGCCAAATTGCAAAAAAGGTGTATTTCTAGAACATGTTGAGTTTTTTCACCTTAATACATCAGATTATATCACTGTATCGATAGGGATGTATTGAGAGTGACAGTTTTAAAGAATAAGTTACTTACCTTTGGTAACGCCTTATCTGGTAGAGACAGGATCTAGCCACAGATTTCTTATCTCAGAATTCTCCCCAGGCGCCAGACTGGATCCGGAATTTTTTACAGCAGTACCTCTGTGCAGCGGTATAGGGCGTCAAGTGACTCCATAGCGACGTCGTCTTCTGGATGTGACATCTCTGGAGTCCATATAAGCCCTCTCCTGACGCGTTGATGAGAGTTTCTTCTCTGACTGTTTTTTACACCAACAACACAGAGCCACTTATAGAAACTGCCTATAGAAGCAGTGTGCCACAAAGAGAAATGTTTGTGTCAAGCCAAATACGACGTCCTAAAGAAAGGCATCAGAATGCCAAGAAAGGGATCTTGTAGGTAACAGAACAAGCAGTTCGCGAAACAGGGAGGATGGGTGGAGCGTTAAGCAATCTGCAGCTAGATCCTGTCTCTAGCAGATAAGGCATTACCAAAGGTAATTAACTTATTCATCTGATAGAGACATCTACCCGCAGATTCCTTATCTTAGAATTAGATACCCAGCAACACCATCCCTAGAGGAGGGTCTGCAAAGTGAACTCACAAAAAATCCCTGAATAGGACAAACCGGTCCGTAATGAGATAAAGTGGCTAGGCTGTCTTAAGAATTATAGGTGAAGCCAGGAAGATGCTTCACCAGAAAAACAGTGGGCAGCCCGTAGGGAGCTGAAGTCTGCAAGACCTTGAGCAACATGTGGACAACATTGCCCATTACAGAGGGATAAGAAAGTGTTGAAGTAAACACTTCCTAGAAACAAATATACTATGTAGCCCTGTCAAAGGTATTCAACCCATGACTGGACTAGGCTAAAGAACCATGGACAATAGCCCATACTGCTGAATTAGGGCTCCAGCTCCTTGTTGTGGAAACTAGTATGTGAGCTAACCCCACCCTGTGAGACGAAGAGAAAAGGGAATCTCAGAGCATATCCATGATGGAAAGAGAGAGAAAGAGATCCCATCAATGCTGAACAAAAGCATTGAAAGAAGAAGAACAACATCGTTTTGTACAGACCAATCTCAGTAGGAGAAAAACCCTCCTAGAGACAAGGTAACCCTCCAGTACTATATAACATGGAAGCTCAGAGGAGAAAGGAAAAGAAATGCATAAGCAACGAACAAGTGAAGGTCGAACGAGAGAACCAAGAAAGGAATACCTACCAAAGCAAATAGGTACGCCCTATGGTATATATAAATATGGATATATAAGCATACACTAAAAGTATTATCCCTTCACCCCACCCCCCCCAGTCAGGGAAGCAAACCAGAGACTGACTTGTGTAGTAATGAGGAACACCCATAGAATCGAGGTATCTATCAGAAAATAGCTATAAACACAAACATACATTGGTAATCGTATCAGAGGAGAGAGGGAGTGGAGGCACCACTCACCCCAGAAAAATTATGGCAACTGCCCTGAACCAACGCTACTAACTTACAAAGCTATCATCAGGTGGTTAACAGGAAATCAAAGTAAGACAGCAGGTGTAAAAACTATGCTATAAAGGGAATGGGGACTACTAACGGGGTTCTTCAAAATGTATAGTCAAAATAAAAGTAAACACATGGAAGGCCGAGACAAACCACCAATTTCCATCCAATAGACAGAGAAATCAGGCATCAATATCTGACTGAAACTTCTAATAACAGATGAAGTATATAGCTATGAAGGGATCAAGCCCCACAAAGTGGGAAAAACCTCAAAAATATTGGATAGACGTGCACACAAGCACCGCAAGGATTAACGCCAGTAAGAAATGTCTCAACAGGAGACAAGATATATACAAAGCAAACCCTCCAAAATACCACCACTAAAAAAGAAGAAAAGACCCACCTCTCGCAAAGGAAGAGAGGGGAAAAAAAGCTAAACAATTCCTTCAAGCAGAAGAAATTTGCCAAAGAAAGCGGAAGTCGCATAACAGACTTTTGAGGGATAGAATCCTTATCACCTTGTGTGAGGAGGAAGAAGAACCTTCAGGAAAAGGATGATAAGTGAGAACCCAGCCTCCTTGGAAACCAATCCTCAAAGAGATGGATCCATAATGCCTAAGGGACACATGTTCCAGAAGGAAATCTGAAGATGAAAATTAGCCACAACACTGACAAGCATAGAAGTAATTTCCTCCCATTAGGATGTGAGCATTGAACAAGACCAGAACATATGCAGAAAGTCAGCTGCCTCCTACCCACACCTTAGACATCTGGTATTTGGCGTATGAAAATATCGATCAATTTGTCCCAGTGTTAGAAATGACTTGTGTATCATGTAAAGCTTTATCAGCTTAAATAAATAGAGAGTTTCTGGACACTTTAGGTACCCTTTCTAATATTTTGGTCCAATCCTTATCTGGTCTGGGGTTCCCCTAGTCAGATGGAGCAGAAGATTCCCCCTTATTGATTTATACAAGCAAGTTACAGCCTTAAAGGTCCCTGCTGATTGGATAACATATTGGCAGGTCTTATGGTGTGGTGGCTCTACCATTCGCACCCCTTAGTGCTTACGTACTGCCGTCGTCACTGCTATGTGTAGTAAGAATTGACCTCTGGGCACCTCATGTTCTGTTTCAAACTCTTCTAAAGGGAGGAGTGCCTCAGTCTTGAATAAGTCACCCAGCATACATGCTCTCGCCTCCACCCACTCTGCTAAGCCCCGCCATCTCCTGCCACGTGGCAGCACCTCCATGTATATCATAGGTATATTGGCATGGATGGGGTTCACGTGCAAGTCTTCTGCAGACGAGCCCTGCATCGGCTCAGTACCCTGAACTCCGTCAAGTCCCTCCCGTCCAGGCTCTTGCGTGTTATGAGCACTTTAGTCTGTGTGGGCATCTGGTGCATTGGGTCTTTACTTGCGTCCGGGTGTCAGCCTACTCACCACCCACTGCTTCAGCCACTGGAGCTGTGCTGCTCCGTAGTAAGTCTCGAAATCTGGCACTGCTAGGCAGGCCAGCGTCATTCACTGCTCTCTGCAAGCTAGTTAAAGCTACCGGTCTGCGACCCAATCCCCAAAGAAAGGCTGCCCCGTCATAAGTCTCGAAATCTGGCACTGCTAGGCCAGCGTCATTCACTGGTCTCTGCAAGGTAGTTAAAGCTACCCGTCTGCGACCCAATCCCCAAAGAAAGGCTATAGTAATGGAATCCAGTTCCCTACACAGAGCTCAAGGTATCCACACCAGTAGCACCACAAAGCGGCAAAGCAGCTGCGGTGAAGCTATCATTTTTAATAGTGCGACTCTGCTGGCCGCCAATTGGGGGAGCGCGCTCCAGAACTCAATGCTCTTCCTGACATCTCTAATTGCCTTCCCAATATTTCGTTCCAGAAACTTGGTAGGGTCATGGAAGATTTTCACTCTCAGATATTGGAAGCAGCCGAGTTCCCATTGCAGTTCTATCTCCTCCTATGGTTGACAACGGTCCACAAGTGTAGGGAAAACATGTGACTTTTGCCAGTTAACTCTCAGCCCTGACTGCAGTCCAAATCAATCTAATAGCTCAAGGGCATCCATAAGCGCCGTTGTTGTGTTGTGCAAAAAAATCTGAGATCCTCAGCGCATAGGGAGTTATAATGGTTCCACATTCAATACCCCTGATGGCATCCCCAGTTCTCGAATAGGCAGCTACAGGCTCCATTGCTAGAGCAAATAAGTCTATAAATCACCACCCAGCTGGAAACGTATCATGACTGTGTAGAGGAAGGCCCATTCCAGGCTATCAAAAGCCTTCTCCTCAATATCCACCACGAATATCGCTACCCCTGTACGATCATATGTATCATTATACAGGAGGGCGAGCACTCTCTGCATTTTCGTTGCTGTATTTCGACCTGGGATAAAGCCCACTTGGTCTGGATGTATGAGAGTGATGTATGGGAGAGGAGCCTAGTGGTAAGTATCCTGCTGAGTATCTTATAATCGATTTTTAGCAGCACTAAGGGTTGGTAAGCTCTTTTATCATGTGCCAGTTTCAATAAAGGAACTATCACCGCCGCCAGTAATAAGCCTGTGTCTTTAACTGTGTTGGAAAGGTCTATCAATTTAGGAGTCAGATCTTCTGCATAAGTGGCATACAGCTCCACCGGAAGGTCAACAGTGCCTGGTGTCTTTCCCTGAGCCATTGCTTTTATTGCAGCTCTAAGCTCTGGCAGCAAAATCACACCGTCCAAGGCTTCTGATTCCCCAGGGGACAGAGTCGGAAACATCAGTGGTGATAAGAAACTGTCTATATTAGTCATAGAGCAAGTGAGTGAGCTATGATAGAGTTTAGAATAATAGTTATGGAACTCTTTATTAATGTCCTCTTGCTGATACTGTTTGTGACTGGCATTGGATTCGATTTAAAAAATCACCGAACCCCGTTTAGCAGGGTTTGCTAGCCAGGCCAGTAGTGTATATGTGCAGTCTCGTTCTATGTGAGCCCTAGTCATATAACCCTTATTGTCGAAGCACTTCCAGTGCTCCACATGCTTTGCCTCTTTTTCTCTGCTTTCCAAGAGCTCCATTTGTATTTCTGGGTGACCTGGTCTTCTCGACTCAACCATCCGCAATGCCTCTTTGGATGCTGAGATTTCCGCTAGTAATGTATGTCTCACCTCCATCAATTCAGCTATACACCTGCCCCTAAGCACTACTTTAAAGATGTCCAATTACACTTATATAGTGGAGGCAGAGCCATTGTTATCTTTGAACTACTGTTTTATGTGGTTCCCTATAGCCTCCAAAAACTTGATCCTCTTGGGACTCTGGCTTCAGCTTCCAGTTGGAATGTAGAGCTGCGTCTTTTCCCACGTCAATGTCAATAGGATTGGATTATGATCGGACATGGTTTCGGACAGATATTCCGCAGTTCATATGAAACATGAACATTTGGGGTGCTGAGAAACACACCTAAATGCACATGGAGGTTATGCAGTGCAGAGAAGAAAAAGTAGTCCCTGTCCTGTGGGAATAATAATTGCCTGGATTCAACAAGGCTCCATTCTGTCTGCCAGTCGACAAATGCTCAGCCCAGTTTTTTTATAGGGGAATCGCGCAATGAGGGGTGAGAACAGTCAAGTTCAGAGTCGGCAATACAATTAAAGTCCTCTCCCGTAATGACTGAGCCCACCAAGTAGGGGGCCAGCACACATGACAGTTCAGCAAAAAATGCCCTCTGATGTATGTTTGGTGCATAAATGCTGATTAGTGTGATACCTTGCCCATTCAGGCAGCCCATGACCACCCAATATCTGCCTTCTGGGTCAATTAGATCCCCAGTGTGCTGGAAAGAGGTCCCAGGACTTATCCAGATTAATGTGGCTCATGGATAGGCCAAGTAGGTGGTATATTATGCTTGCCCTCTCCACATGCGTTACAGTGCTGTTCCTCCCTAAGCTGTCAAATGCGTCTCTTGGAGGAGCGCTATCTGAACTCCCCTCTATTAAGGTACAAAAATACTTTGTATCTCTTGGCCATAGTGTGCATCCTCCTTAAATTCCCGGACAT
The DNA here is from genome assembly GCF_964261635.1 of Lissotriton helveticus. Classification (NCBI taxonomy): domain Eukaryota; kingdom Metazoa; phylum Chordata; class Amphibia; order Caudata; family Salamandridae; genus Lissotriton; species Lissotriton helveticus. The sequence continues at coordinate 608,882,534 of NC_136059.1, read as the reverse complement.
AATTTTGTGAGTCAAAGGCATCACCATCCTAAATTTGTAAGTATAAGGAATACGTTCAAGAGTGTCGCAAACATGACCACACTCACTGCCATCCAATGTTGAGATAGTGAGTGAGGCACTAAGGGAGTACAACCCCTGATAAAATCCCCAACAGTGAAACAACAAACTTCTGAAACTCCCAGGCCCCAACACAAGCAGGCGAACTACCCCATCCAAACTTCCACTCAGAATGCAAACCAGAATGGGTGCACCTGCGTCAACAACAAACAAGAGGGCTTGTGAATTCGTGGGCGTGCTCCAGGCCAATCCCCCATCTCAGTAGACACAATGAACCTTAAGTGCAGGCCTAGGGGAATTGTATAACAGCACCAAGGTCCCTTATTCCCAAACCTGCATTTGCTCCCCTCCGTAAAGAACCCAAAGGGTACATCAACGTGTTCTCATCAGATCAGTTTGTCAGCAGTGCCAGGCATAGCCTCAGGCATTTCGCTTTTTGAAACAGTGAATGAGTTGGATTCTCAGTCCGAATTAAATTGATCTGAATTGTCCACCACAGTGGAGGTCAGACTTGCACCTCTGCTGCTCATCGACGCTGTCTCCTCTATGACTTTTTGCTGTTTTCTGTGGGCCTCTTCTCCCGAGGGGATGCCCCGCGAGGGCTTCTGTTCCTGGGTTTCGGTCCTCGTCATCCACATTTCCACCTAGGGGACCCCTGGTTGGGACCAGTCTGTCATGAGTCGCTCGGTAGGGCTGCCAGGTCCGCTGGTATCTTCGAGATTGTTTTTTCAGCTGTTGTAACTCCTTCTGCCAGTTGTCAATGATCAACTTTAAGGATGCCCAGGTCCACTCCAGTGTATCAATATTAGTCTTGAGGACTTCTCTAGAGGCTGTGATGGTTTGGAGAATATATTGAAAGGTAGGCCCTTAACAGGCCACTGTGACTGTGTGGACAGTTCATCTTTCCTTGTAGTCTGTGCAGGGCCTCCTAATGGCATTCTAATAGAATCCATGTCTCTTTATCTGATCATGTTACCCATAGTAGAGATGGGAAAACGGCTTACGTGGTTATCAAAGCAGTGAGTGGCTACCTGTTAGTTATACCTGTTAGTTATACCACAGAGAGCATTCCAGTGTTCCTCAAACTAGTGACTTTGTGTTTGGGCCACTCTCGCCGGGTGCCGCAACACTGGGAGACAGAAGCCCCACCCAGGGGAGGGCTTCCACTGGTTAGTCAGTTCCAGGGTATGATGGGCAAGAGGCGCTACTAGGGCTCCCAAAACTACCGACTTGCACAGTGGATATCACATGGGACACTATATGCAGCACCTTCCTCTAGTTGCAGTCACCAAAGGGGTGTCAATAGGGTAGCAGTACTGTGCAAGTGCCTGGAAGGTTGCCCCGCAGCCCATCAGCTATCAGTTGGGGGTGCCGTTCAGCAGTGGGGATTAGACACTCCATCCTCCTGGTCCATCAGCACTAATATTACAAATTTGATGAGGCCCTGGGGTGCAGTTCCTCAGTTTTTACAGTGCAGTGCCCCCTGAGACTTTCCTTGCTGTGGCATTTTCCTGATTCACTATCTGCTACATTGGTGGTGGGAGGTAGGGGAGGAAGGAAGCAGGCTTTACAGTGGGTATAGTGTCTCTGATAGCTGACAAAAAACAGCATTCAGACTATCATGCACTTAGAAGAGCAATGAAGTGGTTGATTGTGATGCTCAGAAAATTGTGTATGGCCCATTGCAGCTTCTTTAGTGTTCACAAAAAGCATGTAACCACTCTGTTGGCCTGCGGAGCTATTGCTGTGGTCAATAGGTGTAAAATAAATTTTTTCAATGCATTCCTGAAACTCCAACTGGAACAGAGGGGCCTGTTGCTGGTCTTAATTTATTCTGGAATGCATTGGGTTGTTGGAACTTTCTCTACATTGGGTAACACTTTCTCAAAAGAAGTAAAAGCAACACATTTTAATAATAGGTACTTAGTGCCAGCCTACAAGGTCACTTTGAGATTATGGCCATCAAGGGTGGTGTAGAAGTTGGTATTCAGGAAGTCCATGGTTTGTGGCACTCGTTTTATTCTGATGATGGGAATTTGTGGTTGAATTATCAGATCTCATCACCACCTCATCCATCCAACATGCAAGCACCACCCTCTTCGATAGGGTCAACCTGTCATACAACACAAGCTAAAAAAACACAAGAGACACCCTCTTCAAAACACTCAAACTGCTACAGCATGTCACATAACCAACACACCACAAAGGCCACATTCTAAACCTTGTCTTCTCAAAATCACCGAAAATACAGTGCATACCACCAATACTCCTGAACTGGACCTACCATTCAGCCATCCTTACTATCTTGCTCAGAGTTTTACCAACAAACCAAGATCAACAAAAAAAAAAGAACAAATCCTCAGATCCTTCAAAAACGTATCCGTAGTAAACCTAATGCTTAAACTCATCTCTCACCCTATCAACTCCACATCCAATACCAACACACTTCTAAACATCTTCAATACTTTTTGGGAAAACTATGTTACCATCCACACCCCATTCAAAACACACAAATGTAAGCCAAAGCCTTCAGCACCTTGGTACGCTAAAGATCTTGTTGACAACAAACTATCCACAGAAACAATATGGAAGAAGAACAGAACACCAAGCATCCTCACAGTACATCAATGAAACCACCAACAAATGCAGAATGCCTTACAAGACAATCAATTATATACAACCCAAACCGTACCTGGAACCAGGGGCAGTACTATATGAATAAACAACAGAGGTTCCAAGTTAGGAAATTCAGGAATATTGATAGACAGAATTTCAATCAATAATGAGCCGAGCAGCAGTGGAGAGTGGTATGGCGACCGCTTCAGAACGCGGAGCAGAACGCGGAGCCAAAATCACCGCGGAAGCCCCGAGGGCATGTCTTTGAAGTTAGCGAAGTACTAACAGAAACCAGCAGTGACCGTCAGTGCAGTAGCAGAGCCTTAGCACAGCGTTGCATGTTTGAGTCAGGGGGAGCGGACAATTTGAACACTGCAGAAAGCTGAAAAGTACGGAAGGCTGAAAGTCGAGCGTGGGGTGGGAGCCTCAGTGCTACTCAACGGCAACTTTAAGGTGAGGCAACCGGTAGCTGGGACACTGAGCGCTTGCCCAGGACTCAGTGACTATAACGGGCTGCGGTGCTCTCCTGTTTGCACAGCTCATCATGGAGTTGGGGGCCGGATTTGGAGTTCGTTCGTGAGGGTCCTCTGCTGATAAACAGAGCCCATCTCTCTATCAGGGCAGCAGGCACTGAATACAGAAACACGATCTTCATCACACGAGACACCGTCCCCCGCATTTTCATCGGCGGCCATATCGGACCGCGAGGTACACCCTATCTCTGTGTGGGTGCCCAGAGCGAGCTCCTGGTGGCTGCACTTTCGAGTGGCCCCTGACATGTGAGACTGGTGGCATTCAAAATTGCATAAACTCACCTGAGGCTACAAGGGAGGTTGGCAGAGGGCTGCTTCCAGCGTCAGGGGAGCGTGGAGGAGGCATACCGGCGACCCTTGCTGTCTGCGTCGGCTGCCCTAGGAGAGTCATCTGGGGCTTGGAGAACTACATCCCCCCAGGCCTCAGGCTCCTTTGCGGCAGCGCTCACCCCTGACATCGCCCCAAAGCGCCAGGAGGCGCATAAAACTGCGCGGCCCGTCAAAGCCAGGAGGAGCCAGGGCAGGGCCATTCCTCTTAGTCATGGTGTATGAGACTAGATTGACTTTGGTGTCTCTAAAGGTACTGTTATTTAGGAACAAACTTGTTTCTGGGTGCTTTGTTCAAATACAACATTGTGCTTCTTTATACAGTGTGATTCATAGAGCATTGGGTACTGTTTAATCCTTGGTTCGGAAAAAAGGTCTTTTATATTCATTACTCTTTTTTCTTTCTTTTTGGAGCACATATAGTTGCAGTTTTGATACCAACAGTGGACTATGGGGAAGAGGAAAGCTCTGGACGTGAGTGGGGAGGGAACTGAGGGGGTGCCAAAGAGGAACAGTAGGAAAAAAGCAAAAAAGTCATCTAAGGCTATTACCAACAATTGTGTTATTGCTCGGATTGATACACTGATTAGCGAGTGTACAGAAATCCTTGAATCTGCCCCTCTTATTCCACCACACATTAAATCCCCTCCCCTAAGGAAGCCACAGGCACAGAGCGTACAGTTACCTATTCCAGATATGTTCTGTAAGCCACGAAAGCATTAGTCAGCCAGTATAGTGGGTGATAACAGACTAGAAGTAGCACTCCCAGATAGTATTATTGCTTCCAGCCATGGCGGGGATAGTGTTAGTACTGATTATGTTACTCACATTAACCCAATTGTTACCTGTATTAAGAGATTTGCAGCACTGGCGAAGTAGACCCAGTAAACGGGTTGAAGGCTAACGAATCCACGAGAACCCATGCCCAAACGCAAACTGCGAGTCTTGCCTGTAAGTGTAACTCTCTGGCTGGTGAGCGAGACCGTTCCCCAGGTCATTTAGCGCAGGAAGTGTCAACATTGAATGCAGAGGAAGTGTCAACATTGAATGCAGAAGTACAGGAACTGAAGGGCTCTGTGGCCGAGTTGCTTAATCTGGTGAGGCTCTTAACCTCTAGAGCTGACCAACAAAAGCGGTTACTCGGGACACTAATAACCCGGAAGTCCCGCCATTACCCATTCGCATAGTCAACGAGGGATCCCGGGCATGTCCAACCCTATGCTCGGTTGCTGATGTAACCACAGGACTCTCCAGAAGCAAGGGCCAAAATATTACAAATAAGCGAGGTCCAATTGGTTCATCGACTCAAATAGCGAGGTTTACTGCTCCAAAGGAATTCTCCTCCTCCATTCAATCCTTAGGTGGTCATGATAGTAATAGCCATTTCCACCAAAGGGATAGCGCCCGTGGATTTAATGGGCAAAGTCTTCCCGCTCAGGTGCAGGAGCAAGCTAGAGGGATTAGATTGGAAACACAAGATCCACACAAAATCTATATGGTTAATGTCCCAAAATCATCATGCCATGGTGTTATTGAGTCTTGTGACTCATTGATTAACAAATCTATCCATTGGATTAGACATGTGAGAGGGTGCCGATCATTGATTAGGGAGGATATCTTGGCTGCACGAAGGATCTCGCTGAATGATCAACCTCTAGATAGCATTGAACTGACCTTGAATAGCGTAGATCTTGTTGATAATCTTTTCATGTTGGAATTCCGCACAAGTGGCCCTGATAAATCCAGAATACAGTTTAGGCGATTTCCGTTTGGTTTTGGGGCTGAATCCCGGCAGGGTCTTCAAAGACTACAAGGCTCTTTATGCCTTGAGTCTAATGATTGACTAATTCAAGCGAACACACCAGGGGATTCATTTATAAATCCTATGGTGTATTCCGTTTTGGGGGGAGAGTACAGGCTCCTGACAATCAATTCTTGCAATATGGCATCTCAAATAGGTGGCACTGGGGGACCTGGTCTATTGGGCTCCTCTCAGACCAACATACCGAGCACTTTGTCATTAGTTCCCATCCCCTCTGAAAGCCCGACAGAGGTATTGAAAATGTGTAGCTTCTTGGGCTGGAATATTGCAGGCCTTAGCTCGAAGCTTCCCTTACTTGAATGGAACTCTTTTATTAAGAATTATGATATTAGTGCCTTTCAGGAGACTTGGGCAGACACTCCCAAGTTTTGTGGAGGTTATTTGAATTATTCCATAGCAGCTGTGAGGGAGGGGAAAGGCAGGTCCTCGGGAGGTCTAACAATGTGGGTTCGGCAAGAGCTTAAAGCGAACATCCACGTTATCCCCATCAAGAATAATGACATTCAAGTGATTAAATTAACCTTTAACACCCACTTAGCGATTCTATTAATCAACATCTATGCTAGGGGAACAAGGGGGAAGCATTCATGAGTTTTAGCGGCTCTGGAACAGCTCCTTGATACCTTACCAGCCATTACCAAGGTAATCGTTATGGGTGATTTTAACATTACATTTGAACCACTTACCTTGGAGGACGCTATATGGGCTGAGGCAGAAGATAGGAACTGGTCGGTTCCAACGCTTGAGCTGTTGCCAATCAGGAAGTGGACCGATGTGATCATTCAGATGAATAGTATTTGCAGTGAACGAGGCCTAAGGGCCTTGAATGGTCGTACAAAATCAGACAGGCTAGGTTCACCAACCTTTTATAATGGATACTCCACAAGCAGAATTGATTACATACTGGTAAGTCTATGATCATCTGTGGAGGACATGATGATTATTGATCAGGTGGAAAGTGATCATAATCCGCTTTGTTGCTCCATGTTTGTAACTTGTTCCTTGCCTGACCTACATCACGGGGACAGTAGTTATATTGGGGAGGTTGTTCAAGCCAATGACCTGAGGAGACTCAAGTGGGTCCAGGTTAAAGAATCTCCAACTCTCCTTGATAATGTAGCGCAAAGCTTGCAACTGGCCACTAGAGAGCTCGAGAGCAGTGCATTACAGATTGGAGCTCATGACAGCTCAGGAAACATTCATACTGGTTTTTTTAATCTCTTACGCACTTTTTTTGAAAAGAAGGGAAAGAAACCCAAAATGCCCGCACAAGTTGAGTACAGACGGCACGTGAGGCTCTAGGGAAAGCGATTAAGGGGGGTATTCCACTTAAAGTACGTGAAGCACGAGCACACTATAAGGCAGCACAACGTAGGGCCAAGAAAGCATGGGAAGATCAAAGATGGCAAGACCTACGGACGGCTTGTGCTTCTAAGGACCCTGAGCTGTTTTGGAACACATACAAATGGTCAAACAGGGGCCAGGCTGAGCGCCCTCAGAATTATGTTTCTGTCACCGCCTGGGTCAACCACTTTAAACCTCAATATTCTGCTACCCCCCTGGAGGGGGAAGTAGAAGTTATAAATGTGTTGTATCAGAGGGAAACCTTCACCCTGAGGGAGGTTGAGATTGCATTGAGTTCCATCTTACCTGGGAAAGTGCCGGGGCCCGATGGCATACCAGGCGATACCCTGTTACATGACAAACCAAGCTGGTGCCGATACATCTTTTTACTTTCCAACACAATTGCCCAAGGGGCATCGATTCCTGCATCCTGGAAAAATGCAGAAATCATCCCTGTTTTTAAAAAAGGAGACAAAGACTGCCCTGGGAACTACAGGCCAATTAGTCTTCTTGACTGCTCCCAGAAAATAGTTGGAAGGATGGTGCTCAATAGACTCCAGGGGTGGATAGAGGAGTTCCGAATCTTATCTCCTTTCCAAGCCGGATTCAGAGTTGCAACAAGCACTATCGACCAAGTTTTCCGATCTATTTTAATCTACTGGAAGCAAGTTATTTTGGGTAAAGGTAGCCTTTATGCCGCCTTTGTAGATCTTAGGGCGGCCTTTGATTTAGTCCCCTGTTGGAATTTATGGCTTGTCCTAAAACAACTAGGTCTTCCACTGGATCTCCTAACCCTCATCAGTAGACTTCATGAAGATAACAAGGCCCAAATTAGATGGGGGGGACAGGGGGAAGTCACTGAATCATTTCCGGTGGAACGTGGTGTTAGACAGGGCTGTGTGATGGCCCCTACGTTGTTCACGCTATATATTAATGGAATAGCTGAATGCATGAGCAAAAACTCGACCGATGCCCCCATATTAGCAGGTGATAAGGTACCCATTCTGATGTTTGCCGACAACACGCTGATTCTCTCCAAGACCCCGAGTGGACTTAAGAAAGCTCTTAAAATTTTTGAGGATTTCTGCTGTGAGAGGAGATTGAAGGTCAACGTGTCTAATACAAAACTAATGGCATTTAATGCACGAAAGGCAAACACAAGAGGTTTTGCAATGAAGGAGGGCCCCCTAGAATTTGTCAATGAGTTTACTTATTTGGGAGTTAACTTCCAAGGCAGTATGAAGTGGGACCGGCAAATCGATCTAGCCTCACTCAAGCTCAGACAGATATCCGGGGGTCTTTGCCAGGAGCATAATCGCTCCATATCAAAGCCCATCAGCCCCGCCCTTAAAATCTATAATCTGAAAGCCTTTAGTTCAGCATTGTATGGTTCAGAGGTATGGGGCGGTGAGAATCTTGTTGCCCTTACCTCAGCAGAGAATAGGTTTCTAAGAAATATAACCAGACTTCCCCAGAGCTCCCCAATGTGTCCATTATTACTAGATCTAGGCAAGAAACCCATTGCAGCCATAGCCAAATTGGGCCCCCTCCTGTATTGGAGGAGACTATGGACTACTCCAGAACTTATTGGCTATGCCCAGGGTTTCTTAGACATTATTAAATCAGACACATTGCATCAAATCAAATGGCTCAGGGCAGTCCGAAATCTTTTAGGGGAGCTAGGATTGACAGCATTGTGGACCGACCCTGCAAATTCTATTTTTCCATCTAAATCTATGCTGAAGGCTAAGTATTGGGAACTGTTTGCATTGAGTAATGTCAGACAACAAACGTCTTCCTCCCTTACGAGCCGCTTTTTGGACCATAAACTGGTCCCCAGGCTGGAATCATACTGGGATGCAATCACGAAACCTATGGATCGTAAATTGTATTTTCAGTTCAGGGTGGGGTCTCTACCAGTAAGATCTTTTACCCTGAAATGGTCACCACACTCGTCAGCTGGGTGCCCAGGATGCACTGCCGAAATTGAGACCACAGCGCATATTCTTTGGATTTGTGATATCTATGCTGCCCCACGTCGGGCATGGCTGTTACCAATTTGCAAGTTACTTGGTACCAGGGTAGCGGCGGAGGCTGATCGAATTTTGCGAACAGATACATCATTACCCATTGTACTAGCTATGGCGAAATTCCTAGGCTGGGCTTGAATCTTGGGGGCGCGTCAAATTGCACATTGTCCTTGATTAGATTTAATAACTTTTTATACTGTTTTTGTAGTGTGTATATGTCCAATGTTTTATTCTTTTAACCTGAGGTTTTTACTGGTTTTAAAGCTCGTTTTTATTCATGGGGTTTTTAATGAATTTATGTATGATATCTGTTTTAAATCAGGACTCTTATGTGCTCTTGTGGCTGTATATGCTTTTATGATTGTAAAAATCGAATAAAGCTTTATGAACTTGAACTTGACAACCCAAACCGTACCTGGAACCAGGGGCAGTACTATACGAATAAACAACAGAGGTTCCAAGTTAGGAAATTCAGGAATATTGATAGACAGAGTTTCAATCAATAATGAGCCGAACGGCTCAAACAAATATAATCCAGAAATAAATAGCCCCAGTTACAAATTAAAAAAAAAAACATGTTGTTTTCACATTACTAATCAAAAAGTAAAATACATAAAACTCTAGTGAATAGGTGCCTGGTTTTGAAGGTGGTGTCTGCACCATCTTCAAAACCAGCTACATCACAATGACCAGAACCCTTGCTTATCTTGCAGCCAAGTTCCCCATTTCTGGTGGTTCTCAGCACGCTCACAGTCAGGACACCATCAGACTGTAGAAGAAGAAATGGAAAGAACAGAGCAGCAGCCTTTTCCCAGCTAGGCACCTAGGATCTGGAACAACATCCCTGTACCATCACAACTGCTACAGCAGTACTCCAAAGTAGGAAACAGTTGAAGACTTACTCTTTTAAAGAACACTACATCACAATATATTACCGGTCTACAACTCAGCTTCTTTACCTAGCAATCACTGACTTTATGCTTATCTTTGACCCTGTACAGGTATCTGCTGCCTTTTGACTATGTCTGTGCGATAGAAATACCATAGACACACACAAATTGTGGATAAATCTGCCTGGTTTGTCAAAGACCACACTGGTTGGTCAAGTTCTATATGGTGGTGCCCAGACCTGTGAAGCATAAGCTTGTCATAATTACCATTGCCTGATGGCCTTTGTGTGCTAACTGCATCACTCTAGAAATCAAAGACAAAGGCATTACAATTTGGTGTCCTCTTAGTCTTATTCCTTCCGTTGTTGAACTTGGTCTTATTTTGCAGATAGCTCCAGTGTAGTTTGCATGGTGATTTTCAGTGTCAATGGCCTTCTAGGAAACTTTCCAGGCATTGTCTTGGCTAGTGTGGGAGAGCGTGAGAAGACATTCATCATTGGTAGTTGCTTTCTTGATTTCATCAATTGATAATGTGTTTGCGTTTGTACCTTGAGCAATCAATCTTGGAGGAGAATTGCTTGCAGACCACATTGGCTGGTGTCAACTACCAGCACTTTTGCTTTTTGCTGTGTCTTAAAACGTCATTGTTGCATCTTGTACGAAAATATCTATGTTAATTTGAAATGTCATTTTATTTCTATCTGACCAGGTCCACTCTGACTAGGTCCGTGTTAGTTCACCGAAGGGCGCAATGATTTGTCACAGGGTGTGGACCATAATCTATGGTGATTTATATATATTCTATCTTTTTTGAGCATTCTACTGCTTTGGTGCAAAACCCATATCTTAAGAATTTGAGAGTGTCTTTCAGAAATTCACATTTGCTTTTGGGGAAAGATGATCTGCATTGTGAAAATCCTTTGGAGTACCAGACTATAGTCTACAGAGTTATTAGGGTATGGTAGTTACATATATTCGAATTGTTGAATATCTCAAGGCGGCAAACAAGATCCGGAAAATTGTCAATTGCTCTCCTGTGTCACTTGGGTTGCTTACTGCATCTTGGTGCCAGAAAAAATTCCAGAATGACATCTCTTGTGTCATAAAGTGGCTACACTGGCGCAGTCACGTCAGCTCTCTTATTTCTTCACTCTTGAACACAGATCTGGAATTCCTCTTTTTGTTTCTCAACTGTTTCTTCAGCATTGAACAGTGATTTTCTCAAAACAGTTGCAATGCAGTGCTTAGGATATCAACTCCTAAGAGATCAGGTTTCAAACTAATTGGACAACTGCCCATTCATTTCAGACCCTCACGAGGTATGTGTGTAGTGTTTGGGGCCAAAAGACAACCTAAGGTCCTTATGCACCTCAAGGCCATCAAAGAATGTGAAGCCAAGGTCTTCATGGCCCGACCCAGGAATAGCGTTGCAGTCTACGCCAGTTGCAATCTAATTCAAGGTTGCATTTCTCCTCCTCCTCGAAGTCATTGAGAGAGAAGAAAAGGAAACACAAATGAGGAAGAGATTGAAAATAACTTTTTAAACTCTAAAAACCACTGAAATTATTATTATTATTATTATGGCGGATTTATAGAGCGCATGGCTGCCCTCGGGCATCCCAGCGCTAATGATCAGTTACAAGCGAAGAGTGGGGAGTTTCACAGATATTGCTTGAACAGCCACATTTTCATTTGCTTCCAAAATTGCAATTCATTGTCGAGCTTTCTATATTCTGATGGAATGGAGTTCCAAAGTTTGGGAGCTAGATGTGAAAAGGCTCTACCCCCCCATCTTTCTCTTTTGACCTTTGTTTGCATCAGGCAATCTGCTGTACTGGACCGCAGCTGTCTGAGTGGTATGTATGGCGAAATAAGCTTCTTGATTTTACCTGGACCTTTGTCATGACGTGCTCTGTGTGCGATGATTAGCGTTTTTAATTGTATTCTTGCCTCTATTGGGAGCCAATGTAACTTAACTAAGTGTTTTTTTACCGGCTCCCGATTGGGAATATTGCAAAGTAGTCAAGCCGCTGTGACTAGAGAATGGATCACTGTCTTCCTTAAGTGAGTTGGCACTCTGTCCAGGATATTCCTGATGCCTCTTAATAGGCCAAAACATATAGCCGCTACCTTAGTGGCTTGAGTCCGCATAGATAGATCAGATTCTAACCAGAAGCCTAGGCTTTTAATAGTATATGCTGCCATAGGTATTTTACCTAAGCTCTCTGGGGCTGGGTATTAGTTTGTTCCCTAGGTATAGAATCTCTTTTTTTTCTCCATTTAGCTTTAGGCAGCTTTTTGTCATCCACTCTTTGACTATTAACAAGCAAGGTGACAGCTTCTCTCCGTCTGTGTTATTTTTTGGGTCTAATGATATCACTAATTGGGTATCATCGGCGTAGGAGGTCATAGATATGTTAAACTCTTGTACAATATCTGCAAGGGGTTCCATATAAATGTTAAAAAGGCTCGGGCTCAGGGCTGATCCCTGGGGCACCCCACACTCTAGGTTCCTAATTTCCGAGCGGGTGGAGTTTTCTTGAACTTGGAAGGTTATTTTGTTCAGGAAAGATTGCAGCCATTTGAGAGTGTTGCCCTGTATCCCAATATTGGCTAGCCTTTTACCTACTATACGGTGATCCACCGTATCGAAGGCGGCGCTCAAATCCAGCAGGAGAACCACCGCGGATTTCCCCTTGTCTAGAGTTTGTCTAAGTTCTTCTACCACCACCAGAAGTGCCGATTCCGTACTGTGTTGTGCTCGGAAGCCCATCTGGGTGGGGTGCAGACACTGGTTGTTTTCCAGAAAATTAGACAGATGCCTGTTCAAGTGTTTTTCTAGCAGTTTGCCTGCATAACTGCATAAGGTAACAGGGATATTGGTCAAAAATGTCCCAGCTGTTCCGGATCTGCATTGGCTTTCTTCAATAGGGGCTTTATTATTGCATGTTTCCATGTTCCTGGGACTTCTCCTGATTCTAGTGGTTGGTTCAGTATTGTCACTAGCTTTGGTGTAATGACCGGGGTGACGGCTTTAAGAAATGTTGGTGGAACTGGGTCTAACGGAGAGCCAGATTTCACCCTTTCCATCAGTTCTATAGCCTCTTGCAACTCCATAGGGATGAACTGTGTCAGCCTTTGACCAGAAGCTAACTCTTTGTCTTCATCCTCCTCTGGGGGAGTATCTCGCCTGTTCTTGAAATTACTATATATATTCGTTATTTTCGAGAGAAAGTATGTGGCCATTTCATTACACCTCTCTACAGATGTTTCCATGGGGCTAGAGGTTGAGTTAACCTTGGATAGCATTTTAATTACTCGGAATAGTTCTTTTGAGGAATTTTGAACGTTGTTTATTTTTTCCTCAAAGAATCTTGCTTGGCTGAGTTTGATGTTCTGGTGGTAGTTTCTGATGGCTTTTTGTATTCGACTCTTAGGGAAGGATCGTAAGTTTTCCTCCATTCTCTTTCATACCTTTTGCATTGTTTTTTTAATTCAAGAAGCTGAGGTATGAACCATCCCTCGGCTCTTGTTCTAGTATTGCATTTTGTCATTAATTTAGGAGCTACTTGGTCCAGAGATGTATTGATCCATGCTTCCCATCTTAAATACTGTACTCCACTGATCCTAGTTCATTTATGTCTGAGCTGGCTGTGTTTGTTAGTATTTTTTCCCATTCTAGCTGATTAATCTTTGCCCAACATCTTTTTCCCGTTTTTCTTTGGAGCTGAGCATTCATTGTTGCTATTCCCTGATCTTTTTAATTCTATTGGAATTAAAAAATGATCTGACCAAGGGACTGGTGTAGGTGGGGCTACTTTCAGATCTGGTTTATTTGTAATTACCAGATCGAGGGTGTGTCCTTTATTGTGGGTGGCTGATGTTACTAATTGATTCAATTGTAAACTTTCCAGGTCTGACAACAGGCATTTAGAGCTAGGAAGTTCCTTATTTTCTAAGTGAAAATTCAGGTCTCCAAGAACCAGGATGTGACTTTTTTTCAGTAGGAGACTAGTCAGCATTTCAGGCAATTCTGCTAGGGATTCCCCATGAGGGCCAGGTGGGCGATATATATTAGCAGTCCAGATAGTGTTAGGTTTGGAGAAAGGGAGATTGAAAAAGATAAACATTCACTCCCTGGGATCGCCAAGGGTTCTGTGATACACTTGTTTCCTTTTTTAATCACGATGGCTAATCCCCCCCTAACTGTCCAATTCTGTCTAATCTATGTATTTCATATTCTGGAGGGAGGGCCATGACTATATCAGGCATGGAGTCTTTCTTAAGCCAGCTTTAAGTGATAAATAAAGCATCAAGTTTAGCTTCACCAGTTATAGCTATAGATATGTCGAGTAACGATAACTGGTACCCTATGGTAATTTTAACTCGCACCCCTGACATTCACAGTTTTCTCATCAATAATTTCACTTCAAATGTTGCAATGATATTATCAATAACGTCATAGAAGATGTCATGAGTGAAGTGATATAATTAGCAGTGCACGGAGAGGGCATGAGTTACAGTTACCTTAGTCACTAGTTATAGTTACATGAGAAAATTATAACTGGTGAATTTCAATGGCTTTTAGAGTTTAAAATGTTACGTTGTTGCTGAACATTTCACCTAACTATAATGTTACTTTAACCATTGGTTTTATCAGTGAACTTTGGCTGTGCGTGACAGGGAGGTTGGCTGCATGTCCTGGCTTGGAGCAAACCCCCCGCATGCAACTAAACCCACGCAGAGCAGCGCCTATAGGGAGCGGGTCACACCCCAAACCTATTATGGTCCTAACGGCCCCATCCCCCAGGGCCATGTATATTTTAAAGGGGAGAGGATCCACATGTCCCACCTCCCCAAGCCTCATTAGGCCCTGGATACCTCATTCCCCACAGCTGTTTTTTAAAATTATACATGAGGGGCGTTGTGTAGTCCCCCTCCCCGACCATTGTTAGGCCCTGGGGACTCCATCCCTTAGCGCCTTTTTTTTAATTAAAGGAGAAGGGGTTCTCATGGCCCTCCTCCCCGAGCCTTGTTAGTACTTGGGGATCTCATCCCCTCAGGGCTGTTTTTTTTAATTAAAGGGGTGGGGGCTGCATGGCCCTCGCCCGAGGCTTGTTAGGCCCTGTGGAACCCATCCCCAGGGCTATTTTTCAAATTAAAGGGGAGGGGCCCAGGTGCTTTATGGCTCTTGACCTTGCATTGGTGGCATTTCTAGTGCCGAGATGGATCCAGCCTTCCCCGCTGGCTTTGGAAAGCTAAAGAAACTTTCCATTTTCAGCCTGGTTTCTAGGGATATTCAATAGGTGAGAATATGCAGGTAGATAGAGTATCTTCTAGAAAGATTGCTACCAAAGATAAGTAGCATTATTCTTCAGAGGGGTCTCCTACTGCCCCAATTCATGCAAGTTCTGACCAAAATCAGAAGGGATGGATGTTCTTGCAAGCACCGATTGTTCTGTTTACGGTGGTTGAATCAACTCTTTGGAGTCAAGGAGACAGCCATTACTTTGCCCTATCTCCTCTCAGACAGATGTTCCGCAAGTTGAGAGTCTGCATTGGAGATAGAGAGGTTAAAGTTAATTGTGAAATATAAGTCATAAAAGGTTGCTTTTACTCTCCAGCCCCGGACAGCTGCCCATTCACCCTCATATATTACAGTGGGCACTGGTGTTCTTTCAATTCATGCTGTATAAGAGTCCTCAGACAATGTCTTGAGACATCATGAAGATTTTGTAATTTCTGTAGAATGAATAGACCCTGTGTTTAGCAGAGACAAACTTACAGTGATTAGAGATTGTGGAAGACCTGGGGTTAGGTTTATAAATCTGGCAGAGCCCTACGTACCCTAACATCTTGAGAGTTACAGAGAGTTTGATTCTCGACTGGTATCACTCCTTGCAACATGGTACTTACCATAAGTTCTAAGGTGCTTGGGAAGCACAAGTTGAAACTTTAGAGATGCCTGGCAGTTCTTTTCCTTTAAGACTGTGTTTGGTAGAGAACACCTCAAACACATATTTAGGTAAATCAGGGAGTTGCTACGTGTAAAACCATATCTACTCTACTTACTTGATGTTTGGTTTTTTTATAACTAATTCCCAAGGTCCGGTCAGACTTTACCTGAACTCAGGAAGTGATATTCCTGATTCTTTCTCTATTTTCTACTTCTGGACTCTTCCACCATCTACTGGGGGTTGGTTGAGTGGTACATTGTAACCTGTATAGGATGTCACCCTTTAGACACGCTGGTTTTATTTATGGCCTTCGATGCTGGCCACAACAAGCCTTCCATAGCAACCAGTAGCAGTTGAGTCAAAAACATTGTTGTTTATTCATCACAACAAATGGAACAAACCACACTGCCAGAATTGGCTGTTATCGTCAGTCATGTTCTGTCCTTACTGCTTGATGTCGCATGGAATAAGGAAAAAGCGTAATGTGATTAATTTCTTACTAGTAATCCACACTACACAATCAAGATCTTGGTTTAACTCTGACATTAACTCTGAAAGGAGACAACTAAGAGCTACAGAGAGACTATGGAGACACAACCCCTCAGTCACACACCGCGAACAACTTAAAGAAGCTCGTGGGAAGTACAAAAAATATATAGAGAACAAAAAATCCACTGCACTAGATAGCACAAAAAACTGGCCTAGAGAGCTCTTTAACATCATTAGACAACAAACATCCAAGCCTGCCACCTCCGCAATTAAAGCCTCCAAAGAACTATGTGACAATTTTGCAAACTTCTTTGCGGAAAAGTTCAACAAGATCGAACTCATACTAGACATCAACATCAATACCCTCAGCAAGATCCTCCCGCCCGAGATCAAGGACGCCCCATTCAAGCCTCCCTCAAAATCGTGGAAATCTTTCAGCCCTATACAGGAAGATGAGATAGTCAACCTGATCTCCACATCTAAGCCTACCTCACACGCTCTAGATCCTCTGCCGCCTCAACTGACCAAAAAGCTTAAACTCTCCCTTGTGCCGCTCTGGTGCAAGATCATTTACAGCTCACTGCGATCCGGCATCATCCCGGAATGCCTCAAACAGGGGCAAGTCACGCCACTGCTAAAATAAACGGGCGTAGACAAAAAGATCTGAATAACTACAGACCAGTCTCAAATCTACCTCTTCTATCCAAAACCCTAGAAAGATGCGTGCTCTTGCAACTTACTCAACACCTGAATAGCATCAACCTACTCGATACCAACCAATCGGGCTTTAGAAAGGGATGTAGCATGGAAACCTCGATCCTCAACGTCATTGATGACATGCACAAATCATTCGATGCGGACAAATGCTGCCTTCTCATCCTCCTTTATCCATCGCAGCTTTTGACACGGTTGATCACATCCTCCTCATTAAGGCTCTTCAAGAAAGGGCAGGTCTAGATGAGGTGGTCCTACAATGGTTCTCCTCCTTCCTCCGCTACCGCACTCAAAGAATAAAAATCAAAAACTTCACGTCTGACCTACATCAAGTCAGCAAGGGAGCCCCCCAAAGATCAGTGTTCTCCCCACAACGTTTTTACATTTACATGGAACCACTCACAACCCTACTCAGAAAAGCTAACACCCCCTTCCACCTATATGCCGATGACACACAGATCTATCTGGACACCACATCCATTGACGGCATTCAGAGACTCAATGACACGCTCAGAGAAGTCCAACACTGGCTGTCAAGGAACCACCTAAAACTCGATCAGGACAAGACTGAAATACTCCTCATCTGAAACAAAGAAGAGAATCCTCAAATTACAGAATGGCTTTCTGCGATCGATACTCTCGACGGAAATATCACCCTGGTGGATTCTGTAAAATCATTAGGCATCACTCTAGACCCGAAACTGAATATGATCAAACACATTAAGATCTCTGCCAAGAGCGCCTTCCTGAACTTAAAGCTATTGAACAAAATAAAACCTTTCATCCCAGCTAAGGTCCTTAAACAAGTTACCCAATTACTGGTGTTATCCAGATTAAACTATGGGATCGCAACCCTCTCAGGCTCAGCAAAGGCACACCTGGCCCCCCTAAAAACAACACTAAATGCAGGAGCTAGAATGGTCACAGGAGTGAAGAAATTTGACCATATCTCACCCGCACTCAGAGAACTAAAATGGCTCCCAGTTGAAATGCGTGCCAGTTTCAGAACAGCCTGCCTCACCCACAAAGCCCTTCACACAGGCAAACCCAAATACTTGGCCTCTATACTAAAAAAAGCCGGACAAACCCAGACCCTCCGGAGCTCAAACACGCTACTACTTATCCCGATGAAAGCACACAAACAAAAAACCGCAGCCCGCACC
Organism: Lissotriton helveticus; assembly: GCF_964261635.1. Lineage (NCBI taxonomy): Eukaryota > Metazoa > Chordata > Amphibia > Caudata > Salamandridae > Lissotriton > Lissotriton helveticus. Next base: position 608,864,592 of record NC_136059.1, on the reverse strand, counting down.
TTCGCGGGAAACGCGCCCAAAATCTGGAACGCTATCCCCCCCATATCAACTACCCCCTCCTTCGCAAAATTCAAAGATCAACTCAAAGATCTTTTCCTAGATCGGTCCCTAGCAAAGGGTCATGAGACGCAGAAGAGCTGTTGACAATACCCACTGATGGGGGTGTGACCCCAGACTATCGTCATCCAGATAAGGTACTACGAGTACTCATTGACACTGGCTACTCATCCCTCTAAAACTCACAGTGCATACCCGATATTGTCTTGAGACACTTGGCACTTGTGCTGATATCTTCATTGTACTTACCATGAATGTTTGTTTGGTCTATGCAATTCGACAGTTGTAAAGCGCTCCGATACCACTGGGTCTGGCTAGCTCTATATAAAACTTCATAATATTAATAAATAATACTCATCCCATTCATTGCCCGATCTTTATTCTCTTGGTACAGTGCCCATACTTTACCTGCTTACTTTACCTCCATAGGTGACAGGGAATATGAATGAAGGTCTGAGGCTCCATTAAAATAAATCCCTCCTCTTGGAAGCAATTTATAAACAAGTAGGAGTCTGTCTCATGACTTAGTCACATTACTAAATAAGTATTTAGCAATAAGCAGATAACTAATTTTAATAAAGATCCCTGGTGAATACCCTGTGGATTAAGTCAAGTACTGTGATTTGTGTAATTTAGTAAGTATCTGTAGATAGCACCTTAAGGAACAAAGTCATTTATCATTACAGGAGAGCTGATTAAGCGTTTCAAAATAAAAAAGAACATTTAAAACCACTGCCCTGGCATTGTCACAACAGCTGGTTATTCGACCAATGCAACTAAACAACACTCCTGATGCTTCAAACAATGTTATGGTAGCTTAAATGCTGGGTCAACGCATACCTGACTGGGATTGATGTGAAAGGTCTCTTGTATATATCTGTCAGCTTCTCCAGCACCACAAAAGCAGTGGTGAATATGCGATAGGTGTGCAGGAAAGTATTAAGGAAGTCGATGCTAAGGAAGCGCAGGTCGGTCAATCTTTCCAAGAGGCGCTCCACGCTCGCATAGCGAATCTGAGGAACTTTGCAGGAGTTTAAGGTTTTGCTGAAACAGATGTCAACATCATCTCTGTGAAGGCGGGCATCAGATCTAAATAATAAATTAATAAAAAAATAAAAAAATATATTTACCAATTAAAATCCATTACATAACTGAACAATAATGAGTTTAATAACTAATAAAGACACGTTTATTTATGAATGGTTTTTTTTATAGTTCAAAGATGTGCTACAGTCATTTTTTCAGTTCTTAAAGACTAGGAAACAACATTTTAAAGCAAGTATAAGCAAATCAGATCAGTGGTGTCTTTAGAAAACAGCATATAGCCTTGTCTGAAAAAAAGAACATCTAACAATTGTGCAGGAACGAGGAAAGATGTACTCTTTTTCATAGCTGATACTTAATGATTATGGATTTCTCAGTAAAAACAACGTTTTAACTACTATTTAACGGACACCTGAATTATTAAGGAATTATTTTATATTTATTTATGAATAGAAATCGCTTAAATAATTGAACAAAAAAAACTACTTTGGTAAAAACTAATAAAGAAGCATTTATTTCTGATCGTGTTCTCCAGTGCAATTTTTTATGTATTTTTTTATTTTTACAGTTTACATTTATTACTTTAATACATCCGATTAATTCTTTATCTTTACATGAACTAAAAGTTCAAGCCTACCTACTAATGTCTATTCCAATTTTTTCAACAGAAAAGAAAAAACTCCACGACATACAATCAAGAGAGAGAGTGAAGGTGATATATAATCACAAAAACATTAAGAAAAAGCATGGGCAATGGATACAATGGTTACACATGAGCCATAGAAAGGCTGATGAAATGTTCTGTATCGCCCAAGGGGAGTGGAGCAAGGAGGTTGTAGTAATGGGAGGCTGGGCTGAAGTTTGCTCTTTAATGATCAAATGCTCAGGGGAGCGAATTTTACATGCATGCAAATTTATTTTTCTTGATTAGTGTACTAAACCCCCGAGAAACTGCATGAGTGGAATGCACAAATCCCTAGCAATTGCCCTAGGTGTGACTCAGCTTTCTAGTTGAAAGTTCAGATGCCTTTTAGTAAAACCCCAAGGCAGGGTTAGTTTTTTAATAAAGTTGTACTATTGAAGGACGTTTTTCTGGAAGAGATGAGAAATATAAACCATCTTTTTTCTCTAGGAAAAAAGACTCTTCATCGTTAGAAATCAACAATGAGGGGTGAACTTATAGCCCATGAAAGCGCTTGGCGAAAGATAGATAATCAGCAACTACTAAATCTTTCAAAAGCGCTTCAATGGGTACAGGGTGTGGCGTGGTACTGGTACTATTGGTAAAGGTGATAGTACCTGTGGTATAGGTACTGGTAATACTGGTGGTGGTACTGGTGATGGAGGTGATAGCACTGGTGATGGTAGTGATACTCAGGGTAGTACTGGTACTAGTGGTGGCAGTCTTGTGGTGGTTCAGATAGAGAAATGGTGGTATGGGTGTAGTGATGTACTGGTGGAGGTGGTGGTACGGGTGATGTGGTATTGGTACTGTAATGGTGGTGGTAATGGTGGTACTGGTGGTTCACAGAGGCAAGTGTGGGTGATGCTGGTGATAGTACTGGTGGTGACGGTACTGTTAGTGGTGGTAATGGTGGTGATACTGGTGGTGGTACTGTTAAGGGGGTACTGGTGGTGGTACTAGTTATGGTGAAATGGACAGTGGTAGTAGTGGTGATACAGGTGGTGGTTTTACCACTGGGATTGCAGTATAGTGGTGGTGCTACAAGTGGTATTTTGTGGTGGTGTTACTGGTGGGGGTGGTAGTACTGGCACTGGTGATCATACTGGTGGCGGTGGTGTTACTGGTGGTGGTCCTTTTGGCAGTGATTTTACTGGTACCATCGGTACGGTTGGACTTAGATTATTCTTGAACAAAGAATAAAAAGTCTTATTATTTATTCACCATCCGACTACAGAGTATTATTCTTGAAATATACTTGAAAGACCTCAAAATACAGTCTGTTTTTGTACTGGTAGTACTGTTTGTGGTACTGGTGATGCTGGCAGTACAGATGGTGGTACTGGTGATGTGGTGGTGGCACTGGTGGGACTAGTGGATATGTTTATGGTACTGTTTGGGTGGTAGAGCGTTAGGAATGGTGGTGGTGTTTAAGGTGGTACTGTTGTTTGTACTGATAGTGAAAATGGTGCTACTATTGGTTGCGGTATTGATACTGAAGGTGACGGTGCAGGTGGTGGTTCTAGTGGGGATGTACTAGTGATATTGTGGTGGTGGCGGTACGGTTGGTGATGTTAGTGACAGTAGTGGATATTGTGGTACTCTTGGTGGTAGTAGCGGTGGTGGTAATAGTGGCAGTGGTATTAGTAATAGTGATGGGTAGGTAACTGATGAATGGTTTGGAACAACAATTGTGGTCACAAACGATTAATACATTGCATTGCAAATTCCAAATAGCAGGACGCCTCTTTCATGCGCCATCCTATTTGCAAATGGTATAAGTTACAAAAGCCCTTTTCAGAGTTGCATACATTTTAAAAAGGTAATCTGCTGTTGCACACCCTGTGCAATGGGAATATATCGTGGTACATGAGGCCTTGAGTCGTTTATCTGCAATTCAATCAAGAGTGATTAAAATAGAGGATTTTGAACAGAAAGGGAGAGGTCCTGAGTGACACAGGACAAAATTCAGCAGCACCTGCACGTTGTTTGCTTTCTCTTCGGAGCAGCAATGTGCAGGTAGCGTGGGGGCTTCCTTATATTCACTTCCAGTTCGGTCTTAAACAAATGCCTGATTTAAAGGGCCATCAGCCCTTCTCTTGTTCAAGTATCACCATGTCTGTGAGCCATCTGGACCCTAACACATAGACGCCAATGCAATAGATGAAAACAAATGCACACAGTTCATAATTTCACAAGTACTTTAGAGAACCTATGACTTGGGGGTTGGTTTTTTACTTTGTTCAACTGCAGTATGTAAGAGATGTGCAAGCACTGTAAGAATGGCAGTTGTATCTATGTGCACGAGTATCACACAAATAACGATCTAAGTGTCGCTAATTGTATGTGATTATTTTACAGTGCTACTCATCGCATTACGGGGTGTCAAAGCGCTTTACATCAAACACAAAGAGACAATAAATCATACAATGGTGTAAATCATTGTACAGGAGATGTTACAAAAGAGAATGAGGGTTAAAAAGGAGTAGTAGTCACGGATCATTCATACTTGTAAACATAATATGCTAGGAGTGCATGGCCAAATAAAACACAAAGTCAGGATTTAAAACTTGCCACAGTGATTGGGGTTGTCTGTACTAACAAGACATTACAGCTACCCAAATGAACCATTATTTGCAAATTTAGAATAACAACAGATTGAGAAAAAACCTATAAGGATCCAAACCAATGACTTGCGGTTTTGCATGCAGTTCATGGATTGCAGATTATATTCAATCTGGTATATTAGCACTGTAATTTATACACCGAGTATAGGGACCTTTGATTAACCCCTTCCGTGCTTGTGACGGAACCACTCCGTCACGAGCCACGGACGTGCTGTGCTGGTGACGGAGGGGTTCCGTCACGGCGCGGCCGCCACGCCCACGCTGCAGGAATTCCGCACCTGCACGCCCGTTCTAATGAGCGGGCGGGGCCGTGACGGAACCACTCCGTCACAAGCACAGCGCGCCCGTGGCGGAGTGGTTCCTTCACGAGCATGGCGGTGCCGCGCGGCCCCCCTCTTCCCCCAAGCGCCGCGGCGGTAATTCCGCCAAGGGGTTAAGGCCCTGGGAAATGTTTTGTGCTGATGTGGGAGAAATGATGCTATGGTATACGGCTAGAGAATGTGGGTATTTACTAACAGGAACCTATGGCGGAATACATATTAAGAACTGTGAAACCTGTATCATATGTCTCTCCTAATCTGTCATTTTTGCATGGATATTGAACTGAAACTTGTTTATGTTTAATAACAAGATGTAAAGAAAAAAAAAACTAAAGCGACTAGCCCAGAGGCAATCAGTGACGATCCCCCTTGTCACGAGGGGGAGGGCCTCACAGCACTGTTGCTAGGCTGAAGAGGTCACGACTACAGGCCTGTGAAATACTCAGTCTGGCAAAGTTCAGCTCAGGCAGCCAGGAGCATGCGCATTTAGCGCATGTCTAGCTCCTGGCTGCTTGAGCTGAACAAGAAGAGTGTCTGTCAGGCTAACCTTTGTTCAACCTGTCAGACACACCTCTTGCCAGGAAAAAGGTGGGGGCATGGCCCCTCAGCCCAAACAGATGGACCTCAGCTGGGTATATTTCCAGAAGCCACTTTGCAACTTAGCCATATGTACTGGAAACACACATCAGGGTATTTTCTGGCCTTTCCACCAAAGTTTCCTGTGATTTATAAGGCAGAATGTCACAGAAGTGATGCCACGGTGGTGGAGCCAGTGGTGGCTGTCATTGGAGTCGCCACCTTCTGCCACCATCTAAAGAAAGAAGCAGAGTGCTGACAAGACATGCACCTTTCTTTGGCTGGGGTCTTCTTATCACTGCCTGAGCCGCCGACCACTTTTTTAAACTCTGAGGAATACGAAGGCAAGCATAAACACAGGTGTAGCATGCTTGCATTCATAATGTTAGTTAAAGTAGAGTTTCTAGGCTCATATGCATGAACTCATTTTCCCATAGACACAGAATGGGCAAAACCCTTTGATGCATATGGCCCCTAGTTTGTTAAAACAGCGAAAGCAAATCTAGGGAAAGAAATGTAAGTCTTGATTTGTCAGTAATTATAAGTGTTTGAAAGATTTGTAGCAGCAAATCTAAGACCGCTGTATAACAAGACTGTCACTCAAGAAAATAAGACTGATCAATGCAGAGTTATAGCAGAAGTACTGAATGTGCTGCATTGACGCTATAAAAAGAAACATGTACAAAAATCTAGAAAATGTTAGTGGAATATTATCAAATATGCGTTTACAGCTGACAGTCATTGCAGTCAGACCAGTTTTTACCTTGGGAAGGGTAGGTCGATCTGAGTTCTATACTCCTGTCCTTGAACTTTTATTACATTTAGTAATATAGATTCATATGCAACATAATACATTAAAACTGAGTATCCACGTTAAAATACAATGCATGACCAAAACCCAAACCCCAAACCTAGCCCTGAACCCTTAAAATACCCCTGTACCCCAAAACCCAAACCTACCCCTGAACCCTAAAAATACCCCTGTACCCCAAAAAACCAAAACTTACCCCTGAACCCTAAAATACCCCTGTACCCCAAAACCCAAACCTAGCCCTGAACCCTTAAAATACCCCTGTACCCCAAAATCCAAACCTACCCCTGCACCCTTAAAATACCCCTGTACCTCAAAGCCTAAACCTACCCCTGAACCCAAAAATACCCCTGTACCCCAAAACCCAAACCTAGCCCTGAACCATAAAAATAACCAAATGTGATGCAGTGCGCGCAGCGAAATTCGTGTTATTTATTTAAATGTTTACTTACCTGTAAAACTCCGTAATCCATACATTAGTACCCCCCACCCTGCCCCTCCCCCTGCCCACGTCCCCGCCCTACAGAAACACCTACTGCCGACCGCTACTGCTACTGCCCGGCAGCAGTTCATACCCGGACAACGTCGGGACGGGCTGCTAGTATACTGTATAAGACTACAAAGCCAATAATACAATGGTTAAAAAGAAATTAATTGATGTTTGTCAGTCTGGTTACATGCATTATTTGCCCAGAAGCGCTCATACATCCTTTCTGCTATCAAAAAAACAAGTAAGCAATGGCAATGCCAATGGGTCTGGCTTTTAAAAGAATGCTGCATGGTATTGTAAAGCATTACAAGTAGAAAGCATGGGAATGGATATGTTTCTGTGTGGAAGCAAATAACTGTAGAATACTGTTGATGTAAGTTAATTGTTCAAGTGACAGCTGCACTGTCAAGCCAGGCCTAAACATCGATGTAGGCGACTGCCCTCATCCCATCTGTGCTGCTGCCAGAGAGCAACACAATAAGCTATCTAGTTATCCAAGAGATTAATAGCTTCACAATGTTAGTGCCCTGTAAAGCTCGAACTCTGGCAACTGGATACAAATATAAAATTAATATAGCTGTGTGGCAGGCAAGCACTTTTTAGGTCAAGCCTACAGTGGTTGGGCTGTCAGGCGATCTATTGTAGGTACTTTGTGTTGGTCTGGCTCCTCCCACGTTTTGGATTGGCTTTTGTGTGCCTCATTCCAAAATCGTAGCTTGCAAATGGCTAATTGTTGGTGCATGTCCCACCTTTTTTCCTGAAGTTAACTCCCATGGAGTATTGCCTCGGGAACGAGCAGCAATGCACTTTGGTGGGTGTGGCTTTTGTCAAATCCCAACTTTTTCCCCCTCAAGTTAACTCCCATGCCCTGGGAGCGAGCAGCAACACAAGGGTTTTCCTTGCTTTCTCCTCACCATGCAGTTAATCTGAGGGCGATGCACAACGCGTTCTAAGCATTCAACTAAAGCCCCGGCTCTTCCAGCTGGTGGTGCGACGGATCTCTTGTTTTTTAACTATAAAAAAGCGTCCACTGCAGTGTTCTAATCTCCAAATGGTTACATTGAACATTGAACGGATCAATCTCCAGTTTTAAGATGGTCACCCTACTGAGAGCTATAGTGCTAATTAAGCACACACCTTATGACAAGATGCAATTAAAAAGTCTTGCAGTGTTTCCGTTAGCATTCTTAAAAAGTTCATAGGAGTTTTTCCTGTAAAATCCGTGGCGCATATTATGAAAGTAAAGTTCAAAATTAGATTTTAGACTTGCTATCGCAATTACATAAAATAATTGAAAATACAAATTAGCTTTATTTGCCTTTACGTTATATTACATGGCAGTTCACATGATTCATATTGTTTGTAAACAGGCTACTGTTGTGTGAGTCTGCATTATCCAAAAATTCATCCATTGTCTATGTTGATGTAAACCCTTGTCTACATGGTAAGTGTGGGGCATGCTGTGCCTGGCGCAGCAGAGTCAGTCGCTTGAGCTGTACCCGGAAGTAAGAGCCGGTCTCTCTGTTCTGATTTGCTCGCTTTTTAGTGGCGGAGTGCTTCTAAGCAGTCTCTGATGTGGCAGCGCAATGAGTGTCCCAGCTTTTTAGGTCTACTTAAAGTCTCGCAAGCGCTGCTCTGCAAGACTTTAAGTAAGGGCTTTTAAACTCTAAACTTTTTTTTCACCCGCTATTGACCCTTGCATGCGTCTTTCTAAGAAAGACAGCACGCAATTGGCATAAGGCGGGTCATGTCCCGCCTTCTGTCTACTGTGGCCTAGGGTGCTCGGGAGCGAGCAGTAGCGCCATCTGTTTCCAATTATCGCAATTGGAAACAGACCGTGGTCAGCCTGGTCGCGCATTGAGAGCGTTTGTTAATAAGTTATTCTGCGCATTCAGCACCAACCTTCTTTGCACTGTTGTATTACTCAGCCTTGTTATCCTGATCACAATATTGTGCTTCCACGTATAAGATGTTACATTACGATACATCAATAAAGTTTCTCCTCGTTTGAATTAGACACACCTCTGCAGATCGTGTCGCATATTTAAATAGCAAAAGACGCAGTTACAAACCAACGTCAGCACCAGGTCACGTGATGTTGGACGACTTGCACGTCACACGCCAGTGAGTTATGGTAGCTTCGCTGCTTCTCACTTAGACATAAAGGCCTTTTGTAGTGCACATCAGAGCTTGAGAGCGTAGTTACAGTTTTCTGGTAAGATCTCGGAGTTCTGATTGCTCACTAAGTGTTCGTTATTCAAGGTTCACAATAATTTTAACGCACAAATTGGTATCTCGTTTTTTCAGATTTCGAAATCCGTTCATGTTCAATATCGATAAGATTTCAACACTGCATGGGATAGTTTTTCACATGGTTGACTCTGTTGTTTTGAGGTTAACATATGGTTGTTCCTCTTATAGACACACTGCCATATGAAACAGCACTTTGACATTTGAAAGTAACTCTACTGACTGTTCTGTGCGATTACTTGATTGTTTGGGCAAAAAAACACTGGGACTTTACTCTTTTAGGACACACGTGAATTTGGAGTAGTTAGAGAGCACGCAACAAGGGCAGCACATCCATTCACATATACTTCTATGTCAGTGTGAGCTCCTTATCAGTAGCATGGCAAGGCCGCCCTGGGCCCTAAAGCAATAATTTAAATGGTTGGGTTAGTAACTGGTTCTCGACTGCATACACGTAAAGTCCACATTTGTAAAGCGCACAATCACCCGTAAGGGTCTCTAGGCACTGGGGGGCCGTCGGGAAGATTAAGCGAGCTATTGCCCAGAGTCACATGGTGCTGGGCTGACCTGCCGCCGGAGCCGGGGATCGAACCGTGGTCCCCAGATTCCAGCGTCAGTCGCCCTGGCCGCGGCGCCACACCTCTTCCACACGTGGTGTGCAATGCCAACTGCACCTGCCCACACTATACCTCTGTAATCAAGAGCCTCACTGGATCACTGTACGATGTACCCAGCCCCCTAGAATAGACCAGGGCACTGATATCAGACTTACAGAAGGCGTGCCATGCACCACTCCCACAGGCAACTGAGCCAATGAACACTGCAACTAGCATCATATTGCAGCTCTCTGACGCGCCACCATGTTTAGAAGACAAACTCCATCTGATTGCCCCTGCACCGCACAGCAGCATTGAATACTGGCTGCATCACAGGGCAAAGCTCATGAAGTAAGTAGATGCTGTACATGTAAATGGAAGTAGATAGCTAAACACTTATAAGGTCCCAAAGGCGACACCTATTGTCTGTGCCAATGCTTGTTATGGATGTGATGGAGGAGGACCAGGTGAGAGTTGCACCCGATCCCCGGAACTGATCCCCTTTCTCCCCCGTTAGTCTCTTGTGTGCACCATCTACTATCGTACTGACTCTCTATAAAGATTAGTGGTTGAATTTCTCTGACACCCTACCTCTCTCTTATAGGAGTATCTTTGGCATCTGGGCCTTTGACTTTGTATGGAAAATACTTCGGCCCCCATGCCCTGCAGTAATCTGACCTTTATTATGCCAGTTACTAGACGTACATATCTCCAACAATGCACTTGTATCCTGATCTGTAAAAAGCAGATTAAAATGTAAGATTGGGAATGCATTTAATGTCAGGCGATATCAGTAGAACAAGTCAGGATGGGTGGCCTCTAAAGTACGACGTTTTGTGGATGCCAGTATGTCCCAGCAGTGCTATGAAAGCCCAGCAAGGAACATTTAACGGTAAAGAAAATGGGGGATTAAACTAATATGATTCTGAAAGTTATTTTTCCATTTGGAGTTTTGAAGAAAAAAAAAGATGTAGCCAGACAGCAGAAACAATGCTGGCATATTTAATTGATGGGAGCACAGAACTACGAGCATCAGTACCAAAACCCATAACATCCCAAGTGCAAGAATAGTAATATTTGCAACGTTTTCATTTACAAGAAATACCACCTGTCTGCACTCGGTTATATACGTTTGATTTTCTGCAGAGATTTTGCTACTTGCAAAAAGTTCCCTCAAAAGTTGGGCTCATATCCAATACATAGAGTTTTGTGCACGGATGATATTATTTTGTGATGTAACCCACTTAGGTCTACAAAGAAACTTGCAAGAATTATGCTAAAAGTCACTTTCTGAAGATACATTTTGCAAACTCTAAGATGCTAGACTTAAGGGGAAGAAGAAAGGTTTCATTCGTGCATGAAATTCAAAAAAAGGGGAGGTTGGTAACAACTATGTTTACTTGAGAAAAAGCTTTGTCAGCAACCACTCCCACAAGTTTCACTTTTCCAATTTAGGGGTGCTCTTCAAAATTTCTATTATGCCATGGGAAAGAGATATGTTTTAATTATTTCTTGGAAATATCTTTTACTGCAACTTTGACATATGCTCTGAAATATGCTCCTGTCTCTAATTGGTCTTTTTTAAACTTCTATGAAGGGAAGATTTTAAGGAAATTTTGCAGTTTGAGTTCAACTATACTTGTACAGATTCTTAGACTTTAACTTGTCCTTACCGGCACCTATTTCCAAGAACTATCAAGGGTAATCTTTCGTTAAGGGCACTACATAATCTAAGTTTGTGAGAAGGACTGGGAGGAAAAAACAACTTTTCCCCATTTTAAAAAAAATACAAATTTGGCTTTTCCATGTGCGTATGTAAATTGTGATAAGGATGTTCTGGAATCGTGATCTCCAGGCCAGCTATACCACTTTTTGAAAGTCCAAGAGAGTAAGCTAATGTATATCCATGACCATGACCAAGATTATGGCTGAAATGGTTACATTTATAGCAGTTTAAAATCACACACTGGTTTTGAGGAAAGACATCCATATCTCTCCGATGTCACACAATATGAAACGTCTTCTCTTGCTTCTTCAGTTAGGATACTCCCCTTTAACTCTTTTTTAGCAAGAAGTAGAGGATCTCCAGTTGAATCTGCTATTTGTAAACTGTGAATTGGGTCTCCGCAACCTTTTTCATGTACTACATCTCTGACCAGTACTAAGTGGTGTTCGAAAGCGTTTATTATTCCCTTTAACCCCTTCCGTGCGGCCGCGATTCCCCCCGTGTGCGGCAGCCGCACGAACAGGGCGGGGCCGTGACGAACCCCAGCCGTCATCAGCACACGAGCACCGTGGAGCGTGACGGCTGGGGTTCGCCACCAGCATGGAAGGGGTTAACAGAAAGCTTTAATATAACTACACATCATGATTTGGTATTTTTGATTACTCATCCACCTAATGAACATGTATGTTTTTATATATTTTTTGAATTTTTAAGAGTTTTTTTTAATCAACATTTAAAAGAATTATGAATTGTTAATTTATACAGCTTGAAATCGGTTTATATTATTTCACAGTTTAGGTGTTTGGCTATTAATGGAAGAATTGTGTATCTGTGAGGAGGCCTAAATCAATTCTCTTAAAACACATGAAAATATCCACTATCGTACTCCCTCTCTGGAAAGGCTAATACTTGGCTTTGTGTGATACCCTGCTTCTCTCTTATAGGAGCATTGTTGACAACTAGGCCTGTGACATGTATAGAAAATACTTCAGGGCCTTTGCTCTTGCCAGTACTTAGACATACAGATCGCCAACAATACACTTGTATCGGGGGAGGAGCTACACTACGAATCAAGATGGCCGCGTAAGCTCCCGGCTCCGCTGACCTCCGCCAGCAGCTCGTTTATCCTGTCTTCAATCCTGACCTTACACCTGATTTCCTTGTTTCTGAAGGTTTACTGCTTCTAAAGGTGCAATCCCGAGATTTCTACCTCATCGGCTGACGAAGATACGCCGTGTTTCCATTCTCGGCCTAACAACGTGTGGAAGCCGGGGCCTCGATTTCTAGACTATCCGGGTCTGAGTTGAACAACATCGGCCGTGAGACCTGGACTGAGCCCGGTCTCCCGAAGAGTACCTGAATTGTTGACTTTTTGTGACGATCCTTTGACCGATCTACACCGAGAACACACCAGCGTGCCACGCCGTCTGCTGTGGTGGGGGTCCGGTGCCCGGAGACCTTGCTGCCCTCCCGGGGTCGACGGGCTGGGGCCCTCTCTGACGGCGAAGGTGTGTTCTGTAAGACGAGGAGCGCCCATTACTTGATATCAGATTTGCGTGGCCTCCGACTCCGGAGCAGCCGGCCTCCGGGGTTCAAGTGCGGCTCTGTCGCCTATTGAGAGGGGATGGAGCGGACGGAAGGCGCGCCATCGCTGCAGGCCGTTGTGGCCGCCATTGGGGCGCTCCATTCGCACACAGTCGCTGTGTTCCGGACACTGATGGTGAAAGTGGACGGTATCCTGGAACCTGAGGACGGCACCTCGATTGGTTTCCAGCTAGAGATGGTACCAGCGGTGCATTGCACATCAGAGGTCGAGGTCCCCGTGCATAATCCGGAGTTCATGAACCTTGACGGTCCCCTATTACCGACAAGCCAGCCCGTGCTTCTCGCTAGCGTCTCTTGCCTGATCCTGCTGCCGCCTAACGCATCTATAGACGGTCTTCCATGTGGCTACGAGTTCCTTGGTGATGGTTTGGGATACTCGCTGTTTTTGGACACCTTTCCTTGTTCGAGCCGTGAACTTTTATCCTGTATTCGATCCTCCTGTGCTGACCAGAACTTTGGTGGACGCTTTGCCTTTTCCTTCAAAATGGCGGCTCCAGTGGCAAAGACTCTTATGACGGACCGTACTGGCCAGGGCTGAACTTTATCGCTGGGTTCCGATAAAATAGCTGTTAGCGATGCCGGGGTTGTGCCTATATTGTGACGAGAATTGGGTGGTTGTTGTCTATCCTCCCCTGACTGGTTTGTATAATTGCTAAATATTGATTTTACCATGTCTCGGGGTGGTCGCTGTTGGCGGGGGGTACGGGAGACCGGGAGTGTGTTTGCTTTCTCCTCCTCCGCTTTCTCTTTTCCCTTCCTTTAGGGTAGTTCTTGGGCAACAGGCACGCTGCTAGTGGGGTTAGGCCGTAGCCATTGCAGGGGTGCAGGGTGGGGGGTTAGGGGTGGTTTTTTTTATTTTGCCTTTCTTTTGTTCTATGGCCCCTTTTGTCTTTTCTTTTTCCTTCTACGAGAGATGGGCTGTTTATTTTTCACGAATCCTTTATTGTCCGGGTGTCTTCGCTGGCTTAATTATCCTGTAACATTGTGGACGAGGTCACGCGGGTGGGATTGCTTTGATTGATTGATAGATTGCTTATTTCCTATTTCCGTTATGTGTACCCCTGATGGGCCTTTTACTTCTTACAGTGATTATTGTTTGTATATTTCCCCCGCCTGGCCCTGTTCTGTATTTTACTGCGAAACACCTGATATCTGTATTGCCTGCTCTTGTCTTACTGTTAAAATAAAAAATATATACAAAAAAAAAAAGAAATTGATAATCTGACAAATTTTGATTCTTTAAAAAAAAAAACAAAAAAAAAACAATACACTTGTATCATGATCTGTAAGCAGATTACAATTTAAACCAGTAACTCACATATACAGCCACTCATTTACTTACTCACTGACCAACACAGCCACTCATACATCCAGTCATACAAATACTTACACACCCACTCATCCACCCATCCAGCCACTCACACACTAAGTCACTCACCCACATAGATACTCACACACCTACTCACTCACCCATACAGTCACTCACACACCACTCATTCACCCAAACAGCTCCTCACACACCCATTCACTTACTCACACATATACTAACACATGTACTCACTCACCTATACAGTGACTGACACAAGTACATACTTTCCCATACAACCTCTCTCACACTAACTTACCCATATAGCCACTCACACACCTATTCACTTGCCCATACAGCTGCTCACACACCCACCTACTTTACCATACACATACTCATATACCATCTCAGTCTCCCATACATAAACTTATATACCTGTTTAGTCACCCATACAGCCACTCATGCACCATCTCATTCACCATTTACAGCTACTGACACACCTGCACACTCACCCATACAGCCACACATTCACCCTCTCATTTACCCTTACAGTCACTTACACACCCATTCACTCACCCACAGAGATAGTCACAAAGCTATTCAGTACTAATAGCCCCAAAAACTCACCCACTCACTCACCTATACAAAAACGTACACACCTACTCACTCATGTATACAGTCTGTCACAGACAGCACTCATTCTACTATGCACCATTTACACACCCACTTAATCACCCATATAGACACTCCCACAGCAACTTACATTCTCTGGTTTCGTACCAGTGACATGTCAGCCTAACTATGACAGCCTAGTATGAGGGCCTGCCCCAAGGAGGTGGTGGTCCTCGGGCTGAGAACAGCCCGAGTAGGGTGCTGTGCGTCCCCCTCACATTTTAAAATACTCATTTTGGCACTGGGGAGGTGGTGGTGCCTGGGGCCCTGGGGGAGACCGTCAGAACCCCAATTCAAAGCGTAACAAACTCGGGGTGGGGTTGGTCCCCAGAGACGACATTGGGTCAACGAAGATCCCCCGATTTCATTAGTATTAGCCACGGGAAGGTGGTATCCCAAGAGGTGCGGGGAGGCCGTACTGGCCTCCCCCGCACTAACTTTATAAATAGCCCCAGAGAGATGGCGGTCTTCGTGTCCAGGATGCCGCACGGGCAACGCCACATAATTATAAACAAGTGCCCTGGGGAGGTTGCAGGCTGCGGGGCTTTGAAAAAAACATTGGCGGGGACCCATGCACCCCCTCCTGGTTTTTTCTAATGTCCGCATGCCCCTTTGATTTGGCCCACCCCGAGGCTTCCTTGAAAAGAAGCACTGGAGATCACAATTCTTTTATTTTTATTTTTCTGCTCACCCACCCGTGAATGCGCTGCAAAATGTACTTTAAAAATATGTTTTTAACCCTCAGCGGGGTCCCTGTGGTACCCCACCACCAGTTCTAGGGGGTCAGGGTAGTCCTACCCTGCCTCTCTCTATTTCTTTTTTATGTTTTTTGTGGGACAAAACTCAAGCCAAGTCCCAAGATGGCTGCCAATACTTCCTGGTTGAAGTGTTGATAGCCCATCAGATTACAGCACAGGGACTGTTGGATCCACGTCCCTAGATATACTATTTTGTTTTCCAGTTAATATCTCCTAAACTACTGAACGGTTTTACACCAAGTCACAAAGAGCATCTTCTGTGTACCAACTAGCTTCCTGCCAAACTTAGTGTAATTCCGTCCAGCGGTTCAGGATGTAGGCTTGTTCAAAGGTCCTATGGGAATTAACGTGGGAAAATTGAGGTTTGGGACCCCCCTTTTATCTCGTCCCCGCTTTCTGAACCAGCCCAAACCTTTTAGACACCATCTGAAGTAGCAGGCGAATGTTTGTGGAGTATTTCATGGAGATTCATCAACCCGTGCAAAAGATATAGGCCACTGAAAATTACCTTTGTGATAAAAACTCCATCCTCACTATAACTACCTACTGGCGACCGGCAGTCGATAATAATATAAATAAATATAAATATACAGAAGTCAATAAAATTCTAAGCCCCACCCTCCCTTGCGTGACAGGACTCTTTTTTATGTTAAAAGGAGGTTCTTTGGATGTTAAGGCGCGTCAGTGGTAGCGTCATTCTGAGCACCACCTGTGTTCAGGCGCAGAACGGCAGACCGCTGAAACCGGTCAGCCCCCATACCTGACACTGTGGCATGCTTAAAGGAGGAGGTTAGAGGTGCTTGCCACTGCAGCAAGAGGACTACAACTCGCCGGCGTGATGGGCAGGCACCTTGCATTGGAGCCCTTTTCTGAGCATGCACGCTCTTGCAAGGTTTTCGGAGCAGGGCACTGTTTTGAGGCAGTGAAGAGGAGGTTGAGTGGCAATCCAAGGAAGCAGGAGAACTGAAAATCTTCAGTGCTGTTTTAAATCAAGAACTGAGAGCGTGTTTGTTTTGCACAACTTGAACATTTTACAGCACTCACCGTGCCAGTTGGGGGTTTCAACGTCTACCAGGACGTCAGCATGTTGAAAACGTTGAAACGAGGAGTGCTGTTTTCATTTTTACAGAAATTAAAGTTTAAACTTGCTATTTTTAATTACTAACAAACGTGTGTCTGACCAGATTAAAAAAACTGTAATTGCTGAAACACGTCTCTGGGGAACAGCAGTCAATAAAGTTCTCAGTCCCACCCTCCCTTGAGTGACCGGACTCTTTTTTATGTTAAAAGGCGAGAGAGAGACAGAGACAGAGTTACAGTTAGCTACACCAAATTACACTAAATTGGCAGAAAGCTAGATATAGTGTACATCTGTTCAGTCGTTTTTGAGTAATTAAGTCTCAAAATGTATATGTATCTGGACGTTTGGGTGTGTCACTGGAGCCCCAGAAGAGTCCTGTGGGCATGCACATACAAATAGTAGAGATCTGAATGGCTGTGGGGGCCCTTTTTCATGTCAGCTGCCTCACTTCTGCAAGTCCAGCACAGCTCGTACTCTGATTGCCTGGCTGCAACATGAGGAAAATTGTTGCGGCCGCAATAACAGGACTTGGGGGACTCAGTACCTATGCCTTAAAAATGAAAAGAAAATAAGGTATAAGGGGGCAGGGTAGGGGGTCGGTCGCTATACCTTGTGTACGGGCTCTCTCTGAGGGGAAAAAAATGTTTTAAATGTTTTTTCTTTCGTTTAGGCGCCTGATCCCACGGAAGTTCCACGGGAGCCAACATAGGCCTTTGGACTCTCGTGGCAGTCAGTGCAGCCACCTTGATCCCTTAAGAGTCCCTCATGATCAGGGGGTGGGTGACCACCCAGGATTGGGGAGGTTGACTGCCCAATGGGGACCTTGCAGCCCCCCGTGCGCATAGCTTTCAGCCTGCAAAGAATGAGAGGCTGGCATAGTTAGGTAATGATTAACAGTTGACTGTGTATATCTAATCCCAAAGGTACACAAAATGCGACACCCGACTCCAGGCACGCCAATCATCTCTGCTATCAAAAGTATGGGTGAGAATGTTTCCCGTTACATTGATTACTTTTTGCAAAATCATGTCCAGAGTCTAGCCAGTTACATCAAGGACACCGGGGACTTTCTGTCGAAACTTGGCACAATACAGTGGCAAACTAACTGGTGTATGATTACACTGGACATTGAATCATTATATACATGTATTGAACATTGCAAAGGTATTGAAGCCATTAGACATTATTTGGGACGAACGTCTTGTGAATATTATGGGCACAACCGTATGTTGTGCGACCTGGTAAATTGGTGTCTCAACAATAACTTTTTTATGTACGGCAAAGACACGTGGAAACAGATCAGAGGTGTTGCGATGGGGTCCTGCTTCTCCCCCAGCTATGCGTGTTTACACGTAGGCTGGTGGGAGGAGCGGGATCTTGTTGCAGCATCTGGTTTCAGTAATGTCACATATTGGATGAGATTCACCGATGACGTTTTTTGTGTGTGGGAGGGTGACATCTCTAGTGCAGAGCAGTTTGTCAGAACTCTCAATACTAACACCAGCAATTTGTTCTTTACATCTAACATTAGCAGACAATCGGCCCAATTTTTGGATGCCCAAATTGATGTCACAGGGGCTAATATTACAACATCTTTATACCGCAAACCCACAGCTGGCAACAGCATTTTGCATGCCAGCAGTGGACATCCCCGACATGTCATAGAAAGCATTCCTTTGGGGGAACTCCTGAGGTTAAAGAGAATCTGCAACAGTGTGGAAAAATTTGATGAGGGAGCCATTGCAATGATGGAATGTCTGAGGGCCAGGGGCTACAGTGAGGGGACCCTCTCCAAAGCATTAACCAAAACCAAGGAAAGGTCCAGAGAATCTCTCCTTATGCCCACTCCCCCAGATGCAGGGAAGACTGACCAGTTTCCCAGGCTGATTATTACCTACAGCCGGCAACAACGTCAAATAAAATCCATCATAAATAGGCATTGGCCCATTTTGAAAACAGATGGTGTGTTGAATTCTAGAGTGTCAGACAGACCGATTGTTACCTTTAAAAGAGCCTTCAGCATGCACAGCAAGTTAGTCAGGCAAAGTCCAGAGCTGGTCAGTGGCAGTGACTGGCTCACCAGAAAGGGCTTTTATAAATACAGCTCTTGCCGTGCGGGGCCCCCAGAGGGAAGTCCGCCTGCCTTTACGTGTCGGCATTGCCGCCACGGAAATGCAACTGCAGACGCCCATCCAAATATGGCTGGCGGTGTCTGATAGACACCGCCACCATAGGAACCCTTTTCCACCCCGGCCGCAAGGCGACCGGGGCGGAAAAGTGGCGGGCGGTGTTTGCCTCCGCTGCGGTCCCCCCGCCATTGTAATGTGGCGGGGGAAAAGGGTGGCGGGTGGGCATTTATGTCGGGCGGATCGCCACCGCCGCCGCCCGACATTGTAATGGACCCCTAAGAAGGAAACACACTCAGCCCTGAATAAAATCGATTAAAGAGCTGCTTAAAACATCTTATTAATTTCTGCTCCCTTATTGCTGTACTCTGTTATTCATAATGGCAAGAAGAATACATATATTTGGTCATATTTAGCAACAAGCACAACCTATGCTTAAACACTTCAAAACATGGGTGAATATTATAGAAATGCAGTTAGTAAACATATATAGGGCTCTCTCCAGACTGCCGAACATACCCGTTAAAAAAATATGAACATAAAGCATTTATCGCAAGGGAATCTTTTGTATTTACCTGATCATGTGAGGGACAGTAACTTTGGAGTTTTCTTCAAATACATTAGTCATCAAACCGTTACATCTTATATTTTCGATACACTGCAAACAAAAAGAAGGCAACAATATTGTATAAAATAAGTACCTTTGCAGTTTCCGAATACAAAGTTAAAGGAGAACATGAAAAAGCACGGAATAGCAAACTCATTGTTCATTATGGGCCTCATTTTATGGCTTTTTGACATAGTGCAGCGCAGCAAGGCACCTTGCACTGCTGCTCTACGCCAAAGTGAATTGTGCAGGAATGCACTTGTTTAAGCAATACAGTGCATTCCTGTCCTTTCTGCCTTCGCTGGCGCTGTTTTGGCAGCCTAGCGCCAACATAGGCACCATTCCACCGTAGAGCAGGGGTGTCTCCTTTGCAGGCAGGATTGTTTTGTGCAGGAAGGCTCACCTTCCTGCACAAAAACAATCATAAGAGGTGTGATCCTCTTTCTATGTGTGCTGCAGAAAAAAATTAGGAGAAATAAACATATTTCTCCTCGTTATGCCTCACTGAAGTGTACAGATTTGACGCTTGCCCAGGTTTACATCACGTTGTAAAACTGGGGCAGCGTCATTTCCATGGGTGTTGCTTGGGGAAACCCATCGGAACGCCCACGGAACACCTCGGGTGTGCAGAGTAAGGCGATACAGCGCTGCGTCACCTTACTCATGATTTATGAAGGCGCTCAAAGTCACGCAGGGTGGCACTTTAGGTGGTACAAAAGTGACACAGGGCCCTCAGAAATAAGCACCTAAGATGGTAGATGCATATAACCTTATATTACATCTAATGAACTGGGTGCAATGAGCAACATAAGAGATACAACCAGTTTGTAACTATATTGTTGTGAAAATACTTACCACAAACTATTTCTAATGTAAATTTCAATTCTCTGTCACCTCTCACCGTAGATGCATTGAGAGTAGGTCTCAGTTTGCATCGTTTTGCCTTCTTTAAAGAATGGAGTGTAGTTGTAAGAAGTTGTGTCCTGTAAAATGCTCTACTCAGTGGCTTTTGTGTAAGCGTGATAACATTTATATAGCGCTCCAAATCACAGTTGTGCTGTTTCTAAGCACATTGAATTATAGTTGCTAGTATTACCCAACTGATTCTCTATTCACCGACGCCATACGACCAGCGTTTCAGTTTCACGTCAGTGAAGAGCTTTTAACTTAATTAACCATCTTGCTCACAAGCTTGTATTTTAAAACCCAGTGCCTTACTGCATCTCAGTCCCACCCTCTTCAACGTCTACATGAGTCCCCTCGCCTCCATCGCACGTCAACACAATCTCAACATCATCTCCTACGCCGACGACACCCAGCTAATCCTTTCCCTCACCAAAGACCCCAACACCGCCAAAAACAACCTTCACGAAGGTATGAAAGAAGTAGCCGAATGGATGAAACAGAGCCGCTTAAAACTCAACTCTGACAAAACGCAGGTGCTCATCCTAGGATCCTCCCCCTCAGCTTGGGACGACTCCTGGTGGCCTTCCGCTTTGGGATCTGCGCCCACACCCACAGACCATGCACGTAACCTTGGCTTCATTCTAGACTCCTCCCTCTCGATGTCCAGACAAGTCAACGCCGTATCGTCCTCCTGCTTCAACGTCCTCCGCATTCTCAAAAAGATCTTCCGCTGGATCCCCCTCGAAACAAGAAAGACTGTCACCCATGCACTGGTCACGAGTCGACTGGACTATGGCAACACACTCTACGCCGGAATTACAACAAAATTGCAGAAAAAGCTCCAGCGCATCCAAAACGCATCAGCGAGACTCATATTAGACATCCCGCGCCGAGAGCACATCACCGGTCACTTAAAAAACCTCCACTGGCTTCCCGTCAACAAAAGAATTACCTTCCGCCTTCTTACCCACGCACACAAGGCTCTCTATAAGCTAGGACCCGAATGCCTCAACACCCGACTGTCCTTCTATAATCCCACCCGCCAACTAAGATCATCCAATCAAGCCCTCGCCGCAGTCCCGCGCATCCGAAAAACCACCATGGGTGGCAGATCCTTCTCCTTCCTGGCTGCCAAGACCTGGAACTCACTCCCCACCCACCTCCGCCTTACTCAGAATCACATCTCCTTCAGAAAAGAACTGAAAACATGGCTATTCGATAAACAGTAATCCCCTCCCCCCAGCGCCTTGAGACCCTCTGGGTGAGTAGAGCGCTTTATAAATGCTTGAACTTGAACTTGAACATCTAACATTGGTTTTATTTCTTTCGCAGTTGCACACTTTGCTTGGGATGGTCATGATGAGCAATAACCCCACTTGCCATTCCGATTGGGCAGTGGCAGCTCCTCCGCTAAGGCTAAGGAGCTTCGCCCCACTGCTTTTAAACAGTGTAACTAAAGGAAAAATAACAGAATCAGTTATTATCCTTTTATTTATACCTCGTTGCAGCAGTTTTGTAGGTGAGGCGGGCAGGGCTGCTCTGCTGACAGAGCAGAGGAGGGGAGGAGTGGTTTGCACTCCTTAAAGAGCGCATGAATGTTTCAGCCCTCTCGGGCTGGCCAAACTTTCGTGCAAAATTTGCATGTTCTCCCCCCAGGCTGCATTACAGTCTGAGTGGAGAACAGGCCCCCAGTCCCATCCGAGCGCCGAACAACAGCGCTTAGACCAATCACAATGCTGCATTGCAGCATTGTGATTGGCTCAAGAGAGCCTGGGTACTTCCTGGGTGCTCTGTTCCTGTTCCGAATACGAAGGTGGAAAGAGGGGTGAGACTCAGCAAGCAAAGGCGTGACACGTCGAGGAGGTAAGTTTTTTCTCTTTATCCCCTCTCCTCATCCCCCTCTCCTCTGCCCTCCAGGTGGAAATCTGCCCCAAAATGAGAAATTTCTCCTTTCTTAGTGGACCCTCAGGGACCAACTTGGAATGGGCAGGTTGTCCCCCCAGCGTAAATAGTACCTCTGGTATTGATAACTCTGGGAGTGGTTTAAAACCGTCTCATTTCCCATGATGCTCGTAAACGCGGCTTTAGAGTGCTAATATTTAATATAATTTAATATAATTTACTATCTTGCAGAATTTTGCCAAAAATCCCCCCTAAAAAAACCATAAAACAATAGTGGGATAATGTACCTTTGGTAGAGAGGGACGGATAGTGAGCACCATCTAGCTTTTTTCACCCTCTGCTCTAAAGGAACCACATTCAGAGTTTGAGAGATGCTTTTGTGGTTTTGAGGAAGCCAAGTCTCTCCTAGTTCAGAAGTATACATTCTAAACTGTAACCAAGCATGTACTCCAGCACAAATTCTAAGTGCACCATCTTCCTGAGTGTCAGAAAAGTCAGTCTGATCTTAATAAGACAACATCAGACTTGCGTAGGGTGTGTAGGACCTTTATGGCCAATCCATTGGAGGATTTCAGGTTTACAGGGGGAGGGTTGTCTTTTATTTTGTGGCAGGAGGGGTTTCTTATCTGATGATGTGGGCTCATGTCAAGAGTGGGGACTATTGCATGGATGAACCATGATGAGACAAGCAGAGACATTTTAAGGCATGGCCAAAGTGGGCAATTGCCCAGGCCCCCACCTTCCAAGGGCCCCCCTGGGAAAGTGAACTTTCATTCCTGAACTCAGTTTACTCTATTTCTCTACCTAAATCTTTTTCTCCCTCTTTCTGACTCTGTCTCACTACCTCATGTCATCTTAAGTAGTTTTTTAGGGCCACAAGTAAGACATATTTTAGCTGTTTCTATGAGACCCAGCTGAAGTTTGACATTTGATTTAGTATTCTGTGGCATCATGCAGGCTTGAGTTATCAGGAAATAGGTAAACAACTTCAAAATGCCTTTCTCACAGAGGATCCAAAGTATGTCCTGCCCTTGGCCCTCAAATTCTTAATATGACACTGGAGACAAGGTGTAGTTTGGGTAGGGCTAGATTTTGTCCACTTATTCAGTGGACGGGCAACCTAATGGGCACATGAGACTAAAAGGAATAAATTAAATATTTCCTAAGGACATGGATGAGTGCAGCCCAAAATTACAGGGACATTTAAAACCAAATAGGCCCACTCAACCTTAGATAAAATATAACTCAAATTTTAGGTTATGACAACAATTTCTTGGGCATAGCATTAAAGAAGAAAGCAAGTCAGCTGACTCTTTCCAATGCAGGTATGTGGAACATTTCTCCAGGGAAATACATAATAATAATAACTGCCACCAAATAGCACGTTTTCCAGCACCGTTTTTCAAACACATTGTTTAAAGATCCATATATTGAAAAGCAATTCTGAAGGTGATACCCTTAAATAACCCTATAGTTCAATATGTAATGCTCTTTCCGAGTACCATGGAGCATTCTTAATCTGAAGTTACCATGTTTGAAGGAGAACAAACTAATTACTAGGAAATATGTTGGACTTTCTGACATTCTGTGCCCCTGTTGGAATACAGTAATTATTAATTCAACAGCAGGATGTGAGAAATTGGGTTATTGGTTGAGTGGGATGTTAACCTTTCTCAAGCAACAACCACAATAGCTGTCAGGGTGAATCACAAAATGTCACTAAATGAACCTGTGCTTAGCCCTCTCGTAGCATGGCACAAAAGCAGTCATACTTAACTTAGAGGCAATGTGTAAAGTATGTATGCAGCACACACACAGTAAAACAAAACACAAGAAACACCCCCACACTAATGTAGAACAATAGAGTA
The DNA here is from genome assembly GCF_964261635.1 of Lissotriton helveticus. NCBI lineage: Eukaryota > Metazoa > Chordata > Amphibia > Caudata > Salamandridae > Lissotriton > Lissotriton helveticus. Next base: position 608,840,582 of record NC_136059.1, on the reverse strand, counting down.
AAATGTAATAAATTATTTGACACTAAAACAACATAAATCAAATCAGTAGAGCCAGAAATATGCATTTTCAAAGATTTGAGTTAAGTGTAGTGCCTAAAAGCCCATTGCAAAAAGAACAATTGATGGACAGAATGCAGAACAATGTCATACATTCACCCCAGTACAAAGATCTGGGCCTAAATCCATTGTTTTTTGCTCACCATGCCATTCCAGCCATATGCAAATCAGTCTTGACCCTGCGCCCAATGGGAACATAGCGCATCTTTTGGTTATCTGGTCTTGTAAAATCAAGTGAATGTCACTAGTACAGTCCGATGGCGATGGAGACTGGCATGGATACAGGGAACAGGTTATTCCCTCTGAAAAAGTTACCTTCTAAAGTCCAGCACAATGAGTTCTGTTCGAAGTGAAGGAGGCTGCAAAGTGCAGTGAGAGCATTGCGGATGGCTGTCGCTGTAGCAGGAGGAGCAGGCCAGGCATCACAGGCAGTCGTTGCTGTAGCGCAAAGTTTATATTGGTTGTATCGGACAGTTTCTGGGGGTTTGTGCTGGCAGTCACAATGGGTTGTCGATGCTGTAATGTGAATTGTTAATCTCTCACTGCCAGTCATCTCTGGCGGTCACTGTAGAGCACCGAGTCGGTTTAATGGAGCTTTGCGTTGGCGCTCGGCACTGGCGGCAAGATTTTGGTGCTAACTGGCCAGTTCGCAGTCGCAAGGAGCCCAAAACTTTAGAATTTCACCTTTTTGAGTCAGAGGTGTGCACTCTAATGCCAGCCACACAACCTGGGGTTCATTCTGAACTCATCACTATCAATGACCCAGCAAGTCAACGCTGTCTCCTCCTCCTGCTTCAACACCCTCTGCATGCTTCGCAAGATTTGCAGATGGATCCCCACCAGAATTAGAAGAACAGTCACCCAGGCCCTCGTCAGCAACAGGCTGGACTACGGCAACGCCCTCTACGCGGGAACCACGGCCAAACTCCAGAAGAGACTTCAACGCATACAGAACGCCTCCGCATGCCTCATCCTCGTCATCCACAGCCACATCACTGCCCACCGGAGAGACCTGCACTGGCTCCCCGTCAACAAGAGGATCACATTCAAGCTCCTCACCCACGCTCCCAAAGCACTCCACAACGCTGGACCAGCATACCTCAACAAACGACACACCTTCTACAGCCCGAACTGCCAGCTTCGCTCCGCTGACCTCGTCACCGTTCCACGCATCCACAGAACGACCACCACCAGCAGATCATTCTCCCACCTCCCGGACAAGACATGGAACACCCTCCCCATCCACCTGCGACAGACCCAGGACCTGCTGACCTTCAGGAGACTTCTCCAGACCTGGCTGTTCGAGCAATAGCAGCACCCTCTACCCCCTTAGACCCTTGAGACCCTCACAGGTGAGTAGTGCCCTCTAAAAATGCTCTTATTGAGTGATTGATATGCAACTGTTCAGCGTGGCCCTTAGTCACAAGCTGACGCTTTAAAAACAATTGCGTAATATGTGAGGGGAGAAAATGGGCAGCACAAGCTAGTGTCGTGAGGGCTCGAGTCCGTACATCACTATAGCTCCCACCTGATTTATTAAGTGCCGGGTGGTTGTCAACCCATAACCAAACTGTCAGATAGACACACACAAGTATAAATACTTGCAGGGCAATGACATATACAACACAAAGGCAGAAGCGGAGCCAAAGGCAGCAGTGCAGCTAAGAGCAGTAATAGGTGCCACACGCAGGGAGACGGGCGCTACTCCGAGGACCGACGCCGCTCACAGCGCTGGGCACAGAGTGATGACAGAAAAAACACTTGTGTAAAGGAGGAATATTGCAGTCTGTACACCCCGCACCTGCAGGCTCATACCGGAGGCTGCTGACAGTGAACAAAGGTGCCATATGGTGAAGGCTCTGTCTGCGGAGCCCCCTGCTGTAGTTATGACAGAGGCATTCACTCTCTGGGCGCCCGCTGCATTGCTGTTGCCATACGCGGCACAGTTAGGCATCTCTGCAGTCGTTCGAGATAGGCAGGGCTGCTCTCTTCTGTGCTGACTAGACTCTGTCTTGCCGCAGAAATCCCTTCCTCTGCGTTAGGCTGATCTTAATCTGGCATCCCATGTCAAGAGCGTAAGAGGGGGAGGCCGCTCATTTCGTGCAAAGGCCCCAGACCTCTGCAATGCGCTTCCTCTAGCCACCGAGGACGTCCAGATTCATTTGCACTTCACGAAAACTTTGAAGACCTGGCTTTTCTCTGATTAGGATCCTCTCTTTGGCATTTTCTCTCTCAAGCCGTCTGCTGTGTTTGTTTTGTTTCTGGATTAGCACTGGGAAGAGCCGTTTCTGAGACAGCTACGCGCTCAATACATTTTATAACATAACATAAGGTCTTGGTCTGCACAAGCTACGAATTACATGTCAAGTTTCATGCTTATCCCGGCTCAAGGCAATGAGGGCAGGGGACTCCTTTTGGTTCTAGAATATGTGGGCGCTGTAGGAAGGAAACACTGCACCCACCTCTGCTGTCTCGGAGTTCTGCCTTTGAGCAAACGGTCAAGACAAAACAGACTGAGTGAACCAAATCGTTCTGGCACTAGGGTGACCAACCATCTGTAAATTTCACGGACCGTCCGTAATTTGGACCTCACGGTCATTGTCCATGAGTATCCCTGTTACGGACGTCTTTTGTCTGTAATTTTGGGCCTTGCAGGGAGCAGAGCTGTTCCCCTCAGAGGCCTCAGCTCCCTGATGGGACCGCCTAGCACTCATCCTCGCGCACAAGAGCATCCCCACCCTGCCCACTGTCATTCTGCATGCAGCTGATTGCCAAATACAGAATGAAAATGGTCTCGTTTGTGTTGTTACAGCATGTGGTGGGCCTCCTCCTGCCGTGTTCTAGGGCAGGGCTATCTGTTAGGGTTAGATAGAAGAAAGTTACAAAACAAATGTACAAAAATGCCCATGCTGCTATTTGCCAGTTCATGAAAAGAAGCCGGGCAAAGAAGTTAAAAAGAAGAGGTTATGGTTCTTACACAGTCTCATCATTTCAGAGCTGAAGCATTTGTAATATTATATACAAAGAAGCCATAGTTGCTGCTTTTGAATTTATTTTATGCAACTAACATCCATTAACAAAGCCATTAGTCATGGCTTGTTGTAGGTCTCATGTTACTGAATGCAATGATAGAAACAGCAAAATACCATTTGGGTGGCACATTATGCTCAGCACATATTTTTACCGTAGGTGTTTTAAGCCAAGCCCTTAATTACATCAGACACGCCCCTTGGAGAGACCTCCAGTTTTTCCATCCCACTTAAAGCCCTGGAAACAACACCATGTCACAGTCACCTCACGTCCTGGCACTGTGCATCATGCATGACTCATGACTTCCAAGTTTTCAGATTGCCTATGTGCAGGGGCATAGTGAACCCTCCTTCCCACCCCACCCCTTACTTTAGAAACTACAGCAAGAGAAGTTCTGTATGGGCCTCTTCGGTCTGAAACTCAGTAGACAAAGGCTCAGCCAATAATTAATGTGATAAGGTGGGTGAGCAAATAAGTGATGGAATGGGTAAAAGGCTAAATGGATTAGTTAAAGGATGAATGGATGAGTGAAAGGATGAATGGATGGATAATGAGAGAATGGATGGATGCATGAGTGGAAGGATGGATGAGGGTAAATAGATGGATGTATGGGTGGAAGGGTAGATGGATGGGTAAAACGGTGGATGGATCAGTAAAAGGTTGGATGGATGAGTGAGGGTGAATGATGGGTGAGTGAATGGGGGAATGGATGAGAGAAATGATGGCTGGACTGATGAATTTATAAGTGAAAGGGTGAATGAATGGATGGATGGATGAGCAAAAGGGTGGATGTAAGGCTGGACGATTAAGTGGAAGGGAGGGTAGATGGATAAAAGGATGGATAGATGAGTGAAAGGGTGGATGGTTGAGAGAAAGGATGGATGGATGAGTAAAAGGATGGATGAGGGATAGGGTCAATGGATGGATTCATGAGTGGATGAGTAAATGGATGAGTGGGTGAATGGGTGGCTAAGTGAAAGGGAAATGGAGAGAGAAAGGGAGGATGGATTGATGGATGGATGAGTGAATGCATGGATGAATGGTTGGCATAATGGATGAGCGAATGGGTACCTTGATGAGTGAAAAGAAGAATGTAAAGATGGATGAGTGAAAGAATGCACAAATGACTGAAAGGGAGGTTGGAGAACTGGAAGAAAGGATGTGTGGATGAGTGAAAAGTTGAATGGAATAGGTGGATGGATGATTGTCCGGGTGGATAGATGAGTAAGTGAAAGGATGGCTGGATGTGTGAAGGGTAAATGTTTGTATGAATGAGTGAACGGATGGATGGGTGGAAGAGTGGATGGATGAGTAAAAGGATGGTTTGTGTGAAAGGGTGGATGGATGGATGGATGAGTGAATGGATGGATGGGTGGAAGACTGGATGGATGAGTGAAAGAATGGATTGGGTGAAAGGGTGGATGGATGATGGATGGATGAGTGAAAGGGTGGATGGAGGGATGGATGAGTGAAATGATGGATGGAAGGATAGATGATGTATAGGTTTGCAAATGGTTGAAAAGGTTTGGCTATGGATGGACATACAGATGGACGGACAGAATGAATGGTGAAAGGCTGAATGATGGATGAAAGAATTAATAAATGATAGAACGCTAATTTGAAATGGTAGATATCAGGGGTTTGATGGAAGGATGAATGGCTAGATCCTTGGACACGAGAGCTCTTCTGGGGAGGGATCTGGTGGCTTACTTTGCTTTCTTGGTGTCTTAAGAGCTTTAGCTCAAAGTGGGAGGTATTTAAATTGTATGGTTACTCCCTTGCCCAAGTTACTATTCTGTATTTGCTTTGTGCTTATGTGTGGGATCTGTACATCAGGCATATGACATTTTGAGTGACACCTAACTGCTACTTGAATGTTACACTTGTAATTGTAAATGTTTGCATGTTTTGTTTTACTTGTAAATGTTTTAGGGAAAGCTTTATAGTGCCATGAGCTGTGCTTGGTATATATATATATATATATATATATATATATATATATATATATATATATATATATATATATATATATATATATATATATATATATATATATATATATATTCACTGAAAAAACCATAGGTTATAGACCATATATAGTTAGGAATTAGCATTTAAAAAACCTTATTTTACTCACACAAAACCATTGAAATTCCATATATAGTTAGTTGCACTAACTATATATCGCGCACCCGCAATCCACTGCTGATGATGTCACATATTACATCATTCATGACATGGTCAGTGACATCACTGATGACATCACTGATGACAACATCCAGTGATTATGTGTTTCTGTAAAGTTTAAATATGTTTTACATATTGAAGAATGAGTGGATGTATAAGTGTCTGAATGAAGGTTTTAGTAGGTGCGTGATTGACTGTATGAGTGAGTGATTAAATGCGTCTTACTGAATGCACGGGTTAGTGACTAAACTGTCTGAAAGTGTGCATCAGTATGTCTGTTGTTGTGCAAGCTGCTGCATGTGTTGATCAGTAGCTATATAAGTAGCTATATGGGTTATTGATTGGTTGCACAAGTATTTGTATGGGAGACTGAGTGTGTGTATGGCTGGCTGGGAGGTGTGTGACTCTGTGCAAATCAATGTGTACTTGTATCAGTGATTCTATAAGAGAGTAACTATGTGTTAGTATATGTTTCAAAAATGTAAGGTGTTCTGTGTTTAACTGTATAGATGAGAAAATGGAAGTGTGATTGATTCTTTTCAGGACTGACTAGGTGTGTGAGTAACTCCATGGATGAGTGGCAGAGTGTGAGTGTCTGTATAGGTGTATGAGTGCATATGATAGTGTTGTAAAGATGAGTGATTGTATGTATGAATGATTGTATGAGTGAATGTGTGTGTAGACATAGGAATCAGTGAGTGCGTATGTAGTAACTAGTATTGGTGTGTCAATGGTTTCAAAAATGATACTCTCTATTTAACACTGGGTGTAACGGAGGTTATATTACAGTGTGAGGAGATGCATTGTATTATCACATGAATGATATCATCAGTGATGTGATCATTGATGTCAAGTGAGATGTCATCAGTGATGTCATTTGAGATGTCATCAGTGATGTCATCAGTGATGTCACTGACCATGTCATGAATGATGTAATATGTGACATCATCAGCAGTGGATTGCGGGTGCGCGATATATAGTTAGTGCAACTAACTATATATGGAATTTCAATGGTTTTGTGTGAGTAAAATAAGGTTTTTTAAATGCTAATTCCTAACTATATATGGTCTATAACCTATGGTTTTTTCAGTGAATTTTCAAGGTTTTGTAAATGCTAATTCCTAACTATATATGGTCTATAACCTATGGTTTTTTCAGTGAATTTCAATGGTTTTTTAATAGCAAATATCATAAGCTGTCGAATGTCAAGTACGTGGTAAGTAAAAACATTTTCGTGTTTATGCACACTGATCTGCTTTGAATGCTGCCCCCCACCCCTCATTTCTATTAGGAGTACTCTCTCTTTGCAGATAGTGAAGGGTAGTTAACGCAGCCCTTTGCCCCCTTTGTAATCCGTCGTGCCTGCTTCTCTCTCCATTTGATTGATTGTTCTCTTTGGTTCATTCTCTATTTACAAACAAGCACAGAGTCAAAATACTCTGTTTAGTCTTTGCAGATAGCGAAAAACCGTGTAAAAAAACAAAAGGAATCGAGCAAAATCAGTAGGCCACTAATGGGATCTCTTTTTGACCTCGCTAAAATAGAAACATTAGGAACAACCTGTTGAAAATAGCAATGCGTATGTACATAAGCGGCGTTCATTTGTGTTCACAGTACCCCTTGTTGATTGTTTGAATCGAGCATTGAATTGTTCGAAGTTGGTTCTCTTAAGGATCTTCTCTGCCTGCAAACGAGGAAGAATAGGAATATTCTCTCTCCCTTTGCAGATAGTGAAGGGTAGGTAACGCAAGCCTTTAACACGTCGTACCTATTTCATTCCTCATTGATTGATTGATTGTCCGAACATTGACTGTTTGGGAATTAGTTCTTTTTGGAGGTATTCCCTGTTTGCAAATAAACGTAGGAAAATCTTTGCAAGTAGTGAAAGGGTACGTAATGCGGACCTTTCTCCCCCGTTGTAATCTGTCATGCCTATCTACTCCCCACTGATTGATGCACCTGTTTCACCCGGACCATTTACTAGACATACGTCATCTGGCCCGACCAGAGAGCACCCCTAGTGAAAAGGACATATGCAATAATAACGAAGTGATCACTGTATCCTGTTAACAGAAACTTTAGCATGAAACAACCTGGAAAGAAAAGAATAGGAAATCGAAAATCAGTAGGCCACTGATGAACATGAACTTTTATTAAACAACGAACAAAGAAACGATAACATAACGTAATGATAAAACCTATTAATGTCCTAGAAACAAGAAAACGTTAGAAATATGCCAGTGGTGAGAGACCAGAAAAACAGTAAGAGAAACCAAATCACCCCTCGCTGTCCCACCGCCTGCCACGCCAAAAAAATCGATAGACTAGGGAAAATGCAAGTCAGTAGAACATCCGCCCCCACTCTGGAAACTTCCAAGGTGGGGCAGGGTTCCGGCTACGCCCAGCCGGGAGCAGCCCATATAAGGCAGGTACTGCTGCCACGCCTCGGCCAGGAGATCCTAACGTAGGGTGTAGCCGGAGGAGAGGCCGAGACCAGCGGGACCCGGCCAGGGGATTGCCTTTACAACGCTGAACAGTTGCAGGGGGGGGGGAATGTCTCCTCGACCCTCCCCTCTCTCTCCCAGTCCGGCCGCGGTGGCCCTTGAGAGTTGCAGGTAGTCCTGCCACATGCTCTTCCGGTCCGGCCACCAACGGTCGGGGGGCCGAGGCCGACGGGATCCGGCTGCAGCCAATAAACCAAGAAACCCGTTCATGGGGCCAGAGCCAGGGGCGTCCGGCCGACATCTACCGGAAGCCCGGCCCGAAGACGGACGGGACACTTCTTCTTTCTTGTATAATTGCTGCAACAACCCTGGGGGGGGATGTCTTGCACATGCCTCCGACCCCCCCCCCCTCGTCCTCATCGCCTGGTCCGGCCATAACAAATCTCAAGCGAGACGCCGTGGGGTGCACTGGGAGGGAGAGACGGTGCGAACAGGCCTCTCCCGCCTCCCCAGGTGGAGGCTTCCCAGCTGCACCCTCAGCGCTCCAGGTGCCCGGAAAAGGGTTCTTCCACTGTGGCCATGCTGCAACGTCTCGCCCGGCAGGGTGGAGCCCGTCCGCTCATTTGACCCCGCGATCGCCAGTAGCTACCGAACTCTCAAAATGGCGGTCGACCTGGCAAGAGCGGGCCCAGCATAAAGAAATGGCCCGGTCACTGGTTGACTCCACCACCGTAGTCCTCCACGACCTTGAAGATTCTAGAGGAGCCGCGGGAGTCTCCGACCCCCGATGGGGAATGACTGCCATGATCACCCGTGGAGTGACGAAACTGTATCCGCGGGACGTCGGCACCAGCCTCACTTTGAATTACTAGAATCCTGCAGACCTCACTTCCGGTGAAAGCACAGTGTGACCCGGTAGGAAAAATTGTTGCACCCCCTCCCCTTTTTGACTGATAGTTCAAACCACCGATCCTTTCCTTTGCCCTTTTAACGGAACTTTGGACTGCCTCCCCCTCTTTTACATTTTCTAGAGAAAACAAAACATTAACCACTACAATAACATAGCAGTTGACACCAGAACTGTTTTCAAATTGAAAACCAACAACATCTTCAACAGAATCCTTTTTGTTTCTGCTGTGACCCTGCTACAGCACAGGCATTGTCCCCAGCAGTAATTCTGCAATGCCGGTAAGAATAGCTGTGGTGCCTACTGGACTCACTCACCCCCGCGGCGCCCCACGCCGTTATTTGCTGGGCGGCAACTTGCTAGACATCACTTTCGTGCCATCTAGATTTAAGCGCGTTCTGCTGCCTTGGAACTATTCGCACAACAGACCGCTACTGACAAGAATATTTCATTATTGGTGCTGTCAATTTCAATAAATCTATTGGATAATTCAAAAGAAATTGCCACGGTCTCTTCGTTGTTTAAATGTTTTTACTGTTTTTGTTTTGTTGTATATATTTATATGTTATTAAAGTTTTATATTCCTACTACTTTGTTGGAGTGCTATATATTTTTAATGTGACACATAATTGTAAAAACTTTGATGTACAAAGAGTGATTCCTGGAATCTTCCGCTTCAGGCTCGGTCCCCTCCCCAATCACAATACAGGATAGTTTTCAGATAGTAGGAACACGTGTGGTGTGACGGATCTCATCGGGTGTGGGCCTTGATCTACTATAACTCCTTTGAAGAGGGGTGATTCTTTACAGCTGGGGCCATAAACTACATCTGCAGGGCTAGCTGATAGCCTGGACAATCGGACACAGAGGAAGAGGAGTGTCAGAGGGTGCGGTAGTGAATAGGGCGAAAGGGAGGTGTCGGGCGGGCACAGTGTGATTCTCAGGGAAGAGCAGCGCAGATGGGGGGAGGTTTATTGCCCATGCATAAGACAGAGAGCGGGGGTGACCAGTGCCTGGGGAAGATGCTTGCGAGGGTGAGGAGCCATGCTACGAATCGACAGCGTGCAGAGAGTGGGTCTGGTCAAGACATCTAAAATGGCTGCCGTGCACGACAAAAGTGTGGCATTTCAAAAAAGGCAAGATGGCGCAGACAATGTTTTTCAACACTTCCTCATTTCCTTCGAATCGAACGTTAACAGACGTTGGGGCATATTACCAAAGTTAAGCGATATTTATCGCTAACGATGCTTACCAACGAATTTTTTACCGCTAAGCATCATCAGAAATTATCGAAGATAAACCTTGCTATTATCAAGGTTTATCACAAATGCGATAATAAACGGCCGCAATGCATGAATATCGCTAAAAACTCAGCGATATTCATACATTACCGAGCTAATGCTCTTAGCCATGTTATCCACCTCCCATTGGATAACATGGCTATGAACTGCTCAGGGCAGGTGTTACTTTTTGGAGATATTCGCGCTTAGCGCGAATATCTCCAAAAGTTGGTAATAGGAGATAGATATCTTGCATGTTGTAATGCAAGTTATTGTGGTATATGGAACTCATACCATAATCTCTCAGGAAAGCAGAAACTGATCCTTTTGGGACCGCCTAAAAAGGCCTAGGGGGTGAGGAGTACTCTACTTTGCCCCCTTTTCACGTTCCGAACTATTTTATTTTACTCTCTTCTGTAATTACACAAAATAGCAGCGATAAGATGCATCGGAGACACACAGTGAGAGAAAGGAGGCCGGAGATGAAGAAGAGATGTCAAATACACATTGGAGATAATATAGTGGCAGAAGGGAAGTAAATATGAGTAAACTTACCATGTAACATAAAAATGTTGCACTCTATACTATAAGTCTCATTTTATACTACAATCACTTCGCTACAACCTCATAAATTAAAAATAAAAATGAATAATGTCTCAAACAATTTTTGATTTCTAAATATAAATTTATTCTTCAGAATTTTCTAAATTTGAAAGAACTAGTAACATGTCCTCATCAGCAATGTCCTCATGAAAAGTCTCCAATAATGATTCTTGTAACTCTATGGTCTCCAAACACTCGATAAATTCGCCATCAAGAGATTGATCAAAAAAATCATTCAAGTCATCTCCTCCTTCTGACAATATTTCATTATTGGTGCTGTCAATTTCAATCAATGTAGTGGAATCATTCAAGTCATCTCCTCGTGACAATATTTCATTATTGGTGCTCTCAATTTCAATCAATGTAGTGGAATCATTCAAGTCATCTCCTCCTTGTGACAATATTTCATTATTGGTGCTGTCTATTTCAATCAATCTAATGGAATCATACAAGTCATGTCCTCCTTGTGACAATATTTCATTATTGGTGCTCTCAATTTCAATCAATGTAGTGGACAATTCAAAAGAAATTGCCACGGTCTCTTCATTGTGAGCCATTTTATTTTGAAATTGCTTGCTGTAAATTGCAGAAAAAAATAATCACTTTCATTTATCGTTTTTAGTAATACATAATATAAAACTAACTTTATCAAGTATTTAGTATAACAGAAGGACTGCAAATAAATAACAGAAAACATTTTTCAAATTATCTTCAAGTGTACAACATAGTTCCCCTTACAAATTAACAACTCACCTTTTTAAAAGTAGGAAAAGTGTTAGTACTGTGTAAATCAAACACCAGAAATTCACCACCAAAAATTCCTCACAAATGTACCTCAGACAGTAGTATCACAAAATGGCTGTGGTTTCCTCTCATTTGACATATATACATAACCAATTAACTTTCATCACACACAAATACAAAACCAAAGTAACATTTTAATTGGTTCTAAATTTCAACACTTTCAAATGTGTTTTCCCCATGCAATTTTCCATAGGACATTTACATACGTCTACAGCCTGAATGGCTGAACGGAATTACACCAAACTTGACAAAATGGTACATCAAACCTAAGAGGTCAGGAAGGATCTACTATGCCCCCTTATGGTCATTTCCCCCTTCGCTTTGGCCTCCTCTTGACTCTCGATCCTACCGAGAGACAAGATGGCGGCCGCTACGGACTGTTTGGAATGTTGACAGACGCCGGAGAACCAATCAGCTTCGCAAAGCTCCGTAACGCGAAAAGTACGCGAAGCGGAGCGCTGTTACAGATATATATCTTTTTTTGAACGTTAATTTCTCAAAATCCACTGGAGCACATATATTGAGACCTAGCAATGGCACATCGGGCTACCAGTCCCTAATATTTTGCCAAGTTTCGTGCAAATCCATTCAGCCGTTCGATTATTATTATTATTTTTTTTTTTTGCCCCGCGGAGCCCTTTTAAAACCTCCACATCAAACGTAGGGGGTCAGCGAGGATCTACTATTCCCCCTTATGGTCATTTGCCCCTTCGCTTTGGCCTCCTCTTGTCTCTCGATCCTACCGAGAGACAAGATGGCGGCCGCTACGGACTGTTTGGAATGTTGACAGACGCCGGAGAACCAATCAGCTTCGCTTCACAAAGCTCCGTTGCGCGAAAAGTCTGCGAACCAGAGCGCTGCCCGGTCCGCTGTTACAGATATATATCTTTTTTTAAACGTTAATTTCTCAAAATCCACTGGAGCACATATATTGAGACCTACAAAAGGCACATCGGGCTACCAGTCCCTACAATTTTGCCAAGTTTCGTGCAAATCCATTCAGCCGTTCGGGCTAAAAGTGAGGCCAACCGCCCTATGGAAAACTCAATGTTAAAAACACGTTTTGGGACCCCCCTTTTTTCTCGGCCCCCACTGGACGAACCCCCCCCAAATTTTCAAGGGCTGCTCAGAAACAAAATGTGCCATTTTCCTGAAAATTTCAGCCAATTCCGTCCACAAACGCCAAAGTTATTAGACATAGAATTTTCAAAAAACCCATAGAGAAAAAATCCTAACTATATATACCTACTGGCGACCGCCAGTAGGTAATGTATATGTGTATATATATATATATATATTGTGTTTGTAGCAATAGGCAAAGCATTAAAAATAAACTATGCAATAGTGTATTAACAGTGCCTTCTTTAAGAAAGCTGCAGGGAGAAGCACCTTTGTGACTTCCGTCAGCTAGTGCAACTCTCTGCGAAGCCCCTGTAAGCAAAGTCAGATTCCATATTTCAAGTTCAACATACTAAAACACCCTTAAGGCGTTCCCTATAGTGGGTTTAGCACAGCAATCCTCGCTTTAGTTCACATATGCTTACCGCTTTACATCTCACAATGACACTCCGATATGACATGCTAGTAAAAAAAGTCTATCAGAGCACATCTTCCTGACCACTTCTCTCACCAAACATGCCTGCTCAGGACAATGAGTTGTAAACAAAATATCAGACTGGACAGCCCAGTGCAGTAACCATATAAATAGATTATTATCATATGAAATATCACAAACAGACCTGCAGAATTGCTCAAAGTTTCACGCACACCAAAAAGTCTTGAAGAGCACGATTGACTCAACCTAATATAAACTTATTTTGACTTGTACTTAAGTGATTGTCTATTTACTTACTTTTATACTATCGCGCACCTTCCTCTGATGTGTCTATAAAACTTACCTTTTGTCCCTAAGATTTGTCCTGAATTTTCAACTTCTGTCCAGAATTTTTGTCCTGAATTTTGACTCTTTGTCCTGAATTTTTAAACTTACTGTCCTGAATTTGCACCATTGTCAGTTGGTCACTCTAACTGGCACAATTCTGTTCATTCCTGCCACTGCCCTACACTAAAACACATTGAGCAATTGTCGATGTATCTATCCACAGTACAGCTGTTAGAGTCCATTACCTGACTTATGTCGCTGGTCCACGCAGCTTTTTCCTGCCGAGATGGAGCCAGGAGCACCACAGTGAATGGAGGCACATCAGCGGCTTCTACCACAATCTTAAAATCTAGATGTCCGAACACATGCACCGCACCTTTTTCTAAAAAGCAATCAAAAAAATCAAACAATCAAAATCTGAAGAGAGCCCTTATCAGCAGAATTGTAGAATACAAGCACTTGTCAGGTGGCCCAGCCAATCACGACGTACGTATTTGAAAATATTAACAGATGCTGTATCACTGATACTGTAACAACTTAATCTCACTTTGGCAATTTACAGGGTAATGATCTTTGCAATCTGGAGTGAATGCCTCCCACCAGCTGATTAATGAAAAATACTGATGAGTTTTGCCTTAAGGAGATTTTTTTTGTAACTTCACAGCTGGAACAGTAGGAACGTAGCTCAGTTTTTCAGCTGCAGAAAACAATTGGTGTTCCAAGCCCATTGTGAGATACTGAATATTGTATTCTTTCAAGTTAATAATGGACAAGTTACTTACCTTCGGTAATGCATTATCTTGTAGAGACTCTATCTTGCTGCATATTCCTTACCTTCGAATTTCTGAGGCATCAGGCTGGATCCGGAAACTTTTATACCTTGCGCGCCACGTCAGGTGGCTCCATTCGGCTCTGCGTGACGTCGTCTGCAGCGTCAGTTATGACTTTGTAGTGCCGATACGTGGACGTCAGTACTTTTCGTATTTTCCACGCCAGAAGCGCAGAGCCATGAAGAAACTGACTTTGACGTGTGCAAAACTAGGGCCCTGAAAGGGAGAAAAAACAACTTTAGTCCTACCACATCAGTCCGCAAAGTGGGGAGGCATGGTGGGGATGTAAAGAATCTGCAGCTAGATAGGGTCTCTACCAGATAATGCGTTACCAAAAGTAAGTAACTTGTTCATCTGATAAAGACTTCTGGCTGTAGATTCCTTACCTTTGTATCAGATACCCGAGCCATACCATTCCGGCGGTGGGTTGGGGACTCATGATCGAAACTAAGAAGTCTTGCAGGACTGAATGGGCATGTGCCCATTCCTTTGCACTTGACCATCAAGGCAATAATGTTTTGCGAACCTGTGCAATGATGCCCACGTTGCTGCCTGGCAGATGTTTTGGACTGGGACACCAAAGCCAAGGCTGTAGTCACCGCCTTTCCCCTGGTGGAGGGGGCCCTTAATCCCTCAGGGGGCTGCCTCTTCGCCAAGGCATAATAAAGTTTAATGCAAAGAACGACGCAGTGAGAGATGGTCCCTTTCTGCACTGCCCTTCCCTTCTTTGCTCCCAAATACCCCACAAAAAGTTGGTCTTTCACCCGGAACTCTTTTGTGCGGTCAAGGTAGAACAACACGCTCTTTTTGGGTCCAGTCGGAGGAGATGCTCCTCTTCCTTAGAGGGATGTGAGGGAGCAAAGACGGTTGGCAAAGTAATGGACCGACCCAGATGGAATGGGTCACCACCTTTTGTAAGAAGGATGTCCTGGTGCGAAGCACCACCTTGTCCAGAAAGGACATAAGATAAGGAGGCGAGCTGGATAATGCCTGTTATTCACTCACCCTCTGGGCCGATGTAATCGCCAGCAAGAAGGCTGTTTTGACGGACAACAGCCGGAGGGGTCAATTATGCAAAGGCTTTGAAAGGAGCGCACATCAGAAAAGTGAGGACCAAAATAAGGTCTCACTGTGGCATAACAAAGAGCGTGGGTGGAAATAAGTGAGCCAGCCCTTTCAGAAATCTATTAACAATAGGAGACTTAAAAAGAGAGGGCTGGTCTGGCAGCCGCAAAAAAGCAGACAGAGCAGAGAGGTAACCCTTGAGAGTTCCCAAAGCAGAGCCCTGCTGGGCAAGAGTTAGAATGAATAAAAGGACAGTAGAAAGAGGAACAGAAAGAGGGTCAATAGACCTTTATGTACAATATAATCCAAATTTCTGCCAACAGCAGGCGTAACCGTCTTAGTGGAGGGCCACCTGGGCGCCAGAATGACGCTACAGACTTCAGGAGGAAGTTCAAAAGCTATGAACTGTTGGCGCTCAATCTCTACGCATGGAGGCACAGAGTTGACAGGTTCGGGCAGAGAACCCTCCACTGCTGCTGCGACAGAAGATCCTCCCAAAGGGGCAGCCTGATCGGAGGGTCGATACTCATGATCAGAAGTTCTGGATACCAGACTCTCCTTGCCCAGTCCGGTGCCACCGGATTGACTTGGGCCAAGTCGCTCCTGATCTTCTTCAGAACCCTGGGCAGGAGTGGTATGGGCGGAAAGGTGTACACCAGGCCTGAGCACCACTCGCTACGAAACGAGACGCTGAGCGATAGCACCTTGGAAACCCCAGCACGTAATACTGCTGACATTGCGCATTCTCTACAGATTCAAACAAATCTAACCAAGGTTTTCCCCACTGCTGAAAGAGACCATGTGCCACCTCCGACTGGAGACGCCATTCGTGATCCTAAAGGCATTGTCCGCCCTGGTGTTCAGAGAACCTGCCAGGTATTGAACCACCAGGGATATGCCCTGCTGTTCCAGCCATGACCAGAGACGCAGGGCCTCTCAACAAAGGGTCCTTGACCCCCCCCCGCCCTGCTTGTTGCAGTACCACATGACGGTGGTGTAGTCGGTCAACACCTGCACTAGCTTCCCGTTGACAGACGGAAGAAATGCTTTCAATGCCAACAGAATCGCTCGGAGCAAGTTTATGTGGAGCCCCGTCGCCGCCGGAGACCAATGGCCCCTGATCTCCACCTCTCCCGTGTGGCCGCCCCATCCCAGAAGTGACACATCCGTCACAACTGTGAAATCTGGTTGGGGAAGGAAGAGAGGTCTGCCATTGACCCAATCACGGTTAGTTAACCACCACTGCAGATCCTTCGCAATCAATTTCTTCTGAGATCTGAACCACATCGGTGAGATTTCCCCGATGCTGGGCCCATTGGAACTTCAAGTCCCACTGCAGAGCCTGCATACGCCATCTTGTGTGTCTTACCAACAGGATGCATGAGGCCATGAGACCCAACAGCCTTAGAGTCAACCTCACTGACATCCAGGATAGAGGCTGAAACATCAGAATCATAACCTGAATATCCTGGACTCGCTGCTCGGGATGATAAGCCCCAAACTGCATTGTGTCCAGAACAGCTCAGATGAAAGGGAGCAGCTGAGAAGGAGTCAGGCGTGACTTCGGCATGTTGAAACAGAACCCCAGCGAATGCAGAAGGTTCACCGAAGTCTGAAGGTGGGAGACGACTGCCTGGGGCAAAGCTGCCTTCAACAGCCAGTCGTCAAGTTAGTGGAAGACTGACTCCTCTAACCAGGGCAGATGAGCTGCAACTACCTCCATCACCTTGGTAAACACCCGAGGGGCACTGGTAAGAGTGAAGGGGAGCACAGTAAACTGAAAGTGCTCCCAGCCCACCTTGAACCGCAAGTAACGCCTGTGGCCCGGCTGGATGGGAATGTGAAAATACGCATCCTGCAGGTTCAACGCTACCATCCAGTCTCCTTGGTCTAGGGCAGACACGACCTGAACCAAAGTGAGAATTTTTGAATTTCTCCTTTTTGAGGGAGATATTGACAGTCCGAGGATTCAAAATGGGCCAAATCTTCTTGTTTTTCTTCAGAATCAGAAAGTAGCGGGAATAACAGCCACTCTCTACTGCTGAACCTGGGACCCTCTCTAAAGCTCCTTTGGCAAAAAGAGCTGTAACTTCCTCTTGGAGCAACTTTAAGTGATCCTCTGCCAGCCGTTACTGACTTAGCAGAATAGGAGGAGGAAAAGAAAGGAAAGGAAGAGAATAGCCCTCCTGGTTTATCTGCCTGACCCACTTGTCTGTTGTTATGGATCTCCAGTGGGGGAGATGATGACGAATTCTCCCACCCACTGGAGTAGTGTGGTCCTGCAGAATCAGCCTAGGAATGCTTGGAGGCTGTGGCTGCTAGGGGCAGTGTGGTAGACGACTTCTGACCTCCATTTCGAGGACAGAATGTACTGCGTCCACGTGCGTCTTGGGCGGTCTGAGCAGGATGGTGGCTAGGATAGGGTTGACCCGGCTGGAAACCCCTTCCGTAGCCATGAAAGAGGCGAAAGGAAGACTGGCCACGAGGAGTGGAGGAGAGGCCCAAGGATCTAGCAGTAGCTCGAGAGTCCTTGAATCTGACCAGGGCTGAGTCTGCCTTTTCCCCAAAAAGGCAGGTTCCATCAAAGGGCATGTCCATCAAATTGTCTTGGACATCCCCAGAGAAGCCAGTTGTACGAAGCCAGGCGTGGCGTCTCGGGGTCACCACCGTTGAAATCGGTCTGCCCAGCGAATCGGTCGTGTCTAAACCACACCGTATAGTGAATTTTTCTGCATCTCTTCCATCCTTGCCAGCTTGGGAGAGCACAGCCCAGGCCTCCTCCGGGACTTGTGGCAGCACCTGTGTAACCGTCTCCCATAGACAGTGGTAGAAATGGCCAATTAGCACACGGTATTCACCGACCACAATGGCAGACTGGAGGAAGAAAACATCTATTTCCTATCCGGAGCGGCGGATGGGAATGCGCTTTGGGAGGTAGAGGCCTGCACCACAAAACTTTCTGGGGTGGGGTGTTGGATGAGGAACTTTGGGTCACCCGGAGCTGGGCAATGGTGGCGTGCACTAGTCCTATTCACAGGAGCCCCTGTGCTAAGCGTGGACCATGTTCCTAGAAGGACGTCCGTAAGTGCCTCATTAAAGGACAATAGGGATTCAGAAGTGGAAGCCCCAGGCTGAAGCACTTCGGTCAGGAGATTAGTCCTGACCTGCACTGAGGGCAGCTCCAGTGCTAGGACCTCAGCTATCCTCTTAACCACTATGGCATAGGACCCCCCCTCCTCCGTAGCCACTATAGGCGGAGAGAGCATGCGAGTGTCAGGGGAAGTATGCAGAGCACTGGCTTCCCCTAGTTGCCCATACCAGTCCATTGACTCCTCAGAGACATTATGGTTCTCAAGAGGGTCTACAGACTTCTCCCATTCCTCTTCTGAGCCCAGCACATCCACAAAGTGCTCAGGCAACAATATAGAACCCCAGGGATCTGTCGATGTCGGAATCGGCTCCGTGTCATCGGGGATGAGGATGGGGCTTGAGCCACTGACGGGCATCTGCGACGTCGTAGTCACCGACTTCGGATTCGACGCCGGGGGCGGCTCCTCCATTAGGGCAGAGGAGCGCTGCCCCACTGCTTTCGCGCAGTCCAAGACGCAGAAAATAAAATGGTATTTTAAATACCATTTTATTTTCTGCTTCTCGCGCTGCGTGAAAGCAGAAGGCAGGGGTATGCCTGGTTGGGGGTGGGTGGGAGGATATGCCTGCCTGGGGCGGGTGTGTGGGTTGGCGGATCGGGAGGAGTGGCTTGCACCACTCTGAGTACCCTGACTGTTTAAAGCTGTCATGCATACTCTACATTTTCTCTATGCAGGCAGCCTACATAGAGAAAATGGCCTCCTTACAGGTGCATGGCTAGGCGCTGTCCAAGACTCTGCACCAATCACAGCGCTGCTATTGCAGCGTTGTGATTGGCTTACAGGAGGGGAGGGGGCATGCCTGTTCCTGTTCAGGAGCAGGAATATGCTGGACCAGCCCAGGAGCAGAGGCGGCGCAGGACTGGGGTCAGATAAGTTTTATTTTTATTTGACCCACACCCGCAGTAACACCCGCGCAATAACCCCCGCGCGACCCCTCCACCCACGAGAATTGCGAGCCGCGACTGGCCGGGGAAAATCGCGTTGGCTCGACCGGCGCCGATCCAGATCCGGGATCGGATCCCTGAGGCCCCACCAGCGCCGTGGCCGGAGCCGATGACGTCAAACCTGATGGGGCCCCATCCGACCCCGTGGGGGCAGAGGGCTCACCAACGGGGTCGTTCCGTTCAAATACGCCTCGTAATATATTGCCTCGTAAAACTGTTTCATTAGAGCGGGTGTCACTCCGGCTCTCGGAAAGGTGGAAAGCACGAAGTTGACTCTGGCTGTGGCTCCGCAAAATCGTGCTTAGAGCGCCAGTGCTCCTTACCTTTCTCAACAACAGACACCAGTTGATGTGAAGTCGAAGTCCGCTCGGTATTCTTCTTCTTGTGCCTCTTCCCCGAGTGTGCAGAGGACCTCGAATGGGAGAGAGAGGACTTAGGGCTCCGTGAGCAATCCCGCAATCTCCTCTTCTTCGAACGGGACCGTGACCTCCTTGGAGTCTCGCATGGCAGTGTCGACTGCCGGGCCGCAAACAACTTTATCGCTTGCTCCCTCAAGGTCTTCGTCCGAACACGACCTCGTATCATGGTTGCGTTCAACACACCAAAGACATACTCAGTGGGGATCGATGACCGACATCATGTGGGAACAAGTCTCGCATGGTTTGAAACCTGAATTTCTCAAAGACATCCCTTGCACACGAAGTCAAATCCAAAAATATCAACAAAAGTTGAGAAAAAACCTGCCAAAAAGCACCAGAGGGGTAGCTTTTCCCGGACTGGTGCTTAACTGGCACGGAAAGTAAAGAACTGACGTCCGCGCGCCTGGGTGGCGCCTATATAGGCACAGCGATGTCATATTCGACACTACCGATGGCTTCATGCCGAGTCGAATGGAGCCACCCGACCTCGGGCACAAGGGGTATTGCTCAGCAAAAGTTTCCAGATCCAGCCTGGCACGTGGAAAATTCAAAGGTATGGAATCTGCAGTTAGAAGTCTTTATCACATAGTGATGTTTAGGACAACCTCGTATTTGTGAATTATCTGCTCGTAAATTCACACCAGGATGGCGAATTTACACGTAATAGCCTGACTCCTAGCCTGACTACCGAGTGTAAAAAGTTCCAAGTCACGTCTTTGTGTCCTAGCTCTAGCTGTAATAGACAAAGATTGGGGTAGGAGTTCTGCATGCATAGGCATTAGAGATAGTAGAAGTTCAGCAAAGTGTGCATACCTTTTGCATACATAAGCAGGAGTCCCTAGGCAGTGGCGGCTCCTCTATGGGGGCGTTTGGGTGCCACCCCCCTGCTTTCTCGCCGTGCGAGAAGGCAGAAACAAATGGTAGTTATTGCCGTAATAACTACCATTTGTTTCTGCCTTCTCACACCGCGAGAAAGCAGAAGTTCCTGGTTGGGGGTGGGCGGAGTTGCTCGAGGGCAGGGGGGAGTGGCTTGCCCACTGTTGTTAATACTGACTGCTTGGGCAGCCTGAGGCCACCCAAAGAGTCATTATGAACAACAGTGGACAAACCACTCCCCCCTGCCCTCGAGAAACACCGCCCACTCTCCCTGTTCTCTCTGTATGCTGCAGCATACAGAGAGAAAATGACGCTGGTGGGGCAGCGGCCGCACCAATCACAGTGCTGCTGCGGTGGAGGGAGGCTGCCTGCCGCCTTCCTGATGACGTGCATGCAGAGTGCTGCAGGAATTGAAAACCAGGACGGCGGGAGTTGGGAGTCTCGGAATGGTAAGTTTACTTGATTTTATTTTTTTCCATTAAACCCCTCCCGCCTCCCCACCATCCCTTCCGCAGCGCAACGACCTCACGACCCCATTTCCACCCCCACCACTCGCCCGTAATGCCGGCCGCAACTGTTTTAGGCATCTAGTCAGGGAGTTTATAGGCCCTGAAGAATAGCTGAGTGATCCTTAGAGGCATATTTGAAACAGCTGAAACATGTTTGATGATTTGCAGTTTGATATATAAACCTTTACGTATATCAGACACATACTCTGTGACCACTTTAAACTATGACATTGGTACTATCTAAATAAAGAAGACCCCTAGTAATTTTTAAATAAACTGGATCCATTATGCGCCTGCACAGAAGAAAAGCTTCATAACGATCTCCCATTCAAGTGATATTTACCTACCTGAGTGAAGGGAGGTGATGATGAAGCATGCCACTACTATTCGTGGGTGAGGTGTTTTCTCTCTGTTTAGGTGTAGATGAGAGAGGGAAAGTAGTCTGTCTCAGAGATCTCACCACTTCCATTTCAGAGGTAGAGCGCCTGTCTGTATTATCATGTTCACCAGTGCAGCATATTATACAACGGCATGCACAACAGTGGAGGGATAAGTTACACAATCTGGTTGCATATCCAGGCTCATTAAAATGTTAAAATGTTAGCACGGTACAAGAAATATTATAGTTTCTTGACTCCAAAATGACTTATTGTTTGTCACATTAAGGGTTTGAAATGTGTCAGATTGGCTCTCACAGCAGTGTTTAGCATGTGCCAGTTGTCGTATTTATTGTGTAATATGTCAGCTGTCTTACACGCTGAAACCTTTAAAGTGATATATGTTGTGACGGCAGTGTGGAAGGTCATTATAACTTCCCTGAATGGCAGGCAGAGAGCCAAAGACGTGTCATCGAGCTTTTAATGTCTGTTTAGTGGTAACAGGGTCCTAGTAATCCAGGGCCGAGAAGAAGAGCTGCAGATAAAGTGGAACCAAGCCCAAGAGAAACAAGTCCATCTGAGTTGAAATGTACTTATGAGTTTATTTTTTTACTTACAGAGTGGACACTACAGACATCAGTCTCAAGGCGCACACGTTTGCTTTTTAAATGGATGTATGTTTTTCATTATTATTATGAAATGTATGAATCGAGTATCACTTCTTGCTTTTGTATTTTTGTACTTTTGCTTTTTTGTATTTTATTGTCTAGAGCCTCTGATAGTCTGCAACTGTTATGGATCACTGATGTGCCCAATCGTAGTGAAATCGTTTTGGGGCAAATGCATACAGTATTTTCTCAGTAGATAACAGGTTACAGTGCCACCTACTTTGCCCACGCACGGCAGGACACTTGGTGTGAACAATCAGGAGAGGCCTAGAGTTAAAAGGCTAGAGCCTAATGGCTGGCTTGTTGAAGTTACTCTTAGAACCTCAATCTCAAAACGAGCTGAGCTTTCTCATGATTTTTGCTTTCCTGCCCGCCCTCTTACCTCGTTGTTCAAGCCTACCCACTCAGAAGGGAAAATGTATTAAGAAGAACGCTTTCTCAGTGCAGGCACTGTCATGTAAGATTAATGGCTGAATTGTGCAGTGTTAATTCAGGAAACCGGTGATCAATCTCGGCTACCTCACCTCAGTTGAACAAACTGTCGGATGCTAGGTTCACTCGCTTATTACATTGGGGTACAACTTTTTCCGCCTCTCCACTTTCAAAATCCACCAGCCGCCACTGTCCCTAGGAGTATAACGGGTGTGCACGGGTGCAAGCTCGTGCGGGCATTCATGCATATGTGATGTGCACTTCCAAACATACTTCTGAATGACCCAGGCATTAGCGGTACAGCAAGTGTGGCAGCGCTTGTAAACTGCCTTTTTCAGATGATGTGGGTGTGGGGAGAAAACACATTAAAAAAATCGTCATACTCTCTAAAATGTATTATTTAACCCTGTAAACACAATACATTTAGGCACTATACGACTTCACACACATAGATTTAGGCAAAATCGATATAGGTCAACATACCCCAAAACATCGTAACTTTCCAATTTGTGAATCAGGTAAAGAGGTTGATGGAACAGGGATTCGCACGTATAGCGCCTTGCTTGTACTCATGAACCTCAAATAACCCTAATAGTATTAATCAACCTGTTTGTCTTATTAATTTACCCCTTATTCTGACATTTTGGGTATCCGAGTGATGCTTGCCTATGTGTTTACTAATCCCAATACGCTTGCTACTCAAGATGGCTGCTGCTAGACGGGAATTTCTTCTGCGCATGCTTCGGTCATACCCATGTGACGTGACGTACTCGCAGTTCTGGTGGGAAACTCTTTGCACTTGCGCAGTAGAACTAAAATGGCTGCTTTGTGTCCTCACATGCCCGAAGCTTGCATCGCTGCTTTCGCTGTGCTGTTTGTTCTGCATTAATCACTGAGGCTATAGTTATTATAAAGTAATGGGAGTAGTATAGTGACTCATGGTATACAGTGCATTTTTTTTTCTGAGTTCTATAACTGTCCTTTTCTATTTTATGGTACATTGCGAAAAGTGGCCTGCCTTCCCTTGCCGTACTCCAGGTTGCTTGAAACTGAGTCTGCGCGAGATGTGCGAGTCTCCCGAAGCAGATGACCTTCGAAATACTGCCAAGGAGCTGACTGACTGAGAAGATGCTCAAAACAGCAAGAGAGTGAGGGAAAAGAGGCACTCTTAATCCCCGGGGGAATATACTCAATAACAATGAAAGAGTGACTACTAAGAACGCACTAAAAGAAACACACAGATGTTTTTAAAAGGACCCTCACTCACCAACCTGGTTGGTGACATGCTTCATCATAGGGTCCCCACCGGATCAGCCGAGTGCCGTTCCGGTGTGCTACGACGCCTGCAATTGCAGCGAAGCAGGTTGTAATTATGTGCTAGTGCAAGTGATGTTGTGCAATTTAAGAAGTAACCAAATACTCCCTGAAAGATACTTTATTTTAGGTGATCTGGTTACTGATAAAAACAAATGACGGATCAGTGCCAGCTAGACGATGAGGCTTGGAGATCCGATAAAGTGTGATAATTGGTCGACATGAACATGTTTCTGCTTGTGTATTTAAAGCATGTTCTGCTAAGCATTCATCAGGACCTTATAAATGTGAGACCATGGCGGTATACCCTCGCTAAGGCGTACCCTGACCTCTGGTCGTGTGTGATCGATAAAACTCACGGTTTTACCATGAACAATGCACAAGTTACTTCATGGAACACAGACAGGGGGCCCGATTAGAAGTTATCCGAATTCTCAGGGTCCCACCAAGTGCCTAACCGTGCACGTCTGGCTCCGAATATTCATGACTGAATGAATGACTGAGAAGATGCTGATGAGAATCTAACCTTACGAACTCTAGTCGCATACATTGAATTTGTGGAAAAGAACATGTATTGTTGTACATCATGAGAACCTGAAGTTCGAGGGGCGGTCTTGAAAATGCAAATATTGAGCTTGAGAAAGTCAAATCCTAGGTGGTGTGATGACCTGTCCTTTCGTTTGCCCAATCGAAATTGGGGATCGTTAAACTTGCAACATTTGGGGGGTGGAACACTGACCTGAAAACAGTATAACTAGCCTAGGTTAGTTAGAGAAATTGTCCGACTTGTCCGAATAGCTGACCTGTCACTGACCCTACGCACTCAATAGCTGATTGAAACAGAGGTGCTGCAGAGCACTCTGTCCGACAAACTCACCGACCCAATCGAGGTTTTGAGAACCTAAGTGCTGGCGAAGCACTTTGCTGGGGAATTCGAGAACCCAATCGGGGTTTTGACTGATAGCCGCAGAGAGGGTGCAGCGCAGGCGTTGCAACTGAACTGCGGGTGCTGGTCTTACCTTGGTTGTCCTGTCCTGATCCTAATCTGGTTTTCCTGTCCTGGGTTTCCATTCTGCACCTGTTGGCCTACTGGCGACTGCATTTCCTTGGGTTCCTACTGTCCATAACTGACCCGTGGCCAGGGTTGGTCTCCGCACTGTTCTAGGTAAATATAAATCTGTGCAGGAAATACACTCACGTTCTTTTCTTGCTTTCTGAATCTACTAAAGTCTTATTTGCACATTGTTCATTTTCTTACCCTCCCTGTGCTGACTAACAATAAATTTCAACATTTGCTGTTTTACTAGCATGTTCCATTTTTCTTCCCATCCTTTAAGTCAATGGTGAAATACTGCTCATGAAATATAGATGTTCCCTTTCTCTACCCGTCTTTTAGCTGAATATAATTGGTTGCTGTGATTTATTAGCGTGTTCCATTTTTCCCTACCTATTTAGCTACATGGTTATTTCTAATTCTTCAGTACTAAATAAAGTTCTTTTGTCTTACCCACCTTCTAGGGGTACTCAAACTGTGATATGCTAGCATGTTCCTTATCTTTCCCGTCCTTTAGACACATCATATTCAAGTCTGATTTCTGGAAAATTTCATCCTAGTATGTTCCCTGTTATACCTTCTCTTTAGAGTTCTAAATGGTTGGCATAATCTATTTTGTACATGGTTATACGCTCTTTATGATTTCGGTTATCGATAGTTTGCTCACTGTAAATCTTTTGCTTTCTGACATTGACGAGAACTAGATAAAGGTTTTCAAAACTTCCCGAGTCTGTGGTTATTATAAAAGAGTGCAAATATTATAAATGTTATTGTATTTTGGTGACTGCTTATCTTTTTCAGCCAGATCCCTGATCCATTGTGATCATAGGTACCTGTGACAAGGATTGGTAAGTCAGGTACATTGGAAATAAATAGGAATTAACTGGGTTACTGGTAGTAGAGTATAGGTTACCCGATTAATAAATATGGTAAATTGAATTTATGGGCCCAAGTGTGTATATGGTGAAATTGTTGGTCGGGTGACCAGCGCGATCTATCAGTAATTTTCTGGTAGCAGAATGATGGTTAGGGACTCGTTAAAGAT
Source organism: Lissotriton helveticus (assembly GCF_964261635.1). Lineage (NCBI taxonomy): Eukaryota > Metazoa > Chordata > Amphibia > Caudata > Salamandridae > Lissotriton > Lissotriton helveticus. The sequence continues at coordinate 608,814,706 of NC_136059.1, read as the reverse complement.
AGGTAGATACGTAAACTGCTGCTAACTGTGAAGGTAAAATTGCTGCTAAAATATTGATCGATCAAATGTAAAATTGTTTTGCCTTGAAATGTTATGAAATGCTTTTGAAATTTTTTTTCGTTGAAATACTGCTATATTGATTTATGTACTAATAAACTCGTTAGTGATTGTTATATGTTTGTCTGGAATCCCCGGGGGCAGAAATAGCGAGTGGTAGAATAGAAGCCATGTCGCAGTAAGGTCAGTTGCTCGAGGAAAATTGGTGCGGGTTGGGCAGAACTGGAAGCACTAATTAGGGTTTTCTGTATAAATGTATGAATAAATGATAGCAAAGAGTTCGCTGGCAAAACGTCTATTGTGATATCACCTAGTAAGGGTCACACGGAAGGAGTAGCAGGTTCATCTGAGCTTGATTGTTAGCAAAGGGGTTCACTGGTGAAACTTTTGGCTTAGTATATATCCCTGAGTGGATGAGTCTAAGGAGTAGCAGGTTCTCTAATGCTTGTGTGAAGAGTAGGCAGAAGGGATCTACTCGCAGTATATGAAAAGTAAACAGAAGGGATTTACTTGCAGAGAAACAAATGTTTTCTTTCTAGACACTCGAGTACAGTGGCAAATGTTTTTGCGTAGTAAAGTAAACAGAGCACTTGCACTTTAAATAAAGAATTACGATACCTTGTGAAGGAGGGAGTCAGTTGCGGAGCTGCGCTGATGTCACTCAGTGCCGCGCTGGTATTGGTCGAGGCAGCGGGCGTGTAGCTGAGATAGAATTGTAAAGGAGGGGTGAGCACAGAAGCGTGAGAACTCGTTTCACGAGAAACGCCGCACACCTATTGGTTGAAATTGTTTGAAATCGCGCATTTGATTGGTTGCAGAAAAATAAAAGACGCATTTGTATTGGAAGTGGTTTTGTAAACAAAAAATTATTTGCGAAAAAGTATATGTGGTATCCAACTCATCCAGAGATTCGACCTGACCCAAGATATCAAGGTTTTGCGAGGGATCAGTGGAAATCAGCTAGATATAAGATTATGTACGGAAGCAAGAGAAAAATGACATTTGTAGACAAAGTAAAGAATTATTTCAAGAAAGACAAGCCTATCAAAACTAGAGAAGGAGTTATCATTCCACCACCTAATACTCCCGCATCATTTATGTTATTCGACAGAGGCTACCATGCTTGTGTATGGTTGGAAAATTGGGTGGAATATACTAAAGATGACGGAATTTTGGCATTTCCTTTAGAAGGGACATTTAATAGCAGAATCTTGTTCAACCTGAGAACCCGAATGAATGATTTGCATCCCAGACCTAGACTAACGCAATATGAGGACTTAGAAGAATGGGAAATAGAGGCTTTTGAGCGAGACAGACCCAGAATTGACAAAGGGTTAGCAAAATGTTATCCGAAGGTACAGAAAGAAACCCGAGAAAAAAGAATGAAAGAATGGAGACAAAACCTGATGGAAGAAGGACTGTACCCTGTATTAACCGTAGAAGAGCCCGTGGGAGGGAAAAGGACAGAGAAAACAAAACATTTAATGACCAGTGGTGATTCAGACAATGAGTATCTGGAGGATTTGATAATGAAGAATTCACCACCTTATAATGAGGAACCAAGATCCCTAAGCACAAGAAATCCATTCCTGAAACCTAATTATGGTGAGGGACCAAGTATGACAAATCCAAGTGCCCCGAGTTATGGCCCTTCCTTAATTCCGCGGATAGTACATGAGACCTCCATGGATAAGGTACTGCAGGATAGAGAGCGAGAGGCTTTAATTAAACAAAGAACTGAACTAATCCAGAAAATCTCCCAATTGAATACCAATCCTGAAGCTTTGACAATCCCAGTAACTATTGGACCAGTTGTTCCTTTGTACGGGGATAAGCAAAGTAGTCCGAAAACTCCAATCATAACTCCATCTGTAGTACAACCGAGAAAAGAGCCATTGATAGTAGATGATCAGGCAAGTGAATGCGAGTCTGTGATTTCCTTGATGGATTTGCCGATAAGGGAACCAGAAGGGAGTTCACAGAGGAAAAACACTCCTTTTACTTCGAGAGAAGATCAGATTGAGTCATCTTCCGGTACTAGAAGTGCTACGGTAGTGACTCCTGAAGAAATAGACAGATGGACCCGAGAATTAGAGAAACCCAATCCTCAGCCAAAACCATTGGATATATACAAACTGAGAATAGAATTAGAGGAACTGATGGCTGGAAATGTGGGGTTTGACAGACTGAACACCCTTAGTGAAGAGGAATTGTTATTCATTTGCAAAAGTATAACCCGTAATACCAGAGTGTATCATGAAAAATTAATGGACATCGCAGCTAGTATGGGAATAGACATTAGCAGATCTTAAGTTTTGCAAAAACCCTACAGAGCAGAGTTCTCAGACAAAGATTTAGAGAACATGAATGTGTCAGGGAAAAAGGTACAGATAAGAGAATTGCTAAACCTGTTACAGAAATGGGGAGATCTAAAGAAATGGAAAGCCAGGTGGGCCAAGAAAAAGGAAGACAGCAGATCAAAGCAAATGACATGTGAATATGTCTTGAAAGAAGCAGAAAAGGTGGAAAAATTATATCCTATGCGAGAATTGCCAGGTGGAGGATATGTACATGTTCCATGGTCCCGACAGGATATTGTGTCCTTTACAAATGACTTCCCAAAATTGCGAGAAAAACCTGTAGAATGGTACAGACAGGTCGAGAGATTTGTGAAAGTTCAAAAATGCCTCCTGAAAGATCTAGATGGTTTCTTTGACATTGTAGTTCCCGTAGATTTATGGACAGAATGTAAAATTGCTGTTGATTGGCCTTGTGAAGAATACGCCAGAGACCCAAAGACAGGGGCTCCTTCATTGGATGTGATGAGGAAATACAACCAGGTAATGTTGTATTTGAAATGAAAGGTGCCTGCAAAAGAAACTGATTTGACCCGAATAGATAGAACTACCCAAAATCGAGATGAAACTGTGCATTCATACTATGAACGACTGTTACAGGTGTTCAAAACATACAGCGGTCTGGACAACATTGAGATGAAGGAAATGACCCACTTCATTTATCGATGTGTGTTAGGGTTAAGGCCTGAGATTTCACAGTGGATCAAAGACAATAAAATTTGCTTGCAAGCTAAGCCAATTGATGAAGTCCTTAAATATGCTAAATACTGTGAAGATGAGCTAGAAGACAAACGAAAAGAACTGAAAGAAAAGGTCATGTGGGCACAGGTAAAATTAGCAGAGCACCAAGAGCAGCAGATGAATAAAATGACTAATAATCAGAGTCAGGGCCCTGGAGGTGGGGGAAAACCGAGAGTAAAAATGAGTCGAGAAGAGGCACGAAAGAAATTCCCATGTCACGGATGCGGTAAGATAGGATACTGGAGAGACGAGTGTATGGCTGTACAGAATGGTAATGTGCAAATTAATTATTTGAATCCACAGACACAGAATGAGACTCCACGGAAGACCCAGCAGCAGGTAAAACAGAATCAGTTGCCTCGTGCACCTAGGCCAAATTATAGGAGCAAAACACAACAGAGTGAATACACTGCAGGTTGGGAAGGAAGGGAGGATAGAAATGCAGCAACTTCACAATTTCGGTTAAATGACACGTTTCTTTGTGACGACACCTACTGACGGTGCCTGAGGGGGGAGGACGAGGAGTGCGTGCTTGGCGCATCCTTGCCGGTGGACCAGTCAGGGCCATACATTGAAGGAAAGGTTGAAGGAAATGACGTCACCTTTCTGTTGGACACTGGTGCTACCCGTTCTACTGTGACAAGAGCAGACGTTCCAAACCTACCCCTCTCGGGAGAAGTGATCCAAGTAGTGGGCGTTTCTAATCAGCTAATTAGTACCCCAGTTACAGAACCTATGGGGATTAAAATTGGGAATTTTAAAGAGATGCATAGATTTGTTGTTTGTGATTCCAGTCCTGTGAACCTACTAGGACTAGATTTGTTGTGCAAAATGAATTGCACTATCTTTTGCACTCCAAATGGCTTCGAAATTCAGACCCCAGATGAAGATGGAATATACAAATTAATGTTAGCAAGACCGGACTCAGAAATTAAAAGACTGACAATATAGGACTTACCTGAAGAACTCCAAGAGGACAGTGAAACCAGAGGTATGGGATTTTACTGGAAAAGATGTAGGATTAACGGCAAATGTTGACCCAATTAAAATAGCCATAAAAGAAGATGCAGTCTACCCAAATACCAAGCAGTACAAAATGAGTGCAGAGGTGAAAGCAGGAGTTGCTATTGAAATCAAACGGTTGCTAGAAGCAGGCATATTGCAAGAAGTATTGAGCAGTCCTTGTAACTCACCGATAAGTTCAAGTTCAAGTTTAGCATTTGTATAGCACACTACTCACCCAGAGGGTCTCAAGGCGCTTGAGGGAGGGGGGTACTTTACTTATCGAATATCCAAGTTTTTAGTTGTTTTCTGAAGGAGAGGTGGTTCTGTGTAAGGCGGAGGTGGGTGGGGAGAGAATTCCAGGTTTTGGCCGCTAAGTGGGAGAAGGATCTTCCCCCCATGGTGGATCTATGGATGCGTGGAATTGCGGCGAGGGCTTGATTGGACGATCATAGTTGGCGGGTGGGGGTGTAAAAGGACAGGCGCGTGTTGAGGCATTCGGGTCCTAGGTCGTAGAGGGCTTTGTGTGCGTGGGTGAGGAGACGGAACGTTATTCTCTTGTTAACGGGGAGCCAGTGGAGGTCTTTCAGGTGATTGGAAATGTGAGCTTGGCGGGGGATGTCTAGTATGATTCTGGCTGAGGCGTTTTGGATGCGTTGGAGTTTTTTCTGTAGTTTGGTTGTGGTTCCGGTGTAAAGGGTGTTTCCGTAGTCCAGTCGGCTTGTGACCAGTGCGTGGGTGACCGTTTTTCTTGTTTCGGTGGGGATCCAACGGAAGATTTTTTTGAGCATACGTAGGATGTTGAAGCATGATGATGAAACGGCGTTGACTTGTCTGGTCATCGAGAGGGAGGAGTCCAGGATGAAGCCCAGGTTACGTGCGTGGTCCGTGGGTATGGGTGCATTTCCTAGGGCCGGTGGCCACCATGAGTCGTCCCAAGCGGAGGGGGATGAACCTAAGATGAGGACTTCCGTTTTGTCCGAGTTCAGTTTTAAACGGCTGTTCTTCATTCATTCGGCTACTTCTTTCATCCCTTCGTGTAGGTTGGTTTTGGCGGTGTTTGGGTCTTTGGTGAGGGAGAGGATCAACTGGGTGTCGTCTGCGTAGGAGATGATGTTAAGGTTGTGTTGGCGCGCGATGGATGCGAGGGGACTTATGTATACGTTGAAGAGGGTGGGACTGAGTGAAGATCCTTGTGGAACGCCGCAGATGACTTCGGTGGCCTCTGATCTAAAAGGGGGAAGGCAGACTCTCTGGGTTCTTCCGGCGAGGAATGAGATGATCCAGTCCAGTGCTTTTCCTTGTATTCCTACGTTGCTGAGGCGTTGTGTAAGGGTGCTGTGACAGACTGTGTCGAAGGCTGCTGAGAGGTCAAGTAGGATGAGGGCAGCTGTTTCTCCGTTGTCCAGTAGAGTTCGAATGTCGTCTGTTGCTGCGATGAGGGCGGTCTCGGTGCTGTGTTTGGCTCGGAAGCCGGACTGTGAAGGGTCGAGGGATTTGTTGGAGTCGAGGAAGGCGGCGAGCTGACTGTTGACGGCTTTCTCAATGACTTTGGCAGGGAATGGGAGGAGCGAGATGGGGCGGTAGTTCTTAAGTTCAGTGGGGTCTGCTGTGGGTTTCTTCAGGAGGGCGCTGAGTTCGGCATGTTTCCAGCTTTCCGGGAAGGTAGCGGAGTTGAGGGAACAGTTGATGACGTCTCGGAGATGGGGTGCGATAATGGAGTCTGCTTTGTTGAAAATATGGTGGGGACAAGGGTCGGTAGGCGATCCAGAATGGATGGAGTTCATCAGTCGGAAGGTGTCTTCAGTGGTGATTGGGTTCCAGGCGCAAAGGTTGTTGGAGGGGGGTTTTAGTTCGGAGGTGGGTGGGGTGGACTGGTCTCTGGACTGGTTTTCAAAGCTGTTATGTATGTCAGCGATTTTGTTGTGGAAAAATGAGGCTAGGGAATCGCAGAGGTCTTGGGAGGGAGTGATGTCGTTGGTGCCGGCGGTGGGGTTGGTAAATTCTTTGACGATGTTGAATAGTTCCTTGCTGTTGTGGGCGTTGTTGTCGAGTCGATCCTTGAATGCTGATTTCTTGGTGGAACGGATCAGTTGGTGGTGTTTGCGGGTGGCGTTCTTGAAGGTGGTCAGGTTGTCAGTGGTTGGGTTTTTTCTCCAGTTTTTCTCGAGGGTGCGACAGAACTTCTTAGATTTCTTAAGGTCGTCGTTGAACCAGGGGGCTTTTTTGATACCTTGTTTGATTTGATGTTTTTTCAAGGGTGCTAAATCGTCAGCGCTGTGGGTGATCCAATGTGTGAGGTTGGTGGCTGCGAGGTTTGGGTTCGATGATTTTGCAGGAGGGTTTTGGAGAAGCGATGTGAAGAGTTGGTCGGTGGTAATTTTGTTCCAGTTTCTGCGGGGAATTGGTTGAGGGTGGTTGTGGGTCGTAGTCTTTTTGTAGTTGAAGTGGACGCAGCTGTGGTCTGTCCAGTGGAGAGCTGTGGTGTGATTGAAGGAGATGTGCTTGCTGGAGGTGAAGATTGGGTCGAGCGTGTGCCCGGCATAATGGGTGGGGGTGTTAATAAGTTGTCTGAGTCGGAGATTGGCGAGGTTGTCCAGAAGGGTGGTAGTGTTGCTGTCGTTGTTCTTTTCCAGGTGGAAGTTGAGGTCTCCCAGTAGAATGTAGTCCTCGGAGGGGAGGGCGTGTGGGCTGATGAAGTCAGTGATGTCTTCGCTAAATTGTGAGCGGGGTCCTGGTGGCCTATAGATGAGGGTGCCTCTGAGTGTGGTCTTGGGGTCGGTGTGGATCTGGAAGTGGAGGTGTTCGGCGGCAGCGAGGTTTTTGTCGGAACTGGTCGTGATGCGGATGGTATTCTTGTGGACGATGGCGATGCCTCCTCCAGTCTGGTTGATGCGGTCCTTTCGGATGATCTGGTAGCCGTCCGGGATGGCTATGGCGATGTCAGGTGCCGATGAGGCGTTCATCCAGGTTTCTGTTAGAAAGGCGACGTCCGGCGATGTGGTGTCGAGTAGGTTCCAAAGGTCAATGGCGTGTCTGTGGACCGAACGGGTGTTGAGCAGGATGCACTTCAGGTGGTTAGTGTCGGAGATCTGTTTGGAGTTTGTGGATTTGGTGTGGGTCCTGATGCAGTCGAACTTGCAGGAGTGGCAGGTGAAGGGTCCATGGGTGTGTCCTGGGGCGGCTTGGAAGCAGATAGGGAGTCGGCCGGGGTTTAAGTGCTGAGAGGGTTGAGGCGTCGTACGTTATGCGGGTGGAGTGGATTTTGCGAGGACCAGGGGGTTTGGCGCTGGGCGCGGTCCAGGCGCGGACGGGCATAGCCGGGCTTACCTTTGGCGCGCCTTTGGCGCGCATGGTGCGCGACCGCTGCGCGTGGACGCTGCACGTAGGTTGTTCTGACATAAATGGATAGTGGGGGGGTGGAGCGAGAGAGGGTCAGCTGGGAGGCGAGCGGGGTGGAGAGAGGGGCTGGGAGGCAGAACAACAAAATGGTGGCAGCAAAAACAAAAGCTAAACAGCACAAGCAGGGCTCTGGTAATGTAAACAATGCGAGCTTTGCAGTAAGCGCTACGAGATAGTCAATCACCAATCAAAATATGCAAAGTGGGCTATGCGCTATAGCGCTATGCTACTACTCAGGCACTATTAGATTTTTAATGATTAAGAACGCTATCAGAGGGAGCAGAGCACAATAACGTGATGGCAGCCAAGAGCAGTGAAGCGCTAGGATACCGGTGCCAGGGAGAGTGGGGAGCGACCGCTTCTGAGCCAGTCAGGACGGTCACAGCGCAGGATCATGCGGGTCAGTCCTGTACTTTCAGTGGGAGGGAGGGTCAGCTGGGAGGCGGGAGCGGGGTGGAGAGAGGGGCTGGGAGGCAGAACAACAAAATGGTGGCAGCAAAAACAAAAGCTAAACAGCACAAGCAGGGCTCTGGTAATGTAAACAATGCGAGCTTTGCAGTAAGCGCTACGAGATAGTCAATCACCAATCAAAATATGCAAAGTGGGCTATGCGCTATAGCGCTACGCTACTACTCAGGCACTATTAGATTTTTAATGATTAAGAACGCTATCAGAGGGAGCAGAGCACAATAACGTAATGGCAGCCAAGAGCAGTGAAGCGCTACGATACCGGTGCCAGGGAGCGTGGGGAGCGACCACTTCTGAGCCAGTCAGAACGGTCACAGCGCAGGATCAGGCGGGTCAGTCCTGTACTTTCAGTGGGAGGGAGGGTCAGCTGGGAGGCGGGAGCGGGGTGGAGAGAGGGGCTGGGAGGCATAACAACAAAATGGTGGCAGCAAAAACAAAAGCTAAACAGCACAAGCAGGGCTCTGGTAATGTAAACAATGCGAGCTTTGCAGTAAGCGCTACGAGATAGTCAATCACCAATCAAAATATGCAAAGTGGGCTATGCGCTATAGCGCTACGCTACTACTCAGGCACTATTAGATTTTTAATGATTAAGAACGCTATCAGAGGGAGCAGAGCACAATAAAGTAATGGCAGCCAAGAGCAGTGATGCGCTACGATATCAGCAGAGCAAATAACGTGATGGCAGCCAAGAGCAGTGAAGCACTACGATACCGGTGCCAGGGAGCGTGGGGAGCGAACTCTTCTGAGCCAGTCAGGATGATAATTGGCATAAAGAAACCTAGTGGTAAGTACAGGGTCGTACAGGACCTGCGCAAGGTTAATAAAATCGTAGTTCCTTGCTGTCCTGTCGTGCCAAATCCTGCAGTGATTCTATACCAAATACCATGGAATGCTGGATGGTTTACCGTCATTGACTTATGTCATGCATTCTTTTCGATTCCATTACATCCAGACAGCAAATTTCTTTTCTCATTTGAATTCGACAGCCATGTATACGTCTGGAATCGTGTTCCTCAGGGGTACACGGAAAGCCCTTCTATCTTTAATCAAATTTTAAAAAAGTGCCTTGAAACTCTAGTATTGCCCGGAAAATCAGTCCTGGTGCAATATATAGACGACCTCTTGGTGGCGTCTAAAAGCAGGAAAGACTGTGTTGTCGACACCAATGCCTTACTAAACCATTTAGGTGAAGGGGGACATAAAGTGTCGCCAGAAAAACTGCAGTTCTGTACCTCTTCAGTAAAATATCTGGGCACCAGATAGAGAGAGGTATCAGGAAAGTTACCACAGAAAGAATTAGAATAATTCGAAACATGGAATTACCAAACACCCAGAAAGATATCAGAATGTTTCTTGGAGTTATAGGATACTGTAGACAATGGATTGTGGGATTTGCAGTCCTAGCAAGACCATTGATAAAAATGACAAAGAAAGGAGCAAAAGATCCTGTGGAATGGGATGACGAAAGCATGACTGCTTTTGTAAAATTGCGAGAATGTCTGTGTACTGCTCCTGCACTAGGAATGCCTGACCATTCAAAGGATTTTGCACTCTTCTGTGACACCCGAGATAATTGTGCACTTTCAGTCCTGACCCAAATTCATGGTTTGACCCGACGTCCAGTGGCATATTTTTCTTCCACATTGGACCCAGTAGCAGCTGGATTACCTGGATGCTTGAAAGCTGTAGCTGCAACATGCACGAGTCTTGAACAGAGTGAGTCCATTGTGATGGGACATCCAGTAACTGTGTATGTTCCACATTCTGTTGTAATTTTGCTGACAAGAACTAAAACTCAGTATCTCACACCTAGTCGGCTGACAAAGTATGAGAGAAGCTTTGTAGGTGCAGGAAACGTGACCATTGCTAGATGTAATATTTTGAATCCAGCTACCTTACTGCCTAATTCATTCGCAGCAGAAGTGAGGGAGGAAACTGAACATGACTGCATTGATTTGACCGAGTTTAGTACAAAACCACGCCCAGATATAAAAGAAGACCCTTTAATTAATGAGGATTATGAGCTGTTTGTAGACGACTCATGCATGGGACATGAGGAGGGAGGCCTAAGTGCTGCCTACTCGGTGTGTACTTTGGGAGGTCCAGTGGAAGCATCCTATTTACATGGAGTCAAGTCTGCACAAGTAGCTGAATTGGTTGCATTGACAAAAGCTTGTAAATTTGGGAAGAACTCAAAGATAACCATATATACTGATAGCCAGTATGGTTATGGGGTTGTGCATGACTTTGGCCAGTTATGGATGCAAAGGGAGTTCCTGACTTCTTCAGGCACCCCTATCAGAAATGGAAATTATGTGCAGGATTTACTGGAAGCAATCCAGTTACGAAAAGAATTGGCTGTGGTCAAGTGTGCTGCTCACAAATCTGGCAATGACAAAGTGACAGCAGGTAATCGATATGCTGACCAGTTAGCCCAACATTGTGCAAGATACAGAATAGCAATCAATATAAAGGATGGGGGAAACGGAAACAGCTGCCAACTTTTGATGCTAGAGGGAGTGAATACATGGGAGGAAGTGAGAGACTTACAGGACACAGCAGAGCCACAGGAAAAACAAAGGTGGAGAAACTTTGGTTGCCAGAGAGGGGTGGAAGATGGTGTCATTGTTTTAACTGGATGGTATGCCTGTGTTGCCAGACTGTCTGCTTGCTCCTATGGCTAGGTTGATACATGGAGACACACATTTGGGAAGAGATGCGATGATTCGCATGTTCCGCCAGACATGGTTTAATTTGAGATTCAGAAACATAGCAGAGGCACTCTGCCAGAGGTGTCTGGTTTGTCAGCAATTTAACCCCGGAAAGAAAACTTTGGTGTTACCAGGAAAAATTGGAAAGGCAGAGGGCTCCTTTATTCGATTACAACTAGACTTTATTCAGTTACCCCCTTGTCGAGGAATGAAGTACCTACTTGTCATTGTCTGCCTATTTTCAAAGTGGGTGGAAGCTTACCCTGCACGTAGAAATGACAGCATTACAGTAGCCAAATTATTATTTAGGGAGCTTACACCTCGTTACGGTTTCCCAGTCACGATTGAATCTGACAGAGGAAGTCATTTCCAAAATCAAATAATAAAACAGATTTGTGAAGCATTCAAAATCATGCAAAAACTGCACTGTGCATATCGCCCAGAGGCTTCTGGAGTGGTAGAACAACTGAATGGCATAATTAAAGCAAGATTGGGAAAAATGTGTGAATACACACAATTGGAATGGCCTGATGCTTTGCCACTTGTGTTGATGGGACTCAGAAGTATTCCAGACCGGAACACGGGCTTAAGCCCCCATGAGATACTAATGGGAAGAGCAATGCGGCAAGCATGGGTGCCAGGATACAAACTGATAAGCATATCTGATGATTTGGTACTAGAATACTGTAAAGAACTGGCTGACCAAGTGCGTACTATCTCTCACCAGGTTGGGGGAGACGCTGTCGCCATGCCAACGACTCCAGCACATGACCTGAATCCAGGTGACTGGGTTGTAATAAAGAAACATACTCGGAAAAGTTGCCTTGCCCCAAGGTGGGGAAAGCCACGACAGGTGATCCTAGTAACCACCACAGCTGTGAAGTGTGCAGGAGTACCTCGCTGGATCCATGCCAGCCATACGAAGAAAGTGACTGAACCTGAAGAAACTGAGGCTGAAGGTTGTGCAGCTGAGGGGTCCCAAGATATCGGTCCTGAAGTAGCTGAAGAGAAACAACCGAGCAGTCAAGATGATTGGATCCCAATAGTCGATCTGACTATAGATCCTGTGAGAACAAGAAGAAAAATCTATTTAGATAGACAGTGGGATAGTGAGGACGAGACAGGTATAGAAGAAGGTACTCAGATCATCGAAATCCAAATCAAATCTGATTCTGAGGAGGACCAGATAGGGAAAGAACAGGTAATTGACACTCCACCAAGAACACCTGAGCCAGGAGAGGGACAGACAGAAATTAGGGCGGAAGTTCAAGCAGAAGAAAATCAAGAGTTCGAAGAGCTTGAACAGGACCAGATAGAACTAGACAATTGTGTTCAGGAAGAAGAAAACAATACAAACCAAAATCAGCATACACCTGAACAAGGCCAGTTTAGGGACCAGGCAGAAGAAACTGATGAAAGACCTGGACCTAGTCAGTTAGGGTTAAATACTGAAGACAAACTTGAAACAAATGTGCCACAACTGAACGAAAACAAAAGAGTGTTTGAGGAAAGTCAAGAGACAGTACCAGTTAAAAGACTCAGAAAAGGTGACTCAGTACTTAGATTTGTAAAAAGACTAAGATTGTGATTAAAGACAATAAACGAAGAACCTGAGCAGATAAATGAAGTATCAAGTCAAACGGACCCAGCTGTAACAAAACCGAAGCGAAAAAGTGCTTGTATAAAGAAACTGAATAACAAGTACCAGAGTCCTGAGTGGATTTACTTTGTATTAGAAGAATTTGAAAATCTGGAGATAAGTGACGAAAGTGATGAAGAATTGATTGCTGACCAAGCTGAAGAAGAAGCGAAACCAACCTGAAAAGTTGCTCGAGTAAGCAAACTGTGCAGAGTTATAAAGAGGGGTTGAAGCTTCTTTTGAGTCAAAATGTCTGATTCTTCTGTGAATGGGAGACCGAGACGAAGTTGTTTAAAAACATGCTGCCAAGTGTGTTTATGTAGTGTAGCAATAGTACTGATACTTTGGATAGGACTAACAATAGCCATTCCTTCTATGATGAGTAAAGACCAGAACCTGTACCCAAATAATCACTTACCAGAGGATACTGTAGAACCACACACTAGAAATACACCACAAAGAGTAGATGCACCAGAGAAGCCACTTAGCCTTAAGCAAACAAAACTAGATTTAGAACCACCAGATGAGGAAGGATTACATTACAATAAAATCAGGAACAAAAGTCATTTAAATGTTTTCGCAAACCTGTTGGTACATTATGTAGAAGCTATGGAAATAGACGACTGTTATGTCTGTATGAAGCTGCCTACTTCGTTTGCTGAAGGTGTGACGTATCACCACTTGCCCTTAACCTATGGAATCTCCTGTAGTATACTAACTAGTTTATTTTATAGAAGAGGACCTTTACAGTATTATTACTCAAACTCTGATGTGACATTTTCTGAACTTCCTGTGCGAAGAAACCTGAACCTTGTACATACAACTAGGGATGTAGCAAAATACATGAGTGATTATTTTCTAACTGTAGGTAAAATAAATATAGATGACGCACGCAAAGATAACTTGACCTGTTCATTACACGAAAAAGAGAAAATGTTTTTAAATATGGTAGAGAAGAGAAGAGAAAGTTTCCAAGAGAAAGCAAAAGACAAAAATCAGAAAACTCCTAAATGGGCTGAAAGCATAGAGAGTACATCAAATGGTGGGGCTAATGCTGCTATGTTACTGGATTTCGAAAAGAAGGGGAAACTTTGTCTTCAAATAGAAAGAACCAGTTATTATAACAATATATTCATTGGTTCCAGTGAATGCGAACACAATTACAAGGTAATTGGGGGTTGGGGTTTCAAAGATGGGTCAGAGCCTGTGTTTCCTGGAATTTACTATATATGTGGTAACAAGGCTTATTTCAAATTGCCCGACCATTGGTACGGAAGCTGTTACTTTAGTATTGTCTTCCCAAAGATATACCATGTGGAGAAAATCACTAGAAGCACTGAAAGAACTAATGAATTAGTACGTAGTAAAAGAGAAAGTGTTGGTGAAATAGTAGGTGATATTTTTAGTGCAATGATACCTACAGTGGGAGTGGCTCTGAAAACACACAGAATTTGTAAATTGTCAACAGTAGTAGATCGGTTATCCACTGACACTGCTGGAGGTTTCCTGATGGTCAATACCGAAATGGTTGCGATCAGATCAATGGTTTTACAAAATCGTCTTGCTCTTGATACATTATTGGCAAAAGAGGGCGGAGTCTGCAGAATGTTGAAAGCGCAACATTGTTGCACTTACATACCTGACAAAAGTGTGGAGATCAAAGGGTATGTGAGGAACATTACTAATTTGGAAAAAGAGCTTAAACCACTTGAGGTTGAGGGTGCCTGGAAGACACTTACTGATGGTCTCTCTGCTGTAGGTCATTGGTTTTCTAACCTAGGTAAAAGTCTTTTGAGTAAAATACTGATGCCAATTGCGGGAATAGGGCTAGTAGTGTTTATAATAGTAATCTGCTGCAAATGTCGAAAACACAAAAAGAAGTATTCTGTGAACAAGAGAGGAGTGAAAAGAAATGTTGATGAGCTTGAATTAGAAGAATTGAATAATCAGATTTATAAAAGGGTGAAAAATTCTCACCCTAATAAAGAGACTGAGAAAACGCTAAACAGAATGTTTGAAGAGATTGAACTGGGTAAAATGTGAAAAGTTGGCATCTGGTTCCATTAATTTGTGATGATATAAAATATCATGAAAGAGGGGATTGATGGAGCAAGGATTCGCACGTATAGCGCCTTGCTTGTACTCATGAACCTCAAATAACCCTAATAGTATTAATCAACCTGTTTGTCTTATTAATTTACCCCTTATTCTGACATTTTGGGTATCCGAGTGATGCTTGCCTATGTGTTTACTAATCCCAATCCGCTTGCTACTCAAGATGGCTGCTGCTACGCGGGAATTTCTTCTGCGCATGGGTCGGTCATACCCATGTGACGTGACGTACTCGCAGTTCTGGTGGGAAACTCTTTGCACTTGCGCAGTAGAACTAAAATGGCTGCTTTGTGTCCTCACATGCCCGAAGCTTGCATCGCTGCTTTCGCTATGCTGTTTGTTCTGCATTAATCACTAAGGCTATAGTTATTATAAAGTAATGGGAGTAGTATAGTGACTCATGGTATACAGTGCATTCTTTTTTTTCTGTGTTCTAAAACTGTTCTTTTCTATTTTATGGTACATTACGAAATGTGGCCTGCCTTCCCTTGCCGTACTCCATGTTGCTTGAAACTGAGTCTGCGCGAGATTTGCGCGTCTCCCGAAGCAGATAACCTTGGAAATACTGCCAAGGAGCTGACTGACTGAGAAGATGCTCATGAGAACCTAACCTTACGAACTCTAGTCGCATACATTGTATTTGTGGAAAAGAACATGTATTGTTGTACATCATGAGAACCTGAAGTTCGAGGGGCGGTCTTGAAAATGCAAATATTGAGCTTGAGAAAGTCAAATTCTAGGTGGTGTGATGACCTGTCCTTTCTTTTGCCCAATCGAATTTGGGGATCCTTACACTTGCAACATTTGGGGGGTGGAACACTGACCTGAAAACAGTATAACCAGCCTAGGTTAGTTTGAGAAATTGTCCGACTTGTCCGAATAGCTGACCTGTCACTGACCCTACGCACTCAATAGCTGATTGAAACAGAGGTGCTGCGGAGCACTCTGTCTGACAAACTCACAGACCCAATCGGGGTTTTGAGAACCTTAAGTGCTGGCGAAGCACTTTGCTGGGGAATTCGAGAACCCAATCGGGGTTTTGACTGATAGCTGCAGAGAGGGTGTAGCGCAGGCGTTGCAACTGAACTGCGGGTGCTGGTCTTACCTTGGTGGTCCTGTCCTGATCCTAACCTGGTTTTCCTCTCCTGGGTTTCCATTCTGCACCTGTTGGCCTACTGGCGACTGCATTTCCTTGGGTTCCTACTGTCCATAACTGACCCGTGGCCAGGGTTGGTCTCAACACTGTTCTAGGTAAAGATAAATCTGTGCGGGAAATACACTCACGTTCTTTTATTGCTTTCTGAAACTACTAAAGTCTTATTTGCACATTGTTCCTTTTCTTACCCTCCCTGTGCTGACCAACAATAAAGTTCAACATTTGCTGTTTTACTAGCATGTTCCATTTTTCTTCCCATCCTTTAAGTCAATGGTGAAATACTGCTCATGAAATATAGATGTTCCCTTTCTCTACCCGTCTATTTAGATGAATATAATTGGTTGCTCTGAATTATTAGCGTGTTCCATTTTTCCCTACCCATTTAGCTACATGGTTATTTCTAATTCTTCAGTACTAAATAAAGTTCTTTTGCCTTACCCACCTTCTAGGGGTACTCAAACTGTGATATTCTAGCATGTTCCTTATCTTTCCCGTCCTTTAGACACACCATATTCAAGTCTGATTTCTGGAAAATTTCATACTAGTATGTTCCCTGTTTTACCTTCTCTTTAAAGTTCTAAATGGTTGGCATAATCTATTTTCTACATGGTTATACGCTCTTTATGATTTCGGTTATCGATAGTTTGCTTACTGTAAATCTTTTGCTTTCTGACATTGATGAGAACTAGATAAAGGTTTTTAAAACTTCCCGAGTCTGTGGTTATTATAAAAGAGTGCAAATATTATAAATGTTATTGTATTTTGGTGACTGCTTATCTTTTTCAGCTAGCTCCCTGATCCAATGTGGTCATAGGTACCTGTGACAAGGATTGGTAAGTCAGGTACATTGGAAATAAACAGGAATGAACTGGGTTACTGGTAGTAGAGTGTAGGTTACCCGATTAATAAATATGGTAAATTGAATTTATGGGCCCAAGTGCGTATATGGTGAAATTGTTGGTCGGGTGACCTGCGCGCTCTATCAAGGTCTAAATCTCTACAGCGCTGAGGCATGCAGCTGCGCGTCCTCTGCGTTATTACTTTCGTATAAATTTGGCCCAAGCTATTAAGCTAATATTATATTTAATGTTACTTCTGCTCTATTCTGTGGCAAGTCTTATGGAAGCTATCAAGCATAGATTTCTTACTGTCATCAACCGATCAGATGCCTAAAGTCATCAGGCACAACACTTGGCACAACACTTGGGTCATTAACCTGGATCTGTGCAACAGGTGTGCAGTGAGATCACTCCGTGTCCACGGTTCCGTCTTAAGGCTATTACCGAATTCCCTGAAAATCCAAGGAGAACCTAGGCATAGATGCATCAAGGTAGAATCCGCTCGCAAAGGGGCAGATTTTTAGAATCTGCCCGTTTGCGACCGGTATTTTTGCATTTGGGATGCATCATTCCAATGCAAAAATCGCAAATTAAGAAATCGCAAAATTGTGATTACTTGCATTTATGCATTAAAGTTTAAAAAATAGCGATTTCGCTAATAGGGATCGCAAATTACCATGAAGTTGAACTTCATGGTAATTTGCAAAAACTTTGAAAAATGCATTTTTCAAAGTTTCATGTTGCGCACACACATGCCCTAAGGGCATGTGTGTGCGCAACATATGTGCACAGATCAATTTCAGGGGTGCAACAGGGTGTCCTTCGGACACCCCTGCACCCTTGAAATCACATTCTAATTGTGATTCGCAAATTGAGACTGTCTTCCCATTAATTCCTATGGGCCCATAGGAATGAATGGGGAGGTATTCCTTAATTGCGACTCGCAATTTGCGAGTCACAATTGAGGAATTTTAAGAAATCGCTATTTTTTTAGTGATTTCTTCATGCATTGCATTTTGCTATTCCTTAATAGTGAATCAATATTTTTCGCTATTAAGGAATAGCAAAATGGGTTCTTGATGCATCTGGGGGTTAATACTCATATGTTCATGAATGTGCGAGGCCTGCCTGGATCTAAACCTCTAATCGCTGACACTTCTTACTCCCGGCCCCACCACTCGCCGTGTTGTCGACACTGGTGCAGCTAGTGTGCCAAGGCCCTGGTGCAAGCAGAGGAAATTGCCCCCCACCCACTGGTTTCGGAGTAAAAAAAATAGCTACATTTGGGGTGCCTCCGGGCCTTGACGTCGCTGCACCTACAACACTATAGATAGCTACGACTGATTACCACCTAGATCTTTAAACCAACACCAACGTGGGATAAGGTCAGGTCAAAAAACATAGAATAAATAAATACATTTGATACAAGCCCAATTGTAACAATGTTTCCATCCCCACAGTGTGTATCTTCTTATTAATCATTTGGGCTACATTTAAATTTCTCTGTGGGGGCCACATTGATGTTTGCTTTAATTTATTGATTTTCCCAGGTATTTCTCCGTATAAAGACACTGCCTTAATCCAATTTATCAGCACAGACGAAAATTACCAACATGAGGAAATTAATGTAGAGACATGCTGCCTTACTTGGAGTTTGGGGCATGGGATACTCAATCAGTACATGGTGGATATCCTGGCTGCCGTATTACAAATGCTATTACTGATTATGCCTTTCTTTAACATCAAACGAAGCATCAGGAGTTGAGCTGTAACTTAAAACGTTGATGGTATGCCCAATATACTTGCGATGAAAGAGGCACTTGATCGAGTTGAAAAGCGAAACTTACAACTTAAATCGTAAATTGTGAAGATCACAGAATGCGGCCAACAACACACACACAGTGCACAAGACAGAAGAGGATACAGGACATAACATGATATATCCGTGCATCGCTTACTGTATTCTTTGTGTGATGCCATGAGAAAAAATCCCTACTTCACAGAATACGTGCACCATGCCTCAAACCAGTCAAGGATGAGCTCAAATATTTCCCTATAACTGTGCAACCTGAACTCCATTAATATCACTCACAATAGTAGCATTCCTGTTCTTGAATTGCAAGGTTTCAAACATCAACCACTTGTTTTACGGAATCTGTGGGACGATGTATCATTCCCATCAGCAAACCAGGCATGTGCAATTTGCGTGTGGACTGATCTGCAAATAAGAATGCAAATTGAGATTCGATTTACTTACTATGGGCCAGATGTACGACCCACTAATTTGCGACTCGCAAATTGGGATGTACAACAGTGTCTCAGACACTGTTTGCGACTCCGAATGGGGTCGCAAAATGCATGCCTCATTAATATTAATGGGGCAGGCACAATTTGGGACCCCATTAGAAATGGCTAGCACTGGGGTCAGCAGACCACCATGTCTGTGACTGCTTTTAAATAAAGCAGTTAAATAAAATGCAGCCCGTTTTCCTCAAAGGAAAACGGGAAGCATGTAAGAAATAAGAAAAATGAAACTTTTCAGTTTAATCTTTTAAGGGCAGGCAGTGGTCCCTGGGACCACAGCCTGCCCGTAAAAAATATTTTTTGACCCATTCACAAAGAGGAAGGGTCCCCTAAGGACCCTTTCCCGTTTGCAAATGGTTAACCACCTACATGACGTAGGTGGTAAATTGCGAGTGTTTTGCAACTGTAATTGTGGTTGCAAAACATTCATACATTCAAATGTGAGTCCCTATTAGGAAGGGATGCCCTTGGCACGCCCCTTCCTAATAGCGAGTCGCAAACCTCATTTTGCGAATCGGTAAAATTTACAGATTTGCAAAATGAGGTTTGTACATGGCCATGCCCTAAACTGCAGTTGCAAATGGGCCGATTGCCCTCTGGACCGCTGCATGATTCCACCAAGGAAACTGGCATGATTCACGAAGGGCAAGATTTCCAAAGGGGACACCTTACCCTTAACAAATGAGTAACCAACCCAACTTGTGGGTTGGTATCTTACCAATGGTTTGCAACCACAGTTACAGTCACAAACCATTGAGGCATTCCTTACCAAAGTGCAAATAAGAGTGGGAGGTGCCTTTTTTATGCCCCCTCCTATTTGCGATTTAGTAAGGATTGTAAAAGCCCTTTATCGAGTGAAGGGCTTTTGTACACTAGGAAAAGTCCTTTTGCCGTTGCAAATCCAGTGATTTTGTGAAGTGCAGGGTTTGCCCTCCAAACCTTCGCCATTTTCCCCACTCCTTATGCTGCTGCATACCATACTCATTAGTTTGAATCCTAATGAAATGAAGGAGTTGAAAAGGCTGGCATAAAAAATCGAGACGTTTAATCAAATGCTGGTGTTGCACATATAGTTGAGCTGTCTCTTAAAAAACGTGCCATTTATGAGAGGCACAATGCATTTGATTCCTCTCCTCATAAGCCTTGATTTGTGCTTGGCAGCAGAACTCCACTAACTGCTCAAAGGGGTAGTATCCTGTTGTCCAAACTTGTTCCTTTGTGATTTCAACCTTCACTGGTCTAACCCCAACGACCTCGCTGTTTCTAGCCTTAAATCATTCTTAAATGATTGATAACTGACTCAACACTGTGACAAGCCAACTCATATTAAAGGAGAAACTCTAGATCTCATCATCTCGAAAGGGCAGACTCCAATACCCCGTTTGACTGGTCCAACCACCACTGCATCTTCTTTTATATTAACAGGGAGGTGTCAATGAGGAAGGCTCAACCAATGAAATCAAAGATATGGAAAAGAGATCTCAGATGAATAAATTCTGATGAACTTGCTGCCCAATGTAAATCGGCCCTCACCTCCCAAGCTGACTTGGTTGAGGTGCAGTCACTCATCGACTCCCACAATTTGACCATCTCCAACATCATGGATGCCCTTGCTCGTATCCAACAAAAAAACGCCTCCACAAAAACATCCAAACCCTGGTATGATGACAATTTAAACACGGAAAGCCGCAACCTTAGGGCAGTTGAACGTTCCTGGTGATCTAATCCCTCCTCGGACCAACTAAAACTCCTTAGAGAGGCTAGGAGCCTCTACAACAAACAAATTAAGATCGCTAAAGCTGACTACTTCAGACTCCAACTGGTTCAAGCTGCAAACTGCCCCATGAAACTATTCAAATTGGTCAAACGGCAATCAGTTGCAGGTCCAAACAACTCAGACCCAGGTGGCAGCCCACCCTCTTGCAACGAGTTTGCTGCTTTCTTCACTGAGAAAGCTAGGCTCATCTCCATTGACCTTGGCTCTAAGAAGCCCCTTCTACCTTCCCCCAGGGTCGTATCACCTCCTGACCTCTTAGATAAGCGCAGATTGATCAGCCTGTTTACCAAGAACTATGCATGGGGCACCTTCACCCCATTCAGTGAAAAAGACATCAACAAGATCCTTTAGAATATCAACCCATCCAATCACTTCAGTGACCCGTTGCCCCCGGCCATCTTTAAAAATATCAAGAATGTACTCATCCCCTCCGCGACAAGGATTGTAAATGCTTCTCATTCACAAGTCACAATCCCTGATTGCCTAAAAGCAGTCCAGGTATCCCCTATTCTAAAAACAATGAACGCAGACAAAGCTGATCTCAATAATTTCCGCCCTATCTCCAACATGCCCACCGTAGTGAAAGTCATAGAAAAATGCTTACAATCTAAACTTGGTGCTCACATAGAGAATTACCAACTCCTTGACCAGCATCAATCCGGATTTCGAAAAGGGCACAGCACTGATTCGGCGCTCACTAACGTCATGGACGACATCTTAAAAATGCTTGACCAAAACGAATCCTGCCTCCTGATCCTCCTCGACCTTTCCTCCGCATTCAACACGGTTAATCATGACAACGTCCTTGACAGTTTGAAAAATAGGATGGGCTTCTCTGGTCGTCCTTCCTTCACTACAGATATCAAAGAGTCAAGGCAAATCACTCTCTCTCCCAGCCCTCTCCAGTTCTCATGGGGGTTCCCCAAGTGTCTGCCCTATCTCCTATTCGCTTCAACCTGTTCTTGGAACCTTTAGCTAACTCATTAAACTCCACTAACATTCTCTTCCACATGTGTGCGGACGATACGCAACTCTATTTGAAAATCTCTTCCCCGGAAAACATCATCTCCCTCAACACTACCCTAACGTCTACTCCAAACTGGTTAACTGAGAACCATCTCCTGCTCAACACCACCAAAACGGAATTCCTGCTCATCGCCCCTCCCAAGCACATCCTCAAGATTAACATGTGGTTGAGTCACCTCACTGCCTTTAATTGCACCCTTCTCATCAAAGATTCAGCCAAAACACTTTGAGTCACCATGGACAAGCACCTAAATATGAAAAATCATATCAGTAAGGTGTGTAAGGGAGCAAACCACTTGATGGGGACACTCAGAAATATCAAACCTTTCCTTCTGCAAAATGATTTCAAGCAGGAGGTCCAAGCACCTGTCTTGCCGAGGCTTGACTACTGCAGCGCTACCCTCTGTGACCTTCCCAAATACACCCTGGCTCCACTAAGGGCATCATTCAACACAGCGGCTAGACTGGTTACAGGCACCAAACGAAATGAGTACATATCCCCAGTCCTAAAATCATTTAAGTGGTTGCTCTACGATTCACGCATTCAGTTAAAGATTGCAGTTCTGGCGCACAAAGTCCTCACTTCAATTCTCCTAGGTACCTCGCGCACAAACTTGAGCTTTCTTGTGGTGCAAGAGCCTCAAAAAGTGCCAATAATTTCCTTTTAGAACCACTCATCCTCAGCAAAAAGAGAACTTGTCTCAGAGCCTTCTTCAGCGCTGCCCCAAAGATATGGAATGCACTTCCACTGGAAGTTCGCAGAATCTCCTCAAAGACGGCGTTCAAATTGGAAACCAAAAGATTCCTTATGAATAAATTCCTACCCTAATTGGGCTAGGCTCATCTGCTCGGAGACACTGTTTCCTATGTCCGTTGTACCATCATTTGTTACTGCTCCTCTTTACCACAGACTGTGACCCCCTTCATTGCCTGTTTATACCTTTTTTTGTATTACCCCCATGGTACAATTGTACCCCTACTTGTTGACAATTATGTATTTATGTCCTTCCTTCTGTCCTATTGTTAGGCGCTCTGATATCCCTCGGGATCTTGTTTGCGCTATATAAAACTTTATAAATAAATAAATAAAACAAATACATGTTCCAGCACTGAAATTGAACTATGACTTTCTGTGCTAACAGTTTTTGTATTAAGTTATAAAATAAGTAGGCAATTTTATTAAGAACAGTACTACTGTGGACAAACAAGCAAAGTTTGAGAGAGTCTAAAGACCTTTATTTAATAGATGTGCAATGCTTTTATAGAACTAATAACGCTTAAAGAATTGAAGGAAACTCTGAAAGGGCTGGAGAAAGAGGCAAACTATCATTTTAATCAGCAGTAACAAGTTTGTAAATGAAAGATAAATAAATGTTACTACCAGAGGCAGACCATACACTCTTGAAAAACAAAGCAAAAATACTGGGAGGATAGAATAAGGATTGGCAGCGATATGGCTGTTAGGATAAAATAACAAGAACATTAGAAGATCAACCCAGCCTTCCTCCTTTGGCAGTAGGTAAAACAAGTACCATGAAAAGGGTGATGGTAATATATTTTATTCACAGGGCTTAAAAGTGGTAGATTTGTTGTATTTAGACAGATATAGGAACATTTTTTTATCCATACTATTGTTAGATCATACTTGAAGTTGGCGATTTGGGCTAATATTGCTAACTTTAAATGAGAGTTGAGATCCAATGGAAAGTGAAATAACACTACTAGAAGTGTTTACAGCAAATATTGAAGTCAACATGAATGCATTTTATAAAACGTATGGTGACGTACTAGTTGTGATTCTCGGCCAAGTTTACATCGAGGTTTAATAGTGCACATTTACTAATCTATTAATCATTGCAGATTATTCTGTAACCAAACAGGAATTCTCAAGAAGAGATCTACAACAATTTCACTTATCAATTGGGATTGAAAAATCCTTACCAAAGATGCACACAAAGATTAAGAGGCATTACAACAGGATTGATGGAAACAGAGAAATCCAGGTTTATAAACAAAAAAAGGTGTTAATAATATGTGGCAGACGATGAATTCTATTTAGTTCAGCAAAAGCATGATTGACAATATTATCTTTATGGTCTCAATGCTGTGTAGACTTTCATCATGGTAACTAGAACTGATTATCAAAAGTATAAAAGACAATGGATTTTGGCAGAGTGTAGCTTTAATGCCCTGTGTAATTAAAGACCATGGATTTTATCAAAGTGTAGTTTTAATTCCCTGTTCACTGGTTCAGTCTCAGCAATTAACAATAATGCAGTAAGCAAATATAAACATCTGCATTGGAACTCAGCGGCGATGCTCACTTTAATTGCTATAAATTCATACCCTTCAACTTGAGGTATTTTAATAGGCAACATGGAATACACAGTATTCGTCTTCGCTGATAATATGCTGGTCGTATTCTCATCAACAGAACTATTATTTATTCCAGCGGTATTATTACTGTTACACGTTGTTGAGTGTCCCATCCTAGTTCAATCGATGTCTAAACAAATGACATAACTAGGAGCTGACATCACACAGAATCATCAGAATGCAACTTTAATTAACCGAGGGAAAAATAAGAAGGAATAAGCAAATAAATTCACTATTTCGGCAAAGACCGGTGCTGTTAGCATGACCATGCCCCAGAGAATCCTATATTTGTTTTAGAATATGAACTTTGCAAGTCCTCTCGAGACATGGAAATGGAAGCAATTAAGGAATTTATGTGAAAGCCACAATGTTCTGTAACAACTTAATTAGGAACGATGAAAATCTTCTACAGAAAAGGGAGTTTTGGCTTTCTATATATGTGTGTGAGTAGCACCAGGCTTTCGTTTTAATCTACCCCTGCATTCCACTTTCATTTGAAAAAGGGGTCATGGCGGCCTGGGTTGCAATAAAAAGGTGCCTTTTGAATAATATCCCAGGCAATGAGTTGAAATTCAAGAAGAACTTAAAGTCAGGTGACTTTTGCTTTGCACAGTAGTAAGTTAAACTATCAGTGATCCATCTGACAATGTGGACAAATTCATGTTGTCCCCTCGATAGCATTACTTTTGACTTTTGTTAGAAGTAGATAATGTGGTTCACTCGATGTTATTGTGCAAATGTTCAGGTGAATGAGCTGATTTCTAAAATAAAACTTGCGTCAAAAGTCGAGCATGCTTTACCATGCGCTACCATCTGAAGAATTGTTGAATGAGCTAACTTGAAACATAATAAAGAAGATGTAATGCTAAGAATTAATGACTGTCATATTTTGATGTCTTATTGAATGCATGTAGAAAAAGCGGAGAATTCAGGATCTCACTCTCTACATTGTGAAGAAAATCTCACAGATAATAATTTGAGTTTGTTTCAAATATAGATCTTACTCAAAGAACCAGTCTATGTTAGGGTATTTCAAATAGGCCACACATGAACAAATAGTGAAACATCATACCTCTCACTCTGTTGTCCCATATATACATGCACCCACGAGTGTAGACGGCAGATACACTTCACATGGACTCAGAGGATGTCCAAATTCAAATCCGACTGAAAAATAACTAGGAGTATAAGACAATCATCACCAAATGCCTAGACAACAATAATCGACGGGTGAAACAGAGCTTTTCTTTGAAAGGAGCTAGGACAGACTTTAATAGTGGAAGCTGAACTACCCAAACAATCTAATTCGACTACCACTGAATGCCCCGCAACTTCACAGAAAATACAAAATCTGAAATCATTTTTAATGCTGAACACCCTAGAACAACCCTTTAGTCAAGCGGCCCAGTTGCCACGTGTTTTATGCTCTGGAAACTCCAACTTCGGATTGCTGAGTCAAGTTGACTATGGCTTCGGAGGCCGACAAACTGACGCCCTACCATTTACTTCCGAGCACAGCAAGAGCAATGGTTGGCCAACAGTTTACAAACTGTTAAAAAATTCTCTAATATTCAAATTCTCCCTTTGAGGTGCTCAATCAGTACTCCATCTGTAAGTGCACAGGCCACATGATTAGGACCATTAATAGAAACGTAAATATCTCCTCAATTCCTCTTCGCCTGAAGATGAATTTACCAAATTATATCAATTTATAATGCACCCATTTATTCATCTTCAAGGGGTCTGTCTGTAATGAAACACAAAAAATGACTCAAGATTATTTTTTCCTGCTTAGTTTCCTCAAGAAAACAAATGTGTAAAACATAAAAATGAGCTGAAAATGGCAGCTCCCAGATCTTCGACTCTTTCTCAACACTGGCCTGCTCTAGTCGGCTGTGCAGCTCTGCCCCACCAATTCCTTCACAGTTTTTGTGACAGTGCATCAGCCTTACTGTGAAAGAGTCTCTTAGAGTCTGACTAACACCATGATATCAGCCAGGTGCTCTCATTGGGCCATCCACTCCGCTGATTGCTTGGGACAGAGGGGAAGTGAGTAGTGCCTTTGTTTTTACAACACTGTGGTTCTGTGAAAAGCTAGGACATCAATGCCCACCATGGGCGGTTGAAGAAGTGCATAACTTTAGAGATTACCATGCATGAGTGGGGTGGGCTCTGCTTGTAGCAGGGGTGTGATCTGGAATTGGTCACCCCTGGAGAGGCACCAGAAAAGTTATGGCACCCTCGTGTGAGACTCATTGCATTATTAAGAGGCATGAATAGGTCCTATGGCAGCTGGACTTCAGATTATTTTGTTAGTGTTTGTAATACATGGATGACTACACAGTAAGGCCAGTACTAATGAACTGGAGGCTCTTGTTTGATTACTTTTGTGGCGGGTTGTGTCTGAGGCGGAGCCAATAATCAATGACGTTGCAGAGGCAAATCATGGTGGTTTGGGGAGACAGGCTCAGGAACACCAACAAAAAGTAAGACTCTGCTCCTGAGGTTGATGCGGAGGGCTGAAGCTAAGGTTGCCCATATGGTGGCTGGATTAGATTTTCTTGTGATTCCGAAGGAGACCCAGATACCAATGGCATGGTGATAGAAGGCTGGAAAGCTGAAGTGCAATAAAGAGGAGACAGTGGAACTTGGACTTGGCAGGCAAAGACCGCTGTGAATGGAAACAAGAATCAATGAAGAGGGACACACAGTGCTCTTCTACAGTAAGGAGAGTTCCGACTGCCCAGGAAGGTTCACCATCAAAGGGTATACTTTACCAGTGGTGGAGTGGTTTTTCAGTGAGACGCTGCATGACATGGCATTTTGCTTTTACCATTTCCAATTCAAATTCTGGAAAAAATGTGCTAATTTCTGGCTTTTTGGAGCAATGCCAGACCCTTGAACCAGCGCGGTCTGGATTCCGACCGGGATTTAGCACTGAAACATCTTTGGTGTTGGTGCTTGATGACCTTCAAATGTCCGTAGCCAAAGGGAACCCTGTGGTCCTGGTTTTATTAGATTGCCCACCTTTGATACGGTCTCACATCCAATATTACTGACCAGTCTGGTGGCAATTGGAATAAGTGGGACTGAGTTATGGTGTTGCAACTCCTACATAAAGGACAGGTGTCAGGTAGTATAGCCACCACTTTACCAGTCAGAGTTTAAGACATTGAATCAGGGTGTGCCCACGGGTCAGTACTTAGCTCTACTTCTTTCAATCTTTAAATCTGTCTCTTTGCCAAACTTGTTAAGTCCTTTGGGGTGCACTGCATGAATTATGCCAATGATACCCAGCTGATATTCACTCTAAATCAATTGGTTAGGTCACCTTTTGAGACTTGTCATTGGTGTATGCATGCAGTTACTGTCTAGATAAGGGATAATACCCATAGATTCAAAGCTGATGAAACAGAGGTGTTTTTACATCAGATTTTTGGGCCACCTCTTGCGCTATTCCCCCTGGTTTCGCTGATGCAGTTAAGGATCTCTGACTCTTGGAAAACAGGTTAACCATCTCCCCTCCATCTGCTCTGTTTTGCTTAGGGCCCTGAGTAAAATTCTCACTCTTCTTCCTTGTGAGATGCGTTCGGTAGTGTCTTAGGTGACTAATTTAGTCACTTGGATTACTGCAATGCTCTCTATCTGGGTGCGCCCATTGGGCTCTTGACAAGAAGTCAGATGATTAAAAATGCTGCAGAGAGACAGACTCTGAATCTGTCCCAGTATTCTTCCACTTCTGCTCGTTTGGACTCCCTTCATTGGCTACCAATGAGTAAACAGATCAGTTTTAAATCACTGTGTCTTATCCACAAAGCATTGTATGGGTCTGGACCTGGCAATCTAAACAGGAATTTCCTCTTCTATGTCTCCATTCGTAATCTGAGAACTTCTGAGGCCTCCCAGAAATGTAAATGGGCTCTGGTTGAGGGGGATGTTCTGTCCTGTAGCAGCTGCAATGATGTAGACGTGCTTCAAATCACCCTACTAATACCTTTTAAAGATGCCAGAATGGCTCTGGACATCATGAAAGACATGAAGTGCATGCATCTGGAGCAGTGCTCACCTAAGCCGCCAGAATGATGTGTTGAAGGTCTCCATGAGCATCTGCAAAGTCAGAAAGAGGCCTACATTTTGAATGCATCCCAACTTGTTCTGTTATAACTTTTGTTTTACTCAGCGCCAGGACAGTGATGAAGGACATAACTTTTGAGACTCTTTCTGAGAAAAACTAGAGGTAGCCCCCTGTGAGTGTGTTAGGTGAATCTGAGATTGTCACTTTTTCTTTGAAAGAGGAATCTATTGCCTTCTGCACATGTTCTACAACCCTACCTGCTCCCTCTCTCATACTCACACCATATACCTTGGTCGTATAATTTATACCCTCGCAATGTAACTCTGCCCTCCCAATTATATTCTGACATCCGGTGAGTACAGCAGCTCCACCCACACTTAGGGAACTCACCCACTGGGTCTTATCCACCCTCTGTTATGTCCCTTATTCCCCTTCCTCATCGGTATTTGATCTGCATAAAGTGTCCCGGTCCTTCATAATATCCTGTCCATTTTGTTTTCATCCCACTTTCCATTCCGGGGCTCTGGAACACACCCAGAATGAGCACCAAAATTGCCCCCCTTTTGAGGAAGAAGAAACTCTCCTGGAGCAGTGAACTAAGCCCTTGACTTTCTATCTAACAACGATTTCACCAGTCTGTGAATGAGCTTTCGGCATGCGTGCCATGTAACAAGTGTTGCTTCTTTTTTCAGGTTATTCTTCACGCAGTCCAGATCTATTGATACACATTGGCGAGTCAATGTATTATTTCTGAGTTCCTGAAAATAAATGTTGTTTGTATTGCAAAACCCACTGATTAAAAATAAGGTTTGAAAAAGGATCACCAAGACAACCTGACAGAATCTGGAAGGATGAGGAGGTGTTATAGTTTGTCCTCTAGGTCTCTCCTTTTGAGCAGGAGAACTAAATCAATGATAATGTTTTAGGGGGAAGGGCTGGCAATCTCAGGTCTGAGGTTGTGCTTTGCTCTCTGCTTGTGACTAAGGATGTGGAGAGCTGGGAAGCCCCAGGGTTTGCAACTCCATGTAGTGTTAGTAAGCCGATGTAGATCTCCACCAAGTGCATCCCTACTTATAGTTTAAAAACTAATGGACCTCTCAAAGTAACTAGTCTTTTACTACTCAGAAGTCATTGCTCTTTTCCTTCCTGAGTTTCAACAATTCAAATATGTACTCCAATGGTTATTCCGAATGTTTAGTTTATTAAAATATTTTGGGTAATCTTCTTGCTTCGTTTTAACGTTATCTTCACGTTACAATTTTTCGGTTCACATCTCACAATTCATACGCTGATGTGCCCAATGCATTTCAGGTCTTGCCCTTCATCAGGGGATCATTCCTATAACAGTAATGTGTGAGTTTTAGTGGATACATTTTAATCAAAGAGACTTAATTCAGTGTGAGATCTATCTAATGTATCATAAACAAAAAGGAATCCACTAGGTGGACGGCGGCTGTTACCACAATGGTGGGGAGCAACCAGTGTTGTTAAAATACCCCTCACACACCAACAGGCCCCTTGGTGTCATGCTTCATCATCGGGGTCTTCGCAAACCTCTACGGAATGCGGCGTGCTACGACTTCACGACTACGCAGGAGCACTTTATGAGTGAACTATGTGTTGGTGTGTGTGAGGGTACCAAAATGTGAGTGGTGAGGTGAAAGTGAAGGATTAAAAAATACCTGGCACGTGAGTGCTGAAAAATTTTTTAATGAGTCTCCGGCTGGTATTATTAAAAAGAGTGCTAGAGTGGTTGTGGTTTACTAATTAGGGTAACCCAACCAAGTTAGTGCGTCAACATGTTTCGGAGTTATGGAACTCCTTCTTCAGGACGGGAATATGCACTACTTATCCCCACCTTACTCACATGTGTGTAGATTTTAAAAGTGTGCTCTACAAAAATAGATATGGTGAATAATGTACCTATCTATGTTGGATGTACGGTCCGTTGCGCCCAGTTGGCGGTTCAGGATACCTGTAACAGAAAAGTCATGTAAAACACGATGACACAGATTGTTGTGTCCATACTGTGCAAACACACAGACGGATAATAAGGAACAAAAGTGAAGGTCCAGGAACCCTAAGAATTATTATTGAACAGGATAATACATGTTCTCGTATTTATACTGTGTAAATACACAGAAGGGTAACAAGGAACAAAAGTGAAGGTCCAGGAACCCTAAAAAAAGGAAAAAAACGAACAACATATAGATTGAGACACATACACATTCAAAGTATCAGATAGGTCTTAGAGGGTATGGTTTCTGACCCAATTGTGTAGCTTACTTATTAAGAGAGGTCCAATGGCCTCATGAGCCACAGCGTGTTGGGGGGTCCGTTCTACCCGATATGGCAACCTGTGAGGTATTTAAGGGAATGGATCAAAAGGTTTGTAATCCCTCGATAATAAAAGATCACACACCATTAGGCTTGTTCATACATCCATGCACACTCACGGTTATTCACAGGGCTGTCTGGCTTGCTCCCCCTCCACGCGGCTCCGACGAGTGAGGCTGTGAACTAAGGAGCGAGTTTAAATAGTCTCAGAAGACTTCAATTAGCCCCTAATTGGAAGCGGAAAAAGCCCATAACTGGTCCGGACCCCTAGTCTGCATTCCGCATCTCCGCGCACCGGGTAGGGTGTTCCCGTGTGGATGCGCATGTGCGGAGGAGTAGTGTTAAAGTGGTGCGCATGCGCCCCTGCTCTATTCGTCAGTGACAACCCTAAGTCGCTTCGCGCATGTGCGATACCGGTGACAGACCGGACTCAGTGTCTGCCGCCTCGCGCATGCGCGGAGAGGGTATAATTGCCTGTATTCGAATCGATTTAACATAGAAACCTCGTGTGTTACAAGGAGACGAGCTGAGATCGCTTTGGTGACAGTAAAAGGCGCCATGTATAAGCCGCCTACACAAAAAGGGATAATGATAATATTTAACCATGGGCATTAAGGGGGGAAATGTTACAAGTATTTAAAGCCTGGTAACAAGCCGATTAGGAGGTAAATTTTCAAAACAAAGACTAATGGACTACATCTATCACTGGACCCCTATGAGCCAAAAGGAACAGTAGGGTTTTTTTGACCTGGATGTTAACGAGGATGTCCTCCTGTGGAGTGAGTATTGAGGACAGGGAAAACTAGAAAAAGAGTGTGGAGGGAGATGGTTAACAGATCTCTGGGTTCCAGGCAAAAGTGGTGGTTATTTAACGCAATTGGCTCCATGGAATGGAGTAGGTGTTTTACAGATCTCGGCGTGCTTGGCAAAAAATGGGGGTTATTTAGCGCAATTGGCTCCATGGAATGGAGTCGTTCAACCCAGTCACATCTGAGCCCAGACGGAACACCCATCTTTGTTCCTTCTCAAACAAGCCTCTTTCAGATTTCAATTGCTCAATAACAGTCCAATGTATATCATTCACACAGTGCTGTGCCTCCAGGAAGTGAGATGCCATTTTCGTTGTCTGTTTTTTGCATCTCACATTGCTCTTGTGTTCATTAATTCTGGTTTTGACTGCACGTGTGGTCATTCCTACATACTCTTTTCCGCAAGGGCATGTGATAAGATACACCACATTGCGGCTGTTGCAATTCGTGACAGCGCGTTGTTCCCATTTCTCGCCATTACTAAATTCAAGAGTCAGGCTTTTCTTCGTCAGGTGGCAACTATTACAATTCCCACATGGGTGATGCCCATGTAGTCCTTTTAGCCTTGTCTGCTGTGTTACATTGGTTTGAGGTCTTGTATGGACCAGGATATCCTTCAAGTTTCTTCCTCTCCTATGTGCAAAGATGGGTTTTTCCAGATCTAAATTCACACTCGTAAGGATGCGCCAGTGTTTGTTTACCAGTTTGGATACCTGGTTTGACACGGGGCTGAAGGTCGTGACACAGACTGGTCTGACAGATTCCTCTTTTGGTGGGTTGTCATCTAAAAGAGCTTCCCGGTTGTTGTTCCGGGCTCTTTTCATAGCCTGGTTAATGATCTTATCTGGGTATTTCCTCTGTTGTAGTTTTTTGCTCAGATCCAGTGCTTGGATTTTGTACTTTCCCACATCGCTGCAGTTCCGACGTAGGCGAAGGAACTGTCCATATGGTAAGTTCTCCCTCAGGTGACGTGGATGAAAACTGTCGAACCTGAGGAGGCAGTTCCTTGCTGTCGGTTTAAAGTGTGTCTCTGTCTTTAAATGTCCAACCTCATGATAAATGTTGAGGTCTAAAAAGACCATGGACTCATTTGACATTTGATGAGTAAATTTCAGGAAATCGTTCTGGCTGTTAATCCATTGCATGAAATCCAAAACAGATTGGTTATTGCCTTCCCATATGACCAAGACGTCATCGATATAACGTTTCCATGACAGGATTTTACTCCTGAACGGATTGTCCTGGTGAAGGATTTTGGTAGTCTCCAGGTGGTGGACATAGAGACCCGCCAGGCTTGGAGCAAAGGTGCTCCCCATGCTAGTCCCATGGCGTTGCAAGTAGAGGGTACCCTCAACAAGCCTAATGGTGTGTGATCTTTTATTATCGAGGGATTACAAACCTTTTGATCCATTCCCTTAAATACCTCACAGGTTGCCATATCGGGTAGAACGGACCCCCCAACACGCTGTGGCTCATGAGGCCATTGGACCTCTCTTAATAAGTAAGCTACACAATTGGGTCAGAAACCATACCCTCTAAGACCTATCTGATACTTTGAATGTGTATGTGTCTCAGTCTATATGTTGTTCGTTTTTTTCCTTTTTTTAGGGTTCCTGGACCTTCACTTTTGTTCCTTGTTACCCTTCTGTGTATTTACACAGTATAAATACGAGAACATGTATTATCCTGTTTAATAATAATTCTTAGGGTTCCTGGACCTTCACTTTTGTTCCTTATTACCTGTCTGTGTGTTTGCACAGTATGGACACAACAATCTGTGTCATCGTTTTTTACATGACTTTTCTGTTACAGGTATCCTGAACCGCCAACTGGGCGCAACGGACCGTACATCCAACATAGATAGGTACATTATTCACCATATCTATTTTTGTAGAGCACACTTTTAAAATCTACACACATGTGAGTAAGGTGGGGATAAGTAGTGCATATTCCCGTCCTGAAGAAGGAGTTCCATAACTCCGAAACATGTCGACGCACTAACTTGGTTGGGTTACCCTAATTAGTAAACCACAACCACTCTAGCACTCTTTTTAATAATACCAGCCGGAGACTCATTAAAAAATTTTTCAGCACTCACGTGCCAGGTATTTTTTAATCCTTCACTTTCACCTCACCACTCACATTTTGGTACCCTCACACACACCAACACATAGTTCACTCATAAAGTGCTCCTGCGTAGTCGTGAAGTCGTAGCACGCCGCATTCCGTAGAGGTTTGCGAAGACCCCGATGATGAAGCATGACACCAAGGGGCCTGTTGGTGTGTGAGGGGTATTTTAACAACACTGGTTGCTCCCCACCATTGTGGTAACAGCCGCCGTCCACCTAGTGGATTCCTTTTTGTTTATGATAGTTGCTAGGGGAGACAGAATCCACTATTCCCTCTCCATCCCTCTTTTGTTAAAGATTATTTGTAGACAGCGCGCAGCTGTGGGAACCCCTCCCTTATCGAACAACACTGTATATGTTTGACGACACACTTCACATTCATCATTAGATTGACCATCCACAGAAACCACCATGGAGGATGAACACGGGCTTACTTTCACTGAGGATGAGATTGACAGGATTTTGGCGCAGGACAATCCATTCGAGGGTTTAAGCACCGACAACCCTGCCCCTACAGTAGGAGATTGGGATGAACTAACCAATGTGCGGAAGGTACAGATCAGAGCTGCCCTACATGGACTGCTAATGAGGGAGTACTTAAGGAACAAACTAGCCCCTCAGGGCTTACTAGTAAAAAATGAACCTTTTATCTTCCAGGATGATTTAGCTTTTAAAAAAGCATGGTCTTTGATCTCCTGGCATTGCACCAGGGACTGGTTAGTCCTCATAGTACAGACGGCAAGTAAAAAATCCCAAGAATTAAAGATTGAAATACAGAGACTGGAAGTCCAACTAAAAGGTTATATCCAACCGGCTGATTTAAAGAAAGGTTTAGAAGAACTTAATAAACAAATGTCTGAGTTCGAGGCCACTTTAAAACAAAGTAAATTTAATAAATTCAAAAAAGATAAGGACCGCTTTACAGCTGAATGGGCTTACCCTTACACCAAAGCGTACTATGTGGCTAGTGGGAATACCAGTGACGCTGACAGCGTCAACTCTGATGGGAGTTCCGCCAGTAACAACTCTGGGGGATTCAGGAACAAGAGACATCAAAGGGGCGGCTATCGGCAACAGAGAAACCAGTATCCACGCCAAAGGGGATGGCGGGGTTTCCAAGGACCACCCATGTTCAATCCTTTTCAGGGCCCATTTCAGTTTCCACAGTACCAATATGGTCCACCACAAATGGGACCAATGTACCCACAATGGGGGGATGATCAGTCCACCGTACCACAACAAAACCAACAACCTTTTTTATCGTGGGGCCCAGGATCCAACAGGGGCAGGAACAAGAGAGGGAACAATGTCACTTGGCAACCGGTGACAGAATCAGACCCCAGAATGCACACCAGGAGCATGACAGCGGGTCAAGCCTCAACCAGCAAGAGAGGGACTTAGTTATCAACATATCCCCATGGCCATTAACTGAGATGCAGCAAAAAGTACTGAACAAGGGTCTAGGTTATGTACCAACGAACAAACCAGACATTTTTCTTCTACACAGGGAGGTCCAGGATTTTATCAGGACCATCAAGCTGAAGGCCTTTTTCTATAACCAAGAACCTAATGTCGAGACATCAGACACAGGTTTGAAACCAAAATCTTCCTTCACACCACAGGATAACCAGCTCCCAGTGGAAGTCTTAGCTTTTGAGAAAGCTGTCATGACTGAGTTAGGCAAATTGGATACAGACTCCAGGGTCTTTCAGAACATGAGCAGACTAGAGAACGAGGCTGTGAGGGAATTATCAAGAAACAAATTGATTATCATAAAACCGCGGACAAGGGCGGGGCCGTTGTGATTCAAACAATGACGGCATATGATCAAGAATGCAGGAGACTCCTCGCAGACAGTAGGAATTATCAGGTTCTGGATGAGGACCCCACTGAGTCCATACGAATCCAAGTGGGAGCAATGACCGAAGAAGCTCTCAGCCATGATTGGCTCACGAAAAAAGAGGCTCTGTTTCTAACACAGAAAAACCCACGGGTACCGTATTTTTATACGATACCCAAGGTTCACAAGAACCTCGAGAACCCCCCTGGTCGCCCCATCGTGTCGGGCATCGCTTCTATTTTGGAACCCCTTTCCAAGTTCGCGGATGCCTTCCTGAGACCTTTGGTACAGGCCACTGATACATATCTTAAGGATACGAAAGCCGTCCTTCAATTACTGAAAGACCATCCTTTCAACCCAACCTCACAAATCTTACTGAGCCTCGATGTGGAGAGCTTGTACACCAGTCTCCCACACGATGAAACCCTGAACATCATTGAGGAAGTCTTGTATAGCAAGCAGTGGCTTTACCATACCCCACGAGGTGTGGTGATGGAATGCATCTCGATGGCCCTCACGAAGAATTTTTTCGAGTATGAGGGTACCCTCTACTTGCAACGCCATGGGACTAGCATGGGGAGCACCTTTGCTCCAAGCCTGGCGGGTCTCTATGTCCACCACCTGGAGACTACCAAAATCCTTCACCAGGACAATCCGTTCAGGAGTAAAATCCTGTCATGGAAACGTTATATCGATGACGTCTTGGTCATATGGGAAGGCAATAACCAATTTGTTTTGGATTTCATGCAATGGATTAACAGCCAGAACGATTTCCTGAAATTTACTCATCAAATGTCCAATGAGTCCATGGTCTTTTTAGACCTCAACATTTATCATGAGGTTGGACATTTAAAGACAGAGACACACTTTAAACCGACAGCAAGGAACTGCCTCCTCAGGTTCGACAGTTTTCATCCACGTCACCTGAGGGAGAACTTACCATATGGACAGTTCCTTCGCCTACGTCGGAACTGCAGCGATGTGGGAAAGTACAAAATCCAAGCACTGGATCTGAGCAAAAAACTACAACAGAGGAAATACCCAGATAAGATCATTAACCAGGCTATGAAAAGAGCCCGGAACAACAACCGGGAAGCTCTTTTAGATGACAACCCACCAAAAGAGGAATCTGTCAGACCAGTCTGTGTCACGACCTTCAGCCCCGTGTCAAACCAGGTATCCAAACTGGTAAACAAACACTGGCGCATCCTTACGAGTGTGAATTTAGATCTGGAAAAACCCATCTTTGCACATAGGAGAGGAAGAAACTTGAAGGATATCCTGGTCCATACAAGACCTCAAACCAATGTAACACAGCAGACAAGGCTAAAAGGACTACATGGGCATCACCCATGTGGGAATTGTAATAGTTGCCACCTGACGAAGAAAAGCCTGACTCTTGAATTTAGTAATGGCGAGAAATGGGAACAACGCGCTGTCACGAATTGCAACAGCCGCAATGTGGTGTATCTTATCACATGCCCTTGCGGAAAAGAGTATGTAGGAATGACCACACGTGCAGTCAAAACCAGAATTAATGAACACAAGAGCAATGTGAGATGCAAAAAACAGACAACGAAAATGGCATCTCACTTCCTGGAGGCACAGCACTGTGTGAATGATATACATTGGACTGTTATTGAGCAATTGAAATCTGAAAGAGGCTTGTTTGAGAAGGAACAAAGATGGGTGTTCCGTCTGGGCTCAGATGTGACTGGGTTGAACGACTCCATTCCATGGAGCCAATTGCGCTAAATAACCCCCATTTTTTGCCAAGCACGCCGAGATCTGTAAAACACCTACTCCATTCCATGGAGCCAATTGCGTTAAATAACCACCACTTTTGCCTGGAACCCAGAGATCTGTTAACCATCTCCCTCCACACTCTTTTTCTAGTTTTCCCTGTCCTCAATACTCACTCCACAGGAGGACATCCTCGTTAACATCCAGGTCAAAAAAACCCTACTGTTCCTTTTGGCTCATAGGGGTCCAGTGATAGATGTAGTCCATTAGTCTTTGTTTTGAAAATTTACCTCCTAATCGGCTTGTTACCAGGCTTTAAATACTTGTAACATTTCCCCCCTTAATGCCCATGGTTAAATATTATCATTATCCCTTTTTGTGTAGGCGGCTTATACATGGCGCCTTTTACTGTCACCAAAGCGATCTCAGCTCGTCTCCTTGTAACACACGAGGTTTCTATGTTAAATCGATTCGAATACAGGCAATTATACCCTCTCCGCGCATGCGCGAGGCGGCAGACACTGAGTCCGGTCTGTCACCGGTATCGCACATGCGCGAAGCGACTTAGGGTTGTCACTGACGAATAGAGCAGGGGCGCATGCGCACCACTTTAACACTACTCCTCCGCACATGCGCATCCACACGGGAACACCCTACCCGGTGCGCGCAGATGCGGAATGCAGACTAGGGGTCCGGACCAGTTATGGGCTTTTTCCGCTTCCAATTAGGGGCTAATTGAAGTCTTCTGAGACTATTTAAACTCGCTCCTTAGTTCACAGCCTCACTCGTCGGAGCCGCGTGGAGGGGGAGCAAGCCAGACAGCCCTGTGAATAACCGTGAGTGTGCATGGATGTATGAACAAGCCTAATGGTGTGTGATCTTTTATTATCGAGGGATTACAAACCTTTTGATCCATTCCCTTAAATACCTCACAGGTTGCCATATCGGGTAGAACGGACCCCCCAACACGCTGTGGCTCATGAGGCCATTGGACCTCTCTTAATAAGTAAGCTACACAATTGGGTCAGAAACCATACCCTCTAAGACCTATCTGATACTTTGAATGTGTATGTGTCTCAGTCTATATGTTGTTCGTTTTTTTCCTTTTTTTAGGGTTCCTGGACCTTCACTTTTGTTCCTTGTTACCCTTCTGTGTATTTACACAGTATAAATACGAGAACATGTATTATCCTGTTTAATAATAATTCTTAGGGTTCCTGGACCTTCACTTTTGTTCCTTATTACCCGTCTGTGTGTTTGCACAGTATGGACACAACAATCTGTGTCATCGTGTTTTACATGACTTTTCTGTTACAGGTATCCTGAACCGCCAACTGGGCGCAACGGACCGTACATCCAACATAGATAGGTACATTATTCACCATATCTATTTTTGTAGAGCACACTTTTAAAATCTACACACATGTGAGTAAGGTGGGGATAAGTAGTGCATATTCCCGTCCTGAAGAAGGAGTTCCATAACTCCGAAACATGTCGACGCACTAACTTGGTTGGGTTACCCTAATTAGTAAACCACAACCACTCTAGCACTCTTTTTAATAATACCAGCCGGAGACTCATTAAAAAATTTTTCAGCACTCACGTGCCAGGTATTTTTTAATCCTTCACTTTCACCTCACCACTCACATTTTGGTACCCTCACACACACCAACACATAGTTCACTCATAAAGTGCTCCTGCGTAGTCGTGAAGTCGTAGCACGCCGCATTCCGTAGAGGTTTGCGAAGACCCCGATGATGAAGCATGACACCAAGGGGCCTGTTGGTGTGTGAGGGGTATTTTAACAACACTGGTTGCTCCCCACCATTGTGGTAACAGCCGCCGTCCACCTAGTGGATTCCTTTTTGTTTATGATAGTTGCTAGGGGAGACAGAATCCACTATTCCCTCTCCATCCCTCTTTTGTTAAAGATTATTTGTAGACAGCGCGCAGCTGTGGGAACCCCTCCCTTATCGAACAACACTGTATATGTTTGACGACACACTTCACATTCATCATTAGATTGACCATCCACAGAAACCACCATGGAGGATGAACACGGGCTTACTTTCACTGAGGATGAGATTGACAGGATTTTGGCGCAGGACAATCCATTCGAGGGTTTAAGCACCGACAACCCTGCCCCTACAGTAGGAGATTGGGATGAACTAACCAATGTGCGGAAGGTACAGATCAGAGCTGCCCTACATGGACTGCTAATGAGGGAGTACTTAAGGAACAAACTAGCCCCTCAGGGCTTACTAGTAAAAAATGAACCTTTTATCTTCCAGGATGATTTAGCTTTTAAAAAAGCATGGTCTTTGATCTCCTGGCATTGCACCAGGGACTGGTTAGTCCTCATAGTACAGACGGCAAGTAAAAAATCCCAAGAATTAAAGATTGAAATACAGAGACTGGAAGTCCAACTAAAAGGTTATATCCAACCGGCTGATTTAAAGAAAGGTTTAGAAGAACTTAATAAACAAATGTCTGAGTTCGAGGCCACTTTAAAACAAAGTAAATTTAATAAATTCAAAAAAGATAAGGACCGCTTTACAGCTGAATGGGCTTACCCTTACACCAAAGCGGACTATGTGGCTAGTGGGAATACCAGTGACGCTGACAGCGTCAACTCTGATGGGAGTTCCGCCAGTAACAACTCTGGGGGATTCAGGAACAAGAGACATCAAAGGGGCGGCTATCGGCAACAGAGAAACCAGTATCCACGCCAAAGGGGATGGCGGGGTTTCCAAGGACCACCCATGTTCAATCCTTTTCAGGGCCCATTTCAGTTTCCACAGTACCAATATGGTCCACCACAAATGGGACCAATGTACCCACAATGGGGGGATGATCAGTCCACCGTACCACAACAAAACCAACAACCTTTTTTATCGTGGGGCCCAGGATCCAACAGGGGCAGGAACAAGAGAGGGAACAATGTCACTTGGCAACCGGTGACAGAATCAGACCCCAGAATGCACACCAGGAGCATGACAGCGGGTCAAGCCTCAACCAGCAAGAGAGGGACTTAGTTATCAACATATCCCCATGGCCATTAACTGAGATACAGCAAAAAGTACTGAACAAGGGTCTAGGTTATGTACCAACGAACAAACCAGACATTTTTCTTCTACACAGGGAGGTCCAGGATTTTATCAGGACCATCAAGCTGAAGGCCTTTTTCTATAACCAAGAACCTAATGTCGAGACATCAGACACGGGTTTGAAACCAAAATCTTCCTTCACACCACAGGATAACCAGCTCCCAGTGGAAGTCTTAGCTTTTGAGAAAGCTGTCATGACTGAGTTAGGCAAATTGGATACAGACTCCAGGGTCTTTCAGAACATGAGCAGACTAGAGAACGAGGCTGTGAGGGAATTATCAAGAAACAAATTGATTATCATAAAACCCGCGGACAAGGGCGGGGCCGTTGTGATTCAAACAATGACGGCATATGATCAAGAATGCAGGAGACTCCTCGCAGACAGTAGGAATTATCAGGTTCTGGATGAGGACCCCACTGAGTCCATACGAATCCAAGTGGGAGCAATGACCGAAGAAGCTCTCAGCCATGATTGGCTCACGAAAAAAGAGGCTCTGTTTCTGACACAGAAAAACCCACGGGTACCGTATTTTTATACGATACCCAAGGTTCACAAGAACCTCGAGAACCCCCCTGGTCGCCCCATCGTGTCGGGCATCGCTTCTATTTTGGAACCCCTTTCCAAGTTCGCGGATGCCTTCCTGAGACCTTTGGTACAGGCCACTGATACATATCTTAAGGATACGAAAGCCGTCCTTCAATTACTGAAAGACCATCCTTTCAACCCAACCTCACAAATCTTACTGAGCCTCGATGTGGAGAGCTTGTACACCAGTCTCCCACACGATGAAACCCTGAACATCATTGAGGAAGTCTTGTATAGCAAGCAGTGGCTTTACCATACCCCACGAGGTGTGGTGATGGAATGCATCTCGATGGCCCTCACGAAGAATTTTTTCGAGTATGAGGGTACCCTCTACTTGCAACGCCATGGGACTAGCATGGGGAGCACCTTTGCTCCAAGCCTGGCGGGTCTCTATGTCCACCACCTGGAGACTACCAAAATCCTTCACCAGGACAATCCGTTCAGGAGTAAAATCCTGTCATGGAAACGTTATATCGATGACGTCTTGGTCATATGGGAAGGCAATAACCAATCTGTTTTGGATTTCATGCAATGGATTAACAGCCAGAACGATTTCCTGAAATTTACTCATCAAATGTCCAATGAGTCCATGGTCTTTTTAGACCTCAACATTTATCATGAGGTTGGACATTTAAAGACAGAGACACACTTTAAACCGACAGCAAGGAACTGCCTCCTCAGGTTCGACAGTTTTCATCCACGTCACCTGAGGGAGAACTTACCATATGGACAGTTCCTTCGCCTACGTCGGAACTGCAGCGATGTGGGAAAGTACAAAATCCAAGCACTGGATCTGAGCAAAAAACTACAACAGAGGAAATACCCAGATAAGATCATTAACCAGGCTATGAAAAGAGCCCGGAACAACAACCGGGAAGCTCTTTTAGATGACAACCCACCAAAAGAGGAATCTGTCAGACCAGTCTGTGTCACGACCTTCAGCCCCGTGTCAAACCAGGTATCCAAACTGGTAAACAAACACTGGCGCATCCTTACGAGTGTGAATTTAGATCTGGAAAAACCCATCTTTGCACATAGGAGAGGAAGAAACTTGAAGGATATCCTGGTCCATACAAGACCTCAAACCAATGTAACACAGCAGACAAGGCTAAAAGGACTACATGGGCATCACCCATGTGGGAATTGTAATAGTTGCCACCTGACGAAGAAAAGCCTGACTCTTGAATTTAGTAATGGCGAGAAATGGGAACAACGCGCTGTCACGAATTGCAACAGCCGCAATGTGGTGTATCTTATCACATGCCCTTGCGGAAAAGAGTATTTAGGAATGACCACACGTGCAGTCAAAACCAGAATTAATGAACACAAGAGCAATGTGAGATGCAAAAAACAGACAACGAAAATGGCATCTCACTTCCTGGAGGCACAGCACTGTGTGAATGATATACATTGGACTGTTATTGAGCAATTGAAATCTGAAAGAGGCTTGTTTGAGAAGGAACAAAGATGGGTGTTCCGTCTGGGCTCAGATGTGACTGGGTTGAACGACTCCATTCCATGGAGCCAATTGCGCTGAATAACCCCCATTTTTTGCCAAGCACGCCGAGATCTGTAAAACACCTACTCCATTCCATGGAGCCAATTGCGTTAAATAACCACCACTTT
The DNA here is from genome assembly GCF_964261635.1 of Lissotriton helveticus. Lineage (NCBI taxonomy): Eukaryota > Metazoa > Chordata > Amphibia > Caudata > Salamandridae > Lissotriton > Lissotriton helveticus. Next base: position 608,772,484 of record NC_136059.1, on the reverse strand, counting down.
TGCCTGGAACCCAGAGATCTGTTAACCATCTCCCTCCACACTCTTTTTCTAGTTTTCCCTGTCCTCAATACTCACTCCACAGGAGGACATCCTCGTTAACATCCAGGTCAAAAAAACCCTACTGTTCCTTTTGGCTCATAGGGGTCCAGTGATAGATGTAGTCCATTAGTCTTTGTTTTGAAAATTTACCTCCTAATCGGCTTGTTACCAGGCTTTAAATACTTGTAACATTTCCCCCCTTAATGCCCATGGTTAAATATTATCATTATCCCTTTTTGTGTAGGCGGCTTATACATGGCGCCTTTTACTGTCACCAAAGCGATCTCAGCTCGTCTCCTTGTAACACACGAGGTTTCTATGTTAAATCGATTCGAATACAGGCAATTATACCCTCTCCGCGCATGCGCGAGGCGGCAGACACTGAGTCCGGTCTGTCACCGGTATCGCACATGCGCGAAGCGACTTAGGGTTGTCACTGACGAATAGAGCAGGGGCGCATGCGCACCACTTTAACACTACTCCTCCGCACATGCGCATCCACACGGGAACACCCTACCCGGTGCGCGCAGATGCGGAATGCAGACTAGGGGTCCGGACCAGTTATGGGCTTTTTCCGCTTCCAATTAGGGGCTAATTGAAGTCTTCTGAGACTATTTAAACTCGCTCCTTAGTTCACAGCCTCACTCGTCGGAGCCGCGTGGAGGGGGAGCAAGCCAGACAGCCCTGTGAATAACCGTGAGTGTGCATGGATGTATGAACAAGCCTAATGGTGTGTGATCTTTTATTATCGAGGGATTACAAACCTTTTGATCCATTCCCTTAAATACCTCACAGGTTGCCATATCGGGTAGAATGGACCCCCCAACACGCTGTGGCTCATGAGGCCATTGGACCTCTCTTAATAAGTAAGCTACACAATTGGGTCAGAAACCATACCCTCTAAGACCTATCTGATACTTTGAATGTGTATGTGTCTCAGTCTATATGTTGTTCGTTTTTTTCCTTTTTTTAGGGTTCCTGGACCTTCACTTTTGTTCCTTGTTACCCTTCTGTGTATTTACACAGTATAAATACGAGAACATGTATTATCCTGTTTAATAATAATTCTTAGGGTTCCTGGACCTTCACTTTTGTTCCTTATTACCCGTCTGTGTGTTTGCACAGTATGGACACAACAATCTGTGTCATCGTGTTTTACATGACTTTTCTGTTACAGGTATCCTGAACCGCCAACTGGGCGCAACGGACCGTACATCCAACATAGATAGGTACATTATTCACCATATCTATTTTTGTAGAGCACACTTTTAAAATCTACACACATGTGAGTAAGGTGGGGATAAGTAGTGCATATTCCCGTCCTGAAGAAGGAGTTCCATAACTCCGAAACATGTCGACGCACTAACTTGGTTGGGTTACCCTAATTAGTAAACCACAACCACTCTAGCACTCTTTTTAATAATACCAGCCGGAGACTCATTAAAAAATTTTTCAGCACTCACGTGCCAGGTATTTTTTAATCCTTCACTTTCACCTCACCACTCACATTTTGGTACCCTCACACACACCAACACATAGTTCACTCATAAAGTGCTCCTGCGTAGTCGTGAAGTCGTAGCACGCCGCATTCCGTAGAGGTTTGCGAAGACCCCGATGATGAAGCATGACACCAAGGGGCCTGTTGGTGTGTGAGGGGTATTTTAACAACACTGGTTGCTCCCCACCATTGTGGTAACAGCCGCCGTCCACCTAGTGGATTCCTTTTTGTTTATGATAGTTGCTAGGGGAGACAGAATCCACTATTCCCTCTCCATCCCTCTTTTGTTAAAGATTATCTATCTAATGTATGCATGCAGAAATTCCATGTCTTTTATGTGCTTATATGTCCCTCGTCTAATGAGTTAATTTTCGAAAAGTTAATTTTCAAAAAGTATTGTGAGTTATCTGGTGAAAAGGGTCCAAACTAGTTGCAGTGAGAATTAGTGATCAAGGGTGTTCTGAAGTGTAATTGGTGATCATGCCTAAATATTATCCATAATGCCGTACGTAATCAAGATGAGTGATTTAGTATCTAACGTGACCGGTAAGTTTTTAAAAAACGAGGTCGGCAGGCTACAGTCCTTGCCATGCAAGCCCTGCTCCAGGATACCCCAACCAGAAACATCCTGCAGCAGAAAATGATCATAGATGATTAAGTCTCTGGAGGGAGGAAGGGGGGTCCCATGGACCCCCAGACATCCCCTTGTAGGCGGGTGCAGTCAGTCACTGCATCCGCCTGCAAGGGGATCTCTAAGCCCTCTTTAAAGTGCAGGCAGTATGCTGCCTTTGTGAAACACAGAGCAGCTTTGATACAGCCGCTCCATCACTGTGATAGGGTGCACTCATTAGATTTGCTGTTGCTACTCACTAGAAGAGGAGTCTGGTGCCTTAGTGGAATAATGCATCCACTGTAGGAGCCCATGTTTGACCCCATGTTCACAGGTTCCAATCCCAGCTGGTCAACTCAGCCTTTCATCCTTTTGAGGTCAATAAAATGAGGACCATTGCACTGGGTAACAAACATCTGTTATTCAGAGACAAGGTACCCTTGGTTGTACGGGCACTTTACAAATACACATTATGTTATGCACCTTACTTTGCTGCTTTTGACACAGTTTTTGCCTCCTATTTTTGACTATTTTTACTGTTGCTTTGAAATCTCTGAGCACTTATGTCATTTTGACTTCCTCACTGCTCGCTGCTGCTGTCCACTAAATGACTTAGAGGGAGCCAATCGGAAGCTGCACCAAGAGGAGTCTGTTAGAGCCCCCCGGTTACTTAATGAAGGCTTCAGAGAGGTTGCGACGGCCTCATTAGGTACACTGTCACTGCCTGCGCATACTTTGCTGCTTTTGACACTGTTTTGGGCTGCTATATTTGAATGTTTTTACTGTTTCTTTTACATTTTTGAGCACTTTACTTACTTCATTTCAACTTCCTTGCTGCTCGCAGCTTCTACACACTCATTGGCTTAGAGGGAGCCAATCGGAAGCCGTGCCAGGAGGAGCCTGTTAGAGCCCTCCAGTTACTTAACCCCTTGGGCGTGGCCGCAATTCTGCGCCTGTGCGGCGTTTTTCGAAGTGGGCCGGTTTATGATGGCCCCCAGCCGTCATCAGCACACGAGCCCCATGATGCATGACGGCTGGGGGCCGTCATCAGCATCGAAGGGGTTAATGAAGGCTTCAGTGCGGTCGCGCCACAGTTGCGAAAGGCAAAGTCTGTCTGCACCCATATGCACCTGTCTGACGCCAGGGGCCAGTCACTCTGCACCTTCTAGCGCCCGCAAGTTAATCTACTCTTCCTCTGATCTTTTTACACTCAGGGATTCGTCACAGCTCTGTACTTCACATACGTGAGCCCAGCGTCGGATTGGTAACGCGGGCATTCGGGCAATGCCCTAGGGGCCTGTGTCCGAGTGCTGCTGTGGGCCTCTTTTTTTAGCCTTCTAGGGGGCCATTTGAGCGCTGTCTCTATTGTTCAAATACAGCCAGCGGCCCAGTAGGTGTCTGAGTGGCCTTTCTAGAGGCAGATGGGCGCTCATTACCTCTGTTTAGCAAAAGGTGTCACTCCCTTTGTCTCGCTGGCTGCCCCATTAATGTGTGCACATACTGAGTGGTGACAGGGGGCCTGAGTAGAAGTGGCCTAACTTGTTTCACCACTGTAAACTAATGTGTGCATTTTTTTTATCCCCCTCCTAACGTTTTTTTTTATAAGATTTCGCCAAAGCAGTGATTTGAGGAGTGATTATGCAAATGTGGGCCGATTTTTTATTTGCGTGCCCAGGCCGATTTTCAATCCCAATCCAACCCTGCGTGAGCCCCTGAGGAATCAAGATTCACTTGATGGACCTGTGGATTCAAGGCCTGTTCTCCTGGCTGACTAGTAGGTTTTTCCCAACCTTTCACACTATTAATATTCTGCCCAGGCCTACATATTTGTAAAAAAAAGAATTATAACCAACTTTATTGAAAGTTTTGCGGCACACCGCAGCAAGACACATTACAATATTTGATTGGTGCTTAAGCAGGGCAAAATAATAAACTATAATGTTGCTATTATATTGACAACCCATATTAGCCACACCATTTCCCCCATATACGTTCATGTTTTTTCAGATAGGGACAGGCCTCAAAAATCGGCGTATCCTGATGTGCGCACCAGTCCACCCCCACCCACCATCCTCCGACAGTCGTGGCTTTTTTTCGCTTTGAGACTCAGGCCACATCATGCTTAGCAACTAGACAGGCTATCCCCAGAAAGGCACACTCAGCCCTGGGGCTCCCCACCTCCTCCATGAACCCTAGCAGGACCACACTGGTGTCAACTCCAGGGGGCGACACACAACAGCAGATAATATTCGGCCCACCTCCACCCAGAAGAGTCTCAACAGACATCAATCGCACCTCAGAGGACACAAGTTGTAAGAGTCTTGGGAAGAGATAAATTGTGTGTAGGTAGTTGAACTGTACCATACGCAGCCACCACGAAATCGGCAGCCTCCTAGGTGCAGTGCAAGCCTCCCTCCAGTCGTCCTCATCTAGGGCGCCCACCCAGGATGTCCTTCTCTACCTGAACCTTCTATAGGCCGTCCAGGGCATGGATTACTAAGAAACGATAGATCACCAAGTTGGTCCCTTTACCTAACCGCCCCAAGAAGATTTTGGCCTATAATGGATTAAAGCAGGGATTCCACCTGGAGCTTGTGGGCGAACAAGACATGGCGCAGTTGGAGGCATCGAAATAATTGTGAATTCGACATTGAGAAGTTAGCTTTTAATTCCTGAAAGGACATTATATTGCCCCCTTTGTGGACATCTCACAGATACAATATTCCAATGCGATCCCATGGCAGAAAGCCCTCCAAAGCTGAGAGCTGACAGAGCCATATTCTGCACCATAGAGGGGTTCAGCCGGTCCCAACCAATGAGGTGGAGGGCCGCCCTCCAGCTGACGAAAGATACCCACGTGCAAGATGGCAATGTATCCGGCAGGCGCGCCCCATATAAGAGATCGAGCAGACTGCCCATATTGAATGAGTGTATTTCCTACCGATACCAGGCCTACGGAATTTTAGCTCTACAACATTAATTGCCAGTCTTTGGTTAAACATCATGCTGATATCCATGATTTCGTTCTTGACAATGCTCCAGATGTTTTATTTCTCACCGAGACTTGGTTGAGCCAGTCCTCAGTGGCAGAATCTGCACTGATGCTTCCCTTTGGTAACTACCTAAAGAAATTTAACAGAACTAGTGGCAGAGGAGGCGACATTGCTGTGATTCACAGAGTTATACTCACTTGCAGTCTGTCTCAATGCACCATACCTGACTGTGAAAGTGCTTTGTTTAAAAGCTCTCTGACCAAAAACTTAACTTTGTCGGGATTTCTAATCTATCACAACCACCTGGCCCATCGAAAGCTTTCAGGAGAGCAGTGACTAATTTTATTGCCCTTTTTGGTCATTAAATTAGCTCATTTCAATATCCTTGGGGACCTGAATGTTTATTTGGAGGGCGCACACGAAAATGATGTCACCAATTTCATTGAGGACCTCGCTGCTATGCAGTTATTTCAACTTTTTGATGTTGCTACACATTCTGCAGGACCATCTTCTCAACAAATTTTTTTAGTTTAGTTTAGTTTAGTTTAGTAGTAGATTTGTATTGCGCGCAAATACCCTAAGGTGTCTCGGCGCATAGGATTCTTAATCGGACAGGCAGAAGCTGAAGAAGATCATTGGTTAAAAAGCCAAGTTTTCATTTGTTTTCTGAAAATGGCAAGGGTGTGGCTAGATTTAATGGACAGCGGGAGGGTGTTCCAGGGCCTAGAGGTGGCCACTAGGAAGCATCTGTCTCCCCAAAAAGAGGTTCTGGTGTGTGGGACTGGTAAAAGACAAGTAGATGATGAGCGGAGGGATTTGTTGGGGGTATAAATCAAAAAAGCATTCCGAAGGAACGGTGGTCCTGAGTTGTGAATCGCTTTGTAAGATATACAAAGTGCTTTGAATTTTATGCGGCTTCTAACACGCAACCAATGAAGTTGACGTATTGCCGCAGTGATAGAGTTATATTTGGGGATGGCAAGTAAAACTCTGGCTGCCGCATTTTGGATAGATTGGAGTTTATTTAGGACCTGTTCCGAGCATTCAAAAAAGGGCGTTGCAGTACTCCAACTTGGAAAAGATTAGGGTAGTTATAAGGGTTTTTCCTACAGATGCCGGTAAATATGGGAGGAAGAAACCACTGTGTTCGCGTGGTGGTGGAATGAAAGTTTGTCATCAAACATGACCCTGAGGTTTCTGACCCTGGCAACCGGTTTTGGAGGGGGGCCCATTTTGTTTGGCCACCAGATGGCGGACCATCCAGGGGAAAGGTTGTCAAAGGTCATAACCTCGGTCTTGTCCGAGTTTAATTTTAAGCAGTTCCTCGACATCCAGGAGCTTAAGGCTAGCATACCCTCCTGGAATCTAGAGGCAACCGCTGCCCCATCCTTATGCACGGCCAGCACCAACTGGGTATCGTCTGCATAGGTGGTCAAACTCAGCCCATGTGCTTTACTGACCCTCGCCAAGTCCGACACATAGATGTTAAATAGTGTCGGACTTAGCGATGATCCCTGGGGCACCCCGCACGGCAAGGTGAAGATGGGCGAGTAGAAAGTGCCCAGTTTCACAGATTGGGTGCGGTTAGCCAGGAAAGAAGCAAGAAGGTCCCTAGCTAGGTGATTAACCCCCAAGGTTGAGACACGGTTGATCAAGGTGGAGTGATCAACCGTGTCAAAGGCTGCGGAGAGATCTAATAGTATGAAGACCGCCGCCCCTCCTTGATCTAAGATTGCCCTGATCTCGTCAGACGCTTTTATCAGCGCGGTTTCCGTACCGTGACCCTGCCTAAATCCAAACTGGGTGTTGTCTAAAAGTTGGTGTTGATTGATGTATTCAGAAAGCTGGTGATTCATGAGAGATTCAAATATCTTAGCAGGAAAGGGAAGGCAAGCTATAGGTCTGTAGTTAGGTGATTCTTAGGGGTCAAGGGATGGTTACTTTAGCAAAGGTTTAATAACTGTTTTTTTCCATATTTCAGGATAGTCGCCTGTGAGAAACATGGAATTACAAATGTCAGTGAGTGAGGGTGTAATGACCTCGGAGAGAAGTTTGATTATGGAAGATGGACACGGGTCTAGGGGAGAGCCTGACTTGATGGTAACAACCTGTTTACTGATCAGTTCTGCAGAGACTGAGTGAAAATGTGAAAACGTAGGTCTGGCTGGTGTAGGCAGGGGATTGGAATCAGAACCTTCAGGGTGAGTTAAGGAAGAGAAAGATGAATATATATTAGTGACCTTGGTAGCAAAAATATCCGCTAAGGAATTACATAAATCTTGAGATGCCTCAATAGATGGACCTGATGAGGGAATGGAGAGGGTGTTGACTACTTGGAACAGCTTCTTGGTGGAATTTTGAGCAGACTCAATTTGGGATCGAAAGAAGGCGCTCTTGTGAGTAACTATGGAACGTTTATATATGGCTATGGCGTCTTTATACGTTTGTTTATCCTGGGGACTGTAGTGTTTACGCCAGTGTCTCTCAAGATTCCTACAATACTTTCTCTGAAGTCAGAGGTCCTCTGAAAACCATCGAGGAGACGGAGTGGATCGATTAGGGAAGATGGATTTAGTAGGAACTAGCAAATTAAGAGCATCCTGAAGCCAATCATGATACATATTGGATGCCTGGGTGGGATTAGAGGAAGCCTCATATGGAGAAGTAGTAAGGGTGTGGGTAAGTAAAGGAATGTCTAGGGTTATCCAATCTCGAGTGGTTTGAGAGACATGAGCTTTAGACTGTGGCGGGTGAGGGTAGTGGGTCTTAAGAATGAAAATAACTGCGTTATGGTCTGACCATGTCAGGGGGAGAACCGAGAGCAACGAAATATCAGGATTGTTGGTGAATAGTCCATCGACCAGTATGGCCTGCTTGGTGTGTAGGGACTGATAATCCCACCGCTTGCAGATCCATCTATCTGGCAAGGATCCACATCAGTCTCTGAACTTACTTTTAAACATGCTTGGCAAAATCTCGATCTCTTGAGATTTGGGCTGTAGGTTCAAGCCAGACGTCCTCAGCTATCTCCTACTGCAGAGACTGCAAAGAGTACCCTGAAACTCTGGCTTACCTCTACTCTAGATGTTTTTATTACAGTCAGACAAGTCACTGTGAAGAAGAGACCCACTTCTCTTTGGTTTAATGAGGCCCTCACTTTGGGGGAAAAAGCAAGGTAAGGTCCTAGAATGCTTCTGGAGTAGAGTCTATGACCCTATGCAAAAAGTATTGTATAGATAAGCTATTAAATCCTACCAATAACTGATCATGCAATCTAGGACATATTACTATGCTAAACAAATTAGATTTAGTAATAATCCTGCTAAAGTTTTTTGTAGCTTGGTCAATAGCCTCTTGAAGCCAGTGAACATATTAAAATGTCTAATGCTCAGTGTAATAAGTTAGCTGACTTTTTTTTTTCAAATAAGATTGAAGACATTTATTCACACTTCCCCCTGACAGCCTTGGTGTAAGGTCTGATGCTCTGCCGCCGGTAGCTACCAACACCCCAGTAGCTTTGCTCAGTTCATTGCCTTCTATGTCCGTCTTCTTTCCATATTCTCTGCAACCGAGAGAAATCTGGTTCTCCGGATGATCCTCTTAAACTGGATTTTTTAATGAACCTACATTACCAGCTTCTTCCTCCTAGTCTAGAACGGAGCAATTTCTCACTGTCAACTGCTACTGTGCCTGGCCCATGAAAACAAGTGAAAGTTATTCCCCTTCTCAAGAAACCATCTTTGGCTGCCGCTAAGCTAGAAAACTTCTTTCCCATTTCCCTCATGCCCTTCCTGGCTAAGGTTACAGAATGTTATAAATATCAATGGTATTTTAGCAAAATTTCTAGAAGACAACCGTATCCTGGATGCTTCCCAGAATGGATTTCGGACTGCCCACAGCATGGAATCTGCTCGACTTGCTGTTTCCGAACATCCTTCTAGCTCCTTCGATAAGGGCAGATCCTCAGCCTCGATTCTGCTCGACCTGAGTGCCAAATTGGATACAGTGTCTCATCAAATTTTACTTGAGCACCTGCAAGGTTTTGCTCTGCCTCAGGTCTTTTGTTCAGGTTACATTGGCTCCCTGTAGAGAAGCGCATTCATTTTAAGATTCTTTGCTACTCCAATAAGATTCCATATTCCCAGGAGCCCCCTTTTCTGAGCCAGCTTATTTCATCCTCCCAGCCCACACGCTCCCTGAGTTCCATCAACCACAACTTGGCTAGAGTTCCCCGGGTCAGGAGAGTCGGAGCAGGGGGGTGCTTTTTTCGTGCTGTGGCCCCCTCCCTCTGGAACGCTCTTGCGCTCTCTGTTAGAAACACTCATTACCATTCTCTGGTTAGGAAGTCCCTCAATACTAGGCTTTTCTCATTCTAGCTTCTTCTCCTCTTTTCTTGGGGTGCTGTCAGCTGCAGTTGTGTTCTCTAGGGCTAGCGCTGGCAAATACCATTGTGGGGGCAACCACGCGCTCTATAAATCTTGCAACGTATCATAACATAACGCTTACCCTGTTTGCACATGGAGCACCTATTTAAATGTGCATCATGGCACAAACAGGAAAAGAGTGCCCTATGTTTAATAAGGGTCCTGGAATATTTAAAGAAATGGTAGCTGCCGCTTACTATTTTTGCAGATAAAAATAGTAATTTGACTCCATGAAATTTATCAATTGAGCATTGGAATGCTTCTCAGCAATTTTGAGAGGAAGGAGAGCAGCGAGATGGGCCAAATATTTTCTGACAGAGACTAATCTAATGATGGTTTTTTGAGAAGTGGCTCAACAATAGCATGCACCACTTAGAAGGAACTACGCCTGTTGTAAAAGAGAGGTTAGGAAAGTTGCTCAAACTGGGCAATATTATCTTCGCCCCTGAACCAGGATTCTGGGAGGTGCGGATCGGAGGGGATCTCAATTTTACCTTGGTGAGAAGCATACGGAACTCATCTAAGGAAGGGGAGGTGAGTGTGGCCAGGTCTTTCATCGAAGATGGAGCGTGAAAACAGGCTTTTTGGCACCGGAAATCCCTTGCTGTCTCAGGAATGTGTTATAGATTTTTGCGACCTTGTCAAAAAAGAAACGGGCAATAAAGTTACAGCTCTATAGGGACAGAACAATGTGAGAGGATACATGTGCTAAAGGTGATAGGACTTTAACAATTGAGAAAAGCTCTCTCTGTGCTGGACGAGGACTCAGTCTTATGCTTGTAAAATTGACTTTGTGTAGTGTGGATTAGCTTGTGGTATTCCTTGAAGGCCAAGAAATAGTTGGCTTTACTATTAGCACGGACACTTACATGATATTTTCCTTAGCAATAGTACCTCACTGAAGCATTCTACAAATGGTTTGGAGCAGGGCCCAGGGTGTTCCGTCAGCGGAGCTATCCCATCGAGGGACCCCGTAATTCAGTCTTCAAGATGCTGGTTGAACGAATCAATGTAATTTTTAGGCTGAGATTCCTCATTCATTAGAGCTTCAGTGAAAGCCTCCGGGGTGACATTCACCCATTTCCCTAATTTTACATACCACTCCCTCCTTATGGGTTGAAATGGGACTGGCCAGTGGGAATTGGAATGGGATAATATAGTGGTCAGACCAAATAACTGGGATAGGATCCCCAACTATCAATGGAGTGAAATTGGAGAAAATCGGATCTAGCGTATGGCCTAGAATATGAGTGAGGGCAGCAACTCGTTGCGAGATCTGGAGGATATCTAAGTCCTCGGTAAGACCGGAGGCCAGGCGCCAGGTTTCGTAGTCAATTTAGATTAAGATCGCCTGTTACTACCATGCTGGAGTAGTGCAATGAGGAGGAGGAACAATTCCCTGTTTGGGGAATTGATCCTGCTGAAAAGTGAGTAAGGGAAAATATCTTTGCATTAATGCAGTTGCACTTTACTTTTTTTTTGTTCTCCACAGAAAGCCCTTCCCTGCACCATCAAGTTTGCGGGTGGTCCTCGTCTATTCTCACTCTAGAAATATATTTGTTACTGACCTCGACAGGAGTAAATCTTGAAGCATTTCCAGGGTGGGAATGGTCTGAGTAAATGCTGCCATTGCTCACAAGTTCGTTGGTGTGCACAAACCTCCAGGACATCCTCACCATGGCATTCACTGCCAAATAATACTGCATCATACTGAGGTAAGATTGCACGTAAGTAAATCTGGTTACAACTGTAACACCACATTTTGCTGGATTTACACATGCAAATAGCGTAGAGAATCAGGGCCATAGTGTACCTCGGCATCAAAATGCGGAACAATGATGGCTAGAAACAAAGTAATGGTACTCACGATCATCATCACTTGCATCCGGTTCTTCAATTAAAGTGCACTCTATTAATGAAAGAACGCCACCCGTCTGCGGGAAAGAAGAAACACATACTGTAAGCGAAAAAAGATGAATTATTGACGAAATAATTAAGTATTACTGAATGTGAAGATTACAGCTGGCATGATGTAAGAAGCGTTTCCTATCATCATTTAGCACTTTTAAAGTGCTGTCAATTCTAGAAAGTATAGCACAGTGAGGTAAAGTACGTTTTCAAGATTCCTTCAAAGTAGACAATTAGAGGAATGTGGATAGGATGAAAATATCCTAAATCCAAAGGGTCAACTACGCCCCCAACACCAAATCTCCCTATCAACCAAAACAACACACCAAAAGTAACAGAAAAGATACTCGGATTAGCAGGTGATCCTTTAGAGTAGGTGGAACAGTTATTGCCAATTCTGTATCGAGTGGCTATGACTTCCCCCAATCCTATTTCTCCCATTTGGAGGAATAGGTTTGTAGGAAGCCAAGGAGATACATTACTGCACAAATGTACCCAAGTGCAATCAAAGGTGCCATGACTACACGTAACATATAACATATAACATAAGTATTTGTAAAGCGCACGTTCACCCAGAGGTCTCTTGGGGATGAATAACAGATGTTCATTGTTACCCAACCCAATGGTACTCATTTTATCGACCTCAGATGGATGAAAGGCTGAGTGGAACCGCCGGGATTTGAACCTGTGACCATGAGGTCAAACACAGGCCCCTGCAATGAATGCATTAGTCCATTGAGCCACCAGACCCGGCTACACATAAGCTTAGGGTTTTTGTCTAGCCACAGGGCAAGGAACAGCCCCATTCAGCATGGCTGTATTGCCTACCCATCCACCAATGACTTGCCTACGGAAACCTGGAATGGCTACGAATCTGGGAGTGCTGCACTGTGGAGTCTGACAAAAAGAAGATGGGGAATGGCCTGCCATGTCCAGCATGGAATCAACAGACCAATCAGATTCTGCCATGCAGTTCCTGAAACTAGAGCTGCCAAGGCTCAGATACTCCTACCACAGCTTAAGAAACATGAGACATCGAAACCTGCAACAACCCCGTGTGTGTGTGTGTGTGTGTGTCCACGTGTGTGCATCTAAGTGAAAAAGTGTGCGAGGGATTGTACGCATGGCATAGGTCTGGGAGGCGGAACCTGGTCATTACGAACATGACCATCTGTTCATGGCTTTTGAAGCTGGGCATATTAGGCAGCTGTTTCTGGTATATGTTCATAGCAAATGGACATACGAGGCACCGCATTGGCATATGAGGCTGTACTTGACCGTTTGAGACTTAACCAAAGCAATTGAAGCTCACCCTTGGGTTATGATGTCTGAACCAGGACATAGAATGGTTGATCGTGGGCACATAAAGCTGTACTCGGCACAGCTGAACTTGAGCTTACGAAGCAGAACCTGGCAGATAAAGCAAGTTATGGGTATATGATGCTGTAAATAGACATAAGTATAATAAGTTGTTACTGGTATATAATTGTTGCAGAGACTACTTAGTAATTTCATGGGCATTTATGAACATGCGCACATGAGACTTAATATAGCTGTGTGATCTTGCTCTGGTACATGATAGTGATACATTAGCGTATGAGGCACTATGCCTGGGCATATAAGAGTTGAGCATAGGCATATGCTAGGACAAGTGAAGTAGAATGTGGGCCATCATAGCACGGGGACACGCCAGTGGCGTCACCAGGCGCTCTACAAATGCCCTATAATAATAATAATAATGAAGCTGTTTCTGGCACACGATGGTGAACTATGGACATTTGAGGCAATACATGAGCATGACCAGCAGCATCTGCTCATGTGAGAGCAGTTATGGAAAACAACGAGCTGACAACTAGAGACAAAAGTGTTTGATTAAAAAATGAAATTCTAGTATTTAGAGACCATTTTATCTTATTTGCTAAAAATAAAAAGCTGAAGTTTGGGGATGATGAGTGCATTTTTAGAAAATGACATTCTGATTTGTGAAGACATAATGAGTCTGCTTATTAGCAATGGAAAGCTGATGTTTGTGGAAAAGGTTATGTTTTCAGAAAACAACAGGATGATGTTTGGGGACAAAATGCCTATCTACTAAAAATGGAAATCTTATATTTGTATATTTCCTGAAAATAGCATACTTTAATTTTACAACAAAATAAAAGCATTTCTAAAATGTTTCTAGATTTTATTTGAAGGATAATCGGAGCTAGTTTGGGGATGGGGTCTACTTTTCTGCTGCTAAAGTTGTCACTTCGTCACTGTTGAGACATTTTACTATCTTACTTGACAGGCTTGTAGCTTTATTTCTTTACGTATGATCCGTCTGTCAGAGGCCAGAGTGTGTAATTGGTGTTAGTTAATAGTTGTTGAACTTACCCCATAAGGTGCATTTCGTTACAACCGCCGATTACCGCGCTACCGCTGGGCGAATGTTCTGGCATGTGTGAAATCAACAGGATATAAATGTGGGGAAGTGGTCCAGAAATTATATCCGCTACCGTGGGTCGTAACTTTGATTTAGCCCAGTACCTACTTCTTGTGCGGTTAACACCTTCAGCGTGCCGGTCTATTGGTGTTCCCCCCAAGTCTACTTTAGATCTCTTGGCGTTGATAATTAAGTAGGAAGGAGCGCATAGCATAGTGCCCACACCATCAGTGCTTACTCCGCCCTGCGCACATTACACTTACATACCAATGAAACTCATGAGACATATTTGTGGGAAAGCAGTGATGCAGGTTTATTTCCTACAACAGGTACTGATAGGTGGGTCATCTTACAGGCGATCCAATGCGGCAGCCCCTCGCTGACCCGCATGCCCAAGGAGCCATCTTGCACGGCGAGGCGATGCTCTGACGGTGCAGTACATTATCACTTTATTTCGTTAGACTCCCGCCCCCCCTGTCAGGGCGGGGAGATGAGGCACACCCCCGGTCGGTTCAGGCCCCCCGACCGCCCGAAGGACTAACGGGGCGCCGACGCTGTTTCCTGGAACCCCCTCGGCTCCAAGTTCTTAGCTCGGGCACCCTTACTGTGCCAGGCAGAGGTATTTAGACTGTATCCTTCTGCCGCAGAGGTACCCCTACTGTCCATCTGCTTCCAGATCGCCCTGTGACTGCGCCTGCAACATAAAACATGATCATTAAGATATTCAAAACTGTGCCAGCCGCTCTGCAGCTGGGTCAGGGTTCAGGGTGGGTTACAGCGCAGAGCAGCCTAGGACTAGGCGCGGGAAGGAAAGGCCGAGCCTAGTTGCTGGGCCTGATAATATACCCCCGGAAACGCCTCCCCCGTCCCCAGGAGAGCCCTCCCTATTGGCTGCTGGTGGGGGGGCGGCTCAGGGGGGTGGCGCGCTGCAGGCTCCGCTCGCCCGACGTGTGGGACTAAGGCGCTGTCCCGCCCATGCTCCCCTTCGTGTCGCGCAGCCAGAGGCAGACCCTCTGTTAAAGTTTTTGCTCTCCTTTTCAATTTTAGTCAATCATATAATGTTGTTCCCAGGATACTATGTATTGGGGAATGTCAAGGAGTGATAGTGCTTTTATAAGGTGTTGTCAAAGACACATTTGGATATTATTCGCATTTTAATGTTATTTTTCTCACTGTACTTTTAGGTTCTATTTATTTAGATCGGATAAAGTTTATTCTGATTCTGAACGAAGAACGTGTCTGTCTGTTATGGTTTGTGTTTATTAATGAGATTTAATAAAAACTGCTTTATAGAACAACTATTGAAATTCATCTATGGTAACAGCTAATGTCACACCATTTTATAAATGAGTCCTGTTTTCAATACAAATGCTACCCGACTCGTGTGGGCGTTCATGACTCACCGGGTAGAAACTGACTAGCTACTTGACATGTTCTGTGTAAAATAAAATGTTGAGTTTAACGTGGCTCACCATTTTTACTCAAAGTTTGTGCGTTTCATAGCTGCATGTTGTTGCCATGCTGTTGCCTTTTGCAGCCCAACAGCCATCCCACCTGCCTACAACATTAAACAGCAGAATCCAACCCATAAACCAGGCGAAGAACTTGTGATCATCTCCAAAAACATGATTGATTGCACCACCTCCACGGACTCAAACATCAGCCTCATGGAACACCTGCACTTCAAAATATGAAGGAACTACAATGCCACCCCTAAGGGAACACCCACATGTCACCCCCGGACCCCAGAGCGGAATTCTGCACCAAGTCGCAAAGTTCCTCGCTCCCGTTTCCATCAGAACAATAAACTACACTCTCTTCAGGGACCTCAATTTCCGCCTGGAAGACACAATAGACCCAATTCCACGACACTCCTCAACAGTCTCAACAACCTCGGACTCACCCAGCTAGTCCAAGGACCAGCCCACACAGCAGGTCACACCATCGACCCTATTTTCTCCTCCAACAACAGGATCACCACCACCTACACGACTCCGCTCAAACGATCTGACCACTGCATCATACATTTCAAGATACCCACCTACCAAGCCACCCCACCAGAAAAGCCCAAAGCACCATCAATACACTGGGATAAAATATGCAAAACTGGACTATGAACCTACAGGAACGCACACCCAACCACACCAGGAACCTCGATGTTGACACCAAGCTCTTCAATAAATGGCTCGCTGACTGTGCCAACCGCACTACTTCCACCAGGAACAAGACCTTCAAAAACAATAAAAGACCCATCTTTTTCACAGATGTCCTCAGTGAGTCCAAGTGCCACTGAAAACATCTTCGGAGAAAATGAAGACTCAATAAAAATTCCACCCCAAGATTCACATACAAAGCCCCCCTCAACCTCTACCATTAACAACTATGAGGGGTAGAAAAAAAGGCCTTGACTATCAGACTCTATGCCAGCTCTAAAAACGCAAATAACTCTTCAGCATCCCAAGGAGTTCTCCAATCCTGCAGCTGCCAACATCATTCCCAATTTAAGCTAACAACGGCCTCTCAAACTTCTTCAAACAGAAGATTGTCAAGATCTACTATCCATTCAACCCACAGCACACCGATAAAAACTCCCCCGACCAATTGGACACTTACTTAACAGCCGAATAGCAGTAAATCAACTGGAAGCCCCTCTCAAACAGAGAAACTACTGCCCTGATGAATACCATCCACTCAGAGCCCCCTAAGATCCATGCCCCCAATTCATATACAACCTTGGAAGAACGTTCATCTCCCCCACACTCACCGCTTTCATCACCTCCATAACGACCGTCACCTTCACATCTTGCTAGAAAAATGCAGAAATCAACGCTCTATTGAAGAAACCAACAGCAGATCCCCAACACCCTTAGCAGCTACAGGCCCATATGGCTTCTGCCTTTTCCAGCTAAAGTTATGGCGAAAACCATCAATATCCAACTCGCAGACCTCCTAAAACTCGATGAGCTCCTAGACAGCACTCAATCAGGCTTTTGCATCAACACACAGCACAAAGACAACCCTCATTGCTGCCAACAATGACATCAGAAGCATTCTCGACCGAGGAGAACCGGCTGCACTTATCCTCCTCGGCCTCTCCGCAGCTTTCAATACAGTTTCCTACAAGTCCCTCATCAGAAAGCTTCGGCGCTTGGGTACCTGCGGACAGGCCCTCAAGTGAATATCCTCTTTCCTCACTGACAGAACTCAACGAGTTAGACTTCTCCCCTACACCTAAGAACCCAAGAAACTCATCTGCGGACTCCCTCAAGGATCATCGTTCAGCCGACCACTCTTCAATGTCTCCATGACGCCCCTTGCAGACATCATCGGAGCCGACAACGTCAACATAGTTTCCTATGCCAATGTCACACAGCTCATCCTCTCCCTTACAGACTCAATCAGCACCCCCAAAGCAAACTTCGGCCACTGCATGAGCAACGTCATGGCTTGAATGAAAAACGAATTCCTTCTGCTCAACATAGACAAAACTGAAGTCCTAATCTTAAGCAATAACTACTCCCTTTCTTGGTAGCCCTCCAAACATGGTCCACCACCCACCTCTACAGAGAATGCCAAGAACCTCAGAAACATCCTGGACACCATGCTTTTCATGAGTAGACAGATCAACGCCATCTGCTCATGAACCCTCCACCAGCCGCGGCCCGTGGAGGGAGTTCGGTGGGGCAGGGAGGCGGTGCGGGGGAGGGACAGAGTGGGGGGTGGTAAACAACAGAATATGGATAATTGCAGGTAAGTAAAACAATGTAATAAATAAAACAAATTTCGTAGCGCACGCTGCATCGCATTTTGCGATGCAGTGTGCGCTACGAAATTCGTTTTATTTATTAAATTGTTTACTTACCTGCAATTATCCTTATTCCATTGTTTACCACCCCCCACCTAGCCCCTCCCCCGCACCGCCTCCCTGTCCCACCGAACTCCCTCCACGGGCCACGGCTGCCCTCCACATCCTGCAAAAGCTATGCAAGATTTTCAAGTTGATCTCACTGAACACCAGATGAACAGTTACCCAGGCTCGTATCACAAATAGACTTGAATATGGAAATGCCCTCCACATGGGAATCCCAGGCCATGTTCTACGCCGACTCCAAACCACCCAAAAGACTGCTTACAGACTCATCCTGAACATCCCGTGAAATAACCACATCTCTACACATCTTAACAATCTACACTGGCTCCAAGTTCAGGAAAGATGTAAGTTAAAGCTACTCACACACATCTACAAACCTCTCCACAACAGCAGTCCAGCTTACCTCAACCACTGCCTCAACTTCTACCAACCCACTGGACACCTTTGATCTGAATCCCAGTCAAAAGTACACCATCCTTGCATCAAGAAGACAAGAAGCAGAAAAAACTCTTTCTCATAGCTTGCAGCCAAGACATGGAATGACCTCCTGATATACCTCGGAAACTCACCATCATCATGGACTTCGGAAGAGACCTCAAGACATGGATCTTCCAGATAAAACAGGCATGATCTTCTCCTCCCCCCCTCAGGCCTGCCATACTCAGCGCCTGGATACCCTCACAGGTGAGTAACCACACTCTACAAATTCACATAATGTAACAGAACATTATCTATCTATACTACTATTATAAAGGAAGAACTTTGAACCTTTGAGGCGGGTAAACGCGGGAACCACAGCGCCAATCCACACACCCGATACATCGTTGTAATCGTCAGGGTGTGCAGATGGACATAGGCTATATAAACTTAATAAATATACGTAATTTCAAAAATGTACCCAAAAAAAAAGTAGTCCCTTGGAAGAAGTGCCGGACGCGACGTGCGTGCTGACGTTAGGAGCGCGGGGAGGAGCGGCGTACAGGAGTGCGAAGAGGACCAGTGGACATGAGCGCGGGGAGGAGCGGTGAGGAGCGACGGACAGGCGGTGAGGAGCAGTGGACAGGCGGTGAGGAGCGGCAGACAGGCGGTGAGGAGCGGCGGACAGGCGGTGAGGAGTGGCGGACAGGCGGTGAGGAGCGGCGGACAGGCGGTGAGGAGCGGCGGACAGGCGGTGAGGAGCGGCGGACAGGCGGTGAGGAGCGGCGGACAGGCGGGGAGGAGCGGTGAGCGGCGGATGAGGTAGGTTATTTATTTATTTAGGAGCGGTGAGCGGCGGCAAAATACAAAAGCAAACATTACATTAAATGAAGTAAAAATGACAATCGTGAGCCGACAAAATAAAAGTACAAGCAAACGGTGCATTACAAAAGTGAGCCAAACGGTGCATTACAGGAGGAAAAAGTGACGTGTGCAGGTTACAAAAGCGTACAAAGTAAGCAAACGTTACTTTAAATCAAGCAAAAATGACAATCGTGAGCCAACAAAATACAAGAGGAAGCAAACGGTGCATTACAAAAGTGAGCCAAACGGTGCATTACAGGAGGCAAAAGTGACGTGTGCAGGTTACAAAAGCGTACAAAGTAAACAGAGGTATAATACTGCATTACAGGAGGAAAAGTGACGTGTGCAGGTTACAAAAGCGTACAAAGTAAACATACAGGTATAATACTGCAATATATGGAGGAAGGCTCCGGGGGACCCACGGACAACGTCGGGCCGGACGGGGGCCCTAAAGCCTTATTGCTCCCGGACAACGTCGGGACGGGCTGCTAGTGTGTGATAAAACGTGCAATTTGGGGAAGAGTTATTACACATAAAAGATTGGAGACTCCTGCAGTAGTTTATAGATTGCGTCTACTTTTTGTATGGATTGAAAAGCTTCTCATACACAGTATTCAAATCATATCACACAACATTACAATAAGAAACATAACCTCATTCCATAATAGGGCAAACAAAGCACTATGACCCAGATGCATCAAAGGTGATTGTACTCGCAAACCCTGTGACATACATCCAAGCATCCTTTGCGAGTTCAAAAACTACAATTGCAATTGTACAAAACTAACATTACAAGTTGCAACCGGCTCTGTGACTCAAAATGCCAACATAGCGAGCACTTCCAAATTTCGAAGTAAAGGGGGCAGGAACGCGACACCCCTCTTCCTTGCTACTCGTAAAGATAAGTATTAGCGATATGGAACTGCAGAAGTAGAAAGAGAGCAGTATATTTGAGAAAAAAAAGGCATTAACTCGGGCGGACAGCAATAAATTAACTCCCACAAAGTTAAGTACTGGAGAGGTAGAGGCTCCAAGTAGTAGGCTTGCTTGCCTCAGACAAAATGAGTGAAATGTGCTCTAGCATTTACAAACACGACATTAATGGCAAGGAATAAAACAGATACATTTTCAAAATAATCAGGATGAAGTCTAACGATTAAAGCAAGCATAACATAGGCAAAATTGGTGATAGGGTTCAAAGTTAGGATTTTTTGTAAAGAGAAAGGAAACGCGAATATAGAATACAATGACAATTTGAAGTTCAATATTGTCTTCGGAGCCTGTGTTTTTTCAAAATGACCACTAGGTGGCAGTGGAGCATTCGTTTTTGCGAGATATGCAAGACATCCCCTCCCCCCAGTCCCAGCAAAGAATGATCTTAAAAACAAATGAGACTTTAGGTAAACGCCTTTTGCCCAAATATAACAGCCTTACACTCTTGTATCAGCAACTGGCTACGTTTTGAAAGCTGTTGAAGTATTTGATAGCAAATGTCACACTATCAATTCTTGTGGCGAAAAGTAGAGTTTTTTAGCCCTGGTGACTCAAATGTTCTGAACCTGTCTGGATGTAGATCTCTTCTAGGAGGCCTATGGACTCCAGGAAAGACAGACTCCTCCATCTGTCTGCTTCAGAACCACAGAAAACTGGATGTTTCCCACCAGTGGTGGTCCATGGGACAACTACATGTTCTCTCCCTGTGCCTTCACAAGCTGTCCCTCTCGAGCCTCCATCCTTGCATTGCAGCAGTTTGTAAGCTTTTGCTGAGTGATTCCTAATGTTAATAATATTCCTACTAATAACAATGTACAGGGTTTCTGCAAATGCTGGTGAATGGCTGTTTTGCACTGTGCTCGACTCACTGGTACATCAGCCGCAGCATAAACACGGATCAGGGACAATTGCAGTGTTGTACTATGACAGCAAATGCTTTGTGACCAGATCCATCATACACAGGGCTCTAGCTCCCTCTGTAATGTGCAAGGAGTTTGTAATTCACAAAGAGGGATTGTTCGTTTGTTCTTGCAGATCACTTGTAGCCTAGTCCCAAGTATGTTTAGAAGGTGAGGGGCAGCAATACAACAAGCATTTATTATGTTGGAAGCACACTTGCGATATTTGGAATGATGGGGCCTGACACAGTATTAGGCAAAGAAATTACTCCTACACTATATATAACAAAATAACAAAGACTCTTGGAGTCTAGCCTGCTCCGCATGACTCTTTGAACATAACATATTTTCAAAGAATTCTGCAATAAAACATTGTGTACAGGTCAAGGAAAAGAACATGTGCGCTCCGTGTCACATTGGAACCACATCTGGTAGACAGATAGATAAGTTCTGCAGCAAGAAAGTGCAATTGATTTCTGTATGTATTGAAGTAGTTCCATGCTGATCAATGCATGCTTTAGGCATATATTTCTGAGAGTAACACCATTTCCAAACCACATAGGCTATAACTGTTTTGATTTTCACCTGAATGTATGTGTATGTTATTTCTATAAGGGGGGCGTAGCCAAAAGGCAGTGCAGCCCTGCACTGGGTCAAAGGCAAGCATAATGAAAAAGAGTAAGAGGAGAGATAATGGGTGTGTGGACCCTTAATGCACAGTGATATAGTGTACTTTAAATAGGTGAGTCTTCAACTCTTGCCTAAGTGTTGCAGCCCCTGATAGATATGGGGACGGATATGGGCATGTTGTTACAAATCCTGGGAGTTCCATGAAGATGGAGGTGATGTGATCATATTTCTTCAGGCAATGGATGAGATGAGATGTGCTGTGGCATGTAGGATGTCCTTCAGGGGTGCTTTATGGAGTCTATGAGGCCAGGGAGCAGGGGCTACTACCATCCAGATGCCAGAGTAAAAGTGCTTGAACAGCAGTTCAAAAGTTGCTTTCTGGGGAAAAAAACGTTCACTTTCTTTAGAAAAGAGAGCTGGTACTGCTCTATTTTCAGTTTTTTTTTTTACTTCACCAGTTTATTCTTTGAGGGCGAGGTTGGTGTCCAAGGTGAATCCAAGTGACTTGGCATTCTGTGAAAGTTTGGGCTGGAATCCGTGAAGGTTCACGTCATTGAGCCAGGTTGCTACTGTTTCTTCTTTGTTGTTCTTATGTGCAGAGAGTGTTTAAGGCAATGGATATCTGAAGCAGAGGAGACTTGTAAGTCCAGCTGTGCATCATCCGTGTCATATTATAACATTAGGCCCCCCTTGTCCTTCTCATTAAAAAATGTTAAGATTAGAGAAACAGAAAAGCTCCATAATTCAAAACAATGAGCAGGTCTGGTGCACTGGTTGTCGATCGGAAGTGCATTACTGTAAAATCAGTTTATTGTGAATCAGGGACAGGCACAACTTATTTTCATTTGAAGCCCGGGGAGATGTAGCTTCGTGCAAAATGGACAAATTGTGCAGGTTTTACTGGCCTACACATAAAAATGAAGTGTAATTGGATTCTGTACTCTCCCAGGAGGAAACTGATAAGCAAATCAATAACATGCTCTGTGTAGTTCAAGGAAATATTACCTACGGGCACGGTTGAGCGCGCGCGTGTTTCACTCAGTCTCCAGTTGTTATTTATCCGGCGATTCATCTGATTCCGCGGTGGGAAGATGGAGCCGCCATGGAAATCAATTGTGCGCATTCGCCTCCCCCAAGGTACTCTTTTACTGACCATTTAGTTGGGAGATTTAAATTCCGGCAATGCTTTTCCTCAAATGTTCCTCATTTCCTGGCGCACTGTGCTGAGGAGAAGCTCAGAAAGCTGTGTGCTGTTGTACTGTGAGAGGAAACACCTTTCCTATTCACCCATTCTGAGTAAATAGGAAAGGTGTTTCCAGCCTCTCACAAAGGTGTTTCCAGCCTCGCATTTAGGCTATTTTCTCAGGGTTATAAATATCAAGCTTTGGCCTTTTTACTCACATATCCCTGACCAATATTTGAATGTTTGTACATTTGTTTACGGGAGTCCTTGTTCTGCAATATACAAATTAATAAATGACATGGACAACCCTCATGCAACAGCAATACAAACTGTTTTGTAAAAAAGACGGGGAAAGGTACTTAAGAAGCTCTCACTGTGAGGTTTGCAGCATTGACAGACAGAGCAGTGAAAACTGCCTGTTCATGTAACATTGTCACCCCAGTTTGGTCCTATGTGCACTTCTGTTATGAAGATTTTGAAATTTGACAAGCCCCATTCCCCAGAGCTATGGCCTTTTCCATGCAACCTCTCCTACATGGCCCACTGGCGAAAAACCTTATGCAACGATATAACCAGGGCAACTGGAATTATGTGATTCTGCAGCCACATTGTTTTCCACGTAAGTGTAGGTTTGCTGCATTTGGAACATTATGCATCATCTGCTGCATAGTTGGAAGATAAGAAAAAATTGTTTCAGACTGAAACGGATCAAAAGTTAGGAAAAATGCAGCAGTGTGTTGCTGCTCAGAGAAAGGACCTTCACAGGGGTAGCTTATTGTGTTTGGTCGTTAAACTAGTATTTTCGCATTCTCCCTCCCACCCCTTTACCTTATCCTCTTTCCCCCTCTATGCTCCATTTTCTTGTCCCCTTCCTAATGTTATTAAGTTGAGACCTAGCTATTTGGCCGATGCCCGGTGGAGCTACCTGATAGCTATAGAGGAGATGGGCTATGGACTTCCCCCTCGGTCGTCACCTACCCAGCCGGAATTTGGGCAGACTCACACTCGTCTCTCTATCCTATTTCCCTTCTATCTCTTTACCCTACCCCCTCTCCCTTCTTAGCTCCTTTCTAATTCGTCTTTACACTCTTGAAATGTTTTTCTAGTAACTGATGTAATTAGTAATGGATATAATTTTGTAACTTTGTGGAACCTTATGTAAAGCGCTCTGATACCTCCGGGTCTAGCCAGCGCTATATAAAACTCAAATAAATAAAAAAACACTTTATTGAAGTGATTCTATAACAAAATCTTGCTGCATTATTTCGGCAACTCTGCTGCATAATTTGGTCTTCTAACTAATAATGTGATCAGTTTGAAAGGCGGGAGCAAAACATTGAAATGAGAAATCAGAATTGCACTATCTGAGTTGGAAATATAGTTTTAAGAGGCTAAACATTTGAATAATATATCAAGTCACTGGCTAAATCCATAGAAGACCAAAGCATTGTCTAAGAACTAAAGCTAATAAAAGGCAGCTATTCACCTGTGGTAGACAGACATCTGCACTTCTGCTCTGATGGCATTCCCACCATGAGGTGATTTAAGGGAGCCCTTTGCCATCAAGTGAGACATGGTGAAGAAGTATGGAATACTATTACAGTACAATCTTTGTGTGTTATGGGTCTCGCCAGATTGCATTACAACACTCTTTGGGAGGGCTCCCCTCTATTGTTCTTTTGGAAGATGTGGAAATCCATTGATGTGCCTCGGCTTGTGAATTTGACTCAGATATTTCTTCCTACGATACTTTTCCACCATCTTACATGAAAGTAATCAAGTGAAAGACAGTTGTCATGTCTTTACTAATTACACCATCTCAGATTTGTGCTTGTGTGGGGCAGAATGTTCTGAACTTGAATCTTGGAAGTTGCCATCCAGCTTCAAGAAGACCTGTAACTTCAGAGAGCCTGATGTAGCTTTAGACAGCTGCACCCCTCAACACAAGCCAAAGGCAAGTTGCTGAGTAGCCAACCTTACTGGACAGCGATGTTTGCAAATATGGGATAACCATCTTGAACCCCTCTACCCTCAGCTGAGAAGGTCTGCTTGAGAGATTTGATCCTGCTTGTGAAGACAGTGGTGATTTAACCTCGAGTACGCTCTTCTTTGCACAATCTTTTATCATTTTTGGCAATTTTCTCTTGGCACATTGCCTCTGCTGAGAATGACAGTGAAAGATCAGATTGGCTAGAAAGCCAGCCAGATCCAGGGATCTTAGAGGCCCACTCTGAGTCCCTTCAGCTCTTGAACATTTGCTCCAATGTGCCACTTGGAGGTCAGCATACCTTCGTCATTCCCCCATATACATGCACAACACAATCTGTGCCCATTCAGGCATCCATCATACTTTTGTTCATATTGTATTTGTGGTGTGTTACCTAAGTCTAGTACTTGTGAACATGCAGGTATTCAAACTCATTTTAAAACTAATGTAATAGATATAAAGTTTCCCCTTTTGAAGAAATCGTTTGTTAATCTCCACGTTGGCTAACAGTATCCATAACACTACAGCTTGACAAATAATTGTCTTTTAAGAACCAGAGATATTGCACCCACAATGCATTGCATTGTCACTTTGTCCTTTCGGCTTATAGAATAGTTGCACATCCATTCCTGGGTTTGACATCTTTACAGCTTCTGGAACATTCAAGCATCGCAGACAACAAACCTTTGCACTGATAAATAGTGAGTTTAGCCAGGGGCCAAGGTTGTAGTTTTGTACTGTGTAGTATAGGATTGTCGTCTATACTCTCTGTGTGATTTAATCCAGTTTATACTGTCAACATTTTATTAGTGAGTTATTATTAAAGATATGTTGTACACAAAACCCTTGGGTGGACATACATAGTTTATTGTATAATGTAGGTGGTACCTTTTAGGTCGAGCCTAGACAGCGCTTGTAAGACCTGTAGTATTGCATTCTATGTGTGTTAAAAAATTAACTGCTTTCTATTGGTTTTTGGCTCTGCCATTCAAAAATGTAGCCTTTGTATTAGTGTTGAGTTGTAAAAGTCCCTCCCTTCTTTCCTTCTGGCGATTTCACTTAGTGCGTATTTAGTTTGGCCAACACAATGTGTAGCGTGTGATAACCCCTGTTTACAGAGACGTGCATCTGTTAGCAATTATCCTTATCGTAATTGCAGTCTGACTTCCATTCTAACCTAAAGAAGCTCAGTGGCTTTGTTTCTGTTGCAGCGTGCATCTGTTAGCAATTATCCTTATCTTAACTTCAGTTTCACTTCAATTCCAACCTAAAAAAGCCCTGTGCCTTTGTTTATATTTTAACATGCATCTGTTATAAATTATCCTGATGGTAACTGCATATGACTCTTATTCCAACAGCCAAACTTAAAAATGATATTAAAAAAACCACAGAGCATTTTATTTTAGTAATATTAAACATTGCGTGTTATTAATGTAATAATACCGGAGAGGGCTTTTAGTTTCCTTTTCTGTTGAAGTTGTTGGGGTTTGTTTTCCGTTTTGCCAGCGGACATGGGCAGAGATGCTGGAGTAATGTAAGGTGTGGCTGGAAGTAAATCGAGGTGCATATGGACTTGTTTCCGCTCCAGTTTTTTAGAGCTAATGATGGTGGGCACCGGCAGGACCCAGGCCAATTAAAGCTGGTGTTATTAAAAAATAAGGTATAGGATTTTTTGTTTCCTTTTCTGTAGACGTTGTCGGGGTTTGTTTTCCGTTTTGCCAGCGGACATGGTCAGAGATGTTGGAGTCATGTAAGGTGTAGCTGGAAGTAAATTGCAGTGCATATGGACATGTTTCGGCACCAGCTTTTTAAAGCTAACGATGGTGAGCACCAGCAGGACCCGGGCCAATTAAAGCTGGTATTATTAAAAAATACAGTAGAGGATTTTTAGTTTTCTTTTCTGTTGACGTTGTCGGGGTTTGTTTTTCGTTTTGCCAGCGGACATGGGCAGAGATGCTGGAGTCATGTAAGGTGTGGTTGGAAGTAAATTGCACTGCATATGCACTTTTTAGAGCTAACGATGATGAGCACCGGCAGGGTCCGGGCCAACTAAAGCTGGTGTTATTAAAAAATACGTTAGAGCATTTTTAGTTTCATTTTCTGTTGACGTCGTCGGGGTTTGTTTTTCGTTTTGCCAGCGGACATGGGCAGAGATGCTGGAGTCATGTAAGGTGTGGCTGGAAGTAAATCGAGGTGCATATGGACATGTTTCGGCACCAGCTTTTTAGAGCTACTGATGGTGGGCACCGGCAGGACCCAGGCCAATTAAAGCTGGTGTTATAAAAAAATACGGTATAGGATTTTTAGTTTTCTTTTCTGTTGACGTTGTCGGGGTTTGTTTTTCATTTTGCCAGCGGACATGGGCAGAGATGCTGGAGTCATGTAAGGTGTGGCTGGATGTAAATCGAGGTGCATATGGACATGTTTCGGCACCAGCTTTTTAGAGCTAATGATGGTGGGCACCGGCAGGACCCAGGCCAATTAAAGCTAGTGTTATCAAAAAATACGGTATAGGATTTTAGTTTCCTTTTCTGTTGACGTTGTCGGGGTTTGTTTTTTGTTTTGCCAGCGGACATGGGCAGAGATGCTGGAGTCATGTAAGGTGTGGCTGGAAGTAAATCGCAGTGCATATGGACTTGTTTCGGCACCAGCTTTTTAAAGCTAATGATGGTGAGCACCAGCAGGACCCGGGCTAATTAAAGCTGGTCTTATTAAAAAATATGGTAGAGGATTTTTAGTTTTCTTTTCTGTTGACGTAGTCGGGGTTTGTTTCTCGTTTTGTCAGCGGACATGGGCAGAGATGCTGGAGTCATGTATGGTGTGTCTGAAAGTAAATTGCACTGCATATGCACTTTTTAGAGCTAACGATGGTGAGCACCGGCAGGGTCCGGGCCAACTAAAGCTGGTGTTATTAAAAAATACGTTAAAGAATTTCCTTTTCTGTTGACATTGTCGGGGTTTGTTTTTCGTTTTGCCAGCGGACATGGGCAGAGATGCTGGAGTCATGTAAGGTGTGGCTGGAAGTAAATCTCAGTGCATATGCACTTGTTTCGGCATCAGCTTTTTATAGCTAACGATGGAGTGCACCGGCAGGACCCGGGCCAATTAAAGCTGGTTCTCTTGGGCTCATTATTAGAACTATATCATATAGTCAAACTTAAAAATGATATTAAAAAAACACGGAACATTTTATTTTAGTAATATTAAGCATTGCGTGTTATTAAAAAATACTGTAAATGATTTTTTTTCCTTTTCTGTTCACGTTGTTGGGGTTTGTTTTCTGTTTTGCCAACGGACATGGGTAGAGATGCCGGAGTGAAGTAAGGTGGGACTGGAAGTAAATCGCAGTGCATATGCAGTTGTTTCGGCACCAGCTTTTTAGAGCTAACAATGGTGAGCACTGGCAGGACCCGGCCCAATTAAAGCTGTGTCTGTTGGTGTAATTAATACAACTAAACCAAACAGTCAAACTTAAAAATAATATTAAAAAAACACGGAGCATTTTATTTTACTAATATTAAGAATTGCGTGTTATTAAAAAATATGGTAAATCATTTATTTTTCCTTTTCTGTTGACGTTGTCGGGGTTTGCTCTTTAATACTTTTAATATACTAAACTTCCAATATATGGCAAGACCTATTGGCCCTGCCAATGCTTGTTATTATATAATCAGGGCCCACATTGATTGATATTTGAAGTGTCTATCTCAATTTCTTAAACACTTCGATTGGTATAGCTGAACTGCATTAGAAAGTATTTGTATTTTGTTACTATGCGGGGTCCAGAAGGTTTACAATGGTCCATCCTAGAGGAGTACACCACAAATGTAATACCAAGTGTCACAGGTTAGTGCTTTAGAAGCACTGTGTTTCTGTTGCTGGTTTTCTCTGTTCCATTCTGCTGTTTTGGTAAATATTCAAATCGATGGGGCCTTATATACAGCACAAAACACTGGCACAGTCAATAGGTCTCCTTTTTTTAAACAAGGGCTTTCAAAATCCAAAGGTCTGGCTTTTAACTGAAAGGCAAGCTATACCTATCACATTTTGCAGTACTTGTTCATACTGCATGCCCAATCTTGCTAATTACTGTTTTTGTAATCTGCACCTGCCAAAGACACAAGATTTAAATAATGAGAAAATACATAAAAACAGTCAAATGTAGCATTTGCATGCTCTCAACTGCAGATAGCATCTTCCTGAGGTAGGCTGCAGTTCCTTGGGCAATTACAAAGGTGCCCTCAGTCAGTCAAGTCCTTGCTGTAGAAAGCTGCACTACCTAAGGCAATTACAAGAGATTCCACTAGTAAGACAAAGGTCGTTCTGTAGCAGGCTGTTGCTTTATAAACTGTTACTAGAGGTCCATTGCATCAGACAAAAATAATTTTTGTAGCAGGATACAGTCCCGTTGGCTGTTACAGAGGTCCCTTGCAGTAGACATGCTGCAGTAGCTTCGGTGATTACTACAGGCAGCGTAGGACTGGCTTACAGGGTAATCAGGCAGTGCCTAATGGGCTGGCCTGAAGGGACAATGTTTTGACCATGTGTGGGCCTGTTTTATGGTCTTCTGGGCTGAGTTTTACTGTTGATTTCCCTGACATTAAAACAAAGATTGCCTGCATTAAACTCACATCGATGCAGTCTTTTATATCTTGCAAAACACTTATACATTGCGTCTTTACAAGTTCAAAACTGCCCCAATTCCTTGCAAAACACTTCTACAGTGTGTCTTTACAATTTCAAAACTGCCCCAACTTGCAAGTAAAGACCCTTTTTTAGCTACCTAATTTACTAATGGGGCCACTTTTATTTTGGTTCCTGGGCCAATTGTCTGTCCCACTTTGACAGTGCCCACAGGTGTCCACCAACAACCCCCAATCTCAGGCTAACAGAAAATTATGAGCAAAGCAAATTACCTTGAAGGTCTCCCTTTAATGAAAGTGTGCGTTCAACTGGATTTTGCTTTTGTTTTCAGCGTGCTAGGATCATAGATATGGTGCAAATTTGCGTATTTACTTTCTCAGGTCTAATGATTTCTGCTTGTTGTCTATGTACTCAATAATCATGCCAAAGATGATGTAGGATGGCGATATTCATTATAACTGTTCTGGGTGCAAATCCTGTAGGTTTTTGGAGAAGTCATTCTACTTGCAAGAGGTATTAAGATTCAGTTGTATGTGAAACATTATCTCTGAATTCAATATCTAGAACAGAGTGTAGCTGTGATAATGTCATCCGTTTTTTTTTTTGCCACGAACAACCCCATTTTGTGACTGATACTAGTGGTAACTGACTTTGACTGCACCCTGGGCTCTGCTAACCAGGCCCAGGGCAAGTGCTCTGATTAAACATGTATATGGTAATTAGGTGTAGTTACAATTGGCCCTGACAAGCTACCTGTAAGACCCTAGTATAAGGCATGGCTGTCATTTTAAAAGTCAGCTCTGCTTTGCAAGCGTCTTTTAAATAGAAATTCCAAGCGAGTTCCACTTTGGAATTAAAGGTACTTCCAAAGAAATAAACAGCCTTATTTTTACATATGTCACCCCTAAGGACTACCGAGGTGCACCCAGGTTAGGCTGCCATGTAAAAATAAGCAGGGGCATTTTAAAAGATGTTTTATATGCCCTGGTGAGGGAAAAACTATCAATTTCGTGTTTCCTCATCATAGCACTTTTAGCTCCATACGCTAACATGTGAATACTGAATTACAGCGTAACTGTTGACTGGAGTGAGCTAAAATAATATTTCAAGGCTTTGAAAGATTGGTAATCATAAATCTAACAACTTGGCACTGTTTAATGTATCATAGCTAATACAGGAAAAAATGTATAGAACGTTCTTTTCTATGAGCCACTGCTTTGATGAGGTGATAAGTGGCCCGCACCGAGACAGACTATCTGATGGGGAGCTCTGCGGCAGCGGAGCACAGACCAGGAAGGGGGCTGGGTAAATCAAACTGAGCTTCAAAGAGAGCAGGACAGTGAGGAATGCCAGCCAGCCCTACAGCCTCTTCCTTTACCCCCCCAGCCAGATGGGAACACCAGGAATGGAATTTGCTGGAGGTCTGAAAAGAATGTTAAGAGAAATGAGCAACACCAGTAGGTTGGTTTAGTCATCTTTTACGCCCAAAGGGAGAAATTATCAATCTTGAATTTTGAAGTACAGTACTTTGTGGCACCAGAACATGTCACACTTTGGAGGAGGCTGTCATACCTTTTGGTGGCACCCTGTACCCAGTTTGTCAGGGGTGTCTCCCTGCTTGTCACCCCAGTACATTGGACAAATATGTGAGATCTGCATAGCAATTCAGATCTGCTGCCTGAAACTACAAGGAGAAGAAGGACTGCCCTGCTGGAACTCTGGTCTGCACCCCAAGGGATTTCACTCTGAAGAACTGCTCTTGCTGCACACTTGGAAATACAGCCCTGAGTACTTTGCCTTGCCTAAAAAATGATTAAGGAGAGGACTCCCTGAAAGCAACAGGTTAATCGAACTCACCTGCACCATCTCCCCCAAAAGTCCCCAGCCTGGACTGCGTCCAGTTGTCTTTTAAGGATTTGGCCATGTGCATTGAAGGTACTGTAGTCCCAACTTCCGAGTAGCAAATCAGAGACACTGGAACCTTGGATTTGAGTTGTGGACACGTTGAACCCTCAAGAGGAACTTCAGCAAGACGTTCCAGAAGTTTGGAACAACTTTCGGAGAAAGCTCCATAAGGTAACTGATCCGATGTTGAGAGTCAAGCTGACTATCTTGCACTGTGACCCAGGCTGGGATTTCAGTTTCGTCCAGCTGAAAGCTCTGGAGCTTAGGACTTTCAGGAGGTGACCAGGAGCTCCCGCTGAACCAAGCCTATAATGCCGAAGGAAATCCGGCCTGCTAGAGAGTCCCGCTCGGCATCAAGAGAAAATACTCCAGAAAAGTTCCTAAGTGTGAAGGTAAAATTTTGATCGGGCCTACCGTTTAGTGTATCAGACCGGTCGGCCTTAAACTTTGACTTTGTCCCAGTCAAGTGCGACCAGTTGTCCTAACTTGACACTATATGTTTTTATGCACTAAAAAGTGTTTATTCTTTAAAAATTCATATCTGTTTCCCTATATTGAATTTTTGTTGTTTTGGATTCATGTTAATCATAAAACTATATCCTATTTTTATAAATTGGTTGTGGATTTTTATTGTGTGTTGCGTCTTACTTATTTAATGTATGTGTGTTTTTAAATGCTTTGCACACCTGTCTTCTAAGTTAAGTCTGCAAAAAACACAGTTGATGGACAGAATGTAGAACAATGTCATACATTCACCCCAGTACAAAGATCTGGGCCTAAATCCATCATTTTTTTGCACTCCACACCACCCTGGGTTAGACACTGGCTATATGCAAATCAGCTCTGACCCTGTGCCTCATGGGAACAGTCCAGTCCGAACTAACAATCCATGTCTTTCCCAGACCGGAATCAAGCATCCAAGGACCGGTTTCTGGCTATCAGCCTTCTTCAGCCTGGATAGCTTGACTCCAGTGGTGTGGAGAGCCTGTGACTCACGTCTGAGCATACCCAGCCCACTCGGGGTGAAAATTGCAAAAAACATAGTTGATGGACAGAATGTAGAACAATGTCATACATTCACCCCAGTACAAAGATCTGGGCCTAAATCCATCATTTTTTTTGCACTCCACACCACCCTGGGTTAGACACTGGCTATATGCAAATCAGCTCTGACCCTGTGCCTCATGGGAACAGTCCAGTCCGAACTACCAAGCCATGTCTTTCCCAGACCGGAATCAAGCATCCAAGGACTGGTTTCTGGCTATCAGCCTTCTTCAGCCTGGATAGCTTGACTCCAGTGGTGTGGAGAGCCTGGGACTCACGTCTGAACATACCCAGCCCACTCGGGGTGAAAATTGCAAAAAACACAGTGGGGGTGAGTGTTTGATTTGCTCAAACGCTCCGTCCATCATCCCCTTTTGTATTGCTTTGTTCGCCCTAAGTGTGGCAGGGTATGCTCTGACGTGAGTCCCTTGCTCACTTGGCCACTGGATTCAAGACAGCCTGGCTGATGAGGATTATGAATCCGAAACCGGTCCCAGGATGCTTGTTTCCGGTCCAGGGAAGACATGGCTTGGCAGTTCGGGCTGGACTGTTCCCATGAGGCACAGGGTCAGACTGATTTGCATATGGCCATGTCTGAACTGGGGTGGCTGAGTGAGCTAAAGAATGGTGATGGATTAACCCCAGATCAGTTGACTGGGGGTGAGTGTTTGATTTGCTCAAACGCTCCGTCCATCATCCCCTTTTGTATTGCTTTGTTTGTTCTAAGTTAAGCCTGCCTGCTCATTGCCGGTTGAGCAAGAGAATAATGAATTGAAACCTTGTCTAGACCGTATATAGCGTTGGTGGTCTCATAGCTATTGGTAGGTCCATACTTATACCTATCCACCTTTCATCGGTAGCCACGAGTACTTAGGACCAGAAGGGGAAAGTAAGAGAGGAAACACTGGATGATGGCAACATAGCGGACAACATTAAGGATTGTGATGAATGGAGGCAAACAGTGACAGACGTAATGATGAGGTTAGTGGAGTGAGATAGCAATTATGGAAACAAGTGAGGGGGCTGAAGATGTACAGTGAGAGGGAGACAAGTCGTGTAGGACTATTTTTTGATGCTCGTCACCAAAACCTAATAGGAACAATAATGGGCCATTGAAACCCTCCAATAAATATGCTTGATGTACAGCCTACCCAAGCATGACAAACCACTCAACTAAATGAGAGCCAATTGCTGAAGGGGGTTGACCCGAAGCCCACTCTCACTTGATATTTTTTATCATTCTTTTTAAATTATTTTATTCTTGAGGTCATCCAGACTGTTAGAGCTGCCTGTCGCAAGACCTACAAATCAAAAAGACTATTACATTAAAAATCTACTTGCAATAATGGATCTCAAAGTTCTCTTCATTTACAGTTTTGATAAAGTGCTAGAGTTGATGGCTCTTTTCCTCACATTTTTAAGATAGAGATGCACAGTAGAGGATTACGCTTTACAAAAGGGCTGTTTGAGAGTAGAGAGCGTAGGGGTTGCACAGTTTACAGGGGTTGCGCAGTTTGCGCAGTTTACAGGGGTGAGTGGGCAGCCTAGACAAGGTAAAATGTCTGGAAGAGTGGGAGGGTTCTGTGAATTCTATTCAAGGGAAGTTACAATCAGGGCAGGGTATAATATGTTTTATTCAATTGAATGAGGAGGTGTATTACTGCTTATGAGTATGAGTAACACTGGAAAAATACCCACAAAGCAAGAACTGACTGTTCAGGCAGTTTCCTGATTCCCTTAGTGACACGAGGTCCACCACCTGCCCTGATTCTGGTTTTGCCAGCGAGAACCACAAGATGTGCACAAACTGCGAAGTCTACCCTTTTCCATTGTTTGCCTGGGTTGTGAATTTGGGCCGCGCTTGTTGCACAATTTAACTACCCATGTAAGTTACAAAAAGTTGGCGATTTCTGCATTTCTGCAAATATTTTGGCTCACCAATACTCTACATGCAACTTGTTGATACTGCTAAACGATGTATGCTTGCAATGCGAAGTGTTGCTTGTCTGTGATTAGATTTACTAGTCAAAATAAAAGTGTTCTCAATGAGAGGGAACATATCTTCCTAAACTCTCGGGCTGGTTTGTTCTCCATCTACCCGGCTGAATAATACGTGTTTAGGTTTCTCGTTTGCTCTCAGGCTTTTAATAATTTTGTATGGTTTGAAGTGGCTATTGACTTCTTTGAAAGCATTTTAAATGAAAGGTTCATCTCTCTAAAATTCAATTAGTTGACAAGCTGTGAATGGAACATGTGCAGAGTGTTTTTTCCGAAGCCTCTTGCAACGAGAGGGTACAATTACCTAGTTCACTGTCAATAAAGGGTTGCTTCCTTCACAACATGTTTGAACACAAACACAGTGATTCTGTTTCTCAGAAGCGTGTCCACAGTGCTCAAGTATATAATAAGAAAGAGCCCTTTATCATTCATAATGCAGCAGTTCTAGAAGGTTCAGGAGACGCCGCGAGCTCTCAGCCCTTCTGTGCGGGTCTCAATATTAATATATAAAATCCACGAGATTTGCCAGAGCGACAACATTCTCAAACTAACTAACTGGAAACATTTGCTGTAATGTGCATTGCGTTTCCTTTTCAGCTATATATATATATATATATATATCTATATATATATATAGATATATATATATATATATATATATTCACTGAAAAAACCATAGGTTATAGACCATATATAGTTAGGAATTAGCATTTAAAAAACCTTATTTTACTCACACAAAACCATTGAAATTCCATATATAGTTAGTTGCACTAACTATATATCGCGCACCCGCAATCCACTGCTGATCATGTCACATATTACATCATTCATGACATGGTCAGTGACATCACTGATGACATCACTGATGACATCTCAAATGACATCACTGATGAGATCACTGATGACGTCATCCAGTGACTGTATAATTCTGTAAAGTTAAAATATGTCTTACATATTGAAGAATGAATAGATGTATAAGTGTCTTGATGAAGGATTTAGTAGGGGCATGGCTGACTGTATGAGTGACTGATTAAATGTGTCTCACTGAGTGCATGGGTTAGTGACTAAACTGTCTTAATTTGTGCATCATTATGTCTGTTGTTCTGTAAACTGCTGCATGTGTTGATCATTAGCTATATGATTAACTGTATGGGTTATTGATTGGTTGCCCAAGCATTTGTATGGGAGACTGAGTGTGACTCTGTGCATAGATGTGTGAGCAGTTGATTGACTGGATGTATGGGTTCAAAAGTGCATGTGGAAACAGCTGTATGGGCGGTTGACTGTGTGCATGAGTGTATTGGTGAGTGAATGGATATCTCAGTGCTACATGTCAAAGTAAGTACATATGTAAAACACAGTACATGTGAGAGTTACCATATATAAATAACTGTGCATAAGAGCCAGTGAATGTGTGAGTGGCTGTATGGATCATTGTGAACTTGTATCCAGGATTGTATAAGTGAGTAAATATGTTTTAGTATATGTTTGAATAAGTAAGGTGTGTATAACTGTATAGTTGAGGAAATGGAGGTGTGATTGATTCTTTGCATGACTGACTAAGTGTCTGAGTAACTCCATGGATGAGTGACAGTCTATGAGTGTCTGTTTACACTGAGTGTATCTAAGGTTATATTAGAGTCTGAAGAGGTTTATCGTATTATCACATGAATGATGTCATCAGTGATGTGATCAGTAATGTCAAATGAGATGTCATCAGTGATGTCATCAGTGATGTCATTCGAGATGTCATCAGTGATGTCATCAGTGATGTCATTTGAGATGTCATCAGTGATGTCATCAGTGATGTCATTTGAGATGTCATCAGTGATGTCATGAGTGATGTCACTGACCATGTCATGAATGATGTAATATGTGACATGATCAGCAGTGGATTGCGGGTGCGCGATATATAGTTAGTGCAACTAACTATATATGGAATTTCAATGGTTTTGTGTGAGTAAAATAAGGTTTTTTAAATGCTAATTCCTAACTATATATGGTCTATAACCTATGGTTTTTTCAGTGAATTTTCAAGGTTTTGTAAATGCTAATTCCTAACTATATATGGTCTATAACCTATGGTTTTTTCAGTGAATTTTCAAGGTTTTGTAAATGCTAATTCCTAACTATATATGGTCCATAACCTATGGTTTTTTCTGTGAATTTCATTGGTTTTTTAACAGCTAATATCTGTAGCTGTAAAATGTATTCTTCTTTAAATCCAAAAATATATTTTATATGTTTATGAATAATTTTTTTTTTAAATATTTTTTTTTCTTCGTTCCCGCTTCGCAAATCGGGAAGCTTCCCGTTAGCTGACCTTGATGCCGCGAAATAGACCGCGAGCCGGTAAACGTTTCTTTACCGCAAGTGCCGCGTTACAAAACAACATCGTGACGCCTCCCGTCCGCATGACGTTTCACGTTGTCGCGTGATACGTCATATGACGTACTACGTTAGCGAACTGGTACGCGAAGCGAGTCGCAAAGCGCAGGTTTGTGGAAGCAAACCGGGAGGCCCTGCAAAGCGCTTAACGTAAACACAGCAAGTCATGTGACTTGGTAATAACACTTTTCATTGGTTCATTTCACTTTTGGTTTCCTAATGATGTAAGACTAGGTCATATAATCTAAAATGAACACTTTTGATTGGTTGAGAACTCTTGTTTTTCCCAAATGATGAAAATCCCTCCTTCTTTCCTCACTCTGACTTTCATCATTGTGAGAGAAAGACCCTTTGTGATCACTGAGCAATGGCTTCTTTAGTAGCTTCAGCTGGTGCTTCCCCACCACCTCCACCACATCCAAGGAAGAGTGGACCACCTGCTCAAGTTATAATTCAACAAGAAGAAGAAGAAGAGGAACAGGAGGACGAGCACGAAGAGAGGCAGTTTTTGCCTGAGCAGCCCAGGACGTCTCACCGGAAAGAAAACTTCATTTGGCAATTTTTTAAAATTCCCAAAGGTCAGAAAAAAGTAAATGCAAGATACGTAACTTGCCTTATATGTCAAGATAGACTGTCCAGAGGGACCGACAAAAAATACAGTTTCGGAAACTACACAATGCATCGCCATATGACTAGGTGGCATCCTAACAACTACAGTGCTGCACAGTTTCGGAACGACCTAGATAATCTCCCTATTATGGCCAGAAGATCTGTTGTACCGGAAGTAACGGGACCAGAGGGCAGGGAGATGGTGCCAAATATACAAATGAGATTTGGTGATGTAAAACACATCTGCGCATTTTGCGATGGATTCATTTCCTACGGAGAAAAAAGCATCACTCTGATCAACAGAGCTATTGACTATCATATGCAAGTTTGTACGAAACGCCCAAAATAATAAATACTTCTTTTTTTTGTTTTGTTGCTCCTGTTGAGCCCTTTACAATGAATCGTTTTCATTGCCCCCTCCAAGAAAAACCCCCAAAAATATAAAACTGTTCCGAAAAATTCAAAAACAGTAAAAAAATGTTCAGAAAAAAAAAAAAAAAGTTCTTTTCAGAACTACCTCCCCGTTATTAAAAAATTGGTACAATATTTGGAACTGTGCCAACCTCTATTTCTCTTAGTTCGCTTCCCAGTTCGCTCGCCGGTACGCGAACCGGAAGCGAACCAAAAACAGTAAGTATAAGGGAAGGAAACAGACACTTATGTTAAAAGAAAGACAGCTATAGGGGAGTAAACTAGAGATACTATTACCCGTAATCCACTGCTGATGATGTCACATATTACATCATTCATGACATGCTCAGTGACATCATCAGCAGAGGATTGCGGGTTTTTTGGCAACATGCCTTATCCACGGTTTAATAACGCTGCCTTTTGCTTTATATAAGTTTTCAAATTGTATGAAATATATACCAATAGGTCGTTATGAACCTTTAGGTAGTGCTTTTCTTCATGAGGTCTGGTCGCTTCCATACACATACAGATGTTTCAAAGATGATCAAGAAGTTTATCTGAATGGAGAGGAATGCACTGAGACGCCAGATCATTCACTAATGTGTAGGCACATACAGTTACACGGTTCATGCAACAAACACCGACCAAATATGGCTTGCATGTTGCAAGGCACGCCAGTTCCTGCTATCATCCCCACGTTCAAGTTGTTGGAAAATGGTAGTTATTTGATGCTCAATAATGAAGATTGTTCTGAGTTAATTAAAAGTATTCCTTTTATCGTAACAGTAAGTGAACGGGTTATTTGCTGCAGAAATGTTCTATTTCCTCCCACACATGAACATAGGGAGTTTTCAATCTGGCCACAAATACCAACCTTGGGACACGTTTCAACGGCATGGCAAGAATAAGAGCTCTTTTGTCTCAGAGAGAGGTGGCCTTGAGTTCGGCCCGTGAAACTTTCGTACTTCACATAGCGAACACCCGTACAGAGGTGCACACCCTTTTCAATTAAGATTTGCCTTTCAATTTCAGCAACATGTTTCCGACTATCTTTAACGCATCCTCCACAAAGTCCCTGGCGCACTTTTTTAAAGTTGTTACCAGTGGTCTCGTGACTTCATTTGAGAAAATCTTTGGAGTCATCCCTGCTTCCTTTCATTCTATTTTCTGCACTCTGGTTCGTGGATTGGCATTTTTACTTGCATTACCAGCGGACACTCTTGTGCTTTTTTACATTTTTAAATATGGATGTCCCTCCTATGCAACCTCCCACCCTGCAGCTGCTGACACTGTTCCGCAATCGCATGCTAGAATATTATGGCACAATGCCGTTGGCGATATTAAGCACGGCATATGGATTATCTTTTCGATTCTCCTACTTCACCTGTGTCCAGCCTGTATTTCACTGCCTGACCTGTGATTTCGATTGGGCCATTGATTTGTGTCTCTGCGGACCGGTTTCTCCTGACGTCGACTTTAATCAGCTGATGACTCCTATCATTACTCACGAGTTGGTTTGTCCTGGCGAAAGGATTATGGCTGTGGCATTGATGCATGGACTACTTGGTCCCTGGAATTTACTGGCGGCAGCACAGTCTTTCTTGGAACAGAGCTTTCTTGAAAACCCACCGAGCTGTCCTCTGATGGTGATAGAGGATCCGGTGCTGGGAGAGCACGTATGTTCTTTTCCGCTTTTAAATTGGATGGCTGAACTGTTTTCGGATGAAGACGGTGACTTCCTATTGGAGGCTGTTGCAGCTTATTTTGCATACACAGTTATGTCATAGACCTTTTTCATGTTTGATATGCTGAGTACTAGCATTTCATTGACAATTCATTGACTTATTTGTCAAGTTTTTATTATTTACCTTGCCTATTGGCTTAAGACTCGATAAAGTACTTGGCTGTTTTATTTTTCTTTAGCATTAAATTTTCCTAGTTTTTAATGCTTTACCTTGCGGACCGTCCACATATAAACTTGCAATCTGCTCTCATGAGATGGCACTTCTATTATCTTATTCAGTTCGTTTCCGGATCATGAGGAGGTGTCATCTAGGTCCTGGATATCTTTACACCGTGTTAAGTTAGCATGGGCTCATTACCGGTTTAAACGCCATTTTTCCTTTTTTGCAACTTCTGCACACGACACTTAGTTGTTGCTTTAGCTTTCCACCTAGTAGTTCATCGTGGTTTACATGAGAATAATATGTTATTGGTCTACTATCTGCTTTACTTGTTAAACTATATCTGTACAGCGAGTGCTAAAGTTTCAAGAACAACACGATACAGAATTGTTATGAGGTCTGATCTCCACGACTTCATACTCATAACATAAGTGCAACTTCTGCCAATTCTGGGCATGAGGCGGGTTTTATATTGCTTTGCCGAACACACATACACAACAGTTGATGCGGTTCACATGAAGAGAGAGCTGGTGTATGCTGATGTGATTCCTTCAAATCTAAGACACTAAAGTATGGGCACGCCCTAAACCAACACAAAGAGACCTTCTTAGCAAATAATATAATATGTGTATTAGGGAGGGTGAGATATAAGCAGCCGCGGGCCTTGGAGGGAGTTACGATGGGGCAGGGAGGCGGGGAGGGGGAGAAGCAGGGTGGAGCCCTCTCTACCTTGCCCCTCCCCCTCCCCGCCTCCCTGCCCCACCGTAACTCCCTCCACGGCCCGCGGCTGCTTATAAGTGTTGCTAACTCTTATTCATTTACAGCATGTTAACATACTGTCACCATTCGCTTTTTATGTACTAGTAACTATGCTGGTAATTTTGCTACTGATAATATGTGTACTTGTATTCTCCACCCTGCTTCTCCCCCTCCCCGCCTCCCTGCCTCACCGTAACTCCCTCCACGGCCCGCGGCTGCTTATAAGTGTTGCTAACTCTTATTCATTTACAGCATGTTAACATACTATCACCATTCACTTTTTATGTACTAGTAACTATGCTGGTAATTTTGCTACTGATAATATGTGTACTTTTATTATCTAAGGTACTACGCCTGAGAAGACGGCATTAGTAAATAAACATTTCAAATACACATGTGTTCTTCTTAACTCCATGTTCTGGTTTCTAAGAAATCTATAACGACCGACTGTTCATGAGTTCCACGTATCCTGAGGTACTATAAGTTCATATTCTGGATTGTCTAAACATTGAGAGTTTGTTATATCCAATGTGACACTGTACCTAGCTTGCTAAGGAGTTTTTGATTACTAACGTGAGTTTTGGGACACCCTAATTCGCCGAGGTTCCAATCCTCTGTCCACAGTTCTGTGTGAGAACAGAAACCCTGCGACAGGGGCACCCCCGACCCTTGCTGGAGCTTCATCACACTTGCGATACAACTCCAGCAATGCATTCGCCGAGGTTCCAATCCTCTGTCCACAGTTCTGTGTGAGAACAGAAACCCTGCGACAGGGGCACCCCCGACCCTTGCTGGAGCTTCATCACACTTGCGATACAACTCCAGCAATGCGCCACCTTTACGGCACAGGTACATCACGCATCTGTGCTGTTTTTGCCCCATGATGCGCCGCATTGTAAATGCAGCACACCATAGGTGACGGAACAGCGGCACAGAATGACTAACACATCCCTGGTGATGCGCCAGTCATCATAAATGTATCCCTATGCTTCTTATCTTGTTAGAGATGAACCGCCATATGTATCATCAAAGTTTTTTGCATTTCCTAAATAGCGAACTTTAAGGAATAAATAGCGATTCTTTACCATTCCTAGTTTGCGATGAGCTATTTTCTAATTAGCCGAATGTAGCCCAATGAAGCCCAATGTAGCCCAATGTAGCCCAAAGATGGCCGCCAGACACACAAAAAAACAAATGTAGCCCAAATATCAGCCAGATGTAGCCCAACTATAGCCCAGTGACAGAATGACCAATCAGCTTCGCAAACCTCCGTTACGCGAAGCGGAGCGCTGTTACAGATATATATCTTTTTTTGAACGTTAATTTCTCAAAATCCACTGGAGCACATATATTGAGACCTAGCAAAGGCACATCGGGCTACCAGTCCCTAATATTTTGCCAAGTTTCGTGCAAATCCATTCAGCCGTTCGATTATTATTATTATTATTATTTTTTGCCCCGCGGGGCCCTTTTAAAACCTCCACATCAAAC
Organism: Lissotriton helveticus; assembly: GCF_964261635.1. NCBI lineage: Eukaryota > Metazoa > Chordata > Amphibia > Caudata > Salamandridae > Lissotriton > Lissotriton helveticus. The sequence continues at coordinate 608,730,590 of NC_136059.1, read as the reverse complement.
CTAGGGGGTCAGCGAGGATCTACTATGCCCCCTTATAGTTATTTCCCCCTTTGTTTTGACCTCCTCTTGTCTCTCGATCCTACCGAGAGACAAGATGGCGGCCGCTACGGACTGTTTGGAATGTTGACAGACGCCGGAGAACCAATCAGCTTCGCTTCACAAAGCTCCGTTGCGCGAAAAGTCCGCGAACCAGAGCGCTGCCCGGTCCGCTGTTACAGATATATATCTTTTTTTAAACGTTAATTTCTCAAAATCCACTGGAGCACATATATTGAGACCTACAAAAGGCACATCGGGCTACCAGTCCCTACAATTTTGCCAAGTTTCGTGCAAATCCATTCAGCCGTTCGGGCTAAAAGTGAGGCCAACCGCCCTATGGAAATTAACATGGGAAAAACGCGTTTTGGGACCCCCCTTTTTTCTCGGCCCCCCCTTGACGAACCCCCCCAAAATTTTCAGGGGCTGCTCAGAAACAAAATGTGCCATTTTCCTGAAAATTTCAGCCAATTCCATCCACAAACGCCAAAGTTATTAGACATAGAATTTTCAAAAATCCCATAGAGAAAAAATCCTAACTATATATACCTACTGGCGACCGCCAGTAGGTAATATAGATATATATATATATATATCTATATATATATATATATATATATATATATAGATATATATATATATATAATCAGTTTCCTGAAAAGGGCTTGTTCTCCTGATTATTTCTTGACCTATAAGGCTCAGTCACGTAGTATTTAATTTATTGCCGTGTATGTGTCTTTTTTGGCACAGTCCATTGAAGTATATCTACATTTAACACTCGGAGGCTTTTCCAGTTCGTCACATTTTTTTCCAAGACATATATATATATATACACACACACCTACACACACACACACCTACACACACACACACACCTACACACACACACTCCTACACACCTACACACACACACACCTACACACACACACACACCTACACCTACACACACACACACACCTACACACACACACACACCTACACACACACACACACGTGTTATGTGGGTTAAAATCTTGACGATCTACACTGTCTCTTACCTGTATTCTTCCCGAGAACGTACAAAACGAACTTTGTAATTGTGGATATATATCCACAATTACAAAGTTCGTTTTGTGGATATATATCCACAATTACAAAGTTCGTTTTGTACGTTCTCGGGAAAAATACAGGTAAGAGACAGTGTAGATCGTCAAGATTTTAACCCACACAACACGTGTGTGTGTGTGTGTGTGTGTGTAGGTGTGTGTGTGTGTGTGTGTGTGTGTAGGTGTGTGTGTGTGTGTAGGTGTAGGTGTGTGTGTGTGTGTGTGTGTGTAGGTGTGTGTGTGTGTAGGTGTGTGTGTGTGTGTGTGGGTGTGTAGGTGTGTGTGTGTAGGTGTGTGTATATATATATGTCTTGGAAAAAATGTGACGAACTGGAAAAGCCTCTGAGTGTTAAATGTAGATATACTTCAATGGACTGTGCCAAAAAAGACACATACACGGCAATAAATTAAATACTACGTGACTGAGCCTTATAGGTCAAGAAATAATCAGGAGAACAAGCCCTTTTCAGGAAACTGATAATTGAATATTTGATTAACACCATGCTTGGGGCTATGATATCAGCTTTAGACTTCGAATCAGAAGAAAAAATAAACAGTTTAAAATAAACAGAAGTTAAAATCTTTTTATGGAATCGCGAACAGGCAAATGGACAAGATAACCTTGCCCATGGCGTACAGAAAGTTAAACAGCAGTAAACAATGGTTTCAATCAGCTGTGTTAGCAGGAGACTTGAGTTAAAACGACGGCATCCCTGTTTGACCAAACATTGGGATCCCTTTCATTGTATGCTATCTCCCAGCACCTCTGTCATCGAATCTACAAAACTGGGGAATACTAAGAAATTGTGTATCGAGTATTGAACACTACATAAAAAGTGCACAACTGCATTATTAATTTGGACAACAATAGAACGTTTTTAGTTTGCATTAGTTATATTAAGAATAACATTTAACCTGTAGCAGTTATTTAATTAACTGCCCAATCAGTAATTGTAGAATGAATTTTCTAATACCTCGGTCCATCCACTTCACCAAAAAATTCACCATAAGGTCTCCAAAAACTGCAATTTTTGGGAGAGAGGTCATACATTAAACCTTTATATCTGAAAATGGTAGTGAGCTATTTAGAAATTAGATATTACAATACAAAAACCTGACTTCATTCCAATGTCTTCAAATGAATCTTTGAAAATTCATAAAGATTTGAGACATTAAATAAATAGTAAAAAGGTCAAGAATTAAGTAAGCGCTGGCGAAACTTTGTCTATGCCATGTGTTCAAATGTAATTTTGAGCATTTCAATGTACGCCTGTTTTGCACAATGGCCGAAATTATGCCATTATGCCTTGTCGTGTACTTTTGATTCTATTCAGGTAAAATTCCTATCGCTGGAGCACGGAAAGAACATGAACAGACAGAACACAACTGGCACTTGTTTGCATCAAAGCAATTTCGCACTATTTTTGTACCACGAAATGTGTCCTTGCGTCCAAAAATTAATGTGAGGACGCACTTTGCCCTAAAAAAAAAGCGCAATATGCTTAATTGGTATTTTGCATAATTTCAATTTTTTGGGGGGAATTCTGCGCAGTTTTCATAAAGGAAATTGTGCCAATTTCCCACAGGTCTAGCATGAGCAACTCTCCCAAAGAAATTTCTTTTTTTCACAAAAGAGAATTAGGGCCTCATTAAGAGATGGCCAGGGTCTAACCTGTCCATCAAACGGCCTATGGGTCACTCGATTTGCCTTCTAGTGGATATTTTCCCTGTCCAGGTTTGTGATGCAATGCATGGTAGATGGGGCCAGGAAAAATTACTGGCACCGCCTCACAGGGAAACTGCCAATGTACCAGCACCATTCATTTTTTGTATTTTATAAACAAGCCCCTGCTTTGAGCAGGTTTTTGAAACACAAAGAAAATGCTAACCGCTTTCAAATCAAAATCAAATCAAATTAACTTTATTCGGTTTTACAGCAGAAAACCATAAAAGTTACACAGTTACAAGTGCATAAAAACAAAGACAAACATGAAAAAAAAGTCAAACCCACTACACAATTTATCAGTAAAAACCCAGTACCCAGCCACCCCAAATTCTTCAAAGCGTTAAAGTGCAATGTGCCAGAGAAGCATAACTTCCTATTATATTTACTTAATAGCGCAGGCTAGACCTGCTAACATAATACCCTACGACTAAAACCACAATGACGACCAAAGAGAGCGGATCGGCGGAGAAGTTCCAGATGGAAAAGCTGGAAGAATACAACCACCGAGAGCTCAAACAATTTTGCATGGACTTAGGCATTGCTACCACCGGGCTAAGCACAAAAGAAGACTTCAAAAACGCCCTAGAGGCCTGGACAGAGACAAATACCGCAACCCCCCGGGACCCCGCAGCCCCGGAAGTCAACACCACCCGGACGGAGGAACGGAGAACAGGCCCCTCCCATGAAGAGATCCAAGAGCGGGAAAAAAATAGATTACACGAGTTAGACTTGGCACGACTCAGATTAGACGGAGAATTGAAACTGGCGGAACAAAAAATAAACTTAGAACACTTACGGCTCAGAGAAGAGCGAGAGGAAAAACAGAGACAGAGAGACCTCGAAGAAAAAAGACTGGCATACGAGCACGAGTGCAAACTAGCGGAGATAGAAATGCGCAAACTGAACAAAAACCTAGGGGTGCCCGAGCAACCGCACTCCCCGGGTCCTACCGAGCAGAAGGTCCACATCCCCAAGGATGTGGTCCGAGAATATCACCGGAACGACGACATACAGCAGTGGTTCAAGGCCTATGAGATTGCCATGACCGCCCACCGGGTCGCTCGAAGTGACTGGGGAGCCGGTCTATGGGGGAGATTCGTCAACGAGGGTCGTGATGCCCTGCTGCAGCTTCCGGACCATCAAATGACGTCCTATGACCACATGAAGGCCGCCCTCCTCAGTCGATATGGACTTACACCCGAAATGTACCGCCAGAGGTTCCGCAACTGCACCAGGATCCCAGGTACGACGTGGTTGGAATACGTGAACTATTTCAGCCGAGCCTTCGAGGGGTGGATCAAGGGTAACAACGTAACCACTTACGAACAGCTCTTCAATCTCATTGTGTGGGAGCACCTCTCCAACAACTGCTTTGTCGAGCTCAGGCAGCACCTCCTCGACAGTAAATTGACTGAACCCCGGCAGCTCGCCACCGAGGCTGACCGGTGGGAGAGCACCCGAGTGGCCCGGAGTGGGCCGAACGAGCAGAACAGAACCAACCAAGGTCACCATCGTCCCCGAGGAGGAGGAGGAGGCCCGGGCCGGGGCAGAGACGCCGCCCCGGCCGCACCCACTAACGCCACCCCGGCCCCAGCAGGCCGGGGAAACCCCCCGATGCGCCCGGGGTTCCGAGCTAACGTGACGTGTCATCGATGCCAGCGAGTCGGCCACTATGCCAGTGACCCGACCTGCCCGAAGAACCAGGCCCCCGGGCCCCGCCAGATGGCGGCCGCCGCCCTGGGAGAAGAACAAGTCTCCGAAGACACGGAGACCTATGAGTCGGAGCAGTTCGAGTGGGAACCCGCCGCCATGACCCTGGCATGCCTAGGAGGAAGAGACATGGTCCCGCGGACTCCCCTGCCCGCCAACACTCGGAAGTACAGCCAATGGGTGAGCATCAATGGGCGCAAGGCCGAGGCCCTGCGTGACACCGGGGCCAGTGTGACGGCCGTCCGCTGTCACCTGGTGACCCCAGAACAAATCCTACCAAACGTACTTTGCCCCGTCCGATCGGCAGATAACTCGGAGAGCCTGTGTCGGATGGCCTGCGTCCCCTTCGAATGGGGAGGAGTGTCCGGCATGCTGAAAGTAACTGTCCGTGACGATGCCCCCGTAGACTGCCTCCTGGGGAACGATCTCGAGAGCTCCCCGTGGGCCGCTGTGGAAAGAAGAGAGCATCTGGGGATGTTGGGTCTCCCGGACTGGGCGTGCGTAACCACCCGGTCCATGACCACCCGCACCATCCCTAGACCAGAAGAACCAGAATGGGCAGCACCTCCGCCCTCGATCACTCCAGAAGAAGACTTCCTCCAGACCGACCACCCGGACCCCACCCCAGAGGGGTCCACACAGCCCCCCGAGCTTCCTGACCTGGCTCAGTGGCGTCAAGAAGGGGGGCCCACCCAGGAACAATTCCGGCAGGAGCAAAAGACCTGCCCCTCCCTCGAGGGATTGCGACAGCAAGCGCTCGCCCAGAGCCAAGGAGACACCACCGGGGCCCACTGGGTTTATTGGGACAATGATCTCTTGTACAGCGAACAGAAAATCGCAGAACTGGGGGCCGGGCGAGTGCTGGTGGTGCCCCTCCACTTCAGAGACTTCCTGTTGAACCTAGCCCATGATGTCCCCCTGGCCGGGCACCTGGGCCAAGACAAGACCTACCACCGCCTGGTGACTCACTTTTTTTGGCCCAAAATGAGAAATGACGTATCCAACCATTGCCGGTCCTGCCCGACCTGCCAGGCCAGTGGGAAGAGCGGCCGCAAACTCAAGGCACCCCTACAACCATTCCCCGTGGTGACCACCCCGTTCGAAAGGGTGGGCATAGACATTGTGGGGCCCCTGGACCCCCGAACAGCACAGGGACATCGCTTCATCCTGGTCCTGGTGGATCACGCTACCCGCTATCCTGAGGCGGTCCCCCTTCGTACGATAACAGCCCCAGTAGTGGGTCGAGCCTTGATGGGGATCTTCTCTCGAGTGGGCTTCCCCCGGGAAGTCGTCAGCGACAGGGGTACGAACTTTATCTCAAAATACATGAAGTCCCTCTGGCAACAGTGTGGGGTCACCTACCGATTCACGACCCCCTATCACCCTCAAGGGAACGGACTGGTTGAGCGGTTCAACCGCACGCTCAAAGGGATGATTGGGGGGTTGGAAGAGCCCCTCCGTCGCCAGTGGGATGTGCTACTACCGTGCCTTCTCTTTGCCTACCGAGAAGTCCCCCAGAAGTCCCTCGGCTTCAGCCCTTTCGAACTCTTGTATGGACACCCGGTGCGAGGCCCGCTCAGCCTAGTCAAAGAAGGCTGGGAAATGCCCCCTCTAAAGGACACTCCAGATGTTTTCAAGTACCTCCTAACCCTCCGCAACCAGACCAGAAGGTTCAGGGAGATGGCAAAAGCAAACCTGGAGGCCAGTCAGGAGGACATGAAAAGGTGGTACGATCAAAATGCATCCTCCATCGAATTTGAACCCGGCCAACAAGTGTGGGTAATGTCTCCCACCGAACCATGCGCCCTGCAAGACAAATGGACGGGGCCCTTCAAAGTAATCGAGCGCAAGAGCCCTGTCACCTATCTCATCGATATGGAATCTTCCCGAAACCCTCTCCGGGTCCTCCACGCTAATAGACTGAAACCCCACTTTGTACGCTCCGAACTCAGTCTCCTGATGGCAACCGACAATGGAACCGAGGAGGACTCCGAACCCCTTCCTGACCTCCTACGGTCACGGGAGAAGGACGGCTCCGTGGACGGGGTCCGACTCTCGGAGGCCCTCACCCTGGAACAGCGCCAAGACTGCCGAGTCCTCCTGCTCCAGTTCTCCACCCTGTTCTCCCTCACCCCAGGGGTCACCCCCTGGTGCTTACACGACGTGGACACTGGAGACAGTCCCCCTATCCGCCATCGGGCCTACCGCGTACCAGATCGGGTACGGGCCTGCATCCAAGAGGAGGTGGCCAAGATGCTCACACTCGGGATCATCGAGCCCTCAGACAGCCCCTGGGCCAGCCCAGTGGTACTGGTCCCCAAAGCGCCCGCCCCCGGCGCCACGCCGGAGCTCCGGTTCTGCGTCGACTACCGGGGCTTGAATGCGGTCACCAGAACAGACGCACACCCCATCCCCCGAGCAGATGAACTAATCGACCGCATGGGAGCTGCCCACTACCTCAGCATCTTCGACCTGACAGCGGGCTACTGGCAGATCGGTCTCACACCCCGGGCCCAAGAACGATCGGCATTCTCTACCCCTGATGGCCACTATCACTTCAAGGTCATGCCATTCGGCATGAAGAATGCGCCAGCAACATTTCAGCGGCTAGTAAACCAGGTCCTGGCAGGACTCGAAGGATTCAGCGCCGCCTACCTGGACGATATCGCTGTGTACAGCCACCACTGGTCCGACCACCTCCACCACCTCCGAGAGGTGCTACAGGCCCTCCAACGAGCTGGCCTCACGATCAAGGCCAGCAAATGCCAAATTGGCCAGGGGTCCGTGACCTATCTCGGGCACCAGGTGGGAAGCGGTCTGGTGGCCCCTCTGCAACTCAAGATCGCTGCCATCCAGTCGTGGCAGTCCCCCATCACCCAGACCGAGGTCCGCGCCTTCTTGGGACTCACAGGCTACTACCGACGGTTCGTGAGGGACTATGGCAGCATCGTAGGGCCCCTCACGGAACTCACCTCCAAAAACCAACCAAAGAAGGTCAACTGGACCCCAGACTGTCAAGCGGCCTTCGAGAAGCTGAAGGCCGCCATGTGCTCCGCCCCGGTGCTCCAGGCCCCCGACTACAGCCGGGAATTTATCGTCCAAACAGATGCCTCCGACCATGGCGTTGGGGCAGTCCTTTCCCAGCTGAACTCCGAAGGACTTGACCAGCCAGTGGCTTTCATCAGCAGACGGCTCCTGGCCCGAGAACGACGCTGGAGCACCATCGAGAGGGAGGCCTTCGCCGTGGTGTGGGCCCTCAAAAAGCTCCGGCCTTATCTCTTCGGCACCCCCTTCCGGGTCCAGACCGATCATCGACCCCTGCAATGGCTCATGCAGATGCGGGGGGAAAACCCGAAGCTACTACGTTGGTCCATCTCCCTGCAGGGGATGGACTTCACTGTGGAACATCGACCCGGCCAAGACCACGCCAACGCGGATGGCCTGTCCCGCTTTTTCCGCCTCGACGAGGAAAGTCCCCAAGAAGATGGGTGACTCTCCCCGCCTTCAGCTGGGGGGGACGCATGTTGGACAGGCCACATGAAGGACTCGCTCCCTCCCCGCAGGACAAGGCCCGAACCACCGTCAGCACCATTGCCCGGCCCAGCCGCCATCTTGGACATGGCACCACGCGGCCGTGCGGCCTCAGCCCGACCCCAACCCTGGGCCTGGCCAGGCCCCGACATCCCGGCACCACCCTCCACCCAGGAGGTGAACGGCCCACTTGGCAGGTCAATGGGAGTACGAAGTGTCGATGGCTCTTCCCCGCCAGGTGCCGAGCACCCCCAGCCTCCTCGGGCGCTGGCTCCACCCCCCTGCTGGGTGTCTGGACTCCCTCATCCCAGACCTCCCGACCTCCAAGAGCGAGGGTCCGGACATCAAAGGGCGCCAGACCTATAACTGAGGCAGCCCCAGGACAGGAAGGCAGTTGTATCCTGGAGTCGAGAGACACCGCGACGAACTCATCCTTGACGGACTGTTGGCGCTGCCACAGCCCTGCCGTGTGAACTATTGTCCTGCCTGCTGGCGCTGCCGCGGCCCTCTGCAACCTTCATCCTCGTGGGACCTGCTGGCGCTGCCGCGGCCCTCTGCAACCTGCATTCTCGTGGGACCTGCTGGCGCTGCCGCGGCCCGTTGTAACCTTCATCCTCGTGGGACCTGCTGGCGCTGCCGCGGCCCGTTGCAACCTGCATTCTCGTGGGACCTGCTGGCGCTGCCGCGGCCCGTTGTAACCTTCATACTCGTTGGGACCTGCTGGCGCTGCCGCGGCCCGTGCCACCTACGACCTCTTCGGGACCTGCCGGCGCTGCCGCAGTCTGACCCCTCCGAACACCGAGCTCGAGGATTGTGAGCTATCACCGTTACACACCCGTACCCGTGGGTACCAAGACTGTCCCTCTACCCCCTTCCCTTACTAGAGACTAGAATTGAGAGGATCATCGTGTCCTGATCGCCCTGTATCGTACCACTCTACTACCCGAAGTGCCTATAAAAGGTGTTACCATAAGCTTTGTGTGGTGTCCATCTGTGGGGGGGAAGTTACCTGTCTGTGCGATCACTGTGCTCGGCCGACCCTCCAGGTCCCCGTCTAACACTACACATCCATACAGGCCATGGATTGAACAGAAGCTTTTAAAAACCCTACTATAAAACCAATGCAGTCCTCTTTCAGTAATTGAAGATATATGACAGCAGGGCGAGTCTGTCTAAAATTCATTCTTTTTAAAATGGGAACCAAAAAATACCTTTGAGGGGTTTCATACAACTTACATAAAAACATAAAATGCAGCAAATCCTGCGGAGACTGTCCTTCGAAGTCGCAGGAAGCTAGCAACTGGGCCTCTGCTATATCCTTTAGGCCTTGCTGACAAGAGGTGAAAAAGGTTCATCCGAAACCTAGTTAATAAAAACCTCTCATGTGTTGATAGAAACCCCATAAGATAAGGTTCAATTGTCGGGGTTGTTTAAGCATTAAAAACATACGAACACTCGGTTTCAGCATCTCCTGCGCCTCCCTGTCCAATTTCCTTGAGGTCAAGAAGGCTTCCCTGATTATTTCCACATCCTTCTTGACAATGGATTCAGGCTTACAAAATAAATCAGTGCACACTACCCCTTCCAGGCTGCTTTTAATTAATTTAAGACCAGGAATTCAGGATGCATTATCGAGAGACATACACTCTCTTAAGATTAAATGGTTAAGAGTTAAATCTTTATTCAGCCCGCACCTCAGCCAAAACACCAAGGGGCGCAGTACAAGGACATCACTTAGATAGGGGACCCCCAGTTCCTCATGGACCGCTAAGTTAGAACGGAGGTTCAGACTCAAATAGGTCAGGAGGAATACCATCTGGGCTCGGTACTTTATTAATCGATAGCCCTGCAATGCCAGCCAGGACCTCACCCTTGTCAAAGATTATTACAGGAGCATTTGTATCCCGACCTTCTTGACAGATATGCTCCAAAGGACTGTCAAACATAGATTTAAAGTGGAGCACCCATTCCTCCTCAGTGATGTGTGAATCTAAAGCCCCCCCCCACTTCCTGACCAAAAAGAAGGCAATTTACAAAGTTCCAGAACCTAAAACTGTTCCTGAGAGTGCTAGTCAATCAACTCCCTCCATGCCTCCTCCTTTAGGGCACCCTTCCTTGTGGCCAGGGCTGACTTATAGTCTATACGACAAACACGTACCTCTGATTGAATTCTTGGTTTGGCTGACAGAGCTTCCCTCAGCTTTTTTGCTTCCTTAGAGCAATGAGAATCAAACGGTTGTATGATGTTACAACGCGATCTTTTAGATCGCGGTACATCACAACGCATCTTTTACAACGCAAGTCGTTGCCACGACTTCCGCTGTAGTGTGCTGGACTTAGGAATTGTTGGACCTGGCCCTTTTTGGCAGGTTCACCCCGAAACTTTTTGCTTTTTCCTAGCCTGTTGCTGGAACCTGGTGTTGGTGATTTTAGGCCTTTGTGCACTTTTTCACTGGGGTACAGTGTAAAGTGCTTGAGCTCTCTGTGTATGTGTGGTGAGTGACCTGCCCTCCCATAGGAATGAATGGGGAATATGTATGCCCATGGTAGTTCCTGATGTGTGGGGAGTGCAGGGTCGAGTTTGGTATGTGCGAACTCGTGACATTGAATGCTGCGCAATGGTATATGCGGCATGATTGTGTCTAGTGTAGAAGTGCCACTTTTAGAAGTTGGCATATTTGTGTAGTCTGTGGCTGGCGTGTGATTGGCTGGAGCCTGGCCCCAGGAGTGCCTGGGCCTGCTTGTGGATTGACTGTCTGGTTTGAGGATGACAGGGGCTGGGGAGCCCCCAGGAGGTTGTCTGAGTCAGCCAGTGGATGAAAGGCTGCATCTGCTGCCAGGGAAGTGGGAGGAGATAGCACCTGGGAGTGAATGATGCTGTGCCTGCCTGCCACAATGCTGGCTCCACCTCCCGCGGGGCGGCTGTCGCCTCTGCCCCTCACACTGAAAGGAGTTCCCTATAACCAGTTCTAGCTGGTTCTCACACTGCCTGCGCCATTTAGACAAAGGATTTTTCTGTATAAAAAGGGGCTGTGTCCACTTACAAAATGTTATTGTTTTTGGACTTGAATCCTGCCAGGGGCGTGCTGCTGCTTGGGCTCAGGGGAAGGCTTGCCTCCCTGAACCCTGCCCAGCCCCTGGATTCCTGATGGATGCTGGAGGACTCTTCTTTGCAGGGAGCTGTTTTGCTCCACTTTTACTCCTCCAGGACTTTTGGGGACCCCTTGGCCTCTTGGCCTGGCTCTCCTGCCCCCTTCACTCATGGGTGCTGCTTTATTGCTTATAGCGCTGGGAGAGCACTTTATTTTGTCCCATAGCGCTTGGGAGCGCTGTACTGTCCTCAAAGCGCCAGGGAGCGCTTTACTTTCCTTCCAAGCGCCTGTGAGCGCTTCATTTCTGCCCTAGCGCTGACAGCGCTCTGTTTTTGCTGGTTGTGCTTGGGAGCGCTCTTATTGCCAAGCCGGTGCCCACCCGGCATTTGCTGTGTGCTTTATTGGTTTACGAGTGCCTACCTCGATTTAAGGGTACTTCCTGAAGGCCGGTGCCCACCCGGCATTTGCTGCTTCTATTTTTTTGATATCGCCGGCCTGGAGATCCACGAGAAGGCGCTGCGCCCGCCTCCCCACCAAGGGCCGCGCTGCCATTGGCGGCCCTCGGTTCAGGAAGCCAGGCACCAGACGCCCGGACGTGGGCGGAGCTCCGAGGTGACCTGGAAGCTGCGCGGTCGCCCAATCACTGTGCGGCCCCAGAGGGAGAGAGCCGCCTCCCAGGACGTCCCGGTGAAGCGCGGGAGAGCCCCTGACTGCCGGGGGCCCAGCAGCGAGAGAAGAGCGGCGGGAGTGCAGGCGGGGCTCTGATGGAGAAGGAGAGCCCCGCACTGCTCGAGGAGAAGCCACCGCCCAGCAGAGAAGCCGCCGCCCGGAGGAGCCCCGCACAAGAGACAGCCCGGTGAGTCGGAAGTGCTGGGGGGGCTCCGTGCGGCTGCTGTTGGTGCCGGAGAGAGGCACAAGGGCGAGAGTGGAGGGAGGGTGGCCCCAGATGGCAGTGGGCCGCTCCAACGTTTCAACGGAGCCTGAGGCTCCATGCCCACATTTGTGTGTAGAGCCCTGAGAGGGCTCCGGGGGCATTTCTGTGTTTCTGAGTCCCCGCTGAGGGACTCCAACGACGCCGCATATTTGGGCTCGAGCCCAGAGAGGCTCAGGGGGCCCTTTGTATTTGTCTAGAGAGCCTGTGTGGCTCTGACTGGGGCACCCTTTATTTAAAATGCCCATGGCCCTCACAACGCCCCATAGTATTTGCGGAGCATTGCTTTTGATCACGAGTCCCCAGAAGGGGGACCCCAACGTTTTGGACATATGTGGTGTCAGAACCTGTGTGGCTCCAACGTTCTGCGCAGTGTTGCCCAGAGCCTGTGTGGCTCCTACATTTTGGTGCAGTTCTGTTCTAGGGTCAGTGAGGACCCTGTCGCAGTTTTGTTTCACAGCTGCCAAGCAATTAGTGGGCAGCTGCACCGTTTAGGTCTTGGGATTGTTCCCAGGTGCCCAGCAAGTAGTGGGCACCTGCAACGTTTAGGTTTTGCGCCAGTGGCGCACCCCTGACTGGGGCTGCATTGGCAGCGCGCCCTGACATTCTGGACACAGGGCTCTTTAGTCCCTTTATTAGATGGGGGCTGGTATGTTATTTTATTTAGGCGCAATGTGATTATCCATGTGATGGTAATTGCCTAATGTGAGTTTTGCGCAATGTGATGTGGTGCAAGGAAATGTAATGCATTTAATATGATTACGCACCTTGATCTTACACCTCTGAATGTGTTTAGGCATCATGTGTTTTTGCGCTATTGAGTTATGTTCTGGCACCTCTGAATGTTTTTATGCATCATGTGTCTTCCTTGATTTTACACCTCTGAATGTGTTGGTTTATGCATCATGTGTTTTTCCTTCCCTACACCTCTGAATGTTTTGATGCATCATGTGTACTGTGTTCTTGCTGATACCCCTCAATGTATTTTATTCTTAGGTGGTTGTTCTTTCCAGTACAGGTGGACCTAGTGAGGTCCTGGTCCCCTGCGTGACATTCTCCTAAGGTGGTTAGGGTTGCGTAGGTGGTACTTACCTGTTACCAGTAGTTACTGGTTGTGTGCTATACTTGCTAATTTGTACTACAGTGATTTTATATCCTTTTATTGTAATTTCTGACAGTATTTCTACTTCTAAAAGTGTTGATTCTGACAGTGGCCCATGTGGCCCTGTTTTGTGAATAATCCCTTGTGAATATTGCCCGTGCCAGTTGGCACAATGTTCATGTGTGATTTCTATCTGATGTGATTTTGACAATACAGAAGTTATTTTTATATAACCTTGTGTGGAGTTCCTTTTGTGGTGTGCCTAGGTTGTTGTTGCTTTTGTGTGCTGGCGCAAATGCTTTACACATTGCCTCCGAGTTTAGCCTTACTGCTCGTGCCAAGCTACCAAGGGGTGAGCAGGGGTTATCTTGGCGTGTGACTCCCTTGCCCTGACTAGAATGGTGGTTTCTGCCTGGCTTTGGCGTCAGCCTTAGCCTACCAGAAATAGCCAGTTCTAACAGGAATAGTAAGATTTACTATTTCAACTCCAGCCTACGTACAGTAGGGAAGGTGTTAGAATAGTAAATCTACTATTCCTTAGTCTAGAGCGCCCTCCAGCGCAAGTCGTGCTAACGACTTGCGTTGTAAAAGACGCGTGGTAATGGCAGCGCAGTGTTTTGACCGCGTTGTCGTGGATGTTCCCCGAGTCAAACCATCTGGGACCAGGTGTAGCCGTTCTGCCTGCCGAGACACTTAAAATTTCACCAACTTTAATCGCTATTGAGTCATATGCGCCAATCCTCTCATTAGGGGAGGATGCTGCAGCAGTGCATAATGCTAACTCAGGGGCACAAGATATATTTATTTCGCTGTAAAATCTTTCTGGGGAAATCCGGGACCATTTAAGTTGTTGTTTGCCATCAGTCGGTCTCAGTGAGCCCCTGGTTAATCAATCGCCAATTCGTGCTGATCATGAGCCCAACATGTGAACACACAGTGGATTATGGTCACTGTATTCGCTCTCCATAATTTCAAAACCATGGAAAAAAGATTGTAGGGGTGAGGAAATTAAGATAAAATCAATACATGATCCCCTACCATGCCCTTTAAAAGTTGGCACAGAATATATAGTTTGAGGGGCAGTTAAGAACATCAAAGCCACCATATCCAATTCATTTATCAAATTATTCAACAGCGCCCCCTGGGCATGATGTTCAAAATGAAACCCCTTCATGCGGGGGCATCCCAACTCAGAAATACAGGAAAACATTGGGTTTCTACAGGGATGCATGTTAAAATCAAATTTGTCCACCAGGCCTACTTGTGAACATCATCTATGGGCTAATCAACTACACAATTAATCAACCAATAGACCTTCAAATAGAGGTTGTAACAAAGCGAGAGGTCCTATAGATATCAAAGAATGAAATTAAAACTATATTAGCTTACAGCTGAACTCCAGGCAGAAAAGGGGTCGTGACTGAAGAACATCAGACAAGGTTTGAACCTCACTTATCAGACTTTAATGGCTCACGCTTGTTCAAAGCAGACTTTCTGAAGATGCAAAATTAAAAAATATGTAAATAAATAAATAAATGTTGAAGTTTGAAGCAAGAAAGCTGGATAAACTATGTCAAAGTAGTTTCATCACACATAAAAGGTAATGGGAGAAATGCTTGTAATTTGTCTAACCACTGGCAGTCGCTCATGATAGCATCCCAACCTACCGTTCTTTTGCTCACCATGCCACCTCAATTTGGACCTAGCCATATGCAAATTAGCCTTGATCCTGCTCCTCATGGGAACATTCCAGCCCGAACTGCAAGGCCAGGTCCTCCCAGAACCAGTAAACAGGCAACCCAGGACCGGTTTCGCCCTAGTTATTGTCTCATTAGCCAGGTACAGATATTTTCCAGTGACACAATGAGTATGGGACCCACGTCTGGGCATACACATGCCACTTAGGGCAGTACACGAAACACACAAAAAGTGATGGGAGGAATGCTTGCAGTTTGTCTACCCACTGGCAATCGCTCGAGGTAGCATCTCAATCCATTGTTCTTTTGCTCACTATGGCACCTCAGTTTGGACCCAGCCATATGGAAATCAGCCTTTACCCTGCTCATCATGGGAACAGTCCAGCCTGAAATGCCAGGCCCTCCCTGAACTCAAACACAAGTAACCCAGGACTGGTTACACTCTGTTGTGTGTTTCTTG
This sequence comes from Lissotriton helveticus, assembly GCF_964261635.1. NCBI lineage: Eukaryota > Metazoa > Chordata > Amphibia > Caudata > Salamandridae > Lissotriton > Lissotriton helveticus. Next base: position 608,715,220 of record NC_136059.1, on the reverse strand, counting down.
AAAATAGTTGTCTGAAGGTAAACAGCCCTCACAACAACGCGGTCGTTACAACGACAGCGTTGTAACAACGCATACCATTACCCCGCAAGTAAAAAAAAACGACTTGCAGAGGCGGTAGAAGTTGTTAAATTTTAAATCCAGCATCTTCCCTACTGTCCGCACAGATTGGAGTTAGAATAGTAAATTATACTATTCCAAAATCCGGCACCCCCTCCTCAAGTCGTTGTTCCGACTTGTGGGGCAATGGTATGCGTTGTTACAACGCGGTCTTTGTAACAACCGCATTGTAATTGCATGCCGGGTGACAGCATGCGTGAAAAGGAGGCACATTCTTGTCTGCCAAATGTACTTCTGGATTAAAAGGACTAAGGTCATTATTCACAGTTTGGTGACGAGCCAACCGATTGGCTGATGCTTTGGGGCCTTTACCTCTGCCCACCCAGATGAGAACCATCCACTCAGAATCCCTATTGGCTTGGTGAAAATTATTTTTGGAAAAGGTTTCTGCCAAGAGAGCATAACACTGTTTAGAAAACTGTAATGCTGGCTGGCCCCCATGTCATGAAAGTGGTTTCCTTTATAAACCAGACCCATTAGGGATATGTCTTATAATATTCCCATGGTAGCTTCGTGAGGTGGTTGGACAAATAGAATAGTACCTAGGCTTCAGCCTACTCCCATGGCTTGCTCATCCTTTGAAATAGATGGTCAGACCAATGCCTGTTCCTTATAGGAACTAAACAATAGATTCTCTGCTTTAACTGGGTTGGAGGAGTGCGATTGACTAAGGATCCCCACACCTTCTCGTAATGAGCCTGCTGTACTTATCCAGTCTCCTGCAGAGGGAGATGAGAGGTACTTAGGTGGGGTATCCAATAACTTTTTTTAATGGAATATCGCAGGGCTGGCAAATAAGTTTTTAAATACATTGCGGATGCGATTTGTGAAACAATTTTCGGTAATTAGCTTTCAAGAAACATGGACGGTGAATTATGGTCTATGTTTAGAAGGCTACAAGGCTTTTTTTGTTCCAACTACTCCTTCGGTGAGTGGAAGACCCAAGGGTGGTCTAGTCGTACACATATCCATGGCTGTCGATTGCCAGATCCAGGTTGTGTCATCCACAAATCCAGGAATACTGGTATTGACAGCCAAAAATCGGAACATTAGATGGGGCCTTATTCATTTCTACAATTCTGTGGCCTGAACCTATGGTGCTTGTAATATTACCACTCTGGGCGCTTTTATCAGACAGTCCTTTGGTCCTATACTGCATAATCTCATGGTTACTGGTGATTTTTTCTAACTACTAGGAACCAGTGGAATCTTTTTAGAGGTGTTTTAACGTGGCTGGATTTACATTGAGATTATATAAATGCATTCAGATTCCTGTTGTCTGATTTTGCATTCTTTGAACTTGTCAATGATTTGATGGCAGCAATGTGTGTATCACAATACACCAGTCAAGTATTTCCAAGATCAACTCTAATGAGTTCCATCCTCTTGTCTGTTTGGGATTGTAGAAGTACTTCTCAGAAATCAGAGAGCTGTAGGTTACCCCTTTAACCACTGTGTTGACTTAGGAAACACAAGAAAGTCCAGATGATCCCAAAGCTCCTTACTTTTGGCGCATTGCAATTGAAATTATCTGCTTGTGCATTATTAACTACTGCAGAAGAAAAGCAATAACTAAAAGTTATTTATTGTCACATAACCAGTCACGACTATTTATCGGACCAAGACATTTTCTTTTTACTTGCAGCACAAATAGGCAAGTTAACATCTAAGCCTTAGCGGAACTCCGCGAAGTGACAAAAAAACATCATCAACTATGCGGAGTTCCCTGAGCGGCGGAGTGAGTTACCCCACGCCGTTCGCACTGATTTTTAGTTCCGGGTTTTTTCCTGCGTTTAAGATCAGAGCGAATGGCATCTTGCACAGTGCAATAGGACGCTGCTTCTTTCTACTGCTTGAGCAGAAATTCTTCCGTAACGCGAACAGAAGATTTCTCAATGTGAGCGGTAGCGACCATCCGCGACCGCCCGCGATGAGAATTCTCGCTGGGAAGTGGCCTTGCATTAGATTTTCCTCACTTAAACGAGGAAAAAACTCTGCTATGCTACGCAGAGTTTTTCAGAACTCCGCAAGCTCCGTGGAGAGCGGAGTGCAAAAAACTCCACAAATGGAGCAGAGTTCACTGCCCAGGCTTTGTAACATCCAGGTATCAGATTCTAGAACTGTTCTAGTGGACTCCAGATCTTCACCTGGCATCTTCTCTGTTTCTACGCAAAATATATTGAGCTATAATTTTCTCTGGAAGTACAGCTCCCAGTGCTTAATTTGTAAAAAACAGAAGTGCCAGGGCGCTTCTCAGGAGGCCACTGCAACTCGAGCCACCCATTGCTCCCTCCAACGCTGCCAATGACCGTACTATCACTACTAGCCATCACACTCATACAAGTGTGAGAATTCAGGCTTTAAATATACAGAAAAATGACTAATACATGCGGCTAAAGCTATGGGTGACAAGCATTAGTGATTTTAATGAATATTTAATAATTAAACAACAGCTGTTGTGCTCCTCATAAAACCAGACAAACAGCGCCACCATGTGGAAGGCTGTCATAACAGCTGGTGTTGACAATAAAGTGCCAGTGCCGAGCACCGGAAACCACCGGCTCATATTAAGCACTGACAGTTCCCCAGGGAAAGGCTAATGGAGGATTAATAGAACAAACAAATCAATCAGTCTAAATGAGACTGTTTCCAAATCCCCAATGGATGGTAAAGTTTACTGCACACCAGACTATGATTTTAGCAGCATAGCAATAGAGATGGACACAGTAAGGCTGGAGGAGCAGACAAGCTAATTTGGAGCTGTAAAAGGCAAACAGGCGCTAAAGGGGAAAAATAATTAGGTCCTCTTGGGGAGCATACATGCCCTGAAGCTGATCAAGGGACCTTCTGCACTGCGCGCGCCTGTAAACTCAAATGCCATGGGTGTTGAGGGGTGACTAAAACTACATGCTCGCTCTTCATTTGGCCAGGTCCCACCCTCCGCTTTCGCACTCCCCTTCCCACCTATAATTGGGATGCTCTGTGGGTTGGATCCACCACCAGGCATTGGCAGATGCATAGAGGACTCTGCACCTCCACTCTAGAATCTACTCCATCCACTCAGCACCTCACCACCTCTATGCATGATTAGATTGCGTTCTCTGCTCTATACCTTGCTTTCTTCAGTACGCCATTCTGATAATCTCGGCTGTATCATCTAGGACCATGACACACATATTATAGACATACAATGGAATGCCTATCTATCCCTACGTGATGACTCTGCCAAGATTGTCTGGAAGACCCAGTCATCCGCGACACACAGAAGTCCACATTAAACGATATTTCGTGGAAAATCACAACACTGCCTCCACTAGGACAATCGAATGGGATGCTTACAAAGTGGTCATGAGTGGGGCCTGCCGGTAGGAGAAAGAGGGAGTCTGCAGATTGCTAGACAGGGAGATCACAGAGCAGGAACGGCTCCTGACATGGCTGGAAAAAGAGGCAGATCAAGATGTCCCAAAAGGTCCTGCACTCCTAGAGGCCAAGATGCAATATGCAGCCCTACTGGCGTGCTTGTGCCGCTTCAACTTTGCCACACATACAGCCAAAACAAATAGAAAGGGTGATAAATCAGGTCGCCTCATCAATTGGCTGATTAGACAAGACACTCCTGCACATCCCGTTATGTAGATTGTTATTAGAGGGAATTACCCTCCAGGCTTAAAACGACATCCTTCAAGCCTTTCATACCTATTATTCATCTGTATATGCGCTCCTCTGAACACAACCACGGATGAGGCACATGCCTTCCTCTCTGGCCTTTTCGTCTCACAAGTCCCCACTGCTGCCAGGGACTCGTTGGATACTGTGATTTCGGAGACTGACATTAAGCAAGCCATCTGGGACCTCACTAAGAACAAAACTCCAGGACTGGGTGCGCTGCCAATAGAATACTACTCTACCTTTTTCAGCAGACTGGCGCCACGCATGGTGGAGATGTTCAGTGATGCACTCCATACCAGTGAACTATCTCAGTCACTGATTTTGCCCAAGCGGCTGGTCTACAGGTCAATTAGGCTAAATCCTCCATCTATCCACTCAGTTCCGGGTTTATCACAAGAGGTCTACCTCGGAGACACTCCCCTTAAATGACAGGAGGCCTCGGTCCACTACCCCGGAGTCCGCCTCTATCACACCTCGACAGATATATATGAGGGCAACCTTCAGGCTGTTGTAGCAGCTATAAAAGCACGGGTGCACTTCTGGAAGACTATACTCCTGGCCCCTGTTGATAAGATATATGTCTATGTCTATAATATGTATGTCATGGCCAAGATGAACATCCCACTCAGGCTTCCTTATTATTTTGCTAACCTTCTCATAACCCAGCCTAAAATGTTTTCCAGTGAGCTAGATACAATGCTGTCTGAGCTTATCTGATGAAAAAAACGCCATTGAATCGCCCTGAAAAAACTGCAGCTGCCAGTTGGTTGGAGTGGCCTGGGTGCCCCCTCCTTCGAGGCCTACTTCCTGGTGGTACAGAAACAGTGGATGGCGCACAGGATAGCTGGGCACAACCTGGGAGAGACATACCAAAGACGGGCCCTCGGTCTCCCACCTCAATCCGTGGACATTTGCTTTCCATAGCTGCGCCCCAATCCCCTTGGTCCCTGCAGGTGACGGCAGCTTGTAGATGCCTGGTCCTGATTCACTGCCTCACATGCCACTCCCTGGAATACGCTCCAGCGTTCCCTCTGGTGCCCCCCTCCCACTTCCCTGGCTTCTACACAACTCTGCACCTACACAGCTGGCAGTGGCAGTCGTTAAATATAATAGGAGATCTTTTTTCCAAGGGAAAGTTCCAGACATTTGAGCATTTCATCGTAGACTACAGTATTCCACCAGAACAATTCCTCACTTATGAGCAATTGCACATAATCTCTCAAACTCTTTGGGACACACAGGCAGCGGAGCCCCCCCCCTTCCCCACTAACCCCATCCTCCAAGCACTACTCACTATGGGGGAGTGGCGTCATTTGATTACTTGGATATAGAGAGCTATTCAGGATCTTGCTGAAGCTCCCTCCAGAACAAGTGGGAGGACAACATCAGGAGGGCACTATAAGACGTGAGTGTGAACGGGCCTTGGAGTTTCCCTGCTTTAAGAACATACAGTTCTTCATGCTTCAACGAGTCTATCAGACCCCTGCACAACTTAATCGTTACTTCCCTGCAGCCCATCTCTGATGTCCCCTTTGCCCCTTTGACAGATGCTGACCTGTATCATGTACTGTGGTCATGCCCATCCCTTCATGACTTTTGGAGTTCGATACATGCCACTTTCGGGAGTTCAAGGAGCTATCAGACATTCACACATCTGAGGCTTGTGCTTTAGGTGACACCAAAAGGTATGGATGCACTTTGCTGGCATGGCACTGTTATTAGTCAAAAGAGTGCTCACTCTCCAATGGAGAGCCCCGCTGGCACCCCCAGTGGTGGCCAGCCATGGAACAATGAGAAAGCTGGGGAAGGCAGAGCAAGAGGCTCTACATTACGAGGAAGTCCACCATATCCAAAAAAGCCCCATCTCCACCAAATGAGACACTCACCTCACCCACTTCCTGCAGCTGACGGGAAACGATAACCTCCCCCGTGAGCGCCACTGACTTATACTGACATTGTGAGAATCTCTTCCATGTTCTGCATCCGTGCCTTCCCTAATAGTTTACCCCACCCTGCTCCACCAGAGTTCCCCCCGCCATCCTCCAGATGACCGTCACATCGGAATTTGAGACCCCCAACCTCCCCGCAGTGCTATAACTCATTGGTAGCCACTCAACTGTCTGAACGTCGATGCTCCTCCACCGCACTGACCCACTTGCCACTGCTCCCCAAATGCTCCCCTCTCTTCTTAGGTTTGCTTGCACTTTTGTTGAGTGGCTTTTGTGTAAGTAGTTCGAGTACTGTCCCCTACTATGTAACCAGGATAAGCTAAGCATCTGGCCAATGAGTCACATTTACTTACTTTTAGGTTACTCCTCACCCTGGGGGAGTAAAGATGTGCTCCCTCACTTTATATACTGCCTAAATGTGCCTATATTCACTGTTCAAATATGTCTTGACGTAGAACTCAATAAAACAGTTTACAGGAAAAAAAGGGAATAACTAAGTGCATGAGGAACCGATAAAGCAAGCAAACAAATTAGGTGCAGGATGTTCAATGTGTGAACATGAATCAAATGATACTGGAAAACCAGATGCAACACGCTATGTTGCCAGGTGCTGTCTCGCTCACGTTCAGTCTAGTCTTCCTAACTTGACCTGGAAGTAGTCTTAACATTTTTCCATGACACAGAAATACTCCCCTCATTCGCTGCCCTAGTCACCACAGACTGGGCCACCACCAATGCCACTTTCTAAACTCAAAATGCACCTCCAAATCTCACAGGTCAAACATTACAAGAAAATCCAAAATGTATCCAATATGAGGTCTTTTTTTGTGTTGCTCTGACGCAGAAGAGGTCTGCGCATCTCTTTTTTCCATCAACAGCACATATATTCACTCAAAAGTCTTTGAGTCAGTGCGTGTGCTGTCCTCAGCAGAGTTTAGAAACACGAAGAGGCTATTACTGACCTGTGTTTCCAAGCGATGTTGTCTGCAGCCCGTGCATCAACTTCTAGATTTTTTAGAGTTAATGTATGCGCTGTCTTTCCACTTATATCATTCTTCCTAACGATTCTTGCCATAGTGTCTTAAATATAGGGCCAGATGCATCAAAGGGTTTTCAATCAATCAATCACAGAATTTGTAGAGCGCACTACTTTCCCCCGCGAGGATCTCAAGGGAGGGGGAAAAAAGGGGGGGGAGCCGCTACTGATCGAACAGCCAGGTTTTGAGTAGCCTCCTGAAGGTCAGCAGGTCTGTCGTAGGCGGAGTGGAAGGGTGTTCCAGGTCTTGGTGGCGAGGTGCGAGAAGGATCTGCCGCCGGTGGTTGTTGTTCGGATGCACGGGATGGTGGCGAGGTCAGCGGAGCGGAGCTGGTGGTTAGGGACGTAGAAGACGAGTCGTTTGTTGAGGTAGGCTGAGCCGGTCTTGTGGAGTGCCTTGTGTGCGTGGATGAGGAGTTTGAAGGAGATTCTCCTGTTGACGGGGAGCCAGTGTAGGTTTCTCAGGTGGGGGGTGATGTGGCTGTGGCGTGGTATGTCGAGGATGAGGCGTGCTGAGGCGTTTTGGATGTGTTGCAGTCGTTTGATGCGCTTGGCCAGGGCTCCCGCGTAGAGGGTGTTTCCATAGTCGAGTCTGCTGCTGACGAGGGCCTGGGTGACTGTCCTTGTATCTGTCGGGATCCACCTGTAGATCCTGCGGAGCATGCGGAGGGTGTTGAAGCAGGAGGAGGAGACTGCGTTGACTTGCTTTGTCATGGAGAGCATTGAGTCGAGGCTGACTCCCAGGTTGCGTGCGTAGTCAGTGGGTGTCGGGGCTGCCCCCAGTGTCGTTGGCCACCAGGAGTCGTCCAGGCTGCAGGGTTGGAGCCGAGGATGAGGACCTCTGTCATGTCAGTGTTCAGCTTTAGTCGGCTGCTCTTCATCCAGTCGGCGACTGCCTTCATTCCTTTGTGGAGGTTGGGTTTGGCGGTGAGGGGGTCCGTGGTGAGGGAGAGGATCAGTTGAGTGTCGTCGGCGTAGGAGATATGTTGAGGTCGTGCTGCCGGACGATGCGTGCGAGCGAGGCCATGTAGATGTTGAACAGTGTCGGGCTGAGGGAAGATCCCTGGGGAACGCCGCAGATGATCTCAGAGGCTTCGGATTGCAATGAGGGGAGGCAGACTCTCTGGATTCTGCCGGAGAGGAGGGAGGTGGTCCATTCCAGGGCCTTGTCTCGGATCCCTGTGTCATGGAGGCGTGCGCATAGAGTGCGGTGGCAGACAGTGTCGAAGGCGGCGGAGAGGTCCAGCAGGATGAGGGCTGCGGTCTCACCGTTGTCCAGCAGGGTCCTGATGTCGTCAGTGGCGGCGATGAGGGCAGTCTCTGTGCTGTGGTTGCTGCGGGACCCTGTCTGGGATGGGTCCAGGATGCTGTTGTCTTCAAGGTATCGGGTTAGCTGTCTGTTGACGATCTTCTCGATGACCTTGGCTGGGAACGGAAGCAAGGAGATGGCCCGGAAGTTCTTGAGATCTCTTGAGTCCGCCTTGGGTTTTTTGAGTAGGGCGTTGATCTCGGCGTGCTTCCAGCTCTCTGGAAAGGTCGCAGTCTCGAAGGAGAGATTGATGACGTTGCGCAGGTGGGGTGCGATGGAGCTTCTGGCTTTGTTGAAGATGTGGTGCGGGAAAGGGTCTGACGGGGAGCCAGAGTGGATTGTGCTCATGGTCTTGATGGTGTCATCGTTGTTCACGTTGGTCCACGCTGGCAGGGGGTCGTGGTCGATGGTGTGCGGCGAGTCTGATGTGTCGGTGTCTGTTGGGGTTGTCTGGGTGTTGAAGCTGTCATGGATGTCGGCGATCTTGCGGAAGGTGGCTAGGGAATCGAACAGGGCTTGCGATGGCGGGATGTCGTTGGTGTTGGAGCTGGGGTTGGAGAGTTCCTTCACAATGTTGAAGAGCTCCTTGCTGTTGTGTGCGTTATTGCCGAGGCGGTCTTTGAAGGAGATCCTCTTGGCCGACCTGATGAGGTGATGGTGGTTGCGGATGGCGTCTTTGTGGGCTGAGTGGCTGTCCGGTGTCTTTTCACTGTGCCATTTCTTCTCTAGTTTCCAGCAGGTACGCTTGGATGCTAGGAGTTCCGGGGTGAACCAGCTAGCTCTCTTGCTGGTGTTTCTGTAGGTGGGTTTTTTCAGCGGAGCGAGGGTGTTGGCGCAGTCGTCTATTCATCGTCTGAGGTTGTGTACAGCGTTGTCAGCGTTGGAGGTGGGTGGGTGGGCTGAGAGCGAGTTTTGCCTGTAGTTGGTCTTCAGTGACTTTATTCCAGCAGGGGCGTGGGATCTGTTGGGTGTGGTGGTGTGTGATGGGTTTCTGGAAGGTGAAGTGGATGCCGCGGTGGTCTGTCCAGAGGAATTTGGTGGTGTGGCTGAAGGAGACGTGGGAGCTTGAGGAGAAGACGGGGTCTAGCGTGTGGCTGGTGGAATGGGTAGGTATTGTGACGAGCTGTCTCAGTCCGATGTTGTCGAGGTTGTCAATCAGGGTTGTGGAGTTGCTGTCGTTGTTGTTCTCCAGGTGAAAGTTCAGGTCTCCGAGGAGGATGTAGTCGGTGGAGGTCAGGGTGTGCGTGTTGATGAAGTCGGCGATGGAGTCGCTAAACGGGGGTCGGAGTCCGGGAGGTCTGTAGACGAGGGTGCCTCTAAGGGTGGTGTTGGGGTCCGTGTGGATCTGGAAGTGCATGTGTTCTGAGGTGCAGAGATTGTCGTCGGTGCTGGTCGAGACCCTGATGGAGTTCTTGTGGCCGATGGCGATTCCTCCTCCTACTCCATTGGTGCGGTCTCTGCGGGTGATCTTATAGCCGCCTGGGATGGCTATGGCGATGTCGGGTGAGGTGGAGTCGTTCATTCAGGTCTCTGTCAGGAAGGCGACGTACGGTGATGATGTGTCAAGCAGGTCCCAGAGCTCAACAGCGTGTTTGCGTGTGGAGCGGGTGTTCAGTAGGATGCATCGGAGGTGGTTGAGGTCCTTCTTGGCTGGTGCTATGGGGGCGGTGAGACTGGTGTAGCTGCAGTTCCGGTAGGTGAAGGGACCATGAGTGCATTTCGGGGTGGCCTTAAAGGAGGTGTGGGTCCGTCTGGGGTTGAGAGCGTGGAGTGTGCTGGCGTCGTAGCGGCGGCGGTCGTTGTCGTGGGTGAAGGGGGGCGCGAGGACCAGGGGTTTTGCCCATTCTGTGTCTCTCAGAAAATGTGTTCATGCATATGGACCATTGTATAGTATCTGATTCAGACTCTCATTGTGGCCATCGGTTTGTTGCTGGCAGAGTTGTGATATACTGTACCAAGGTTTTCAATAATAGTGCCCAAAGTGAGCAATACAGCAGGGACCTCGATCAGTTATAGTGATATTTGGAAGGTCAGGCTGCCAGAGTCTCTCTTTTAGGAATCTCTTTGCAAGTGTTGGACCTGGAAGTTTTTTCGTCAATAGTATAAAGTGAGCATACTTGGCAATGCAATCAACAAGGACTATGATGGTTGTGAATCCAAAACACAGAAGTGAGTCAACTATAAAATCCATGGAAAGAACCAACCACTTGTTGTCAGGTTACCTCACTCGCCATGCATTAAGAGCCCTTGAAAACTGCCCATATGGAAAAGGGGGAGAACGCCTCAAAGGAGGATACAGAACTGCATAGCTAAAGGCAATCCTTTCAGAGCCAGGCAGATCTGAAGTGCTACACTGGTAGGACTGTTATGTAGTCAGCAGTCTAGTAGTTGGGTGGGTGGAGCTAGCTGGGGAAGAGGAGGAGGATAGACAGGATAAGAGGTTAGGGTAGGAACAGGGACCGACCAAGAGGTAGACAATAAAGCTCTACATTAAAAGTATATATCGTGTCTGTCGTTATTGCGTTGAGGACACGACAACTGGCGACGAGGGTGGGATTGGTGCATCTGCCACCCACAGGACCCTGAAGGAGTGCCCTGTCCTGAGCAGCGTGAGGAAAAGAAGAAACGCTGCTGTGGGAAGCGAGGCTGCCGCCTAGATCGAGAGGCCAGCAGCACATGTCCCTGCTCCACAGTTAGGCCACTGTGTAGAGCCCAGAAGGAGCGAAAGATAAGAAGCGCTGGGGCGCTGAGAAGAGGTGAGTTCGATCGCGCCAAAAACGCGACTCACCCCCGATGCGTGCAAGTTGGCACGCGCTGAACGAGCAGAGGTCAGGAGCCCACCCTGACTCTGCCACCACCATAATCCACAAAGGAGTGCCCCCCGATGCTGCCTGGTGCCCCCAAGAAAGCCCCGCTGATCAGCGCTACCGAGCGCCAGAAAGACGGAGTTGGAGCTGTACACGACATCGGGATCTCACCCCCGATGCGTGGGATTTGGCGAGCTGTCGCCGAGTGAGCGCGGGACCCAGAGGAGCAAACTGGGAGCCCACCCCAGCCTTCCTGAGGCGTCCTGCTCAAGTGAGGAGCACAGTGAGAGGCAAGTGAAGCCTGCGGAGGCGCCAGAACGAAAGCGCCGATCTCGCCGACATCGGGTCTCACCCCCGATGCGTGAGAAACGGCACGCGGCGAGCGGAAGACGCTAGAGCCTGCCCCGGCCTACCTGAATGGTGGAAAGTGGCCCAGAAGTGGATGTGGAGCTGCCAAATCCCTGCTGCTGGAAGCAGGGACCCTCGGTGAGTGTAGAAAGAGCCCGAATGTGACTGAGGCTGAAGAGGAGCTCAGACCTCGTGGATGACTGGTGGCGGCCATTTTGAAGTCAGGCGGCAGTAAAGGACATCCCTATGAAGTGAAGGGGCGGCCATTTTGAAGTCAGGCAACATTGGAAACTGCAAAACAAGCACTGACAATTGTAGAAACAAGTACTGGTACATGCAAGATTGAAGTAGTGACAATAGCCAAACAAACATTGATAACTGCACAACAAACAAACACGCGTGAAGGCAGAAAGGAAACGAGAGAACGAGCCCAAACAAATGCAAGAGGCGCGATATGGAAACGAGCATTGGTAAATGCAAGTGAGTGGAAGAAACAAGCACCAGCAAGTGCATGAGCAAGGTGACAAACAAGCCTAAGCAAATGCAAGAAGTGAATCAAACAAGTGAACAAGTACAAGCAATATAAGAAGTGTGGTGAAACAAGCATAAGCAAATGCAAAAGACAACAGTGGCAGAAGCTGAAGAGGGCAGAAGGCAGTGCCAGAAACAAGTGAAGATCGCACTGAATGTAAACCTGAATGTAAATGAACACAGCAAACACTGGCAAGTGCAGAGGATGCACTGAAGACATATACTGAAAATGCATGCACTGAGAATGCAACAAACACAAGCAAAGGCAAGTACCAAAGTACATGTTCAGCACTATGTGAAGACCAACAATTCAAGAGCAACAGAGATTAATAAAACAAGCGTTCCAGAAGCGTGAGTAGACAAATATCAAAGAAGCCTTCTCGCATCAACGAAGTGGAAGCGCGAGAAGAAGATGTTAACGTTGCCACATATCGTTGCAACAGCCCCACCGACCACCTGCAGTTAGCACGCAACACCAAAGAGAGTGGAAAATCACAGAGCCACGAGTCACACATGGTGCAGCTGAATGGTGACCATTTGATGTCAAGAGATCCAAGCTTAATTCACTGAAGCGTGCAGAGACAGTCGCGCCAGGAGTGGACAACATACAATAGTCACCTGGGAGCGGCGAACCTCACCTGAATTCAAAGGAAACGACCCAACAAAGACTAGCGGCCGGGAAGGGTCAGCAAAAGAAGACAAGAAGAAGAGTAAGGAAACAGTCTTACGACATTGTCATGCCAGCGTGTTCCACCATCATGTCGGTGAGAGAAAAAACACATACATCGAGCCCCTGCATTGGAGTGCCACCCCCAGTGACACAGACCGGCAACCAGAGTCTGGGTCCAGAATGGAGCCGGTGGCTGGATTCACTGGATGCATTTCTTGACGTTACCGGAGAGCGAAGAGATAGCAAACGTCTACTACTACTACTCCAATTGGTGGGTCACGAAGGCCGACGCCTGATCAGAACCTTTTCAGCAAAGGATACAGGAACATATAGAAAACTCAAAACAACGATACGTGCTCATTTCACCACAAAGGAAGATGTCGATCATGAACGCATCGTTTTCAATGCAGCACGGCGGGAACCAAGGGAATCACTATCCAACTTCATAACGAGGTTACAAAAGTTAGTACGATACTGTCAATTCAATACATTCACAAATGAGGAAGCGGTCCGTCTCCGGGCGATTGAGAGCTGTTTAAAACCAGACGCACAGCGCAAGATACTTCGAAGGCAATTCTCGTTAAAGGAAATCATCAGGAGGGCTAAAGCTGGAGAGCGAGCCGACACAAGAGAGCTGTCAAGAGAATTGCATGTCAATGCAAGAAAAGAAGATAAGCGTAAGGAGACATCCCTCGTGTCAGAGCATCAAATCCAAGAGGCAACCGAAACCAGAAAGAGGGAGGATGAAGGTAGACCAGCGACAAGACAGCGGGAAAGACAAAGTGACATGAAATACTCTGAGTCAACAACGCGAAGACACAAGACTGAGATGATCCAGGATTATGACAGCCCCACCGACATTGCCTCAGGGAGTTATTCAACCTCAAGGAGTCACTCAACAAATGGTACAAACTATTCTGAAAAAGAGTCAAGTGGGACGGATCACATGGACAGAACCGAGGTCAGCCTGCTCAACAAGTATGAAGGAAAGACAAGCCACAGAACGCCGGACCAGTCATGCCAACTCTGGGAGCCGCTACACAAGCACGCCCGAGCAACGTGCGGGTCACCAATCTTCACAGACAAGTCAGAAGAACCAGGTAGCCGAAGAAAACACCACTCCCAGGACACAGACACCAGGGCCCCCAACAAGCGAGAAGAAGAAAGAGACCTCACAAAACTGGGTGATTCACTCCGACACCAGAAAGTGATAGGCAAGCACACTCATGATACCAGTGAAAATGAGGAAACTGGGAAGAGACAAATCACATCATACGAGAGGGGCAGCGACAAAAGGCTTTGGGATCGAACAAAAGAAATAAACGCTTAGTTGTCAGACAGTCTCTCCACGGGAACAGCGTGGAAGACATGTCGAGAGACATATACCAAGAAATGTCCTAAAGACAGTTCTGACTCTAAAAGCAGTTCGTCACAATCTACCGGTTCAAGAAGTGTATCAGTCAAAACACACTTGAAAGAAGGGTCCCGAAGGAAATCAGCAAGAGACTTCTCTGAGTCAAAGGACATGTCGGTACGATCACTCGGATCAACGGACTCAAGCTCACGACAACCCCCATGGTATCGATCACCTGAGCGGACATTGGACTCAGAGACTGTTCCACCCATCCAAAGCAACACATCTCACGCCGATGGCTCGGAACAATCGATCACCTCGTCAAGCAACTTGTCCGGTCCATTGCAGTCTTATCCGGACCTGAGGAGGATACCGTCACCCCTGACGGGGTTTGCGAGGCTGACTCCAAGGGCTTTCGGAAGAAAGACAACCATATGGGACACTGTACATTGGCGGGAAAAAGGACCGTCTCATCACTCCGTCAAGGAGACAAGGTGTGTTGGCAAAGATGGATCAGCATCACGAAGACAAGAGGGGACGAGAACGGAACGTGCCCATGCCCCAATGCTCAAGGAGTTTAACACTGACAAACGCGAGTGGGAGCAGATAGGAACAATAGAGCCTGCATATGAGTCCCAAAACCGAACCAGGACACTCAGTGTTCTATTGTCCAATATGCAGGGTCGTGGGCATGAGAGCATTGATGCCCTTGACCGAATGGACAAAAGAAGTGAACTCACAAACGGATGCTTAGAAAAACAAGTGCCACAATGGAGAAATGACCGCCACTGCCACGCCGAGATATCAGTAGTCACACAGCAAAAAGATATCGTGACTGTGGACTCTGAGAACGAGCAGTTCATGCACAATGTCTCACATTTTCAAGAAAGCGCTCCTGTGGTCAAAGATGTCTGTGTTGAGACAACAGAAGGATCGACCAAAGACAGGACCATCACTGATTCGACCCTACTGATGCTTGAAGACCGGATTGAATCTGAACTCATGCATGGGGACACCTTCCTCTGGCCCAAACAGACTGTCTGCCGATTCATGGGGCTGAGTGGACAAGTGCGAACTTGGTAGAAGTTAATTTCATTTTGTTAAGAAAGGGGGAGATGTTATGTAGTCAGCAGTCTAGTAGTTGGGTGGGTGGAGCTAGCTGGGGAAGAGGAGGAGGATAGACAGGATAAGGGTGAGTTATGGTAGGAACAGGGACCGACCAAGAGGTAGACAATAAAGCTCTACATTAAAAGTATATATCGTGTCTGTCGTTATTGCGTTGAGGACACGACAAGGACCAGTCCTTGTGAGCATCTAGGCTGAAATCATGAAACCCGACCTACTCCATATAGTTTAGATCACGTGAATTCACTACTGTGGCACTTGCACACGTTCAGGGTCTAATACATGAAATTATAAATGGCATTTGGCAGATGTCAAGTCTGTGGTGGAAGAATGCCTATGCTTGGCTAGTACTATCTGTTGTACCAGGAAGAGTCACACTGTTAGTGCTTGAGACCCAAATTATCTATTAGTTTCCATTGCTGGGGGAAGGTTTATCTACCTGTGCTTATAAACGTTATGTCAGATATGCTGAAGCCACTTGGACTTGAGATGCCATTCAGCTCAATAAACCTTTGCTCGTAAAGAATTATCCTACTATCCAGTTTTATGACTGAATTACCAAGTACACCCTAGCAGATACACTTCTGGGTTTCTAGAGGCAGAGAGAGTATAAAAAGACTTTGCTCTTGCTATAGTTCTTAACTGGCTACTCCACTCTCTCACCTTTGTTATTTTCGCTCTTTTTCGTATCCTCAGTTCTCTTCACCCTACACCAAGATGGCTCCAAGCGTACTAATTTCCAACCCCTTGAGGTGTTATGCAAAGTGTTGTAGTTATTCATTTTGTTGGCTGAGAAGCTTTTGACACATTCTTTCAGGATTGTAGCAACTACTTAAGCAGGGGCAAGAGGGTGCACAGAAGAAATGACAAGGAGACTGGGAAAATGGAAATCGGAATGTTACAAAAAATATGTGGGGGAGGTGTTATTGTTTTGAATTCATACTGTTAGTTGCTGTTGTACTTGTTAATTTGCAGGTTGTGTTCTAGGCTGGAGAGGCGTTATGTAGCGGTATGGTTTGCGCTCACGTTTGTAAAATAGGTGGCAAGGCAGGCGGAGCAGACACTGGTGGAGTTTGATGATATGAGAATACAGGTAAGATGGTGTAAGGAGGAGGGTATGGGATGGGGCAGGCTGTTACTTATTGGTGTGTGGTTGTTTAATACCTGGGGCTGTCCAGGTGTGTTACTTATTTGCATGGAGTAAACGATTTAGCCCACTTGAATGGCTTGGCCTTGAAAAAGCACATGGAACGGCCTCAAAAAGCAGAAAAGTTTATACTTAGACTCAGCTTTTTTGTGAACAGAGTTGTGAATGGAGAGGGTCAGCTGCTATTGATAAATGGAGAAATTAAAATCTTCTGTAGGAAAGGGGGAATAACCAGCATCCTGCACCCTGATAGTAAATTCGAGGAGAGGCAATTTTTCCGATGATGATGGGTGCACTTGTAAGTAATAGGTGTGGACTTATTCCATATGCAGCTGAGAGATGCACTGGCTAGATCGATAGGAGAATGGTTGTGGTATGAACATATTTCAGAGAAGGAAGGTGCAGGAAAACTCCCCTGGGGCAGGTTTACAGTCCGTTTTAGGAATTACACCAAATTGGTTACGCTGCTGAGCAGGGGGATCAGTTCGGAGAGGAGTGGGGTGCTGGGAAAGTTTAGAGTTCATTGGTCAAGAATCAGAAGGGTGTGGTGAGATAAAAAGTTGAGTTAATAAGTTGATTTATGTAGGGCATGAGTGGAAGGATGTGTATTTGATGTTGTTCAAATTAAAGGTGGCTAAAAAGGTAGCTTTAAAATGGTCAGGTTTATCTATGGCCTTAATGTTAGTGTGTATGGTGATGCAACAAAGGTTTTGAATCAGCAACATAATTGCGTACCTTTATTGTTCTCCACAAAACAGCCTTTTTAACAAACATTTTGGTGTACAGCAGTTGGATAAAACAATTGACAAGACCGTGAGGTCCCAAGAATACTAAAAGAATTATGTGTGATGTTATGCCGCATACAGCAACCTGCGGGAAGGAGGCGCTCAGTACCTGGATGCCAAGACCTCGGTCTGCATTTGTGGCATAAGGAGAGTATTGGGAAGATTATGGAGGGAAGTATGTCCCTTCTGAGATCACAAATTGTTCCAGAACCTTTCCCTGATACTACATACATTTTGCTTGTTCCAAGGTTGAAGACAATTCTTATTTGGCATAAAAGTGGAATATACTGACAGAAACTCAGCGTCCCCCACTACCCCCTCCCCAACCCACCCCCAATTTCAGAATGAACAAAGGGAAACTTGAGTTCGATGCGGTCAGTGCTCCGCCCAGTTAAAGGGGTGTTCCTGATTCTGACCCGCATAGTCATTTAAAATCTGTATCCAACAATCCATCCCCAAACATTTGCAGTGGAAAATGTCATTTAGCCTGGTGGAACGGTGACTAGGCTTGCTCATTGGGCCATCCCAACAGCGCGCCATGTTACTGCATGCTCATCGAAGGAGTGTTCCATTCCTGGAATGGCACATCCTGGTATGGCTAAAAATGTATATTCTGTATTGCAACTAGGAGTAGGCTGTGCACTGGTGATTTGAGCCTCCAGGCCTTTCCCAATGAATAAGTCTCCATGACGAGTTGTGGACTTGCTTACTGTGAACAATGTGGTAAAATCTATACAGCACAGTGGGTCTGTGAACATTTGGTCTTATTTGTTGAGAATGTAGGCCTTTGCTCCTCATTCACAAAGTAGCCTGGCGGATCACACTAGCCCGAGTTCGCGAAATCCAAATGTCCAGAAAGAAAATGAACAGCATCCTGTAAAGGTAGGAAAGCTACTAGAACACAATAGGGGCATATATCCAAAAGATACAATTTTCCTCTTGCGCTGAAAGTCACGTTTGTAAAAAACGCAGACCAATAAGGGGATTTTTTTAAAGACTGCAACTGAGTTAACCTTCACAGATCGTCCCTACTGAGAGTTGGGAACCTAGGGCAAAACTCACACGACCTCAGTGTTTTGGGTAATTGATTGTATTGTCTTTATTGAGATGTATAGCTTTTACAGAAATAGTTTTGTATGCTTCATTACTATAGGTGAGTGACATTAATTTACAGATTATTTTGCTTCCTTACATATACCCTTGTTCTAGGGTGGACAGCACAGGTGTAGTTTTAGGTTTGGGCTAGTAACAGCTATGCCATAATAACAAAGAAAACAAAAACTATATAGAACTGTGTATACGTAGAGGAGCTTTGGGCAAGTCTTTTTCATCTTTTGGCCTGGCTACCTGTTAGTCACATTTTGCTTCTGCACACCACAGCATACAACATATAGGTTTGGTCACCCAACCTCAACTACTGGATCTCCTGAACTGTGAGTGGAGTTATTTTGACTAATCACATGTGTGCACATTTAACAAAAGGTTAGTGCTCTTCACTGCCAGGACTGTACGGCCAATGCTTTATTTTGTCAGAGCTCTTTTTCTTTCCATTCTTTAGTTACTGTTAGAAACGGGATCTCTGGCTGGCAAGGCTTGCGCCAAAGTCAGTCAGAGACCACCACTTCCACGTCAGGGCAAGGGAGTCACACACCAAGATAACCCCTGCTCACCCTCTAGGTAACGTGACGCGAGCAGCCAGGCTAAACTTGGAGGCTATGTCGGTTAAGTGTTTGCGCGCGCACCCAGCAACAACACCCAAGGCCCACCACAAAGGAAACTCCACACAAGGTTATACAAAAATAGCCTTTGTATTATACCAAAACACATTAGATAAGAACACACATTTTACAATGTGCCAACAGGCACGGGCAGAATTTACAGGGGATATGTACAAGAGAGGGCCACCTGGACCACTGTAAGGAATCGTCACTTTTTAGGAATAGCACTTAGAATATCACTTAGAACATAGAATGTAGAACCACTGTAGCACAAATTAGCACACAACCAGTAATTACTGGTAAAGGGTAAGTACCTCCTACGCAACCCTAACCACCTTAGGAAAATATTGCGCAGGGAACCAAGACCTCACTAGCAACACCTGTACTAGGAGAAAACAACCACCTAAGTATCACCAACATTTAGGGGTATAAGCATAGGAACATTACACATGATGCATTAACATTCAGAGGTGTAGGAAAGAAAAACACATGATGCATCAAAACACATTCAGAGGTGTAAGGAGGGAAAAACACATGATGCATCAAAACACATTCAGAGGTGTAAGGAAGGAAAACACATGATGCATCAAAACACATTCAGAGGTGTAAGGAAGGAAAACACATGATGCATCAAAACACATTCAGAGGTGTAAGAACAAGCAATTGCGCAAAACTCACATGAGCCACAACCTGTGGCAGTCCCTAGGCCCTCTGGCCTTGATGGGGCTAGGTCGCCGTGTGTCCCAATGTCAGGGGCCTAAACGTGGCAGCTGCCCACAAAGTGCTGGGCAGCTGTGTAGATAATGATGGGCCAACGCTGGAGCCTCGCAGGCTCTGGCCAAAAGCACTGTCCCCTGAGCCCCTCTGGGCTCTAAACAAATGGGGCACTCAAGAACCTCTCAGGGCTCGTGAGAACTGATGCGCCCAGGAGCCTCGCTGGACTCTTAAAACAATTGTGGCGCTTCTGAGCCTCTCGGGGCTCTGGAACAACCGATTGCCCTCTAGAGCCTCGCTGGGCTCTAAAACCACTGTGGCGCCTTCTTGAGCCTCCCTGGGCTCTCAGAAATAAATGAGCCCCCACGAGCCTCTCTGGGCTCGAGACACAAAATGCGGCCGTCGTTGGAGTCCCTCCTGGACTCAAAAACACAGAGATGCCGCCTCGAGCCTCGCAGGCTCGTAAATACAAATGCCCACGGGAGCCTTCCCAGGCTCTACACACCGTTGGAGCGGCCGGCTGCCACCCGGGGCCGCTCTGACCTTTGCTCTGAGCCTCCAGCCCTCCCGCACTCACCGGCTGCTCCTTGACTCCTCCGGTGGCGGTCCTGGGCAGCGGGGCTCATCCCAAGAGCTCCTGCTCCTCTCTCTGGGCTCGCTCCTCGGTGCGGGGCTCTTCCCTCCTCACGGGAGCCCCGCAAGCACCGGCAGCCCTGCTCCGCTCGTCTTCCCAGTCAGGTCCCAGGCCGGCAGCCAATCACAGCGCGGCCCGGGAATGACGTCACGGGGGTGTCCCGCAGTCCCGCCCCCGGCCTGCCGGACTTCCTGGTCGTGGGCCAGGCTGCGATTTTCGGCTGTCCCGGGCTGCGGCGGTGATGCGGTGAGACTCACGTGGGGTGGGCTCCCTCAGTAATTGAAATAGAAAGCGAGGTAGGCACTCGCTATGCTCCACAATCTCGGGCAAATGCCGGGTGTGCACCGGCCTGGCACACAAAGCGCTTCCCAGCGCTAGATGAAAACAAAAGCGCTCCCAGCGCTTAGTAGTGAAAATAAAGCGCTCCCAGCGCTACAAGCAAGCAGAGCCTCAGCAAAAGTTCTTCGGTAGGCAGGGGGGCAAGGCTGGGTCCAGAGCCAGCTCACTGGGCCTCCAGGCAGGGAGGCAATCCAAGTGGCGGTCCTCCTGGCCCCAGCAGCAGCCCCCTCTGGTAGGATCCTGGAAGAGAACACATTCATGGGGACACAGCCCCTTCTTATACTATGAAACCCTTTGTCTGTAGGTGCAGGGTGGGGGAGAAACCAGTCGCAGCTGGTTTTGGAGCACCCTTGATGTGCTCAACCACCCCTTTCATTCACTAGTGAGGCTAGGGTCGTTAGACACACCACAGGGGGTGGAGCCGGCATTGTGTGGGGAAAGCCCAGCCCTATTCAGGAACCAGATGCAGCCCTCCCTCACATCACTCATGCTAATCTCTCCACTCACCACTGGGCAGATCCATCCAGACTTCCTGGAGCCAGGCTTGCCAGCCAGCTCCAGCCAATCACACGCCAGCACCCTGACTGCACACACACACACCAATGTCTAGAAGTGGCACTTCCCCACTAGACACATACTTGCCACATACATCATCACACAGCATTCAATCTCACGAGTTCGCACATACCAAACTCGAGCCTGCACTCCCCACACATCAGGAACTACCAGGGACCCAGATATTCCCCATGCATTCCTATGGGAGGGCAGGCCAACCTTACTCCACGCACGCACTTTACCCTGGGACCCAGGGAAAGAGTGCGCCAAGCCAGAAATCATGAACGCCAGGTCGCCATCAAAAGCAAAAAGTTCAGGGGTGAACCTGCCAAAGAGGCTCGGGTCCAACACAACCCCCTTCCAGCTAAAACGCAGGGTAGACCGATCACCACCGTGATGGGCTTCCCTGCTTTGGGCGATAGAACACGGACACGGGCCCGCCACTGCCGGGACACCGTCCTGTTCCACGCCACTGTGAACTCCTGGGATTCCTTCTAAAACCACCATCCGGAACAACGGGGCTACCCCACTGGTACTCCCAAGCTGTCCGCGGCCAGGACCAGGCCCTGGGCCACCCAGGTGCCACCGGTCCTTGCCTATCCACAGAGTGGGGGGTAGTAACCCCTGGCACATAGTAGCCATTCTCCACTCTTCCTGTCTGTAAGACAGGGCTAGACTGCCACTGGTTCTCCAGCCTAGGGTCTACACCCTCAGGCGGACCAGGAGTCTCAGGGAAGGCTCTCCTCCCCCTACCTCTTCTTCTAAGGTTCCTCCACCTCTGACGAGGGGTGCACCTAGAACGCCATTCCAACCCAGGGTTTAACCCCTCAGGTTGCACCGGGGTCAGAGGTGGGCTCTCCCACCCTCTGCACCCCCTTCCAGAGTTCTGCACCCTCCCAACTGGAGAGGTACCCCTGGAAGAGGCACTGGCCAGGACTCTGGTTACAGACGTCCCACCCTTCAGGTCAGCCCGATCCTGAACCTGGCCTCCCAAACCTCAGTTTAAACCCCTAGGTGGGATAATTGCCTGGCAGTCCAGGACTTCTGGGGACTCAATCACCATCCCCCTGAGGCTAACACATGACTCATGTGCTGTGTGACTGTCTGTCTGGCGCAGATCTCCCGTCCCCTGTTCACCTGACAGTGCGGGAGGATCCCCCAGAACAGAAGTAGTGTCACCATGGTCACTCCAAGGGAACGTAGCCCAACTGGCTAGTCCCTGACCCACTGGTTCTCCCACTGGGGAACACATCCCACATTCACTCCTCACTTCGGACTTCTGTGCCCCCCCAACTGGAGTGGCACTGCCGGACACTAGAACCACTGGAACACTATTTAAAGATACTCCAGGTACTCTAGACACTAGGAGATCCCCCTCAAGGGGTCTACCAGGACAGCCTAGTTTCCCAACCTGGTGTTCCCTCAAGAAACCATCCAGGTTCTGAGACTGGGTTTCGGGCACCTGGGAACACTCAGTCCCCCACTCACTCCTACTCCACTGAGACAAGACGTGAGCCCCTACACCCCTCTCGCTACACTGGGACCTAGCTGGGCTACTCTGAGCCTCTTCCACCACGCTGGGCTGGAAGATACCTGAACCACTACTCTCGGGTTCACTCACCAATGACGTGTCAGAACCTCTGGCACATTCCCAGCGGTCTGCTTCCTTTGCAATGTCCCAAGGACAAACGTAGTCACCCCTCGACAGGTGTTGGCGCAACTCTGGCACAAAACAATTGAGCAGGTGCTCTCTGATAACCAGGTTGAGCAGTCCATCAAAATCAGGTTCGTCGTGAACCTCTAACCAATCAAGCAGTGCATCACGACAATCATCCACAAAATCCCCCCAATCCTGGTGAGGCAGTTCCTACTGCCCCTGAACTTCAACCTGTACGTGTCCTCTCGGGAACAAGGTACTATTCTTTGGAGAAGGGGACTGGGACCTCCTGCACTGAACTCTCTATTGCTGCCACCACTGGATCCAACCCTCCCTGGGGAATCCAGAAAACTATAATTGCGGTCAGAGGATACCCTACCCTCTAGGGCTATCTTCTCCCTGGCCAAGGCCCTCTCAGCCTCTGCAATCCTCTACTGCACACCCAGCTGTGCTATCTCCTTGGCATGCTCTAACCTGAGCTTCTCCAAAGCCAGCTGGTGCTCCCTCTCTTCCCTCCTATCCAACCACTCATCTGGGGACAGGGGAAGGAATGGGGTGCTGCATCTGACACTGGACCCAGCAAGGGACTCCCTATCTATGGGGTCCTCACTATCTGCTGGTGCCCATTCACTGTCATCCTCATCCTCCTCTTCAGACTCTTCAGGGCTCCCCTCAGACCCACCACCCTCATGGTGCAAGGCCCTCTCTTTCTCACTGTGCTCACGTTCCCAGTCATCCTTCTGCCATAGGATCAGGTTATTCCTAAGCTTGGACTGGGTGTCTGACTCATTCACTGTGATGTCTCTCTCCTCACAAAACTGTACCAACTCATGCATACTGTACTTAAACAGACCACATAAGTTAAAAGAAGATTCCATCTTGGCAGGATGCTCACAGACACGTGCAACACAGGGGACCTAACAGTCTGAGCTGAAACAAGAGTACACAGTTCAAAGTATTTCAGCAAGCTCTCTACCCCAGAGAACTCACACTCATGTGTCCATGGAATCACACCATTCATCCACCCCCCCCCCCCCTTGGACCGGTAAGGCAGTTTTTACCACCCCTGATTTCTCAACCTGACCACACGTGACACAGGTACCAAACTCTGGGAGCAGAATGGGGAACAAATGTACTGGACACTCTTTGGAAAAGAAATACTAGAACTTCAAAGAACAATAATCCCCAACATGTAATTATCTAAAATGCAGAGATTTTAGTAGTGTGGCCCGTTGCCACTGCGGTACAACGCAAACACAAATCCGGATCCTCACCGCCTGCCACCAATGTTAGAAACAGGATCTCTGGCTGGCAAGGCTTGCGCCAAAGTCAGTCAGAGACCACCACTTCCACGTCAGGGCAAGGGAGTCACACACCAAGATAACCCCTGCTCACCCTCTAGGTAACATGACGCGAGCAGCCAGGCTAAACTTGGAGGCTATGTAGGTTAAGTGTTTGCGTGCGCACCCAGCAACAACACCCAAGGCCCACCACAAAGGAAACTCCACACAAGGTTATACAAAAATAGCCTTTGCATTATACCAAAACACATTAGATAAGAACACACATTTTACAATGTGCCAACAGGCACGGGCAGAATTTACAGCGGATATGTACAAGACAGGGCCACCTGGACCACTGTCAGGAATCATCACTTTTTAGGAATAGCACTTAGAATATCACTTAGAACATAGAACATAGAATGTAGAACCACTGTAGCACAAATTAGAACACAACCAGTAATTACTGGTAAAGGGTAAGTACCTCCTACGCAACCCTAACCACCTTAGGAAAATATTGCGCAGGGAACCAAGACCTCACTAGCAACACCTGTACTAGGAGAAAACAACCACCTAAGTATCACCAACATTTAGGGGTATAAGCATAGGAACATTACACATGATGCATTAACATTCAGAGGTGTAGGAAAGAAAAACACATGATGCATCAAAACACATTCAGATGTGTAAGGAGGGAAGAACACATGATGCATCAAAACACATTCAGAGGTGTAAGGAAGGAAAACACATGATGCATCAAAACACATTCAGAGGTGTAAGGAAGGAAAACACATGATGCATCAAAACACCTTCAGAGGTGTAAGAACAAGCAATTGCGCAAAACTCACATGAGCCACAACCTGTGGCAGTCCCTAGGCCCTCTGGCCTTGTTGGGGCTAGGACGCCCTGTGTCCCAATGTCAGGGGCCTAAACGTGGCAGCTGCCCACGAAGTGCTGGGCAGCTGTGTAGCAAATGATGGGCCATCGCTGGAGCCTCGCAGGCTCTGGCCAAAAGCACTGTCCCCTGAGCCCCTCTGGGCTCTAAACAAATGGGGCACTCAAGAGCCTCTCAGGGCTCGTGAGAACTGATGCCCCCAGGAGCCTCGCTGGACTCTTAAAACAATTGTGGCGCTTCTGAGCCTCTCGGGGCTCTGGAACAACTGATTGCCCCCTAGAGCCTCTCTGGGCTCTAAAACCACTGTGGCACCTTCTTGAGCCTCTCTGGGTTCTCAGAAATAAATGTGCCCCCACAAGCCTCTCTGGGCTCGAGACACAAAATACGGCCGTCGTTGGAGTCCCTCCTGGACTCAAAAACACAGAGATGCCGCCTCGAGCCTCGCAGGCTCGTAAATACAAATGCCCCCGGGAGCCTTCTCAGGCTCTACACACCGTTGGAGCGGCCCGCTGCCATCCGGGGCCGCTCTGACCTTTGCCTTGAGCCTCCAGCCCTCCCGCACTCACGGCTGCTCCTTGACTCCTCCGGTGGCGGTCCTGGGCGGCGGGGCTCATCCCAAGAGCTCCTGCTCCTCTCTCTGGGCTCACTCCTCAGTGCGGGGCTCTCCCCTCCTCACGGTAGCCCCGCAAGCACCGGCAGCCCTGCTCCGCTCATCTTCCCAGTCAGGTCCCGGGTCGGCAGCCAATCACAGTGCGGCCCGGGAATGACGTCACAGGGGTGTCCCGCAGTCCCGCCCCCGGCCTGCCTGGCTTCCTGGTCGCGGGCCGGGCGGCGATTTTCGGCTGTCCCGGTCTGCGGCGGTGATGCGGTGAGACTCACGAGGGGTAGGCTCCCTCAATAATTGAAATATAAAGCGAGGTAGGCACTCGCTATGCTCCGCAATCTCGGGCAAATGCCGGGTGGGCACCGGCTTGGCACACAAAGCGCTTTCCAGCGCTTAGTAGTGAAAATAAAGCGCTTCCAGTGCTACAATCAAGCAGAGCCTCAGCAAAAGTTCTTAGGTAGGCAGGGTGGCAAGGCTGGGCCCAGAGCCAGCTCACTGGGCCTCCAGGCAGGGAGGCAATCCAAGTGGCGGTCCTCCTGGCCTCAGCAACAGCAGCAGCCCCCTCTGGTAGGATCCTGGAAGAGAACACATTCATGTGGACACAGCCCCTTCTTATACTATGAAACCCTTTGTCTGTAGGTGCAGGGTGGGGGAGAAACCAGTCGCAGCTGGTTTCGGAGCACCCTTGATGTGCTCAACTACCCCTTTTATTCACTAGGGAGGTTAGGGTTGTTAGACGCACCACAGGGGGTGGAGCCAGCATTGTGTGGGGAAAGTCCAGCCCTATTCAGGAACCAGGTGCAGTCCTCCCTCACATCACTCATGCTAATCTCTCCACTCACCACTGGGCAGACCCATCCAGACTTCCTGGAGCCAGGCTTGCCAGCCAGCTCCAGCCAATCACACGCCAGCACCCTCACTGCACACACACACCAATGTCTAGAAGTGGCACTTCCCCACTAGACACATACATGCCGCATACATCATCACGCAGCATTCAATCTCACAAGTTCAAACATACCAAACTCGAGCCTGCACTCCCCACACATCAGGAACTACCAGGGACCCAGATATTCCCCATGCATTCCTATGGGAGGGCAGGCCAACCTTACTCCACGCACGCACTTTACCCTGGGACCCAGGGAAATTGTGCGCCAAGCCAGAAATCATGAACGCCAGGTCACAATCAAAAGCAAAAAGTTCAGGGGTGAACCCGCCAAAGAGGCCCGGGTCCAACAGTTACTTAACTTTTCAGTGATTTGTTTGTGCTTTAAACTCTCTTCAGGTTCCTGTAATTCGAAGTCAATAATTCATTTTCTTTGTGACAATAATAATCATATGGCTTTGAAACTAGAAACAACTTCTATACCTGGTAAAGGTATACCTGCATGAAAGGAAGCACCCCTGCTGGTCTCTTAAAATTGCATGTAATGGTTAATTTATTTTTAACACCAAAACTTGTTATGGCAAATATGCGGCTGCCATGTTTAGATAAAAGAACTGCACCAGATTGTCATAGCCACACCCATTGGCTTTGCCAATGCTAATTTAAACCATTCACCTTATTTTATATTTATTTTGGAGTCACTCATTCTCTTTGGAGATTTCACCTTCTCATTATTAAATCACACTCCAGTCGAATGTTTTAATTCTAGGTTTTTTCCGGTCTATTGTCGGGCTGATTTATTATGTGGTTTTCATTTAGGCGCTATTAAAATCAGTGCTACAATTTATCTTTTGAAAGACAACTATGCAAAAGTCATTACCTTTCCATCACAGTGCGTGAGAGGAGAGGATAACTCTTGAACTTGAACTACTAGAGTAAACGGG
This sequence comes from Lissotriton helveticus, assembly GCF_964261635.1. Taxonomy (NCBI): domain Eukaryota; kingdom Metazoa; phylum Chordata; class Amphibia; order Caudata; family Salamandridae; genus Lissotriton; species Lissotriton helveticus. The sequence goes on along the minus strand of NC_136059.1, from coordinate 608,688,147 downwards.
AAACCTGGACTCAAATCTCAGCTTCCTTGCTTAGCAAAATTGTTTGATTCTTGGCGGAGTGTTTTTATCACTGTGCCTTATTTTCCTAAACAGTACTATGATATATCTACATACACATCACTGAGTGTAGTAATGAATCCAGCGAATTAACTTGAAACATGCAACTAATTAACTATTGTTTTAGTTTTAAAGAGTCTAGCCTTATTTTTCATATTATCTGCTGGGCCACATACGTAGTAATTGTCAATGGTTTGCTATATAATGTGGGTGGTAGGGCCAAGCCAGAACACTACAGAACCTCTGGCTCACCTAAAACCTTTGTGGGGTGCCCACGTCTAAACCACAAGTGAGTACACAGAAAATGGCCCCTTTTCTTCCACAAATGTCTGGACACATCAACCTGTTAACCCTCCACAACCGCTACATATAACCATCTTGAGGGGTACGGACAACATGGCGGCCGCCTAGATCTGAGGCTCCCGATTGGAGTTCCCAGCAATCACACCTAATCTCCTCCATCAGGGGCATTCGATACCTGATCTCATCTGAGAGGAGTATTGCAGGGGGTTTGAGCATGCTGATGGCGGCTACAGAGGACTTCCCCCTACTCCTTCAAGAGACAGGAGCCAGACCACCTGACTCTGAGCTACTGGGCCGCTAGGCCGTGCAGGGCTGTCTCCTACACTGTGCTGCAGCGGGTTCCAGACAGCCTGGTATCACGGCTCACCAACCACCTTCTTTAGTTACTACCACCGTGGCAGGGACATTGGTGAAGGCAGCTCTAGACTCCCTCCCTCCATTCCAGAGCTGGGAGCTACACTGGCTAGTTGCTGTTTGCCGGGCCTCATGTTGGAGGCCTTGCCTGCTGTACTGCCGCGGCCTGATATCACGGGTCTCCGGGTGCCCTCATTGTTTCTTGCAGGTGAGTCTGGGGTGGCCTTCTAGCCTGGAATGGACTGCTCCTGCCCAGAATCTATGCCGCAGCGCCCTCTGCTCCTGCGGACCCAGCTTCAGGGAGGCATGGCCTGACCCCTGGTCAGAATGGATCCCCTGGATCGGCCCTGCCTCTCATTGCTGGTGGGTTGAAGATTTGAAAGAACACCGCCTCCTACTGGGGCCACCTTTCTTCCAGTAGATACCGTTCAGGCCCTCAGACCATGTGAGGCAGCCGATGGCCCGGACCTCCTATGACCTTCTCTTTAGCCTGGCAGAGCCCCTCAATTTCATATGTAAACCTTGGAAGCCTCAGCGGACTGGACGTTGCCTCCTTCTCTGACGCGGGTGATATTTTTTACAGACTCGGGCCACTACCATCACTGTCTCTATGAACTTGGCGCCTGGGGTTGCGACCGCTGGAAAGCCCTAGTGGGCTGGGCGCACATGCTGCACCACCTGCAGCAACATTGGAGAGGCAGTGTGGTGGCAAACATGCTCAGCCTGGTTGATGAGTCCGGCAGACCCCTGATAAGAGCTTAGTACACTGTGGACATACTTATACATGATAAGACTCTGCCAGCCTTGAGCGACAAGTGCTCCTCTCTACCAGGCTTGGGGCTCTTGCTGTGCTCTACAAGTCACCTGGATCTGCCTGTCTTGCATGGGCACTAGGGTGATCACTGCTGACTTGACCTCTCTCCCTTCCTCTATTACTAATGCTGCTGGCGGGAGAGTAGTTCCAGCAACACCTGGTCGCTCTCTCCCTGATACCCCTCTTATTTGAGATGGGCTGCACAAAATCATCCTGGGCTGGCCCCAACTCACTGCGACTGTCGTGGGATATGGCGCCGTCCAGAGCCCCTGACTGGGGTGGAGGATGACAAGGGAGACTCCATCATACATGCGACTGAATCATCTTGCGCTTCCCTGGAGGCGAAGGTGGATGCTGCGGCGATTGATGTAAATTTGGTGCAAGATGATTACAGCAGACTGACTGAGACGGTCTAGAACTCAGAGAAGCTACTAACCAAATTGTAACCCAAGTCGGAGGACCTTAATGACTGGTGCGTGAACTAACAGATAGGATCCAACTCCTTAAGTGCAGGGTGGAGGATGCTGCAGGCAGCCCTTTCAGCAGTAATCTCCGCATTGTTGGCCTCCTGGAAAAGGCTGAGGGGGGGTGACATGGAGGGCTTTTTGGAAACTTAGTTGAGGTCAATGCTGCCAACTCAAGCCCTCACCCCTTATTTCTCCATTGAGAGAGCCCACATGCCGCCCTCAGTTGGGAGCTCCCCCAGGTGCAGTGGTGGAGAAAATACTCCATTATAGGGACAGGGAAGCGATCCTGAAATTTGCAAGCCAGTCCAATCGTATCATGAAAGATGACAATCAGCAGATCATTATATTCCTGACCAACACGCTTTCTACATCGCTGTTAAGATTAAGATGCAGGAACTGGAGTTAAAATAAGCTTTGACCCCACACCCTTACTGCCTGTGCACAGCCCTGTTACATGACCCTGTTTGTGAAAACGGGGGTTGCAGCCCCCGCTCTTGGGATTTGTACTCGTTTAAATCATGTTAACTGGTTTTATTCTTTACACTTTCTTAGCTGGATTGCTGTTTTGAATGTAGGTCTCGCTCACTCTCTAGACTTACCATACAAAGTTGTGACAAGGGAATCTACCCACACATGGCATATTTTGTGGTTCCTCCATCCCTCACTATGACCAGGGCACAGATCTTTAAAATTATATCCTGAAATATTAAAGGGATGCACACCCCCACCAAGCGATGCAAAATTCACTCATACTTAGTGCAATATGAACCCCATTGCACTTTGTTACAGGAATCCCACATTACCAGAAGAAAGGGGGAGAAATTGCAATGAAAATGGAGGGGACATGTTCACACTACAGACTACTCAACCTTCGCTAAGGCCGTCTAGTTTGAATCAAGGCAGGGACACCCTTCACAGTCCTATCGGAAGACACTGACCACGTGGGCTGCTTTGTCTTGTTGGAGATCAGGCTGGACGGCTCCCGTGTGTTGCTAGGTGGGATTTATGCCCATACCTCTGAACAACCCAAGTTCATGAGTGCCTCTATTCCTGTCTGGCTAAGTGGGCACATATCACGTGGCTGATAGGGGGGAATTTCTATTGCAACCCAGATGCTGATAGATAGATCTCATCTCAACTCTCTGGGGCACCCATTATTTTGCAATGCGCATGCACTTTCTTCTTTTGCACCAGCAGTGGTCTTGCCATGATGTGTGGCATCACCTTAAACCTGGGCATCTACTCTCCTCATTCTACACTCCAGTTTATGACCACTATGTCTGATTGAATAGGATAGTAGATTTCCTGGGATGGACACTATCTGATCACAATTCTTTACTACTCACCCTCTACTGGGGTAGGGCGGCCTCTGCTATGCCTACCTGGCACTTCCAACATGCTGCCTTGGAGGACCCAGCATTCTAGGCTATCTTGGCAGCTGGCATCAATAATTATTTATTTCAAAATTTATACCAGGAAAAACTCCTATCCATTTGTGGAGTGGGAGGCCTTCAAAGTGGTAAACGTTGGGTTCAGTATCCAGGCCTCTATAGGGTGCCGCAAATCTATCCTTCCAGACCTAAAGAGTGTTGAAAAGGATTACACTGCTGCGGAAAGGCACGCAGTTGGCCCCAGACACTCCATGACTCTATAACTCAGCTCCATGGAGCTGCCCTCATGATACAATTGCGCTGCCTCGATTACTCGGCCTACTCAGTCCAATCACCCTCAGAGGAGGACAAACCGGGCCACCTATTAGCATGGCTATACTCAAAGCTGAGGTGCAACCAACACAGGTGACGATGCTACAAGGTCCAGACAGAGCACTGCACCATTCTCAATTAGCTGTCCTCAATGTGTTACACCATTATTACCAAGTCCTCTCTGCCTCACTACTAGACATCACCCCAGCCAAGATAACCTAATTTCTGGACAGCATACTGTTACCTAGCTTTGGCAGACAGAATGTGATATACTTGATGCTCCCATCACTGTTCATGATGTGAGGAGGGATTGCCGACCTGGCTGCTGGTAAAGCACTAGGCTCAGATGGGCTGCCGGCAGAGTTGATTGTTGGTACCCTGGCACCAAAACTTGTTGAGACTTATAATGCAGCCCTTGAGGTCGGCTGGCTCTTTATCACCCTCCGTGAGGCCATTCAGACCTCAATAGTTGGCCCCTTGCCTTCATAAATATGGAGTACAAGATCCTCAGTAAAATTCTGGCTACTGAAATCCAAATGGGTGATCTCGTAACATGTAAATGCTGATCAGAATGGCTTTGTCCCTGGGAGGAATATCTGCCTGAATATTCGACAATGATATAGAGACATGGAAGCAATCCACTCAGATTGGCCTAGGGCAGCTGCCCTTGTTCTTGACTTGGAGAAAGTGATTGATACGTTTACACTGGGAGTATCTTTTCTTGGTTCTATACTGTTTTGGATTCGGAGCCCACACAATATGAATGATCTGCCTTCTATACACAGACCCTCTGATACGGAATTCGGTTCTAGGGACACATATCTGCCTCTATTATGGTTCCCAATCTCTCCCCTCCTGTTTGCGCTCTCTATGGCCCTGGTAATCAGCACGTGAAAAAACCTGAGGTATCCACCTCCCAGACAGAATTCACATAGTCTCGTTATGTGCAGTAGACAATCTCATGTACCTAAAAGACTTAGCATGCAAACATTCTCAAATTGCTCTCCTTCTTGAAAAGTTTGGGTCAGTATCAGGCGTTATGGTCAGCTAGAACAAGTACATTTTGTGACCCCTCCCCAACAGTTTACCCTGGGAGACAACGTAGTCTGTTGGGAAGGAGACTCCTTCGACTACCTGGGTATCCGTATGTTCCACTCCAACTGGTGACCTCTTAGAAGGGAACCTGACCTTAGCAATTGCATCCCGCCGTGTGCAAGCAGCATTCTGGCGCACACTCGTGCTGTCCGTCATGGGGCGCATAGCGGTTTCCAAGATGGTGATGCTACATTGCCTCTTATGTCACTTTGCCAACATGCCGGGGCTCCTACCCAAGAAATGTTTCTGAGCTTTGAACGGACTCTTCAGAGACTTTATATGGCATGGGTCTCGTTGCTTTGTCCAAACTATGCCTTTCATTGGAGCAGGGTGTACTTGGTGCCCCCAGTTTTGAATATTATTACTAGGCTGCTCAGCTCTAGGGATTGGCTCACTGGATGGTGGGGTGCTTCCTGGAAGAGACTTACACTGTGGTCCCACCTCTTACACTCAGCGACATTCTACCATTTTCAGTACATGGCGTCCCCCTTTGTGCAGGCCTTCCCTCCTGGTTTCAGTGGCATCACGCTGCCTGGCTTGAGGCCTTTTGACCACTAAATTAATTGCCCCTTACGTCCCAGCGATACCACTTCTGAGCTTATGCAGGCCTGTGGGACATCTATCGATTAGTGAGTTATCTCTTTGGGACTGAGCTAGCATAACAACATGGGTGACTTATTTTGGGATCGGCACTCAACACAATTCCCAGACCTGGTTGAACAAGTTAGTCTGCATGTAGGCCAGTTCCTTACTTATGGTCTGATACGCAACACCATCAGATGGGTCTGGTCCATACATGATGCAGAACCACCCATGCATGAACTGTTGAACTCTTTACACACAATGGGAATGGGCCACAGGCTTGTTACTTGGCTTAATTAGGCCTTGGTCAATCACACACGGGTATCATTACAGGCCACACAGAATACCTGGGAGGGCGAATTTTGCAGCGCATATTAGTAGGTTTTTCTCTGCGGCATCGGACTCCTGCACTAGATGCGCCTCTCCAGCAGCTGATTTCAAAAATATTCTCTGGGATTGCCCCTCTCTCCATAATTACTGGGCAAAAATATTAAGGGAACTCGAGGTGATCACTGGGCTGCCTGAGCTGTATTCTTGGGAAGTGGTTGCATTAGACACCCGAAGAAGCAAAAAGCAGCCTCTGATTCTTTCCCTTGGCACTGCTGCTTCCAAATACAACTGCCACTCATTGGAAGAACCCCAATCCCCCTCAGCTCCACTTGGCGCTAGTCCCTCAAGGTAAGGGTGGAGGCAAGAGGTGGCAACAGACACTGATTTGGACACCTTGGTGTCCAAGTTAACTGCGGCCTCCTCCTGAGCCCAGCTCCCTTACCTAAGGGGACCTGATTGACCCACACTCAGGCATAATTACCCCTATGTGGTGCATCATACCAAGGCACCCTTTGGCGCGGAGCTGGATGTGCTCTCACCCGTTAGACACCGTGTCATTTGATGACTGCGACCCCGCTCCCCACACTGTTGGCTCCAGCTATGTGCGTTTCTCTTTGGTTTAACTGAAGTCCACTGCATCCTTCTCTGCAGTTAATATGTTGAATTATCACATATCCTAAGCTCTACATGTTGTATACCTGGCACTCCCTAGCTCTCCCTCATCTGGGGCCAGTCTTCAGGCCAGATATTGTACTGCATCACACTCCATCCTTGACTATCAACATCACCTGTAAACACCACATACTGTGAGAAGGGCATGCATTGTAAATACTAGTAAACAATGAAATTGTTATCTTATACTCCTCAATGTATTAGTCTTGTTCATTTCGACAAAATGCTAATATATAAAAAACACCTTGAGGGATGAGGAAGGGAGGACAAGCCCTCTCGTCTAGGATGAACACCATCAATTGTGGGAAATGCCTTTGAGTTACCACACAGTTAGTATGAAACAGGACTTTGGAAGAAATGCAACATGCTGGCAAAACCGCAAAGGGGTGCATTTGTCACAAAGGGAATGTAAACCTTTCAGACTTACTAGAAGAAAGTCAATCTTGGATAAAGTAATTGATAGGACAGCAGCTCTTGATGTAACACGCATTCTAAAATGAGTTCTCTGGGCACCCTGAACCCTAGCTAAAACATTTTAGCAACCTCCTAACAGACAATAACCGAACAATTTCTCGGGTTTCTTCATTTTGCGTTATATAGCTATGTAAACGTCCAATCACAGAATATAATCGGGTCTCAATCACATCTAGAATGAACACCATCAATGGTGGGAAATGCCTTAGAGTTACCACACAGTTAGTATGCAACAGCAGTTTGGAAGAAATGCAACCCTTCACACATGCTGGGAAAACTGCAAAGGGGTACAGTTGTCATACAGGAAATGCAAACTGTTCAGACTTACTAGAAGAAAGTCAATCTTGGATAAAGTGATTGGTGTACTAGCAACTCTTTATGTAACAGGCAATGACAACATTTGTTTCCTGTGCGTCCTGAACCTTAGCTAAAACATCTTAGCAACCTCCTAACACGCGGAATCGGACCAATTTCTGGGGGTTTCTTCATTTTGGATGGTGCACAATTTAAGTACCTAATGTGAGCTACTGATGTGCATGTAAGGAAATAGACGTGTACTAATGCCATTGCTGAAGACTACACATAAGACATAAAGACTGAAGGACTAGCTTTTGGCCTACGTCTTTCTCGACAGGCCTGGCCTCAAAGGCTGCTGGGCGCCTGGGGGATACTTGCAACCATTTTGATCGTTTTTCTGCTTAATATTTTGTTTAATGGCCGTATTACATGAATTTTGTAGAAGCATTAAAAACAGACATTCTGTTTTAAAGCGGCGTTGCTGCTTGCGTCATAAGGAATGAAGCCTAAATTACAAAAACGTTTCAACTACCGGGCCACAATTACAGTATAGTGAAACTGTGCAATATTTGCTTTATTTCAATTATAAGAAATTAAGCAAACACTTCTTTTTTTCAAATGCGGAAGACGGGACTAATGGTCTGATTTAGCAATCAGTGAATCCACCCACCACAGTAGTGAATTATCCACCTCTATCAAAGTGGAGATGAAAAAAATGGCCACATTTTCTTTTCTTTTTTTTTTTATTTCAAAAGATTTTATTCAGAAATTTTAAGATACAGTACAGAGAGTATCGCAGAGGTGTTGCCGAGCTCTCCAGCGTAGAGGACCTGGTTTATCTTGCTGAGTCCCCCAATCCACTTTTAGAAGAGCACAATTTATGATAAAACAGCATCTGTAAATCTGGTAGTGATTGCGCCTGCTGGTGGGTTTTCGCCTGTATGTGCACACACTGAAACTGCACTTTCAGAGGAGGGATACATTGTAAATGCCCACATATGTAATCTGCGTATACAAATATCTGGGGAGTTTCAAGAATGTTAATGGCAATATCTCTACTTTTTCATGAAAGTCTACCACCTATTGTATGGAGAGTTTTACCAAGATAACCATTAGACAAGGTATCAGGTCAGCCACTCTATGCTGAGAGTCTAAGCCATCACCATGTCCCGTTCGCAGAGCTAGGGGAGCGATTGTCGTGCAATAGCCGCCATTTCCTGGATTGTAAATGAAACTTTATTATGCTGTCGTCTTTTTAGTGGGTTTAACTTTACCCTCCTTTAATTAAAGCCTTACATATTATAGTCCACATGTTCATGTACAAAATATTACTACTTCATTTCAGGGTACGTGCAGATTGCAAGTACAAGCTCCAGCAGAAGCAATGATATCCTCTCTGCTCAGACCCTCTGGAAAAATCCAATGTCTCCACAGAGACCAAATGCATGTCTCCAGTCACCAAAACATAGTGGCATACACAGCACCCAGCAAAACACTAAAGATTTCACATGGCCAAGAACAAAACCAGTCTATTCCTTGTTCAGTTTGGAGCAGAAACAGATGTGCAAAATGTAATACCTACATTCTCATTCATAGCCCACAATTTCTTCGTAAAATTTCTAAAACACTTGTCAAATGCTTTATAAATAATAAAAGTGTCATGATTTTTTCAGTGGTGTTAGAACACATTTTCTTTATTTTTGCCCACTTGTAAAAACATTTGTGAGTTAAGTTGCCAAGCAATCACAATTTTTCTATCTCCTATTATGCAAACACCAAATCAGTCAAAAATATATGTAGTCTGACACCAAGGGCCGTATTACGATATATATCAGGTGGACCACTGTGGAATCGGGACCGACCAACCACATTCCAATTTCTCCAGGGGAGCATACCCTGCAGTCAGAAACCGGCAGCAGCATAAGCCTCCATGGAGAAATGGGAGTTTTTGATAATCCCTGCACTGTGTGGCAGGCACCTCAAGGTGCATTCCACTTGGTGCAGGGATTGACAGGGGAGCACCATATGTGCCCCCCAGGCCTCCAACCGGAGGCCGTTGTTGCAAGGGGACCCTGCTAGAGTCCCCAAAGTCGCTTTCCAACAGAATTTTCATGTTGGAAAGCCAGAGCCTGTGGAAAACTGGCATCATAATCCCGACGGCGGAAACGTCGTACTTAAGGGATTACATGCCTTTTCCATTGGCCGATGGCTCCTTGAGCCCATTGGAACCAAGCCAGAATGACCATCCAGTTTCAATTGCGACCTCCAAATTCGTGATACAACAGTTGGAAATGAAACCGCAAGTCGGAGGCTTTCCGACCGACATCAAAATCAGGGCCCAAGTGTCAACTATCTGTAGTCCTCCCATGACATAGTCCCAAATCCCTGCGGCGTGTTTCTGACAACAAACAGCTGTCATGGGTGAACTATCCATATTTCACATCTAATTTCCTATAACTACATTGGAGTCAGCTGAAGACTTACAAATGTGACTGAATTGTGAAGTGAGAAAACTCATATTTAATTCTAACAAAGCCATTGATTCAAACAGATCCTTTAAGTATCCTTTTCTGTTATATTCCAATTTAATATAGGAAATGTGTCTAAGTACTGCAAAATATAATGATTTTAAATCACACTGGACTATTGGAAGAAGAGTGAAGCCTTGAAAAAGCATCTGCAATACAAATGTCAGTTGCTCTTATATGCAATGAGAAGATATAAACCTGCATGAACACTCTGAAAATAAGAAAAGCCTAAGGATAAATGAAACGAAGGAACAAGCATGGAATCAACGTGCATGTATTGGTTTGGTGCTTCCCAAACTCCACCCCTTGTTTCTCTTCCATATACCTATTCATAGAAGCCGGTACAATGTTTTGTAGACAGCACATGATATTACCCGGGGCATAGGCACACTATAGCAGATTGTTTTCACGCCATGTACTGCAGTGCTCTACTGCAAACTACCAGCATCAGCTCTGTTTTTCTATACAAACATCGTTCCACCTCATTTCATAACAGAATTGAAACATACCTTTAGTAAGTGCAGTTTTCCTCCAGAACTTCTTGTACAGATTAAAAAGTGCTTTGTAAATAAGAAGCATTGTCTTTCTCCTTCTTTTTTCAAAGAGAGGGATCCCAGACGGACTTTACTAAGTTTTCCCCTTTCAACAGATGGCACCTGAATAAGAGAACCTGCAATTAAAAAAAAGTGTAAATTAATATCTGTGCTATGCCGGCAAGTATTTTATCTGTTAAATGCATTTTATGTAACGTGGTAACTATACATGGAACTGGCATCTCTGTGCACCCCGTAAGCAGAGCAAACTAGATACCGAACATTGGGACATATGTAGGAAGCCTAATTGCGCTCGCAAATGCTGAAATTTGCAGAATTTCAGCATTTGCGATCGCAATTAGGGCAGTGTGCTATGTAGCACACAAAAACCCACATGCAAAATAAGGAATCGCAAAATTTGAGATTCCTTATTTTGCAATTGCATTTAAGAAATCGCAAATTGTGGTTCCTTAAATGCAATGTAGGAAGCACCCAAGTTGTGCAAATTTTGGTTTAAGGAATCGCAAAATACCATCAACTTAAGGTTGGTGGTAATTTGCGATTTCTTTGAAAAATGCACTTATTAGCATTTTTCAAAGTGCCATGTGGGTCACATACATGCCCTTAGGGCATGTATGTTGGCCACGTGTGCACACATGTTAATTTCAGGGGTGCAACAGGGTGTCCTATTGACACCCTTGCAACCCTGAAATTGCATTCTCAATTTGCGATTCTCTAATTGAGAATCGCAAATTGAGAATGTCTTCCAATTCATTTCTAAGGGCCTTCTAGCCCATAGGAATGAATGAGAAGGCATTCCTTATTTGCGAATCTCAATTTGCGATTAGCAAATAAGGAATAGTTGGGATTTGCTAAAAAAGTTGCTAATCCTACCTACATTTCGTTTTGCGATTCTCTAATTGCGATTCCCCAAAAATCGCTATTTGAGAATCGCAAAACAAAAATTACCTACATATGGCCCATTAACTGCTTCCCTAGGATCCGCAAAGGCTGCGCACACTACGACAGACCCATATGTTGTTTGAAAGAATGCATTCTGTCCAGTGAAGGTCACAGTCGGTGAACCAGCAGTGTCTATTTCTGTAAGTGCAGTTTTAACACAGGTCACAAAAGACGGCCACACCCAAGTAGACAGAGATTGTGGCAATAGAGCACAGAGACATGGCTGCGCGGGTGCGAGTGGGACATTCTGATACTTCTTCGTGACTATGTTAGAATTAAAGCAATCTTTGCTGCATCGCCTGTGTCCTAGGGTGCACTTTGGATAGGAGGATTTGAATCTTGAGGGTACTTTGTTCAATGAACAAAGTGAGCTGGTGACCTTCAGATTAAGATGAAGAATATTCTGAGAATTGTATCTAATCTATAATGATTTGCTCTGGTTCACAGACATTCAATTACAAGGTTTATTTCGGCAGAAGCATGTAAAACCTACATAGTTAGATATATTTTCATAGATAGGATTCCACAATCCTGCAGTGCGTGCGACCCGCCGGCAGCACCAACACGAACACAGGTACAGACCACAACAAGGGATTTGTAGATTTATGAAGTGCTTTATTCCGTCGATGGGAACGGCAACATGACGCGTTTCGTCCGGGAAACCCGGACTTGATCACATGACAGTCCCAGAGATACAAGTGGTTAAATACTGTCAGTCACTCCCCCTGACTCCTCCCATTAATGAGCATGGACATAGTAAACATACTGTTTCATGTTGTATCATTAAGATCGGCTGGCTATCACATTTACTTCAATGCCACAATTTTACATTAATAACATCATTGCATAAATAGAATTCATAAAGAAGGAAAAAATATATAAATATATAGTTCCTAAACTTTCTCCACATAGTGTGAGTAGAGATTGATCTAAATGGGTTCTAAGCCCTAAATTGGTACAAAAGGACACAATATATATATATATATATATACATATATAAATAATATAATATACATATATATACATTACAAATACAATGATAAAATCAATAAAAGTGATAAAAGTGCAGGGCAATAGATGTGTACATCATTCCAACAATTAACATAAATGTATTGTTTTGTCTGACTCAGGAACAACAATATAGGTTTCCATTTACAAAACCTATTTTGCAGCATTGCTGCCAGTTTCAGAAGAAATACAGGTCAACAATAGGGCAGATAGATATATGTTGAGCAATATTAATAGGATGACCACCTCGTCCATTCAGAATGCACCTCAGTGCATGGCACCCAGAATATGGGATAAAGGAAGGAGAAGTCTAACATGAATCTACGTATGACTTCCTATGGAACTCTCCTTATCCTCCCCAAACTTAGCATCCGTCATCCCATGCCTAATTGGTGCTGTATGCTGGTAGTGTTAATACTTACAATCATCTGAGGTCCATCTATTACTTCTCACTATGACAATTGTCGACCTTCACCTAGTCAGTCAACTATCCTCAAAGTTCCCAGTCTAGGCAGGTAGGTCATCTCTCAGTTCCACCACTCTATGTTTCGCAAGGCAAGCAGCCAAACACATAGAAATGTGCCCCTATCTTTCATGACATTTGTTGACAGCTATTGCGATCGTCTTCCAAACTCTACAGCATCAGGCACGCAATGTTGGGCTGGAACCTTTTGTCTACTCATATGTAGGAGTCATTTTACCAATTAGTAGTAATTTAAAGATCAGTTTCCATAATCTGCTGGTAACTTACTCCGACCACTGCAGACGTACTGTTAGGATAGCAGTGGCTGGGTACGCTTTCAGTTCAAACCCAATTATGGAATATATGGAGGTCCAACATCTTCTTACAAAACCAGGACATGCCCACTAAACATGAAGAGGTTCCCACTCCTACATAACTCTCACATTTTGTTAGGTATACTCAGAAACATTCTATGCACCTTGTTTGGGAATAACCACCCTATTATAATTTTCTCAGAGGCCGCTCTGTGTTGCATTGAAATACAGTGCATGTATTTATATATGTCTCTATATGATATACGACTTGCCTTGTGATATATCTGCACCAATATCTCTTCCCAAACTAGTTCAATTTTCTTCTTTTGAACACTGATGTCAGTAACCGGTATAAGACTAGGCTCCACCACTTTGTACCCTGGAGAGATGACATTTTTCTCCCTGTGTTATTGGTCTAGTAGTTGACTTCCTAATCGGTGACTGCATCATTCAGGGCTTTATTTGTTGGTACCAGACCCTGTCAGCTTCCTTCAGATTATATGCCTGCTTTGTAGTCTTCCAATAACCTGTTTTGTTCTTTAACAAACACAACTTACACTATTTTGCAATCAGCTTCTCTCCAGCTCTGAAAAGCTGAACCCACATTAGCCAGATGCAACTCTGGGTTATTGTGAATGTTGTCATCTTACACTTTAGTAATGTCTTGTCATGTATCTAGTAAAGTTCTTGTGATTCAGCTGCAATATAAACTTTGTGGGCAATGATTCTTAGTCACTCAGTTCAAGTCCATGTGGGCTCTCCCTGCTACAGTTCTGTAGCTGTGGACCCGGTGCTAGTCTGACTCCCGTTTAGACCATACACTGGTGAATAGAGAGGCTGGACTCCTCCATCTGGATTTCAGACTCTATGTATAGAAGTTAAACTGCATGGGTATTATAACAGAAACTTTTAGGGTTGATACAAGTGATAGGCCCAGAGTCAGAAGAGGAACTAGAGCCTTACGAGTTGCTTTAGTTGGCTAGACAGGAAAATAACCAAATAAGACCCCACCTTAAAGCACATGAAAGTTTCTAGGATAATCCTTTAATGATCATTTCTATGTAATGAAGGATGAGGGGACACCTGCCACTGTTGTTCAATGTGCATCAAATGTAGTCAAGTATTTTTTAGGTCTGGCCTAAAGACAGCTTTAGCTGTCTTGCCAGCCTCATGTTTTCTAAAGAACATACAAAAAGAAAATATATTACTTTGTGGCGGTAGTTATAGTTATGTTTGTTTTTCCATAGAAAGAGCATTTTTTGGTTTGCTAATAACTTGACCTAATTTGTAAATCTTTACAAATTTTCCCCCAAAAAATGGTTCATTGACTTCAGCTCCTTTCTGGACAGGTTTGAATTGATCCGTCAAGCGAGGGGCAAGAAAAAAGATGTTCCTAAAACACAAAAACCCCATGCATTTTCCATAGACTTCTTTAGACAAGGCTACAGCAAAAACTGCTGAACTGACTTACACCAAATTTGATAGGAAGCTAGATCTTGGTTCACAGATTGTGCTTTTTGTAATTTGGTGTACTTTCATTCAGTAGTTTTTGAGAAATGAAGTGACAAAAATAAACGTATACCTGGATGGTTGGGTCAGAGAGAGTCTTGACTCTCATGGGAGCGCCAATTTAAAAATAGAGCGTTCTGATTAGCCCAGGGACCTTTATTTCCATTGGGGCCATCTCACTCCTGCTGGAGCCAGATTCCCAAGGAAGTGAGCACTCTGGTTGTCTGCCAGCAACATGAGAAAAATATTTCTGGCAGCACTTACAGGACTAGGGGATTTAGTCCCCTGTCCTGACATTAAAAAAAAGAATAATATAAGGGGGCAGGGTAGGGATACCCTGACCGCAAAGCCCCATAAAGGTGACCCAGAGGGATCCCCCCTGGGGCAAAAGAAAAAAAAAAGAGCAATTAATTCTATGATCCCTCAAGACTCTCACAGTGTCAAAAACTAAAATGGCGGCCAGGCCGCATTTAATTACGGTATGCTCCAGGGAGCCCACTCGAGGCTGTACCATAAAAGGGAATCGGCTGCATGGCCCCCTCCCTGATCTGGCAGAGGCCCAGGGGAGCCCACCCGGGCTCCCCAATTACTTTTTATGGGAAAGGGGACCCCTCTCCGAGTCTCCAGAGGTGCCAAGGAGCCCAAACCTGGGGCTGAAACTTTTCAAAATTGGGAGGGACCCCTCCTCCCGAGCCACAAAGGGAACCAGGGAGCCTCCTGCATTGCCAATTATTTCTAGGGAGGGAGCCCCCCATCTGAGCCAATAATGGCCCCAGGGATCACACTTCCTGGGGCCAGCTTGCAAGCTATGTTCCAGGGACCACACCCCCGGGACATAGCGGTTTCCCTGCCTGCACTGGTGGAAACCTGTTTTTAACTCTCCTGCCAAGTAGTAACTATCACATTATAAAATGTGTTTTTTATGTAGATTTCTGAGTAAAAAAAAAATCTTCATATCACACCTAAATATAACATTACCATAACCTTTTTCAGTGAAAAAAATATATATAAATATATATATATATATATATATATATATATATATATATATACACAGCCATGTTGAACAACACTGTCCAAGACGACATGTTATAGGCTGTTTACGACTCAAATAGCTATATGTGGCTGCAGGTGCAATACTAGCTGGAGGCTCAATATAGATAACAATATGTTGTGCAATCCCAACGAGTTCACTTTAGGAGTTAGAGGACACCACACACTAGGGGTAATGCAGAATTTAAATGTCATAGACATGACTATGTGCAGTAACCAATTTTCCAAGATGCAATTTGGGTTCATCAGTATTTTGAAAGCATTCCTCCCCTTACAATCTTGCATCAATTGCAATGAATTTTATTAATTTCATTAATATTGGGTATTTGGTTTAGTTCCTAAGGATGGACGTCTTAATAACGAGACATAGAAATTTTGGTTGAATTACATCGTGGTCGAATGTTTTCCCAGCACCAGAATGTTTTATGTATAATAATTTTACAAATTTGAATATTACTGGTTGTGTTTACTTTTTGCACTCTCTTTACATTTATGCACTGTAAAGTACATCGTATAATGATATGTATTTGTTATGGCGCTATAAGATGGCCACCGAGGAATTCTTGAAATGTAAGGACATTGGTATATTTAGTCTGTCTTTAATTTTCGCAAGCAAATGTTGCTGACCAATTAGCTGAATGTATTTAATGACATTAAAACATTGGCATCTTGACACTGACAAAGGCCAAGTGTCGAAACATGTCTGTCAAGTTGTGTTTTTGGCGAATAAACACTTGTAAGGCATTTCTCTGTGAATGTGCAGTTTGTTTTAGAAAAAGGAATGAACCATGTTTTCATAGGAAAAGCATTTTGTGACTTGCCTATATATTTGGCGCCGGTTGAAAAATCTTCACAAACTTTTCCCAGAAAAGTGTACCGGTCATTCAATTTGTGTATGGAAAGTTTTCGGGTGATCCCATCAAGCAGGGTCCCGAGAAAAGGGAGGTAAGGGGTGTAAAAGAAATGTGCTTCCGATGTTAATTCCCATAGAGATTTTGAACATGAGTACAGCACGAACTGCTACAGCAAATTTGTCAGAATGGTATCTCTTAGTTCAGAAAGCACACTTTTTGTTATTTGGTGTAAATCCATTCAGTAGTTTTTGAGAAATTAAAGAAAAAACAAAAATATATGTCTAGGGGCATGGATCCTCCGAGGATCCGACAGTCCCATGCTGATATCTGAATGGCTGCCAACACTTAAACCAGGAAGTGTTGGCAGCAGTCTTGGGACCAAGCTTCAACATAGGTCCCTCCTCCTATGGCTCTATTGAGCCCCGGGGACCACCACCACCCGGGGCTTTATTATTGTAATGGAGGGGGCCATCTAGACCCCCCCTCCATGGGCAGAAGGGAGCTCTGGGGACCACCATCTTTCCGTGGCTTTATTATTAAAATGGAGGGGGCTGAGCGGGCCCCTTCCTTGGGATGTTTGAAGACCCAGGGATTCCTACCTCCCTAGGATTAATAAATACTAATGGGGGTGGTACCCAGGGACCACTGCCAACCGGGGCAAAATACTTCTTGAAGAAAGGGAGGGGGACCCATCCCGGACCACCACCTTCCCGGGGCCCATGCTATTTAAAGGTGGGGGCTGCACACCCCTTTCCTGGAGTCATTACTGGCCCTGGGGCCACCATCCCTAGGGCCGGCTCTAGCTATCTCATGAGCAGCCAATGCTCGGGAGATAGCTGCTTGCTTTTGCTTGGTAGGAGCTGTGGCAGCACCCACCAAGCAAAAGCAAACACTAACTCTGCTCCCAGCAAGCAGGAGCTGTCAAACTGTTTCCGCTTGCTGGTAGCGGAGTTTTCATCTGTTTCCCTTCCCACTGGCATGCGGGCAGGGAAATAGATGAAAGAATATCTCCTGCATGCAGGGAACTGCATTTCTAGCAGCTTCATGCATGCAGGCGCAATGCCTGCTTCCACAGAAGGCAAGGAGCTGGCTGGGACAGCGCGGACCTTGAGGCTCCCAACACAGTCCCCAACAATACACACTGGGTACCCTGAGTGGGGCCAGGGTACCCAGGGAGATGTGGCCAAGACCTGGGGGATGGAGTCCCCAGGGCCGAAATTGGCCCAGTGAGGAGGGCAGTGCGGCTCCTTCACCCACTGAATTGTGGCTCGTCCTAGGGGCATTAGGTCCCCGGGGCCAAAATCGGCTCAGTGAGGGGTTTGCGCGCTCCCCCCCCCCCCCTCTTCAATGCAGAAGAGGAAAAACAGAGGACAGAAAATGAGAAGAAAAGGCAAAACAGAGCAGAAGAGAGAAAAACAAAGGGAAGTAAAATTTGCAGAAAAAGGCAAAGCAGATCGCAGAAAAAGTACCAGAAAAGGCAAAACAGAGGGCAGAAAAAAAAGAAAAGGCAAAAGAGAGTGGAAGAGGGCAAAGCAGAGGACAGCAAAACAAGCAGAAAAAGGCAAACAGAGGCCAGACAAATGAGTAGAAGAGGCTAAACGAGGGCAGACAAATGAGCAATATAGGCAAAACAGAGCAGAAGAGGGTAAAACAGAGGGCAGAAGAACGAGCAGTGAAGGCAAACAG
This sequence comes from Lissotriton helveticus, assembly GCF_964261635.1. Lineage (NCBI taxonomy): Eukaryota > Metazoa > Chordata > Amphibia > Caudata > Salamandridae > Lissotriton > Lissotriton helveticus. The sequence goes on along the minus strand of NC_136059.1, from coordinate 608,670,088 downwards.
AGAGCATAAAAAAAGCAGATAAGGCAAAACAGAGCTGAAGAGGGCAAAACAGAGGGAAGGAAAACAAGCAGAAAAGGCAAAATGTGGGGCAGAAAATCAAGGAAAGGCAACACGAGGGCAGAAAAATGAGCAGAGAAGGCAAAAAAGCAAAAGAGGGCAAAACAGAGAGCAGAAGACCAAGCAGTGAAGGCAAAACAGAGAGTAGAAAACGAGCCGAAAAGGCAAAACAGGGTGCAGAAAAACGAGCAGGAATGCAGAACAGCAGAAGGCAAACCAGAGGGCACTCAGACACTCACACACCCACTCACAAACCCACTGAGACCATCATACACCTACTCACAGACCCACTCAGACACTGACACACCCACTCACAGACCCATTCAGACACACCCTCCCATTCGCAGACCCACTCAGAGTCATGCACCAACTCACAGACCCACTCAGACTCACACACCCACTTAACAACGTATGCACTCATGCACAGACCCACTCAGAAACTCATGCACTCACTTACATACCTACTCAGAGACTCACACACCCACTTACAGACACACTCAGACACTCACTCACAGACTGACTTACACACTCATGGAGGCACTCACAAACCCACTCTGACACCCACACACAGACCCAGTCAGACATCCATGCACCCACTCACAGACCCACTCACACACCCAGAGCCACTCTTATACAGCCACTCCAAGACCCACAGAGACACTCCCATACCCACTTACACCCACTGAGACACTCAAGCACTGACTCACACACTCTCAAACTTTACATGTTACAGTTAGGAAATAACATTTTAAAAATCTTCGAAATTCAGTTAAAAAACCAAAGGTCACTGGGGCGTTATATTTAGCAAATAACATTTATAAAACCTTAGAAATGTATTAAAAAAAACAATGGTTAGAGGGACGTTACAGCTAGTGAATAGAATTCTAAACAAACATAGAATTTTGCATGTTAGGCCCAGGTTTTACTTGTACAAAACCATTGAAATTCAGCAGTTATAGTTAACTGAGCTAACAATCACTTATGCCCTGGCAATGCACTGCTTATGACCTCACATATTACATCACTCATGACATGGTCAGTGATGTCATTGATGACATCTCAAATGACATCATCCACAGACAAACTCACACACCCACTCCCACCCCTATTCTACCTCTCAAACACGCAGCCATACCCGCACAACCACTCCCATACCCATTCACAGACCCAAACAAGTACTCACTGAACCACTCACTCATCCATAAAGCCACTCATACATCCACACACTCATTCATACAGTCACTCTCACAATCACTGACTTACTTATACAGCTACTCATACAACCAGTCACTCACCCATACAGCTACACACACACACACACATATTCACCTATATAGCAACTCGTAGATCCACTCACTCACCCATACAGACTCTCAACACAACTACTCACTCATCCATATAAGCACTTACACACTTCCTCACATACCCATACAACCAATTACACACCCATTCACACATCCATACAAGCACTCCCACACCTGTTCACTCACCCTTACTGCCATTCACACAGACACTCACCCTCCAATACAGCCACTTGCACACCCTTTCACTAACCCATACAGCCACTCACACAGCCACTTGCTCACCCACACGGCTACCCACACACCCACTTATACACCCATAAAGCCACTCACACACCCATACAGCCACTCACACACCCACTTACACACAGATACATACATTCACACAGCCACTCTAATAATATATGTTAGAAGCAGTATCCCTCTTTAGTCGTACACCTAGTATACTAATTTAACTATTGTAGAAGTCTAGTATATATGTTTAACAATCATATACTCTTAGAAAATACTTGTAAACAGAAACCCATTCACACACCCATTCACAGACATATAGATCCACTGAGACACCCACTAAGAAAACAACACAGCCACTCACCCACCAACTGACAGATCATACAGCCACTCACACACACATATGTTAGAAATAGTACCATTCATTAGTACTACAGAAAGTATACTAATTTAACTTATGTAATAGGTTAGTATATATCTTTAAACTTAAACTTTTACGAAACGCTCACACTCACGAGACGATATCATCAGGGATGTCATTTGAGATGTCATGAGTGATGTCACTGTCCATGTCATGAGTGATGTAATATGTGAGGTCATAAGCAGTGCATTGCATGGGCGTAAGTTATAGTTACCTGCTGAATTTCAATGGTTTTGTACAAGTGAAATCTGAGCTTCATATAACGTCCTGTAACCTTTTTGTTCATACGAATGTTATCCTGAAACCCTTCCAATTACACTGAAACATTAAACTCCATCTCATATGTATTGTAATTAACAAAATTTGGAATTAGTAGTTGACAAAAAACTGAAGTTCATTGTCAGTTACCACTGTTACAAAATAGGGGAGCTAGAAAGTCATACTTTCAAAAAACAAGATGCATGATCTGCCTCTTCTGGCCTAATAAAAACTGCTCCCTTTAATAGAAAATTGTTAATGGGCCTTACGATTTTAGAAAATTGATGAATGAACTTCCTATAAAATTTAGAAAAGAAGAAACAACTTTGAATAGTGTTTATTGAGGTTGGTATGGATCTATGTCATGACCCTTGAGGTATGTGGTCAAGATGAAATGAATGGGCTCCAGTGCAAATTCACCACACTCCACCAAATAAGAGCTATGGGAACTCCAGGTTCCTGTTAGCAAAACAGGGAAAGGGAGGATAAAATAAACACACCAGAGGTTGTTGATTCATTTAGCAGCATTTCAGGTTGGTACCCATCTCTCTTAATCTTTCTCAAAGGCATTATAAGGTCTACACACCCCAGTGGTACAGCTAGTCTAACCATAATTGACCACTGGGCTAAAAATCAATCGAATCAATGACAAAATATCGACCTAGAAAATATCGACCTACAGAAATAAAGGTCAAGGTCAAAAGGTAAGTTTATTTAGATCATAATCTTTAAACCAATATACAATATACAGTACTATATGCATTAAAAAAATATTATCTATTGACAACAGTTCAAACAAGCTCTCATTGAAATCTAATTTCTTAAAAGAAGGGTGTAAATGGTGTTCTCACAACGTATAACATTAGGAGATGGGTGCACATATTAACAATTACTCCAAATGATTTTTGTCCTAATAAAAATTCTTAAAACAGGTTTTCTCTAGACAATTTTCTATCTAAAACATTAAAACCTGATCCTAGCTTTTTATAAAACTCTGTACATCCTTTATAAATTTCCCAAGTGCAATTGCAATATCAAGGTTTGGGAGTTCGCTAATTAGCTCGAGTGCTTGTCTCCTATTGCTTATCTCATATTTTATAAATATTGGACGCAGCCAAAGTTTACGTTGATCTAAAATATTTATACAGTCCAACAAAAAGTGCACTATATCCCCTTTTGTACCCAACCTGCATTTACAGTGCCCATTTGGGTCCAATATTTTGGTTTTGAGTTCTTTATATGATATCCATGGGTTAATCCCAATGCGTAGTCTTAGGATTTCTTCTCTATACAGCGGGTTAGGTAGCAAATCCAGGTAAGGGAACCAGGTTTCCTTTCCCCATGCGTTCATCATAAAGTCCACTGATATTTTCTTTCCAAGATATTCCCTGTCGATGCTTCTAGTAACAGCTAGGGCATTGGATCTTAGTTCGTGTTTTGAACACTCTATTGTCAGTAGGTCCCGGGATATGTCCACTTTTATATTTCCACAGGCTAATAGCAATCTCTTCCTACACATTTTTGCCCAATTTAGGTCGCTTTGTTGTATTTCATTTCGGCACCACTGTGCAACCTTTTGATCATTTCCAAGGCGATTCCAGAATCTGATTACTGCACATTGTGCCTGGACCCCCCAAGCAGTTGTCCCTATCTCCGTTCTTATGGCTTGCACCATTGCCGATTGGGGTAGGGACAAAAGCTTTTTCAAGCATTTTCCTTCCCCTACGTCCCAGACTCCCTTACCGCTCAAATAAAGGATTTCTGCTCCGTAGAGGACTTGTGGTGGAATCATAGCATTAAAGGCTTTCAATAGTGGTCGATGCGACTTGTCCCCATAATCCCGGTTAAACATTTTTAACCCGGCAATTGAGGTTTGTGCCTTCGCTTTTTGGGCTTCAAGGTGTGTTTGCCAATTTAATTTTTTGTCGAACCACACCCCAAGATATCGATATTCATTTACCAGTTCTAGTTTAAGATCCCCCAATTAAACTGAGATGCTTTTTCCCCAAAGCATAACATTTTTGTCTTGTCTAGATTTACCTTTAAAAATAACTTTTTACAATATTCATTAAAAGAGTTTAGTTTCCTTTGAAGACCGATTTCTGTTTGATCCACTATTACTAGATCATCTGCATACAGCAGACACGGCACCTTTTTGCCATCCATCCTTGGGCTGGCGCTTCCCTTCACCTCGAGGCATTTGGGTAAGTCTGATAGGAAGATAGAGAATAACTGGGGGGCCAGTACGCAGCCTTGCCTTAGGCCGTTTCCAATAGGAATTTTCAGTGTTAGTGACCCCTCGGTGTCCCTAACCACTTGGGCCCAGTTTTCCCGGTGTAGTTCTTTTAATACCGTCAGTAAGTCACTTGGGATATTTTTATTTATTAATATCTCCCAGAGACAGTCCCTATCCACTGAGTCAAATGCGGCTCGGAAGTCCACGAAGCAGCAACAGAGTTTTCCGTTCTGCTCTGTCGACTTCCTTGCCAATGCCCATAGGGAGAAGCAGTGGTCTATCGTTGAGTGTCCTGCTCTGAATCCTCCCTGTTCAGTCGTAATTACTGAATTCTCCTCAACCCAGACATTCAGTCTTTTTAAAACTAGTTTAGAAAAGACCTTTTCCCCTATGTCTAAGAGGTTTATCAACCTGTAGTTTTGCGGTTCACCTGGGTTACCCTTTTTATGTATTGGTCTAATTATAGCCCCCTTCCAATTTGTTGGCATTTTTCCCTCGGTTAGGATTAGTTGGAAAAGGTGAGAGAAAAACTTTGCCCACCAGTTTGTTTGAAATTTAAGGATTATGGCTGGTAGGTTATCGGGTCCTGCAGCTCTGGTTAGGTTCAGTTTCTTAAGTATTTCTGCCACTCGAACTTCTACAAAGTCTAATTTAAATTCATTTGAGATTTCCTGCCAACTTGGTGGCACTCTTGCTCCTGAGACCCGTCTGGCTTCATACAATTCCCTTATGTATTTATCCCAGGCTGCCTCGCTTATGACGCAAATCAAGTTCCCAGCTGGGGGAGAAGATGCTGCTTTTATCAATTTCCAAAATTGTCTCAGGTTCTTATTTTCGATTGATTCTAGCAGCTCTCCCCAGCATTTCTCTTTTTACTCCCTTTTTGCGACAATGACCATCTTTTTAAACTCTATTTTTAGAGAGGATATATATTTTTCCCTTTCTTGGTTAAATTCTTTCTTTTGTTTTCTGGCTACTGCCCTTATCTCCCTTTTTTTTTTGGGCAGTCCATTGAAAACCATTTCAGACGGCTTGCGTGGTTATTTAAGCTTTTACTTTTAGTCTTTTTTAATTCTATCCTTAAACATTGGACTGATTGGGCAATTTTCTTCTCGTACCATTTTAGATTTAGCTTTTCAAAGTTTACTAGTTCTGTTTTTTGTTGGAACACTTTTAACTTTTCCACATATTCTTCGGTTACTCTGGTTGTTGCCCTTTTTGGGTACTCCATTTCTTGGTGAATCACCTTTACCCTTGGTTCCACCCTTCCCCATTTTAGTTTTACGGTGAGAAAGTTATGATCGCTACCCTCACCGTGAAGAACATTAAAGTCCTGCGCTAAGGGGAAATTCCAAGCTGGCATAAGGATATAGTCAATTGGGGAGTTTTGTAATCCTTTTTTAAATGTCTTCTTTGCCGGACAGTCTGTTTTAAACCTGCCATTTAGACAAAAGAGTCCCTTTTCCCCCAAGAAATTGACCAATTCCCAATCCAGCTTTGAGGGGTCACATGGTGGGAAATTAGCGTGGCTTATACCATAGGTATCTAATAATTCTGAGTACCAACGGTCGGTCTTCACTGGGTTTAACTTATGGTTAAAATCCCCTAAGATTAATATTATATCTGAGGAATACCTTTCAAAGATATCCTCTATGTCCTGTTTGAAGTTTCCCATCTCTCTTACATAGTCACCTACATTGTCCGACTGTATATATACATTTATGACAATTAGCTTTCCATAGTACTTATCCTGTGAGAGATGGTTTATCCTGCATACCAATAACCATGTACACTTTACTTCTAACAATAACACATTTCTTAAAATTTTTGTTGAAATAAGAGTCATTATTCCCCCCGAGGGGCGGCCAAACCTTTGTCTCGTTGCTGGGCGGTTTAGCTGATGGTAGCCCTCGAAGATAGGGGTATCACCGCATGCCCAAGTCTCTTGTAGGCAGGCAATTGCTACTTCGTTTACTTCATCCTTTATTTGTTCTCTTTTTAGGATATTGCCTAGCCCATTTATATTCCACGTTAAGAGACTTAGGGCAGACGGCACCCCCCTCTCCTATTCGATCTCGCTTAGTCCCCCAGCTGCCCCACTTCCATCCATATCGCACTCAATTGAGTCACCTCAATGACTGCAATGGCTCCAGTTGCCCCACCAATCCCCTTTTGCAGTATTATTTATCACTATCCTTAGTTGGTTACCTGCTTCATCTTTGCCCTGATCTAATCTCACCTGTCTCTTCCTTAAGCCTGCATGACAATTTAGGAAGTCCCTTCCTAGCGGTACCTTACCCCTTAGGTCTTTTTCGGTCAGCACTTTTACTCCCTCTTTAAGTATCTCACTGGCTGCCCTCAAAATTGCTTTCTTTACCAAGTCTGAATATAACCATACTTTTGTTATGTCTCTGCCTAGCATGCTGTCGATGAAACCCACCTGTCTTAGATCTTTTGTATCGATCCCACTCAGGCTTACACATTTAGAGAAGATAGCTAAAATTTTTGATCTATTTAGGGGTTTTATTTTTCTTGACTTCTTACCCCTTTGGCCATCCTCAGCTGATTCTAGGTAGACCCATTTATTGTTCCCCTGATCCTCTCCCATCTCTAGGGGTGCTATGGTTGCCTATCTTGGACCTTGTTTCCCTGTTGCACCCATTTCTATCTCAATTGGCTGGGATATATTTCCCAGGTTACAATATCTCGGGGGGGGTCTGCTTTTGGCTTTTCGGTGGGGTGGTGATTCTCTGGCTTAAGGGTTTGTTCTTTTGTATTTTCTCTTTTGGGGCCTTACCAGACTGCCTCTTTCTCTGTGTGAATGGGGTCTTCATTACCGCTTCCCTTTCCGAGGGTCTGGTCTGTACAAAGGACTGAGCCATTGCATTTAGTGTACCTCCCGTATCCTTTCTCTTGATCTTTCCCTTAGGCGCTACCTGTCTGGCCTGCTTTTTGTCTACCCTACTGTTAGAACCCGGGGTCTCTGGTTGGCAGAGGTAAGTACCTTAGACCAAGTAGGGACCCTTGCTTCTAGTCAGGGCGAAGGAATAACCCTCTGAGATAACCCCTGCTCACCCTCTAGGTAGCATGGCGCGAGCAGTCTAGGCTAAACAGAGGCAATGTGGATAACATTTGCACTTAACACAACAATAATCCCCCATCCACCACAAACTGAGACCACACAGGTAAGTATATTTTATAAAAATATATAGCTTTATCTAGTTTCAGCAAGTAATTAAAGCAGTTGCATGATAATCACTTCTTTAGAAAAATGTTGCATTCAATCTTACGGGTTGCACTTAATCTTTAGGATGGTACTTGTAAATAGGAAGTTCTTATGGAAAAAAAATAATGTCTCAAGTCTCTCAAATCAGGAACTCAAAAATACTGCCCCTGATGCCTATTCATTCAGCTCTAAAAACGAGCGATAAACACAATGCCCCCTTGTGCTCCTTGTTAGGGGCTTCCAGCGCTGTCACTGCGCTTCTGCGCGAGGCTCGGGGACTCTTTCTCGTCCCAGGTGCAGCCTCGCGCCTTCTCTAACCTCCGGCGCACCAGGCCGTGCAGAGTGCACGCGTCCCCGCCCCGGCCGGTCCCCTGTCCTCTCCCGCCCGCTCTCGACAATCCAACGACCGGCGGGGGAGGCGGTGAGGCTCACCTTGTGGGGGGACGGCTGGCCAGGGGTGCGGGACGCCTCAAAGTCCCTCGGCGGGGTCAGGTCACTTCCTCGCGGCCCGGCGGTGATCACGGAGGTTCTTCGGCTCTTCCAGCCGCCTCGACCCAGGCAGCCAATCCCGTTGGCTCTTCAGACGAGCCCCTCTGAGCGCGAGGCCGCCAACCAATGGCAGCGCGGCCTCGCCGATGACGCGACGCTCCACGGGCCAATCACGGCCCGATCCTGTTGATGACGCTGCGCCGCGCGGGCCAATCCCGTCGTGGCGTTAGTGAGGGGGCTCGGCTCCCTCCACCAATGGGAGAGCGGCGGCTTCGTTCTTTGCCGCGGCAGCTCCTGGACCTCGGAGCAAGTTACAGGGGGGGTTTCCTGGCCCCGGGCCGCGGTGGTGATTTGGCGGCACAGGGTTTTCAGTGCGCCTTGCACTGGGAAGGCCCACAAGTCTCCGGGCTGCCCCACACACACGCGTGTCGATGAACACGCCGATCGTGGCCCCTCAGCAGGCTGGGTCAGTGCGGCGCTCTCAAGCAGATGAGAGAGAGCAGCCCACGCGCTGGGCAGGCAGGCTACAGGGTTTCACGATCTCCTTGCCACACAGCAGCTTCAGGGGGGGGCACAGCAGGGTCTTGTAGTCCTTGGGCAACCTTTATGTCCCTGGGTTGCAGACAGGGGGCCAGCTCTTCTCAGGCCCTTGGAGATTCAAGATTATAGACACAGCACACAGCAAAGTCTTGGCAGTTTCAAGCAGGCAGGGTCACAGCACACAGCAAAGTCCCTTTCTCCTCCTCAGCTTCCAGATAGGCAGCAGAACAGATCAGCCCTTAGAGCACACAGCAAGGCAGTCTTCCTTTAGTTCTCTAGCCGTCCTCCTTCCTGCCGAGGTTCCTTCTTGGTTGCAGAATTTCAGAATCTAAACTTCTGTAGTCAGGGGTCCTTTCCTTATACCCCTCAATGTCTTTGAAGTCCTTTGAAGTCTTTGTGCATGGAGGCCCTGGGTCCAGTCTAAACCAGTTCTGGGGGTTGCGGAGCACTGAGATGTCTCTGGTTTTCTTCTTCCTGTCAGCTTCAGGGCCAGAGGTGTCAGTTGACCACCAGGAGGGAGCTAGCAGGGGGAGGCAGGCCAGCGCAGCCCAGCACTTATCAGGCATTCCTTCCTCCCACCTCCCAGGCAGGCAGATGTGCCCTTTCATCCCCGGGCTGGCTCCGACCCTCTCCTCCGGGGCTCTGCAGCCCCCCCTGTCACATCCAGACCAGGCAGGCATTCCACAAACCCAGGCACACAGAAAGGTTTAGACAAGAGAACTGCCACTTTCTAAAAGTGCTATTCTCCAACACAGGATTTAAAAACACCCTTCACTAAAAGATGTGTCATTAAATTCTGAGTTCAGGGATATCTTTCACTTATGTCCCATCTTGTTCTTATGGGAAGATAGGCTGGCATCACATGGGGCCAGTCTCCTCCATGTTACTCTATGGAGCAAGAGAGCCTTACAGCAGTGAGCACATAAAATGGCTGCTGCCCACTACCAGAGCATGTGACCTGCACTAGTACAAATGCTCTACCTTAGCTATACACTGCACCCTGTCCAGGGGGGTACCTTGAGCCTTCCATAGGGGTGACTGATGTGCACAGACAGGGAAGGGTTAGGCCCAGCCAGTGGGGCACTGGCCAGGGGGACAGGGCAGTCCACTGACTGCACACAGGCCCTGCGCTGGCAGGCCTGAGTCACCATTTTAAAGCTACTTATGTGGGTGGCGCAATCTGCGCTGCAGGCCCACTAGTAGCATTTGTCATCACCAGCCCTGGCACACACAGTGCACTTTACTAGGGACTTCGTGGTGATACAAATATGCCAATCAATATCACAATTTACAGAGGGAGCACTTACACTCTGACACTGATCAGCAGTGGCAGAGTGTCCAAAGCATCTTAATCAGCAAAAACGAAATCCAGCACAGCATCAAAACACATGAGTCAGAGGCAAAAAGATGGGGGAAGGACCACGCCAAAAGGTGTCAGGTCTAACACGTGTCCCCTCCAGCTGAAAGTGGGGAGAACTACCCAACCTCTTGGGAGTCCTCATCACTAAGGCGGAAGAATCTGGACAGACCGTCAGCATTGGCGTGTTCTGTACCAGGGCGGTGCTCCACCGTAAAGTCCATCCCCTGTAGGGAAATGGACCACCTCAACAATTTTGGATTCTCACCCCTCATCTGCATTAACCATCTGAGGGGCCTGTGGTCGGTCTGAACACGGAAGTGAGTCCCAAACAGGTAGGGCCTCAGCTTATTCAGAGCCCAGACCACAGCGAAAGCTTCTCTTTCAATGGCACCCCATTTCTGTTCCCTGGGGATTAGCCTTCGGCTAATGAAAGCCACTGGTTGGTCTCCGCCCTCATCATTAATCTGGGAAAGCACTGCTCCCACGCCTTGCTCTGAAGCGTCAGTTTGCACAATGAACTCACTGGAAAAGTCAGGTGCCTTAAGCACCGGTGCTGTGCACATGGCAGTTTTGAGGGTGTCAAAAGCAGTTTGACAGGCCTCCGTCCAATTCACTTTCCTGGGCTGATTTCTAGATGTCAGCTCTGTCAAAGGGGCCACGATGGTGCCATAGCCTTTGACAAACCGTCTGTAATACCCGGTGAGACCTAAAAAGGCTTTCACCTCAGTCTGGGTCTTGGGAGGCTCCCAAGCCAGAATGGTATCAATTTTTGCCTGTAGGGGCGCGACCTTGCCGCTCCCCACCTGGTGTCCCAAGTACACCACCGATCCCTGCCCTATCTGGCATTTACTGGCCTTGATAGTGAGGCCTGCCTTCTGCAGAGCCTTCAACACTTCAGTGAGGTGTTGCAGGTGTTCCTCCCAAGTGGAGCTGAACATGGCAATGTCATCCAGGTAGGCTGCGCTGAATTGCTCCAGCCCCGCCAGTACCTGGTTGACCAATCTCTGAAATGTGGCGGGGGCATTTTTCAACCCGAAGGGCATGACACGGAACTGGAAGTGCCCCTCTGGTGTTGAAAATGCTGACCTCTCCTTTGCCCCGTCAGTTAGGGCAATCTGCCAGTACCCTGAAGTCAAATCAAAAGTACTCAGGTACTGGGCAGCTCCCAACCGATCCACCAGCTCATCAGCTCTGGGGATGGGGTGCGCGTCAGTCTTGGTGACTGCATTGAGCCCACGGTAGTCCACGCAGAACCGAAGTTCTGGGGTGCCACCGGGGGTAGCAGCTTTCTTAGGCACTAAGACCACCGGGCTAGCCCAGGGGCTGCTGGAGGGCTCAATAACCCCTAGCGTCAACATCTTGGAAACTTCCTCCTTAATGCTGGCTCTGACCTTGTCAGCCACTCTGTAAAATTTCTGTTTCACAGGCAGACTGTCTCCAGTGTCCACGTCGTGGACGCACCACTTGGTGACACCTGGGGTCAGGGAGAACAGGGGGGCGAACTGACCCAAGACTTGGCGACAGTCCTCCTGCTGCTCTGGAGTCAGGGTGGGGGAGAGGACCACACCATCCATTGACCCATCTTGCTCCTTGACTGCCAGGAGGTCAGGGAGAGGATCACTATCCTCCTCCCCTCCAGCATCTGTAGCCATGAGCATAGTCACTTCCGTCCTCTCAAAGTGGGGTTTGAGGCGGTTCACATGCAGCACTCTCAGGGGCTGCCTGGGAGTCTTCAGGTTAACCAAATAGGTAACCTCGCTCTTGCGCTCCACCACCTCATATGGCCCAGACCACTTGTCACGGAGCGCACAAGGCTCCACTGGCGCCATCACCCACACTTTCTGACCAGGTTGGAACTCAACTAGAGAAGTGTTCTGGTCATACCACCTCTTCATTTCCTCCTGGCTAGCCTCCAGGTTCTCTTGAGCGAGCTTCCTGAAGCGCTTGGTCTGGTTGCGAATGGCCAGCACATAGCTGAACACATCCTGAGGGGTTTTCCCACGGGATTTCTCCCACCCCTCTTTCACCAGAGTAAGAGGCCCTCTGACAGGGTGGCCATACAGCAACTCAAAGGGACTGAACCCTAAAGATTTCTGAGGCACCTCCCTGTACGCAAACAACAGGCATGGCAACAAGACATCCCATTTCCGCCTCATGGGCTCTTCCAGGCCCATAATCATGCCCTTCAATGTGCGGTTGAATCTCTCAACCAAACCATTTCCTTGAGGGTGGTAAGGAGTGGTGAATTTGTATGTCACCCCACACTCACTCCACAGGGACTTCATATACTTAGAAATGAAGTTTGTCCCGCGGTCTGAGACGACCTCCCTGGGAAATCCCACCCGGGAAAAGATTCCCATCAGGGCACGGCCCACCACTGGGGCGGTGACTGTCCTGAGCGGGAGGGCTTCCGGGTACCGAGTGGCATGGTCCACCAAGACCAGGATAAACCTGTTGCCTAGGGCTGTCTTGGGATCCAGGGGCCCCACGATGTCAATGCCCACCCGCTCAAAAGGGGTGCTCACCACAGGAAAGGGTTGGAGGGGGGCCACGCGCTTACCTCCACTCTTGCCACTGGCCTGACAAGTCTGGCAAGATTTACAAAAGGCAGAGACGTGTGTCTTCATCTGGGGCCAGTAGAAATGGGTGACAAGCCTGTGATAGGTCTTGTCTTGCCCCAGATGTCCTGCGAGAGGCACGTCATGAGCCAGACCCAGTAGGAAGTTCCTGAAGCGCTCCGGTACCACCAGCACACGGGCTGCACCGGGCTCAGCGAACTTAGGCTCACTATAAAGTAAGTCATCCTCCCAGAAGATCAAATGCTCCTTGGACCCCAGGCCTGCGGCCTGGTCGGCAGCCTGCTGCCGCACACCAATGAGAGAAGGGCACTCCTTCTGAGCCTGGCAGAATTCCTCCCTGGAGGGACCACCCTCTTGCTGCCACTGGGACAGCTCAGGCAATTCCCCTAGTTCAGCCACCTGCTCCCCTGTAGGTTCCAGGGCATCCCCCTCTGGGTCTGCCTCCTCCTGGACAGTGGGAACAGTGGGGGCCGGTTTCCCGCGCCCTCTACCCCTTCCTCTCTTGGCAGGTCCCTGGGCCATTGTTCCAGGCTCCAGTTCTGCTAGACCGCCCTCTCTGGCTGTCATTGCACGGGTGGACACACAGATCCACGCAGGCAAACCCAACATCTCCAAGTGAGTCCTGTGCTCCACCTCTTTCCATGGGGAGCTCTCCAGGTCATTACCTAATAGACAATCTACAGGCAAGGCATCACTTACAACAATTTCCAAAATACCGGAGACTCCTCCCCATTCAAATGGAACTTTCGCCAACTTGCAGTAGCGCACTGAACTGTCAGATGCCACCACAGGCCGGAGTACCTGGGGAATAATTTGCTCTTCAGACACCCACCGACACCGGACAGATGTCACGCTGGCCCCTGTGTCTCTCAGAGCCTCCACCTCCCGTCCATTGATGGTCACCTTCTGCCCGTACTTCTTAGTGTTTTGGGGCAGCAAGGTTTCCTGGGCCATCTCTTGGTCTCCTAGAGAGACAAGGGTCATCAAGGCTAACCCCTCCTCCCCACTAGAAATCAAATCCCCTCCCAAAGCTACACTGGCTAACGCCGGAGCTGGAGCTGGAGCACCAGTGGGTGCTGATTTCTTCTTTGGACAGTTTGGAGCAATGTGCCCCACCTCCCTGCATGAATAGCAAGAAAGGGTCTTTTTGTCCTGCGGGCCCTTATGGAGCCAGGACCTCTTAGGCTTGGGGGGTTGAGACACCTTCTCCTGGGAACTACTTTGGGGCCCTTTAGAAGACTCCTTTTGATTACCCGTGTCCCCCCACTCTTCTGCTGGGGACCCTGTCCACCTTTGGCTGGGGTACTTACCACCCCCTTGTGGACCCTGGTGCTCGTCCACCGGTCCGCCTCTTTAGCAAGCTCACTGGGATCAGTTAACTTGCTATCCAAAAGATGCTGGCGCAGCTCTGGGACACATAAACTACTTAAGTGCTCCCTACTAATCAAGTGACACAACCCCACATAATCAGTAACTTTGCTGCCCTTCATCCAACCTTCCAGTGCACGCGTGTACATACTCACACACTCCACCCAAGTACTTGAATCAAGCTTCTTGAAGTTCCTAAACTTCTGGCGGTACTGTTCAGCAGTGAGCCCATACCTGAGGCACAAAGCCTCCTTCATGGCGGAGTAGGACAAAGCATCCTTTGCTTCTAAGGGTGCCAAAACATCCCTCCCAGAGGCCTCAAAATGCTTCCACAATCCTGCTCCCCAATTCTTCTCAGGCACCTCATTCATCTTTAAGGCCAGTTCATACGCTCTGAACCACGCATAAATATCCTCACCCCTCTGATAATTCTGTACCAGATCCTTTGGTATGTATACCTTACCCGCCTGTACTGGTTGTGCGCTGCCACCATTAGAACTGGACACCCTCTCTTTATATTTGAAGTCCAACTCCTTCATGCTCCTCTCATGAGCCAATTGGAGCTTCTTTTCCTCCAAAGCGAGAGTATGTCTTCTCTCCTGCGCCGCTCTCTCCTGCGCCTCTTTCTCAACTTCCAGGCGCAGTCTCTTCTCATCGGCTTCCGCTCTGAGCTTCAAAAGCTCAATCTCATGGGCCCTAACTCGCTGATTCTCCTCTATTTCCTCTGGAGACATAACCCTACTGGAGTGGTCGCTGCCGGTCCTAGACCCTGGCTTCCTCACTGGCAATTCACTGGGCAAAAACCCATTCTCCTGTGTGTCTCCCTCTCCAGTAGCAACCTCTGGGTCACCATGTTTGGCCTCCCACCAGGCCCTCAGAGCTGTCCGTAGCTCTTCCTTGTTTGCGCCGCCCCTTACTGGGCATTCAAGCTGTCTGCAGACTTTTCTCAGTTGCTCCTTGTTATAGGTTAACAACTCCTGGATTTCAAATTCCACTTCCACGTCTCCATTCACGCTTGGCACTTTCCGAGACATGATGCTTCCTAACCTTTTCAACTAAAAAGATTTCACCAAAAAAGAAAAAATCTTGCGCAACCTGTTCTGCTAAACTAGACTAGTGATGTACACGAGATCACTGCCGGTCAAGTGCAATTATTAGTTCAAAAATCCCACCGCTGCCACCAATGTTAGAACCCGGGGTCTCTGGTTGGCAGAGGTAAGTACCTTAGACCAAGTAGGGACCCTTGCTTCTAGTCAGGGCGAAGGAATAACCCTCTGAGATAACCCCTGCTCACCCTCTAGGTAGCATGGCGCGAGCAGTCTAGGCTAAACAGAGGCAATGTGGATAACATTTGCACTTAACACAACAATAATCCCCCATCCACCACAAACTGAGACCACACAGGTAAGTATATTTTATAAAAATATATAGCTTTATCTAGTTTCAGCAAGTAATTAAAGCAGTTGCATGATAATCACTTCTTTAGAAAAATGTTGCATTCAATCTTACGGGTTGCACTTAATCTTTAGGATGGTACTTGTAAATAGGAAGTTCTTATGGAAAAAAAATAACGTCTCAAGTCTCTCAAATCAGGAACTCAAAAATACTACCCCTGATGCCTATTCATTCAGCTCTAAAAACGAGCGATAAACACAATGCCCCCTTGTGCTCCTTGTTAGGGGCTTCCAGCGCTGTCACTGCGCTTCTGCGCGAGGCTCGGGGACTCTTTCTCGTCCCAGGTGCAGCCTCGCGCCTTCTCTAACCTCCGGCGCACCAGGCCGTGCAGAGTGCACGCGTCCCCGCCCCGGCCGGTCCCCTGTCCTCTCCCGCCCGCTCTCGACAATCCAACGAGCGGCGGGGGAGGCGGTGAGGCTCACCTTGTGGGGGGACGGCTGGCCAGGGGTGCGGGACGCCTCAAAGTCCCTCGGCGGGGTCAGGTCACTTCCTCGCGGCCCGGCGGTGATCACGGAGGTTCTTCGGCTCTTCCAGCCGCCTCGACCCAGGCAGCCAATCCCGTTGGCTCTTCAGACGAGCCCCTCTGAGCGCGAGGCCGCCAACCAATGGCAGCGCGGCCTCGCCGATGACGCGACGCTCCACGGGCCAATCACGGCCCGATCCTGTTGATGACGCTGCGCCGCACGGGCCAATCCCGTCTCGGCGTTAGTGAGGGGGCTCGGCTCCCTCCACCAATGGGAGAGCGGCGGCTTCGTTCTTCGCCGCGGCAGCTCCTGGACCTCGGAGCAAGTTAGGGGGGGGGTTTCCTGGCCCCGGGCCGCGGTGGTGATTTGGCGGCACAGGGTTTTCAGAGCGCCTTGCACTGGGAAGGCCCACAAGTCTCCGGGCTGCCCCACACACACGCGTGTCGATGAACACGCCGATCGTGGCCCCTCAGCAGGCTGGGTCAGTGCGGCGCTCTCAAGCAGATGAGAGAGAGCAGCCCACGCGCTGGGCAGGCAGGCTACAGGGTTTCACGATCTCCTTGCCACACAGCAGCTTCAGGGGGGGCACAGCAGGGTCTTGTAGTCCTTGGGCAACCTTTATGTCCCTGGGTTGCAGACAGGGGGCCAGCTCTTCTCAGGCCCTTGGAGATTCAAGATTGTAGACACAGCACACAGCAAAGTCTTGGCAGTTTCAAGCAGGCAGGGTCACAGCACACAGCAAAGTCCCTTTCTCCTCCTCAGCTTCCAGATAGGCACCAGAACAGGTCAGCCCTTAGAGCACACAGCAAGGCAGTCTTCCTTTAGTTCTCTAGCCGTCCTCCTTCCAGCCGAGGTTCCTTCTTGGTTGTAGAATTTCAGAATCTAAACTTCTGTAGTCAGGGGTCCTTTCCTTATACCCCTCAATGTCTTTGAAGTCCTTTGAAGTCTTTGTGCATGGAGGCCCTGGGTCCAGTCTAAACCAGTTCTGGGGGTTGCGGAGCACTGAGATGTCTCTGGTTTTCTTCTTCCTGTCAGCTTCAGGGCCAGAGGTGTCAGTTGACCACCAGGAGGGAGCTAGCAGGGGGAGGCAGGCCAGCGCAGCCCAGCACTTATCAGGCATTCCTTCCTCCCACCTCCCAGGCAGGCAGATGTGCCCTTTCATCCCCGGGCTGGCTCCGACCCTCTCCTCCGGGGCTCTGCAGCCCCCCCTGTCACATCCAGACCAGGCAGGCATTCCACAAACCCAGGCACACAGAAAGGTTTAGACAAGAGAACAGCCACTTTCTAAAAGTGCTATTCTCCAACACAGGATTTAAAAACACCCTTCACTAAAAGATGTGTCATTAAATTCTGAGTTCAGGGATATCTTTCACTTATGTCCCATCTGGTTCCTATGGGAAGATAGGCTGGCATCACATGGGGCCAGTCTCCTCCATGTTACTCTATGGAGCAAGAGAGCCTTACAGCAGTGAGCACATAAAATGGCTGCTGCCCACTACCAGAGCATGTGACCTGCACTAGTACATGCTCTACCTTAGCTATACACTGCACCCTGCCCAGGGGGGTACCTTGAGCCTTCCATAGGGGTGACTGATGTGCACAGACAGGGAAGGGTTAGGCCCAGCCAGTGGAGACACTGGCCAGGGGGACAGGGCAGTCCACTGACTGCACACAGGCCCTGCGCTGGCAGGCCTGAGTCACCATTTTAAAGCTACTTATGTGGGTGGCGCAATCTGCGCTGCAGGCCCACTAGTAGCATTTGTCATCACCAGCCCTGGCACACACAGTGCACTTTACTAGGGACTTCGTGGTGATACAAATATGCCAATCAATATCACAATTTACAGAGGGAGCACTTACACTCTGACACTGATCAGCAGTGGCAGAGTGTCCAAAGCATCTTAATCAGCAAAAACGAAATCCAGCACAGCATCAAAACACATGAGTCAGAGGGAAAAAGATGGGGGAAGGACCACGCCAAAAGGTGTCAGGTCTAACACCCACCTTTGGTATAGGCTCTTCCGTAGTTACATCTCCTTCTTACCACCATTGGGCGCCTAGATATATACACATTATCTGGGGTTTCTACTGACTCGCTTCTCACGCTTTGTTCAATTACTTGGGGAGTTCCTACTGGTTTTAACAAGGTGGGGATTTGTTCTTTGATTTCAGTCAACTCATGCTGTAATTTCTTTAGGTAGTGTTTTTGGGCATTCAGAACCCCATTATTCAACAGTGAAACTTCAAGGATCCCTTGCAGAGTTTTTTGTAGCATTAGAAGGAGGTCCATCATTGATGTGGTGGGGGCAGCTAGAAGGTTGGGATCCTGTTGGCTGTTTCGCTCGGGGTTTGTTAGGTTTCCATTTTTTCCGGAGATCTGCATATTTAACCTATCTCCCCTATCTTCGCTCGATGGTACTTGGTTGGAGTTTGCCCTCCAAACAAAACTTGTCTCAAGGCTGTCTCTTCTCATATGCTCTTCGTTCTCTGCAGTTTGAAAGGAGGACAGTTTTGGGGATGACGAGAGCCGAGGTAACAACAAAATTGAGTTCTGAGTATGAGTTGATAAGTTTATTAGCAGGGGGTTCTCCGGCTCATCTTCCAGCTCATCTTCCAATATTTTTTCTGATCTTTCTCTCCGGTTTTGATCCACTTGAGGCCCAACATCTACATCTTTGTTTGTTGTCTCGAGGTCTTCCTCCTCTTCCGAGTCCACATTGATTGCCGTTGGAATTTGGGCCTTATAGTGTTTACCTAAAAAGACTTTTACAGGGTTAAGGGACTCGGTAGTCTTCTTTTTAGGAGGTATTAGGGTGCGCCCCTTTTTTGCATACGGGGCTTTTTTAGATCCTTTTTTACATTTCCCTTTCTTGCGTCTTCCCACGGAAATATCCTCTTGAGACATCAGACTCTCTTGACTCTCTTCCCTTGATCTGGATCTTTCTAGTATTTCGCTGGTCTCCAGGCTGTTCTCTTGCACATCTTTCTGTGCTTTCTGTCTTAAGTTGGGGGCCATGCCCTTTTATTGGTATATACCGGGGGGATTATTACTTTATCCCTATTTAACTTCCTTTTCTTCTTACTTTGTAGTGTGGATAAGAATCACCAGATAATATTTGTTTTAACTAGAGGCATACACTCTTTCACACTCCTCCACACTGTAGCTCACTTACCTCTGTTGTGCACTGACCGCCAGCCTGCCTTGCACGGAGTTGGTTTGGTTCTCCCCCTTCTTTGCCTTCTCAGCAGGTTTTTTCTGTCTTTTCCCCTAACTGGGGTAACCAGGAGAAAGAAAGGAAATAAATCCAGTGGTTCCTGTTTCGGGTGTATTTCCCTCTACGCGCCCCCCTCGGACGCAATTAGCATCTGCTCACACCCAGGTTTTTCTCCAGTCCCAACCGGGGGCGTTTGGGTGCTTTTCCGTGCGTCACAGGCTTCACCCATATGGGGGGGTGCAAGGTTGGGGGTAATTAATATGGCCTGCCGCTTTACATTCCTCACTTCTTTATTTTAGTGGCCCAAACAGGCTACAGGAGAGGTGCCCCTCTGACCTCCTAGCACCCCACGGCCGTCTAGCATTCCGTGTCCGCACAGCACTCCGCTTTTGGTGTTAGGGGGCTCACTCGCATTCAGTGTCTAATGATGCCGGTGCTTTTATTGCGCTGTTTTCCCTCAGTTTTCAGGCGTCCTCCCTCCCTGTGATCACCGCGTGAGATAATCGCGTAAAATAATCGCGGTTACTGGCTACAGGCTACACACCCTCGGTTAGTTATTTGCTCCTCGGCAGCCGCGGTGTCCCCGGGGTTTACGCCCCGTTTACTTTGGCGTCTGCTCCGTGTTCGACTCGTCGAGCCTTCTCCTCCTCCAGTGACGACGTCGTCGGTGCTCCGTTCTCCGTTCTCCGTCAGGCGAGGCGTGGCACAACAGAGTCAGAAATATCGATGCTGAAATATCGAAGGCAAGAATATCAACATCCTATCTACAACATGGTAAGTACAAAAATATCCAAATAAAAATATAAATGTTAAAAATATCGTTTTTTTCTGTAAAAATATAAATGTAAAATAAAGTAAATAACACTAATAAATAAAATAAACATAGTTAAAAATATCTAATAAAGTTTAAAATTAATAAATAATACATATATAATAATAATAATACATTCATTAAACATATACAGAAAATATATAATATATACGTACTAAACAATAAGTTTTAATAATTACTTTAATAATTTATAAATCAATAAAAAATATTATGAGTTACAAATACATTTACAAACATAAAACAAAAACATAAATAAAAAGTATATAATTATGTTTAATAAATTAAAAAAATTAAATATACTTTTAATATTTTTAAAATTAATTATATATTACATTATCTAAAATTATACAAAAAATATTAAATAGCTAAATAAATAAAAATACTATTCAAATCCATAAGTTAAAAAAATACAGTAATACAAATTTTGGATAGCATAGAACTTAAACTTACCATTCCCACTCCAGAGAGCGCAACAGTAGAGAAACCATTAGATAGCGTAGGGGTAAAAATGACTATTCCAACTCCAGAGAGTGCAACAGTAGGGAAAGCGTTGGATAGCGTAGGGGTAAAAATTACTATTCCAACTCCAGAGAGTGCAACAGTAGGGAAAGCGTTGGATAGCGTAGAAGTTAAATATAATATACTTATAAATAATTGTTGTAAATAAAATAATTAATAATTGTATTTTTAAATGACTCTACATCATTTGCAAATACCCATAATAATTACTAAAAACATAATTACAATTGAATCATTAATTAACAATAAATTAACAATAAATACCAATAAATATTAATTAATAAATATTAATTACCAAATAATAAATATTGAACACAAAAATATTTTTCAAAACAAAAAACATCTTATTAATTAAAAATTGATTAACAATTAAAAAATGGTAAACAATAAATTTATTTTTAAATAAAAAAATATTTTTATGGGGAAATAATTACCAACTAATAAAATATAAGTTCCAATTAATAAAAAGTTATTAACAAATAAAAATATGAATTACCAGTTAAAAAAATTATTACCAATAAAAAAAAAGAATTGCCAATTAAAAAATGTAATTACCAATTACAAACATTAATTACCAATTAAAAAATTAATTACCATTAATTACCAATTAAAATATTTAATTAACAATTGATATTTAATTAAAAATAAAATAATTATCAATACCAATAAAAAGAATATCATTACTTAATTACAATTAAAATACTTCCCACCCAATTCCCCTATAAACCCAGCACCCGCTGAAGAACTTAAACGCAAAAATTAATTAAAATTAATTTACAATTACTAAAAATTAATAATTAAAAATCAATATTACTTACCTTAGGGTCTATATTTTGTCCAACGATATTCTTGACCTCGATATTCTTCACCTCGGTATTTCCAACTCAATATTACTGTAGGTCGATATTCAGGAATCGATATTTAGACTGTGCACAAAATCAATTATGTAGTTATAGCTCCTGTGTGGAAGTAACACATTTGCCTTTTTCTAGTCAAATACTGCATTCAATTCTTCAACCCCAAATGTATGGATTGGAGTATTGATGTATGCATGATGGTCTAAAGAGCTGTGTCTAATGTGTACTTTTATTTTAGGGTACATGCATAAATAAAGCTGTATGCAGATGCATATCAGTGCTAAACAGACATGAGTCTAGTTTGGAGATGTTATAATTAGCTAAAATGTATTCTTAGTCTGGGACTGTACTGTATCGGATGAAATCATATTCTGATACAGTGTACAGTGTTTGATACTTAACCACTACAGCCCTAGACGTATGCCTGTGTTGTACAGTTTGTTCTTCACATATTCCTAACACAAGAACACTGTGCCATCAGTTCACTTTTTGCAGAACCTTACATTTTTTAATATTTGTTCATACATTTGTTATCAAAATATTAATTAATTAATTTGATTCAAGAATGAGGTGGAGGATATTGTTTCTATTTCAATCATAAATTATGTTTATGATGATTGTATTGATTAATACTGCATATGGTGATACGTTACTCGCTATCGTAGATGCTTGATTTTGTTTAAAAGTACTTCTCCAAAGGAACACCCTTTCAGGTATGTTTTACCACAGCTTTATCATAGCAGCAGAATAGCTTTGGAAGAGTACAGGAAGGAGGAACAATTTTAACACCTCAGAACATGCCTCACCAAAATTTTGTAATCTATTGCCTGCCCATTCACAAGAGATATTATTCCACGCTTATCTCAAAAAGACACCAGGAAGATGAAACATCCCTACTGGAGTTGGGATCTAGAAGTGCAAGTTGAGGGAAAACAATGGGGAATTCCTTCTTTGGGGTATTGATCTCCCCTACGAAAATGTACTTCTGGACAGCATGACCAAAACAGTGGTTGCACCCTCTAATGCACCCACAGCTTCTTCCACTGACCCAGTTTCATCATGAGCTGTTATGAGCTAACTGGGAAATCGGGGGACCACCAAGTCTGTAGATGCCCACCACAAAATCTAAAGTAAAGGCACAATAGAGACAACATGCACCATTTCATTTGGATGCTATAAGCATTACTGGACTAGAAAAAGAGGGTGTATAGTCGCATGAAGAACAAAACTATTATCAATTCACAACATCTGGAGCAGTGAACCGATCGGCATGCAGTATGGAACATACAGGTACCAGTCTGATGGGGCATTGGTGCATGTGGCTGGTGTCTCCCACTACGTTTGCACAAACATTGATATACCTGTATGGCTTAAACCAGTAGTGGAAAGTATGGTAGGCTCTGGAGGTTTCCAGATTCATTAAAGGAATCCTCACATATACTCTCTTCACATTGTTCCACTCCAAGATAAAGTAATGCTGTGTGGGGACTGACCAACATAACAGGGGAGGGGAGCTCTGGTCACCTGTTCCACAAGATACTGTTCAAGCCAATTCTCGCCCTCAGACCATGAACAGGCTGAAAGATAATTCAATGTTCCTCAGAACTGTGTGATCATAATGTGGCACAAACTGAGATGGGGGAAATACATTGGGGACAAAAAAGTGCCTGTCTTCACTGACTTCAGGCACGGCTAATAGTACAAGCTTTGCTCAACTCCACTAGGCAGGAGTGTATTGGTTATAATGAATTATATGTGAGTGGGTGGGAGGGTAGGAGATGCAATCAGCATATTAAATCTATGTTCTATGAAGGGTAATTTGACTTATGTCTCAAGATGCAATAGTTGTTCAAGTAGCATAAGTAATTTATCATCATAAACGCATTAAAATGATGCCAACAAACCTTTCTTCACGTCCACAACCGATCCATGTGCCCACCTCGGAGCAAGTTCTGGTAACAGACTGAGCTCTATAGCCAGATGAATGCTCATGGGCAGGAGTGGTGTGTGGTATTATTCATGGCAATCTTTCACACTACCGCTAGTACACTACAATACATCTACACTAATATTATGTGGAAGTTCTGCAACGGCGAATGCAGACATTCACACGCATGGGCTTGCTTGTCACCCTTTGTAAGTCCTGCCGTACTTACATAATGCATACAATCTACACTTAGGCAGTCAGTAACCACACTCCAATCTACAATCTTGTGCTCCCCCCCCATATTTGAGGGTAATGCCAGATGGTCGGTTCACCCAAGTGGCTGGCTATTATTTGCAAAGTAGTCCCAAGCACTGCAACTGGACGACATCTATACAAATCATTATGCTTTAGCTCCGTGTGTAAATAATGACTTTTTAAAAAGAGAGCACATAGAATGCCAGAACGGCCCTCTGTGGTACCTAAATATCTAATACTTAACCAAGTTCACATGAAGTAGTTTTGGACTTACCTTGCCGAACGAATGTCTGGCTGGTATCTAGCAGTATGTCACAGCCTTCGACTATCATTCTCTCTATAGCAAGGTTTTTCCGAATGTTCTCTGTGTCACTCACTTCATCGTGCATTACCCTGTGAGGAAAATTAGGATTGCAATGCACCAGTTACTGACTTGTTTTACACACAATTTCACTAAGAGACGATGTAACTTACAGTGGCAATTTGCTGGAAACCTTTGACGCTATAATGAGGATTTTGAAAGCCTAATCAGTAGCATAGGAATTATTTTCATAGAGTTTAAGATAAATGGCATGATTTAGTAATGCTTTGATACATGTTTTCTTTGGGGGTGAGTACACCTTGATTTTCCTATACGATATAATTAAGTGAGCAGTAAACAACCATGCAAGAACTGCTTATTGTTCAGTGGTAGTTTAAACTGACCCTGGGCTTTGACGATAAGTCACCATATATGCCGCCATCAATGGGGTTGTGTTTAAAAAAACATGAATATCTTGTAATTATATACATCCGACTGTAAGAGATATTTAAATGCTGAAACATAGCCTCTGAAAACATATACATTCTGATTGTCTTATAGAAAAGAATCTGTATTGGCAATATTTCTGATTCACCAATGAGAAACTAACTTGCAACTAAAACCACATGTTGTAAACATGTTAGCCCTTTTGGTGTTTTAGGGATTCAAACAGTGGTGTGATTCCCAAGTGTCTTCTATCACTTCCGCTGCTGTCCATAGTACAGAATTGCCCTCTAGTGAGAGGCCTGCTGTGAGAAGCTGGCTTGATATATGGTGCACACCTACGTAAGTGGACACCCGGCACCAATCCAGACAACTGTTAAGGTGATTTTAGTGGTCTTAGACAACCTTAGAAAGCTCTCTAAGTGGAAGCTGCGGAGAGCAACCGTCAGGCTTAGTCCAGAAGCAGTGTAAAGCAGCTTGTTTTACCAGAATATAATTTTATGGGTATAGATTAAGTGAAAAAGAACAACACAGTGTAATTATAAAAATATGTCTTCATTATAAGACACTAACACATACAAATATCTCCTACCCTGAGATATACACAATGCACGTAATACTTTGCAGAGGATACAGGTAAATAGCACGAAATACACAGTGGTCACCAGGGGAGACCAAACCATATACTAACATAGTGGTATGGGGACCACAACTCAAGTCAAGACTATACACAGAAGCTGTAGAAGTGCTAGGGAACCAAAGAACCCCATGGAGGCCATGTGCAGTGTGTAAACACAACAGCGTGCTCAATTCAAGTCAATGAGTAAGTCGCAGTTGCAATTTTAAAGAAGGACCCTTCCCAGTGGACCCTGAAGAAACCCCGTGGAAGACAAACGGTTGGAGAGCCAACCCATCAGTGGATATCCTAGGAACCAGGATACCTACACCAGGGAAGCCGGGTGCATAGGTGTGAAGTGGCAACGGAAACCACTGTCAAACCCAATGGAGGACTTCAGGAAGATGCCGCTGCTGGGGAAGGTGAAAGTGGCTGGTGGAACCCGAAGGTGGATTCAGGAGAAAAAGTACCTGCTACCACAGGGGACAGAGTCTATGCCACTCAGGAGTGACCCTGAGGCACCGAAGACAAATGGCCACTGATGTTGGGTTTTGCAGGAGAGCTGACAGTGACCTTGGAACAGCAGCTATGTGGACCAAGCAATGCTGTGGAAGACCAGGAGCCATACCCGAGCTGCCCCACCTCAGATGTCGAGAGTTGAGGGGTCGGTGTTCATCGGGAGCACCAACAACCCTTGGCAACCGCAACCAATGTGGATAGCAAAAAAGGTGCAGTGTTGAGACCAGCAAGGTCCAGGTGACTCGCCACAAGCAGGAGAGTCAGAGCAGGGCCCTAGCAATGAGGGAAGCCTGCTGAAATCAAGGAAGACCCTCAAGAGGACCCACAGGTTGGAAGCGGTGCAAGTGATGTGGTGAGGACAAAGAGTTTTGGAGATGCTTGAGGTTGGGGCTACTTGGAGTCCAAAGATCTTGGAGGAAGGAAGCCAATAAGCCTTTGCCACAGCAAGTTGACACAGTGAACAGGGGTTCGGTTCCTGAGGCTCTGATGAGGGATACTGGCCTCAAACTTGGTGAGAGGATAGGGCAGGCCTCAAGGGATGTGAAGAACCTCCACCTGTGTTGCTGAGCCTTTCGGAATCCATGGGGATCAGGATTAGCAGACTGGTCAGCTTTATTGCAGTGCCTGCAGCTGCAGGGAAGTGACTCTTTCACTTCAAGGGAGATTCCTTCAGGTGTCTTGGTCGAGCCTTGGAAGGTTCCTGTATGGAGCACGGCCACAGATGTTGCAGCAGACGAGCAGGACGACGAGACCAGGAGCAGCGGGAGTCTAACCAGTTGCAGTCTTGGAGCCCAGAGCAAGGTCCAGAGAAGTCTAGAGGGCCCAGACGGTCGAAGAGGAAGTGGTGTCTTGAAGTGAATCTTGTCCCATGAAAAATCTAGGGACCCACAGGTAAGCCCTTAAGTACCCTAAGGAAAGGGTTGGGACGATTCAGGGATTGGACAGTGGGGAGGATACTCCCATATCCATTGTCCAGTTTTGCACCAGAGCAGCAGCCAACGGCTACCTGAACTGGTTTGAACTGGACAATACAAGGAGGGAAGTGCCCCTCAAGCTGACAATCGCTCCCACCCTGCCCCAATAAACTAAACCCTGTCTGGGGTTGGTCACACCTCCCTGTGACAGGATACCTATTGTCCTACCTTACTCTGCTCGAGCCTGGCTCAGCAGCAGGAGGGCAAAATCATGTCTCTGGTCGGCAGTGGCCATGTTGTGATGTCAGGGTCTAGAAGACGGGTACCGGGAGCACTGACGGTCTCCCGGAGGAGCTTTACAGTGCATGGAATCATACCTTCCACACCATATACGATGTGGGAGGTATGATTCCAAGCATGACAGGGTTCTTTACAGCCAGTTTAGAGTTAGCCATTGTGTAATGACGCATGGTCACTCTATATTTCGTAATGGCTGATGCACTTACAACCCGGGAGAATGGACTCTGAAGGTTTTAGGGGTGTCCCGCTCATGCAGGGGCACCCTCACACTTAGACCTGAGCACCCTGCCTTCAGGATAGAAAGGCCTGCTTTAGGGTGACTATAGGTTTTAAGTGCAGTGACCTCAGATATTGGGAAAACGTTATCTATCGTAAGAGTTGCTAGCACCAGTTTACATAGGCTGCAATGGCAGGCCCGTAGTCAAAGTTTGAGTGGTCTCCCATAGGTGGCATAATACTATGCTTCAGCCCAAGGGCCCTTTTGTACCTATGCCTGGGGGACCCGTGGTGTACCTATGCCCCGGGGACCTCAGCACGATATACTAGGGACTTGTAAGTGTACACCAGTAGCCAATCTGGGGTGTACCTAGGTACTCAACGTAACCAATTTAGGAGAGATAGCACAGAGACTGGGGTCCTGATTGGCAGGGATTCAGTCAGACTAGTCAAAAATAGCATAGCAACAGGCAAAAAGTGGGGGTAATGCCATACTCAATCTAAACTGTGAATTGTGTGTGCAAACCAATACGTAATTAAGTAAGTGAACACATGTTATATTTATATAAGAATTATATGGAGTTTAAAATCAGTATAAGCATCAATGTTAAATTATGTAAACATTCTGAAGAAATATTTCCTGGAAGGTTGCGGCTTGAAACCAAGTTACTTTTCATCAAACGTGGTTTGTATTTTAATAGCTAATTTAGAGATAAAAATACATATTTTAGTGCAGCACCTTTCATAAAGACGGTTCTGAATATTGCTGCTCAATGAACTAAGAAAATCTAATGAGGAAAGGGGGTAACAGTCAACACAGCTCAGCATTAAATAGATGACAGTGAGAACTGGCGAAGATGTACTATGAATATATTGCTTCAGTTTACATCAATGCAAACAGAACCATGCCAGGGTACAGCTCTGTTGCTTTCTTGAACAATACAAGAAACTCAACAATTACGGCACACATGACAAATACCCTGGCAGCAAGTTGGTCTACTTCCACTGTGTGGGTAGATGTCTGGAATTCAAGGGCAAACCAGATATCATCTCAATCCTTTAATTGAGCTATGAATTAAGTACATTGATGAGTGCATAATATTTTGATGAGATGTGTTACATTACTGACAGTTCATAAGGTGCCCACAGCTACCGCCCAGCGTTCTAGGTGCTGAGGCACTTTTTGCTCTTGGAACAGCCACGTTTTCAGAAGATGCTGAGAGAGATGTCTATGATGAACAGTGAGACAATGTTCCATAGTGTGACTGTTGAACCAGAGACAGTCATTTCAACAGTTCACACCTTCAAAAACATTCAATTAAAAACGCTTTTACTCAGGAAAACAATACTGCAATGCCCTATACTAAGCACACATGCTCAGAATATACAACACTACGGTATACACTACAGAGCTCTGTTTAGCCACTCATGTATTAAAAAATACTTCAACAGCAGTGAAAGGTACAAAAGGTCTGCACTATGAACCTTAAAACACCTATCTTTAAGGCACTGAAATAAATCAGGTAAGGTGCTTTTGAAAATAATCATAGTGCTATGATGCAAAAGGGATGGAATTGGAGCCTTTGCCTCATCTGTGAGAGTGAGTGAGATTATTCAAGATATCTGCGCTGTTCATTTGTGCATGTAGCAGCTACCATCCCTGTTGATATCACACTTGTACCTAGGCCTGCAAGTAACCTATGTCCAGGGTTGAGCAGACCAAAAATTGAACCGAGCTCCCAAATACAAGTGGTCCACCTTTGCAGATCACAACCTTTCATAAAGCATTGCTTGTTAGTATCAGGGAGCTAATTTAGGTAGATATTTGTGATACATTTAACTTTTCAAATGTTCTAGGAGAGTTCGCATTATCCTATGCTGGAAACATCTTTATATCTCTGCAGCACACTCACAGGTCTTCCAACTAATATGTCCCTGAATTTGTTGCTCACTCTTTCATCCTCTAAGCCCTTACTCACCCTCCGATCTCAGAAATCTCTCTCTGGAATCAGGTCCAAAAAATCCTGGTCATTCTTATGGATCCATGCTTTGCCCTGACCAACATGACCCCAGAAGCTCATGAGGATCCTCGTGTCTTTAGGATTCTGTTCACACTTAAGAATCCATGGTTGCTGCTCACCCTAAGATCTTCAGACCCTTGCTCACCATCAGTTGGTCTCTTAACTACCCATTTATTAAAAGGACCCTGAAGTTCATTTCCACTCTCCAGGTCACTGAGACTCCGGCTCAGATCCTTAAGGTTCCAGCTCACTCACAGGTTCTTTTGGATACCGGCTCATCATCTGGTCAACTAATTTCCCTGTTCACCATCAGACCCTGTAGCTCTTGTTCACTCTTACCAGGAAGCTCTGGGACATCCTCATTTCCCTGAAGACCAAGTTTACCGTGAGATTCTGCAAACCTTATATATCCGTATAGCTTCCTTGATGTTTTGCTCACTCTAAGGGCATGAGATCTACTGTCACCACCAGTCGGCTGAAGCTCATGCTCACCTTCAGCTCTCGCAGTGGGCATTGGGCTGAACATGTACTTCAGGGGCTTTGCTCAGTTCAGGTCCCTGAGCCTCAAACACACACTCAGAGTCCTGAGGTTTATGCTCACTCCAAGTTGCCCAAACACTGCTCACTCCAAGGTCTTCAATGCTCCTGCTTGTCCCAATGGTTCTTGCTCACCAAGGGGTGCTAAGGTTCTGGCTAAGTGTAATTTACATGTGGCTCCTGGCCATGCTCAAGTACCCAGAGGTTCCTTCTTGTGGATATTAATCATTAGGGCTCTGGTCCATCTTAGGCCCCCGGGGCACATGGCACCCTCAAGTTGCTGAATCTTCTTCTCTATTTCACATACCAGAAGATCCTGTTTCCCTTCAGATAACTGACTTTCCCAGTCACTCTGAGTTCTACTGATATAATAAGTCAGAAAACTCACTGATACAATGTCCCTTGTGGACTTACTGGCTTCTCTCAGCCTTTCCCAAAAAGTGCTATTTCCTACCCATTCTGCTGGCCACATCTTAGATGGGGTGTTTACGAATGACCCCAGGCTAGAGATTGGCTCCCCTTTGCCCCTCTCCTGGTCGGATCATAAAGCAGTCCCTCTGGAATTCGCGTCAGGCTTTCTTCCCGCCCCTCCCACGGGTATGAACTGTTGGGTCCTAAAGAGGAGGTACAGGGGCCTGTCCAATGAATCCCTTGGCCCTCTCATTGCCAACTTTAAGCCTCCCCTTTCTCAGGACATTGATACCACTGCCCGTGAGTTCGCAAGCACCATCTCCAGGGCTGTGGACACTCTCGCCGCGCTTAAATCTCACTATTGTGCCAGGAAATGCCCGTCAGCGCCCTGGTACTCAGAACCCCTTAGATTGCAGAGACAGGAGTGTAGGAGGCAAGAAAGGCTCTGGAGAGCTCAGCCAGATGCCGACCAACGGACCAAGCATAAAAATCTCCTCAAGAGCTATAAAGCGGCGGTGTTAGCCGAAAAGCAAACCTATTTTTCCAATCTAACCTTATCCCTCACTTCCCCTGGAGACCTTTTTAAGGTGGTAGATACCTTATCTCTTATCCAACATCCTGATCCCATAGTTCCCTCGCAAGAACTCTGTGATCAGATCTCCACCTTCTTCCACATTAAAATTCTGGATATTTATACAGCACTCCAGACTCATAATCTCACTCATGTTCCTCCTCCCAGTCTAGAGCATACCCCAGTCTCCAATGAAACCTACTCCAGTTTTCCCCTTCTCACGACTGAGGTCCTAGACAAACTTCTGGACTCGACCAAGTCAGGATCTCCCCTTGACCCGTCTGCTTAAAATCCTAAAAAATTGCAGGGACACCTTACTTATCCCCTTGTTGGAAGTTATGAATAGGGCCATCTCCAGTGGATCATTTCCAGCATCCTGGAAGACTGCCATCGTTAAGCCCCTCTTGAAAAAGGCCTCCTTGGATCCTGGGACTCTGAAGAACTTTCGTCCCATTTCCCTCCTTCCTGCTCCAGCCAAGATGTTGGAGGCTCATCTGAATTTCCATCCTAGCGCCTTTCTTGATAAGACCTGCCTGCTTGACCCCTCTCAGCATGGCTTCCGAAAGGCACACAGCACTGAGTCAGCCCTCACAGTGGTGGTCAATAACATCCGCGCTAAGGTCGACAGTGGTCAGACTACTCTTCTGATCCTGCTCGACCTTACAGCCGCATTTGACACCCTGTCCCCTACCATCTTGGCCTCCCGTCTCAGGGAGACGGGGGTGAAGGGTCTGGCTCTGAGCCTCCTCACTTCCTTCCTCAACCATCGGGAGCAAATGGTCAAACTGGGTGACTTCCTTTCCACCGCCAGGCCTCTGCAGTGTGGGGTCCCGCAGGGCTCCTCCCTGAGCCCTATGCTCCTCAACGTTTATGTGGCCCCACTTGCTAGGCTTGTCAGAACTTTTGGACTGGAAGTGCTCTCGTACGCCGATGACACCCAGATCTTGGTCTCTCTGTCGCAATCTGTTGAGACCACGGCCCTCAATTTTAGAAATTGCATGGAAGCAGTGGCAGGTTGGATGGCCTCGAACTTCCTCAAGTTAAACGGGGAAAAGACGGAGATTCTGGTCTTTGGTGGAAACAAGGAGGTTTGGTCAGCCGACTGGTGGCCACAGACACTGGGAACTTGCCCCCAGCCTTCTCCCGTTGCCCGTAACCTGGGAGTCATATTTGACACCTCACTTTCTTTCGATAAGCAAGTTAACAGAACGGTTTCAACCTGCTGCGGGGTTCTAAGGGTGTTAAGAAAACTTACCCATTACCTCTCTCCTGACGCCTGGAAACTGGTTGCGGTCGCCCTCCTATCCTCGCGATTGGACTACTGTAATGCCTTATATCTTGGCATGAGCAACAAACTAGTCCATCGCCTGCATGTCGTGCAGAACGCTGCAGCGAGGTTTGTCGTCAATGCCCCCAGACGCTCTTCAGGAACCTTGATCAGGAAAAATCTTCACTGGCTCCCTGTTTATGCCAGGATAAAAATTTAAAATCCTGACCATTACCCACCTGGCTCTTCATGGTGCTGGTGCTGAGGGCATCAGGTCCCTAGTGTCGCCCTACGTCCCTGGTAGGGCCCTGCGCTCTGCAAGCCAGAATCTGCTGCCCGTCCCTCGAGTCGCTATGGCGAGATGGGGAGGCAAGGCTTTCTCCTCTCTCGCTCCCAGACTTTGGAACGAGCTCCCCTTGGAACTCAGGGACCAAGAATCTCTTGTCCTCTTCCGAAAGGGCCTTAAAACTTTGCTCTTTACTGAAGCCTACTCCTAGGCCCCTATACCCTATATTTCTATATATGTACCTGGCTATTTTCCATCAATTGCGCCTTGACACCTTCGGGCAAAGTTGCGCACTACAAATCCTTATTCAATCAATCAATCAAACTGCTAAACTACAGGCTTCAGTGGCTGTACATATTCAAGTCTTTCATGGACCCTTTTGATTGCCACACAGACGTCTTTCTGAGTGTCATGTCTTAGGGGGTGTAATACAGCTTAGAACTTGGTGACTTTTATACTGTGGGAAGTTACACGATCTGAATCTGCTTGACATGCTGGAGGAAATCGCTTCACTTACAGCCTTTCTTTTCTTTTTATATATAATATTCTGATATTTTTAAAAGCTGTTTGAACTAAAATCGTACTTACTGCGAGCTAAAAAAATTGAAACTTGACAAACGTCAAGCTGAGAGAAAGTGGAGAAATAAATACTCTCCGGACGACAAAAACAGGTTTTTACAAACACGTGGTACTTATAAAAAGGCAATAATGACTACCAATGCCAAATACTTCTTGTCCAAAATGATCAATTCCACAAATCGCTCTAAAGATATTTTCTCGATCATTAACGAGTTATCAAATCTGAACAGAATTACAGTGAAACCCAATCCCTCTCAATCCTTATGTGATTCCTTCAATCATTTTTTTATTGAAAAAATCAATATTATTAAAAATAGCATCCCTAGCTGTCCGAGCCCGGCGTACCCCAGGAAACCTAAGAACCCAGAAAAGTTGGCACAATTCCCACTAATAAACCAAGAAACTTTCACAGACTTACTAGTCAAAGTGAAATCGGGATCTCCAAGAGACTGCTGCCCCCCCTGGATCCTTAAGGAAATATTTACTGCCTGCCCAAGCCCAGCCATGACCCTCCTAAATGAGTCACTACTCCAGGGCCAGGTTCCGGAGTCCTTTAAAAAAGCCATAATCATCCTCTTGTTAAAAAAACCAGGAGCTGATCCTAAAACGAATTTTCGACCGATATCACTGCTTCCCTAGCTAGCTAAACTACTTGAAGCCCATGTAGTTAAATGTCTATCTGCCTTTCTGGAGCAATCAGAATACCTGGACGCACATCAGGCAGGCTTCTGCCCTGCTCACTCGACAGAGTCAGTGATCCTATTGGTATTCGACACTCTGAGAGACATGGCAGACAGGGGTCTCCCTCAAGCCTTGATGCTTTTAGATCTCTCTGCTGCCTTTGACACGGTCGATCATAACATCGTGATCGACCGTGTCAGGGATGCAGGTGTTGAAGGTTTTGCCCTAGAATGGATCACATCATTCCTCACTAACCGATCCCAGTCAGTTCATCTTGGTGGCTTTACGACCCCCATGATTAAGACTACCAGTGGAGTCCCTCAGGGTTCCTCACTTTCACCCCTCTTATTTAATCTCTACCTTCTCCCCTTGCTCCACGCATTAAAAGAAAGGAACATTAAAACCTTCAATTATGTGGACGACTTCCAGTTAGTATTTCAGATCAGTAACTCCTTGACCTCCACTCATGAATTTCAATCGACAATGCTGTTTATCCGGGATTGGATGAACAGTAATCAATTGAAACTGAACCCGGATAAAACAGAACTAATCCTCACGGGAGGTCCACTCAACCCCTGGAGTTCCCATTTCTGGCCCAAAGAACTAGGACAACCCCCGACCCCATCCAAACACGCCAAAAGCCTGGGAGTGGTGGTCAATTGTGATCTCACCATGAAATCCCAAATTGGATCCGTCATTTCCACCTGCATCTTTCAATTAAGGAAAATAAACAAAATTAGCAGGTACCTTACTCAAGAAGCTAAACTTCAGGCAGTCCTAGCCTTGGTGATATCACACATTGACTACGCCAACTCCCTATACTATGGCATCCCGGCATATCTCACTCACCGCCTCCAACTGGTTCAGAACCAGGCGACCAGACTGATTCTACAGGAAAACAAATGCCAACATATCACCCCCCTTCTGGAAAAACTTCACTGGCTTCCTATATCACAGAGATGCGCCTTTAAACTGGGATGCATCATCTTCAAATCATTGAATGGCAGAAATCCTAAATTCATTGACAGCATGATCAAAAGATACAATCCAACCCGTAACCTGAGATCTGCCCACTTGCATCTTCTGACAACACCTTCCTTCATACAGAAACGATTTGGAGGATCCAGATTCTCTACACTGGCCCCTAGATACTGGAATTCCATTCCGCTGGAGATTAGATCCTGCACCGACCTCATGACATTCCGCAAACTTCTAAAAACATTGCTTTTTTAAACAGGCATATAAGTAACATAATTCTCGAACAAATCTCACCACCTTCACCTCTCCCAGTAGCGCCAAGAAACCAACCAGGTGTATGAGCACTTTACAAATTTACTTTAACTTAACATCTGTGCCCCTGCTCTCTCTTTCACTCCCCCACTCGTAGGAACAATCCTTTACTCTTTCTGCTAGTGTTTATCACTCTCTTTCCTTTTTTTACTCTCTCATTTCAGTGCACTCTCACGTTGTCACCCACCACATCTGAAAAGGGGGGGCCCTCGGCCCCCCCGCACGCATGGCGGCGCGGCGACCGTCGCCCCCACTGTCTCCTTTGTTGCCATTCGGCGGTGGGGGCGTGCCCTGGGGGGCGCGGCCCACCGCCGGTTGGCTGGCGGCCACCTTGACCCGGATCCTGGGAAGTGGGTCCGGGTCAAGGGGGGCGGGCTAGAGGAGGGGCCATCTGGCCCCTCGGGAATAAAGAGATAGGGAGCGCCCAGGAGACCCCCTTGTCCCTGGACGCTCCCTCGCCGAAACGGTGTGCCCCGCTCTCGGGGCTTCTTTGTTTTTGTAATGTTTTGCTTTTCTTTTTCAGGTAGCAAGCTGTTCCAGGAGCTAGCTGCGTGGAGCCAGCCGTCGTGAGATCGCCAGGATCCGCATATCAGCCAGGGACGCGAGGCGGCAGTGGAGTCTTCCCCTTTCTTTGCAGGGTCATCGGCGAGGGACACGAGGCGGCAGAGGTGTTCGCGCCGAAAGAACGAGGGAAAGAAAGGCGCCATGAGAGCTGAATGTCGCCTCGTTTGCAAGGGGGAAATTGCCCAAAGCTGTGGGTGAAGTTGCTTTCAGGTCTCCGGTCCGAGGGGGAGCATCAGCATCGTCACGGAGGAGCCATGCTCGAGGATGCAGGACCATTGTACAGTTAAGTTGGGCACGCTGTGTAGCACAGTTTAATATAATGCTGCCATGCGCATAGTAGTTTTTGTGCGGTGCGCTGATATTTGCTATTGGCGAGGGCTGAATTGCATGGCGCACGTGTGTTGTCTTGGGCACATACCGGGAGGGTTGCTACTATACTAGTGCCTGGGTCGTGCGTTGAAGGCGCCGCTAAAGCCGCCCCATGTGTGTTTAAAATACCAATATACGAGTGCACAAGGCTACCGTCCTTATCCTGGCTGGGGGAATTCATGCTGTTCGAGTGTAATTTAAACTCTCGAGTTTCTGCCTTTTTGTTTACCGTTGCCTTGCTGCTTTGAGCTGCGTGTGTAGAGTGGGACATATGTGGAGGGGAGGAAAGCCGGAGGAACGTCCGCTCACTTCATTTAATTTAGGCGGCAATGGGGTGTGTTATGTAAGGTCGGAGCAGCGATATTTACATATAACGAACCGTGTACTATCTGCAGGAAACCATTGATCTTTATGAGGATTATTCTAATGCTACCTTTAATCACAAGAATGTCTGTGACCCTATTGAGTTTTAATATAACAAGAGATTCTCATGGACAAATGCTGCTTGCGCTTTTTAGGCTCCAATGTTTTACTCAGCGTTTCATAAACTGCACATCAATATCTCCATTTGAGGGCCCCCCCTTTTTTCATTTTCTGTGCTTGTCTCATGGCACAATGTTAGAGAAATGGTATTATTATAAGTGCTTGGTCAAGAAATCTTTGAGGAAAGATGCTTTTCCTTTCGTTCTGTAAATGACTGATAGACCCAGAGTTATTGGAGCATTGCTTGGATAGAATGGTGAAAACTGTCCAAGTTATACTACAGGAAAAGTGCAGTTTCATGCTCACAAGATCATAGCAATTCCACGGTGTCTGTCGGTTTCTTCAGTTGTTTAAGGTCGTTTTATGGTCATCGAGCAGCGACTCATATGTGAAGCTGTTGGAGAAAATGTTATTTGTTAGACCTAAGAGGTTGAAGGAGTGCTTCTAAGTTATATAACACAATTTAAGGTGATGTTTTCGGGTGGAAGGGGATCTACTATCCTCATTTTCACACTGGAAGCCTAGAGGTAGGCAATGTACTAATTATGTCAGGAAATAGAAGCCAGATGAGCAATATGTGGACCTGAATGTTGTTGTCTAAATTTAACGGTGGGATTATGGAATTGGGCTTGCTGTTCTTCAAGTATGGCGCTAGATCACAAAGACATGCCTTGGCCACCTCAAGATGGCTGAGAAATTAAACTTGTGACAACTGCAGCCTCAAAACCAGCACTCTTGGTTCAAGCAGAGGAGAATCACCCATTATCTGTTTTGTGACCGTTTCCACCTCAGTCCAAAGTATTCTGCGTAGATTTACACTACATATTGAGGTCCTTTTTCTGCTTGTCCACATCCCCTTCAGCAGAGTGTGCTCACTGCTGGTAATATCTTGTGTAGTTTATATGGGGTGTAGGACCTGCTATACAACCACTTACAGTGCACTTACAGTGCACTTCCTATTTCGAGTACTTATTGAGCTGTAGTGGGCATCTAGACATACCACCTCCCATTCTTTAGAGGAGAGCTTTCCCAATGTTACTTGCCAATTTCATTATTTAAGTCCACACAAATATGCTAGTGGGTATCGGGATGATGGAGTACACCTTTAAGATTGTTCCTTTAGGTGTGATGAATGAGCTGCGTCCTCTAATAAAGAGTGGAATGTCCAATGCCTGAATTTTTAGCATAATGTAATCTTTGAGATTCATCAATCTTGAAATCCTGCTCGGACCAAAGGAAGAATCCAAATGTTACGTATAATGGGTGTAGCTGGTTAGTACTACCTCCCTCCCGCTATTTGTGAAAGAGACCGGCCGTGGCGGCTGATGGCATTTGAAAGTGGTGAGGCGTTGAAGTCAGGTATAAATGTAACGTCGCAAAAGCACAATGCTTACCTGCCCCGCCATCAAAAAGGGGGTTTGAGAGAATGTTCCCCAGAGAAAGGTTTGAAATTAACAATAGCAAATGGAACATTTTACTATGGAATGCACAATATTAGCAACATGGAGACTTGACAGCTATAAATCAACCGTTTGCTTGTCAGATCATGGCACAAAATCTGCCTTTGTGAACAGAGGTGCCCCGGCAAAGTATGATTAACAATTAGTTATTATTACCAGCGGCTTAATGTTGTTAAGTCAAATGTAGAGCTGGAATATAGTCCTGGTGGAGTGTGTAAAGCGAAAGTAAACAGGCACAATGGAAATATTGTTTACTGCGGAACACTTCTATTTTAATTTTAGTTGAACCTTTAACTTTTGCAGCTTCGAGGATATTACGGTTACTGCATTTTTAAATAAGATGTTTCCGAATGATCTGAAATGTCACACCAATGTTGAGCTTCGGAGACATACTAAATCAATATCTACGATTATCATAATATGACATATTTAGGTAACATGTTCAATAATTTTCTCGAGCATGCAGGTGAAGGATGACGGTAAAAATATAGCTTGCTTGAATGTTTCCAGGCTGACGCTAACAGTTTGCATCTTCATTTGTATCCCAAAGGACAAGATTTCACGCAATTTGCAATGTCATCATGTGGAGGGGCTAAGGGCACATATAACCGGATTTGACACTCTGCAATAGTGGGGCCGTGCTGTCACAGCAAGGCAGCTGGGCTGTGATATATTATTGTGTTATATTGTGACATTAAGGTTATTGGGGGGCATGCTGCTGCCTTTCTAGCCGAAGTTAGACTTGTACCTTGAAAGTTTCTTTCACCAGTAACCAGCTTAACACAAATGTGTTCAAGTAACACTGCCCCAGGTTTTCAACTTTTAAGAGTCTAGTCAGCCCGAAAAACTGTGACACTTACGCTATCTTAAATTAGCACCGGCAGTATTCACTGTATTCAACTGGAACTGCCTCATTGTTGTCCGCTAGGCGCTGGCAATACTTTATCCAAGCCATGGTGGCTGCTGATTTCTCTTACGAAAGAAACAGCTATTGACGTAAGTCAAATTTTTGACACTATAGAACGACTATCATTGGTGTCTGCTAGGTGATAGTTAGAACAATCATGGAACCATTCACGAATAGGGATACCATCTTCTCTTGGGGTCAACCTGGGGATTAACGACATCTAAAGGTAGGGCTTGACGGGGCGGAGAAAGCCAGTTTCCCTGC
Source organism: Lissotriton helveticus (assembly GCF_964261635.1). Lineage (NCBI taxonomy): Eukaryota > Metazoa > Chordata > Amphibia > Caudata > Salamandridae > Lissotriton > Lissotriton helveticus. The sequence continues at coordinate 608,631,498 of NC_136059.1, read as the reverse complement.
AAGCCAAAGCGGAAAGCCAAACAATGGACTTATTTCATTGAGGGGGTAATAACCATAGGAGGTGCTGTTCACTATTCTAGGGGGGACATTGCACCAGTCCAATCACTGCACCTGTCCAAACGACCATTCATGGACGATAGGTTAAAGTCAACATTATTGGTAGGCTATCCTAGGGTTAGCTGTATTGCGCGCAGCCTTCAGGCTAAGTCTTGAAGGAATATAGGGCAGCTTGTTTTACCAGTCTTTAATTTCATGAATGAGTAAATGAAAAAAGAACAGGTGTATAACAACAAATATGTATTGGTAAGAAACACACCCCTTTAGTTCAGTCAGTAAACTTAGTTAGCACACAAGTAAACTGGCACAATATACGTTGAGCCTATGATGAGATTTGAGGCAAATGATTCGGTGTGAAGACCTCTATAGCACACAGTAATTTACCACCGTATACGTTGAGCTCTAGGGGTACACCAAAGCCATATATTAATAATATGGTGGGGGAACCACGAATGGCATAGAGACAGGGCCTAGAGCCTCTAGAACGACTAATGGGGGTCCTGATAAAGATACACATCCTGATGTCACACCTAAAAGGTGCCCAAGAGCCTAGTTGCGGCATCACATAGTTCTGGGGATGCATGTGATCATGTCCGGGTGGCTGGGATGATATTTCCCAGAAGCCAAAGTGGCGTACTTAATAGGTCCTTGGGGCCAGTTTAGGGCCTGGCGGAGTTTGGGCTGTGCTAATTCTTTAGCCAACAACTGTGATACTGCACTGCTAAGTAAGCCGTCTTGTTTTAACACATAGATCCTATGCATAAAGACGTGGGTAGGAAACAGACAAACTGAGGCTATGCTTAACATTTGCTGTCGGCGTGTTAAGGTGTACGGATCTGGCATTAAGATTAGCTAAATTTAGCGACTGATGGTAATATAAGTCTGACACGTGTACAGCAGTTATTGCCGGAAAGACTAATGGTGTGTGTCTATCTTTCCAATTTATGTATGACCGGGTCCATGGTTGATACCTGGAGTGCTCCATATCACAACAGCTGCAACAGGTGGACAGCTCAAGGGATGCTTACGTCAGTCACGGCTGGGTCCATGGCGGATATCTGAGGAGTACTCCACACCGCAACATCATCAGTGGGTGGACGTCAAAAGGAAAGCATACGTCGAGAAAGAAGACACCAAGGGCCCAAGTATTGCTGGCAGGTGTTAGTGTTACCCATTCCCTAAGGTGGAAGTGGGAATGGTTACCCGGGTTTTCTCGGTCTTTTTCTGGTTCTTGCAGTTTCTCAAACCTGCCACGCAGGGGAGGAACTCCTCACTAGAAGTTGTGGAGCAAAAAATGGTTACCCAGGTTTTCTTGGTCTTTTCTGGTCCTTGCAGTTTCTCAAACCTGCCACGCAGGGGAGGAACTCCTCGTCAGAAGTTGAGGAGCTAAAAATGTGCCAGCACAAACAACGTGCCGGACGCAGGACAGGGAAGAGTGGGTTTGAGGGTCTGTGCCATGGTCAGTTCAGGAACTGCTTTCAGGGACTTTTAGCTCAGCAGCCCGACCCCCTGTCAGTGGTGATACCTCACCTAGGGGGGACTGAATGGGCCAAACTGGGGAGGCGAATACTCATTGATGGGTTCATCTCCACTGTGGGTGGGTCTTCAGGACTAGCCCGGGTGGCACAGTGGGTGGGTCTCAACTGATCCCAGGGTGGCAAGGACCCGGTCAGGGCGTTGAATCACTCGATAAAGAGGATCAACACACAGTGGGACAAATTATTTCAAGCCCCGGTTCCAGATGATCCAACATGGGTGTATTTGTCCTACCTGGTAAGGGGAGTCCATTTGACGGAGGAAGGAAGGGGCCTGGGGTCTGGGCCTGGTTGGAAGGTTTGCTAGAGTGAGAACTTTCTAGGGTAGGTCTAGGCAGGGGGAGGCCAGATCGTCGGTTAACAATGCTGGCCTGTGGCGGTAAGGTCATTATCGGTGAGCACATATTTGAGGTCTGAGGGGGCGGGCATCATCCTATGGAGGTTCCCGCCCAGGGGGAGGGGCCTGCGGGCCACTCCCACAACTCCAGGGGCAAGGTAATGGATGCTACAAAGCAAAGGAGCGCGGGTAGGAGTAGTTCACGCTTTCCTTAGGCTGGTAGCCACCCCGCGCGCGTGGACTCACGACGCCACCGGCGCAGAGTAAGGGCCCTCCTTTAGTGGGTAAATGGAGTTCAGGGCGTAGACCGGGCAATTCCCGGGGTAACACTGCGCATGCGCACATCCAGAGGGGAGGCGCAGCTTGTAGGACCTGACACCGGTAGTGACCCTGCCATATGGCCAGAAATGTACAAAAATTCTAGATGAGGATGTTTAGTATAAGTTAGGAAAACAACATGTATTAGAGTTTTGTTAAAGTCAGGCTCTCAAACTTATTGCTAAACCTAAATGTCCTGCTGAATTTTTGTATAAATTGTTGATTATGCAATTAAAACCTTTTTTAATTTCATACTTTAATAAATACGGCCGGGCGACTAGCGCCCGCCTTCCAAAAAGTAAAGACGTCTCGTGTCCACGTTCCTGGGTATTGGGTGCCGGATTGGGGGGGAGGCGGCAGCTAGTCGCTGACCATGTGAAAAGGGGGGGCCCTCGGCCCCCCCCGCACGCATGGCGGCGCGGCGACCGTCGCCCCCACTGTCTCCTTTGTTGCCATTCGGCGGTGGGGGCGTGCCCTGGGGGGCGCGGCCCACCGCCGGTTGGCTGGCGGCCACCTTGACCCGGATCCTGGGAAGTGGGTCCGGGTCAAGGGGGGCGGGCTAGAGGAGGGGCCATCTGGCCCCTCGGGAATAAAGAGATAGGGAGCGCCCAGGAGACCCCCTTGTCCCTGGACGCTCCCTCGCCGAAACGGTGTGCCCCGCTCTCGGGGCTTCTTTGTTTTCCCACCCACCATCCCTTGGAACAAAATGTTTGGTAGCAGTTCTTATGTCTGGTTGAATGGTAAGTTCTGGATGTACGGTCCACGGGTCTCACAGGGTAATAGAGATGAACTGTTGGTATATTTTGTTGATGCTTTTGTCTAGGAATTTTTTCCCCCTTTTATCAAGTCATGTGTGAAGTGAACTGTATTTAATGCTATGTGTCTTTAGGCCTTTTTTCCCTTTGTAGCTATACGTTGATACTGTTTGAAGTGAACTGTGTTTAATGCTATGTATCTTTAGGCCTTTTTTCCCTTTGTAGCTATACGTTGATACTGTTTGAAGTGAACTGTATTTAATGCTATGTGTCTTTAGGCCTTTTTTCCCTTTGTAGCTATACGTTGATACTGTTTTATTAGCCAGTGTAGCTGTCCTTTAGAATTTTTTCCCATAGGTCGTCGTATTTATTAGGTATGGGGCATGCGGTAAGGTCATTATCGGTGAGCACATATTTGAGGTCTGAGGGGGCGGGCATCATCCTATGGAGGTTCCCGCCCAGGGGGAGGGGCCTGCGGGCCACTCCCACAACTCCAGGGGCAAGGTAATGGATGCTACAAAGCAAAGGAGCGCGGGTAGGAGTAGTTCACGCTTTCCTTAGGCTGGTAGCCACCCCGCGCGCGTGGACTCACGACGCCACCGGCGCAGAGTAAGGGCCCTCCTTTAGTGGGTAAATGGAGTTCAGGGCGTAGACCGGGCAATTCCCGGGGTAACACTGCGCATGCGCACATCCAGAGGGGAGGCGCAGCTTGTAGGACCTGACACCGGTAGTGACCCTGCCATATGGCCAGAAATGTACAAAAATTCTAGATGAGGATGTTTAGTATAAGTTAGGAAAACAACATGTATTAGAGTTTTGTTAAAGTCAGGCTCTCAAACTTATTGCTAAACCTAAATGTCCTGCTGAATTTTTGTATAAATTGTTGATTATGCAATTAAAACCTTTTTTAATTTCATACTTTAATAAATACGGCCGGGCGACTAGCGCCCGCCTTCCAAAAAGTAAAGACGTCTCGTGTCCACGTTCCTGGGTATTGGGTGCCGGATTGGGGGGGAGGCGGCAGCTAGTCGCTGACCATGTGAGATTTTCTATGTTTCTGTACGCCTGTCCATATATCATACCAACTTTTCATTTCACCTCCTCCCTCTGTCTTTCTATCATTCTACAAACCCCTCTATTTTAATCCCCTCCTATATCATTTTCCCTTCCATTATTGTGTCTCTCTTGTTTTCCGTCTTTCTTCCCATCTCCCTCTCGCTGTCTGTCTGTAGTTGCCCTGATTTTCCCCATTTCCATTGGCCCTGCCCTATTTCCCGCCCTCTCTGTTAGTCTATTAACTCCCCCTCTTTCTCACTCCTGTCTCCCACATACACTTTATCTTTCATTCTTTTTCTACCTCTAATGTCCTTATTCCCCATTCTCTTAATTTCCATTGCCTCTATGAGTTTTACGTCAGTTGTTTTTCCTGTTTTATACATTTGCCCTTGCTTCAATTGTGTCTTGTGCCATTTACCCTCTTTTCCCTCTTGCTCCTGAACTTGTTCGTGTCCTACACCTAATGTTATATTTTGTTGTGTTCTATTTACGGACTTGCTGCTATCAGTAACTACCAGCTTTTTTTCCGACGGCATCGGATAGAGGTTGCCGATTTTGCACACACACAGGACTTGGTGAGGAGGACCCAAGCTGAGCTGACCTGAGCCGCGGTGCTGCAGGAAAGTACGTCGGTGGCCACTAGTGTTTTGCAGTCTTGTTGGTGACGGAGGGGTGGAGGGGGGGGGGGGAGCTTACTGAGGCCAACCACTGACCGCCTGCTCTGTCGAGCCGTCAAGCCAGGGGGACAGGGCGACCAAACTCCGTCAGTCCCGGTATAATATGGGCTCCCTCGTGGTGGAGCAGACTGCGGAGCGCAGAAGCCTGCAAAGAACTGAAAGGAGGTGTGTAGCGAGGTAAGCAGTGGGTTTAGGCCCCTGCACATTTGTAGAGGCCCTGGCCAGTGGAAGTGGCCTGACTAGGTTCAACTTGCAGACCGGTTGTACTCCCCTATCCTCACCCTGCCCCCCATCAGGAGCAGTCTCAATGTGTGCAGCTCCCAGTTTTTATGTGTTTCTGTGCATTTTCATCATAACTGCAACCCTGCAATCCAACCTCTGCTTGTTTGCCTTGTTTGCCCCCTCTTCCTCCAAGTTTAAGCTCAAGCATGCACATCTTCCATCTATAATAAAATCCCTCAGGAGGGCTGACGACAAGGTATTACTGCAGGGGAGGGCATACAACAGCAGAAGGTGTGGACTTTGTGCAAAAGCGAACACGGGGTCTCCTTACAGGGCGTAACACCAAGGAGGAAAGGCACAGAGGGAACAAGGCAATGCTTTCTTATTCGACCACCAGTTACTGCAAGCAGCTTATTTGGTCATTAGCCACCACAAGTGACACACAATGGTACACAAACCATCATTAACAATTGTCTGTGCGAGAACTAATAAATTTAAAGAGGTGAGGGAACACCTCCCTACCGAAAACAAGAGAAGTAGTGTATTCCAAGATAGCTGGACGTTATCACACAGGGTGTTCAATCAAAGGCAAGTATCCACCATGTCCAAAATGCAGAGCCGGGCATAACAGAAGCCCCACCAAGAGGTCAGCCATGAGTAGGGCTGTCAAAGACATCCAAAATTCAAAGGACTCTGGCACTGTCCCAGCCCCAACCCCAGTAAGCAAATATTTTACAAAAATGTCTTCTCTAAATAAGGGATGCACCGTGGAAATAACTGAGAAATAAACACCATTTGAACTGGACAAACAGGCTGGCACTTCAGCTCTATCCCCACAACAAAAGCACTGCAGCACGGAGCAGCATGAAAGGCTAGGTACATCATTTAGCCAACTCGCCAATCTCAGCATGATGCCCAGGATGCATCCTTCAGTAGGTGAGATAATTGAGATATCTTCAGCACTTACACCAATGCCAGTTTCTAATGCCAACGACGAAGAATGCACACTACAACACGGTGGTTGTTACCTTGGAGATTTGTTGAACGCCCATACTCCTCCTTCATCACAGTGCCACATTTCTACTTCTAAACCACAGCAATGTAAAGGTGTAAGTACAGTAAAGGTGTGAATCCATTGTGAAGCAATAGAAGATGTGACGGTGGGGGGATCGGTGCACCCCCCAGGATACTCTTGTCTCAAGAACACAGAAGCTTGGAGTAACTCATTCATGGGGAGATTATCCTCCTGTTAACTTCTAGCGAGCAAAGTTGTCACATTCAAGTAGAGGGGTATAATAGCTCTGGGAGACTGGGAGAGACATAGAACTCATCTAGTAGCATTAAATCTCAGCCTCAAATAAGTCGACCCTCCAAGACACTCTTCTAGCATCAATAAACTCAACCCTAGCCGCAACAATCAATGCTCTTAGATGGTAATCACACATGCTGGAGTTACAGATGGACACTATGCAGTCTATTGTCACAGCAATATCTGAGATGGCTTTAAAAATTGGCAAAATAGATGCAAAACTTGGCTCTCTAGGTAAAAATTGCTCAAGTCTCCCAATCATGGAGAAACTCAGAACACTCCTGGAAGTGTTTGTGTCACTTGTCACTGAGTTAAAGACCATGCAGGCCTTACTAAACACACCTAAATCGAACCAGCTAACCACTCATGCAGGGTGCAGGAACAATTTGCAAGACACCCCAAAAGCAACATCTGAATCTGCCAAATAGAGCAACACTGATGATTCCATTACCACAACGCTTCCGGTCTCATTGGGAACATGCAATCAAAACCAACACACATTCCTTAGTCATCCAAACCTCTTGACTACAATACCTTCGAGTACCTCAGCTGCAATCAAAGCTACTGAAGAACCATTATCTAGAAGAGAAAAGAAGCACTGAAAAAACTACAAAAATCAACATTGATGTCTTTCAACAGGATTCCTCACACACTCAGCCTCATCTAATAAGTGCCACCATTGCCTACGTAACGTGTGTTGTTGTATTTGAGTGTCCTCCATTTATTGCAGTATTATACCTCTACTTGTACTTTGTACGCTTTTGTAACCTGCACACATGTCACTTTTTCCTCCTATAATGCACCGTTTGCTACCTCTTGTATTTTGTTTGCTCACAATTGTCACTTTTGCCTCATGTAATGTAACGTTTGCTTTTGTAATTTGTTCAATTAAAATGTTCTCATGTATCAGTTCTGTTCCTATTGTGAAGCGCGCTGACACCTTCGGGTAAAGTCCACGCTATATAAAAACGCATAAATAAATAAATCACACAGTATCAAAGGCTGAGACAGAGCCCAAGACCCATCCAGCTATAACCACAGCCCAGAACCTCTTTTAAATTTTTAAGAACTAGACGTCTGCCAATAAACCACTTTTTACCCAAAATGTACAAAGTATGGGTGTGCAGAAGCAAAGGGGACCAGCCTCTCCATTATCTCCGAATAGGCAATGAGCTGGACCAAGTCCCCCAGAAATCACAGCGGCAAGAGCCCATGCCCCGTCTCTAAGCCCAGTCGGGCAACTTGCAAGATCACACCACTATGCAGTCACAGAGGCGGGGACACTGCCTTCATGAGAAAACTCACCAAGGGGGGGCAATCCCACAGACATGTACACTAGTCCATCTACACTTATTAGAATATCATTGGCCAAAGATAAAGGTGTAACCCACACCAGAGAAGCCACGAATAGTTACTCAGAAAACAATATCATGCTCTTTACACCAGAGCATGGACATCCTAAATAGGTCAAATATACTGTAAATCCTGCAACATATTCCAGAATTGGCACTCCATACATCTGATGGCCTGATACAGATACAATTCAGGTCCTCAAGCTGCTACACATCAAAAGAATCGACAATAGCTGCCTGGAAAAACTGCTCTAGCCCAAAAGATACTCGCAGAAATGGCTCAGTTTGCTACTTGGTGAATCCACGTTCAGGCGCCTCAACAAGAAAGGTATCCTTATACGCTGACGGGAAGTTCCAGCACAAGGGTGGCCCAACAAAAAGGGAGGTGCATATTAAGAGGAATTTCGTCAGCACCATCCAGTAACCCCTTTCCTAATTTGAGATTCCGGTGCTTTTTCTCTCCAAAGAGGCCAACGGCAGCACGTAGAATCACTGCAGACTCGCTAGTTTCGCACCATACAAGTGACTGGGGTTAGCTAGCTGCCAACCTGGCAGCTAGCCAACCCCAGTCAGTTGTATGGTGCGAAACTAGCGAAACCAACTCAATCATAGCCTCAGTGAGCAAACTGTATAATACCTTACAATAAAACATCAGTGAAGCCCCTATCAATTATATCTTGGAATGGAGAGGAGATCAGCTATGCCTGCGAGAAACCTGGTCACTGTCCCGTTACTAAATCCAGATTTCGCAGAATCCCAGCCCCTTGCCAAAAAGACCAACCTGTTTGGCATACCTTCTGAAGGCCTATCTATCAATGTTAACTTGCCGTTGGTCATGAGAGAAGTAAAAATCAACATAGCCACAGATATGGCACAGGCTGTATTACTGATGGGTTTGAAGCTGGAGGGGCATCGATATTGCAAATAAATGTGTATTTTAATTGCAAAGATAGCCTGAGGATAAGCCCAATGATAGAACTTGTGGTTATCCTGAACGAGTTAATCCATGCCTATCCCACTTGCGAAATAATCATCACTAGTCACTTCAATACTTGCATAATAGGGTGCCATTGATGAGGGTAAATCTTCTATCGATCCCGCAGGCATCATTCTAAACAGATTTCCTAAAACACATTTACTAAAGTCCACACAAGACAGATCCTCATTGACAAAAATACCCAAGTCATTCAATAACATCTCAACGCTGGACTATGCATTCATGACCAGTGTCCTCTTTGACTAACTTTTGGACTTCTCAATAAAGCAGCAGCAGTCCAGCGACCATCTCCCTTTATCTGCCCTAATATCTCTGCAGTCACTTACTGGCACATGCATCACCGTAGGCTTTTGCGATTCCTAAGTAGCGATTTTTAAGGAATTGCTATTTAGGAATCGCAGAAGATAATGCATGTAGGAATCACCATAAAAAGAGTGATTCCTAAACATTCCTTAATTGCTACTCGCAAATTGCTAGTCGCAATTAAGGAATGCGGTTCCATTCAGTCCTATGGGCCTCCAGTCCCTAGGAATGAATTGGAGATTGCATGAGCAATTTGCGAGTACCAGTAGTACCAGTAGGTACTCGCAAATTGCTCATGCAATATCAAGGGTGCAAGGGTGTCAAAATGACACCCTGTTGCACCCTTGAAATTGATCTCTGCACATATGTTGCACACACACATGCCCTAAGGGCATGTGTGTGAGCAAAATGAAACTTTGAAAAATGCACAAAAGTGCATTTTTTGCAAATTTTTTGCAAATTACCATGAAGTTCAACTTCAAAGTAATTTGCTACTACTATTAGCGAAATCGCTAATTTTTTAACTTTCATGCATTGAATTTAAGGAATCTCAATTTGGGATTCCTTAAATGCAATCGCAATTTAAGGAATCGCAATTTAGAGATTCCTTAAATTGCGATTTTTGCATTTGGGATGATGCATCCCAAATGCAAAAATTCTGAGTATTCTGAGAATCTGCCCGTTTGCGACCGGTTTTTGGTTGGATGCATGGTGCCCTAAATGACTTAGAAAACTTGATTAGAGATGAGGACATTTTGCCCATTCATCAATTGGGCTTCAGGGAAGGGGCTTCTACTACGGATAACATCATTGCACTAGCATACTTGCTGGAGCAGGCTATCCAGCCGAATAATCAGCCACTTTTTGCATGCTTTGTCAATTATTCTGTACCTTTCAAAGGCGTGGACAGGAAAATTCTCTGGAGCAAAGTAAACAGCTGGGGAATCCCAAAAAAGCTGCTGTATGCCATAATCACATTCTATTCTCAAACCAGGGTGCGAATCAAGCTTACACAAACAATGGCACCCGCCAAAGTATACATGGACCAAGGACTAAAACAAGGATGTGTCCTTGCACCCATGCTATTCAATCTGTACACTGCTTATCCAGGAACATCTTTAAAAACTGCTAATCTGTTAGTGCCTAAAATTGGTCAAGAGTGTTTATTCCTTGATGCAGTACACCAATGACATGATACTAATGGAGCACACGAAAGTGGGACTGCAGAGAGCCCTGGGAGCGCTAAATGCTTATAACATCAACAACAAATTGGTGGCAAACTGCAAGGAAAAGGTTGTCATATTTGGGCTCTACCCCAATAAACACAAGTTGCAGTGGAGATTGGGAAATTTTAAAATAAGGAGTGCTCCCAATTTCAACTATCTGGGTGTGTGGTTTGTGAGAAATGGCAAGCCTAAGTTGCACATCCCCTGCATGGAAGAAAAGGGTGTAGGTAGTGACCTACTCCCTGTGTAAACTACACTATACATTTCACAGCCCATCCACTGAAGCCAAACTAAAGGCAATAAGAGCAAAACTCCTCACCTCCATTTGCTATGGTCTCATAGCTTTCCAGGAAGCTTTAGTGGACATCATGGAGAAGGCACAATGCCATGACTACAAACGCATCTTCGGAATCCCCTCATATTCTCTAGTACGCCTTGAATTCAGTCTGAACATAAAATCTCTTGAGAACTGGGCAACCATAGTCCGGTACTAATGCAGAGTCTGTGCATCACCCTCAAACACAATGAAACAGATCTTGAAGGACATTTTTAAAAACGAGGAGAACCACTGGTCCGATTATCTGACCGCAACTTGCTACAAAGTAATTTGGTTATATAAAACGGGGAAAACTTTGCAAATCCTCCAATATCTTTAAAACTGCACAGAAAAACACAAGTCAGGCTTTTATCTATGCAAGAAGACTTTAAATCCATAGGAGAGTCTAACAGTAACATCCAGGTCATACTAAGCTCTTACAAAGAAAAGCACTGCCAGACATACTAAAACTGTGCGTTAAGACAGTCAATGCCCAAGCAGATCCTCTTTGCAAGACTTATGGCTCTTCTAATGAAATATCTAAACAGCTGCTAAAAGTTGAGCTACACCACTTAAAAGAGGAATCCTTGGACCATCTGTTCTGCCCGGTCCTTCTAAACGCACGCTGCACTTTAAAAATGCCACTATTCTTAAAGTACACTGCTCATTCATGCAGGGAAACAAAAGAGCTGCTTTTTAACCTGGAAACCCTGTGGAGCTGGAAAGATCTGCTAAATGTATTGACCTAATCTGCTAACCACCTAGCTTCTTACAAACAGGACGGTATAGCTAATATATTTAAACTTGGAAGGATCCAAAATATTGATATCTCAGAAGTGTAAATGGGACTATGCTTTTACATCTGGCACTTGGCACTTTAAGTCATATCTGCATTTGCGCCTTGAAATAAACCTGATTAAGCATGAACAATCACTTATAAGCAAATTCTTCCCATTGATAAGGATATAGAATTCATCAATTTCATAAGTGAAATTGGGTCTACGCTTCCAAAACTGGCATCTGCACTTTAACTAATGGTGTATAACTTAGAACTTGGCAACATCAGAATGGAAATCGGGACAATGTTCCTACAACTTGCACCTTACACTTTAACTCAAGGTGTAACCCAGAAGATCTTCAAACTCAGCAGCATCACAAGTGAATTTGGGACCATGCTTCTCCAACTAGCACCTTGAGCTTTAAGCCACGTCGCATTAGTCCAACATAATGAATCAGTCCCAGCAAGAATCACATTCTATATGCTGCACCTTATGCTTTCTGAAGTGGCCACTGCCAGGTTCCATGCACTTTAAACGTGGCCTCCAACACAAGTTTTTGTGCACCCCGCTAGTCGCTCGAAAGACTCATATGCACAGCAGCCGCTTGATAGAGTTAGACTAGCTGCAGTACAAGGTTCTGTGCACCCTGCTGGCTATCTGAAAGACTCAAAAGCACAGCACCCGCTCAACAGATTTGGAATGGCCTGCACAGTAAAAAACCTCACTGCACGTTGCACTCTTTAGATGCGGTCAGTTAAAGAACCCAACTAATCTAAGGGGCGCCTATCAGGTGTCATCGTGTATTAGTAGTTTTCGTCAACAAGATTTTAAACTGTATATTTGAAAGGTATTTTATTGTACTTGTGTTACGGTTATATTTTACGACACACTTGAAAATGTCTAAAATCTTTTAAGGAACATTGGGCTGACGAATGTTGTTTTATTCGAAACCTATGTGTTATCACACTTTTGTAACAATTTTAATTAATTGAATCAAATAAAGTATTACTTACTTACACACCCAATGTATTAATGTTAGTGTGCAATATTGATGTAGCAGTAACCAGCCAAAAGGCAGCAGAGTGCTAAAAAGGGTCAAATGTGAGGGATATTGTGTTAATTTCTGGCTGAGACTACCCCTTGACCACCTCAAAGGCTTTACACTTTAACCTTTGGAAACTTATCCAAAAGAAGCCAAACAGGGGTCACCTCTCAGACAGTCATAGTTTTAGCCCTCCCTTTGTAGATCGAGCCTAAATAGCACTAACGCTGTCTGGAAGATCTGTTGTATGTACTTTGTGGGCTCTGGAGATCAGCCCCAGGACTTCTCTGCTTCCACTTTTGATTAGGGACTATTTTTTTCTGTTCAACAGCCTCTATTTAAGTGTCCTGATAGAAAACGACCAGTAGAGGGCAGTAAAATACCAGAATTGCTTTCTGCTTGTTCAACTGCTTCTATTTAACTGTCTTGATAGAAAACGACCAGTAGAGGTCAGTAAAATACCAGAACTGCTTTCTGCTTACGGACGTTCTTTTTTTATTTTTCTGGCAACTGCCTCTATTTAACTTTCTGATCCAAAAACGACCAGCAGGGGTCAGTAAAATACAAGAATCACTTTAGCATTCTCTAGATTTCAGGCCATAGAAACTTGTCTTCCACGAGCACTCTTAGACAAACATATTTTTGTTAAAATCTTGCATTTTCAGTGATATGACCACCGAAGGCCCCAATTTTATATTAAAAACAGAGCTTTTAACTAAACCATTTCCCACTGATAGGCAATATTTTTCTGTATGTGTTCCCATACCTGGCGTGTTCTGCAGTTTGGTGCTTACTTTCTCTCCATGTTAAAGAACAGTAGATGTTTCAGCACCCAGGCTAATGTGCTGCATAGCTAGATACATACAAGGTCCCAAAGGCGAGACCGATTGCATTGCAAATGCTTCTTTGCCTCCTTATCATGTTATCCCATTATTTTTATTATGTAAAGCACTCTGACACCTAAAATATCCAAGGAGTTCTGGACCAAAACCCTACAGGAATGCCCACCCAACCAGACCTGGAACCTTGATGTCGACTCCAAGCTCTTCAGTAAATGACTCACCAACTGTGCCAACCGCAACGCTCCCACCAGAAACAAGATCTACACAAACAATAAATGACCCAGCTGGTACGGAAATGACCTCAGGGAGCACAAACCCCAGTGCAAACAACTTGAGAGAAAATGGAGATTCAACAAAAACACCACATCATCTATGAGAAGAAAAAGGCCCTAACTCTCAAACTTGCAGCCAGCTCTAAACAACAGCAAAGAACTCTTCACCATCGTCAAGGAGTTAATCCTGCAGCTGCCAAGGAAGACATCACCCCATCCCAAGCACTCTGCAACGACCTCTCAAACTTCTTTAACAGAAGATTGCTAAGATCTACAACACATCAGACCCACAGCATACCAATACGAACTCCCCTGACAAGCAGGACGCCTCCTTCATCACCAAACAGCAACTAAGGGAACTGGAAGCATCTTTCAAATGAAACAACCACCGCCCTGATGAATACCATCCACTCAGGAGCCCCCTCAGACCCATGCCCCCATTTCAAATACAACCTTGGAAGAGCCATCAATTTCCCTGCGCTCACCGATATCATCAATGCCTCCTTAACCACTGCCACCTTCCCATCTTGCTAGAAAACTGCAGAAGTCAACGCCATATTCAAGAAACCAACAGCAGACTTCAACACTTTCAGCAGCTACAGGCCCATCTTGTTCCTGGTTTTTCCAGCTAAAGACATGGAGAAAGGGATCAATACCCAACTCGCAGAAAACCTAGAACTCTATCAACTCCTAGACAGCTCTCAATCGGGCTTTTGCACCAACCACCACACAGAGAGAGCCCTCATTTTGGTCACTGATGACATTAGAAGCATCCTTGAACGAGGAAAAATGGCCGCGCTCATTCTCCTCGACCTCTCTGCAGCTTTCGATCCCACAAGTCACTCACCAGAAAGATTCAGCAGTTGAGAATCTGTAGAATGGTCCTTAAGTGGATATGCTCCGTCCTCATGGACAGAAATCAATGAGTTAAACTTCTCCCCCTACATCTCAGAACCCAAGAAATCATCTGTGGAGTCCCTCAAGGATCCTTGCTCAGCCCAACACTCTTCAACATCTACATGACGCCTCTCGCTGACATCGTCAGAGATGGGGTAACTGTAGAGGGGCCTGAGGAGACTGTTCGTGCCAACCTCTTGCAGTAGCCGCAGAAACTGTAAAGGAAACTTTTTGCAGGGGTCAAAAGACCCATACAGCATGCCCTGACCTACTGTCCTTAGAGAATTCTAAGGCAGAATCAACTTTTTCACCAAATAGACATCAGCCATTAAAAGGCATATCCATAAGGGAGGCCTGTACGACCCCTGAGAACCTATGTAGTGCATCCACACTACCTCTCGCCTCAGACAAACAGTAGCATAAAGTTGTGCACGGATCATTCACTTGGCCACATCTTGACCATCTTGCACGGCCTGAGCCAAGGAGGCCCTAAGTTCTTCCGGGGCTGCCGGGCAAGATCTCACTGGTCATGCTCCTGAGGGTGTGCATATTTTGGCCCAATAAACAAACAGCATTTACTGACCTCAAAGATAGGCTAGCTGAAGAGAACATTCACTTTCTGAATGTCTCAAACCTCTTCGTCTCCTTGTCCGGAGGTGTCTCAGGGAACAAATAGTGGTTCACGTTGCTGGTGGAAACCTGGACCACTACACTCTGCACAGTAGGCTGCTGTGTAACAAAAACAGGGTTGCCAGGAGCCAGTTTATGGCTTCTGGTCATCTGACTACTTACTGCCGGGCAAGAACAGGGCTTGCACTAAGTGCCTACTAACAGATCAGTAAGGGCTTCACTGAATGGAAACAAGGGCTCGGATGAGGCTGGCCCAGGCTGCAAACAGTATGTAAGGATGTTTGTCTTGACTTTAACTGAAGACAGTTTTAGGTCCAGAATGTCAGCCACTCATCGAAATACCACAGCAAAGGAAGAACTCTTCCTCTGGGGGCCCAATAATCAACCCAGTATCAGGGAAATGATGAAGCCTACTAACCTCCTGTAAGTCCAGTTAAAGAGCCATCATCATCATCATAATGGTAGGTTAAATTCCCACTATCATTATCTCTGAATGGTGACATGATCTAACCAAAAAGATGATGGAGCATTTGAGGGTGTATTGTCAGTAGTGGAAGCATAGGATCCGACTCAGGTATTTGGGGGGACTGGGTGTGCTGTAGCGGATTCAGAGTGCATCCTCCGTCGAGGTTGGGCCGATGCTAGTTTTGGGTCGGACATCGGAGTCAGTTCCGGATTCTCCTCTGACATCAGTGGCATCAGCACTGGCATCAATGAAGACGGAAATTATGCAAATCTCGGAGCTGGGGTCGAAGTCTGAACTGGAGTCGGTGTTAAACCAGTGATGGGTGCAAGGGGGTGAGACAGTGATGAAAATGGATCTGCTGGTGGTTGTCCAACTGAGGGCCCGGGGGATCATTGGAGCCTTACAGCATGCCAGAGGGAGATGAAACAGTAGTAAAGATACGCAGCATATGCTCCTTAAAAGCCTAGATCTGCTGCAGCTTTGCAGATGGGCATGGGAATTTGGTATGCATTGCGATCAATTGAACAATCGGCTCCTCAATTGGAAATCAGGAGAAAGATCACATGGCATATTTATGACTTCATGACTTCTCTTTTGACAGTGAGAGGCAGAATGGGGTTGAGACCAGCTTCACTTTCTTATGTTCCCGCTTGGACTTTGAGATGCCGCAGGACTTCGACTGCAAAAAAACCTTCTCTTGGAAGGGGCCATCGAGAGTGGACCCACACTTTCGACTTGGAGCGAGAGCAAGATTTACTTGAGGCCAGTGACTTCTTCCTTTGTTTGGCAATGTACAGCCTCATAGTCCCAGGTCACCTGCAGGTGCATGACTGCACAGTTGTGCCCCGAGTTCAAACACCAAAGACACACCTATTGTGGGCCTATGGCTGATATCTGTTTTCTGCAGTCACAATATGGTTTAAAGATTGTAGGTTTAGGAGGGAACATCATTCCCTTGCACACTGGGTTTCAATTTGGGAGTCATTGAAAGACTGACGAAATGTAGAAGCATAGCTCCCGATCCACATTTGAAGGTGCTGAAAGAAAGGAACTGACATTGACATGCAGCTTTGATGCTTATATGCAGGGCCAAACCGTCACTTCTGCAGTAGAACAAAGCCTCCAAAGAGCTGCACAGTGCTGCCTTGCGGAGAGCAGCAGCATGGCTATGAAAATCTTCCAGATACAGTTTGGTTGTCGGGGAATATTCTAAAGGTGAAGAATCTGCAGACAGAAGTGTCCATGAAAATAATGATTATTTTTAGGTAAAACGCAATTTAGGAAAGTAAACACTGTTATTTTAAAGTGGTAAATGCATGTATATATATATTTTTTTTAGTTGATATACTTTGGCTCAATGTGTCTGTATTTATTGCATGTATGGAACACATTAGTATAACCTAAGGCCAGTGACTGCTCATGTATATTCTTTTGCTTTAGGACAACCTTGGTAGAAGGTATTAAATACAACAAATGTTATTGAATTGAAATTATTTGTTCATTAGGTGTTGGGAAGACTCAAGTCCTAGATTGCCCTCAACAGCATTTGGGTACTAAACTAGTCACAAATCTATTATAGAAACATATTCATATATTTGTGCCCTTTTACAGAGATAAAATATATTTTTTCTCTTGACAGAAGAAAGTTCTTGATATCCAGAAGATTGGGGTCCAGGGCACTAGTAGAAGATCTAGTATCCAGTGTTTTCTTTTCTTTATTTTTTTGCAGTCCAATTACCCTTTCCACCACTGAACTGAGCATGTCTTCACCATTTGCATTTGCATTTCAAATGCATTTCAAATGCCTTTTGTGCTTATGGCCCCCGAGAATTCGTTTAATGTTTTTTGGGTTTCTGTTGGATATTTTGTATACCTTTATACATGGTTGTATGTAATTATTACATGGATCTGATGTACTGAGTCTTTTTTAAACTGTTTATTTTATGGCTGTATTTACTGCCGAATAAATATTATTATTATTATTATTAAATGCCTGTTCAAATCAGAGGCAAATTGTGGAATAATCGGTCTGCACTGGACAATATCCAACCCCAGAAATCAAAATATAGGTTAGTGTATTTACTAGGACTTGACAGGACAGCAAGCCCACAGATTCTTACCTGCCTAATAGATCCTGAAATATTCACGTTAGCAGATTTACCTCAGAGGATAATCAAACTTTAGGGAGTGATTTAATTCAGTCTCATGCCTCAACTACTTCTCTGGCATAGAGAGTTTCTGAATTACAAGGTGCTATTAATCCACCCTCCACTACTTGAACTGGGACCATTCCCATTATTCGATCCGCTACTTTTCAGTATAATCAAGAACCCTCAGGAAGTGTTTTTAAACTGTAGGAAGTAGCATGGGGACTACAGCCCCCAGGAAGTAGCATCTCCTTCTTCAAGCAGCAATTCGGTAGTAGGTGATTGTGCAGCTAACTTTTACGCTTGGCTCAACCTAAATGTTTTAGTGTGGATGTGAATAAAATTTGACACCTTTTTGGCTCAGTGACAGTTACATTTTATCTGCCACCCAAGTGCTTTCCAAATGAGCAATCAAAGGTGGCATTTGTCCTATTGTATTTAGGTGGGACTGCAACCTCTTGGCTTGGCAACTAAAGAGTTGAGAGAAATTACCCATTATTATAGATCTTTACTAATTCCAAGAAAGAACTGAGAAAACTCTTTGCACAACATACCTTTGTGCATTCAACAGACAAAGAACTTCTACATTTGAAGCAGGGGCACTTTCACTTACTAACTTATCGGACTGCATTTAATCAAATTTCTATTTTTAACCAACTGGACTAAATGTAAATGACGTCCTTTTTAGGTCTCGCCTACGCAGCACTCATGCGCTGCATAGGCGAGACCTAATGCCATCCGCACAGCTTTGGGGCTAAAAACGTGCACATGTTGCATTGCTTGCAATGGCAACGCGTGCACGTCTGGCGATTTCCTTGTGGGAGCGTGCAATGTCATATGGTCGCACGCTCCCGCAAGGGAATCACGCAGGCCCCTCCAGGCGCGCGCTTGTTTGCTTTGCCATGATAACGCCGATCTGAAAGCACACCAGTTACAGCGGCGCGCATCTGTTTTGTATTGCAATATTTATATATAATTTGTTTGTGTTGGTTTGCTCTGGACTGTAGAGATGTTTTGATGTACTATTCACTTCTTTCTGTGAGCTCTGCTGATTTAATAGTATCTTCTGTTAGTTTTGAGAGCCTCAGAGTGACTATGCTGTGGTGGGGCACGGTGTGTAGACTCTGCCCTTTTCCCACTCTTTGCCACTTACACACATACACTCTGTTGTACGTTCAGTCACACTTCTCTCAACAGGAGAACATTCTTGAGCTTGCTCAATCTCTGCTGCCTTCTTTGTGAAAGCCATGGTGATCTCCTCTGGGGCCCATTGGTGCTTTACACTTCTCGCCAACATTATCCATTTGCCTTTGGGTTGCCTGCTAGTCTAACGTTTTTATGTCGACTGTGCCATTACAGGGACACGCTGCTTCCTTCACCTCACAAACGACCGACTAACCAAGCCAGGTTCCCTCTGGGCTCAGCCAGCATGGGCATCAGCAGAATTTATTTCCAGGGGTGTGTGGGGTGTCATTTTAACGTACTCCGTTCAGCAGTTCCATTGTAATATAGGATGCCTATGCTTTTCTTTGTGAATGTAATGTGGGGAGGGATCGTATGTGGTCTTAGTTGGACTGAATTTGAGTCTTTTCCATCCTCTGTGGGTTAAAGGTCAGGGTGTTTATTCTGCTCAGCCTGTGAAACATTTACACCAATAAGGTAATTTGTTTATTTCTGAGTTTTTCTACATTTTGGTCTGAAATAGGCTGCCAGAGAAATGCAGAATGTCCATCACTCTCACGGACACCACATGTCATTAAGGTATCCAGACACTCTCGGCCACTTTACAGGGGACTTTGAGGAAAATGGAAGCAGGCCTGAGGCTGTTCAGTACTAGAAGAACAAGCATTGGCATATCCAATAGGTCTCATTTTTGTTAGGCAAAGGGAGATTAAGCGATTTGCCAGGAATCACAGGATGTTGAGCGTCATTGCCGAGACTCCAACACAGTTCTCCAGATTTTAGATCACCGCCTTAGCCGTTAGGCTACATCCTCTCCCCAGACTGAATCTGTGTTAAAAAAAAGTGACAGCAGCACATTAAAAACAATTAGAAGCACTTTAAACTGAATCATTGGAGTCAGGGTGGAGGGGCGTTGTTGTTTGCAGGGCTTTTATGCAGACAGATCTTTTTGTCCCAGTGAAGATTGGCACCCTGTGCCCAGCTTGCCCATGCCGAAAGCAGGGCCTTCTTATACAACACTTATCACTGTAGTTATATTCTTTCATAGCATTGTAAATATGTTACCATTACCTAAGGCAACGTTACTAAGGAATACGAAGATGGGTATGTCTACAGGTTGGTCAAAAGAGCTGGGTGGGCCAGACCACATCCCTGCGAGGCCAGTTTCAATAGTCCCAAAGTGGCTCATATTTTCTCTTTAAACTTCATAATTAAGGATGAACTTTGTTTGAGGAAAGGGTATGTCACTTTTAGTGACAAGAGAGACGTTTTAGAAAATGTATTCTGCTACTGGACGGCCCTCAGTTGAGAGACCACCGGGATACACGTGATGTTGCACTGAGTGGCATCCATAGAGTGTAGGAATTTACTACTGTGTCTCTACTCAAAATTCATGAGCTGAGTAATAGGCTGTTTTCTGTAACTGCTACTTGAAGATGAGCATGGTACTTACTTTCACAAGTTTCCTCTAGTCTATGGTAGAGCTCAGTGCATTGGAAAATGTAAGCATTTGGGAAGAGTTATTATGGGATTAAAAAATGTTATGCAGTTTGCAACTTCCAGGCACTGTGTTGAATGTCGTAAGGAAAAAAATTCAGTTCTCCTGTCTTCTTAGGAGCAGCCCGGTTGTGCGTTGGTGACACTTTAAGAAGATAACGTGGGAAGGAAAAACAGTTAACCTTAAGCCTTACACAGAACATTCTAAACCTCCAAGAAGAAGACATTCCACGCGCTTGAGGCTGCAAATAAAAGTAAGGCTGGTGGCAAATCCTTGTAATACAACCCTCGAACAATCATGGACCATTCCACACACAGTTAGGTACTGTGTAGTTGCTGTTTTAAAAGCTGGTTCCTCACAAAACAGATCATCATAGGGTCACAAGGTCACATATCACAACACACACCATCCAGGAATCTATGATGGTAATTTGTTTACATGGTTGGAGCCTATAGATTTTAAATGACTCTATCTGTACAGGTGTGGCAGGCCCTCTTAATGGTTGTGTTGATTAGTAAGCCAGTGATTGGAATGTATAATTAAATAGCAAATTGACACTACACACGCAATGGGAGCAGAAAATTCTATTAATTCCTGCTTACTAGCAGCAAATTCTGCCATGGATCTCAACAGGAAGACACAGGAACATATAGGCAGCATACAGCTATTACTATCTTCAGAGAGGTGGATGGTGTTCATGATAATTGCCTGTAAGGTACCCCGTTGGCAAAGAGTCCAAAGTACTGGATGGTCCTAACTGTGAAGAAGGCTGTTAGTATGTGTTTCTTCTCGCCCTCAAAAGGGTTGGCCGCAGCGTAATAAGAATGAGACATGCTACCAACGCGTTTTACAAAGTACATTTGTGGTTTTACTCTTGCATTATCTTGCAGTTGGATAATAATTTATTTTTTATGAGCAGTCAACTCACCGCTTTCTATAACATCAAAAAATCACAATACCTTTTAATAAGAAAGTTTTGAGCCACTTTGAAGAGTCAAATTTACAACCGATGGCTATAACTAGTCTATTGAAAGACCAATAGGTCGCCTTTGGGACATTATAAGTGTTTAGCCATGCAATAGTTGATGTTGCACAAAGGATATTATGCTGCATAATTAAAGACTTATAAGGTCCCAAAGGCAAGACCTATTGGCTATGCTAATGCTTGTTCTATCAGGGGTTAAACGAAGATCTAAAGGACATGTTTGAATACATTGTTGAGTTACCTGAAAGTTATTCAGACCTTATTGACTAATGATACAATTGGATCACCGATTAATGGAGGGAATTTCCAAGCAATATCATAAATTACCCTAGGTGATCATTAGGAACAACAAGAAAGAACACATTGAAGCAAGTTTTAAGCTTGAGCAAAGGAGGAGGGCTCCAACACCCAGGAAGTGGTTTTCAGCACATTGTGCTCCGATGGGACACATTCTGGCCAGCTTGGGGACCGTAGCGGGCGACTACAGCCCCCAGCCAACATCGCGAGCCCAGGAGGAGGGCTCCAATGCCTAAGAAGCACTTTTCAGTTCGTGAGGGAACGGGATGCATTTCGGCCTGTTTGGGGACCACTTCAAGGGACTACGGCCACAGGCAACATCGCCATATTAAGAGGAGGGCTCCAATGTCTAGGAAGCTCGTTTCAGCGCATTGTGTTCCTGTGGGCACAGGATGCACACACTACATGCCCGGGCATGTGCCCAGGCAAAGATGGGGCCGAGAGCGGGTCTGTCTGCTCCTGGGCCTTCCCTCTAGGCTCTTTGTTTTTCACCATCGCCCACAATCGGTAAGCAAAAAGTGCTGCCTCTCACATCACAAGAGAAGCCTGGCACCTTGATGATGAACTTTTTGACAAGTGCTATGAGTGTCCTCAATGAGAAAATTACTTCAGTCGAAGAGAGACTGGGAACTTGTAACCGCACCGTAAGAGACAATAAAATATCCTTACATATAACAGTTTTGACTACAACAAGCTCTGGGGACACTTTTGGTCGTATGGTGTATCAAGTCTAACTTAGATGTCATCAATTCTATCTCTCCCTCTGAATTTATTTCAGACCCACCACTTAAACGTATGAAAATTCCTGCCCCCCCACCCCCACGGATTCATTAACTAGTTCCGTGCAGCAAGTTCTGCACACGTTGCTAAAGATGCTGTTGAGCCTTGTAAGCATGTTGCTAAAAAGGGCAAATTGTCCAAATTCTCAGCAGCAAATACAGAGGACCATAGCCGTTTATTTACTATTGTTCATGCTTAAGAAATTTCAGTTAAATCTTTTCTAGACTTCTTGTCCTCTAGACTAACTTTAGTGAAAAAACTACTACTAGCTGTCTGGAAATTATGGAAGCTATTCCCAGACATAGCATCTTGCTAAACCTGAACTAGTTTACTGGGCCTCCTGTTAACTCATCCCCTGTTCAATACCTGGTGGTAACCATCCTTCTTGGGTCGCCCATTTTTCTAAGAATTATTCAGTTCCTAGTTAGTTACTCCAAGGGTTTAACCCTACTTCTATCGAAGCTTCTGCTTCTGATTTTAGTAACTTATGTTTCTCTTTGGACAAAATTAATATGGCACTAGCAGGGAGAAAGGGCGGTAAAGCCCCAGACCCGGACGGCATCCTCATCGATCTGCTCAAGGCCAATGTTACCTTATCAGGCCCAATTTTACCCAATATATTATAGGCTTGTTCCCGTTCCTGTATTTTGCACACCTGGTCGGAGGATACCATTTTTTAAGAAAGGGGATCATGACAAACCTGCTGTTACCGCCCCATGCCACTCCTTGACTCCTTGGAAAAAGTGGCATGGAGAATTTTGTTAAATTGATTACAGGAGCGGGTTGAAACCAATAACATTCTTTATGATCTACACTATGTTTTTTGAAGGGCAAACATCCTTTACGACTAATGTGTTTCAACGCATGCCATTACCCGCATTTTGTACTCTGCAAAATATTTTACAACGCAGGGCTTTACACCGCAAACCATTACAACGCATTTCCCAAAGCAACAGCCCAGTGAAGTTTGAATAATAAGCTGCGTTGTAATGAGAAGTACGTTGTAAAGCCCTGCGTTGTAAAAGATTTTCCAGTGTAAAAAATGCAGGGCAATGGCACGCATTGTAAACGAGTGCGGAGTAAAGTGTCACATTCTTTTCAAAGGGGCTTGGGGAACTTTGAGCAGCGGTTATATTTTAATGTACTCATTGGTTAATATATAGCTCGATGAAGAACAAGGCTGGACTGGGAACTGAAACTGGCCCTGCAAACAGCTCGGCCGTCCCCCTGTGGGTTGAAGGGGGGGGGCTGTTTGCCGAGACTGGTTTCAGCCGCTTTTGTTACAGGAGGCGGATATAGCAGCTATGCTGCAAAACCGGCCCCCGGTAACAAAAACGGCCCCCCAGGGGTACAAAAGCAGCCCACACCCTGGCGGCCCACCGGGGAATCGCCCGGTGCACACTACGGCCAGTCTGGCCCTGATGAAGAAGGACCATTTGTTCTTAGCCTCTGTCAATTTGTTATGCCCATTCGATTGCGTTATTCATAGTAAACTGTGAGAAATTATATTAGTGCTTGGGTAGACCCACTGATTATAGCCCTTCTCAGAGAAATATATTCTGATGGCAGGGCTAGGGTAAGTTTTGGTTCTGGGGGTGAATCTATGAGCACTTTTGTGCTCGAGAGAGGGGCCGGACTGGGCTGCATTCTAGCGCCCTTTTTATTTACTCTGTATATCAACAGATTAGGGACTACTTTGACAAGTACTTGCAGGGTTCTTCCCCAGATTGGCCATACACCCATTCATTGTTTGCTTTACGCTGATGACACCGTGCTCATGTCTCAAACTCTGTTCGGTCTGCAATAGCTACTTAATGGTTTTGTCAGTTTCATGTCAGATCTTGGTCTGACGGTTAATATAGGGAAGGCATTCATAATCAAGTGTGGGAGGTAAGTCAGGAATGATTACAATTAGCAATGTTAAATTAAGCTTTACTCAGACTTTTTGTTTGACAACCATGGCTCAAGGACTCCAGCTGTGAACATCAGGAAGCTGTATTTCAACAAATCTAGCTCAGCGTTGCTTAACTTTGCTATTAAACTAGATAATACGCCGATTAGGGAACTATTTATAATATTAATGTGTATCTGTGGCCTTATATGGGACAGGAATCTGGGGCTTTAGCAACACCAATGTGCTCCAGACTTTGAAGAACGCGTTTTTTAGGAACCTTTTTTCTGGCCCAAATTGTTGTTCCACATTTGTTAGTCATGCAGAATTAGGGACCTTGTTTTTATCTGACTTCATTAACATCGAGCCGATTTTATTATGGCACAAAGTCTGGACCAGTGATTATGCTAGTTTAAATCGTATGATTTTTAAAAGTGTGTCTTAAGCTGATCTGTTTTGACGTATTCTCATTTTTCAAATTTGTCAAACAATTCTGTATAGAAAATGGGCCACCTTGAAACACCAGATGTACTGCATACTGTGAGCAGAAGTCATCTAAGACAACGTCTGTCCTTTCTCAAAGATCGGAGGCTATCCCGAGAAATGGCTAAAACTAGTCTATAAAAATCAGTTGACACTATGGGGCCGATTAGGATTGCGGTTTTTCCGCATCCTCCGGGTCGGCGGAAGTGTCCGCCGGCCCTGAGGATGCGGAAAAACCGCAGCAGATCCTTCAAAGACCCCCTGCCAGATTAGGATGGCTGGGGGGTCAGGAAGACCGTCCGCAGCTTTTCCACCGCGGTCGCCTTCCGACCGCGGTGGAAAAGCTCTAACATGTCTGGCGGTGTCTATCAGACACCGCCAGGCATATTAGGATGTTGGTGGTCCTATGCCTTTCCACGGCGGCATTTCCGCCGTGGAAAGGCATACGGACTTTCACTTCGGGGGCCCGTTACGGGCCCCCTGGGTGAAGGGGGAGTGGGGGGTGCACATGGGGGGTACCTATGGTACCCCCCTGCATTTGCGTACACAAAGCAGCAGGCACTGCGCGGTGCCTGCCGCTTTGTGCATGCAAATGCGATGCATGCATTTTTAACCTTGCGGCGGGTGCAGCTTGAAGCTGCACCCGCCACAATGTTAAAGATAGAGGATGTGACCGCCACCCTGACGGTCACATCCTAATCTGCTCGGAGGGAACGCCAAAGCCCATGCGGACGTTCCCTCCTCCTCAGGGGTCGCGGACGGACTCAAGTCCGTCCGCGATCCTAATGGGCCCCTTATTACGGATGGTGCGCAGCCATATCTTACCTTTGTACAGAATCGTTAGCATAGGTTCGTGCTAACATGTTTTAAACTTGATATCTTTCATCATTTAGTTACTTTCCCTATTATCAATGATTGGTCAGAGGTCTTGATAAAGTGGCCCTAAGACAGTTTTTTTAATCATTGCACTTAACACATTATGTTGTTTGCACTTTTTATGCCTCATAAACGTTTTATTTTACCTATTCTTTGTGAACACAATTTTAATCAATGTCGACCAACACTATTGTTTTTACAACAACGGAGTTCATTAGCTATCTGCTGCATGATTTCTAGTTTTTTATGGTCTGTGATACGGTCAAGGTAAAATATGATAGCGTTATAATGACATCTCATAGCCCACTTTTTAATGCTTATATGTTTACTGTTTCATGCTTATGAAATGTGCTTTTATGGTTTCTTTCAAGATAATCGAATAAAGCTGACTATGACTAACACTTTAAAATAAATATTAGCGAATCAGGATCCTAAATTTGATGCTGCTCCAGGAACAGGCTTTTAGATTAATGTTGCACACTCCTTTTCAGTGGACAAACAAACACATGTAGGGCTGATCACGATGGACCGCTGAAACCGTGGTGGAGATGCGTGGCAGTCGGGACCGCCACACCAGCAGTCTGACTGCCGTATTATGAGTAAGGTCGGAGCGCTTTAATACTGCCGCAACCGCCCTAGCATTGGCACGGCTGTCTGGGGAAGCAATATGAATGGCGCTGCCACTGCAGCACCACCATGCATATTACGAGTTTCCCCACCGCCAGCCTTTTCATGGTGGTGAGCCTGCCAGGAAAAGGCTGGCGGTGGGGAAACAAAGTGAGTCCTGCAGGGCCCCCATGGGCCCCTGTTGGCCCTGTACATGGGTATGCATGCAGGGGGGTACATGGTGGGCCCCCCTGTCTGCATATATCCCCTTTCTTGCACGGCATGGTTTGCACAGTCCGTCCCGTGCGGCATGGTTTGCACACTCCATACTGTTCAGGAACGTCCTTAGGTGCCCCCATTGCCGTGCCTTTTCGACAGGCACCTCAATGGGAACACTACGCCGCCCACCCTGCAGACAAACAGGAATCTCGTAATCGGGTGGGCGGTGGTCGAGTTTGGAGGTCTGGGAGCGGGGCATTGGCATTCCAGCCGCTACCAGACCGCCAAAGTCATAATCAGGCCCCAAATATTTAGGGATCACAATCACTCTTGACCCCGAGGGCTTGTTTAAGGCTAATTATCCACACCTCCTAAGGGCCCTATGCCAGGATTTCAGATAATCTCCATTTTTCTTGTCATGGCTGGACCGAAATAATACGGTTTAAAAAATGCACTTCCCAGAGTTTTATACCTGTTCCAGGCCCTCTCAATCGTGGTACCCAAAGAACTCTTCTCTGAATTTAAAACCTTAACTTTGCAATTTCTTTGGCAGATATGCAAAGTGTGACTGAGATTCAAGATACTGAGACTTCCCAAACTAGCAGGTTTCTTATTATTCTTATTATTCTTATTATACTATTCGGGTGCACAACTCAAGGTTATAGCTGATTGGTCCCTTAGCTCTACCGAAAAACACTGGGTGCACATGGATTGGTGATAGTTGGCAAACAATTTGGGATCTTGTATGGAATCTCGTATGGAAACTGAAAATAGATAGACCCTGTAATGCTTACATAAGCACACCTGCAAGAACCACCTTATTGGTGTGCAATACTAGGGTGAACTGGAGAAATATCATGCTCTTCTCCCCACAACTCTATGCAGTTTAAAATAGCCTTTATTGATTTTGTTCAGGGGATGGGAAGTTCCATCTTTTCAAGTCTGTAAGCAAAGGTTTCATGTTGAGGACATAGAATTCTTCCCTTATACGCAACTGTGATACTGGGTGTTGCACCAACTTATGAAAGAAGAGACTACTAGAGATATATTCCCTTTAGAGAAATGTGTACAAACAGTGGGGAATTCCAGAGGCTGAATCAATCCAGCCTTTATTGAATTTACTCAAGGGATGGGAAGTTCCAACTCTTCAAGCCTGAAAGCAGAGCTTTTACATTGAGGAAAGCGAAAGTTTCCCTTATACACAACTCAGATACTGGGTGATGCATCAACTTATCAAAGAAGAGACTACTCAAGATGTATTCCCTTTAGAGAAATTTGTGCAAACAGTGAGGAAATCCAGAGAATCACCTCACTATACAACATATAGTGTGGTGGTTTGACATCAACATCCTCTCCTACATAGATAACGCACAACTCATACTCTCCCTCTCGGACTGCATGACCGAAGTCGATAACTGAATGAACTGTCTCAAACTCAACACTGACAAGACAGAGATAGAGATCTTGAGCAAGAATACCTCACCATGGGACTCCAACTAGTGGCCGGCCGAAAGCGGACATACACCCACACACAGAACTCATGCCAGGAACTTCAGAATAATCACCGAGAGCAAACGGAACATGACAGCACCAGCCAACGCCGTCACTGCATTCTGTTCCACAACCTGAAGATGCTGAGGAAGATCTTCAAATGGCTCCTAAGTAACACTAGAAAAACTATCACTCACCCTATAGTCACCAGCTAATTGGACTATGCAAACACTATCTATGCCGGGATCAACAAACAACTGACTACAAGTCTAGAAACCATCCAATAGTCAGCAGCCAGGCGCATCCTCAACCTCCCACACAGAACTCGCATCACACCACACCACAGGGAACTACAGTGGCTTCAGATACACAAACATGCTCAATTGAAGTTCCTCACACACAGAATCAAGGCACTACACAACTCAGGCCCCACCTATCTGAACAATTGCATCTTCTACCAACAACCACCCAGACATCTCCACTCAGCAGGACTTCTGCTCACACACATCCCACGCACATACGGAAGCAGATCAGGAGGATGGGATTTCTCTTACATTGCTCCTAATGTGTGGAACCTCCCACTCCACATCATAACCGCCTCCTCTCTTCTTGAATTCCCCAAAAAGCTGAAGACCTGACTTTTCAATCAACCAACATACCATGGGCCGGACTAGGGACACAAACCTGCTCAGTGCCAGGATATCCTTGCGGGTGATTTACGCTATCCAAATACACATAACATATCATTCGAATGCAAGCAGGCTCACCGAAGCCTCATCTGTATAAATTACATTCTATTGTGCATTGTAAAACTGACTTTCAGTGGGACACTCTACCGCAAGATTTATGCAAACAAGCACATAGCATTGCTAGTAGGGAGGCACATTATAAGGCAGTGTTTGACTGGTACATGTACCCAACTATCCTACATACATTGTACCGACTTACCGACTTTTGCTAGAGGGGCTGTGGACTAGGGGGAGACCTTAAGCATTTTTGGTGGGTGTACCCTATTATTAACATATGTATTGGGCCTAAGTGCTAGCCTCAATGAAAGTGATATTGTGCTATGAAAGTGCTCTAAGGTATCACACAAAGGTTGACCGAACTATATTATGGAATTGCCTGGAAGACACCAAACAGACTTTTGTAGCTTATTTGAAAAAAAACGATCCTCCACTTATAGCATTATGGCACGATTGTAGAAAATGTTAGCAATGGAACCATTGTCAGCATGTCTTTCAGAAATGCAGAGCTCGTTTAAAGTGGTCTGGGAACTACTATTATCCTTTCTGTAACAAGACCTCCCCCATTTAATATGCCTGACTCGCTTGCAAACTATTAGTCTCCACAGTGAGTTTTTACGAATGCCATTAAAGATGTTAATGGAGCAAACGATCATCCTATGATAGCAACAATAACTGTCACCTAGTACCGACAGAAATCGTTAGGGTTTGACATTCCTGTCATTCTGGGGGGAGGAGGACATGTTGTTGTACTTGTTGTTTATATTTTCCCTTTCTTCTTCGTTGATGTGATGCCTTGTTCCCAATGTATCTTACACTTATGGATAACAAATAAACATGACTTACTCAAGTCAAGAAAACATTTATTCAGATACAGTTAATCATCCAACTCAAATGTTTGACACAATGTAAAAGTTGGACAAAACAGACTACAAGCTACTGAGGAAAAAGAACCACACATCTCATGTAGTACAAGGGATTTTTTTAACACTGGAAAATCGAATATAAAACATGACAATTTGTACTAGGCAAGAGTCCATTAATATGATTCACTATCACTTGACTTGTTGTTTTCCAAATGTGTATCAATGCTCCTTCAAATGCATGTTTCTTCATATGACTGACTGAAATATTTATAAAGCGCTCGAATGCCGCGGCGTCTTGGCGCTATAGTAACAGAAAGAGAGGTGAGAGCAGGTTTTAATGCAGAGAGAAAAGCCGAGTTTTCAATGCCTTTCTAAAGCACATTTTAGATTTTTGTGAGCGCAGTACGGGGGGCAGAGAATTCTGTAGTCTGGAGGCTTGGTAAGAGAAAGATTTACCACCCCATCGAGCTCTCCTTATTCTTGGCTGACATACTAAGTCATGGTTGGCTGATCTCAGAGTGCGTGATGGTGAATACCGAGAAAGGAGTTTGGTGAGATCGTCAGGTCCCTTACCATACAAGGATTTATGGACCAGGCAGAGGGCTTTGAACTGTATTCTGCACCTAATTGGAAGCCAGTGAAGTTCACGGATGGCTTTGGAAGTTGGGTGACGGTGTGGTAGATTCAGCAGGACCCTAGCTGCGGCATTTTGGATTGCCTGCAGTTTGGTCAGCTGTTTTTCTCCTGTGCCCAAGTAGAGTGAGTTGCAATAATCCACTCGGGATATTACCAGGGCACCCATCACCGTCTTTTTTAACGTTGACGGGATGTATGGTAGAACTTTTCTAAGAACCTTGATGGTATAAAAGCAGGTGGAAGTTACCTGGTTGATTTGCGCCTTACAGAAGAGGTCTTTATCTAACATGAAGCCAAGATTCCTAACCTTGTCTGCAGGACAACCCGCCTCAGGAGGCCACCAGAGGTCGCTCCAAACGGAAGGTTTCTGACCGAACTCAATTATCTCGGTCTTATCCGTGTTTAATTTTAGGAAATTACAGCTCATCCAGTTTTTTACACCAAGGAGGCATTTCTTAAAACGCTCTGCTGTGGCTTCGATTGACTGGGATACTGACACTACAATTTGAGTGTCGTCGTACGCCGACACTAATTGTAGGCCGTGAGATTGAATTAGGGCGGCTAAAGGAGTGACATATAAGTTAAAAAAAGTGGGCGATAATGCCAAGCCCTGAGGGACCCCTCCTGGGAGGGAAAATTTATCAGATTGAAAACCTTCCCAGTGCACTTGTTGAATTCGAGAATCCAAAAAAGATGTTTGAAGGGTCAGAGCAGTGCCGGCAAAGCCTAAGGTTCTTAATCTGTTTAACAGGACCGAATGGTTGACGGTGTCGAACGCCGCTGTTAGATCTAATAAAATCAGGGCCGCTCTACCACCCTCATACATTGTCCTTCGTATGTTTTCTGTTGCCATGATCAGGGCAGACTCTGTTGAGTGGAAGGGTCGAAATCCATGTTGTGAAGGATCTAAAAGCTTATTATGGTCTACATATCTCATTATTTCTTGATTCATGGCTTTCTCCAGAATCTTAGCTGGTAAGGGCAGGCAGGATATTGGCCGGTAGTGCTTAAGTTCAGTAGGGTCCAACGTGTCCTTCTTAAGGATGGGCCGAATACAAGCTTTCTTCCAGCTACTGGGGAAATCACCTGAGATGATAATCTTGTTTAACAGGGGAGTCAGGACAGCTGCCACCGTCTCTGGAATCATATGCAGTACATGCGGTGGACAGGGATCTAATGGGGATCCTGATTTCATCTGTGTGATTAGGTCCATCACCTGCGTCTCCTCTAACAGAGGGAAACAGGAGTAGCTGGGATCAGTCTCACTGTTTTCAGTAAGTGAATCTACTGCTAAGATGCTAAGATCATCATAAACTGTCTGAACCTTCTGTTGAAAGAAGGTAGCAATGCTGGGCATTGTAACCCCAAGTCTTCCACAGAGGTGGAAGGGACATGTTAATACTATTATGGTACTGTTTTGACTTCTTTTTGATGTGTTTAGCCTATCACCCAAACTCTATTAGACATTTGTTAACCTCCTCCAAGCCAAACATTTTCTAAAAGAGGGCAGCGAAGCTATGTATTTTTGGCTCTATGGTTGGTACTTTCCGTGGTTCACATAGAACGGCAGCCCTCCTGCTGCATTTCTGAATTAGTGAGGGTTAAAAAAGTCTCTAACACATTTTGCATGTTTGATTAAACACATAAAAATGACTCACAGTATCCAAAATGACATTTAATTGACCCTATGCCAACTTAGCAGCACATGCAGAGAGTGCCAAATTTCCTAACCATATTTGTTGCTTAGTATTTGGTATAGTGTATGTTGTATTAATGCATACTATTTTAAGCTGCCTCAAGTATTTTAATCTTTAAAAAGTCAATGCATCCTCTGTTATTTATAGTCCTGATTAACTTCTTTACTTCACACCTCCAAAGGGTTATCCCTGAAAGAAACAAGGAAATGGCATAAACACTGAAACCAGGACAGAGACTGGATGCTTGAGGTTGAAAGAGTAGTTATAGGGGTTTTGCGATATACAATCAACTCTGCATTAGAACAATATCAAATTCATAGGGCAACCACTTCACAGAATTCTTCGCTCAGTGCATAGTGCATATCATTGAAGGTATTCTCCAGTTCACTTACATTTGTATTTTTGCACTGCTCCTACATTTCTGCATCATATAGCTTGAGCATTGTACAAAATATTTATGGCAGAAATCATGCAGCCAACCAACACTGTTGTGAACGTGGGATTTTGAATAACCCTGGGCGTAGAACTATGCTACGCTAGCGTGGTTTGCGTAGTTTGGGCAACTACAGGCTACGCAAATTGCACGTAGCACAGTACAAAAACGCATAGCGTAGAGGGCATTTTTTGCTGGCTTGCGGTCGTCAATGTCAAGTTGGCGTCCGCGAGCGAACAAAATAATATCCCGGCGAGACTTTTTCCTCGGTCGCGATCAGCAACACCAAGTTGCCTTTTGCAAGCGTGGAAAATAAACCTCCCGGCGAGAATATCAACACTGGGGAGGTCAGGTTTCTCATTGCGAGTGGTCACGTATGCTTGCGACCACTCGCGATGAGAAACTACCAGTCCGCATTGAGAAAGCTGCAGCTCGAGTACAAATCTACTCGAGCGGCAGAAAACTACTGCTTGCTCTGTGCAAGATGCAGTTTGCAATGATTGCACAGAGTGGACAAGCATTCGGCACTGTGTAATCAGTACAAACAGCATTTTGCACAGTGCAGTACGCAGTTCACTTAGCTATGCGTAGTGCAAAGTGCGCTACGCATAGAGCTACTATGCGAACTACGCCCAATGTTAATTTTGAAGGGTTGCTTTTCATTTCTCTTTGTCATCAAAACAAATATTTAGGTAAGTGTACATTAAATCTGGAGGGTTACTTAATTTGTTATGCAATTTCAGATATTTAGGTTTTGTAAGAAATCTTTCAAATGTCATCATTTTGCAGTCTGGATCCCAAGCTCTAATTGTAATCTGCCTTGACCTTCCACAACCTTTAACCACCTTGAGAGGTGAGTAGTTGTATGGGCTTTTTCCTGTACAGCATAGCACTGAATTGTGAAACAGCGTTGGGTGGCGAAGGCGATCTAGTGTATGGAGCAGGTGGATGCAAGATGGATTCCAGAGTAAGGGAGAACAAAGAAAAGAGACACTCAAAGGGATATGAGGTCTTCGTTACAGTAATATGCCTGCCTCAATGGTCTACCTTAAGATTTCCTATGAATTACTTTGGGTTTCTTCAGAGCAGACACCGTAGCAGTGCTTTAAAAGTGTTCAAAATTGCCTAAGGGCACCCAAAACAGCATCCAGTAAGCTCATCTTCACCAAAAAGGGAGTTATACGTGGAAGACTTGCCCAAGCACATCTCCAGGACACCATAAACATGACATATCATGCAACCCAAGGTTAGTGTTATCCACATCGTTCGCTATTCACACACGGTTGTGAATTGTTAAAGGGTATATTTGCAATAGGTTTTGGCATTTCGACCTTGCAAAGGATAGAAGGGATTCTTCAGGAATGAGGAAGCTTTTCCATTTGGACAGTGACAGTCCATCAAGACCACCGTAGTTCGTCTTTGCTCTGATTTGGGGGGCGGAGGGGGTGCAGGCTCACTGACTCGCCCCATGTTAATTAATTAGCTGCATATATTTTGTTCGCAGGTATCCTATCGTGAGGATAAACATAATTATGTGTCTCTATTGGTGCTTCCACCTGGGGCTTTGTTAGCACTAACCACAAAATTCTATGTCAGGACCGGAGGCTTCAGATTATGCTTCTCTTTTTTACTGTTAAATTACAGCAGTCAATGAAAAAATCTAAGTTTTAAACTACATATCCCATGAGCCCTGACCCCAATATCTCTACCAATCAGAGGGTATCAGTTCACATATACAAATCACTGAAATAAAGGTCCTTCGTCCTTCTTTGCTGCTGCAGTAGCGACAAAGTGAGTGCACGTTACGCAGGCTCAGTGATGAGAACTCGGTCCTCTTTCTATTGCGGGCCAGCGCATGCACATTTTAACATGCTCAGTCTGAAATCCCTCAAGCGGCTTGCAGGAGTGTTCATGAGCCACAGAGGGCATCAACATACCAAGCGCTGGCCCCAGGACACGAGACAGGGCGAAAAAAGCACTTGTAAGGCCTTGGCCTTGGGGAGTGTGACAGGTGGCTCCTTCAACATAGTAAATCTATTGGCTGGCATGAGCAGTGAGTTCTGCCTTTATTTGTTCACCAGTGGGCCCCTGCGCAAACGTCCTCAGGCATTAGTATTGGTTTGAATTCCTTTTGTTGGTGTAATACACCATTATGGCCCAGTACTTCGATGAGTCCTTTGGGGCCTATACTGGTGTCCCTTATGAACATCAGGTGGAGGAAAGGTTTGCGGAGGCACTGGACATCCATGGTTTGGGCGCTTCACCCATTTATGCAACCTCTCATTAATTATGGTAAGCGAGGGTTCAGCACTGGCTCTTTAGGGGATAGCCCCCCTCCCTTGGAAGTTAAACACAACTGCCACTGTCAGATCTGGTAAGGGTCTTGCTGGATGACCTCCGAAGGAGGCAGGGGTGCAGATGGCCTCTTCTATTCCACTGGACCATGAGTAGGGGCCTTTTCAGCACCGGGGCATTCCGTGGTTCCTCTCAGAAAGGGCACATCATTGAAGACTCCTCCTCACCATCCTCTCACCACTCTGATTCAGAGCATTTACAAGGAGAGTCTTAACCATCTGTAAAGAGAAAACACAAATCCCGTCAATCTGATGACACTCCATAAGACAGCTGCCCTTGAAATCTCTTCTGGAGCCTGGATGGCATCATTCATTCACCCTCTACAGAGTGGGTGATCTGCCCCGCAGTAGCGGACTACATCCACACTCAGTTGCGGAAAGTGTTTGGAAAGGAGATGTGCAACACCTTGCTCTCTGAATACCCACAACCTTCACTCAGGGGCAAGGTTGCACACACTTCCAAATTGAACCCTAACATGGTGACCTTTATCAAAACATTTACGAAGGACTCCAAAAAAGGGATTGGTTGTGCCTGGCATGGCTGCCACGACAAATTGTTAAATCTCTCCGGCCCTCTTACAAAGATTCTAGTTTTGGCTGTAGAAGACAAAGATTCTATTTTTACTGTTGATCTGGACATTGTACTTGAATGATTCGAATGTGAGATCTGCCTATTGGGTAACGCAAAATGTGCCATGTTTGCTGACTGACGCAAATCCATGCTAACGAGGATAGATCCAAAATTGGCTGAACTGACTTCTTTGGAAGCAGGCCCTTCAACAAACTGCTTTCTATTTGGCGAAAGGTTTGTAAAGGATCTGCGCAAGTACACTGCAACCTTCTTTGCTTTGGACAAGGCTCAGTCCTTCATAAAAAAGGCTTTTCACACTGGCCTTTTTTACAAAGGCTGGGGGCTTCAGGAGTCGTGTGCCGGGCCGAGGTTACCCACAGACTTCTTACAGAAGCTATGCTCTCAGAGGCATAGGTGCTGTGTCCTACTCAGGACCGTCTAATTTCTACCTATCAAGACATAGATAAGAGGTTGAGGAAGCTCCAACAGAGGAGGCTCCTGGCAAACAATGACTCAGGCATTCTGGGTTCTGGAAACAGTGCAGGGATTCAGAATAAATGTTGATGCAATTCTTTCTCAGGAGTCCATTCCTCCCCCTTACCTTTTTTCCCAGTGAGAGAATCTTTTTATTGATGCTGAAGTTCAGGCCCGGCTTCCAAAAAAGCGATAGCCCCCTCTCTTCCTTACGCCTGGGGATTTGTAAGTAAGATTTTTGTAGTGCAGAGAAGGGGTGGAGGCTTCCGTCTAGTGCTCAATCTTCAGCAATTCAACTTTTGGTTATCAGAATTTCTAAATGGAGGGCATACAATTTCTGCAAGACCACCTTTTTCTGGAAGGAGATTGGATGGTGCGAATCGACCTGAAGGATGCGTATGTGTTGATTCCTATATTTCCTTCACACCATAGATTCCTACAGCTCCGTTGGCATCATCGGTGGTACTAGATTATCTCCCTGCCCTTTACCCTGTTCCCTACCCCTTGATGTTTCACCAAGATCCTTCGGCAAGTGGTGCAATTCCTCAGCCAAATGCGAATGTGCATGGTAATATAGCTAGACGATATTCTCATCATGGTGCAAAGCAGGGAGTCTGGCTTGACCCACTTTTTGTGGGCTGTGCAACTCTTCCAAAACTGGGCTTCATAATCAATGGAGGGAAATCTTTCCTAATTCCATCTCAGAGTCTGGAGTTCTTAGGTTTTCAAGTGGATTTGGTTTTGGCTCAACTCAAATTACCCCTTGCGAATATATTGTCAATCAAGAAAAAGTGAAGAAAAGCATTTGCCTCGCAGACTACATCATTGAGGATTTTGGCCGGGCTGGCAGGTCTTCTCGTGCCTTCTATTCTGGCCATATTCCCAGGGCCCCTTCACTACCGGGTGCTGCAACGCCCCAAGATTCTGCACCTCCAAAAGGGCTTATCTTATTCGGAGAACATAGTGTTATCAGAGGAAGCCAGGACTGAAATCTCCGGGTTGTTAGACCATATGGACGCATGGAACGGCAAGGCAATTTTTGCCTCTGTTCTGGAGATGGTCATATAGTTGGATGCTAGCATATGGGCTGGGGGGGGCAAGTGGCGGCCCAATAGAAACAGGAGGCAGGTGGTCCCGGGAGGAGCTGAAATTTCCCATCATTTGTCTGAAGCTACTGACTGGGGCATTATGGATAGGACTTTAACTCTGCACAAGGTGACATGTTGCAGCCTGTTTCAGATGGACAATGTCTCCTCAAGGGGAAAGGATGCATACTGGAGACTGCCAAGGGCTTTTGGTTTTACTGCCTACAATATCAGATATAGGTGACAGCAGAATACATTCCAGGTCAGGGGAATGTAGTGATGGACTAGAACTCTCACTTTCTCTACAATTCCAGCGATAGGAGACTTCATCCTCGCATTTTCAGAGCTCTCAACAATTTATAGGGCGTTTGTGAAGTGGATTTGTTTGCCTCTCACCTGAATATTTACCTTCCGATGTTTTACAGTTGGAGGTCGGACCCACGAGCGGCAGGTTCCGATGCCTTTCTCCAGTCTTGGTGAGGGAAGTTGCTTTATATGTTTCGCCCTTTCTCAGTGATCCAGAGGGTCTTTTCTCAAATGCATCTTCAGAACGTGGAACTTATTTTGGTGACACTCTTTTGGAAAGCTCAGTCAGGGTTCGTGGTTACAATCGTGCAGTCTTGTGATCTGCCTCTCCAGATTCTGCCGTTCTACGGAATTAGACTAGAAAGATCTCCTCACCGATGGTTTTTTAATAAAGTCAACTTGGAGAATGACGAGAGGTGTCTAGGGTTTTATGATAAGATAGTAAGCTTTTACACGACCAATAATAACACCGCTAGCATAGAGAACGTGTGGGAAGCTTTCAAGGCCACAATTCGGGGATATATCATAACCAAAGAAATATGGCTGCAAAAATAGGCATTCTTAAAAAGGCAAGAATTGGAAGCAGCATTAGATCAGGCCAGCACTGCATTGTTAAATACTAGAGATACTGCAACCAAACAATTATTTAACCAATGAAATACAGATATGCAAGAATATTATCATAGGCAGTACTACTGTAAATATTGCCTATCGCCAAAAGGTTTATGAAGAAAGTGAATATACAGGTAGATTTCTGGAGTGGCAGGCCAGATGATGTCAAATAAGAAATAAGATTTCATCCTTGGCAGACACTGAAACTAAGGTACACTTAACTTAATTATTAGATATTCAGAAGGGAGTTTTACAACATTATGTGTTAATATATAATTAACATGAACAGAGTGCTGCTGACAGCCTCACACTGTTTTTAGATAAACTTCCTATACCACATCTATCAAACGAACAAGGCCAGATGATGGTCACTAAATTCTCCCTTGAAGTAATAAAGTGAGTAGTAAATTCACTATCTAACTGTAAATCAGCAGGCGAAGATGGCTTCCCAGCAGAATTATATAAGAAATTCACACCTATACTAAATACAGAAATATTAAAGCTTGCTAATCATACATTGGAAGGGGTTGAGCCCCCACCCTGATTTTGCAGTGCCATAGTAGTCATTTTTTTAAGAAAGATAAGAAGAAGGAGAATATTAACTCGTATAGGCCTATTAGCCTATTGAACCTAGACTACAACATTTTTACCAAGCTTTTAGCAAATAGGATGAATAAAAGTAGAGGTTCATTCATTTATACAGGCCATTGTGGGTTTGTGGCATGTAGACAGCTTTTTGCTGATACTAACATTTTAATAGAAGCCTTGGACTATATGCCACAGAATAAAATACCAGCACAAGAGATGTTGTTAGAAGCTGAAAAACTTTTGATTTGGTGTCGTGGGAAAGCCTCTTCGCGATTCTTGAGAGTTTCGGGTTCCCGAATAGTTTCATGCAAACAATAACCTGCTTATATAAGGATGCTATGGCAAAATATTTATTGATTCCTGAAATATAAGCACATGTAGTGTAAACATAGGCACATGCCAGGGATGTCCCCAGTCTCCTATACTCTTTGCCCTGTTTATAGAGCCATTGTCGCGATTTCTATCCCGGAAAAAGCCATTCTGTCAGCACCATTGTACAGGATGTCTAATATAAAATTGTAAGCAAATGACAGGGGGCCCGATTAACAGAATGAACTTAAGACTAAATCCTAAACTTACTACTATTTGGTATTCACAGAATGCACTTACTACTTTCGGGATTCAAAGAGTGAACTTACTACTTTCGGGATTCACAGAATGAACTTACTACATACGGTATTCACAGAATAGATTTAAGACTACCAACTGTACGTCCACACGCGGGCCGGAAATTCTGGCCCAGAGGCGGAGTTTCTGGCCCGGAGGCGGAGCTTCCAACCCGGAGGCGGAGGTTGCGGCCCAGAGGTGGAGATTTCAGCCATGGCTAAATCCCCACCTTCGGGCCGAAAGCTCCACCTCCAAGCCGCAAGCTCCGCCTCCGGGCCGGAAGCTCTGCCTCCGGGTCAGAAGCTCCACCTCCAGGCCAGAATTTCCGGCCCGAGTGCGGATGTAAAGTTAGTAGTCTTAAATCTATTCTGTTAATACAGAAAGTAGTAAGTTCATTCTGTAAATCCCAAAAGTAGTAAGTTTACTCTGTGAATCCCGAAAGTAGTAAGTGCATTCTGTGAATACCAAATAGTAGTAAGTTTAGGATTTAGTCTTAAGTTCATTCTGTGAATCGGGCCCATTGTTCTGTTTCTTAAACCTGAAAAAAATATTCAGAAGGAAATCTTTGCGATTTTTAGGAAATTTGAAGAAGTAGGTGGATACAAGATTAGTAAGAGTAAGACTGAAATTCTATTATGCAGCTGTACACAGAATACCTTACTACCCGAATTTCAGACTTTAATCAATACAAGACCAAAATGATACCTAGGAATATACGTTTCTGAAAATGTGAATGATCTCTATATATTAAACTACGTACCTTTAATACAAAAGATTAAGTTGCTATTCCCCAAGTGAACTCAAATGTCTCCTTGAATAATAGAGTGCATGGCGCTAGTCCATATGTCAATATAACCCTGATGCAATTTCTTATTTTCATCTATTCCCTTGGCATTACAGATGACATTCTTTAAAGAAACAAAAGGTTTATTTTCCTCTTTCATATGGGCAAATAAGACACCCAGATTGGCACTAGTGACTTTAAACAAACCTATCTGGGAAATACGTATGTCGCTCCCCAATTTAAGGGAATACAACTATGCAAATTATGCACATAATGCTAATAGAGTTACCTGCATCTCCAGCTTATTCAAAATAGACAACTTTTTTATGATAACATTTTTAAAAGAATATAACATTTTAGACCTACTTAGACTACAAGGTACTCAATGGCTTTTAAAACAAAAAGCACAAATGTATAAACATAATATACCCCTAATAAATGGATCTACATGCTTATCAGATATATATGTAGGGGAACAGCATTTGGTCGAACTAAATATCTCAACTAAATGGGAGAGGAATGGTTATTCCATGGTGGCCGATTTTATCAATGTTGACGCTTGGAAAAACTGGAACGAAATTGAATGCTGTTTCGACTCCCACAAAAACACACTAAAATGGTCATTCCTTCAGATTAAGACATTTTCTGAAACATATAGATCCAACCTTATTTTCCAAAAAGCTGGACATGACTGAGGTGCTGTTTGAATAGACTATACATTGATTTATCAGCGGTTGGATATCCATTCTTAGCGAAAATACCAATAATAAAGCATTTTAAAACCTCAGATTAAATGGCAAACTAAAGAGGGGAATCAGATATCAATGGGCGCTTGGAATAAGATTAACAAGCTTAACGCCAGACTGTTAAGAGGAGCCAATTTTAGAAAAATGCTATTCTACACCAAATGGCTACTATACAGGACCCCAGCCTTTCTGCACAATATAAAACTCCACATACAAGATATATGCTTTTGATGCACAATGGGAGGTGGAGGTAGATGGTCTCATTTGGTATGGAATTGCCCACAGGTTAAACAATTCTGAGAGGATATCGAGAAACACTATAAGCATAATTTAGGAAGAAGGACACTCATAAAGAAGCACATTGCAATTCTAGGCTACTCATCGAATACTATAACTAGTTCACTACAGGAGGATTTTCTTGTATTATTGCCTTAGTTGCTAGATCATTAATATTACAGAATTTGTCATGTATTCCTATCGGTTCTGAATCGATCCCCCTATTCCTGACCCTATTCTAGTTAAACAAACCAACAAGTTAACTAGCAGTCAGCCCATGAGGCAGAAATTCCCCATGATGCAGATACCGTTATCTGACGCAGTCACACTACGGCACAGGAACGTGTTGTCTGATTAGGTCATAACGCTTGCGATCTAATTAGACAAGCGATATTCCTCCAGCCCCTGATAAGGCATACGGAGTTCTCATAACAAATCAAACCTATGACAACCTGGGCAAAACCCTGCGGCCATTGTTTTGATTTCACCGAGAACTTTAGTAAAAGAATGTGCTAACGAGCAAATCGTATGACATCTTTATTGACGTATCTATGTCCATCCTTACGTCAATCTCGGCACCTTAAAGGTATAAATATTACCGATCTTGCCATATGCAAACACACGCGTGGTGACGAGACGGAGCAGCCATACTTGCCGAAGCCGAGAGCAGAGCAGACCCCGCTGGCAGCAGCCCCGCCTTCCTGACGCGCTGAGAGAAGCTGCTTTCTCCTGCAGAGAATCCAGCACCGGCGTTTCCGGGTAGCCCTCGCAGGCAGCCTGGAATATCGAGACCAGAGAGAGAGATACCATTCCTCATTCATCCTAACTTCCAGGTACAGAACAGAATAACCCCTCACAGAGAATTCTTTAGTTATTCACTTGGCAAAAACAAACTTAACTTAAACTGTAACTTTCTATTCCCGCCCACGTATTAGGCTTAGGTCAGGTACACGGGGTAGGCGTATTTAGAAACACCAGTTGAGTACGTTTAGTCAAATGTATATGTGTATGTAAATATATTTTATTCATTTTAAACATCATATGGCTTAGAAACCATATCAATGTTTTTACAGTATTACTTTATACTATTGCTTTTAATGTATGCACTTTACTTAACTATAAGTATTGCAATAATATCGATCCATTTCTCTTGTATGAGAAAAGAGACTGATCAATAAATAACACCTTTTTATTGAACACGCCCGTCTCTTCCTTTTCTCTACATTCTGATGAGACTAAGAATGCACGTACTGACTGAGTAAAATAATTTGCCTTTTGTTCACACGACTCTCGAGATTGACTCTTGATTAGGGGAGAGCAAAGTTGTCATGTTCTATGGTTGTCAGAAACTAAATCCCTTCTTGTCTAATCAGGGACGTTAATTCCTCCTTGAACATTCGAGAAAGTTTCTAGCGAACTCTGAGCTACGCTGGCAAACCCAAAACTTAAGTCTAGTATCGACAGTAGTAGACCTAGTTAACGTCTGGCCTAGGCCTTTACTGCTGTAGGTATTATTCCAATGCGCAGAGCCTATTGGGAAGATAGGAACTACACTACATGGCGCCCAACGCGTTTGGAAAGGGCGATAAAACTAACGTAAGACATTTAGAGTAACTCAGTCGTGCTTTCTCACTCAGACCCCTTTTCCCACAATACTCCAAAGACGTCTGGAGTGGGTGAAAGGTAATATCCTCCAAAACCTCGCAGGAGGGAACTCCTATGTATGGTTCTTGGTATAGTCAACGTTGAAGGATAAACAGTTCCAAAATATTGTGCATCTAATCTCTGTTTCCATAAGAAACCTGATCTGCAAACAAACAAAATAACCTTCAGGACAGTAAAATGTCAGAAAATGAAGAAGAAAGAGAGGCAGTTAGATTAGCAACTGAACTCGCAGATGCTGATGCTACCATGCAAGCAGCAGACGCGGATATAATACTCATTCCGGTCATCAAAAGGAGATCTATAACTCTAAAACTTATAGAAAATGGACTGACACCTAGAGGTGGCACAGTCATATTCGTAATTGAGGCACACGAATATCGGCAGACAGAGGTATATTATTCATGGATACATTTTCCAGCAGCTAATGCTGTAACAAAGTACTTCCACTATTACAAAATAGAGGAACCTCCTAATGAGTACACTCCTTTTGAGGAGGTGGAAGTACCACTCAAATTCCAAGAGCATTTGCTCTTATTTGATGGCGCCCTAAAACATAATAATCACATCACCAGGCTCGGTCCTTTAGGTAGA
The DNA here is from genome assembly GCF_964261635.1 of Lissotriton helveticus. Classification (NCBI taxonomy): domain Eukaryota; kingdom Metazoa; phylum Chordata; class Amphibia; order Caudata; family Salamandridae; genus Lissotriton; species Lissotriton helveticus. The sequence goes on along the minus strand of NC_136059.1, from coordinate 608,588,619 downwards.
CCAGGAGCAACGTGGCCGGTCCTAGCCGGATACACACCACATCCAGACTTCGAAAGAATGCCTGCAGCAGATCTTTTAGTACAACTAAAACAATTAATAAAAATTCATAGACAATTAGTTCAGTATGTGATGCGGACTTCAACAATTCAGCCAGCAATTAAACTTCCACAGCTGACCCCTCACCAGGGGAACACAAATAAAATTACACCACAGAACATCCAGTCTTGCCTAGGTAAAGTACCGGCTAAACGGGAACAAATACCATTCTGGTTGGCACAGAAAATTACCCAAATAGAGGCGGTGTTTCCTGACACCACCCCATTAGAAAAACACAGGATTCTGACTATCTGTCTCCCAATGGGAATCGCACCACACATTGAGGACTGTGACACTTGGGGTACAGTCTTTGCTTCCATCTACACAAAAACGCACGGTGTTCCATCCATTTCGGTGATACCAGATGTGCTAAAACAAATTCAAGACGAATACGGTCCAGAGCCCGCTTTAACTCTTGGTATGAAACTACTGAAAGACTTCAAGCAGGTCTCGGCTATATTATTAGCCAACATAAAAGGTGAAGCAGCCAACGTGGCGATCCGCCAGAGGTTAAAAGAGACAGATATAGCAGACCAACCAGCTGAAATTGCCAGAATCATAGAAAAATCCTATGAGGAACTAGGTAGAGATAGTTTAGGTGGAATACCAGTAAAACCGCAACTGACTGAAAGTCCAGAAAAAATATTTTTTAATAATAATTCACCAAAAAAGACCTGGGATGGAAACAAACAATCCAATCCAAAAGAAAAGAAATTCCAGTCCCGAGGAAGGTCTCCTAGGCGAAGGGAGAAATCTCCGAACCAGAGACACAGGTCCCCCCAGAGTGACCCCTCTGGGAAAAGATATAACCTTAGAAATAGGGATAATCTAAAAAAGCCTGATAGATATCAAGACATTGATATACGTCCCTCTCAATCTTTTCAGAATTCCTCGCAGAAATCGGAAAGAAGAGGACGATCAGAACAAAGAGAAGAGCACACCAAGTCCAAAGACAAGGAACCTGCTCAGCTAAAAAAGAAATTACAATTTCCAAAAAAGAAGGTAGCCAGTATCAAGGTAGTTAACAATGCCGAGAATACTGAGGACACAACTGAAAAACGGAGAATGGGCTCAGACAATGCTAGACAGCGCAGCAGAAGTGAGCATAGCTCGCAAAGTCCTTATGAATCATCTGGAGACAGTGGACACGAATGAATATCTTCAAGTGGAAACTGCGGACACCAGAGTTAGCAAACCCCACAAGATATACGAGATAACATTGCGTATAGAGGGAGATAAGACTAGGAAAATAAGGGGACTATTTTGGGATAATCTCTCCAAGGGCTATGATATCCTTCTAGCTGAAAAAGACTGGCCACCAGAGTTTGTCAGGGAGTGCCCTCATGGCGAAGAAGTAATTATGCCGGCCTTCTCGAATCATATCCCAATTCATAAAAAATACACACTTGCTAGAAAGTGGGCAGTGGCTCTAGCACCTGCTTTATATAAAAATCATGTAGGATGGGATGAGGACTCCCCTCCTCACAAAATCCAGTTAAAATCACAACCTACTGCACAAAGGCAGTACCCAATTAAGCAAGAAGCTAAAAAACAGGTAAATGAAATACTAGATCAGCTAGAATACCAGGGGGTGATTGAAACTTGCACCTCACAAATGAACAACCCTTTGTTTCCGGTCTCCAAACCAGACAATTCATATCGTCTAGTTTTGGATTACCGACACCTTAACACATGTTGCAAAACTTTTGCAGTGCAAAACTCACACAGTGCTGCACTAATGAATAACATAGTGCGCAAAAAATACAAAACAACCTTGGACATCTCCAATGGATTCTTTTGTCAAAACATAGCACCAGAGAGCAGATATTTAACTGCATTCTCAGTAAATGGCACTCAAAAACAATTCTGTCGGTTAGCCCAGGGGTACAAGAACAGCCCGGGGGTATTCTCAGCGAGAGTAACAGAATTACTTCATCTATATGATGATGAAGCATTATCTTATGTCGATGACATTTACTTAACAGATGATGACTTGGAGACTCACTTGAAAAGAGTGAACACCATAATACTTGGGTTCGCAGCAGAGGGTTACAAATTCAACTTTAAAAAGTCCAGAATTGCCCATCTGACAGTCCTGTTCTTAGGATATGAATTATCAAGTGAAGGCAAAAGCCTGGCTGACAATTTCCTAGAGAAATGTGCCGTACTCCAAGCACCTAGAACACAAAAAACCTACAGTCAATTCTAGGCTTCCTAAATTTCGGAAGAACATACATTGCAAATTACGCAGAAAGGGTCAAACCCCTTTATGATCTAATTAAACCAGATTTTAAAAAATCCAATTGGACTCAAATACACACAGAAATTCTGAGATCCTTACAAACAGACATGCTAATTAAAACAAAATTAGAAACACGTGATAACACACGCAATCTTGTGATTCGAGTCATCCCAGGGAGATGCGGATTCACATACCTAACCTCTAATGAGGGGGAAAAGGTACCAATTGCATTCAAATCACACTTGTACACTAAGGCTGAAATGAAATTTAGCCCAACGGAAAAAATTCTTACAGCAACACAGACAGCTATAGCAAAAGAACGAGCCCTGGCACAAGGTAAACAAATAATAATCGTGACACCAATACCAGCCCTAGAGGCGGTAACAAAGGCAAGCATTCCAAATGCTAAAGCACTCCATCCGAGATGGATACAATGGGCTAATTCTCTTGCTGCAACAGACGTGGTGTACGAATTTGATCCTTACTTAAAAACACAAGAATTTCTCCAATATGAATTTGAATGTCCTCCGCCAACCGAAATTCTGCCTCTAGACCACTACGGCTGTATAATATATACAGACGGATCAGCACAACCCGCAGTGGGGGGTAAGCAAGCTTACAGTGCTGCGTGCGCGATCGTTAAAGGTCGTTGGCACGAAGGAAAATTTAGACCAGCAATCACTAAAACACAATCTTTAGGAGATTGTACAGCTCAGCGAGCTGAACTACTGGCGTTCAAGATGGCGCTTGAAAATGCCGATCGAGAATTCCCCACACTCATAGTGTGCGATTCGTATTATTGCGTTCAATCTTACAATGAATACTTGCAGATCTGGCTTCAGAATGGTTTCAAGGATGCGAAAGGTGGAACAATCAAGCATAAAATGCTCTGGGAACAAGTAGTTCTTTTACAAAAAGAACTACCAAAGACTCACGTGATACATACACTGAGTCATCAACGTGATGGCGTTCACGTTGTAGGGAATTCATTGGCTGAAACAGCCGCAGCGGCAGCCACTAAATCGGCTCCCGTAGTTCGAAAAAAGCGTACATTAAAATACATTGACGGTGAAACAGTGCTGGCGGTGAAAACGTCATCAAAAGGCGACTGCTCAGCGTTACCGATCAACTATCCACTCAATTATACATACATAATCGATGCAAACTCCGTCCCTTTTGCTCGAATCCCTGGAGTGGGGGATAGAGTGATTCCAAACATGGACAGGAGAAACTTGTTAATCGCAGACGCACACATAGGCGAGGGTCTCAGACACCTTAAATTAAAAAATTCACTGGAAGAATTACAATCACGGTACTGGTGGCCAGGCATGAGCCTGCGTCACACCATGTTTGTAAAACGCTGCCCGAACTGCAATAGAGATCGCAGTGGGGAGAGAAACAGTTTGATACCTCGTCGTATTACGGCAGATAATATTACCAGTAAAAAGAATGGCTTGCGATTAACATATACAGGCTAGTTTCCACTTATAATGTAGATCACCAGCACTCGGCTGACGTCCGGACTGTTATACAAAGATTTGCGAGTCTAAATGGCATATACGCTAAGAGCATGCTACGTTCTACCATTGTTTTCACTCAGGCCCACCAGCCTGGGGGGAAACATGGCCGAATGAGCACAGTCCAGCGGGAATCTTCTCACTTCCTTCCTGAGGGTACGGGATGGTGTAAAGAAAAAAACAAGACATAAAGCAATCTATAGCGGAAAGGATATTAGGTTCGGGAGCTGGGTGGGTCAAACATTTAATAAGTGTCCAACGTAGTCTCAATAACTTGCCAAGAAATTCTCTGAAGGGATTCAGTGCGTACGAATTATTATTTGGAACTAGGATGATGATCTCTGACATTGATAGTCAGACTTCAGTGGTGAAAGAAAAAAGCTTTGATATCAAAGACCGTTTGGCTATTTTGCAGGACTTAAACAAAACAAGAAAAGACCTGAGCAACATAAAGTTGAAACAACAGCCAACAACCACTGAAGAACCACCACCTGTCCCAGCAAGACCTGTCTGGATTCCAAAAGTCGGGGATCTAGTCAGGGAAAAGATCGCGGTAAAGAAGGAATTTGGGCCTTCTTACAGAAAAGCAGTTCCTGTCTTGTCTGTCAACGGGACAAGATCAGTTGTACTACCGCCACTTGCTGGTAAAAAGGAGAACCGAGTTGTATCCATCGACCTGGTAAAACCACAACATGTGGCCGATAACAAACAGTAGGCCAAGTGGACTCCCAATAAGTAGCAGAACACCAAGGTTTGCTACCAGTACAGAGGTCCTAACGAAGAGGCTCATCACATTCGAAACGCCTACAGAAGAACAACAAGGACTATGCAATAATGCAATAGAACTAAGACCTCTGAAAACCCAAATAAAAACATTTAGCAGAGACACACCACTCTATAATGAAGTACCAAGTGACAATGCAAGAAACAAAAATCCTGAACCAATTGGAACAATTGACAGAACTGCATCCGGCTACTTCATAAACTTCGATGATTCCTCTGAAGGCTTCAGTGAATCAAAGACAAAGCCATCATCAAAATCCTTTAAAGACAAAGCTAACGAACTTTTGAAACAACTGAAAGAAACATATCTGATTTCTCCATGGATTGAATTTTGGGTGGGTTTTGGTGCATTTATCCTCATACTTTGGCTCATCATGGTACTTACTTTGGGACGCTTCATTGAGGGAAAATATGCTAAAATGGACACAGCAAGTCAGAAAATCAACTTGATCCTCAAACCACACACATCTTCACACGTCGAGAAAAGAGAACTTTCTTCAGCCAACTTCACAGCCAATCCAATACCTGGTGGGGTAGCCTGGGACAACACTGACTATGAAATTTATGGTCCGGTCGAGATCCTGAAATATCCACACCAAATTAAGATCTCATTGAGTGACTTTGCAAAACCAAACTCATTTGCTGATGATTGGGACTTCGAAAGCATTAATAACATGATGTCTGACTTAGTAATGTCTGCTAAATTTACCAAACATGATTATTTGCAGGGTTCTACAAATTATGACAGTATGTATTGCTATAACCACTATGGTAACCACTTTTTACATAGATCTGCACAACCTAGAAATGTTTTAAATTATAATCAATGGGAACATTGTGCAACACCTCCAAAAGGGAGCTCAAGAACCGTTTACGACAAATATTCATATTTTTCAGGTTTTAACACAAGTAATGCTGAAACATTTTATTTTAAATTGTCAAACAAGACAGGAACCAAAACCATGATAACCAACACAAAATTGTTATATTCAGACTCATTTTTCGAACAAATGAATACTTTTGGTTTTGATTATTGGGACAAAAATGTTGAATTGAAAAGTGTTTGGGGTACAAAAGATTGGCAAGTACAGGGTATAGAAGCTTTGTTTAGAGCCTGCATGATCCCAGAACAAATGATATTTTTAAATGACACTGTTCAACAAACCACCTGTCTTGGTCTAGCCAAAATCAAAGATTTAATTAAACCGTCTATTCCAAAGCCAACAATGTTTAGCAATAACTCTGATACAGATGAAGAGATAGACGTAAACCATATATTAAACCAAAACAGAACACATCCAAATTGGAAACAGTGGTTGATCTGGCCCACAGATACTAATAACTGTCAAGACAGATTCCTGAACAAAACACAGGGTTTCAAAATGAACAGGCCAGACCCTAGATATCCCCAAAGACATCACCCAGGGATAATTACCACCTACAGTGTGGGCAAATTATGCCTTCAATGGCTACAAACTTCCACACTGCTGAAATTAAGCAACACCTAACTTTCCTTATTGATGGTGCTGACTTGCGTGATTTCACTTTGGGACCACGCAAACAGCGTCAAAAGCGTTTCATAGCAGCCTCTGTATATGCAGCATACAATGAGGCCTGGAAGGTTACTCAAATTGAAACAGCAGAGAGAATACGGGAAATTGACCGTATTAATTTGGAAAAATCACTTTCTGTAGTGGACAATGGGTTAATGACTCTGTCCTCCAGAATTTTTTCATTGGACAGCATTGTGTCGTCAGCAATCGATATATTATCGCAAGACTTACTGTTATTACAACATGGTCAGTCACAATTGCGTTCTATTGTACAGCTTGGCTGGACGTTACAAAATCTGCGTTCAGGCTATGTGCCTTGGCGTTTAATCAACACAACGTCACTATTCCAAATATTTAACCTTACTGATAGACAAATCGGTATGGCGCAAAAGGGTGCTGATTATACAATCTTGAGCATTGAAAAACTAGAAAGATTACCAATGACAATGTCAGAACGACCTGTCAGTGAATGGATAATACACGGAATCATAAATATTCCATGTACGAGAAATTGGGAAAGGGGTACCTTAAAACAACTTGGAACCTGCCCTATTCACATGCATGTGTCAGTAATAAAGGACAGAAAGTGTTTCTTAGTGGCAACAATTGTGAGATGTCACTAAGCGGCACACTTCTGTGTAACGGAATTAGTTTGCATGGAGCCTGTGAAGGGAATTCATACAACCTTTCATGTCACCAGCAAGGCGCACCTGCAACAGAAATAGAACCGTTCTTTCAAAGACTCTATAATGGGACTTACATTCTTATTGTAGACCGCAGATGTTGTAGTCTTATGCCCGGGACTCCTTATCTAGTAACTACTACTGCGAAGGTCAAGTGCTGTGGACGCACATTGTTCCCCAGCTCCTTCCCAGACAGGGAGGCAAGGGCATGGCCCGATTTGAAAATTACTTCTATTCGAATAGATACTTTAAGCAGAATGAAAACAGTCCTTCTTCAGACGCCTACCAGGCTCTCGTCATCAAAAGAAACGTATGATCTACAAGTCGCAAGGACGACTGCAGAGATACATACATTATTATCAACTAATTACCCCGTACATTTCGCGGAAATCCTGAATGAAATCTTAAATATTTCTGATACCAATGGGGTCTCAAAGGTATTTAAGACAGTATTTTCAATGGCATTAACACCATTCAAAGCCATACTGGGTATTTTTCCAGATTTCGTCCATTCGATTTTTGGCGGACTTCCCCTGATCCTGGGACTAATTGCAGGAATCCTATTCTTAGTCCTTATTTTTCGTTATGGCAACCCATGTCACAGACAAAACTCTTGCGACAAGGGAAGAAACAATCCTAGCCATTGGATACCGGGACCGGATATCAAAAATCCTGGGACTCTCCCGGCTTAGAGACCTGAACATGACTTGGTTTCTATCATTTCGACCAATGTGGCAAAGATGTGTTTTACCTGTATTGAGGTGTCTGCTATGCGGAGAAGAATGCGTGTTAGACACCTGTCTGACGCTACAATCGGATGCGCCGATGGATGCAGAAACATTGTTGAGCCCGATTAAGGTTCATGCTTTGTGCTGCCCTCAAAGGCTACCAATCCTGATGACGGCATTCGTGGAAGCTTCACCACTACGATTGATGGGTAGTGAAGTTCAAGATGAAAGCAGCATCGAACAGGTACGACCTTCTGCCAGTAATGCAAATCAGAATGTCAATGGAGACAATCATGCGCAAGAATGCATGATTACACCTATTTCCGAGTTAGTGGAACTTTCCCAGGAAGCTGTTGACAGTTTTTTCGAAAGCCTAAATGATATGATGTTCTCACCCGAACAGAAATAGAAACTTTTGAGCAAGCTCGCACACGGCGTTCCCTGAATTCGGCCTTCAACTTTAAAAATAAAGTCACATGAACATTTTCGCTCCAGTTCACGGACAGCAGTTTTTCCAGCAGCCCCAAAATATTTTTGCATATTTTTCGGGACACTATCTTCTGCTTAAAGTAAGAACTATTCTTAAAGAACTAAGGTTTCTAATACAAAAAAAAATTTTTTAGATAGCTTATAGACATTAGCTGCCCGCTGGCATGTTCATAAAGATATTTTATTCTGTGATGGAATGCTCTCGAAACTTTTTTCTGTCAGAAATCATTTCATGTGTAATTCTCATATACCAAATAAGCAATAATGTATACAAATGCGACTACTTTGGCATTATTCTACAGCTTGAGTGCATATCATATATATATGTCTGCAATTTTTTTTTCAGTATATTTGAAAATTTCAAAATGCATTTATGTATTTTGGGGTGGTAAGGTATACACACTACTCTATAGTATGTTGTACTATGTTATACTATGCCTAGATTAGTAAATATGTCCATAGTTAGCGTGGAGTGGGTGTCATGTATTCCTATCGGTTCTGAATCGATCCCCCTATTCCTGACCCTATTCTAGTTAAACAAACCAACAAGTTAACTAGCAGTCAGCCCATGAGGCAGAAATTCCCCATGATGCAGATACCGTTATCTGACGCAGTCACACTACGGCACAGGAACGTGTTATCTGATTAGGTCATAACGCTTGCGATCTAATTAGACAAGCGATATTCCTCCAGCCCCTGATAAGGCATACGGAGTTCTCATAACAAATCAAACCTATGACAACCTGGGCAAAACCCTGCGGCCATTGTTTTGATTTCACCGAGAACTTTAGTAAAAGAATGTGCTAACGAGCAAATCGTATGACATCTTTATTGACGTATCTATGTCCATCCTTACGTCAATCTCGGCACCTTAAAGGTATAAATATTACCGATCTTGCCATATGCAAACACACGCGTGGTGACGAGACGGAGCAGCCATACTTGCCGAAGCCGAGAGCAGAGCAGACCCCGCTGGCAGCAGCCCCGCCTTCCTGACGCGCTGAGAGAAGCTGCTTTCTCCTGCCGAGAATCCAGCACCGGCGTTTCCGGGTAGCCCTCGCAGGCAGCCTGGAATATCGAGACCAGAGAGAGAGATACCATTCCTCATTCATCCTAACTTCCAGGTACAGAACTGAATAACCCCTCACAGAGAATTCTTTAGTTATTCACTTGGCAAAAACAAACTTAACTTAAACTGTAACTTTCTATTCCCGCCCACGTATTAGGCTTAGGTCAGGTACACGGGGTAGGCGTATTTAGAAACACCAGTTGAGTACGTTTAGTCAAATGTATATGTGTATGTAAATATATTTTATTCATTTTAAACATCATATGGCTTAGAAACCATATGAAGGTTTTTACAGTATTACTTTATACTATTGCTTTTAATGTATGCACTTTACTTAACTATAAGTATTGCAATAATATCGATCCATTTCTCTTGTATGAGAAAAGAGACTGATCAATAAATAACACCTTTTTATTGAACACGCCCGTCTCTTCCTTTTCTCTACATTCTGATGAGACTAAGAATGCACGTACTGACTGAGTAAAATAATTTGCCTTTTGTTCACACGACTCTCGAGATTGACTCTTGATTAGGGGAGAGCAAAGTTGTCATGTTCTATGGTTGTCAGAAACTAAATCCCTTCTTGTCTAATCAGGGAAGTTAATTCCTCCTTGAACATTCGAGAAAGTTTCTAGCGAACTCTGAGCTACGCTGGCAAACCCAAAACTTAAGTCTAGTATCGACAGTAGTAGACCTAGTTAACGTCTGGCCTAGGCCTTTAATGCTGTAGGTATTATTCCAATGCGCAGAGCCTATTGGGAAGATAGGAACTACACTACAAATTGGCGAAGTGAAAATATCCCAACTTTTCAGCTGGATAAAATGAGTAGAGTAGGCAAACTAGAAAGAAGATATGCTTTGAGGTCCAGTTCTTATACCAAGCTCAAAGCCCTATGGGAATCCCTCTGAAGCATGTGGGGAAGGATAAAGAAGTCTAAATGAAAAAGGCTTGGCTTGGAAAAATTGGTAAATCTTTCGGGAATGTGCAACTCTTTAAGATGAGTTCCATGTGAACAGTTGTTATTGTCTGTTCTTGTAAAAACAAGGCCCGCATGGACAGTTGGGTTCTTCTTGTACAATTTCTATGACCATCACAATTCCTGGGCCACTTGTAATTAGGGTCATAGTGATTGTGACAAAGTGAGGAGGAAAACGGGGGAACTTGTTTCTCAACAGTATATAGGGCACACTTTCATTTGTCTTTTTTCAGTATACCAACATATTACAGGCGCTATTTCACAGAACCAGCATGTGTCGGTTTTTGCAGCACAGTTTGTGCTTTGCACTACGGTGTAAAATCTATACACTCTGCTTATAAGCTGTTCTACGTAACACTTTGGGGTGGTAAAATGTGCTTCTGTGTATGTGCTGATGTGAGAGGTTAGTGAGAATTTCAAACTTTTACACCAACTTAATCAACTTTTAAACTAATACCTAAAAAGGTAGTAGTAATGGAGACGTGCTGCAAATAACTTTCTTTTTGTAAAGCTTAAGCGATGGATAGCTTTCCGTGAAAGAATAAGCCTCTCTCATTTCCCCTACTCTAGAGCAGATCATCTGTAGGATTATGGATAAAAGGAATAAACCTGGAGGGGGCGTGGTTTGGACACCGGCGAAGATGGCGGCGTGAGCTCGTGTCTCTTCCTGAGAGAACACCAGAAAGTTACATTTCTTACTTAACTGCATGGATCATGCTCATACAAGTGACTGATCTGCATCAGAACCCTGCATAGACACAATGAGACCGGTTTGAGTGTACCAGAGACCAGCGAAGAAGGCTTTTTTGCTTCCGACCTCCGCTGATAGGCAATCTGGGTGGCCTCGCATCGGGCGGAATCGGAGGGCATCACGCTGATACTGGATGCCACATGTGAATGCTACACAATAAGGAGGAACGGTCCTTGCAACATACTGTGACGGCAACCCCCACAACCAACAATCAACAACCAGCATGACCACGACTCAGTAAGGGCTGCAGTGTGAATGTGCTCTAAACTACGCACTAGAGTAAAATGGCGGCTGTGCCCGCGAACCGGGGCTGTGCCTGCAAATGCTCTCACGAGTGTTCACCTGCACCAAGCATGTTCTGAGAGCTTCTTTAATGCTCCTCTCCTCTCCTCTACCTGGCTGCACACTGACTTAAGGAGCGATATAATTGCATAATTGCTTGGAGCGGCAAGAATCACACAATGGCGGCCAAAAAAAGCACGGGAACCGGTGCACAACCACTTAACTAATTTGAAAGTCACTCGAGGTCTATGCGCATTATGCTGTTGTAGCAACAGGCTTAAAGTGATTACCTTTGGCGCTCTTTTCCGCCGCGCTGCTGCATCCGGCTCTTAACAATCGTCATAATAGTTTGAGGTGGCGATAGCGGGTAATGGCGACAGAGCGGAACGCCGAACAAAAGGCAGGAGCTGATGTATAACTTTTAATTACTAAATCAACCTGCCTGGCATTCGGTTGCTCGAATTGGGGTGTTCTGCTTGATCTGGTCCCAACTTCTCAACAATGCTTTGAAGATATGCATACGTGTCCCTCTATCCAACATCCACATGCCTGACTTTAAAATGGAGAATGCCTAATCTGATATCAATCCCTCACAATGATCTACAAATGTTCTGAATAATTTCAAACACGCTGGCTGTTGATATTTTATTACATCTTACGTGAATTTGGTGTACATTCTCCCTTCTTCATTACGTCAGCACAATAGTTATTCAGCGCTCTACACTGTAATTAAAGCACACACTTACCTTGCGTCTCCCGATTTTAACGGCCTAGCGTTGCTGAAACTGTTATCTGCAAACGCAATGTGACATTGTTTTTTGAGACATTGTTTTTGTACTACACTCTGTATGATAGTGCTGTAACCAGCACTTGCGCTATTACTATCGGTTAGTGCCACTGAACAGGGCCACACAGCTAGGTCATAACGCTACATTATTCTGATCTGCTACTGCTATCTGATCCTGCTGTCCCTTTGAGAACTCGGAAAACTCAGAGAACACGGAAAAACCTCCAGAATGGCTGAAAAAGAGAAAGAATCAAAAGGACTTAAAAGGATCAAGGCAGACCAGCCAAATCCGGAGTCTCCCATCAAAGGCAAGCGAGATATAAATGCAACAATGGACACCATACTGAGCAAGTTAGCTGAAGTACATGATCTCGCCACATCAACAAAAGAGGAAATATCGGCTATTAGGCAGGATATCAGAGATACTAATGTCAGACTATCTGAGACAGAAAATAGGATCAGCCACTTAGAAGACACGGAAATCAGAATGTCTAAATCCCTCAAATGCCTAACGATCACAACAGACTCCTTGACTAAACGTCTGGCGGGTCTTGAAGACAGAAATAGACGAGGGAACCTTAGAATTTTTGGAATTCCGGAAGGAGAAGAGGATCCCTCAGGCTCATGTATCGTCTTCCTAGAGAAATGGTTTACAGAAGCCACCAACTTGTCCTTCAACAAGCCGCTGGAGTTTGACAGGGCCCACCGGGTTCCTTGTAGGCCTGTTGTATGCAAACCTCTCCGATACCAACATGTAGAGCAGATACTTGGATTCATGTGCAAGAATAACCATATCCTATGGAGGGGCAATAAAATGTACATCTCTCAAGATTATAGTAAGGAGACTGTGGACACCAGAAAAGGATTCCTGGCACTCCGTCCGAAACTACGTGCCTTGAACTATAAGTATGCCTTTGCAGGTCCAGCAAAATTCAGGGTGATAATCCAGGGATCTCCGCACTTTTTCACCGAACATCTACGATTGAAGAAATTCCTCAACGGTGCTGATGATTCCTCCATGGACAGGGCGACGCAGGGTCCTACTAGATAAGGTTCTCATATCGCTGTTGGATTACTTATATCTACCTTGTCACTCTCAGATTGTGTAATGCTTTATTGTTTACTACTGGTACAAATCATTGGCTTTTGGATGTCCTTGGTCTAACACTGGGTGGCTCTCACCAGATATTAATATATGTGGCTAGCTATGGCTATATTATTACGTGCTGCTACATATTCATAAAATTCTACATGTTAATGCCCGTCGTTATGCATTGATGTATTGTTATAATGACATTTTGCTATATCTCATTGTAAGTGGATGGAGAAGACTGGTTTTTACTATTTTGCTGGAACAAACTTGGATGTATCGCTGGTTGTGTCTCTAGGGATTATTGTTTGTTGATAGATACCACCATGTATACTTGATTTGGTGGCTCAGCTCAATATAATGGCAAACTTATTGCTAGTTTTATTGCTAGACTACTAGTTATGCTAGATTCGAACGTTGCCAGTTCCTAACTATGGCCGCTTAGTTCTCAGTTTTTGGCTCTCAGCCCTTAGTTGTTTATTAATGCTGAAATTGCTGTTTTTACACCACACAATGGTCCCATACTATTTGCATATCTCGTTTGGTTCTCATGGGAAGAAGACCTCTTCCCCCTTGTCTTTTTTTCTTCTTGGCGGGGTGGGAGGGGGCGTTGGGGTTGAGGTGGGGCGGGTTGGGATTTTGGATTTTGCATTTTTTGTATTATTATTGTTTTTATTGCTTTTTGTCCTATTAATGTTGTTAATGTTTTGAGCCCAAGTGCCTTACCTACCTCATTACTTATTGAGATCCGCTGTAAAATATGACATGATTTTTTGGTGCAAATAGGTGGGACTATTACATACAGGTCATTTTTATGTTGTATGGCATGCTGTCATAATGATGAGGAGTTTTTCTGTTTAACTCTATTGCCTTACATTACTAAATCCATATATACCTGGTGCGTTTCATTTGCCAATATACACCAGAGGCAGATCGTACCTCCTGATTGGCTCAAAAGTTGTCGTGACACCTTATTTAGCGTTACCCTTAATTGCAAAGTTGAAACCACACTGAAATGTATTTCTTTTTGTCCAGTACCTCATACACAATATCAACATACAAGGAGTAAAGGTTACGAAAACAGAAGTAGATTTGGGTTCATACGGATCATACTGATAATACACTTATGATGTTGCAAACGAGTCCAAAAGTCTCCCCAGGGATTTCTATAACCTCAAGATACTTTCGCTAAACATTAAAGGTCTAAACAATGTGGTCAAACGGAGAAAGATTCCTGATTACCTCCAGAAACAAAAAGGGGACGTCGCCCTATTACAAGAGACAAAGATTGATTCCAAGCAATTTAACTCACTTAGAAATAGGTTCTACAATGAGGTTGTTGGTTCTGAAGCGATAGGAAAGAAAAACGGTGTCCTGAATCTAATGGCAAAAAAATCAAACATTGAGATAGGCGCACACACATCCGACACCAAGGGGAGATCGGTCATGACAAAAATGATAAAAGACAATACGGAATTCCACATTACTAATGTTTACGCACCTAACAGATGACTTAGACTTCTGGAGAGACCTAACTAAACAGATCGAAACTATTCCAGACACTGCTCTCCACATACTTGCGGGTGATTTTAATCTTCCAATGGACGCAGCATTAGACAGGGACTCACGGTGTGCATTTCGCAGTAATAACTCTCACAAAGCCTTTGTTAACCTCTGTACCAATTTCAATCTGCTGGATTCCTGGAGGTTACAAAACTCCACAGGCAGGGAATATATGTTTTACTCATTGCCACATAACTCCTACTCACGCATTGATTACTTACTTATCACCAGTAATGCCACTGCTAGAATTGTGGAAACATCAATTGAACCCAGAGTGGTTTCAGACCATTCCTGTATCTCCCTATCTATATCAAACATAAAACCGACCAAACAACAGCCTCTCTGGAGACTAAATGACGACGTTTTGGAAAAAGAGCAACACAGGAAAACCATTGAAAATGCAATACAGATTTACCTTCTGGTCAATAAAAATGATACATCGGACCTCACTTGATGGGAAGCTATGAAGAGTACTATTAGAGGAGAGATTATTAAAATCAGAGCGGCCATGAATAGGGATCACAACAAGACCCTTGAAAAATTAGAAAAAGAGATTGCTAATCTAGAGAGTAAGCACATATCATCTAGGGATGCGACAATCATGAATGAAATGGTGAAGAAGAAATACGAATATAATAAGATACTCAGTGACAGAGCTGGGATATGGATTAACAGGCAAAGAAGATCTAGGCTCTGTGAATCCAATAAGGATGGTAAAACTCTAGCTGCATACTTAAAGTTTAAAATGCAAAAAAGAACATGATTAACAAGCTAACAGATCATAAAGGCTCAATTCACTCTGACCCAGACAAAATCGCTGAAATTTTCAAAGATTTCTATAGTACTTTATATACTAAAAACAAAGAACTAGACACCACAAAAATCCAGGATTATCTAAATGAATGTGAACTCCCTGCACTTACAGAACAAGAACAATTAGAAATCAATAGCCCAATCACCACCTTGGAAATTGAGAAATCACTTAAATCTATCAAATGTGGGAAGGCCCCAGGACCTGATGGGTTTAGTGCCAAATGTTATAAGTGTTTTCCCTCGCTTCTAGCTCCTCCACTCTTACACCTGTTCCATGAACTCAGTAGTTCTGGCAAAGTTAATGGTACACTTGCCGAGGCCATTATAGTAGTATTACCGAAAGACGGGAAGGATCTGACACTCCCCAAAAATTATAGACCGCTATCCCTTATCAACTTAGATTGTAAGCTTTATGCAATTATTCTTGCCAAACGTCTCCAAAAATTCTTACCTAAACTTATTCACCCCTCGCAAGTTGTTTTTATAAGAATAGGTTATCCAGTGATAACACTATGATCCTGGCTCATGTATTGGAGAAGGCTAAACTCACTAACTCACCGACAGTGGCTATCACGTTGGATGCCAAAAAGGCTTTCGACAAAGTTGACTAGAGGCGACATTGAATAAATTCAAACTGGGTGAAAATTTTACGCGAATGGTAATGTCACTCTATTTCAGTCCCTCAGCAGGAGTAAGAGCAGGAGGCTTGGTCTCGTCCTCCTTTAAATTAGAACAGGGAATAAGACAGGGCTGCCCCCTTTCCCCCTCACTATTTTTACATGCTATTGAACCCTTCTTATATCACATTAGGAATAATGATCAGATCACAGGGATCCGCCTTAATGATTACACGGTCAAAATTACTACATACGCTGACGACGCTCTAGTGGTCTCTGAAAATGCTGAAAATGCTATCCCTGCTCTCATGTCCTTAATAGAGAGCTTTTCCAGAGTGTCCGGATGCAAGTTAAATAACGATAAGACTGAAGTAAAACTCCTAAATAACCATGGCAACAAAGAGATCATGGGAAACTCGGGTCTCCTATGGCAACCCAAATGCTACAAATATTTGGGCCTGGACTTCGCCAAAGACCTGATAACTACCATTCACACTAATGAAACCTCACTTTATAAAAAAATATCCACACTATTGGAAGTGTGATCTCCTAAATATCTTTCATGGTGGGGTAGGGCCGAGACATTAAAAATGATGGTGACTCCTTTCATTAATTGTTTGGCTTGCATGTTGCCAATGAATTTTTCAAATGATTTCCTGGTTCAAATCTATAAGCTCTTCAACACGTTCCTCTGGCAAGTTAAGAAACCCAGAATATCAATGCATAAACTCCAATTATCAAAGAAAAGGGTTATCTGGGTCTGCCGAACTTTAGGAACTATCAAACAGCATTTCTTTGCAAGCAAGGCGCTAACTGGCTGACCGCTCAACCGGACTATACTCCAGTTTGGTTAGATATAGAAAAGTTGCTCATCAATAACATGCTTTTATCTGCCCTCCTTACCATGGACCTATCCCACCTCCCTCACTCAGAATACGTCCTACTTAATACTAAGAGAGCCCTCCTACGGTTAGATCACCTCGAAAAACTAAAAGTCAATATTTCTAACATGTCCTCTCTATGACGTAACCCTAATTTGAAGATTGATGGCGAAATGCTCCACTAGAAACAGTGGTCTCAAAAAGGAATAAATCTAGTCAAAGACCTCTTTACAGGGTCCCTTCCTTTACCTTTCTCTACCCTTAAGGACCGACACAAATTAACCACAATGGATTTTTATGACTTCTTAAAATTAAAATCTCTCCTCTCAACCCGTTCTATTAAACCCTATGAACCAACATTAGTCTCTCAGATATCACTAATATTGAAATCAGGACACACCGTCTCTAAAATATATAAACTTCTATTACCCAACCCGCGTAAGATACATAAAAAATGTGAGGACAAATGGGAATCTGAACCCAACTCCACTAAAATTCCTTATGACTGGGATAAAATACACATCACACCTTTTCCGAATAAAATATCCCCAATATTATCACAGACCAAATATATGTTAATCAATAGGACGTACTGGACTCCGGAAAAAATCTTTAAACTCCGCCTAAGCGAAAGTCTGACATGCTGGAACTGTAACTCTGCAGTTGGAAACCTCTTCCACATGCTCTTTACATGCCCTACTTTACAAACATACTGGGATAAGGTTTACAAATGTATACGTCACACCTTCAGCATCAGTCCACCCAGGGAATTCTCATATGTTATATTAGGCGTCCTAGACCCTACACTAGGACATTTCAATGACCAGTACTTGCTAGACCTCATGCTCACTTTAGCCTGTAAAGTTGCATTATGTTAATGGAAAAATACCAAAGATCCAGACAATCCAGCACTCCACACTTCTCCATGGTGAAACACTCACCGGAAACTTTGGAAATCCTTAGACGTTTCATCATTCTCATATGACTCACCGTGAAAACCTCCTACCTTGTTGATATCTCAGGTTTCTACGTATTTCAAACTCCTATTATTGCGCAGATTGTAAATATTGGTTAAGCCTATGTATGATACCACAATGTTTACTTATGTGAAACCACATGGTGTCTACATATGATCACTACTCTTTCTATATTCCGTGATCTACATGCAGACTTGGTCTGCACTTGGTTGGCACTTGAGCACCTTAACGTGTATGTATTGATTGATTTCTCTCTATTTTATTTTATTATTTTTTCCTTATCTTCCTTCATTATTATCATTATGTATGTTTTCCTTTTGTATTTGTGTTTCTTATAATTCAATAAAAACTATTTGAAAAAAAAAAAGAAATAAACCTAGAAACCATGAAATCACATTGTTCAAGTCAGATTAAAAAACAAAAATGTACTCCTCTGTTTGGAGTTTAAGATATTTTTGTAATTCTCATACACGTCAATAATCCTTAAAAGATGTATCAATCACAGCTTTTCAGTAGTATTGACATGTGTAAGCATTTGTGCATATGGAAATGAAGCAGGCGTATATGTATCTATGCGTGGACCAGGCAGAAAAGTACATTAGCACTTTAAAAAAATCTAAGGGGAAAATATCTTTACCCACGGAGAAAGCCCTTCTCACAAATTCCAACAATTTTGGGAAGAATCTTTCCCAGTTGCCACCTTGGACAAAGTAAACCTTCAATCATATCCAGGGAGGGAACGTGCATTAAAAAGGTATGTGGATACCCACAAACGTGCAAGCTTGGGTGTTAGCCTACTTTTAAAGGCAGCCTCATTCTCTAAATGCCACCACCTCTAGCAATAGGTTTTTCTCACACTTAGAATTGCATCATACAGGTGTAATTTTACATATAATGAAATCAATTCCTCAGTAAAAAAGCACGTTTTGTTAACACAAAACAGGAATGTCCATTCATAAAGCAAGCCATTTTTCCACATAAATATATTACAGATGTGTAAATCGCCTTGATAGCTTGCCCTCTTATTGACATTGTCTGTTTTGAAAATTCCCCTAAAATGACTACAAGTACGATTTAGTAGTTTTCCCCATTTTGTGAGAATTATCCCCACAGTAAATATGCCGGTTGTTTCTTTCTACAAACCCTTTATGCCACCTCTCTACAAGCCGAAATGTCAAAAACAAAATTGTACTGATTCTTCAGTTGAAAACTTCCACATGAACATGCAGCTCAGATTTTTTCTTACCTTGATAGTTCTTCTAACTTTGACTTTGCAAATTCCAAACTTTTTCTCTCAACGTGCTCATGAGGTGTGTGGGCCAAGAGTTCGTGGAGCGTTATAATATATCGCGGGATCTTGGGGAAAAACAAAATATGTCAAGAGTTAGATAAATAGTTGTTTATTTATTTGGCATTCATCAAAACAAAGGGCTCATTGTGAACCCCTTATAATTCTGAGTGTAAACTATGCAACTGGTAATTACCCGCATACCGGGCTAAGGTATTTACCGGGTAAGTAATTGAGCATCATTCAGAGTCTCAGATCCAGAATAGGGAGGAGGTTCCAATTGTTTCTGTTTCCCCTTTCTGGGAGGATATTGTGCAAATTACCAGTTCGATGGGTGCCCGGTTTTACCAAGTGAAAAATCGTGTTTGCCTGCACAATGAGCAGCTGAGTCAGAATCCTGGGGGCTCCCACCTAGCTGGTACTTGTGTGGCCCTCCAAGAAGGAGTGAAGGTTTTCATCAATGTAATCTTTTATTACAAGGAGTAGAACATTAGAAAAGACACCTGAACCAATGAAGCTTGTGCATTTAGTTAAAACTGTAATACGAAAACATTGCGATAAGAAAAACAGTCACAAACTACTTGTCATATTTCTGTTAACGCTACATGTACAATCGATTGAAGAAGAACAGAGGAAAGAGCGGTATTTTGTAAACTCACTCTAACAGACAGCTGGCGTTTCCTGCATATTTATTCGCAGACAGTGCACACCTGCACCAAGGTCGGCTAGTTCATTCAATTGAAGTTAACAGGAACAATTTTCATGCATCCTACTTTTGTCACCATATGTTCATCTCTTTATTTTGTCATACCTTTGGAGGCAGAGCGCATAATAAATGCCAACTAACATATCAGTATAACATCTTCTTTAGTTTGAGAAATATTGAACATACGCTGTTGATTATTTAAGGATTTGACCCAAACTAAACAGACTGACCTGCTGTCATTTGTCACCAATATTTCCGTATTCCACAGATTGCACTGATCCTGGTATACTTTTCTCTTTTATTATTCACTAACTGGCCATTGCAAAAATGACCAAATTGCACTGGAACAAATAGAATCCACTCCATCTCGCAGCACATTCAGACAAGCTATAGGCGTCTTTGTGACATTTTAGTAATACTCGAAAACACGTTGGGGGGTATGTTGTGTTATGTGTATTTGTAAAGCACACTTTCACCGCAAGAGTATCTTGGCTTATTATAACACATAGCGAGTCTTTTAAAGAAGTATGTTGTGACAAAATTAATGTACGAAAATGGGGCAGGGAGATTATTCTCTGACTCCATGGCCCAGGTGTGGGGATGCGGGGATGGGGCAAAGAGACCCCTAAAAACCTCTGGAAGTAAAAATAAAAAAAATAAATTCAAAGGGTTTGAAGCCCACAGGTCTAGGATTGCAGCTCCCAATGTGGCCCCCAGTGTCCTGCAACCTCTACAGCAAGGGGTCTTGGACCCTTGTTGAATATCCCTGGGCTTGGAGACCGGGTGCCAATTCACTAGTGGTAGATGCAAGCACCATGTGGGAACTCAAGACAAGGTTGCAGGAACAGAGGAGGTGACTGAAGGAGACCTTCTCCAGAATACAGGGGACAAATGCTCTTCACGGAAGCAGAACTAGATCCTGTCTTTGTCTCACCCCTGTCGAGAAAAAGTCCTCACCACTATTCACTCTGATCTGATATATGGCCTGCCCGTTCCAGGGAACCCCAACATAAGGTGAAGAAAGAACTCAACATTCCTCTCTTGCAGCTAGCACTTATATCTCCACTCATGGCACTTTGTCCTTGCCCCTGCCCCCCACAGATATGCAAACATCACACATATCTGCCTAACAACACATTACACTTACAATTACTTCAACTAAACTTAGCTAACATACTTAGTAACACACATTAGTAAATGCAGTCTCTCTTCTATCTCCTTCTCAAATAATTTTTCCTCAAAATGAGGATCAAGCAATAGAGTTATTCATTGACATAGTAAAAAAAATGTTCTTGGTGTGAGACTTGATTTCACACATGGGAATCCTGTGCATGACTGGTTAATGTTGTAATAGGCTTCACCAGTTGACGGGTGCGGTGGAGTCCTGACTGTGGACCAAACAGCGCCTCAGTAGCAGGCTTGTTGCATATGACTAAAGCTTAATGGAATATGGAATTTATATTTTACTACCTTTATTATCTTCAGTGTTGACATTTAAAAAAATATATAAACAAATCTAAAATTATTTAAGTTTTTCTGACATTCAAAAAGAATTGGATCTTTATTTTACTATTTTTCCCTGAGTGGTAATAATGTTATTACTTGCCTGCATTGATTTCTTTGGAAATGTACTGTAGTACCAGTTATTGGTCATAAGATGTGCTTGACTTAATTCAAGACTTGGCTGCAGTAGATTTCAGCCCCTTTTGTCAGTAATACTTAGGTTTAGGGTTTGAGATTTATGAAATGAAATATAAATTTATAATAAACACGCTCTACTACCCTGAGGTGTCTAGGCGCACACGTTAGCAAAACTAGGCAGGTCTAAAAGCTCCTAGAGATTAAAAAGCCATGTTTTTAGTTTTTTCCTAAAATAGAGAAAGTCTGGTTCCTTTTTCAGGAATAAAGGGAGACTGTTCCAGAGACGGGAGTTGCTATCAGAAAAACTTTTCCCACCCCATTTTATTTTTTAACTCTGGGAACAATGATGTTACATGCTGTTTCAGAGCGAGGGGATCGTGGCGGGAGGTACCATTGAAAACACAGCTTAAAAACTTGTGGGCCTTCTCCATGGAGAGCCCTGAAAGCAATGCTTTGGGCCTTAAACTGTATTCGCTTCTCAATAGGTAACCAATGGAGAAGTGGAAGGGCAGTTGAGACTGATTCTCTTTTGAGTATGCCTAATAACAGGCGAGCCGCTGAGTTCTGTAGGATCTGCAGCTTGTTTAGACTTTACACTCACAAAATGAGCATTTGTGTAGACAATCTTTGAAAGTATCAAGGCAGAGACTACTGTTTTTTGAAGGTCCTTTGGAATGAAAGGAAAGATTTTCTGTAAGAGTTTCATTGTAGAAAAGGGGGCAGACGTGATAGTATTCACATGCCCTTCGAAGGTTAACTGGTTATCAAAGATAACTCCAAGGTTTTTTACCTTTATAACTGGCAGTGGAAGTTGTCCAAGTTCAAGTGGCCACCAGTCTTGGGACCAGAAGGAAGTGTCCTTCCCAAAGAGCATCACCTCGGTCTTGCCTGAGTTCAGCTTCAAGCAATTTAGGGCAATGCATTTCCCAATCTCTTGCATACAGTTGTAAACGCGCTTTGCTGTCTCTGAGATATTAGATGATACAGAAATCACTAGTTGATTGAAACGCTGCAAGGGAGAGAGACAGATAGGGATTTGAAGTTATCAGCTGCCACAAGTTGGATTCTGTCTGACAGAAATGATTTGACTAAAGCAAGGGCTTTATCGTTTACCTCAATCTCCTTCAGTCTCTAGAGCAGGATTTGGTGGTTTACTGTGTCAAATGCCGCTGAGAGATCCAGTAGGACCAACACTGCACTGCCCCTGCATCCAGTGTCCATCTAACCTGTTCTGAGGCACTTATCAAGGCCAATTCATTGCTATGGTGCTTCCTAAATCCGAATTGGCATGCATCTAAATGACTCTGGTCCTCGATGAAAGCTGACAGCTGTGAGTTAAGAGCTTTCTCAATTATTTTCGATAGTAGGGGCAATCTGGAAATAGGACGATAGTTCCCCAGAGCTAGCGGGTTTAGGTTGGCCTTTTTGATTAAAGGCAGAATATGCGTTATTTACAATTGTCTTACTCTTTTGTGGGTATGTATTATTATTTCATGTTTCTTCAGAAACCCTCCTTAAATTTCCTAAACCTCACCAAATTAGTAGTGATATTTCCAATTGTCCAACCATTTCCCCTGGTCCCTCCCACATGTACTACAAAAATGTATGCCTTATGTTAAAGCAAAACATCACATCGGAAAGCACAATAATCCAACTTGTTTTTATTGCACAAATAGCAGGCAGCACAGCAAATAATCAAAAGACAATTGTCATTTCAACCAACCAGAGTTCTTACTCAGATCAGGGTTAGTTGAAGTACAGTGCTAAATAAAGTTTTGATCAATGAAGGTCTGTGGAACATAAAATACGTGATCAAAACTTGTTACTCTAACTAAACTTATCTTGCGAAGATGCAAGACGCCCTTAAAGAAATGGTAAGTTCATAAATACATTGCCGACTTTATTACTTTTCCTAAAATCATGCTACCAAATGGGAACTATCAAAGCAAGGCAACACTTCTACTGGAATGTTCACATGTAAAAGAGTGTGTAAGATGGTCTCTGGGCCTATAGGAACCCTAAAACCTTGCATGTTTGTTAAGTATAACAAGTACTTTAAAGCAATGTAGGAGCAGCATCCTAATAAGGTTATGCACAATATAAGTGCATGATGTGAGATATGCTGAAGAAGCATTAATACAGAAGCACATAATTACGTTTTCACACTCCATTTAAGATGATCTCTGCACATAAGAGACAGGACAAGTGGAGATAGAGATCTCTGGCTAGAGATTTGTAGATAGCCTTTATGAGCATCTAACATAGCACTACTGGAGTACTAATATAAGTGCTAAGAAATGCCTTCATTAACAGACCCCTTGGCATTCACACTGAGGTCAGTCTGTTGAAGTTTGAAACCAGTCCAACTGGTTCTCTGAGGCCCTTTTCATGTTATACTAACGTACCCACACCTCTTCAGTAATATCATAAAAGAGGTTACATTGGCAGAGTTCATGAAATTAGTTTGTTAGTTGCAGACATGATCATTGATGCTAGATATGATCCCCCTTGAATGTAAGTGGCATTTCACAAATCTAGCCAAAAGTTAGCAGAGATTTGCACAGTGTCACCGTCAGGGATAAAGTAAAAAAGTGATAGACGAGTTAGCTGCTTCTGTACATTGTGGTGTAGTGTGTAGGAAACATGTTTTTTCTTTCAGTTGTCCCCCAACATTTTCACCTTTTTTAGCTACTTGATGCTGTTTTTCGTCTCTGACAGTGCACCGAGGCCTGCTAACCACACCTCAGTGCCAGTGCTTCTTCCGTAAAACAAAGTGATGTCTGATTGTTTTACAAAAGGACTTTAGCACCCCTTTAAGTCCCCAGTAATGGTACCCTAGGTAACAAGGGCATGGGTATAAAGAGGGCTGCCGCATATCTTATGCCACCTTAAGGGACCCACACTCACATTTCACACAGACAGCTATAGCAGAGTGCATGCCATGGTGCAAGCAATGGTTCAAAACATGACGTGGCACACTCCTATGTGTCATGCTAAAGGCACTGCATGGGCTATATGTAAGTCACCCCTACTATAAGCCTTGGAGCCATAAGGCAGAGCGCAATCTAGTAATTGTGAGGACATAGCTGCATGAGGAGATATGCCCCTGTAATGTCTAGTTCCTTTGCTGGATATTATAAGTGCGCAGGGAAGCAATCTTAAGGTATGTACTGGGCACTGGTCAAAACGAGTTTCCCAGCTACATAATGGCTTCCCTGAAACATATGGTGTTTGGTATCAAACATCTCGTATCAATAAACCCACACTGATGTCAGTGATGGATTTAATAATACATGCACCCACAGGGTAACTTAGAGGTGCCCCGAGCCCTCTGGTGTGCTGGCTGACTGGTCCTGTCCAGCCTGCTTCCACAAATGAGCATCTGACCCCTGGGAGGTTAGAGCCCCACTCTAAAGGTTAGAAACAATGCCTGCTCTGGAATATACGATGTTACATCGCGGTGTTCACACCGCGATACCTTTACAATGCAGGCATTACAACGCAAGTCGTTACAACAACTTGAGCTGGAGGGTGCTGGTTTTAGGAATAGTATGATTTACTATTCCAACTCCAGCCTACGTTACAGTAGGGAAGGTGTTGTAATAGTCAACACCATCAACATCTCCTTCGAGAAGGCGACCTTCCCGGAGAGCTGGAAGCACGCAGAGATCAACGCCTTACTAAAGAAACCCATGGCGGACCCCAAGGACCTCAACAACTTCCGACCCATCTCCCTGTTCCGGTTCCTGGCGAAGGTCATAGAAAAGGCCATCAACAAACAACTGACCAGCTTCCTCGAAGAGAACAACATCCTGGACCCATCCCAGTCCAGGTTCCGCAGCAACCACAGCACCGAAATCGCCCTCATCGCTGCCACCGACGACATCAGAATCCTGCTCGACAACGGAGAATTCTCGGCCCTCATCCTCCTGGACCTATCAACTGCTTTCGACGCAGTCTGCCACAGCACACTAAGAGCACACCTCCACGATGCCGGAATCCAAGAGAAGGCCCTGGACTGAACCACCTCCTTCCTCTCCAATCAATCAATCAATCAATCAATCAATCAATCAATAACATTTGTAAAGCGCGCTACTCACCCGCTAGGGTCTCAAGGCACTGTGGTGGGGGGGGGGCTGCTACTGCTCGAAAAACCAGGTCTTGAGTTGCTTCCTAAAGGAGAGATGGTCCTGGGTGAGTCATAGGTGGGTGGGGAGGGTGTTCCAGGTCTTGGCCGCCAGGTAGGTGAAGGATCTTCCTCCGGTGGTGGTTCTACGGATCCGTGGGACGGTGGCGAGGGCGAGGCTGGCGGAGCGGAGCTCTCAGAGCGTCCGCCTCCTCCCCTTCCGCTCCGAAGCCACCAAAATCATCTTCAGCGTGCCCCAAGGCTCCTCCCTCAGCCCAATGTTGTTCAACGTCTACATGGCACCACTCACCCACATCGCCCGACAGCACCACCTTAACATCATATCCTACGCCGACGACACCCAGCTGATCCTCTCGCTCACCAAGGACACCCACACCGCCAAAACCAACCTCCACGAAGAAATGAAGGCCGTTGCTGACTGGATGAGGAACAGCCAACTGAAGCTGAACTCGGACAAGACGGAGGTCCTCATCCTCAGTTCCACCCCCTCGGCCTGGGATGAATCCTGGTGGCCAACAGCATTAGGAGAACCCCCCACACCCACCAATCAAGCAAGAAACCTAGGGGTCATCGTCGACTCCACACTCTCCATGACAAAGCAGGTCAACGCCGTCTCCTCCTCCTGCTTCAACACCCTTCGCAGGATCTTCAAGTGGATCCACACCGAAACTAGAAGGACAGGCACCCAGGCCCTCGTCAGCAGTAGACTGGACTATGGCAATGCCCTCTACGCAGGAGCCCCGTCCAAACTCCTGAAACTACGTCAACGCATCCAGAACGCCTCCGCACGCCTGATCCTCAACATCCCCCGCTGCAGCCACATCACACCCCACCTGAAAGACCTGCACTGGCTCCCCATCAACAAGAGGATAACCTTCAAACTCCTCACCCACACACACAAGGCATTCCACAACACTGGACCAGCGTAGCTCAACAGCCAACTCAACCTCTACAACTCTGCCTGCCAGCTCCGCTCCGCAGACCACGCCCTCACCACCATCCCCCACATCTGAAGAGAGCCCCCCTAGCGCCTTGAGACCCTCACGGGTTTATAGTGAGCTTTACAAATGCTATGATTGATTGAATAGTAAATCATACGTTTCCTTAGCTAATAGCGCCATCCAGTGCAAGTCATTGTAATATCCGCGTTGTAAAGGTATTGCTGTGTGAACACTGCGATGTAACCGATGTTTCCCCTGCTCTGGTAGGATGTGTTTACATCTCCCCCAGCAGGATCGATACTAAATTAGCATGTCAAAGCAGGGAGCTTTTAAGAGCCCACCACATTTGATAAGCGAGCCTGGCGTTCCCCAGACCTGGGAGATGTCACCCCATGCCTTGAGGCCCAATTGGCATCAGGACTGGTGGGAAATTAGGTATGCAAGGAGGCGCGTTGTACCTCTAGGCTAGTCACACCCCTAAGGTGGGCAGCCTGAAGTGAGCACAAAAGAGAGAATTCCACTCTCATGTGTGTGGTGAAATTAGGAACTCTGGACAGGGTGGGTGCTCACACCCCACAGGAAGTTGTCATCTAGGGGGTGAAGTGACATCAGGGACAAGTAGGCTATTAGCTACTACCCTTAATGCCACTAAATTGAGTATTTAGGTGGCCCCTCTGACACCAGGAAATCAAATTTGACTTCTGGGAACTGAGGAAGAAAGAAGGAGGACTGAAGATAGTGAGAACTGAAGTCATGCCCCCAAGTTTGGCACAAAACCCTTCCACACTGCTTGCACTTTGACAATCAGCCAAGAGCTGGACATCTGCTAGTCCACCGTGTTGCAAGCCATCGGGTCCATCGAAGGAGCAGCACGACATCAGAAAGTTCTGCATGCTCTAGGAGGTCCTATTCATCTCCTTGCCATGTTTGGAGTTGCCAAGACCCTCAGGAACCTTCCTTTCCCTCAAATTGTAAAGCGCTCTGATATCCTTCAGGATCAAGTTTGCGCTATATCAAACTTTATCAATAAAAAATAAATAAACAAATATTGCCGGTGAATGCCATTCAGGACTCCGTGCTGTGTAGGAAGGTGGGATGCTGTACTGTGTTGAAGGAAACTGAGAGGCCCAGTAATATGAGGAAGAAAGGGTCATCTTCATCTGTGATCTTGAGTGCATTGACTATGACCTGTAAAGTAGTGTTCTCCATTGCGCACCATAATTTGAAGCCAGACTGGTAATTGTGTCAGAGATGGTTAGCATAATGTGATCTTGGAGCTAAACATAGACTGTTTATTTTTCAATGATCTTAACATTGAATGGTAGGTGAGTGATTGGCTGGTAATTCGCAATGCCATGTCAGGCACATACAGGACTGCCACCGGGCACAGCCTCTAACTGGTAAAAACCCACCCACGCCCACAAGGACACCAAACTCACAGGACACTGATGGAATTGCATTTTTCTGTTGAGTGAGGAATAGGTGAGTCTGGCAGGGGGGTTGATGCAAGGTTTGTCTTCAAAAGCATTTAACGTCTGTTGGTAGCTTCATTGAAGGTGTTGGTATAGAAGGGACTTCAAAGAGAGGCTTCAGGACCATTAGTAAATCTGTTTTTCTTCAACTTTCTTTTCTGTCATTTATTGTGATCAAATCGTTTTCAATGTGCTGTCCTCGGATCATTGTATAAGAAAGCATAGGTGAAGACGGGTGAGGGATTAGTCCAGGACTTTATTTGCAAATATCATTTCCGTTAAACTAATTTATTTAGCTAATGTCATCTTATTTATTCAGATACAACACTGCATTCTAGGCTAAGGCCACACATTGTATTTATTGTATACATCATCGATAATATTTCTTTGAGCAAAGCAAAAGCAATATCTGGCAATTCTTTTTCTGCTTAAGCGGGGTTTTCTTCCTAAAAGTCATTTCAGCTTTCCTTTTTAACTAACACTTCTCCGAGTGTGTTGATGATAAGTAACACAGCATAATATGAAACATCCATAATGCAGACACAGTATCCTGGAATAGAAATTATTTTACAGTTCAATAAAGAAAGAAATAGGTGTACAGTAGCTCAGGAACGTAGAATAAGGTATCAACTTTCAATAGGAAACACCTCTGTCGGCCCAGGACGCTGTTAAATTATTATAATATTGGATATGCATGGATTTGGAGCTCATCACATAGTAAGTAGGAGCATCAATGTATAAACAAAGTAGAAGAATCAGATAAAAAAGATTTGAGATACAGCTTAGAAATCATTTTTCCACATTTGTGAACAGTCTCTAGGAATGTGGACAGATGGAGAGGCTGCACTTAATTTTTTTTGAATCCTCAGTTTTTCATTTTTAACGGTTTTGTATTTTTAGATAACTGTGAAAATGTTGATGTCATTTTACACCTATGTGCACGGGGATGTTAGTGTCTAAATCTATTTGTGGAATAAATATGTGTGTATAGAAAAAGAGTTGAGTTGCTTATGCTTTTCAATTTTTGAAATTGCAGGTATGCTTTTCTGTACATATTCAGTAGGGGTTTGGGGGTGTGATGGGCGGTGCTATGTTTAAACTTTGCTACTTGACCCGACTTTACATGAGGTAAAGTTTAACTTCTTTGGCAGAGACTCCATGCAATCGGGAGTTTTGTCCAAGAAGGGAAAGACATCAGGAATTGGCTACAGTGTTTCCCCATTCTTGTGCTGGGCTTCCTAGCCTCGCTACAGCTGCATACACGGGAGCAGGCAGACAAATGAACTGCCAGCACTTGAGCCATAGCTCTAAAGGTGTGCACCATGATATCAAATTCAGTATATCGAGGCATGCAAATATCAAGGAAAAAATATGGAATCCAAAATATCAAAAGGTACGTATAGATTGTTTGTTTTTAATTCCACATATATGTTCCTTAGTGATATATACATATTCAAGGTAAATATATATGGAGCTAGCAATAGAAAATAGATACTTCCCTACATGCACTCACGTTTCAAAATTGTGTCCACGATATTCTTGTATGTCAATATTCTTCAACTCGATATTCGGTAGTACAACCACCACTAAACACACCGAGCAGGCAAAGTGAGCTTCCTCGGAGGTTTCTCTTCCCCCTATTGTCCCACCTATCAATCCATCAGTCCCTTCACCCTTTTAGCTATTTATCCATTCATTCTTCACTATTCATTCATCCAATGCTCCATCCATCCGCCAATCTATTCATCCAACTCGCCATCAGTTAAACTTTCCATCCATTCACCAATCCAACCATCTATCATCCATCTTTTCACCCTTTCATATATCCTTTCACTCCTTATCCCCACATTCTTCATCCTTCCCTCCATTCAACTTTCCATTTATTCTTTTTCTCTCAGTCTTTCAATTCTTTTACCCATCATTGCATTATTTCAGCCCAACCTTTCACCCTTCCATCTATTCATTCATTCCCCTTTTCTTTCACCCTTGTATCCTACCATTCATCTTTTTCTTCCTTTTTTCGTTTCCCAGTTCCTTCCTTCCTTTCACTTCTCGTTTCTCCCTGTTCTTTCTTTCCACGTTCAATCCACCTTTTACCTCTCACTCTTCTTATTTCTTGCCATTCTCTCGCGAGCGCACTTTTCCTATTTCTCCCTCTCTCCGTGTTATCTGTATTTTCTCCATTCCATGATTTCACTTTCTCGGTTTCCTTTGCTCTGCACGTGAGCTCATGAGTCATGACCCACATCCAACTTGCATGGTATTCCTGATTATTTATTAGCATTTTGTACAGAAACGAAGAGGCCCACAAACAACTAATTAATGTGCTGACTTGACCAGCCTCTTTGGGCAGCAGACTGCAATAACCTTGCTTTGAAAGAAAGTTTGGTATTTTCATACAATCACTTCATAAAATGAGTGCCAGAAATTGGGTTATAGTAATGTCTGTTTTTACAGTGCTTGCCAACAGCAGACGTGTAGAAGGAAGTGCTGTAAATAAGCAGGTTGTGGTTTTACTGTTATTCTGTTAATATTATTATTACTATATAAGTAAACTAAGTTTAGTGAGAAGGCAGAATCCTATTGTTGTCTCAAGAATACCATAGATAGGCAGGTCAAAGGAAGATAATACCTTAGGAATGCACATCAGAGGCACCCATTTGACATCTAGGTATAGGATGTTCATTGGATGTTTCAAAATCAAACCGTTCGTTCCAATCATGCTCTATATGTTTATATGTATTCGTCCTTCTAATTGTGATTGTGTGGTATGTAACCGAAATTTAATTTGTTTTTGACAACTTATTAGTGATGTCTGGGCTTGATATTTGCAAAACACAGCATTTGAATAGACTGAAAGGGTGAAAGACTCCTAAAATATAGCGCATATCACGTAAATCCTTGAGAATCTGGACAACACTGCCTAAGCACATAAAAGAATTGCCTTGAAGCTATCATTCAAAATCCAGAGAATGTATTCATTTTCCAGGCTTAATATTTCTGCCTTCCTGTGGACTGATGTAAAGACCCACCCAGAGGAAACCCACTACGAATAACTCCCATTGAGGTACAAAACCTATCAACAGAGATCTTTGTGAAAGGTTACTTTCCACTTGGATAGATTTTGTGACACGCATAATCATAGTGTTTCAGTAGGGGTGACAACTTTACACAAGCCAGAAATAAAGAAATGACCCAAAATTGGCCTGTGTTGCCCCTTTTGACACATTAATCAATCGGGTAAAAAGATGAATATTGATAAATTGACATTGAAGGAGGTATTTGTACTGAAATGCATTACAAGAGCAAAGAAGCTTAAACCCCATTTGTTTCACAACTACCAAGGGACAGCCCACTTAAAACTTTTACAGAAATGCAAGGCTTGGCACCGGTAACATGACATCACAAATGCAGGTTTTGCATGATATGTACCACTATAGAGACCACAAAATGTTTAAAACAAAGATCTCAAACTAAATCTGGAACACAATGCATATCAACAGTGGATGTGATAATTTGTTGTATGTCAATGTAACTAACTTTATCTTGAAACAATTCTCAAAATACACTGTTATTCAAACACAGCAGAGGCAGGATAACTTTGACAAAGACATGATAAGGATGGAGACAGATATGTCCCCTTGAAATCAAAGGTACCCGTATTCATTTTTAATTACACTTTCAGCTCATGAAGCCTTTTTCGTAAAGAAATGGGAAAAAAGCATTTCAACAGAATATTGATAAGATCCCTACTGCAGCCTCGGCTCCTGTTCTTGTGGGTGTGTTGCTTCATTACAAGCTCTCAAAGGGTGATGACGGGAAGCTGTTCGAGGGAGGCCTAAGCTTTGACACCAATGACCACAGCATGGAGCAGGTCTTCTCACAGTACGGGCAAGTATCTGAACTTGGTTGTGATCAGGGATAGGGAAATACAGGTTTCTCGTTGCTTCGGCTTTGTCATGTTCACAGAGCAGTACAATCCAAAGGATGCCTTGCAGGCCATGTATGGGGAGACCCTTGACAGACGGCAGATTAAGGTTGATCCGGCCGGCAAGTTCTCGGTGGAGGCCAACGTGGTGGTGGTGGTGGTGGATATAGTGGAGGATTTGGAGGCAGAGAAAGTGGATATTCCAGAGGTGGTGGAGTCAGTTATGGAAGGAGTGGAGAATATGGTGGTAGATCCTGAGAATACTATGGCAGTGAGGGCAGTGGCAGGATTGTATATTGCAATGGTTATAGAACTTGTGTATCCCATTTTATTTGGCTTAATGAATCCCATTAAATGATAAGAATACTAACTTCAAAGAATCCTTGGATCTACCATTAACATACATGCCAACATTTTAGAAGAGCAAACTGGGCGATTTAAAAAAAATACTAGGGAAAATGTATTTCCCCCATATACTTCTATTGAGGCAGAAGCAATTTCACGTGGGAGACAGCTAAAATAAAACCATTTTCTGCTTCAAAAATAGGGTCCCTCCTGCCTGATTCCGGAACATTGGCATGTAAAAGACAGTAAAATATATCCAATGAATGAATACTCTGAATGGCACAGTCTCAAACTAAAACAAAAAATAGAAGTTTAATTGTTTGATTTCCTCTCCGGCTACGAGATGTTACATTTCTGAAATACTTCTTGCACCTGAGTTGAATTCATATGATTCACAGAAAGAAATATGAATAAACAATTTGGGTCATTTCTTTAACTTGGTTGTCATTATCATTATAAATAATTGGCTACTTAATTGAATGACCGAGGGGCCTAATTAGTGTTTGGAGTATAAAGGGCATAATCCAAAACGCAGGGGATGTCCCATCCTTCAAAATCTCACTTTCCCCCCCACTCAGGAGGATTCAGGAGAAGCATCTTGCTTTTTATGCTGGAGCCTCCAACGGCTCTGCTAGCAGAAACCTTGGAACAACAGCCCGCCCATCTTTGGGCCATCAGCCTATGTACTTCAGACCGTCCTCCCTATTTATGGAGAATGGTCTGACATACATCTTCTCTTTCAGGACTACTTTGGCAGTTGGTTTTTGAAAAACAGAAAGCATAGTGGGCACATAAAACATGGCACCTAGTCGGCAAAGCTTCAGTAATTTGAGCAGAGCTGTGGTGCCTCCGAATAAGGCACAAAAATATCTGTATTCTTATATGGATCTCTACGTTGGGTGTGGGTTTTTCCATTAGAAGAACAGATGATAGCTCTAACTGACTTGGCAATTGGCAGGGTATGACCAGACATGGGTCCCTTGCTCACTTTGCCACTGGATTCAAGCTAGCCTGGCTGATGAGGGCTGTTATCCCGAAACCAGTCCCAGAATGCTTGTTTCCGGTTCAGGGAAGACCTGGCTTGGCAGTTCGGGCTGGACGGTTCCCATGAGGCACTGGGTCAAGACTGATGTGCATATAGCTGGGTCTAAATTGAGGTGGCGAAGTGAGCTAAAGAACGATGATAGATTTAACTCAGATCTGTGACTGGGGGTGAGTGTCTGAAAAGTTTCAGCACTTCGTCCATCATCTCCCTGTGTTTGCTTTGTCTGCCCTAAGTTGGCAGGGTATGCCCAGACGTGGTTCCCTTGCTCTTTTTGACACTGGATTCAAGCTAGCCTGGCTGATGAGGAGTGTTAGCCCGAAACCGGTCCCAGGATGCTTGTTTCCAGTTCAGGGAAGACCTGATTGTGAGGTTTTTGTTTCTCTCTCTCTCTCTCTCTCTCTCTCTCTCTTCCTCTCTCTCTCTCTCTCCCTCTCCATTTTCGAATTTGTTTTGCCAGTAGTTCCTGCAAGTCAAATCTTATGGACGACAATGACTTAGCAAATAGCGTATCTCTCCAGGTTTGTTTCCAGTGCCTACGTTTTATACTCCAATGAGTAATAACTCTTCAACTTGATTGTTAGGATATTTATCATTGAGAGCCTATAACCCATAAAATGTCTTGATCTCCGTATCTTAACTTACACATAGATGACCCAACTGACAAGGTGGCTAAGGAATTCTGTCAAGTGATGACGGGATTTCAGTTTGAGCAAAAGGTTAAGAGTTCCACACACCAACTGGGCCACCTCTTGGACCCAATTTTTTCAAACTGGGAACAAGTGGAAGCCCAGGATCCTGTACCCATTCCATGGTCGGATCACCATCTTGTACCCTTTTTAATCCATATGCAGGGATTGCGGCCGGCTGAACCATCTGCTGATAAACATCCCAGGCGCAGATGGGCGGCCTTCTCACAAGCTAAATTCAACCAGGCACTTACCAGGAAGGGTAACCCAGGGGGAGTGGGAGTGGAGGAAATTAACACCAACCTGGCCCAGCGGATTACAGAGGCCCTGGACCTGGTGGCCCCACTCGGCATGGTAAGGGAGGGGGGCCGCGTTCAGAGGACAGCACCATGGTACAATGAGGAGGTGCGGGCGGCCAAAGTAGCATGCAAGCGTGCGGAGAGACTATGGAGAGCATCCCTCACGGCTCATGCTAAAGCAGGGTATACTGCGAATAGGCGTATCTACCACAGACTTATTAGGAAGGCCAAGACCACATACTTTGCCAATAGAATTGATGAAGCTGCACACTCCACAAAAGAACTATTTTCTATTTACAAATCACTTGCGGTAGGAAAGCCTGCAGTGGTGCCCAAAGAGCTCTGTTCGGCGGAGGGCTGTGACCGCATAGCAGAGTTTTTTGCAAACAAAGTGGCGACGATATATACCACCTTCTCTCATCAGGCTGGCAATAGTCCCAAGCTTGTGGAAACCACTAAGGTTGGAGGGGAACAGCGGCTAACCACTTTTTCTACCCCACCAATTGAGGAACTTATCCGCATTTGTGGGACCATAAAATCTGGTTCCCCGAGGGACCCCACTACTCCTAAGAGGCTGATGGGTAGCTTGCAGGCACTAGAACCCTACATTCGCCATTTACTAGATGTCTCGTTTGAGACGCAGACTGTACCCCTTGCCTGGAAACAAGCAATTGTACTTCCGCTGCAGAAAAAAGCTAATGTCAGCTTCAAAAAACTAGAAAATCTCCGCCCCATCTCTCTTTTGCCTTACATGGCGAAGGTTGCGGAAAAAAACTGTGAATCTCCAACTAATGAAGTTTGTGGAGGAGGCTTCCCTGCTCCACGACTCTCAGTTTGGTTTCCGTCCCCGCCACTCGACGGAGTCTGCCCTCCTCATGGCGGTAGAAGCCTTGCAACAGGGTGTGGATGAAGGCCAAACTATGGCCTTGATCCTACTGGACCTTAGCGCCGCATTCGACACTGTAGCACATTCCACCTTGCTACAGTGTCTGAATGAAGGAGGGATATCAGGAGCTGCGCTTGGTTGGATCCGATCGTTCTTGTCAGACAGGTGCTTTCGGGTCCGTCTGGGCGACTGCTACTCGAGAGAGATTGGGCTGGGCCAGGGCGTGCCTCAGGGCTCGTCCCTGAGCCCGACCCTATTTAATCTCTATGTCTCCCCTCTTGCGGCAATTGTGGAAAGATTCGGTTTGCGCTTGGTGTCCTATGCCGACGACACGCAGCTGGTCATCTCCCTCTCGCGTGTGCCCGGTCTTGCGGCGGACAACTTCAGGGATTGCATGCAAGAACTTGCTACCTGGATGTCCGCCAACTGCCTGAAGTTGAACGGCAGCAAGACCGAGGTACTCGTTGTGGGGGGAGGGCCGTCTGCCTGGTCGTCGGCATGGTGGCCACCCTGTTTGGGAGAGATTCCAGTGCCCTGTCAGGAGGCAAGGAATCTCAGAATGTGGCTGGATGCGGATCTGGCCTTTAGGTCTCAGATTGACCGGGTGGCAGGGGTTTGCTTCGGCGTCCTGAGAACTTTAAGGAAGGTGTTAGATCTCCTCCCTATTGTGGCTCGCAGGACGCTGGTGCATGCCCTGGTCACGTCGCGCCTGGATTACGGGAATTTGCTGTATCTGGGGGCGACGGGAAAGGTCATGAACCGCCTCCAGGTGCTGCAAAATGCAGCTGCGCGCTTAGTTTTGAGGCTCCCTAAGAAATCCCCCTCCAAAGCAGCACTTCAGGCACTACACTGGCTCCCTGTTAAGGAAAGGGTAGAGTTCAAAGCTCTTTCCACCTGTCATCGCATTCTGAGCGGTAAAGCCCCTGCTCCGCTACAGGGTCTGGTGACTTGGTACGAGCCTACGCGCAACCTCCGTTCCTCCCGTACTGGGTTACTGAAGGTTCCGAGAGTAAGGAAGGCCCGTATGGGAGGGAGGTCCTTCAGGTACCTTGCTCCCAAGCACTGGAACGCCTTGCCTCTGGACTTAAGACTGGAGCTATCTGAGACCACGTTCAGAAAAAGACTTAAAACTCACCTATACAGTAGGTAGATCTCCCTGAGGGTGGGTGGGGCTGCATTTCTTTTCACTTACCACAGCGCGGGGACACGCCGGTGCGCGTAACCAGGCGCTTTAAAAATGTCCAAAATAAATAAATAAATTGCATGTCCATAGCATATGAAATATATTCAATATAGCGGTCTCCCTGAGCGTCTAGGAATTCTCTACTTAAGAATGATTGTATTTCCAGTGAATTGCCCCTCTTGATTGTAGAGAACTGCCCAATCAAATTGTTATGAACGGGTACATTAGCATACGATAATAAAGTTCACAAACTCAACTGCAAATTTTGATATTCAAATATTATTCTTGGATGTGCCCATAATTCACACTCAGAAGTCAAACGTTATGGCTTAAAGTGGTCCTAATTCACAATCGTGATCACAAATCATCCTAACTTACGTATAACTGGAATGAAGTTACCTAAAAATGTGATTTATGCAAGCCTTTCTAACTTATGTGCATCCTCTATGCACTGTGTACAATTTGCATGATTAGTTAGGGATAGTACATTTGAGGATTTTAAACAGCATAAATTAGGCCAAAAGTGAATAGACTGAACTGGAATACTGTGGGACTCGGTGAGCTACTGGCTGTCCCATAACTTGTTTACATCCCTGTGTTGCGTCGGTCAAACTCTTGTGGTGGGAACCCTGGAAATACATGTTGTGCAAAAAGGAGGTAATCGAGTTCAGAGTCGTTGAAAATTATAGAAAACCTATTTTATGTGGGGTTCAGTTACAGATAATCATGTGCTCTAGTCCTACCA
This sequence comes from Lissotriton helveticus, assembly GCF_964261635.1. Taxonomy (NCBI): domain Eukaryota; kingdom Metazoa; phylum Chordata; class Amphibia; order Caudata; family Salamandridae; genus Lissotriton; species Lissotriton helveticus. The sequence continues at coordinate 608,551,409 of NC_136059.1, read as the reverse complement.
GTCAACAATATGTCCTTTAGTGAGTGCAGAATCAGCTATATTTGGCTGCGGGTTAGATGATTATCAATAAAGGAATTGTGCCCAAGAATGCTTTTCTCCTCTTACAAAAGAAAAGCGTTCTCACATTTGAAGAGATCTGGTATTCAGCTACTACATAAGAGTTGTGAATTTAGAAATTTCTTGGCGTGTCAACAATAAGTAAATGCATTATTTGTTGGGCCAATTTAAAGTACTTGGGTTCATTTTCGTTTTTTACAAGATCAAAGTCATTATTCTGGGTTAACTCTACCTGCACCCATTGCCTTCTAGTGGTTCTATTGGGGTAAGGCTCGGATGCAACAGAAACTACCAACACAAGTTACTTCTTCACTTTGTTGATCTGTTAGGCACATTAGCTGTTTGAATTTGCTCTACGCTGTGTGTTATTTCAGCTTGAGTTCTGGCTACATCACTACTTTGACGCACAATTTTCATCCTATATATAAGATGTACATCTGAAGACTGTAGCAGCAGATGCCAGTCATTCTACAGACCAGCCTACAGATTATAGGTACATATCTCAATGTCTTTGTCTACGCCTGTTAGACTGTGACTGTAGCTATTGCCTGACATAGCTCCTCCACCACCAGAGTAGTATCAACCATACCAGTCCTTAATATGTTATTGGATTTCAACATGGTTTTATGATTCTTCTGAACTCTATAACTGAGTTTACAAGGGGTCGTATGTTGTTCCTTTTGTATTATTAGCATCAATTTGTGTAAAAAATTAAATTAAGATGCCTTTTGGGTACCTACTGGTATGTCGTCTAGTAATACCAGTAAAATTATAATTGTTTTTTTTTTCACTTATTACAGACTGTATGCCATTTTCCTTACAATCTCTCCCCTCCTCCTCATTCCGATCGCCCTAATGAAGGTGTGGCCTTAGACCTGGCACTGCACCAAACGCGCGTTGGCGTTTTGTAGTCTGTCCATTTTTTTGCCATCTGGTCTCCCATTCTGTTCCAGGGAGAACGATTGGGACAGAATATTTGTGCTACATCTGACTCTGAAAGTATGATGAGCTTGGAATAAATGAAGAATGTTTTGGTATGTTTGACAGTAGAAGATGTGTGAAATGTGTGTGTTTGTTGCATTGTTTGATTGAAGGTATGTAGGAGTATGTGGGGCATTTATTCTACTATTTATTGTATTTGCTTTATTGTTTGATTTGGTTTCATTCTGTAATGAAATAATATATTGGAAAAAAAACTTTTTTGTATGAAAAAGAAATAAAATGATATTTGGTACTTTCTTAAAATTGTGGTCCTGTTTCTGGTTTCAGTGAGCTCACCTCTGCATTTTGTAAATCTGGGACTCTAATTGAGCCGCAAAATTAAGTTTTGGAGGCAGTCATTGCTTTGTGTTTTGAAAGTTCGCTATTTCCCCTGCCTGCCTGCCCCACATCATTTGTCTCAGGGGGCCCCCCTTTTTAGGTCGAGCTGGAGTGCATCCGATAGGATGCTCCAGTTCGACAACTTTAGTCAGCCGTCTTGGGGGAATGAGGGACAGGAGGGTGTTACGCGCCTCTGTTGCCGATTTGGCTGGATTTGGGTGCGTGAACGCGCACGCTTTCGCATTGGTGAACAGGCACGCACGCAGGCGCACACACGCGCGCGCACATGCACGCAGACACACACACGTGCGCACATGCACGCAGGCACACACACACGCGCGCAGGCAGGCACGCGTGTAAACACACACACGCAGGCACACAGACACACACATACAGGCAAACTCACCCGCCCCCCCCCCCTTACCAGGCTCGCACCACTGTGGCCAGCGTGTCCAGGTCTTCCAGCCGGGACTGCGGCGGCTCCTCTGAAAGCGGCGGAGGCGGCTCCTGCACAGAGGTAGGTGGGCACCAGGCTGCCTCCTCTCCTTGCTGCTTGCCAGTGCTGCTCACTGGGCCGCCCGGCGCTCTAGCCGCCCCAGCCTCCATCGGCGGGGATCCGCCCTCACAGCCGCTGTCCTGGCCACGGAGTCCCCCGTCGGACGCCGCCCCGCAGGCCGGAACACAGCACTAGGAGCCCGGGGCTTCCGCTCCACATTACCTCGGCTCACAGGGAAGGCATGTGGATCTCGCCGGGGGACAGAAGCTCCAAACGGAGACAGCGCACCTACAGCCGGCAGCGGCGCCCAGCTACACACGGAGCGGCGCGGAACACACAGCCCCGCCCACTCAACAACTAGTAGCCAATACCAAACGCCCTAGGTCTCAGTACAGGCTCTATTGGCTGCGGCACATTCCCACTCCTCCCAGCCCGGATACCACACTCGCGTTTTTTTAAAATTTTCATTCGAGGCCGCCAATGCTTTTTTTTTTTGCTGGCTGTTCCAGTCAGCCCTCTACTGCCGCATACTTTCGGTGCCACCTGAACCTCGGCCTAGTGTACCTGTTACCATCGCCTTCTTTCAAGAGCTCCAGCAATAAACATTGCGCTGGATGCCTGCGCCCTGACTTACCTGTGTATATGTCCGCCCCATCCATGAAATGCCCTACAGTGGAGAAACTCCCAAACCCCTGGGGAACAACTGGCACATTGTGTAACTTGGATCGCACAACTTACAGCTCAGGTTGGGCGGCTGGCATTGTTTATCCTACAGGAAACCCGCGTGGAAAAGCAGCGCTGTAATCACGTGGCGCGTGTGTTGTGTATGTATAGCTGCACGGACTTTGGCTGCTGCAGTGTTACTAGTAAACATTGCATCTGGCTTGCAGGGCATGGCGTGGGGTGTGTCTGAAAGGAGCAGGCCTGGAGCCGCCGTGGGGTCGCGCTCAGCGCACCATGCCCGCTTTCACTTTCAAAGCAGGGACAATTGCGGCCGGCCGTGGACTCTGCACCACCCCTCGCACTCATTCCTATGTAATTCCCCTTCTTCTTTTTGAAACTGCTTTGCCGCCCCCGTGCCTTTCACGCCCACAAGATGCCATGCCCGCTTTCAATTTCAAAGCGGCCCTCGTCATGACTCTTTGTTTATAAAAGTGCTTCCCTCATGAAGGTCCTGTGTGGCAGGCTGCTAGTGCATGTGTATTGTGATGCAGATTCTTTCAAATAGTGTTCAGTGTTAGTGAACGTCTATCATTTATTTTGGTAAATGTGAATGAGAGTGAGTATGAAGTTTTATAATGTGTACGTTTGTATGTTGGCAGTAGGGACTGCATCGGTGTGAGTCACTGGGTGTGTGCATCTCCGAGTATTGACGGTCTCCTCACTACTTTGACTGTGACGCCCTCACTGCTCCCAACCTCAGGGGCGCGAGCACAAAACACACCTCAAGAGACCGGTATAGTGAAGACCTCACGAGCATGGAGACACGGGCACGTGAAAAATGCAGTGCCAGTTCATTGAGTTCTTTATCCGCACACAGCCTGCTCACTGCTTACTCAGTGCGTGAACCTTTTGTTAAAAGCCTGTCCTCTTTGCCAAGCAAATGTAGCGCCCGCGAAGCGCAGTGTCTCCTTGGTGAGTGCAGTGCACGCTCAGAGTAGCATCTTCTCGTCCAGTGTAGTGTGTGCTGGGCATGCACACTGCATTCTCAGTGAATAAAACCACGGCAGGTGGATGGCTTGCTCGATGAGTTCAGTGCAGTGCTTGTTCAACAAATGCAGTGCCCGCTCATTTGAGTGCAGTGTTTTCTCAGAGCAACATCTGCTCAGTGAGCACCGTGCCTACTGGGGGAGGGAGGGCAGTACTTGTGCAATGAGCACAGTGCCTGCTCAGCCAGAACAGTATGTACTCACAGAGTTGAACATCTGCACAATTCACACCGAGTGCAGTGTCTGCTCCACGCCTGCACCAAAGGTACAGTGTATGCTTAGTAGGCGCAGTGCAGTGCCTTCTCAGTAAGAACAATGCCTGCCCAGTGAGTGCACTGACTGCTCGGTGCAATGCATGATTATCAACTACAATGCCTGCGTATTGCAGTACCACGGCAGTGAGTGCAGTATCGTGCTAACACAGCACCTGCCCTAAGGGTGCTGTACATGCTTGCGGACAGCAGTACTGGCCCACTAAGTACAGCGCCCGCCTTAGAGGCACAGTACAGTGCCTACTCTCACATCGCACTGCACGCACTGCCTGTGTAGTGCCTGCCTATGGGTGCAGCACCGCCTGTGTTAGCGCAGTACCTGCTCCCTCGCGCTTCAGCGAGATGCGTTGTTTCTGCACATTCTACTTTCAATGAAAACACGGAAATTCCCAAGATGTAAGCGGCCGAAGAGATCCTGAGAGGAGGGCTGTAACGGGGAGGGGGCTACGAGAGGAATCGAGATGTTTTTACCCATTACAGCTTTTTAAAACAACACTGACTTCTTAAATAAAGAAAATAAAAGCCAATGTCTGCTGCATGATCGAGCTCATTAAACCCCCCTCTCCCACAAGTGCCGCCACCTGAAACAACATTTACAGAAGAGCCCCTCTGCAGACACACGATCAGGACCCCAGCCCCAAAGCAAACACCTGCCTTCAATGGGGCACAGATTGAAAGACTTCCTCGGGCTTGGGAGAGGGTCTGCAGCGAGCTCCACCTCAATCACGAGCTTCTCCTCATTCTCACCCTCAAACTAACCCTACAGCTCTTCATCCCTACACCCTCACCTCCCTTCCCTGCCCCAAGACAAGCAACATACACCCTCAATGGGGCAAATATAGAAATACTTCGGCCTGGGAGAGGGTCTGTACCAAACTCTCCCTCAGTCATGAGGTACTTCATTGTCTCTCACCCCCAGCCCCACAGTCTGTGTCACTCACCCTACCAGCTCTTCATCCACAGACCTTCCCTCCTCACACTCCCAGTCCCTCCCCACCCCAAACCTAGCACCCGCCATCAATGGGGCACAGGTGGAAAGACTGCCTTGGGCCTGGGAGAGAGTCTGCAGCGAGCTCCCCCTCAGCTACCAACCTTTACGCAGTCTCACCCCAAACTCACCCTACGAGCTCTTCTTCCCCACACTCTCTCTTACAAATGCTTGCTATAAGTGTAAAGTGCAAGTGGTGTGTTTTACCTGAGTGAACAGCTACAAACGTGCGTTGTTTATGAATATGTATGGTTTTCTTTTGTCTTTTTGTAACCAAAAACGTAAATTCTACTTTTATAAAGTACATTAAAGAGGGCGTTTGTGTCTACTGGGGGGAGACACACAGATGTCTCTCAGGGACTCCTGGTGACACAGCTCAATGCCTACTGTGTTTCAGTGCCTGCTGGAGGACAGACACTCCTCTGAGTTGACTGTGTATCGGCGCCTACTGAGGGACACACATAGCTCTGAGCAAGACTGTATTTTTGTGCCTGCTGGAGAGACACTGCTCTCGACAGGATGGGCTCCGGCCTGGTATCTTGTGTGGGGCACACAGAGCACTGGGTAGACTGTGACACACCTAGCCCTGAATAGATAGTGTTTTAGTGCCTTCTGGGGGACACACACTCCTCTGCGTAGATAGACTGTGTATTGCCCTGCAAAAGAATAACGTCTTAAGTCCGATTTCCTAGCCCTGGCCTTTGAATACCTCTAGGACAATGAAAGGATTCATCCTTTTCTTTAACCCTACATTGTTTGCGCCGCGCGCGCGGCAGTGTTTAAGATACAGCAGCTGCAGTACAGTGCCTCCCGTGCACATTCAGTGCGCTCTATGCGTCACGTTGTCCTCATTTCAGACCACTGGGTCTCTCACAGCCCAGTCTCCAGAGAAGATGCCAAAAGGGACTGATGTTTGTCAGCAGTTCTTGTGATAGGAAGTCACTCTAACTACATCAACTGTATTTAACCATAAGGAGTGAGTCAAATTCATATCACCCTCTTCAGCTCTGCCAGGGTATCTTTCCTTTTTAATATAACAACTTTTGTTTTGTAGCGCTTAAACCAACGGGTCTGTGTTTTTAAGCGCTGTAAATGCAACACGTCTCAATTTCCCAACGCCGAATAGACGAAGACTGTCAGCCTTGCCGGAATCCACAGACCCTCTACAGACCACCTCACTTTCCGGGAACTTGCGTTCAACTAGCTGAGCCATCCTGCCGTCCAGGATGAAAGCATTTCCCCTGAGTGTAGTGGAATGGCGGAGACACATTCTGGGAAGATAACTAACCTGTGGTTTACATAGCGCTTTACCGGCACATCTGACACAGGCAGGCAGGATCACCGTGTCATAAAAGGGGGTTGGGGGGGGGGGGGGACAGAAAGACAGACACAAAACAACAATCTGCCTCAGCGCCAGACAGGCACGCATAAAAGAGACAGAAAGCTTGAACATCAGACACACTACAACAGTCAGAGGCAGGAAAAATCAGACAGTCATGAACACAAGAACAATGTGACTCCGTGACACAGGCGGGCAGGGTCACAATGTCATAGAAGAGGCAGGAAGAAAGTTATGGTTTCTCCTAAAAATCAGTTCAGCCTTTTATGTTTACAGGAGTCAGTAAATTGAGCGCCATTACAGCTAATAAGCATAACTATCACCAGATATTTAATATGCAGAAAAATGCTCCAAAGTGTTGTATTAAAAAAGGCACTACAGTTACTGTTTTTATTCCTCTCAGATCCCACTTCACCCACAACGTATTGATAATTTAGTGCTTAATTTGTAAATAAAAAAGTGCCAGGGCCCAAGGCATTGCTTACTAGGCCACTGCAGGGGACGCCTTTCCTTTCTGTTGTGCCATATAAGTGTGTTTGTGTGTAGGCTGAGTCTCCAGAAACTGTACTGTAGGAACATTTGAAGCCTCCTGGGCAGGTTGGGGATATCAAAGGGCCATAGCAATGTGAATGTAATTGTTTTACAACTCGATACAAAAGGGGACAACTCGCCAGAAATCAGACACCCTTGTGTTGATAGCTTCCAAAATGGCTGGTGTTCGACAATTTGTTGCTGTTTATGCCCTGCTGTAACAAGCATTTGCAACGCAGCAGGTCTCGCATTTAAGCGAGTTTGAGCTAATGGCATTGTAAATGACAATGCCTTTTATTTAGGTTTTGGTTTTTGAAACATAAATAAAACGCATTGTTATTTGCAATGTAAATAGCTCAAACTCGTGTAAATATGAGACCTATTGCATTGGAAATGCAATAGGTCTCGCATTTGCGAGAGATTAAGCTATTGGCATTGTAAATGACAATGCCATTTATTTATCTGTTTTCAAAACCAACACATAAATAAAAGGTTTGTCATTTACAATGCCAATAGCTCTAAATTTTGCAAATGCGAGACCTATTGCATTGTAAATGCTTGTTTGTACTGTTGTCTTGTAATGCACTACCTGCTTCCCTAGCCGGACTATAGCCTGTTGTCTAGATCTAACTGTAGCACTTTGTATTGTTGATTCTGTGACAACAGTAGAGGTGACAATTGAAGATGCAATAGGTTCATTATTAGCAGGCAACATTGTTTTCGTGTCTTCATGATTGTCTTCTTGTCTGGTGGTAGAAGAAGTTTCTAAGATGTCAGATTCAGAAATATCAAGGTCTTCCATAGATGATGGTTCTTCAACTGTTTGTTTCTGTTCTCTCTGTGAAGGTCGATCTATTTGGGTACTTATGACTTTTATACATGTGTTGTTTCATAAAGAATGTACAGGGATGTACAAAGTGCTTTTAAAATAATATTACTTTTACTCAAATTAAACACACTTTTTAAAGTTTTTTTAATGTTTTTGTATTTTTTTAGGGGTCTTCAATTATTTTGATTGAATTCTAATAACATGAAAAAGAACTGGGCTACATTGTGTAGTATCCTTGTTTGCAGATATTTCCCTTTTAATACAAATTCCAATGTTGTACATATTTCCCTTTTAAATAGAATGTCTCTTCATAGCTGCTCATGCACATTGTGTTATGGATTCCATTTAGAATTGTTATGGTCTGAAATGGATTGGGGTGGAAAAAAAGGACTGGTAACTTAGAGAGTGAGTAATGTGAGTAATGTGTGTAAAATGTTAAGTAAGTTTGGTCTTACCATTAAGAGTAAAAAGTGCAAGTTATTTCAAAAGAAGATAGAATATTTAGGGCATACTATTTCTGGGAATGGTGTTATTACTCCTAAGAAATCGTTAGTTGATACAATCCTGAAAGCTCCTGCACCCGATTGCAAAGATAAATTGTTATCATTTTTAGGACTCTGTGAATATTACAGTAAGTTTATAGTTGGTTTCGCAACTAAAGTGGAGCCGTTAAGAGAACTAACCAGGAAATATGTTGAATTTTTGTGGGGAACTAAACAACAAAACGCTTTTGACAGTATTAAACTTGACATGGTGTCAGCTCCTACACTTAGACCGTTTTGTTTGAACAAACTTTGTGTTTTGACAGTGGATGCTAGCCTTTATGGCCTGGGTTGCGTGCTTTCGCAACGTTCGGGTAAGGAGGACTGGAATGTTGCATTCGCGTCTAGATCTCTAAATAACACTGAAAAACGATATGCTGTAATCGAAAAGGAATTATTAGGATGTGTCTGGGCTGTTGAACATTTCCGGAATTATATTTGGGGTGCAAGATTTTTGATACGTACTGATCATAAGCCTTTGGTGGGTATTCTTTCACCCGGTGGAGGTTTAAGTGCGACTGCTCGTATTGCTAGATTGATGTCACGATTACAAGAATATAGTTTTGACATAGAATATGTGCCTGGGAAACTCAATGTGACTGCAGATTGTTTGTCAAGATTACCATATCCCAGTGTCAGAGATGATGAAGATACTGAAGTCGTAACTAGCATTTCAGAATTATTGTCTGAGAAATTCAGTATCATTTCAGAAGATTTATGGATGAAAAGCATGAGTGAGGATGATGTCTTGTGCAAAGTGAGAGATTATGTGAGTGTGGGTTGGCCTTCTAAGGAATGAATTCCAGCTAAAGTTATACCATTTTACAATGTTGCTGATGAGTTGGCCATAGAGGGAAATCTACTATTCAGAGCTGGAAAATGTATTCCACCTTTTGCGGTAAGAGATGTTATTTTGCAAATGAGTCATGAATGTCACATGGGCATGTCGTCCATGAAAAGATTAATTAGGTCAAATTTCTGGTGGCCAGGAGTGGATAGGTTTGTAGATACATTTGTTAGAGAGTGTCCTGAGTGCATTGAAAGTGATAAGACGTGCAAATGTGATCCTGCACCTTTGACTCCTGTGAAGTGGCCAGATCATCCATGGCAGAAATTAGGGATCGATATTGCTGGTCCATTCAATTTTTTACCACAGGAGTGTAGATTCGCTATAGTTGCTGTGGATTATCACTCCAAATGGCCTGAGGTCAAACTGGTACCTCATCCTAACACTGAAAGTGTTATTTTATTTTTGAGAGAGATATTTTCAAGAGAAGGATTCCCAGAAAGCATTGTATCAGATAATGGGGTACAGTTCAAATCTTCAGAAATGTTGGAGTTTTTGAGTACTTATGGTATAAAGCATTGCACCACTGCTCTGTATGAACCACAAGGAAATGGGCTAGTGGAGAGATATAACAGGGTTCTCAAACAAGATATCCTATGGGCTCGGAAGTTTGGGGGAATGTGGAAGGAGAAATTGAGAGAAAAGTTATGGCTGTACCGTATAACGCCTCATGCCACTACAGAAGTTTCTCCTTTCCGCCTACTAAAGGGTAGAGATCCTGTATCTAACCTATGTCCTTGGTGGTTTAAGAAAAGTGCTGGTTATCGCATGGTTGATGTGAATGTCAAGGATGTAGCTGAGAAAGTGGAACTCAAACAGTGCAAATACAAAAGTGATTATGATACTAGGATGAAAGTCAAACAACCTGCTTTTATGGTAGGTGATGTGGTTAGGATTCGTAAACCTGGTCATATTACCAAAGGTGAGACAAAGTTTGGCAAACCTATGAAGGTTGTGAAAGTTTATCACAATAGCGTTGTCACACAAGATGGCAAAAGATGGAATGTTAGAAGAGTATCCAAATGTGTGTCTTAAATTTTCTATTATAACCAGTAGTTTCTTTTATGTGTAAACATTTGGTTTTTTTTTTATGTTTACGTAGTCACTTAATTTTCTTTAGGGGGAAAATGTGTAGTATCCTTGTTTGCAGATATTTCCCTTTTAATACAAATTCCAATGTTGTACATATTTCCCTTTTAAATAGAATGTCTCTTCATAGCTGCTCATGCACATTGTGTTATGGATTCCATTTAGAATTGTTATGGTCTGAAATGGATTGGGGTGGAAAAAAAGGACTGGTAACTTAGAGAGTGGATGTACTGTGCTGCAGTTCAATAAACCTTGGATTTTACTTGGAATTATCTTGGATTTTCAACTTCTTTATTACAAAATGTTTTGTTGTTTAGTTCCCCACAAAAATTAAACATCTTTCCTGGTTAGTTCTCTTAACGGCTCCACTTTAGTTGCGAAACCAACTATAAACTTACTGTAATATTCAGAGTCCTAAAAATGATAACAATTTATCTTTGCAATCGGGTGTAGGAGCTTTCAGGATTGCATCAACTAACGATTTCTTAGGAGTAACACCATTCCCAGAAATAGTATGCCCTAAATATTCTATCTTCTTTTGAAATAACTTGCACTTTTTACTCCTAATGGTAAAACCAAACTTACTTAACATTTTACACACATTACTCAGGTGTTCCATATGTACTTCATCACTCTTAGAAAATACTAAAATGTCATCCTGAAAACACTTCACATAGTCACTCATGTCTTTAAAAATATGATACATCGATCTCTGAAAAACTGAGGCTGCCGATGCCAAACCAAATGGCATCCGTTTGAATTGATATAATCCCTGAGGTATAATAAATGCTGTGAGATGACGTGATTCCTCTGCTAACACTACCTGATGATACGCAGATCTCAAATCTAAGGTAGAAAAAACTACAGCCTCACCAATCATGCTCACTACTTCATTGATATTCGGCAGAGGATGACAATCTACCACTATATTAGCATTAAGTGCTCTCAAATCTATGCAAATTCTCAGAGATTTATCAGGTTTGCGTGCCAAAACTACTGGCGAAACCCATTCTGACGATTCTATCTCCTCTATGACATCATTTTTTAACATATCTTTTAGAGTATCACTTAACTCTTCTCTAACATTGAGTGGTACAGGTCTAAGTTTTTGCACAACTGGTTCAGCTCGTTGTTTGAGCTTGATGACATGAGTGAACCTGCTTAGCTTACCTAACTTGTCTGAAAAAACTCCAGGAAACTCACACGAAAGTAACTTCCAAGCATCACTCTCTTCTACAAACATAATTCTTTTATTTAACTCATCTCTATTCTTTAACACCATGACTGGATCTTTGCTGCGTGGATTCAACGTAATGTTAAGTTTGAATTGATCGCGCCAACCCAGAACATTCACACCCTTTACTACAACATATAATTTGATGTACGCAGATTGATCCTTAAAATATATGGTGGAAGCAATATAACCAATGAAATCAATGTTTGAACCATTGAAACCTTTTGCCATTACATCAGGAGGGCACAAATCACTCTTCGCAATCTTAGATTCATACATTTCATGAAAGTATTCTTCCGTTATGATGGTCCACGGAGACCCAGAATCAGCCATTAGCTCTAGTTCAACATCCATAAATTTAACCACACACTTAGGAGAGTCCAACATATCCTCTTCAAGCAACCCTAAACTCACTAATGATACAATCATTCCTCTTTCTTTAAGGGATTCATCAGACACGACATGCTCACATCTTGACAAATTTGATCCCAAATCAGTGTCATCTCTCACACAAGAGATTTCCCCTTTTTTTAAATAATTACTTTTGTCCCCAATTTTCTTTTTGTCTTCCCTACAGGACTTGGAAAAATGACCAACTCTACTACATTTGTTGCACTCTTTTCCCAAGGCAGGACAAAACTTGAAGGAAGCTACATGATTGTAACTCCCACATCTAAAACATACAATGCGGTTACGTGATATATTCCTATAGTTTTGAAAACCTTTTGTAACATTGTTCATAGCACATACTTCTTCATTTAGTTTATCATTCTTGCTACTCCTAGTGCTCGTTTCTCCAATAGTTTTCATCCATTTGTTAGATTGTTCAAAAGCCTTGGCAGTGGAAATGCTTTCTAATAAAGTGGGATTACCTAATATCCACAATTGTTCCTGTGTTTTCTTACATTTAACATTGACAATTATCTGATCTCTGATCATTTCGTCTGTCATTGCACCAAAATTACATGAAACCACCAAAGCTCTCAAACCCGTTAAAAAATCATCAAAAGATTCATTTTCTTTCTGTGCCCTCGTATAAAACTTGGAACGATTCAGAGCAATACTGGTTGTGGGTTTGAAACGTGTTTCTACACGAAGCATTGCTTCATCAAATACACCAGAGTCACCAGGAACAGGTGGTAAATTTCTAAAAATAGCTTGCCCTTCGGATCCTAAACAATGAAGAACAATATTCTTTTTTCTTTCATTTCCCATCCTTTCCCCATCAATAGCCTTTAAATAAGTTAAAAACTCCTCCTTCCATCTGTTCCAGGGGATGGGAGGATCACCCTTACATTGTAAAAATTTCGAAGGAAGGTCAAACTGCATGGTGAAAATGATAATAGTACAAATTAAATAGTGAACAAAATGAAGCAATATGATATTATTACCGTTGAAAGAAAATAAAATGCAAAGTAAATAAACACAAATTCAATCCTTGAGTACACCAGCTGTGTACATCAGCGCTGTAATGTCCTACACAGCAGTTGTAGATTATTGTGCAAAAGTCTAGCACTAGCTCGAAATTTCCAGCAAAAACTCGGTGCAGATGTAAACAAATATAGCCACCTTCACGTTACGCGACGTGACACTCCATGCGTGTAGCATCATCAGCCTCGTACTTGGAAACCATGGTAACTGCACGCTCCAACACGGCGCATGGAGATTTGTTGCACAGGAAGACTCAGTCCTTCACGTGTTGCCCGTTGAAACCACATTCAAAGGTAAACATTTGCTTATTTCGTTTAAAATTGTGAAACTTTCGCGCAAACACCCATAAATTTCGTAGTTTTCGGTAAACACAGCGTCCTCAACCGTGCAGTCTCCAAGATGAAAAGCGTTACCAATAGAATATTGTACACCAGTGAGAGCAGGTGTAAATAGTATTCCAAGTAAAATAAAGTTTTAAAGTAGGATAGTCGATAGCAACGTCTTCTATGTAGGAATGAACCAGGCTCCAATCTTCAAAAGTTTATAAAATCCAAACTAGGTTAAGATCAGGTAAAAATCCAAAATCCTTTCAAAATCAGGTGTACCACACCTGTGTTGCTGTAGTAGTAGGTACTAGACACCCTCGTGGCCAATTTTGTAATAAAGAAGTTGAAAATCCAAGATAATTCCAAGTAAAATCCAAGGTTTATTGAACTGCAGCACAGTACATCCGCTCTCTAAGTTACCAGTCCTTTTTTTCCACCCCAATCCATTTCAGACCATAACAATTCTAAATGGAATCCATAACACAATGTGCATGAGCAGCTATGAAGAGACATTCTATTTAAAAGGGAAATATGTACAACATTGGAATTTGTATTAAAAGGGAAATATCTGCAAACAAGGATACTACAATTACCCATAATTCTTAGTTTTATATGTAAAACCTGACATAGAATAGTGTATGGATATTTTTTAATGTTACTATAAGTTATGTAATCTATAAAATACTAATTGTTTTCGATATAATTGAAAAAATACTGTACTCTCTTTCTTGGAGCAGATGAGTCAACAGATGAAACTCCTGCCACTGCCTAAGGCTGGAGAGTACACTTCAATAATTGATCCTGAGATTATGCTGTTTTGTGAAAGCTGGGCCGTCCACCTGTTGTAAGAGCCTCTGGACTCAAAGTGGCTAGATTTTCCAATCCTCATGACCTAAATTCATTCTTCCTGCTTTCTAATTTCCTCCACACTGCCAGATCTAATTCAGTAAATGCAGGAGGTGTGAATGAGTAGGAATCCAGCTCAGCGGATGAGTTTAGTATGTTTGTGGAAGTTTATGCAGTTGCTGGAGTACAAAGGGCTAATGTTGTTTAAGGATTTGTATGTGTGCATGAGGTGACTGAAGAGTGCTCATTTGTGGATTAGGAACCAGTTGAGTTGTTTGAGGTGTCGAGTGATGTGAGTGCAAAGGGGAGGTTGAGGGTGAGCCTGACCACTGAGTTGTGTGTGGTCTGGAATCTTCTGGTCAGTTGAGTGGTGATTCCAGCATAGAGTGTGTTGCAGTAATCCAGCTTGCTGATGGTGAAGGCTTGAGCGACAGTTCTGTGAATGTTGGTAGATATGCTATTTGAAGATCTTCTTGAGCATCTGGAGTGTGTGAAAGCAGGAGACGGAGAATGGGTTTACTTGGCTGAACATGGTGAGTTGATAGTTGATTACTTTTGAGAGGTTTTTTGCATGAGTTGCCTGAAAAGTGTGGGCAGAGTTCAGCAGACCACCAGGTGGAGTCCCAGACTGAGTTGACTTTGCCAAAGATTGCTACTTCCTTATTGTTTGTGTTGAGCTTGAGGCAGTTGTCATTCATCTGCTGATTTTAGCCAAACAGCTGGAGAAATTGCTCCTGGTGTTTGGTGTCTTCTTGGAGAGAGAAAGTATGAACTGGGTATTGCTAGCCTAGGATATGATGTTAATTCCATGGGCATAGATGATGCTGGTGAGTGGGGTCATGTACACATTCAACAGAGTGGGGCTGAGTGAAGATCCTTGCAGGACTCTGCATAGGGGGTTGACGGCATCCAAGGCAAAGGGGGCCAGGCTGGCTGCCTGGATGTGATCAGTCAGGAAGGAGCCAAATCCAGCAAAGTCTGGGTCCTTGAATGCCATCTTTGTGCAGTTGTTGGATAAGGATGGGGTGGGAGATGGTGTCGAAGGATGTGGAAAGAGCCAGTAGGATGAGGACCGCAATGTCACCTCTGTCAATGGTCATCAGGATGTCATCTGTGGTGGCGATAAAGGTTGTCTCTCTACTGTGATTGGGCCTGAATTCAGATTGAGTGGTGTTGAGGAGGTGGCTGTCAGTGAGGTGGGTGGCTAGGTGTAGGTTTTTCAGCTTTCCCATTACTTTTGCTGGGTAGTGTAACAGGGAGCTAGGCCGGTAGTTGACTAGAATTGGCGGGTCTGCTGAGGGTCTTTTGAGGAGTTTTTTGGCATATTTCGAGGTGTCTGGGTAGGTGGCTGTGATGATTGAATCATTCAGGATTGGGGTGAAGACTGCACTGATGGCATCCAGTCCTTTGATGAAGGTGAGGTGGGTGCAGGGGTGTTAGGGTGCTCCAGAGAGTATGGACTGCATGGTTGTTGTGGATTCTTTTTTTTATGAATAATTTTATTGATAATGTAGCAGTTGTCACTTGCACGTTCACTGCAATATACATTCTTTTGCATATTGGAATTTAGCATTATTATGTACAATAATACAGTCAGACATTACAGTTCAGTGGCTCATCTTTCGACATTTATAGTTCCACTGTCGGCGAGACGCACAGTTCCCCCCGATAAGCATTCCAGGCACCCCATTTTTTGTCCCATTTTTTGGGGCAGCCTCTAGATTTGTAGACCTCCTTTTTGGCTACCATGCATCTGTCCATTTCCGCCACCCATCCAATAAGTAAAGGCCGGTCCGCAGCCCCCAATTTCATAGCAATGGCTCTTTTAACCAATGTGCACCCCAGGGTAGTGAACTGCTGTTCTGTGTCCATAAGGTCGGTGGCATCCCAGAGGTTCTGAATCCCCAATGAGTGTGTCAAAGCGAGTTGTCTCCCCGCGCATCTTGCAGCTTGGCCGTAGCCCTGTCCCATGTGTGACGAATCAAGGGGCTGTCCCATATTATATGATTGAATATGGCTATCTGGTTACAGCCGTGCAGGCAAAGTACATCCTGTTTTGTCCCTATCTTAGCCAGGGTTACCTCAGTGAGGTATGTCCGATGTAAAATCTTCAGTTGGATAAGTCGAAAGCGGTGGTTTATAGCTGCCTCTCTCGGGGACATCAGGGCGGTTTGCCAGTCCTCATCCTCATTGTTTCCCAAGTCTCCCTGCCATTTATCCTGAAGAGTGAGTAAGGGGTCTGGCAAATTATTGCGTAGCTTACGGAATGTAAGGGAAATGGCCGTGGTCAGGAGAGGTTCTGACAAGAGTCGGTCCTGGTTGTTGTGGATTCTTGAGTGGTGATCGTGAGCCAGGAGTTCAGGGTGGTCCTCTGGGTGTTAGTAGAGATGGGCAGGAGGGCAGCAAGGGTGGAAGGGTCCAGTTGGGGTTGGAAGCTTTCATAGATGCTGGTGACCTTGTTGTTAATGAATACGTACAACTGGTTGCAGAGGTTCTGAGAGGGGGTTACACGCTGTTGGAGAGGTGAACTATTTCATTATAGCAAAGATTTCCCTGCCACAGCTTTTGATGTGGTCAGTGAGTGCAGATCTATTGGTGGCTCTGATTTGCTGATGGCAGCATTTAAGGGCAGATTTGCAAGTGCCCTTGTCAGTGCATTCTGACTTTGTCTCCATCTGTGTTCAAGTAGCTTGCAGTAGCGCTTGTTGAGACGTTAACCAGCTTGCTCACAGTTTGGTTCTCCTGGCTTTGCTGGCTTTGAGAAGAGCTAGGGTGTCTGCATATGCGGTGATCCAGGTGTTGAAGTTGGAGATGGATTTGGGTACGTTGTTTTTGTGCCGGTCCGGTGGTATTGGAGTTTGGTAAACCACAATGCTTCTGCGATCCTATTCAGTCCTATCTTGAAGATTTGGTGACGGTATTTCTTTGGTGGTGAGCATATGGTTGGACCAGGTGCTTGGTGGGGACTTATCTACTGTGATGTTTCTTAAACTGGTGAAGATGGGGGCCAGTAGGAGTCAGCAGTGTCAGTGGGGCCTTCTGTGCCTGAGGTTAGACAGGTCTTCGAGGGAGCTGGTGGTGTTGGGATCAGTGAAATCCTCCAGGTGTTAGTTGAGGTTGCCAGGGAGGTTAAAAGCACTGAAGTTTAGGATCAGGGGGGCTAAGAAGTCTGTAATGGTGGTGCCAAAGTTGGCACATGGTTCGGGAGGGCGGTAGATGAGAGTGTGCATCAGGGTGTAGTTAGCTGTGAGGAGGAGTTTGAAGGTCAAGTGTTACATGCTGGTGATACATTTTGGTGGTGGAGTATTGGATGAATTCCAACTCCAGGCCTTTTTGTCCTGTTCGGTCCTGTGGTCTTGTTTGTTCAGGGACGGTTGCTGTGGCGATGAAGGAGGCCGACGAGTGAGTCAGACATATTTCAGTCAGGGAGAACAAGTTTGGTGAGCGATAATGTAGCAGATCCCAAATTTCAGTAGAGTGTTTAGTGAGTGAGTGTTGAGGAGTATGCAGGACAGTGTGGGCGGTGGTGTAGTGAAGTTCGGGTGTGTGTAGTTGTGTGTGTTGAGTGTGGAAGATGCATGGTGGGAGTTAGGTGGGTGAGGGAAAGTGCACATGAAATGGCAGATGGTGCAGGAGAATGCACCTTCAGTGTTGGGTGGCGAGCCGTAGCAGCGCCAGTAGATGCAACCAGGTGTGTAATGTGCCCCCCAAAAGCACAAAGTACATCCATGTGTTACATTGACATAGTACACACTAAGCAGTTCTCATGCCACATGACCCCGATCACCCAATGCAATTGAAAAAACTGACAGTCGCATCCATTAAACAGTCAATGATCACAACACAGACACTGGCTCCAGCAAAAGAATCAGAAATGAACCTCTAATCTGACAACTTCACACCTGCCCATCATTTACGTCGGAATCCTCAAAAGGTTGAAAGGTACTTCAACTCTTATCTTGCAGCACATTATACAAATTATTGTAACGCAACAGTAGTTTTTAGATTAGTAAACACCAGAAAACTCCATAGTCCAAACTCTTCAGTACACGTAAACAGCAAATATGGATGTTAAAGAATCTGCAAAATGTTTCCTATGCGGTCAAATAGAAAAGAAGAGTGTTTGTCCCAGCATGACTGCAATATTGTTTTTAAACAGATCGAACATAATAAGCACATTCTCTTATAACTGCATAATTAGGGTACTCAGAATACAGAACTGGTGCAGGATAGCCATGGCAACATCTCCCATTAGCTTGCAAGCAGACTGCAGCACCACAAAAGCCTAACACAATGGTTATATTGCTATTCATTCATATCACATAAGTGTTCACCCAAGGACTAAGTTAATTATTCTAAGATAAGGAGCTCCTTGTATGCTAATAGAGAGGCTGAATTTACCTGAAACATAGGGTATGTAAGAAAGGTCTCCAGCATCCTTCCCTCGCAGGCGGGGTTAGATTCATATTGCTTCAGGAGCTTGTCAAAATCTCTGTTTTGCTTACAGTTTGCCAGCACTTGCAGGCTATACTGGTGATTACGAACAAACTCTTGGTAAATGTTCAGCATTGGAAGCAGAATATCAAACAAGTCAGCTAGATAAAACAACAAAGTGTATTGGTTATTCACTTCCACTGAATCATAATCAATCAAGCACATTGACCATAAGGGTTCCATTATTACATTTGCATTATTTAAAC
Source organism: Lissotriton helveticus (assembly GCF_964261635.1). Lineage (NCBI taxonomy): Eukaryota > Metazoa > Chordata > Amphibia > Caudata > Salamandridae > Lissotriton > Lissotriton helveticus. Next base: position 608,532,853 of record NC_136059.1, on the reverse strand, counting down.
TCATGCATGTAGGTCACGGTTAATGTTTTCCACAGGTTTGACACAAATGCTCATTTTAGAAGATTTGTATACATATACTTTAGCAATACTATTGTCAAAAGTGCTTGACACCTCTAAGGCCACAGAATTCCCTTAATTTAGCAATAAAAATTGTGAAATGTGTCAGCCACTTAAACATTCTATCCCTTATAGGACCCCGTATACGCATAATGAGCTCGCATTATGAAAACAAAGACAAATGGCAAAATCTCACATTGGTGTGTTATGTTTCTTACTCAGAATAAGCGAATAGATGGGTGATGGCGGCACACCCTCTGTACAAAATCAGCTGGGTCAACTTAAACACGATCGTACGTGAATCTTCAGGTGCCCAGGAAAGAGTCCCTCCTGGCCAGTGGGGGCTCCGAGAATCAATAAAGTATATGGGGGAGTGCAGGGACCTCCTGCACTGTGTCCTGTGGCACTCCGATTAGAGTCTGAATTGCAAGCACTGCAACAACATCATCTCTGGGAACTCAATTAACCATCCATCCTCTGGAAAGACCATCAAACTTCTGACCAACGCTACTTGTGATTCTAAAAATGTTGTTTACCTCCTCAAATGTCCCTGCGGGTTACCCTATGTGGGTAAAACTGAAAGAAAACTAAAAGTCCGTTTGACTGAACATAAGAGCACCATAAGGAACAAGATCATTAAAGCACCTCTTGCTGCTCATTTCACCTCACACCATCATAACGTCAGCCAACTGCGGTTCCTTGTTTTGGAGATTGTTCCGCTGAGACCAGGCATTGAAAACAGAAAGAGACTCCTTCAAAGAGAAACAGTTTGGATAAAGAGACTTGATGCATGCCAGCCCAAAGGCCTCTATGATCGGATTGAATATAGTTGTTTTCTCTGATTTTTCCATAGTTACTATTGTTGACCTTCTTCATTCTCTTGCACTTTTACCTTCCACTACGTTTTTCATAAGTTTCTTATTTAATTCTCCATTACTCTTGTCACTCTTCCATTTTATGTCTGTTATTCAGTATTTCTCTTATCCTCCCTTTACCTGCATTTCTACCCTTTCTCTTTGTTTTTTTACACATCTTTTCCTGACCCATTGGTTCCTCCTAGGCCTCATGTTTCCACTGTACATTGAACATTTGTTCCCTCTCTAAGATGGTTGCCCCGTTTACCCTCATTAACTTAACTCGTTGTTTTTTATCCGGGTCCTGTCTTTTGACCCACTGTCATGTTTTACCTTCATTATTTTATTAGTCTTATCACCCCGCTCCTTTCTCCGATCCCCTGTATATTTTCATCTTTATTTCTATTTCCCTTGTTTTTCATTGAGTTGCATATGGTTCACGTTCACGTCCGTAGTCTATCGTCACTTTCCCCACCTTTTGGTACGCACTCTCCGTAGTCCGCTTTTCATGTTTATGCTCCACTCTTTCTTGTATTCACTTCCTGGAGACACTTTCGCGACGCTTTACTCGTCTGATTGACACGCTATGTGTTACTCGGTGCACTGATCCGGTGAGTTTTAAATATTTTGTTTGCTTTACCCTCCATCACACGGGTGATTTAAGATGTTTATTTTGGTTCGGTTATCCACTCCCTAAGTTTGTAGCGTTTTTGCCTGGTATGCTTTTCTTTTTACCCGATATCTCACCCACTGACTCCATTTATTTCACTTTCTCAGATAGACCTGTTGTTTTCACTTTTCGGCACTTCGTTTTTGAGGAACTAAACGCCCACACATGTGTTTTCTTTGCATGTCTATCCTCACTTTTTCGTTAATGTCAATTCCGACGGACATTTTCACTTTTTTATGTAAACACCCACTGGAGGCAGCTCTCCTTCCTGATACTCTGTACTTTCCATTTTCAGATTGCGATCTGCTGTCCCCTGACGAAGGGCCACTGTCCCGAAATGCATAGGGACTCCAATAATGCAATTGGATCTTCTTGAACTTTGAATCGTGTATAAAACCTTTTCATCTAGTCACTATGAGTTAATACGTCACTCTTAAAATAAAACTCATCTATGGAACATTGATGAATGGTGATATCCCATTTTTGACTCTATTATATACTCATTGAACTTTTGTGAAGAAGTTACTTTCTCTAATCGGAGTGCCACAGGATACAGTGCAGGAGGTCCCTGCACTCCCCCATATACTTTAATGTTTCTTACTCATACACAATACCAACCTAAAAAATAAACTTTTTGGGATATGCCGACAGCAAGTATTTTTAGGGCTACAAACACATTTGGGCACCAAAGGACAACGAAGTGGTAGCATGTGCCTGTGATGTCTTAGAGAATTACCAGTAATATGCAATTCTGCAGAAAAATAATGCTAGGACTAACACCAAACATAGCAACGTCGTGTTTGTTCTGTTTCAGCACCACTTCAGGTAATCCACTCGCTGCCTATCTAGGAGGTCTAGATGGAACTGAAGCTCGTGTTTATTGCGCAAAAAATGCAGCCATTTCTAATTGACCTCTCCCGCAATGGATCATTTCCAAGAAATAAACAAAGAAATGTATCCCGCTAGTTTTCTATGATGTAGAGTTTCCTGAATATCGTCACAGGCCTCTCAATAATCAACAAGTATCAAAAAACCATTTCCCTAGGCTGCCGTGCCTATGGAACTGTCATCACATCAGTGGACTGGCCAGGAGGCCTTGTTGAATAATAGACACCACTGGTAACAAAGGCATTATGGGCCACTGTGCACAACAAGCAGTACTCCTGTAGTACCGTTTTACACACACTTACATGCCTTCGAGATTTGTCATCAAAACATCTAAAATTGCCTGAATCCGGCCTTCCTCCTTGATAGATGCCAGACCGGGAGGGAGGGATATCTGGGGGCCCTCTACAGCAAGCCGGTCAGGAATAGATATGCAGGACCCATGGCACACACGGTCGCAATATGGCACAGGGCCAACAAGTGTATGGGATGGTCGGATAAACTTACCAAGACAACACCCCTATGGTCGTCGCAACGACTGGGTTCCCTTTGCTTCCTTTAGGGATTCGACAAATGGGACACGATAGGGATCTCGACAGTGGGAGACCTAGTACATAGGGGCAGACTACTGACATTTGCTGAGCTAAAGGCCAAACACTCCCTTGCACTGACTGAATCTTTTCGCTCTCTACAAATCAAACACGCCATCCTCATTGCAATTCCTGATCTCACATCCATACCTGAAACTCCCCCCCTGGAGGATATACTACTGTCTGAACCTCTCCCTGAAAAGGCCATCTCCTACACTTACCGCAAGCTCTGTAACAATCTCCCTGACTCCTTCCAACCTTTGCGGAACAAATGGGAGGACGACTTGGGTCTTTCAGATGATGAGGAATGGCAGGCGGCCCTAATGTCCCCTAGGGAAGCAGCTATCTGCCATCATTTCCGACTGATCCAACTGAAGGTTTTACATAGAGCCTACATGTCTGCTCCAACACTGGCCAAAATTGGTAGACGCCCTGACGTGTTGTGTCTAAGAGGTTGCGGCTCACCTGGCACCTTCTATCACACCCTAGGGGACTGCCCGGTGATTCAACACTTTTGGGGGGGAACTATCCGTAAGATGGGCAACTCCCTGGGTAAGACAGTCCCACAATCGCGAAAGAATGTGTCCTTAATATGTGGGGAGCCACTAACCTGAACGAACTGGAACTACAATGGGCGGCGCTGGGTTTCCTCCTTGCTAAGCGCTCCATCGCTATGAAATGGGGCGCTCCAGAGAGGCGGCTGGTGGTGGGCTGGATGGCTGAGATGGACCGTTGCATGATTGTCGAAAAAACAGTGTATAAAGTCAGAGGCTGCCCCAAGAAATGGGATAAGAAATGGGGAGATTGGAACAAATATCGAGGTGAACTCTGTAAATCTCCGACAACTGAGCTGGCAATGGCCCGAGCCGGACCCATATGACGAAACGTATGCGAATTTATTTTCCTGCTTGATTTGTACATTGATTCAATTGTGTTGTTTTAATTGTGACTGATTTCATGACTCTGTTTTTCCTTCCAATAAAATATTATTTAAAAAAAAAAAAAAACATCTAAAATTGGAACATTTAGGAACTATTATATACATTCCGTAGAAATAGAAAGAACTCCGCCCTCTCTGTAGTTTCATCAACAGAGAGTTGGACGTTTCAGGACCGATTTACAAAGGCACACAAGAGTATGCAAAGGAGACCTCCTGTAGTACCACTTCCGTCTCATAAATGTTTTTGTGAATTGGAGAAAATATTTGCCAAATGTTAACACCCTACACAGGAGCAGGTGATTGGAACAGTTGGACCGGGGCACGCGCTCTTCTAAGCCTCAGGAGTAAAGTTTGGTGCTAGACAGAGGCAGAGGGAGCGTCAGGCCTGGTTGTGCTCTTTGTCCACGCAGCGGGGTGGGAGGTGGAAAACAAACCTATGCGCCTTCGCCTCTATAGAGCCCACTATGAGGGATGCTTACATTTATCTAAGGGCTGGCTCAAGCAGGAAGCTGAGGAAGTCAGTGAGCGAGAACTCCCATTCGGCAGGCAGTGCACTGTCTCTTTGCCTGAGGGGTCTCTGTGAGAGAAGGACAGGTGTAGCACGGCGGTGCAGTCTGAAATGGAACATGGGCTGAAGGAAGTCATGGAACCAGGCGGTAAAAAGCAGGGTGCGACTATGGAGGGAACATAATCCACACAGAAGCAGGGACACTGGCTTTGGCAACGTGGGCAAAATGGCGTTGGGCAATGAAAAGCATTTTGTTGTCAATAATATTCAATTGTCTAACCTCATGTGTAAAAGAACACACTCAAGAATCTTTTATACGAAACAAAAGTCAAGCCTTGAGGATTGTTAAAATGGAACAAAATCTAATGTTCAAGCATAAAGTCTCAGAGCAAACGGTACCTTTAAGGCCATTTTCAATACATAGAGAAATACATTTTACAGTGCCTCTTTCTTTGAGAGACTAATGGCCAATGCTTAATTAAAAGTAAAAAAACAAATTGGAAAAACATCCCAATTGTCACGCTGGTAGAAATATGGAGGTTCCAAGGCACTACTTCACAAATACATATTTGTAGCATAAAGCACACCTATACATCGTCTGCACAGAGAAAAAATTGCATAAGGATGTGCTGGGCCCCGTCTGTCTGAGGTATTTGTATTAATGCACAGAGCATTGTTTAAAGAATCCGCACGTTCCAGTGTCCACGTTCACCCTCTAAAGAAGTTTTTAATATGTAATTTGATTTAAAAGTGTGTTCCTTGGTTTTGACGTAATTGTATTTTGTAATGAAAGGTGCTTCGCTCACGTTGTCCCCGGATTTACTAAACCCTGACAGATGGTAGTCACATGTGACTTGAGAAAATAGGTTAACCTAATGGAATGACGCCAAGGTCGCAATATTCCCCTTTTGTCCCAGGATTCCAGGAACATGACATGAACGACAATGCCGAGGAAATGTCCGTTTCTAGCACAATAACAGCGTATCATTATGACTTAAACTCGTAGTGCACTACTACTTACCTAAAATTAACGTAGGCCAATTGGCTATTCTTGCTTTCAATCCCTGGTGAAATATTTCATGGAGGAACATTATTGTTTCACTGTAAGAGAAAAGTAAAAAAAATACAATTTACTACCTTACTTAAACATATAAAACAAATTTAAACTACAGAAATATTCTGCTATTGGACCCACAAAAGGCCCATTACACTAGCAAAAGCAAGAGGGTCGAACAATAATTTGAATGTCAAATCGTTTTGGAACTTTGTCATAAATCGTCAATTAACAGTTTTGCTCGTTAGAATTCTACAGACAATGCCAAACTGACTCTATTGTTGAGCTTCATCAATACATATGTCTCTACATGTCTTTCATCTTTTTAGCAAATTAATAATTTTTTTTTACACACGCCACATGGAATATGGATTTCCTGTCACTGGACAGTAGCCGAATTTCTCAATGTAATACAAATAAAAGAATGTTGTAGGATTTAAGCTGATAATTATTTATACTCGATGTACATAAAATACAATCACGTTTAAAAAATAAAGCAATACATAATATTCCACCCAAACTAGTTAAAATATGGTATAATTATTAATATTATTTTTTGGAGATGGTTCATAAATTATGAGTACGAAAGACATTAAGAGGAAGAAATACATTTGTACCATAAGCAATACAGCCACATGATGATAAAAAATCCAATTTAAAACCAAACCCAATAAAAACCACGATGATGCTAAAGTGCAATAATTCACATCCTTAATTATACAATCTGATTTAGTAATATTTTCCGCATGTATCAGATTCCAAATTTGCAGCCTCCCCGAGCTACTTTTAACCCGAGCTCTCCCACAGAGCCGTAAACTTTTTATAGGAGCCTGCTCTCAGAGTGTACTTCTCTCGTGTTCTTTAATCCTGCACAATTTACTGTAAAAGTTGGAATATACGCTGATCTCCATCGCTGCAGAATCAGCGACCTGGAGGCCAGGACCAGGATGAATATCTATTTTTAGGGATAGTTGCTGTTAAGTCTGTTTAGTATTCTAAAATGTCTGAGTGTTCAAAGTCTTTGGGACCTTCAGTGTGTCCAGGCAATATTTATTAATATTTTCCCAGAATCCATCTAATTTCGGGCAGCCACAGATAATGAGTCCAGTTCCCCCCTCTCTCTAAATTGCACCTAAAGCAATTTGATGGGATCTAGGTGTTGATTTTCTGCAAAGAATCCAGTGTAGGGTACAGCAGCCATTTTATATAAAATTGCATCCGTTTAAAATTAGATACTTTCAACACTGAGCTATTAAACTTATTGACCTAATGCCCTTCCTGATTTTTCCACTTCCTCTGTTCATTCTGACATCATTTATTTTCTCATTGTTTCCGAAATAAGGAGACCCACCTGCTTATCAATCGAAAATATGGTATCATTTGATGCCATAAACTCATACCAAATCATCGTCCTCAAGCGAGTCTATGACAGAGTAATACAAATCATGACAAGTCTGACACTAATGCTTCCACACCATCAACACACAGCGTTTGTGCAGGCCCAGCGCTTTACACCACCTCGAGGCAGAACTGAGCCAAAAGACATGAATCTCCCAAGCAGGGCACTACCACGTTGATAACAGAGAGGGTTAGCCACTTAGAAACAGTTGTTCCCTAGCAAATCAAAGATTTCTTGGAGGGTTTGAAGAAGGGTTTAACCCTCATTAAAAGTCATTTTCCTCCTTGGGAGCTTAATGTGGCCCTCTCTCGGCTCATGCAAGAGTTTTTTTAACCCATACATAGGGCTACTCTTCAGCATCTGTCCTGGAAGACAGCTTTCCTTGTGGCTATCACCGCAGGGTTAGTGAGATACACCACTTTGCTGTCAAGAGCCATACACAGTTTTTCATGCCTTTAAAGTGGTTATGAGGTCTCATCCGAAATTCCTCCCAAGGTGGTTATGGATTTTTTCATGTAAACCAGACTATTTCCTTGCCTACTTTGTTCCAACATCCATCTACTCCAGCAAACAGATATCTTCATTCCCTGGATGTTAGAAGGGTTTTGAAATTCTATCTGGTTAAAACTAAGGATCTACGGAGATCTGACCAGTTATATGTAAACTATGGCTGTCTCCGGACAGGTCTAGCAGCTTCCAAGCATTCCATCTCCAGATGCGCTGTTTTTCAGTATTTTACTCTGTTACCAAAAAGCTAACAAATCCCTTTCCAGTAAGCCTAAAGCTCACTCTACCGAAGAGACGGCAGCTACTGCCGCCTTGCTTCGAGTATACCCATTGCTGAGATTTGCAAGGCTGCTACCTGCAAGTCAGTTCATACTTTCACTAAACACTACAGCCTGGATTCTTATGCCAAGGCAGATGCTCAATGGCAGGCTTCACTTCGGAATTTATTTTCTTAAACTTACATCAACTTCTCTGTCTCTTTTTTATAGGGTTGGGCTAGCTAATCCTTTCATGTGCTTATGACTATACATGGAAATCTCCTACAAGAGAAGGAACAGTTTCTTACCTGTAACTCGAGTTCTCTTGTAGGGGTATTTCCATGATAAGTCATAAGCAAACCGCCCTCCTCCCCGGTGGAATAGACAGACGGATTCATAACATGGAATATGCATTCACTTCTCAGAGCTTTCAAAGAGAACTGAAGTAACTGCCACTGGCTGTGCATGATGGGATACTGGTGGTCTCTATATTCTTAAAGGCACAGCTTCTAATTTTCAGACATATAATGGCAGCCTATGGGGTTTTCTGACCTCTCCTTTCATCCCTTGCATGAAAAAAGGAAGTTTGCGAAGGGGAGTTTTCTGTGGGCCAAACACCACACAAATAGCACAAAATATAGTATACTGGCTGTCTTTTTTTCACTGCAAGATGAAGATACGGCCAGAGTAGCCTATCTATTTAGGCTGCATTATTGTCTTTCTATCTCTTAAGTGTCTTTGCAGGCCCTCCTGAAGAAAGGCGAAAAATATACACTTAAGAAGATATGGCTAAAGAAGTGCTCCTGGGTCCCCGCACATGGGCGGGACTATTCAAGTGCTTATGACTATACATGGAAATCCCCTACAAGACAATCTCCTTTCCCCGTTCTCTATGCTTTAGAAAAATGAAGCGACATATTTTGTTATGCACAATCCCTCATGACATGCATACTAGTGTTGCAAAAGCCCTTTTCTCAATCCATCAATGATAAGTAACATACTGCATGTCACTTTCTTCTACTTCTCTTCACCCATGCATGTGCAGGCTCATACACATACGCATTCCTCTTTTTCCCTTATATGAGGAGCTGGAATCATCAGTATCATGTGCAGTAAATGCTTGTGTGTGTATGGCATAAGGTTTCTTCTTCTGGTAATGTTTGCTCATTGCTTCCAGTCCTTAGGGCTCTGGTACTTTTAAGAAAGATTCTTTAGTTTCCGCTCTTTGGCCTTGTCCTCGGTTTAGTGGCCCCCTCAGCAAGACACCTGTCGCCTCCAGGTGTAATTGATTAGTGTTATGCAGCACAGTGGCTACAGGAATGAATTCCCCCTACTTCTGGAGCCATGAAAAAAGAAAAAGGTGTAAACGTTGCGCGCAGCAGTTGACAATCACCTCTGTTCTTCTTCCTTGGAGCAAATTCACCCATTAACTGCAGATCTACATTCAAGCGAGCATGCTTAGTTCACAAACTCTTACACTCTAACCACACCTACTATCCTGCCAAGAAATTGAAAATCTGGAGGCCCTCGTCAGCTATGCAGCTCGGACAATGTCTTCATAGAAACCCATTTCTTCTATAACAAGTGGATACTTAGTCTTTCTTCAGCTGTGCTCCCAAACACTGAAGCTCAGTTCCCTACTGACATTTGGGTGATTACCTCAATTAAAGCATTTAAGAAAGAACGTTAGCAATTATTGATAACTGGACTATTTTCTCCCTCGTGCCGGTAACCAGATCTCCTGTCAGGACAGCCCCAAGCTGTCTTCTCTGTCACAACCTGTTTGGATTCTAGAATTTGGGCTGTGCATGTAATCTTTAAACTATCATTTCTTTTTTGCTTACATTGTATATATTATGCATTGGATTCTTCCTTCATCATTGCATCTAGCCTGCTCTGTGTTTGTTTGAGTCAATGGTTCTGTCTGTGTTGCCTTGGTGCTGTGTAGAGACCACAGTCAGAGGCTCGGATTGTGCTAGCGCAAACAGTAATGTCCTATTACGTATGGTAATCTTCATTACTCCGGGTCCCGTAGTCCTCGACACCTTCGTTCACAAGTGAGATAATTCTATTTCCCACAGAAAAAAAGAAAGAAGGAATACTGCACTTACCCCCACCCCCCTCCCGCCGGGAGTACAAAAGGGTACATGTCCCAGCATTCCCTCTGAAATACCAAGCCCAAGATGAAGGCAGGCACGCAAAGGGAGGGAGGGAGGGAAGTCACGAAGGAGTAATGAAGATTACCATACGTAATAGGACATCACCCTCCGTCCTCGACACCTTCGGTCACAGTTGAGACATACCAAGCAGCAACCCGGCATTCATCCACAAGAAAAAAACACAACAAACCACCAGGACAGCACAGAAACCCAGAGATTTATTGGAAACACAGAAATCAAGGGCGAGCACAACCCAACATCCCCAAAGCAAAACCGCCCTCCACACCCAGCAAATTGGGAAGGCGATAATGCTGGATGAAAGTATTGGGAGAAGCCCAAGTGGCCGCCCTACAAATCTCAGAGAGAGGAACACCCCGGACCTCAGCCCAAGACGCCGCCACCCTTCTAGTAGAACGACCCTGGACACCCACCGGAGGAGGGGAACCAGAAAGAGAGTAGGCCAAAGAAATGACCTGCTTCAGCCATCTACCAATCAAGACAGAGGAAGCCTTGCGGCCACGGGAAGCAGCCCCAAAGGAGACAAAAAGGGAATCCGAAACACGAAAGGCAGAAGTGCGCTCCAGATACACACGCAGAGCCCTGCACACATTCAGCAAGGACCAACAAAGACCCACCGGGGAATCAAAATCGAGGCCCAAAGCAGGCACGACCAACTCCTGGGCCCGGTGAAACAGAGAAGCGACCTTAGGCACGAAAGCAGAATCAAGGCGAAGAACCACCCCACCCTCCGAAAAGGACAAGAAAGGTTCACGCGCCATCAAGGCCCCTAACTCACCAAGGCGTCGAGCAGAGGAGATGGCCACCAGAAACACCACCTTCAAGGTAACAAACTTCAAGTCCACGACCGACAAGGGCTCAAAAGGTGGATCCAGCAAAGCCCAAAGGACCAAAGGCAAATCCCACAAAGAAAAGGAAGGCCTGGACTCAGGACGAGAAAGGGAAAACCCACGGAAAAGACTAGAAACGAAGTCCTCATCATCCGACAGGGTCCCCCACGGGGAACGAAATACCCTCACAGCCCCCCACTGAGCCCGCAAAGTGGACACAGCCCAACCCCTCTCGAAACCTTCCCACAAAAATTGAAGCACAGTCTGCAAGGAACACAGCAAAGGGGAAAGGCCCAACCCCGCACACCAACTACTGAAATTACTCCAATGACGATCATAAGATCGGAGGGTAGAAGGTCTACGGGAACCCTGAAGGGCCACAGCCAAATGCTCAGGGAAGCCACGTCGCCGCCACCCCTGCCTCTCAACCTCCACACCGACAGCCGCAACCGGAGAAGAGACAGGGACGGGGACGAACGCAGGGGAGACGGGGACAGGGGGAGAAACCAAGGGCCCTGGATCGCCAACAGATGAACCGTCGGAAACCAAGACCTCCGAGGCCAAAAGGGCAGGACCACAACCACTTCCCGAGACTCCAGACACAAGCGAGCCAGAAACCGAGGAATCAGCGCCAGGGAAGGAAAGGCATAAAGCCGGCGCGGAGGCCAAGGAACCGGCAAGGCATCCACCACCCAACAACCTTCCTGCAGGAATCGGGAGCAGAAGCGAGACAGCTGCGCATTTTGCCGGGAGAAAGGGAGGTCCAGAAAGGGACGCCCAAACCTCACGCACACAAGCCGAAACGCAACCCGGGCGAGAGACAACTCCAACGACCCCGGAAAGCAACGACTCAGGGCATCTGCCACAAAGTTGTCCACTCCCCGAATGTGAATCGCCGTCAGAGACAGAAGGTGACCCTCCGCCCAACAGAACAGGGAACAACCACAGCGTTCAGAGAGGCCGAACGGACCCCCCTTGATGGTTCAGATACGCCACAGTCACCACATTGTCGGAACGCACCAGAACATTCCGACCCAGGAGCAGGGCACGAAACTCCTTCACAGCCCGACAAACCGCCGTCAGTTCCCTCCAGTTGGAGGAGCGGCGACACTCCAGGATGGACCAACGACCCTGAAGGGACTGAGACCCCAAGGTCGCCCCCCACCCCAGGGAGCTCGCATCTGTAGTCAAAACCAGAGAAGGGGAAGGCTGCAGAGGGAGACCCCGAGACAGATGCAACCCGGTCGACCACCAAACAAGAGTCGGGAGGACCACGGGAGACACAGGCAGAAGGAACCTCAAATTCCCAGACACAGGATCCCAATGGGACAGAAGATAACTCCACAGGGGGCGCAGGCGGAACCGAGCCCAAGCCACCGTAAAGACCATCGCCGCCATCAGACCCATAAGCCGCAACCAGAGGCGGACCGGAAAACAACCCCCAGCCCGAAACAGCCGAGCCAGGGAAACTAGGGTCAGGACACGAGGGACAGGCAGGAACACACGGTTGAGGTCCGTACGAAACCAGGCCCCAATGAACACCAAGTCCTGAGACGGGGACAACTGACACTTCGGGATCAGGAACCCGTGCTGACCCAACGCGGAGCAAACCAACTCCCGCGCCTCCAACAACAGGACCCGGGACGGAGCATGAATCAGCCAGTCGTCTAAGTAGGGGTACACCATCACCCCCTGAAGATGAAGCCAAGCCACCAAGGGAGCCACCACCTTCGTAAAAACCCTCGGGGCAGACCGAAGGGCAACACACAAAACTGGAAGTGACGCCCCTGAACACAAAACCTCAGCAAGCGACTGGACCGAGGATGCACCGGAACGTGGTAGTAGGCATCCTGAAGATCCAGGGTACACATGAAGTGTCCCGGAAGCAACAAAGGAATCACCCTCTGCAACGTCTCCATGCGAAAGGGAATTCTCAGAACCCACCTGTTCAGAACCCTCAAATCCAGAACCAGACGGTAACCCCCCGTGACCTTGGGCACCAGAAAAATCAGGGAATAAAAGCCCGACCCCAACTCCGCAGGAGGGACCTCCTGAATGGCCCCCTTGAGAAGAAGATCCTCCACCCCTCGAGAGAGATGAAACCTTTTGGAGCGGCATGCAGGCCAAGGAGTTGGGTAGACACCCGAGTCCGGGGGGGGGGGCAGAGAACTCCACCAGATAACCCTCGCGCAAGATGTCCAACACCCAAGCGTCGGAATAGGACTGAACCCAGGCGTCTAGGAAGAAGCGCAGACGCCCTCCTACCAACAACCAGGGACCCACAGCCAAGGACTCAGGAACGGGGTTTAGCAGGAGGAGGGGACCTAGCCTTACGATCCTGACCCCGACCAGAAGAAAATCTCCTCTGGCCCTTCCAAAACTGCCTTCGAGAAGAAGGGCAGAAGAAAGGCCGAGGCTTAAAGGGAGCAGGGGCAGCATAAGAAGCCTTAAAAAAAGAAGAGTGCTTCTTTTCCTTAAATAGCTTGTGCAATTTGTCTTCCAACTCCCCCCCAAACAGCATAGAAACCTGGAAGGGCATACGCAGAGCACAAGACTTCTGCGCAGAGTCCGTCTTCCAGTCCTTCAGTACAAGACTGCGACGAGCCGCCACACAAGCGCCGCCGGAGAGGGCAGCCGCCCGCACCACGTCAAAAGAGACATCAGAAAGCAGCTCCACCTGACGCTCGATGTGTCCAAGAAGAGTGGAACAGTCCGTGGCATCATCCATAGACTGATAGAGGGACTTATTGTCAGACAGCAAGGACTGCGACACGTAAGTACCATAGACACCAGCCCTCAAGGTCAGATGGGAGCCAGAATACACGTTCCGGAGAGCAACGTCAGCCTTCTTGTCCACAGGATCCTTCAGCACAGCGTCCTCCGACAAGGAAGTGCGACCCACCAAACTTGCCACAAAAGAGTCAATGGGGATCGAATCCGGGAGCTCTGAAGCCATATCCTGCAGGGGGTAAAGCCGGGCCATAAAACGCGGACCCAGAATACGATCAGGATCAGCCCACTCTCGTTTCAAAACATCCTTAATAAAGGGGTGCACCGGGACATCCACCGTGGCAGAACTCTGGAACTGCCTCAGCAAAGAACTACCAGAAGTACTGGGGGTAGCCACATCAGCGAAGCCCATGTTCTCCTTGACATAACGCAAAATATCCGGCAGAGCGTCCTTGTCAACATACTTCCCCTTGAGGTCAGAGTCCCCTGCCACCGCAGACTCATCCCCAGGGGAGTCCAAAGAAACAGGAGCAGAAGCCGCCCCCCTGCTGCGAGCCCTGCCAGCACCCATCTCAGCAATGGTCTCCTTAATTAAGCGCTTCAAACGCGCATCATCACCCCCATCAGGGCGCCTGGACTTGGCCCTAGGAGAAGGAGAACGAGACGAACTCGAGGAAGAGTAAGACGACCTCTCCCTATGGCGTCGCTTCTTAGAACACTTGCCCATCTTCTAGCAAGAAGCAGGAATCGCCAAAAACCGCTACGCGGTACTCACCACTGCCCCGCCATTTAAGCACCAAACAATGAGCCCGGGACAGGAGCGCCTGACCTCCATGAGGAAAGAAGCCAGGCCGAGGAAACCGGAAGCCGTCATCACACCACAGCCAATCCAGCTTCGAGCAGGAGGCCACCCCCCCCAGAAAGCCAGGCAGACCGGGAGGGGCGACCATCGGGCAAGCGCTGGACCACGCAGAACAACATCCACGCATGGCCATACCAGCGCGAAGCAGCCCCCACGCCACTCCCCCCAAACCCGGCAGGGGGGGAGAGGCAGAAAGATCCAGACGACAACATCCAAGTAAGTCCAGCGCGGGAGCTCCGAGCTCCTCGTGCTTCAATCACCTCTGTCAGAATGACAGAAAAAAGAACAGAGGGAATGCTGGGACATGTACCATTTTGTACTCCCGGCGGGAGGAGGGGTGGGGGTAAGACCAGCACTCCTTCTTTCTTTTTTTCTGTCGGAAATAGAATTACCTCACTTGTGAACGAAGGTGTCGAGGACGGAGGGACCTGGGGGTAATTAGCTCCTGCTGCCAAGCAAGGATGGGCCACTAAGATTAGGATGGCATTATGCCTGAGAGTCAGGCCATGCCACTGTGGAGAAAACAACGCGCCAATACATGAGTTAACTCTTATGCAACTCTGCAACTCTACCAATGAAAGCCCTGGTACATCATCTAGTCAGCAGAAGATATTGAGCAAGAGTCCCTCATGTACAACAGAACACATACAGAATGGTACACTTCATCCAATTTTCCCTTACTCCGAATGGACACCAGTGATCTGTAAATTACGTACACATACCTGCAAAGGTGCATTAACCTGCTGAGGTAGCCCTCCCAATACAAGGAAACTTACTAACGTCAGCGCAGGATTCTTTAGCCCACAAGGCCACACATGAGAGAGTTGTATTTAAAAACTAGTCTTAAAAAAAATGAAAAATATAAAATGTTTAGAGTAAGAAATTGGGTTATTGGTTGAGGGGGTGGAAGCAGCGCTATGTCAACAACCACAATCAATGCCAGGGTGTACCACAAAAGTCAATAAATTAACCTGTCCTTAACCCTCTGGTAGCTTGGCACAAAGTAGTCAATCTTAACTTAAAGTCAATTTGTAAAGTATTTATGCAGCACACAAACAATAATAAAGTGAAAACAGAGCACAAGTAAAATCGTAAACCAATTTAGGCAAAAGAGTACATTTTAATAAATAAATTGATACCAGAATGAGAAAAATCGAATCCGGAAATATGCAATACAATTTTTTAGATAGATACAGAGCCTAAAAGCACAAAGTGCCACTTGCAGTCATCTGATCTTGTTAACTGGGGGAAAGTCAAAAGTTCAAGCCGACCGTGATGGAGTGCAGGCTGGACAAAGGAAGCAGTTTAGTCCAGTTGAAAAAGTGATCTTTTCAAATTCCAGCCCATAGAGTTCTTTTCGCGGTGGAAGAGGCATCTAGGTGCAGGACGAGCATTGTGGATGGCCGTCGATATAGCGTGAAGAATAGTCCTAGGATCGCAGATGGGCATCACTGTAGAGCAAAGATGTGGATAAGCATCACAGAGGGTCATTGCTGGAGCTTCGCAGGACGTTCTTGCTGTGGCGCAAAGTACTGATCTAGTGTCGCTGGTTGTCAATGTAGCACAAAGAGACAGGTTTTATAAAGCTGCCTGCTATTGGTCACTGCTGGCGGCAGAGTCTTGGCCCAAATGAGCCTGCTTGGTGTTGCGAAGAGCCCTAAACTTCAGGATTTCACCTTCTTTCACAGAAATTTCTCAACTGATGCCAGCCAAGGGTCCAGGACCCGGGAGGCACTTCTTGGGGATCAGAAATTCACTCCAGCAGAGGCCAGCCAGGCTCAGGCAGGCCCAGTGCAGACGTTAGCAGGGAGGCCTCTGGAGCTTATTGTGCCCCTGTAGCTCAGACAAGAAATCAGCCAAATGACCTTTGGAGCCACTCAGGTTATCCTGAGATAAAGGGGGCAGATACATTCTTCTTTCTCAGAGAAAGGGGGAAAGGCAGTCCTTCTTAAAAGTATGGGAGTGTACTAAAGAGTGGGTCTGGAGGTCCAATACATATACCTGGGGCAAGCCTTTTAACTGGGGGATTCCATATACTACCCCCACATCTGGTTCTGGAAAGGTCTTCCCTTCCCCTGTCATGGCTCCAAGAAGTCTGGGATACAAAGGAATCATGTCAGGTTCCTTTGTTTGTGCTGGAGGCAAGCCCCTTTGAAGTGCAAGTGGGGCTTGGAACAGCTCCGCCCCCAGCCATCCTGGCAGGATGGCCGATCCTGTGGCAATTTTTCTATAAAAAATTATTTTAAATTACAATGAATTTGAGTCTATACACCATACCTTTATCTGCTGCTGATCAAAAGTTATCACTTCTTAAATGTAATAAGGTAACCCAGTGTTAGTCAACGGGAAAGATAGGCCTTACAGCAGTAAAAACGACTTTAAGAGTTTTCTTTACTGCAAGGGCATGTAAAATTTAAACCCACATGTCCTAGTTTTTAAATACAATGCACCATGTACTATGTGCCTTTAGTGCCTACTTTAGGGATGTTTTTGAACTTGCAGTATATCACATTAGTTATTTGTAAATTTCACTTATGCTGTGCTAAAGAAAAATGGAAATAAATAATTCTCCCAAAGTGTATTACAAGCAAGTCTCAGAAACACAAATGTCTCGAGAATAAATGGATATAGTGTAAATGAGGGAATATGCGTGCTCAGCCTTCAGTCATCTCACTCACAAACAGCCCCATAGAATTCATTAGGCCCGACTCCTGTACCTCTCACTAGTATGTAGATGCTTTCCAGCTGTTCCTACTACCTTGACTTTGTCGAAGCTCTGCATGAAGTTCACTCTGACAACATTTCCAGTGCTAATCTGCTTTCGGATTAATGCATTGTTCATTTTGACTTAGGGGTCTATTACGACGGCGGGCGTACTTTGTCCGCCCGCCATCGCACCGGGAAATGGGACCACCCGTCATGTGTGCGGCGGTCCCGCAAGCGCAATTAGGATGCGCCCGCCACACTGTCGGACGCATCCTGCATTTTTTGCATTGCGGCAGGGGGTGCTGTTAACAGCACCCGCCGCAATGCAAAAAAGGCATGTGTGCATTTGCATGCACAACGTGGCAGGCACCGCACGGTGCCTGCCACGTCGTCCATGCAAATGCAGGTACCCCCTTGTGCAACCCCCCAACATCCTGGGGACCCGCAACGGGCCCCTAACTGAGTTATCCGCATGCCTTTCCAGCTGCTTCCCACTCCCATTGTAATATGGATGGCGGTGTCTAGCAGACACCCCACCATATCGGACCCCTTTTCCGCCCAGTCACCTCTGTGACCAGCGGAAAACCGGCAGATGGTCTTTCCATCCACCGGGGTCCCCCCGCCATATTAATATGGTGGGGGAAATGGCATGCGGGCAGAGGAGAATGTCGGGCCGATCGCCACCGCCATGCGAGCAGTGGCGATCCGCCCGACATTCTATTAGACCCCTTTGTGTCTATAAAATGCTGCCAAAAACCCACAGCGCCAGCTCTAGGTGTATTCACTGTATACCCTCGCATTTAATCAAGCAGCACTGCTCTTGAGTATCAGTAAGGAAGAGCCGCTGACTCTGCATGCCAGAGTTGACCACACACACACTAAAGTGGCAAATCTGCTGTGATTCAAACTAGATTGATATTACCCACAGTATTAAATGATATTTTTGGCAACATAAATCAAGAAAATAAGCACACAAGAGAGTGCTTGATATTCAAGTGACACCTTTGTTTAAAAAAAGAAAAAAGATATATATATATACAATGATGGCTACAATGTAATCCAGTACTGTGAGAAGTCACGTTGTTTTTAAATCACTGTATATTTTGGTTTTCGTTTTTTCACTGTTTAAAAACACAAAAATGTCTTTCTTGCACTTTTTCTGTATGGTCGCGTATACAGGTATTGTTGTTGCGTTGGTATATCACCACCGAAGCATTAGAGAACACAAATAGTAATGAGGGCAATTGGAAATAAGATTGTTCATGTACGAACTGCTAAAGTTTTGTAAATAGAAGGAATTATGTTTTATTTTACTCTTATGAAAATCGAGTACTATAGTTCGTAATGCCCTGAATGTTAGAAGAAAAACTACTCGTAATACAAATGTTTCTGTCACTTAAATGCAACTTACCTCTTCCATGTCTATGATAATGGGGAGAGTAACCTTAGCAACCAATGTACGTCACCAGGAGGCTACGACAGACCTGTTGTGTGTGTGTATATATTCTTATCGCCTCCACTTTGAAGTTGTTGTGAACAAGGCGGTCGTTCCGCCGAAACGCGTAAGCCATCATCGTTGGGTGAATAAAAACTCCTCTTTGATAGAATCCCATGGAGTCAGCGCCTTTTTTTAGTCCTGAAACGAGGGTTTGGATGATTATATATATATATATATATATATATATATATATATATATGTGTGTTGCTACAAAGGTACTCAGATTTGAGGTCGCACACCACTTGCAAGTTGTTCACAAAACATTTATTTAAAACATTGCAGCTTTCTATCCTGACATTAAGTCCATTAGCCTTACGCGTTTCGAGGCATTTGTGCCTCTCATCAGAGGCCGGCGCAGGGAGACTGTTTTCATCGCTGCTACATCTTCCTTGCTTGCATTCAGTAACCGTAATTGGCCTCCGGTGTGCCTTCTTTAAGTAGAGTTCGTATTCCACGATGCATGCTGGGCGATGTAGTTATTAAGCTTCATTTTTTACCCTCCAGTGGGTTTATATTCCTGCACATTACTTCGAGACACTTTTAAAGCATTCCATTAGGCTCCCAGATGGGACTCTGCAATGTTGAATTCATAGCCTGTTCGTGCCACATCAAAGAGGAGCATTACCTCCCTGGCGGTCCCGTTAATATTTTCCAGGCAGTGCAATCCCTCCACGGCCGGAGCCGCAGTGATATGTATTGCTACAAAGGTACTCGGATTTGAGGCCACACACCACTTGCAGGTTGTTCACAAAACCTTTATTTAAAACATTGTAGCTTTCCATCCCGACATTAAGTCCCTTGGCCTTACGCGTTTGGAGGCTTTTCTGGAAGTCATCAACCTGGCAATCCAGGAAGGTGTCTTCCCGACCTCCTGGAAAATGGCCATAGTTAAGCTCCTCCTAAAAAAGGCCTTGTTGGATCCTGGGATTTTAAAGAACTTCCGGCCTATCTCACTACTCCCAGCCCCCGCAAAAATGTTAGAGGCCCATTTAAACAGCCGTCTGAGTGCTTTCTTGGAGAATTCCAGCCTTCTCGACCCCTGCCAGCACGGTTTCCGGAGGGCACATAGCACTGAGTCCGCCCTGACAGTTGTCACAAATAACATCCGTGCTAAGGTCGACAGTGGCCAGACTACCCTTCTGGTCCTGCTCGACCTTACAGCCGCATTTGACACCCTATCTCCCTCCATTCTTACCAAACGCCTAAGGAAGTTAGGAGTGGACGGGCCCGCGCTTAGCCTCCTGAAATCTTTCCTGGAAGGCCGTGCGCAGAGGGTCAAACTGGGTGATTTTCTTTCCCCAGCTAAACCTGTGCAGTGCGGGGTGCCTCAGGGTTCGTCCCCTAGCCCCACGCTCTTTAATATCTATGTAACACCCCTCACCAGACTTGTAAGATCATTTGGGCTGGAAGTCTTATCCTACGCCGATGACACCCAGATCATGGTTTCTCTCTCACAAACTGCTGACATCACAGCTCAGAACTTTAGAAACTGCATGGAGGCAGTTGCTGGCTGGATGGTGAGGAATTTCGTCAAGTTGAATGGGGAAAAAACGGAGGTGCTGATCTTCGGAGGCAAGGAGGAGATCTGGTCAACGGACTGGTGGCCCTCCGCCCTTGGAGCCTGCCTTACGCCTTCTCAGTCCGCTCGGAACCTGGGTGTTATTTTCGATACCAAGCTCTCCTTCGACAAACAGGTCAGCAGGACGACTTCCACATGCTGCGGTGTCCTTAGAACCTTGAGGAAATTAGTACACTATCTGTCTACCGAGGCCCGCAAACTGGTTACAGTGGCTTTAATTTCCTCAAGGTTAGACTACTGCAACGCGCTGTACCTAGGAATTAATAAACTACAGGTACAGCGCCTTCAAACAGTACAAAACGCAGCAGCTCGTTTTGTCGTAGATGCCCCTAGATCTGCCTCAGTCACCTTAATCAGGAAGGATTTGCACTGGCTCCCCATCCAGGCTAGAATAGAGTTCAAGGTCCTCTGTTTCACCCACCGTGCTTTACACGGTCTTGGATCAGAAGACGTCAGATCCTTGGTGACCCTCTATGTACCCGGCAGAGCACTTCGCTCAGCCAACAAATATCTTCTTGCTGTACCCAATATCAACAAGGCCAGATGGGGCGAGAGGGCTTTCTGCTCCCTTGCGCCCAGGATTTGGAACACCCTGCAGGCCGAGATTAAAGGACAAACTTCCCATTCTCTCTTCCGAAGGGCTCTGAAGACCTGGCTCTTCAGGGAGGCATACCTGTAATCGGCACTCTCCACTTTTTCATCACACAGCTTTTCCATCCTCAGCGCCTTGACGCCTACGGGCAAAGTAGCGCTTTACAAGTCCTATCTCAACTCAACTCAACTCAACAAAGGAAGGGATGTGTGGGAAAAGATCTAAGTAGTTTTTGTAGAGAAAACAAATACATTTGTCAATACATAGGGGCACTCTGTCACCAGGCCTATTAGTTACTTAATTAATCATCCACGATTCTGCCCCGATTGATTATAAACCTCTGTTTATGTTTTACACATACATAAAACACATAACAATAACTGTGAAACAATGATCATCAGTCTTTCAAGGTTCCTTCCTGCCCATACAGTCTAATTATGGTTGCGAAACAACACCAATTCATATGCAATCCGTGTGGAAGGTAGTTCCATAAACACATAGGAGGGTAAATTTTAATCTCCACACAATCCAGAAAAGTGTGTATCCCAGTATCTTGTGTTTAACTTCAGTCGGACTCCTCCAATTCGTGAAGTTGATGCGTTTCGGCCAACTCAAACTAGCCTTATCAGGACATGGGCAACAAGTACGCCTACAACATAATGCACAAACATAAATACACATCTTCTACTAAATACATCTCAGGTGCCCAAAATCACATGTGAGTGACAGTACGAACACTTAAAAAGAGCATGGAGATTACACAGAAAAATCCAAAATAATAGTGATTGCAGAACCTCAAAATGAAAGTTGCTCCTTGATGATTAGACATGGGGAAAGGCCATATATACCCACCACCACATGCACCTACTTTCACTCATATTACTCTAGTGGCCAAACACTGGTGCATTCATAAAGGAAGCGAGACTGGATCGCGCCACATCGGACGGAATTTTACCGACGGTGGTTTCCTAAGAAATATGAATTCAATACTAAAAATTAAAGGTCGGTCGCTATCAATGTGGACCGTCATAAGTAATTTGTCATACAATCTTATCCGGAATTCGATAATACAAACTAAATAGTGCTGCATCACGAGGTGGCAGAAGCACTAAAAGAAATAATTATTTATATTGAAACACGGAATGAGGATTGGAACCCATCCGATATATCGTAATTAATATATCAACTTTTATACAAGAAATGGCCATCCAATAAGCCTCGAAAGTTAATCTGTGGCAATTTCTGACGAGGGCGCTACTGCGCCGATACGCGCGTCGAAGACTAACTTCAGCCACTGATACTGTGTATTTGTATTTTAGATAGGTTGCACATGTATTGACAAATGAATACCATTGATTTATGTATGGTAATTTGACACTGTTAATAATTTGATGTATTTTTAAAAACTGCTTTTATACCCTTATCGGACTCTATTGATTGAGATTAAAATAATTTGTTATAAAATGATTTTTTATCTTTTTCATTCACACTGAGTTTCTTAGAAAAGTCATGAGAGAGCACCATTTACAGTGAAATTTGTAGGGGTGCAGCATATGTACAAGTAGTCAGCACCCGCATATGTAGAGGACTTTTAATCATGTTTAGATGCAATGTATGACAAGGTACCAAAGTAAATTGGCATTTGAAAATGTGCAGAACCAACACTGCAAAGTGCAAATCCATACTTGCTGCTATACAGAGATGCTTTTGAAGTATAATCTTTTACTAGAGATAAGAGTGTTTAATTGATTTGCTAATGTGCCTTCAGATTGACTAAATCGAAATGTAACAGACTTTATATATTCCCGATAATTAGCTTAAAGTAGGAAATGTAGTTGCTGTTTAACGTTAGAGGCCTAGTGAACTAAGAAGTGCTAATGTAAAGCGTTGGGCCTATAACCAGCTGAGGCCTAGTACACAGAAATGGAGCAGGTCTGTTGAAAATTGTCTTGCTTAACATTTAACTATGGAAATGTTTTATAAAAGAGCTTTTAGAAGATGTTGCAACATTCGTAGACTGTGAGCTATTTGTGTGTATTCCTTTGCAGGCGCCTCATCAAGCAGATAGTAGAGTAGAAGGGCCCATTGTGTATGAGCGTTAGGATGCTAGACTCAGACATGGAGGAGTAGACCAGGAATTTACAGAAGCAACTTGAAAGGATGAAAAGCCTGAGACCCAAGGACGTTTGAACGGACAAGGATGGACCAGCGCCATGCTGGAAATTTCCAGAACTAACACCTCTTGGAAGGGCGTACCTGAAGGCGTGCCTTTAACATTGTGGGGTTTGGTATTAGGGACAGTGCCCCGAGGGTGGAGGCAGAGCAGACGATCTGAGGAGCGAGAGAGAGCGGTCGTTTGGCCAAAGAGCGTAGTTGCAAGTCGAGAACTATAGTCTGGGAGAGAATGTGGGCGAACTTCTTTTGGAAGTCACCACGGCTGACACCTTTTTGATAGGTTGGGCTGTTGTTGAGTAGGGATGTCACCTAGCATAGAGTAGGGACAGATAAATCTGAATTTATGTCTATTATCCTGATGAGTACCAGAACTCAAGTTATAGCAATCTTGTTTAGTCTGATGGTTCTGGAATTGATTCTCGTTTTGTTCATTAGCCGTTTGAGACTTTTCCGTAGGATTATGTTTGTATTAGTACCTGTTTATCTTTTGAACCTCTTGCTGAGGTGCCTGTATCTCCAGTTATTTTTGGTTATGTAATAAATCTTCTAAATTCAATCTTTAATCAGTGGTTCTTTGGGGAAAGCAATTGGGTATCTTGAAATTGATTGTTTAGTTGTGACTAGGTTGCTTAAATTCACTCTATGACAGGTAAAAAGGTCCAGTCGACCTGTGACGGGATTCTGGAGAATGGTAAGCAGACTCTAGAGGTGAAATCCCGCCTTTTCAGTTGGTAGCAGAGGATGGTTACCTTCTATAGTGAGGGTAATCTAGAAGTAGGTTGAGATTTTCCCCGAGGCCCATAGAGAACAAAGGATGAGCATCCAGAGAATCGCGGATGGAGGATGGCGTTCCATGGAATCTGACGGAGAGTAACAGTGCGGCAGAAAGCAGCAGGTCGGAGGAGAGTGAGTATGAAAAGGGTCATGCGTTGTTAGATTGCGGTGTCATGTTGTATTGTATGTGTATTGTCTTGCGGAGTTGAATGCCTGTAGTGTGAAAGAGGACAGGTTGTGAGCGCGCGCAACCGGTGAAAATCTTAAGCTTAAGGAAAAGTTTAAGTGGTTCGGGTGTATCGAACACCCAAAGTAATTGTTGACCATTGTGAAAGGGGGTCATGAGGTACCATTGATCGCCCGCAGGACCGAGATAGGGGGAACGAATGTGTGAGTGTGTGTGTAACGGACGCTGGTCCGAAGTTATCGTGAGCTTGTAACCTATCAGAGTGGCGATTGTCTGCTCGTTCGCGGACAGACATTTGCCAGTTGGTGACAATTACAGTTAGACTGTGGCCGTACAGTCAGGGAAGTGGTTGCTTGGTCGGAAGCAATCATTTTCAGTGTGTGAGTGGGACGCATGCGAGACCGCGAGAAGAACGGAGAAAGGAGGGGAACTGCTGCGAAACGGAGGCGAGTGACGTCAGAAGGAGCCGCGCTGTGATAGGGCGGTTGGTGTGAAGCCGCGCTGTGATAGGGCGATTAGCGTGAAGCCGCGCTGAGATTGGTGGATTGTCATCAGGAAGCATAACGAGTGTTGTAAACAAGGAAACGTTGTGGGTTTCATCATGAAATGTTTTAAAGTATTGCGAAAATGTTTCAAAGGAGAAAACAGGATAGAACCTCGGGGTGGGGAGGAGGCTCCACCCGAGGATACTCCAGCTTATTATATGGCAACGAATGTTGGGTTGCATACTATATTGTGGCTCGATAATTGGTGTAAGATGACAGATGGAAACGAGGAATTGACTTTTCCTAAATATGGAACGTTTAGACAAGAAGTGTTATACTAGTTGAAAGCGATTATGGCTGCATTGCGACCTTTGCCGAGACCAACACAGTTTGAAGCACTAAATGCATGGATCAGGGCAGCCCACGACAGGAACAGAGATAGGAGACAAGAAAGAGTGAAACGCTCGGTAAGGGCGGTTCAAGAAGCGAGATGGGATGCCATGGAAAAGAGATGGAGGGTACAGACCATTGTAGGGGATAGGTTGTATCCGTTGCTGGAAAGTGCAGGGGATGGGCAGAAAAAGAATACAGAGGATGAGGAAAGCGAGACAGACGACAGCTTGATAGAGAGGCTGTTGTCGGAAAGGCCACCCCCATACAATCCAGAGTTGCAGGGAACGCAAACATCGGCAAAGCACTGGGAAGCCCCAGTAGGGGAAGGAGGGGTTCCAATGGGGAACGGATGGGAAACCCCAGGGGAAAAGTTTACCCCAGAAAAGGGAGAAAGGGCACCCCCACCCTCCCCAGTGACAAGAGTAGTGGGAAGATTTACAGTACAGAAAGTTAGGGCAGAAGAGGGTGTCCATTCTCAGAAACTGCCAGATGCCCTGACGGTACCTGTTACCATAGGCCCTATAGTATCAGTGTACAATCCAGAACAGACACAAGGTGAAAGTCCACCAGCGATGGGGAGTGAGAGGAGTGCCAGTGAAGGCAGAACTGATGTGGCTGATAGGTGGAAGACCTTACCCAGACCGGTAGAACGGAGCACCTCTTTGGTGGCATCAGCAGACTCCTCGGAAGAAAAAGGGGGTTGGAGGGGATCGATGGATCTGAGAGGACCGAGGCCGAGGTCGATGAGGGAGCTAAGGCCAGATTTGAGAACTTGGGAAACAATTGTGGACACCCAGAGCGACAGATCAAGGAATGTGTTTGGG
Organism: Lissotriton helveticus; assembly: GCF_964261635.1. NCBI lineage: Eukaryota > Metazoa > Chordata > Amphibia > Caudata > Salamandridae > Lissotriton > Lissotriton helveticus. The sequence continues at coordinate 608,507,320 of NC_136059.1, read as the reverse complement.
TCAGAGAAAGAAGAGAATAGGATGGGTTCTCACTGTGCAGCTAGCGAAAGCAGGCAGGGATGGGAACACGGAGGTGTGGGAAGCAGGGGGACGTCCCACCACTCCTCCGGAGACAGTCGACAGGAGTGGGACTGTGAGGGCTGCGAAGGTAGAAGGGTTCCTCCTAACACACCTGAAGAGAACAGGAGAGAGAGTCAGGATTGTGGCGGAAGGGATTCTAAGGAAACTTCTAACCAAGGCACATTGAGAGCGGCAATAAAGGCAAGAAGGTTAGATGTGCTGAGACTAAAATCAGAAGTAGAGGAGATAGTGGAAGGCACACTGCCACTAGAAAGGATTGAACTTTACGAACCAGATGAGCTGTTGTTTGTGGCAAAGGATGTCACTAGGAAGGCTAGGACAGCTCATGAGAAACTCTCTGAATTAGCAAACAAATATATGGTAGACTTGACAAAAACAAAAGCCCTACAGGGGGGCCACAGGTTACAATACTCAGATCAAGATCTGGAAGAAAAGAGGGTGATCGGATTAAAAACCCACATTAGGGAACTGATAATGGGAATCCGGACATGGTCCCAGTTGGAGAAATGGGAGGAAAGGTGGTCAAAGAAAAAGACAGTCAGACGGAGTGTTATTGAGACATCCCTGGGAGGAGGGTTGATGCACGCTGAAGCGTACCCCCTGCGGGAGGTGGCTCATGGGGGATATGTACATGTACCCTGGAGCAGGGGAGATCTGGCTGCCTTTACGAACACATTTTCAAAGTTGAGAGAGAGTCCAGTGGAATGGTACAAGCAGGTAGAGAGGTTCGTTAAAATCTCTAAGGTGCTGTGGATTGATTTGAACACCCTGTTTGATATTGTGGTTCCAAGTGATTTGTGGATAGCATGCAAGGTCAGTGTCGAATGGCCCACAGCGGAGCCAGAGAGAGATAGCGCCACAAATGGACCGTCACCTAGGGTGATGGCAAAGTATGAGCAGGCGATCACGTGGCTGAAGACTAAGGTACCACCACAGGACATTGACTGGGTAAAAATAGATCGTACCAGGCAGGAACCAAAAGAGACGGTGCATGAGTACTATGAGAGACTATTGTTGATTTTCAAGCAGTACAGCGGATTAGATGTGATGGATCCGAAGGATATGGGACAGTTTGTATCCAAGTTTGTGCTGGGATTGAGGCCTGATATCTGCCTTATGATACAGCAGCATTTGATCTGTTGGCAAAACAAACCTCTAGATGAGATTTTGAGGTATGCAAGGTACTGCAGTGATGAGATAGACTCAAAGACAAAGAAGCTTAAGGATAAACTGATGTTAGTCCAGATGCAAGCGGGAGGACAGGGCCAGTCAGGAAATGGCACCTTTGGGAGGAAACAAGGGGGGGCAGAAGAGGGACAACGAGGACGGTCCGAGACCTAGGATAGACATAGCGACCCTGAAAAAGACGACCAAGTGCCATCAATGTCATGAGGTCGGGCATTGGAGACGCGAGTGTCCCCATAACCCAGACAATCAGATACAGGAGGAGGAGGAGGAGGAAGTCCAAGCCCCTCCGGTACGGAAGGTGGCAGTGACCAAGTTGCAGGGGACGAAAGGGGGGATTGCAGCCCCTAGGGCTCCGGTTCCCCAGCCACCGAAGATTTCAGCAGGGAACAAGGTGTACCAGCAGATGCCTTTCATAGTTGAAGGGGACGAGTGCTATAATTATGACCCAGTGACAGGACGGTACCTGGATGGGGAAGAGGGTTGTACCTTTGGAGCCGTACTGGAGGCAGATCAGAGGGGACCCTTTGTAGAGGCTGACATAGACGGACACCCCACCACCTTCTTGGTTGACACTGGTGCTTCCAGGTCTACTGTGCGGTCCGCAGTTGTCCCCAATTTGCCCCTTTCAGGACAGACTATTCAAGTGGTAGGAGTAGCGAACAGAAGAATGACGAACCCCCTGACTGAGCCAGTCCCTGTAAAGATTGGAAGTTTTAGTGACCGACACCAGGTCGTGGTGTGTGATTCCAGTCCCGTGTGCCTGTTAGGAAGAGATCTCTTGTGTAAACTTAATTGCACCATCTATTGTACCCCAAAGGGAGTGGAATTACAGACTAATGATGACGATGCTGATTTTAAGGTTGCAAATACGCATACGTGCATTGAGTTGTACCCTGCTATAACTGTGGAGGAACTCCCTTGGGACTTGAGAGGCTCGGTCTCCCCAGAAGTCTGGGACTTCACAGGAGAAGAGATTGGACTGATTAAAGGGGTAGAGCCTGTCAGGATTCAAGTGAGACCAAATGCTGAATTCCCGAGAACACCTCAGTACAAGTTGACTCCAGAAACACTTGCAGGTATAAAACCCGTGATTGAGTCCATGATTAGACAAGGGATTTTGAAGGAGGTTATGGGCAGTCCCTGTAACTCTCCGATAATGGGGTTGCAGAAACCCAGTGGGAAGTACAGGATCGTGCAGGATTTACGAAAAGTTAACAACATAGTTGTTCCATGCTGTCCAGTGGTACCGAATCCATCAGTGATACTGTTTCCGATACCGTTCCAAGCTGAATGGTTTTCTGTGATTGACTTGTGTCAGGCTTTCTTTTCTATCCCATTGCACGAGGAGAGCCAATTTCTTTTCGCATTTAAAATAGAGAGTCGCGTTTTAACGTGTGTCGTATCCCCCAAGGGTATACAGAGAGCCCATCGATCTTTAATCAGCTGCTGAAAAGGAATCTTGAGAGTCTAGTACTGCCGCAGAACTCTGTTCTTGTGCAGTACATAGAACACCTCCTTGTTGCATCAGACACGGAAGATGCTTGTAGGATTGATACCATTGCCTTGTTGAACCATCTGGGAGAGAATGGACACAAGGTGTCTCCCAGCAAGTTACAGTACTGCCTGCAAGAAGTGCAGTATCTGGGTCACAGAATAGAGCAGGGAAAGAGGAAAGTGTCGCCTGACAGGATTGAAACGATCATGAGAATGACCGTACCCTCGACCCAAAGAGAGGTTAGAATGTTTCTGGGCATGGTTAGCTACTGCCGACAATGGATTGCTAACTTTTCCCTGAAGGCGAAACCCTTGCAGAAACTGACGCACAAGGACGTAAGTGATCCGGTACCATGGGACTCAGACTGTATGATGGCTTTCCTTGAGTTGAGAGAGGACTTGTGTCGGGCTCCGGCTCTGGGAATGCCCGATTACAATAAATCATTTGCATTATTCTGCTGTGAGAGAGAGGGATGTGCTTTAGCAGTTTTAGTGCAGGATCATGGAGGAGTCCGCAGACCAGTTGCTTACTTTTCGGCTACCTTAGACCCAGTAGCCGCAGCGTTGCCCGGATATCTCAAATCCGTTGCTGCAACAGGTGTCAGCATTGAGAGATGTGAAAGCATAGTGATGGGATATCCACTGACAGTGCATGTACCTCATTCTGTGGAATTGTTGATGACCAGGACCAAGACGCAGCATCTGACCAACAATAGGCTCACACGCTACGAGCAGGTTATACTTGCTGCGGAAAATGTGACTCTCAGGAGGTGCTCTGTCTTGAATCCTGCTACCTTGTTGCCATTACCAAATGATATAGAAGATGATTGGGAAGACCATGATTGCCTTGATGTAACTGAACTGTGCACCAAACCTAGGCCGGATATTGTTGATGTGCCATTGACAGACCCCGATGAAATTTACTTTGTGGATGGCTCATGCATAAGAGACAATACTGGTCAATTGAGAGCAGCATTTGCTGTCTGTACTATTTCTGGAATAATTGAAGCAGCCTGCCTGGAAGGAGTACACTCCGCTCAGGTGGCTGAGATAATTGCATTGACGCGTGCCTGTTTGGCAGCCAATGGGATTCGGATCACCATCTTCACTGACAGCCAATATGGATTCGGGGTGGTTCATGACTTCGGTCAGTTGTGGTCTCAGCGGGGTTACATGACATCATCGGGCTCCCCAATCAGGAATGGCGAATTCATCAGGTTGTTGCTGGAGGCTTTGCAAGGTCCTGCAGCAATAGCAGTGGTAAAATGTACAGCTCATACCAGAGGCACTGACTTCGTGTCAATGGGGAACAATTATGCAGATGAAGTTGCACGCTATTGTGCGGAGCAGGGATACTCCTTTACTGAACAAAACATTGAGGGACCGAGGGAAAGGACTGAACTAAGCATGATGCTTGAAGTGGCAGACACGTGGGAAGAGTTGAGAGACATGCAAGGACAAGCGTCAGATTATGAGAAAAGGGTGTGGACATTGGCTGGCTGTGTCAAGGGAGACTTGGACATGTGGGTTTCGGCTGATGGAAGAGCTGTGTTGCCGAATGAGCTGGTGAGTGCGATGGCACGACAGATACATGGTCCTGTGCATCTGGGACGGGATGCGATGTTGCGCGTGTTCAGGCAAACGTAGTACAATCCCAAGTTTAGACAGGCTGCAGAAGCAGTATGTCAGAGATGTGTAACTTGTCACCAGATAAATGTGGGGAAAAGAACACCAGTTACACTGAGTCACATTGGAAGGTCTGGCAGACCTTTCTACAGGATGCAAATAGATTTCATTGAAATGCCGAGGTGTAATAGCCTCAGGTATGTCTTGGTGATTGTGTGTGTGTTTTTTAGATGGGTTGAGGCATATCCCACTCGTAGGTGCGATACACTCACGGTAGCCAAACTATTGCTGAGGGAATTGGTGCCACGATTCGGGGTTCCGACCTCTCTGGAATCGGACAGAGGAAAACACTTTAATAGCGAAGTTGTGAAGATGCTCTGCTCTGCCCTGAACATTGATCAAAGACTGCATTGTAGCTACCGTCCAGAGGCGTCTGGCATAGTGGAGCAGATAAACGGGACTCTAAAAGCCCGAATGGCAAAAGTGTGCTCATCCACGTCCCTGAAATGGCCCGATGCACTGCCGTTGGTACTAATGAGTATGCGTAGTACCCCAGATAGGAGGACAGGGCTCTCGCCGCATGAAGTTCTGATGGGGAGGGCTATGAGGCTGCCATCTATTCCTACAACTGCTTTGCTGAATATCACAGATGACCTGATTCTTGATTACTGCAGGGGACTTTCTGATGTCATTCGTTCTGTGTCCCTTCAGGTGCAGGCTGCTGAAATCCCGGCTTCTAGCGACCTTTGTCACGACCTGTGTCCAGGGGACTGGGTTTTCGTGCGAAAACACGTCAGGAAAAACTGCCTGGATGTGCGCTGGAGAGGACCTTTCCAAGTTATCTTGATAACAACGACATCTGTGAAAGTTAGTGGACTGCCGATTTGGGTCCATGCTTCTCACACCCGACGAGCTCCAGCACCCGCAGAAGGAACACCTCCTCTCATAGACGAGAATAATAACGAAGAAGACGATCCAGCAGAGGGGACAAGTCAAGCTGTGGGGGTGCCAGTGGAAGTTGGGGATTCCCCTGATCAGGCTGTATATGACCACGACGACAGTGACACCGAATCCGCCCCAGAAGAAGGAAGTGGCGGAGAAGGCGATCTGAGTGCAGAAGAGCCTGACAGTGGGGAGGAACAGGGTGTGCAAACGAGAAGCCGACGAGCAAGAGGTGCAGAGGCTCATTGGCCTGAGAGACGGAGGCGAAGGAATGTGAGATTGGCTTCCGAAAGAGAATTTGCCCCTGTGTCCGAAGAATCTGATCTGGAAGAGGAAGAACAAGGAGCTGAGCAGGGGGGTCCGAGAAGGTCAAGAAGAGTGTGAGTACCTTGCCGAAGATACGCCACTCCAGAGTGGACCTACCCTTTCGCAAATGCCAGGGGTACTGAGGTCCGGGAGGGTGAGGTCAGTGGCGGTGACCAGCACAATCACCAATGTTAAGCTGGAAGTGATGTTGTTGGTACCTGGACTTGAAATTGAAGGTATACTGACACTCACCATTCCTAATCCCCCTCTCCTGAGCAAGATACATGATTTACTCCTGGATAGACTGATATTCCCTACCTTTGTTCCGGACATGCCAGCCTATGATGAAGTTGTGGTCCGCATGGAACTTTTAGATTATGTGTTGCAGGCCATCGGATCAAGTATAATCATAGACTATTGAGAACTTTGAACTTTGAATCTTAAAGTTGCTTCAACTTCGAATTTGCTTTGAGAGACTTTGAAAAGACTTTGTCAATAGCTGTTGAACTTAACCTAGAGCCCAGTGGAAGAAGAACAAATTTAGGGACTTTCCACAGAGAACGGAGAAGGGTTAGGGCTGTCTGTTGATTGAAGCAAAAGAAGAACTGAAACGGGACTTCAGGCTACCAGATGTGGTTCAAGAGACTCGAATAACAGAGAAAGAGACTTTGGGTGCTTTCCGAGAACGAACTGCTCTGTGCTGAGATCATAGCGCCTGGAAACCCGAATCGTAGAGCCAAGTGCATAGTAGGCACCCTTTTAGCAGGAGTGATTCTCCTTATAGTTATAGTAGTTTCAGTTTCCTATTTTGCACCACACGAACATGTAGAGAAGGCTGCGGGTATACCTACACCTACCACCCCTAGCCAGAAGGAAGAAAGAGAGAGAAGGGGGAAGGCCTTGCTGGTTTCAGAAAGTCGTAGGTTACATACAGATCTGTCTAAGGGAAATTTTGGGCAGAACGCATACGCAAAGCTGCTGTATGAATACATTGATGCGATGGATGCAAAGGACTGTTATGTGTGTATGCAATTGCCAGCTTCAGTAGATGAGGGTATTAGATACCATCACCTTCCATTGACCTTTGGAATTTCATGTAGTTTGTTGATTAGTATATTGTATGGGAGGAACCATTTCGAATATTATTTTTCCAATTATGATGCTGTGTTACCAGAAGTCCCAAACTACAAACACTTGAATAAGTGGGATTATTATAAATCAGAAGACAGACTGGGATTTTTTTTATCCCCACACAGGAGTTAGACACCCCGTATGCACACCAACACAATTTGACTTGTTCATTGTCAGAAGTAGAAAAGAAGTTCATTGAGCAGGTAGAAGATAGGTACTCGAAGCAAAAACAGTTGCGAGATTCAGGACAAGGAAAGGTAGATTGGACGGAAGAAGAGAAGAAGCACAAGTCAAGGGGGAGTTATGGTCCGATAGCTCTAGATGAGGTACAGAAGGGGAAGCTGTGCCTGCACAGACCACAGACATATTATGAGAACGTCTATGTAGGTCATACTACATGTGAACACACCTTCACATTGGAGTATTATACCAAAGATATCTTGAAGAGCGTGGTGCAGGTGATCCCTACTGCGTATTTTGTGTGTGGAAAGAATGCGTACGTGAGATTGCCTGAGAAGTGGTATGGAACGTGCTACCTAGCAATTATCTTTCCCAAGATTTACCATACTGAGGATTTTGCTCTCTTAGAGGGAGGGTCCCAGAGGAGGGTGAAGCGGGGGGAGAATGCTGGAGCAATAATTGGAGATGTGTTTGGAGCAGCGATACCTATGTTAGGAGTCATTTTGAATGACATCAAGATAAGGCGGTTAGCAACTGTAGTGGATGAGCTGTCAATGAATACAGCCAGGTCATTAGTGTTGGTTGAGGGTGAGATGTTGTCGATAAGGACAATGGTTTTACAGAACCGTCTTGCCCTAGACGTCATCCTAACAAAAGAGGGCGGAGTCTGTAAATGTTTGAAGATTCAGGAATGCTGCACTTATATACCAGACAACTCTAAGGATCTGGAGACATATATAACCAACATTACTGCAATCCATTATGAGATTGAGGATTTGACCCAAGAGAATGCATGGGAGACGGTTGGAAAGGGATTTGGAAAGGTTGGAAACTGGTTTGCCAACCTAGGGAAGGGTTTCCTTGGATTTGTACTGAAACCCCTCATTATAGCAGTGGCATGTGTGATTGCCTTGTGGGGTTTAGTGAGGTTGTACAAGTGGTACAAGTCGAACAAGTTGGCGAGATCAATGAGAGCGCAGGAGATGCGAATGGAAAGGATGCAAGACAATCAATACCGCAGTTTGAGAGCATTGGAGATGCTCAAGAGAGGGAAAATGGCCACAAGCTCTGTTTAGTTTAGTTCTTACCCTGAGGATGATGTGAGGGTGGTGATGACACAGGTCATCCAAGGGGGGAACTGAGAGAGCGCCATTAACAGTGAAATTTGTAGGGGTGCAGCATATGTACAAGTAGTCAGCACCCGCATATGTAGAGGACTTTTAATCATGTTTAGATGCAATGTATGACAAGGTACCAAAGTAAATTGGCATTTGAAAATGTGCAGAACCAACACTGCAAAGTGCAAATCCATACTTGCTGCTATACAGAGATGCTTTTGAAGTATAATCTTTTACTAGAGATAAGAGTGTTTAATTGATTTGCTAATGTGCCTTCAGATTGACTAAATCGAAATGTAACAGACTTTATATATTCCCGATAATTAGCTTAAAGTAGGAAATGTAGTTGCTGTTTACCGTTAGAGGCCTAGTGAACTAAGAAGTGCTAATGTAAAGCGTTGGGCCTATAACCAGCTGAGACCTAGTACACAGAAATGGAGCAGGTCTGTTGAAAATTGTCTTGCTTAACATTTAACTATGGAAATGTTTTATAAAAGAGCTTTTAGAAGATGTTGCAACATTCGTAGACTGTGAGCTATTTGCGTGTATTCCTTTGCAGGCGCCTCATCAAGCAGATAGTAGAGTAGAAGGGCCCATTGTGTATGAGCGTTAGGATGCTAGACTCAGACATGGAGGAGTAGACCAGGAATTTACAGAAGCAACTTGAAAGGATGAAAAGCCTGAGACCCAAGGACGTTTGAACGGACAAGGATGGACCAGCGCCATGCTGGAAATTTCCAGAACTAACACCTCTTGGAAGGGCGTACCTGAAGGCGTGCCTTTAACATTGTGGGGTTTGGTATTAGGGACAGTGCCCCGAGGGTGGAGGCAGAGCAGATGATCTGAGGAGCGAGAGAGAGCGGTCGTTTGGCCAAAGAGCGTAGTTGCAAGTCGAGAACTATAGTCTGGGAGAGAATGTGGGCGAACTTCTTTTGGAAGTCACCACGGCTGACACCTTTTTGATAGGTTGGGCTGTTGTTGAGTAGGGATGTCACCTAGCATAGAGTAGGGACAGATAAATCTGAATTTATGTCTATTATCCTGATGAGTACCAGAACTCAAGTTATAGCAATCTTGTTTAGTCTGATGGTTCTGGAATTGATTCTCGTTTTGTTCATTAGCCGTTTGAGACTTTTCCGTAGGATTAGGTTTGTATTAGTACCTGTTTATCTTTTGAACCTCTTGCTGAGGTGCCTGTATCTCCAGTTATTTTTGGTTATGTAATAAATCTTCTAAATTCAATCTTTAGTCAGTGGTTCTTTGGGGAAAGCAATTGGGTTTCTTGAAATTGATTGTTTAGTTGTGACTAGGTTGCTTAAATTCACTCTATGACAGGTAAAAAGGTCCAGTCGACCTGTGACGGGATTCTGGAGAATGGTAAGCAGACTCTAGAGGTGAAATCCCGCCTTTTCAGTCACATTGCTATGTTTGAGGATTTACATATTGCCTAGGAATTTATTTGCAACTGCAAACACTAGTGCACAACAAACATAGTTTTATACAGCAAGAGCGAAATAATACACAGCTCCTGATCTCTAAGCAGGGAAGTTCTCCTTCTTACTAAAAAATGAGGACGCTGGTATCGGAACACCGCCCAGCCAGGCGTAAAACCACTCCGTAATAATATGTGTTGCAAAAAACCAACTTCCAAGTCAAAGACAGAGCAATTACTTTAAGGGTACCTTTCTGGCCGGCTTCGGACCCAATTACAGTGCACTGGGTATCCACACGGGGAATGGTAAGGAGAAAAAACAAAAACGTATTTGCACAATCACCCAACTCAAACGCTACAATGAGCTACATAGATGATACTGTCTAGATATGTAAGTGGGAGAGTGAGGGGGAGTGTTGACCCACAACATACAGAATCCAATTACCTTCACTCCCTTTTGTTTATCTTCTGCGAACACTCGCACTAACAAAAGGAGTGCCCCTGCTACTCCAACAGTTGTATGGAACTAAAGTGCTCGATTTCCATACAGCGTTCGCCTCAGCATGTCATCAATCGAACCCGCCTCTTTTTAAAGGCGAAGAACGCTTGCCAAGAAAATGCTGCATTAAAGGCATAGTGTCCGTACTTTGGATACACCAGCCATGAAATCATAAAGAACAATACAGCATAGTCAAAAAGTTGACCATGTAGCCTCTGCTTAGTCGGGGGAATACTCAAAAACCTCCGTAAGCAATACAAGAACGCCTCAACAAAGGAGTAGACTATTTTTTAATATAATGATTCTGCATAAGTGAATCACCCACAAGTGACTAATTCCAACTATGAATGTGAGGGACCATATCATCACCTATTATCGACTACCACTAGGTCCGCAAAAGGGATAAAAAAAAAGATCATATCAATATATACACAGAAACAGAATTAAAAGAACACAGTGTAAATATTACAAATTACTGTAAGCAAAGCAAGTGTGGCTCGAGCATCGATACTATACACTCAAGGACCTTTAAACAATACAATGTAAAAACAATGTAAAAACAAACAAAGGTAAAAACAGACAATAGGAGAGCAAAATTTCATCATATTCATTCAGACCTTTAGTCGCAGTCTTGAACTTCTCAATCATTCTGGCTTCTAGTCTATCCAACGCAGCCTGATAGTTCCCCTTGTTTTGAATTACCATCATTACTGACCACTGCATATCATTTTCATTGTGCCCCTGCTGTTGATAATGTTGTACCAGGGGGGCTCCCTGTGTTGAACACCTCAGTCTTGATTTGTGAGGTAAAACACGTGCTTTTACTGGTTGCGCCGTTTGTCCTATTTAGAACATCTCACACGGGCATTTGAGAAAATAGATGACGTTCTTTGTGTTACAATTAGAAAAGCTCTTCTGGTAATGTGTCTGACCATTGATGATAATAAACTTCGTGTCACTAGTGATTTGACATGCATCACAGTTCTGGCATTTAAAATGCCCAGTTACAGGGGGTAGGCCTAACGTCCCCTTCTTAATTTCAGTAGAGCGTGCTGCTTTGACCACGATCTGACGTATGTTTTTTCCTTTACAAAAATTAAACAATGGTTTGGGGATACCCAGATGACTAATCATTCTCCAGTTGTGTAGTATAATTTTTTTCAATTTGTTTGCCTTCAAGTTATATGTCAACACGCAAGTAAGGGGATTGGAGTCAGGTTGTTTTTTGGGAGCTAGTAAGTCCTCCCTTGGTGTAAACTAAACTCTCTTTAGGGCGTTCTTAACTAGTTTTTACAGGTAGGCCCTGCTATAAGCTTAGTTTTTAAGCACTCTGAATTCTTAAAAATAGTCCTGTTTAATAGTACAATTTCTACGAATTCTAAGAAACTGCCCATAAGGCAAATTTTCTTTCAAACTTCTAGGATGGCCACTAGTAAAGTCCAATATTGTGTTTCGATCAGTCGGATTGGTATGCAGACTTACTTCCAAGAAACCTTTATTATTTTGTATTCACACATCTAAGAAGTTACTCCTTTTACTGTTATAGGTAACCGTAAATCTAAGGTCAGGAGTTCTGGTATCAAGCCATTTATAAAAAAGTTGTAGTGTGGGCTGGTCGCTGTCCCACACTATAAAAATATTGTCAATATACCTAATCCATTTACCAATGTGTGTATAGTAAGGGTTTCTGAAATAATAAGTCCATTTATTTTCAAAACAATCCATTACGCGGTTAGCTATCTCCGGAGCAAAGCAACACCCCATACCTACACCCTTTATTTGAAGGAACTAGTTGTCTTTGAATGCAAAGAAATTATTCTTCAAGCATAATGTAGCTAAAGCTAAAATGAATTCTGTAGGTACCGAATATGAACGTTCCCTCCTGTCTAAGAAATCCTTTAAGACATTGAGCACCTCTTCTTGAGGGATGTTTGTATATAACGCTTTAATATCAAAAGACACCAACAACTGCTTCTCTGAATCGAAGGGGAGGTTTTCAACTTTATTGATCAGATCCATTGTGTCCCTCACAAAAGATCTGGTATTTACAACAAAAGGTCTTAGGAAGGCGTCAAGTTATTTCCAAAAGGGAGCCACATGCTGAGATAATCGGCCTCCCAGGAGGGTTGTCTACGCTTTTATGGATCTTAGGTAAGACGTATATATTGAGCATCTTCTCTGTACTGGCATTAAGGAAGTGAAATTCTTGTTTACAGATCCACCCCTTCTCTACTGCTTCTGTCGTGAGAGGCAAAATCCCTGCTTTAAGGCGCTGAGTGGGGTTATCTTTGATTTGTCTGTAGTGTGCAGTGTCGTTAAGCTGCCTCAACCCCTCCATGTCTTCTGCCTCACTGTCCCATATTACGATCCCCGTCTTTATCGGCTGGTTTTATATTTTATAACTATAGAGGGATTGTGTGCCAAGTTAGCTAAAGTCTCTGTTTCTGCTTTAGAGCAGTTTTGTTTACATTAGATGTTTTTGTCATTCAGGGCATATACTTCTCTAAGAACTTGTTCTTCAAATGCTAGAATTTGTGGTGGCATGCTTGCGCTCTCAGGACAGAAGGTAGATTTATTCCTCAGACCGCTGGCATTGTTACTGATATATTCTAAAAAAGATTTTTAGTCTGATTTTATGAAGAAATTGTACAACTTCTCTCTTGATATCAACAGGAGTAGGAACTGTCAGCGGAACAAAAGATAGACCCTTGTGGAGTCTGCCCATTTCTGTATCTGTGATCACATATTTCGACAGATTGTAAATAGGGATCGGTTCTAAGCTGTCATCATTAATAATATTTTGTGTTTGTATCATCATCTGTAGGCTCTCCTCCTGGTTCAGAAAAAAACCTGTTCCTGGTTTTGGCCTCTCCTTTCTCCATTGTTTCCCCGCCCCCTGTTTCTTCCTTTATCTAAAAAAGGTTGGGGCCTGGGGTATTGGAAGTATGGTTGATAAAGACCTGAGGATCATTGATCAGAATCTGACAAAATATCAGAAAAAGTAATGAATTTCCTCCGGGAACGTCCTCTGTATTGTAAATTTAAAGAACTAGGGTTATTGTTTTGATAAAAATCGTCTTTCAAGAATGGGTATACTTGTTCAATTTTAAAGTTTTTTATGTCCTTAGCAACCTTTGAGATTGTTTGGTTTGTCATGTGCACTTTAAAGTCTGCTATTGTTTTTTCAACCAACTCCAACAGTGATTTGGCATTGTTTATGGTGGAATCACCACCAATCTCGTTTTCCAAGTTCCAAAGCCTTGATTTCTTTCAATTCTTCCTCACTAATCCAAAGGGCTGTCTCTATGGATAATGCTATCCAGTCTCTAGAACATTTGGTCCCTACCTCGCCGAACTTATGCAGGTATGTTTTGTCGGCTACAAAGATCACGGGAATATTTTTCACTTGGAGTACAGCCGGGATGGTGTTACTCTTAAGGTGATCTAACAACACTTGCTCATGCAGTTTGGTATGTATGTTTTTTTTCATTAACTGTTTAAATCTCTCTACTTTACCTTGATTGAGCAATTTTACAGTCATTCATTGTGGTAAGTACATCATGGTAAGTTGGTATTATTTATAGTCCCCGTATTTCATTTTTAGTTGCTAGAAAAATCTACAAAAATACATATCTGCTGCACGGCGGTGCCCAAGGAGAGACAAAATATTCCAACATAAACTTCTGCTCCTCCCACAGAAAAAAATCTGCACTCCAACTGGGGTATCATTTTTAAAATTACAGCTTATTGAGACAAACATTAATGGGTTTTAGCAACACTTCCTTTTTGAAACCAGAAAATGACAACATACATCTTGTCACTACCATAAATAAGCACCAAACATAGAAAAAACACTAAATGAAACCCCATCAAATGATATGTACAAAAAAAGGAGAAAGTATTTATGTATGACGGTCACGTTATTCTTCGAAACCCACTTATCATGGTTCAAAGGTTGCTTATTTGCCAGTCCCTAAAATTCCCTAAACAAAACCTACTATCCCTAAACAATACCCATCCCTGAACACTTAAAAAACCCTTACTATCCCTAAACTCTACCCATCTCAAAAACCTTGAAGTCTCTTCCTACCTTGAAACAGTACCCATTCCTGAACCTCAAATATGTTTACTAACCCCCAAACAGTATGCATCGCTGAACCCTAAGACCACTTTCCTACTTTATACCCCTAAACACTTGCCATCACTAAATCCCAAATCCCTTACCCCTCAAACACTACCAATCCCTGAACCTCAAAAAACTCTGTACCCCCCAAAAACCCACTTGCTAGTTTTGTAGAAACGCATCCCTAAACAGTAAAAAACTAAAACATCTTAAAACCATATATCTGTATAATTATTGTTTAAATAATACCATTAAACGTAATTAATCTTACCTTATATTTAATAAAAAAATGTAACTATTTTCAACAACGTTTATTTGAGAACAGTATTACAAATTATAGACATTAATCCTTAACAATATATATGTATATACATATATGTATGTGTATGTATACAGTCTCCTACCAGCGGTCGGCTGTAGGTAGTTACAGTTAGGACCTAGTTTCCATAGGAAAAGCATTTTTCTTTTGCTAATAACTTTGGCGCCGTTTGACGAATTTCACGAAGTTTTCAAAGCTAGTGTGCCAGTCACTTGAGCTGCTGTCTTGAAAGTTTTGGAGTGATTCATCAAAAGGGGGCTGAGTAAAAGGGGGGCCTCAAAACATATTTTCCCCATGCAGTTTCCCATAGGGATTTTAAATAAGACCAAGCCCGAACCACTGAATAGACGAAATCAGGAAACAGCTGGAAGCCTGGTCTCCTAAATTTATGACATGGTGGGGAGGAATCGAAACAATAAAAATTATAATCACTCCCCTAGTAAACTACCTTACAAGCATGCTACCAATCTTCTTAACAGACGAGTTCAATCAGAAATTAGATAAAATGTTCACCAAATTCCTCTGGCGAGATAAAAAAGCAAGGATAAGCCTGAAGAAACTTAGAAGACCTAAAAATCCAGGGGGGTGAACCTAGCTGACTTAAAGTCTTTCAACTGGCTTTTTTGGCCAAACAAGACACACAATGGATCGAGCAAACACCAGGATACTCACCAGTGTGGCTACAACTAGAAAAGGCGATACTGAGCAACCTAGACCCGCTAGCCCTACTCACGGCAAATGCACACTCACTCGCAAACAACACAATACTGAAAAACACCAAGATAGCCCTTCTGAGACTAGAATTACAACAAATTTGGCAGAAGGCTAGATATTGGTCCAGAAAGAGTGCTTTTCATAATTTGGTGTAAATCTGTTAAGTCGTTTTGGAGTAGTTAAAGAAAAAAGATTTATGTATATCTAAAGACACAAATCCACTGTGGATCCACTGCAGTGAATCTGCGTATCCATGCCTCAATGGTAAAGTTGATTGCCACCACTTCAACCAGGAAGTGGTGGCAGCCATCCTAGGACTCGGGTCTCTGCCCGAGTCCAAAGAAAAAAGGCAAAAAAACCACAAGGGGGCAGAGTGGGAATACCCTGGCCCCCTAGGCTTGGTGGTGGAGTCATACAGGGCCTGGGGCCCCAAAAACGTATTTTTAAAAATCTGCTGTAAATTTGCTGTGGGTCCAGCATATCCGCAGAAAAAAGACAAAAACCAAGGGCAGTCTCCTGCACTTGTTTTATTTTTGTGCCTCCCCCATGTGGGGAAGGTACCAGGGAAACAATACATATATATATTTGGGGGAAGTGGGCACATGTGGACCCCCTCTCCAGGCTGATGTCAACCCGGGGACCCAATCATTTGGGGCCCAGCGGAATTTGAGAGGGGGGAGGAGAGTTGTGCAGCCCCTCTTCTTGGGCCGATTTCAGGACCACATTCTCTGGTGCCCAGCCTTTAAAAAAAGTGGAAGGGGGCATGTGGCTTACTTCATGGGCTGATTTCACCCACGGGGTTCCCATTCCCCAGGGCCTTGCCGGATTCCAAAATGGGGAAGGGGGCATGCAGTCTCCCTCCTTGGACCGATTTCAACCTAGGAGACCCCATTCCCCAGAGCTCAGCTGCAAACACAAAGGGCAGGGGGGGCCAGGTGGCCCTCCTCCCAAAGCCATTAATGGTCATTGGGACCCTATCCCACAGGGCCAGTCCATATGCTATGTTCTGGGGTACCTACCACTGAGACCTGGAAACCTGTGTTTGTTCCCGCCTAGGGGGAGCAGTTTCAAAACTCTCACCAAGCGGGAGCAAACACCAAGTTCGATCCCAGCATGCGGGAGCATAAAAAATGCTCCTGCTCTCTGGGCACACACTTTTCATCTGTTCCTTGCCCACAGCGGAAACAAGGACTTTTCATCTGTTTCCCTTTCCCTCTTCTGCGTTAGGAATGCTTGGCACAACAGTGGTTATGATGAAGGGCTGTGAGGTGATGCATCGTACTGCGTTGGTTCTGTTCGGGCCGCAGCATGGCTGGCTGAGTACCTTCAGGCCTCCTCCTAAAGATCCAGAACTGAGGTGGCACCACTTGAGTGGGCAAGACTCACAGCAGACAGAGTCTTGGTGCTTGGTTCAAGGTGGTTGGAGCCTTTTCTGTCCCTGAGGCTCCGATCAGGATGTCAGCCAACTAGCCCTTAAAGGCAGTCTGGTGGCTCTGGGTTCAAGATGCAGGTACAGTACTTTACACTCAAGCAGCTGGACAGCAACTTTCTTGCAGCAGAGCAGCACAGCAGTCCTTCTGAGTCTTTCACAGGTCCAGAGGTGTACTGAAGAGTTGGGTCTGAGGGTCAAATATTTATACGTGGTGCCAGCATTAAAGTAGGAGAAGGTTCTGGAGATTCTACCCACAAAGGTGGCTTGAATTTCCTGCCTCCCTGCCCTGGCCCTAGCAGGCCACACAAGACTATTATCAAATCCTTTATGAGTGTGCTAAGGCATGACCTTTGAGATGTGATAGTGTGGTAGATGACAGCTACGCCCTCTGGCAAGTCAGATATTGCCCATCCTGCCAACACCTATCCCCCTATATCTCACTGTCTGGGAACAATGCAGAAAGTCCAACTGTCAGCTACATCTAGTCATGTGACTCATGGTACAGGCTGCAAGCACTAAATGGTCAGGGCAAGAAAATTCCAACTTTCTAAAAGAGGCATTTAAAAATTGTGACTTAAAATCCAATTTTACCATTAAGAAAGGGTATTAAATTATTACAATTCTTTAGGCACCAAACATAATATTCATACTTGCTTTCAATTGAAAGTTATCACTTATTAATTGTAATAAGGTAACCCAAGGTAATCCTAAGGGAGAAGTAGGCCTTACAGTAGTGAAAACCACATTTTCACTACCAGGACATGTACAACTGAAAAATACATGTCCAACATTTCAAAATACACTGCACCCTGCCCTGAAGCTGTTTAGGGTCTACCATAGGGGTGACGTATATGTAATAAAAAGGCTTAGGCCTGGCAAAGGGTTTACTTTGCCAGGTCAAAATGGCAGAACTGCATACACAGGCTGCAATGGCAGGCCTGAGACTTGTTTTAAAAAGCTACTTAGGTCAGTGCACAATAAGTGCTGCAGGCCCACTAGTAGCATTTAATTTACAGGCCCTGGGTGCATGTAGTAACACTTTACTAGTGACCTACAACTAAATTAAATGTGCCAAATAGATGAAAACCAATGTTTCCAGTTTTTAGGGAGAGAACACAAGCACTTTAGCACTGGTTAGCAGTGCACAGAGTCCCAAGGCCAGAAAAAAATAAAGTCAGCAAAATCAGGAGGATGGAAAGTAAAACATTGTGGGAAAACTACACCAAGGATGTCAGGCCTAACATTTACTCTGTTGTTAATGTGATACATATCCCTTCTGCATTATCACAAGTGTCAAACGTCACAATGCATTTCTAATAAAGCAGAAGGAATATCTGTCACTAAGAAGGGCCCAAATTATGTTCAACTGCTATTTAGAGCAATTTTAAATGTTCCTGATTTAAGCAAATATGGACATTGAGTCATAGGGATAATTACCCAGGATCAAACAATATGGCTAAGGGTGGGAAGTTATGATTCGGAAGCCAAACCCCAGGTAGCCACACAGTCTTATATTTCATTTTAGAAATTGCAAGATCCCTACGGAGAAACAAAAATACACTGCCAGCCTGCCTGAAAAAAGAGTTGTGTAACACAGCATCAATCTAGAAAAAACGTTTATGATTAGGACTTCTGTAGAGTGCACCCACCGTGAATACATTCACCTCTAGGATTTATCAAAGAGCACACACCATGTGTGCTATTGAAAGACACTGCAAGAAGGCACACAGGGTGGGCGGCAGGTCATGAATGTGTGTGCACATAAGGGCGCATATGTGTAATGGAATTACACGAAGTCTAAGCCACTCATATTTAACTAGGTTTTTCTCAGAATTAGTGCACGAATTTAAGACAGCACAGAAACAGAGTGAAATGTAGCATCTCTAAACCTGCATTTATGTAATGAGAAATTGAAATTACCCATTGCTGTGCATTAATACATATATGATACTAGGAAAATGCTAATGCTCATGTGTGCCTTAATACACACTAGTGTATTTTATTAATCATTTGCCATGCTGTTTTTTATTATTTGCTTGAGGGCCATCGAAATATTAGCATTCGTGTACATTTACATGCATTTCAAATGTTACTGTGGCCATATAACTCCATGTTGTACAACTGATTATTTAATCAACTAAATTAGCCAAGCGTAGCCTCACTCTAAGGTTGGCACAGCGAAGTGAGGATTCTGACATTTTTGAAGTCTGACATTTATCTCTAGCTTTCTGTAACTTCTTCAAAGTCCTCTTGCCTTCCTTCCCACGAGAAGGTCCTGTGACCTGCTCATTAGTCGTTATTATAGTTTCTTTTTTATCTCACCGTCCTGCTCCTATTCACTTGCATTGAGAGAAAATGTTAAACAAATGTGGAAAAATCATAGATGGTAACTGATCAAGAGCAACACTCCGGTCCCTTGAAAAGGTCATTGCTTTGCATTATTTTTGATTGCTTGCTGGCGACTTTACCTTAAATATATGTTAGACTTTAAAGACTGTCCGGAGTGTTGTGTTTTTCTTGTACAACCTGTTGCATTTTCAGCTGGAAACAGTCTATGAAGGTGGACAGAAGAGCGCTGGCCTGGACTCCACATGAAGACCCCAGGCACCCGGGGTACGGGAGAGATTTCTCCAAAGGGTCTGGGGCGAAGCATGGCCAAGCGCTGGACCTGGTGAGTAAGCACGTTGAACCAAATATAGGTAAAGTCTAACTGTGTTTATCTTGGTCCGCTTGGTTGTTGCATGGCATTGTCTTGTACTCATCTGAACTCTGTTAAAAGTGCACAAAAGGTGTTGTCTGTGTAGGAGATGATGTGATAACATACTGGATGGGTAGGAATGGAAGCAGCAAAGAGATGGCGACCACGTGTGAGAATGTATGCTTTAGAGAAAGTGGCCTCTAGAATACTTTTGAAGTGGGGAAAATAAGCAGAAGGATCAGGGACCGAAGCACAGAATCTTGAAGAATAAATGCGTTAGAGAATGAGGCCCTTTCATCTAGCCACTCAGGCCCCTTGGCTAGCTCCTACGAGTGCACAACCGAAGGTCAGCTGACCAGATGGGGATCTTTGGGTGTGAGTGGAGAGACCTTTCCTCCTACCTCCATGAGATAAGTTAGAAAAATAACTGAGGGAATTCTTATTCTCATTTTCCTCTCCCCCTCTCTCCCAAGGATGAGCCTCTGGCACAAGGCCAATAGACAATTCTTCCTGGTCTCTGTGTGTGTGTCAACAGCGAGAAACAGTAAAGGGGTCTGAAAATCTAAACACTGTGAGCTCCTATCAAAAGCAACTCCTTCCCATACTAGGTACCACCAGAATGGTAAAGCCATGTGCAAGCATTTAAGAGAGTGGGAGGGACTGACTACAGAGGATGGGAAGAAGTCCTTTAAGGAACACAGTACCTTCGATCTATAGAGATAAGGGAATTTGCAAAAGAAGTTGATAGAGCCGAAAACCAAATAGATGCTGAACAGTGGCTGCTCTGTTCACAATGGCATGAGGGTCCTATAAGAGAAAGCATGAATCCCAAGTCCTTGGTATGAAAAATACCCAGAGTCACCTCATGGACAATGTTAGTGCATGTATACTCCTATTGCTCTGCCTCCTCCCTATCTATTCCCCCAGATCACTGAGCCACAAGAAAAATAGAAAGACAGTGAGGCCTTCAGGGTGAAGAATTTGTCGGACATGTTCCGTGTGCCAGCAGAGCTGGCCAGCAGGGCAGCTACTGATGCACCTGGAAATGGAACAGCGCCTGAGGGACCACTAGTGGCTGGAGCACAAGTGGGTAACATGCAAGCAAGCACTGTAATGCTAATGAATGATTGTAAAGCTCCTACGAGAGTTATGCAAGTGACAAGATGCCAATTCCACTACCATGGATCAGTCTACAGCATAATTAGGTTCCGCCTCAGATAGGCACAGACATGCCCAAGAGTGCAGCCCTACAATCACTAGACCCATTTTAAAATGGACAGCAGACTGACTGGCTATGAGATACTTCCTCTCCCCCGTCGGCTCCTGATTCCCTCCTTCCATTGATGGACCACCCGCAGCCGGGGACTCAGTTACGGTTCACGTCCTCTGGACCCTCACTGATTTGAAAAGTATTCTGAAACAGTTCCCCAAAATGAGAGAAAACCTGACCCAGTTCCATGAAAAACTGCAGATTGTTTTCGAAGTGCACAGACCAAACTGGGCAGATGTGAATCAGTTGTTGAGGTTGGTGGTGCCAAGCAAAGTGAGAGACTAGTTGGTGAAAATGCAGGGAACGGCCTAGAAAGGAACCTAGAAATGAATATAGCAAAGAATGCATTGTTGAAATTGACCGTGGAGGTGTGCCCGGTGAAAACAGATTATACTAAGATCTCGAATTGTCAACAGAATTAGGGCGAGATGGATGCAGATAATCAACATAGGCTTAAGGATGTGCTTGAGAAGTATTCAGGAATGGCCCATCCGACATAGGAGATTTAGGGAGCTATAGGTGCTGCCTTTGTTCATGTATTGTTACCGAATGTAAGAAGTCAGTTGATGATAATACGTATTGGATGCTTGAGTTGGTGACCATTGTGAAGCACTGTGCAGCTTTAAAGGAACAAAAGAAAAAGAATGTCGAATCAAAACTGATGCCTTTGAAAATTACAAAACATACAGTAAACAGTGAAAGGAGGGCAGGGAGCCCCTCAAACGGGAGAAACAGATGGGATGACAAGGGGGAGGTACCGCAAGAAGAGGCATTGGAAGTGTCAGAGGAGGGACCCTGCGAACAGGAGGATTATGTTGTTTGTGGTCAATGGGGAATTGTAAAATGGATTGCCCAACTGTTGTGTCAAATATGTCAGGTCTCCCTGACCGTACCAAATTTCACCAAGTTGCACACAATTATTGTCCTGAGTTTTTGGACAGCCCGAGAGGTTCAGACTGTGTCAAGAATACCATAATTCTGGTATATCAAAAAGGTCCTTATGTAGACTGTTTAATCAATGGTAAATGCATCATTGCCTTACTGACACTGATGGTAGCAGTTCTGCCTTAAAAGCCTCTGAGTATCCATCATTACCTCTCTTGGGCTTTTTCAAAGATTCAGTAAGCATTTCTAAGCAGTGAGTTCCCCATCACAACTGTGACCCTGCTTCTACCTTCTTGGGGCCCTTCACCGATAAGCATTCCTTCTTACTCAGCCCTAACTCATCAGATAATTTGTTGGGGCGCGCCATTTTGAGTAAATTCAACTGTACTGTGTATCACATCCTGACAGTTTAACCTAATGCACTCCGAGAATCAAGTTTTACCCCTTCTCTGTGAGAATACCAACTGTCAACCTATTATGAGTGATAATGAGATGTCTCCTGAATTAACCAATTTAATTCTCAGGTATAGACCACATTTTAGTCCACAGAAGCCAATGATCTGAGATTCGTAGCCTCAATAGAACTCGTGAAAATCAAAATCAAATTGCAAAAGAAGCTACCTCGGATTGCTAGGTATCCATCTAAATTCAAGTCAGAAATGGGAATTCGTCTTGTAATAGCTGATCTGATAACTAACTAACTAACTAACTAACGTATTGTTAGCCGGTGTAATACCCCAATTTTGCCTATCAAAAAGGCAGGGAAAGCTGTGTGTACATTTGTATATGATTTTTGAGCCACAAATAATGTGCTTACCTCTTAGCCTGTGGGCCCAAAACCTTCCATCATCTTTTCATTCATCCCATAAAAAGCCAAATGGTTTACTGTTGTAGATCTTTGTTCTGCCTCTTTCTCCATCCCCATACATGACGAGAGTCAGTTCCTTTTCTTGATCTCATATGGAGGTTCCCAACTTTCGTGTTGAAGGCTCCCATAATGTTGTACATAGTTTGTCAGTCTTTTTCCAAGCTTTAAAGAAGGACCTGGACCCGTTGGCTTTCTACCGGCATTATACTTTGCTTCAGTATGTTATTTTTGGCATCTGTACTTTAGATTACTGTAGGGTGGACTTAGTTTACCTCCTCACTTAATTTGCTAAAAATGGGAACAAAGCTTTGAAGTGAAAATTGCCTCTCTCAAGTGCAGTATCATAGCTATGAAATTTCAGCCATTTAGTGCTACTTCACACTGACCGCGTCGAAGCCATTCGTAACTTGCACTGAACAGTGACTGTGTCCCAGGAACAACATTTCTTGGGAATGGCTTGGACTGTAGACAATGGATCCTGACCTACAACACTGTGGTAAAATCTCTGCAAGACTATGCTAGACAAGACACTCCCAAACTCTTGCAATGGTCTAAAGAAGCTGAAAATGATTTTGTACAAATAAAACAAGCCCTGACATCTGCACCCAGTTTGGGATCTCCTGATAAAGCTAAACTCTTTACTTGTATTGTCATAAGCTTAATTGTTTTATCCTGTGGTACTGGTCCAATATTAAGGGGATCAGAAAAAGCATGTAGCCTATTATTCTGCAGCCTTCGACCCAGTTGCAACTGGGCCCACTGTGAGAAAGTGGCTCTATATATACTGGACAAAGATAAGGTACAGTGTGTATAGAGTCCACAAACCCCAGAGGTATAACAGAGGTTAAAGCCAGGTGTGACCTTTCTCTTTAAAGTGGTAGCTTGGTCGAGCAGTAAGGCAGTATCAGAGGACACTGTAAAGCATGTGTTGTACACACTCAGACAGCAAAAGGTTTCACACACACAAAGACTGAACTCCAGGCCAATTGTTTTTATATCAAAGATATAGTTGTTTTATATTTCAGAACCAACAGGTATCAAAAGATACTGTTCTCAATATGAGAGGTCTCAGATGAGTGCTTTGCAGAAAGGCAATAAACTTTGTAAACACAATAGGTACAGGGGTTGCAGTAGGCAACACAATTCTAAACACAATTTAGCATTGAGCTCAATTTTTTTTCTATATAAATACAGCTGATTACTTTGTAGATTACTCTGGTATTTCCAGGACTGGATCCTAGATTCAGTCCTGGGATCTAAGCTGAAAACAGTTTAGTAAAAACGTTTTAGTTGTTGCAGTGATTTTTAAGGAATATAAAGCTATTTTAAAAGTTCACACTTAAAAACGTTTCAATGAAAATCTGGCAATGTTATCCAATAGGAGAAAATTCAGGTTGCAGTTAAAGTACGATCTCGTTACTTTTGTAATCCAGTACTGGGCTCCTAGGTCCAGCACTGGGGTCTCAACTTAAAACAGGTAAGTAATTCCGTTTCAGTATTTGGTATGATTTTTAAAGAATATGTCAAGTTTTCAAAAGTAGACAGAAGAAATTTCACAGAAAAACACACAATGGATTCCTATGGAGAAAATTCAAGTTACTAGTATACCCGGCTAGGATTACTTTTGCGGTTCAGTACTGCGCTACAAGATGCAGTACTGGCTTCTCTCCTGATCACAGGTGAGTACTTCGGAATTCGGTAGATTTTATGGGAATATTTTCAGTTTTCAAAACTTCACACTTAGGAGATTTTTCGAGTCAAACCAGCCAATGTTATCCAATAGCAGGTAAGTGAGTTACCGGTTTCCAGGTGAGTACTCGACTGGTGAAGTTAGGGTTCTGGGCATAGACTCAGGGGTCCCCCAGGGTTAGGTAGATACAGTTGGTTCACCCTCAGCGGCACAGGGGCGGCCGGGTGCCAAGGTAGTTAGGCCCAATGTTATCCAATGAGGGGCAGGGGGCATTCGGTTGGTGGCTGGTGGCTAGCAGGCCTCGCGGCTGTGGGAGCTGGGCTCCTGGGCACTTGCTCAGGGCAAATGGGGAAGTAGGATAGGACACAGGTTGCACTGCCAGGGGCACTCGGGCGGCTGGGTGAAGGGTGCTTTTGAGCCATCGGGCGCTCAATGTGATTCATGGGAAAGGTAAAAAGGGAGCAAAGGCTGCCGACTCCGGGACGGTTATTCTTCAGGTGCGACCACCACTTCGAGAGGTAAGTTGGGATCTTGGAGAAGAGGTAGTTACCCCAAAGGAAGGCACAGGGGGTCGCAGGGCGCCGGGTGCAGGGGTGTCTTTGGGCGTCGGGAAATCTTACCCTCGGCTGGTCGTGATTGGAGGGGTCCCTGGTTCTGAGGCTGCAGGCGTCGTCTGGTTCGTCAAGGAGGGTCTTTGGGCACTGGACTTTGGGTCCCAGTTGCCGGGGGGACGTCCTCGTGGTCTTGGATCACTCGGGCATGGGCCGTGCTCGGCGGGTGCTGAGTGGGCAGGTCTTGAGCTTCCTGGCTGGCACCAGGGGTTGGTTGTTGAAGCAGAGCCTCTGCTTATGGGAGTCCTAGTCTTCAAGAGGGTCAAGGCAGGCAGATCCTCCGGGTGTCCCAAGGTTGCTGTCCGCAGAAGTCACCGGGATTAAGCAGGAGCAGGTTCCAGGATCGACAGGCCGGTAGGGCTGGGGCCACGTCAGTGGGTTTCGTCCTGTTGTTAGCAGCTGCACAGAGGGTCTTGATCTTCTTTCTTCTTTTCTTATCAGGATCTAAGGAAGGAAGGTTCAGGGAGCCCCTAAATACTGAATTTAGGGGCGTGACAGGTAGGGCAAGGGCAGGGACCAATAGGTCCCTTTCCTGGGGTGGGTACACCCCCTAGTCTGCTCCTCTCCTGTGGGAGGGGGGCAGGAGCCTAGCTGTGATTGGGCAGGGCTCCCCATCAAGATGGCTGGAGCCCGGGGTCGTGCTTCACCTCGCCTCTCCCACCTGAGGTGTGGGGTTGGCACAGGCTGGCACCCCCCTTCCTGACGTAGGGTTTCCTGCCAGTCTTCCCGCCAGAGTGGGGGTCAGAACCGGTGGGGGCCAGTTGCTGGTTGCAGCAAATGGTCTGGAGAAGCTCACAGAGGCGGCAGGCCTTTGAAGCTTGCCCCTGCCCATCCTGGGGTAGGGGACCTAGCACCTTGCCCAGGATGCGCATTGTTGCAGGCCCAGGAGAGCATGGGGGTTTCCACCCAGGGGTCCAGCAACATGTCTGCTGTGTGGCAGCCTGGGCAGCCAACCAGTCCAGACGTGGATTGTAGGTTAGGTTTCAAGGGGCATCTCTAAGATGCCCTCTGGGGTGCATTTTACATTAAATCCGACACTGGCATCAGTGTGGGTTTAATGGGTTGAGAAGTTTGATACCAAACTTGTCAGTCTTCAGTGCAGCCATTATGGTGGTGTGGAGTTCGTAATGACGACCTCCCAGCACCATATACTCTTAATGGCATCACTGCACTTACAGTGCCCAGGAATGGTCCTGGGTACTGTAGGGGCACAGGGCTCATGCACCTGTGCCCACACCACTGGCATAGGGCACCAGCTAGAGGGGTGACTGATGTATGCCAGGGATGTGTGCCATGTCGACTCTTTGTTTAGTTCTGTACCTAGACACTCAGCCTGCAAAGGCAGTGTGTGGGTGTCAGGGTACAGGGCCTCCAAGGGTGGCAAAAAAGTGCTACCGCTCTTAGGGGTCTGCTCTGGTCACCATGCCCTGGGTATCTAGGGTACCATTTACTAGGGGCTGATAAGTGGCCATAGATGCCAATTGGGTTTTGTTTCAATACAGCTTTAGGGAAGGAACACAGTCCCCGGGTACCTGGTTGGCAGGAGCCCAGGGCACACTCAGTCAAAGCACATCAGCAGTCCAGCAAAAAGTGGGGGCATACCAATGCAAGAAAGATGGCACTTTCTCACACCCACACCATGTCTCCACTCTGGGACTGCTGCTGCCCATCTTGAGGAAGGCCGCTAAAACGTTGAGGTTGTCTCTGATTGCTGCTGTTCCCAATATTGTTACCCATCTTCCTACAACCAAAACCCAGCACCTCTCTACTAATAAAGAGTCAAGAAATTAATTACTATTACTATCTGACTCTGATAATACTCTAGTCTATTGTGCCATATGAATCCTGCATCTCTGATGTCCACCCTTTAGGTGGGAGAACTCTGTGACTGCTTGATTGCCACTTCCCATGCCACTAACCCCTCTACTAATTTGCCATTCTTAAACTAAGTTGTGAATTTATGTACTTTGTTGATGGTTCATGCCTCAGAAATATTGAAGGCATTGTGATTGCAGGGTATGCTGTCTACACTGCATATCAAATTCAAGCCAGTTGCTGGTTGTCTAATATTAAATCTGCTCAGGTTTTTAAACTCATTCCAATGACTCAGGCCTGTAGCCTGGTTGACGAAAAGATTGTAACCACATACGCAGACTCAAAAGTAATCATTCCTAGTGATGCACCACTATGGGACAATATCAGCTGAAACTCCTATAAAGAATGGTCAATGTGATGAGAATGTGTTAAATGCCTTGATGTTACCACAACAAATTGTTGTAGTGGTGAGCCTACATACCAATATCCTCACGATGTGGTGTCCTGAGGGAATGCCCTCGCTGATTCAGTTTCTAGAAAAACAGCCTTGTCTGACAGCTAATATAGCCGTGGTTCCTGCTCCTTCTCTGGATGATCTGTCTTTGCTGAATGAACGAGCCTCTGAGAGTGAGAAACAATATTAGATCGAGCAGAAATGAGCAAGGACTCAGAGGGTTGTGAATAGACCACACAGGGTGTGTGCTTCCACTGAAATTTCTACTCTCCAACCTTGCATGATTGTATTAAGGAGCTGTCAGTTTCGGTACGGATGGCAAGATATGTGCCACAGCATTGGCATGTGCCCTTTGTTTCCTCTATGGACCTAAATTGCCATTCCTGTGTAACTTGTCAATCCCATAATACTGGCAAACAGATCTTGACCAGCCCTGCTGCTCACCTTCCTCCTGGGGTCACCTCTCTACACCTGCTAATGGATTTTACCAAAATGCCAAGGTGTGCTTCACACGCATATGCATTTGACATTATCTGTACATTCTCAGGGTGGGAGGAAACTTACCCCTGCACAAGGAGCAGATACATTACAGTTGAAAAAGATTTAATTATGGGACTGGGTATTCATTCAAGTTCATTAGAGGAAGACCTTCCTGCAACCTTACTGCTTCTGCTTATCACCAACACAGCCATTAAATGTTGTGGTCTAGTGAGTTGGGTCCACTCCTCTCAGTGCAAGCATGCTGCTCTGCCCGAAGATGCCGGCCCACCGTTGTCAGGATATGCATTAAGCTACGGGAGGGGGGCCTCTACCAGAGCTTTTCCTCTTACAGCCATGCCACATGCCTGTGGGTCAAATCACCAATGCCCATCTTATTCATCTGCCCCTCTACAGCTGCACAATCCTGTGCCCATCACCCCACAACATTATAGTATTTGCCTAAGGTAAAAGGCCGTCTACTGGATAATGGATCTCTCTGTGTATATGGCTTGCTACCTTTACCACTGTCCTCAGTATCTGGGTTCATGGTGGGATACATTATTGCTGTGAAGTGGGAGTTGTCAAAATATCTTACTGTACTGAGCTTGTCCTGGGCAAGGCTCCTGCTTACTGTTGGTTGAGAACCACAACCACACAATTAATCTTTCTTCTTGCTGCATCTGCACTCACATGCTTTTTGATGTGCAGGCCACTACACGATATCTCAAAAACAGATTATTTCTATTATGTTTTCCAATTAAGATGTAGGGCAGGCTATGCGAGAGAGTAGACACAATGCTGAAATATTAGAAGAAGCAACTAATGCTACCACTCTCTATTTGGGGTTAATTATGGATGAATTAGATATCCACAAAACCAAGCTCTTGTAGAACACAATGGGTTTGGATTACTTCTAGGCCACCAAAACAGGGGATGGTCTGCACAACAGTAGGATCTGGGTGTTGTACATATCTACCCAACAGCTCTTTCATAATATATGAACAAATATCCAATATTAAGGATAGCGCTAAGAAGCTACATGAAAATCAAAATGGCTTTGATTTCAACCAGAGTAGCTTTTGGTCTTGGTTGTCAGGGGTATTAAAGAATTGCAGAATAATAATTTTGGGAAAATTTCATTGCAATTATTCCGATGGAGGTGACTTTATATGTGGTAGTTAAAGTAATCAAGTGCATCATCCAACGTGTTTGCAGTAATAAAGGACTAGTCTCTACTTGTCTGCTTAATACGCTTTATGATGAAGCTAGTGACAATGAAGAAATTAAAACTGAAATAAGACAGTTGAATTGTTACAGACGTTTTGTCTACTGGCGAGAATGATTGCCTGAAAAAAGAACTTACTCATATCTGTGCTTTAGTACATGTAAGTTTACCTCGGAAATGTTAATTTTCATGTGTGCCTTTACATGCGCCATTGTATTTTATTAGTCACTTGTCATGTTATTTTTATCTGCTTGAAGACCACTAAAATCAGCTGTTAAAGAAGGATCACAAGAAGCCGCATTGCTTTTGAAAAGCTACTCCAAAGTCTAACCGCAACTAAGCGCCTAATATCACAATTCTTCATGATTCTCAATGAGCAGCATACCCTGACAACGTTTCCTTATCAGGAAAAGTGGGAAACAGACCATAACATCACAGGATGAGACCATAGGAAATATAGGGGTGATGTTCAATGTCAATAAATACATGCACCATGCACAAGCTAAAGAGACATTTTATAAGAGTCTCTGTAGCTGGCACTAGACTCCAGTAACACAACATAAAATGGATGACTCCATAACTGATGAAGAAGCTGTGGGGTGGGAGCGATAATACATAATTCATATACTATGGTCAAATGCTAAGTGAACACAATTCTGGGGGTGTTTTTGTCTGGCATTTCAAAAGCTACAGTAAGAGGCAGAGAGATGTGTTTGAAGGAAATCATTTTAGGGAGGCCAGCAGAGGGGCAAGCAATACCACACCAACTTTTAGCTGCAAAACAGGTGATCCTTGCGATAAGGATTGAGTGTGTAACTCTAAGATATGACCACTGGCTTCAGAAGGTATGAAGAATATTGGGTCATGAGAAATTGGCATACGACATAATGGATAAGACCCATGAATTCATGAGGAGACTAATTCCAGACTACCTCAACCACGATAACAGGGGCCTCAAATGCCCATAACGATTGAATGCCCTAGGCTTATTGGAAAGTAACAAATGTCTTCTTTTTGTAAAACTCAGTCAGACTGAGGTATCTTGTGACGCTTACCAGAAAGCCGGTTGGCAATGCGAGGCGGGCATGGAAGCATAGGGGGTTTTATGGGAGTTGATGGAAGGAAGGGGGGTATTGGGTTAAGGGTATTGAGTTAGGTGGTTATGCCCGCCTCATGCTGCGTGAAACTAAAGTGACAATAAAAGCAATTTAAAGTCAGACCTTATTAGCCCTGGCCAGTTTAATTCAATAAGCCATACCGAACATCACAATAACAGCTATTTTGATGATGAACAGTGGATCTCACTTAAATTCAGGATGCACTTGCTGTCTTTGTCTGCACATATGTTCAACTGTTGCGATGAATATTAAAACTACTGAATGAGTAAGGTTAGTGGAAGGTTCCCTCGGACCTCATACACTAGCACTTGTCACACATACAGCATTTCATTAGCTAGTGGAAGGACCATCATGAAGTACTCCTATTAGCCGAGGTGATCCTGGGAATGCTTTGCCCAAGGACACAAAACAATAATGTATAATGGTTCTGGGATTCTCTTTGAGCAGGCATTGTGCTTGCATCCAACCAGTGAGACACACTCTGTGCATTTAAACACATGCAAATAAATAAAACCAAGAACTTCTTGCCAAATAGATTTTTGGGCATTTCTATATAAATGATGAATCATCAATAGATAATAGTGCAGACGGTGCAATGCTTGGGAAACATGAGTATAAAATAATGACAAACTTACACGAAAGTCAACCAAGGTTGTCAAATCATTAGCACATAACAGAGTCCAACAAGACATTTTATATCCCCCTTCACAATAAATCAGGGACAACCCAGAGATTCTTTTTGACATTGCGAACCATTGGTGTCAATCTGTGTGTCTACTCAGGACATTAGCAATCAGTCTATTACACTTTGTGTGCGGATAATAATTATAATCGTCCGTCATGCGGAGAATGGTGTCTGTCTCCAGAACAGCCAATATGCAGTTATTAGCAATAATAATATTATGACATACATGGAGGAGTGTTCCCATATCTAATCATCAGAGTCCCACCTTACACTGTTTGCTACAGTGTAGCCACTGGCGATCTATCGAGACGGCCCATGTAGTAACTGGGTTCTATGAATAATTGATCTGGGCTCTTCTGATTGCCAAACACCACAGTTTTCTATCGACACAACAATTGCTTTGCCCATTGACATTTCTGATTGTAGGCACTATATGACATCAGGCACTGTATAAAAGGAATTACAACTTCCAGAGGTGTACTCAAGTCTCTGTGAAGTGTCTGAAAAGGCACAGGCCCACCTATCAACTCCTTTTTCAATGGCCAAAATACTTAGGGGCCGATTATGAGTTTGGCAGGCCAACTGCCTTATTACGAGTTGGGCAGTCGGACCGCAATAGGACCGCTGCATCCACCAGGGATCCGGGATCCCTTGCAGTCTTGCAGCATCTGAGCAATATGCTGGCGGTGCTGCTGCTGCACCACCAACCATATTACGAGTTTCTTCACCGCCACAGTTTTCATGATTGTGAGCCCGCCATTAAACATGTCGCTGTGAGGAAACTAAGGGAGTTTTACAGGGCCTCCTGTTGCCTCAGGGCTAGGGGGTGCATGCACCCCTGTATGCATGCAGCCCTAGTTCCTGCACAGCATGGACTTAACAGTCTATGCAGGGCAGAAACGTGCTGTGATACTCCCGATGCGGTTCCTTTCTAAGGCTCAGATATGAGCCTTCAAAATACACTGCCATGGGACTGCTGCCTCAAGACTGCCTAAAAGGGTTAAACTCGTAATCCAGCTGGGGTTTTGATTACGTGTATGGCGGTGTGGCAGAAGGGCTTGCCAGCCTGCTGCCACACAGCCAAACTCGTAATCAGGCCCTTATAGTGTGAAACAACTATTCCTTTTTGTTGCATTTATGTCCTAATCAAACAGCCTGCTCATTGAATCTGCCAAGTCAGTGATGGGATTGGTAATGGTTGAATGTCACAGATCACAGATCAAGAGTTCGAACAATACAATTTGGAAAACATCAAGATTTGGAACAATAATATTTCCAGTGGTTAATATAAAATATTCTATGTTATCTGGTCAAGAGATGATCACTTAGCTCTCTGTAAATCAAGACACCAGACCTCTAGAGGAGTAAAAGCACACAAGTCCATGGAGCCAATCAGCAGGCTGATACCCTTTAAACATAGGTGTGTACTGAAAATGCATGATTGTTGGTGAGAACACAGCTATTTCGTGGAAAACAAAATGCTTATCACCATTGCAATTTCAGTTCTGCAATATCCATATAGCACATAACAATGCATGGTGGAACCAAAAAAACCTCAATCATTTAAAAACAGAAGTAACTAGAACATGCAGTCTAAATATTTCGATTATATAACAATATGTGGGAATATGTTCACATTTCTGGGGGATAAAAGGTCAAAGCGGCAGGAAAATTCAAGGAATCCACAGAAATGGTGATTAATCTTTATGTTGGTGTATCTCAGTTAATAAAAAAACAAGAGAGCAACTTCTCAATGACAAGGGGACAGGGTCTGCAAGACAATAAAAATTGACCCACCCGAGACAAATCAGTAACTATTTTTTATAGACCATGTGAAAACAGTGCAAAGAAAGAAATATACAAAAACATCCATTTCTTTTATTTATAAATATTGTTGTAATCTTATATACTATATGTCTGTTACGTTTTTATAAATGTCTCTTTTTGAATATATGCGATTTTGCAGAGTTGACACATAGTCTATACAAATTAGGTACTGAGTTGGCAAGGGGACGGCCAATTTTTATAGTATCTTAATTGAATGCCAAAAATATTAGGTTACATTGCATCAACTGTGTTTTTTTTCACAACAAAGTTTTATTGAATGATCAGAGAGAGGCATATATGTGGCTCTCCACAGTCAGGAGAGTGCCACCAAATATCAAGACAGGTTTCTTTAGCATGTACAAATCTCAAGTAATTATACGAGGAATGCAAACCCCCTTCCTGCCCTCCACCCCCATCCCCAACCACCCAACTTCCCAACTACCCACCCCTTATCCCTCCCTAACCCGTTGCACGTGATCATAGTAAACCTTCATCACTTGGTCTTAATGTGTCCGGTACTGTGTACCACCTCAGGTCTGCGGGCCACTCGCCTCCTGCCAGTCATCTTCTTGTACCATCGGGGGGTCTAGGAACAGTCCCCTATACTCCGCCCACCTTCTCCAGATCTTATAATGCTTACGGGGGCATCCCCTGGCTTCAAACACCGGGCGCTCCAGCCCCATAAAGTAGTCTAAGCCAGCCTTCCAAGCACACAGTGGGGGGGCTCGCACTCCTTTCCATGCCCGTGCCAGGTCCCTCTTGGCCACCACCAGTCCCAGCAGTAAGAGGTGGCGCTTGTAGATATTCCCCCCTACCCCCTCTAGGACATGAAGAATCCCTAATCGAGGGGTGCGGGGCAGGTCCCATCCCCGTACTTCAGACAGACAATTCCAGACACCACTCCAAAATCTGGTAAGGCCGACACAGGACCACACAGTATGCAACAGCGTACCTCTTTCAGTTCCACAGCGCAGGCACTCTGGGGACCCAATCAGGCCCGCCCTCCACAATCGCTCCCGGGTGTAGTAGGCCCTGTGTAGGTATTTGAATTGGATGAGGCGGAGTCGCATCGCGATAGCAGCCCCTCGCGGGGACTCCAGCGCCTCCCTCCAATCATCCTCGTCCAAGGGTCCGATGTCTTTCTCCCAGGCCTCCTTAAGGGGGAGTAGGGAGGAGGAACAGTGCGTGACGAGTGTTTGATAGATTCGGGATACCTTCTTATCACCGAGGTCTCCCATGAAGATCTTCGCCTCCACCGGACTGAATTCCGGCAGCGACTCCAAGCCGGCAATGTCAGGTGCCAGTGCATGGCGAAATTGGAGATAGCGATAGAATTGGGTCGTGGGCATATGGAACTCAGTTTGGAGCTCCTGGAACGACTTCAGGGTGACTCCGGACAGTACATGTCCCAGTGACGAGATCCCGATGGCATCCCATCCACTGAACCCCGTCAAAGAGGCCAACCCAGGAAGCCGTCCATTCTGCCACAGCGGGGTCTCCGCTGTAAGTCTACCCCACCAGCCCATACGACGCAGCGCTTGTCGCCACACAGCAAAAACCACACGTGTGACACACGGGAGCTTTTTCCGTATTTTGGCTGAGTATAAAATCGTGTGTAGCGTGCAGTCACCCATCAGGGAGCGCTCCAGGGCGTAAGCCGGGTCACCCCTGTCTCCATACCACCATTCATTAAGTACAAGTAGTTGGGAGGCCTGATAATAAGACAGGATATCGGACGTGGCCAAGCCACCACAATATGTGGACAGGTAGCAGGTCCGCAGCGCCACCCTGGCAGCACCTCCCGCCCATAGGAAGCGACCCAGGACCGAATTAACTTGCCGAAACCACTGGGGAGCGATAGGGTGTGGGTGATTCTGCAGTTGGTATAGGAGGCGCGGAAGTGCGACCATCTTGAAGATCGCAGATCGACCAAAGATCAGTTTGGATGATGTCAACTCACTGATTGGGACGATTAAATCGGGCAGCCCGGCGGACCTTGTCCCCGCCCGAGTGATGCATCTTATAGGGAATGTTCTTAGTCCCACTATTCAGACGGTGATTAACCGCTCTCTCTCTGAAGGATTAGTCCCACTGGAGTGGAAAAAGGCCCTGGTCAAGCCCATAAGGAAAAACACCTCCACCCCTTGGTCGGATATGACCAACTTGAGGCCTATCTCCCTTTTGCCGTTTGTCGGCAAATTGATGGAGAAACACGTCAATCTCCACCTCTCCAGCTTCATTGAACAGACCGGCTGTCTGGACCACTCTCAATCAGGGTTCAGACCTAGGTATAGTACCGAGACGGCTCTTCTTTCAGTCACGGATACTATACGTATGTCTCTGGACAGGGGTCTATCTGTGGTGTTGGTGCTGTTGGACTTGTCCGCAGCATTCAACACCATATCTCATACCATCCTCCTAAGAAGATTAAAGGAGATTGGCGTAGAAAAATCTGCCCTGGCGTGGTTCACCAGTTTTCTTGCAGAGCGTACCCAGCAGGTTAATATGGGCTCCTTTAGCTCCATCTCTACCAAAATTACCAGAGGAGTCCCGCAGGGCTCCTGTCTCAGCCCAACGTTGTTTAACGTTTATGTCTCCTCCTTGGCTGATATCATGAGGTCTTTCGGGTTTTTACCCATTTCATACGCTGATGATACTCAGCTGCTGTTTACTTTTAAAAACTTTACTCCCGAGGTAAGGCAAGCTTTCTCGAATGGCATGACGGCGGTCGCCAGCTGGATGGCCAGGAACTTTCTCCAGTGCAATGTGGGAAAGTCGGAAGTCATGCTGTTCGGGGAAGCAAAAATCCTGTGGACCCCTGACTGGTGGCCTACCAGTCTGGGAGAGGCCCCCTCCCCTAAACAGGTGGTGAAAAATCTGGGGGTCCGTCTTGACCATGACCTCACTTTTGTACATCATGCCAACACTATGGTGGGGTCTTGTTTCCATGTTATCAGCCTCCTTCGGAAAGTGTTTCCTCTTCTCCCTGACAGCACAAGGAAGACCCTGGTTCAGGCCCTCGTATTGAGTCGCCTGGACTACTGCAATGGTCTACTCTTAGCGGCCAATGAAGGCGTGCTAAACAAACTTCAAGTGGTACAGAATACCGCGGCACGCCTGGTGACAAATGCCCCCCCCAGAACACCATCCCGGCCCCTTCTTAAACTGCTCCACTGGCTCCCTATCCGGAAGCGGGTGGAATTTAAGACCTGCTGCGTGGTGCACAAAAGTCTCCATAACCTAGGGCCGCCCTATCTGGCCGAAAAATGTGTCCATCATCGCCCCTCTCGTAACTTACGCTCCAGTAATCAGCTGTTACTGCAGATTCCCCGACATAACAAGACCAGACAGGGAGGACGTGCCCTTTCTGTCATGGGTCCTCGTCTGTGGAATAACCTCCCCCTTTCCCTTAGACAGTGCTCTAGCCATTTAGCCTTCAGGAAGAGTCTCAAGACAACTCTGTTCCAGCATTAGGGCCAGCCTGACCTGTATCCCCCCACAGCACTGCGGGGAGATACACCTTCGGGTGTGATTCCGGCGCGTTACAAACCCATAAATAAATAAATAAATAAATAAATAAAGATAGTAAGGGGCATTCGGGACCACGTCTTAACATCCGTCTGAACCCTCTCCCATACCGGGACCACATTACGTTCCCAAGCAACAGCCGCGGAGTCGGAGAGGAACACTCCCAGATACTTCAAGCCCCCTACAGCTACCTCCAACTCCGACGCCCAGGAGTCCGCCACACTCCTGCCACCCAACACCCATAGTGTGGATTTACGTGGGTTGAGATAGAGGCCCGACACCTCACCGAAGACACGCATAATCTCCAAGACTCGAGGGCCCGATCTGTTTAAGTCCGTAAGGAAAAAGAGGACATCATCTGCATATAGTGCAATTCTATCCGTGGGGGCGCCGCCCCATTCAAAGCCCCGCATTTGTGCGTCAATACGCACCCAGGAGGCCAGGGGCTCCATAGCGAGCGCAAATAAATATGGGGAGAGCGGGCACCCCTGGCGAGTCCCCCTGCCGATGGAGAACTTCTCAGATATCGCACCGGAGATACGGACAGATGCTGTGATGTCCGTGTACAGGAGTTTGATGTATGAAATAAACACCGGGCCCAGATTGAGGCGAGGCAGGAGAGCGAACAGGTATGTCCAGCTAACTGAGTCGAATGCTCTGTCAATATCCGCTAGGAGGAGAGCTGCACTCTCCCCCGTGTCACCAACAGCATCTATTGCCGCCTGCGCCCGCCTGATATTGTGCCGCGTCGCCCTATGTGGCATGAAGCCAGCCTGGTCCGGATGGACCAAGTCGGTCACATACGGGAGAAGGCGGTTCGCCAAGGCCTTAGCCAGCAGTTTAGCCTCGATATTCAGCAAGGATATCGGGCGATAAGAGTCCTGTCTGTCCGGGGGCCTGCCGGGCTTTTGGAAGACCACAACCTCGGCGTGTCGCCAATCAGCTGGCAGTCTACCCTGCGACCGAGCCGCCTCCAGTGCACGGAGGTAATGGGGCCCCAATTGGAGTTGGAATCGTTTATAGAATTCGCTCGGGAAGCCACTTGGCCCCGGTGCCTTCCCCGTGTTGAGCTGTCCTAACGCTTCTCCCAATTCTTCCGCCGTCAGGGGAAGGTCCAGCGCTGCTTTGGTCGCATCAGAAACCGCCTTCGGTGGCAAGTCCCCAATGAATTTATCTATCGCGTCCGCCGATAGACAGTCCCGCGGGGCGTGTAGGTCCTTACAATAGTGGGCAAAGTTCGCCGCCAGCGCCACCGGGTCCATGATCGCCACTCCATCCCCATTTGTGAGACCCGGAAGCGAGTGCGGCTGGATAGTACGTTGGCACAACCTATGAAGCATGGTACAAGACTTGTCCCCCCACTGATAGACTCTACTGCGCGTGGCCAGCCATGCTTGCCTGGCCTCATCAATCAGCACAGACGCATACGACTGTTGCGCCTGCAGGAGCAACCGCAATGCCACATCATCACCCCCACCCCGGCATTGTTCGTCAAGAGTGTCCACCCGTGCAGCTGCCGCAGTGATGGCCTCTCTACGCTCCCGACGGGCCGCCGCACACCATGCAATATCTATCCCCCTAATCGTGGGCTTCATGGCCTCCCAGACTACCACTGCATCTATATCGTCCACTAGATTCTCCTGCCAGTAATGTGCAATCGCACTCCGCATGTGTTGGACGTAGCCGGCCCGCTGAAGGTGCCACGAAGACATCCTCCACGGAACGGCTGACGCTTCGTAAGCAGGTCAATCCTGACAGCCACCGGAGAATGGTCAGATAGCCCTCTAGGCAGGATCCCAGCTTCCCGTACCCTATCCAGGGACGCGCGGGGCACAAAAACGTAGTCCAGGCGCGAAAAGGAACCATGGACCGCCGACACGTATGTGTACTCACGGGCCTTGGGATGCATATGCCGCCACACATCAACCCAGCCCATTCCCTCCACCATCGCATTCAACCGGGTAGGAGCAGCAGCAGTCGAAGCCCCTTGCGCTCGCCGACGATCCACACACATGTCCATCACCTCATTCCAATCGCCCCCTAACACCGCCAAGGACTCAGGGATCTCCACCCACACTGCAAACAATTTCTCAGATAAGGACCACTGCAAAGGCGGAGGGGCATAGACACTCCCAAAAACTACAGGTTCAGCACCCACCATCCCCTTGACGAAAACATATCGACCCTGCGGGTCTATCCATTGTTTCTCATGTACATAGGCCAATCTGCGATGCACTAACACAGCAACTCCCCTGGACCCCCTGGAAAACCCTGCATGATAGACCTGTTGGTAACCAAACCTCTGCAGGCTAAGCACCTTCGTCCCCAGCATGTGCGTTTCCTGCAACAGTAATACATCAGCCACCTCCCTCTTCCCCCATCTCAGAATTGCCACCCGTTTGATTTTGTCAAGCATCCCCCTGACATTCCAAGTTATCACACGCATGGACTCCTGACGGAGTCCTCGAATCGACGTATCAGACATCGTCTAAGGTAGCAATTGTGGCAAGACCCTGGCTCCACACCCAGGCACACAGCACCTTCAGAAGCAAAGTATCACAAATCACGGGCAATCCCCCCCCTCGACCCTCGAACTCCCAAAAAACAACAGCGGCAGTCCCTCTGCCCAACGTGCCCCGACCCACGCCCCCCCCCCCACAACCACCCCACCCCAACCCCCTGCCCACCACCCCTATACCTCGTGGAACTCAGAAGTATCTGTCGCGGCATGGGCAACCTCGGGCCCAAAACAGAGCGCCCAAGGCCAACCATACCAATTGATCCCAACTACCCCCGGGAACTATCAAAACTCCCTCCCCCTTCCCCTATACAACCCCCACTTACGTAGGAGGCAGGTAGCCCCAAACCAGAGCACCCCGAACCCCACCCCATAACCCCACACACAGCTCAACAAGAATCTAGCCTTAATAGTATACTCAGCAGTCAATGTTCGGTACAGTGGAACGCTGCAGAGCAGCTTCACTCCAGCCGGAGTTTATGATATACGGTTGAGGGCACGAGTCCCCACAGCTTGTCAGCGGCCTCTCCCAGAGTGATCAGAGTCAGTAGGTGCAGCAAAGGGAGATCCACCGCGGGAGTTGGATCGTTTCCGAGATCTCGACTTTCGAGTCCTTTTGGCTCCGGCAGCCTGATCCCCTCGGTCTTGTGATGGCTCCCTCGAACGCCCCGGGTTCAATCCAGGTTGATCATGTGGCCTGACTCTCACCGTCTCATCAGTCCACTTGAAAACGTCCTCCGGGGAGTCAAAGAAATGAGTACGGGACTGAAAGATCACCCGTAGGCGGGCAGGGTAGAGCAATGAGTATTGAATCTTCAGGCCACGGAGTTTCGCCTTGGCGGCAATAAAAGAGTGCCGCTGTTGTTGCACAAGTCTGGTGTAATCCGGGAAGATCATAATCTTCTGATTTTCGAAGTGAAGTGATTCCTTGGCCCTCGCTTCCCGCAAAATAGTGTCCTTGTCGTGAAAATTCAGGAGTTTAGCAATCACGGGTCTGGGCCTCTCTCCCGCCGGCGGTTTCTGCGTCAGGGCCCTATGGGCGCGTTCGATTACGAAACAGCGGGACAGGGCCTCCGGAGGGAGCCAACTCTCCAACCACTGGGTTAGGAACTGTTCCATGTTACCCTTCTCACACCCCTCCGGAAAGCCCACAAAGCGTAGGTTGTTCCTGCGCGCCCGCCCTTCAGCATCCTCGACACGGAGCGCAAGGCCCCGTTGAATGTTTTCCATCGCCGCCATTTTCCGCTTCAGGGTCCCAACATCGTCTTCCACCACCGAAATCCTGGATTCCGTCTCAGTAATTCGCTCAACGGCGTTGCGCAGATCTTGGCGCAATAAGGTCACGTCTGCCCCAACCGCCCCAATCTTGGCATCAAGCATGTCCCTAGATTGGGTGATCGCCGCCATGAGCGCCGCATTGTCCGGGCCCAAGCCCTGGCCACCGGACGCCCCCTGGCTCCCACTCGGTCCGGTAAACTTGTCAATGGGGCCCTGTTTGGCGGGCCCGCCCCCCCCTCTGGTCATGGTGGGGCTCCCTTCTGTGACCCCGGTTCTCAGGGCAGGCACCGGTCCTCACAGCTAGGTAGTCTGCGTTGCCAGTGGCAGGCAAGGGAGGCACACGATCACGGACCAGCCAACCACCAGTCTGCCTCCAGGGGGGGACACACACAAGGCACTCCAGGCCAGGTCACTGCCCAGTCAGGGTCGCAACTCCCAAAGGGCCGATTGCCCACTTCGCCGCCTCTGCCTGACGTCAGGCAGCACCTCCAGGGCTATCCGGGGGCAGGGGGCTCCAACCGGCCAGAAAGCAGGCAAGCGCGACAGTCTATGGGCCAGGGAGCAGGCAGAATCACTCACCGGGGGGCCGCAGCACTGGCCGTCTCGCTGCCGCTTGGTTCAGGCCTCCCTCGCGCCTCTCCACCGGCGCCGTCAAAATTGAGGCCCCGGTCTCTGGGCCTACACGCCGGCTGCGGTCCGCCTCCAGGATCGGGGCAGCCCGGACTCACTCCCCAGTCGTGGGGCACGGCCACTCTCCCTCAGTCAGGCCCGCTGCAGAGTCAAGCCCCAGGCCGCGGGTCCCGCCGCAGCCACTGTCTGCCGACACCGAGAGTTCCCGGCCGGACACCACCAAAATCGAGGCCCCGGCTTCACATGCCGTGGGTAGGCCCCGGGGTGTCTCCGCCGCTATCTCCGTCAGCAATGCTCCGGGCGCTCCAGAACCTTCACCGGAGGATACCCCTCACCCGTCTCTGCCTCCGCTGCTGGTGTGGGTCGGGATAGGAATTCGGGGGCCAGGATAAATTACGGATCTGTAGCGGGCCGGTGGGAGCTCTAACAAGCCACGTCCACCATCGTCGCCCTCGAAGCCACGCCCCCCGCATCAACTGTGTTTACTATGTTTATGTTTAGTCGTCTTTAATGTTCAAAAAGCAAATTAGGTTAAGCACGTGGGGCCAGATGTAGGAGCCCAAATAACGGTCGGTAACGGCCGATTTCGGCCGTAACCGACCGGTATTTAGGAATTGGCATGTAGGGGCCATTATTTTACAGAATCGGTAAATTTACCGATTCTGTAAAATACCGAATCGGTAAATCCAAATGTAGATGACACTCCTGAGAGTGTCACAGGCCCTTAAGAGTCGGTATTTTACCACACAATCCTATTGTGTGGTAAAATACCGAATCCAGGTGTGCATGCACATCTGTGCATGCACACTGTGCAATGTGACACACAGACATGCCCTAAGGGCATGTATGTGTGCCACATGTCACACGTGCCTTTACTTCGGGTGCTAGAGGGTGTCAAAGTGACACCCCCTGCACCCTTGCAACATTCGGTATTTACCGATTCGGTATTTACCGAATCGGTAAATACCGAATGTTACCGATTCGGTATTTCTATTTTAAAAAATACCTACATCTCACACCTTCATATTTACCGATTCATAAATACCGAATCGGTAAAATTCAGTATTTATGAGTCGGTAAATGTCCCTCACCTACATCTGGCCCATAGGGCCAGATGTAGGTAACTTCAATTTACCGTCCCATTTTAGGATCACCCCTTTATCGCCAATCGACCTATGTTTGAAGCGAGGGTCTCTGCACGCTCACAAACCTTGCGAAGTACCATTTCTGAGTTTCTGCCCCAGAACACACAAGCATTGTTTCCTACAGTGAGTATTGGGAGATGAGAGAGCGGTCAATGAGTGGCCGAGTGATGGAGGCAAGCACTCAAAATGCCCACTACCCAGCCCAGTCTGCAGTTCATCAGAAAAGAGAATTTTACTAAAAATCTGCACTGAGGATTTGGGTTGCACGTAACTGTTACTTAAGGTATTACAAGTCTTTACAGTGGCAAAGAACAGGGTAAAATTGCCTTATTTAAGCCCGTTTATGCCCTGGTGATGCTGGACAAGCACAAGGTGTTGCTAGTAAAACAGTCTATTCAACATTTGGTCAAGTAATATCCTATCACCCAGTTCTGATAATGGCTGTCAGAAGGTGCCAATGATCAATGCAATGGAAGCTTTATTGGGCGCTG
Organism: Lissotriton helveticus; assembly: GCF_964261635.1. Classification (NCBI taxonomy): domain Eukaryota; kingdom Metazoa; phylum Chordata; class Amphibia; order Caudata; family Salamandridae; genus Lissotriton; species Lissotriton helveticus. The sequence continues at coordinate 608,465,519 of NC_136059.1, read as the reverse complement.
GCAAAAAGTCCTACTTTGATAAAACCTTAACAATCTCCCGATTTAAAGACGTGTTGTTTTGACATAGAGTGAACTGTGATGACCTCTGAGCCATTTTACTATTGGACTAAGCCTTCAAAAGTAATTGTTTGGAACATTTGAAAATACAGAAAAACCTTCTCAAAGGCAAAATACTGTTATGTCATGTTATATTAATACATTTCTAAAGCACACGAATACCTGAGGGTGTCTTGGCGCCATGGAGAAAAGAGGAAACTAGATGTTAAAAAGTCATGTTTTAAGCACGTTCCTAAAAATCAGCAGAGTGGTAGCGGCTCTGATGTTTGTACGCAGACTGTTCTAGTGTGTGGTGCTTCCGAGGCAAAACAACTTACCCCTCACCCATTTGAGTCTTTTGAATCTAGGGCGGGTAACCCTCATGGAGCTTTTAGATCATAAGTTCCTGCTCGATACATACCATGCTAGGGACTGTTTGAGATGGAGGGGGCCTAAGTCATGAAGAGCTTTGTAGGTGAGGCTAAGTGCCTTAAATTTAATTCGATGTTTTACTGAAAGCCACTGGAGTCCCTTGATGGCAGAAGAAACTGACTGGAATTCTGGAAGATAATGAAGAAGTCTGCACACTGTAATTTTTTCAAGTACTGAAGATTTAAATATAGTCCATTACAGTAGTCAAGTTTGGTGAGGACTAGCAGTTTAATGACTGTTTTCCTTGAATTGAGAGGAATAAAAGGAAGAATCATCCTGATCATTCTCAGGGTGTTGAGACTTGAGGAAATAACTGAATTAGTGTGTTTGCTAAAATTCAACTTTTCATTTATAAGGACTCCTAGATTTTTCACTTTTTGTACTGAGTAGGAGTGCTCCTAGGTCAGACTGCCAACAAGAAGGGCTCCAGAATTGGGGTCTATTACCGAAAAGTATAACCTCAGTTTGTCTGAGTTTAACTTAAGCTAGTGTTTGCCCATCCCGATACAGACAGCTCTCATTCAGTTGTGAAACTGGAGATTGATGTAATTGATATTGTCAGAGGCCGACACAATGATCTGCTTATCGTCAGCGTATGATGAGGGACTTGAAACCAAAATATCTAATCAGGAATGTCAGTTCTATAATATAGATGTTGAAAAGTAGAGGGCTCAATGTTGATTCCTGTGGAACCCTGCAAGGAAGAGAGAACGGCTTAGAAGATAAATTCTCCAGCATCACTGAGTGTTCTCTGCCCGTCAAAAACAACTGGAGCGGAGCAAGTTCTTTGTTGTTGATTCCAAGTTGTTTGAGGCGAGAGATAAGAGAAGAATGATCAACTGTATCGAAGGCTGCCAACAAGACGAGAAGAATAAGTGCTGCCGAGCCTCCTATGTCCAGGATAGTTCTTAACTCATCAGTGGTTTTTATTAACGCCATCTCTGTGCTATGTTTGGCCCTGAAACCAAATTGTGTTAGATCCAGTGACTGATTTGATTGACTGAATTGTGTCAGTTGATGTATTTAATATTTTGTCAATGTAAGGTTTTTTGTGCAGGAAGAATGGTGCTCAAGCTAGATCTAGCGTCTGTGTGGTAAGTTGCATGTATGTACGGTGCCTGCTGGTCGAGGGAACACACCTTGAAATCCCCGTATGTATGTGAGTCCAGAAACCCTCAATTTTAAAGCAAAAAACAGTCCAGGGCACACGTAATGAGAGTCAATATTGGTTCCGGACGGTACGGTGAACAGAACAGGATTTTAGATCTATACCAGATGAGTAATTTCACATGTGTTTAATGAGCCAAACTCCCCCTCTTTTGTTCCTTAGCTATTAGTTTGTTTATGTTTTGTATCATCCCCCAGCCCTGAAGAGTCACGGGATCACTCCCACATGTGACGAAACACGTGTCGGCTGGTTTCTCGCTTAGCTTGGCTCATTAAACACATGTGAAATTACTAATCTGGTGTAGATCTAAAATCCTGTTCTGTTCACCGTACCGTCCGGAACCAATATTGACTCTCATTACGTGTGCCCTGGACTGTTTTTTGATGTATTTATTACTTTTTCTACAATTTTTGCAAGAAAAGGCAATCTAGAAATAGGATGATGATTTGCGGGGTTATCTGGGTCCAGGTTGGGCTTGTTGAGAAGTGGAAGAATAGTAGCCTTTTTCCATGTTAGGAAAGATCCCTGTGCCAAACATCCCTTTAAAGATGTTGGTTAGGTAAGAGGCAATAGGGTCAGGGATCTGTTTAAGAATGGAGGCAGGGCATGGATCATAAGGTGACCCAGATTTGGTGGATTTGATCAAGTTAAGGACTGTCAGCACCTTAGTAAAAGTGAAGTGGCTGAGTTTAGATAGAGAGCTGCTGACAGGGGGGTTAGAGTCTTGAATAGGAAGGTGAACTATTGAAGGGCTAATACTAGAGTCAGTGGTGCTTGAAGAAGTGAACGGGTTATAAATTTGAACTACTTTATCACAAAAGTGGGAGACTATCTTTTCGTAAAAAGATTGGCTAATGTTGGATCCTTTTACCTCTGGCACTTTGGTTAGCTTACTTATGACCTGAAATAGCTCCCTTGCAGAATGCTTGGAGGATTCTATTTGTTGCGTGAAATAGGTGGTCTTTTCATTGATAATAATGACCTTGTATTTGGCAAGGGAGAGTTTATAGATTTCTTTGTTGTAAGAGTCATATTTGGATCTCCATTTCCACTCAAGCCTTCTGCAGTTTTGCTTTTGAAGGCGGAGGGGTTCAGTGAACCAAGGTGCAGATTGTTTCATTCTGCCTGGATGGAGATTCTTATGAGATACTGCTCTCGAAATAGCAGAGCTTAGCCAGTCTGCGTAGTAGACTGTAGCCTGATTTGGGTTGAGTGACGGTGTGGGCTTGGCCTGGGAGAGTTGTTGTTGCATTGTATTATAGTTAGTTTTACTCCAGATTTGATGGGAGGTGGGCTTCGGATCTATTTCACTATTTTGGGTAGGAGAAGGGACATTTCGTTCGAAGATGATAGCCTTGTGGTCAGTCCAGGTAAGAGGGAGAAATTCCTTGATAGAGAAAGATTATTTATTTAAGAAAATTACATGTAATGTATGACCGGCAAGGTGGGTGGGCAGATGCAGTAATTGAGGAAGGTTGATGGCATTCATGATATCTAACATAGCCTCAGTATCTTTAACCTCTAAGCAGTCCAAATGGAAGTTGAGGTCGCTTAGCACCAGAAATCACTTTAGCAGGCCCTGACCTCAACCAGAATATTTTTGGATTGGAGGAAGTTGCTCCTTTGGCTGGGGGTACAATAGATAAGCAGCCCTCTGAACGAGTAGTTGCTAGTTAATTGTAAACTAAAGGCAACAGTTTCGCATTCCAGATTAGGCAAAGGGTGGGTTTTGCACTTAAAGCAATTTTTATAGACCATCCCTAGTCCTCCTCCTCTTTTTAAGGGTCTATCCTCTCTGGCCATGGAGTATCCTTGCAGTGTTGCGTCTCGAAGATCAAGGCTAGAAGAGTTGTTTGCCCAGGTTTCTGTGATGAATATGATTTCTAACTGATGGCTCACTATGAATTTGGTGAATTCATGGGAATGTTTTACAAGTGACCGCGCGTTAATAAGTGCACATAGAAATTTTGGGGAAGTCTTAAGGGGAACTCTATTCGCCAAAGTGGTTTTGGTAATAGCGATGTTTTAATGCTGGTAATATGATAGCCACAGTTTTTACATTGCACGTTTGACCTTGTAGGCCCCTGAATAGGGTCAATATGTGTGCAGCAATGTTTAAATCTGTTAAAGGAATAGACATCTTTACCTGAAAAGGTAATACGCATCTCCTTCCCTGAATTAAAAAGGGCGGGGTATCCAGCCCTCAACGCAATTTGGGGCACAGACGGACGCAGACGGGCTTGCTTTCGATGCACCTTCAGCGCTCGCCTGTTGCGCGTGTCCACTGTGCAGACACACCATGCTGTTCTTAAAATAGGCCTCAACTTAAGGGGGTGTTGTTATCACCGTCAGCACCGGAACACAGAGATCCTAAAAACGAAGTGGCGAAATAAAAATGTTCAAACCTGGGGCCCAGCAACCCCACAGTCTCAATGCAAGCTCCCCTGCGAGGGGAAAGTACTGGGAAAACAGGAAATCATAAGCAGAGATGAGAAAAGTAGAAAACATAAAATTAAGTTAAAAGGTTGGAGGGACTTACCCACCACAAGATGGCGCCCAATGTTGGGAGCCAGGCAACTCCAAACTGGACGCGGGAGCCTAAGGCAACCGCTTCCAACAAGGAAAGGAAAAGGGCACCCAGTGAAGCATGCAGCGTCCGTGATACTACATCAATAAAACCGTCATACTCTAAAGTGCAAATGGACTAGCAGCGCTGAATGGCACATATTTTGTGTTTTTTTTTTTTATAAACATGCATCATTTGTGAGCTTACATCTTTGAGTAGGCTGCTTCAAAAAAGCCCTTTGAAGTCTACTGAAGCTGTACAAGTTATTTGGGAGGCCTATCCCTAAATGTGGGCCACAAGAAAGAGAAATATAAAACACTGGAAGAACTAGAACGTGTCATACTAACTAGGGAACAGACATTTCTGCGTACCCAAGATGTTGCAGAAGGTCAGGTAGTAGAACTTAAGAGGAAGGAATACAGGGAGTTAGCTACTGAGGCTGCCAGAGTAAAACACTGCGCTCAACTGTATCATATATGTCAACAGGGAGATTGAGCAAGTAAACTGCTAGCTTGGCTGGATAGGAGGGACAAGGCTGACTGATGGGTCAAGGCAATAAGCGGACAGGAGGGAATATAGAGGAGGGATCTGCTGGACAAAGCAGAGGGATTTGCTGAATATTTTACACAACTATACTCGCCCGTGTCCACTGCCACAATAGATGAGTCAGGGGAACTGATATCTGATATTCGGATCCCACAATTGACTATGGAAGGCCAGCAAACGCTGGATGCTGATCTCACAACTAAAGAAATTGTAGCGGCCATTCTTAGCATACAAGCGGGGAAAGCCATGGGGCCAAACGTCCTTCCAATCGAACTCCTCAAAATGACGGCCAGTAAGGTGACACTCAAACTGCTCAATATGTATCATGAGTGTAAAAAAGAGGGAGTTTTGCCAAGATACCAAAGAATTGCCTCCATAGTACTGATTCACAAGACAGGGAAGCCAGCAGAAGAACTCACCTCATACCGCCCAATATCTTTACTCAACGTCAAAGTCAAAATCCTGGCCAAAATATTAACGACCAGACTTCTCCCAGCTCTAATGAAGCTTGTTCACCCGGATCAGTCTGGATTTATGCCAGGCCGTAACACCGCATTGAATCTACGTCAACTGAACGGAGTGCTCGCTAGGAAAGACACAATTGGAGAAAGCGCTGCCATACTCTCCTTAGACTCTTGTATGGCCGTTGACACCGTCGAATGGCCATATATGTTCGCTGTCCTGGAGCGTATGGGCCTGGGGAAGACATATATTGAGTGGATCTGACTTTTATATGTGGAGCCGCTCGCACAGGTGGTGGTGAGTGGGCATACATCAAAGACCTTTGCTCTGCGCCGTGGAACAAGGCAGGTCTGCCCTCTGTCCCCAATTATATTCATGTTGGTCCTCGAGCTCCTGGTGAACTGGATACGAGGGGACCCTCTGATACGTGGACTAAAATGGGCAAATGAGTAGGAAGATAGAATCTCGTTTTAAGCTGATGAAATTTTGTTATATGTGGCATCCTCTTGTGTCTCAATTAGCAGGATACTCCAGATTTGCTCTAGCTATGGAAGGTACTCAGGGTACACCATTAATCAGTCTAAATCGGCAATATTCTTACTCCATGGCCCCACCCCAGCTCTAGCGGCTGAGTGCGGAGCAACCATTGTCTCAGACGGGTTTCGATATCTTGGTATATTCGCAACGGCCAACCCAAAACTCTTCTACAAGAATAACCTTCTGGGCCCTCTCACTCGGTTACAGAATGATGTCCGCCATTGGCATGCATTACCTCTGTCCCTGCTTGGACGAGCAGCGCTATACAAAATGATGGTTTTGCCCCGTCTCCTGTACGCACTGCAAAATACCCCATTGAGCGTACCTGAAACCTATTTCCAATCAATAGACGGGGAAGTCCGAACACAGCTCTGGGTTGGGAAGCCGCCCCGGATTGCAGCCCTCAAGCTGGTCTGGGGATGGTACGATGGAGGGATAGCCTTGCCAGACATCCAAGTGTATTACTGGGCAGCACACCTATCAATCATTAACAAATGGATATTTGATGCGCAGCAGGATCCAGCTTGCCGTATGGATAAGTGTCTGATGAGTAGCGGGGGATTTAGAGAAGCGCTATACACAAAGCCTTGCAGGCAGCACCTTACTGGCCCAATGGCCCTCGCGATCGCCCTATGGCACACTACTACAAAATAATTAGGCTGGTATAAAAAAGTGATTCAAAATACACCACTATGGCATGCAGAAATATTGGGCAAATTAAGCAGATGCGAGGGCTTTGATAATTGGGTATCAGTGGATTATCACATGTTGGTGACCAGGTTAAAAAAGGAAAAATAGTTATATTTGCTGACCTACAAACGGAATATGAGCTGTCCCCAAGTGAAGCCTTTAGATTCCTGAAAATACGACATGCCTTGCAGGCGGTGCTCCGGGAAGAGGGTTAAATACCGGAGGCCTCCCCGCTGGAAGATAGGCTGGTCACAGAGCATATAGGTCACAAGATAATATTACTCACTCATAGGAAGATAACTAACAGTTCTCCTGATCCGTTGAAGTGCCTATATGAACGCTGGCAGATGGATCTGGTAGACCTAGGGGGAAAAGGATTGGCGCGAGGCGTTATCCTCCCCGCGAGAAGTTGCTGTATCATCACGTCTGAGGCTAAAAGTTCTCCATCGAATTTCGTGTACATCATTTGTCAGGAGAGGTAGAAGCAGAGATGCAGAATGTAGAGGGAGATGTGGGGGGATTGGTACATTTTACCACACACTCTGGGAATGTTCAACTATCCAGACATACTGGAACGTAGTAAAGATGGTCGTCGTCAATGTGGTGTTGCTCTGACCCTGTCGCCCAAATTATGTCTGCTCAATGTATGGGAGGCCACCGACATGACTGTATGGACCAACTCTGGGTGGCCACTGGCTTTATAATAGCTAAGCGTAACATTGCCAGTAAACGGGGTGTGCTTGACCCACCGACTCAGGAAGAGTGGGAGTGAGATATTGACTGGTGCATGTTTGCAGGAAAGGCAGTCTACATGAATAGAGGCTGCCCCAAGAAGTAGGACAGGGTATGGGGGGAATGGAACGCAAATACAGGTAACATCTGCACCTCCCCTCCAGCCCAGGGAAGTGTCCAATCAGGGTCAATACCTGTCGGAGATTCCATTCCATCACTAATGAATAGGGAGGGGGTGAGCAAACAAGAGATGACTAACGAATATGAGACTTTCATCTGTATTATGTGATGTGAGCTGTTGTGTCTATATTGATATATGCTGTACCAACAACTTTAATTTAAAAAAAAAAAATACCAACTATACCAAAGAATGGGAGGTAAGTAGGTAAAATTGTATTTTTCTGCCTCATAGCCGTGCACCCTATTCCAGCACATTGGAGCAGACTTAAGATTCCGTAGAAGAACCTGTATTGTCTTCTGTTTGTTGCAAAAATGGTTCTTTGAAAATGATCTGAAACAGTGGGCATGTTTTGAAATTCTGCAAATAACTACCAGATTGCACATTAAGGGAAAGATTTATCAAAGTTTCTCGCAAGGCAAAGTAGCAGGACACCTTGCTGCTCTGCACTGCCTGAAAGGAAAAGGACATGAATGCGCCCTATTTAACATGACATGGCGCATTCCTGTCCTTTCCTTGCAGGTGCACAATGTGCTGCCTGCGTTGCAAGCAAGATTATGTTTGTGCAAGAAGGAACACCTTCCAGCACAAAAACAATCCTCAGAGGCATGTTGCTCTTTCTAACTGTGCTTCAGAATGCAGCACACTTAGAAAGAGGAATAAACAAGGAGAAATAAATATATTTCTCTTCGTTGCGGCTCTCCTGGGATGGTGTAGCATTTGGACGTATTCCCAGGTTTACAAGTGTTGGTACATCTGGGAACGCGCCAAAATCCATGGTTCGATGCATGGGAGCACCCACGCTCCACCCATGGGATGCCTCCGTGGCGCAGAGTACCACAAGGCAGCAATTTGCGCTGCCTTGCGTTACTCCAGATTTATTAAGCTACTGAGAGCCACGTAAGGTGGCTTTGAGCGGCTTGATAAATCTCACTTAGGTTTTGCATTGCCCATGTGCCCCCTTGCATGGCATGCAAGGGCGATACAAAACTATGATAAATTTGAATACAAAGTTTGGAAATTAGGATGTTTCGAAAGCTGTAATATCGGAATTGATAGTTATTAACACAGGCATCCATTGTGCAGTACGGATCCGACAGGAATGTGGTGTGACAATAAAGCTGAGTTGGTTAAAATCTTTAAAGGGATGATACATTTTACTTGCTAAATGCTCCTAAAGATCATGTGTGGTCTGCGCCAGGAATGTAGACACCACTTTCCGACATCAAGCCCAGACTGTGAGCGAAGGTCCGCCTCATGAACACTGAATTTAACTATGATGAATAAATGAGAAGATTCTTGCTACGCTGATGAAAAGCGGACCTTGGTTGAGTGCATTAGCACTAAGAGAGTGTTAAAGACTGACGTGAAAAGCAAGCCAGGCATTCAGAGCAAAAGTTTAACCTGTGTGACTCTTGAAATGCGACTGCCACACACGCTGTAGTAACTGAATTTAGTCCTTACATTATGCCAATATTCCCATAAGCACACAAAAGGTGAATACACATTTTTGTTTTTTTGTAATATGCAAACTTTCTCTGAGTTTTTATAGTTTTCATCTTTGAGGTTAAGGGAGAGGCACTGTAGTAAATAAGGTGCACATCACTGGAGTGTGGGTGACATCATGGGGGCAGATGTATCAAGATTCCATTTTGCGATTCCTAAATAGCGATTTTTAAGGAATCGCTATTTAGAAATAGCAAAATGGAATGTATGAAAAAAATCGCTATTTTTTTGCGATTCCTTACACTTCCTTATTTGCGAAATCGCATTTTGCGAATTCGCAAATAAGGAATAATTTCCCATGCATTCCTATGGGCCAGGAGGCCCATAGGAATGATTTTGAACTAATTCTCAAATTGCGAATTCGCAATTTGCTAATCGCAATTTGAGAATTATTTCAAGGGTGCAGGGGTGTCTGAAAGACACCCTGCTGCACCCCAGAAATGTACATATGTGTGCATATGGCGCACATACATGCCCCATGGGCATGTGTGCGCGTCACATGCCACCTTAAAAAATGCAAAATTGTGCATTTGTTGAGGACTTCGCAAATTACCATCAACTACAAGTTGGTGGTAATTTGCGATTCCTTAACCAAAATTCGCAAAAGAAAAATGCTTCATACATAGCATTTAAGGAATCGCAAAATTTGCGATTCCTTAAATGCTATGGCAAATTAAGGAATCGCAAATCTTTGCGATTTCTTAATTTGCAAATTTTTGTATGTGGGGAAAGTGAAAAAATGCACCATTAAGCATTTTCTTCTGAAACAAAAGGAATTGTTTGGTTATCAATCCTAAAACCATCACCAGATTGTGTAGTTTGCCAGATTATAAATTATGCGGAAAGAAATGAAAGAATACTTAAATGCATTAATTTCGTACAACCTAATTATGAGATGTTTGTTTTTTCCTCAGTCAGTTTCACCAAGTGCGGAGTAACCAAACACAATGTTTCCAGACAGCAAATATCGCATGAAGCCTTGGCAGCAGCAGCACCAGGTTTTAGTCTACTTTTTTTACTAAAAGGGAACCATACACTCCTACACTGCAAGAAAAAAAAGCTTCCCCTTCCCTCCTCTGCTTCCTCCACCCCCTCACCTGCCACCCCATCCATAGGCCCGCACATACATTTACCACCTGATCAAAGTAGAAGGTATATGTATGTGATACAATTAAAGACAACACTAAGGTAAGTGTTGAGAGAAACTTTATTCCGTAACACCACCACAGTCCAGTCAGCTGTGGAATCTTCAGAACAAGGTAAGCATGAACCAAGGGAACAGAGTGAGGGGGGGATGAAATGTACCAACTGCCAGATTATAACACACCTCCTATGCAAAGTGAACAAAAGGAACGGCGAGGAGAAGAGAGAGAGAGAGAGAGAGAGAGAGAGAGAGAGAGAGAGAAATATGAACAGGTACCGGGAACAGAGCATAAAAAGTACATTAGCATGGATACCAATAACAAATACTCTACACGAGCAAGGAAAACTAGGAAAATTCATAAACTCAGGTTAAGCTGTAGTCTCTGATCAACACCGGAGTAATCTTATTCCTCTGGGAAATTCTGAGAACTTGAGGTACCATATTCCCATTAGCTCCGCCTTGATCGGAACTGTCATTGTTCATAGCTCCCATTTGATCCGGGTTGGCGCCCGGCCCTTCCCTCCTCTTGAGAGGAACAATTCTGTCCATACTCCAGGTTTGGTTGTTCTCAAATTGCACCACATTCTTGCCAACCTTGGTAATTCTGAAGGGTTCAGAAAAAGTGTAGGCCCCCCTCCTGTGAGGTTTAGAAAGATCCACCCGAACCAAATCACCACCTTAAAACAAACAATATTTGACATGCTTTGTATGGTCATATCTGCCCCTATATTTGACCTGGTGTTCACCCATTTTCCTGGAAATTTCATTACAGTCCACTGCACACTTCCGTTCCATCTTTGAGTTAGGAGGGGATAACCTTGTTCTCGGTGCCCTGCCTTTTAAGGACATGAATGGGGATATTCTTGTGATAGAATTGGGAGTAGAGCGATACGCCCAAATGGTGTCCTGTAAAGCAGCTAAAGAAGATGTGCCATGAGACTCTGCCCTTAGTAAGCACTCCTTAAAAATCCGGTACATCCGCTCTACCAACCCATTAGCACGGGGACAATACAAGGCCGTTTTGTGGTGAACGATGCCTAGGTCACTCGAAAATCCCTTCATGTGCTCAGACGTGAATTGCACTCCGTTGCCCGTGACCAACACATCAGGGATACCTTCTTTAAAAAATTCCCCTTTCAAAAACGTTATGATGGCTTCTGTATCTATTTGATGCACACACTTGAACACTACCCATCGAGTGTGGTAATCCACCAAAACCACGATAAAACGCTGTCTGAGCATTTTGAGGTTAAGTGGACCAAGGATGTCCATTGCCAATTTGGACCAAGGTCTATTGGGGACCACTACAGGGGAAAACAGGGGTTTTTGTGTCTGGTGAATTTCATCACTCTTCCCACACTCAAAACATTCCTTTACAATGCTCCCTGTCATGGAGTCCATGCCTGACACCAATATTCCAAGTGTACCTTGTTCTTGGTGAGACTGGGTCCTAGGTGGCCTACGTGTGCTAATTCTACAATTTTTCCCTTTAACTTTTCAGGAGGGATGATCTTCTTACCTCTACAAACCATCCCTTCCTGTATGTTAAGCTCTAGTCTCACCTCCCAATACTTGCAAAGGGATGCAGGAACTTTGCTTTTGGTTGATGGCCAGCCCTCCCTTGTGTACACTTTAAGGGACTTCATTTCCTCATCGGCTCCTACACGGGCTTCCCATTCCTCTCTGTTAAGACTTGTTAACTGTACGACAATTTCCCCACACTCCCCATTGTCAAAATCCTCTTCTACTTCAATCGGTGCACGGGATAAGTAATCTGCCACAATATTTTGTGCACCAGGCACATATATGACCTTGAAGTTATAACCTTCCAAACCCAAAACCCATCTGGCAATTCTGGGTGTTTTCCTGTCCGACCCTTTTGTGGTGAAAACAAACATAAGGGCTTTGTGATCTGTTTTTACTGTAAATAGTATTCCCAATAAAAAGAACTTGAAATGTCTGATGGCCCAAAAACAGGCAAGCACCTCCTTTTCTACCACCAAGTAATTTTTCTCTGCACCTTTGAGTGAACGAGAGGCAAATGCCACGTCTTGTTCCCAACCCTTTGTTGCTGGCGTTAATACATAGAATCATGGGCTTGTTGGAGTCAAATCTACCTAGAGATGGTGCAGCCAAAATACCTTCTTTCACTGCCCTGAAAGCGTCATTACATTCACTGCTCTATATATAAGGGACCTTGGACTTGAGCAAGCTCCGTAATGGTTCTACGATGCTGGCATAGTTACAAAAAATTTGGAGTAATACTCCGATAGGCCAGGAAAAGACTTAAGGTCCTCAACACATGACGGCGCTTCAGTGTTTTGAACAGTTTCCACTAAATCTAACTTGGGTCTGATACCATTGTGTGAGATAGTGTGGCCCAGGCACTCTACCGATGCCACTCCTATTCGACACTTCTCCTTTTTTAAAGTGAGTCCAGCCTTTTCCAGATTGGATAACACACTTCTCAGCCTGACATTAGGCTCCCCCACATCCGTGCCATAGATGAGGATGTCTTCTTGGAAGCATAATGTTCCAGGAAGATCCCTTAGCACATGTTGCATAATGTGTTGGAAAGCAGCTGCAGCCGAGACCAATCCAAACGGCATAAGAAAGAACTGGAACACACCTAACGGCGTAATAAAAGATGTAAGGTGGAGGGAATCCAGATGGAGCTCTACCTGGTGATAGGCTGCTGACAGATCCAGAACACTGAAGCAACTAGCACCTTTGATCAATGGGAGGACCTTGTGGATGCGTGGCAGAGGTCTACCCAGATGTTTTCATTCAGGTGCCTCAGGTCCACACATAGTCTAATGTATTTACCACAGAGGCTTTGGTGGCGAGAACTATGGGAGCCAACCATTAGGAATTTTCAATGGGTTCAATCACACCTAAGGAAGGTAGGCAGTCCAGTTCAAGTATTAGGGGGTTTTGCATCAAGTGCCGTTGAAGCAAACACAGGACTATTTTTTCTGAATGAAATGAATGAACTGCCCCCGTTCATACTAGGCACTGCAAATCTTTTAGGACTGCTGTTGCCAAACCCATAGGAATTGTGAACGTGAATCAAAAGCTACCAATATATACTTATCTCGGTTAGCTAAATTTAGGAGACTGATATGGTCCAAAGAAATCATCCGGAATGGGGAAAATGGGAAAATGTAGTATTTACATGAATGAAAGGATCAAATGGAAGAGAGATGTTTAAATAATCCAACTTAGTATTGGATTTAGAAAATAAAGGGGGATATTCTCAAGAACGTGCGATAATCATCGCCAAAATAGGTTAACACAATTTTTCATATCGCCTTCTATCACAGGAAAATAACTCTGTGTTAATGTCATATTCACAACATGGCGGTAACATGCAATAGTTTCCCGATAACGCGTCAAATGTCCCCGATAAAATTACCGGGACGGTGATAAAAATCTAAACCCAAACATGAAAAAAGTGGCGATGGACCCAACTGCGATAAATAAATTCAGCGATAAGCAGCACCAGGGCTACAAGTCCCACAAGTCAGGCGGTAAAAATCACTATAAAAGCGGCAACAAAAAACACAAACAACTGCTAAGCACCATGGAGGTAGCCAGAGCAAGTACAGAGGACAACCAGAACCCCACCAGCCCCTCGGAGGACCAGCTTGGGACCTCGGGGTCAGGGAAGAGCAAGGAGAAGAAGAAGAGGGACCTGCATTTCAGTCCACAGGAAAACCAGATCTTCATTACGGAGGTGATAGAACACAACCACCAACTGTTCATCACCTCCACTTTGTCATTGTCAACTAAAAATACAATATGGCAGTCCATCTTGGCCAAGGTGAATTCAGTCGGAGTGAAGAGAAGAGAAGTGGATGACTCCAAGAAGCGCTGGACCAAGCTGAAACTTGCAGCCAACCTGAAAGCAACAATGCATTGGGGAAACGGTGGCAGGAGTTGGGGGACCGGACACTGCACAAGATGACCTTAGCAAACGGCAACAGGGTGAGTAACGACCAGGGACTGAAGGGACAGGGGAGATGTGCACAATTGCACACATCCACAATTTAGTATAGCACATCTGCAGACAAACCATGCCCAGAGTCACAACTCCGACCAAGAGCCCAATTTACTCAAGTCTGCAACATCTCAGCACTGGATAAGCACAGAAGTGAAAGGCACACCGCCTGAAAGGGATAAGGGCCAGCCAAATCAGAGCTGAAGGGGCAACTCATCCACAATGCAGCACACACACATATAAATCAGAGCCCCTCAACATTGATAACAATGTGGTACAAACTGCAACACTTTCACAACAGAACAGAGGACACAACTGCTGCCGCTTGTGTGTAGAAAATGGTCATTCGCATTTGGCATAGCAGGAAACTGTGAGATGATAATGTACAAGTACAACCTCACATCTGTGATGGTGTAGAGATGTCAACTGGACCGAATCATGTCTTGCATGTGGCAAATGAGCGGCATCACTGTGTGTTACATTGCCTCACAGCTGCTCCTCCCTCCCCCAAGCCTATTTACTTGTGTACGCTGCACGGTTGCATCACTTGCTCTTCTACGGCACACCATTGTCATGCCTGTATGCGCATGTTTACAAGCCTGACAACGACACTGTGATGTTGGCCGTTGAATGTGGGCGGCCACGTGAGTGTAGGCCTCTTTTGCGAGAGTACGTTGGGGCCCAAAAGGTGAACTAACTCCCAAAATCCCAATTGAACGTGGAGTGCGCCAGGGGTGTGTACTGGCACCCACATTGTTTTCGCTATTTGTGAATGACATTCCTCTATATTTGGAGGGATGCAAAAATGATTCTCCCAAGTTGAATGGCGAAAAAGTTACTTCCCTATTGTTTGCGGACGATACCATTCTAATTTCCCAGACGAAAAAAGGTCTCCAAGCTCTGTTAAATTCTTTTAATGATTATTGTAATAAGAAAGGACTGGAGATTAATGGGAAGAAGACAAAGTGTATGGTCCTAAACCCAACTAAAACTGACAAGGGCTGTCCAACCTTAAATGGACTAAGACTGGAATCTGTCCCGCATTTTGGTTATTTGGGGGTAACATTAGACTCCAATTTCACATGGAAAGCCCAATTGGAAAAATGTAAGATGATGTTTAGCCAGAATACAAAACCTATTCTTAGAGAGCAAGGCAAAAGCACCAGTAAGGCGGTGTCCCCTGCAGTTGAACTTTTTAAATTTAAGGTTCAACCGGCAGTGTTATACGGTTCTGAAATCTGGGGCCCATGGTCTAAAGATGCTTTCAGGGTCTTGGACAATAACTTTTTGAGAAGCTTGGTCAGAGTCCCTAAAAGTACTCCTCTGGTCCCACTTCAGCTAGATTTAAATTTTCGTAGAACGGACCATCATATTATTCTACGTCCTTTATTATTATGGATCAGGCTGTGGCGGGTACCCGAGCTGCAAGTATATAGAGATGGGCTCATAGAAATCCTGGAGCTTGACAGCTTCAAGGTGATACCCTGGTTTAAACATGTTAAATTTTGGCTTACCTTACTAGGTTTGAAGCATTATTGGGAACACCCAGATTCACTTCCACCTAATTCAAAAACTATGGTAAAGGAGTGCTTTTAGTCGTACATTAAGGATATGACCAAAAACGCTTCATCTAGTGGGTCACTTGTAACAAGGTTTTTTACATTCAAAGATGATCCATTCTTCGAGACCTTTTTGGATGAAATAGAACCACCCTTAGCAAAGACCTTATTTCTGAAATTTAGATATGGCAATCTCCAAATCGGTTCAACGTTGGTTCGTTGGTCTGGCGGCGCAAACTCGACAAACCACGGAGAAGATGAGTTATGTACCATGTGTGGATGTAACCAAAAAGAAAATGAGTCACATATCCTCTTTCTCTGCCCAGCATATGCTCAGGCTAGAAAAAGATGGATTAAACCTATATGCTTAATACTAGGTGTAAGATCATGTTCCCAGGCTTTAAGGATTTTTCTGTCTAACACTAGCCAACCTATTGTATTTAGTGTCAGCAAATTCTTGCATAGCATTTTTTTTCTAAGAAAAAAAATGGGATACAAATTGTAAATGTCAAAATTGCTGCTTATCAACAACAGAAGGTAATTGATGAATTTTCATTCCTGTCGCCTATAATTGTTCTTAACAAATTGTATAGTTATTATGAATGTTTTAACCCTTTGGATTCTACTTGAGAACCGACATGAAAATCGAACGAACTTACATAGCAAGTGGTGTTTTTTAAAAGAAATGTTTTATTGTATCTATGTAATTGTTCTTTTATGGTATTCATGCCGAAATAAAGATTTAAATGAATGAATGAATGAGTGTAGGCCTATGGTAAGGATAGGGCAGACACAGATGTAGAGTTCATGCCTGGCTGAACTCGCGCTGCGATTAGGGCTAGGCATTTGGCTCATGCTGCGGCAATACAGATACACACAACCCTTGGCATGTATGGGCCAAGACCCTGAGCGGTCTTGCGCACCTTCATTTCTCGGTTTGTGCGAACCCGCCCTTCCGGTGCATGCTACATTGCAACATTGTCGATTGCGGGCCGTGTGGCGCCGACACTACAACTGAGACACACGCATTAGTTACTTCCTTGTCCAAGCCAGAAATGAACCACGCCCAGAGACCCGGGCAAATTCATCACACCCCTAATCTGGACTGGCGTATGCTGGCCCAGCCCACTCCGCTTATGCTTACAGGGGGGACGACAAAGCTACATGTCCAAGGTCCTACCCATTGCCTGAGGTGACATGGTTGCGTACGCTGTCCACAGCACAATGTAATGTGGTAGGGCCCGGGGCCATCATGCATACATAATTACCACACAGACACACTCAGATAGATAGTGGAACTGGCTCCGGGCTCGTGCGCCCGGACCCTTTTTATTACTAGGGTCAAATGTCCAGCGATGCCTGTCCTGGATAAGTGTGGGGGGAGTGCAAGTCAGCCCTCAGTGAGTGGTTGTTGCTGGCAACAACTAGAACAGTGATCATCGGATCACACACACATGAAGGGTCCATGACTTGCAGTGCACTGAGGTAGGGGCACCAGATCTGAAATCACACACACAAGATTCAATCATAAAGGGTCCATGACTTGTGGTGTGCTGAGATAGTGGCACCGGATGCACTGCAGCTGGCATGGGCCTACCGCCACGTGGCAATGACTTGAGCTGCACTGAGGTAGGGCCACCAGAGCTGAGCATGCTCATGTGAAGAAATTGTTAATGATTGTGTCCATTGGGGATATTCCTGCTGCAGCTGCAGTGGGTTGTGGTACACCTCACTCATCTTCATCATCATTGTCCCAGTCTTCCCCACTGCCTGAGGTGACATTGTTGAGTCCACTGTCCACAGCACAAAACTCAATCATAAAGGGTCCATGAGTTGTGGTGTACTGAGTTAGAGGCACCTGAAAAGCTCAGCGTGTGCGCAGCCAGGGATGATGGCGTGTCCTTGTAGGTCAGGATTGGATGTAATATGTGTGAGCCCTGCTGACCACAGTGTAATCCGGAGGCAGCGATCAGCAAGCGCCCACAGCCATGTGGCGTTGACTTCAGCTGCACAGAGTTAGTGGCACCTAATGAGCTCAGCGTGTGCGCAGCCAGCGATAATGGCGTGTCATTGCAGGTCAGGAATGGATTTGATATGTGTGAGCCCTGCTGACCGCAGTGAAGGTCGGAGGCAGCAGTCAGCAAGGGCCCACAGCCACGTGCCATTGACTTGAGATGCACAGAGTTAGTGGCACCTGAAGTGCTCAGTGGGTGCGCAGCTTGCGATGATGCGTCGTCTGGGCGGGCCGAACTGAAAGCAATGTCTGTTGCCTACTGGACTGCGCCATCAATAAATCAAGACTCAATTTGAATTGGGAGACCTGCTGACCACAGTGTAGGCCAAAGGCCGTTGTCAGCACACACAGAACGCCACGGTGCTGTGCCGCTGGGTGCCCGTGTCATGGAAGCAAGCGATCGGCTGAGGAGGCTGGCGGTCACGGCGGCGGACTCGTGACAGGGTGAGGGGTGCCGCCCTGGCAGATGCGATGGCAACCCCACCCAGAGCCCTGGCCTATTTATTCACACTCCTATGCTGAACTGACGTATGCCAGACCAGCCCAGTCTGCTTATGCTTACAGTGGGGGGGGGGGGGGGGAATGCTTCCCCACAGCCTGAGGTAACATGGTTGCGTCCACTGTCCACAACACTACAAACACCAGCAGTATATGTCCACATGGACATGTCTGTGCTCTGCATACAGAAATCTGTCCAGCACATCACCGCCACACTTGGCATTGTGAACATTCTTATTCATGGGTGACTTGCCTCCTTCACACATACTTGGTTCCCACCTCTCCCCACATTCTGCAATTGTGTGGCTGAGGGGCCATGCCGTTTTCGGAAGGTGAGCTGTCATGTTCTGCGCTGTCTCAGTGGTAGCCCGGGGAGATAAGGGGGCCTGGGGGTGGTGGCGGTGGGTGTTGTGGCCCTCTTGGGTCTCCGCGCTGCATGATCAGTAGCTCCATGACATGTGTAAGTCTTCAGATGTGGCTCTGGGCTGATCTCCCTTTCATACTGCAGGTTGTCGTCCTGCTTAACACCAGTAAAAGGCAGGTGTGAAATCCCTGCTGCTAACGCGCCTTATCGCCTGTTTTTGGATTACATCGCAGATCTGGCTGGTCGTGTAGAATATCGCGAAGTGGTGTTTTGGTGTGTTTTTGCACTGGAATGCCTACTCTGCATATCATTAGTGTTAGTCGTCACTCTCATCCGTGGTGATGTTTTTTGCTGCAGCTATCGCTGGAAAACTGGCAATATCAGCAGTTTGCACCAGCTTGAGAGTAGGGTGATAAATCTATTGCCCCTTTTGCGGCGCTAAAGTGCCAATAAATCTGCGATAAGTCCTTGAGAATAGGCCCCTAAGTCGTTGTTATTTATTCATCCATAAGTCCTAGAAACAAAACATCAAGAGTTAGCACCCTTGTTAGTCCAGAATAGTATTCAGGGTATTGGACAATGGTATACGAGATTAAGCCGAAAGCTGAATAAGTGTGAGACATCCAATCCCTTTAAGAAATGGGAAAAATAAATTAAGTTTCAGAATATGGATCACATTTGGTTAAAAGTATATCAATTTGTACAAGAATCATTCAGTGGAGCAAATGTTGATGAATACACTTTTTTAAAACGGCTACTTCATATACCTCCAAGGCTCTCAGCAAATTGAATGCCCAAATATCCCCAAGGGCGTTTCGCTATCAGAGATTGGATGCATATATTAGTATTATGATCTAAAATTGCATCATATTAGAATGAAAATAATGAAATTAATAACACATCAATTATTTGTCACTTGAATTTAGATTCCTGAATTATACTGTAAGGATCATCATTGCATGTGACAAATTTAGATCAGAATAAGGGAAGATTCATCTTTATTGCCGTTGTGATTGCACAATCCTTAATTACACAAAACTCAAAATCAGTTCATGTACCTACTTCACAGAAGTGAGCGGGAGCGAGCGGGAGCGCGCCGGGAGAAGCCCGGGACAAGGGCGGGACCGTCTGTGGCCGTCCGGGGCCGAAGGAGGCCGGGCTGGGCCCACTCTCTTTCGCCTTAACCCCCCGTTCCCAGCTGGACTGTGTTACAGAACTCAGTTATGTCTACAACGGTCCAAGGAGAAACTCCATCAAGGGCAGGGGGGAGTATTAATGGGCCCCTGGATAATTTTTTTAAACCAGCGAAGGGGGAAGGGGGAAAAGAAAGCTCCCTAGAGAAGCGTAGAGGCGAACGCCGTCGCTCTATTGAGTCCATGAAAAATCGACCTATTAGCGAAATAATCCCCTACCCTATCTCTCAAGAGGAAATTCCCCGTCAGGGCACTCCGGTTATACCAAACCAAGAGGACGTCCCTATACTCCTACGGGATACTGTTTCTAATCCCGACACACTTTTTGATCAGTCCATGGAAGTTACCCCACCACCAACCGACAGTAATGCAATGGCTGATTTGATTATTCTAACATCTCCGGTAGCTAATACTAAGAAAACTAAACCTAAGCAGTCTGTGGTGGTGGAGATACACGGCCCTCCACCCAATAAACGTAGAAGAAAGACAAGGGGTGGGCAGGGGAAAAAGAAAACTCCCCACTCTGACTTTGGAAAAAACCATAAGCCGGTGCACTCCCCTGATAGGCCCAGAGTGAATGTACAAATAGCTGCTCCCCCTAAGGGTAACAATATACCTACTGTCGTTGCTAACAGTGACTTAGGGACCACTCCATCTAACATACCATCTCCTGTTGTAGCTCTCGGGAGCATAGAATTCCTACTAAAATCACTTCTGACACCTATCAGTGAGAGTCTAAAAAGAATAGAGACCAGGCTTACTACCTTAGAAGCTACCCTAGTTAGTCTGAATGCTGCGACTAGCAAACAGAATAAAGCTGCTGGGCCAAATACCTCATCAGGGTTCCTTCCCCGTTCGCAAACATCCAACTCCAATATGGGCCCCATACAGGGCACTCCCGTGGCTCCCCCCTTGCAACCACTTAGGTCTATTCAAGTACCACCCCCATTGAGTAGCCCTAATACTGTCCCTCTTGCGCTAGCAGCAGCAGCCACACATGGTCCATCTCTTGGCACAATCCATAGAACTCAATCAAACGTTAGTTCTTCCCCCCCTCAGGTTGGAAGGCTCGCACCTAGAACCTGGAGACCAGATTTGCCCCCGGAAACCAATAGTTTTATGGTAGTACTGGCGGGTGTCCCTTCCCTGGAAAGTGGTGAAGAAGAAAATTTTATAACACTCAAGAGGAAAGTCATCAAGTGGCTTAATTGGAACAGGCCCCTACCTCCTCATTTTAACAATGAGATCACCATGGTTAGAAGGGTACCTTGGCTGGGGAGGACGAGGAAAACAATCATGGGGGATTGTATCATGGTGTCCTTTCGCGACCCAGGCACAGTTCTACATATTTGTGCAGGGATGAATAGATCATTGGACTCCACTATACAGTCCCTGCCAGTCTCCTTCTTCTTCCCCCCCACCCGTATGTACCATGAGCCAGTACAAGGCAACTGGACAAGGGTAGAGCGGAGACCCAGATATCGGGAAGATGCCGTACGTCCAGTTAACCGACTGCCGGATACCCCTTTTTTCATTATAATCGGTTTAATTGTTTGGGGGGGTTGGAAGGGGTTGATTGACTGTCTACAAACATAGCTTCAGAACTAATGACTCCGGAAAATGGCCCCAGTGCTTCTCATGAGCCAGTTGGAGCCATCACAGAAATCGTACCCGATGTAACAAACTACGATCCAACTGTTACTTCTGATATGGAGCACCTGAGACTTATCTGTTGGAATGTTGCTGGACTTGTCAACAAGCTATCCACCCCAGACTGGGTTACATACATTGAGACAGGGGATGTTTGCATGTTTCAGGAGACCTGGGCCAGGGAGGAACACACCCATCAGGGATACCAGTCTTTTTCTATCCCGGCCAGGTGGGAGGGCAAAGGCCGTCCTTCTGGTGGATTAACAACATGGGTAGCTTCCCACCTAGGCTGTGAGGCTTCACGCTTATTGGTACCATCTGATGACATCCTTGTGGTCCTACTATCCTGGCCGAATCAAGTAAAACTTGTCTTAATTAACATCTATTCTAGGCCAGTGGGAGTAGCCAGGGAGTCACCCACGATTGATGAGCTCGCAGCCTACTTAGTCGAAATACCGGGAGACTTACCCTATATAGTAGGAGGGGACCTAAATTCCCAATTTGAGCCACTGCCTGGCCTCTTAGAAGGCTTCCAGATGGAAGAAGAGGCCAGGTGGTTAGTACCATTGGTAGAAGCTCCTCCCCCGAAGGCTTGGACTCCCGTAGCGTTACAGATCACCGCCCTAACCCTAAAGTTTGGAATTAGAGCCTGCAATGGGCGGATCAAGTCAGATGTACCTAGTAGAACAACCTTTAACAGAGCGGGAAGAAAATCCCGCTTGGACTATGTTCTGGTACAGATAACCAACTGGCCTACCATTAGGGACTTTAGGGTTACTGAACGGCTGGAAAGTGATCACAACGCATTAGAACTGGATTTTATACACCCTGGCTTCCAACAACCCATAACAACGAGTAAGGGAAACCTACCTGAGTTGCTATTAGCCAACAACAAAAAAAGGGTCAGGTGGGAAAAAATAGTTGCAAGTCAGGAGAAACTCCCGAAGCTTTATGCTGGGCTAATCCCCATCCTAGAGAGTGTAGGAGGCTTGGACATCGAGAGGGGCAATACTGAAATACTTGGCAAATTATACCAGGCCCATGAAGATCTTATAAAGGGTATGACACCCATCCTGTTTAGTAACGCACATAATGCAAGGAGGGGGCAAGCGCAAAAAACCGTGTGGTATAATACAGCCTGTAAAAAGGCAAAACAAGAACTTTTAAGAAATATTAAGGAGGGCTCAGGTGGGGAGACGGTAAGAGAAAGCAGACGGGCATATAAAAAAATACTCGCCCATGCTAAAATTGAATGGGAGGAGAGCCAATGGGAGGAGCTCAACAAATCCCTTGTAATGGGAGACCATAGAATGTTTTGGAGAATAGTGAAAGGGGGGTCGGGGAATCTCCTTTCAGCTATTGAGCCCAACATCGCAGCTGGGGTTTGGCAGGCTCATTTTCAAGCCCTTTATAGCTCGATGAGGGGAGATAGCTTGGGTGATATCTGCAGTGCCCAGGGGGCATATGAGGGGGAGCCAATAACAGTGGGAGAGGTTAGGGCAGCAATAGCGGGTTTGGCCTCGGGCAAGGCGCCGGGACTGGATGGCCTGCCTGGTGATCTTTTTAAGCAGGAACCAGATGTTTGGGCCCCATATCTAGCCGTTTTGTTTAATGGAGTCTTAAGCGGCATGGAAGTCCCAAGTACTTGGCTGGGGGCGGAGGTGGTTCCCATATTCAAGAAGGGCTCGCCCCTGCTCCCAGCCAATTACAGACCGATTAGTCTGATTGATGTACCTCAGAAGCTCCTAGGGAGGGTACTGCTTAATAGGCTCCAGGACTGGGCAGAAGAAACGGGAGTCCTTAGTCCCTACCAGGCTGGATTTAGGAAGGGAGTATCAACGGTGGACCAGGTCTTCAGACTGAACATCATTTACTGGAGGACAGTGGTTTACGATGGTGGCACCTTATACACAATATTTGTGGATTTAAGAGCCGCCTTTGATCTGGTGCCCAGAGGCAAACTCTGGAGTGTCCTGTCCGAGATGGGCGTACCTGCAGACATTTTAATAATTTTACAGAAGTTGCACCATAACAACTATGCCCGGGTCCGATGTGGAAAGTCGGGGGAGCTGACGGACAGATTCCCCGTTGACAGGGGGGTTAGGCAGGGCTGTGTGCTTGCACCGACCCTGTTCTGCCTCTTTGTCAACGGGGTAATCGCCCACTTGAACGGCATTGAACACACTGACGCTCCTAAATTGAACGGCAACAGGGTGCCTGCAATCATGTTTGCAGATGACACCCTGCTGCTGTCCAAAACCCCGATGGGGATCCAGCGGATCCTTGATTCTTTCGTGGCTTTTTGTATGGATAGGGGCCTAGAAATTAATGTTGGAAAAACAAAATTCATGGTCCTGAATCCAAGTAAGAAATTGCGCCCGAATCCACTTCTGGGAGAGGCACGGTTGGAGAGAGTCTCCACCTTTGACTATCTAGGTGTAACCCTGAATGAGTCCATGTCGTGGGGGGCACACCGGACTAAGGCCAACCTTAAGCTAGTACAGACTACGGGGGGCATCGCGCGGATGCTGAAAAATTCGACTCATCGGCCCTTGGGTCCGCTCATCCAGATCTACAAGGCGCAGGCCAGGGGCGCTACAATGTACGGGGCGGAATTGTGGGGACACACACCAACCCGCAGTCTGTCGGTAACTGAGAATAATTTTATCAGACAGATAACTGCACTCCCGCCAAGCACCCCGCTCCTTCCACTAAGGTTAGATCTGGGATTGAGACCAATAGCCGATGAAATAGGACTTAGACCCATAGTCTTCTGGCGAAGGTTGTGGAGCAGTGAAGCACTCTCTGCCTACAGGGCTGAACTAAGGGAGCTGTTATCTCACCCGAAAGCGTTACGCATCCCCTGGTTAAAACATATTCAGAATCTATGTATGGCACTGGGGTTTCCTGATCTTTGATCCGATCCTGCCGATGCCTCACTAAATATCTCACGCAGAAATTTGGCTGACGCCTATTACGCTCATAAACTATCCTCGGTTATGGAAAATCAGCGAGAGGGATCACTGACTTCTGTGTTTATGTTGGGCAAAGATATATACAGGATGGAAAGGGTGTTGGACGCTATGTCCCCCGTGCTGGCTAGGAAGCTGTTTCTGCAATGGAGATACGGCATCCTGCCCCTGCGGGCCTTTACCAGCTCTTGGACAAACCCGCCCTCCTCCAAGCAGTGTCCAACATGCTCTTATGCTGAGGAAAGTGATCTGCATGTAGCTCTGTTTTGCCCCACGTACTCGAAAGCGAGGAAATACTGGCTTCTCCCACTTATTAGAAATCTTGGTGGTAGAGAGTATTTCCCAATGTATAGAATTTTAAAAACTGATCTTTCGAGTCCAACTGTGTTTGCACTGGCTAAATTTCTCACCAATGTCTGGCATATTCGTACTAGTTTGCTGAAGTCACGGTCCTTGAGTTAGCTCCAAGTCTTTTTAAATTTAACCCTGATAGTTTTAACTGACATATATGAACGGTTTTACAATGTATAATTATGTATTATTGTTATTGATGATGTTTTATGGTGTATATGTTTTATGCTGTTGTATATCTTTGATGGCCGTATGGCCGAAATAAAGATTAAGAAAGATACACTTCACAGAACTGGTTGAATAAAGTGGAAAATTGGAAACAATTTAATGACTTTATACAATTCAAACAAATATGTAAGAAAGGTTTTTGAAAGTTTTGCACTATAGGTAATTCTATAACTAAGTAACAATATTGTTTTATGACTTTTTGGTGCATATTACTTATTTAATTCAGAACTTTTATATGAATTATGCTACAATTACCCAATACAAAATTCTAATTGTTGTGTCCAGCAAAATCTTTTCCTGGGAAAACCATGCTGGAGCTGATCCTATTATTGCATGAATGTAGGATATTCCACCAATGGATCTTCATTTAGTTTTCCAGGAAGTGAAACCGAGGGTGTCTAATTGTTAGGGTTAAGAGGTAACAAGTAATAGATGGAGTCTCGCACAAGAGGTATCTTGGTAACCAGCGCTGGTGGAACACATGGCACTAAGGTTCAGAGTCTTAAGACCCACTGTTGAAAGCGCCCAGTTTCAAGTATCGACAGAAGCTATATAACATTTGAGAACGTTGTCTACCTTCTTCACCAGATGCTTCTTGTCCTTGAGGAGAAACCTGTGTATTGATGGCTGGAGAGGTACTAAGTATGGAGGGAAAGTGGGGGGGCGCCTGACAGCCTCGCCGCAAGATAGCCACCACCGTGTGAGGCTCTGTGGACCAGAACGTTTATTCAACGTTTATCTGCTGCCATCATTGAGGCTACCGGTGGCCGACCAGAGGAGAGGCTCCCATCACTGCAACAAAGAAGAAGGCAATTAGAGGAACACATGGATCCCGCATGACGGGGCTACCATGATCTAGGGAGGTGTGGCCTGTGGCCACATGTGGGAGAAGGGCCACCTGCGAGGACTTGCAGGGCACCAGGGAAAATAAAGCATTGATGGATGTGACAGAGCCGACTGTGGTGGATGGCGGAGGCCCACTGAGGGAAAGGAGCTCGCTACGACGCCTGGGGACTGGTTGAACAGCATCTGCAGTAATGACGTCATGCTCTGTGACAAAATGCTGCGTGTGCAGGGCCCGGGGGCATTGTGGCCGATGCCATGGGAGCTGTGACCAGACCGGATGGGAGACGGAACTGATCTGCCTGTGGGATCTTGCGGTGCACAAGAGTAGGTTAGGTGCTGGCTCCTGCCATGTGCTGCAGAGGCCCAGGAAGTGAGCAGAGTCTATTGCAGAGGTTGCGGCCCGATCGAGCACTGTCCAGTAATGACAAAGTGCTCCACGCTCTTAGTGGAGCAGTGCAGTGACTGCCACTTGGGCCTCCCTCGCTGGCGACTGGCATCCCGGCCGTTGGTGGACCAGAGCTGGTACGGGCCGGGCCAGTGTGGATGGCCCCTTCCGAGGTTCTGTGACGGTCAGAGTGTGCATATGAGAGGCCCTGGAGCAGAGAGCTGCTCTGTGATGCCGCTGAGTTAGGGGCCTGATTGCTAGAACCCCTGAGAATTGGACTCCCTGGTAGGTGTGTACCCCCGAACCCTGAATTTGATTAACTGTGGAGACTGGAGAGGTGCTGTTGCGGGTGCATAGTGTGGAGCATAGCGGAGTTGGAGGTCTGTTGAGGCCTGAAAGACTGCATCCTAGGAGAGCCCAGTGCTGAGTGGCGAGCAGGGATGCTCTGGATGCCTGCTGGCCTGGTGAGGGTCAACTGGAGTGTCAGAATTTTTCCCTCGCACGGACCTCTACGACCCCCCCTAGGGCCGGTGAGGTTATGAGCTCCCTGATCATACCTTGGCACTGCGAGTGCCTGGTCGTCACCTGGTGGGCCCACCTACACTGTACCAATATGGGTAAAACAGATGTCAGATAGTCAAAGTTAACCTTTGAACAGCAGAGGCTCCCGCAGGGAATTGAGGTCCTGAGGGAAGAGTGGAATGCAGCCTCCGCAGCAGGAGGGGATATTCCCTTGGAACCTGACATACGTGCCATGTTTAGAGACCTTAAACAGTCCCTCACAGCTATGGACTACAAAATTGACTCTCTGTCTGACAGACTTCATCGCCTGAAGATGAAGGTGTGCACTGAGGATGAGCAAATCAGTCAACTAGAACAAAGCACGTCCACAGTAGAAGATGATAGCAACACCACAAAAGCTGCTTCACATGGAAAAAACACTGGAACTCTTTTGCAATAAAAATGAAGATTTAGAGGCCAGATCAAGGAGAAATAAAATCTGAATTATGGTGATTCCTGAGTCTATGACCATGAAGCAAATTGAGGACTATGTTGAGGAGAGGTTGCGGTCTCTGTTTGGGGAGACGCTGTCCACAGTGTGCATAGAGGACCAGGCACACAGTTCGCTGGGGCCGAGGACTCCTACCGGAACCCCTGCGTGTCCCATCATTGCCCGGCTCCTGAATCATAGGGACAGAGACACGGTGTCATGAAAACTTGAACATTGATGCACATTGACTAATTTCTCTCTTGGATACACCAGTTACTAAGCAAAACAAGGATGATTGGTTTTAGAAATGCTTGTTTGGGTGTCTACGTTATTGGTTGGGACAATGTTTGTTGTCTGCCTAGGAACTGTTGTCTCATTATGAATATTCATAAGGAACACGTTGGGCAGGTGCGCTGAACTGACGCTGCTCCACACGTGCATTGAAGCCTATAAAAGGCTTACTGACTGGAGGTTAGACGCTTCGCTTCTTGAGCAGACAGAGCGTCACGTCAAGAGCTCCAGATTTCTCCCTCGCCCAGCCCCGCCCGCCGGCTTCGACTCTGTGCTTCAGCCTGAGGGTCCCCAGTCCAGTAAACTCACACCTGCTACTCATTCAAGGACCCTGCGAGCCACGGGGAGACAGCGACCGGAGGTTTTCTTCTTCTTTAGGGGTTTTCCGGCTTCCCTGAACTCCGTCTAGAGTGGGTCTCTTGACTTCCGGTTTTCCGACGGAACGGTTTCTCGTCGGACCAATCGGTCCCACACCTCTACCGGTCCCCGCATCTCGAGTGCCTCCAACCAGAGACCAAGTAAGACTATTTAGAGCATTATTGACTTCGGGAGGAGGAAAACAAGCCTTGCCAAAAACAATTGTTACGAACTGATAATCTTGCAGATAACTTCCTTTTGATCAAAACGAATTACTGTTTGTGAACTCATTAATAAAAATCAAAGGTGTAGCAGTGACTTTAAACTGCAGGGCCAGTAAGACACAGTGTTATCTAGGAATTATAAGTACCTAGTTGTGTAGATTGGGGTTCTTGTCTGTCTTCTCTTCCTGTTTTAAACCTACAGAGCCCAGTTAACAGACCCACGCATTACAGTGCAAGGTAAGGCAGAATCAATGCATGCAAAGGTTCAGTTGTTTGTTTACTAACCAGTTGAAAGACTAAGAGTCAAATCTAAAGAATGTGGATTATTTACTTGACTCCTTATTTGTTTAGGATTTTCTGAAAGTACAATTACGTAAAGAAGTGCCATAGAACTTGCACATTGAAGTATAGGAGTGGGCTTAGCTCTTGGTTGGTATGTATGTTCGTTAAGAGATTTCTGTGGTCATACTCATAGAGAGCTATGGTAATTATTGCTTGGATTCTTATGATTGTCAATTTTCTGAATATTGTTTTAGCCTTTAACTGTGATTTTCGCAACTCACTAGAAAAGCCCAGAATACTTCAGGGGAAACTGACAAATATCTCAAAGAAGAGATCCTGTGTTGTGTTTCTCTCCCTTCCCCTATCCACTACCCTTTCCCTTCCCAACTTCCCTTTCCCTTTTGGGGTCAATTGGTTGTGTCAAGTGTTTACTTCCTTGCCACACTAGTTGGTTCTTAGAGGTATTGGGATTAGTCATCTTCAAGAAGGAAACACCTGGACTCTTGCAGTGGCACTCCTGACAGAAAGCGAAGCCAAAAACAAACCGTCCAAGTTTCCACTTGTAGTTGACTAATCTCATGGAGGACATGGATGCCACTCAGTTGGTAGAATTAGTGCGCAAGATGAATGATGAGATTCAAGACCTGCGTCTAGAAAACCAATCTCTTAGACAAGAACTAGATCATACCAGGGGGGAACTGGAAAGCACCAGAGATGGGTTTACATCTTGGAGAGACAAAGGGGACCCAAAACAACCTGTTCTTTCACCACCTAAATTTGGGGCTCCATTTGAAACTCAGAGTTTAACATCTGGTTTAGGTCAAAGCCAGCCTGCCCAGATCACAGTTGTTTCCCCGCAACCTGTCCCTTTAGCCAACCCTGAACGCTTTACCGGGGACAGTTCACATTTTCAAACTTTTATGAGTCAGTGTCAGTTGCACTTCTTATGTAAACCTCATGTTTTTACTTCAGACACTACTAAAGTAGCTTTTATCATCTCCTACTTAGGAGGTGTAGCGGCTAATTGGGCCATGCCCCTGGTTGATAAAAATGATCCGTTATTGCATAACCTAACAGATTTCAAGAATGCAATGTCTAGTCTATTTGCTAAGCATGTTTTCTTACAAGCTTCAGACAATGAGTTATTAAGTTTGCGTCAAGGTTCTAAGGACTTAATTTCTTATGTGACTACCTTTAATCGGTTGCTAGCTGAAACACAGTGGCCTGAAGATAAAAGAATATCCTTGTTTTATCGAGGACTTAGGGAGGAGTTGAAAGACTCCCTAGCACATATTGTAAACTTACCTGATGATTTTACTGAGTTCCAAGATCTAGTGGTCAAGTTAGACCATAGGTTAGGTGAAAGAAGGACAGAAAGACCTAAGTCGGATTTCAGAACTTTACATTTTAAGACAGAAAAGAAAAACTACGAAGATAAAAACGCTCAGGTAGAACCCATGCAGATAAGAGGCATCAAAGGACCTTTATCACAGGACAAAAAAGATAGAAGAAGAAAAGCCAATCTGTGTCTATATTGTGGAAAGGCAGGTCATTTTGCCAAAGAGTGTCCTTCTAGACCAGCTAAAAAGAAACTTATGGCCACAATGCAAGAAATACCTCAGGAATCGGAAAACTAAGTTTCTCGAGGAAAGGAGAGATCATTCCCTCGGGAGATACTAAAATCAAGATCTCACAGTATTTAACTAACATTATCAATCACGTACCGCGACACTTCACCATTAGAGTAGTCTTAATTCTTACTAACCAACAAAAGCACAGTATTCCGGTACTGATTGACTCAGGAGCTACTGGGAATTTCTTTGACCTAGAATTCGCTAGAAAGTTAAATCTTACAAAAGTCCCCAAGAAGGAACCAGAACCAGTACGAGCAGTAGATGGATCAGCACTTTCGTCTGGTCTTATTAGATTCCATACACAACCTCTGCTTCTACTATCTGAAAATGGTCATACTGAATTGACTGTTTTTGATCTCATTGACACTCCGGCTTTTGGGGTCATTCTGGGTATCCCTTGGTTAGAGCTTCACAACCCGAAAATCGATTGGGTGAAACGCACAATAACTTTGGACTCAACATTTTGTAAAACACATTGTTATCAAGAGCATAGAGATCCCAAGCAACCTCTGTTCTGTGCTGTCTCCCAGTCGGACCCGATAGAATTACCACTCGAATTTCAGGATTTTTCAGATGTTTTTGATCCTGTAAAAGCCACCACGTTACCATCTCACAGGGTTTATGACTGCAGGATAGATTTAATTCCGGGAGCGGTTCTACCCTGCAGTCGCATTTATGCACTAACAGAACCTGAAAATCAATACCTACGAACATACCTTGACGAGCTTTTGGAATTGGGCTTTATTCGCCACTCCACCTCTCCAGTCTCATCCCCGTTATTTTTTGAAGCAAAAAAGACAGGAAACTTGAGAGCCTGTATCGACTATCGTGCAGTAAATAAGGCTACAATTAAAAATCGATATCCACTACCTTTGATACCAGTGCTTTTAAATCAAGTAAAGGGGTCAACTGTTTACACCAAACTAGATCTCCGCGGAGCATATCACTTAATTCGCGTGAAGGAGGGTGATGAATGGAAGACTGCCTTCCGCACGAAATTTGGACTTTTCGAATATACAGTGAGGCCCTTCGGCCTTTGCAATGCCCCAGCAGCATTTCAATATTTTATTAATGAAGTGTTGCATGATCTTTTAGACATCTGTGTAATTGTATATATCGATGACATTTTGATCTTTTCTAAAACTCCCGAGGAGCATGTGATACATGTCAGATCAGTCTTACAAAAGCTACGAGATAACTCCTTATTTGTCAAACTGGAGAAATGTGTGTTTAACACTTCCAAGGTCGAATTCCTAGGTTACTGGTTATCCCCTGAAGGTATTGTTATGGATCCTAAAAAGGTAAAGGCAATTCTGGACTGGCCAACTCCTACTTCTATCAAGGAGGTACAAAGGATACTAGGATTCGCCAACTTCTACAGGAGGTTTATCTCAAGATTCTCAGAAATCGTTGTACCAATTATAGTTTGTTGCAGAAAGGGAAGAAGTTTCAGTGGAATGCGGAAGCAGAAGGCGCGTTTGACATTCTGAAAAAGGCTTTCACTTCTGCGCCCATATTGAAACATCCAGACCCTGATAGACCATTCTTTGTCGAAGCAGATGCTTCACAGACAGCAATTGGAGGAGTTCTATTGCAAAAAGATGTAGACACTGGAAATTTCCATCCAATAGCCTTCTACTCTAGGAAGCTATTACGAGCAGAACAGAACTACACAATTGCTGAACGTGAACTTCTGGCTATCAAGGCAGTGTTCCAAGAGTGGAGACATCATCTCCTGGGAGCAAAACACACAATAACGATCTTTTCTGATCATAAAAATTTACAGTTTTACTCCACTGTGAAAGCTTTCACACCTTGACAGATGCGATGGTTACAATTCTTTAGTGAATTTGATTTTGTAATCACCTATCGACCTGGAACCAAGCAATTACTATCTGATACTCTATCACGTTTGGTTTGCAATAAACACAAGGAGTTGGATAAGGGTGAACGGAGTATCATTCCTGAGGAAAAAATTTGCGCAGAAATCTCTCAGGGAGATTTCTTATCCATACTCAAGGATCAGACAAAAGAATTGGATCAAAAGGATTGGCTTGCACGAAAACAGTCTACTGTATCTGATGGATTGTTTTATTGAAAAGATAAACTATTTATTCCTAAAGAAGATTTGAGGAAACAAGTGATGAAATGGAATCACGATTTAGCTATCGCAGCCCACCCAGGCATTAATAAGACAGTAGAGTTGTGTCAGAGGCATTTTTGGTGGCAAGGTATGAAATCTGACATCCAACAATACGTTCAAGCTTGTCCTGTGTGTGCTCGACAAAAGAATTCTCATTCTTTCCCTATGGGTTTATTGCAACCTTTGGAAGTACCTCCAACGCCCTGGCACACTATCAGCCTGGATTTCATAACAGACTTGCCAAAATCATCTGGTATGACTACTATTTTAGTAGTGGTAGATCTGTTATCAAAGATGGGACATTTCATTCCTTTACCAAAACTTCCTTCAGCAGTAGAATTCAGCAATGTGTTTTTGGCCAACATAGTTAAATTACATGGTTTACCACAAAAAATCATCTCAGACAGGGGTCCACAATTCCTGTCTAAATTCTGGAAACAGTTGAGTGGTTTGTTGGGAATAGATTTGGCATTATCATCGGCTTTTCACCCCCAAACAGATGGTCAAACTGAAAATGTTAACCAGTATCTGGAACAAACAAAGTTTGCGCTGTTTAACCACAACTCTATCCTCAGAGTGGATAGAAGCATTGCCTTTAGCTGAATTCACATATAACAACACAGTACACTCAGCCTTAGGTTGTTCTCCGTTTTATTTCCTTACTGGCCAACACCCCAGAACTCTGCCAGTAATATTCCCAGAAAAAAGATCCGATATGCCAGCAGTTTCTGAAAGATTGGCTAGTTTACAGAAATTCCAAGAAAACGTTAAACAGACTCTGATTAAACAAAAGGTTAGAATGAAAGATTATGCAGATCAACGTAGGAAACCAGCACCCAATTATAAACCAGGAGATCAGGTTTGGCTATCAACCAAGAACATACAATTAGAGGGACCTAGGAAACTAAAGCCCCGCTTCATTGGCCCATTTTCCATAGAAAAAATAATAAATCCAGTCTCTGTAAAACTGGACCTTCCCCAGGAATATAAGATCCATCCTGTTTTCCATGTGTCTCTAATCAAACCTGTTCATCCAGACACCCGTCCTGATGCACCACCTCCCCCAATTATAATAGGAGATCATGTAGAGTATGAAGTCAAGAAAATCCTAGATTCTAGGCGAATTAGGGGGCGATTGCATTATTTAATTGATTGGAAGGGTTATGATAGCTCAGAAAGATCTTGGGAACCAGAAACCAATGTACATGCTCCCCGTTTAATTCGTTCCTTTCATGCATTGCATCCTGATAAACCCCGACCCCTGAGAAGGCCTTTGGGGGGGGGAACTGTCATGAAAACTTGAACATTGATGAACATTGACTAATTTCTCTCTTGGATACACCAGTTACTAAGCAAAACAAGGATGATTGGTTTTAGAAATGCTTGTTTGGGTGTCTACGTTATTGGTTGGGACAATGTTTGTTGTCTGCCTAGGAACTGTTGTCTCATTATGAATATTCATAAGGAACACGTTGGGCAGGTGCGCTGAACTGACGCTGCTCCACACGTGCATTGAAGCCTATAAAAGGCTTACTGACTGGAGGTTAGACGCTTCGCTTCTTGAGCAGACAGAGGGTCACGTCAAGATTTCTCCCTCGCCCAGCCCCGCCCGCCGGCTTCGACTCTGTGCTTCAGCCTGCGGGTCCCCAGTCCAGTAAACTCTCACCTGCTACTCATTCAAGGACCCTGCGAGCCACGGGGAGACAGCGACCGGAGGTTTTCTTCTTCTTTAGGGCTTTTCCGGCTTCCCTGAACTCCGTCTAGAGTGGGTCTCTTGACTTCCGGTTTTCCGACGGAACGGTTTCTCGTCAGACCAATCGGTCCCACACCTCTACCGGTCCCCGCATCTCGAGTGCCTCCAACCAGAGACCAAGTAAGACTATTTAGAGCATTATTGACTTCGGGAGGAGGAAAACAAGCCTTGCCAAAAACAATTGTTACGAACTGATAATCTTGCAGATAACTTCCTTTTGATCAAAACGAATTACTGTTTGTGAACTCATTAATAAAAATCAAAGGTGTAGCAGTGACTTTAAACTGCAGGGCCAGTAAGACACAGTGTTATCTAGGAATTATAAGTACCTAGTTGTGTAGATTGGGGTTCTTGTCTGTCTTCTCTTCCTGTTTTAAACCTACAGAGCCCAGTTAACAGACCCACGCATTACAGTGCAAGGTAAGGCAGAATCAATGCATGCAAAGGTTCAGTTGTTTGTTTACTAACCAGTTGAAAGACTAAGAGTCAAATCTAAAGAATGTGGATTATTTACTTGACTCCTTATTTGTTTAGGATTTTCTGAAAGTACAATTACGTAAAGAAGTGCCATAGAACTTGCACATTGAAGTATAGGAGTGGGCTTAGCTCTTGGTTGGTATGTATGTTCGTTAAGAGATTTCTGTGGTCATACTCATAGAGAGCTATGGTAATTATTGCTTGGATTCTTATGATTGTCAATTTTCTGAATATTGTTTTAGCCTTTAACTGTGATTTTCGCAACTCACTAGAAAAGCCCAGAATACTTCAGGGGAAACTGACAAATATCTCAAAGAAGAGATCCTGTGTTGTGTTTCTCTCTCTCTCACTTTCCCTTCCCCTATCCACTACCCTTTCCCTTCCCCACTTCCCTTTCCCTTTTGGGGTCAATTGGTTGTGTCAAGTGTTTACTTCCTTGCCACACTAGTTGGTTCTTAGAGGTATTGGGATTAGTCATCTTCAAGAAGGAAACACCTGGACTCTTGCAGTGGCACTCCTGACACACGGTTTCTCAGGCTCGCCAGAGAGCAGCACTCCATGCCCTATCAAAGGAACAGTATATCCTTTTATCCCTGTGAAACATACCCTTAAAAAACAGAGACCAAGTACTCTCGCTTTATCCTGCAAAGCTGCACAAGGTAAGTGGTTTTATGAATGTTTAATTGTAATTATACCAATCCTGTTGTCTGTCGACTTCCCCACCACACCGCCCGCCCCAACCCCACCGCTCTTACCTGTGTCAGCCACACCTGACCCTTACCCGGGTCAACGACCAAGCTGGCCACCCAAGTGATAATGATTAAATGTATTAGCTGTAATTGGAACTATCTGTCGTGCTTCTGGGGCATGCCTAGCACCACCACAAGGATATGGTATGGAATATTCCTTATGGTACTTTTGTAACTATTCCCCCAGATGCGCTCTAAAATGGGGTGCTTCCGTCTAGCTACCGATGGCTGTGAAATCTTCCCTTGTTCCAGTCACCCAGTCTTGGTTGCCTGGGAAGTGCTGGGTGACTGGTGTTTCCGTTACGGATGATTCCCTTGTTTTTATAATTTACTAGCCTTATGGGGCTTTGGCGGGATGGGTGGCCTGCATTCAGCCTGATGAGGGGGCTGGAGTGGGTGGAGGGCAGCTGTTGGGAATGTTTCACTTGCTACTTCTTCCTCTTTGTTATTTGCCTTCCTTTCATGCTCTTCTACTCTTTCTGGCTGAACTACAATGCTTCAACTAGTGCAGAAGAGTTTATGGAGCTTGCGACACAGGGGTGCCATTTGGTCGAGTGCTGAAGCTATCCCCCAAAGCCCCTCTGAAAATGATTGCCTGGAATACATGTGGTTAAAATGAAAGGTGCAAGGAGAGGCTGGTTTTAACATACTTTAGGTGGCATGCACAGATATTTGCTTTCTCCAGGAGTTAGACTAGACCAAGCACACTACTAGGCGCTTGCGGGCGGGATTGATAGGTGAGCAGTATGTGGGTGTTACTCTAATTATGCAAGCGGAGTTGCCATTGTGACCGCTCAGCCCTCCACAGGGCTTGGTCGCCCCACTCACTGCTGCCGCTCCTGCCTGCCTTTGCCACCTCCTGCCTGCAGATTCCTTCGCTCGCTGCCCGCTGCTCCTGGGAATTTCCCGCTGCTCCTGGGAATTTCCCGCTGCCCGCTGCTTCTTGGAATTTCCCGCCGCTGCCTCCCTGCGGCCCCGCCCCCCTGTGATTCCATTTGCCGCCCTGCCACCCAGCTGCTCCTCCCTCCCGGCTCCTTACTTATGACGCCCCCAGAGCGACCGCGCAGCGGGAGCGCCGATTGAGCGCCGAAGGTGCGCCAAAGGTAAGCCCGTCTGCGCCCGTCCGCGCCTGGCCCGCGCCCAGCGCCAGGACCCCTGGCCCTCCCCGCCGAGGCAAGACGACCCGACTGACCTACGACGACGCCACTCTCAACGCACTCAATGCCGGCCGGACCCACGCCTGCTGCCGAGCCACCCCGAGACGCACCCACGGACCCTTCACCTGCTGCACCTGCAAGTTCACCTGCCTCCGAACCTGCCCCGCACCCGCCAAGACAAACACCAGCAGCAACCACCTCAAGTGCATCCTGATCAACACCCGCTCCGTCCACAGACACGCCGTGGAACTCTGGAACCTCCTCGATGCTACATCACCGGACGTCACCGTCCTCACGGAAACCTGGATGAACGCCTCCTCTGCACCCGACATCGCCATCCCAGACGGGTACAAGATCATCAGGAGGGACCGCATCAACCAGACCGGAGGTGGCATCGCCATCGTCCACAGGAACACCATCCGCATCACGACCGACGCCAACGACTCCTTTGCCGCAGCCGAACATCTCCACTTCCAGATTCACACCGACCCTAAGACGACCCTCAGAGGCACCCTCGTCTACAGACCCCCGGGACCACGCACACAATTCAGCGAAGACATCACAGACTTCATCAGCCCGCACGCCCTCCCCTCCACTGACTACATCCTCCTCGGGGACCTCAACTTCCACCTGGAGAACAACAAGGACCGCAACACCACCGCCCTGCTGGAAAATCTCGCCAACCTCGGACTCAAGCAACTGGTCAACACCCCCACCCACTACGCCGGCCACACGCTTGATCCCGTCTTCTCTTCCAGCAAGTACATCACATTCAGCCACGCCACCGGACTCCACTGGACCGACCACAGCTGCGTCCACTTCAGCTTCAAAAGATCCACGACCCACCACCACACGCAACAGGTACCTCACAGGAATTGGAGCAAGATCACCACAGACCAGCTCACCACCTCCCTCAGCCAGAGCCCACCCGCCAACACAACGGACCCAAACGAAGCAGCCCGCAACTTCACACAGTGGCTGACCGCCTGCGCCGACGACCTCGCGCCACTAAAGAACCCTCCCAGCAGACCCAGAAGCAAGAAGGCATCCTGGTTCACCAACGACCTCAAGGACTCCAAGAAGACCTGCCGCACCCTCGAGAAAGCCTGGCTCCTCGACCGGACCACCGACAACATGACCGCCCTCAAACACGCTACCCGCAAGCACCACCAGATCATCCGCACCACCAAGAAGAAATCCCTGAAGGAACGACTGGACAACAACGCCCACTACAGCAAAGAGCTCTTCACTATCGTCAAGGAGTTCTCCAACCCCAGCACCGGCACCAACGACATCACTCCGTCACAAGACCTCTGCGACTCCCTCGCCTCGTTCTTCCACCGCAAGATCGCCGACATCCACAACAGCTTCGGCGCCCCACCCACGCACCCAACCGTCAAACCAACGCCCCCCACTGCCACCCTGCGCACCTGGACCACGGTGACCACCGAAGACACAGCCCGCACGATGAACACCATCCACTCCGGATCACCGACCGACCCATGCCCACACCACGTCTTCAACAAGGCCGACTCCACCATCGCACCCAACTCCGGAACATCATCAATGCCTCCTTCAACACCGCCACCTACCCGGAGAGCTGGAAGCACGCCGAGATCAGCGCCCTCCTGAAGAAACCTACAGCGGACCCCACCGATCTCAAAAACTTCCGCCCCATCTCGCTTCTCCCTTTTCCTGCTAAAGTCATCGAGAAGATCATCAACAGACAGCTGACCGCCTTCCTCGAGACTAACGGATCCTTTGACCTCTCGCAGTCCGGCTTCAGAGCCAACCACAGCACCGAGACCGCCCTCATCGCAGCCACCGACGACATCCGGACCCTGCTCGACAAGGGGGAAACAGTGGCCCTCATCCTCCTGGACCTCTCCGCTGCGTTCGACACGGTCTGCCACCGCACCCTAGTCCAGCGCCTCAGCAACATCGGTATCCAAGAGAAGGCACTGGAGTGGATCATCTCGTTCCTCGCCGGAAGAACACAAAGAGTCCGCCTCCCCCCGTTTCGCTCCGAGGCCACCGAAGTCATCTGCGGCGTCCCGCAAGGATCTTCACTCAGCCCCACCCTCTTCAACATCTACATGAAACCTCTCGCAGCCATCGCACGCCAGCACAACCTCAACATCATCTCTTATGCCGACGACACCCAGCTGATCCTCTCCCTCACCAGAGACCCCGACACCGCCAGTACCTGCCTACACGAAGGGATGAAAGACGTCGCCGAGTGGATGAAGGACAGCCGCCTGAAACTGAACTCGGACAAGACGGAAGTCCTCATCCTGGGATCTTCGCCCTCCGCCTGGGACGACTCCTGGTGGCCCCCAGCCCTGGGCACCGCACCCAAGCAACCGACCACGCACGCAACCTGGGCTTCATCCTGGACCCCTCCCTCTCGATGACCAGACAAGTCAACGCCGTCTCCTCATCGTGCTTCAACACCCTGCGTATGCTTCGCAAGATCTTCCGCTGGCTCCCGACCGAGACCAGGAAGACTGTCACCCAGGCACTCGTCACCAGCCGACTGGACTATGGAAACGCCCTCTACGCCGGAACCACAGCCAAGCTACAGAAAAGACTCCAGCGCATCCAGAACGCCTCCGCCCGACTCATCCTGGATGTCCCCCGACGCAGCCACATCTCCAGCCACCTGAGGAACCTGCACTGGCTCCCCGTCGACAAGAGGATCACGTTCCGGCTCCTCACCCACGCACACAAGTCTCTCCACGACCTGGGCCCCAAGTACCTCAACGACCGCCTGACCTTCTACACGCCCACCCGCCAGCTACGGTCCACCAGCCTCGCCCTCGCAGCCGTACCACGCATCCGAAGAGCCACCGCCGGAGGAAGATCCTTCTCTTACCTGGCTGCCAAGACTTGGAACTCCCTCCCCATCCACCTTCGGCTGACCCAGGACCATCTCGCCTTCAGGAAACAACTCAAGACCTGGCTGTTCGAGCAGTAGCATACCCCTCCCCCCAAGCGCCTTGAGACCCTCCCGGGTGAGTAGTGCGCGATACAAATGGCATGATTGATTGATTGATTGATTATTATAAGGATGGGACTGCACTGGTGTACTCAAATTGCTAAATGTTACCAACAGTGGAGATTTGTGATGTTGGCTGGTTGATTGGATCCAGATTTCTTTACTGAGATCTGGAGACTTGTGGATGCTCTTGGGTCCGGGGTGGTGGGAGATTTTAATGTTATCTTGGATCCACAGCTTGACAGATCAGGCGACTTCCGCAGCCCCAATCCCCGGGTGGCCGCCCAGCTCCTATCCCTTATCGTAGACAATGGGTTGACAGAGGCCTAGGAATTGGAATAAGTGTGAAGGAACGTGTGAGTTTTGGCAAATTCTTCCTGGTCACGCATTGATTATTGGGTTGCGTCCAGAGATGGGGGTGCTTGGGTGACCGCTGTATCTCATCTACCAAGCACATTCTCATATCACTCCCCAGTATTACTTAAGTTCTCTATATCAGAATACCCAGGATGAGCTTTTACATGGCAGCTCCTGCCTGGAGCCTTGAGACACTAGGCATTTCGTGAGGGTATCCGCGCCGCGCTGGTTTATGTTTTTAGCTACAATGTGGGTACTGTGGAATGCCCATTGGTGCTTCGGGAAGCCTGCAAGTCAGTGATAAGGGGAGAACGCATAGCTAAGCAGGCTGGAATTTTAAGGGATCTCTATAAGGACTTACAACGCTTAGAGGATGAAATACGCACTCTTGAGAATGAATATTTTGCATGCAGAGGTGTTGAGTAAAATACGTAGTAAAATAGACGAATTTGAGGAGGCCGGGCTATGCGAGACATATTGCCTGGGCAGGGAGGCACTGTCGAGGAGATTTGGGGAGCCGGACAGAGAGGGTAAGACCCTTGATGGCCTGCTACGGAAGCCCTCAGCTAATGATTATATGGCTGAACTCCGCACTGGTGGGAATGAGCGAGTTAATGGCCAAGAGGCAGTGCAGAAGAAAGCGGTGGTCTTTTACACTTCTCTGTACAGACTCGACCCCCCCCTGATCTTAAGGCATTTTTGTATTCAATTTAGCTGTTGTTGCTTGAAGAGGGGCAGTGCCATTTGCTTGACAAGCCTTTTACAGAGGAAGACGTCATACAAGTCATTAGAGCACTCCCGACAGATAAAGCTCTGGGCCTGGATGGCCTGTCAGCTGCGTTCTATGAGGAGTATGCTCCCCTTTTGGCCCCTCATCTTATAAATATGTATAGTGAATCTTTGGAGAGTGGTGAATTACCCCAAGCGCTTAGAGAGGCACTCATTGTCACCATCTTGAAGCTGGATGAGGACCCACAGCATTGTGAGTCATATAGGCCTCTGTCCATGATCAAAATGGTAATAAAATCCTGGCCAAACTAATCGCATCCAGGCTCCTCTCGTTGCTTTCTATTGTCCTGCGCCTGGACCAAACCTGTTTCATTCCGGGCAGAGCCACCATGCATAATCTGCACACTTTTTTGCAATCCTCCAGGAGACAGACCCTCGATTGAAGCAGCGCAATTTTCCTTGATGCTCTTGAGTGGCAATACCAGTTTGCATTGCTGGCGCGATTGGGTTTTAACCCCAGGTTTCTCGAACTGATTGGTCTTTTTTACGCAAAATCTAAGGCGCGCATGTGGTTTAATGGAGTTGTTTTCCCCTTAATTTTGAGTCTCTAGGGGAACATGACAGGGGTGCCCGCTGTCCCCTATACTTTTTGCTAACGCCATGGAGCCCTTAGCTGCGTGTCTAAGACAGCAACCACACACATCGTGGCCTCGACTTTACCCCCGCATGGTGCTTGTCTTCATGCATGCTGTAGACGTCACCCTATATGTTAAAAACCCAGCTAGAAATTAGGCCCCTTTAATGAAGGAGTTCACTCAATTTGGGGGGCTTTCTGGAATCTACATTATTGGGCCAAGTCAGTGATGTTTCCACTGACAGAGGTAACCAAGGAGTTTTCCTCGGAGTTCCCCCTCTGCTGGGCGACAGAACCAATTAAATATTTGGCCATTTGGCTGAGTCGAGATGTGGATGTTCTATGACGGTCCAACTATGGATGCTTGATGGAGTGGTTGGTGAGTCGGGTGTTCGCATGGTCCCGCCTCTCTTTGTCCATGGCGAGGAGGCTGGCCATTGCCAAAATTATTATTCTACCTCAATTTCTTTATCTGCTTCTTAATCTCCCCTCCTGCTAACAAGGAGCTTTAAGTGGAAAATGATGTCGAGCCTGGTGACTTTTGCATGGGCTGATAAGCAGCCAGAATAGCATGGGAGATCCTCACCCTATCTTTTGAGCAAGGTGGATTGGGCGCATCAGACTTAGATCTATATTACAGCTGGGAATAAGCGCAATTTGCGTTCTATTGGTTGTATCCCACACAATTCATGGGGCATACTGCGCTGGAGTATCACCATTCTGCGCCCTACCCAGTTCATACGGTCTTATACACACCGCAGACTCGGCCGCGGGTGACTTTTGACACAATTGATTGCACTGTTTGGGCTTGGGATAAACTGTGCCTACGTGCTCACTTGGATGTTCTGTTTGCCCCCTCGGTGCCAATGGTCAGACACCCAGCTCTTCCTTTCACCCAGGATGCTGGCTCATGTGATCGTCTTAGGCGACTTCAGCTCACTACTATTAGGGCAGATGGGTTATTCATATCATTACAACAGGCCTTGGAGAAGGATTAGACAACCTTGCTTGATTGGCTCACCTACTACCAGCACAGGGCTTCCCTGCGCAACCTCTACCCCTCATTTCCCATGGCGCCCCCCACACTGCAGCAGGCACTTTAGAGTTTTATTGGGAATCCTTCCCATGCAAGCTGATTAGCAGACTGTACTCTGAGATGCAGTGCACAGCTCCTGCCCGGGTTCATACTGGACTGGGAGACCTCACCGGGTTGCTTATCCCAGAGGATAGGTGGAGTTTCTGATACGCCCAGCGAAGAGCGCTATCACCCAACTACAGATTGAGATGATTTGTTTTACATTTCTGCGTAGGTTTTGTTGTACCCCGGAGTGGCTGTGCAAGTGGGGCTTGATGAGGAGGCGCGGTGTGTCTGGTACTCGGCCCCCTGTGCAAATATTCACCACTTATCATTGGAATGCCCGCGCATTAAACGATATTGGGAAGTCACTATGGACGCTATAGATGCAATGGCGGAGCTGCGTTTTGAACAAACTCTGCTTACTGCCCAATTAGGGTATGTTAAAGATATCCCCCCCCCCCCTCCGAAGACCCGCACGCTAGTCGCGCTGCTGTTGCTGCTAGGTAAGCGGCGAGTAGCCATGTGTTGGGGGCCGCCGTCCTGGCCCTCGTCTGGATGAGTGGTTAAGGGATGCTGCGTATTGTCAGAGCAAACTAGCGGCTTACTGGGATTAAATGGCAATTCAATCCCGCCGCAGGTACATTTGGGAACCATTTCAAGTTTATATGCGCTCACATACGACATGCCAAAACACTACTGCTTAGATACAAGATGTGTGGGTATGGCAGCTGGCGAATTTGGATCACTGCCTGTGGATTTGAGACAACTCCTCTGTCAGCTGTCGCCCTGCTGAGGCACTGCTGCCTGTCCCTCCCTGGCTGAGATCCGCAGATGCGTGAATGTTATCATGTCAGCCTTCTTCCTCTTCTTTTCTTTCTTTTCCTTCTATCTATATCCGCCTTTCACAATTGCTTTTTTCTCCATCGTAAGATGTTTTACTGTACTGAACAGCCCTCAGTGGCTTATGTAAGATGTACTTGATTTGCACTGTTTTGGAACTGCTACGTTGCACAACCTGGTCCGATCCTGATGTATGTACTTCTATGCATCTGTTTGTCAACTTGTATGGACCTTGCACCTCTGTTTTATAAAACTAATAAACAGATTTAAAAAATGGAGGGAACGTGCCGCTTACTGGTTCTCTTGGTGATGGTCAGACGATGCCCAATGAGAGTGCTCCCGTCATCATAGCTAGGTGACGACCTCATAGTGACCTCTCTGTTGTTACTCTTGGTCTGCTTTTGATTTTTAGGAGTCCATGATAAGTCTTGCTTCTTAGTGTGATTTAGGCAGCTATACATGAACCATTTGATAGTTTTGATATATTTGGGGTAAACAGAACAATACATTACAGGTAAATCATAGCGTATACATGAAACATTTATAAGAATATTTGGCAGGCCTTAACAGACTTCGAGCAGCAGGTATTACAGTACTACAGAGACATCAAAAGAATGGCACAGGGAGCTAATACTGCATGTTTTAACTTCTAAGCTAAGCAACCCATACTGTAGTGGTGGAATCGTTGTAGACAAATATGCCACTCAAATGAGTGATCAACCATTTCAACATATTTAACCAAAGCCCGGTCAAACATGGGGTGTTTATCGTTTTTGCATGTGTTAATACCCCTCCTTTGTAATATACTAATAATAAATGTGTGCTCCATCATCTGGGAGGTCAGCTGACAGGCTTACGTCTTGCAAGGTACCCTCTAAACGAGTCATACAGTCTCCAGTAGACTATAATTCTGAA
This sequence comes from Lissotriton helveticus, assembly GCF_964261635.1. Taxonomy (NCBI): domain Eukaryota; kingdom Metazoa; phylum Chordata; class Amphibia; order Caudata; family Salamandridae; genus Lissotriton; species Lissotriton helveticus. The sequence continues at coordinate 608,421,853 of NC_136059.1, read as the reverse complement.
GCCAGTACTGTTCCCTGTTAACACCAACAAGTCTACAAAGCCAATGACAAATGGATAAAGTGATCCTGCATGTGGTTGAGATGATTCCATTGGAAATGGACAGCTAAACCCCAGCACTGTGCCAGGTCCTAACCCTAGTCATCTTCAGGAATTAATAGAAAGTACAGCTCTTTTGCTGAAACAATATGAGCCCCGCCCCCACTTCTGAGTCATGCCTGATTTTCCTGCCCTGTTTGATAATGCCTGTTTAATTGCAGTTTCTGATGATGCCTGTTTAATGGCTTCCTTCCTACTGCAATTCAGCCTTCATGTTTCCTGACCCTCAGTGATACCTGTTCCATGACAGATACCCGATATCCTCATGACGATCTTTGTAGTTTGTAAAACACCTGATTGCCCTACCTCTAGAATATGACAAATAAACAAATGAATCTATTACTGCGAAAAGCTGTTGGTAGCTGACTAAGTGACAACCCCAGTATCAAAATACCCACAGTATGCTTTACTCCGGGTCATTTTGGCATGGGGTGAACTCACTAAAGTGATAACAACAGCACTGGAAAATTAACCAGTATTATAAAGAAAAGCCTATAAATCTGGGGTAATGATTTCATCAAAAATCACCAGCCCAAGATATTTCTGTATGGTCAACAGAAGAGAATGCACTAAAATAAGGGCACATAGGACACATTTTCTTGTGGAACGGGTGCAGGCACATAGCCCACTGTGTTATAAGTGCATGACATTTATGGTAGGCTGCCAGGCTGTACATTTTTTTAATCAATGGTAATAGAGAATAGCTAGATTGCATTGTTATACATCACTTTGGATTGACTAAACTAGACTGATGACTAAATTGATGCTGCTTCTTATAAGCAGACACGGTATCTGTTAGCCAGAATTGAGCAAATCAGGCATGAAATAAAAATACGATAATAAAGAACATTCAACCCCACCTGTTGAGAAACACACTGCTGACGTCATCATGGCTGATGGGAGGCTTTTTTGAACTTGCAGCCATCCTTAGAGGCCGCAAGAAGCAATTCACAAGCACGTAGAGTTGATGCACGTATTCCGCTTCGGCCTCTACCATGTTAAAAACAATCTGGTTTCTCTTCCTCATACTTTCTGCATGGGGAGAACAAATATAGTCTTGCACAATTGTCTTCCATTTTCTTCGGCACAGCCATCCTCTCATGAAGCTTTGAACCTGGAAATAGATGCAATGCAATTTTATTTCCCAAACCGAGACACAAACAAATGCCCCCAACAATTTTAAAAAATCACAAAAACAAAAATAGCGATATTAATGGAACAAACTAGATGTGCAGCGTATAACGTACGATATTTAATCGATTCAAATAGTTAACATTTTAACACAGATTCATATTTTAACATGCTTACTCATTAGTGGATTTTGAAGCAACATGCTTTTAATATGCATTTGCAAGAAGAAAAAAAACAGGATAACATCCCAGCCATTCCTGAATAGATATATTGGGTGATATATGATTGAATAATTACATTCCATAAAATGTATGCCCAACTCACGTTTATCTGTGTATCAAAAAAGAATCATCCCACATGACTATCATCCCATTTCAATCTTTTTTTGGGTGCTTTTATCCCATATCATGGTACAATTAAAAACTGAGTGTATTTAATTTTCCCATGGCTGGAGCCGACATATTTAACTTTAAGGTGTCCAGTAATCTTATTTTAGAAGTTACTTTTTGAGTGTGAAAGCTTCATTCGTTGTTGATCATGTGCCCAACATGGGCCGGGAAGGCTTCCATTCCCCATTCCTAAAGATTTTAGCCACATTCATTTAATGTGACATCATTCCGCAATAAGCATTCAACCTCAGTGAGGCATGAAACAGGTGATGTGTTGAGAAAGACATCCAGTCCTCCGGCTAGCTCATTCTTCTTGCATGTCCCCAGATTGCGCTCAATGCTCCACTATGTCTTTATGAGCAGACCACTGATTCTGGATGTCTTGGACTTGGACATGGGCCTGATTACACTCTTGATCATGCTCCCGACTTATTGTCAATTTGCTCAACAAAAGATGCTGCAGTTTGGCTGTAAATAAATTGAACATAGAGATGTGGCAACTCAGTTTGAATACAGACTGAAAGGGTCTCAGAGAATGTTGAGGAAGGCCACAAATACCTGCAACCATTTGTGTTATATGGCTATTAGTAGAGCAGAAATTATATTTTTACACTTTATTCAAAACTCTTACAAGCTTGGTAAGAAATCAGGAGTTCCTGGTGTATCAGTTGCAAGTGTAAAAATAGGAAGAAATACATAAGAAAGACATTCTTTCAGCCTCGTGATAGGCGTTCACTAAGAATCGTGATAAGGCAGTGGCATTTATCATTTTTTACCAGCAGATCTATCATCTCCAACTTCATTCTCGTATCTTGAAGAAACTGATTTTCTGCAGCTATATCAGCAACAATGGTGTAATGAAAAACTCCTGTTTTGGAGTCTGAAAATACCAAGCCATTGTATCTCTTAGGGTCAATAAAAGAAATCCGCCTGCATTGATAAATTATTGGGTAGGCTATATTAGCAAGAGCCAAGTTAATCAACAGTTTTTTTAGTTCAGGCATAACTACCCCTATGATAGGTAAAGCAGAAATTGTGACCTTTCAAATGTAGGAAAACACCTAAATTCGGTTTGTCGTATAGATCAATTGCTCACATTAATACTGATGTTATGCTGTTTATGGAGACAACTTGATGATCTAACTTGATGATTTACTTCCCAAATTAAATTAATCCACTCACATCAGTCTGACTTTATTAAGGGGAGAAAGATCATTGACAACCTACGCAAGATAGGACTGAAAGAAATACAGATATATTGTCTGTGATTTGATGGACAAAACTAGGTTAGTGTGCCCCAGGATCCTCTGGTGATGGTGATACGTCTAACTAGGCAAGGTAATAAGGTCCATATGCATTGTGTAGGGGTTGCCTTTTTATTGGACTAGTGCCTGATTCTGATGAACTAGTTAAAAAACTCCATGACCAGATGCAATTAATTGGAATTCACCTTTGTCATGGGTCTTCCACATACTGGACATCAGGGCTCCTTTCAGAGTTGTTTTGTACAACATTGACACTAAGTAACACCAATGAAACACCAGGAATGTTATACTTTTATTTAGTGGTATCTGAGGAAATAGCTGGTGAACAGTGGGGGCTGGGAGACTGGGCAGTTAAATTGCTTGTTCTTTTCAAAGCTATGTACCTCTTGCGATGGCGTTGGCCACAATCTGTATAAGCTTCTGCAAGACCATATTGCTATTCTATTTATGAAAATAAAGTTTGAAAAAAATACAGTGAAAAATCTGCTTTGATATTGCTCTGTTTTTGATTTGTATTGTCTATTTGCAGAGTCTCTTTGGACATGGGAAAGCAAGCATTAAATAGAACACTTTGGGGAGACTCGTATTGACCTAAATGAAACTGCAGCTAACAAAAATATTTGTGTTTCCCTTTCATCCCCATACATTTTTATTTTTAATGAAAGGTTTTTTAATTAGAAAAAAGTTACACCGCTGAAAAATGTGGCCACCTACCGTTTTTATGGCTTACTCCATACGCATATGTACATATTAACATTTATGTTTACTCTAGTGTAACAATGACAATGGTATTTCTTAATTTCCTTATGCTTATACAGCTTTTCGTAGACATGAACTTGCATGACTGCTTCTTTCCATAGCCAGACAAACCTACTTTACATCTTGAAGGCTTTGATCTACTAGTTTTTCTCAAAGACGTATTGCTTATACACAGGAATCTGCAAACCTCTTTTACGTTGATTTTTGACACATGTATTTTGAGGCTAAGATGAATTTGTTTCCTAAAGCACCGTATAAATAGCCAATTGAATTAAACCAAATAATCACATTAATGGTGCTACCTGTGTTTAGATCTTATACATGCACTTTACAAATACACGTTATGTTATGGTATAACCATCACGCTTTAGCACAGGTTTCTGACCATGTTAACGTGGGTGGGGTGCTGCTAACATTGGTGACTCACCACTTTTGGATCTATCATATCACACCTCTTTACACTCAGAAGTGGCTTCTTAACAATACATCATGACAATTCCAAGTTACTGCCATATCAATTTACTATCAATTCCAGTTTCATGTTAATGTAAAGTCCGCTATAAGTGTTAATTCTATCTCATACATCACTTACACCGACAAAGGTTAACCTCACTTCAGGTTTTATCATTGCAACACATAACAGCTTACTCTGCCTCATTATATCATCATATCATCACAGGACCTTCCAATGTTGGGTTTAATTTCAGATGGGTGACTAGAAAGCGTCTTATTAGTTGACCCCACGGGTTGACTCTCCCTTCCATCAGCTTACACAGGCTGCAAACCATGGCACACGAGCATTCTCTCACAGTCAAAATATCTAACATTATTGTGTACTTATTTATTTGTTTACATTTAAATAGTACTTACTGTATGCCACAAGTGACAGCTATAGACTGTCAAGCACATACCAGTAGATAACAGAGAATACATAACAGAGAAAAGTAACATTAAAGATGCATTCCAGTAGGCCTGAATATAAAAAAGCAGCATCCACACTGAAAGAGCATATTCCAATTATACAGCGACATGGTTTAGGGAAAATATATGGAAACTAGTGGAGCCCCAAATTGTAAGTCTTGCTATAGTATGTCTGGCTGTCTTGGTCATAGGCTGAATAGGATGTTGGAAATAGGTGGCTGGATGTATTGTTTAAGCTGCCAGAGGTCAGACCCGTTGAGACAACTTTGACTAGCATACTCTGTTTAAATGACAGGCACTATAGTCTCTTAAAAGCAGGGGTCATAGCACATCAGTTCTAAACAAGAAAAAGAGACATGACTCTGTGCAAGATATAGTTTCCAAACCATGTTCAACAGAAGACTAGCAAAGTAATGCTGCAGTATTGTTACTTCCATATAACAATTACTAGCATAATACCAGCATAATACCAGGCATGTTCCAAATCACAATTATTCAGAGTAATTTTCCAACAGAGAACTGAGATGAAAACATGCTCCTTTGCTTCTAGGGTTTGTCTAAATGAGGTACACAAGAATTCCTATTGAAGCGGAGAAAGCACATGACTGGTTTCAAGTAGGCACCAGTGTCTACAATGCTTTCCAGGAGCAGAGCAAGGTCTCCTCTACCAAGCATCCTCTCTAAGGAAGAACATCTGCCCTAACCTCAATGACAGGATATTTAAGCATTTGGAACACACTTGAACTGATAGGTTGGGGGATATTGTGCAAATACCAGGCATGTGTTATATAAGTTCGACCTCACCTCCAGTAATTCAAAACTCTACATTGACTCAGACCTGTGTGGACTCTGCTGCAATCATTTCTGAAGGGACATGCTACCCATTGTCGCAGGCTAGGACTAAGCCTAACACCCTCCTGATGTAGTGTTGGTCTGCCCTACTGACACATCAGTGACTGGCGGTATACACCCGTTACAACGGATCTTTTACTCCGCACTACCATTACAACGCGACTTTTACTCCGCATACCATTACAACGCATTGCGCTGGGGGGCGCTCTAGGATAGGGAATAAGTATAATTTACTATCCAACACCTTCCCTAGGGTCCACGGGGACTGGAGTTAGAATAGTAAATTATACTTACCACTATCCAGCGCCCCAAGGCGCTATGCGTTGTAACGGTATGCGGAGTAAAAGTCGCGTTGTAATGGTCTGCGGAGTAATAGTATGCGTTATAACGTCATACATCCGTGACTGGCACTCACTTGCCAATGAACTGCAATTGTCTATAACTACTTTTTTCTCAGGCAGGGAGATGGTGGACCCGGAGATTACTGCAGAACCAAAACCCTTTGGCAGTTCACCACATGCTTAAGGAGGCAAGTAACCTTCACTAGCTGGTGCAGCTTCCATTTGGCTGCATTACACTTCAGCAACAGTCTGACCTGGCTACTCTTGAAATTAGCTTTGTTCTGTAATCTGGCGAAAGTGGTCAAAGTTGAGCGGGAGGATCTTGATGTTGAGGTCAGTTGAGGTTGTGAGAGATGTCATGTATTTATGAGAGGCAGCCGTTGGTGATTGCTTAAAGAATCTGGTCATCACGGCTTATGGCTTAGGCTAATCTTTGTGGCCCAATATCCATGTAGCAAGTCATAGATGTTGGGAGCTTTGGAAAGTCCCCAGTTTGCATGTTGTTAGTCAGCGAGGTGCATATGAGGTCCAAAGCAAACCTTCTGGTGTAGGGAAATACGGTTGCAAGCTGAGTAAAGTAACCAGTGAGAAGGTTAAAGTCTTGGCAAATGCATAACCTGGGAGACTGATGTTGCCAAGAAAGTTACTGTTAATGTATTTGGTTGAATATGCAGTGCTGATGCCCAGACATGAGTCTTCTGCTCACTGTGCCATAGGACTCAAACTACACTCTACTGAAGTGGCCCAAATGGCCGTAACATGTATGGGTTTGCTGTGCTCCTGTACAGAGGGGGCTTTCTTGCCAGTTTGGACTGGACTGCTCCCATTGGAGCTGAATCGAGACTGATTTGCATATGGCTGGTTTCAGACTCAGGTGGTGTGGTGCACAAACGAACAGTTGACTAGAATCTGACCACAGATAATTACCAGAGGCTGAGATTAAGCATTCAACCCATCACTTTTTTTAATTTTTCATAAACAACGTTATTGTTTTGCACAAGGAAATATATATCACAGACCAAACATTTCTGGCCACCACTGTAGGAACAGTAGGTGAATCTCAGCATAGATGTAACAGCATAGAGTCAACATTAACAGAGATGGGCACACACTCAAACATTTACAACAGAGAGCAAGCCACAAAATGGTTCCACCACTTGCTCCTGATTTTAGCATTTTTTTGAGGCAGGCCGGGCTTCATATACCGGCCTCTCCGGTTATGCACAACAGCCTACATCCCGGCGCCATGGAGACAGTGCAACCATGGCGGCCACCCATGGCACAGAATAAATACACAGCAATGCTTGGACAGCTTCCCGGGGAAATTAACACAAATGCCTCCCCATGAGTGGGGAGGCAAGTAGTAAGTAAAATGGTGGGAACATGTGGTGGCTTTGCAGTATTTTGACAAATAAACATCAAGTTGATTAGAAAAAAAATCTTCAAAGGGTAAATATTTGTATACCAAAGCAAAATTCAAGATACTACTTCAAGCAACAAATGCACGTGTAGGAGCAGAACATTTAGAGTGCTTCAATACCGGCACATAAAGCACGATTGAAACTTTGGTCCGCTTCATGATCTTAAATCTCATGTACAGTTCTCAAAAGATAAGGTGACTGAGACTTCTTTCAAATAATTCTTGGATTTTAAAATAAAATATGTCTTATTAACATGATGCAGACAACTATGGTGACGTCCTATTCATCTGTCATGCTTTGAAACTTAGGAAAACCATGCTATAAACTATTTTAAAATGCCCTAAACACAATAGTTACAGAATTTGTTTTCTTTATGGTGTATGAAAGTATAGGGCAATTGTACTGATGTGTATGGTACAACTTTTTTGTAGAACTAAGACTGAATGTAAAGATTTAAAGACAATACAATAAAATGTTATGATCGTGAAGAGGGTGAAATCATTTTACATTCGGTTGTATGTGGATAATTCCCAATATGCCAGTGGGGCATTATGTCAGGTTTTGCACATGTTATCTGACGAGTTCCGGCGAACCTCCGCCTCACTCCCCAGAGTGTGGCTCAGTCCGTACCAAGAATGATGTACCAGACAAAGCCAAACACCAGAGGGAAAGGGGAATGGGTTTGAGTCACACAGCACACCCATGTCTTCTTTATTAATGCATCTCTGATTGTAGCATGATTATACATGACTCTCCATTAACAGAATGACCCACCATTTTGAAAAAATAGTGTTTTAGTACTGATGGAAAGCACACAATATTCTCAATGAGCACAAAGTAAGCAAGTATACTCACCGGTTTCCGATCCACAGACTACAGTAAACATAAACCAAGCAGGAAGGAAGACAATTAGTCCTAAGGCCAGGAAATGAATCAGGGTTCCTTTGAGCAGGTAAGGGAAAAGTAGAAAACACATCAATACAATAAAGCCGAAACAGAATCCAAAGAGCAAGATCAGTATTACAAGAAAAAAGGTCAGAATACCAACGAACTGTATGTCACGCCCCCTCACGCGCCCTATGTCTAGTGTGCCTGATGCGCGGGGCTCATGTCACGCTGCCTCTCTGGTGCTTTGCGGTGCACTATGATTTCATGTTTGAGTTTCCCCAAAACCCCAGCTCCCATTATGCCTGAGCTTGCAACGCATTCTCTGAATACATAAGCCAATGGATTGCCCTCTTCTCACTGTTCCTAGGTTTTTGGAGTGTTTTTCCCTTGTGCACGTTTAGATTGATTGATTCCATCTGTTAGTTTGCACTTGCTCTTCCTGTAGGGTAAAGGCCAATGTTCTAATACGTGTTTCCTTCAGGAGTCTTGAAGAACCTTCGAGATTACCATGTGTACCACATGTCACATGTGATCCCACTGGATCCATTACACACTGAACATGTTATATAAACCACCCTCAAGCCGAGCCCCTTGCTCCCTGTGGAACAATCTTCCTTCCTACCCATTCCCCTGAAGAATCGACCAGACCTAGGCAGTGTCCTCTTGGCCGCAGTTCAAAGCTCCTCCGGTGATTCCCTTGGCTCCAGCTTCCTCGATGCTTCCTTCATCTCCACCTTCTGCCCAGATACTCCAGTTCCTCTGCGACTTCCTGAGTCAAGACTTCGAGACGTTCCTTGGACTTAGAAAAAGTTAAAGTTCTAGGCTAAGCACTTGATATCAAGTTAGTGCGTACAGTCCTTTTATAGTAGTAAACAGGCCGGCGTATCAGCGTCTTCAAGACTATAGACTTGTCTTCAAGTTTCCTCTCAGTGATTTCCCTCCAGTTCTTTGATTGTTCTTGCTCTGGACTCTTCCTACAATCTTGGTTTTTGAACTGTGTTTATACAAGGACTAGAGACTTTGCTCTGTGTTATTCTGATGAATGAACAGTAGTGCCAAGAGAACTCTCCTAAGAGTTCTTGATTCATCTATGAACCTTGTACCAAGATCTATGTTCCGAGTTTATCCTTGGGAGTTTCCTTAACTCCCTTCTATGCTCTGAGTGTTTCCATGGGAATGCCAGTAACTCCAATCTGTATTTCAAGTTATTCCTTGGGAGTGTATAGCTCCAATCTGTGATTCCGATCATTCTGTTTCCTTCTGTGTTTCTGAAAGAGACTGTAAGTGTATGTTACTGAAGTTCTTGCAACTTCATTGTTTGATAAGCCTTTGGAGTATTGATGGCAATTGCCTCCTCTTGTTGTTTCCAGTGCATTACATCTTTGCAAAATCAGAGGTCATGGTCCTGTGCACATGTAGCTAGCAGACCTAGAGGTTCAATAGTTAATGCTGTGCCGCGCAGTTGCTGACCAGAACCAGTACTGAAAGTCTCTCTTTTCTTTTCCCAACCCCTCTTCCGCCCACCCCACAAGGGCTGCACTTTGTTTAGGGATCAGCAATTCCTTGAACACGCCCGGGCCTTCAGGGATAGGAGGTCCAGCATCAGTTCCAGTATCGTCTCCACAGTTGGAACCAGGGAAGTGCATGACACCATAAAGGTGAAGAAATTGTTCTGATCAATTCCACCCCGCCCCCACCTCTCCCTTTACATGCCACAGATGAGAGTAAACAAAGTCAGGTATTGAGACCTGGTGGTTCTTAAAGGATTTGGTGCAAATGAGCCTTGCACATTCAAAACGACTATTGTGGCCCTTTCTGCTCTAAATAAAATAAATAAATAAAATCGTTTTCACTATTTGTGAGAAGATGGGTTGTTTATTGATAGAGGTGTGCCCTGATCAAGCAGCAACCACACTCCTTCTCAGGATGAGGCACAAGGGAAACCTAAATTAACCTGTGCTCAAACCTCTGGTAGCTTGGCACAGAGCAGTCAGGTTTAACTGAAAGGTTATGTATAAAGTATTTGTGCAACACTTCAAACAGTAATAAAGTGTAGACACCACACAAAAAGGACCCCCATGCCAAGTTAGAAACATAGAATACTCTAATAAATCAAACAAGACCAAATTGACAAACATTTAATGAATAGACCCAGAGATATTAAAATTTTAAGATTTAGATCACAGGACTGAGCTTGCGATGCAAAGTTGTGTGTCGAGGATGCAGCTTGCAGTCAGGGTGATGTGTTGGTTCCAGACAGCTGTGAGCCTGTGTTATGGAGTCCAGGGCCAAAGCTACCAAAGTTGAGCAATACACAGCCCTGTGCCGAAGCTGCATCATGCAGTTGGGGTGGTGCAGTGATTCTGAAGTGCTATGATGCGGGTTTTTGCGACGGTCCAATCCATGCAGCAGAGGAGATGCATAGGTTCTGCTTGGGGTTGCACAACGAAGCAGAGGAGAGGCGTCAGTTCTATTGGATCCACAGAGGCTTACAAAGCATGTTAAGCCGACTTCCAAGGGTCTAGGACTGGGGTGGCACCACTTTGCAGTGTCTAGGTGCAGGTGCAAGGTTGCTGGATCTCATCGCAGCCTCAAAGCTCTTAAAACTCATAGATGCCGGACTTCACATCTCAAGCCCTGTTGATGAATGCTCGCATCACAGGATCCTCGCATTGCAGCTTTGCTGCAACTTGGAACCAACGCATTGCTTTAGTTGCGCGGCGCATCCTCACCACGGATCCACACAATGCTCTGCAACCAGGATTTAAGGTACGGTGTTCAGCAGGACAAACTGGGTCCTTGCAGCTGGCCCACTCTCCATCGCGGTCGGCCTGAACTTCTGACTTTGTCCTAGTTCGGCACGACCAAGACCCATGACCAGTTCACGAGCTGACCTTTTTGGTGCTATTTCACCCTAAAAACTATAACATTGAATATCTCCAGTTTTACTGATCGAATTCTTTTTTTTTTTTTTGGTCTTGTTTTATTCATAAAAAAACACTCTATTTTTCTAAACCTGATGTGGGATCTTTTTGCGTGGTGTTTTCACTGATTTACTGTTTGAAGTGTTGCTCAAAGACTTTATGCACTGTCTCTAAGTTAAGCCTGACTGCTCTGTGCCAAGCTACCAGAAGGCTGAGCACAAGTTAATTTGGGGTTTGCTCGTGCCTTACCCTCACTTGAATTGTGGTTGCTGCTTGTACCCTGTCCTCTGGGCTATCCAGGACCTACTCTAGGGGTGAATTATATGTATTGAAAGGGAGGTTTTTGGCCTACCAAAGGTAGAAATGGCAGTTTAAAACAGTACACATAGGCTCTGCAATGACAGGCCTGAGACATGTTTAAAGTGCTACTTAAGTGGGCAGCACAATCAGTGCTGCATCACCACTAGTAAAATTTACAGGGCATGGGTACACGTAGTGCCGCTTTACTAGGGACATACAAGTATATTAAATGTGCCAATTGGGTATGAGAGAACCTAACATGTTTTAAGGAAATAGCACAAGCACATTAGCACTGGTTAGCAGTGGTAAAGGGTGCAGGGTCCTAAGGCTAGCAAAAAAACCAAAATCAACAAAAACAGGAGGTCCATAAGCAAAAGGTTTGGGTGGGAAAACAATGAAGAGGATGCTAGGTCTAACACAATTTACTTAATATTTATGACGAGGGGCGTGGTGCTCAGAGACATGTCAAAATATCTTTCATGAGATGAAACAGCGAAGTGCAGGGTAAATACATGTGGTCAGTGTGGGTTATTGAGTGGGGTGGATTGGGGTCCAACACAAGTAAGTAAGCCACTTTCCTGCTAGGTCCAGCTAAAGGTTTCAGTAATTTATACCTAAGCTCAATCCCTGGTCCTATAGCACACCGTCTTAAAATGTGTAAAGCATTTAGAAATAACAAAACATTAAAAAATTCAAGACCACAACACATTCTAAATCCCACTCCAATTTAGAAAAATAAAGTACAATTTAATTAACAAAATTATACCAAAATTACAAAAATCCGACAAACATAACAGACAAGTATTTTAAAATATTTATGAATAGCTCAAAAATCACAAAGAGTCAGCGGTAGTTAAGGTTTGCTGTAGACCAGAACTTAAGGGTAATTACAGGTCAACCATGATGGAGTGTGTCGGGTCAGATACACCAACCAAGTATTGGGGCCTTTGGGGCCTGATTTAGAGTTTGGCAGAGAGGGTACTCCGTTGCAACTGCAATGGAGAACCGTCTCTTTCAAACCCTTGGTACGCACATCTGATCTGCAGATGGTTGTACCTTAAGTATGTTAGTGATGAGGCCTACTATGACTCATTAGCTAACATGCTCCTCCAATGGCTGGATGGAGTACGGGTCATTGGAGTTTTGGCTATTCCATGGCCCATCCAATTTAGAGTGGGTGGGTAAATGGCCAGTTAGTATAGAGTAAAGCCCGTCCTTCACAATGTAAATCTGGCCCTTTTTCTAGCAGTCAAAATCCTTCAGCGGGGCAAGGAAGAAGGCTGTGCCAAGGAAGTCTTCACAAAGTCAAACAAGCATTGGACGAGGTCCCCCTGAACTCAGGGGTTATGGCTGGAAAAGTTCTGAGCGGGAGATATTCACATTTTGCGCCCAGAGATGTCCTCTTGCCAGACAGATACTTTTGGTCTCTTTCCTGGTCCATATTTTTACAATTGGACTTTGTCTCTTTTTTTGGAGCTTGGAATCCGCCAGCGGGCCAAGGTTGCAGATATATTGGACGATGAGTACCATCTTGCCGAGGGTCCACTGAACAGATTTGCTGTTGTGGAAAAGCTGTGAGTGGGAAAAACATGTTTCTTCAGCCCTGCAAGATCATGCCTTGGGCAGAAAGGCTGGGGATGTTTGTCTTCTAGAAGTTGTGAAGACCAAAAATGTTCTAAGCCACAGATTCTCAGAGATGATGGGAGAAGTCTAGTTTGACACAGCCAAGGTTCCACGCACCTCAGGAACAGCATTAGGAGCATGACTCCAGCAGAGGTCACCAGAAGGATCCAGGTCAGGTACAATTGGTACAAGTCAACTGGGCATTTCAGGGAAAATACCTCATGCAGCTTGTTGTGGCTCTGTAATTTACACAAAAAGTCAGCCAACTGAACCTTGAAGTCCACTTCTTTGTCCTGTGATCAAATGGGAGCAGGGGCAGCCCTTTCGGTCTCCTTACAGGTTTCAAACAGCAAGTGCAGTCCTTTTTCTGTTCTTCCACAGATCCACATTGGTCTGAAGAGAGTGCCTGGGAATGCCACATTTATGTCTGACACCAGTGGGTGGGGTGAGTCCTGCCCCCTCTTAAACAATGGGGCAAGAGTTCCCAGGTGTAACGCTGCCCACTTTTGTATCACCTTTTGCTTGCCCTACTGCACACAATTTCATGATAGAGAACCACTTCCTCCCCTGTCCAGAGTCCATGAGCCCACTGAGAGGTGTGGCTAGGATAATGAGCAATGCCCTCCTTCTTGGTAATTTCAAACCAGTTCTGGGACAGCCTTGCCTTCACAGGGTTTGGTGCCTGCCTGACTTGGAAGACAAAAGTTGGGGCCTTTCAAGGTAACATCTGCCATTCACTTGGGAGAGGAAAAGCTTTTTGAAGTATAGTAAGTTCTTGCGCAACCCCAACTGGTCTTTCTGTCGGGGAAACAAAAAAAACTCCCTACACACATGCCTTTGTCTCTGCTCTGAATGCTGCTTTCACCCATTATGAGGTCCTATTTGCTGGCTGGCTTTCATAAGCTTCAGGCAGGGAAACCTAAAAGTTGCCTTTCCTTAATATTTATTAAAAATCAGATTTCACCATTGAGTTGGGCTTTTAATAAATATAAAAACTAGTTGTTTAATAATTTTCTAGCTTGTACCAAAAAGAGGCGATAGATGGCTTGATATTTATTCTATAGGCCGGCTAGCTTTGCTACAGTAAAAATGGTGTGTGGGTGCTGGTCCCTGTAAGTACAAGTTAACTTTAAATGTCTACATGTCTACTTTTGAATACAATGCACCCTGCATTCTGGGCTAAAAGGCTTACACAAGGGTGATTTATTAAATTGCAGCATACAGCTTACAGTGATAGGCCTGGAGGCATGTTTGCCTGGTCACACTAGTGGATAGCACAGCAGTGCTGTATTTCATAGGTAGCCTTTTACTTTCCATGCCATGGAACTATGGCTTATAGGGAAGTTAGGCATGCCAATTAGGATTTAGCCAATTGTTACATGTTTCAGGGGTCAGATGACATGCACTGGGGCCTGGTTAGTAGTGTCCCAAATGCACAAAGGCAATAAACACCAGCATCACTCCACAACAAAATGGAGGTGAACACGCAAATTGAGGCAGTTTCTTACAGTCAGGTAGAACTTCTGTGTTTTTTCATATGTGATGGAGAGGAAGAGCAAGTCAGATGAACATGACATGCCTCCATATAATTTTAGGTTTTACACGGAGGATGTAGAATATGCACTCACGCTTTGAGCCCTTTAAATACCTGTGGGTATAGTCCCTAGAGCACTTAGATGCCGAACTGATTGGTCAGCTTTTCCAGAACTATGTTTGTGTATCGGAAATCAGAACAACAAGGAGTTAATAGCTATTTGTAAAAATATGTGTTCACCAGAAAAAAGCTGAAAATTAGTGCTGAAATGTAGCAAGCTCTGCTTGTTTACTTTTACCTATTGTGAATCTGGATGATATGTTCTGTGAAAAAATGTAACACCCAGAACATTAATGAAGCTTTTCATAAACAGTGTGAGCAAAAAGAATGACAGATTCATAATCAAAATATGAAGAAACACACACTAAGAATTCTGTCTGGGAAAGAATCATGTTTCCTGGCTCATCTATCTTTAGAGAAGCAATGAGAAGGGATGATACTAAACTGCTTGCGTAATGATCAGAATACCAGCTATACAACCCAATGTTTTGGCAAAAGTATAGCCAGTGACAAGAAGGTCCTCCAAGGAAAAAATGCCAGTTTTTAGATCTTTACAACTGTGCTTAGGCACTGAATTGAGATTGGCATATGATTGTGTAACATGGTCTGTTACTCAGGCTCACCTTTCCAAGTTAGCGCACCTTCCAATCATTATTCGCCTAACGCTATAATCTTGAGAAGGAAAGGCTAGAAGTGTCACTGCTTGACAGAAGGCTCTGCGCTGTATCTGGAGGATGCACTACACATTAAATGCAAATTTAGAAACTACATTTCTCATGAAGTAACAGAATTCTCACAATGTTTAGAAATGTTGATGGCCATTCTGGAGGTATTGGTTATACATCTTCAGCTGGTCCTCAGTGTCCCTGCTAGGCAATCGAGATACTTCGTTGCTGCAACCAAGACCTTGTTACCAGACTTTGTGAAAGTCTTGCAGATTGATTGTTTTCCCCTTTGACCTTAATAGGCGTTCCTTATTCTTTGGCCTCATGGGGCCTGATCCAGTACCCTAACTGGGATGACTCTACTTGTTCTAAGGCGCAATATTTACCATATTACTTGTGGTGTGACTGGTTATCTCACACTCAGTGAAACCAGACACAGTGTAGTTTAGGCAGTTTCTAGGTCCTAAAGAATCGCCACTTGTTCTTTCTTGACATAGCTAGGTGAGAAACATGTTGACCAATTAGACTAATTAATTCACTAGGCTATCTAGGATATCTTAAGGTAGTACCTACTATTTTAATTAGGTTAGTGAGCTCATTCATTAAATTAACTGATCCTGAGGGCCACTGTACCTATTTTAATTCACTTACATTACCATTCTACACTAGACCTTTTTAGCCCACAGACCCCCTCTTCACCATACGGTTAACTAAAACATCTGTCGGAAAGAGCCCCCTTGTTGGTGCCCGTCAGACATTGCAACACCAGACCAATGAGGAGCTAGCCCAATGATAAAGCATTACACCCACTTGGGTTTGTGAAGGCCTGTGCTCCTATTAGAGCATATTCCTTTCCCTGGAACCATCAACCTTTGTCTTTGTTCACGAGGAACTGCACACATCATTTATATATTGATTAATGCAAGGAGCACGTGCACTAGGCCTTTATCGCTCCTGGTTCCCCTTCTTTATATAGAATGGAAAAGATCCTCATCGCCTTTTGGACTTTTTACAATTCTCACTGCATTTGTATTTGAGGCACTAGTATGTACATAGGAAAGTGATTCATTGGTATCAGTGTGAACAACATACTTCCAATGAATGCTTATTTATATTACAGTTTAAGAAAAGACACTGAATCTATATGAGAACCATAGAGCACATATTCACATAAACAGTTTAAACTAACAGATTTAGTGTTGACTTTGGCTAAAGCAAAGTTATTTATTTTAATCTCAGAAAGTACGTATTGCCATGGTAGTCATTGGCACTGAAGGAAACTACTTTGAGTGTGGATGTTCTTCTTGTGAAAGGACAGAATACCATCACCCCCAGTGAAGTTAGGCAATGTCTAAAGTGGGCTGACCCATTGCTCCATGCTGTATGCAGTTGTGGGAGAACGGAAAATGTGAATGTTACTATATCAATGAATGAAGGTGGCTGACTGAATGCCCCCTTACCTAAGTATAATATACAAATAATATTGATCAAATCAAAACGTATTCCCTAACACAAGACCCAAAAATGCATTTGAATGCTTTTCAGAACCAGAGAGCATGTTTCTGCAAAACAGAACAAAGTGGTATTTATCAGAGAAGGGCGTTGAGTTTCTACTGGATCACAGTGGATATCGAAAAACACCCAGGGGCAGATTTATGAAGGCCTTGCGCCGCCGGTGCGTCACTTTTTCCCATGTTAAAAATGACGCACCGGCGGCGCAAGGCCTTCATAAATCTGCCCCCCAATCCTTGTCGTAAAGTTTTGGATGGGGGCTTGACATTAAAACATTTTGCTTAGGGGGGGCACAGAGCAAAAAAGTTTGAAGACCTCTGGACTATGCCGCACTGCGGTGCGGACAATTACCTGGTAAGAGCTTTCGGAGAGGAAGACGCTCACGGGGTGGGTTAGGTGGGGCAGGGGTTCTCCCAGCTTCCGGAATATGTGTTGTACATTCTCACTGCAGGGAGACTCATTCTTAGCACCAAGTGGTAAACACGCGAGTACATGTGAAATTGCATTAGTATAACTTTTATTTATTTTTTACAAATAATTATGCAGCAGATTTGCTGTTTTTTGCAGACAGTTGAGGTTAGCAGCATATCTGCAAAACTCAATGTAAAATACAATGAGCAGCTGCCTGTTGCCTCATGAAGTAGCATAACTGTATTAAACCTTGAACCTCATGTGGTTTTCGCACAACTACTGTACTAGACTGGGATTCACAAACAAGGTTTCAACGAGGGATTAGCATACAAAACAAGACAAGCGTCAGGATAGAAAAATGTACTCTCATCTACCTCAAAAACATGGATAGCGTGCAACCATAAATCCAGTATAAGATGCACTGAATTTCACAAATTACGACTGATTAATGAGAAGATCTGGCTGCAGTTTTTTTTTAATTACTGTGCAGTTGAAGATTGAAGTACAATATTTCTAAATGTAGAGAAAGACCTTGTTAGGTCAATAGAACAAGCTCAGCTCAGAAGTGCGCCACACTGTGCACACCTGCTTACTTCTGGTGTCTTCAAATGGCTCATCCCAGTCCGCAATTCCTAGACGGACACCACCTAAAAGAGTGTTTTTTCATTCTGAAGTTGGCCCATAAAGAAAGATCCACCCTGAGACCCCTCCACTGAAACCACCTTACTCTCATGGGATTATACAGACCGCAACCCGGAGATAGAGGGAGTGTTTTAAGGACTTGGTCATCCTATTTCTTTGAATGACCCTTTACTTACTTTCTATCCCCTGTATGCCTCCTCTCTCTGACCACAGCTTATTGCAAATTGCCCACACCTCATCTCAAAGATCATAATCTGTCCTCCTTTGAAAATCATACCTGGCAACCCAGCCATACCTAATGTACTGTAGCTCATCTACTAATCCCACCAACCTTCTTCATGAAGTCACATGCACTACCAAAGATCACACCTAACTCCTACTAATTTATTCCACCACAAAACATACTGGTGTAAATGCATGGAATGGGGTCATTGAGAGCACAAGACTAATGCCAAATACCAGCAATAACCACTAGAGTAACCATTAACCTTAGTTTCTAGAACAGTGTGCTGCCACTTCAATGCCCCATCAGAGGAAATAAGAGCTAGATAAATGCAATTACAAATTTTCTGCCACTAGTATGAGCTCATATTTTCTTTTGTCTGCTTCTGTAGTGCCAAGATGACACCAGTTCATGAAGCATTTGACAAACACCATATTCAAATATGAAAAGAGGAAATGCGTACACATTAGTGTCCTCTTCTAAAGATTTGGGGAAACATTAAAAGAATGGTATTGACTATGTTTGCAAGAAAAGTTCTACTCGCAGGCTCCAAAATCTCCTCCACACAAAAGGGCGTTGTTAAGCAAATCTCATGGTATGTACGAAATATTCTGCTTATACGATCCTCCCATATAATGTCCGTCCCGCAAATGTCTGTTCTGTGCACCACCACCCTGATCCTGAATCACTGAGTCAATTCTTCCAAGATATGAAATATCAGTGATAGTTCCCTGCAACTGTGTGACTGGGTTTGAACCAATGGGATCACCACCTCAAGTTGTATAAAATTAGAGGCGAAAACCACACAAAACGTCTTCCAAAACTACCCAAGAAATTGTATCTATGTGGGTGAGAGGAAATAAATATCATGCTAAAAGTGGGAAATTAAATTGCATCCCTAAGTATGCTGAAAGATTTCTCGGTATCCTAAATGTCCTGTACGCCAGATGGATGTTTGAAGAATAAGGACTTAGAAGAATTAGTTATTCTATTTCTCTAAGTCTTATTATGTTCAGCTGATACATTGATAAGCTGCCTCTGTATTGCAAGCCTAAACTAAGGTTTATCCAGCAATGTCCTCATTACTGGTGAGTACACAGAAAATAAGTGAGGGAGAGGGATGTGAAGAAGTGTTAACTTTGTATACAGACACCGGCAAACTTTTATGAATGAATGAAGTGAAACTTGCTATTGAATGCAACAACCCCAACCACGTATCTCTGCTTTTTTTAGAATTACTGAGTGTCTGTCACAAGATGACGGCCCTCCTTATGCCTTATGAGTGGCTCTGTTAGACCTGACACCCTAGGGGGGTCTTTCCCCAGATTTTTTGCCTTTTGCCTCTCGTTTTTGCTGATTCTTTTTGTTGGCTTTAGGACTCTGCACACCTTATCATTGCTAACCGGTGCTAACATATGTGCTTCTCCCCTAAACATGATGACATTGGTGTATACCTGATTGGCTTATTTGTTGTACTGAAGTCCCTGTACTTCAAATACTACTAGTGGGGAGCATTGGTTGTGCCACCCGCAGAAGTAGCCTTTCAAACCTGCCTCAGGCCTACCACTGCAGTGCTTGTATGTGCAGTTTTACTGTCACTTTGACTTGGCAAGCCTTAAACTCCAATTTAATGACAGAAAAGTCACCCCTAAGGTGGGACCTAAGAAACCCTAAGGGCAGAGTGCTATGTAAGTAAAAGGTAGGAAATGCACTTTTATGTTTTCCATGTCCTGGTAGTGACAACCAGCCTATTTATTTTTCACTACTGTGAGGCCTACTTCTCTCATAGCTGCCATTAAGAATTCCTTAATAAACTTTTATGCTGTCATTCTTGATCAGAGAGGTGTAGCTTTTTCATGTTTCATATCGCTGGAATTGTAATGGCAAATCCTCCTTACTGGTGAAGATGGATTTAATATTACTGTTTTAGAAAGTGGACATTTCTCTGCATACTGGTCTTTGTGCCTTACAGCCTGTCTCCAATTCACGTCTAGGTTGGGTGACAGCGTTGTGCATTCCCTCTATATAGCCACAAACACAAGCAGGTGAGGCTCACCTGCATTCTGAGCACTCATCTGCATTCATTTGCATTATAACGGGTCTTCCTGGGCAGGGAGGATTGGTAAGGGCTGACACTTACACTTCAATAGGTAGTGTCCTGCCCACACACAAAGCACTGATTTACCTACCCCCGCCCACCCCCCACAGATAGCTTGGCAGACAGGACTGGGTTGAAAGGGATCCTTGTGCACTTCAGAGAGCTGATTTGAAGTCACCCTCTACATCAAAGTCACTTTTGGGTGTAAGTACTGACCCCCTAAATTCAGACACTTCTGGATCTTGAACTGAACCCCTGTCTGCTGTTCTGCTTAAAGGACTCAACTTGACTGCTTTTTCTGTAAGGACTGATTTTCTGCTTGTTGCTTTTCTGCTTGTCCCCTGCTGCCTGCTGCTCCCTGACTTTGCTGAAGGAGAGCTGGACTCTGTCTTCTCTACAAGTGATCTCCAAGGTAATGCTGGCTTGTCTCCTGTTTTCCGAAGTCTCAGGGACTTCCTGCAATTCTGCTGGTGCTGCTGGACTCTGCCTTCTGTGAGTCCTATCCTTCCCAGAGGTGCATTCTCCAAGTTCTGGGACTCAGAAGTGGGTTCTGCAGCAGTTTTGCTACAAAGCCAACGCATCGTCACCTTTGTGCCGATCGGACCCGACGCATCGTCCTTCTATACCAAAGCAGAGACTGTTCTATGACAGCGGTTATACAGCCTGGGTGGCCTGGCGATGACGCTCTGTGCTGCTCAACTACAATGTCCTGAGATACGGGCATGGTGTCCTGTTGGGGGATTTTTACTTGTATATGGATTGCAATTATGTAAAAGAAAGCCAAAAACTCCTGGAGAACTTAACAGCTGTAGGCCTTATGCAGACCATCCTTGCCCCTACCCACCTGGCCGGTCACACACTAGACCAAATATTCACTTCAATACCTTTCGAAGCTGATTCTCCTATTCCTCTGGTCTGGACTAACCAATATATGGTCATTTTTAGAAGGCCTAAACTTAGTAATGTCCCTCCTAAGGTAAGCTACTTACCCCGCACGGTAAGAGCCTTTCGCAAAATTATATCGGAATTTTTAAGCAACAGGCTCGATGTTGCTAAGCCCTCTCTCACTGGCAATATCAAAGAAGATGTAGACCAGATTGTTAGCGATGGAGTCTGCCTGCTGAACTCTGGCATCAGCAAGTAGCACCCAACAACATCGCTCGAAAGTGCCTAGCCCTTGGTTCACTCCCTCCCTCAAAAAAACAAAATTAGCCTGTAGACGTAAAAAGAGGCAATGTAGGGTAAACTACTGTCAAGAAGACAAGGCTGACTATAAAGTAGAATTAGGGAAGTATTATAAAGAAATTAAATTAAGTAAAAAAGTCTACTTGGGGGGCGTGGCTTTGGCAGCGATGCGGTGAGACGTGCTCTTGCTGAGCTCCGGTCTCCCGTCACCCGATTTAAGCCATTTATAAGCCGAATTGGGGCATTGATCCGTGCCCCAGGAATGCCTACCGTGCCCTGAACTGCTGCGGTACCTGTAGCGACTGGGGGTTTACCGGGAGGCTGTGTAGCGGACTCCGGAGCTGCAGACAGACTGCGGAGGAGCGGTGGTGCCCGCCATTTTGTGCAGCCGGTAGCAAGGAGCTGCCCTGAGCCCCGGAGCCTACCTCGCCAGGAGACCCGGCGTAGCCTCTCCGGGACGTCAGCAGTGGAGCAAAGAGACCCGGTGACACGAGCCCCAACAAGAAGAGCTGCGGCCTGCCACCGGCGCGCCGTGGGGTGGTTGCGGGGAAAGCTGCTGTACCGCTGAGGAGCTGCGAACGAGTGACAGCGCCTGCCATTTTGCGCTGCCGAGAGAGTGGGGCTGCCCTTGGTCCCAGACTATGATCCGCCAGCGGACCCGGCAGGAGGCATTCCGCTGGGGGCGCTGGGTAAACGGTGGGCCCTCCAGGTGCGGGTGCCTCCATTGAGGGCCGCTGCTACTGGAAGGCTACGAGGAGGTGGTGGACCGGCCTGCCGGGGCGCATCGGAGAGAGCCGCGGCCCAGAGCAGAGACCGGAGTTGAGGCGGGGCCCTCTGTGAGGTGGGCGCTGAAGCGGGGGCGTGCCGACACCCGCCATCTTACGGGGCCTGGGCGGGGAGCTGTCCTGAGCCCCGGGGGCCCGACCTGCTGGCGCGCCCGGCGGGAGTCCGGAGCTGACGCGGCCTGTGTGGTGGGGCCCCCCCAAGTGGACACCAGCAGTGACGGCGATAGACCCACCGGCGATACACCAACAGCAGCGATGAGTGCCGCGCCTGGGCCCAGCAATTGAGGCGACTGGGAGGGCGGTATGAGCTTTGGAACTGCCTTAGGAGATTGGGCGCAACACGACGGCGGGGTGCGCCTCTCCTGGGTCCTGGGACGAGCGGAGAGGCGATGCTGTGGGGAGGTGATTGAATCGGCCTGGGGCGAAGTGATTACATGCTGCCTGCCCTAAAACAGACCTAAGGCCTTACCACATCAGACATTGCAACTGCTATACAGCTTGGTGCATAGGCCCCGAACTGTGCCAGTGAACACTGACATACTGAGGCCTAAGACACAGACCATTGGGGGCGGAGGCGGGCACCCTGGACCTACAGGGCGGGGGCCGCTGTCCTGTACTCTGGGCTCCATTGTGCATTGGTGAGCGCTGCGGTTGGGGGCCGCGATAGAGACACACGTAAGGCCGGTAAGGTCGTACCCCCCAGCGCTGCTAGCCAGGCTGCCTGTGCGAGTGGATAGAGCGGACGGGGTCGCCCCTTCTGCTTTGGGAGACATTCCCGCGCAGGCTGGTTTGACTCCAGATAGACTTTGGTGGCGCAGCTGGGAGGGACAGAGTGGAAACCACATTGCAGCGGCTGGATCGCAGGGACCCCCACTCCTGATCGGGTGGACTGTTGGAAATACCAGGGCAGGAACAATACGCGGGTGTCTAGAAGGGGAGATATCGTAGGGACCCTACACGTTTGAGGGAGCCGCCTGTCTGTCATAGTTGAGGCTTGGGAGGAACCCACTGTGTAGTTGAGGGACGCAGCCGCCGATGTCCTTCTGCTTGACACGGAGGCTGGACATTGACAGATCTATCTAGAACCTACAACCCGCTGGACACCCCCCCTCTCTGCTCACTGGACCCCTGGAGGCGTGAAGAATAGCACTAGAACTTCCCAAGCGACTACATCTCGGCCAGACCTCACTGAACTAACGACTCACCGCAACGGCGCTGGCGATGACACGCTCCAGGGGGGGCAGGGTCGGCCCGGCGGAGGCCTCCAGAGACACCTCGGTGGTGGCAATGTGGGGTAAGACGGGGGCATCGGCACCCACTGAGGAGCAGTGGCAAGATGCTGGAGCTACACTGCCGGTGACCCAGGTCTTTATGACCTCCTTTATGTCAGAGCTCAAGCTGGAAATAGGCTCTCTAAGGTCGGAGGTCCACACTTGCGTGAAGGAGCTGCGGAGAGAAGTTACTGATCTCGGCAACCGCGTAGACGGGCTGGAAAAGACGATGGATGCCCGGACGGAAGACCAGGAGCAGCTTTGGGAGCGTGTGGCGGCATTGAAGGAGCAGAACATTGAGCTCCAGGTCAAGCAGGAGGACCTGGAAAACAGAAGCCGCCGGAATAACCTCCGCATTAGGGGAGTTCACATTGGGGAGGAAGGGAAGAATATCATGGCCTATGTGGCGCAGCTCCTCCATGAGGTTTGGGGAGACGACGATGCCTCACCCCCGACCCTGGACCGGGTACGCCGAGTCTCCGGGCCTGCGGGGCGACCTGGCCTTATCCCAGACATACTGACTCAGGTACATTTTTTCACCGAGAAAGAGGCGATCCTGAAAGCTGCAAGGGACAAACCTGATTTACAGTATGAGGGCCACAGGATGCAGATATTTCAGGATCTAGCTCCCAACACTCTGCACAGACGACGAGTCTTCAAACCGGTGACCGAGAAGCTACGGGCGCTCGAAATTGCCTACCAATGGGGACATCCCTTCGCTCTTATCGTCCAGTGGGAGGGCCGACGGCGAATCCTACGGTCCTATCGGCAAGCGGCACATCTACTCGGACTACCGGACTCACGGCGCATAGTCCCTCCCAACAACGGCGTCAGGAAAGAATCCTGGCCAGGCCATCCTGGACTACAGTGCAGCGACGACGCCGAACACCTCCAGTAGATGAAGTCTCCGCCTCCCAGGCCAAGCAGGACATTATAGCGCATATCAAATCCCTCGAAGGTGACAGAGAAGGGACGCCGCCACATCCGACAACCCCGTGATCACCCCACTGGCAATGCTCTATACAAGAGCGCCCCTGCCCGGCGGGCGGCGCACATCTTCTTCATGAACCACTCCTGGGGAATATATCCTACTCTTATGCCCCATCTCTCGTGCGGGGTGGTGGGGGCCCCGGGGCTGTAGGGACAACAATCCTTTTATCACCTCTAGACCCCCAGGATGTCCCTTAGGGAATTGACATCCCGAAGTGCATCTGAACCTGTGGGTAGAGGATGCCTCGTGACAGGGATAGCCAGACATGGCCCGGTTGGCCTTTGGCAGCTCTAGCTGCCCGTTGGCCAGATTGGCTGCTACTGGAGTCTTTACCTTTCTGTCCTCTTCCTACCTTCTCGTCCTCTCTTTTCTTTCTTTTTCCTTTTCCGCTTGGCGTGTGGTGGGGGGGTGTTTGGGGGGTGGGGGCCTCTGGGCTGGGGGATTGCTGGGGAGTCTCCTTCGCTGACCCCTGACTGCGGGGGTGGAAATGGGAAACATAAGCAGGCCCTATCCATTATGACACATGCGTGCCTAGACCCCTGAAGATTCTTACACTTAATGTCAAGGGCTTAAACTCCCCTAATAAATGGAGGCAAACGTGGCGCTACATACTTTAGAGAGATCAGGACCTAATATTCCTTCAGGAAACCCACTTGCTGCGCGCGGACACAAAGCGCATGGCGCACCCTAGGTATCCTCTTCAGTTTTGGGCTGCGGCTGACTCCAAAACAGCAGGGGTGGCAATACTGTGCAGGAATGGTTTGAGGCGGGGGGACTCTGGGCCGGTCAGGGGCGGCGATGGACGCTTCCTTAAGGACACGGTTGCGGTGGGACGGCGCAAGTTTACGCTATGCGACATATATGCGCCCAATCAGATGCAGGACAGATACCTTCAAACACTCCTACGAGACCAGATTATGTGTGATGACTCGTCCCTGATAATAGGAGGAGACTTCAACCTCGTCTGGGACCCGGGCATGGACCGTAGCGAAACTTCGTTTAATGACGCCGGGACCATGTCTGCTGCCCTGCGCACCCAGATAGCGGACCTGGGGCTAATTGATGCATGGCGTTACCAGAATCCGGGGCTCAGGGACTACTCATTCTACTCACATGCTCACAGATCGTACTCTCGCATAGACTTCCTATTTATTTCACATGACTTGTTGCGAGATGTGTTAGGAGCCTCTATGTCGGACATCTCACTGTCAGATCATGCCCATGTCGAACTGCTGCTGCAGGACCCGAATGCCCCACCCGCCCGGGAGACACGCTGGCGCTTGCCGAGTGTCCTTCGGGACCCAGCTGATGTGGAAAGCATCCGCAAGGCTATTGATTCCTATTTCCTCTACAATGATATTCCGGACACACCATTTCCGGTGGTGTGGGACGCCTTTAAGGCCACTATCCGGGGTCACATCACTGCGCTGTCAATAGCAAGAGGGCGTGAGGCCACTAAGCTGGAAGATGCCCTAACGAAGGAGATAAAGCAGGCTGAGCAACGTGACCAATTGCATTCCTCGCTGGAAACTAGGAGACGGCTCGCTAATTTATGCGGGCAACTTCGGCTGCTGCGCACCAATAAGGCGGAACATTCTCTCCTGGCGCTAAAACAGAAGTACTTTGAGGGAGGGGATAAGGTGGGTCGCTTATTGGCGGGGCGGTTAAAAGCTGGGGCGGCTAAGACCCATATAGCCAATGTTAGACTTCCTGCCGGGCGTAGAGCTGTTTCGGAGAAAGATAAACGAGAGGCATTTCAAAGCTACTACGCTGCCCTGTATCAAAGGGAGGCCCCCCCAGGCAGAGGAGGTTGAGGCTGTCCTGCAGGGGTATGAGGGGACACCACTGTCTCCAGTTTACGCAGAGGATCTGGAGGGCCCTATCCTTGATGAGGAAATAACGGCAGCAATCAAGGACCTCCCCTTAGGGAAGACACCGGGACCAGATGGCCTGCCCCTGTCCTTTTATCGGATGTATGACGTTACAACGCATACTTTTACCACGCCTACCATTACCACGCAATTTTTACAACGCAGGATCCATTACAACGAAGTACCATTACCACGCATGTATTTACAACGCATATACCTTTACAACGCATACAATGACAACGTAAGTATTGGTAAGTATATAATATTTTTTTTAAATTCAATTTAATTAAAATTAATATAATGTAATTTTTTTTTTTTTTTTTTTGGGGATCAAAAACTTTTATTGCATCATTCAATTACACTGCGGAATGCCTACAACCCAGTGGGCTGGCCGCTATATATTTCGTTTTTTTCTTTGTTTTTGTCAAACTTACAGTGCAACATCACAAACATTTCGATGAGATAGTTGATAGAGTATCGAACATTGCAGCCTTTTCAATCACAGGTCGTGGCATTTAAGGCAGTTCTCCAGAAAATAATGGTTGTTGATTTCCCAGTTTTATAACCAATCAAACAAACAAGGTAACCGTTAGGAACAAGATTGTGGTCAATTTCAGTGTGATATTGATCATTCGTAAGTATCTGTTCTAGGTGTTCCATGACAGAGCCTTCCGTAGTTTCATCACTTCCCCTAAGATTTAAGTCTATGTCTAAGCCTGTATGCCTATAACGTGTAATTCCACGCATTTCCGGCCCTATAGCCCTACGAGGTATCGTAAAAAGTGTCCCCCCTTCTGTATCTGGCCCCACTGATCTCACATATCGCTTATTCAACTATCCCTCCTCCCCCTCCTCATCCGATTCATCCAGGACATCTTCCGGCAATGGGTCACATATCTCACCTCTGTAGATATTCCATTTTGACCAGATTTTATTCCATTTCCCCGGGCAAGCGCGGCTAGAGTATACCGCCCTTTCTGTTACCATTATCCTGTCCATGTTCAAACACCATTGTGACTTGGTCGGTGTTTCTGGAACCCCCCAACGCTGTGCGACATCTCTCTTTGCTACCACCAATCCCACCGTGACCCAAATTCGTCCATGCCGTGAGAGATCTGTAGGTTCCCATATATTGAGGAGGCACCTCTTCGGGTCAGGTAACAGTGTTAAATCTAGTGTTTGCGAGATCGTTCGTAGTATCTGTTTCCAATATTCTTGAATTCGGGGGCAATCCCATATGGTGTGGAAGAATGTACCCTCCTCCCCGCATCCACGAAGGCAGTAAGGGTGTTCTATCCTGTGTATACGATGTAGCATTGTTCTAGTATAGTATACCCTATGTACTATCTTCAATTGTACTAGTCTTAGTCTTGAGGAGATGCCGACCTCCCTAGGTGACGCCAGTGCCTCACTCCACTCATGTTCATCCATCTCACTAGTGTCCCCCTCCCACTTCGCCTTTAATGTCAGTGTTGGGTCTGGTGAATTATTAAGTAATTTGCGATAGATAAGGGATGTTGCGTGTTCTATCATAAATTCAGTAAGAAGACGATCCTCTAGCGGGGAGGACTCCGGCAAGTCGGTGTCCACAGGCAGAACCGCCAGTATTGCGTGTCGTATCTGGATGTATCTGTAGAGTTCCCTCTCACTGAGGTCATATATTTCCTTCAACCTATTGAAGGGTAGCACCCCGCCCCTTTCCCAAAGATCTCCCACTGTGGATATCCCTATAGTGTCCCAAACCGAAAACCCTTTGCTGTTTCTCATGTGACCGAGGATTCGAGAGTCCCACAGTGGAGTCATCTTGGTGATTACCCCCTTCCATCCCAGTGCAGTTGTCGCTGCGTGCCAGACTGCGACTGTTAATTTGGTGGGTCCCACTAAGGAGCGGAGTTTGCGGTGGTCGTATAGCGGAGCCAACATGCTGTCAGAGCCCAGTGAAGCATGTAGCCAGTGGTTGATGGGTTTAAGGTGCGCTGCCCAGTAGTATAATTTTAAGTTGGGTAGGGCGATACCCCCATCAAACCAACCTCTATGTAGTTTTGATTGGGCGATACGAGCAGTGTGGGTCCCCCACAGGAGGCTGGAGACCAATGCCGCCACCGTTTGAAAGAATTTAGGGGCTATCGGGTAAGGCGTGTTTTCAAGGACATATAAAAACCTGGGCAGAGCCATCATTTTGTAAAGTGCGGCCCGTCCCAAGAGCGTCAGCGGAAGGGCTGACCAGAACTTGACATCTCGTCTGAGTCTATCTACGTGGGGTTTCAAATTTTTCTCAATGAATTCAGTAGGGTCCCTGGTGACATGGATGCCTAAATACTTGAACGAAGAGCTCGCCACCCGTAGAGGGCAGCTCGGGTCAAGGGCTGGAGGTTGCCCCTGCAGAACATATAGTTCCGATTTATTCCAGTTCAACGTATATCCCGAGACCCTGCCATGGGCATCACAAAGCTGGAACAGGGCCGGAATTCCGTCGGTAGGATTAGTTAGGTAGACCAGCATGTCGTCTGCGTAGAGGGATAGCCGGTCTTCCCAGCCCTCCCTCCAGCAGATGCCCCGAAGTAGGGGCGAGGTTCTAATGAGCGTGGCGAGGGGTTCCAGCGAGATCGCAAATAGCAAGGGAGAGAGGGGACAACCTTGTCTTGTACCTCTCCCCAGTGAAAACTTCCGTGAGATATGGCCATTGGCTACCACTCTAGCCTCCGGGTCAGTATATAGCAACCTGACCCATGCAATGAAGCGGGGCCCAAATCCCAGGCGCGACAGCGCCTCGAACAAGTACGCCCATTCCACCAGGTCAAACGCCATCTTGGCATCGAGGGCCAATATTACTGCCTGGGACGTTACAGAGTCTGCCCTGGCCAGCACTCCATGTAGGCGTCGCAGGTTCAACGCCGTATTCCTGTGCGGCATAAACCCGGACTGGTCCGGGTGTATCAGAGAAGACAAGTGGGGCAAGAGTCTCATCGCCAGGAGTTTGGCGAGTATCTTTGCTTCTACGTTGAGCAGGGAGATAGGGCGGTAAGAGGAACAGTCTTCCGGTGGTTTGCCCGGTTTGGGAATGGTCACTATAGTCGCTATTCTTTGGTCAGGTGGGAGTGTGCCCTTTTCCTGACATTCTCTAAACATGTCCAACAGATGTAGACTAAGGGCCTCAGGCATTGCTTGATACCACTCTACCGGTATCCCGTTAGGCCCCGTGGCCTTACCCGGGTTCAAGGCATGAATAGCTAAGTGTATTTCCTCAGCGGTGATATCCGTCTCCAGTTCCCCTGATGCCTCCGGAGATAGTGTTTGGACCTCGATCGATGCCAGCACGTCCCTGGCCATTTCTGAGGTGATCACCTGGACAGGGGTGTATACCTGTTCAAAGTGGTCTGCAAGGAGATCCACAATTTGCTCCGGGTTGTTATGCAGCGTTCCACATTTGTCCCTCAGACGCGGGATTCCCCTAGAATTCCCTTCCCGTTTATCGAGCCATGCCAGCAGTTTCCCGGCTTTATCACCCACCTCGTAGACCCTATTCTGGGTGTCCGTCAGATGACCCTTGACATGCAGGCGTAGATGGTCGCTATAGATCTGTTGTTGCAGTGTCAATGCGTGCAGGGCACTGTTCGTGCGTCTTCGTTAAATCCTGCAAAGTCAGGTCTATGCTATCTAACTCTCGGGATCGTTCACGCCTGTACCCTGTGATGGTGTTTATGGCTTCCCCCCTCAAGCCTCCCACAGTATCTCGGAGGAGCGTACTGAGTGTATATTTTCAGTAAAATACTGCGACGTTGCTTTTATGAGAGCTTTACGGACCTGGGGAATCTTGAGATAGGCGGCCTGTATGGGGAACATTCGCCTGCGTGTTCTTGTCTGTGAGGAGAGTGTGAGTGTAAGTGGAGAGTGATCCGAGATCCCTCGCGGGTGAATCGTCATTGCCTCCGCGAGTTGGAGACCGTCCCCCAGGGTTAAAAAGAGGTCAATCCTCGACAAACTCCCATGTACTGAGGAGTGGAAGGTGTATTGTTTAGTGCTGGGGTAGAGGTGTCTCCAAATATCAGTCAGGCCTATGGCAGTTAAGAATCGTTGGAGGCGGGGGATTCCCCCCGTGGGGGCCTGTGTGGGGAACCTATCGAGTTGTGTGTCAAGAATCGCGTTGAAGTCCCCTCCAAGGATAATCTCCCCCTCAGGGAGAGTCAGGATAAACTCGCCCAGTTTAGGGAGGTGCACTGAGTGCAACGCCGGGGGAATGTACACCGAAACCAGGTTGAGAAGCTTCCCCTCCCACTGTCCCTGCAGGGCTGCGAAGCATCCTTGATCATCAGTTTTTGTGAGTAGGGGGATAAACCGTGTGTTTTTCTGTATCAGGATTCCGGTGCCTCTGGATCCGGAAGTAAAGTCCGAGTGACCTATCATCTTGTACCCTCGTCTATCTAAGGCTTTAACCGCTCCCCCAGTTAAATGCGTTTCCTGCACTAATGTTATCATGGGTTTCTGTCTCCTAATCGCGGTAAGGACCAACCCCCGTTTAACCTTATCCCCCAGCCCTCTCACATTCCAGGACATGACACGCAAGGCAGGGCACTGTGTCTCAACATCCACCTCACCCCTCACGGGACTGGAAATATCTGCCATTGGCTATTCTGGGGCCGATAGTGTAGTGATGGGGAAGTGCTACCCGGGTACCGGGTGTGCTTCTGCCCACGAAGGATCAGGAGGACCCCACGGGGGGCACCCCCCCCGTCCTCCCCCCCTACCCAGGGTTGAACCACTGTCAAAGGCTCTGTTGGGAGTTGCTTCTCCCTGTTCGTTTCTCTCGTCTTGCTTAGATTCACATGGAAGCCTAGTTACTTTCCCTGACCATGCATGTGGGTTCCTAACTTTAACAAAACCATCCCCTCCCAAATGCCCCCTCCCTGCATCCCTGCCTAACGGACTTTCAACTGCCCGCCTCCCCAACTGAGCAGAGCGCTTTACCCATCCCACAACCAGAGTACTTGCGTGTAAGGGGGGAGAGTGTCTCCCTGAGCAGGCGGCATCCCTGCGTGCTTCTGGGGAAGTGTCGCCAGAGTCCAAAAACAGCTACTATATGATTTGACGGCGATCAGCAGTCGTCATCGAAGCCATCGTCCGAATAGGGGTCATTCCTCTCCGCCATTTCCTGCAACTCCATGTGAGGGTGATCCCTCTGCTCCACCTCGGCCGGAGGATTGCGAGCCTGTCCCGCTGTGACCACCGCGGTCGTGATGTTGTCTGGGTGGTTTTCGCTGTCGGTCCACAGTATGCCATCCTTCCAGCCAGTCCCGGGCAGCGTCCGGGGTGTCAAAAAACCACACCTTCTTGTCTGCTACAACACGCAATCGGGCTGGAAATTGCATCGAATATTGTAGTTCTTTTTCCCGCCGTGTAGTCCTTGAAGAACGCTATTCTCGAGTTTTGAATCTGGATGGCCGGTGCCACTCTTGCGGCCTGCAGGATGGCGTCGCGGTCTCTGAAATTGAATAGCCTTGCCAATATTGGCCGAGGTGGCCCTCCAGTCTTAGGCTTCCCCCCCGGCACCCTGTGGGCCCGCTCCACAGAGAAGAAGTGTGATAGTCCCTTAGGCTGGAGCTTGGTCTTAATCATTTCCTCCACATAGAGGTCCATTGCTCCCGTGTTTTCCGATTCCGGCACCCCTAAAATTCGGACGTTGTTGCGTCTAGAGCGCCCTTCCTGGTCATCCAACTTGTCACGAAGCAGTTTGTTGTCCGTCTGCAGTCGTTCCATTGCCGTCTGCAGTTCCGATACATCTTCGACCAGGGATTTGGTGACCACCTCCATTTGTTTGACCTTTTCAGACATTTTGTGGAGGTCTGCCCGGATCAGCGTGACCTCAGTAGCTGTAGCACCCACTGTTGCTTGCACCTGTGCCAACGCAGCCAGGACGTCCTCGATTGTGGCCTTCTTGGCGCCTTCCGTCTCCGTCGTTTTCCCCCCCGTTCTGCATTGTTCTTGGGGTGGGGAGTGCTTATCGTACGCAAATTTGTCCAGCTTGGCCTGGGTGGCATTCTGTCTGGGGCCTCTTTGTGACATGATGCAATGCGTGTCCGTAGCAGGGCAGGTTGGACACCCTCCGAAACGTAAGGTCTGTCGTGAGGGCGGACAGTCACTCCGCTCGTGCTCGCGATTGTTGGTCTTGACCACAGTCGTCACTACGGGCAATGTAGGGCGTCTTGACCCCAAATGGCAGATGATGAAGTTTCTCCCCACCGCCGGTCAGGCCGCGTTGTTCACCGCCCTCCCGGTCGGCGTGGTGTTGTGGGCCCAGTTAGGTGAGCAGGCGCGACCCCGTGTGCCACAAATATAAGGCCTCCCTCCTGGCGTGGGTATCCCGATGACCTCTCACCCCCGTTCACAGTCGCATCTGAAAGGTGAGGAGGGGGGAGAAGATAACCGCGCCCCCGGTGTTCACGTCGCCGAGGGCGAAATCAATGAGGTCGCGGAGCCCCTTCCAGGTATCCGGGGCCCCGGTCCGACCACCGCCAAACAGGGGCCGCTTCTGCAGGGACGCGACGCGCGTCCGGCGCCAAAAATGGCGGTTCCTTTTTTTTGATCCGTGGCGTGTATTGAGGCCTCGGGTTACGTCCACGGCCCCCTTTTGTTGCTGCCGGGGGTCGCGGAGCTTCGCCCGTGTCACCGGGCTCCCGGGGAGAGAAAGGCTCACGGCCGCGCGAGCAGCTCCGACGATGAGCCGGCACTTCCGGCCAAGTGTGACTGCCGGGAGTCGGCTTCCGGTCGGACCCAAGGGCTACTGTGGCTCCGCTGCCTTCAGGCTGCCGACAGGCCTCACCGGTTCTCAGGCCTCGTCGATCGCTCTGGGGTGCAAACTCGTCGTTTCAGCCTCAAACTTGCAGCGCTGGATGCTGCACGGACTCCGGTTCTCTTCCACCCCGTCTGGCACTGTTAGCTATCGGATGAATGTGTCGGATAAATGCGGGACGCCTCCACCGCTCGGGAGCCTCTCTAAGTTGCAGCCGCCATCGATGGCTGCTAGCCACGCCCCAATATAATGTAATTTAATTTAATTTAATTTAATGTAATTTGATTTAATTAATTTAATTTAATTTAATTTAATCAATTTAATTTAATGTAATTTAAATTTAATTATATTTAATTTTTACCCTGTACCCTTTTACCCAAAAACCCAAAACTGACCCTGAACCCTAAAAATACCCTTTTACCCAAAAACCCAAAACTGACCCTGAACCCTAAAAATACCCTTTTACCCAAAAACTCAAAACTGACCCTGAACCCTAAAAATACCCCTTTACCCAAAAACTCAAAACTGACCCTAAACCCTAAAAATACCCCTTTACCCAAAAACCCAAAACTGACCCTGAACCCTAAAAATACCCCTTTACCCAAAAACCCAAAACTGACCCTGAACCCTAAAAATACCCCTTTACCCAAAAACTGAAAACTGACCCTGAACCCTAAAAATACCCCTTTACCCAAAAATTGAAAACTGACCCTGAACCCTAAAAATACCCCTTTACCCAAAAACTGAAAACTGACCCTGAACCCTAAAAATACCCCTTTACCCAAAAAACTGAAAACTGACCCTGAACCCTAAAAATACCCTTTTACCCAAAAACTGAAAACTGACCCTAAACCCTAAAAATACCCCTTTACCCAAAAACTGAAAACTGACCCTAAACCCTAAAAATACCCCTTTACCCAAAAACTGAAAACTGACCCTGAACCCTAAAAATACCCTTTTACCCAAAAACTGAAAACTGGCCCTAAACCCTAAAAATACCCCTTTACCCAAAAACTGAACACTGACCCTAAACCCTAAAAATACCCCTTTACCCAAAAACTGAAAACTGACCCTGAACCCTAAAAATACCCCTTTACCCAAAAACCCAAAACTGAGCCTGAACCCTAAGAATACCCCTTTACCAAAAAACCCAAAACTGACCCTGAACCCTAAAAATACCCCTTTACCCAAAAACCCAAATAATATTTTTTATAAAATAATATACTTACCAATACTTACGTTGTAATGGTATGCGTTGTAAAAGTACCTGCGTTGTAAATACATGCGTGGTAATGGTATGCGTTGTAATGGATCCTGCGTTGTAAAAAATGCGTGGTAATGGTAGGTCGTTGTAAAAGTTGCGTTGTAAAGGTTGTATACCCCTTTTATCGCATGTTCCAGTCCAAACTTCGGCCCTACCTCCTGCGAATGTACAACTCCTTTACGGAGAGCATGGGGCCATCTCCCGACATGGGCATGGCGGCGATCGCGTTGATACCAAAACCTGGGAAGGACCCTACGCTGTGTGCATCCTACCGATCTATTGCCTTGCTAAACACTGATCTTAAAATATACACTAAACTCCTCGCGAAGCGCCTCGAACCGCACATGCCGAGTCTGGTAGACCCGGATCAGGCCGGATTCATCCGCGACCGGCAAGAAGCGGACAATGTGCGCAGGCTTGCACACATAGTAGGGAAGGTGCGCCACTGGAAGATCCCGGCCTGCCTTCTGTCGCTGGATGCGGAGAAGGCTTTCGACCGGGTGGACTGGACCTTCCTAAGGGCGGTTTTACAGAAGTTCAGACTGGGACCCAAGATGGTCACAAGGATCATGGCCCCTATATACGGCCACAGGCCAGGATTCGAGTTAATGGCGCGCTGACAGCGCCATTTACTATATGCAGGGGCACCAGGCAGGGGTGCCCATAATCGCCCCTGCTGTTTGCCCTCGCGGTGGAGCCCCTCGCGGAAATGATCCGGCGAGCGCCAAACATACATGGCATCACCCACGGAGGATGGGATAACAAGGTGGCGTTGTTTGCAGACGACCTCATCCTTACGCTGACGCATCCGCGGGAGTCTCTCCCGGCACTGCACAGGGTACTTAGCATCTACGAGGGAGCCTCTGGCCTCAAGATCAACCATGACAAGTCATGGGCCCTTAACCTAACCATCCGGGACGAAGACCTACATGCAATTAAAGATGCATCGCCCTATCAGTGGGCTGAGCGTCATATCCGCTACTTAGGCCTTTTGCTGACCCCCACCTTGGATGAGTGGACAACAGTGAACTGGCGGGAGTGTAGGATGGCAGTACTCGAGGATATGCGGAGATGGAAACCCCTGATGCTGTCCTGGCTGGGCAGATTGACCGCTATTAAGATGTCGATCCTCCCCAAAATCTTGTACCTATTCCAATGCCTACCCACTCCGATCCCACTTCTTTGCATACGAAGCTTACAACGGAACTCACATCCTTTATATGGGGTGGGGGGAAGCCCCGCTTCTCGCAGCAGCTCCTCATGGCACCGCGGGATAGAGGGGGTTTGGCCTGCCCTAACCTGGTGCACTACTACTGGGCTGCACACCTCCGCTTTGTGGTGGAGTGGGGAGTACTAGAAAGTGAGAAAGGATGGCTCCACATGGACCGAGTAGTGACAGGGCGGACCATCTGGGACTTACCATGGCTGCACCGCTCGGCCCGTTCCAGGAGTGCTTATATGGCGATACCCACGAAGACGGTATTGGACATATGGGATAGTGTGGCTGTGTCCAAGGGCCTCACCACGTTCCCATCCCCGCATATCCCCATAGTTGGGAACCCGCACTTTCCCCCAGCCCACAAAACCCGCGCCTTTGACAAATGGATACAGGGTGATTGTAGGGTAATATGTGACCTGTACGACGGGGGCACACTTAAAACATTTGAACATTGCCGTGAGGAGTTTCGGGTACCAGCGGAGGCAGGATTGCAGTATGCCCAGCTTAGACACTGGCTCTCGGAAGAGGGGATGGTACAGGCGGCCACACAAGACTTTACCCCCTTTGAAAAGCTAGCACGCTCCCTTGGAGGGTTGAAGGGATTGGTATCCAAGATCTACCACATCCTGCAACACCCGAAGAGCACGCCATCTCATACATATCAACGTCGATGGCAACTAACGATTGGCGCGGACATCAAACCCCCACAGTGGGAACGGATCTGGCGAGATATTCCTAAGATATATTGGAGCATCCCGCAGAGGGAGAACGCTTATAAACTCTTGACCCAGTGGTACTACAATCCTCAGCGTCTACATAAGATGTTCCCTGCCGTCTCCCCCAAGTGCTGGAGGTGTCGCTCTGCAACAGGGGATTTTGTGCATGTATGGTGGGGATGCCCAGTGCTGTCTGTCTTTTGGAAGGAAGTTCTTAGCCACATAAAAGGGGTCCTGGGGTTCCCTCTGCCTGAAGACGTGAGCACGATCTTACTCAGCATTAAACCTTCCAGTTTAAAAGCGTTTACACGCAGCGACTGGATCCTGATGCTCCAGATACTGGAAGCGGCCAGGCAGCTCGTAGCCCTATACTGGAAGAGGACCGAAACCCTTGTTATAGCAATGGAATTTCTCACAGCACGCTTGCAAGCACACGACACACGCTTTGGGGCTGTCTGGAAACCTCTGATTAGCTACCTCTGTAAAATAGCACATGTGCGACACATGCCCACCAGGCTTAGGACCCTGCGCCTCTTTGATGATGCTGTGATCCCACCCAATCTCGCTAGATTGCTGCCTTAGACACCATTGGCGACACAGTCGTGCTGCGACCCTCTCCCCGTAGGTCCCCGGCACGACGCGCGCCTCACTCTCCTCCACTACACTATATCTCTTTCTTCTCTACTACACCTTTATCCTTTCCTCTTTCTTTCGCTCCCTTCTCAGACTCCCTATGTTATGAAGATCTGAGAGCCCCGTTGGGCTACCTTTTACCTGTTGGACTAGTTAATGGGTTATCTTTTATAAATGAATTGGACAAACAGACTGTTTACAATACTTGACATTTGCCAACACCTATGACACCATACGCGGCCGGCCCCAGTGGGGTTGTAGGCAGAACACTGTGTCAAATAGGCCATCTCGTGTGGGCGACTAGGCGCCAGAAATAGAATACAAATACGCGGCCGGCCCTATCCAGGGTTGTAGGCTTAACGCTGTGTCCCAAAAGCATTTCTTACAAACCCTGTCGTTTTTGGAAAATAAAAACAGATTTGAAACAAAAAGTCTACTTTGAGTCTAAAATTCTAAAGGCAGGAAACCACTCCAAAGAAATCTTTAAAATTGTTAAATCCTTTTTATGCTCCCAAAGTACGCTCCAATGAGAAACATCCGTCAGTAGAATGGTGCGAGACACTCGCCTCGTTGTTTCGAGAAAAAATAGATACCATTCATGCTAGTCTCCCACCTCCCAGTATGGGAAAAGACATACAAGAACATTCCATGGATGATGTTGCTCTAGGGGCGGTAGGAAATAAGGAAGAGCCGGGCCATGACCCAACAATTAATGTGGAAGTGTGCTCTCTGAGCTCTTTCTCTCCAATCCCCTTAGATGATTCCTTGCATGCCTTAAAATGCCTCAAATCAGTTTCCCCGATGGGTCAGGCCCCCTACTTTATTCTTGTCTTGGGGCAGAGGCTATTAACCCACTGATGAATCAGATACTGGATACCTCCCTCTCGTAAGCCACAGTACCTTCCAAATGGAAACAAGCAAAGGCTATTCCTCTGCTCAAAACAACTCAAGCAGACCTATCTGACCCATCTAACTATAGACCGATTTCCCTTCTTTCCGCCTTCTCTAAACTTCTAGAGAAACATGTGAACCTGCAGCTATCATCATACCTCAAAATGAACATCCTAATACATCCCAGCCAATCGAGCTTGTGCCCTAATTACAGTACCAAAACAGCAATGCTGAGGTAGCTGACTCCATCCAACTTGGTCTGGAAGAGGGGGGCAGGGCGCTGTTGGTCCTGTTAGACCTTTCGGCCCCTCTCAATACAATCTTGCACTGTATTCTCCTGATCTGTCTCCACTCGATTGGCATTGAGGGGTTGGCCTGGAAATGGCTGACATATTTCCTCGAGAGGAGGGGACAAGAGGTTTGGTGCCATCCCTACTTAGCCATATCCCACAAGATGTATGTTGGTGTCCCTCTGGGCTCAAGCCCGATCTTGTTTAATATATACCTTACACCTTTGGCTACTTTGGTAGAATCCTTAGAGGCAAAAATTGTGTCTTATGAAGATGACACCCAGCTGCTGTTCACGTGGAAGAACAACGAGCCCTGCCCAGGCAAGTTAATTAGTACTTGCCTTTCAGCGGTATTTCGTTGGCTGTCGGTGAACCAGCTGAAATGTAATGCGGGAAAGACGGAGCTGCTTTTCTTTGGTTCGGATGCAGAAACCCCCTTGCAGTCCTTCTAGCCAGCAGATACTCCAACCCCCCTTATCAAAAATCAAGTGGTGAAAAACTTGGGCTTCAAATTTGATAATCGGCTACTATTCAATACCAAAGTAAACTCGATAGTGGGTGTGAGAAGTTGGCCTGGTATATGATGTTCACTATTCTAGTGAGCACCTTGCACCAGTCCAAACAACCCTTATGGTGATGGTTGTAAAGTCAACCTTATAGATCAGCTATCCTAGAGGTAGCGTGGACAGAACAGTCTTAGGCTAAAAGACTCTTGAGGGCGTGTAAAGCCAGCTGTTTTACCATATGTAACCCCTTGAATACCAAATGAAAGGACACCACACAGGATATATATAAAATATATATGTATTTATTCACTAACACATTCCTCTGAACTCTTTATGAGATCAGAGGCATAAGCACATAACAAGTTACTCTTAGAAATACTTTAAATAGCACAATTTACAGTTAGGCCCTAGGGACGCATAAAACCATATACTAAGTAAGTGGTATAAGAACCACGACTCGGGAAAAGGAAAGGCCTAGAGCCTAGAGAATAGCTGGGGCTACGCTATCTGAACCTTAGGTCAGGAGTAGGAGGCCCACAGGCGGCGCGTGCAGTGTCAGTACACTCACGCGAGAGTCAATAGAAAGTCAATAGGAACTTAAAAAGGTAAGTAACGAAGATTTAGGACTCTTCCGGTCTAAATAGGAAGATACAACTAACAAAACTAGACACTAGGATAGTCAATCCCTA
Organism: Lissotriton helveticus; assembly: GCF_964261635.1. Classification (NCBI taxonomy): domain Eukaryota; kingdom Metazoa; phylum Chordata; class Amphibia; order Caudata; family Salamandridae; genus Lissotriton; species Lissotriton helveticus. Next base: position 608,382,700 of record NC_136059.1, on the reverse strand, counting down.
CAGGAGCACCGAAGTACTCGCGTTACCTCACCCACGGGCTGCGGGTGCATAGGTGTCAAAGTGTGTCGGGTTTTCTCGCTGATTCCTATAGAGCCTTGGAAGAAGATGCTGCAGGCGACCAGGAGGAAGATGTCTGGTTTTATCCAAGGGTGGATCGGAGTTGAAGAAGACCTGAAAGCAGAGGGGACAGAGTCTAGGTCACTAGCCAGTGACCGGGTGGAACCAGAAAGGAACCAGACGTCGTCGAGGAGCAATCAGGTGCTGTTGTGAAGCTTGTCTTTGCAGCCACGTGGACCAGGAGGTGTCGAGGATGGCCAGGTGCTGAAGAGGAGCTGTCCCACAAAGGTTCTCGCAGATGGAGGGGTCGACTTCAAGATCGGAGCCAACAAGCCTAAGCAAAGGCAACCCACCCAGGATACACAAAAGGCTCTGGTGCAGACCAGGAGGGTCTGAGGTACTTCACCTCTTCAGGGAAGCAAGGGCCAGTCTGGAGCAACCAGACCAGTGATGGATTTTCAAAAGGATCGTCGTCACAGGGCTACTAGCCAACTGGCCAGCAACTGGGACAATGCGTCGAGCAGAACACAAGCAGAAGGGCCCCACGCAGATCTCATGGAGTGTGGAGGGCTGGTCTTTGGTGCAGTTGGAGCTCGTTGTCGGGGTGTCTCAGTCCCCAGGGCACAGCTTCGAGGATGCCTCAGGAGCTGCGCTGTTAGCAAGTTGAAGACTTTCCAAGTTGCCTGGTTCCATGGGTCCAGACAACTTCCACGGGGTTCAGCTGTGCTGGAGTCGTGCAGTGGGGTCAGAGGGGTCCGGGAGTCGAGGTTTTGTCAGGCTCTGTGCTTGGGTTCCGGCGGGAACGGGGACAAAGCAAGCCGTTGAGTTGCTGGATGGTGCCTGGTTGCCCAGGGTGGTCACTCCTTGGCCACAAGGGAGATTCTTCAGTCTTCAGCTCAGGTGAATGTCGAAGGGTCCAGAGTTTCATTTCAAGTCGATTCCAGGATTAATCTAAGGTCCTGGTGTTCAGCTCCTACCTTTATACAACTAAAAGAGGCTGGATTCCTGTCTAGGTCCCTCCTATGGGTGAGACCAGGAAGGGGGTGGTTATACCCCCTTTCCTTTGTCCAGTTTCGTGCCAGAGCTGGGGCTGGAGTGCCCCAGCACCGGTTTGAACTGGACTATGCATGGAGCACCTAGTGTGCCCCAGGCAGTGTCTCATTCTATTCAGCCCTCCCTGTCCCAATACACAAAGTCCTGTCTGGGGTGGTGCTCGCACCTCTCCAGGCAGGAAACCTATTGTCCAAACCTCCGTGACTGGAAGGACTCCCAGCAGCAGGATGTCAGACTTGTGTCAGTGGCAGCAGCGTCCATTTTGTGACGCTGGGGCTCTGGTTAACTTTAACCGGGATAGTCAGCAACAACATGTCTTCTCCCTCTAGAAGGGTGGAATGCTACCCCCTTTGGCAGAATTGGCCAAGGGGTAGTATTCCAAAGCGTATGACACCTTACACGACATGTTTAGATAAAGCCAAACCAAAGTTAGCATTCAACCGCGAGGATTATAATGCATTTAAGAGTATATGGTAAGGGGATATCATAGAACAGCTATAAGGACATGGTTCCGCAAGCTGCAGACAGGCTGAGCTCATGCTAGAGCACCATCTCACACATAACCAAGCACTCTGCCTCCAGGATTGTTAAGGCCTGCCATAGGAGTGACTTATAGGTTACTGTGTGTCTATATTCAAGGGTAGATACAGGAATACTATACCTAAGCAAGGGGTGATTACACGACCTTGCCCCAGCTGAGTGATCAGCCAGTTGTGTCAGTTTGAGTGGCCAGCCAGGGGTGGCATAATACATGCTGCAGCCCCTGGTAGGCCTTGGTTACACCTATGCCCTGAGTACCTAGGGTACACTTCTACAGGGGCTGACAAGGTGAACCAATTACCAATTGTGGTTGTACCTAGAGTACATGGTGTGAATTTAGAGAGAGTGCATCTGGGCTGTGGGTCTGATTAGCAGGCCCACAGCGACATCTAAGTCGAATACCAGTAAAGCAAAAGCAAAAAGTGGGGGTGACCATAGGAAGCAGACCCTACTCTCCTACACAACCCCCCCAAACTTAGGGACATTAAACTAACCTTGACCAGTTGAGTCTTCATGTTCTAAGTGGAAATATCTGGAGAGTACATCTGCATTGGCATGGTCAGTCCCAGGTCTATGTTCCACTGTAAAGTCCATCCCCTGTAGGGAAATGGACCACCTAAGACGTTTGGGATTTTCACCCTTCATCTGATTTAACCATAGGAGGGGCTTGTGGTCTGTCTGAATCTTGAAGGGAGTGCCAAACAAGTATGGCCTCAGCTTCTTCAGGGCCCAAACCACAACAAAGGCCTCCCTCTCTATAGCTGACCAACGTTTCTCTCTAGGGGTCAGCCGTCTGCTTATGAAAGCAATGGGCTGGTCTTGATCATCTATATTCAGTTGTGAAAGTACAGCTCTCACACCCAACTCAGAAGCATCTGTTTGGACTATGAACTCATTGGAGTAGTCTGGACTTTTCAGAATAGGTGCAGTACACATGGCCTGCTTCAGGTCATCAAATGCCTTTTGACAGCTAACTGTCCACTGAACTTTCTTTGGCATCTTTTTGGAAGTTAAATCATTCAGTGGTGTCACAATGGACCCATCGTTTTTCACAAACTTCCTGTAGTACCCAGACAGGCCCAAGAAAGCTCTGACATGTGTCTGGGTGATTGGAGGAGTCCAGTCTCTGATGGTCTGGATCTTGCTGTCCAGTGGTTGAACCTGACCCCCACCTACCAGGTGGCCCAGGTACACAACCTTGCTCTGCCCTATCTGGCACTTTGTGGCCTTGATAGTGAGGTCTGTCTTTTGCAGGGTCTCTAAAACATTCCTCAGGTGGACCAGGTGATCCTCCCAGGTGGAGCTAAAGACAGCAATAGCATCAAGATAAGCTGCACATTAGTCATCCAGTCCTGTGAGAACTCGATTCACCAGCCTTTGGAAAGTGGCAGGTGCATTCGTCAAACCAAAGGGCATTACCACAAATTGATAATATCCTCCTGGGGTTGAAAATGCTGTCTTGGCTTTTGCATCCTCAGCTAACCTGATTTGCCAGTAGCCTACTGTCAGGTCAAATGTGCTCAAAAACTTGGCAGAAGCCAATATATCAATGAGCTCATCTGCCCTGGGGATGGGGTGGGCGCTCTGCCTTAGTGACAGCATTGAGACCTCTGTAGTCCACACAAAACCTCATCTCTCTCTTACCATCTTGGGTGTGAGGTTTTGGCACCAGGACTACTGGACTGGTCTAAGGGCTCTCTGAGGGCTCAATAACTCCCAGCTCCAACATCTTTTGGACCTTTGTCCTAATGCAGTCCCTGACATGGTCAGGTTGCCTGTAGATTTTATTCTTAACAGGCAGACTGTCACCAGTGTCCACCTCATGGGTGCACCAGCTTGTCTGACTTGGGGTCAGGGAAAACAGATGTCTGAAGGACTGAAGAACTTGTCTGCAGTCCTGTTGCTGATGTTCAGAGAGGCTGTCAGCAAAGACTACACCATCTACTGACCCATCATCAGGGTTCTGAGTAAGCAGGTCTGGGAGAGGGTCACTCTCTTCCTCCTGCCCCTCATCTGTAGCCATGAGCAAGCCCATGTCTGCCCTGTCGACAAATGCTTTTAGTCTGTTGACATGAAGCACCCTGTGGGGGCTTCCGGGAGGCCCAAGGTCCACCAAATAGGTGACATCTCCCTTCTGTTCAACTATTGTATGGGGTCCAGACCATTTGTCCTGGAGTGCTGCTGGGGCCACTGGCTCCAACACCCACACTTTTTGTCCTGGCTGGTACACAGTCAGCACAGCCTTTTGGTCATGCCAAGCTTTCTGAAGTTCTTGGCTGGCCTCAAGGTTTTTTGAAGACTTCTCCATATATTCAGCCATCCTGGAGCGGAGACCAAGTACATAGTCCACTATGTCAAGGTTAGGCTTTTTGAGAGGTAACTCCCACCCTTCCTTCACAAGACATAGGGGTCCTCTTACAGGATGCCCAAACAAAAGCTCAAAAGGGCTGTAGCCAACCCCCTTTTGTGGGACCTCTCTGTAAGCAAACAGAAAGCAGGGTAAAAGGATGTCCCATCTTCGCCTCAGCTTTTCAGGTAACCCTTTTATCATCCCTTTGAGGGTCTTGTTGAATCTTTCCACAAGCCCATTGCACTGTGGATGATAGGGGGTGGTGAACTTATAGTTGACACCACACTCCTTCCACATTGCAGTTAGATACCCTGACATGAAGTTTGCACCTCTGTCAGAGACAACCTCCTTTGGAAACCCCAATCTGGAGAAAACTCCAAGTAGGGCCCTTGCCACAACAGGAGCTGTTGTGGTCCTCAGGGGAATAGCTTCTGGATACCTGGTGGCATGATCCACTACTACCAGTATAAATCTGTGCCCAGATGCTGTTTGGGGGTCCATTGGTCCTACAATGTCTATCCCCACTCGTTCAAAGGGTACCCCCACCACAGGTAGTAGTGTGAGGGGGTCTTTGTTGTGCCACCTGATTTGCCACTGGCTTGGCAGGTAACACAGGAGCGACAACACTCCTTGGTATCTTCTGACATATGGGGCCAGTGAAAGTGAGGGACAAGCCTGTCCCAAGTCTTGTTCTGGCCCAAGTATCCTGCTAGGGGAATATCATGGGCCATGGTAAGAAGAAAGCCCCTAAATTGCAGAGGTATAACCAACCTCCTGGAAGCACCAGGCTTGCGGTATCTGGCCTCTGAATAAAGGAGCCCATCATCCCAATACACTTTATGGGTACCTTGAGCATTCCCAGCAGCCTCAGCAGCAGCCTGCTGTCTGAGGGTTTCAAGAGAGGAACAATCTAATTGAGCCTGCCGTAGATCTGCCCTTGAGGGTCCCCCTGTCCCAAGAAACTCAACCTGATCAGGCTCAAGCTCTTCTAGGACAGTTCCCTCTTGGATCTCAGAATCATCCTCCTGGGAGGGCTGATACTCAACCTGAGGCAGGGGGGAAGGCACTGCCTTAACCCTCTTGTTCTTTCTTTTGGGTAGTGTCTGGTCTATTGTTTCAAGATCCAGCACTTGTTCAGGTAAGCACTTTTTGGCCTGTGACCTGGTCACAGCAAGGACATGTGCTGATATTCCCAGTATCTCTGCATGGGTCCTACACTCCACCTCAGACCAAACTGAGGTTTCAAGATCATTACCTAACAGACACTCTACTGGAAGGTCTGAACTCACAACAATTCTTTTGAGGCCAGCTACCCCTCCCCAGGAGAAGTTAACAACTGCCATACTATGGGAGGTAGTGACATTGCTAGCGTTGGTCACTAGGTAGGTCTCACATAGTAGGATCCGTTAAGGGTCCACAAAGTTAGGTGTCACCATGGTGACACTGGCACAAGTGTCCCTGTAGTCCAGTAGAGGACATTGCTATGTCCCCATCAAAGACAAGAACAGCCTGAGTTGGTACTCTGACTAGGCCAGAGTCCACCTCAGTTCCCAGGGTTAACCCTACTACACCCTTTTGCTGGGAACCACCACTAACAGCTGGACTAGGGGGAACAGTTACCTTAGGGGCAATGGTGGTTGGTGCTGTGCCCTTCTTGGTGCACTCACGACACCAGTGAGAGACTGATTTACAGTATCCACACCAGGGCTTCTTTGGACCTTCTTGTTTCTGTTTGTTCTTTTTGGAGCCACCCTCCCCCTGTGCCTTTTGGGGGCCTGGTGAAGACTTCTGGTCTTTTTGTTTCTGCTCATTACCCTTCTGGTCTGCCTTTTTCTGATCACCCCCTTGGTTCTGGTTTTTCTGCTTGATCCTGGTTCTGACCCATTTGTCTGCCTTCTTTCCCAATTCTTGGGGAGAGGTCAGATCAGAGTCAATCAGGTACTGATGCAATAGCTGGTTTTGACGGTTGCGAAGGATTTGCTTTCTCATAATCAAATTATACAATCCTGTATAGTCCCTAACTTGACTTCCCAATAACCAGCCTTCCAGAGCCTTAGTGGCACATTCAACAAAATCAGTCCAGTCCTGAGTCTTGTGTCTTCTGGGTATCTCTGAACATCAACCTATACTGTTCAGTGGTTAGGCCAAACCCATCAATCAGATCACTCTTCAGGACAGAGTAGTGGTTAGCATCCCCATCACTAACTGTGAGGAGCTTATCTCTACCTTTTTCAGAAAAGGAGAGCCATAAGATTACTGCCCACTGACTTTGGGGTACCTGCTGCACTTTGCAGGCCCTCTCCAAAGCAGTAATCCACTTGTGGATGTCATCCCCTTCTTTATAGGGGGCACAATCTTGCTTAGGTGTCTATTTTCATAGGACCTATCTTTATCCTTAGGGATATTGCTGCCACCAGTGGGTTCTAACCCACTCTCTCTATGCTCTCTAGCACGAGCAAGCTTCTCTTTGGCCAGGGCAACCTCTAGTTCCTGCCTCTCAATCCTAAGAGCAGCCTCTTTCATCTTTGCCTCATGTTCCCTTCTCTGAGGGGAGGTCATCCCTCTCTGAGCAAGGCAATGGGGGCCATTTGAAGCCTGAGAGTGGAGAGAGTCCCTAGAGTGGGATCTCCCTCTTCTCTGCCTCTGGTTAAGCCCACTTGGAGGTCTGTATGAGGACTGCCCATACTGACTCCCATGTATGCTTAAGTTAGCCTGGCTAAGTCTTCTGACTGGGACCTGGCTGTTTACCTCAGGATCAGAATCATCCTCTTCTACCCCCTCTTCTTCTTCTGGTACAGGAGTATCAGTATTATCATCAGAAGAGGGAAAGACTTCATCTGCACTACCTGTGTCACCTGTCTTAGGTGGCTGTTGAGCATCATACTCTTCTAAGAGCTCAACCAGGAACTTGAGGGTAGGGTTTGAACCCTGTTTTTGCCTTCTAGAAGTAAACAATTGTCTCAATTCTTGGAAGGCTAAGGCTTCATATCTCGAAGCAGTCCTCAAGGGATCTACCTCTACATGAAAAGAACCACTGGGGTTCTCTGGATGAGACATGGTTTCTAGTGAGGTGTGGTGTTGCACCTACCTACACTATTTGTTTTCCAACAGAACCTCTCTAGGAGTTGTAGTCAGGGTGTGCTAGGTCCAGGCTCTACAACAGCTAAGTTCAGTAGAACTTAAGTATACTAAGACTTGTTTTTATATGTACCTACAGGTGCCTATGTGATCTTTTAAATGATATCTCAAGATTACAAGTGGTAAAACAACAGCAAGCTCTAATCCCAACCACTGCACACCAATGTGAGAAGTTGGCCTGGTATATGATGTTCACTATTCTAGTGAGCACCTTGCACCAGTCCAAACAACCCTCATGGTGATGGTTGTAAAGTCAACCTCATAGACCAGCTATCCTAGAGGTAGCGTGGACAGAACAGTCTTAGGCTAAAAGACTCTTGAGGGCGTGTAAAGCCAGCTGTTTTACCATATGTAACCCCTTGAATACCAAATGAAAGGACACCACACAGGATATATATATAGAAAATATATGTGTATTTATTCACTAAAACATTCCTCTGAACTCTTTATGAGATCAGAGGCATAAGCACATAACAAGTTACTCTTAGAAATACTTTAAATAGCACAATTTACAGTTAGGCCCTAGGGGCGCGTAAAACCATATACTAAGTAAGTCGTATAAGAACCACGACTCGGGAAAAGGAAAGGCCTAGGGCCTAGAGAATCGCTGGGGCTACGCTATCTGAACCTTAGGTTAGGAGTAGGAGGCCCACAGGCGGCGCGTGCAGTGTCAGTACACTCACGCGAGAGTCAATAGAAAGTCAATAGGAACTTAAAAAGGTAAGTAGCGAAGATTTAGGACACTTCCGGTCTAAATAGGAAGATACAACTAACAAAACTAGACACTAGGATAGTCAATCCCTACAGGAGCACCAAAGTACTCGCGTGACCTCACCCACGGGCTGCGGGTGCATAGGTGTCAAAGTGTGTCGGGTTTTCTCGTTGATTCCTATGGAGCCTTGGAAGAAGATGCTGCAGGCGACCTGGAGGAAGATGTCCGGGTGGATCCAAGGGTGGATCGGAGTTAAAGAAGACCTGAAAGCAGAGGGGACAGAGTCTAGGTCACACCTTCGAGGATGCCTCAGGAGCTGCGCTGTTAGCAAGTTGAAGACTTTCCAAGTTTCCTGGTTCCACGGGTCCCGACGCCTTCCACGGGGCTCAGCTGTGCTGGAGTCATGCAGTGGGGTCAGAGTGGTCCGGGAGTCGAGGTCTTGTCAGGCTCTGTGCTCGGGTTCCGGCAGGAACGGGGACAAAGCAAGCCGTCGAGTTACTGGATGGTGCCTGGTTGCCCATGGTGGTCACTCCTTGGCCACAAGGGAGATTCTTCAGTCTTCAGCTCAGGTGAATGTCTAAGGGTCCAGAGTTTCGTTTCAAGTCGATTCCAGGATTAATCTAAGGTCCTGGTGTTCAGCTCCTACCTTTATACAACTAAAAGGGGCTGGATTCCTGTCTAGGTCCCTCCTATGGGTGGGATCAGGAATGGGGATGGTTACACCCCCTTTCCTTTGTCCAGTTTCGCGCCAGAGCTGGGGCTGGAGTGCCCCAGCACAGGTTTGAACTGGACTATGCATGGAGCACCTACTGTGCCCCCGGAAGTGTCTCAATCTATTCAGCCCTCCCTGTCCCAATACACAAAGTCCTGTCTGGGGTGGTGCTCGCACCTCTCCAGGCAGGAAACCTATTGTCCAAACCTCCGTGACTGGAAGGACTCCCAGCAGCAGGATGTCAGACTTGTGTCTGTGGCAGCAGCGTCCATTTTGTGACCTGGGGCTCTGGTTAACTTTAAACGGGATAGTCAGCAACAACATGTCTTCTCCCTCTAGAAGGGTGGAATGCTACCCCCATCGCCAGAATTGGCGAGGGGGTAGTATTCCAAAGCGTATGACACCTTACACGACATGTTTAGATAAAGCCAAACCAAAGTTAGCATTCAACCACGAGCATTATAAGGCACTTAAGAGTATATGGTAAGGCGATATCATAGAACAGCTATAAGGACATGGTTCCGCAAGCTGCAGACAGGCTCATCTCATGCCAGAGCACCATCTCACACATAACCAAGCACTCTGCCTCCAGGATTGTTAAGGCCTGCCATAGGAGTGACTTATAGGTTACTGTGTGTCTATATTCAAGGGTAGATACAGGAATACTATACCTAAGCAAGGGGTAATTACACGACCTTGCCCCAGCTGAGTGATCAGCCAGTTGTGTCAGTTTGAGTGGCCAGCCAGGGGTGGCATAATACATGCTGCAGCCCCTGGTAGGCCTTGGTTACACCTATGCCCTGAGTACCTAGGGTACACTTCTACAGGGGCTGACAAGGTGAACCAATTCCCAATTGTGGTTGTACCTAGAGTACATGGTGGGAATTTAGAGAGAGTGCATCTTGGCTGTGGGTCTGATTAGCAGGCCCACAGCCACATCTAAGTCGAAAAGCAGTAAAGCAAAAGCAAAAAGTGGGGGTGACCATAGGAAGCAGACCCTACTCTCCTACAGTGGGCACTTGCTTTGCCCTCCTGCGACTTCTTCTGAAGTTTCTGTTCCTTTTGTCTTTGGCGACCAGACAACAAGTGATTCAAGCCCTGATCATATCTTGTCTTGATTATGGGAACGGCCTTTACTTAGGCATGCCTAAGTATCTGACAGACAGGCTTCAGCTTGTCCAGAATGCAGCTGCCCGAACTATCTTCAAGCTCCCCCATGATGCTCATGTGTCAAGCCTTTTGACAAGTCTTCACTGGCTTCCAGTAAGGAAAATAATTATCTTTAAGACACTACTTGTGACTCAGAAAGCCCTATACGGAATGGGCCCTGGCTACCTAATATACAGTATCTCACTCTATGCCCCATAGAGAAATCTCTGCTCCTCAAATCTTTTCCTAGCCAGTACCCCATGCAACAAAAAGGCTAAGTCATGGGGAAAGTCTCTTTCCTTTCTGGGCCTGTCCCTTTGGAACAAACTGCCTCTGACCCTTTGAAGCCTTAAGTCAACGCCCGTGTTCCGGAAGAAGCGGACTTTTCTCCAGCCCATAATCTCCTTCCTACTCCTTGGAGTAGCAGCTGCGCTTTATAAGTACCCCTACATAGACATAGATATAAACGTAGACAATGTGTGCCTTTACCTCAGCAAAGCTAGGTGATGACACAGTGAACCGACTGCATGGAAAAGATCAACGCCTTCAGAGTCGATGCTTTGCTCCATCCAAGGTACTTTCTCAGCGGGCCTTACATGTGTCCTGTAGCCGCCCGCCACTCCATTGCGTTCGGCCTGAACTTTGGAATTTGCACCTGTCCCTCACGACCTGAAGTAACGTTTTGACTGTTAGTGACTTCTAAGCACTGTTTTTACATTTAATCTTTAAAAAATCATATCTCAACTTCTACTGGTTGTATGTTTGTCGTTTTGGTCTTGTTTTACTCAGATATTCTCTATTTCCCTTAACATGTGTGGAGTCTTTTTTGTGGAGTATTGATTGTGTTACTGAGTGTGTGTGTTGCACTGACTGCTCCATCCCAGTCTACCAGAGGGTTAGCACAGGTTAGCTTTTAGTGTGTATTTAGCTTACCCTGACTAAAGTGGTGGTTCCTGCCTGGCCTGGGTACTCAACTCATCCCATTTCTGACAGACATGTTATGTTATGTGCATTAACTCTTATCATACAAGCCAAAATACTGAATTTTGTGGCAAACACTACATTTCACAATTGTCCCTAAGTAAATTTGTACAGATTAAACCTGCCGAAATTCACCATGGAAAAATGCCCAGCAAACACTGAGACATGACAATTCTGGTGCAGTAAGCACACTTGTGAGCAAAACTCAGAATAGGCAATACTTTACACCACTGATAAATTCCGAACACCTCGATTTAGGATCTTGTCAGGTACTATTAATATTGCAGCTAGCTCCAGGCCATTCCGAAAGAGGACCATAACTAAAGTTAGACATTACTCACCACATTCGTGAGTGTCAATGTGTTGCATTGCATTATAGTGGTCCTGAAGATTCTTCAGAACATGGCACCATATCTTATACTTACGAGCATTATAGTGCTGCTGATCCATCTGGGATGGTTGACAAAGCCCTTTACCAGGGTTTCAGAAGTTCTTAGTGTACTCTTTGCTTTACAAAGGCCCCTGATCAATCAAACAAGGGTTATATTAAAGGTGCAGCAAGAGAAAGGTGCATCCAACACAGTCAACCACTCTCACATGGTAGCCGAGGACTCTGGTCAGTTTTGTAATCTTAGGTTATTGCCACTCGAGACAATACAATCCATGGAGATAATGACCAGCGGTGGGATGGTGGGAGGAATTTCATTGCCACAACACTCAGCATGAAGTCACCACTGCATCTTACTCTGAACCCTACCTTATAAATGAATCCATGCAGAAAAGAGCTGAAATGACCATGGGACCCACATACAATGTGACCTGGGGCACCAGAGACACACAACGTCTGGGCCTTTGAGATGATTAGTAATGCATTGCAAATTCTGAGTCGACTGGTAATTCCTGTCACTAGACAAACTGGGAAGTAAAAGTCACTCAGAATGTGGTCCTAAGCGGTTTCTTGTGGGGTGTTCAACACCATTCCCAAGGTCGCACTACCCCATTTTTCCCACCTAAATGCACTCTACAAAGGAATGGTATAAGTGTGGAAATTAAATAGAAACGTTCTCCTAACGCTTCCAAATTTTCTGAACGTGCTCGACAAAGGATTTCTTCACATGGGAAAATGTTTGAATACAAATATTCAAAATCAGTGAAAGGTTGCCCTAACGCTAGAGTTACAGTTTCTCTACCTGGGTCAAGGTGGCAAAAGTATTTAAAAAAGCATGTTTCTTAACTATAAATATGTATAATTGTGATCATACAGTGTGGGAGTTACTTCTTTTTTCTTATTTGTTACATTTTCTGATTAACAAGTCTGTAAACAAAGAGGCTTAAGAATGCAGGAAAATCTATGATTTGCATACATTTCCTGTAAGTCAGAAATCTAATCACATTAAACCTACTGCTGTCTAGATTTATGACTTTCAAATTATTAGTATTTACCTATCAACCCCATAAATACCATAGCAATTACCCAAGTTGAGAGCAGATCTCTATTTCCCAGCACGTAGGGTCCCTTAATTATGTCAGGAAGCATATTTCGTCTATGTGCTACAAATCATTATGCAGGTGTTTTTCATTCCCAATTACACCACCACTGTGCAAAGAATAGCAAACAACCGGGCCTCATCCAAAAGTCCTCTTTTATCACGGCACAGTAACAACAACACGCTCAACTTCTGGCTCCTACAGATAGCTGCCTCCAACATCAGCTGTTTTTTATGAGTTAAAGGTAAGCAAGGTCCAATTATTTGTTCAAATGCAAGCAGCCGGAGAGTGTTCTGAACAAACTGACAGTAAAAACAAACAAAAGCACACAGATCTCAGGGTTTCGTTGCATGGCGTCCAAACTTCACGTTGCTTCTAAAAAAAATCTACAATAAGCATTTATTTCTGGCTTCTGTTTGTATGTGAAGCAATTTGACAGTTCACCTTTTTAATTTTTTTGATGTCTGGATCCTCGCCTTCCTGGTTGCCTTGATAAGGCCGCATCCGCTCCTTGGTTTTATTAAGAGCAACAATCTAAAAGAAAAGAGAAGCCATGTTAGTGGTCTGACAGCTTCAAGCCGCGCTTACACAAGGCCAACTTCTTTATCTTTACATACAATCATAAAAAGCACATATTCTGGACCCAGATCTAGCTTTCTGCCAAATTTAGTGTAAATCCATTTGGTTGTAGCAGTATCAAATTTTCCTAATGAATATGGAAAACACGTTTTGCCCCCCCCCCCTTTTTTTCTCGGCCCCACTTGAAGGATCACCCCGAAACTTTCAGTTATGAGCTGAGGTAGAAGAACACATTTTTTTCAAAACTTTTAGGAAGTTCCTTCAAATGGTGCTAACGTTATTAGGAAAACAAAAAAAAGATTTTTCTATTGAAACACGATCCTAGTTATAAGTACCCAGTGGCGACTGCAACTGGATAATATACATTCACTCTGTAGTTGTAGTTAGGATTCCAAGAGACAGGAATTCCTCAAATTTTGATTGGTAATAACTCTGTCATCTTTGATGAATCTCCACAAAACTTTGCAGACCTACTCCTTTTTCTACATTGGCTGATGATGCAAAGCTTCCTCATGATTGTTTAAGGGGTGCGAAGAAAAAAGGAAGGTCCCGAAACATATTTTTTCATCAATGCATTTTCCACAGATGTTTTAAACAGATGTAGCAGCAAAACAGCTGAAAGGGTTTTCATGAAATTGTCCACGAACATAGATTATGGTGTGGAAAGGGACCATTTTATTTGATCTGAATTGGTTAGTAATTTTTAAGTAATAAATGGCAGAGAGACTGCAAAATAAATAGGCACCCATATTGTTTAGACTACACTTTGTTGTGTTCCGTGCTTTAAGGTGAATATAGGTGATTGTTCTTTAATTATATAGGAAAATATGAGGCAGTTTAGCAAAATTTGTATAGTTAGGGAAAAGTCATTTTATTCATTTATATATTTATTTAAAAGTTTACGATGTACCGCGGTACTCCTGTGAAAGTATATAGAAAGTACTGCTGTACCTAATGAAATGCAAAACAACATTTTTATATGAGAAAATAAATTTAGATATAATATGGGAGGCCTCTTAACCCTTTGAGGGCATGTGTTGGCCAATGGCCAACGCCGCACTACCTCCCCTAGCGATAGGCCCAGTCACACAAGAGGTGGAACATTTTTATCGGCACAAGTGGGGTCACCCTGATTGGTAGGAATTTTGTGGATTTCTGCAGATTCGGGAGTATCCATCACAGAAATGTAAGGACAATGCTTAACTTCAGGCATAGTTTGAGGTGTGCACGGCATGGTAGGCAAGAAAATGGGATCTATGCAAGACACACCACCCTGGAATCCACTGGTTGTCCTTGTTACGCAGGTTTGCATGGGTTGTGCCACAGCACGGCCCCACATACTGCAGCTACCCCTATTGCTTATCTAGCAACTTAGTCTTTTAGGGCCTTTTTGTTGTGGTCTCTTGGCTCACTCACACAAGTAGGATAGCATTCTTATGGGGAAACATGTGAGAACTCAGGGTGGTAGGAAATCTGTGGCTCCCCACAGATTCCTGAATTTTCCATCACAGAAATGTGAGGAAAATGTGCGTTTTCATCAAAGTTTGATGCTAGCAAGGGCTTCTGGGTAGAATTACCTAGTGAAAACCACAAAAGTCATCCACCCCCGGACTACCCTTGCTGTCTAGTCAAAATTTGAGGTTTGCAGGGAATTCTGGGTAAAAAAAGGCGAGAGCTACCGAAGTCAACTCATCCTGGATTTTTCCCCAGGTACCTAGTAGTCAAAAATGTGTACATTTGCTAGGTTTCCCTAGGTGGCGGTTGAGTTGTGGCCCAAAATCACAGCTTCTCAAAGGTTCAGTTTTGAGTGGAAAAATTTGATGCAGCCATGTTGCATTTTGACCCGTTTCCTACAGTGGGAACTAGGACTACCCAAACAAGGGCGGTACCATTTTTTATTGGGACACATGGGGTAAGGACGTTTGAGGCTCCCCTCATATTCCAGAACTTTCTATCACAGAAATGTGATGAAAGTGTGTGTTTTTAGTAAAAGTTTGAGGTTTGCAAGGAATTCTGAGTAAAAAAAAACCTGGTGGGAGCCCACTTCACACCACACCTCAGGAACTCTACTGGCTCCTGATACACAAGTCCACACATTTCATACGCCTCACCCATACCTACAACCGTATTCTTTTCCATCAAGCTTCCAGAAACCTCTGCCCTGCCAGACTCTCACTAGCACACACCCCGCGCATATACAAAAGCAGGGTACGGGGTTGCACCTTCTCATAAATGGCTCCTAAAGCCTGGAACAGCCTCCCACAACATATCAGAGCCTCCTCCTCTCTTCTTGACTTCCGCAAGAAGCTGAAGATCTGGTTATTTAAATAAGCCCACCAGGCAGGTCTCACACACCTGCTACACGTGCCAAGATACCCTCACGGGTATGCATAACAAAGCTATCCAATATTGAGTATGGAAGGGACTGACCCAAAGCCCACACCATCTATTCGTAAATAGGTGAGGTCAGCAGACAGCTAAAATTGTCTTAGCTGAGATCTAAAAAGTTATGGACCCTTCAGAAAATGTAGCTGGTTTTTGTTCTGTGATCGTTAAATATTCCTCAAGACTTTGTTGAAGACAGGGGTTTTTCTAGACCAAATATTGTCATAGTAACATTTGCGCTGTTGTATGTGAGAAGAGATAAAGGAAGCAAGGCACAAGGGTCTCTTGAAACCCTCTCTGAACTTTGCTGTCTCCTTGCAAGGAAGAGGTTGTTTGGTAGTGTTCTGAGACCCTATTATCATGGGCTGACACTGTGGACACTTCCTTCGTTCGGCTGTACTTTCACACCACATTTTGAACTAGCGTGTTTGCGTAACATTCCTTCTTCCAGTGAGCCAGTGTGGGCCACCACACTTCATTTTGGTGATCGGAATAATTACCACGAGCAAAAGAAGGAAAACCACACAGACCAGAAAAACAAGAAACTCACAGATCGTGACAGACAAAAAAACAGGCAGACCGGAAAGATGGAGGAAGGTAAAGACAGAAAAAAACAGCCTTGGTTTTGGGCTTGCCGACCTTTAATTGCACTGTCCGCCGGCTTCTTTAGCCACCGCACTCTTTCTTTCACAAATTCCTCCCTCCTTATGAGAGTACTGCAGGGACGCAAATAAAGTTTTCTGTCAATGGCACTTTCTAAAAAATCATGACATGATTTTCTGTTCGGATCACAGCCACAATTTTTAATGTATTAGGTGATTTGGGGCCATCAGAACGTAGTATTGATAAGGGTGTTACAAGTTAACAGAAGCACAAGATAGTTGTTATTTTACAATCTACGCGCTGTTCGCACGGCTAGTCCTATCACCCTTCTTTTGTTTACTCCACCTTTTCCATTCTGGCACCTGAAGAAATATTCACAGCAACAAACCACCGCTATTTTCATTCACGACCAGAGAGAAATGTTTATCTGAATGCCCCGAAACGCCCAAAGCAGGGACTGTTTCACTTGCACGACGGCTTTATGTGCAATAATTGAATTCGACCCAAACGGTCAATGGCTTCAGTACCTCTGACTTGAGCCTTTCGATTTCTGTGTCTTGGTCCTCGAGCTGTTGCCTCAGTTGATTGGCTGCGACTTTCTCAGTTTCTACTATCTGAACCAAGTGAATGTACTTCTGCATCAGCACCTCTCTCTCGATCAGGATATCCGAATAGCTGAGGAAGAAAGAGGTAAAACAGTAAATCTCAAACTGTTGCAGACTGTACAAAACTCATAAACATATAGCTATATTGTAAGTTTGAATGCATGAATAAAATTTTAAAGGAGAGCAAAGTGATCATTGAGTAAAATAAAAGCTAAAACATTGTTTTTCATCAGAAAACACGCATATGTTTAGTCCTGTGCTCATGAAAAAAATGAATAAAACAGATGGCTTACCCAAAAGAGCTAATTTTCGCAATAATGGTATGTTTCCGAAGATGTATAACCTGACGAACCACTCACACTGAAGGACCTAAGCCCTTTAAAAAAAGAAAACCCAACGTTTTAAACTTGACATATAGAGGCAGAATCTTATGTCCCAGGTCCCGCGCCAGAGCAATGAAGCACAGAGAGGGGAGAAGGAGGGAACGTTACTAATCGGATGGCAGTATCTGTTTCTCAGGTCGCTCCCCCAAAACAACCCCATCTGCCCCACGGTCCACCGACAGCTCCCCGCTTAGAATGGTGCAGTGGCACTCAACTTCCAATTTGTAATTTTCCTGCTGGGGAGAAAGACTGGCTGTGACGGCGCCACCCAGCTCTGAACTGGCAGTCCCCGTATGTATCGCTCCCTGGAGTTCACAGGGTCACAGAGATTCCTCTGAACAAACAGAATGCGCCTGCCCGAGGCCACCCGGTGGCCATCAGGAGGGCGGGCCCTTCGCCGGCTGGGGCACTACCTGTAGCTCGTTCGACAAGGTTTTCAGTAGAACTAGGTTCCAAGGCTATGTGGCGCACATGGTGCCAGGCGCGATTGGTTACGTGGGTACATGCATATATGTTGGTATTATGTCTTTATAACGCTGTTTTCTGCGAGGGTTTAAGATAGCCGGCATTTTGCTATTTGGCGCACTTGGGCTGAGCGCTCTATATCGATTGTACATACATGATAAGCTATGTATGTCGCGCGCTAGGGGTATGTGCGCCCCCAAATTAATTTTATCATACATGTGTTGTATGATGCCAATTTCCTTGTTGGTAAAGACTTTCAGCAGCTCTTGCACTAAGTGGGGATCTTGCATTACCCCGCAATGTTTGGCAGGAACATCACACACAAATTTATGCCAGTCCTTGCCTTTCTGAGCGCCTTGGCAGCCGTCGCAACACGTGGCGCGTGGGGGGCGGATCCCTCGTGCAGAGGTTCCATTCATGAGGCTGGGTGCCTATGCGAGTAATCCACATCGGGAGGTAGCACTCGGTGCATGTCGGCTGAAGGTAGCACTCGGTGCATGTCGGCAGAATAGGTGACGTGTGCAGGTTACCAGGCGGTAGTGTCCTTAGGCGCGATTCAAGCATGACCACTGCTGTCACTTTGGAAGGATGCGAGTTTCATCGTGGGTGCTCCGCACGCGCGGAGTCGTGCATTCGGGGGTATTTACTGGCTAAGGTGCTCGACTTCGGGCCTGTGTTTGAGTTTCGGTAATGTCGCATACATTTGTGCCCTGGGCTATTCACTTCTTCCCCTGGCCTATGCAACATAGCGGGTGCTAAATGAACCATTCTGGGTCTGGATGCGGTTACCTCTATTTGTTATGTTAGGGACTCAGCACAGTTCGAAGCTGTTAACTCCATATCCCAGCCGTCCTTTGTTAGGCGCAAGGTATTGCTTGCGGGTGATATTCTTACGCTTGTCTGGCCCGATTGTTCAGGGTTTTGTTTGCGCTGTATGACTAGTGTTTTCTTGCCTCATGGCCGTGTCACAGGCAGGGTTCCTGGCCGAATCTATTCAGTGGTGTTTAGTGCGTGCTGGCTAACCTAGGGTGCGGCTGTAATAGTGGCTTCTTGTAGTAGTGTGTGCTTAGATGGCGCATCATTATTGGTTCCTTCGCACGATCGTGTCACATGCAGTGACCAGGTACCCACCGACCTGGAATGTGCCCGGGCTTGATAATGTATCTGCACATATGCGCTCCTTCGCCTGGGATGCGCTAGTACTCCCGACGCGGGTGCCGGTACCAGGTTGCGAGCCTTGGGTCGCGTCCAATTAAGTGTTCTTAGACCAAGCGCGTTGCATGCTGGGATTTCTGTCAATTCAGTCTGTGGGCTGAGTTGCGCTTCTTGACCAGGGGACTTCGGCCAATTCGTTTTACCTGCGTGTGCCTGTCAGGCAAAGAATTACTGCTCAATTAAGCGCTCCTTACGTGTGGGCCGAGCTCGCGCCCCTGTGGTATGTGGTAGCACCAGGTCTCCGGACAAAAACAGTGATAAAGAAGTAAGCTCCCTTCCCTCCCGCTAGCGTGTTGTGTCCCTCCGGGTGAGTAGTGCGCTTTACAATTTTAAACTCGACTTGCCCCATTGCTTCCCTCTGTCTCACCAAGCAGGGCCAGGGGTCAGAATGGCTTCCAGCGTGGCGTTCATTATTGCTGTACCAGCACGCTCGCGTTTGCCGGTCACTGCCTGCTGATCTCAGATATGTTATTCACATCCCCGAGTATATCCTGGGTGCCTGAAGACAAATTAAGGTGTGATTCAGTCTGCTTATGGGTTGGAGTACCTGCGTGAAGTGGGTAGTACACCAGGCTAAGGCAGTTATGAGTACGCGTGTCTGGGTGCCCCAGTGCAAGTCGCGTGATACCATTAACTCAAAACAAGATAGTGCGATTGTCAGAACTTATGTAAGTAGAACACATCAGTGAGGAATAAGTGTGGCAAAGGTTATTTTCAGTCACTTTTCATGTATTTGGCGTCTTTTGGTCTGCTCCAATAGTTTAGTGCTGGCTCCATAGAATGATACGTCCAAGTGTACTAGGGGGGGCCCCGAGCCACGTTGTGACTCCTTATGGCTGTGTGGAAAGTTGGCACCAGAATAGCTTACATTGCAGAACTGCTACTGTGCTTTGTCTTGTGGCGTGCCGTTCGGGGCCTTCACTTTTGGGTATTATCGTACTGTACTGTCATGGCAAGGTAGTCCTGTTGGGGATGGTTGTAGTATTGGGAGTCTACCTTGAAGTGCCAATTTAGGATAGTAGCAAATCCTAGGTCTAGTCCTAAGCTATTAGGACTTGTAGAACCATGCTCATATCATCCTGGGGCATTACCAAGGGGTAGAGTTAGTCTTGCCTATGTACATTCCGAGACCTGCACTGTTTTTACTTTTCTGGGAAGATAGGTCACTGACATGAGCAATCTGCTCGCCTTCTTACTGCTGTCGTCTGTCTGTTCTTCCTAGGCTCTGTTCTGGAAGGCAGCCTTCCCGCTGCGCCTTCAGTTCTTGACCTCCCGGTAGTATGTAGGGTTTTTCAGCCTGCAGTGTCAATCAGTCACGCTCTAGTGGAGCAACTGCAACCACTGCCGAGCCTGGACTGCCAATTCTACCTATAGTAGTGGGCCCCCAGCAAACTCTCTAGATAGAATGGCTCAGGAATTGAAGTAACAGCTGTACGAAGACACAGAATGTCTGAAAAAACTGGGGGTTGTTCAAAGGGGCGGGGCCATTGTAACATGGGTGCGAAGTAGAAACATGTACGCAAACTATCTGTGCATGCATAGTATGATGCCCGACTTGTTTTGCGGTTCCTGTCATTGCATCCAGATATATGACTACAACAAGTAACAGCATACCTACAAGTCAGGTCCTTTGGCTTGTCAATGGTTGTAGTTGCATAAGAAAATAAGCAGCAACTATAGGTTTGAGATAAGACTGGAAAAAGCTTCCACTTAAAGCCTGGTGACATCACAACAATATTGCTGCTCCTGAGTTTCTAAAGAGAAGGGATATCAGAGAGAAAACGGATATTTAGTCTTTCCCTTCTCCTTCATCCCTCACCTGGCATGACGTGATGCCGTAACTTCTCCACTAGTGAGAAGGAGCAGTGTGAGCACGCGCACTTGATGTGCCTGCTGTCACTGCAGTCTGGAAAAAGCAAGGACAGCCTGAGCCTGTTAGCGACCCGTTTCGAGGTCTCCTCTATACAAGCATTTGCAAGGCAATAGGTCTCACTTTACACGTCTAAGCTATTGGCATTGTAACTGACATTGCCTTTTATTAATGAAAATGAAAAAAAAAAAAAAAAAAAAGTTTCCGCTGGTTCCTTGTGCTCTTCCCTAGGCGAGAAGTTGGCCTGTGGTTTGGTAGCGCCAGTTTGGGGAGCGCCTTGGTTCAGCTTTAAAATCCCTCCTAAGCACTTTTGCTTCTGGAGAACTGCGCTTCGGCAGAAGTTTTACGTTACGAGGGACCCCTCGAACCTGGGATAGTCGATATTTGGCTGTAGAGGGTTTGTCACGGGGGTTTATGCCCTATAGAGTCAGAGGGGCTTTTGGTCAGCAGGCATGTCATGATGCAGGTCGTGACCTTAAGTGTGTTCTTGGTTCCAGTTCCTGCAACCCCTGGGTGGTGGTCGTAAGTCTCCCTTACAGACAAGCTATCTTAGTGGTAGCATGGCCTTGCTGTTCCAGACAAAAACCCTGAGGGCAGGTGGTGCCTGCTGTTAATACCTCTTTCCTGTATTGGCACAGGCATGGGCTTGTCCTAGTTATATAGTATAGCCTTCTATGCCTCTGTGCTCTTTGAGCTTAGCAGCACAAGCGTTATCATAAGCACAATGTCCTATGTTATGCGGACAGCGGCGTGACGGCAGATTGTAACTATGCTGGGTGTAACCTGCTGGCCCCTGTCGTAGGGTGTTTGAGTTTCACGGCTTGTGCTGGTACGTCTATTAATTGTTACGAAGCACCTCAGCAGTAGGGGCCACTCCTCTTCTCTTTGTCACCTCCTGGTAGTTTGACTACTCGTCCCGGGGTTGGTTACGATACTGTTGTAACGAGTAAGACCCGGGGTAGCTGCAGATTAGTGGCAGAAGGGCCTGGGCTTCTTCTGGCATGTATTCATGTCAGGATCAGGTCTCTGGGGAGGCGCTAAGTTGTGCCAAGCAATTGTCAGGTCTGGGAGTAAAAGCACAGCGCCTTGAAGAAATCTTCTCATACGGAGAGGCGGTGTTCTTCTAACTTGAAACAATTTACAAAATCTAAGGATATTTTGAGGTGGATGGGGTTCATCTCACGCTGTGGGCGTTGACCTATTCCTCCCCTATTTAAAAGAGGCTCTTCTGAGCAAAGGTTGCAGGTAAAGGTAGTAGCGTTGGTGGGGGGCCCGTGCGGCGGCGGGGACCATCGCACGGGCTGTGGCGGAGTTACAGGGCAATCCGGAAACAGAGAGGTGCAACACAGTACTTCAGCGGGCACATAGGGGTGCCAGAGCCTAACCTAGAACCTCATGGGAGGTCTAGGAATCCGAGTCGGCGCCCCAGTAGTCCTTCGGGCGGTTGCGGGCCTGCGCAACTGGGGGTTGCTTAGTTACGCCCCGCAAGGGGCGTGAGTATTATTACCATAAATGTTCATCAGCTGGGTGGTTCGCCACGGCGCTGATTGGCTCAGCAGGCGGGCAGGTGGCGAGAATGCGGCCTGCCCTTGGATTGCCCGTAAGATAACCCACCGTGATTACATAATCTTGTATGTAATAATAAACCTGCAGCATATTTTCCCAATCTTAACAAACGTGTCTTGGTGTTATTTGCGGGATGATGGTAATGTGGGGGCGGGGGTTTTCATGTGGCCCTGAAGTGACTATGCGCCTGCCCGAGGCCACCCGGTGGCCATCAGGAGGGCGGGCCCTTAGTCGCGGAGGGCCGCCCCGCCCCTAGACAGGGTCAGACACCCCCTCTCCGGGCAGAGTCGCCTGGTGGAGGGGGCGGCCCAGTGACGCACGTCCGGGGGGCGGCATGCAGGAAGAAGGTATATCTTCCCCACAGGCCACTGTGGTGGTCTCTTTGCCGCCCCGGACGTTGCGTGGACGTGGACACTCTTTCCCTCCCTACCGCTTACCCAAGAGTGTTAGCTGAGGGGGGGGCTCCTGAGGGAGTTTTAATGTGTTTCTTTTTTCGTTGCAGGCGGAGTTACAGGGCAATCCGGAAACAGAGAGGTGCAACACAGTACTTCAGCGGGCACATAGGGGTGCCAGAGCCTAACCTAGAACCTCATGGGAGGTCTAGGAATCCGAGTCGGCGCCCCAGTAGTCCTTCGGGCGGTTGCGGGCCTGCGCAACTGGGGGTTGCTTAGTTACGCCCCGCAAGGGGCGTGAGTATTATTACCATAAATGTTCATCAGCTGGGTGGTTCGCCACGGCGCTGATTGGCTCAGCAGGCGGGCAGGTGGCGAGAATGCGGCCTGCCCTTGGATTGCCCGTAAGATAACCCACCGTGATTACATAATCTTGTATGTAATAATAAACCTGCAGCATATTTTCCCAATCTTAACAAACGTGTCTTGGTGTTATTTGCGGGATGATGGTAATGTGGGGGCGGGGGTTTTCATGTGGCCCTGAAGTGACTATGTGTACGGCCAGCCGCTCACTCTGTGTCTGAAGCAGTCTTGAAACACTTCTTTTAGGCTGTCATGAACTCTCTGGTTTGAATGGTCCAGGTTAAACAGCTAGAAATGATGACACTGGTTTCTGAGCACCCTGTTATCAGTTTGTAATGGTTATGAACTTCAGTGGGATTTTGTCAGCATTTTTCAATGTTTTAAAAAATTGTAGCAATCAGTGATTAACAGAGTTTCTTTTTTGTACCACAAAAAATAAGCGGATGGTGTTTTCCTGGAGCATATAAAGAAGTTGGATTGTATTTCCTTCCCTCATCCATGCCTATTTCTTTTCTCTGAACGTTTTCCTCGAATTTGCTTTTCCAAGTAACTTCTCGTTATAGTTCTCTCACCTCCCTGCCCTCTCATTTCCCAGCGCACAAACTCCAAATTCCAGCAGACCAGTACCTCCGTGTCCAGGCTGCACATGGATGAGGATATATGTGCACCACATTTAGGGGCCGATTATGATGGCGGACGGACCTGAGTCCGTCCGCCACCATAGAGTAGGAGGGACCGTCCGCAGGGGCTGCGGCGGTCCCTCCGTGCAGATTAGGATGTGACCGCCAGGGTGGCGGTCACATCCTCAATCTTTAACATTGCGGCTGGTGCAGCTTCAAGCTGCACCCGCCGCAATGTTAAAAATGCATACATTGCATTTGTATGCAGCAAGCGGCAGGCACCGCGCGGTGCCTGCCGATTACTGCATACAAATGCAGGGGGGTACCATAGGTACCCCCCATGTGCACCCCCCACCCCCCTTCACCCAGGGGGCCCGCAACGGGCCCCCGCAGTGAAGCTCCGTATGCTTTTCCACGGCGGAAAACCCGCCGTGGAAAAGCATTTCTTTTCGGGCATCCTAATTTGGCTGACGGTGTCTAAGAGACACCGTCACCATATTAGTGCTTTTCCGCCGCGGTTGTAAGCCAACCGCGGCGGAAAAGCTGCGGACGGAAACCAGGACCCACCAGCCATCCTAATGTGGCGGTGGATCTTTGGTGAGTCCGCAGAGGATTTTCCGCATCCTCCGGGACGGCGGTGGCTTCCGCCGGCCCGGAGGATGCGGAAAATCCTCCATCATAATCGGCCCCTAGGTTTTGATTGCACAATATAAAAAGCTAATGGTGAGGTAAACATTTAACACACCTTCTTGCTGGTCTATTTTTCAGACAAATGACAAAGATCGAATGAATACAGATTTTCTATTTGGGACACGAGATATATATTGCAGGGTGCTCAATGCTCTATTATTGACAACCAGTGTTATGCTGCCCTGTTTTTGGTCTCGCAATAACAAGAAAAGACTGGGCTAATAAATATGGTAGAAGTGTCTGCTCCTGGCCTATTCCTTTGGGAGACGTCTTCTAAGGAAATAATATGCAGAGCTATACGGTATTTGGAAACTGCAAACTATTCTACTGTGCAACTGAGGTATAAAAAAACGTCATGACCTGCAGGATGCCTTTGGCTGTTTATCTGTGCAGCACACATCATGAATAACGTTTATTTTACATTGTTGTGCATGCCTATGTCATTTTGTGAGTATCTGAAAGCCACCACAAGGTCTGCTAAGATATGCTGTTTTACCAAAAGTGGTTTATATGTTTATTTAAAAACAGTGCAGAATGGGCTTTTTCCAGGAATGTATGTTGCTCAAGGAACTTTAGCTTTGTGGTTTATGCAAAATTCACTTTTCTTGTTCATTTTCAGGCTTAAGATAACAAGCATTGCTCAATATGATTCCACTACATACATCAGCATTGTTTGCACAGGTTATTTTGTGAAGCATTAGGTCTTCTTTTGGCATCACAGGTTCTAAGCTTCATTTTGACATAGTGGCAATGGGATTAAATATTGAACTTGGCAATCTTGGAGATGTATCATTAACATTTTCTTCTTTGATGTGCAGCCTCAGAACACGTCCATGCACCTATTTTTGTGCTTTCTGTAGCACATACTTGGAAACGCAGAGCAGTAGCTGTCTCTCCATGTTTAGAAGATGCGCAATCTGCAGCCTATACATGAATTCATAGATTTTCTGAGTTAATACATGCATTGTAGATTACTCAGTTTCAGCAAAACTGGCACTTGGACCTCTTCTGGGTGCTAAATTAGTTCATGAGATCATCCATGTACTCCTATATTAAGCGATACAGCTCCCATAGGCATGCTTCTCAAACCAACAGAATGTAAATCTAAGAACAGGAGTGTTAGGTATAGCATTGTATGGGAAGTTATTGATATAGGGATTGTCACAATCTTGGTAACTGAACTTTCTGAAAGGAAAGCTACGTCTCGCTCTTAGTAAAGAAGAGTGACACCATGGTCGTGAATCTTGCCCTGGACTGAGACCTTTCGATTTCGATTCGATCTGTGTACCAGCAATGTGCAGTGAACAGTCAGTTGAAGACATATTGGGAGAGCCATGATCTGAAAGTGCGCATGTGTTAGGTCCAAGGACCTCGTAGATGGTCAAAAGGGCACATTGAGTGGCTTAGCATCTCCCACGTGAGTCATAGCTGGAGCATTCATCAAAGAAAAGCACTCAGATGTATAGCCTGCACCTCTATTTCTTTGTTACCACAGGGCGTCAAAGCAGTAAAGGTGCAGCAAAATCTGGTGTCTACCAATTTTTACTGAAAAGCAAATATTCCCACTGGTGGTGCTTTGTCAGTTAAAATCAGTTTTAAGTGAAAAGGAAACACCCTAAATAGACCTCATGTATTGATAATGGTACAGAGCACAGTAAGAATGATGACACTGTAGAGTGGTGCAAGTGCAGCTGCAGCACATCCATCCGTCTCCTATATGGCATTCCTCACTCCTGAACCTAATTCCTGAAGACCATGGTGGCCTGATACTGGTTGCTGAGGTAGTTCAAAAGAAGCGACTACCTAGGTTGTACTGACAACTACTTTTCTTTCCAAATCAGGCTCATCGTTCTACATATGGTCGCCAGCAGCTGTTACATACTGTTAGAAATGAGGTTTCTAGTTGGCTAGGGTATGCACCTAAGCCAGGCACAACCTACTACTCTAGTCAGGGCAAGGGAGTTACACACTAAAGATAACCCCTGCTCACGCCTTGGTAGCTTGGCAGAGCAGTCAGGCTTATCCCAGAGCCTTTGTATTATCCATAAAAACACATTAGAACATAATCACATATATTACCGTGCCACTAGGCACTTGTCATGACTTCACAGGGA
This sequence comes from Lissotriton helveticus, assembly GCF_964261635.1. Lineage (NCBI taxonomy): Eukaryota > Metazoa > Chordata > Amphibia > Caudata > Salamandridae > Lissotriton > Lissotriton helveticus. Next base: position 608,356,670 of record NC_136059.1, on the reverse strand, counting down.
TTTAAATTAATCTCTAGGCCAATTTGGCCACTGTCATAAAGATCACAGTTAGGGCAACCAGTAACTACTGGCAGGATTACACTTAGCACATTACGTTATGCATACATATAATCATCAGTGCACCATAGTGCACACTTGCCACAACACACATATCATGAGCACATCATGCCCATTTTAGCAATATGCAGCTCACCATACCTGCACCTATGGGTGCCTTAGCTATGAATAAGCGTGTAGGGCACTTCAAAATAGGGGCCTCCATCGAAGTCTCACCCTGCTCTTGAGCTTAACACCACAAGCAGGGCAATGGGATAATTACCCCTAGATTGCACACATAACATAAGTCCCCGGGGCCACTAGGCGCTTGTCATAAAGAAAAATGCAGAGGTCACAGTGCCCCTAGGCCCACATTACTAACACCTCGTGGTGCCCTCACAGCACACACCGCTGTGCCTAAATCACGCTGCTGAGTAGGCAAGTACAGCTTCCAATACCACCGGGGAGGGGCCCGGCCACTACTTCAGGCCAATGGGGCCAACCGTGTCCCGTCTCCCCATACACCAGCAATCTTCAGGCTCCCCCCCATGGTCTGGCTGGCAGCGGTGGGCCCAAGCGGGCGCACCACACGTGTGACCTCAATCGGTCTCCCCCTCCACTGACCTGGTGGCAGCCGCGCCCTTTGGGACTCGTCTGCCCCCTCTAGGTTCAACTCTGTAGAAACGAAGCCTGCAACTGGCTACCAATTTGAGTCCTGTAAAACCCAGAGGGCCAGACTGACACAGAGCAAAGTCTTTGTCGGCTCTCCCTCGTTGACCAGGACGTGTCTCTGGCCCCAGAGCCCTTTAATAGGCTCCCACCGTCACCGTACCGCCCTGCCCACCATGTGCCAGAGTCCTTCAATTACTTATTCTAGTATGGAGCATCCATTGCCGGGGAGGTGGGGTGGGCTTCTCCTACGGCTCCCCCGTTTCTACGGCAACCAGCAGGGGCCACGCTCAGCTTCCTGTCTGAATGTACCTCTCGGGCTCTCACTCCACGCCTAGCCCAGAGACTTCCTTCGTAGAGCCCAACGCTCAGGGAGGAAGGCAGAGAGAAGTGCTCATACCGCAGCGTTCCACACGCACTAATTTTCACCAGTCTAGCACGAAGGGAAGCACCCAACATGGGCTTCTCAGTAGCTCACCAATGCTGGGACTGGTAATTAGCGATCTCCACGTGTTTTGCAACCGCAGGGTGGGGAAACACAGTGCTTCTTCCCGGCCCTGACCAGCACTCCTCACACACTGTCTCAAATCACAGGACGGAAGCACAACGCTCACCACATTACCTAAGGCATGGGTACTCACAAACATTCCCTCAGGAGCCACATTTACAGTGTGGTTTGTGGCTGAGGGCCGCACCGGTGGGGGTGGGGTCAGAGGTGGAGGGGGGCGGGGCTAAAACAAAAAAATGTGACCATGAGGTTGAACACAGGTCCCTGCAGTAGACGCCTTCGTCCACTAAGCCACCAGACCCGGCATACACACATATCTCTCTCTCTCTCTCCATCCCCCCTCTCTCTCTCCCTCTGTCTCACTCTCTCTCCCTCCCTCTCTCTCTATCTGTCTCCCTCCGTCTGCCTCCCTCTGTCTGCCTCCCTCTGTCTGCCTAGCTCTGTCACCCTCCCTCCGTCGCCCTCCCTCCATCGCTCTCCCTTTGTCGCCCTCCTCCCTCTGTCTCCCTCCGTCTCCCTCTCTCTCTGTCTCCCTCTCTGTCTCCCTCTCTCTGTCTCCCTCTGTCTCCCTCACAGTCTCCCGCTCTCTGTCTCCCTCTCTCTGTCTCCCTCTGTCTATGTCTCCTTCCCTCTGTCTCCTTCCCTCTCTCTCCCTCTGTCTCTGTCCCGCTGTCTCTCTTCACTGTCTCCCTCCCTCCTCTGTTGCCCTCCTCCCTCTGTCGCCCTCCTCCCTCTGCCACCCTCCTCCCTCTGTCGGTCTCCCTCTGTCGCCCTCCTCCCTCTGTCTCCCTGTCTCCCTGTCAAGACAGAGCAGTACTTAATTTGAGCCTGTGGTTTCCGGTAATTGGCACTGGCACTTAAATGTCAACACCGGCACTTATGACAGTCTGCCACAAGGTGGAGCTAATCATCTAATTTAGAAATGAGTACAACAGTTGTATATTAATTCAATATACATTACAAATGCTGTTTACTTGCCACCCAAGCCATTCTTATAGCTTTGGGGGCCATAAATATTCCCAATTGTCACACTTGTAGGAGTGTGATGGGTTAGTAGTTGTGTTGGTACTGTCATTAGCAGCGATGGCAGGGGGCAATGGGTGGTACAAGCTACAGTGGCCACTTGACGGGGTTCCTTGCACTCATTTTCTTTCTCCAACTTAAGCACTGAAGAGAGAAACAGTATGGATGAACTGTCCATTTGGTTTCCCTGTGGGCAGAAGCCATCCTCATTTTACATTCACCATTCATACAAAAAATATTAACAATCATCTAAGGTTAACCCTAATGATAGGCCCACTGAAGGACAACACAATCAGTTTCTCATCCGCACCTGTGTTGATGTTCGCAATCATAACAAAACCAATCTAGATAATGTTTGTAGAAGTTCATTAAAACATAAACATGGGGACACCAATTACAAGAGATTGCTGGATTTAATTAGATCAGGGATCCCAGAAGGCATACGTCAGCTACTGCATCCACAGTCATACAAATGTTCTTGTTAGGTCGGTCCTGAGCAATGGGGTAGAGGGGAGACATGCTGCTAAGTCTATAGGGTAGACAATCTAGAGACAGACCAAGAGTGTCCCAAAGGAGCACTGGATTTGTTGTTTAGCAAGCCGTTTGGGATTATGAGCCCCCAAACTAGGCATCAAGAGAAAGTACAGGTGGCAATCATGGACCAAGGAAAAAACGACAGCTTCACAATCAATTGTAGTCTTTCATCTTTACAGTATGTATCACAGGCAGAGCAATTCGGTGACAAATTAGCTGGCATGCTAGTTCAAAAGGAAATCAAAGAAAGAACTAGCAGATGAACTGTAAAGGGGAAATCAAGTGGCAATTTTACAGCCATAGTGTGAGGAGAAAAAGTGACAAAACAACTGAAACGGAAACATTGTCAATGCAGAGAGATTTCAATGTGTGTATTAGTTTTTTAAACTTCTGTTTTTGTCACTCCTGCATGTCAGTCAGAACACAGGGCTTATGAGCAGTTCAACAGAGAGTAGATGTGGGGCACAGGCATGAAGTCAATCATTTTTAACCCAAAGTTCTGCGACTGGCAGAGTGGTCCAAGCACAAGAGGGCACTGGTGTAATGTCAGGAGCTCCTTTTCTTCTAAAATTGGATTCAAATCTTTTTAAGTCTGCACTTTAAAATGTAACATGCAGTTTTAAACTTGTATATTTTCAGCAGTCTTATTGCACACACCTCTAACTAGTACACAAATGCTATGTGACAGTTAATGTCTATCCCTTAATCAATAATAGCTAGCAAAGCCAAATTCACACCATATAGAGAAAGAGGTCTGAAAAGATTACTGATCATATTTCCTTTACTTAGAACAAGTGGGAAATTTGGGTTTCTACAAACATCTGTAGCCCTCCTGATACTCAGAACGACAGTCCTCTCAGGAGAGGCCTCTCCCAAATATTGGCTAACAGGATGACATTTCCTTTGAATGTGTAGTGTGCTAAACTAGGCAAGACAGGTTTGTAGTTAAAAGACAGGGGAAAACTCAAGACCTCTGTCACGTGGCATTGTCAAATTGGATTCATGATTCATAGTGCTCTGGAAAACGTCTGTTGCCATAAAGGGTGCTTCTTGGAAAGGAAATGCATCACACTTCTTACAGTTTTAAGAAAATGAAGCCTTTTTTTTATTTACTTATGATTAACCAGAACCTTGTAACCAAAGCTTACTAGTGTACCCTTTTACCCTGTTACCGTTCTTGACTTACTCCAGGGTGAGAATCTTCCTTGAACACAAGATAAGAGAAGATGTCCTACCTGCTGCTACTCTGAAGAATTCCTCTCTGGCCGGAGGAGTGAAACACAGAAGATGTGGTCTGCCTGGAAGAATTCTTGTGGCCCTACTACAGACAGACATGTACCCCACTTGCCTCTGTGGAAATTTCCTCCTGGGTGTAAAAGCTGCAGAAGATCCTGAGGACAGATGAAGCTGATGTCTGGTGTGATATATTTCATGGGATCTGTAGGAACTGGGAATTGTCTGTGAACCTTAAACAGAAGTTATAGGAAGCCTTATGCAACTGAGAACTGTGGACTGGAGCAGGAGCGCCCCGTGCAGGTAGGAGCAGTGGGGCCGGGTTGGGTGTGCGGGGTTGCGGCGGGTGTGGGGGCTAATTCGACATACGGCCACGAGGTAAAATAAAATAAATAATAAAATTTCCCTCTGCGTCTGTCAAAAGCTCCCCCCACCCGGACTCACAACTCTTACCTGCACCAGCCGCGGCTGGACTGGAGTCCGGAGATTCAGTCCTGTAAATTTCTTCAAGCTAGCACTAATACTAAAAATTGTGGAACTGTGCTTTCTAAATAGGGTAGTTTTTGTTTTATTTACAATTGTTTTATAAGATTTTCTTTATCCGGAGATTCTTTCAAAATGTTTTTATTTTTTAACTACCTGTGTTTAAACATTTTAAATGTATTAATTTCAGAAGCATTTTATCGAAGGACAGCCTTTAATACATCAGAATCTTCCTGGTGAGAACACTACACCATGATAGAGATGGAACATTTTACAGAGGAGTCATTTCTTGGTGAACAGCCTTTACAACGAAACTTTTACAACGCACTACCTTTACAACGCAACTTTTACAACGCAAACTATTACAACGCATTGCTCTGGGGGGCGCTCTAAGATAGGGAATAGGTTAATTTACTATCCAATAACCTTCCCTAGTGTCCACGGGGACTGGAGTTGGAATAGTAAATTAAACTATTCACTATCCAGCACCCCAAAGCACTATGCGTTGTAATGGACTGCGTTGTAATACTTACGTTGTAAAGGCATGCGATGTAAATGCATGTGTTGTAATGTCATACATCCCATTTCTTATGAGTAGATTATAGTGCATGGTGCCTTTCTTTCAACTGTCAAACTATTTTGGAGCCTATCCTGGGGTCAGCTCTCAAAAGGATGAACAAAACTTTGTGATCTTGTAACAGTGCACTGCATACACGTTCATATCCCATATACACATACATAATGTGGGAGGGCATATACTGAGTTATGTGTTGCCTCCCACCACCCACGTAGAAGAGGACTAGATGCCTAATCATACCAGAAGGCATCTGTGACTCCACTCAGCTGTGTGCAGGAACGGCTTCTCACAAGATTGACCTTCAGTGGCAAACTTCCACATAACGCTCGTTCTTCATTTCTCTTGTCTACCCAAAACGGAGGGTCAAAATGGTCACTGTAACCAATCATGCACAGTATGCTTGTCGCAAAACGGGGTTATGCAAATGTTGCATAGGACAGAACGCCGATCTTATTTGCACCTTCCTATGCGTTTGATCTTAATTTGGTCAGAAAATAGAGAATGGGCATTTCTGGGGCAATGTATTTGTGAGCACATCCCTCCTTCATTCAGAAATGTAATCATTAATTATATGGAACATTCTCTACTCTTCCTGTCCATGTACAATAACGCACAAGAACTGCATCAAATGACAAGTGTTTGCACGGTGTATGTTTTTTGCACATGACAGTACATTTTTAAACGTAGGCCATACAATTTTAAATTTCATTTTCACTTACACAAACACTTGTGAGAGAAAAGGTTAGTGAATTAGGGGCTTAGTGTTTTATGCGCCCATTTTTCCTATGACTTGATGAAAGAACCTTACACAGTGTAAGGTTGAAATCTCGAATCCTCCATACACGATGAAATCGCTGTGTCATTAATTACCAACTAATCAATGGGTGTATTCCAATTTATATGGAATTTATTGTGAACTGGTATTCATGTCATATTACGTCATATGCTGTATGATTCAAATGTTATACATTTGTATCCAAAGTGAAATAATATCCATGACAGTAACAAGTATCCAACTAGGTGTATCCGTGAACTCAGTAACAAATGCAAGCCCAATGCATTTCGAGCGAAGGCTCTTCGTCAGGGGGGAATTTCTATAAGAAAATCAGAGATAACAAAGTATGTATCGCTATTCAGGAGCAAAAAAGTCAGGTGAAGTAAAGATGTGCGAACAGCTAGTGGAAACATTGGAGGGTTCAAATAACTAAAGTAACTGATAGAAGCTAAGAGTAGTTGAACAATGCTGCATGATATTATGGTGAAAACGGCATAGGCTGAAAAGAACTGTAGAACCACGTGAAGGTGAGAAACAAAGGTGTACAATGAAAAGATGAGAGCACCGAATCTGTGAAGGCAGTGAGTTCGAGTAAGTCATGCTATAACGTTTGTGCTCTGAAGGATAACATGAGCTGCAGTGTTCTGATTCAATGAAAAAATCTGAAACATGCGGAAGTGCAAAAGGTGACTCGAATAATGATCCCAAGAAATACGCGCCATGTACCCCATCTGTAAAGGCGGGCTGGATTTGGAATGGAAAGCGGGGGTTTGAGCAGTGGAGTGAGAGTGAAAAAGGCTTGCGCTTAATCTTACCGCAAGTGAGACGGGTTATGGGCACCTCAGTGAAAAAGTATCCGATCTGTTTCACGATGAAAACACCGAAAAGAGGGGCGGTGTTCCTATTGTTTAAAATTTCAATTTTGGTTGTTTTGAAAAAAGACCACATTTTTCCCAGCACACGATGAGCCAAATGTTTATGTGTCCTGGTTGGGAGACGCAACAACACTGTTGCTAGCCATCACAGACGAGGGTCCCTGCAACCCCTCACAGAACAGGTGAATCGGGAACGTATAATCTTCATTATTATCCACAGCCGATGCTGGGGAAGCCTGTGTGACATACAAGGCCTGAGTGTTTGTAGAGGAGCCGGTATTCATTCCAACAGATACTGAAGCATCCTGTGGTGGTTCTAAGAATGCAGACTTCAACATGGGAATACGCTGAGGACACAGCAGGACATGAGCCATTATTGGGTCCGGTAACGCATCCGCTTCCAGTGGCGCAACCGATGGAAGTGTTAGACAGAGATCCAACACGCATTTTTGTCCACAGGACAGGCATCAGAGGACAGGCCAAAGACAGTCGATCCAGACTGGTGTAAATGACAGGAACCAAGACTCGCTCAGTTCGCGAAGGCGAGGTGTGCCCAGATGGAGTACCATGCCATCACAGTATCGGTGTTCCAGGAGCGATTTTTCCATCTCCTTGGTGACTGGGATGTCCATTGTGTAGCAGAAAAATTACAAGCAGGATTCCTGCTATTAGGAACAGGATCAGCTGAAGTCCTCCAAAAATGCTTCCGAAAGAGGAGTGTATGAAATTTAGAGTCAAACTGAAGACTGTCTGAAAGGTGCTTAACAGTCCAGAACCTATGGTCTTAAATAGGTGTACTATACCCATCCTATCAGATATGGTAAAGATACGTTGTACCATTTCTGTGAAATGGAAAATGCAGTTTGTTCGTACTAGTGCCTCCATCTCAGCTGAGGACCTTGCGACCTGGAGATCAAAAGTCTCTCGGACGAAGGTTAAGGCACGGTTTTCTATAAAATCATGGCTTTCATTCGACTCAGAATATTAAACCGTGTAAAGGAAACATTCAACGAAGGCCATAACGGTGCCTCCCTGACTGTGTGGGTCAGTGGAAACAATACTTGTCTACAACAAGTAACCCTGGAGTGTACAGTGACAAGATATGCGATGCCCGGAAGCATTCGACAAAACCCTGATCATTCAGCATCAAGTAACTCACATTCGAGAGCAACTTGAACACCGGATTAATCACGGCAGCTGGGGACCCTTTCAGATGACAGGATAAGTGTGCAACTGAACTGTTACAGGCACCGTGAAGCATGATATCCTGGCATATGAGAGATTCACTTAAAGAGTTCTCACAGTTTGTACTTCTTAGAAACACTTCCATATCCCCACTCCTGCATTGAAATTTGTATGGCAATTCCCAAGATTCCTTGATGAATTCCCTACCCATCGCTTTATATCTGCCTGCCAGTTGTTGTTCTAGACAATACTGAAACAGGAAAGTTGTGACCGGTAATGTAATATGACCATGCATTAACCATTCTGTGGACGGTGACTCTGCCACAGTAAAAGGTAATTGGTCAATTTTTTCAATTCGCAGCATTGTATATTTTGCTCCCCTTTGTGCCATAGTTATCTTTTTTTTAGTTAGATTGTATGCAGAGAACAAGGATGTACTGTTGATAAATCGCCATGGCACATAATCAGCACACAATGATTTCAGCGTCCAGCTTAATAACATAATAGAACGTAGCTGAGACTATCCGTGCTGTAGTATAGACAAATCCTGTTCTATTATATCCATAGCAGAAGATACAATGTTGCGCAGTCAATAAATCCTGGATGTTAATGTAGTCGTACCATTATCGACTACAGCTAATGCTTTTTCTAGGTTAATTCTATCAATTTCACGGAGTCTCTCTGCGACTTCTTGTTGAGAGATTTTCCAGATTTCATTATAAACAGCATATAAGAAATGTTTCTGACGTGGCTTTCGGGGGCCCAATAAAAAGCCCCTTAGATCTATGTCTTCTGATAGGAAGGATAAGTGTTGTTTCATCTGTGATAGTATCGAGATTTTTAGCCAATCAAGGCATAACTTCCCCACACTGTATGATGTCACCACCCCCAGATGTTCTCGTTGTACATAGCATTGGTCCGGCCTATGGATACTAAACCCTTCAGTGGGACCTCTGAATCTTGTCTGACATCTATTTGTGTCTGTAGGCCAAACTAACCATACCTTCCAATTGGGTTCTGATGAATTGTATGAAATTGTATGTATGGTCTCATCTACTGTATCCCCACCATGTGTGGTAAAGGTTTGCCAACCCTCAAAGTGTGATGGTGAGGGAATCCGAGGTGTGTTTAAATCTTGGCTAATCCAAGACAGGAAGTATGTTACACAGTGTCGTTCAGAAATATGATCTGCAGTGGAATGAGGCACGCTCGATATGGTGCTTCTGTTGCTAAACCTGCCATTCCTTCGAACCCCAGACTGATTTTATGTCTATAGTGTCCTTCCATAAGTCGAAACACTGTTCAGACAGTTGGGAAATAAAGGATGCAAAGTTGATCTCTTTGGTGTTAGTTAGCATATTTTTATGTGCAGTTGTAGGTGCAACCTTATAGTAATATGAGGTCGGGTCAGAAGTGTTAAACCCTGAAAAAGAAGAACTTTTTGTGCAAACATTCTCAAACTACTTTTCGGTGGTGTTGGGCAATGTTCCCATTGGTGGTATGTAAAAACATTTTGTGAGATACTGCATTTATGTAAAAAGTGATGACCATAATGTTGGTAACAGTACATCGTGTCATAATCAGAAATGCCCTCTAACATTTCAAAGCCTGAAAATGCAGCAGCCCATTCTAAATCAGACAATATATACTTACAGTTTCAAAATCCCAATTGTCGGAAAATGTACTGGAGGTAATGATATCATATAACCCCTTCCGTGCGGGGGTAATTCCCCCGCTGTGCTGGGGATCTAGGGGGCGCGCGCAGCGCCCCTATGCTCATGACAAGCTCAGCTCATCATGAGGCACGGAGCTCGTGTGCTCATGATGAGCTGAGCTCGTCATGAGCACACCCGTTCCCGTGAGACACTCAGCACAGCAGGGGAATTATCCCCGCATGTGAGCGTTCCACGGCTCGCACCGGAGCGCTGTGCCTCATGACGAGCTCAGCTCGTCATGAACATCGATGGTGTTTTAAATTTTGAATACTTAAGGTATTTTCAAAAGTTCAGTGGGACCAAATACATCATATGAAACTCTGTCCCAAACTATACCGTCAGGAATTGGAACAGCTGTAATGTTCACGAAGGACAGGTCTCTTTGTTAACGATGAGATGACATATGAGGTTTCAGGACCAAGTTCACATTTGATACTGCAGAGCATTCTGGGAGATAGTTTCCATTCATGAGTAAGCAAAAGACAGTCAGTAGGATAATCCAGAAAAGAAAAAAAACGGTATTCCAGTTATTATCCAGAGCTGTAGCCAAGGTGATACTAGGTAAGTCTTTTTCAGAATAATGTAGAATTCATGAAGTTGTTATTTACGGGAAACTTGAGCTGGCATTGTTTCAGGTTCACTGGGGTCCAAAGAGAAGGTATCAAAATCGATGAAGTAGCCAGGTGCAGTTCAATCAATTTTTGGTAGCTCTGCAGGTTTTGTTGAACTGGCAGACGTCTCTTGTAGAGGCATTTTGATGAAGATATCGGTGTTATGCTGAATTTATATTTTTCTTTCATTTGTGTTTTGATGTTCTGTTTCAACAGGAATGAGTTCCATTTCATTGTTGGAAATTCCATTAGTTTGTATTGGTGACTCTTCAAATGTTATGAGTCTTTCTGTCTTAACTTCCTGTATGGTAGCAAGAGGAGAGCGTTGGCTACCCAGGAGTCCACTAGGCCTACTATTCAGTATCGGCCACATAGTGGGGTTTGATCAGATCGATGGAGACAAATATCTTTCCTTTTTGCCGGCAAAAGACGGAAGAAGTACTGTTCTTGTTCCTTCGACAGCCAAGACAGGTACAGGCTTTCTGTATGATGGCCCAAATTCTTTCTTGTCAATAATCCTTCCTCTGACCAGATCCCTGACTTTTGGGATATAGGCAGGTCTTGCCGTGACTGATTTGACTTCCCCAGTGGTTGTTTCGTTTTACTTGCACGTTGTCTTGTAGTGCGGCGGAATTCATTGCGATACTGTAAAACAGCCAAACGTTTATTGATGTCAAATGCTTTTACATCTGCCACTGTGCTTTCACAATCAAGATCAGGTACCCAGATTCTTGTCCCAAATAGGACTTCGTAAGGAGTGACACCTCCTCGGGAACTTCTTGGTATATTGTTGAGAGCCCTCTGAACTCCATATAAGTGATTGAAGCAATTACCACCCGGACCTAATACCCTTGTTAAAGATTGCTTTAAGTCTCTGTTTTTCCTCTCCACGACCAAATTTCCCTCCGGATGGCACGTAGAGGAGTACTGCAATGCAACACCCAAACTTCCCATGGCTTCCTTGTAAGCCCTAGAGCTAAATATGGGGGTGCGGTCATGATGCAATGTGCCAAAAGTGTATGTTCCTATGAAGACTCGCAAATCTTTTATAACAGTACAAGCATCAGCCGAGCACTGAGGCCAAACCCACAGGAATCTAGAGCATGAATCCACGGCCACCAAGATATACGTGTGAGCCCCATCTGATTGTAGGAGGCCGCAGTGGTCCAAATAGACACAAACAAGTGGCCTGCCAGATATTAGTAAAGGTGTCTGCACTGGGCGTGCCACGGTGGAACCCTTCATCTGCTGACAGATGTCACACTTTAAGACAGTATTCTTCATCTGTTTAGTTAAGTCTGGCCACCAAAAGCGTTGTTTCAGTAAAGAAACCGTCGCAGAAATCCCTGCGTGTGCAGGACCTAGACCCTTGTGTGCAGCTAGAATTAAACCTAATCTGTGATCCATGTTTAGCATTACTCTATCCCTCACGCCTGGAATTTGAGCTTACAGAATATTTTTTGCATCTAACTTGTAGGAGTACCTGAGTGGCAAACCTTCCAGCATAGCTGTGCTGTTTTTTATATGAAGCAATGACAGCTACCATTATCTGTCTGTCTATTCTTGTTCTAGAACGATTGGTGTGGATGAGTCTTCTTTTCTTGAATTTGATTCCCTCATCAGGGGATGAAGTAGAAGGTTTTATAAAGAACGCTAGAACATCCGGTGCACAAGGTCCAGACGGAATTCCGATTGTGCTAATTAAAAAGGAGTCAGCTGTGTGGGGAGCTCTCTTATCTCCACTGTTTAATTATTGTTTTTGAACCAGGAACATTACCCTTTCTTGGAAGGGGATTGTTATAGTCCCTTTGTATAAAAAGGGTCCGAAAACTTTGCCATCCAGTTTCAGACAGATTGCATTATTGGATGCTTCAGGCAAATTATTTGCTAAAAGCATATTATATCATCTGCAACAATGGGCCCATGACCAGAATATCATACCATCACAACAAGCTGGTTTCAGAAAGAAACATAATACCTTGGACAACATCGCAGTCCTCCAGACCATAGTAGAGAAATATGGGGCCCGATTCACAGAACTAACTGAAGACAAAATCCTAAACTTACTACCATTTTGGTATTCACAGAAGGCACTTACTCATTTCGGTATTCACAGAAGTTAGGGGTCCTAACTTTAGGACTCTTAAATGCCTTCTGTGAATACCGACAGTCTTAAAGTTAGGATTTTTCTCAATTTAGTAGTAGTAAAGTTAGGACTCCTAACTTTAGGACTCCCAAATGCCTTCTGTGACTGCCGAAAGTCTTAAAATTAGGATTTCTCTCAATTTAGTAGTAGTAAAGTTAAGACTCCTAACTTTTAGACTCCTAAATGCCTTCTGTGAATACCGAAAGTCTTAAAATTAGGGTTTTTCTCAGTTTAGTAGTAGTAAAGTTAGGACTCCTTACTTTAGAACTCCTAAATGCCTTCTGTGACTGCCGAAAGTCTTAAAATTAGGATTGCTCTCAATTTAGTAGTAGTAAAGTTAAGACTCCTAACTTTTAGACTGCTAAATGCCTTCTGTGAATACCGAAAGTCTTAAAATTAGGGTTTTTCTCAGTTTAGTAGTAGTAAAGTTAGGACTCCTTACTTTAGAACTCCTAAATGCCAGCTGTGAATACCAAAAGTCTTAAAATTAGGATTTTTCTCAATTTAGTAGTAGTAAAGTTAGGACTCCTAACTTTAGGACTCCTAAATGCCTTCTGTGAATACCGAAAGTCTTAAAATTAGGAATTTTCTCAGTTTAGTAGTAGTAAAGTTGAGAAAAATCCTAATTTTAAGACTTTCGGTACTCACTGAAGGCATTTAGGTTTTCGAAAGTTAGGAGTCCTAACTTTACTACTACTAAATTGAGAAAAATCCTAATTTTAAGACTTTCGGTATTCACAGCAGGCATTTAGGAGTTCTAAAGTAAGGAGTCCTAACTTTACTACTACTAAACTGAGAAAACCCCTAATTTTAAGACTTTCGGTATTCACAGAAGGCATTTAGGAGTCCAAAAGTTAGGAGTCTTAACTTTACTACTACTAAATTGAGAGAAATCCTAATTTTAAGACTTTCCGTATTCACAGCAGGCATTTAGGAGTTCTAAAGTAAGGAGTCCTAACTTTACTACTACTAAACTGAGAAAACCCCTAATTTTAAGACTTTCGGTATTCACAGAAGGCATTTAGGAGTCCAAAAGTTAGGAGTCTTAACTTTACTACTACTAAATTGAGAGAAATCCTAATTTTAAGACTTTCGGTATTCACAGCAGGCATTTAGGAGTTCTAAAGTAAGGAGTCCTAACTTTACTACTACTAAATTGAGAAAAATCCTAACTTTAAGACTTTCGGTATTCACAGAAGGCATTTAAGAGTACTAAAGTTAGGACTTCTAACTTCTGTGAATACCGAAATGAGTAAGTGCCTTCTGTGAATACCAAAATGTGTAAGTGCCTTCTATGAATACCAAAATGGTAGTAAGTTTAGGATTTTGTCTTAAGTTAGTTCTGTGAATCGGGCCCATGTTTTTTTGCAAGGCATGCCAGTCTATACTGCATTCATCAATTTCTCAACGGTGTTTGACAAAGTGGATCAGCAAACGCTGTGGAGAAAGCTCCTTCATCTTGGTATACCAAATCACCTTCTGGGTCTTATTATAGAGTTATATTCAGATACCTGGTGCCAAGTTCTAATGGGAGGTTCGCTGGGGTCATATTGTAAGATTAGAACATATAACGGGCTTAAGCAGGGCTGCCTGTTGGTCCCTCTTTTGTTTTCTCTATATATATCCAATCTTGCGGGCGTCTTGCACTCAGTGAGGGGGGATACCCCCAGAATCGGTATAATGTCCGTTGGTTCTCTAATATATGCGGATGACGTGGCCATCTTTGATTTAATACCTATTGGTTTGTAACGTTGCCTGGATGCCCTGACTAAATATTAGGGGTGGGCAGAATTTGCGTAGTCGCGCTACACAAAGCTCCGTGAAATGGTAAAAAATCTCTGCAAGCTGCCAAAGGTTCTGTGAACACGCGGAATTGCTTGTTCCACCCGTTCGCAATGCTTTTTTCCTGTTTGCGAATGCTGTTTGCATGCTCGGGGAGAAATATCTTGCGAACACGCATTTTGAAAGCGTGAACAAGCAAAAAATTCAGCGAAGCCGTGGAATTTTTGGCAATCCCGCGTTCTCCCCGGAACGCGAAATTATTACATTCCGCAAATTCCGCGAGGGGAATGGAATTTACCGCTCAGGCCTACTAAATATGCAGAAGCCCACTTCTTGTAAATTTACATTGCCAAAAGTAATATCTTGGTTTTCCACAAGAAAGGGCTCTGAATAAAGAGATGTTTGAAGTGGATGTTGGGGTCTGAAAAATTGGAATTGGTAGATTCCTATTGATAACTCCGACAGGTTTTTTAAAAAAACGGGAGAGATGTAGAGCATAGCAAAATTTGTGTAAGTAGGGCTGTTTCCCAGGCTAGCGCATTAAACAGATGTTATAAGACTTGTGGGAGACGCCATTTTGGCCATGTTTTGTCAAGTTTCAAGGTTAAAATCCCCCCTTCATTGACATACGCTGCAGAGGTGCTGGATATGAACCATTGGCTTTCCTTTCATAAGGTCGAATCTTGCGCCCCTCATGTTTTTAGGTCTTGAAATTGGCTTACTATCCTCATATACCTTATCCCTGGCAGCGGTTCTTAGGTGGAGTCATTTCCTCTTCTGGGGGGATGAGGCTACTCTTAGGGCTGCCTTGAGAATGGAAATCTTTGATAAGTTGAAAGACAATCAACATTCTTTAGGTCCTTTGCACAAGCAAACGATTCATTTCGGCTTAGCTGGAGCACTGACTCCCCGATGCCAAAGTCTGTATTGAAGTTGTTTTTAAAGAAGTCTATAACCTATCAGTCTGGTCAGAGATATTGCTTAAAGTTAGCCCAAGTCTCGTAATGAGGTGGTCTGTGGGAGCGCACTGGGGAATAAACCACAGCCCCATTTAACTTGGAACCTACCTCACAGGATTAGAAGGTTGATACTCTGATTGAGAATCCACTTGTTGCCCCTAAGAGAAGTTGCCAGCATTTGGGATAAAATACAGAAAGAGGAGAGAATTTGTGAAATGTTTCATTTACAAATTCAAGATTTTAATTTGTGTGCTCTGAGTTACAAAAGGCCAGGCACATGTCGTTAAGACCATTATTTAACAAGGTTAATATGCATTCCGCCCATGAGGCCCGTTTATTTGTTTTGTCCCCACCAAATTAATTGGTCTGTTATAAGATATATCAATTTTTAAAAACATTTTGGGCTATTTATTAGATAATTAATACACTTATGGCTGGATATTTGATTGTATACATGTTTTATTACTTTTCCTCTTGTTCCATAGGAATGTTTTTACTTTTTTATTTATCTTTCTTGCACAATGATAAAAGTCTTCTTTAGGCGGCAGCTATGTAAAAAGGAAGAATTATATATTTTATGTCAAGTATTTCTTGTTTAATCTGTAGTGTGTATTTTTGTGGACCTCTGTAGGAGTTCCATATCAAAATAAACTAAACTTGACTTGATTAGTACAAGTATTATTTTTATTATTACTACTACTTCTACTAGAACTGCTACTACTAAAAGTTGCTTTGAAGTTGAGTAGAACGAGTGAATGCAGCTATGGCAGGAGGTCGTACCATCCCTTTTACAGCTTCATCGGCCAATGAATTCCCTTCAATGTGAACGCCATCATGTTGATAACTCAGCGTGTGTATCACGTGAGCTCTCGGTAGTTCGGTTTTCAACTCAGCTACTTGTTCCCCTAGCATTTCATGCTTAATTGTGCCACCTTTTGAGTCTGTAAACCCATTTTTACCCCAGCAGTGTAGATATTCATTGTATGACTGTACATAGTAAAAGGAATTGCACACAATCAGTGTGGGGAATTCTTGAAACGTATTTATTAGTGCCAGTAATAGGGCTTTTAGTTCTGCCAGCTGTGCCGGGCAGTCTCCTACAGACTATGTCTTCGTGCTGCTCGAATGGAACTTGCCATCCTGCATACAACCCTTTACAATTGAACATACAGCGCTGTATTTTTGTTTACTTCATATGGCTGGCTGAGCAGAACCGTAAGTGTAAAAAATATTTTCCTACTGATCTAGAGGCATTATTTCATTCGGGAGAGGTTAGTCTTATTCATATTTTAGAAATGCTTGTGTCTTAAGTGTAGAATCAAATTTGTAATTTACATCTGTTGCAGTGAGAGAATTAGCCCAATATATCCATTTTGGATGTAAAGCTTTAGCATTCAGAACGCTTGCTTTTGTAACAGCCTCTAAGACTGGTACTGGAGTTACAACAATTATTCGTTTCCCCAGAGCAGTGCTCTTTCTCTCTCTACAGCAGTCTACACTGCAGTCGGAATTTTTTCAGTAGAAGAAAAACACATTTCTCCGTTTGTATACAAGTGTGATTTGTATGCTATGGGTACTGTTTCGCCTTCATTGAAGGTTATGTAAGTATACCCTGATTGACCCGCTATAACACAGATCACCAAATTTGTGGTGTTTACACATGTGTGTAGATGTTTGGAAGCTATCATGTCAGCTTGTAAGGAACAAAGGATATCTGTGTGTTCCTGTGTCCCATGCCTAACTGAAAAGTCAAATTTTATTAGACATTGAAAGGTTTCCCTTTTTCTGCATAATCCAAAATGTATGTTCTGCCAGAATTTAATAATCCCTATATGGATTGTAGGTTTTTCAATGATTTAGGAGGTTGGAGCAGCACACACTATTCTAAAAAGTTAGCTGCCAGGCTTTTTCCTTCACTTAAAAGCTCATCTTCCAAAAATAGGACATTGAGGTGGGCTATTATTGATTTTTTAAAGTTGAATTTGTTGCTCTCAGAGGGGAACCCCACAATTATGTTGCTCACCCTAATCAAGTGATCCTTTAAATCATCATCCATCAGATAAATATCACCTCCATAGGACAATGCCTCTTCATCCAAATGAAATGAAATGACTGTACTTGTAAAGCGCACTGCTGCCCCAGCAAATGGGCATCCTGGCGCAGTACTCATACCGCTGTGGAACCCTTCCTGGCTTTTCCCTGTGAAATGTCCACTCCTGGGCACCCCCAGGGTGAAGCCAGGCATCCCAGCGCTATTGGGGCCGTTGTGGAGATTAAGCAAGCTATTGCCCAGAGTTGCAGAGTGGGACCCATGATTAGAATAGGCACCAAGGCGAGAATGAACAGGTCCAAGGAAATTGAACCCAAGACCCGCTGAGGCGGGAAGTGAACCCTGGTCCCGGGCCAGACCTCTGCCTCAGGGTCTGCCGCTCTAACCATTGAGCCACACTTCTCCACATTCTCCAAATTCTGAAGTAACTCTGTTACCCTAGCGGTTAACAACCCAGGGCTATTGTTATACCCTTGGGGAAGTTAACAAAATTGATGCTGCGAACCAAACGCTGAGAATGCTGTTAAAAAACTTCTTTCAGGTGCTATATTTTGGCAGAAAAATCTATTTGAGATATCTAGTGTTGTTTTGTATTTTTTCTGCACAATGTTATTCATTAATGCTGTACTATGTGCATTCTGTACTGCAAATGTTTTAGTGCATGTGTTTAGAAATCTGTAGTCTAAAACTAGACAGTATGAATTATCGGGTTTCATTATGGGAAACAAAGAATTATTCATTGAAGAGGTGCAACTTTCAATTACACCCTGGTATTCAAGTTGACCTAAGATCTCCCTGACCTGTTTTTTCGCTTATTGTTTTATTGGGTATTGTCTTTGTGGAGTTGGAGTAGATTTTACTGGGATTACATGGTGAGGTGATTCAGCATTCCACCCAACATGGTAGCGATATAATGCTGGAGCAAGTGCTACTGCCCACTCCTGTGCATATGTATGTTTTAAATATTTTGGAACGAAGTCTGAAAAAGCCGGTAAAATTACCGTTTCTCCCTTTGGGCAATCCATAACAATTTTAGGCAGCCAATCTTTTTCAGTCAAAGGATTACATATCCAGAAGTCAGGTTCTCCCAATAGAGACATTTAATTTTGGGGGGGTTTTCCCCTCCATTTGGAGTGTTATTTCATGTAACCTATGTGGGACACTTACCTTCGTATCAGGTGTTTCCACCGTTATATGTTCATTCAACTCCGCTGTCATCAGAAATTCCATCAGGTTCTGGTGAGCTATTGTTACTTCTGCTGCTTTGTCTAGCATCGTCAGAGCCCATTCCCCATTCAGAAGTTGAGTCCTCAGAATTCTGGGCATGTCTAACTTGAAGACCTGCTACCTCCTTTTTTTTAAATTGAGGTTTTGATTTCTCTTCTTTTTTGGAAGTATTGTCTGAAGAGCGCTGCATGCCTAAGGACTTTGTACACTCTTCTTCTGTGTTCTGACTGTCCTTCCCTCTTGGAGTTTTTAGATGAACCCTGAAAGGAAATAGAGGAACGTGTATCAGTATCCTGATACCTATCAGGTGTTTTATTGCTATCACGATTCCTAAGATTGTACCTCCTTTTGGAGGGCTCCTGTTGTGAAGACCCACCCCTGGATTGTGATCTATTCTCTCTGTTCTTTTGTTTTTTATTGGTATCCCATTCCTTCTTGGAAGAATCAGGTGCTTGCTTGGTGTTCTCTTTTTCAGGACCAGCCATGAGTTGAGATTTTGTTGCTGTAGCTCCCAAAACATCTCTACCGAATTCAGCATAGGTGATAATTTTAGGTAATTCACGTTCCTGCTGTAAATGAGTGAAATACCTCAGGCGTTGGTGTATTGCCACTGCTGCTGCCTCCCCATTTATGTTTGTTAATATAATAGCTGATAATTGGGCAACATTTCCTAACAATTTCATCCCTAAGTTCAGAGCAGGTTCTCCTCCATGCTCATTCTGTATCTGTCTTAATACATCTGGTATTATTCCTAATGAAGGGATACCATGAGTTCTGGTATATATGGCAGCGAAATCTGTACCCCTTGAGGTACAATCCTCTATCTGGGGAGCTATCACCATTGGCAAGCAGATTGTTAGCATTCTGTGTTTTTCTTGAGGGCTTGTGTGTGGAAATACTGCCCATAGCTGTGTTATTTTCGGAGCTATCCAGAATGGCATTTGCTCACGGCCAGTGAACATTTTGCCCATAACTGCGTGTAGCGTTTGTGGTGTTATTTTAGTTTTAGATCCCTTGTTTTGTCCTGCTGGTATATCCCTTGCTGGCTGAAGTGTGATTATTCTCATCACAAACTGTGTTTCTGTAAATGTTTATGATTTCTTTATGAAGTGGACGTAAGTCTGCTACTGGCATTGTGTCAATGTCTGGATGCGGTGTGTAAGCTGCTAAGACTGGCCAGCCTGCTCTATCTCTTCCGAGCGGACCGAGTCTCACTTTTTCTTTTGTGTTGTGTGGGAGGGCGCCTTTAAACCAGTTAATCTGCTCCTGGTAGGTGAGTGGAACTTCAATGTCCTCATATGGACAGTATTCATTTGGTGTTTCATATTCAGTATAAAAATGAAATGTATTTGTTTGTGCATCTGCTTGTGGGAATTTAACCCATGAATAGAATACCTCTGTTCTGTATGATTTGTGTGCCTCAATCACAAATGTTACTGTCCCACTCCTAGCTGTGACTCCATAGTCTGCTAGTTTTAAAGTAAGGGCAGTTATGAAATTTTCTGAAATGTTTATTTCATCTTCTTGTTCCTTTCTTTCTTTGCTGCAGCCTGCATGTTGTCCTGGCGCAGGGACGTCTTCGTCATCCATTGTTTTGAAGAAGGAAAACGTTTCAAGGAAACTGAGATAAGGTTTTATGCACAATAGGAACTACTTGTCCATCAAGCTGTATAAACCTACAGCCAATACATAGGATATGCCTACTCAGCTGTTCCCTTCCCACTCCAGACGTCTCTGGAAAAATGTGAATAGTGGTCACTGAGAATAGCACGTCTGAACTACACAGATTTGAACGTTAAATAAGTACAAAACCAATGTTGGCGGCATATGGTTCCTATAAACCTATGTAGGATCTGCACGTTTAGACAACATTGACTGTAGTATTGGTGTTCAGACTGATTTTAGACACCCCCACTGGGTATGTTTGCCTGTATACCAGCTAGCTCACAGTGCCACTAGAAACCCCTCTTAACAAGGAGAGAATAGTTCTTGGCAACTATTAAACATGACAACTCTGTCCCATCAGAGATCGTGGATACTTTTCGCTCAGTCACTGGTGCTCATTTTGTTTTAGAGAGATACACAGAATAAACGGTGGGGATGTGTTTAATAAGCATTTATTGAACCAGAGCCATTCTAGTGTAAAAAAGGGGTGCTGAAACAACCATAAGACAGAAACAGATATAAATTATTATAAGCACCAACAGAGTACAAGGATGGTAGATTTCCACCATAGTGCTAATACAATGAATACAGGCAGGTATATAAAAGACATGACAGTAATAATGCGTACTGCTACACTGCGACCCTAGCTTGATGAACCTAAGTGTAACTAGCATATTTGTAGGTGTAGAGCCAACAATACCTCTAGGATAAAGTCAACCCCATTACCTGAAGTGAGAGACTGTGGGACCCCGTCTTGGTCTCCATATGGACACCCTGCGAGGGATGTCAGACCACTATGAGCTTGAGTGTCTGCATGCAGGAACCTCAGCGTCTTGCTTCAGTTTGTCAGCATGGGACTCCTTTTTCTCCTCTCTCTGCCTCAGCAAAGATATGGTGTTTATATACCCAAAGTGGTACCCTCAAGGTATCTACCTTGTTGTGTCATGTCGGACTTAGGATGATGAAAGGAATGACACATATACATAGTTATTATGCAGGAGATGGTAGTCTTGCTGAGTTTCCAAGGTTCCTCGTGCATAATGAATGAGGCTAGTTTTCAGGAAAAAACCCACGTCCTGTAAGCAGTACCGTAACTAGGTAAAAGATCAGTCCCAAGAACCGTTATGTAGTGTAATGGCAGGGGAAATATATGTGAAAGGTTAGGTTGCTACCTGAGCCTTTATTGGGGTACCTATATGAAACCAACAGACTATTCATCTTGGATAACCTTTTAAGAGTCCAATACGCTCTATGCAGTGTGCAGAGATTAATTTTTTGAGCGATGCAGATTTTAATGTATAACATAATGTAGCCATAGATACTTGCGGTAAATGTTGTACATCTCACGTTGGCAGGTCTCTCTTCCACAGTTCCATGGAAAGTGTGAAATCTTCCTCCCCAGCTTGAACCATAGCCCAGTACCCGTTGGATACTTCTTTCTTTAGTGGGCCTCTCTGTAGCTCCTCCTCTAACTTGTTGTTTCCTACCCCTTCTTTTCTCAAGTCCTTTATCCAAAATGTCAATTAATAATATTTAAACTTTGACAGATTTCCTCCGACACTTACTGACAGTCTCCCACCGTATCATAGCTCCGTCTTCGATCAACTGTCCCCACTCCACAATCCCTGCCTTCTTCAGGGAAATCAAGAGCTTATCTTCCAGACATGCTGGAGTTCCTGGGGATCCCCACCCTATCATAGCTCCGTCTTCGATCAACTGTCCCCACTCCACAATCCCTGCCTTCTTCAGGGAAATCAAGAGCTTATCTTCCAGACATGCTGGAGTTCCTGGGGATTCCCAAACTGGGGTGTGGGTACTATAATAGGGGATCTTTACAGATCATATGATTTGGTACCACAGCTTGCAAGCTGATTGCAACGTCTTCAGCCGAATCTTTTTAAAGTATTTAGGGTGCCCAAATTTATAAAGAAAAAGCTTTCTATTATCATTGCTTGCTGGAGTAATGGTTAAGCAAAGTGTTCCTTAAGAAGTGATCTAATATTTTTAAATTGAAATGCAGGACTATATTGTAGGAGGTCCTGACTTGCAATTCCTCCTTGTTCTTTTTTCCTTCTCAATTTTCTCCAAGCTATTCTCACCTCCCTAGCTTCCCAACTGAAATTATTCAGTTCCCCCTGTAGCTTTTTAATCCAGGCCACTTTAGAGTCTGGCGGTATGGTGTTAAAGATATAGGTAAATCTGGGGAGTATTGTCATCTTTATCACAGTAGATCTCCCTATAAAAGATAAATCTAGCTGAAGCTCTCTTGCCTCCGCCAGCTTGACATTAAAGTTTACTTGAGCTAGTTTGTCTATGTTTTTCCTCACTAATACCCCCAAATATCTTATCTTATCCTTTGATTGGGGATTATGAAATGGGGAGTTCCACTCCATTATTGCAGTTTTTTGATGGTTAATTTGGTATCCTGAAACTTCCCCAAATCTTTTCAAAATGTCTCTGATCTTTGGCAGCGCTGTCGATAATTTGCTTCTAAAAATCATTGGGCCATCAGCATTTAATGTCACTTTTTTTCTGCCATCCTTGAGACAGAAAAGGGATAATCTGATGACATTCTCTAACTGCATTAGTTAACGGTTCTAACGGTTCTATATATAAATTAAAAAGCAGCGGTGAAAGTGGACATCCCTGCCTCGGATCACTGACATAATATCGACTGTCACAATATCGAGATGTCAAAATATCGAGGTAAAAATATCGACTGACAAAATATCGACTTCCTATTTTCAAACAGGTAAGTACAAAAATATCGACTCCAAAATATCGAGTGTAAAAAATATAGACTGTCAAAATATCGTTTTTTTTAAATGTCTTAAAAGTAATTTAAAAGTAATATAATAATAAATACAATTAATTTTTACTTATTTAAAATACTTAAATAAACATAACATTTAAAAATAAATAATATAACTTTAAAAATAGTAATTTATTTTAAATACATATATATATATATATATATATATATATATATATATATATATATATATATATACATATTATTAACAAAACATATACAATATTTTTACTGTAGGATAGCAAGAGGTTTAAATGTACTGTAACGACTCCAGTGAGTGCAACAGAAGGGAAAGCATTGGATAGCGTAGGGGTAAAAATTACTATTCCCACTCCAGAGAGTGCAACAGTAGGGAAAGCGTTGGATAGCGTAGGGGTAAAAATTACTATTCCCACTCCAGAGAGTGCAACAGTAGGGAAAACGTTGGCTAGCGTAGGGGTTAAAATTACTATTCCCACTCCAGAGAGTGCAACAGTAGGGAAAGAGTTGGATAGCGTAGGGGTTAAAATTACTATTCCAACTCCAGAGAGTGCAACAGTAGCGAAAGCGTTGGATAGCGTAGGGGTAAATATTACTATTCCAACTCCAGAGAGTGCAACAGTAGGGAAAGCGTTGGATAGCGTAGGGGTAAAAATTACTATTCCCACTCCAGAGAGTGCAACAGTAGGGAAAGCGTTGGATAGCGTAGGGGTTAAAATGACTATTCCAACTCCAGAGAGTGCAACAGTAGGGAAAGCGTTGGATAGCGTAGGGGTAAAAATTACTATTCCAACTCCAGAGAGTGCAACAGTAGGGAAAGAGTTGGATAGCGTAGGGGTAAAAATTACTATTCCCACTCCAGCGAGTGCAACAGTAGGGAAAGTGTTGGATAGCATAGGGGTTAAAATTACTATTCCAACTCCAGAGAGTGCAACAGTAGGGAAAGCGTTGGATAGCGTAGGGGTAAAAATTACTATTCCAACTCCAGAGAGTGCAACAGTAGGGAAAGCGTTGGATAGCGTAGGGGTAAAAACTACTATTCCCACTCCACAGAGTGCAACAGTAAGGAAAGCGTTGGTTAGCGTAGGGGTTAAAATTACTATTCCAACTCCAAAGAGTGCAACAGTAGGGAAAGCGTTGGATAGCGTAGGGCTAAAAATTACTATTCAAACTCCAGAGAGTGCAACAGTAGGGAGAGCGTTGGATAGCGTAGGGGTAAAAATTACTATTCCAACTCCAGAGAGTGCAACAGTAGGGAAAGCGTTGGATAGCGTAGGGGTAAAAATTACTATTCCCACTCCAGAGAGTGCTACAGTAGGGAAAGCGTTGGATAGCGTAGGGGTTAAAATTACTATTCCAACTCCAGAGAGTGCAACAGTAGGGAAAGCGTTGGATAGCGTAGGGCTAAAAATTACTATTCCAACTTCAGAGAGTGCAATAGTAGGGAAAGTAAATACTTTATATATAAATATAAATAACATAAATAGTAATACCA
The DNA here is from genome assembly GCF_964261635.1 of Lissotriton helveticus. Lineage (NCBI taxonomy): Eukaryota > Metazoa > Chordata > Amphibia > Caudata > Salamandridae > Lissotriton > Lissotriton helveticus. The sequence continues at coordinate 608,332,331 of NC_136059.1, read as the reverse complement.
ATTACAAATTAATTAAAATATTAAACAATTGGATACAATATATTAAATAATTATTTATAAATACAAATTAAAATTATTTAATTATAAAATGTACCTAGTAATACTAATTAATTAACTATTAACAATAAATTAATTTACAAATTTAAAATTATTCTATTAATTTTAATTACCAATTATATTTTATTTAATTACCAATTAATAATTAATTAACAATTATTCCTAAATAAATATCAATAAATAAATTTACAAATTTAATTAATTATAATTAAATTACTTCCCACCCTATTCCCCTATAAACCCACAATCCGCTACAGAAAATAAATTACTAAAATTAAAATATTTATCAATTAATCATTTATAATTAATTACCAATTATATTTTAATTAATTACCAATTAATAATTAATTACCAATTAATTCTAAATAAATATCAATAAATAAATTAACATATTTAATTATTTATAATTAAATTACTTCCCACCCTATTCCCCTATAAACCCACAACCCGCTACAGACAATAAATTACTAAAATTTAAATATTTATCAATTTATCAATTATAATTAATTACCAATTATATTTTAATTAATTACTAATTAATAATTATTTAACAATTATTTCTAAATAAATATCAATAAATAAATTAACAAATTTAATTAATTATAATTAAATTACTTTCCACCCTATTCCCCTATAAACCCACAACCCGCTACAGACAATAAATTACTAAAATTTAAATATTTATCAATTAATCAATTATAATTAATTACCAATTATATTTTAATTAATTACCAATTAATAATTAATTAACAATTAATTCTAAATAAATATCAATAAATAAATTAACATGTTTAATTAATTATAATTAAATTACTTCCCACCCTATTCCCCTATAAACCCACAACCCGCTACAGATTTCTATTACACAACAATTAAAAATTATATTTTCAACTACCGCCCCATCTCGCTCCTCCCGTTTCCGGCCAAAGTCATCGAGAAGACCGTCAACAAGCAGCTGGCCGCCTTCCTCAAGACGAACGGATCCCTCGACCTCTCGCAGTCTGGCTTCCGGGCCAACCACAGCACCGAGACCGCCCTCATCGCAGCCACTGACGACATCCGAGCCCTGCTCGACAACGGAGAAACAGCGGCCCTCATCCTCCTGGACCTCTCCGCGGCGTTCGACACTGTCTGCCACCGCACCCTAGTGCAGCGTCTCAGCAACGTCGGAATCCAGGAGAAGGCACTAGAATGGATCATCTCCCTCCTCGCCGGAAGAACACAGAGAGTCCGCCTACCACCGTTCAGATCAGAAGCCACCGAAGTCATCTGCGGCGTTCCTCAGGGCTCTTCGCTCAGTCCCACCCTCTTCAATGTCTACATGAGCCCCCTGGCGGCCATCGCACGCCAACACAACCTCAAAATCATCTCCTACGCCGACAACACCCAGCTGATCCTCTCCCTCACCAACGACCCCGCCACCGCCAGAGCCAACCTACACGAAGGGATGAAAGACGTAGCCGAGTGGATGATGGACAGCCATCTGAAACTGAACTCAGACAAGACGGAAGTTCTCATCCTGGGCTCCTCACCCTCCGCCTGGGACGACTCCTGGTGGCCCCCCGCCCTGGGCAGCGCACCCAAACCAACAGACCACGCATGCAACCTGGGCTTCATCTTGGACTCCTCCCTCTCCATGACCAGACAAGTCAACGCCGTCTCCTCGTCATGCTTCAACAACCTCGCATGCTACGTAAGATCTTCCGCTGGATCCCCACCGAGACCAGGAAGACGGTCACCCAGGCCCTGGTCACCAGCCAACTGGACTACGGCAACGCCCTCTATGCCGGAACCACCGCCAAGCTCCAGAAGAGACTCCAGCGGATCCAGAACGCTTCAGCAAGACTCATCCTCGACATCCCCCGTCACAGCCACATCTCCGGACACCTGAGAGACCTGCACTGGCTCCCGGTCAACAAGAGAATCACCTTCCGCCTCCTCACCCACGCACACAAAGCCCTACACAACCAAGGCCCAAGATACCTCAACAGCCGCCTCAACTTCTACACTCCCACTCGTCAGCTCCTATCGACCAGCAACGCCCTCGCCGCCGTCCCCCGCATCCGAAGAGCCACCACAGGAGGAAGGTCCTTCTCCTACCTGGCCGCCAAGACTTGGAACTCCCTCCCGACCCACCTCCGCCTGACCCAGGACCACCTCGCCTTCAGGAAGCAGCTCAAGACCTGGCTGTTCGAGCAGTAGCGGACCCCCCCCCAAGCGCCTTGAGACCTCCGGGTGAGTAGTGCGCTATATAAATGTTCTGATTGATTGATTGATATTAACTTACCTTAAATTCGATATGTTTGTTGTCTATATTATGTCTAGTCGATATTATGTCCATTTTATATTTTTGATTCAATATTATGTCCATTCTATTCGATATTAATTTTTACTAGTCGATATTTTTGTTGTCTATATTATGTCTAGTCGATATTATGTCCATACTATATTTTTAACTCAATATTGTGTCTAGTTGATATTATGGACTCGATATTTCGACTCTATACCCCCTGCCTCATGCCTCTATTAATGCATATCTCTTTTGTTAGACTTCCATTTACCAAAATCTTTGCCATGGGGTTTTTGTATTTACAATCACTGCTTTTGAAAATCTTTCTCCTAACCCATAATAATTGATAACTTTATGCAGGAAAAGCCAGTTACCTCGATCAAAAGCTTTAGCTGCATCAAAGGGAAGTATTGAGAGGGAATTATCCCTTGCGTCGCTAGGCCTATTGCTCCAATTAATTCATGGGTAAATTCATGTATCTGCTACCTCTTATGAATCCTTTCTGGTCATTATGCACTGGAAGACTTATACCTTACCCAATCATTAGACCAGTATCTGTGTATATATTTTGTAATCACTATTTAATAGTGATATAGGCCTGTAGGATTCACAGCACTTCGGATACTTTCCTGTTTGTAATATCATGCTGATAATAGCCTCAATCCATGATTTTTAGTATAACCTGTCCCTCTAAGAAAAGTGTATTCAGAACATTGGTTAATCTGGGGGATGGAACTTCCTTTAGTGCCATTTACAGCTAATTTGGGAGGGCATCTGGGCCCGCTGCCTTCCCTTTCTTGAGGTTCTTAATTGCCTCCAACACTTCTTCTGTGGTTATCTCAGAGTTAACAGTCTCTCTATGTTCATTTCGTAGCATTTGAATTACTACTTTCTTCAAGTAGCAATTAATTTGTTCTTCTGAAACCTGTACCTCGTCCATGTATATGTTTTGGAAGAAGTTGGTAAAAGCTCAGCCGTTCTCCCAGATCATCTGTGGTAACGGTTGCCTGATCCTTCCCTTGAATCACTAAAATCATATTTCAGTCTTCAATTTCCAGGCTAAGAGTTTCCCGGTACCTTCTCCATACTCTTAATACGATAACTTACTAGCTTTCCGTTTATCTGTAATTCTACTCTCTAGGATGTTTTGTATATCATTCTTCTCCTCCTTTATATCTTCTTCAATTTTCTCCTGTTCTGATCCAAAAAATCTAGTGACCTATGTCTTGCCCTGGTTGACTTCTACTTCTTTCCCCAGTTTATCTAGGGTGGTTTCTACTGCCCGTACTCTCTCCATGAGGGTGTTTACGTTTGCCTCAAGGGCCTTGCAAGTCTCCTGTATTTTTTACTGGTCCCTCTCCGATTTGGCGAAGTTTACTCTCATCTCAGTAATTAAGGTTTCCATCAATTTCCCCATTTCTGGAGTTCTTTTTATTTTTTGTGCCTGTGGTAGCGGTTATTGGGCTACGTCATTCAGATCCATTTGTGGGGTTACCGCTTGTAAAGGTATTTCTACCTCCGGCCTTTTCAGGGACAATATTTGAAACCTGTTGCTGACAGCAAGCTTTGCACCTACCTTGGGCCTAGCCTGAGTTCTACTAACTGTTGTGCTTTTTAAGCCTTGCTTAGCTTGTACCTTGAAAAAGTAGCGCGGAGGGGGTGGATTTTTAATCTCGTACTGGCTTGTTTACCTCGTACTGCCAGAGCTGGTGCTGTGGCTAGAGTAATTGTGTCCCAGTTTTGCCCAGATCATTGGCTCTCCACTTGCTTGTTTACTGTAGGCACTATAATGGGGCTTTAAAATGGTGTTTTCTGCTATAGGATTATTAGCCACAATTGTCCTAATCCTTAAACAGTAACTAATTCCCCGCTTACCAGAACAACCCTTGTCAGTCTCCCCTATAGGTACATTTCCTCTTCTTTTCCTCTTTATTATCGTTGGGGGCACTGAATGTAGCAGAGGGGACCTGTGCTTTTTTCCTGCCCCCTCCCCGGTTCCTTACCGATGCTAGGCACGTGGCAAAAGGCTTCCTCCCTCACAGAGGCAAACTACTGCAATCCCTGAGTCCCTCTCACAGCTTCCGCAGCTCCAGTGACTCCTATGACCTCCGGGAGGAGCCCAGAGAGAAACCCTAGCAGCTGCCAGCCAACTCCAGTGTAGACCTGAGGTTGCCTTCGTCCACACGCCGAACCCACACCCTTTCCGCCTTGGAAGCATTCTTGCATGGGTGAAACTCCCAGAGCTCCAGCAACTCACTGAGCAGGTTAGTAAATGTTTATATTCTAGCTTATGCTTCTCAAAGTTTTGGCTTTTCAACTACGGGGGTACGTGCTCCTACGCTTACATTCCTGCCTAGAGATCTTCAGGTACTACCGACCGGACTTTCTAGCCGGCCGCCATCTTTCATTTATTCATTTTTATAAATTGGTCTCGAGTTTCTTCTTGATTGTGTGTCTCTTTTATTGACTTTGTGTATACAACAAATACAAATACATTAACACTACCCTATGATATGGATTATTAAATCAAACCCTGTAAGCCAATAAGGGTCATTCTACATAGTATACCTCTTTTTGGTATAATACATAAAAAAAACAGCTTCCTACACAGGTAAAGATGTCTTAGAATGTGATTCCTACAGGCTAATAGTGGTGATAAGAAATGTAGACACTAAATTCCTGGTGTTGTGTAGTTCATAGCAATCCGTAGGACCTGCGCATTGTTCGGACAACATAAACTAAGGGCTCGGTCTCAAGAATGATTCCGACACCCCCACAGTATAGGTTGCTCTATAGACAAGCTAGCTCACAGTGCCACCGTAAGCCCCCTAACCTACCAGGGAGCGAATGGTTTCGGGCAACCACTGAACATGATAACCCTGATTCCACAGGAATTGTGGAAACAGTACAGAACCTTTCGCTCAGTCACTCGTACTCACTTATTCTTAAATATATAGAGAATAAACAGTGGGGTGTTTTCAATAATATTTATTGAACCAATGTTATTCTTGCATAAAATACGTGTGCTGCAATGATTAGTAGACAGAAGCAGATAAACGTGATTACAAGCAACACCAGCGTAAATAGTAGATATGGTTCTACCATGGTGCTAAACAATTGTATATATGCAGGCATACTAACAGTGCAGTAATCTAGCATACTCTTACAATGCAAACCCTACTCTAAGAGTACCTAGAGTGTCTGTAGGTGTACTGCCAAGAATCCCCCCAAGGGACGATCCAACCACATTACATGATGGGATAGAGTGAAGGACCCTGTCTTGGTCACAAACTGGACACCGCTCACGAGATGTCAGGTTGCTACGTGGTGATTTCTCAGCATGCAAGGACCTTCTGCGTCAGCTGAAGTAAGTCCTCTACTAATCATCTTTTATAATAGAAAGCATCCTTACGATGTAGGCATAGATTAGTGTTGTTGTGGATATGTAGATAGCCCTGTCACCCTGTGGATGAAGATACCAATGACATTTGTACGTAGTAAGGAATGAAAGACCTTAAACATGATGTCCAGGGTGTTGTGATAAGGTTGTGTGAAGAAAGATGTAAAACAAGTTTAGTTTCAGAGAAACTAATCCAACATTGTCGTGCGCACAAATGTATGCAAAAGGTCACAGCTTGGAAATGTTATTTGTGAGGACAATGTAAGAAATGAGTAGCTTTACTACATGGGCCTAACTCCGGAATATAACACTGGGAAAGGTCCTGGCCAGGGCAGCTGAAACAATACACAGTGATCAAGCCAGATTTGTGGGAGGGCGCAAAACTACGATTTACATTTGAAGAGCAAACATGCTAAAATAACAGAAGAGAGATGTGCGGTAGCTAGCCTGGACGCGCATAAAGCATTTGATATGGTAGCATGAAGGTACATGCACAAGGCACTGGAAAATCTATATGTGAAGTGGGGTTTCTAAAGTGGGTCTCCCTGTTATATACTGGTAGTGAGGAACACGTAGACTTGGGACACAGGACATCAGGCAATAGAAGATTCAAAGGGGAACCCAACAGAGGTGCCTGTGACCACGTTGGTTTTTGCCCTGGTTATAGAAGCACTAGCACAACTGATTAGATCAAGACCTATGGATGATGCCATAATGTAAAACACCAGGTGGCATATAATAATGTTATACGCCGATTAATTACTATTAACAATGAGGGACTCAACAGAAAACTGACACAATTTAGAAACACCACTGAGTGAAATGGGGCCAGTTGTCGGGATTTAAGTTAAACCTGAGTGAATGCATGCAGCGCCGTATGAATGGAGGGCACTCAGATGAGATACCGAGCATATAATTACAGGACACAATGCTCAATTTATATACTTAGGGATTAAGTTAAGTGAGGACCGGGAAAAACTATATAGATGTAATGTGGAAATACCGCTGCAAAATTTAGAAACTTGCGTTGTTAGATGGTTAAAATTCCTAAGGTCGTTGATGGGTTGTATTGCCCTCAGCAAAATGATAATCAACCCTAGAGTAATGTATGTGTTGTAGAACATGTCTATGTAGATTCTGGAGGTGTGTTTCCGCAAATTATATGATTTACTCAGGAAACTGTGTTGTGGATATGGGAAAGCTAAGATAGCATTGTACACTCTGCAGCTGTCTTGGGAGGAGTGTGGCATGATGGTGCCAAATTTCAGAACATACTATCGAGCAATGCAACTGCAATATGTGATCCCTTGGCTGGACGAGCAGGTGTCAGTTTGCGACAGTCTTCATTTAGTGACGCGTTCAGTTAAATTAATAGCAGCTCCAGTGTTACCCAATTAAACGCTCACACACCCTTTATACATTTGCATTTGCACACACTGAATGCAGTATGGAGGAAGGCAACTAGATAGCGGGGGCACAGGTACTTATACCTGCCAAAACTGATACCATGGAGAATGGTCTTATACCTTACCAAACCAACATTTCTATGTGACAGTCACCCACTTAATTTCCCACAGGAGCCAGAGGTACATGCTGTGAATCAAGTAATGATAGGACTGCAGGAAGTGGCGGGGCTCATCTCCAGACTATACTAGACATTATTATTGCAAGGAGCTAATAAAATGGAAAAAAATGAAAATGCATTGAAATCAAGATATGGGCGAAGAGCTGAAGGGTCAACTATGGTGCAACTGTTAAAAAAGTTAAGAAAACTGCAAGACTGAAATTACTCTATCACCCTACAAACTAGCATACATGTCTAAAAAATGGGATTTAGTGCCACAAACAGGGGAGGAGTGGTAGAATCCTCCTAAGTACGCAATGACTGTTTGGCCGGCCCTCTCGGGCCGCCAAAGGCAGTCATGCACACTTTCTCTGTTCTCCATGCATGATGCATCATTTCAGCCTGCATGGAGAACATCCCCAGGCTCCCCATTCCTGGCTGAGTGCAGAATCATGGCACTCAAACCAATCACAACGCTGCATTGCAGCATTGTGATTGGCTTATGGGAGGGAGCCTGGTTGCCTGCTTCCTGTTCCTGGAGTCGCACACAGCAGAGCAGGAGCAGAGACGCAGTAACCGGCGGCAGGGTAAGTGTTTATTTATTTTACATTGTGACCCGTTATGCCCTTCACTCACCCCTGTGGTTACTCCCTCCCCCTGCACCTGCCCCCCACCCGCGAGCCGTGACAGCCGCCACTGATTAAAAGTACCGCTTGATGCAACAATGGACACAGAGATGATCAAGTGGTGGCAGAGTGTGGCGTACGCAGAAAATTACAACTTGGAGCAGGGGCGCAAGTGAGCACTTTAGCATGGGACCTAGTGGACATTGAGCTGGCACACAGCATGTTGGACGAGGGGGCTTTTAAGGAGCCCAATAACATCGGGGCTGAGGTGAGTAAACATCATGTTATGTAACAATGATGTTGAGAAAGCGAATGTGGAGAGTCCTTAATATTTATGGTTGCCAAAAAAACAGTTGTGAACTGCTGACTGCTTTATCTGTTTATATGATAGTGAAGTGAGCTTCCCATAGCAAGGGATTTAAGGGTGGAGGCGGGGATTGTTATGTGTAACTGCAGTTAAAATCAATAGAGTTATTAGAAAAAAAGACAACTCAATCATACTTCCTCCCTAATCTTATTTAAATTATTAAAATAGTTATTTGAGGACTAATTATTTATTAGAGGAATTCAATGCTGCAGTCTCTAAAAGCATCTGGGTAATGGCAGCACTAAGAGGTTCAACAGAGGGGCGAAAAGGGACAAGCATCTCCGGCTTGTGTGTTTCTATTCAAACATTTCCCACTGTGTTCCTGGGCCAGCGTACAAGTGATAAGTGATACAAAAAGCAATTGCATTCATCACAATTCATTCTTGGTCACCTAGTGCATGGCCTGGCTAGGATCATGATCTGGCAGCGGGCGGGCTGGAGCAGCAGAGTCAGGGAGAAGGGTAGCGTGCAGCAGGTGCAGTCTCTCTAGGGCGAGGCTTTTGCTGAGAGGCAGAAAGACCTTCAGGACAAGAGTCAAGTAGACATACTTCCAATGAAGATATATACGCAGAGCAGCGCTATGGGAGTTCATGGCAACCCATAGATCTGAGTGCCATGGGAACGAGCCAGAGAAAAACTAATTTGGGTTTCAGGTGCAAGTGTGAAAGTGAATAGTGTAGAATGAGCTGCATGCTGCAAAATGTCTCTGGGCACAGGAGTGCTGTGGCTGATTCTCTTAATTTGGTTTCACCAGAGGTCTGATAATACCAGGTTTTCTGATTGGCCTTAACGGGGCTGACATTCTCTCTGACCATGTATTCACCACCAGAGAGTGAGAGATTATAGAATCTGTTGCACTCTCCCACTGACAATATTCACACACACATGAGCTTTATCTAAGAACTCCCATTTCCATCCATGGTTGAGTCCACCCTGGGTGGATGATCTTACCAGGGTGTGGGTAGGCTCTGATGATGAAGCACGTCAGATAGTTTCCCATAAAAACTTCTGAGTAACTCAGAAGTTACTCACTGATTACTCAGAAGTTTTTATGGGAAACTAGGGAAACTATCTGGTTCCCATTCAGTATCAGGATATCCAGGTGTCACCTCTACCTAGATCTTACTCATAGAAGGGTATCCAAATATATTGGAGTAGAGGCCTCACTCACTAATCGTGACATGCTTCATCATCAGAGCCTACCCACACCCTAGTAAGATTATCCACCCACGGTGGGCTCAACCATAGATGGAAATGGGAGTTCTTAGATAAAGCAAGCTGGCTAAGCTAAAGGCTCCAATACCCGACTAGGCGCATTGCGTGGGCCAGAACATGTTGGCACAAAATTAAAGGGTATAATTGAGTGATAAGATTCAATAGAACCCAATACACTCAAGTTTGTATCCATACCCTAGGTACCCTCTTAATAAGGTAAAACCTTCGATGTATTTTTAATATATCACCTTTCTGGGTCCCTGCTTATCCAGCTTGCTTTATCCAAGAACTCCCATTCCCATCTATGGTTGAGTCTGCCCTGGTAATTCTCCCTGACCAGCCATATATGATTTTCAACATTTGACTCACTTTTCAACCATTTAGACATCCACTCTGGACAGAAAAGTGTATTTGCTCTCTTAGCCCTCAATGGCTCAAATGGTGTAAATGTGGTTGATGAATGGGGGGTAATCCTATAAAACCACAACATACTTCTCACAGATTTGACATTATCATGGTTCCAACTTTTTACCCATTTAATACATTCATCAGCACCCCGGTTCATTCTTTCCAATGAACATGTTTGTCTGGGGATGATATAAGGAGTTCCTGAGATGGCTAATACCACATGATTGAAGGGAACTCTGAATTCCCTGCTAGCAAATTGCATACCATTGTCAGAAATTAATATTTCTGGAAAGCCTTCCCTCAAGAAAATCTCTCGGAGGAACTCCACCACAGAGCTTGAACACCAGGCTCTTTTACAAATTTAAGCTCCTGCCCTTGGAACAGTAGTCCATCAATACAAGAACAAATTTAGTACCTCCAGATAAAGATTCATAGGGACCCAAAATATCAGTATCTTAATTTTTCCAAGGTCTTGATGGTACCTCAATAGAAGTCAGGGGAGGGGTTGTCAATCTCAAGCGTTTGCCTGTTGAAGAACATACACATCAAACTTCCACCACCTCTTCAATGTCTGCATCCACTCTGGGCCACCAAAACAAATCATGGGCGCGCTGTTTGGTGAGAGTTGACTCCAGGTGACCCCATAGGCATTGTTAATTATGCCACACCTCAACTTATGTGGAGGAATCAATTTGTCAGACCTAAGAAACATCACATCTTCCATTGGAAGTTAATCAGAAAGTTTGAAATATGGCAAAATCATGAGAGATAATACTTTTTCCCTCAGTCAACCATTTTTACATGCTCCAGCACCTGTTGTAATACTAGGTCCTTAGTTAGAGAAACTCTCCATTCTTCTTCAGAACAAACACCTAATTCTGTTACCTCAATGGATGCCACCAAACTGTCTTCAAAATCTTCAACCATAAATTCTGTAAAAATTAGTTCATCCTCATCACTGCTTTTACTTGGGAACTGGGAAAGAAAGTGGGCTTTGACATTCTAACCAACATTAAATTGGAACTGCAATAGTTTAGTAGATAACCTAAAAATTCTTGAGGTACAACATTTACCACCACACCAAGATAGATACCTGAGGTTTGTGATCTGTTTGCAGACAAAACAGCTAACCCCAGATATAGCGGCAGAATATTTCAATTGCCCACCAACATGCGAGCAATTCTTTCTCAATAAACAAATTTTGCAATTCTGCATCAAGCAGAACCCTAGCGGGGAATGCAATAGTATACTCTACTACACCCTTCTTTTGTGTGAGCACTGCCCCGTAATCTACCTTACTGGCATCAACCATGATGCAACATTGTAAAGAAAAAAGGAATGACCCCGCACCGAGAACAACAGTCTGTGTTATGTATAGATGTCCTGGTACGTCATATTTAAGAAAAATCACAATATATTAATGGACAGCTTCCCAGATGAACAAGACAGATGGTTGCAATTCTTGATTGTAGTTAATTTCTTTTATTTAGAGGCACTTTTAACCTTTTAAACATCACACAATAGCTTGCCGCCAACGCGTTTCATCCCTCATGGGACTTCTTCAGGGCTTCATCAGAGTTTGTGTCTGTGGATGTGATTTAACGAAGGTTCGTGTCACATTTAAAACCATTCCGATGATGAAACCATGTATTGATAACACGGTTAACGTAGTCTGTGTTTTTCTCAATGTGTTGAATTGCCATTAAAAAAGTTCATGAACATCAATGAATTAGTGTTGGACGGTGGCAGGATAACCAAAATATATATATCCGACGTTGTCACCGTTGCGTCTTTATGGGTTGTATCCTTCCTAGTAAAGTCCTATCCAAGTCGAAAAATAACACTCAACACACAGGGATTCAGTGTAGATTTGATAGGCTCACAATAATAGCGACATTTGGTGCTGGACTCGTAAATCTCTGACCCCTTTCAGTGTTTTTCTCTCAACATTGTAAAGAAGAATCAAATGGTTTGAGAGCTTTACTCTCACCCAACTGAGATTTAATTCATGTAAACGCTTCGGAAAATGCCTCATCCTAAGTAAATTTGGACCCCGTCTTTGTTAATACTACTGAAGAGTCAAATTTTTGTGCGCACTCTGGAGTGAACCATAAATAGAATTCACAAAGCCCTAAGAAAGCTTTTACTCCACATGTATCAACAGGATGAGGTGCTTCCACAATATATTTTATCAACGCCGGCCTGAGTTTTATGCCTTCTTTGGAAATCACATGTCCAAAGTACTCAACCTCACTACATTAGAATTGACATTTCTCTCTCTTTAGTATAACTCCATGTTCCTTGAAGATTTTAAGAACTTTTTCCAAATTGCATTGTGTGCGACAGCATTTTTAGCAAAAATCAGCCCATTGTCTTGGAAAATCGAAGCACCTTGCAACTCTTTCAACATGCTGTACATTATTCTTTGAAATACCAATGCCGCCAAGGCAAGCCCGAACAGCATACAGCAATACTGGAATGTACCTACTGGTGAGACAAAAGCAATAAAGTGTCTTGACTCTGGTTGTAGATCTAGTTGGTGGTACGCCAAAGCAAGATCAAGCTTAGAAAATAAACTTGCTCCAATGAATTGAGCAATCATATCATTAATTTTGGGTAGTGGGTGTGTCAAGCCAAATTTCTTTATTTAGTGACCTTAGAATAACACAAACGCTTTGTTGTCCACCCTGCTTGCATGCTCCTAATAACAAAGGGCAAGGATGACTCAGTAGGTTGGATGATCCCCTATTCACACAATGATTTGAGTTCTTTCTCAAGATTATCTTAGACACTAAATAGAACCCCACATAGTTTGTGCTGGACAGGGATTGTTCCTTCCTTGACCTTGATCTTATGTTTCCAACTCTTAAAACAGTGTATCTGAAAAAACTTCAGGGAATTTGTAGCTCCTTTCCTCCGCAACATCATTGTATTCCACCACCAACACTTTCTTTTTGTGACTAGGTCTGAGAACCATTCCAATTCACCCTTGGTGAAACCACCCCAGAATGTTCAGCCCCTTTATTGAAGTGCATCCTTTATGTACTCTTAGAGTTACATTTTCTGCCCTTCATAGAAGACAGGTGAACAGTCTGGTGGAAATAACTTTCTGTCACCTGCGTATCCTTGAATAATCTCGTGGTGAACATAGTGATTCTTGTTCTAAAATCAACCAGGAGTTTAACATTTTTATTACCCACACAAATATCCACAATGAGATCGACACATTACTAGGTATCACCCAAAAAGGGACTGTTGTTACAATCGTAATGGTCATCATTAATTAAGAAGGTTTGTCCTCCACACTAAGTCCAAGATCATTTGAACTCTCATTATCAGATTAAGAATCAGCCTCACTATCAGACTGTGCCACACATGCTACAGATCTGAAGGTATTTTTCTTTTTCTTCTGGCAAACCATGGCAAAATGTCCAAACCTTTTGCAGTAATTACAGGTAACATTTTTAGCTGGACAAGGTTTACCCTTTTTAAGATGTGGAAGGTTCCCACAGCGGAAACACATATTAGACTAGTGAGAAAAATGAAATTTTGCCTGACCAAGATGCCCCCTACGTGTACCCTATGTTACATGTGTGTTACACATATGTGCATGTCACCCATGCTTATTTTCCCTTAAGTGGCCTGAACAAAGAGGCCTCTGCATTTACGTCCTGCTTTAGGATGCCAGTAATTAAGTCTCCCATGTAAGAAATATTAAGCTAACATGAAGGCCCATGTATTTACATTGTGCACTTTTAAATAAATCACGATGAAACCTTTTTTGTGGTTCAGCTGAGCCACTTTCTGAAATAAGGGTTTTTCATAACTCCTGACACACTGAAAGCTGCAATTACGTATCTCTGACCTCGCATGCTTCTAGCTCAGCCGAAAGAAACCCAGCGAGGTCTGCCAAGACAGTATATTTTGCTTAACAGTTATCTGCATGCCCGGTGAAAAAGGTAAACAGAACCCGTCTGCTGAGATAGGGCCCAGCTTTTCTCTGTTTAAATGTCTCTGTTTAAATGAAATTACAGTACTTGCATCTGTAAAAAGCTCACAGCCCCATGTAATGAATGAAGAAATATATGCTTTTTCTGATTCTTAGCGATGAATAACCTTTTCTTCAGATAATACATCCCCGACTCAAGATATCAAGGTATCAGATAGTACCAGATGTGCTGGTCGCCCTGACACTGAAGGCTTCTCTACTAGACTTAAAGTCAGCTCTCCTCCCAGTTACACGTCAATTGCACGTCATTCTCAAATTGCGTGCACAAGTAGGGCAAAGTTCCAGCCTGCCATGTAACTCCTCCTCTATTTAGTCAGCCACCTATCACCCACCTGTGACTCATCAAGTGTACACCCTCATGCACGCCCACATGCTCTTATCTCTTTTTGTCATGCTCTGCCTCGAGCCTTCCTTCCTGCGCCCTATGTACAAGACAAAATGTATATATGTTGTTCATTGTTATGAAATGTTAGAAGACCCTTCCTGAACCTCAGTGGTGATGGAACAGATTCTCCCTTAACTCGAGTTATTGGAATAAAGCCCTTTTAACTTGGACACCACGGACTCTCTGCCTCTCATTTGATACATGCTAATTGTTAATGCCTAGAAATTATGCCAGGGTAATTATTTTATTTACCACATTAATTTGGCGCCCGAATAGGAACTATCCCTTTCCCCACGCGCCGGCGACGTAGGTCCAGCCTTTGCCCCCTTCCACAGCTGTGACGGACTTTAAAGTGTACACGCCATCGGGATTTCCCGCTACTCCCTCAGGCCCAGGAGGAGGACGGACTGCGACCAGGCGTCCACACGAGGCGGTGAGGATCGCGGATCATCCCATCCAGAGCCCAACCCGTGAGAGAGCAAGGTCCGAGGTCTCCAGAGGTCCACCTGTTCCGAGGCGCATGCGTAGAAGTCCGAGGCCTTCAAGTTTCAAGTCCTGCTTCCCGGTGAGTACCACTATGGGGAATGCATAAAGTTTCAAGACGGGTTCATTTTATATGAAAACAGTCAAGACGGGTCCACGTTATTCGTGGAAACGGTCAAGACGGATCCACGGTTAAACGTGGAAACGGTAAAGACGGGTTCCCGTTATTCGTGAAAACGGTCAAGACGTGTCTCATTTTTGAGACCGGTATGGTTGTACTGTATTCCAGTGCATAAAGTTTTTCAAGTACATGTTTAGCTCTCTGTATCAGTTTAGGTTGTAACTGTTTTAGTGTTTAATATTTATTTGTGTGTGAATGATTGTTGATTGTTTCAGTCTATTTTGTGAATATTGGTTTCAAACATGCCACTGTTTTCAAAATTGCGTCAGATAGGGACCAGAAAAGGCATACTAGAAGAGTCAGTTAACATCCCGCCTAGAGACACACCTGGTCATTATATGTATAATAAGCATGGATTAGACGCCATTTTGTTTTTATATTCATGGGTAAACTATACAAAGGACCTGGAGGAAAAGTATAGATGGCCTGTCTCGGGAACATGGGATCCTGAATGCATTATGAGGGTGGAAGAAGCGCTATGGAAAAAGAAGTCAAGACCCTCTCAGAAAGATGCCATCGAATTGTGGCGCAAAGAGTCACATAGGAGTTTGAGTTTAAAATTATTTATAAGAGCGCACATACACCAGCGGTTTCTTGGCGCTACAACTAACAGAGATCCAGGGCAGGGAAAACAGGGGAGACTGCGAGGGATTTATTCAAAGAACTTCATAAATAGGTGGGCCTTGAGATGTTTCCGAAATTGTGGGTACAGGGTAAGGGTTCGAAGTTCTAGGGGAAGAGAGTTCCAGAGGAACCGGGCAAGGGTGGCAAATTTCGAGCCTCCCCACTTCTTTCTCCGGTAGCGTGGGACGGTGAGGAGGGACTGGGAAGACGAACGTAGTTCTCTGCCGGGAACATAAGGGGTAATCTCAGATGAGATGAATGCTGGAGCTAAGCCGAGGCGAGCCAAGAAGGTAATGGAGGCGATCTTAAATTGGACCCGGGCTCGCACGGGGAGCCAGTGCAGAGACTTCAAGAGGGGAGTAGAACGATGGAATTTCGGGAGTTTGAAGACCAGGCGGGCCGCCTGGTTTTGTATCAGTTGCAAACGCCGCAAACTATATGCGGGAATACCCGCATATAGGGCGTTGCCATAATCCAGGCGGGACACCACCATGGCCAGGATGATAAGTTTAAGAGCGGTGAAGGTAAAAAAAAGGGACACCCTGCGTATAGTATGCAGTGAAAGGAAAGAGGAAGAAACCACAGAGCTCACCTGGGAGTGGAGGGAAAGTTGAGAATTGATTTTTATACCAAGGGTTTTAACTGAGGTAGAGGGGACGGGAGAGGGACCAAGGGAGGGGGGCCAAAACAGAGGGGACCACCCGTCAACACCAGCTCGGTCTTATCGGGGTTGAGTTTTAAGTGGTTGTGGTTCATCCAGTCCCGGATGTGAAGCATGATAGATTGAAAGTTAAGGACAGAGGAGGGGGAAGAGGACAGATTAAAAACAAGCTGGAGATCGTCCGCATAGTTAAACATGGCGACATCCATTTGTTGCAAAGAAAAGATCAGAGGGGCAATATAAAGATTAAATAAAAGGGGGGAAAGGGGAGAGCCTTGGGGGACCCCGCACTGAACTTTCCGGAGGTCCGCTGTAAAATCACCCAGGCGGACAGAGAAAGAATTGAATAAAGCAGATAGAACTAGACAAGCAGGGGAAAAAGCCAAAGAAAAAGAACTACGGGAGGAGGGGGAACGGGTCAAAACAGAACAGACTGATAGAGAAAGAAATGCCGTCATTACTGGTATTTATCCCGTCCTGGTTGAAGAACTAGCTAGAGTGACCACCTCAGAGAGACCCAGTAGGTCGCGAACGCCACCACCTGTACCATTTAGAGTATGTAGAAAGATGCCGACAGCATCAGAGGCTTTTATTTCCTCCTATCTAGAAGAGCCCGCACCGGACTACGTTAATGCAGGTTTCCCTCCACCCCCACCAGCAGATCAGCTCCAGCAACTTCAGCAGCAGCTAGTAAAAGATGACGTAGGTCCCGGGGCAGTGGGAGGGGTGCCTACTGTAGATGTAGCAATTCCACAGTGTATATATGATCCAGAACCAGGAAAGGGTTCAATGCTTGTGATTTCAATAAGACTAAGACAAGCCGTTGCATATCTAGAGACATTACCAGACATGAAAGAACACCTAGATAAAATGTACCGTTTTATTAGAACGGGGGAGGGACCAGATAGTATAGCAAAAGCCATGGCACAAAGAAAGGTAGGGGTTAGGAACCATATCCTACGTTTTATTATTAACTGCCTGATCAGGGAACAAGACGAAGGAGACGGAGATGTAAAACAAGGCTTGATAGAATGGAGCGAGCACATAGATGCCGGTAGACATGATAAACAGGGACAGATAGATGCCATGTGCAAGAAAATACGAAAGGAAATAATAGAGAGAAACAGAAAAGAGTCTGATGAGAATGGTGAGTTATCAACAGAAGAAGTAGATGAGCCAAAAGACAAAATGAATTATGTAGGAAAAGCGCGACAGTTTGACAGACCCAAATGTCTTGACTACCGTAAACAAGGGCCAGCTATAAAAGAAAGATATTCCCTTGAAAATCTGTTCCAAGCTACTGAACAAGCCCTGAAAAAACGGATAGGGAGTGAGAGACCTCCCACCTCACACGAAATTGAATTGGCCCGGTCAGCCACCCAGTGGGTGTCTAATTCTGATATATATAACAGTGATATAGTGGCTCAGACTTTCTTAAGCCTTACACCGAACGAACAGCGTTTGGCTGGTATTTACATGGTCCAACACTTGATAATGTTGTATGAAAGTCAATATTCTGATCCTGGTCACTTGCATAAATTACTAGACGACATTTTACTAGACAGATGGTCAGGTTTAGGTACCGAATTCATTAATGGTATTCTGGATCAACGACATAAGTACATAGATTCTCTGACTACATGCATGCCTCCAGTCTCACACCACGGCAGAAATAACTTACACATAGACAGACAGAACCCCCTACGAGAGGTACATCCCGTCAAAGACGCGGACAATGTGTTGCAACGGGTGTATGTTTACACCCCCTTAACAAAAATAGAAATCTTAGAAATGAAAAAGATGCTGCCTTGTCATGATAAAGACCCAGGGGGGTTTCACCGAGAATTAAAAGACATCCTCCGCATAGGAGATTATACGTACGATGACATTCGGAAGTTATTGAAAGTACTGTTGCCTGCTGGGATTTATGAAAAGCTTAAGGAAAAAGACTGGGAGGTAGGCGAGAAAAAGTTAAGCTGGGATGCACTGGAAACAGAAGAAAAAGGCAGGCTCCCTGGAGTTGGTCTTGGGGAAAAAGCTAGAGAACTGCCTGAACTCCTGATACAAGTTTTACCGAGATTATTGATTACTAAAAAGGAAGACTGGGATGCTATTTCAGCCTGTAAACAAAAGCAAGAAGAGGACACAAGTGATTTCTATTCTAGATTTGAGAAATGTTTTACTATTAATAGTGGCCTTAAGCCTGGTAGCGAGTCATTTCCACATCTTTTTGTGAGCAAATTAGTTGAGAATTCCTTACCCCAGATCAAGAATAGAGTACTGAAGGTTGAGAGTACTTGGCAAGCAAACAGCCCTTCACAAATGTTACAGATGTTACAGTATCATCAGAACAGAATTAGAGAAGAGCAGGATCAGGAAAAGAGACGCATGAAAGAGACAAAAATGAAGGTGCTGGTTGCCCAGACGGTACCAGCAAATAAGAACAGAAATAACACGACACCTGTCAAAGGGAACTGTAATTATTGCAAACAACCAGGTCACTATGTAAATGAATGTACTGTCCTGAAACACAATATAGCTACAGGCAAGACAAAAGAACGACAATACACTCCTAGACAGAATAGCACGCCACAGAACACACAACAGACAGTAGCGAATTATCCTCCACCACCGCCTGTTAATGCCACACCACAAATGTATCAGTACACACAGTCTGACTATCCAGAATATCAACAGTTCTCATGAAACAGCCTTGAGAGGGAAGTAGGCTTGCCCCTTATTGAGGTACCTGTAGATCAAGAGGGTCCTTATGTACATAGTCGTGTATTAGGACAAGACCGAAAATTTCTGATTGACACAGGGGCGAGCAGGACTACCATCAGTCATGACGAGGTTCCAGGGGCACCTCTCTCAGGCTCACAGAATGTTTCCCTGGGATTTTCAGGAAAGCCTATTGTTAATGAAGTATCAAAACCAGTTTCCCTAGGGGTTGGTCCACTGTCACGTACCACTGACTTGCTACTTACTAAGTCATGTCCAGAAAACTTACTTGGTATGAAGACATTAAAAGATCTAGGAGCAGTTATCTGCTGCTCTCCAGAAGGAGTACGCCTGTTCTTACGTGATTTTAAAGGACATTATGTACTGACTGATTTTGACCACAGACTCAAGAATGTGCCACAGACTCTATGGGCACAAGGACCGACTGACGTAGGTTACATGGACATAACGCCACACCATGTCACACTCAAAGCAGGAGTAGTGCTTCCACGCATTAGACAATACAAGTTACCACCTGACGCCGAAACAGCCTTATTGAAATTAGTTGACAAACTTATTGCACGAGGAGTAGTGGTAGAGACTGACTCGAATGTATGTAACTCGCCTGTCATCCCTATCCTTAAACGATCTGACACTAGTGTACTGCCAGTGTACCGACTAACTATTGACCTACGAGAATTGAACAAATGTGTAGTACCACAATATCCAGTGGTTGCAGACATTTCTTCATTACTGACTGCCATTGATTCTGAGGCCACGTTCTTCACTGTCATAGACTTAAAGAACGCTTTCTTTAGTGTTCCCATTCATCCAGATAGCCAATATCTGTTTGCATTTAGTTTAAAAGGGCGTAGCTTTGTGTTTACAAGAGCTCCTCAAGGTTTTACAGAAAGCCCTAGCATTTACAGTCAAGCATTAAAAAGACAGCTAGACAGTGTTCACATGCCTCCCAACACTGCTCTACTACAGTACGTAGATGACATCCTAATTACAGCACGTTCAGAAAAAGAATGCGAGAATGCATCACTGACAGTTTTACATTTTCTGGCTGACAAGGGGCACAAGGTGTCCCCTTCCAAGTTGCAATTCTGTGAAAAGCAAGTGGTGTACCTTGGACACTTACTTTCCAATGAGGGTAGACAACTAACACGAGAACGCATACAGTTAATTTCTAACCTTTCACAGCCCAAGACACAGAAAGAAGTACGTGCATTTATTGGCCTCACTTCTTATTGTAGGCAATGGATTCCCCAGTATGCATATCTAGCCAAACCACTCATACAGTTAACTACACAGGAGGCAGCCACTCCGACTGTCCTCCCTTGGACACAAGAACACACCTTGGCATTTGAGGAATTAAAAAGAGCATTATGTCAAGCGCCAGTTTTAGCGACTCCAAGCTACAGTAAACCTTTTATGCTTTTCGTAACTGAACGAGATGGAACAGCGTTATCTGTCCTCACACAAGATCAAGCAGGAAAACACAAGCCTTGCGCTTATTTATTTATTTATTTATTTGCTTGTTGAGCGCCTGAGTCAATTCCCGAAGGGATAT